>NC_067150.1:23804288-26264288 GCF_903995435.1 Acomys russatus
TAAGACCTGTGAAGGGTCTAAAAAGCTTATTAAGGAACTCAATGTGACCGAAAGATAGCAGAGAATATGGGTATTTGCTAGCATAAAACACGTCCTCCAAATGCCAGCCAGGAAGGAAATTGCCTTCCCAGTCTCTTACGTAGATTTTGCTTCCTTAACAATAAATATTTGCATGGAACTCACTCTTCCTATAGAAGCAGAATTCTATGGCCAGATACACGGAGAAGAGCCCTCACGTAATGCACTGAAGCTCTATAAGTGCTTCTACATTTCATCCATCCATCGGGGCATTTCCTAAAAACAGGCAGGAGAACATTCAAGGGAAACACATGAGCTAACTGAACCATGAACTAATGCAGCCACCATGAGCCACAATGACAATCGAGCTGTCCCCAGTATACGTGCTTTGTTCCAAGTTATAATCAAAAAGTTCATTTGTAAGCACATTACTGGGGACCTGGAATAAACTTGCCCATAGACACGACATTATAAATAGAGCTGGAGCTTACCCACAAAAGCTCATCTCAGGCAAACGCAGTTCCAGTATTATATAGTCGCAAGAAAACAATAACAGCCAGATATCCATAATTAAACCAAACAGAAGGACAATGAGATGAAATGTCTTCTTTTATTGCGAGAACATTCACTCTTGAGGGAAAGATTAATTGGACAAGGATGAGGAGGTAAATGGAGTTGATGCAGTGCTCTCGGGAAAGGCTGAGTTACCTCAAGGGCTGTTGAGGCTGATGGCTCTAGCTCGTCAGGGTGTTTCGTTTCACTTCAAAACATACCACTGGCCTTGTGCTGAGGTTAGGTAGACAACTAGCACTACTTGTATTTCGGCCCTATAATTAAAGTCAGTTTTTATTGTTCCCTTCACACAATGAGAAAAGGAAAGAAGAAACTGGGTTGGACAGGGGAAAAGGGAGGAAGGCGAGACCAGAGAAAGGGGGTGGGGGAACAACTTTCTTGGAGCAGCTAAGTAAAGGTTAATCCGGAAGAGGAAAACTGAACTTGGTGAGAGCCTGGATCTGAGAGTGAAGGACCGTCTTAGAGGTGTCAAGGGAATCAATGACTCAGTCGCAAGAAGAGGAAGGAGGGAGGAAGAGGGGAGGGAGGGAAGGAGAGAGGGCTGATGTGGAAAAGTGCTAGCTTGGACAGTTTCTGTGCAGGTCATTAGAGGATGCTATCTTTGCTGCTGACTAGAGCAAATCAGACAGGGGCCAGCCTTGGGGTAAATGGGGGGTGAGCTGAAGATAATGAACAAGCTCCCTTTGTCACATGAGAGGGTGACGTGTGCCATGCTGACTTCAGAACCAAAAAGGCATTTCTGTGTTGCTAGAGAGAGATACCCTGTCTCCTGTGGATCGGCATCATTATTCCATGTTATGTCAATACGTTCAATCCTCCCATCCCTCCAAGGTGGTCCTTTCTTTCTTTGAGAAGTTCATTACCGTCACCAAATGGCTTTATCTCTCCGGTTCGTTTGTTTTCTTCCTCCCCTATGATCTCCTGCTCTGCCCTTCTTCCTCCCAACTTTCTCTTCCTTGTTCCTCAAAGAATCATTTATGTCCATGGTGGGATTTAATAGAACTTTATAAAGATTTTAAGACAAGAGAGGGAAATATTAACATACAAGAGAAACTGCATCATAGACAACACCAGACATAACTACCACTTCTCTGTCCCTACAAGCACTCTCCTGGCTTGAGCTACTGCCCATAAACTATATGGCTCCGTCTGATCCTCTCTTTCCTGACTATCAGTTTCCAGGCCGGATAAGATGCCATTCCTTTGCAGGTAATTTTGGGAAGTCTCAGGACAAGGGTTATCCCCACACAGGGTTCTTTTTTTTTTTTTTTTTCTCCTTCTATCCATGTGAGCTAAAACAGATGAGACTTATTCTCAAGCTTTCTCCTCCCTCCTCTGGGGCCTTGGAGAGAAGACGAGAGCCATGGGGAAAATACAAAGACACAGGCAGGTCACACTGGTTCCTCTAGTCTCTTGCCCTGCAAGTCCCTTCCATTGGCAGGGAATCCTGTAGCAAGATAGAACACAGGATGGAGGCAAAGAACACTGGGCAATAAAAGGTATGGGAAAGAGTGGTTTATGTGAAAGGAAAAGGGGAACCTAGAAAACCTATGTGTCCTGACTGCCAAGGAACTTGAGGCTCTTTTCTAAGAAACCAGCAAAGATTCAAGAAAGACCAACTTCAACTCCAGCCTGGACCACACTACCTTAATACAACCTGGTGGAGCATGCCTATACCTTATTGTACCAATAGATTTCATTATCTTCTGTCTTAGTCCTTTACTACAAAGTAGGGGAGCAGCCTAACCCAGAGGCCTATTAATTAGTTTTGTAAGCAGAAGAACCATTTTCCGTGATAAAGCCTGGACTCCCTCATATTACAGGGATGAAGTCATTTATTCTTTTAAATAGCAATTCCTCTATAAAGGCTTTCATAATGCCTACCTAAATCCTTGTCCCCAAGCAAAATTCAGGGAGTGGTATTTAATAATAAATGTATTCAGATCCACATGAAAGATGTAAAAGTGGCAACTATTGGCACCTTGACAGCTGGATAAAAGCCAACTAATGGTTGTCTTTTCCTTGGTGGCTCTCAGGCTTGGGAAGGAGGGGCTGGCAGAAACAGAAGGCAAGGCACCTGAGGGCTGATCTCACAAGGGTAGCCTAAAGCCAGCGTGAAGTGTTCTAAGGATGGGAGGCCGCTCTTAAAATTTATATACTAAAATCTTAACCTCTAATGGCATAGTATTGGAAAGCAGGTCTTTAATTGGTGGTTAGGTCATGAACGTAAAACCATGATAAATAAATGGGCTTGATTCCCTTATAAATAAGGTTTGAGAAAGCCCTTGTCCCCACCTTTTGTCATTTGGGCCTACACTGAAAAAATGGCCAGCAATATGCTATTCAAGATACAAAGGCTGGGCATGGTGGCACACACCTGTAATCCCAGCACTTGGGAAGAAGAGGCAGGCAGATCACTGTGAGTTCAAGGCTAGCCTGGTCTATAAAATGAGTCCAGGACAGCCAAGGCTATACAGAGAAGCCCTGTCTTGAAAAACCAAACCAACCAACCAAACAAAAGCTAAGGCCCTGAAGATATCAAACCTGCCCGCAGACTCTTTGATATTGGACTTTGAGCTTCCAAACGAAAGGAAACAACTGCCAGGTATAAACAAGACACCCAGACTTTGTCTTTTTTTTTTTTTTTTTTTTTTTTTTAACAATAGTTTAAAATGGTCAGTCCAGATATCTCTCCTCCTCTCTCCTCCCTCCTCCTCCTCCTCCTCTTCCTCCTCTTCCTCCACAGTTTGGCTTTTTAGGAGCAGGTTAGATATATGACTTGGAGGGGAGAGTTTTGTCTTGACCTTCCTGGGCCCTCCAAGTCCTGTTGTGTTAACTGAGCAGAAGCTGAAAAAGTCTCTCTTTCAGAATATCCACTTGAGGATTTCATCTGTGAAACCAGAAAAGAGTGGACTTCAGATTTTGTTTTGCTGATATTTTAGCAAGAAATCCTAAATGTGAAATTCTTATTCTGAAAGATAGCTTATGTGAATTTTGTAAAATAAAACTATTGTAAAGCAAAACATAATTTCATCATGTCAATGTAAAATCTACTTAGTTTGAATTTGATTTATCCAGATATATCAATAATAATAGTAGTAATTTTAATATATTTTCTTTAATAATTTTTATGGTTTAGAAAAAAATAAACCTTGAAATTTTAGCAGATATACCAGGATACAGTGGGTAATGGTTCTAAAATAGAACACGAGACATTGGAGATTACGAAGGAATTAATGAAAACTGTGCAGCTCTTCAACATCTGTAAGCCACGATGCTTACATACCCAACCCTTGTTCAAGGGCAAGAGGAGGGGCTGCCTCCTTCCTCTAAAGAAAAGCTGGTGGCTTTTGTTTGAAGTTGGTCAGTTGAAGGGGAATAGGTGAGACCCTGAGGTACAGAAAAACGTTAAATTCTGGCCACCTGAGGCAGAGGCACTCTCAGCTTGTTGAAGGGAGCATTTCTTCTTCTGCCCAGATGTGAGTCATACTTAAGGAAAAGAGTTGGTCTTGTCTGTCATCAATAGCTGATAGTTAATACAGAGACTCACACTGGTCAAAGCCCATAGAATATGTGAGTAGAATGCTCGGTCCTAAATGAGACCTCTCTGTCACCCCATGTTCTGCTACCCAGGCTTGGGGAACATCACAGAAAGAGGGGATAGAAAGATAATAATGACCAGACATCATCATCATCATCTAAATTATAACTACATAATAATATTATGTTAAATAACGTGTTATAGCTATGACAGGGCCGTTGTAGTCATAAACTTAACTCAGCTGTGGTTGTCTGCCCAAGACATCTTCCAATTTAAAGAGAGAAGGGCCCTGACATGCCCCATTCCGAGTTGAAGCAGTTGGCTGCTGGGGAATGGGCATCAGGTTTTGTTTTGTTTTGTTTTGTTTTTCAGCTGTGTGGCTTATGGTCAGTTGTCCATGCTCTAGTGGGTGGTGCCCAAACCCGTATGAATGTGGGCAACACTACTGGACTCAGTGCGATATAAAAAGAGAAGGAGATGTTGGAAGAGGGCATTAGGAATTGGAAAGATATAATTTTAAAACATTGGATCCATGAATTAAATTGCCAAAGAATAAACAGAAGTTTCTTTGACAAACAAAGAAAAAGTATTGGATCAAACTTAATTTGAATCTTGCCCAGGAGTGCTCCTACCAGAGTGTCAGAGAAGCACGCTGGCCAGGATCCATGACGTTACAGCGTCGGGGCCTCCTGTGCCACTGTTTTGATGTATGTGCTTTTTGTTTGGATGACAGTTTGTTATCTATGGAAAAGGATAGAGTCATTCCATCCCTCCCCCTCTCTTCCTAAGCCTAGTGCAAGTCCCCATCAGAGGCTACTGTCACACTAGCATATGGTTGGTGCTAAATCAAGGCCAGAATTGTGATGAAATTCCTGGACTGCGTATTCCAATTTTCAAACTCAAATTGCTTTGTGACTTAATGAGAAGATCTCTCACTTAACCAGTCTGATATTGGACCAGTCATTTTATTCTGGTCCTAAGCATCACTCCTGTGTTCTGACTGTGCAGACTCATTCTAATCGACTGCTATGAGCACATTTTAAATGGAGAGCAAAGAATCCATGGGCTTACCACGAGTTCTGTTCCAATGAGGATATACATTATGACAGAATTGACTAATAAAACTTTTAAAGTATTGGATAAAATGTAATATTTTTTTTTTTTTACCTTTAAAGCAGTTTCATGTGATTGTTTCCACAGAATCATTTCAAACATATTCATTCTTTAGTACATTTTAGCAGTCTCATCATTTAGATTTCAAGGGAAAAATCCAATCAAGAATATGATAGAATAAGGTAGGAATAAAAGACCACTAAGAGATGGGACTAATTCAGGAGTTAATAATTATTTTTTAGAAAGTTTCTCAAACCACCAATTATGCTTCATTAATTAGTTATGAAATAAATCTAGTGGGCTATGACCCAGTGGGTTTTTTCTTAATGAAATTGAATTGATAGGATAAAATAGAAAAGACAGAATAGAATATAAAATGCCAGGGTGCATCCTCCACAGTGAGATTAAACATTACTTAACCATGCTTTTGTTTGTTACATATCCCTGCGAGTATATGTTCCTGGGTGCCTATGGAACTGAGGGTACAAAGCGTTTTTCATGTGTCTTATAGTCTAAACATTTTGAAGGGCACAAACATAGCACATATAAAACACATGAATAAAACACCAAGACTCAAAGATGACATTTGAAATAACAGGTACAGGGGAGAAGAATTAAGAAACACCAGCTAAATTCTGTGTTTCTTCAGCTGTCAGCTGTTAATTTCTTTTTTCCTAGAATGGAAGGTAGTATTTAAATCCAGAGCCCCTTAAAGCCATCTTGTTCATCTTCCCTTTGACAACAGGAAGACAAAGGACAGAAGAAAGAAAGGGAAGCAAAAGGGAACTAAGGAAGAGGAAGGGAGGAGAGAAAAAGAGGAAAAGATTAAACCCAACAACAATCAACTTAGTGAAGGCAGGGGCACCTGGCACCCCATTAATCTCTGAACACAGCCCTATGTGCTCAGCGCTTTAGATACCTCATATTAGGTGGGAGTATTTAGTCACAAGTTATTTGGAGAGGAAGTGGATCCCAATTTTGTTATCTCTTTACTAATCTGTAATGTATATTATTCCTATTCAGAATTGTAAATAATTCAAATATACAAAAAACAAAAACAAACGAACAAATGAACAAAAAAAAAAAAAAAAAAAAAAAAAAAACTACCTCACCTCTCCCAGGGAGTCACTTAAATTCTCCAGAAGGTTTGAGGCCATTTCTTTCCAGAACTCTGAAAGTCAGCTAGCTATCCAGGAGTTCATAGATGACTATTCCCTGGAGTCACACAAACACAGAGCACCTGCCTAGCCTGTGTCAGGATTTGACCCCTAGTACTGCATATGAAATAAGCTATGGGTAGCATGGTAGGGATAACAAGGAAGTGTGCAGAATAACGGAGGATGTGCACAGAACTCTCTAAAGGCTAGATACACGCTTAGGAAGAACTGTGGTCCACATTGCTACAAGAATGAGAGAACACTTAGGGCTTTCATGTCTAGATGGTTCAAATGAACTTATAAGACAAGGAGCACACTGACCATGGTACATGCACTATGCCAAGCAGTGTAGTTAGGCAGTATATTATATTATTAGATATTATACACTTGATACATTATATTTCCTGCGCCACACTAATAAGGTGATTATTTCAGCAAGTTTTCATTGACTTTCTAGCCAATAATGAGCAGAAGTCACTGAACAAGAGACAAGACTCTCTCCTGTCAGAATTAAATCCCCAGAGAGATGCATTATTGGACGTCCTATATTTCACACGTGACTGATAACTAAGCCGATACTTACAGAGCCTAATAGCTTGCCCAAATCACATGGACACACACCAACAGAAAGCCCAGGCTTGAATCCAAATGTGTCTGTCTCCAAAGTGAGCCCCTACCCTCCACTGCCTCTAACCTGACTCAGGATGTTCTGGCAGGAGAGCTGTTGGCTCTGTTTTTAAACAATTAAACTTTATTATACAACCCAACTAGCTTACCCAAGAAGGAAAAAAGGTTAAAGGGACAAAAGAGTGAACCTTCCAGTATCCGTTCCACGGGACAGGTCCTTAGGTGTCTCTCTGGCCCGCGTGCTGGTCTGGCCTGTTCGCTGCTCCACACGTGCTCAAGCCCCGGCTCTACTTGTTGTTCTGTCCTCCCCACCTACCTGAGTCACGTGGGAAGGGCGGTCTCCTTCTCCCATTGAGGGTCAATTAGAAAAACAATAGCCCAGTTGGGGTTCCCAGGTCTGCTTCCTGAATTCCAGGACCAGGAAGGCTCCACTCAGTCTGTCACAAGGTATTCATGGGGTGCCCCAGAGGTAAAGCCCACCAAGATTGCTTCCACCAGTGACAAAGCTTAATCTTTCCCACAGAGAGCCCTGTAAGATCCCCATTTTTAATCATCTAGCTTGCTGAAGCATTACACATGACTCTTATTGTCACCTCTGACTCTTGATCATATTGTCATTTACTATTTCCTAAAGGTTTTGTGGATGTAAGATTTGTTTGCTCACCTAAATTGAAAATTCCTGGAAGGTTATACAAGATAATATATTCAGCCATAGTCCCCAAAGGGCCTGGTATCTTAGAGGGCTAGGCACATTTCGAACAGTTTTTAAGCACCTGTTTTCTGCCAGGGCAGAATGCTCTGAAGCATGGTGATTTTTTTTTTTTTTTAAATCAAATGGATATTGCTTCTGACCCCCAAAGATATGTGATTTTGTGGACATCATCATTAGAGACGGATGGGATTTTGGCATGGAGAAAGTCCATCTCTGAGATCTCATGAAGAACTGGAGAAAGTTTTCAAAGCCTCAAATCGGAAGAATGCCATACCTGGCTTTATAAAGAGAAGAAAAATCTTTACCCGACAAGCTAGAGATTAATAACACAGAATAATTTGCCCATGAGAAAGACTGAAATCAAGAGAGATTTAATTAGGAGAAAGGCTTTAGGGTATTGCATAAAAACTAATGGGGCCTTAAAAGGAAACAGGTGTGTCTCACACATCCTGCTTACTTCCATCAAAAGGCTGACTGCAAACCTTGTGGTGATGGTGTGGCAATAAACACATTATGGCTCACCCACAAGAAGGTTGTTGGCTCTGTCCCCATGTGACTTGGCCATAAATAAGGTAAGAAAATACAGCCTATGAGACTGCGCCACAAGATAGGTGCTCTCAAATGACGGTGATAAACAGCTGTGCCTCTGACGTCTGAGGAAGACACAGAAGAGGAATGGCCTGGGGACCAGTCATGAGTCCTGAGGTGTGGGAGCCTCCACTGATGGGGCGATTAGAGCAAGGCCAGGTTGATTAAGTCACAGACAGCACTGAAAGTGTGATGTACACCTTACTCTATTGAGCCAGCATGTGTTCCTCTACAGCTCAGTGGAGTATGAGAGGAAAGGCTGAAAATGCATGGGTTAGATTTTAAGAAGGAAAACAACATCTGATATTTCCCTTATTATTTGACAGTATTGGGAACTGGGGGCCAGGGAAGCCTTCCCTTAAGTAAGAGGCTCTGGTGTGTGTGTGTGTGTGTGTGTGAAAAAAAGGATTCTCTGGCTCTGTGTTGTGAGGTCTCCACGGAGACCTCTGTTTTCTCCTCTGTGCAATGGGGCAGTGGCTGACGTGCAGTGTGAGCATTATTTATGTGAATAAGATCATTAATGATCACTTGGGGCATTGAAAATGCAAAGCATGGCATAAGTGCTAAGTAAGACGGTGTTTTGTGGAAAGGGCAAAGATCTCCACTCAGAAAGAAAATGGGAGGAAAAATTACAGGAGACAGAACAAGAATGCACTGGGGAGCAGCTATTAGCCAGTCTGGGGAGCCCTACTGTGAGGGCTTGAGGATCATAAAACATCTGTGGTAATTTCCATTTACCTCTGCTCTTGTAGCCACTGGGAGGGAGGCTGAGGAGGAGGAAGCATCCTGTTGTCTTAAGTAAATAATGTGGAAAAGCGATGAAGCAAGCATTTGCCCTTGACGGTGTTGAGAAAATCCTTCAAATGTCACCCGATTTGGGATGTTTTAAATGAAGACACTGCTTAATCAATCTGGGGAAATGGAGTTATTTCATAAACCACGGTAAACAAGCTTCCAAAACTCAGCTGGTAGAGATGCCTTAGTCTCTCTCTCTCTCTCTCTCTCTCTCTCTCTCTCTCTCTCTCTCTCTCTCTCTCTCTCTCTCTCTCTCTCACACACACACACACACACACACACACACACACACACACCCCTACCTTCAAGCTGACAAGTTTCTTAGGCTGTCCTTGAAAACTCAATTTGCCTCACATACTTTATCCCAAATTAATGGAGGTGCATGTTCAACACCAATGCTTGTCACTTGGGGCTGCTCTTTAGACTCCTTCCAGCTGTGTGGGGGCAATGTCTGCAAGCCCCCGCCCACACTTGGAGGAAGAAAGCCAATCAGTGGAAGGGGAGGGACAACCTGAACAATTTTCCCTTATTGGATACAGTCAACAGAGCCTCAAAAGAAACAAACACATGTAGATTTGAGCTATTTCAGGAAGCTAGAATCTAGACAAAAAACAAAAACAAAAACAATTTCCCCCAAACTCTACTCACGCATTTCCTTCCTCTCTCATTTCTAACCTGCTATCTGAAGCAACCTCTAATAAATTAGAAGAGCCCTGTCAAGTAGCTGGTTCTAGTATAACTAGACACGTGTCTCTCTTGGGCCTCCCAGCAGATCAAGAAAGCCTCCTCTACAGGGTCCCAGGCCCTCATAGCTGAGCTCAGCAGCCTCCAGGGCAGAAGTCAAGTATGACCAGTCCTTTAATTTGGCCAAGAGGCCCGAAAGGGGCTCAGTGACAACCACGGTTATGGTTGGAGTTTTCAAGGTGCTGTCTCTCCACGCCACTCAAGGGCATCGGTGCCAGCTGTGATTGCAGGCAGCAGGCAAGTCAACAGCAACACAATCCAAATCTTAAATATTGCATGGGGAGATCCACTGGAGTTTGTACATGATTGCATAGCTCTCGGGCCTGAGAAGCACGTGGGGTAACCTCTCTATCCTTGGAACCCAATCGCAGCAGATAGCAGTACAAATTAGCATGTGCCCAGGCTCCCGTGCAAATCAGGACAAACAAAATCGGCAGTCAAGATCCAGACTACTTGTCTGAAGCTTAGTCTCTTTTGAAATTTGATCTTCCCTAGGAGAGTGGCCAAGTCATTTCCAGGTGCTTCTATTTAGAAGGGAGTGTGTTTCATCTCATAACATATTTTCAGGAACAGGCACAGGAGAGGAAGATCAAGATGTCAGGGGCAGCAGGAATGGATGAGAACGTTGTTCACGTCAAGTCAGCCTCCCTTGAGAAACCCAACCGGTCTTCAGCTCCAACAAACCAGCTGAAAGCCAGGAAATAGCACAGTGTAGAATCTTACCACTGAGACCACCGACATCACCACACTTAACTGAAGAGCCACCAAAGCAGTGATGTTTTACGGTTTGAATCTAACAGTTCTGTCATAGGCTCATGCCTTAAACTTTTGTATGTAGCCAGTGGCTCTGTTTTTTGAAGGCTAGGGATCCTTTAGTGTCTGGGGGCCTAGTGATGAGAAGACAGGTGAGAAGAATACGACCCTGGTACCCATTTGCTTCCTGCCAACAGTGATGTGAACAGGTCTCCTGCCACACACACACTCCTCCACGCATGTTGTCCTGCCCAAATCCGTGAGGGGTAAAAAAAAGAGGTGAGCTGAAATCCTCAAAGATCACAGGCCAAAGTGAGTCTTCCTTTCTCTAAGCTGCTTTCATCAGGTATGCTGGTCACAGAGACAGCAAAGGACAGTCTCTTCAGATGCCTCTAGTTTCTGCGGACCACCTGGTAAATGTGTAAGGGATGCTTGTGAATCAGAAGATCATTAGAGAGTAAAGTGTAGTATGTCCAGAAAGTTAGTACAGGAATCTTAACACTTGATTTGCTCAGAGCCCCATTCTGTTTTTCCCCACCCTCCCCCACCCCCACTCCAAGCCCTGCTGAAACTTAATGTTGTTAAGTGTGACTTAAACAAACTCATTGTCAACAATATAATCTGTCAGGTCCCAGAAGCCTCTTTCCCTAGAGGTAAGTGTTCACCAGCTTCCCTCTGTCAGTGAAAGGAGCTCACAATGGGTGCTTTTTCTTCCTCCCTCCCCATATCAACAGCTCAGGAAATCAAAGATCTGTGCAGTTGCGCAGACCTTCCTTCCTGAGCGTCATTCATGTTGGCTTAGGACTTAAGCTTACGGGATTAGAGCAACGATCATAAACCTTACCCATTATAAAATCCTAAAATCATTATCAATTTTAAAGTGAGTCTTAAACCTTGGGCAAAACTAATAACAAATGTATGCAGACTCAGACCAAGACGAAACCCAAATCCTGTCTAATTCCGAGAGCTTGGTTTTCAGCGGATTATGGAGTAAGGCTGAGTCCTCTTCCCTCCCTGGAGACAGAATGGAGGGGCAGGGCAGGCTCTTTGCCTCTGCTCAAAGCCTGGGAGTGAACAGTGTCACAGAATAGTTTTCTAGCTCCAACTTGAGAAGAGGAGGATGGAGTTTGGGGTTCACATCAAACCCCAAGGCTGAAGAAAGTCCAAGGGCAAAAAGAAGCTCCAGACTGAGGATAGCGTCCAGGGAAACGGGGCCCCGTGACCCTGAGTAGCCTATGTTTTACAGCTGCTAACTGTCTTCCACAGTGTGAAACACACACTTGGGAGAGCAGCGTCTTGAGAGTGGGGCCATCATAGAGTGGAGGCTTAGGATCTAACACAGAGATACGCTTCCAACAGGACATATTCTAAATGCATCTATGTAAACAAACAACGCATTGCTGCTCCCTGGCATAAGACACAGAGTGAAGACCAGAGAGAGAGAGAGGCCAGTCTCGACTCAGGGTGTGTGATTTACAACCCAAGTTCAAAGTGATGATAATGCTATGTTTTTACTTTTTAAATTGTTTTATCCTATTTTTCCAGCCCATAAGGAATGCACCTTGGTGTCAACAGAACCCCTTTGTCTTTGTAAGCAATTCTGAAGCAAACTATCAGTAAATTACTTCCCAAACCACCACACAACTAGATCATGCTGAGAAAATGGGCTTTGCCAGAACGCAGTAAATTGTTGCTGTCACAGAAGAAAATACAAGCAGGAGAAATCGGTACGGGTGAATCATCATGAGAAAGGGGCAAAAGAATTAACCTTCATTCATTTTCTTTGTCGTCATGCATGCATGCAGGGGAGGGGAGGTGTGTGTGTGTGTGTGTGTGTGTGTGTGTGTGTGTGTGTGTGTGTGTGTGTGTATTTGAATTCACCAGCCACACATTGGACTGGAGCTAGGGAGGATTTTAATGATAAGCAAGGCCAGCCTTTTTCCTGGCCCAGATTCCTTGGAGAGAGCTGATGCCGCATGAGGTACTGTTTATGACTAAAGGAAGGAGACGCCTGTGATTAAGGGAGGAGGGAAAGAAGCCTCCTATTTCCAAGCATTTTTTGATGTTTACCAAGTTGTGCCAGGCTCAGGACTTGACTCAGCACTGTAAACCTGTTAGCTCTTCTAATTTGACCCCCCCCCCCAACTCAACTGAGTGCTCTTCTAACCCAGACAAAGACAGGGAAGCCCAGAGAGACTGGATCATTCATCCAGAGCCCCACAGCATTGATGTAGCTGAGACTGATGTCAAGGTGGGCTACCAAGTGTGATGCTGACAACAGGTACAGAGCATGCCAGGGCAGGATCACAGTGAGTGAGAGCCAGCATGTCTTATCAAGTCTGGTAGTCCATTTTCTGTTGCTATCATAAAGTATTAAATATGCAGCGAATTATAGGGAAGTGTCTTTGACTCGAAGCTTTTGAGGCTGGAAAGAGAGAGGTGATGTAAGCATCTGGTGAGGGGGCCTCCTTCCTGCATCATGACATGAAAGGACAGCATATAGCCTGGTGCTCATTCTTTTGTCAGAAAATCATTGATGCTATCATGGGAACTCACCTCTTCTCACCTTATCACATCCTAACTTCTTCCCAAAGGACCAATTTCCATATACCATTAACATGGAAATCTGGTTTTTAATGTAGGGACTTTGAGAGGACACAGTCCTGCCACAGCCATTCCCAGGAGCAAAAACCTGCACAGTGAGTTGGCTGGAGGATTTAGGTGCAAACCAAGTCATGCACCTGTGGAAACAGGCATACTTACTCCCATTTGGTTTTTCAAACCTATAAATAACTTTCAGAAGTACCTAGGAACACTCATCCAAGGTGCCCCAATTACTGAGAGTCCCATGTTGGGGACCTGCTGAGGTTCCTCTAGCACTTTGCTTTAGCTTTGCTTTTCTCTATTTGCCTGTCTCTCTGCCCATAGAGTCACCACTGATCACTTACTAATGAGTCCTCTTCCTGCCATTATGTAAACAGTAATAGAAAAAAATATCTCACTAAAGTGTTAAACATCTTCTAGCATGTAGTAACAGGTTTCACTGTGTAATCAGAGACAAGCTATGATTGCCATGCAACAAATTTGACATGGGCTCGGGTCTGATCTGATGTACACAGCTGGGATGGCCTGACTCCTCATTCAAGGGCTAATAACCTGGTGGGCTGGCTGAATAGCCTGTGGCCAAATAGCCATGCTGAAGTTGTGCCCAACCGGAATACAGGGTCACCTTCCATCCCTGTAAGAGGCTATTCTATCTCTCACCCAGTGTCAAGTCAGATCAGTTTACAAATGACATGAAATTGAGGGCTTTGTCCTGTCACACTGATATGTTAGCAAGGAGCCACCTGTGAAGTTAGTCAGGCTCACAAAGTACCCAAAGGCACATACAGGTCAGCAGGGGTTTCTGGGCTGAGCAGGGAAGGAAAGAGCTTGAAAAGCATCAAGTGAGAATCAAGGCCACATTTCCCATGTGGCCAGAGCACCACACCTGGCACTCAGCACGTGGGCTAAGAGCCAAGGCACAAGGAACATGTGGGGAATCCTGCTAGTGCTTGACATGGAATCCTGTGGAGCAATCTCCTGTGAAACCTTCTTAATCGCACAGGGTTGGTTCTCTTGCCAATACATAAGTGCTATTTGGTAGTTTGCTTGCATGCATTTGTTAATCCATGTGTACATCAATGCTAAGTGCCATGTATGCTGCCATAGCATGCATATGTGTTATGGCATACATTTGTTATACAGTTGATATGTTATATGACACACATGATCTCATATATGTCAAGTGACATTTTTACATAAGGGCATGGAAGTGCTATTCTGGAATTTTGCACCCCACCCACAGAAGCAGGTTGGCTAACTACAGGTCTTCACCTCTCTCTCCATTCCTCCAAGTCCAATCCCTTAGTCACATGCTCAGATATGTAGAAGATCATCTTCCTCTCTAAACCTCATAGACCTTCTTCTTCAACTTTACCACTACCACCACCACCACCACTTTCATCACCTCTTCTACCACCACTGTGACCACCAACACCACCACCAACAACCAACAACAAAACCCACCATCTCCACCACTACCATGACGACCACCACAACCACCACTACCACCTCCACCACCACCACCTCCACCACCACTACCACCACCACCACCACCACTACCACCACCACCACCACTACCATCACTACCACCACCAGCACCCCCACTACCCATCCCATCAGCCTAGCCTTCAACACCAGCAGGGATCCCCTGAGAACACACCTACTTTGTAGTCCAGAGAAACAGGCAAGCTAACTCTACACCTTCACTTCTCCTTCCTCCCCTTCAAATTCAATACCTCCAGTCTCATTTGCAGCTCTGTAGCAGACCACCTGCTGCAGTGCTCCCCCCACTATCTCTGGCTAATCATGCAGATCCTCTCCTCCAACCTTCCTCCTCACTCATCCTGTCATCCCAGCCCCAGCTACATCAGACATTCTCTGCGAATGCACTAGCCAACTCTGCCAGGGAAACAAGTAGGCCAGCGAGGCAGGTAGCTTAGCTTGAGATCTTCACTCTTCCTCTAATCGCCCAGCCCCATACCCAGCTCTGTAGCAGACTACCTATTATTGCCTCTCTTCACCCTCGACTCCAAATCACAGGGGACTAAGAAGATCATCGTGGACCACTCTGCTTTCCTCCCTCCTGTGGACCTTCTCAGCTCCCCACATCCAGCCCATTTCCATTCCTAAATGTCAGCTCCCAATATGTAGAAATATATTTTACCTCTAGTGCCCAGTGGCCACACCTCTCTGGATAGCAGGCAACACACAGCCACCACACTCACCTGAGAATCAGAGGGCAACAGAAACCAACAAACAACATACCCTCCCAACAGAGAAAAGACCAGATAGCAAAACCTATAATTACAATCTTCACAAACATAGATACCTAGATGCCAACTTAAAAACACAATCGACAGTAACCAGGACAGTGAATCTCCACTGGAGCCCAGCAACACTACCATGGTAATCCCTGAGTATTACAACAGAGCCGAAGCACAAGACAAAGACAATAAAATCATCTGTATGAATATGATAGAGGGCCTTCAAAAGGAAATGAGTAAATCCATTAAAGAAATCTTTGAAAGCACAAACAGTGGAAGGAAATGAATAAATTAGCTCAAGATCTGAAAGTGAAAATAGACTCCATAAGAAAACCTAAACTGAGGGGAATCTAGAAATAAAACATTCAGTAACTCCAACAGGAACCACAGAGGCAAGCCCCACCCACAGAATATAAGAAATGTAATGCAGAGCCTTACACATTGAAGACATAGTACAAATGGATACATCAGTCTAAGACAATGGTAAACAAAACAAAAAAATTCTGGAAATCTGGAACACTATAAAAAAGTTCAAATCTAAGAATAATAGAAATAAAGGAAGGAGAAGAAACCCAAGTGAAAGGCACAGAAAAAAATGTTTTCATCAAAATTATAGAAGAAAACTTCTCTAACCTAAAGAAGGTACAATAAGCATACAGAAAAGCAAATAGAATGGACCAGAAAACAAATTCCCTCAGGCACATAAGAATCCACACACATACGGTCACTTGATTTTTGACAAAGGAGCCAAATCCATTCAATGGAAAAAGGATAGCATCTTCAACAAATGGTGCTGGTCTAACTGGAGGTCTATGTGTAAAAAAATGAAACTGGACCCATATTTGTCACCTTGCACAAAACTCAAATCCAAGTGGATTAAAGACCTCAACATAAAACCAGAGACACTAAGCCACTTAGAAGAAAAAGTGGGAAAGAGCCTGGAACATATTGGCACAGGAGACAACTTCCTGAACAGAACACCAACGGCCCAGGCCTTAATGTCAACCATTAATAAATGGGACCTCATGAGGCTGAGAAGCTTCTGTAAGGCAGGAGACACTGTCAAGAGAACAAAGCGACAGCCTACAGACTGGGAAAAAAATCTTCACCAACCCTACATCTGACAAAGGTCTAATATCCAAAATATATAAAGAACTCAAGAAATTAAACACCACCAAACCAAATAACCCAATTCAGAAATGGGGCTTGCAACTAAACAGAGAATTCTCAACAGAGGAGTATCAAATGGCTGAGAAACACTTAAAGAAATGCTCAACCTCCTTAGTCATCAGGGAAATGCAAATCAAAACAACTCTGAGATTCCATCTTATACCCATCAGAATGGCTAAGATCAAAAACTCAAGCGACACCACATGCTGGCGAGGATGTGGGGAGAGAGGAACACTCCTTCATTGCTGGTGGGAATGCAAACTAGTACAGCCACTTTGGAAATCTATCTGGTGCTATCTCAGAAAATTGGGAATAGGGCTTCCTCAAGACCCAGCTATCCCACTCCTTGGAATATACCCAGAAGATGCTCCAGCACACAACAAGAAAATTTGCTCAACCATGTTCATAGCAGCCTTATTCATAATAGCCAGAACATGGAAACAGCCTAAGTGTCCCTCAGTAGAAGAGTGGATAAAGAAACTGTGGTACATATACACTATGGAATACTACTCAGCTATTAAAAACAAGGAATTCCCGAAATTTGTGGATAAATGGATTGAGCTAGAAATGATCATAATGAGTGAGTTAACCCAGAAGCAGAAAGAATCAAATGGTATATACTCACTTATATCTGCATACTAGCCCAAGGGGCATGTCCCACAAAAGCCTTCACTTACCAGAAAACTGGGACAGAGGGGAAGGCATCCTATTGGGACTCTAAATGAGAGACGCATGGGAGAACAGCAAAATAAAAGGATCCAGAGGGTCCTAGAAACCTACAAGTAGAACAATATGATAGGCAGATTTGGGCCCAGGGGTCCTGCTCAAACTAAGGCACCAGCCAAGGACAATACAGGAGGTAAACTTTAAACCCTTCCCAGATCTAGCCAATGGTCAGAATATTCTCCACAGTTGAGTGGAGAGTGTGATACGACTTTCTCACGTACTCTGGTGCCTCACATTTGACCATGTCCCCTGGAGGGGGAGACCTTGTGGCACTCAGAGGAAGGACAGCAAGTAGCCAAGAAGAGACTTGATACCCTATGAGAATATATAGGGGGAGGTAATCCCCCTCAGGAACAGTCATAGGGGAGGGGAATAATGGGAAAATGGGGGGGGGGGGGAGGAATGGGAGGATACAAGGGATGGGATAAACATTGAGATGTAACAAGAATAAATTAATAATAAAAAAAAAGATATATTAAAAAAAAAGTTACTGCATAATAAAAAAAAAAGAATCAAAACAATACATATACAGAATAAAGAAAGAATATTAAAAGTTGCAAGGTAAAAAAGCCATGGAACATAGAAAGGCAAATGTATTAGAATATTACCTGACTTCTCTACAGAGACTCTAAAAGGCAGAAGGGTCTGAACAAATGTTCTATAGACTCTAAGAGACCACAGACACCAGCCAAGATTACTATATCCAACAAAATTTCAAGCACAATAGATGGAAACAAATAAGACATTCTATAATAAAACCAAATTTAAGTAATATCTGTCTACAAATCCAATCCTATAGAAGGTACTAGAAGGAAAACTCCAACCTAAAGAGGTTAACCACACCCAAGAAAACACATGGAATAAATAACACCATACCAGCAAATAAAAATGGAGGAAATAGACACACACACACACACACACACACACACACACACACACACACACACACACACACCCGCCACCACATCACACCAGAAAGTAGCACTGTTAATTGATATCTTTCAAGTAGGTCTGAAATAAAAAGACACAGGCTAACAGAGTAGATGAGTCCATCCTTCTGCTGAACATAAGAAACACTTCAGCATAAAGTATAGCCATCACCTCAGAGTGGAAAGATATTCTGAGGAAATGGACCTAAGAAGCAAGGTTGGTGTAGCCATTTTAATATCTGAAAATATAGAGTTCAAACTAAACTAACCAGAAGAGATGGGGAGGGACACTGTATACCTATCAAAGGAAAAACTCACCAAGAGGACATTACAATTCTTTTTTTATTAAATATTTTTTTACTTTTACAGATACATTTATATTATTACACACATATATAATAAACTACCTACAGAAAGAAGAACCATGAGATAATCAGGAATCATATGGATGTTACAGTCCTAGTGTTTTGGCTATTTGTATTTGGCAGCCTTGAAGAAAACACCTTTCCTATCTTGGTGCATTTAAAATTCTGAATGTAAATCAATATCTATCATATCTCATCATTATGAACTTAAAATATCTATCTAGACCTAAAAACATCTTAACCCCTAAACAACTAAGCTTACTTGTAAAACTAAACTACCTAGTCTTCAATCCCATCAGAGGCTTGAGAAGGAATAAAATTGATTACTTGAGTAAACCAGGAGTGCAAGTTAGTAGCTTCCCAAATGAGAAGATGACAGATACATTTTGCTACCTGGGCAGTCACCCAAAACTCTCCATAATGTTGGAGCATCATCTTCAGCCTTCTGGTCCAATATATCTGACAGACATATTTGTGAGGCAGGAACCATTGAGGACTTGCTTACCCTGTCTTGGCAGAGTTTGGCCATCGACTCTGCCTGCAGCCAAGCTTGCCCTTTCCTAGGAAGATTTCTGTCTGTGGTAGAAACAAGCACATTTTGCCCAGTGGCTTGATTGCCACATTTGACGCCATCTTCATAAGAAGATTCTTTGATGCTCAACATCCTCTTTGAGGTAGGCTGGGTGTTGCCAGGAGGAGTTAACCTGTCTCATTTTCAGTGAATCTTTAAAATAGTAAAAACATTTTAAAATGCCATATTCTGCATGCCTCTGAGGTTTTTGAAGACCTTATCTAACTATCCTACCTTATCTTTCTATAGAATCATATCTATCTGCTGCACCTAAGATGTCTATTCTTCTGATAAAACTATACTAGTAATTGATATGACCATGATTTTATCAACTAACAATTAACTTGTATAACTTATTTATCCTAAACAGCCTGCAATAGCGCTTTCAAAGTATTGGAAGTAAACCTTGTATTATAATTGAGTTATATGGATACAATATCTCATATTAGAGTATATATATACATATATATATATTATATGTGAAGAATAATCTTACATTTGAATTTGATACCTCTGCATCTAAAATTAATCTTATTTTGCATGTATGTATAGATTCTATACCAGTGAATTAAAAAATAACCTTGTGAGTGACTATTAAGGCATTAAGTTGAGTAGATTCACTAATCTACTTTTTGTTCTATCTTCTCTATATATTTCTATATGCCCATTCTTTCTTTTCAGCTCTTATCTTCAAACCTAAGAATGGAAGATAAAAGGAAAGAGAGACATCTCTAAGTTCAAGCTTGTTTTTTCTCTAAATAAGACAAATAATAACTTATAACCAACATCTATGCATCAAACACAAAGACCCCCAAGTTTATCAAGAAATCACACATTGACTCACACACACACTGATAGTGGGAAATTTTAATACCTGAATCTTACCAATAGAGAGGTCATCAGATAAAAACTAAATAGAGAAATACGGGAGCTAACGGACATTGTAAACCAAATGGACCTAACAGATATCAGCAGAACATTCACCCAAACTCAAAAGAACATATCTTCTTCTCAGCACCTCATGGAACTTTCTCCAAAATTGATCATATACTTAGATTCAAAGATAGTCTCAAGAAATATAAGAAAATTGAAAAAAAAAAAAAAAACCACTCTACATCCTATCAGACCACAATTGATTAAATCAACAACAGAAAGCTTACAGACTCATGGAAACTGAGCAACTCAGTACTAATTCATACATACAAGTTTTTCACTCATATATTCAAATGACAAATGGACTGAAAAAAAGATATCAGAAAAAGAACACCTTTCACCATAGCCTCAAATAATATAAAATCTCTTGGAATAACTCTAACCAAGTGAGTGAAAACTTGTGTGTATGATAAAAATTTTTAGATCTTGAAGAAAGAAATTAAAGAGGATATCAAAAGATGGAAAAACCTCCCATGCTTACGGATCAAGGACCAATATAGTAAAGATGTCCATCCTACCAAAAGCAATCTACAGATTCAATGCAATACCTGTCAAGATTCCAATACAGTTCTTCACAGATCTTAAAAGGACAATTTTCAGCTTCATACAGAAACACAAAAAAGCCAAGATACTGAAAACAATCCCGAATAATAAAATAACTGCTGGGGGTATCACCATCCCCAATTTTAAGACGTATACCGAAATGTAGTATTGGCACAAAAAAAGATATGGTAATCAAGGGACTAGAACTGAAGACCAAAAAACCAAACCAAACCAAAGCAAACAAAAATAAAACAAAACAGAAGAAACAAAAAATTCCACACATTTATGGACACTTTTTTTTTTTATAAAAAAGCCAGAAATATCACTAGAAAAAGACAGCATCTCCAACAAATGGTGTTGGTCAAAATGGAAAACTGAATGTAGAAAAATCCAAATAAGTCCATACCTATCACCATGCACAAAACTCAACTCTAAATAGATCAAAGGCCTCATTGTAAAACCAGATACACTGATCGTGATAGCCGAGAAACAGGGGAATAAACTTGAACTCACTGGTCAAGGAAAAGTCTTTTAGAACAGAACACCACTGACACAGGCACTAAGATAAAGAAAAGTTTCTTTCTACCATCATTAGGACAAAGCAGCAGCCTACAGAATGGAAAAATATTTTTATCAACTTCATAGCCAGTAGAGGACTAATACCCAAAACATATAAAGATTTCAAAAAGCTAATATCATAAAACCCAAATAAACCAATTTAAAAAATGAGGTACAGATCTATAGATAATTTTTGGCAGGAAACTCACATGGCTAAGAAACACATAAAGAAATGTTCAACATCTTAGTTTTGAGGAATGCAAACAAAACTATTTTGATATACAATCTTACACCTGTCAGAATGACCAAGATCCAAAGAATAAATGACAGCTCATTCTGCCAAGGATATGGAAAAGAGAAACACTCCTCATTGCTGTTTAGAATGCAAACATTTTACAGCCATGGAAATCAGTGCTGTGGTTCCTCAGGAGGAGGTAACTCATCCACCTCAAGATTCACCTATAAAATTCTTGGGTATAGACCCAAAGGATACTTCAATCTACCACAGAGATACTTCTTCAACCAAGTTCATTGCTTCATTGCTGCTTTATTCATAGTAACCAGAAATTGGAAACAGCCTAGATGGCCCTCAACGGATGAATGGATAACAAAAATGTGGCAGGTTTACACAATGGACTATTATCCAGGCATTCAAAAAAAAAGTGAAATCATGAAATGTGCAGTTAAATAAATGAAACTATAAAAAAAATCATCACGAGTGAGGTAACCCAGAAAGACATCTGTGGTGTGTATTCGCTTATATGTGGTTATTAGCTGTTAAGCCAATGATAACCAAGCTACAAACTGTAGAAGCACAGGGTTAGGTATAGCATAAGTAAGGGACTGGTGGAGGGACAACAGATAGATGTCCCCTAGGAAAAGAAAAAGGAATAGTTATTTATGGATGGATGGAGAGAGGACTGTAACAGGAGGATCAAGGGTAGAGTGGGAGGGAGTATGGGGAGAAACAAGTAAAATTAATGGCCATCTGAGGGGTAGATTGAAAACAAAGTATAGTAGAAAATTCCTAAAATGTATACTAGTATGAAGGCAATTTAAGATAAAATTTTAAATTGCCGGGGGAACAGAGTCCCAGTTGGCCAACTCTTTTTACCAAATGAAGCTTCCAGTACCAGGATTGGGTTATGTCTAATTGGGACACTGGCCAAAAGGGTCTGATGGGAACTCCCAAGCAACTCAGGCTTTTGCCAAGACTATAGGTTGCTCTCCACAAACTGATGACAAGGCCCCATTGATGAAGACAACACTTAAACATCTTGCTGAGCATACAGAAATCAAACTGGTTCCTACACAGAGCTTTCACACCTACGTGTATTTGGTACAGGAAGGTACTCGGTATGCTACCAAAGGAGAAATATAAACACCATCTACAATGATGTCCTAACTTCAAGATGTGCTAGTGCAATGGTTGTGGGGAGCCAAGACCATAGCCGGCAAGCATCTCGGACCTTGGCATAATACATTGAGTGGACCTGGGGCAGGCTGCCTTGTGACCTCTTCCCCTCCCTCAAGGTACTCTCCAGCTGTTCTCAGTATTCCCAGAATCACAGAGACCTTCAGAGGACCAGCGAAACAAAGTCTATAGATAACACCTTGTGGTTCCAGATGCCTAACAATTCCACCCAGCCCCAGAACCACAGGGGCCCTTGCCCTGCCAAACTTCCTGACTTCCTGATATCTTGTGAAAACCGCCCACCCAGATCACCTCACTCAGCCTCCTGTTTCAACGGTATATAATTGCCTGTGGAAAAAATAAAATTTGGTCAGCTTGATCAGACTCCTTGACTTGCTGTCCGTTCTTTGTGTCTCTTGTCCCCCATTCTCTCCCTAGGGGTCCGAGGGTCCCAGTTGATTGTCCGGCGGGTCCGGACAAATGGTGACACAAAGCTTGTGGGAGTAACCAACCAAGATCTGACTTGACTCCTAATGGCATTTTGCTATAGTCATAGATCAATGCCTTGCTCAGCTGTCATCAGAGAAACAGATCAGAACAAAGGCAAAGACCCTCAGCCCAACAATAGGCAGAGGGTAAGAGACCTTGGAACACTTAACCCTCAACTGGATGTCTCCATAAAACTCCTCCCCTCGGTGCTCAGGGAACCACACATAAGAAGAGGCAGGAAGAGGGTAAGAGCCAGAGGGAATGGAGGACACCAAGAAAAGGAGACCCTTGAAATTAGCAGAGTCAAAGCTCATACAAACTCACAGAGCATCAAGCAACATACACAGGGCCTGCACGGGTTCGCACAAGACGGGGTTCACACAAGAGCTAAAAAGAGAGGTGGACACACGCCCCCATCCCTAACCGTGAAATTATCTCCAACCTATAACTACTTGCAAATGAAAACTTCGTTCTCTCCAAGGGAGTCTCACCAGGGAAGCAAACTACTCTTAAGGGTTGGCTGCATGCCCGGCAGCTGATGGCCAACAGAAAACAAACTCAGTGGCATATTTCAAATGTCCTTGTCTCATAATGTCATGTCAGGAATTTTTATTTAAAAAAAAATTTATCTCACATTTAAAATTTTTATTTTATTTTAAATATATATATATATATATATATATATATATATATATATATATTCTCTTTTTTTTAACCCTACATTCTCTTTGCATATGTACTATGGATTCAAGTTTAGCATTTATATGAAATTTTTGAGTGTGCAAACACTCAAAACACTTGTGCCTTCTCTTGGGCTCTTTTCACTCTGTTTGTTTGTTTCCTATTTCAATGTGTTAAATTTTGTTTTGTTTTATCTTATTTTACTATTATCACTTAGAAGCCTGTTGGGTTTTTCTGATGAGAGACAGAAAGTTGTTGGATCCAGATGGGAGGGGCGGTGGCATGGAACTGGGATGAGCAGAGGAGAGGGAACTGAAATCAAGATATATTATGTGAGAAAATAATTTTGATAATAGGAAAGAAGTAAAATTCAGGAGTTTAAAATTTTTAAAAAGGAAGTGTTTTTATGTTAGATATATAGTAATAATTAGAATAGCAATTCTCAACTTGAGGTATTGAGTTACCTGCAAAACTCTTTTTTAAAGATTTATTTATTATTATGTATACAGTGCTCTGCTTGCATGTACTCTGGCAAGCCAGAAGAAGGCGCCATATTACATTACAGATGGTTATGAGCCACCATGTGGTTGCTGGGAATTGAACTTAGGACCCTTGGAAAACCAGGCAGCGCACTTAACCACTGAGCCATCTCTCTAGCCCCACCTGCAAGACTTTTAAAGAAACTTCTGCACCAAAGACTTCTCCTACACAAGCCTATAGTTTCCTTCCTGTTTGGGCTGAAATGGATTGCAGGAGGAAGGATTTTTAAAAGCTTCTTCCAAGAAGGTCAGGAGGCACTGAGGCTGAGATAGGCAAATGCTTGTACATAGACTGATTTGTTGAAGGGAAATATATAAAAATTGGAGAGGGGAAAAAACTAGAATGAAGGCCAGCAAATGATTCAGTGCATAAAGATACTTGTCATACAAGCCTGAGCACCTGAGTGTGACACGTGGAACTCAAAGGCAGAATGAGAGAACCAACTCCACAGACTCTGACCTCCACATGCACACTATGCAGGGTGTGCACCAAAAGGCATATGTCTGTCACAAAGACAAGTAGTAGTAGTAGTAGTAGTAGTAATAATAATAATAATAATAATAATAATAATAATAATAATAATAATAAACAACTAAGGGATTTTTACAATTTGAAGTAGTATAAAAGACTGGGAAAAGGCTGAGGTTTTCTAAAGCTCTGGGCAAGGAGAACATAGCCTGTACTCTTAGGAAATCCCGCTCAGGTGAAGGGTCAGATCCCCAGCCCAGCTTCTGCCCATGTGACTCGGTACGGCGTGCAGAGAACCTTCCCCTGAGATGGAAGTTAGGCTCAGTCCAAAGTTAAAACGTTACTACAAAAGAGGCCCGAGGAAAGGATTGTTTTCTGTTTTCTGCCCTTGCTTTGTGCTTCACAGAGTGACTTAAAACAATTTTTAGAGCTGTCCTCGAGTCCTAGGGGACTCATTTAGCGGCACACCACCTCCTCTAATGACCTAGGAAGGCCACTATGACTCTCATCTCCAGGAAAGGGGGAGCCTCTGTACAGCCCAGATTTCTCAGGAGCTTGGGACTGCCCTACAGGGTGCGAGGCATTAGGCAGGGGATAGAACAATGAAATCAACCACATCAGTTACAGGAGCCCCGCAGTTTCACGTTTTCTTCTTACCTTTCACCCACTCCAGCGGGCACGGTTCATCTATTTCCCACAAATACACAAAGAAAGACTTCATTTTGAAACTGAAGACTGTGCCTCAGAGCAGACAAGCAGGATGGCCAGTGTCAAGAGGTAGGGGGAGGGGTCAGAACCCAGAGGAGGTCAAGGCACAGGAGTTCAATATAAAACCCTAATGCTCGCAGACACAGATGCGCACAGGTTTGCTGCGTGCCACTTGGAAGAGGAAACAATTATCACTAATAGCTATCCTTGCCAGGGCCCACTTGAAACCCAGCATCATGTTAAGCCATTAAACATATTTTCTCACTTAATACTCAAAAATTCCCGAGAGGCAAGTATTTTATCCTCAATTTTCTCAAGAATCATTTGAAGCTCAAAGATGATGCCAGCATTCCCCAGGGGGGTGAGACTGCTATGTCCCAAGGTTGCGGCTTTTCAGCTCCATGCACAGGTCTGTCAGGGGTGTCTCCTTGATGATCCAATGAATCTCAGCAAGTCTTCACTCCTCAGAAATGGATTCTGTCCCTCTGGCAGGGCAGTAACAATTTTTTGCTCTGTCTGGAGTCTAAAAAGCTCTTTAGCCACAGAGGAAAGTAGTCCTTTATCTAGGGCGTGCCCCCTTTTAGGGTCATAGCTCCCTGTGAATCAGGCAGAGTGGGGATAACAGTCTAATTAGAGTGGACAAATTAAGGATGTAGCTTTGGCCTTTACTTAGTTTGGGACTCAATGCTCGGTTCTGTGTGGGGATTGAGTGAGTCGTGGTACCGCAACCTCAGTTTCCTTTTCTGTAAATTAGTGATTTAAGAAGCAGTTTATTAGAGTTGTTGACAGGATTTCAAGAAATAATGTGTGCAAGCACATAAAACACTGTGTCTAGTGCCTGGTTACTTGATGAATGGGAGCTGTTATTACTCCTAATTGCTAGGGGCACTGGTGCTTAGATGGTTTCCTGGCTATCTTTAAGAAGAAAAGAACAGGCACGTTCTTCCATACTGTACACACACACACACACACACACACACACACACACACACACACACACACACTATTTGGCTGAGTATATGTGTTCACGTGTATATATATGTTTGTAGGTATATATGCATTTGGGGGCCAGAGATCAATGCCCCATGTCTTTCTCAATTGCTCTCTATCCTATATTTTTGAGACAATAGTTTCTCACTGAACCTGAGGTACAGTAAGCAGCCAACAAGCACCAGGAATCCCACTTTCTCTGCCTCCCCAGCACTGTGATTACAAGCATGCATTATCTAGTGTTTATGTGAGTGCTCAGCACCCAATCTCAGGTCGTCCTGCTTGGACAGGAAGCACTTTACCAACAGAGCCACCTCTCCAGCCCACCCCCTTTAACATAGATCCTGTATTTGATCTCCTTGTCAAGGTGCAGAAAAGGCTCCTTCATAGCTTCCCACCAGTAACAGTTTTTTCCAACACCCAACAGAGCTCAGCTGCCTTGGGACTTCAAAAGGATACACAGGCAGAAAATAGGCAAATTAGATGTGGTACACACATCCCCCAAACTCCACGGTCCAGCGGTCATTCTGTGCAGGCAAACATATGGGGCTCAGGCAAATTATCTGTGCGTGCAAAGAATGTCATTAGTCCTTCCTCCACAAGCTTATCACTCATATAATCAGTCATAAGTACACACATAGGTACCTGTACACACACACACACACACACACACACACACACACAGAGAGAGAGAGAGAGAGAGAGAGAGAGAGAGAGAGAGAGAGAGAGAGAGAGAGAGAGAGAGAGAGAGAGAGAGAGAGAGAGAGAGAGAGAGAGAGAGAGAGAGAGAGAGAGAGATTACTATGAATAAACCCAGTGTCATTTTGTCTGCAGAAAACTTTGCACCCCATGGTCAGCCTCCCAGGGGCTGGCGAGCCTCTCCTTGAAAGACTCAGCCCCTCCAATGGTTAGAAATCTGTTTCCCCTTAGCCTTCCTCCTGCCAGTCACCTTCTGTCAAGCAGTGATTATGCTCTTTTCCGTCAGGAACACTGAGTGATTGTGGCAAGAAAATTGCTTTCAGCGATAGGGATTTAAGAAAGCCTTTTCCTGAAATAGTGCTCAAATTAATTAACTTGGAGGAAAGGGGTTGCTGGGTTTTTTCCCACCAAGTCTGGGTTTAATTTATTTTTTTTTCCCAAAGACCTTCTTGTCAGGTGATAAGTAGTGACAAGTGCTGCCTTTTGAACACATACCTGGAGTCAGGGAGGCTGTGTAGAGCCACAATCCTTGTATATGCCAGGGAGACTATGGGCTGCAGAGGAAGTACAGGCTGGCCACAGTCAGAAGTAAGCATGCTGGTGCGCCCCTTTAATCCCAGCTCTCAAGAAGCAGAGGCAGGCAGATCTTCATGTATTCAAGAGTTCGAGGCCAGCCTGGTCTACAAAGTGAGTCTAGGACAACACAGGAATCCTGTCTCAAAAAACCAAAACCAACCAACCAAACAAACAAAAAGTAAGCATGCTTGACGGAGGTGGTGGGTGACAGTGAAGACACCTGTATAACAGAAATGGCAAATAAGAGTCACAGTGGGAATGCACAGAGGTAGGAGGCATAGAAGTCTGTATGCCTTCGTCACTGCTGAAGATAAGTGGACAGAGAAGCTTTCTGGCTTTACAATGGGGGTGGGATTTAACTGGATCCACCAGTCAAGCTGGACAACCAGATGATGCACACCTGGGCTGTGCCTACACAGCGCCTGGTAGAAACGTGAGGCGAAACATGGCAGAGAGGGCAAGAAGCGGCAAGTACAGGCTTCGTCGCCAGGCAGATATAGAATCAACGCAACACTACAGTCATGGTTTATATGAGCTTGGTCAGTCATCTAATGTCTGTAAGCCTTTACGTCATCGTTGGGATATAGAGATAAAAATGAACATATCACAGCATCACTGAGACAATCAGTGAATCAATCAAAACCCTAGCCCATTATAATTCCCTCTTCAACCCTAGTACTATGACATACTCCTAATAGGCACTCTGAATGTGAGTCTGTCTGTGTGTTTGTGTGTGTTGAATAAATGTGTATAATATTGTGTGTTGTGACTGTGCGTGTGAGTGTATGTTTGTGTTTGTGTATGTGTATGAGTGTGTGTGTAATATTGTGTGTTGGGACTATGTGTGTGAGTGTGTGTGAGTGTGTGTGTGTATGTGGAAAGGGGTATGTGTAGTGTGTTATGTATATATGAGAGTGTGTGTGTGGTGTATATATGTGTGTAATATTGTGTGTTGTGACTGTGTGTGAGTGTGTGTTTGTGTACATGTATGAGTGTGTGTGTGTGTGGTGTATATGTGTGTGTAACATTGTGTGTTGTGTCTGTGTGTGTGAGTGTTTATGTATGTGTCTGAGTGCGTGTGTGATGGATGTATGTAAGTGTGTGAGTGTGTGTGTGTTCAAATGCCTGGGCACTAGTGAATGAGTGAATTTGTTACTAATGCCTTCCATCTGCGCTTCTCACTTGTCCTCACTGTGACTCCTGCCGGGCCCCAGTCGAATTGTTACAATCTTACACAAAGCAAATCCCAATTTCCATGGAACTTCCCATTCAGCACACAGTAGGTCAACTCAGCAGTGCGCATGTCAGCACGTGAGTCACCCATCTTTCTCGTAACTACCTCTTCTGGGTCTTGTCCTTCAACGGCGCTGGAGACGTACAAAGACATTTCTTGTCCATCTGGAGCAGTGTTTTCTAACCTGAAACACAAGGTTGGGATTTCCAGGTTCACCATCCTCTAACATTAAAAAACTATTTGCACTAAGTTTCTTTGACTACTCTGGTGTTAAATTTCTAATTCCCGCTGACTCAGGATAGGGATGAGCTGTGACCACACACACACACACACACACACACACACACACACACACATGCCGCTCCCAGTCTGCCACTGCCAGGCACCTGCACAGTGCAGAGAACCAGAGCACAGCCGCCAGTCTCTCAGGAGCGCACAGGGCTTCAAAGCACCTCACCAGCTTTGCTGCAGGCTGAGTGTTCATAGTTTGCAGGTAAAAACAAAGGGAAGGAAAATATCCTCCTCGAGACCCTCAGCAAGGACATTTCCCTAATCTCTGCAGAGGAGACGATAATTAAGAGAGGAAGACACGAAGCAGAACTCATGTGATCAGAATGGCTGGCAGGGAGCTGTAAAAACAGCAGAAGGCAAGGCTCTCAGTGGGAGCTGTGTGGGGGCACCTAGGGGTTCACTTGCAACCTCAGGGCTGGGCTCTGAGATCCCAGCTGTGCTCAGAAGCAGTGTGGCAAGCATACAAACACCATTTCTGATCAAAGGCAGGAGGGAGGCCTGATGTCTTTTGTGTTTTCAAAGAACTTGAGAAGAAAGGCCATGCTATGAAATGTGCTTATCAACTTTCCGAGGCAACTGCAGGACACTTCTGAGTGGGACATTGCTCTAGAGTCTTGACCTTCATCCAGCTATTCCTGCAACCACTTCTAGAGCTACTATGGCTATTGCTAACATACAGTCACCTTTTTGTTGTCTTGATTCATTTTTGTGCTTATTCTGGGCTTCCGTACCAAGTATAGGAGACCTATAAAAGTACATGTGAGAGGTGAGCACCCAAGCATATTGTGGCATGGACAAATTACCTCAGCTGCAGAACCTGAAGGAACAAGTAAAGTGAGATGGAGACCTGCAGATATGAGACTGGGTTTCTGCTGCCTTGCCTCTGTGCTCACCCACAGTTTGCATACAATGGGTATTCAAACAATTGCCGGATATAGTCAAGGGCTTATAATTTTCTCCCTTACTTTACTAATAGTCATTAAAACAGTGTTTCTAGGAAGGTGAAGTCCAAGAACAACCTGCTTTAAAACTGCCTGGGGACATTGTTCAAAGGCAGGAGCTAGGATCATTAGAGGTTGTCCTGATTTGCTTTCTATTGCAGCGATGAGCATCATGACAAAAAGCAACTTGGGGAAAAGGGGGCTTATTTGACTTCTGCATCCAATCAATCTGTCCTAGAGGGGAGTAGGGGTAGGAGCAGAAACAGGAAGCTCCAAGCAGGAACTGAAGCAGATGATGGAGGAATGCTGCCCACTGGCTTTTTCCTCCATGGCTCACTCTGATTACTACTTTATAAAACCCAGGACCACCTGCCCAGGGGTAGCAAAACACACAATGGGCTGGGCCTTCCCACGTGAATCGTTAATCAAGAAAATGTCCTCACAGACTTGCCTACGTGCCAGTCTCATGGGGGGGGGGGTACTTTCTCAATTGTGGTTACCTTTTCCCAGATGACCCTAGCTTGTGTCAAGTTGAAAGAAAGCTAACCAGCACCCAGATCCTGCCAGGAGTCTACAGGTAAGCCTTGTGTTCTTTCAAAGTAGAGGATCCCCAAACACCTTGTTCAGTAGGACCTTGAAGTCTTCTCCCAAAGCATCCAGTCAATCAACAAAACCAGGTATCAAAGCATCTCTAAAAGAAGCCTTGCACAGCCTTACTTCTAACAGATGCAGGATGCAGGAGGAGAGGGTTTCAGTGGATAATCTATTTGAGTATATTTCACTTGAACTTCTAGTTCAAAAAGAAAAGCATCTAGATCTAGAACCTGATTTTTGTTACTAGAATCCATATGCAAAACAATCTGCAATGGCATGCTCGTAATGCCCGAGCTGAGGAGGCAGAGGCAGGTAAATCAGCCTAATCTAAAAGTAAGCTCCAGGCCAAAGAGAGACACTGTCTTAAAACAAACAAACAAACAAACAAACAAAAACAGTGAAAGAAAAAATATCCCTGAATTCCTGGTTGTCTTCTGACCACCACGAACACACACACACACACACACACACACACACACACCCCTGCCTATAGATTAAAGGTGACTCCAAATACTCTTCTTGTTCTATGGCTTATTTTCTCAGATGCCTAATAGGCACTTAGATGCAAAAAAAAAAAAAAAAAAAAAACCTCCTGCCACCTCCATGGGGTTCCCTTGGCTCAGAACATAACAGATAAGCTCTGTTAGTCACTTGTGTTTTCATTTCAGAATATTTTTTGGAAAGATCTGATGTAATGGAGAAATGAAAAGAGGTGGTACAACTCAAGAAGATGAAGAAGAAGAGAAAGCAGAAGAGGAAGAAGGTGGGTAAGAAGAGGAGGAAAAAGAAGACAATAATGACAAGAGAGCGGAGGAGAAAAGGAAGTGGGAAGGGATGAGGAGGGATGGGAAGGAATGAGGAGGGATGGGAAGGGATGAGGAGGGATGGGAAGGGATGAGGGGGAGGAGAGGAGATGGGAAGTAGGGGAGGAAAGTGTAGTGGAAAGAGAAAGATTGGAGCTGGTTCTGAGGTTGCTGAAAGATGTTTTACCTCAGCAAATGGTTTAATGGTTCAATGACTAAAAGACTGACCTAGAGGAACAAAATTAGAGGAATAAAGAGAGGTGGCAAAAGAAGACAAGAGCAGGAAGAAACGGAGACTGACAAGTATAAAAAGAATTTGAAATACAAAGGCTCCAGAGAAATGAGTTTTTTCCTTCTCTCTTAAAAAAAAAAAAACCTTGCAAACACTTCATTTTACTACACTTAATTAATCATAACACAGGAACATAAATGTTTAAAGGGTGAAATAAAGTGTACAGAAATATAGTCATACTCCACAAAAATGAGAATACATAAATTTAACATAAGGTTGTCATCCCCACTCTCTGGGAGCCACAGGAGGACAGCGTCTCCATTTCCCTTCCTCCCAGCAAGTTCATGGCAAAGAAGCCTCTTTCAGCTAAAATCAACGAGCAAAATACAGAAGAAAGAGGGGAAATGCCCCAAAGAGTGAGGGAAAGGCATAGAGAGAAAGTGAATATGACAGAAATAACTTCATTCTCTCACAACGGTGCCCTTTAGGTCAGGAAGTCCTCTGATGTATCTGACTCAAATCTCTCTTGCAATTCTAGCCAATTTCATGTTCTTCTAGACTCATCCGATAAGAGTCAGTGACGACTAACTAACTCAAAATGCGCTAGCAATGACAGAGCCAACATTTTGAGTCCATCAGACCCTGCTCTGGAAATGAATCCATATAAATGTAGAGACAGAGAACAGCCTAAAGCATGATAAAAATCTCAATTCACTATCAAATATGAATCAGCCGGGGGTCCCACCTTCCTGCTCCAAGCCTTCTGCTCCCAGGGGCTAACGTTTTTATCGTTCTATGGGAATGGACAGGGATTGAAGCCTGCTGGAGGTATGGGTTAATTTAATCTTCTTTCATGTAAAGGGAAATGAAGAATTGTCATGTGATGTCCTCAAGCTGACCTTGACTTCAGACCCCCTGTTTATGTGGTCTATGTTATAGCTGAGAAAGGAGAACTTGGAGAGCATACTGCAGCCAGCCTCTCCTTGGTTTCTATGATGTCATTGTTCTTGGTCTCATTGTGGTGTGAATGGACCTCAGGCATGGCCTGTTGCTGTCCCAGCTCCATGTCCAGGCCTGTGGTACAGGGGAGAACCCTATGATGCCTTCTTCAGCTGGCTAGACAAACAGACCTCCAGATCCCGTTCAGACAGCTGTTCTGGTCCACAAGCTCCCCTTTGGTTGGCTCCTGTGATGAGCTGCTATTTCCCCTTCCCCAGGCAGCCTGTAAACCTACTCTTACAGGAGTTTTCAGGCATCTGAGCACAAAGCTCCCACCACCACCTCCCCCTGAGCTGTAGGCACCCTTCCCTAGCCACCAAATACAGGCAATTGGAGCTGCCACTTTCTATGTAGCTAACCAAAATACATGGGGGGACTCTTACAAGAGCCAGGGAGCAAAAGTAGGTCAGACCCATGGCAGGCCCATAATCCGCACCCCTACTATTAAAGCCTGAGCTCACCTTACAACTGTCCTCTTTATGAGACCCTCACCTCCTTGCCTGGCACATGTCACAGCTCAGTCACATAATGGTCCTCTAAAGGACTCCCCATGGGAGCCTGGACAATTGACTTCACATTTCCCAGCTCTCTCTAGAATGGGGCTGTAATCATATAGGACAGGAGTGTATGAAATTCCACCATAGTATGTGGCACAGAGACACCCCAGAGGGAGAACACAGAGTGCCTTTACCACTCTGAAGTCCCCAGGGTTCCATAATTATTCTTTGAAAGCTCTGTCATTGTTACACAGGCAAACCTCAGCAACTGGCTGGGAGTGAGGCCTTTCCCCTTGTCAGGAGCCATGTAACCTGTCTCCCTGGCTCTCCACTGCTGATCTGCCATGCCCTCTGATACTGCAGAGCCACTCTTTTGCCCAGCAGGTGAAGACATTATGGCTGCACTAGAGATGTCTTCATCCTACCTACCACATAGCTTCCAGTTCCCTGTACCTTTGTCTCTGGTCATTGGGATGATGGGAAAGCATCTGAAAAATGATTTTATCAGCCCACTGAATTCAGACCCAGTATGCTACCTAGTGCATTCAGGTTTCCTCTGTGTCCTTACTGCAGATTTCTACCATTATAACCATATTTTTTGTGTCCCTGTTAACCTTCACACTAGGAATTACTCTTTGCTTTCACCCAGAGAAACTTGGAAGACCCCATATGAAGTCTTTGGCGTGTGGGAGCATAGATCTTTGCTTAACAAATGCCCTGATGTTGAACAAACTCATTTCAGCTGAATATATGGATGTTCATGGGCCTGGTACCTGGGCCATGGTGACATGTTGGGAGAGGCGAGTCAAGATCAATGTTATAGATAGTAGGGTCACTGCTCGTTAACCATATGGTATATGTCCACTGCCCTCTAGAGGGACTGTGTACCTCTTGAGCTACTTGTCCACTGTCTTTAATAACAGTGTTGAGTGATCGATTTCAATTAGTAAATCCAATTCTGAAAGATTCTAAAGTCACATCCAAGTTCATCAGCAGGGTGCAATAATCAGTTAATGGTGTCTATTTTCCTCCCTTGAAAGAGAGAAGCAGTATTTCATCCACAGGCCTGAAGGTATGATGTCAGTTAGTGGTGTCTGGAATCTGAACTCACCCTATGTGGAAACTGGAGCACATGGTCAGAGGCCAGTCAGAGTTGATGGCAAATCCACCAAACTCTTCTCCTTTTTCTACTTTAACCCCCTTAGTACTGGCTGCTTCTCCACTCCTGGAATTGAGCCTAGCTTTGCAGTATGTCAATTTCATCATGACATGCCCCAAGTGGCTTTGTACTCCTCTGTACACTCTCCTGAAACCTTGTGTCTATACAAGAACAAAGACGTCTACTCTGATGGACACAGAGTCTATGTATACCACCAATACCAAGTCAGCCCACCTAAGGCTATTCCAGATCAGCCATCCCTGGCTGCGTTACTGGCTGCCTGAAGGCACACCAGGAACCAGCAAAGAAGAGAAATGGGCAAAAGTGATGTCTACTGCATTACACTACAGAGCTTTGTGCTTGCGGTCCTTCCATGGTGTTACAAATAATGGAGGACTAAATTGGTGAACACACTAATGAATCCAAGTACTACTATTAGTTATGAACTTAAGGGCTTTTGTAAAAAGCTATTTTTTCCCAGGTATAACTGACTCATTTCAAAGCCAGTATCCTTCATCAATGTATAATAACAGGCCGGTTATTATTTTTCACATGTTCTTTACTCTTTTTGCTCTTTATTTTAAATATAGATTATAAGAAATCATAAAAATAGAATCTCAAAGTTGGAGCCAGGCATTTGGGGTATGTATGCACATGTGTGCATATGCATTTGGGTATATATGTGTTCATGTTGTTCTTCAGATACTGTTCTCCTTGGAATCCTGAGATGAGGTCTTTCATTGGCTTGGGACTTAACGAGTGAGTCAGGCTGGCTAGCTACCAAGCCCCAGAGATACACTTGAATCTGCCTCCTTGGCATCTGGCTAATTCTCACTCAACCCACCATGGTGACTTATCCTAGCAATAGAAAAGTAATTGCGGCCCCTCCTAAGGTCTTATCTTCCATTTCTTCGCCGTAAACTTGCACATGTAGTCTCTTAGCATTCATTTTGAACCCTTTTGGATGACTGATTGCCCTAGGCATTAAATATATATCTGTATGTGTGATTCTGGATGGGTTATCTCTCACCGGACTGTGAGCCCCGTGGAAATAAAGATCTGGTGGGTCTTGTTCATCTCTGTGTCTTCATGACCCACTAGAATCGTGGCCTCATTCAGACATTTCTTGGATTAATGAAAAGCAATTTCAATGCCAGCTCTACCACAACTAAAAGCCCGATGGCATCACACGCTGAGATAGTCTACATTTCAGCAACAAAGAAGAGAGCAGTGCAAGTGTATTTTCTTTTAGGATTTGAACTGAGATGAACTCAAAACAGGAGCACATATTTTTTTCAGAATGAGGGGGAAAAAAAAGAGTATAAATTTAAAACAAGCTTTCTGAGAAAGCAGAACTAGATAAAGGCACTCTTGAAGTTGAAAAGATGAACTTCAACTCCCCGGGTTCTTGATGGGCTCCTGTCTGCAGGAATGGTGAATGCCATCCATCCTAATGATGGGCCTCCAATCCATGCTTGGAATCGGGACTGTCTCCCTATACCTTGGCCTTACCTAAACGAATTCAAAATGCCTCTTCTTCTTGTCTTAGTTCATAGATGGCAATGTGATCTGCAATAGTAGCTTCCTTTGAGGTATAGAGAGCCTTTTTCTGATTAGAGAGGAAAGAAAATCTGTGTATATGTATGTGAGTATGCCAGCCTAGAGTGTCCCCTTAAGATTACATTCTGATATTCAAATAAACTTATATTCAACTACTTGCTTCAACTGCTTGCTCTAACAATAATCTCATATGTGTGTGTGTGTGTGTGTGTATTTGCATATACATGTGTATATATTTCAAAATACTGTAAATAGACACAGTTATTGTTTTTTCTATGTAACACAAGCTACTAATTATGTGGCTCCCTCAATAATTCCCTAAGAACATTATGAGAGGCATGTTTTCTAGATTTTGCAGCTTGTTATACTGGCTCCTGTGCACAAGAATTCTGTGTTTGGCTTCCATATAAAGATACAGCAGTATTATTTGTCAATACAATGCCTACTTGTAAAATTTCTAAATTTCTCAATACACTAACGTATGACTATTTACCAATGTGTGAAGGTTTATAGAGATATCCTTCCAGCATACCCCAGCCATCTTCCAAAAGGGCACAGATGCCCCTCCCTTCTCCTCCTCATCAACTTCCTGTCCAAACAGAGATCCACCCATTCTATCTTCTCTCCATCCTTGAGGAATCAAAATGTAATGCTGAGCAGGCTTAGCTATTACTTGAATGGCTTCTTGCTACTTCTATGAATTGACAAGCTCTACAGCCATGAAGCCAGATTTGGTGCAATGTCCACATGCACCCATAAAATCTTTACCTGAGAACATGCTTCCTTCATCCTTCACAAGTGAGCCTCCAGAATGCACAATACGCTTCAAAACTAGGGTGAAATGTGAAAATAAATGAGCACAATATAGAAGGAAATGGTCACAAGTCCACGTTATAAAGATTAGTATTGTATGATTCCTTGTCAAGTATCATTGGACCAAGATTAGCATCATTTTATCAAATAGATCAGGGATTACCAAACCTACCAGTATTTGTTCACTTATTGTGAGCTGTTTCTTAGAAGCTGAATAATCTTTATCATAGCTTTATATAGTGCTTTATCATAGTAATCCATTTAAACCTAACACAAGTCTGTGTGTGAATCTGTGTCATGGAGTCATTTTGGACAGGATCCCTTTGAAGAACTGGGAAGACTGCAGCTGCCAGCGCTGATGGATAACACAATGGGGATTAACTGACAATAGGCTACTAGGTGACTCAGAGAAGTGTCGGAATCAATTCTTTTAAGACACTGGACAACAGAAAGGAGAATGCAAATCCTGAAAAAGAGCATATTCCTGGTGAACATCTCTGCACTATGCTGTGAGACAGAGGAACTCTAACAAAGCATGGCAGCCTTTATGAATGAAGGAGACAAAATGGAAGTGAAGACACTTGAGGCTGTTGGGTGCTGTAGAATGAGCTTAGGGACCTACATAGAAAAGAAATCTCCATGAACCTTTATTGAGTACTAAACTGTACAAAAGAGACTTGTATAGCCTGAGAAATCCAAAGTATACCAACCTCAGTGCTAAAATTAAAGAATATATATATATATATATGTATATATATATATATATATATATATATATATATAGAGAGAGAGAGAGAGAGAGAGAGAGAGAGAGAGAGAGAGAGAGAGGGTCAGTAGGCAAAACTAACAACAAATTAGACACTACCAAAGATAAGTAAATATGAAGACACAATAACAGGACAAATCCAAAATAAAGCACACAGAGTGAAAATAAGATGAGTTGGAGACAGCAGCAAGTGTTCTCACAGATGTAAAGGCAGGAACAGGAATGGAATAAAGATGAACTATAAGGCAATTTTTAAAATATAGTGACCCATACTTTACTAAATTTCTAAGTTCATTCATTAACCATAAGTTAATGAATGAAATGGGACCATAAGATCACTGAGATCTATCACAACAAACAAAGAAGACCTCAGAAAACACATCATTATCAAGTAACCCAAAAGTGGTGATAAAAACAAAACCACAGAAGTTACTGGAAGAAAAAAAAAATGTCACATTATATACATATAGAGTTAAAAAAACAAGAGAGGAAACTGCCAGGCTGATATCAAGAAAGCAAATTTGAGGCACTGAAAAAGAAATCCCGTGTTTGGCAAAAAAAAAAAAAAAAAAAAAAAAACAAAAAACAAAAAACAAAAAAAAAACCAAAAACAAAAACCCAGCACTTAAAAACAAAATAAATGTTTCTTTCTTTTCCTTTTTTCTTTTCAGAAGAACAAAGCAAAAAGAATTTACAACTAGGAAATCATCCCTCAACAAGTATTCAAAAAGGTTTTTTTTGCACTAAGAACAAAAGAAAAATAACAATAGACAAAAACCTAGATGTACATAGAGAAATTCAGGGCACTTAATAAGGTCAGTATTTACTTTTAATTTTTTTTCTTTAAAACATAAATGTGAGATGGAGAGTCTGATCAATAGGTAAAGGTGCCGGCTGCCAAGCTTGAAGACCTAAGCTCAGTCCTTTGGACTCATGTGTGGAAGGAGAACCAATCCATGCAAGTTGTCCTCTGACTCCCACATACGTGGGGTGGCATGAATGTACACACACATATACATAGGCATGCACGCATACACGCTCTCACACACACACAGATGAAATAAATATAAATGAATTATCAAAGCAAAGAATAATAATATATAATGAGAGTTTATATTGTTTATAGAAGTAAAGCATTTGACCACAGCAGACAAAATATTTAAAGAAAATTAGAAGCATTTTTTTTTTAAGGATCTCTCATTACAAGAAAGATACTAAAATACTGTTCAAGGAAGTCTATGAAACAGCAGATTCCATAGATTCAAATGTCAACTTGATCCAACCCATAGAGTCTTTGGAAGAAGGAACCTCAACTGAGAAATTCCCTGGATTAGATTGGTCTGTGAAGATACATATGGAGCATTTTCTTAATTGATAATTAATGTAGGAGGTCCTAGTGTACTGTGGGTGGTACCATCCCTCCGCAGGTGGGGCTGAGCTATATAAGAAAGATAGCTAAGCAAACCATGGGGGGGGGGGCAATCCAATAAGAAACATTTTTCCATTGTTTCTGCTTTTTTCAAACCCCTACCTTGATTTCCTGACTTAACTTCCCTTACTGATGGACTGTAACTTACAGGATGAAATAAACCCTTTCTTCCTCAAGTTGTTTTTGGTCAGTATTTTATCACAGGGACAAAAAAGCAAGCTAGGAGATTTGATAATTATGAAATAGGATTTCAGAGCACTGAGACAAATATAAAACAATTAGGAAGATGGTGATTTCAATCAACATATAAATAATTACATTAAATGTACATGGCCTAAATACAGAAAATAAAAGCAAGAAGTATTCAAATTGAACACAAAGGGAACAATTATATTTGTCTACAAGAAGTCTTCTTTAAGTTTAAAGACCCAGATATATTATTTTAAATGTGTTTCATGAAAACATCAACCATCAGAAAGCAGGAGGTACTGACTTCATGTCAACCAAATAGAGCAGTACTTACTAACTACTTTTAAAATAAAGGACCAAGGAGCTACACATTTTCAAATGCAACTCAATTAAAATGAATTTTCTTACAGGATTATTCGCTGGTATTTCTACTGGTCATAATTTAGTCCTATTGAGCTCAATTAAAATCAAATACTCCTTTTCAGTCACAGGCAGCTATTTGTCTTCATTTAAAATTTTTTTAGCCTGTCTTGAGTGCCCCTGTATTTTTTCTTTCTTCTTTGTTGCTTCAGTCCATATTAAACTACGATGTTACATATAGTCCTGTGTCTGTTGGTTTCCTTCTGTGTTGAACAGATCCTACCAATTGTCCACCTTTAAGAATGGAACTCCTGTCTTTTATCTAGTTTCAGGTTGACTTTTTCAGTCCTGCTTGGCTGTATGGCATGTTATTACTATCCTTTTTGGTTGTACCTTAATAGGAACTCATGTGTGAGCCCCACACTTTAGTCTAATTTCCCACTGGCTGGGAAACACAAGGATAAAAGGTCTAAGTTCTTTATTTTTGTTTAGTGTGTGGGTCTCTTTCTAAAAACATCTCACAATAAACTCTAGTTAGTATAGTATTTCTTAACTAATTTTTTTTTAAAGAGAGCTGGTTACTATTTACAATAACTCAAATGTCTCATGCATTCTTTGTAGTCTTAAACCATGACTTTTAAAAAACCTTAGACAATTTGGATTTTTAGAATGAAGTCTTTTACTCTTGCTAACTTTGTCAATAAAAGAGTCAAATCATTGTTTTAAAACGTAATAATCTATCAACAGTCTCAATAAAGACCCTTTACAAATAAATACATATGGTTCTTTTGTTTATTTGGGTTTATGGTTTTGTTTCTGCCTTTGTTTTTACAGTTCTGTGGATTGAATCCAGAGCCTCATGTGTACCAGATAAGTACTCTACAACCTGAGTAGTAACCACAGCTCTAAGTATATTTAAAAGAGAACAGTGTATAAAAATAGTTGCCAGTGTCAGGTGGTGTGGCTTGGGATGAGCCCCTCATCTCCCTATGCCTCTGGTGGTAGCCTGAAGGAGAAGATGGAAGATATAGAGGAAGATGTTTCCTCTGCTCTGATCACCTAACCATTCAAGTCCCATGCCCAGTTCTCACAGGAATTCAGGCTTTCTGTTCCTATCCCAGCCAACTTCATCTGCCTCTGTTTGTAGCATTTTCTTGCTCTTCACTGGCTTACTTTCCCTTTAGTCACTATAAAGACATGACATCCCTACAGACCATGTGGGTTAGTACTAGATCAACTAAGGTCTTGTGAAGGATCACAGTTAGACATCCTCCACAGAGTGGAATAGAATTATTACAAAGTCATTTCAGTCTTTCTAAACAGTCAGCTTACAGGGTCTCCCAGAAATTCATCAATCTCTGGAAAAATATTTTCTTAAGATAAATACTAACTCAGACTGGGGCCAGAGTTCTCTGGAGAGGCCTTTGTCATCACTGTGCTCCGCTCTGGTGCCTGTTTGGAGAATAGCAGGTGGGATTGTGTGGAGACCTAACTCCTTGCTTCGTAACACTGCTTCCTAAGCTGCTTTATCAAGAACAAGTGCCAGGATGGCATCGTTTAATCAGCAGCAGAGATGCAGGGAGGGAGCAAGAGAGTTCACAATAAACAGATCACTGTGTTTTGTTTCCTATGAACACGTTCAAGACTAGTGAAAGTCCCTCCAATCTCATCAAGAAACCAAAAAAAAAAAAAAAAAAAAAAAAAAAAAAAAAAAGATTTTGAGTTCATTAGTAGTTGCTGGAGGAAGAGAAGAGACAAATGAAGAGAAGCAATGAATGCATCATTAGGATTTGTACCCTCAATTGGGATCAACAAACACATCCATAGACACCCTTGGAGAGGAATGAGAGAACACTGTCCAGACATCTGGTCTTGGAGCAGAGTACTGACCAACACTCAAGCCTGAAGAGCAGGCAACAGTCCTCTGAAGGGGAAACCAGGGGCATTTATATTAATCTTCAAATTACCCAGCCCCCAAGTGTTCAGGGTAAATCTATTCTCTATCCAGATACTTTGTCCAAATCATCCAAGGTAGATTTCCATTCCAGTTGTCAGCATCATTTATATTTATAGGTATGTGCTAACAAGCTCAGTGTTACGAATCAACTTGACCTTAAACAGCCATTAGATAAAAGTTAGTCAACTTAGTTTAACATACAGGCATTTCTAATTTAGTTTAGAGCTGGGAGAGAACAGAAAAATGTAAAATAGATCTTTGTATATATTTGGGGTTTTTTTCCCCAGTACCTGCTATGTTAACAGCCTACCAAAACTGAGAACCCACAAAAAAAGTGGATATTCTGGGTTTAAGCATTCTATGAACAGGTTGTATAAGTGGATTGAGCACAGATTGATTCATTGTATAATACTTGGAAATGGACAGCTTTGCTTAGAGGAGCTATCAATATTTTTTCTAAGTAGATAACCATTTCCCAACATATCAGTTTTTAACAGCATTTAAAAATATAACAAGACAAAACAAATCCTCGGTGTGATTTTCCACAAACAGACACAGCTATTTCCTGTAAGTTCAGTCAGAGATGAGTAATACTCATTTCAGACTAGGTCAGTTAGAATTTTGTGGCCATATTCTACTAAGTGGCATGCTCCCTGAGCCTCTTTCTCAGTGGTTCAAGAGAACTCATGAGGTACCTTCACCACTACCCAAAATCTTATTTATCATCTGTTATTGGCTAGGAAATCAGTGATCACTACAATGCTATTCAAGCTTGAGCCTTCATCTCAAATAATTTAGGAGCTCTGTCTAGTGATGCCGCCCCCCCCCCCCTGCGCCCCCCCCCCCCCCCCGCCGCCAAAAGGACCCAGGGAGTTAGAAGTGCTGGGCCTGAAAGGTATAGGCTATTATGTTATTGTATGAGTTACTTTTCTCTTTTCTGTGATAAAATACTTGATAAAGACAATTAAGAAAGAAAAGCTTATTTTGGTTTATTGTTTGAGGGGATCCCATCTATCATGGTGGCAAAGTCATGGCAGCTGCAGCATGAGGGAGCTGGTCACATTGTTTTCACAGTCAGGAAGGAAAGAGTAGAGCTACATTATAACCTCAAGGCCCAGCCCCAGGAACCCACTTCTTCTAATTGGACTCCACCTCCTAAAGTACCAAAACCTACCTAGCAAAGCCACTAGGTAAGACTTGAAAGACCAAGAATCAGGAGCACATGGGAGATAAACACAACTGGTGGAGAGAGGTGATCATCCAAGAAGTCTATGGAGATCGCATCAGCATTACCAGGGGTTAGATTTAATCTGAGCAGCAAGAGAATGATTGAGGACCATGAATCAGTACTGGAAAGTGTGTCAGGGGTGAAGGCAGAGAGCAGAGGGTCTCAGACATGCAGGGATAGACAGAAGGAACAACTGGGCGACTCAGAACTAACGGGGAAGTGAATTGATGATGCACATGCTTCGCTCAGAAAAGCGTAGAAAGTCCAGACTTCTCTCCAGTGACGTCACAGACTTGAGTGCAGGTGACATTGTGTGGATGGTAGAGATGGGAGTCCCCAACACAGTGGAGAGTCCAAGACATGAGAAAAGACATATGAGCAATATCTGTGGCCACATCACAAGGGCAATTGTAGGGTCAAGGACATTTGACTCAATCTTTGCTGTCCAAACCCCACCAACTTCATTGTCTCTGCAGAACCGTGAACCGGAAGGGCTTCTTCAAACCCTAGCAGCTAATGAATGAGCCTTCTCAGCAGACCCTTTCATCCTCCGGGCTGTCTCGGAAAGGCACAGTGTTGCTCTATCTTTAAAGGGGCAAGGATGGCAACAATAACTGTGACAGCAAACCAGGTGCGTTCTAAATCATCTGTGAAGTCGACACCATTTTTCCTTGTAGAGACAAAAAGTTTGAGGTAAATAGCAGAGAATCAGTAAATGATTCAGCCTATGACCTTGATGCTTATTGATTCTTGCAGCTGTTTATCTTTCTCTAGCCTATTTAGGTGGGGGAGAATCCTCCCAAAAAACAATTATCACTTAATTATAAAATTGCTTGTCTTGGGAGAGGTTTCTCTGTGGTTGCTGAACACTCAGAGAGGGTATGTTAATCTTTTAGACCACCTAGCCTGACTTGGCCTACTGCTTAACATTCTTAGCCACAAGCCTCATTACTCTCTGGTTTGGATGAAAAAAATAAATAAAAAAGAGAGAAAGAAACACCCACATTTTCCTTCTCATTTTCAAACACTTAGGGCATTTAACCAACCAGATGACTTGAATGGCTGGTTATTTTTCCCCTACAGGATGTGAATACAGATTGATTCTAGCCTTACTGGACCAGATGCGGTAAAGCGCTTGGGAGCACATGTGGCCTTCAGTGAGCCTTGGATCATCTCTAGTGGGAGTGGCAGTGACAGTTGGAGGGCAGGTGGCACTTAGAGCTGTGGTTATTCATAGAGGGGCTTTCAGATTGAACATCAAAAGGCAAAGAATACATTCTTTTGTCTATGTTTTTTAAACATAATTACCTCTCCGAGTGCTTTTTTTTTTTTTTTTAAAGATGGCACCCAAAGCCAGCTCTCATTCTCACCAGTCATTCTGTGGTGCTGTCACCTGCACACACTTGCAAGTATGTCTGTGAAGCCTGGTCTTGCACATGGCCATGTACAGAGCAGGGGAAAACTGGCATTTTCCAGCTGTAATTTCAAAGTCTGAGAAGATAAACACTTAACCCAGCTGAGCCTTGAAAAAAATAAATATTATCTTAGTTTGATGATTGTTGAAAATGCTGGGCTGGCATAGCACCAGCCAATTAAAAAAAATAGGCAAAGTGCTTCAACAGACATTTTTTTTTTTTTTACCCAAAGAAGATATACAAGTAGCCAATGAGCACATGAAAGATGGTCACCTCCACTAGGTCACTGCCATTTTCCATTAGGAAAATCCAAAGCAAACCCCAGTGGGATACCCACTCACACCCATGGTGATGGATATTTTTAAAGAATGGAAGATACTTGTGGGGTGAATATGAAAATAACAAACAAAGCCACCAGCCAAACAAAAACCCTACAGCCCCTATGAATGGGAATGGAACTAGAAAACAGTATGGCAGTTCCTCAAAAAAAAAAAAAAAAAATCATCCAAAGATATAATCTAAAGGTCCCTGTTTTGAGATCACAGCACACGAGTACTAGTCAAAATGCAGAAAGAACCCATGTCTCCATGCCTAGGTGAGTGAGAAAAGAAAACACGGTTCATGAAGGTAATGGGATATCATTCAGCTTTAAAATGAAAGGAAATTGGTATAATTGCTTCTAACATACTTGAGGTCATTGTACTAAACGAGCAAGGACATCATGAGATGTCTGTCGTTGTCTTCTGTGACTGCGATGAGACTCATCTTTTACCAAATGGCCCATGTGAGTCCACTTATTTGTATATGGTCCATGAGTAGTTAAATTCTTAGAGACAATAGGCAGAATGGAGAGTTGCCAGAGGCTGGGATGGTGGAGGGGTTGGGGGGACAGGGGCTGGTATAGAACTTCACTTCTTTGGGTTTTTAATTTTGTTTTGTTTTTACATTTATTTATCTATTTTACATTTCTATCGCAGCCTTCTCCTGCTGGTCCTACCCTCCCACCCTTTCCCCCCCTCTCTCCCTTCCCCTTCTCCTCAGAAAATGGGAGCCCCTCTACCAACATATTCCTCCCTCCTTGCCACCAACCCCCACATAAAGTTGCATCCAGACTAAGCATCCTCTTCCACTGAGGCCAGACAAGGCAGCTTAGCTAAGGGAAAGTGGTCCAAAAGCGGCCATGAAGTTAGGGCTTCACTTCTTTAAGATGAAAAGATTCCTGGGGAAAAGGACTTCTGGAAACTATTTGCACAACAATATGAATGTACATTATTGAACCCTGTATTTAGACATGAATAAGAGGGTAAATTTCATGCTATGAGAATCTATCTTACCATAATTAAAAATTAAAAAATGCTTGCCTAGCCTTCGGAAATGAGTCGCAGTCAACAGCAAAAGAATGTTGTAGCCCTTTGTTGATTCTGCGCCTTCCGAACTGGAAGGCCTCAGACAGCTCACCGTTCTTAGTCTGTTGCCAATCTATAACACACAGTAGTGCCCAATGGGTATCTCCTATGCATAAGGGTCAGGAGCCGATGTCTGATGGAAGGACAGTGTGAATGGAGCACAGAGAAGACCTTCCTGCTTCCATGTGAACTGTGCTGAGGAATAGCCATTGACACATTCCCTCTGGTAAAAGGGCAGTTGAAAAATATTTGTGCTACCTGCCCATTTAAGTTCATCCACTGGGTCCCTCACTCTTAGTAATGAAATCAGCCCTTTGCTTGGCACGTGCTGTGCTGGTGTACATACAATCGCACATGATTACAGGCATCTGTAACTGGGAATATGGAGCTTTGAACAGGGGGTTTAAGTCTACATACATCCTGAGCCCTCGGATCTAGGGCACAAGCTCTGTTCTCAGCCTTTTACCTTTCCTCCTCACCTATGGCTGTCTCTAGCAAACTTTGATTCCTTTCGGAATACCCACCTTCTACCCATCCTCCCGATCTGATCCACTCTTCCTCTTTGTCCTCCCTCTTCTCTGAGGTTCTTACAGCATCACTTCAGCCCTCTTCCTCTGGCCATTGTTTTCTTCTGCCCCCACCTCGCTGCTGGTCTTTGACCTCTTCAAACCCATTCTCCCTCAAGGCTAAGTTACTGATTGCTTATCTTTTTGAAGACCCTGTGTTTAGTCTGTCCGGACTGCCTAATAAGAGTATTGTTCTTTCAGTCTCTCTCTGTGGCTGTCATTGCCTACCGAAGTCAAGCTGATCTGACCTGGTGAATAATTGCATATGTACTTATGTGTTCTGTCTCACCACTGGATTGGAAGCTCTGTTGAATAAGAACGGATTCTGTATTTCTACACACTGTTTCCTAAGGATCTGCATCATTGCATAACAGGTGTTCAAAATATTTTTGAACAAATGAGCCCATATCTTTACATAGAATTTAGTATAGCACTGCATATAATGGTATTGTTTATAGTGTTACTGAGAAGCAATAGCTCCATGGAATGTTAATAATTGTTGTGCAGGAAGGAACCATTGCTAAGTAAAGTTGAGCAGATTTCCCCTCAGGACTTCTGAGACCTTGTTACGCTTCGGCACGTGGCACCACAATGCTCTAGGGCACAGGCATCCTGGAACGATTTTCTCAGTGGTTTACGCACAACCTGAGTTTTGGAGAGACCTCCATAGCAACGTTCTCAGACATGCCAAGTTGCCCTTGTTGAGTTCTACCTGGTAGGTAATCTCTTGGCATTTTGTGTCTTCCAGTTTTCTAAACTTTTTTTTTTATAGCTCAGGTCTCAGGTTTGTTTCAATGATAGAATTTCACCCTGGGATAACCATTCATTTTATATTTATATGAAATATATCTGTGCTATCAAAGATACCCTGTTCCATAGGAATACTAGTTCTATCCCATTTAACACACCTATTCATCCATTCTATCCAGCAATATAGAAAATTGCTGAGCAGGGGAGTGGGGCAAATTTTAGTCAAACTGAAAATATCCAAGCCAGCATAAAACACGAGTTGGTGAGAACAGTGACCAATGACCAGGAAAGGTGTGGCTAGAATTTCTGTTCTGTCCTTAGGAGAGGAAGCCACAGGTATACAAGTCAGGTCACATGTAGGGATGGGGCTGTGGAGTCAGAGGGGGGGGGGGGGGGGGGGGGGGGGACCTGCACCTCAGCACCAGAGTAAGCATCCACGTCCTCTGCTTCAGGAGAAGGTCAGGACTACTCCCTCACCTGGCTACCCACCGGGCTCAGCCCCTCCCAGCTGTCCCTCATAGGCCCACTAGAAGCCAGCCTTGCCAATCTTAATGAAATAGTTGAACTCTGAGCCAGGTAAAGGCTGGAAATCAGTTAGTTATCTGTGTGAGTACTTACTATGCATCCTGGCCTTTTGAATTCCTATCTGCATGATAACCCAAATACCTTAGCTTTACAAATTTAAACATACACACAAACACACACAAACACACACACACACACACACACACACACACACACACACACACACACGGAGACAGACAACAAGGGAGTGCCATAAAGGTCCACAGGCATAATCAAGGTAATATATTTGATTAAGTGACCTAGGGTGCTCTTCTGGCTGAACGGCAATAATCACTACAACACAGTAAGATCTCACAGAGTGAGAAGACAGGCACGAACTCAGAGATGAAGGTAGTCTGGCACTAAGGGCTGTAGAGCAAAGGCCCTTCAGTTTCTGTAAAGATCCCCATTTTTCCTCTAGACCTAAGGAGCTCAGTTGGAAGCCACAGGACTCTGTCTGGAGAATGGGAGGAAATGGGAACAATTTGGAGGCTGACACTAACCCCCAGAGACAGAAGACACAGTCGTGAGAAAGGAGACAGGGGGAAGGTGGAGACAGTGTGTGTGTGAAAACTGTGTGAGGAGTCTTTGGTTCATTAACTACTTCTTGGGGGGGGGGGGAGCCCAATGTGTTTCTTGAAATCCTGGCAGAGAAGCAAGCTCTTTGGAATAAAGAAGGAATTTAGAAAAAGTGGCATAGGCACAATCAATAATGATGTACTGCTTCCTTCTATATGCCAAGGCCTTTGTTTTTGGTGCCAATGAATATGCAAACTATTCTACTTTCAGACGACCCGCAGTAGAATGTCCAGAATAGAGAAGGAGATATGAGCAAAGTACCAGGAGGTAAACTATGCTTTGGAGGATGAAGGCAGCACACTCCAAAAAGCAAAGAAGACGGGATTAAACACTGCTGGACCTGGAGGGCAGGTTCAAAACTTACAGGGAGCAGGTGGGAAAGATAAGGTCAAGCGAGTTTGTGGTGAGCTTTGGGTGCTAGTCCATGAAACTCGAACACTAACATCTAAGCTCTAAATATTTACAGACAGAAGGGCAACAGATCACAGGTATATTTTTCTGAGCTCAAAGTGATTGTAAGACACAGACAAGATGGCCCCAGGGTACAGAGTCAGAAAAAAAAAAAAAAACATGGAAAGTGTGCAAGAGTCCAGTGAATATAGATTTCCACCTTCTCAAGGTGCTTATGTTTTCCTAAGGGACCATTTCTCAGTAGTCACAGGCCCTGTGTTTTGAGAGGGGCTGATTCCAGCTCAGTTCCTTTCCAGAGAGACACATCAATGGTCTGACAAAGTGAAGCAATCTTTCCCTTCTCCGCCGAGTGGTGTAAAATAACTTACTCCTAAGGGGGGGGGGGGGGGGGGGTGGGGCATCTGAGAGCCAGTGCTTGCATCTTTCAAGGAATCTTTGCAAATGATGCACATTCTTAGCATTGGAGTCAATTGGAGGCTAAGCTTAGAGCGGCTGGAGGCCATTTTGATAACACCGTGAAAAGATGAAAAAAAAAAAAAAACTGAAATACAAGAAACAACCAAAGGATGGCAAGTGAGATTTCTTAAGTGTTGGAACATGAGGATTCAGCTGTGTCTATTATATGTGTCTGGAAGCATTTTAAAGAGCCAAACCTGGGAAATAGACCAGACAAAGTCAGAAAGCAGGGGAATGGTGGTCAGAGGCGGCCCACTCTGATAGACCACATTGCACATCTTCCCCATGCGTCTCCTCGCAAGCTCTGTGTCTAACCTGGCTGATGTACATTCAAGGACACAGGACTTGAGGCTGTCAGGCACAGGAACAGCAAGAGCAAAGCCCTGGGCTGAGTTCACTCAGCATGTCTGAGGTCCCTGCAGAAAGCCATTTTGGAGGCAGCCAGCTGAGCAAGAGGGAACGCGATAGGCCAGAGGTCACTCTGTGTAAAGCCTGGTTTGTCTGTGAAGGGCTGCTACTCTCTGAAGGAAGAGGAGCCATTAGGGAGTTTTGAGTTAAGAATGACATGACACAACTTATGTTTAAAAGGGTCACTTGGTCACAGTGCTGAGAATAGACAGAGCAGGACAAGGGTAGAAAGCCAAGGAGTAGACTGGGAGACAATAAAAGAGTCATGGTGGGCTCGGCCAGTGTGTCTAGAAGTTCTGTCCCCTGCCTGGGTGCCGTGTCACTAGAAATATGAACCTGAAGTAGAGTGGTAGTCACCATAAGGTGAGACAGGAATGGGTCAGGCAGGAACTGTCACTGAAGAGAGGACATAGAAAGGAAAATATAAGGAAGGGAGACCATGAGCTCTCATGGAGCCCAGGTAGGAAAGAAACACCGGAGACCAATTACCATTTCAGTTAGGACCAAGAAAGGCTGGCGCTTCATCACCTGCACAAAGATGTGGCAATATGTGCCAGGAAGTGCTGGGCCATTGTGGAAGAGCGTCCAAGCTGACCTAGTTTTCACAAGTCAAGGGTATTGAGGGACTTTGCCATCCAGCATCTAGGGGGTCTCTGTCCTGTTATGGCACGACTTCTAGGGGTATGTGTATGTGTCTACATAGGGTATATGGAAATGCTCCCAGTGGCCATGGTCTTGAGGACAAACAAGGGATCGACTAGGTATTCTCTCTAGTTCTGACGGAAGAATCCCCTCCCTGACCCAATAAATGAGAGCCTGTCATTTTTCCACCATGATCCTGGCAATGCTTTCATTTTCTTTCTTTTCCTTTAAGGGTCTGAAAATTAGGCTATGTGCTCAAATGAGTACTGGACGGGAACCTTGGCTGTCTAAGAGGGTTGGGAGGTCAGTGCTTTGCGTAAATTTCAGCTGCAAATATGGGACCATAGTTGGTTGTATATCAAGGGGCCCTTCCCCTTAAGGTCAGGAGGTTTCTCCTACACAGAGAAAAAAAGTCAGAAATTGATCTTATGCTTAGCATTTACCAGGCATTCTTAGATGGAGCTTCTTTTTCAGCTGCAGGAGTTTTCTTTGCTCAAGACAACGCCTTACCTTGCCTCTTTTCTCTCCAACCATCTGGAGAGAGCTTCTCCCAAACTTGCCCTCAACCTCCTGGTTTTAACTTCAGATTTGCACATCTTATTCCAGGTTTTCTTACTCACCTCTGGACCCTGTTGGTCTTTTCAGCCTTTGGAATATTGTTTTAGCTCAATGTATTTCTGTTGAATGTTGCCAAGTGAATAAGTTATTGGTAATTGACAGCAGCCTTGTTCTTTTAACAACACTGCTTATCTGATCCATGTCTTTCTCAGCACAAGTCGAAGTATGATCCTGGAAGGTACCCTAATGCCTGGATTGTCTTATGAACCTCTCACGGTCCCATGGGAAAGTGGACAATGGCCTTTGTTTACCCCTTGACACATGGAGATGTGTTCTTTGATTCTCATAAATTGGAACACACAAACACCCCCCAAACACACACATACACACACACACACACACAATCTTCTAATTTAAAAGATATATGCTAATTTTAGAGGACTCTAAAACAATGAAACTCCTTTGAGCAGTAGTTCAGTGGTTGGGACTATCCATCACCAGTGTACTAGTAACTTCACCAGTGTGGACACGGAAGCCACATTTCCACGCCTCAACTGGGATGGAAGTTCTGCAGGTCCTTCCAACACATACATTTAATGATTAGAAGCAAAGTATAACCAAAGGCAGCAAATATGAGAGCTTTTGCAGAGAAAATGAGAAGAAGGAAATTAAGTCATATAACAGTGCATTCCTGGGGTCAGGACAGGATTGTGAATAACACCATGTTCTTAGGGTATTATTAAATGGAATAATGTGTGTGTGTGTGTGTGTGTGTGTGTGTGTGTGTGTGTGTGTATTTCATTAACCAGAGTTCTCTAGTTATATACTTAATATATGATATATCATAATAGGATTTATTATATTGGCTTATATACTGGTGCTCCAAAAATGGCCATGAGGATACTGGGGACAGAGAAAAGCTACTCGTTTGAAGGAAATGGAAATCCCAGTAGTCCCAAGCCAATTTTGAAGGCCTGCAGGTTCCTTGAAAAGCCTCTGGTACTGAGACTAGGTTGTTGAAATGCTGAAGAGGGTAGAGTTTGGTGCCATTTGGCTACAGCAGCATGAGAACCACTCCTACTGAGAAGCAGTGAAGAGCACACATGCACTGGCCGTTTCTTCCTGCAGTGTTCCTCTGTCCAGTTCTGTGCTGATCACATTCAGTGCCGACTTTTAGCTGCAGACTCTTTCTTACCTGTCAGTCCTCTCTGATGATTCACTTGCCCTAGGTTGTCTTACTGACAACCAAGACAAATTGTCACATACCTTACTATGGTAGACTCTCAACAGACTAGCTCATTAAATGATCATATCAAGTCTAGAACGAAATGATCTAATAAGAATGTTCTAAGATAACTGAGAAATTTCTACAACCCAATTCTTTAATACAGCAATCACAACCAAGCTCCTAAGCAGTTTAATTGGGGCTGGTGTGATTGAGCAACCAAATTTTTAGTTTAGCATAATTATTTTATGCACAAACAGCTGTTCTCACCTACCAGCTGCTGCTTACACAAAGCAAATGTGGACACTAAGAATTGCCAGAAATTTGAAAAGAGCCATCAGGTGTACCGCATCCAGACAATAGAATATTGTTTAGCACTAAAAGGAAATGAGTTCTCAAGACCTGAAAAAGACATGGGAGAACTTTAAATACACCTAACTGCATAAAGAAGCCTGTGTCGATATCCTGTTTAGTTGTGGCTAGATGACATTCCCAGAATGGCCACTAGGTACAATGAAAAGACCAGTAGCTGTCAGGAGTCTGGACAGTGAGGAATAGGCAGAGCACAGGATTCCTAGAGCAGAGAAAACTCTCCACTCAGTGTCACGACGCTGGGCACAAGCATACAATTGTCCAGCAATAGAGCGTACAGCAACAAGAGGGAATGCTTAAGGCAGATTATGACCTTTGGGAAATAAAGACCAATCACTGTGTGTTCATCATTTAGGAGGGCTGTCAACAACGGAGAGAGGTTACACAGGTGATATGTGGATTAAGTATTTTTGTTGCTATAATAAAACACCATGACCAAAAGCATCTTATTGGGAGAAAGAGTTTATTCTGGTTTATCATTCCAAAGAGAGAATCCATGATGGTAGGGGAGGCTGGTGGCCAGAGCAGAGAGCTGAAGGATCATACCTTCTGGTAAAAATGTGAAGCAGAGAGAGTGAAGGGCAGCTAAGGTGAGGCCATAAACTCTCAAGGCCCTCCCCCAACAGTTATTCTCCAGCCCAGCTGCTCCTGTAGCAGGCTTCCACCTCCCAAACAATCCCCCTAACCAGGGACCAAGTTTCCAAATACATGAGCGTATAAAGGACATTTCTCATTGAACCACTACAGGCCATATGGGATGTCTCTTTAATTTTGGCCCAGTTTTTATGTATTTAAATTTTCCCTAAAGAAACAAACAAAACCACTTCAAAACAAACAAATAAAATACATAAACTAAAGAATGACCATAGGATGAGTGAAAGAACTGGGATTTGAAATTAAGTCAAGTCAATTGTGTCTGAATACCAGAGCCTGTGTTTGCAATGAGCCAAAAGGTCAAGCACTGTCTCTCTGCCCATGGGATGAGAATAGATGGGTTTTTTTTTTTTTATAGGAGGAAAGATAGGGTCAAGTTGGAAGGTCTCTGGGCTCAAGCTAGGGAAGACCTTGAATACCAGGCTCAAGTACCTAAATGTATTCATCATCCAATTGAGTCACCGAAGGTTTTCAACTGGAGTGATGAGATATCTAAAAGTGGTTTTTTGGATGTATTAATATTCTAAATAAGCATGCTATTTGGGACTTGAAGTTCTTTGAAGGTCAGGTTTATGTCTTCAAGTTAAATTATGTGAAGTTCCTGATATCACACCAGGAAATCAAAAGTGCTTAAAACAGTTTAAATCAAATAAATAGATAGCTTCGCTTGGGATCACGCTGCTTTACAAGAATCTTCCATTACCGATGTGGTATGTCCCATATTGCCTGGAAAATTACAGGCTTTTAGGGACTCCTGCTTGATGGATTTGTCTAAATGTGCGCAAAGGACATACACAATGTAGACCACATCAGCCCTGGAAACTGAGCATTCGGAATGTGTAAGTATGGAGAAAACATTTCCATTTGTGCTCTCCTACAGTGCACTATCTTCAAAGGTCCCCAGATTTATTATTTCATCAACAGATTGGAGAGGGGAGTTTGTATGAGATCAAACAAACATGAGTACTATGGGAAAGCTGGCAGGTGACAGTGTATAAATTGCCCGATGGAAAATGTCAAAAGTTGACATCAGAGCAGTAGGAGGGTAGGAAGCATACAAAATTGAGAACAAATGACCATGTCTTTCTGGGAGCCAATTCCTTATACAGTCCAGCTAATGCACTGCAAGAAACTCAGGACTCAAACACCCACTGGGAATCCACTGAAAAACCATTAACTCAGAGTATGTCCTTTATCTAACAAAAGAAAAAAATTTAAAGCATTTTTGTATCTATGCCTTATCTCATTTTCCTTGTTATCTTTCCTTTCTTCTCCAGTCTTTCTTTCTTTACACACACACACACACACACACACACACACACACACACACACACACACACGCATACACGTGGCCACACTCACAGACACACATATTCCTTTCTTCTTACCTACTCTCTATATATCCTCTTGTTTCTTTCACATCTCATACTTACATCTGCCTGCCCAGCCTTTCAACAATGGTGTCTTGATACTTAAATCACCTTCTGGGTAGAAAAATCACATCTCTACGTTCATGCAGACTAAAAAACTGATGCAAGGAAGATTGTTAAAAATCTGTGCAACCATAGTAATAAAAACAGCATGGTACTGGCACAGCAATAGGCTGGTTGATCAATGGAATCGAATTGAAGACCCAGATATGAATCCACATACATATAGTCACCTGAGTTTTGACAAAGAAGCCAAATCTATTCAATGGAAAAAGGATAGCATCTTCAACAAATGGTGCTGGTCTAACTGGATTTCTACATGTAGAAAAATGCAATTGGAGCCATACTTGTCACCATGCACAAAGCTCAAGTCCATATGGATTAAAGACCTCAATATAAAACCAGAGACACTAAATCAGTTAGAAGAAAAAGTAGAGAAGAGCCTGGAACACATTGGCACAGGAGACAACTTCCTGAACAGAACACCAACAGCCCAGGCCTTAAGGTTAACAATTAATAAATGGGACCTCACGAGGCTGAGAAGCTTCTGTAAGGCAGGAGACACTGTCAAAAGAACAAAGCAACAGCCTACAGACTGGGAAATAATCTTCACCAACCCTGCATCTGACAAAGGTCTAATATCCAAACTTTATAAAGAACTCAAGAAATTAAACGCCACGAAACCAAATAACCCAATTGAGAAATGGGGCTCAGAATTAAACAGAGAATTCTCAACAGAGGAATATCAAATGGCTGAGAAACACTTAGAGAAATGCTCAACATCTCAAGTCATTAGAGAAATGCAAATCAAAACAATTCTGAGATTCCATCTTACACCCATCAGAATGGCTAAAATCAAACATTCACGTGACAACACATGCTGGCGAGGATGTGGAGAGAGAGAAACACTCCTTCATTGCTGGTGGGAATGCAAACTAGTACAGCCACTTTGGAAATCTATCTGGTGCTACCTTAGAAAAATGGGAATAGGGCTTCCTCAAGACTCAGCTATTCCACTCCTTGGAATATACCCAGAAGATGCTCCAGCACACAACAAGAAAATTTGCTCAGCCATGTTCATAGCAGCCTTATTCATAATAGCCAGAACATGGAAATAGCCTAAGTGTCCCTCAGTAGAAGAATGGATAAAGAAACTGTGGTACATTTACGCTATGGAATACTACTCAGCTATTAAAAACAAGAAATTCCTGAAATTTGTGGACAAATGGATTGAACTAAAAATGATCATAATGAGTGAGCTAACCCAGAAGCAGAGAGACTCAAATTGTATATACTCACTTATAACTGGACACTAGCCCAAGGGGCAGGTCCCATGAAAATCTGCACCTACCAGGAAAGTGGGATAGAGGTGAGAACATCCTATTGAGACTCTAGGTGAGAAAAATATAGGGGATAGGGAAGTAGTTGGATCCAGAGGGTCCTAGAAACCTACAAGAGGAACATTATGATGGGTGGATCTGAGCCCAGGGGTTCTGCTTGATCAAAGCCACCAACCAAGGACAAAACGTGCAGTCATCATCAAACCCCTACCCAGATCTAACCAAGGGACAGAACATTCTCCACAGTAAAGTGGAGACTGGGGACTGACTTTCACAGGATCTCTGGTGCCCCATATTTGGCCATGTCTCTTTGTTGGAGAGGCCCAGTGGCACTCGGAGAAAGGATAGTGGACTACCAAGAAGAGACTTGATACCATAGCACCATATTCAGGGGGAGGAGGTCCCCCTCGGTCACAGTCATAGGGAAGGGGGGTTGGGGTGAAAGTGGGAGGGAGGGAGGAATGGGAGGATGTATGGGATGGGACAGAAAATGAGATGTAATATGAATTATTTTATTTTTCAATAAAAATGTGTTAAAAAAATCTCTACAACCATGGTTAGTGTTCAGAGGACTTTGTCTTGGGTCATATTCTTCAAATTGAGGATGATATGGTACAGTTCGTGCCATTACTTGACACACAGAACATATTTCTTTGTATATAAAAATATAGATTTTTCCTCTCTGGAAAAATGCAGGAGAAACATTTCCTTTCTCCTTCATGAAAATGCAAATTCCATACATGAGTCCTTATAGCCCTGTGCAGCAGACATTACAGAAACTGCATTGCCCAAGGAGGGACACGTATGTGTTAGGGACTTTACCAAGGTCTGGATCACATATCAGAGAGCTGGCAAAAGTGCAAACCCATCTTTGAGACCCAAGCTGGCATTCTGCCACAGCACCTGATCCTCTTTATGGTGTCAGAGTGACAACATCAAAATTAGGTATCATGGTTTTTCATCCATTTATTTAATTAATCTCTTAGCCTGATCCATCCTTTCCCACATCCTTCCATTCCTCCCTCTCCTTCTTCTCAGAGAAGGGGAGGCCCCCAAGTTGTACCAACCCACTCTGGCACCTCAAGTCACAGCAGGACAAAGCCCATCCTCTCCCACTGGGACCAATCAAGGCAGACCAGCTAGGGGAAAAGGACCCAGAGGCAGCCAACAGAGTCAGAGACAGCCCCTACTTCCATTGTTAGGGGACCCACATGTTGACCAAGCTGCACATCTGCTACATACATGTAGGGAGTATAGGCCCAGCTCATAATGCTCTTTGGTTGGTGGTTCAATCTCTGTGAAGCCCCCATGGCCCCATTTTAATTTATTCTGTATGTCTACGTATGGTGTCCCTGACCCATTGGGCTCCCTCCACCCTTCCCCTCACTCTTCCGCAGAACTCCCTAGCTCAGCCTATTGTTTGGCTGTGGTCTCTGCTGGATGATGCCTCCCAGAGGACAGTTATTCTAGGCTCCTGCCTGTAAGCATTTCAAGGATCATTTCTATAGTTTGTTACTAGGCAGCAAATTTGAATAGGGCCTCAAAATAAAAGCTAGGATGGCAAATCTCTCTGCACCCCCAAAGAGCGTGGCAGTGAATTCTAGACTGAAAACATACAGCATTAGAAACTCAGAATAACAGTTCCCAATATTATGTTCACTGATTGTGATGTAATCAATGATCTGTTTATTTCCGTTCTCTACAAGGTCCCTAGCCTGCCCAAGAATGTATTGTTGATATGCTACTAGAGTCTAATAAATGTCACTTCATTTTTCTAAAGCTCCCAGCTATCAACTGCAATAATTTAGCATTTGCTCTACCTCTCCCTTCCACCCACCCTCTTCTCTTCCCCCTTCTCTTTCACTTCTCCCTCTTAGATGGTTCCTAGCTTCATTTTTCCCATGACTATAGACAGGAGCTTCCATCTCTGCCCAGCATCAGTCTTTGTTATTTCTCACCTGGCGCCTGCCTATCTTCTGGTTATTCTTTTAGAAGCGTGCTTATTTATACACTTCACTGCGGACTGCTTTGTAAAATCAGGGCTTCCCACGGAAAAACAGGCCCTTGCCTCACTTGACTGCAGAAAAGCTTGAACATAGCTTGCATTCAGCAATGCAAATATACCGCCCACCCCTTCCTTTCTGGGGACAGCCAGCACCATCTTCCTCAATAAAACCTGCTCCCATTATCCTATCCTTCCCTCTTAGGGCTAGGTTGGAGACAAACTATACTAAACGGTTAGTGCCAGTATTGGAGTCATTTGTACTACTGTGAGTTTTCATTTATTCTACTTATGCCCTCAGCATTTGGACCCCCATTTGGTTAACAAGCCTTCTATAGGCAAGAAACAGAATGCATACTTCCTTACATGCACAATTTCTCCTGAGGTCCTACCATACTTCCTTTTAGTGGTTGGCAATGTTTTTGAAAACCCTTGCTGAAAACAAGGCTAGGAGACCGAGGGTCCAAAAGCAGTGTTCTTGTGCCTTCTACACTTGACAGTGGCTTTCCTTGTTGTGTTGCTGACACTACTCACAAGTTATCAACAGCTGAACAGAATGCCAAACCTCCTGTTCCTCACACATTGCTAACACCTTTCGTAATCCACAGTCGTTATCAAAAGGCATTTGCAGCTGTGAAGAAAGGTGGGCGGGGAGATGAAATAAATAAAAAAAATAAATAGTTTCCATTGTAGGATGCCCAACTCAGCAGGGCTTGAAATTCTACTCTGACCCATCTCCAGGTAAGGCAACTGAATCAGATTTCTTTGTCTCTCCTGCCCTTGCATGGGAGGACATTGCTGCTCATATCCGTCTAGTAACAGATCCATAGCTATAAGAGGATGTTCCGCATGTAAGAGAGACAGCAGCTAATGGGGAAGTGATTCAATTGAGATGCCGTGTCGACAAGATTTCAACATTTAAAACTTGTCAAGCACACCACGAATGGAGAAGAATCAGAGCAGACCTTCAGTTCCAGCAAGAGTGGAAGAGCTTCCTCAGCTTTGCTCCTACAATCTACTGCGCTTCAGCACTTTACTCCTTTGGGTTTTTGAGCAGGTGAACGGAGGAAGACATTGACTATGAAGGAATCAATCAAATCAATCAGCCCTCCATAGGCGAGACATGGAAATTAAGTGACCACATAAAAATGGGTGACGCATTTCTGAAGATCTGGGTGAGGAAAGTTTTGGTAGATAAGAAAGTTTGAATATTATTTAAGTTAGAGTATATTTAAAAACCCCTGATTGCTTGAAATCACCAATGATTACTGGATACAGCTAGTTAGACATCCACTGTATACTTGTTTATTGACTGTTTCTTCCCTATACCAGGCATTGTGGTGAGAGCCAATTGGTGATGACTTTTCCTTGAAAGGTCAAAGGTTAGTAAAGAAGCCGTTATCATATAGTAGGATATAGGATATTCCTGTAGGCTCTGAATGGCAATTGGAGTAGACAGTAGAAGAGGGAATTGGGGGAATTTTCTGGAAAGAAGAGATACTTATATGATCAGAATATCAGCTTGATATGGAAGTGACAAAAGATAGGACCGACTTCTAATAGGAAAATAATTACAAGTTGTACCAAGGAACTTCAAACTTCTCTTGAGGCTCAAAGAAAGAGCCTTTGAAGCATTAAAGAGAGAGAGAGAGGTTTGGATGAATTTACAATGTGGAAAGACCAGCCTCGTATAAATAAGTATGGAGGGTGTGACCTGGGTGAATGGATACAGAGGAAGGAGGCAGGGGGACCTACATAGATACCATTTTACATTTTCAAGGAATAATGGATAAGGCAATAACCTGATAAAATAATAACCATTTAAAGATGTTTAGATTCTTATGCCTGGTGTCCTTTATCTAGAGAGAGCCACATAGAATGCTACTGGTGGTAATAGTTTTATCATAGTAATATGTCTCCACATATTCAATGAGGAATGCAACTGGAAGTCTAACAAGTGTATTTCAGATATACAAGATGGGGTGTCCAGAATGCCTTTGCTCGCAAAGTCTGTTCTGATACTGTTAGCCTGAGGTGGAGGCTGGCAAGGACAAGCACTTCCGGTTTGGGACTGGTGAATATATTCCTGTTGAGATTTTAATCAGTGTCAGGGTCATTCCTCCCAGATTGTTCTCTCTCCCAATCTCCACACTGACCCCTACCTACCCTCCTGACCCCCGCCCCCCGACCCCTCACACACCTCTGTTCCCAACAGAGTGTGACTTAACTTAAAGCTAAAACCACTAATTACAGGGTATCTGATATGTTGAGAGTTAAAAAGATGAGGGGCAAGGTTTACAGCCGTTTCTGAATTCACAGTCAAACTGACCCTTGGAAAGACTCAGCTCTTTCCGTGTTTGCCATCAACAATGACTGTCACTCATGGGGTAGAGCACTCAGAAAGCAAGGGAACACTGTGGTTCCAGAAGAAACAGGCTCCAGGGGAAGTGGGCCAAGCCACGACCTAGTCCTAGTTGCTTATTCTTGTTCGCCAAGGGGAAAGTGGGTACAGAGGGAGTTAAGTCAGTAGTAGTATGTGTGAAATGTCCCCAAACATCTGGCCCCCAGCCAGCCTTGTTTCTGTCCCCTAGGGGATCCTTGGTGACCTGGGACATATTTGGCTGCTACAATGAGAGCAAAGGTGCTGCGGGCATCTAGGGGTATGGAATGGTGTTCTTGCTGGCCATCTAAGACATTCAGTGTGGCCTCATAGTATAAAGATTTCTCACAGTTTCTAAGCGTGAAAAACTCCCGCCTAGCTCAATAAATGGTTCTTTTAGTGCCTCATGCTCAGTACCCTCTAACTACTCCCCAAAGAGTACAAATTTAAAAGGATATTCCCAACAGAGACGTGTGCCTCATGGGACAGCTTCCAGCTGCTGACTTGGGAGATCTGCCTCCGATGATTCTCCCAGCTGCCTTGCCCGTCATCAGTAGAGTACCTTATTTACGAGACTCTGGCTCATTCAGACATTAAGCCGTCTGTTTTCATTATTAATATGTTTTTGAGTGAGTTTTAGTTTCCACAGAGTAAGGCCAGAACCCCTGACATCTTGCTGGGATCTCTCCTTGTCCACACTGTACTTCTTTTGCTCACCTCTAGCCCCAATACTTACATTTTGGTTTTTTTATTTTGTTGTTGTTGTTGTTGTTTTGTTTTGTTTTGTTTTCTTCTTCACCATACCATCCCTTTCTGGACCAAAGATGACTGTTTATTGACCACAGAGGAGATGTGTGCTCTTTGCAAACATTGCCGGGAATTGTTAGGGATACCCTCCATATTTATAAGCTACCATATGTAACGGAATGCTTTGATTAAGAGTTGGCTTGGCAGATTCTGTATGAGCTCTCTCTGATCCCCTCTATATACTCAGGCTTGTCCTGGAAAGCTATATCTGGTTCTGAGCCATTCTTAAACCTATCCTTCCTTCTAGTCAAAACAAAGCAAACAGTTCCAAGTAAAGACAGAAAACAATCACCATCTCTTTTTTTAACCTTTACACACACACACACACACACACACAAACAGAGAAAGAGAGAGAGAGAGAAAGAGAGAGAGGGAGAGAGAGAGAGAGAGAGAGAGAGAGAGTCATAAGCACAACATAGATTATCCACATAGACTTTTTATGGAGTCATTCATATACAAAGTAAAAAAATGAAACAATTTAAGGAGGAAGAGGTTAAGGGTCAGGTCCATCCAGCATCCACCCATGGACAAGTGTTTCTAAGACCGCCTTATAGACAGTAAAATCCATGGTGCTCTTGTATGGAATGGCACAGTATTTGCATGATGTACAGGGCTATGTACACATTTCCCATATACTTTAAATCATCTTGAGACTGCTTATTATGCCTAGCACAATGTAAATTATATGTAAATAGTTGTTAGACTGTATTGTTTAGGGAATGATAGAAAGGGGAAAAAATCCTGTGCAATTCTTGTCAAATATTTCCAATCTTCAGTTGATTAAATCCACGGGTGTGAAATCTGCAGGTTCTGAAAGCAGTCTCCAACTATCTGCCAGTAGAGAAGGAAGCCACTCACCCAAGGGATGTATCTTAGTTACTTCCCTGGTGCTGTGATAGATGCCTCAACAAAAGGCAACTCTGAAGAGAGAGGACTTATTTGGGCTTATAGTTCCAGAGGAGAGAGCTCTTCATGGCAAGGAAGGCAAAACAATGGAACTGAGAGGCCAGCCTGGCATTCACAATACTGAGGAACAATGAGGAAGTGGGGCTGAGTCACAAGACCTCATAGTCCACTTCCCAGCAACTTTGTGCAGGGAGCTTTACCTGAAGGTTCTCCACCTGCCCAAGCAGCCCTACAAGCTGGTGACCAAGTGTTCAAATACAGGAGCCCATGGGGGACATTTCATTTCTAAACCACAACCAGATGCAGCATCCCTGTGTCCTCTGTGAAGCAGAGTGGAACAGTCTTCTGGTGCTCTTTCTCTAGCCTGTGTCTGACCTTCCCCAAGGAAATCGTGGCCATGGCACATAACCCGATGATGCGTTGAATGCCAAGCCCACGAAGGTGCCATGAAGCCAGAGCAGCCTGGGGACCGAGGCCGAGATACTTAGAAGAATTGAGGTTCAAAGAGCAGAGGCTTAAGGTTGAGTTGCAATTATATTGGTGACAAAGGACTTGGACACAGAACTGTCATTAAATGAGAGTGACTGTGGCACAGATCACTTTGGTCTCCATAAATGTATGTAGCTTTGAACCTGCATATGTGAGAAGACCCTGAGTATATTCAATTCAAAAATAAAGCATCAGGAGCACATTTCTGGGAGCAACTCTGCAGGTAGGTCAGGCAGGCTGTAGGGAAGGGAATGGCTCAACTCTCTACTTCTTTGTGAAATGTAAACATTCCAAAGATTTATTGGCAACTCGTCAAGCTAGTATCTGGGCCTAGAAGTTCACTGATTTCAGTGTGTGTGGTACATACGTTGTCAGGATTACCTTTGATTCCTTGTTCAAGTTTCCTGTCTAATCAAGTTGCTATAGATGCTGATCACTTTGAGGAAATTGAAGCCCAGGCTGTTCATGGATTTGAAAGAGTTCAGGGTAATTGAGGGCAGAAAGGGAACTGTATTTCATGAGATTACCTACTCGTGCCCATTGTTCTGGCTAGTGCTCAAGACTTACCTCCTCCATACAGGACAAGAAGTGGAGAAACAAAAGGAGAAATCACAGTTAATATTCCAAATAGGTAACTACAGAAGAACACATGATTTTGAAAAAAGAAATCTAAAATCTAGGGAAGGAGCACCAACACTTATAGAGCGATGTAGGAGACAGATGAGGGAAATAGGAGAAGGGCTTGAATCAAGATGCAAGAAAATGTATGATCTTCAAATAATTAAAAATAGAACTACCATATGATTCAGTAATCCCACTTCTGGGTGTATATCCAAAGAAATTTAAATCAAAGTCTTTAAGAGCTATCCCCACTACCATGCTTATCTCGCCGCTATTCATGACATCCAAGATACAGGAGCAGTCTACAGGTCTACAGACAGACAAATGGACACAGAAAACAAGGTAGCCGTGTATATATATATATAATGGAACGTTCTTTGGCCTCCCCACATCAAGAAATTCTATAGTGTTTGACAACAGGAATAAACCTAGAGGACATGTTAATTGGAATAAGCCACACAGAGAAGGACAAATACTATGTGCTCTCACTCATCTAAAGTGAGGTACCAAAAGAAGTCAAATTCACCCAGTCAGAATGGAGTGGTGGTTGCCATGGTTACCAAAAGCCTAAGAGGGCTGCTGCTCAATGTGCTGTGCGTGCAGCTGCTGCAGTTATGCACTGTGGAAAAACTTCTAGAGACTCGTTTGGTAGTACAACCGCTATGCTTAACAAAGTTACCACATAATGTAACAAAGTTAACAATAATACACTGCACATCTAAACCCTTGCTAAGGGAGGTGCAGTCATCTTTTAACCACAGTACAAATTTCAAAACAAAATAAGCATTGAAGACGACTGTTGAGGAAGGTAACCATGGGACTAATCACTCTTAATGAAGTCGTCAGGAAGGAGAAAGCAGGTAACAACAGCTGCCAAACGAATGATGGAAGGAAAGGGGTTCCGGGATTCCAGACCTGCCAAACAGAAGTGGCGGCATAAGAGTTAGAAATTTCAGCAGGAGTAGGAATTGGGAGCTGGTGTGAGGGATGACGAGAACACCTGGGGACAGAAGAGAGTGTGAGGTGCTTGGAGGTCATCCTGAAACGTTGCTCTATAGAAGCTGACCTGCTTCTCAAGTCTTTACCCTGTGACCCGTGCTCAGGGCTGGTGGTTCTGATACTGGCATTCCATGGGAGGCCAGGTCCTCCTACGCACACCAAGCCACAGCATTCACTGGTCTGCTGTTTCACATCTCCACGCCAGTGCCCCCTGGGCACGCTTCCACATGCTTCCCACTGACTCAGTCACATCATGGAATGTTTCTTGGACATGCTAATGCCTGTCCCATATACATGAAGTGTTATTGTCCTTCATCCCACAGGATAAATCACAACACACCTGTTCTGTCCTCTGGATACAAAACAAGCCGCCCTAGAATAGACTGGGGCAGGTGGAGGCAAAGAGCAAGGTGTCTGTACTAATGGTGTCCATACTAGCTTGTCCTAAGTACATTATAGGTTTTCTTAGCATGCACGCCTTTGTTTGTGGGCGAGGATGAGGATACTTATGCTGACTGGCCTCAGTTTCAGTAGTCTAAAGGAGTGACACTTGGAAAAGTCTATTCCATAGAGAATTGATGCTGTTCCATTGTGACTTAGAGAATGGCCCCTTCACATTATAGCTCTGGGTCTATCTGAGCCCACCCTCCCCCCCTCCACCATCCAGCGTCTCCTTTCTTCATCTTAGCGACCCCTACACTGCAACCTATGCTTCACAAACAACCTCAACAAAAGGGGGTTGAGTGTGGGAGGTGCTTGGGGCTATGGAAATGGGGATCCAAGGGATAGGACTTAGGGTGCAGCCTGCAGGAATGAGTGACATTCCATCACTGGCCCTATCTATAATTCTAACTTAGCAGTTACAGCAAGAAGGCTCAGGCTCTAAACCGAGATCAGCAGAGAATGCAGTGGAGAGGCCTTCCTCTGCCAGGTCTTCCCTCCTTCTTTCTCTTCTCTTCTTCCCTCCCTCCCACCTTCCCTCCTTCCTTCCCTTTTTCCTCCCTTGTTGTTGTTTTCATTTCTGCCCTTAACAATCTGGTAGAAATGGCACCTGCTTATCCACACCATCAGCCCAACAAAACGTGGCTTTCATCACTTGATAGTGGACATGTACAGCCCATGCAGAGGCACAAAAATCAATGAGCATTGATTCCTAAGCTAGGAATTCATAAACTTCTTTAAGGTCATGGATTGATTTTTTTTTTTACTTTCATAAAGAAAAAAAAAATGAGACTTTAGACCTTTCCCTTCATTTCTGCAGCCTTTCTCATCGTCTTGTCTGTGGGGAGGCATGCTCTGCCTCACCTGTGTGCCCTGCTTCTCTGTTCTCATCGCTGCCAGAGGGAAAGTGCAGAGAGAGCGCAAGAGATGGAGAGAGCAAGAGTAGGAAAGAGAGTGCTACTCAGGCTACATCAAAGCATCCACACATTGTCTTAATCTCCTGGATTAACCAGATAACGGAGCAAATGGATCTGAAGAAGGACACCACAGCAACAAGCAGAGCGGTTGGAGCAGACTTATCAGTTCCTGCCAACTCAAATTTGGGGAGCAAGGGATTTAATTTCAAAGCAAAGGCCAAGATCCAATGGGTGTCTCACCCCAGCACTGATTGCAAATGGTGCCACAGGATATGGGGAGAGCATTTGGACGCTTCCAACTTTGGACAGAGGCTGCCTCTCCAGGGGGGACCTCCTATTGCTTGGAGCTGACCTGGTTTGCCCTGCTCATCTAGAGACCCTCCTTACCATTAGAACGTAGCTTATGCTCCTCTGAAAGAGTGAGAAGCACCTCCCCTGGGAAGATGGTTATGATCGCCAGAAGCGATAGATGTGAAAAGTGTGTTTTTAGGCTGCAAAGTACTGCATGAGTATGAGATAATTACTACTTTAGGGTTCTAAATCTTCCCTCCTCATATTTAGAGTCGGAAAGCTTAAGGAAATCTATGAATGGTATGACTGATGGGCCATCCTGTACTCCTTCCTTCCGTCTTTCCTTTTTTAAAACTGTTATTTGTGGTGGTGAGGACAATCCGCGGTGCAATCCACCCTTTAGTAGACCGGCAAGTGTGAATGAAGCACGTCGTCATCTTCATCTGAAGGCTCAGCCTGTGCCGCCGCAGACCTCTAATGCCTGTTCATCATCATGTGCACCTGAAGTCTTCCACCTTCCTCCCTCTGCCTTGGCAACCACCATTCTGCTCTCTGCTTCCATGTGTCTGATGCTTTCTGATACCTCATTTTACCACGCAGTGATCCCGGGGGCCCATTTCTGGGTGTTTCTCCTAACAGAGTTGAAATGAGGACTTCCTGGGTGCACGCAGGGTTGTCCTAAATAGCCGAGACGCAGCAGCAATGTAAAGATCCTTGGGAGAGTGAGTGGAAAAAGAAAGTGTAGCGCCTGAACACAATGGGATATTTCAGTTTTTTTAAAAAAAGAAGGAAACGGGGCCACCTCTGACTACAGAGATGAACCTTAGGCTAAGCACAGAAGGACACAAGGTGGGGGTGCGGTCTTTTAGTCAATACTATCTTAGAAGCTGTCAAGCTGACTCCATAGTCAAATGTCATCGAAGTCACATGCCAGCTTTATTACTTATTACCAGTTACCTGGCAACCTCTCCTTCCGGAAGCCTAGGCATCATCATTCATAAAATGAGGAAACCACGCCCACCTATGAAGCTTCACAGACACTAGGCCAGATAATCTATGAGCAACCCTAGGCTAAGCGACACCACGCTGATGCCCTGAACACCACTGTGTCTCAGAAGATCGACCAGCCAACTGGAGAGAACTCTGGTGGAACTGAACAGGGAGCCAAGCCTTGCTCAGGCCAGCTGCCAAGGCCTTGGATTTCCATTCACTGGAGGCCCTACTGAGGCAGCTCTCTTTGGCACCACCAGTTTGCAGTTGGTCTTCCTGGCTTTTCAGTGAGCCAGGGGAGCAGAGTCTCTGGTCTCGGCTGTCTTCTATGGATCACATGCTGCTGCTGCTGGTGTCAGGCTGCTCAATTAACAGCAAATCAAGATGTTCAGATGGAGCCCGGAAGCATCAGCAAGCCAGCCCCCCCCCCCCACCTCTCTAGCTAGGGCAGCAGATTGCTCCTGTACTGGCTACCAACTTCCTGTCAGCCTCGCAGGCCTCTTTGTGGCGAGCCAGCCTCCTCTCTGGATCACAGTCCTTCCCCTTTGGCTCTGATCCTGTGTGCTGTCAGCACCTGGCCCTGGGAGCAGCAGGGCTCTGCTGTGCCTGCCAACAGGTCTCCTTCTCCTTTGTTGACGCCCCCTGCTGGCTGCTGGAGGCAGCACATCCAGGGCTCTCTGGCTTGGGCTGAGTCGTCCCACCCCTTCACTAACCTACTATCTGGCACTTAAACATGGGTGGACAAAACACCTTTGACAGCTATGTGGCCACAGCACCTGTAGGTAGTAGTCAGTCTTAGTCATGATCTGAGGCCAGAGTCTTATTCTGATTAGGAATCTGGTAGATGTTGTACCAGAGGTAGATGTACCAGGTGATGTAACCCAGGAGAGGAGGTAGCATATCTCCATGTCTACCCAATGAACCCTGAACCTCTTCAATGAGATCTGTGTCTCACTTCCAGAACACAGAACACCACCATCCTGACTCTCCTTGCACAGCCTGTGAGCACTGCTAGTCTCCATCTAATTGCTTAGAGTCTTCTGGAAAGAGGAGGAGATTGGGAATGAGAGTGGCACTAAGGGATTACTTGACTGAGCCCAGTGATGCCCAGTCTGTGACGAACTCAAGGGTCCTGATCCAGGTACCTTGGTGGTAGCAGCCCACCCAGCATGGAAAGCCAGCCCCTGGAAGCCAAGAGTGGGGCCGAGAACAAGGTTCACACTCAACAATGCATAGAGGCGCAACATTGGAGTTCCTAGATTCAGTTTCCAATAACTGCTCCCAAAGAAAAGAGCGACAGCGTGGGCTGTGTGTAGGAATGCTGGGTCATTACCTGACTCTCAGGATGAAGGAGGATGAGCACCCTCAGGCAGAGGTCTCATCACAGTCAGAGTTTGAAGGAAACAAGTTCAAAACAAACTGGTGTCTCCTTCCAAGACTGAAGTACTTCAAAACTTGTTAGTGGCGTTGTCCCGGAAGCAAAACCGGGAAAGTGAAGAAATCCATACCTATGTGTGATTTGGCAGGTGGGGCCACCCAAATGCTTCTCGCTGAGTCAAAGCACTATGACACAGCTAGGTCATTCTCCCTCCCTCATTATCTCTGTCTTAACCTTCTCAGGGAGACCTCACGGCTCCCAGAAACACATAGCACCCAGCAGCAGCACCCACTGTGGGGGAGTTCCATGGTAAAGCCTTGGAGGGATCAGCTACCCAGACTTCTCCACGAAATCCCATTGCCTCTTCTCTCACTCCCCTTAAGCATCCATCACAGAGCTGGCTGGGGCTGCTTGCTGAACTCTGAACCTCTGTGAAGTTCTAACACCAGGTCCTGGAGAATCCTCTAGAGGAAGTTCAGGTTCCTGCTGGGGCTAGTGAGTGCTGACATAGCTTCATGGCTCTGTCTCCACATACCTGGAGAATGGTGCAGTCAGGTGACTCTCTTCTTTACTTTAAGCAAGAACATGTTGAGATGCCAGCCTTGTTTGGGCTCTGTGTCTGAGCAACATCTCTTATGGTGGGAGGTGCCTAGCAGTGTCGAGTTCTTATGTATTGTTTTTTAAAGAAGCCACGCAGATGAACTCCATTTTGAAAGTGCTAATAAGAATGGAGGTGGTAAGGACCTCTTTAGCCTTTCTTTGTCTAAGGATGAGACAAAGGGGAGGGGGTATAGACTTCAAAATTCTGATAACTGTTTAGAAATTCTCACCAGAAAAACACGCACATATACAAGAAATTTTTACAATAGCTGGTGATTTCCTGCTTATTAGGCAGTTGCCCTAAAGCATCCCAAAGACGGGGCTGAATACTGAAGGAAGAGGGTCACCCGGCTTCATGCTGTAACCATCTCTGGGGCCTTAGTAGCTGTGTTACCTGTGATGGTTCCATGTCATCCTGAGGGCATCTGGGAGAAGAAGTCCAGGACTTCAGGGCCATCAGTGTTTTAGCCGGAGGTGTCAGGTGAGGAGAGTCTGCCTACAGCCACCAGAACTTCCTGCCCTCCTCACTCCCCCTCTGGCTACTGGATTTTCTCCAAAGGCAGCAGCAGGCACCAATGGCTAATTGCTCCAAAATAGCTAGTCTCCATTTCAGGGTGCTGCTTGCGTTTGCTTTAGTAGCTGGCAAATGAATCCTCCTAGGGATTATAATAACCCCATCCTGGCTGTGTTCCCTGGAATCTTGGCCTCTTTCCCTGGCACTTGTCCCAAAAGGGTTGGAAATCTCTGAGTATTTATCCCCTTGAAGATTCCCCCGTGCTGGCCTGGCTCCTGGCCATCCTGCACACAGAAGGCCAGCTTCCTTTCTTCCTCTCTGGAGCAGACCCTGCCCTGGTTCTCCCCATCATCTGCCTATCACCCCAGCATTCTGCACAGGGCCCCAACCCTCTTTCCCAGAGGCTGCTTTCTTCCCACCAGGGCTGCCAATCTGCCCATGCAAGACTGCTGCTCTGTCTTCCCTTCTCACTGTCCTCTCTGTCAGTGATGTTTTCATCCTTTGTGGCAGATCTATGTCTCTCCCCCCCCCCCCCGCTCCCCAACAGTATCATTTCCATCAAAGCCTGCAGCACTGAAGGGAGAATGGGACGGCTTCTCTGACAGAAGAGAGGCAAGAGCAAGCAGTGAAACAGGGAAACAGGGAACAAATGGAGCGATTGCTCCCTCAAAGATCTGATTGTCAGTTCTTCCTTCCTGATAACAAACACACCATTCCCACAGCAAGGGGGTGCTGACATTTTGTTTCTGTACCTCAGAATATTATCGTAGAGCATTTGTTAATGATAGCAGGTTATCAGAGCACAGAGGAGGGTGCAGTCAAATTTTGAACACTTATCAGGAAATGTTTCTGCTTTTCTGTGCACCTGTTTCTCCCCACTTGACTCTGAGTTCTACAAAGATAGAAACTAGATCTTAAAATTCCATTCAGCTACTATTTTCTCCTCCCAAGCCCCATTCACTAAAGAAGATGCTTGGACAGGTATATTCAGTGTAGGACTGAAGTCTTTAAAGCCCTTTATTGGTGTCTGAATCATGACGGTCAAGGTCACCTAATTTCAAGCAAAATCATTTGCAGTGTTCACTTTTACAATCCATGAGTCCTATGTGTCAGTGATGGCTTAGAATGTGAGGCCCAGTATAGAACAGCAATGCCCTGTGGCCATTTCATTTCAGCATTTCACCAGGTCCTTGGCCATGATCACAGTGGGGATCGGGCGAGTGGGTGAATAGTTGGATCCTAGCATAGCCAGCATCCTTGCTGGAAAGCACGCAGGGAGCGAGTGGGTTGGTGCTATTTTTGTGTAGGAAGTACAACATATTTTCTTTAAGCCAATGCTACCCAGTGCTATGCAACACTTGAGAAGGTTCTTAGCAACTTCCATCCAAGAGCACTTGCTCTTAACAAAGAGATGACTGAGCCAACCAAATCACCCTGGGCTAGAGGATGCTCTTTTGCCTTCAGCTGCTCTACAGCTTCGTCTTTGCAATCCATGTCTGCTGCTTTGCCGATAACACTATTGTGGTGTTGCTTTTTCATGCCCTTTGCCAAGTCACCATTGGCTCTCAGTGGCAATTCAAATGCAATCATAATAAATAAACAACAGTAATTAAAGCATCCCATAATAGATCATATAAAACCACTATATGCCTGAAAAGCCAAGTAAGTGCCATTTTAACAAGAGAGAAGAGGGGTGGGCCATCTCAGAGGGAGTGTTTGGGAAAGGAAACTGTTTTCGAGCAGCCATTGTGAGTTCTCCCAATTGAAATGAATGCGTAGTGTCATCCAAGCCAGGAGGACTTGTCCTATGTAACAAACTGCAAACTCTGCCAGAAACTAGGAGATGACACACAATGGAGGGGCTGAAAATCAGAAGCTGTTTGGTTAAAACTAGCTACTTGAAAGAGATAACACATGAAGAAAATAGATATGCTTTGACTCACCAAGGTCAGGCTGCTTCTGCACAGCATAGGGGACAAATTCCCTTGAGGTTGGAAAGCAGCACAGAAATCAGAAAGGGTACTCCTGGCAAAAAGAATGCCCCTTCCGCAAAAACAAAACAAAACAAAACAAAACAACAACAACCAAAAAAAAAAACCTTTCTCATGGTAGCCTGCGAAATGTATGTGACATATAGCCAGAGGGATGGAGGTTTGCATGGGAAATCTAAAATTTGTCATCTAAGCTGCTTTAATTGCTAAGCCTTTCCTCGTCTCCTAGAAAGTATAAGAACACTTCATCTGAGTATATAGTTGCAGCTTGGTGGTAGAATACGGACTGAGCATATGCATCTATAGCACCAGAAAAGAAAAATGAAGCAACAGGCCAAACCATTTGGCACATAATGGGTTCTAACAAATGCCAGTTCTTTCCCAAGTGATGCCTGAATTACTTAGGAATGGTAGGGCAACAGATAAATAGGAAGACTTTGCCTTGCTCTAGGAGGTACGCCCAGTCTAGCTTCCTCTGTCTTGCTATCGACCTGAGCACCAACAACATTAAGAGGAACAGGTTCCAGATCTCCAAAGAAACCTGAGAAGTCATGGAATAATCACCCAGCTCCTGTTTCATCTGTGGCTAAGGGCAGCAGGGACTCACAGAAGGGAGGAGTTGAGTCAACTGAAGTCATGGGAGAAAGGGTTCAAAAACGGTTTTAACAGTTGACTTGATTCATGAATAAGGACCAAGATTATCTCACCATTGAGAGAGAGGGGGAGGAGAGAGAGAGAGAGAGAGATGATCGCCTCACCATCTGCCTCTAGCCTGTTTGCAGCCATGCCCTTTGCAGGGTTCCTTGACTCACACACAAAAGGCTCCATCTATAGGACCACAGAGGCAAGGAGCTCCTGCGCACCTTTAGAGTGCTACCTACAGATCAGAATAGCGCAGATAACTGAGAGACCTAGGACAAAAAGCTTTGCAACAAGAGCAAAGCAAAGAGCAGGCTGGAGAGGCTTGGCTCTGCCCTCTTGGTTCAGAACTTGAACTTGGGGCAAGATTGAGAATGGATGGGTGTTACCACAAGAAGCAAGCCTACTTTGTAGTTCCTTAATTGAAATGACATCCACCCACCCAGCCCCTCCTCCCCATTTTTAACACCTTGTAAAATAAAGAGCAGAGTCTTAAAAAGAAAGCCAAAGATGACAGTTGTAGGGTAGAAAAACTGTGAGGAACAGAAGGCTCGGGATGCTGCGCTGCTGTCAGTAACTCGTGAGGTGTCCGCACTGAAGCCCAATAGCTGGGTGTGAGGCTTGAGGACACAGCGACACTGGAGCTAGGAGAAATGAGGGTCAGAGTCTCCAGCAAGTCTTGACACAGTCCTTTTATGCCTGACCCTGGGGAGGCAGCAGATTGCCCCTACCTGTCACGACATGTCCTGTGGCTGCAGGCCTGTCTGCTGTTTGCTCTTGTTTTGTCTTTTTCACTTCTCTCTAGCATCAGCCTCACAGTCTGTGAGTGTGATGCTGACAGCCAAGAGCTTAGCACTTTGAAGAGGAGAAAGCCTTCCGTAAGACTGCAGAGAGACCACTGAGCCACGGGAATGAGAAGGGCAAGGCTGTGCTGGTTGTCCACCGATTCCTTAAAGAATGAGACTAGGGACTAAAAGTTTGTTGTTATAGATGGAGCCCATTCCCAATAGTGAAGCAGAAAGGTCTAAGTGGTCCAGTTCACAGGCCAAGATTCACCAAAGTCCCAAGTCTGTTCTATCATCAACTAAAGGCCCATCTCTGCCTTCCTGTCTACAGAGAGCTCAGCTCTCTAACCTGTATAGTTGGAGATGGTTAGACAGGAACACAGTCCCTAATCAACCATCAGTGCAGAGCTCATTCTCTGCTTTCGGGGATGGTCATCATATCGCCTCAGTTTCCATTCTTTGTTTATCCCTGATACTTGTCTTCTTACCTGATGGGCAACTTAAAGCTATGTGAAATCAGCAGTTACTTTTAGAGATGAATATCGGTGTTTGAGGCAAAGCGAGCATTAGTCAGTGGAGGAATGTCTTACCATTGTCTTTGTGGGTTCTTGTGGTCAGGCAAGTAAGAGGCCTCATGGGGACTAAAGAGGAATTTGCAGTCTTCGGGAATAAGGAGGGGCAGGCTGTACAGAGCTACATCCCTCTGCTTAGCATCTGCTAGCAAGGGCAGCCCCACCCTTACAGGTGTCATCCCTCTGGTGTTTCCTTGACATCAGGCATCAACTTTTAATTAGCTGAACAAATGCATTTAGTGTTGTTACAAACGTTCTTCAAGACGTTCGTATGTTATGAAGCCAGATACGGCTTCATAACACACTACGGCAAGAAGGTGGTATGAGGGCGGAGGTGGCGGTGGAGAGGCCTGGTAGGAGAGAGTTGCAAAGATTTATCTTTCTAATTATTCTTTGCTTAGGGCTAATATTAAAATTAGTTTTAATTCCCTGAGCACACAGCAGCTCGGGAACATGCTGGGAGCTGCGAAGGCTGGTCTAGGATTTTAAATTTGCTCAGGATAGACACATTCGGGGAGATGCCAATTTGCCAGAGTTAGAGGCAAGCTCCTTTCTCAGTGGATCTGCCTAAGACCTCTAAGAATCTCTCCTAGTGTGGCTGTTACCGTACTTCACGCAAAGAACATGAGGGAGCGGCTACACGGCCATGTACCTGCTATTACTCTTGGTTTATGGTAGCAAGTGGTCTTCTGGAGCAGCTCCATTGAACTTCACTCTTGTTCTGACATGAAACAATCCTAGATCTGGGAAATAATACACAATTACCAGATAGTACTGAATTGCTGCAAATCAATACAAAATCGTGGACTTTTTTTTTTTTTTTTAACCCCTGTTGCCAGGGATGTTTTGTGCTAATGACTTTTGCACCTGCTGAGCATAATTAGTGAGTAATCTACATGGGTGTGTAATTACCGGGTAAACACATAATATTTGCCAATAACTTCCTGCTAGGTAAGCACCAATGAACCTAACAGGTAGCTATTAGCACTAACTTTAGATGGCATGAAGACTGGCTCCAACATTGCCTTAAATTTGAGCTTCAGTGCAAACTTTCTTCAAGAAATATGATTCAATTTGTGAGAAAAGTCCATCAGATCTGGGACCACAAACACCATACATGCCAAGAATCTTATCCACAGATGAGAAATAATGTCACTCTCAGTATGTAATGCTGAGAGAGATATTTGAGGCTGGGTCGAGTTTCTTCATGTACAATGTGGAGAGAAGCCCATTTCATGGGTGTGTTTTGTCTACTGAATGGAATAATTATCATGGAACCCAGGTTAAAAATATAGAAAGCTTCATAAGTGTACGTTATTAAAACTATTACTCCAACCTTGCTGACACTATGGTGTACTGGGAATCTTATTTAGAGAATTATAGGAGACATGTATACAGTTAGGCAGGAATTAAAACGTTGCTCATTCCACTCCCAGCCTTAGCAATACCTAAGCACTTAAGAAAGGGGGGACTGCCTTTGTAGTCTACACCCCTCCCACACCAGTGCCCCTGCTGCATTCTGTCCTCTCCACACTTGCATTGCCTGCCACTCCTTGAAAATTTTTCTCCTGCTTAAAACATCATAAGCTCTTGTCCTGTGAGTGCAGAAGGACAAATGTCTGGAGACGTTGAGATGTGTTTTGGGTACTTCATTTTTAACCCTGTAGGCATGCTTCTAAACCATCAAATTACTTTCATGTTTGCACTAATTCTGCTCACCAAATCTAAGATTTGAAGGCTGTGAAAGGGAGAAAGCTATGGGCCACAAACAGTATGAAAGAATTGATTATTGCTGGACATCCTATTGGGACTCTAGATGAGAGAAGTACGGGAGAATGGGGAAATAGAAGGATCTAGAGGGTTCTAGAAACCTACAAGAAGAACATTATGACAGACAGATCTGGGCCCAGGGGTCTGGCTCAAACTATGGCACCAGCCAAGGACAATACATGCAGTAAACTTCGAACCCCTACCCAGATCTAGCCAATGGACAGGACATTCTCCACAGTTGAGTAGAGAGTGAGGTCTGACTTTCACACGAACTCTGGTGCCCCATATTTGACCATGCCCCTGGATGGGGAGGCCTGGTGGCACTCAGAGGAAGGATAGCAGCTACCAAGAAGAGACTTGATATCCTATGAGCATATACAGGGGGAGGAGGTCCCCCTCAGTCACAATCATAAGGGAGGGGAGTAAGGGGAAAATGGGAGAGAGGGATGAATGGGAGGATACAAGGGATGAGATAACAATTGAGATGTAATATGAATAAATCAATAAAATATATTTGAAAAAAAGAATGGCTTATTGCTGACAACATCTGCTGCGCACTGCTCCCATGCCCCCACTAAAGCCACTTCTACCATAAAGGAATGAACAGTAGCTTCCAAATGCCCTGATTATTCCTGGAATTTGTCGCATCTTTAGCTTCATTGCTGATACCCCCTCTTAATAAACCATCACTGTTATCTGGGAGCTCTCTGACTTCCCACTTGTCTTTCTCCTCAGAGATGAAAGGATATGGACCTAAGCCAAGTTTCACCCAGGGTGCCCTAGAAAGTTGTTAACTTGTCAACTATAGGGCATGATTGAGACCTTAGCCTCCTTAGAGTTGAGCCCTAGTCATGTGCACTATTACCCAAACACACCAAATCCACACAGGTAACAACCCCCCTTTCTGGGAATCAAATGGTTGTGTGACTGCATAGCAATTAATATAGTAGAAGATTTTCTTTGGGTGTTAACTAGAATCGACACTACATTTTTGAAGTACTTTCACTATGGCATAGTTTTATAAATATTTAAATAATTTCTCAGAAATGAACAGAAACTATATTGATTTTCACTAGACACAATCTCTATTTTAAGTTTTAATTCTGTTTATTTTTACTTTGAATAGTTAATCAATACATTCATACAGTTCCACATTCAAGAGAAACAGCCTCCCATGAAAATGTCTCCTTTGAGTCATGATCCCCATCACCACGTTTCCTCTCCTGAGCTCACCCAGTTTTCTTGAACCATTCTAAAAAAGACTATCATATATGAAAATATACCACATATGCCCTTTTCTCCCCTTATTTGGTATTTGATGAGATATGATGATATTCCTCTGGATAAAGTGTCACTATGAGAAATTTCCAAATATCTTAAAAGGACTTAAAGTCATTTTTATTTTTATATAATCTTTACATCCTAAAAAGTGGGTCTCAGAGTTTGTAAGTCATAGGTTTTTCCAAACATTGGACTTTTCATTTGAATGCTGATTCTCATCAAATAAATTATTATCCATCTGTGTCCCAGGAGCCTAGCGGGACAGATGTGTTATCTTTGCTTCTTTGGCATATGTGCTATCTCAGATTGCAATTCAGATATGGTGGGGCTAAGAACAACCATCTCTCCTTGCAAAAGTAAATAGAAAATTAGTTATGGTTCCAGTTTCTTTCACGCCATCTTTAATAGAAGCAGTGACTTTGTCAATTACAGCCAAGAGGCACATGGTTACTCAGTGTCTGGCATGTGCCAAGCAAAGGACATTGACGGCATTCTTGCCTTTCCCACGAGGCTGAAATTATTCCACTTCCATGAAGACAACAGGGTTCAGAGATGGAAATTTTGTTTCTAGTCACACTGTTGGTGTAAAAATCAAGGTGCTGAGTTAAAATTGTTTTTCAGGTGTATGTATACTCATTTTTCCTTATCAGCCTGTTCTGATGAAAACTCAAAAGATAATAAATGTTAGCGAAGGTGTAGAGTAAAGGGCACTCTTATTGGTGAAAATAAACTATGGCACGAGGAAGGAAGTACAAAGATTCATCAAAATCTCAGGTCTGGAACTGATATATGATCCAGAAATTTCATTACTAGGTGGATAGAGAAGGTAACAAACTTGGGACATTGAAGACATGCCCTTCACCATCCTACTTATTGCTGACAGTGAAGACAATGCATCACCCCACACAAAGTGTCCATTGACTGATATATAGGTGGAGAAGAAGTAAAAATGTATATGTGTCAAAGGGAACATGCAAAGGGATAGTGCAGTATTTAGCCTAAAATATAAGACAGTCTTGTTTGTCATTTGTGGAAAACATGAAGACAAATGTGGCAAAAAATATGATCCCTCATAAGCAAAAGCCAAGAAAAGTTGATCATAGAGGCAGAGACGGAATGGTAGTCACCAGAAGCCAGTGACAGTGGGGAGATATTGGTCAAAGTTACCCTGAGATGGGAGGAATGAATGTGTGCACTGTGCAGCCTGGAATGGCAACTGCAGTCATTGGCAACATATCTTATTTTTGGAAACACTGGAACAATGGAAGTTAGTGGTACTCAACATATAGCTACATGAGATGATACATATGTTTACTAACCAGGTTTACAATGTGTATGTTACAATGTACACGGGCTTCAAGCCATCACACATACACATGAATTTATCTACCAATTAAAAATAATTACATCTGAAGACTGATTAAAAAAAAAAAAAACAGAGGTTAAGAATTTCATGGCCGAATGGGAAAGTGTTAAGGAGAAAAAAATAAGCAAACTCATTCCAAGACACTGACAGGGTAAATTGAGCAGTAGCACCAGACTTCCCTGCAGAAAAAAATCACGTGAGAACCCAATTTCTCCTCCATTTGTCCATAGATACATTCACGTCAGATATTCTCCTGTGAGGCAAAAGATACAAGCCACATGGCATCCCATATTGGGGAGAACCCTCGAGTGAATGCCTACCCCTTTGTCCCTTGCTTTAAAATTGATTAGCCTGTATTTTGTCTCATGTTTATTTTTACCTCTAATTTAAATAGCTCTTTTAGAATGACATATTCATGGAAGGATAACATTGTCCATCACATCCCTAAGTGATGATGGGGAGGAAAGGATGCCTGTCTCCTTTTCTGTTGCCACTTTCGTCAGTTCCACATTGAAACATGGAGACTAAAGCTGGAAACTCTTGCTTGGGTAAACTTCAAGACTGAGACAGCTCTCTAGAACTATAACCTCTGCTCCCAGTACACTAGCATTGGTACTCAACAAATGTGTGAGTCTGTAGAAGGAAATCAACTTTGACCCTCATGGTGATGATCTGAGGAGATGGAGCCCTTGCCAAATGATTGAGATGGAAGATGGGGACCTCATAAGTAGGATCAGTGTCCTTATAAAGAGGGTCTTGTTTTTCCATCGCATGGGAACATATGGGAGTAAAGCCCACAGACGTCATGGGACTTACATCTTCTCTAGACACCGCACCTGCCAGAACCTTGATTGTGAACTTTTCAACCTCCAGAACTGTGAGAGATAAACTCCACTGTCTTATAAGCTACCTAGTCTAAGGGATTTTCTTATAGTAACCAAAGCTAGAAGCTCACAGTACTCTCCCCATTCTCTAAGTAGGAAAAGTAAGATGAAAAGAGGGGATTTTCCAATGACAGCCACTGCTATCATACAAAAAGCAGAATAAATTAGGTTTGGCCTGTGTGCAGGGACCCTGCTGTTCAAGCATGCATGCTATAGGATGGAGACAACAGGCCCAGAGGAAGTTAAGGTGAAACACTTGCCATTGGTGCTCAGCCCATGGTCCCTAAAGACACTACGCAATTTTCCTGCGTAGCTGAGAAACCGTTTCACTCAGCACATACTGGTAGCTCCAGCAAAAAATGCACTGAGCATGGGAATTCCCTCCCCAATGGGAGAATCGCACCTTACCAGCTGCTTCTAACACAGGAAGCAATCACTGCCAGCAGCATCCCTCCCACCTCCCGAAACAGTAAACATCTGCCAGAAGAGGGCCCATTAGTGACATCCTCCGCATTGGCAGGTGGTGGGTGGGCCTTCTAAGCTTTCTGTGTCTTTCCACCATCCCAGCACCCTGCTGGAACATGCCCTGACACAGCCGGTGGGCAGCCTCAAGCTGCCCCTTCTCTGCTCTTCTCAGCCCAAGGCACTTTCCCCTCCAGGAGCACAAACTCTGAGCTGTCACATTGTTGTCAAACAGATGGGAGACAGTCTCAAACCTGCTGATGCCTTTTGGCAGGGACAGAGCTTTTGTCACAAGCGGGATTTGTGGGAGTAGTGCAAGGGTGAATGAGCTCCCTGGTGGAGGCCACTTAGGGATAAAAAAAAAAATGTGTCCCCTACTCTACAACCCTTCTTGCTCTGGAGGCTTCAGTCCCAGCCAGCGTGGCAAGTAGCACACTGACAGCAAAGCGGGTCCAACTAGCTGCCACTCCAAATGTCATGAGCAGGCTCACAGGAGAAGCCCTGTGGGATAGTTGCAGCTTTAATTCCTTGGTAGAGGGTTTTGTTTAATCATGTAGTGACATATGAATTGCCACCCTGTTTGCTCTTGTATTTCTATGTTATAGGCAATTATGGAAGGGCTGCTAGGTTCTTATAAGACCTCACAACTTACAATCCCTCTACACTACAGAGTGAGTGACAGGGTAGGGAATGTGGAGTCTGGTGAGAAAGGGCTGAGAGAGGCAAGGGACTCATGAAGGGACTCTCGTGTGTATCAAAAGGAAGCTACAAGCATGGGAGAACAGAGAAGGGAGTGCCCAGCATTTTCAGAAAGGTCCTGCAGGCTGGGCTTCTCTGATCACATATGGGAGGAGTTTAGGGGGTCCAATGAGAGAAAAAAAAATCTCAACCAGCCCTAAAAGGTTTTAAGCTCTTCTTAGGCAGCAGATAGCACCTTTGGCTGTCTGTGTCCTTGGAAAAGTCATTTCCCATACCAGACCCCGATTTTCCTTACTTTTAAAATGAAGACAAGCCTCTCGGGAGAAGCAAAGATGTCACTGATGGAATAGTCTATCTAAAGACAGAGCCACTCTGCTCTCCACAGAGGGAGACTATATCCTAGCTCAAGCATACACACTTTCATTTTTATGAAAGACTTGTCAAAACCCAGTAGGCCACCAACTGGAGAGGATTAATCCCCCCATCTCCTCCTTTTTATTTATTTATTTTTCTTATAATTGACAACAAATTCATAAAACAAAGAGGCTTTCTTATTTCATTTTTTTTTTTTTTGTCAATAAACTTGGCAATGGAAATAACAATTTGAACAGCAATTTCCCCCTGGTCTGAGCTGAAATTGGCTCTGGATGAATTGTTTTTCAGTTTTCAGATGCAAATTGTCTCCATACCCTTGCTCCTACAGAGAGCTGGGGGCCATTCCCAGTTTCAGGACCACTTCTCTGTCCAAACTTTGTTTCCTGGTGAGAGCAGCCATTCATGCAGCAATGCCTCTGATGCCCTCTGCTCAAACACCCAGTTAGAAGAGGGTGGTCTTTAAAACCTGGAGAGAGTCTGGGTACCACATGACTCTATGCAGAGGATGCTGGCAGGCTGTCCAAGCAAGGTGGAACCGGACCTAGAATACAGATGTCATAAGGCCAATTCAGCCTTGTCCCAGAATCCCACAGCTACCTCCTTCTCACTCCAAGAATCTCTGCTCAGACTCTAGGCAAATCCTGAGCTGGAAGCCCAGGTTTAGGTTCTCACAGACTCTAGTTCATTTTTAGTTCAAAGTCTTTTTTTTAATTATTGTTGTTTTGGTTTGGTTTCTTGGTTTTGAGTTTTTTTGCTTGTTGCTGTTTGTTTGTTTCTTTGCTTAGTTTTCTGTTGCCACACTTTGCAGGCAAAACCAGAATAAATAACTGGTGATATATGTGCATGCTAAATGCTGCATGGAATATGTACATGCTGAAACATGTCTGTTTATCTAAAATACAAGCATAATTGGGCTCCTATGTGAAGCACCTCCTAAAGATATTGACCTATGAAATTTGATTACAAAAGCCTCTGCACACCAGTAGTTCTGTTCCCCACTCAGAATATTATAAATCACTTCATTGTTCTTATGCATTCTGATCAATTGGCTCCCATGATGATACCACTGACCATTCAAGATGGTCCAAGCTTTAGAGACATACCATGTGGCCATCTCAGTCTTTATTCCACTGTATGAAAACCAGGTTACCTAGGGTCCAACAGCTAGTTGATTTAACCCTTAGTGTATTCATCTGTAAAGTGTGAGCAAAAATATTATCTATACGAAAAATATAACACAAAGTGTTAGATAACATTTGTAAAATCTTCGGTGAAGAACCTGAGGCGTGGCGGTTATTATTACTAAGGCTGTGAGCTTTTTTGTCAGCTACTTAAAATATAAGAAATAGTCAAACCAACAGACACAAACATCTTTAAGATGCCATTGTACCTAACAATTGAACAATCATGAGATATATTATTATTCTTTTTTTTTTTTTTACAGGAGAAGGTTAAGTACATTTACAGAACATATTGCAATTAAATATCAAAGTGTGGAGCTTGAATAAGCAGCATGCGTGTAATTATATTTCAGTTGTCCCAACCCTTGCTGCTAATGGATTATTATCGTACTAGAAGGTTGAATGAAATACAAAGTTACTTCTACACCACAGTGTGGGGTGCTATTTTCCTCCTGTAAACTGGACTTTGGAAGTTCAAGGTCTGCCCTTGCTTTCCTTGGTGTCACAGGATATTCAAGTAGCTACAGGCTGTGTAAAAATCTACTCATCCTGATAGTTTGCCAATCTTCAAATTATATGCACATGATGGAGATGCTGGCTCTGTTTGGCACAATTAGAAAGACTATAAACCCTTTAGCTCCGTGCAGCTTCACCACCTCCCCTCACTACACTCTCTTCCGGTATCTATTTTTCAAGCTACTATCCATTTCTTAAATTCCTAGCCATTTTCCATATACAATGTTTGGATTGGGACAAAGGCCTGAATTTCAGATGACTCTAGCTCATTGATATATCTTTCCAGGCTTTACGCCTCCCTGCTGCATCCCTTCCTTCCGTGACTGAGGACACAGTCACCTGAAGAAGACATGGTGAGAAATATAAGAGCCAGCTCCTTTCTGTGCGCTGTATCACGCACAAGTAGTGGCCACTCCTCTTGCCTGGGAAGATCCAGCATCAGGGGAGATACTTTGGGAGTTATTTCAAATGTCAGTCACCCTCTGAAAGCACTGCCCAGTTTTTCTGATTTCTGCATGCTGATAAGCTCGTCCTTTGATCATATGATTCTTCCACATTTTAAAATTCCCACTGCAGCAGGGATGGGTGAATCATATATCTATATGCAAGCAGCATGGCACGATATCGCCCCAACTTCCTGTGTGTGGATGAGGGTGTGTGCGTGGGAGGGGGGGCAACCACTATGTCCTTCCCACACCTTAGAGAAAGCCACATCTAAAACCCAAAGCCCATTTCTTCCCTTTTTTTTTTTTTTTTAAGTGTAAATCATTCTCAAGAATTGTAACTTCCTCCTTGAGTAATCTAAAACACTCCAGGTTCATCTTTTTACTTTCCTAGCCCTACTTCTAATCAATTTCCTTTCACACATTCCTGTCCCCCAGATAAATCAAAGGCCAATTTATCTTCTTCTCCCCTATTCTCTGCCTCCTTTCATTCCATCTCCTGCTCACCACTAATCAGCCGGCAGCAAGCATCTGCATGTACATTCAGTGCATATTTCATATTTCTTGTTTGCGGTAAAGAGCAGTACTTCGAATTCTTCAGACACTCTGGCAATGAAGAAAGCTGTTATTAACAGCAAGGAAACAAAGTAAAATATTTAAGGCAATTAGAGAACAATTGGAGCTTGGAGCTGGCAATCCTATTAGTAATTAATAACATTAGTATACAGTCCAGGACAACCTGAATTTTATTTGATCCTCACAAAAGTATGCGATCAAGTCCAACAATATAGTGGCATCACAGAGGGGAAGGATGAAAGTAAAATAGCAATTATTAACAAGCAAAGGTCAGTTTGAACCACACAGCTCTGCCAGCTCCTCCTCTGTGTCAGCTATTGCATGTGCGACCTGGTTGGTCAGCGCCGTTCTGTCGCCATGTTCTTATCTCTCAATTATTTATCACAATGTAAAAATGTATTTCATATAATTAATAATACTGTATTCATACTGCCTAGCCTGTGACTAGTGAGCTTTCATCACATGTATGCATGCATGTATATATGCATAGATGCAGGCCACAGGCATTTTACAAGTTTATTCAAGGTCATACAATCAGTAAGAGGGAGAAGAAGAATGCAAATTCAGGCACTCATACCTCAACAGTCACACCATGAATGGCAGACCTTAATGTGCAGGCCAGTCACTGAGATCTTGTTAATATGCAGATCTTGATACAATTTAGTAGACTAAGATGCTATGTTCCTCACAGGCTTTGAAGGTGTCCTGGTTCACACATTAAACACAAAGGTAAAGGTGATGAGTATTACACACATGTATTCAAGGTGTTGAGTGTTCACTGTACGCAGGTTATGAACCAGGTGTTCTGGAAATACATATATAAACAAATAGATATAGCTCCGGACCTAATACATGTGGAGGATGGAAGGCAATAAGGAAAACTCATATCCGTTCGCAAATGTTCATGAAAGAGATGATGGAGAAGCTTGAAATTTTTGCTGAGAAATGTAACTTTGATACAAGATAATGGGATCCCGTACAACTTTAAAAATGAGAAATTATCATATCACTCTGAGCCGAAATAAGAGACAGAAATCAACCATGTGGTTGGTACAGGAAGCAGAGGCATCACAGTGAAAGCCAGGACTCTGGCAGATAGCATGGGAGTGAACAAAGAAGGGCAGATAGATGAGACCCTGGGGATACGTCTCCTGACACACTGGGTTGACTGGGCAAGACCGCGTTGTTTCGGAATGAACCCTTTTCACATTTGTCTCGAACCCATGTGTCCACTTGCCCTTTATCTTACCTCTGCCGGACAGTATGAGTTTCTCCCCAGATCCAGAGGCCTGACCTCAAACTCCAGACCTCTAGGGCCATTTGCTATATAAATCATTTCCTTATTAATTAGCCAACCCTGAGTATTCTGTTATTAAAACAGAAAATGAGCCAAGACACTGAAGTTTCGATACAACAGACTCAGTCTTCTTCCTGCTAGCTGTCTGATTCTCAGAGCTTCCATCACTTCATCTGTAAAGTGCAGATCATCAATTTCAGAAGCCACTGCAAGGGTCAACTAAGATAATGCACATGAATGCCCTTTCAGAACTCTCAAGCACAGTATAAATTAAGAAACAATTATTATTAAGTTTCTCGGGCACTATCTGACACATTAGCACTGAATTAACAAAGTAATAAAAGAAGAGAATTTGATGAACGCATGATGTGAAGAAGAAAGAATAAGTAACCAAAGGTTACCCGAGATCTCGAAAAATATAAGAAAACCGTTGTGCTGCTTAAAAGGAGATGAGGGCCAGAAATCCACAGAATGACTTCCGAGGTTCAGAGATGATAAATAACCCTTCGACATTGCACACGGGGGTCAGAGGACAACTTTTAACACTTGGTTCTCTCTCTGCCATGTGGACCTCAGGGATCAAATCTAGGCAGTCATTTAGGCTCGGCAGCAGTACCTTTACCCCTGGAGTCATCTCATGGGTCCAGAGCTTGTAAATCTTATGAGACTTGGTCCCCTGATTTCCAGAGGCAGGGTACTTCAATAATTCTCTAAAGGAACAATAGGATTCATTTGAGTTTTATCATTTCATTCTCTCTGTATGGCCTCTGACAATGTTCTACGGAGTCATGTCCCACAATCTACAGGATGGAGGATAAACAGGAGCCACTGCAAAAAGATGCCATGGGTACCACAAAATGTAATGCTTATAAAGCCTTACTTGAAGTGCTTGGAAAATCCGAGGCTCTCCTGCCTGCCTCTCCTTACCTTTAAAGCCATGTTAATCATTACAAAAAATTAGAAGAGAGAAGTCATGCAAAAAATGTGTACAGGACAAAATACAAAGAATATTAAAGCTCAAATTGAGCCCAAGAGGCCTTAGGTGCAAGTCTTCCCCATCTATAACACACCCTCCCATCATTATGCAAATGAGAAAAACCAAGGCCCATGGACAAGGAGGCTGATGATAGGATCTTTCCTTATATGGACCATGGAAAAAAAATCTCAGGAAACTAATGGGAAAATACACCTGCTGAATACACTGACCTGTGGAGGGTAGCTTTTTAACTGAAGCCTTTCTTTCCATCAAAAGGAGAAGTATCTTCCTTCTGAGGTGGACTATTAATTAAAATTCAGCGATGCTAATTTTACTGCCAACTTAGAAGATTCTTATTACATTTATTTTCCAGGTAATTGCTGCTTGTACAGGAGTTCAAATAGATGTCTTTTTAGATGGTGCAATAGATGAGAATTATAATGGTTACATTCCTCACCCTTCATTTTGTTCCCTCTAATTCTAAAGTGGGCTTCCTTAAATTATACTGAGAATACTCTCTCCCCCCCCTTCCTATCTTTTTCCTTCCCCCTCACTTCTCTCTCTCTCTCCACCTTCTTTTCACCCAGCCTATTTCTCCCCTTTGCTTTTTCTTTCCCTAATGGAAGAATCCACAGAGGCACGAAATATCAAAATAGTTTCTGTTTTGTTCACAATTTTACCATAGCACTTCCCTTCAGAGGAAGAACCCAAAATAAGCCTTTCCTTATGTATGGAAATGTATACCAAAGCACATTTTCCTAGATTGTCTGTGTTTCTATCCTGTTGTATCCCCAAATTACAGATGAAACACGCAGATGCTTAGAGTCAAAGTCCCCTCAGTACGGCACCGCCAGTAAGCAGCAACCTCAGGGTCTCCTTTCCAGTGGCTCAAAAAAAGGGAAGTAACCAGTGAGCGCTTGCATGTCCAACTTTTCTTGGCCAGAATAAATAAAACTTCCAAGAACAGTCACAGTGCACTGTGTTCCTAAAGAGCAGGAGGCAGTACAGGGGGAGGCAGCATCACCAGCTTGGCTTAAAGCATCTAAGTGAGAATGGTGGGAATGAGTCGCTCCAACATTGTGGCACTGTTCTTCCTCCTCTGCATATCTTATAACTTTCTTCTTTCTTCCTTAAAGCATTGAGTACCATGAGGGCGGCTACAGCAGGATAAGGCCACACCTGAAGGCAATCAGGCAGTCTTCTGGGACCCTAATAGGGACAAGCCTCAGTGGCATTCTTCAGGGTCAGGGAGGCCTTTGGCAAGCAGTGAGACCTACCCGAGCTCCTGCAGAGTCAGCTTTGAGGATGTTGGTTTCTTGTGCTCCGCAAGAGGCTTGGATCTTTGAACTTGAGCAACAATTAATCCTGCACACTTAGGAAGGTGACGGTTGACAGGGAAGGCATACATTAATTTTAACAATTCAGTGGTAGCTGCCACCTATTGTATCCTTATTATGTGCCAGGCATAATACTAAGCACTTTACATGCCTGATCTTCATTGTCTCAACAATCTTGTAAGATGGGAACTGTGATTATAATTAGCTCTGCTTTACAGGTGAAAAAAGAAAGAAACCTAAGGCTCAATAAGTGAAGAAACCAGTGAGAAGTCATGGGGCCGAACTTCATGGAGCTAGAATTTAAACCAGGTCCCTCTGGCTCCCCAAAACAGCTCAATAAAGTTCCCTTCTACTAAGTCAGGCTTAGTATAAGTCTTTACAGGGCTGTAGAGTAGGATTATAAAAATAGGAAAATAAACAACCTTGAGTCTACAACGATGTCATCCAAACTAAGTTATACTCAGGAGGAGTATGGTGTATCCATCGGTGACCTAAGGAAAAAAATGTTAGCATGACTATTTATGTTTAATACCGTTCTTTAAGAGATTGTACGTGTGAGGTTCATAATGTAAGCATTAGTAAGTTCACGTGTGCCTCATTCACAGATGTACATAAAGGAAGCTTTCTCAAATTTGTCTTGCAGCATCAGAGACCTTCTACATCTTGAGATACAGAGTTGTTAGAGGTTGAGGTTTGAATGGAGGAAGACGCTTAAGGCATGCCCAATGCAATGCTCTGCTCCCCAGGACCCTAGTTCTAAGTTCTATGATTAACTTCAAGGATTCTTGTGAATTTGTAGCTTTCCAAGAAGTTTTTTTTTTTTTTTTTTTTTTTTTTTTTTTTTTTTTTTTGCTGCTATTTCATAGCAATGGAGTCTTTCCTAAGACTTTGGTATGCATAAACCAGTTCTCATCCAGTGAACTGCTCCTCATCCCACTGACCTCATCAACACAGAACACGCACAAGGTAGTGGGCAGCAGCAGTGCTTTAGGTTACTCCTTCTAGTGACTACACACACAAACCTGCTAAGGCCAGCAAAACTCCACTCAGAATCCTCAGGACCTTGTGTGAATCCTGCGCACACATCCTCTGCTGTACTTAAAGTACGCCCTCAGGAGCCTGCGGCCTAGTGGTGACCGCTTCAGTGCTCATCGCTTCTGACCTCATTATCTCTCCTAACTTCTCTTTGTGTTTCTGAATTGCAAACACCTTCAATCACCAGAACAGAACTAAAGATCCTACAAGGGAAAAAAATAAAAAAAAAACAAAAAACAAAAAAACAACCCTGCCAGGCCCTGGCAGGCAGCTGGTGAGATGATAAACAAAGTGAGTTTTTCCCCACTGACTTGAGGGCAGAGTGGTCACCAGGACCCACAGATGCTGGAACTATGGCTGACAGAATGAAAGACATCCACTGAGGTTGAGGCTAGCCCAGCAAGGCGCTCTGGCTGGTGCATGAGTTGCCCATGTAGTTAGGATGACAGGCCTCTTGATTGTCATTGTTTAGTAGAATATACACTACGTCTAATCCTATTTCCAAATTCCTCATACACGGTGCTGTTTCTATTGACTATTGAGCACTGGCCTAGGCTATTTATTTATGTGCCAGTCATGGCTTTAACAGTTGCCACAGGCAACTTGCCCAGTAGTTTTTCCTTTGCAGCCACATTCTAGGGAACTCCTTGAATTAGAAGTATACGCACAGGATTTAGGGGGAGGAGGTCAGGGCATATTAGATGTGAGATTCTGCATTGCCAGCCACTAAACAACTGCCCTCCGTGGGAGGGGCCATTGTCCCAGTCTGTGAAGGTGCCAGTGCCAGTCCTTAGAGAGATGGTAGTACACACAGGTCAGATGAAACTGGAGTGGCAGTGCCAACACTGCTCTACACCGTTGCGCTGTTCCTGTGCTATGTCTCCTAGATGTAATGGGAAGAGGCGCTTCTGCTCTTGGATGGTACCGGCCAGAACTCTGAGAATTAAAGACATCCCCAATCCCACAGAACTGGCTCTCCAGCAATATTTGACTTGGTTGGAATAAACGCCACAGTTCCCCGGTCTCTTGAGTGTGATGAAATAGAAGCACAGTGTCCCCCACTAGATCCAGCACAAACCGAGGCAGAGCCTCAGACACCCACAGTTTGTTTGATCTTGTGCTTTGTGTGGGTGGCCCTCGTGGTCTCGGGTCCCACTGGAATCACCTCCTAAAGACACTCCTGAGGTCTTCATTTCAGGTTGTTCCTGAGGGGACACAGTTTAAAGTTCCATTTCTCTAGGTACAGCTTGAAGCAGAGCAGATCATGGAGAAAGGATGATGTCAGCTGTCTCATGGAACTGTTTGAGGAGGCGGAGGCCACATTTTCTAAGCCCTCTACAATTTTTCCTATCTATCCTCCTCTTCACGATTGCAGCCTTGGGGAATCAGGTTGCTTTGTTTCTTTTATGGATGAGTGCATTCTGTTAAGAATATGAAATAGGTCAAGGCACTAAACCAGAGAGAATTCCCAATTGTTTATGTTTCCAGGGCTGTGTTAACCTCTGCAAAGCACATCTGCAGTTACAGCAGCATCCCTGCTCTCAAGTTAGAGAGGTGAGACATAGGAAATGTGGGCCAATTAGGTTCGAACCCATGCCTTTTAATGGAAGCAAGTCTTTTCAACTCTTGGCCGTATGTCATGAAGCCTGTTGAGATGGTGGCCGGGTCCTCTGAGCCCTCCGAAGTGTTAGTGGCCAACTCGTAGTAGTCTATGGTTAAACCTTTATCTTAATGGCTGCTTTATGTCATGCCAGCCTCCATCATAGAGTTATCTCAACAATACCTGACAAGCCTGTCTGTTGAGCAGTCTGTGGATGTGTTAGCCACTTTATACCACTTTGTCAAAATATCTGAGTTTTAGGGGTAGAAATTTTATTTTGGCTCGTTTCATGATCAACTGAGCCTGTGATGAGGCAGGACAACATGATAATAAGAGTGTGGGACAGAGGAGGCTGGATGCCTCGTGGAAGCAGGAGGCAGAGATGGGGAGTAGAGAGCTGGGATAGTAGGGCTTATTTCCTAGTTTCTACCACCTTCCAATTATGTCATCAAACCATGAATGTATCCAAGGATCAGCCTACTGATACGGCCAGACCCTCACATAGCAACCATTCCCGAAAGAACATTGCAGTGTCCAAGTCTTCAACACATGACTGGGGCTAGAAATGCACTGCATCCAAACTGCAACACTTGGCTAGAAATGGGACTGACCTCAGAACATTTCCCCAGGATCAGTGAGAAGGAAGCCTCTGGCTATGGCCATATGACCCCCTTAGTGTCTTTCATCTCCCACCCTGCCTGTCTTACTCTTCCCCCTGAGGGCTATCCTCTAGTAAGCACATCTCAGGCTGACCCAAGGAAACTCATTTTAAAACATTACACATCAGAACTATCTGTGGAGCCTCACAGAAGGATCTACCATCGAGTCTTTACACACTCAGTGTTACTGAAGCAGGGTCTGTAGATTTGGGGGGTTGGGGACCACATGGCCATACATTTTCATGCCGAATGGGTATTTCAAATACAGCAGGTTATTGCTCAACTTTTTATCTAGAAGACTTCAAAACTTACAGAAATAATGAAAGAATAATGTAACGATGAACACACCCACATACTCTTCACCTAGACATACCAATTATGAACTTTTTGCTGCATTTTGTTCTCTGATTCTCTCTCTCTCTCTTCCTATATCAAAAATAATTTGCAAGTAAGTTGTAGACATCATGACACTTCCTTCTTCAATACTTCATCACTTATTATCTAAGAATAAAGATGCTCTCCCACATAATCTCATTACCACAATCACCCCTGAGGAAATGAATATCAGTTTCATGATATTATCAGAGTATATTGGCTATATCTAAGGTATATAGTCTTGTTTTTAGACAAAAAGTTGAAATTTTCTCAGCTACAGATCCAGTACAAGTTCATGGAGGAAAAAGAATCTGCAACAGTTAAAAAAAAAAAAAAAAACAGAGCAGACTATTCAATCAAGAACTGGGATCTTAATAGGTTTGTGAAAGTCAAATTAAAAGGAGGAAGAGAAGACTTGCTCAGTGGAAATACAGTGGACATACACAGGAACACACAGAATGGGAGACCGTGTGACCTTTAGTAGAGATGGCAGGTAGGAGTCTCGCTATACTTTACAGCATAAAATAAGCTGGACACATCTTATGGTGTCATAGCACATATAACAATTTAATATATATATAGCAACAAGATAAAATAAAATTTAGCAATTTAAACTATCAAAGACATGGTGCTCATATTTTAGGAAAAATTAAGACACTGGATTTGTAAGACTTCCATAGAAATTTAAAATCACATCCTGGTGAACTATAAAGAACAATGTTTGAAGATTCGGGGTCAGAATCATTTTGGAGAATTTACCACTGATTGAAATGAATTCAAATACTGATTCTATAAACATTCTCTATGCACATATTATGTGCCAGGTTGCCAATCTAAACATAGGAAACAGAAGGTCTGAAAGAAAAATTAGACAAGGTTCCTGATGGAACATTGATTCTTACGAGTATGCGTGCTAGGTGGGAGGGGCCAAGAGTGACTCAATCATCAAGTAAATAAGTAAACGAGGAAACATTCGATTGCTGTTGATATGGTTCCCATGGATATAAAAGGAACAGGTTTCCTATTGATTGACAGTTACTTTAAGTTGGTTATTCAGAGAAATTAACATTTAGAGCACTGTTAAGCTTGAGCCAGCTACTAACTTCAAAGAACAGATTGTCAAAATTTACTCAAGTTTGTGAGCTACATGATATCTCCGTGGTGACTTTAAATAGTCCACAGCATTGTATTTAGACGAGTAGGCAAATGCTACAAGTGATGGCTTCCTAGTTCCAGAGAGCTGGTCGCTTACCATGTGCCAGCACACCACTGCACTACAATCAGACCTCAAGTACAGACAGACACCAATGTGAAGCACCAGGGGAAAATACCCCCAGAAAGCTGATGCATTATTCTAAAAAGCACAAAAGTCATGCAGCTCTGGTGAATGCCAAGGTCTGGTGTGTGGTGATGCAGAAGAGAGAGGCACAAGGCAAGGACAAAATTGGGCAGAAGCATGGTCATTTGGAGCCAAGCTGGCCTGGTATGGGTCACTGGGGTTTTTATCTAAACGTGACAAAATGGGGTGTGTGTTCCTAAGTACATGAACAGCATAGTTTCAGTCGTGTCTTCAGAGACTGCTTTGATTGTCGCAGAATAGATTGGAGGAAGAGTGACAGAGAAGAATGGAGCTAAGAGCTTAGTGCTTATAAAGCAATGTATGTAAAAATTATTCATTGCAGCACTGCGTTGTCAAAATATTGGAAACAGCCTGAATGCCCATCAATAAGAGAGAAAGTAAATTCATAATGGTGTAGTCATATAATGGCACTGCTCAGTAGCTGTTAAAAAAAAAAAAAAACCTGAAGACAGTCCTTACTTACTGTTAAGAAAACATCCCCAACATATTTGCAAAGGTAAAACTGGTACAACTGAATCTAAATGATGCTGTTATTTTTTGTGCAAATAAGTAAAGATGCAAATTATATTTTTTTTAAATAGTTGAGTACGTGCACATCACACATAATTTGATAGGGATTTTAAGAAATGAAGGATAAACAATATTCCACTGGGATTTTTTGAAGGTTAAAATGGCTGTCAAAATTGGAAATTTCATGAGATTTGTCTTCACTAGTTGAGGTGCAGCATTATAGGGCATAGTGTTTACCATCTGACCTCCATGTTTTATTAAAGCAAGAAACATTGTATTGTGTTAAGTAGTATAATTAGATAGCCAGGTAGATGAGTGACAGATAGATGATAAATGGAAGTTAGATAGATGGACAAGCAGACAGATAGATAGATAGATAGACAGTAGAGCAGCAGAAAAATGATAAATGGATGGATAGATACAAAGATGAATAGATGATAAATGAATAGATAGATGATAGACAGACAGACAGAGTGAGCAAAGGAAAGACGTATGTCTCATGTAAGTTTTCACTTACCAGGAAAATGGGATGGTGGTGAGGACATCCTAAGGTGGGAGAAATACAGGAGATAGGGAAATAGATGGATCCAGAGGGTCCTAGAAACCTACAAGAAGAACAATATGATGGGCATATCTGGGCCCAGGGGTTCTGCTCGATCTATGGCACCAACCAAGGACAATATGTGCAGTCATCATCAAACCCCTACCCAGACCTGGCCAAGGGACAGAATATTCTCCACAGTTAAGTGAAGACTGAGGACTGACTTTGACACAAACTCTGGTGCCCCTTATTTGGCCATGTCCCCTTGATGGGGAGGCCCGATGGCACTCAGAGGAAGGATAGCAGACTACCAAGAAGAAACTTGATACCCTAGCATCATATCCAAGGGGAGGAGGTCCCCATCAGTCGTAGTCATAGGGAAGGGGAATGGGGTGAAAGTGGGAGGGAGGGAGGAATGGGAGGATGCACGGGATGGGTTAGCAATTGAGATGTAATATGAATGATTTTATTTTTCAACAAAAAAAAAAAACATAAAAAAAGAAAGATGAAAGCTTTTACAGAGGTCAAGTTGAGGTTTGCAGTAGCTAGAGTTAGAACAGTAGCAGAGATGAGAAAATAGACTTGAGATGGATTCCTGAGGCACAGTTGACAGGGCTTGCCATTAGATTTTATCTTCATGAGGATCCAGTTTACAAAAAAAAAAAAAAAGTTTTGAATTAAAAAAAAAAGAAGCAATGCATGCATCCTCCATCATTTAAGCAGCAAAGTGCAGTTTCTTGAGCAACTTAGTCAGCTGCGCTGCCACCGAGAAACTCAGTACACAAAAAGGGGCACCTTGGCAGGGAAAAATTAAGATTCTAGAATCCTGTGAGAGGTTCTTTGGATGCCCAAGTGGTTGTGTCACCAAGAAACTTGGAGAAATAAATCTAGAACTCAGGATGGACCTGGTGGCTTTGGGCCACGAGGCTGCATAGGATCTGAGGTGTTGAAAAGACAAGAAAGACTTTGTTTGCTTGTTTCTTTCTTTGTTTTGAAACAGGGTTTCTCTGTATAGTTCTGGATATCCTGAACCTCTCTTTGTATACCAGGCTGGCCTTGAACTCAAAGATCTGTCTCTGCCTCTCCAGTGCTGGGATTAAAAGGCATATGCTAGGGCTGGAGAGATGGCTCAGCTGTTAAGAGCACTGGCTGCTCTTCCAAAGGTCCTGAGTTCAATTCCCAGCAACTACATGGTGGCTCACAACTGACTATAATGTGATCTGATGCCCTCTCCTGGCATGTAGGTGTACATGCAGATAGAACATTCATACATTAAATAAACAAGTAAATCTTTTTTTTTTTAAGGCACAAACCACCATCATCTGGTGATGAAGACACTATTTGAAGGATTAAAAAATGTATGAGAGGATTCTGAAAAACTTCAAGTTTCTTTTTTCCTATCTCCTAAAATTCCTGAGGCATTGCACAAAAGATAAATCTAATAGGATGTCAGGGAGAGGCAAGAAATCAAAGCACACCAGAACAAATTTTGTGCTTAAGTGTCCTGGCACCTCCATATCATATACTTATTCAAAGTCTTACAAGGATGACACTGTCATAGTGCTACCAAGAGCTGCTCTCCGCCGCTACAAGGTCATACAGAATGTCATCAGCTACACATTCTCCTGCTTTCGGTGGGAGGTGCGTAGGCACAAAGTAAGTTCAAATAGGGGCAAAACTGAAATGATTCTATTTTCCTCCCAAAACTAGCGAATCCAACCTTTAAAAAAAATAATAACTCAAAGAGAAATAGAGCTAAGCTATTGAAGATGGCAATATGGTGACCTGGTCATCTATGGGACAGGGAATAAAAGGGTAGGTGACAAAAAAACAAGATAAATGAAAGTGTGATCAAAATAAAAAAGCTTCTGTGAGATCTAATGGTTGGGATTCGCTGCCTGGGATTCAGGCTCAGCACCCAGCAGGGTTTGAAGTGAGCTTGGCAGTGGGGAGAGGAGCAATATCTCTATGTGTTTGCAGAAGAAGCACGAAAGCCCAGGCTCTGAACACACCAAGCACACTGCTCTTCAGAGACGGCATTCCCCCAGCACTGCGGGTGAGTGTTGGGCTGTTAGCCTCGTATCCTCCCTCAGTTCTAAAAATGGATAATTAAATTCTATCACTCTAATGAAGCCCCCTGTCATTTATACTGCTGAGATTGTTCATGGAGGACTCAGGAGACTGAGAAGAGGACAGCCCTAAGCAGGAGTCATCTGTGTAACATAGGACAAAACTGAGTTGAGCCACCAGTGGACAAGTGTGAGCCATAAGGGCAGCTCAGGTGAGAAATTTGGGACCAAACCTGAATAAAACTAGATAAAAACAGCTCATGTTCCTTAGATCTTAGGCTATCCCCACTGAACAAAAACCGCCAGGTAGTTGGCAAATATGTACTTCATTTGGTGGTAGGAACATCTGGTCTCTGTTTCACCCTGGAGAGATATACACATAAATTGCTAGGTTAATAGCTCTCTTGTCTCCTCAGACATCTTCCAGACAAGAGGATGGAGCAGTGTATGAATGCATACGTCATTCCTATCTTCTTTGCTGCTATTATTGGACCCATGAGTGACAAGGAAGGAAGATGGTATGAGACATTTGCAAGATGTGAAATGTATTTATTAATGTACATTTGTGGGGTTGTGTCAAAATCTGAAAGCTTGGTGCATTGAACATCAAGAAAACTCTTACTGCAAAAGGGAAAAGGATTAGGTAGCATTCCTTCTTTGGGAATGAAGAGATTATCAGAGCCACCGGGATCATCTTAACACCTGTAAAAAGGGTTTGCAGAGGCTCCTGGGACAGTAGAGGCCCAAGAAAGCTTGATTTTAGAATCTGCTTAATTCCCATCACTCTTCCAAACAGAACTTGCAGGAAGTTCGTAAGAATTGACTATCCAAGTAGATACTGAAATATGTACATTCACATCATAAACCTAAGACAGGAGCAAGGGAGCATGGGGGAGGAATGAATTAAGGGAGGGGCTCGTGACAGTGAGATGCGCTGATTCCCTCGTTACTCCTGCACTCTCGTGGCTTCTCACCTGATGAACTTTTCACACCAGAAGTGGGGAAACTTGTCAACTTTTCCCCTCTCTGTGTCTTCTATTTTCTCCTACGTGTCACCTAATTGCTGCGCACTCAACCTGGACTGGCGTTGTTGTCATTTCAACTCTTTTTACAAAGCTCAGGTGCCCCTTTGTGACTGGGGAGCCCACGTTCAGTTACGTAGGGCCACCCGCTTCTGGCTTCGGCAGCAGTTCCTTCAGAGCCCAGGAATGAGGAAATATCTTCGCTCCTTCTGTGCTGTGAGCAGCTTAGCTCTTCTCCCCCTCCATCTCTCTAGGACAACTGTCCAGTGCCCCTCCTCGCTCCACTACACCCCTACCCCCATCACCTAGAAAAAAACCTGAAACATCGTAGCTGTTGGGAGCAACTCGATCAGGCCTTAGTAAGATTCTGTAGACTCTATTACACCATAGAAAGCAAAGAGGTTTTTTTTCCCAAAGGCTACTGCAAACATTTCTAATTCCATCTGAATACTTGAGGAAATACAAAGAAGGGGCTGTGTTGAGAGTGTCCACGTTCTCAATATTTCATGATTAATAGACTAAACTTATGGGGAGCTAAATAAATGCTGCAATTACTGGGCAGGGCTTTTGAATTATGCAGGTAAGCCCCTCTCTTCTTGAAACAATGCAGTTGAGTGTCGCTTGAGCTCACATAGGAATTTAAGACCTTTAGATCAGTAAGCCAGCTAAAGCCTGGACATCAGCTCTGGTTTAACCACCATTTATTTGCAGGCTGTGTTGTCATCAGTCCTATGTGACAAATTTACAAAAGAAGAGGCACAGCCAAGCACATGAAATATAAGATGATTCCCTGTCTTAACTACTTAAAGCCTATTACCAAAATAGGTGTGCAATGTTGCTGTTATAAATATCATCCTTAACACCTTTTGATTCTTTTTACTCTGAAGTGTCCAACCCATTATGGAACAAAGAAAGGCCGCCTTTTAAATCTCACTCACCTCGGCTTCCTCGGAGATGGATGAGCCCCCCTGAGCTCAGCCTCACATAAAAGCACGGCAGTGCGCTGCTGTAAATCTGTTTTACATCAGCTTTTATGTGAATCAGGCCTGGGCTGGGCTTCATTATCTTTTTTTTTCTTCTTAGCTAAAAATAATAATAAGCAGTCTCCAGCCAACTCGGCTGCCTTGCTTTGTAAATAGCATGCGCTCACTTTTGCACAAAGAAATCTCTTGGGGAGCCTGGGACCCTTGGACTTGGATCTGTTACCATGGTAGATGGCATTGGCTGGGGGAGGTGACCCTTCTTGTGCCATCTTTTTTGCTCGCTCTGTGCTCCGTGCAGTGCCTCAAAGTCTCTGGTCCACCGTGCTTTGCCCTGCAGGGCTCCTGAAAGCCTGGACTCTGCAACAGTGGGTACCTAAAATGCCCATGTTTATACCACAGGAGAAAGTTTAATTGCATCTCAAGTGCACTGTGAGATCTCCACAGAACCGTACTAGCCACGTTCCGATTCCATTCTCATTATTAAGCATTTCAGTTCTCAGCTGGGAGCAGTGTCGCACACCTTTAATCCCAGCACTTGGGAGGCAGACGTAGGCGAATCTCTGAGTTCAAGGCCAGCCTGATCTACAATATGACTTCCAGAACAGCCAAGGATACACAAAGAAATCCTGTCTCTGAGAGGAGCGAGCCAGGGTGGGGAGTTTCCATTCTCAAAAAGGATCATGTTTAAATATACCTTGTACCTGCTCAAGTTCAATCTTTTCACCATTAATTAAGGGACTGGAATATGTGTGTGTGTGCACATGTGTGTGTGCATGTATGTATGTGTGCATGAATGTATGCACCCATGTATGCACACATGCATGCAATATACACATTTGTATGTGTATATATATGTATGCATATATACATATATACATTTTTAGTCTTGTGTGTGTGTGTGTGTATAAGTTTAAGTATGTAAGTGAAAGCAGGTGCATCTCCAGCATCTGGAAGCCAAAGGACAACCTTCAGTGTATGTTCTTGTCTTCACCTGGCATGAAAAGAGGTCTCTAGTGGTTCACTACTGCATATGTCAGGATAGTTGGTCCAACGTTTCAGAGGGGTTCTCTTGCACTCACCTCTTAACCTCTTGTAGAAATGCTGCGATTTTAACATTTGAACACTCTAATAAGTCAACTTTCCATAGGTTCTGGGAATCTTTGCTAGGTATTCATGCTTGCACGGCAAGTACTTTACCCACTGATCCATCTTCCCAGGCCCCAGGATTGTACTTTAACTAACCAATGGTGATTTAAATTGGTAACAGCTGTTGAAGAGGAAATGGCTAAGTACTGGGAAATCAAGCCATTGGTGATAAGTTTGGAGCATGTGAGTTTGGTTGGATTTTTTGTTTGTTTGTTTTGTTTCTATATGATCATTTTCTTGTTTCCAAAACAACAACTTCTTACCGAGTTCCATCTAACTCTGGAATTCTTGGAGTCTATGTTTTTTTTTCTTACATTTACACTTATATTATTATACACATATAATAAACTACCTACAGCAATAAGACCCACAAAACAATCAGGAATTATATAAAGGTTACATTCATAGTGTTTTGGGTATTTATATTTGGCAGCCTTGAAGGAAACATATTTCCTGCCTTGGTACATTTAAAATTCTGAATGTAAATCAATATATATCATATCTCATCTTTATCAACTTAAAACATCTGTCTAGGCCCAAAAACTACATAACCCCTAAACAACTAAGCTTAATTGTAAAATTAAACTATCTGATCTTCAACCCCATCAGAGTGTATGTTCTCAGGGTCGGTAGGTTCTTCCTCAGTAGAAGGAAAAAACCCTCGGTTTTCAGTGGCATTTCACTGGGCTTGGATCTCAGACAACTGAACCTAGAATTTTCTTTCTTCGTTGATAGATAATCTGTCTAGAAGAGATAATCAGGAAAATAAAGATTAAATCACAGACAGAAAAATGTCTATCTTGTAACACTTTAACAGGGTGGAATGTTGCTGGGTAGACACCCTGAAACAACCCAGTCATCTCGGGCCCCTCATAAGGAGCAACCACAATCAAGAACAGATCTTCAAATGGAAATGCTCCAACATGTACCTGATGGCTAAGTAGGAGGAGTTTCAATATATGGGTACCACCAACAAATAAGGACTCTTGATGTATTTCTTGGAGCAGTCAGCAAGGCTGACTAATGAGGCAAGCACACAAAGTCATCAGCTACAATTGTAAGCAGATGAGGTGAGGCCCAGACTGTCCCTGTGGAAACCTGGAGACTCTGAGTTGATGGGGAGTAGGCACAGCAGAGAGGGAACGCGACCCAAAATGGAAATAAGCAAAGAGGTGGAGATGTTTTATTTGAGCATAAAAGACTCTTCCTTCTTTCTGGCTCCTCCCCTTCCCTTCCAGGCTCAGTGTTAACATTCCCAAGGGTCCTGTCTATTGAACTAAGCAGCAGCACTTAGTTCATGTGGAGAACCAAGAACAGGAAAGAAGAAAGCATAAAATTAACAACCAGAAAGGGAGCAAAAGGACTCTGAAAGGAAAGTATGTGACTTAAGGGAATAGAAAGGAAGGCTTCATGGTCACTATCATTTTGGTCTCGGGGGACGGGGGGCATGTCAGCAGACACTCAAGACAACACAAACAGAAGAGTGGCCACTACTCTAAACACTAAAATGTAAAGGGAAATGCTGAAACACTACAAAAGGAAGCTTCCAGACTACGAAACAAAGAGTCAAAGAAAAGGCGTGGACTGTGATGAGAACCTGAAGCTGGAGATCAGCCGAGACCTCTTGCACCCAAAGCATGCAAATCCTGAAGTGAGGGCGAGCAAGTAGGTCAGAAATAACAAGCTTACATTAGAATGTCCAGGCTCAAGGGTACCAGTCTTTACACTTATATGCTCTCAAAGTACCCAGCATAATCCAGAGAGAAATATATATGTCTTCAAAACAGCATCCCAAGTCAGGTGTCTGGTGGCTCATTTGTAATCCCAGCTCTCAGGAAGCTAAGGCAGAAGAATCATTGTGAGTCTGACACAAGCTTGGGCTGCATAGTGAGTTCCAGGCCAGCCAGCCTACACTATATAAACAAAATATTGTCCCCAGGACAAATAAATAAAATTAAAGCAAGCAAACAAAATATAAAGCACAAAAGGGTCCCAGTGGGGCAGAAACGAGTGACCTCCATGGGATGGGGGAAGGGGGATCCCATAGTTTACCTATTTCCTGTTTGCAGTGGGATGCAGGACAATAAAGAGTGATGCTGCCAAGGGTCATGTTTGAAAGTAATATTTATATTCCAAATACTGTGCTCACCTGGACAACTGACCTACCCTACCAGTGTATTCAAAACGGCCTCCACATGAAACATTTTATTTAACAAACCTTCATTCTTGAAAACACGTTTGGGGAAGGATTTCATCATATAGCCAATCCCAGAATGAGAAAACACGTGATCTTAGAAACAGTGGAGCGCCGGGCAGTAGTGGCGCACACCTTTAATCCCAGCACTCGGGAGGCAGAGGCAGGCGGATTGCTGTGAGTTCGAGGCCAGCCTGGTCTACAAAGTGAGTCCAGGACAGCCAAGGCTACACAGAGAAACCGTGTCTCGAAAAACCAAAAAAAGAAAACAAAACAAAACAAAAACAAAAGAGAAAAAAAAAAAAAAAAAAAAAAGAAACAGTGGATTACCAAGTGACCCACAGATGGCATTCCACCAGCCTTGTTGTAGGGAAACCTAAAGAGCTGAAGCCATGGAGACCGGAGGAAAAGAACAGAGCTTCAAGGTGAGATGGGCAGGAAAACATAGGAACTCAGGAGACCAGATGTTACAGATGTGAGTGTAAGGAAATAACTCCAGGCGTAAGAAAGGAGGGGTGTTAAAGAAGACAGGGACACTTTTTCCCCAGAAGGAAAGATACATATAAAATGCACATTCTAAAAAGGAATGATGCAAAATGAGACGTTGTGAGCAAACGCAAGCATGAGAATAGAGAGAAGCTAAACACCTCTGACTATCCCAGAGGGGACTCCCAGAAAGCAGGAAATATCTTCAAGCCTGGCCTCCCTCACCCAGAGACCAAATAAACTCTATAGCCATGAGATGAGAAAACTGGTGCTCAGCATTTGGCTTCTAAAGATCTGGAAACAAAGAACAGAGCCTTGCTTGTAGCTGCAGACTATAATGTACATGATTTATCAACCTTGACAATGTGAGTGGAAAAAATATCATGTATGGGAGAGGAGGAAAGGATGAGTGAAGAGTTAGAGCTTCCATGCTTTCCTGGTACTTAGAAAAAAGTCAATAAGTGAATAAATACCACTGAGGGTTGATGCCTTAAAAGTAAAAGTTTAAGTATATCTGAAGATATGACTTTAAGAAATAAACTTTAAACAGGACAAGAACACAATTTTGAAGTATTGAGAATGTGTGTGTGTGTGTGTGTGTGTGTGTGTGTGTGTGTGTGTGTGTGTAAAATTAGATCACTAATAACCCACACTCTGACCCTTCATATTAAGACTGACTAAATTTGGTGCTGGAGAGATGGCTCAGAGGTTAAGAGCACTGGCTACTCTTCTATAGGTCCTGAGTTCAATTCCCAGCAGCCACATGGAGGCTCACAACCATCTATAATGCAGTCTCGTGCCCTCTTCTGGCCTGCAGGTGTACATGCAAAGAAAACACTGTATGCATAGTAAATAAATCTTTAAATTTTTTTTAAAGATTTACACAATTTGATAAATAAAGTAAATATTGAGTGCAAATTATCTTGCCAGGCACAGGATTAGAATATGGTATCATTCTTGCCTGCATATTTAAGGTCTCTAAGAAGATGGGTGCCTGAATCCCATTCAAAGTTTCTAATTACTTACCGTGGACGAGCCTCCAGCCCACTGGGCTTTTTAAGCTGTATTTGTTATTATTGTGTATGTGCATGCATAATGTGTGTTTGGGGGGTAGCAGTGCATAGCACAGCACACATGTGAAAGTCAGAAGTCCACCTTGTGAAGGTGTTGTGGAGTTGCTGTTTTCCTTCTGCCTTTATGTGTGCTCCATGGGTTAAACTCCAGTTACCAGGATGGGATGGCAAGGGCCTCTATCCTCTCAGTCATCTCCCTGGCCTGGCAGTGTGGTTTCTTAGAGCTCGCTAGGTGACTGGAATACTGTCAAGATAGATTTACCTTCCCGAAGAGATAAAGACACCTTGGACAAGAGCAGTGGTTTTCAATCTATGGGCTGCAATCCCTTTGAGGTTTGAATGACCCTTTCATGGGGGTCACATATCAGACATCCTGCATATCAGAAATTTATACTACAACAATCATAACAGTAGCAAAATTACAGTTATGAAGTAGCAATGAAATGATTTTAAGGTTGACGATCAATCACCACAACATGACAAGCTGTATTAAAAGGTCGCAGCATTAGGAAGGTTGAGAACCACTGGGCTAGAGGACCATATGAGCTGAGCCTAAGCCTTAAGGTGCTTACATCAGTTGCTTCATATTACAGAGTTAACACCTAATTCATATGTCTTAACTAGAACGACTCTTAAAACTCTAGGTAGAATCTGATAATGGGAAGCATCACTGAGTTGTATTGTTAAGGTCGGGAGAAGTCTATGGTCCCTGAGCATTATACACCCCAGGTTGAGTTATCACCCCTTACTTTCTTTTGTTCTTGTTGTAAAAAGCAGGAAACTGAAGCCCAAAGTAACTTGGCAATATGTGCACAGTGGAATCATCAGGAAAATAGAGACCCTGTTGTTGGCAACAACATGGAAGAACCTGCGGATCATTACAAAAAGTGTAGTAAACCAGATTCAGCAAGATGTTGCTTCCTGAACTCAATCACAGAAGCAGAGAGCAGCATGGTGGTTTCCAGGAGCCTGGGGTGGCCAAAGAAAAACATTACTCAGAGGGTAAAATTCCACTCGACAGGATGGATGAGTCCTGGTGGACTGTTGCACTGTACTGTGATGACAGCTAACACTATGTGGTACCCTTCCAGTTTGCTAACAGAGAGAAAGGCAAATGTGCTCATCACAAAGATAGATATGGATGACATGAAGGATATGCTAATTAACTTGACCTAAGCTCTCCAGATGGAACACACATCTCAAAATCTTACACTCTGTTCCATAAACATGCACAATTATTACTCGTTGGTTAAAATTAGAATAGAGACCATTAAGATGGCATAATGCATAAAGGCCTTACATGGTGAAAGAAAAGAAAAGAACCAACTACTGCAATTGTCCTTGGACCTCCACGTGTGTGCTATCACACACACACACACACACACACACACACACACACACACACACACAATGATGATGATGATGATGATGCAGCAACACAGGTCAGCAGCAGGCGCTGGGTGCACCTTCAGCCCATTTCTTATGTCACTCCCTCTGTGACCATCTTCTCTCCTAGTCTTCTCTTCCAGCCTTGCGCTTCCTGTGCCCACACTTAATGCGCTCCCTTCCTTCTTCCTCTCCTCCCCCTTCCCTTTGCCTTAGCTGCATCAGAACGCAGCTCAGGCTGCACAAGCCCTAGATCCCACATTCAGTCCTACTGAACCGGGCGCTTCTCCTCAACATGTTTATACTCAATCTGTTTCAAGTCACTTTTCTCTTTTAGAATAAACTGTATTGTCTTGTATTTCTCTCCTGCTTGGTTTCCGTTTCCTTTGTCTTTGTACTGGGGAAGCTTGGTGGAGAAGCAAGACTTTGCACTAATTGCAGAGATGCCTCCATTTCTCAGAAGAAAGCCGGACCGTGGGCCTGCCTGTGATCACACATCTAGAGTGGCAAGCTTTACTTTTTGTTTTTCTGGCAGTTTCTGCTCTTTGTTTCCTTTTTTTCATTTATATCAATGTGAAGGATGCATATATCTCCATCCTTGTTTTCACAGCAGCGAAGAAATATGACAGGGTCCAAAACAAAGGTAAGAGATTTATGGACCCTGTGAGATCCCAATTAATAGAAACCATTGGGACCATCGCCGCCTTCTGCTTCTGAGGCCGCTAAACGCAGCTCTCCTGTCCCATAAAGCAGAGCGGTTGACACTGGAAATAAAACATCTGCACTAGTGCTCAGGCGATGCTTTATATGCATTCCATAGCCATGGTCTGTGTTTAAACCCCCAGGTTTTTAGTATAATTTTAGCTTTGGAACTTAACGTTTTTACTGCCTTTTCTTCAAATAATCAATATTGATTTTACCTGATCTGTTATCATCCTGACATCAAGATTTATTTCCCAGTTTTGCTCTGTGTGAGACTATAGTTTACGGACAGCACATTTATTCTCTTCTTTTGGGAAGGCCCCTGGGATAATTATCTTACCCCATTGGCAAATCACTCAGCTTATGTTGTATTGAAAAATAATAATTGCCTTTGCCCCTCATCAGGTTTGAACAGCTTTATTATCATTATCTTTGCTGGTGTGTTGTAATAGCATCTTCACATGCTTCAGAACTGGTAGGGGCCAAGAAATCTGGGCTCACAGCAGGGGTTCTTCCTCCTCAGCTACCTCAGAACTTCATCCACTGGACAGTACAAAGCTCATAGGTGGCCTGCTTGGCAGACCCAGTTTCTATCATGGTTTTTTGCCTGATCTTGTAAATACAGAAGGATGCCATTGGTCATATTTAAGGTATGTTAGAGCAGTCTGCACGGTATGACCAAACAGCCCCCATAGAACTCATCTTTCCTGCACGTGTTCCCTTTCATCTGTGTTTTGCTGTCTTCAGATCCTGTCACCCCACTGTCAAGTGGGATCTGAAAATGTATAACAGAAGATTCCAAAAGGAAGTCATCCTTACATTTGAAACTGAGTAAGGATGGAATTACCTGCCATCCTTCTCCTCCTGCTCAGGAGGGGAGCCATCCTCTGTGCCCTGTAGCCTCACTGAGCACACTCCTCATGCATTAGTCAGTAGCTGTCTTACACTCGTGTTTGTGTTCAAGTGACACATTTACCTAACAATGACCCCAAAGCACATGAGTGGTGATGTCGGTGATCTTATCACAGTGTACTGTGATAGTGATCAGATTTGATTATTGGTTACTCTTCTTGGTCTCCTCTGTGCCTAATTAATAAATTAAACCCGATCAAGGCCTGTATGCTAATGACAAAACAGTATACACAGAGCTGAGGAGCATCTGCGGTCCCAGCCACCCACTGACCTTGCACTTCCAGCTGGTAGATACTGAGGGACAGCTGGATTGCTACGTGCATGATGACTTTGCAGGGTGATGTTGCACAAGTATTCTGAGCAGAGGAAGCTGCAAGACACACGTGCAAAGAGCACAAATGCAGACACCAATGGTGTGGGCATTTAACCCTTTGCTAGCCATATGACCCCTAAGTAAAACACCTAAACTTTCTGAACCCCAAAGGATCACCTTAGTAGGAATAATTATGTGGAGCTGGGATATTCTTTGGATTCATGTACGAGTTAAGTGGTGCCATGTGTAATAATTATAAATGCAAAGTTACATTTAAATATGCATTTATATGGTAAGAACTATAAGCGTAGTAGCAAGGAAATCCATTCATTCTCTTCTTCACACAACAAATGCTTACTGAGCACCTACTATCTGTCACGCTTTGTTTTAGGTGCTAGAATTACAAAAGGGAATAAAACATGCAACACTTTTTCTTGTGGACTTTGAAATCTACACACACTGGTTTTAGAGTCACACAGTATCGGATGACAGCTTGAAGTAAAGTCTTCAAGTGAAAGCCCATACCATGCCATTCATCCTAGTGAATGGCACCTGGGCTGGGAGAAGAGACAGGAGTAGCCAGTTGCTAAGGTGGACGAAAGGACAACCAAGGCTAAGGGAACAGCATGGGCAGCAGCCTGACCTGGCAGAAGTGTTCAGAGCACAAGCAGCTGACAAATGGTGATGTCCTCACTAAGGGAGAACAGAGAGTACAGAGGCCAGGACAAAGGCAGGTGGCAGGCTGGGAAGTCGACCATGGGAAGATGGCAAGTGACCACATTTGTCCTCAGTGACGTACGATGTATGGGTTGTGCTTGCATTTTTGTAACTTCTTTGCATTAAAGGAAGACTGAATTAGTCCAAGCCAAGAGTTAGGATGCAAATGAGGCAACATGTGGCCAGGACAGCAGCTGGTGACTGTAGGAGGAGGACACACAGGGTTCAGGCTGCTGGGGTACTCTGAGCCATGACAGGGCAAGCAGGTTGAATGTGGGTCTTTGCTGAGCCCACACAGGCAGACACAGGCCCTGCAGGAGCCATGGCATGCTGCAGTTGCGATCAGATATATTGCATTTATCAGAAAGAGGAACTGAAACAAACGGAAATGAGTGAGGTACAGAGACTAAGACACTAGGCTGAGTAAATATGCACCGATTCTGGCATTTTCTAGAATCATGTCATTCTGTCATCTGATATCCTCATCTCCAAAGACATTATAACTGCTGGAGCACAGAGCTCTCCATCTGTGGTGTAGGGATTTCCCTGCTGTCCTTAGTTGGGTAAGAGGCTCGGAGAACCTGTGTTTCTAGAACTCTGGGCTCCCCAGTGTGCTGGTTCCAATTCTGGAGCAGTGTTCAGTGGACACTTGAAGGAATTCCCTGAGTCCACAGACATACTGCCTCAGCTGACCTGCCAGGAGATGGAGCATCTGACCCTGACACTCAATTAGCAGAACAGACCGCATGCAACGTATGCTTGACAATGATATGATTTAACGCTAATAACTGCTTTTCAAATATTTATTACAATGGCTGTTTTAATAAATATTTCATGAACACTATTTTTTTTTCCAAAAAGCCCTCTGTTGCCAGCTTTGCTGCCTTAATTTGCCTTAATGAGGACTTCTTTTTTTAATGCATTGATGAATTGCTCTCCTGCCCGAGCACAAGAGGCAAAGAGGGACATTCTGGAATATCTTTCCTCTGGAGTCGTCAGCCCAGAGGAGAATGAAGAACCAGCATAAAAGAACTCCAAAGGAGGACAGACCGGGATTCTGCCACTAACACTCGGCAGTCCTGGAAATGAGGGCATCTGTCCTCAGCAAAGAAAGGCTCAAAGCCCTGGGTTGAACTCTTCGAGGGAAACCCCGTGAATCATACTTAAAAAGCAAGGCCAGGTTGGCTTGGGAGAAAATTCTATGGTCTTGTAGCCTCATAGATAAATGCTTCAGAAGCTGTGGGGCTGAGAGGAGATGGCAAAGCTCTGTACCCAGCCTCTGGTTGCCCACCATGGACTCCTAGGATCCTCTGCAGCCTTGGCATGGGCAGAGCTCCAACTCCAACTCAGGCGTAATTGCCCGCCCTTTTCCTGAACCACTCATTTGAGTGTTTCTGAGATCGGATACTTCTTACAATCTTTGCGCAGGTTCCGTGTGGAGGAGTACCTTGTCTTCCCTGGGAGGCTCCTTTGAGAATAAGGCTGCATCCTGTCCCTGAGGGCATCTAGGAATGGAGCAATGTACACTGAGGTTTGGAGTGAGTCACATCCCTGGCCAGGACCCCAGCATCCAGTACTGAGGTCTGATAACTCTATCAGTCCTGAAAGCTTCTCCTTGCTTTTTCCCTGCTGGCTGTACTTGTTGCCCCTGTGGCTCAATGTTCTCTTCCCACGCTCATGTCCATCCTTGTTCAGATAACTGCGAGTTTGCCTAGCGCTCCTTTGTTCTGCTTGATTATCTTGATTGGCAGGACTTGAGTCCCTGGCCCTTTATACTCTACCTAGCAACCAAAGGCATTGCTGCCTGGATCTCATGTCCTATTTCTCCTTGGAGTAGGAGACTTGTCTTTCTGTCTGCCAAGGGACAGATGTGTTCCTCTGCATGGCAGGAAACCCAATTGAACCCTTCCCAGAAGAATAAGGACCATTTCAGTCACTGGACTTGACGCTAGCAACTGTGTTTCTGGGGTGCATGGCCACAGCTATTTGACTTGCCCACAGCTGCCTAATTCCAGTGTTTCAGTATGCCTGCTCAGATTTTAGTACTTGGCACTCACAAGGAACTAACCTCAAACGTTAGTTGCCAATTGGGTTCAAAGCACTCGTATCACAGTGATTATGTTCACTCCAGGGTTTCAGGAGACGCTGCCTATAAAGCATTCTGTTCCTGGAGTTGTGCAGTCATCAACCTCCATGGATGAGCATGACAACCTTGCTCTGCAGTTGTCAACCTCCATGGATGAGCATGGCAACCTTGCTCTCTGACTTTCAAGTCCAGCAAAGTTGCAGAACAGTATCTCCTGTGAGTGAGCAAGTCCTAGACCTGGACAGAAGAGACAACTTACAAGAAGATTTTGGATTGCTGTTAGGTTTATGCTGGTATAGTTAAAATCTCTTGTTGTAGAGTCTCCTCCAGTAACCATTACTTCATTAGTACTGCATAGTTAGGTGGGTACCAGCTCCAGGCATGCTCTCCCTTTTGATGAGCTACTGCTAAGTCCAATTAGAGATCTGTTGGTTGTCCTAAAGGTACGTGTGCCACTACAACACCATCGCATCATACAGGTCATTGACGTGCTTTGTGGTTGTCAGAATTGGGTAAGAATATTGGTGGCCTCCCTCGTTTGGAAGCTTGTACAGTGCCTTCTAGAACCATGAGAGTTAATTCTCAGGGAGGGGGCTTTCCTTTCAAGTCAGTTTCAGCTCAAGGGTCTCTGGGCCCTGTTTCTGAGGTCTGAGGTATGTGGCATCTTCAACAGTAGGGACCAATATAATCCTTAACAACAACAATATATGTATGTGTGTGTGTATAGTGTGTGTGTGTGTTTGTGTGTGTGTATACACACATTTGATTTTATACCCAAAGTCAAATGTAGTGTTCATCCTACATCAAGGAAACTTCTCTCTGCCACAGCTAGAGACCATTACAGAAAACTGCAGCCAATCAAAATGCAGAGCTGTGGAACCTAGTCTCAACAGATACATCTACAAACCACTTCTGAACCTAGGGCTCAGGAAGAAGAGAGCATAGAAAAGATTGTTAAGAGCCAGAAGATGAAGGAGTCAGCCATGAGATTGCGTCTCCTAGAACCATCAGATGCTATATCCACAGACTTACAGTGTGACTGCCCAAATGTGAGCTGAACAAGGATGACACCAAAGAACATGCCAAATTAGACAAAGTGTAGCCCAGGAGACTTCAACACTACACAAAGAACTATAAGCAACTGAGGAAGGCTGGGAAAGACTGGGAAGGTACAGCCTTCTCCAAGGAAGAACACATCTATTAACTGTCCAGTGGCAAACAGTCAGTTTTGAGAACATACGTACATTAGCATTAGATAGACTGAACAGGTTATGTTTAGGAATATATGTATATGCATATATGCAAGTGACAGCAATTAATTTTAAAAGTCTATGAATTTAATGGAAAATGAGAAGAAGTATATGGAAGTGTTTGGATCGAGGAAAAGAAGCAATGTTGTAATTAAATTATAATTTCTTTAAAAATTAATTTCTCCACAGTTGAGTGGAGAGTGGGATATGACTTTCTCACGTACTCTGGTGCCTCACATTTGACCATGTCCCCTGGAGGGGGAGACCTGGTGGCACTCAGAGGAAGGACAGCAGGTTACCAAGAAGAGACTTGATACCCTATAAGAATATACAGGGGGAGGTAATCCCCCTCAGGAACAGTCATAGGGGAGGGGAATAATGGAAAAATGGGCTGGGGGAGGGAGGAATGGGAGGATACAAGGGATGGGATAAACATTGAGATGTAACAAGAATAAATTAATAAAAAAAAAGGAAAAAAATTAATGAAAAAAGAATATTTAAACACTAATATACTGTATGCAGATACAAAGAGTAAACAAATGGGTAAGAAATAAACACATAATCAATGGCACAATCAAAGCCTTACATTGAAGGGGAATGTGTCATTGCAAAAAAAGTTCATGAATCAGGCACCTACCTGCCCCATCCTCCAGTAGTTAATGTATGGTTTAGCACATGTGGGAAATAAAATATGAATCATAAAATATGAGACAAAACTTGAATGTCATTACCTACATCCCATGTCATTCACTTCTATAAGAATCCCTGTCTGGGCTGCTGCACCTCAGTGGTAGAACACTTGCTCAGCATGTGCAAAGCTTGGGTTGTGGCCCCACTGCCACACAAACCGAACCTTTCAGCCTTATTCTGCAGGAAGTGGGGCAGGAGCATTAAAGGCTCAATAAGAACGTAGTTAGCTTTTTGTGTTACTCGTCCCTCCTTCTGGAAGCTCTAAAAAGAACAAGTTTGAGCAAGGCTGCAGAGAACCCAGTTGCCAACAAGACAGTAATGTTCTACAGGGAAGATGCTAAGCCCATGAAGAGTAGTAACAGTAGAAACAGGGCCAGTACTTATGGAGCTCTTGTTGTGAACCAGATAGTCCTTGAATCCCTTAGAAGTTTTAAGTCTGTAATGTCCACAGTACCTCTACAAGACGGCACTGTGAAGATTTCCATGTCATACAAGAGAAGGTGGGAGCGGAGAGGGGAACTTGCCCCACACTCTATGCCAGGCCATCTGCAGCATTGATGCACCCCTAGAGGGATTCTAGAGAGACTTGGGGAAGCCCATGGAGACAATTGCCAAGGGGTAGAATAAGGGCTAGGAAGGCAGGTGGAGAAAGACAGCCATCCCCTTCCTGGCAGTGCAGTGTATTGGTAATGAGCATGACGTAAAGCTTAGGGAGAGACCATTATCAGAGCTGATGATCTCTGAATCTTCCACGTGTGCCTAGAAGCTACCACAGTCAGCAATGCATGGTTGAATACTGACACACCAATATTCTGTCCTTGCCTACCAAGTGCAGTCAGGAAAATGATTCTGATCTCTACCTTGCTTAGGCGGTAACTAAAAATATAACCGGATTTCCCAGGCTCCAGTTGTGTGGCCATCCCTGTCTCACTTGCAGCCACAGAAGCAATGAACAGAGAATGGGTTGCCTGCTCAGATGAGCCAGGAACAGCGCCTGAGAACATCCCACATTGGCAGAACCGATTAATGAACTTTAAAAATCCCTATGGAATAGCTAGGACAGAGGCTGATAAGAACCAGTATGATCCCTGCACCAAGTGGCTGAGTAGTCATCTCTTTCCCTGTTCTGCCTGTGCTAGCAAAGCGCAGAACAAAGGATATATGAAAAGACAGGACAGATGACGACAGGAGTCTTGATTAAAGGTTGTGTGTGGGAGTACCGCTGTGTCAACAACCTCCACTGATAAATTTAATGTGCTTCTTGGTTAGTGGCAAGAAGTGATTGTAGCATTTGATTCTAACAAAGGCAAAGAATGAAGAGTCGGCCTAGGTCACGGAAATCAGGAGCAGAAGAACTAGGGATTGCAGCTCATGGAGGACTCTAGCAGGCTCCTCCCAGGTGACCATGGAGCTCCTGGCTAACTGTGGGAGCAGTGTGTATAGACTACAAGCACAGTAGGGAAGGAGGCAGCCCAGCAGAGAGAGCCAGCATTCGGAGACAGCCATAAGAAGAGCCATTTAACAGTTAAGGTGAGGTCAGAGGAAGGAAGCAGCCCTACCTGTGGGTGAGGCATTAAAGGCATACAGTGCTCAGATCAAAGGAATACAAATCAGACTGAATTCCAGAGAGGAGGTGCCAATGACACACAGACCTTTAAAGGCAAAAATCAGAAGGAAATATTCCTAGATGCGGGTCTGGAAGCACGCCTAGGAAGCAGAAATTGGTAGTAAAGGGCAGTGTGTTTATTTGCAGTTGCACAAGTTAGAAAATGCGGTCATCATGTCTGTGTTTGTGTTACAAGCTATTTCCTCAAGGCCAAGGTTGGAATGTATGTAAATTTAACTTTAAGAGAGACACATCAGTCTTAACTAGGAAAAAAAAGGAACCAGGCTCCAGGTTGCCTCTTCTCTCTATTACAGAGATGGTTTTTAATTCAAGTTGAGGGCAAGGAAAATGGGGCTTAAAGGTCTCCCATATGGGGTGAGGGGGGGGGTCATACTTTCTACAGTAGTGTAGAAACTGATAACTTCTCCATGTCGAACTATATAACAGCTTGCCCCTACTCAGGTAAACAACACTGATTAAACACAGTCAGTCACAAGGATAGAAAAAGGGCGGTAGGATAAAAAGTTGAAATAGGATCAGTTAGTTGGGAATTATAAGGGAGTAGGAGAGGTCAAAAGAAGATAAAGGAAATGAACGTGATCAAAATCGTCATATATGTATGTATGTATATATATATATGTATATATATATGTATATACATATATGACCTTTTCAAACTAATCCATTATAAACCTAAATCTTTTTTTTAAGTGATTTCTCACTTTTTGAATAAGAACAGAAACTCAGGGTGAGTGGAATCTAAGATCCCCACCTAGTCTAGGCCAGTGGAGGTTTTTAGGTTTTGTTTATTTGTTTTATCTCTAAGTCCATTTTTCTTTAATATAAGTCCATTTGAGTGAAACAAAGGAATATTTTCACAGCTGAAAGAAAGGAGACAAATGTCTCTGAAGAATAGCTATTGTCTTGGCAGGGCCTTGGGGTCTAGGCCTGGTTAGTACAGACTTCCTCTTCCCCCTGTATGGCTTCAGGGTTGGATCAGGGTTAATATCTCAGTGCTGTGGAACAGACACTGTCCAACGGGATGTTTGTGCTCTACAGTTCTGTTACTATCCTAAGGACTGTTACCACCCATTTGCCTTAGCCCAGCGTCTTTAAGCAGCAGAAATGTATTCCTCATGACTCTGGAAGCCAGAAGTCTAAACCCAATGTTCCAGCAGGACCAAGCTCCTCTGTAGGTTCCAGGGAAACGGGAGGGACATTTCTTTCTCCTTCTGGTGCCCAGGGCTGCTCTGCTCAGTGTCTGCCTATTTCCTTCTCTTTCCTTGTCACTGTCAAAACTTCCTCTACTTCTTACTAGAAGGCCACCTAAGATTGGATTAGGACCTGCTCTGATAATCCAAGACAAGTTCTTCCTTTCAAAAAATTTAACTTAATCACATACTTTGCTGTATATGGTGACATTCAACTCTTTTGCCATATAAAGTGATTTTCATGGTTCCTAGAGATTATGAAGTGAATATATCTTTAGAAAACTGTTCTTTAAGTCCACCACAGGGACAGCAGCATACTGCTGAGCAGAAGAGAGGACATGGAAGGAAAAAAAAAAAAGTTAGTGAAATGAGTTGTGGTGAACCAGCAGAGCGCAACTGCAGAGTTGAGAAATATCAGAAGGTGACAGGCAGCTCCTGAAGGTGGAACAAGAGGCACGGGGCCAGAAGGCCTGAATCCTTATGGCTGGTTCCTCAATGTGATTCTCATCTGATTGTTGACCTGGGATAGGAACAGGAATGGGGTATTTTAACTGTCAAGATTTTGCTAATCAAAGTATCGCCTGCATCGAATTTGTAACCTGCCCCTTGGGGGGAAAAAAAGACTTGCCCAGGCCTGTCGGCCACTAGAGCTAGCCCACCCTCAGCAGAGAAGTAGCTGTCACCTCTGTCCTGGATGTAGATGGAAGCAGGAAGGAGAAGGCATTCCTGAGAAAGGGTGGAGGAAGATGAGCAGTTGAGAGGAGCTTGAGGCAAGCTGCAGAAGTCTCCACAAGGTGCCCAGTGAGCCTGGTCAGGATAGCGAGAGAGAGCTAAGCCAAAGAAGAAGAGACCTGACCTGCTAGTGCTTCCTCTGAGCTGCATTCAAGCTCTGCACAACTTACATCCCAGTCACAGCATGCCAGGTGCCCCATAGTCACAGATTACTCTCTGTGCCCTGTATTCATCAACACAGACCTTAATTTTGGCCAATAAAACGGGCTGCTAAAGAACCCACCTCCTCCAAAAAGTGGATCTGAAGATCAATAGAGTTATCCATATAGGGACAGAGACACAGCCTTTGTGCCCACAGGCCTCTGACACATGGCTTCTAGCAGGGACTGAAACTTCAGTGTGATTCATGTAGAGTGTACATATATGTCACTGGGTCTCTAAGATTAGAGAATAGCCTAGGTGTATAGTAGACTATACCGGCTAGGGTAGTGTAAGTATACTCCATGACGTTTATACAACGATGAAATCACCTAAAAACACATTTCTTGGAATGTGTCTCTACATTAAGTGATGTATAACTGTACCACAGATGCCGTAGTAAGTCTCTCCAATTCATTCTGTCCTCTCAGCTGGGCCAGGGGAAATGTCGCCCATCAGCACTGAAAAGGGAGGCAGCAAACATCCCACAGGCCTATGACTGCCCCTCCCACGCCCTCTATTCATTTTCCCGTTGGCAGTCTTTGCTTGCTCTGCTGCATGTCAGGTATCCATAGAGCGATTTGTTCCAGATGCTGGGCAATTTGCATTGTCCTGCTCAGCATGAAAAATATTTCCCCAAAGCTTGCCAGCCTCTCAAAAGCTGGTGTTTTCAAGCCCACTAGCCAATCTCCGACACGGGGCTGGAAATATGTGGGTCTTTCATCATCTTTGTTTGAACGTGGATGCTCTGCAGCCAGTAGAGAGAGAGAGAGAATTCTTGCCAGTAAATCCCTGGAAGTCGTGCAGTCTCTCACCTGCTGTGGAAGGATGGATGCCTCCAAGGGCCATTGTTCATCATCTTCTTTGGAGATGTGTCTCCAGGATGCTGGGGAGATGTCACCAGATGCATCTGAGTGAGACCCTCAGAGGAAGCAGGACAGGTGGATGTAACAGGCTATCTAAGGAGAAGTTGAACGGTCCAGCAGGCAGGGGTGCCATTCGTCCTAGGTATGGGGGGTAGAGATAGCTGTTAAAACAGCCCCAGACTGGCTGCATATAAATCAGGGTTTTAACAATACTCCTGGGTGGTCCTTAGTGCAGTCACTTTCCAAGCACTGATCCGCAGGACCTATTAGAGACTATAAGCCCTCTTCCTCCCTAGAGCATTTCCTTCCATAAGATCCGCTGCAGCCGGCTGCAGTGTACACACTTATCACTCCTCAGCTAAGACCGGATGGTTTTGAATCACTGCCATGACAGTCTTGCTTCGGCAAGCTTCAAGCTTCATCTGTGGGCCTTCTAGGATCTAAAAAAGGTAGAACTTCCCTAAAACCTTTTGTTTTTCACCCAAAATGATGCTTCAAATATTCTAAGGGAGCAGCAACTCACAATGTTTATTGCAAGCTCGTGTGTTCCTTTCCTTAATCACCAGTGATGTGAAACAGCCCAGAGGTGCACCGAAGCAGTGATGGCAAAAAAATATCATTAACATGTCAAAATGCCGCCTGCTTCTGCGGCTGCATGGCAATTTACAGGCATGGCTGATAGCCTACCAAAGAAGACTACACGGCTGCCACTTGTTTAGTCAAGCGGTTAAAAATAATCTTTGATTCACAATCAGTTCTATATAAAAATGATTACTTTTCTTTTTTTTTTTTTTCTAACCCTGTACCTCACTTAGTGTTTTGGTCCCATAATAATCACAGGGTGACAGAATCCTATGACCTTATATTGAATCCTGGATGTGCCTGACATTTCTCCTCTCTCTCTCTCTCTCTCTCTCTCTCTCTCTCTCTCTCTCTCTCTCGTGTGTGTGTGTGTGTGTGTGTGTGTGTGTGTGTGTGTGTGTGTGTGTGTGTATCTACCTACTGATATGCATTTGCAGGTAACTGAGGAGGTCATTTGGCTCCAAAGCTCACATTTTTCACCAGATCAATTTGCCTTGAGTTAAAATGGGTGGTGAGTGGATATTAGGGCTTGTTACCAGTGTTCTCTGGAAAAAGCAACATTCCAAAATACATCTGAGGGCATAGACTTCTTTTTATTGGCTTAGAGGAGTGCAAACCAGCAGCCAAGGTCACCAGTGGCAAGTTCCAGGGTCATTCTGGGCTAGAGTTCCTGCTTTGTGTCCTCTGTGGTGGACCGCACTGAGCAGAGGCACTAACCAGCAGGTTAGGAGTCAGTGCAGGTTCCTGCACAAATGCCCAATTCCTTCTGGAGGAATCAAGCTGAGGAAATTAAAAACAAAAGCAAAGATGAAAAATCATTTTCGGTAAGTGTCAGGGTGGCAACCAAGCTGTGTACAGATCCCCTTCATCAGCTCTTCTCCCCTACACTTGAGAAATCCGGAATGCCCCATGGTGCGTGATTAGAAGGGCCTCCTCTGTGCCCCGCCCCCTCTTGCCTTCATCTTTTGTGGTCTGGGCTGACACCCGAGACAATTAGGGACTGTATAATCCTTGCTGCTGGGCTGAGCTTCCACATTCATCCTCCTCAGAAGGGACTGATTACCATATTAAGAAGCTTGCTCTTGACAAAATCAGTGAGCATGCTTCCCTGTGTTTCCCCCAAAACACAGACTACTGTGTCAAAAGGGAAAGGCGGTGGAGAAACCAGAGAGAACTGAGAATCAGAACCATCTCCGGCTCTGCTCTCCTAGCACTTACCACTTCTGATGTTGAAATATCCTTTCCCTTATTGAATTTTATTTATTTGGTTTTGATTTCTTCTTCTTCTTCTTCTTCTTCTTCTTCTTCTTCTTCTTCTTCTTCTTCTTCTTCTTCTTCTTCTTCTTCTCTCTCTCTCTCTCTCTCTCTTTCTCTCTCCCCCCTCCCTCCCTCTCTCCCTCTCTCTCTCTCTCTCTCTCTCTCTCCCTCTTTCCCTCTCTCCCTCTCTCTTTTCAAAGCTGCCATTCAGAACTGCAGCCTATCTGTAGAGTCCTGAACCTGCCAATGTCAATTGGAAAGGTCAGCCCAGCTCTGGCAGTTGAAATCACTAAGGAGCTGAGCCCCTTGCGGCAGGCCTGCCCATCAAGCCCAATACAGCCAGTGGGACCCAAGGATCTCACTCAAGACTGACAGCTGGCTTGAGAGCAGGTCTCAATCACCATTTTCAATAAACAACCTGGAAAAGAAAAACAACCACTGATGAGAACTTTGTAACAATCTCTGTGGTGCTGTCTGGCTGGAGGGGAGTGAGTTGGAAATTTGGATCAATTTTCTAAATAATTTAAGCCCCAAACTTTGTTTCCCTTAGAAATACTTAAATAATTGAAGCCAAGAGGTATTGAGGGTGGTCTACATCAATAGCTCCCTTTATCCGCTGCATCGCTTTCTCTGCCTACCTAACCCACCATGGTGGCCACAGTAGGTGTGGGCTTACACTGGGAGTAATTTATCAGGAGCTTGCTGTATGCCAGGCAGTACTTAAGGGGCTCTGCATACATTACAACGTCTAAATACAGTCATGCTTCACTTAGTGACAGGGATGCGTCCTGACCAATGCATCATTAGGCAATTGCATCACTGTGGGTGCATCTCAGGATGTGCTTACACAAACCCAGACAGTTTGGTCAGTCACTCAACATGGCCCATTGACATGATCAGACGTGGTGAGCACCAGATGCATTGGTTACTTTTCTCTTGCTATCATTAAGCAATCATGATCAAGGCAACTTATAGAAGAAAAATATTATCTTGGGCTTATGGTTCCAAAGGAATAAGAGAGCCTTCCTCAAGGTGGGAAGGCATGGCAGCCAGCACCTGTAGCAACTGAGGCAGCCAAGAGCTCACACCTCAAACCACAAGCAGAAAACAGAGAGAGTGGACTAGGACATATGGCTTTTGAAATCTCAAAGCCTGGCCTACTTCCATTAGCAAGGCCACACCTTCTAAACCCATCAGAACAGAGCCACCGGCTGAGGGCCACGTATTCAAACACCTTAGCCTAAGAGGAGCATTCTCATTTATGCCATCATACTAAATGTTCGAGGCTCGTGCTGGCTGCCCAGGATATGTTTTGGCATTAAGTATTATTATATGTAAAATGTGTGTGTATAACATACACATACATGGATGTGCAAATATAGTATCCTCTAAAATCAGGATCAAACTTAACCCAGGAGTGTAGTCACTCACTCGCATTGTCGCATATGCTATATTGGGCCTCTGGACAAGTGCGCTATGATTACACAACTGACAGGACAGCATGATCGTTTATTCAACCATCAGCAAAACACACTAGTGGTACCTTGAGCTAAGACATTACACTATGATGCCTATAATGTCACTAGGTACCAGTAACTGGCTCCACTCCCATCATACATGTAGTTCATCATTGACTAAACTATCATTAAGATGTACATGACTCATCTATGCACTGAACTGTGGACCTTCACCTGTCCAAACGATCAGGACACATCTAAAAGACATAATGCATATTAAGGTAGCTGGAATTTTAAATCTTAAGATACATGAGAGAGAATCTAACCCATAAAACAAAACAACATGTCCTAAAATCAGACAGAAGTGAACAGTCCGGAGGGACGATGCTCAACTCTAGCTCTCTCTCTTGCCCTGCAGGAGCTCCTCTCCACACCCTCTTCTTCAGATCCCCCCAGACTCCTTCAGGAACCCCTGCCACCAGGCTCTGGTCTTTTGTTCCTTTCTCTGTTGCCTCCCACCTCTCTAGTCACATCTCTCTTCAAGCATTCCCTTGATTCTACATCACAAAGACTGCAGCACTAGCTGTCAGAGACTGAATTCTCATTAGGATGAAGGAGGAAGGAAAGCCGAGCACGCTTCAGACAAAGACAAAATTTTCCTCAGTGAGTTGGGGCCAGGTGTGATAGGGAATAGAAGGGCTGGGGCACTGATGTGATGAAGAAATTCCTGTCTGTCTCGCACGCTGTGTGACAAGTTGGAGAAGAAGAAATCATTGTTTCTTTTCCACGAGGAGAAATCTGAAATCTAGGTGAGCAGTCTGAGGGCACAGACCTAACAAGTAATAGCAATTACAGATGAAATGTGTATGGCAGCAAAGGGTACCACTGTCCTACCAAACTGAGGTCTCCTTTGGAAGAGATAAATATCTATCTGAGATCTAACAATAACATTAAGGAGATTCTTGAGGCCTCCCTCGCCATCCTTCAATGACACAGGTGGAAGTATAACCAGACAATGCTGTAGTTCTTTCCCAGCTGGCTGGCATCCACAGATATCCTTTCCAGCCCTATCCTGTGGTAGATGGCTCAGCTCTTTTAGATGATATACAGGTGTGTTTCCTTATTAAGTACAAACCCATTCACTCAACGTATATTAGTCAAGCTCCCACCATGTTAGAAACCATGATGAGGTGGGCAGGCAACTAGAAATAGGATGTATTTCTTTCCCTGACAGGTAAGGCTCAAAGTGAAAAATGGACTTTAAAGCAAGTAAGACTTTGTGAGGCTGTCGGAGAAGGAACACAGGAGACACTCACCAGGGCTTGAGACGACCAAAAAAGTACTTTGCCAAAGTCATTGCATTTACTTCACGCTGTCTTAGATTTACCACCCTTTTAATGGTTTTATCTTAATCTTTGAGGTTATCTTGCACTGTCCTCAATTTTTATACTTTACAATTGAATTCTACATAATCCCAAAAGTCACTGTTAAATCAAACAGGTCCCAAAGACACACGCATTCATGAAAAGTAACATGTAAAATCATATTTCCTTGGCCCCTAGACAATCAGATTCTATTATTGAATGATACCTTTGGAAAAACCTATTGGTAGAGATTCATTAGAAGGCAAAAATGCTCTCATAAAGCTTGAACACTAAGAAAATATTGGTGAAATGTGTAGAGAGTAGATCTGACCCAGGTGGATGGGAAGGACTTCCCAAAGAACCAGCATGTGACCAGTGCTTGAGGTGGCAGGGAGGAAGACTATGGTGTGTAGAAGTGGTAAAATGGAGAAGTATGGGGAAGCAAAGAGGAAAAGGACACTGGAGGGGCATGTGGAGAGGCTTATAACTCGTGAGATAGACAGGTCTTTATCTCACTCAGGAGCGTTGTGGAATCTTTTGCATCATCATACATATGACAGGCATCATTGCTCAAAGACCACTTGGCTAATACTTGGGAAACAGATTGCAGGTAGTGAAAGTGGAAGTGGTATGGAAGGCCCCATTGCATGAGGCAGAGGAGCTATATGGGGTGGGAAAAGCAATGGGCTTAGAAAATTTTTTTAAGATTTATTATTTTATGTGAATAAGTGTTACCCTGCATTTATGTCTGTGTTTTAAGGTGAAGCAGACAGCTACAAAATGAAAGAAGAGATATCAGGTTTTTAGCTGGCTTTAGTTACATTGTGAGGCCAAGCAAAGAGATGATGATTTCAATAATAATCAGCTTCTAAGTGTTTACTGCAGAGAAAGAAAGGCGGTGGGATACTAGAAGTGGTTTAATAAAACAGGGAATAGGAGAAATAAGGATTAGTGTGTACCCATGGAGAAAATAGACAAAGAGCCGTTCCCATCATCTGGATGCTCTTTCTGCCTCCAACCCAGGGACATATTGGTGCCAGAGATCTCCTTTCAAAACAAGCTACATTTTCCCCCATGTGAACCTATTCAACTCTTAATATTCTCCTAAGAAAAGAAAAGAAAGAATGAGAGAAGGAGGGAGGGAGGGAAGAATGGAGAAGGAAAAGTCAAGAAGCTTTCTGAGTCAACAAAAATACCGATTCCAGAAAGTGAAGAAATCATTGTTTCTTTTCCTCCTATTCTACAATTATATCATAACTTACTAGCTTTTAAAATGATGAACAAGTCCAGCTCCTTAGTATTTTTTCATCGTAATACAAATAATTCCAATGAACCAAGGGGCCTCATGACACACGGAGTGACCAGAGTTCATAAAGTATTTGGAATGTGGAACAAAACTCATGGAAATTGAGAAGGGTTGCCAATCACTGCATGTCTTGTGCACGTTTCCGTTTTGGTAGCTAGCCACCTGCTCTCTCTAGCTTTTTCTCCTGTTGGCTCCATCCCATTGATGGCTTTGTTCCTAGAACCTTCACTCCACAGCATGTCAAATACTTCTGAGAGCTTGAAGCAATGGGCTTCTGTCTCCTAGTGCCAAGCCCAACCATGCCAACTGTACAGGAATCCAGGGCAATGGAGTGAACACCACCTGCCCTCATAGCTCCCTTCCAGCCTCTGCTGGCCTCTCCCAAGCTGTGACAATCTCTCTCTGAGAATGACCGAGTCACCTTGAAGCAGAAATACACCCTCAGTGGGTTCTGCAACAATCTGACTAAAAAGACCCTGCCAGCCTAGAAGATAATTATCTTAATAAGAAAATGTCTTTGAAAACATGGATTCTACAAACTACTTCTTGATCTCCAGACTTGAACCAAGCATACAGCTCCATCTCAAAATATGATCTGAGAATGAAATTAATATTGATTAGGAGGGGTTTTTAAAAAGTGCTGTGTGGAAGATAATAAAAATTATTTCAGATTAGGAGGTGGGGAAATAAGATGAGAATAAAAATGAAGTATTAGCAAAGCACTATAAAATGACAATAAAATCCAGTGTTGTTAAATCACCAAGTTAATTACACGAAGAGTCTAGGAGAGTATATTAAGTTATTACCAAATTGTATGACCAGTTTTTTTTTGTTTTTTTTTTTAATGGATTTGGTTTTGCAAGAGGCACCTGAGGGCAGGAGGCTAGATTCTAAAAACTACAGATTGAACTATATTAAAAATTCTCCTGTTCTCATTTATCTATCCAACCATGACCCCACCACGAACAAGTATAATATCAACCTATGCGTCACTGGTCTCAATGAGTCTCCAGAAAGTCAGAGGACACTGGAACAGGCACCATGGTTAAACCAAACATGTTATGAATGGGACCAAAGAGGGGAGAACATTGAGTTCTAGTAGGGGAATCAAGAAATTATCAGCCACTAAGCCACCATGGCCACCCACACTATGGTAGAAGTGGGGAGGTGATTCTTGCATGTATTTTGGGCTTGCTCCGTCGAGAAAAATGGAAAGCAGGAACATACTTCTTCCCAGAGGTAGGCTTAACACAGCAAAGAATTCAATTCCTATTGACAGATTTCCAGGCAGAGCAGATGCATAGGCGCGGCCACAGAACAGAAAATAGCAGGGAGTGGGTGCTGAGCTGATATTTAGAGCAAGGGACAAGTTCAAGAGCAAAAAGGGAGACATTATCCCCTATGTAGCACCAACTGTACATATAGAGGACTCCGTGAGACCATGTGATTCCTTAGCTGTGCATTACCTAAATGTATTAGTAGCATGCTGTATATTAGAGCTGTCAAGAGCAAGGCTTGTGGTGGCAAGTGGCTCCCTTTCTAACCTGACTCCATTCCTTATTAGCTGAACAATCTTGAAAGAGTTGTTTACTCTTTCTCTGCCTCCCTTCATTACCTTTAAAATGGGAATAATCATGAGACTTACCTCATGGGGCTATTGTAAACATTGAATAATATATTATATGTAATGGACTCAAGATAATTCCCAGCATGCAGTAAACACTCAATAATTATTGACTGCAAAGTATTTGTCATTAATATAACTGAATTTTAATAAAGCATTGAGTTACTGTGTGTTTATACAATTTTGAAACTATGAATGAAGATATTTGACCTTGTCTCTGGGGCATATTGAATGAAGTGTCATAAAGCAAAACAAACTGATTTGGCCAAGCAAGACAAAGGGCTTAGAAACTTAAAAAAGAAGACTGTAGGGAAGGCTTAGAGCCCTGAGGTCCAGAAGCCACGTCCTTGAGCTTTCTAGCACTATGTGAAACACCAGTGATAGTCAACTTATAAAGACAGATGGTTGATTTGGACTCACAGATCTGGAAACTCCAGCCCACAGTCAGCTGCCCACATTGAGCCTGTAATGTGAGGCATATGTGACATTTGAGAAAAGTTCATCTTATGGCCAGGAAACAAGAGAGAAGACAAGGCGAAGAGGAAGGAAGGTGGAGGAAAAAGAGGTAGGCTCCCACAATCCCTTTCAAGAGCACACCTTTAATGACCCAAGTACCTTCTCATAACCTACCTCTCAAAGATTCGATAGTTCCTCCCTGAAGACCAAACCTCTAACACATGAGCCTTTGGGCATTCATATCTAAACCATCACAGGGTCCATGCCTACCATGAGACTGGCCTTTCTAAGACAGTGTGGAAGGGGCTGGTTTTATTTTGCTTATGGAATTTCATGCTAATGCTCAAAAAAAAAAAAAATCAAAAGCCATATCATCCCTTTGCATAAAATCTTACAGTAACTTTGATTGAGATAAATTGTGCACTCCTAATCTTTCAAGCTGATTTCCAGGGTAGCTCCCAGATATGTCAGCCAAGACCATGGCTTTCAAGCCAGACACAGGCATACATACACAGAGACATGGAGAAATCCCTCACTGTGCCACACCTTGAATATGCGAAAAAGTGATGGAGAAGAAAGCTGAAGAGAAAGAAACGTACACAACCTTGATTTTTATCTGCAAAAATGTCTAGGCCAGCATGGCTAGTCTCACCATCTAGAGACCCTAAGATTCTATAACTTTACCGGTTTATAATTGTTGAAAAGGGAACAGGGAAAAATCTAGTTGGCAGTGGAAACCTGTTTTTCAAACAAATAATACTGCTAGAAAACCAAGACGGATGGTAACGGCTTGGTATCATCTGGAAGATGGGAGCTGTGGAGCTAACTCAGGAGTACTGAGCTGTGGTCCTCCTCACCTCTTCAGTTGGGGAAGGGATGAATCCTCAGGGCCCTGACCATTCAAACACTACGTGGATGTTAGAAATGTCAGGTTTTTGCACAGCTACATCCATTTTTCTTTCTTTCTTTCTTTCTTTCTTTCTTTCTTTCTTTCTTTCTTTCTTTCTTTCTCTTTTGTTTTTTTGTTTGTTTTTGTTTTTGTTTTGTTTTCAAATTAGGGTTTCTCTGTGTAACAGCCCTAGCTGCCCTAGACTCCCTTTGTAGACTAGGCTGGCCTTGAACTCACTGATATGCACCTGCCAAGTGCTGGCATTAAAGATGTGCACCACCACACCCAGCCTTATTTCTGACTTCTTGTTGGCCAAGCATGAGTGAGTTTGTGTCTCCTAAGTCCAACCCTCTAACCTTTCCAGAACATTCCAGACATCCTTCCTTGCTTCTCTCACAGTATTCTTCCTAGCACACCTAAAACCAGGTGGCTTTCTTTCTCCCCATCTCCTTTCCTACTTGATTTTCCAAATATACTTGGTGTCACCATCTTTCTTCACGTTCCCACCATCCTAACCTTAAACCTGGACAATCGTCTTTATCACCTCACTCCCACAGATAGTCCATGGATTCAAATCATCTAGCCATGCTAATTATGTTCCTTTTTAAAACATCCTTATTTTCTCCATGCCTGCAGCCAGGTCCTAACACGGCTACTCATGGTGTCTTATCCACACCGTTGCCTGAGGGCTCTCACTCTCAACCACTCTCCTCTTGCTGGCTGGCTACATCCCAAAGCAGACTGTGCCCTTCTGTTCTCACTTTTAAGGCTCATTAAAGGTCTTCCTTGTCAAAGTTCTTTAAACTGTCCAACAAGAATTTCCATGAACCTATTTCTTATGATCGCTCTTCTGTTACCGTGTCACACTAAACTACCTTCAAAGTGCTTAAAGCAAAGAATCCCTTTTTATTCTTGGGCTTTTGAACTGACATTCTCTGTCCAGGATATTTTAGGTTAAGTTACCATTGCCATCTATTCCTTACTCACTACCTCTACGGTACCTTTTATATTTCAGTGGCAGAAATGTGATGAGCCTGTTTATTCTCAAAGACACCTGGGAAAATATGAAAACTCTCTCTTTTTTGATGAACCTGAATTGACTTTAGTTGTTTCTTTATGTTTGTCTGGTTGGCTGATTGACTGTTTTTGTTTGGATTTCCTTTTATTTTTAAGACAAGGTCTCCTATCTTGAGCTCCCTGACTCTGCCTCCTGCGTACTAGGGTTAGGCTCTGCCATCATGTCAGGCTTCTTTGTTCTGTGTTATTAATCACAGCAACCACAGTGGGTGCTATAATTTGACTCTGTTCCAAGCTCCTCGGATGTTCCCGAAGTCATATGTTAATGGCCTTTGAGACTATGGCTTTTAGGAATGACTTGAAACTTATATGGTTGTGAGGGTTGCCTTGTAAAAAGGAGGTGAGCCTCAAGTTAGTATCCTTGCAGGTTGTGTCTGGCCATGTGACACTGTAGAGCTTCATCAGATGTCAAGGCTAGCCTCTTGGTCATCTAGCCCCCATAACTACAAGAAATAAATTACATCATGAGTTGACTTGGTTTCAGTATCGAATTCTAACAACACAAAATAGAATATGACAAGGTTTTTCGCTCTGTTTTTTTTTTTTTAGGTCTTGCCAAAGTCATGAAGGGTCCCAGTTCTTCCCATCAAGAGATTGTGCTCTATATCTGAGAAAGTTCCATCTAGCTACCCTACTTTACCAGATCTTCTTTTCAGAGGGATCCCATGTGCTTTCCAGTTTTGATTGAAAATTGTCTTCACTTTACTCCTTTGATCATAGCTGTCCTAGTCCCATCATTGTAGGTTAGGCCAAAAATAGAGATAACCGCCTCAAAGAACACTAAGAAAAGGTCGCTTGGGTCCACAGTGAGAGCTGGTTTCTGTACCAGAATCGCCTCCTCCATTTCTCCATCACATGGACAAACTTTCTAGAAATATGAAACTTCCCAGGTCCTGAAGACCAAAAGCCCTGCACTTGATTCAAGTCAGAAATTACCAGTTGCTGGGAAAATAAGCAGTGAAATCTGATCCTGTACGTAATGACTCTTAGGTGTCTTTTAACCCAGATTAAAGTTGGTTCTATTTCTGGCATGGAGAATACTTTAAAACAAAAACAAAACAAAACCTCGTCATTTGCTGATTTCTACTGAACAACTCTTTTTTAAAAATTTATTTATTGTAATTTATTCATATTATGCCCCAAATGTTATCACCTCGCTCTTACCTTCCCATTCCCAACCTGCCTTCCTCTTCTGCCTCTATTCTCCTCCCTAGACTTCTGAAGGGGACTTCCTCCCCCACCATATGACCATAGCCTATCAGGTCTCATCCAGATAGCTTGCTTCCCCTTTTTGTGTGTGCCCACCGGCCTCCCACCAAGGGAAAGTGATCAAATTGGGGGCACCAGAGTTCATGTTAGAGGCATTCCTTGCTCTCCCCCATAACCATGGAGAATGAACAGCTGTCAATTGGCTAGATCTGAATAGAGGGGTCTAGGTTTACTCCATGCATTGTTCTTGGTTGGCTATGCAGCACCCCCCTGCCCTGAGTCCAGATCTGCCGGCCTTGATGGTCTCTCCTTGTGGGCTTCCTAAACCCTCTAGGTCCTTCCATCCCCTCATTCCTCCATACCATTCTCAATGCTCCACCTGGAGTGCGGGAGCAAGTCGCAACGTCTGTCACTGTCTGAACTCAGCCTATCAGGTCTCATCAGGATAGCCTGCCTCCCCTTCCTCTGTGTGCCCGCAAGGCTGCCCTGCCAAGGGGAAGTGATCAAATCATGGGCACCAGAGTCTGTGTCAGAGGCAGTCCCTGCTCCCTCCACCCTTAATTTGCATGTTTAGGAATCTTCTCCTTATGCCAGTGTACATGGAGCCCAATTGGCATTCCACTGCTGGCTTCCCAGTCTGCCTGGAAGATGGTCTGCCCACTGGAGGATGAAATGGACTGGGCCTCTGGAGAGATGAATCAGGTGACACGCCCACAGGTTCCGGGGATTTTGTTTGTCTGTCATCCATTCTCAATGCCTTGCTTGAAGAATTATTATTATTACTTATTTTCTCCAATGCCCTTAGACTTCTAGTCTGATGGGAAGGCTATGCCATGGCCTTATGGTCCTGTATGATTTAATCCCTGCCTATCTACATAACCTCATCTATCTTAGGGAGGAGGCAAAGCACACCTCAAACACATGACAGTCATACTAGTTTTTTCAGAAATTATATTAAAGTTCAGCTTTCTATAGAACTCAACCAATAATGGCCCATGCCTTAAAATGTGCCCTTTGTGAAATGTTCCATTGGCAGAAAAGTTCCATTGCCAGGAATATTTAAAGTAGCACAGACATTTTTATTTACAGACAGTATAGACTGCATCAGAACTGCAGTAAAGACAGCCGTCACTTCCTCATAGAAAGGAAATTGAACTCTGATCCTAGGATTCACTGCACTTGCTCTGCTGTGTGTGTGCTGCAGTTGAAAGTGACCTGTGAACAGCTCTAGTGACATGTTGTAAATTCTGTCACTCTTAAAGCCTTTTGTCACCTTCTTGGTGTTGCAGTGTGGAAATCCTTTGGTGTCCTAAATGCTGGGAACCTGTCTTGGGAGCTTCCTTGGGGATAGGAATGAAGACTGGCACACAGCGAGGACAGCACCAGGTGTGCCCTTCTCTTCTGTTCATGGGGCTTAATGGTGTTCAGGTAGATCTCACAAGATGGCATTCGGTTGCCAGCCTCTTCCAGGGAAATGCTTCTGTATGGGGTTAAATCCTCTGACTTCTCAAACCTCAGGCTGACTGAAGCCCCAAGTCCAGCCCTGAAGATTCCTGACTTCAGCCTGTTCATTCTGCAACCTCTATTCCACTCCGCATGCACCAAGCATGGCATTAGCATGGGATCTCTTAGAGTGAGCGCTTCCACCCTGTTAACCTAGCTAGAATTCTATATCACAAGTCAGAACCAGCTATCTAACTACAACCAACCTGGCCTTGGTTTTTTCTTTTTTTCTTTTTTCTTTTTTTTTTACTTCATTCCATTTGTTCAGCTAAACCCACATTCAAGTCAGAAGGGCATTCTCACCTCTCCCTGGCAGAGCCCCAGGCTTGCAGCTTCCCTATGGCCTTCCCAGGCAGGCTGAGTAGATGGCTTGGGTGCGCATATGTTTAGCATAGGACAGTTATGGGAACTGGTGCTATAAAAGCAGATTGGGGTCAGTCTGGGAGGCCTCAGAGTGAGGAAGCCGAGCTCAGCTCCAGCAGCCACAGGCCAATATCTCAGCACAGCACTGGGCGTCATTTACTGGATAGGGAGCAACTCCATTAAACTTCAAAGCATCACTTGAGAGAGGATTATTTTCTTACCAAGGTGACTGGAGGTATTTCGGTTCTAAGACTTTATGATCACATTGTCTCACAGGCAGCTTGACAACGTCTTATGTCTCTGACACTGGAGGGATTTATTCACTTGGAGCATGGCACTAAATCCTTGGCGGACACTGTATGTAAAATCTGGCTTTATAAATAAACAGTACTTTGCCCTTCTGTCTCCTTTTCTTCTGAGAACCTGAAAGTCCCCACCATTTCATAATGAAATAAGCCTTGTATTCCTATCCTGATAGAAAGATGTTATCCTGGCTGTGTTTTAGAGGGCCCCTCTTCTATAGGCTTGCCATGGTAATGTCAACCTTTCTCTCTTAAGGCCTGAGGACGTTAGAGTGGAGAATAGAATAGAATTATTCTGCTTGGGGATCTCAAGTAAAGAGTGAGAATCTTTTGTCCTAAACGCCAATGCTATCTATGTGTTACTTTACAGTCTCCTGCAAAACATCTCTCTTGTTTCTAATCCAGGATCAGTGTCTATACCCAATGAAGAGTTCCTTGGGCCTGAGGAAAAACCAAGCTCGCTCACTTATCCACATGGTCATTGTCCCAGTTAGCATTAGTTAGGACCTTGACACAGTTTAGAATCACCTGGGGCAAAAAGAGTCTCTGCTGAGTAATTGTCATTATCAGGTTGGTCTGCTATCATGCCTGTGGAAGATTGCCTTGATTATTAATTGACTGGGGAGGGTCAAGCCAACTGTGGGCAGTACCATCCCTAGGCTGGTAGTCCCGGGTTGTGTAAGAGAACTAACCAAGATGGAGCCATGAGAGTGAGCTAGCTAGCAAGCACCATCCTCCATGGTCCCTGCTATAGGCCATGGCTAGGAGTTCCCTGGTTAGGGATAATGCTGTGCAGAACAGCAAGTAGCACTGCCACTGGGGCCCTACCTTGAGTTCCTTAACTTCTACAAGTTGCTTTCGGTCAGTGTGTTTTATCACAGCCACAGAAGGGGAACTAGAAAGGTCATCTAGCTCAGTGTGACTCCACCTGCTGACAGGGTACTCACTGCTCCCTGGGGAAGCCATCCCCACAGAGACAGGGTTTTTTTCTCATATAAAGCTAGGTACACACTGCTTCCTGTAAATGTTGCCTTGGGGACCCAGCCAGGGACCTCTAGAAGACTTCTAAGCAACTGTAATTTTTTTGCCACATGACAGTACCTCAAATATTTGATGGCAGCTATCACAGCTACTTTTCATGATTTTTTTTTTTCCTGCCATATAAACTGGAGCCAAGGCTTGACAACAGAAAATCACTGTTCATGGTGGCTCATAATATTTGCACTCTTACAGAAGAAACAAACATGGAGTAATTTGTCACCCATTTATCACCATATTTTTAAAATTAGAATATATGTTTTCTAATTTGAGCCTACCTCACTTAATAACCCTTTATTGATCAGAAAACAGGTTATCTTCTGCAACCTCTGTCCACAAAATGTCAGTGGTTCTCTCTTCTTTGTTCCTGTGACATTCCACTTGAATTGTTTTCTTTCAAGTCATTTTTACCGAGATCTGCCCCTCAAAATGTTAAGTCTCAAACATAGCCTGCATTTTAGTCATGTGGTATCCTCCAATGCCTCGCAGAGTGCATAGAACTCTCTGGCAACAACAACAGCAAAAACAACAACAAAAAAAAATCAATGTTTGCTGCTCAATGAATGCTGTCTATACATCATAATAAAAAGGGTTGTCAAGATTTCTTCAATGCCTTAAACTATTGGGAATCTGTTACTTTACGAAGTTGGTTTATTATTTTGTCTGTCAGCTGCAGGTTCCAAATATATGGAGCACGTGTCCAAATGCAGAAGTAACTTTGTATATATATTCCCCATAAAGAAGATGTATGCCAGCACTCTGCTGTATTTATCTGGTGACTAGCATCAGTGGTGACACATAAAACTATACAGTTAAAGGACATTAAAGTAGAACTTAGATGAAAATAGATGAAAAAGACAGAAACCATTCAAGGGTTCTGCTGAAAAGAAAAATGTCCTTAGGCCTATCCTTGAAAGTATTTACATAAATAATCCCAAGTGAATACACTAGACTTTTGTCCTCTTAAAATTCTGGTGTGTGTGTGCATGTGCGTGTGTGTGCGCGCGTGTGCATGTGTGTGTGTGTGTGTGTGTGTGTGTGTGTGTGTGTTGGGAATGACAATTTTAATTTAAAGCTAGCTTTAGTATTAGTCCCGATGCCTACATTTCTTTCATACTTCTTAAGAGTTTTGGGGGATGGCCAGGCTCATTTCCTGTACCCTTTCCCTTGCTTGTGGGGAATTTTGCAGAAAGAGGGCTGTAATGGAAGGACACATAGGCCCCAAGACAGCAGAAACACATCATAAGTCTGGGGAAATGGGAAGGAATAGATGATGGAGTTCAGTCCCATTGGCTTAAGAGCGAAAATGAGCAAGCCTAACCCTTTAATACAATTCTCAGAAACCTCTGATGGAAGAATCTAAAACATGGCCCCTAGTATTTTATGCATTATGCAGTAATATTAATTCACTCCAACCATTGAGATAAAAGACTTCCTAGAGAGGCACAGAGACAAATTACAACACTGTATCTTTGGCACAGCCGGAATGAGACACTTCAGAACCATCTCCGCGCTTACTTCTGTTATCTCAGACTAGAAAAGGGATCTGAGCTGCGGGTCAGCTGAAGGAAAGATGAGATGCTCAGAGAAAGGGTGTGGAGGAAGAAAGCTCTTTGGGTCATGGGAGACACAGCGACACAAGAGGAAAGTTACACATAGTAGTGTGGTCATGTTGCTGAAACAACACACGGCCACCCAGAGAGGGGACCGTTGGTTCTCTGAAGTGCCTTTGTCTCCAAAATAGCAAGAACAGAATTGTCTGTCAAAAACCCCAAAGCCAGCAGGCTGAGACTGTAGGTTACACAGTCCCAAGTGCAAATCACAGTCACATCGCTGTCCAGCTTCATGATGGGGAGAAAGCACTGGAATGTCCCTAAGCAAGGTTTCTTCCACCAAAAGAACCCAGTGCTGTGATAAACTCATAAATTAATAGAGCAGCTTAAAATAATTCCATGAAGTACTAGACACAGTTCCTGAGATGTACTAAATATTGAGGGCATGCCTTAAAAATCAGGCCCAAGATGCAAAGCAAGCCTGACAAATCAGCTTTGAAAAAGAGGTTGCGCTAGTTCATCGTGAGTGGCGGCTTGATTGGCTTGAGAATCAGGTAGGAGATTGTGAAATGCATCTCCTGGAGTATGTGTGACGGTCTTTTCAGAGGTGATTATATAAGGTGTTATCCACTTAACGAATTCATATTTTTGAATAGATTTTTGGAGGTGCTAGACAGACTGGTCAGAGAATGTGTCTTTGGGGGTAATATTTATTGAGTCCCTAATGTGATGGTTTCCATGAAAAGAGCCGCTATAGGCCCATAGGAACTACTACACTATTAGGAGGTGTGGCCTTGTTGGAGGAAGTGTGTCACTGGGAGAGTGGGCTTTGAGGTTTCAGACGCTTGGTGGCCCAATGGCACTCTCTTGCTGCTGCGAGACTTCCCTAAGAGAAAAGGGAATAACACTGCTTTCATTTATTGTGGCCACCAGAACAAACCAGGCAAAGAGTTATTCTCTTATAGGCCTAGCGATCACAAGTCCACAGTCATGATGTTGATCTGAGCCCCTTTGAGGGCTTCAGGAGAAGCCTGTTTGTGTCTTCCAGCTGCTGGCAGCTCCAGTTGCTTCTGTGCTAAGGATGACCTTTGGTCTCTTCCTCCATCTTCACAGAGCCTTCTCCTTTGTCTGTTTATCTCTCCCTCTGTCACAGACTCTGATAAGGACATTTGCCACTGGATATAAAGCCAACCTAGCAATCAAAATGAACTCATCTCAGGATCCTTGCATTAATTATACTTGCAAAGGCATAAAACCAAATTTCATTAATTACACCCTCCTTGTTTTTCAAATAAGACCACATTCAAAAGTTCTAGAGACTAGGGCATGTATGTACGTTTTTAGGATCTACGAGAAATCAACTACCAGTAGTGATTAAGTAATAACTGCTAAATTTAAATTAAACAGCAAAATCTAGTTAGGAAGATGATATTTAAAATCATCTTCTTGATACTATTAATTAGAATGTTTCAATCAATCACTCTAGGTAAATTTTATCATAATAAACACATATTTTGCAGAGATAATAATGACTTAATGTAGAGTTATGTACCGCTTTCCTCTTCTGTAGCTGGGGGTGTGGGTGTTTGTGTGTATGTGATACAAATTGGTAAATTAAACCTTCTTGCTGAAGGGAACTGCTTTTATAAAGTACCTAATAACAGTGTATTTTCTTCCTAGTTTTTCTTACAAATGATGCTATCAATCCAAGAGAGCCCTGGGACTCTAATCCCTGGGTGAAGGTAACCCAAGATGCATGATGAATTGAAAGTCACTGGTAATTGCAGTAAAAGTACATGGTTTAGGGTCTTTCAGGGATGATCTGACCTCCAGCCAACTACATGACTTTATGACCAAAAGGTCCCTTACTATAAGGTGGACAAACCCCTTTCACCCTATTAAGCATTGCCATAAAGACTCTAGCCCTCACTTTTTTTCAATCTGTTCCAGCCCTAAGGCTACGGGTGTACTTACAGTAAAACCATGGTGTATTCTGTTTTGATTTCAGTTGCTATGATAAAACAGTTGAACCAAAGGCAGCGTGGACAGAAAAGGGTTCACTTCATCTTAAAGGTTATATTGCATTGCTGAGAGAGCAGTCAGGGCAGGAACTCAATTAAGAAACAGGAACTAGAAAGCAGAGGAATGTTGCTTGCTGGCTTACTCCCTGGTGTTCAGCTAGCTTTCTTAAATAGCTCAGGCTCATCTGCTTAGGGATGGTGCCGCCCACAGTGGGCTGCCCTGCCATGTCAATCATCAACCAAGACAATCTCTCACAGTTCTGGTGGCCATTGGCCAATCTGATCTGGCCACTCTCTCAATTAAGCCCCTTTCCAGGTAATTCCAGGTTGTGTCAAGATAGCACTGAAAACCAAGCAGGACAGATGCCAAGCTGGAGCCAGCTATCGGCTTCTCTCTTAGAGGCGACACCGCTCACATTTTCCCCACCCCACCCCCTCTACTTCATCAAAGCTGCTGGCTCCTGTCTGTAGGATGTGCTGCTCGGTACCTTCTTGCCTTACTTGTGGCTCCGGCTTCCTCATAATTTTCTTTCTTTTTTTTTTTTTTTTTTTTTCCCTCCTGGGGTTGGACTATAGTTAAACCCAAACCTGATTTGGGCCATCTCCCACAGAGCCCTCTCAGCTCTTGTTCCACAGCCAACTCTTTCAGCCTCTGAGTTCAGCAACTCTAAATTTCCTAGAAAGTAGCCAGGTGTGACCCAAGCCTTCCTTGTGAAGTAACTCGTAAGATATGAGGAACACCTGTAGACAGGAGGGATGTTCACGTGGAGCAGGCTCGGCTAGCTCTGAGAAGGGTGGTGTGTGTATTAGCTCTCCCATAGTTCCACAGCTGTGGCTGTGTTCTCACTGGACCCTCCCCTCTGACAGCAGTGGATTGGTCTACCTGTGACACCCATAACCAGCTAGAACAACGTCCCCTTCTCCTGAGGTCTCAAGTTCAATACCAGAGAGTCACTTGAGCCTCTCTTTTTACTTAAGCATTGAATTGTAAGAGCTGTTTACAGTCAGTTTGTTTGCTGGTAAGAGAAAGGTGCCAGCTTGCAGCCAAGGAAAGCTAGGATGCAGGGGCAAGGGAAGCTGGCAGTCTCTCAAGTCCTTGGATGCTCTTCCTGAGACCTGGCTGAATTTCCAAGGCTTCCCAGTATGGTCCTGGTACTCAGATCTGTGCATTCCATTAGAAACGCCAGAGAACTCCCTCAAGGGGCATTTTGCTCTAGCCAATTCACAGGCTCCTTTTCTTCCAACCCAAACAGTTTTAACCATCTTAGCAGGGAGCAGAAACGGTGTGATTTGGACACTGTGGCCTCCAGCTAGCCCTACAGTCCTGCGACAAGACCAGGTTTCTCTTCAGCAGTCCCAAGTTTCACATTTGAATTCAATAGGAGCTGCAGATGGAATCCCCAACAGAATTCATTATTTTACTAATACTTATTGAGTGCCTATTATGTGACAGGCACTAGACTCTGTGCTGGGAATTTAATGAAGAATAAAACAAACTACTTACGGAGCCACGGTATTTTAAATTCATTCTCATTCTAGAATTCTCAGTAGGGGGGGAGGGTTCACTCCAAGGGAACCGTTCCACTCCTTCCCATGCCCGACCCCTGCCAGAGGAGAGCATTTGCAAACCCCGGATTCTCTCCCTCTGTCTGAGCTTCAACACTGCTGACCATGTGCTTAAGCCAAACAGAGAGAAGAGGGCTGCCAGTGGCATCGATGGGAGGAAGCCCTCCCGAGCCTCTTTTCTATCACTACATTTGGGACCTGACTTTCCCTGGATTCCCACAGGCAATTATAGGAAATAAATACAAGTCAAGTTAAACCATTCCTAATGAGTTGCCTGGGAGCGGAAGAAGAACTGAATCGCGCTACCTGTTCTCCCCACACCTACCCGGCTCCTTGAACACAGAGGCGTTGCTGGATCTCCTCGATGTTGAATAACCACTTCTCGGGGACTTCTGAGTCTTCTCTGCCTGAAACAAAGACTCCCCCAAGTCTCATCTCTTCCAAGTCTCTTTTCGTGAAGCTGGAGATTGGGCGGAAAATGATACAGACAAAAAGTCAGAAAGATAAAACGGAAGCAAACCATAGGTCACAGAAGGTCAGGTTATGAGTAGAACTGCGACGAGCAGTTGCGTTGTGGTAAAAGGACAGAGGTGGGCCAGGCCAGGCGAGCCAAGGTCTCTTTGAGCAGTGGCCTTAGGACGCATGCGCGATGAAACACATGAGACCTGTGTGAGTGGCTCTGGGAATTATCCAGTCCATGCACATAACTTATATTGGAAAATTTTTAAATAACAAGGAGGGAATGGAAAGACAGCTCAGTGGGTAAGAGCATTTGCTGTCCAAGCACAAAAAGCTGAGTTTTAATTCCCTAGTGCCCTTATAAAATGTTGGAATAGCTGCATGCACCTGTGACGCCCATTGCTGTGAAGGATGGGACAGGAGGATTGCTGGCTGCTAACATAACCTCAGGTTCAGGACGAGACTCTGTTTCAAGAAAATATGGCAGAGATAAGCAGGTCACCCAATGTCCTTCTCTGGACTCCTCATGATCACTCAACAGCATGCACACACACGCGCGCGTGCGCACGCACACGTACGTACAACCCCACTCCCCACCCCCGCACTCAAAACATGTTGTAATATCAAGGAAACGTAGAATTGTTAGAACACTACTGTGTGTCCTCTGCTCCTTTGGTTCTAACCGGGGGAACAAACAAGAGCTACAGCAGCTGTTGCCAGAAACCAACTACTCATCTGAATTTTAAATACAATTTCTTATATAGAATTTTTTTTAAAAGTTGCAATAAGTTTGTAAGTATTAGCTTTTGTCGACTTGCTACAAGTTATAGTCGTCTTGGAAGAAGGAACCTTAGCAGGGAAAATGCCTCTAAAAGACTGGCCTGTAGGCAAGTCTATGGGGGTATTTTCCTGACTGATGATTGATTGTGGAAGGAGCCAGACCACTGCGGGCAGTGACATGCCATGGCAGGTGGTCCTGGGTTGTATCAAAAAGCAAACTGAACCATGAGAAGCCAGTCAGCTGCAGTCCTCTGGGGCTTCTGCTTTAGTTTCTGGCCCCGGGTCCCTATGTCCCAGTGCCTGCCCTGACTTCCTTCCATAGTCAAGTGTAAGCCCTAAGACGAAATTAAATCTGTTCCTTCCAACACTGTTTTTTTGTTTTATTTTGTTTTGTTTTTTGGTTTGTTGTTGTTGTTATTGTTGTTTTTGTCATGGTGTTGATCACAGCAATAGAAATCCAACTAGGCAAGAGTTGAATCATGGACTCACTAAACGTTAGGTCCAAATTCTGAAAGCCAGACCCATGGCTGTAACCTTACACTGCACAGAAGCTTTTACACAGATGTAACTAATGATAGTGTAAGGAGATTCATCCTGAAGTATTCATGGAGAGAAGACATGCAGAGGAGAGACACCCATGAGGAGGCCATGAGAGGAGGAAGGCAACCATTACCCACAATCCATGGAATGCCTAGAGCCACTAGAAGATAGAAATGCACACACCACATACACACACACATACATACAAACACACACAAGATGCATACACACAAAATACATATACACACACATGTATACACAACAATATATGTACACATACATACACACACAAACTACATGCATGCATGTGCAACACAAATGCATGTGCACACATATACATACAATTCAAGGAGTTTAATTTAATTGATATAAATAAGATAAGGAGTTCTAGAAAAAGATAAGGAATGGAGGAGTCTGTTTTGAAATTATTATTTTTTAATTCTCAATCATCTATTATTAAATAACAAAAAAAGAAAAAAGAAAAGAAAAACACAAACAAAACCCAGGTTTTCCCCCTGGGGCCCTGAGAGGGCAAGATCCACAGTGTGATTAGCCTTTCCTATGAACTCTGGCCTCTAGAACCATGAAAAGACTACATTTATTTTGCCTCGACTCACACTCAACTTTAGTTTGTTTGGTTCTTTGCTTGCTTTCTCTGCTGAGGACGAAACCCAGAACCATGTTCATGTTGGGCAATCACCCTGTCACCGGAGCCTTCTTGAAGCCTCTAACATAAGCTGAAGCCCACTGAGTGCCTCTCATTGGTGCTGTGTGGAAGGAATTGTTTCACCCAGTCTTTCTTACATGGCTTACCACAAAAGCCTGAAACAGATTAAAAGTCAAGTCGGTTGCTGCTTAAAGCCCTTGAAAGCCACTAGTGTTAGGAACAGTTCAGAACTGGCATGTAACTGCAACGGTGCTGGCAGAAGGGCAGGCAGAGGAAGCCTTAGTACTGCATGGAGGACAAAGCCTGAAGGCTCACAAAGGATGCCAGCCAAATGAGGCAGGAGGCTGTGGTGCCACGGGACAGTGCTGTGGTAGGATAGAGGAGGGGAAAGTAATTGAACCCTAAAAGTATTTCAAGGACTGTTCCTGGATCACTTCCTGGGTGTTTGATTGTAGGTGGTGGAGAGGGAGTTGAAGATGGCTGCATGAGTCTCTGCTAAGGTACTGCAGAGGGAGCCCAGTGGGTAAAGTACTTACTGTGAAAGCATGAGGACCAGTACTCAATTCCAGAAACCACATAAAATGCCAGGTATGATAATGCACTTGTGACCCAGTGCTGTGGAGGAAGATGGGTGGGCTCCTGGAACTCACGGGTCAATCAATTTAACCCACTTGGTGAATGCAGCCCAGCGAGAAACCCTGTCTCAAAACACAGGACGGATAATGCCTTCAGGGTGGTATTCAAGATTTACTTCTGGCCTCCATTTGCATACTATGTGCATGCATACACACACACACACACTCTCGAGCGTGCGCACACACATATGCACACATGCACTCAAAAATAAAATGAACGAATACACACCAAAGGGTTATGGCCTAAACAGTCTGGATAAATGAGAAAAAGAGATTTAGAGGAAGGTCAGGATTGGAGAACTCTGATTAGTGGAGACAGCTGGACACTCCAGTCTGTAACTAAAGAACATGGCTAGTGATGGAAGATATCAATATCTGAAAGTTGTTTGAAGACATGGAAATAGATGAGATCACTTAGGGTGTAAAGCTGGATACGATTAAGGTGTAAATGCAGTCTGCGTTTCTTTATTGCATTGGCCATAACTTTCTCTGCATCATCAAAGGCTTTTCCTATTATCTCACATGGCTTAGACCTGCCTCAAAGTCCAAAAGCTTTCTTTCCTACTCTTGCCTCTCCTTAGCGTTATGCTTCTAAGTAGGTACATCGAACTCTGCTCCCTGCCAAGTCCATTTTGATTTCCATTTCCTAGGTAGTTCACCCACTACAAGGTCATGAGCTTTCTTCCTTCTGGTGCCTTTAATGGTTCAAGTCATGGTGCCCCCCCCCCCCCCCGCCCCATCAGCTGAGCAAAGAGCTAGCCTTTGGACAATATGTATGGAGGAGTGAGGAAGGGATAGAGAGTTCTAATATGAGCAGAGTTAACACTGAGCTTGGAATTCAAGCTGAGTGTGGTAACAGCTACCCAGCCTTCTTTAGAGATCTGAACTAGGAAAAGGTCTTTCTGGAGGTTTGTCTCTTTGCCTCTCTCTTCCTCATGTCAAGCATTGTCTTCGGCACACTCACTCTGTCTACTGTAAACTGACTAAAGATAAAGCAAGGAGCTGATGAAGATACTCTTCTGCAAAATTGCATGCATGAAAAACCTGAGAGAGAAGACACATAACCCAAAAGGAGTGTGTACACAGTGCCGACCCAACCCTACTGCTGAGCCCCCAAAGCCGGAGACCTTTCCACAACACCACACTGTTGGCACTTGTTGCATGCAACTTATGTATCAGAGCTGCTAATTAATTTAATCTTATGTACACAGTTTGTGTGGTATGCAAATGTGTATGTAAATGATTATTTTAATTTATACAAACAAAGATGCAAATGAATCCTTGGGTTTACAGGAAACTGGTAAGATATCTTTACCTCAGTTGATCCATCCTTAGGGGCTCTGGCAAGTCTGAATCATTGTAATATAAATAAAACCTCAGCATTCCATATGAGAGTTACTCTTTCAGACTTTAAAACATTGATTCTCTGGCCCCCTATCAAGGATATTTTAGATTCTTCATGATGTTCTCCGGGGGCTGAGAGAAATGTGAAAAGCAAAACCTCTCTCTAGAATTCTCTCTCTCTCTAAATATAGAAAAGAATCTGTGTGGTAGTTGTTTCCTGGGGGATTGAGACCAGGCCACAGCTCTGGCCTTCGGCATCTGACTCCTGTCATCACGCGTTTCCCTGAGTTCAGAGCCCTGAGAATTTGCCTGCTCTGTTCTCACCTCCCACAGCAAGCAGATTAGGATTTTGAACAGATGACTTAACTTGAGAGGTTCTAAGAAAACCCATTGCTTTCCCTGCCCCCCCCCCCAGTTCTCTAGACTTGGAGGTGTGATGACCACCTCAGCTCTGGGATGGTCAACACCTGCGATCATCACATTACCCACTCAGATGAAGATGCTTCTGAACATGTCTGCTGAGATGGAGTGGGGGGGGGGGGGTAAGGTACAAGCAAGAAAGGCAAAAGTAATGAGAACATGGACAGGCTTCAAGGCGAAGCCATGATTTCCCCCAAGGCCACAGGTGTCCCCAGATGTCACCCTTGCAAAATAAGTCACCAGTGCTTGTCCAGGCCTCTCCCCTTCCTAAGCTCTAGCCCACCACACCATGCTGGCACAGTTTTTTAGCCAGTAGCTTCCTATCTTGTTCTGGCCTTTCTCCCATGATGCTCCTCTATCTTCTGTCCGTCATGCCACACATCGGTCTAAGCATTAGATAGCTCCTTCTTCTACCCCAGTATTTCTCTTATTTCCCTTCAGACAGGATTTTTGCTTTGTTCCTCTAATGCTCTCTGTGAAGTCCCAACGGGACGATGACTCTATTCTATTTATCTTCATATTTCCAGCAATATGCTCTGTGGTTTAAACAAATGGTATTAATAAATATTCAAGTGACTAAACAAAGCTCCATTAGTGAACTTAGCAGCGTCTCCAGCAGTGGTTAAACTGTCTATTCTCCCCACTACTGCATTCTGTAGACTCCCATCTGTTTATTTCTGCAACTCCATGAGTTTAGAACAGTGCCTGGTCCATGGGGGTTGCTCAATACATAATTTAGACCTTAATGAATTAACGTAGGCAGCAAGCATCCTTGCCTCTAAGCTGGTTTCTCCAAGTGATAAAAATGGTTCTCTTCCCCAAGACTGTCTGAAGGCACATGGTTGATGATAAGCCTGACACCCCACAAATGATGGGCACAGCTGCACCTTCTGCTCCTAGTGGGAAGCCAGGCCCACTCTGTGCTTCATTATCCCGAGGCTGACACACACACACCTCAGTCGTCTCCTCTTCCCTCCTTTTCCTGCTGTTCCTAGAATGAAGGTGCTGTGGATCTGGCCTCACTCTGACACTCATTACTCTGGTATTGATGGCCTTCCACCTCTTCGTTATTCTGTGCAGATTAGAAAGCAGAGACCTTTCTTGGGTGAGGGAATGGGCTTTGTCAGTATTCAGGATGTAACAGCACAGAGTATAATAAATTCTGGCAGTCAATCGAATATGACACGATAATGAATGTTAACATCATGTGCCCCCCTTTGCCAAGAGAGGGGAAAGTCATGTTAGATTACAGCCAAACATGGGCACCTTGTGATTTCTATTTGCCTACTTTCCTTTCTCTTCCTTTCCTGGGTCTAACCTCCCTGCGTGCTCAGCTCCACCCTGACAGCCTTGGTTTCATTTGTCTGTGTGGTTGCAAAACATAGCAGCTTCAATTCCCCAGTCTCCACAGGCTGTCTGGAAGAAACCTGACCTCCAGTGCGACTTCCTTCCCCCAGCTTCAAGGGAAGCCATGCCTCAGGAGCCCACCTGCAGCCCTGGGGCAGCTGCTGAGTGGGGATCAGGTGGGGCAGGGTAAGAAAGCAGGAGGGTACTGCCAGGAGAACCCTGTGCCCTGGGCCAGCCTGCTGCCAGCCAAGAGGCCAGTCTGCAGCTCTCCCCTGAGTATAAGGAGTTCAGAACAAAGCTAGAAACAAAAAGTCTTTTTTGCCTTCGTTTTCTCTCAGTTTCATTGATTTCAGTTGTCTTCTCTGCTATTTGGAAAAATAAAATAATAAAATAAAAGAGAGCCCCATTCTATGGTCCTCTGGACTGACATTTGCTCAGTTGTGTCATCACTAAAGGTGGGAAGTCACAGATTTCCCTGTTAAAAGCTGAATTTGTCATCATGAAGCCTGGAAGAGTATAGAAAAACAATATACAGTAGACTCCAATCCCCCCACTGCACACACTGGACCTGTTCCGTTAGGGCACCCAGTACATGTGCTGCTTGTCCTTTTGTTGCAGTGCTTAGAGGAACCATCAACTAACATCAATTAGCACCAAGCCATGATGATGTCTCAAGCATAATACTTGCAACTCTGTACTACATACAAAACTTAAAGACACAAACATACAGACAGGCAGACAGACTCTTGTAGACACATACAAAGACACACACAGATAGAAACTCCAAAACACACCACACACAAAAAACACACACAACACACATACAAACACACACAACACACAACATAACACACACATACTACACAAATACACAGCACACACACAAAAAACACACATACACAACACACATATAACATACAACACACCACACACACTACACATACACATACAGACAATACACACATATACAACACACACACATACAAACACACACCACATATATACAACACATACAACCCAACACACACACACAACACACATACTACACAAACACACAGTACACATACACACCACACACAAAATACATGAAGATACAACACACAACACAAACATATGCCACAGAGAGAGAAAGACAGAGAGACAGACAGAGACAGAAACAAAGACAGAGAGAGAAAGAAAGAGAGAGAAATAGGGGTTACAGGTGATATATGACCCACGAAAGTTCCAGGCACTTTCCTTAGTGTAATCAACAAGGGTGTTAGGACGAAGAGGTGACTGGTCTCTCTACCTACCCACCGAGCATCACTTTAAGGAGTCACCATTGACCCATAGAGCCAGAACGACTCTTCCTCTCCCCAGAACATCCATAATATTCCCCAGTGCACACCAAGGATATTGAGTCTTGCTTGAAAACGAGATAATGAAGAGGTAGGAAGCGAGGCTAACCTAATAAAACTATCACTATCAGTATTATTTGATTCTTATAGTTACAAAGTACTTTTGCCTACATTGTTTAATTTGGCCTCCATAAAAACTAATAAAGAAATCGGTATATATAATTATAATAATAATAATAATAATAATTATTATTATTATTATTATTATTATCATCATCATCATTATTATCACTGTTATCATTACTCTCATTTTACAGATGAAGACACTGCTCTGGTCTGAGCACTCACAATGACTTAGTACTTCAGATACAAAGTTTGAAGGAGGGCCCCCCCAAACACCCCAGCTAAATTTAATAGCAGTGATGGCCTTCATGTTATTTGGATACTATTCTGCAGTTTCAAGGCATTTTCACCTCTGTGTAAATGGCCAAATTAAATTGCACAAATATGCAGACATTTAAAATATGCATCTTTAGCTCAGCCGTCTTACATCCTGGAATCCTTCCTCAGGGTAGAAACAAAATCAAAGTGTCTACACACAACAGCCTACTTCATTATCTTGTCCCCCTGAAGACAGGGAAGCACGGCAAGGATAGGAAAGCCAGGCCTGGTGCCCCGTGGGACCACCGCATTCCAGGGATAGGAGCAGCAGTCCCCTGCCTCAGTGCTCTCCCCACCTGCCTCAGGGAGCAAAGAACTGCTCATTTGATTGCTAAGCGCCTGAGATCAGAGGGAGCTCACTTCAGCAGTGGCTACATTAGCTGCTTGGAAAGCTGAGAGGGGGGGTGTAGAAGTCCTTTCTCTTCCCAGCCTCACACATTTTCTAAGTGCCATCTAGTCAGGAGAAGAAAACAGGTTGAGGCTGCCATGTTTATTAATAAGCAGTGCAGAGCAAACCACGCAGACTCAAAATCACACATGCGCACAGTGGGCTCTTACTTATTAAAGCCTGTTTTAACAGTGAGGAGCCTAAGTATCCTCATGTTAGTATGTGTCAATATCTTCATAATCAGTAAATGTTACTTTTATAAGCAGAGGTAAGGGAAGGGGTCTTAACGGAGAAGATAGGGCAGGAGACTGGATTGAGTAACTGTATTAAGAAACAAAAGCCCAGGACATTTGTGACCTAACTTTAGCACTTAGGCATGACCTTCTTTTTTTTTTCTTTTTTTAAAATTTTTTAATTTTTTTTTTAATTTATTTTTTTTATTTTTTTATTTTATTTTTTTTTTTTTTTTGGCATGACCTTCTGAAGTCTCCTTCGTGGTCAGACAAAATAGAGTACATTGCTAGAGTGACCCTCATGGTGACAAGAAACAACCTCAGGGGCTGATTGTACCTCTGCTGGTAGCACTCTGCCTGGACTGTGTAAGCCTTTAGGAACCAGAATTTATGAGACACTCAAGACCTCATGCTGGGAGACCATTTCAAGTTTTACCCCAATCTGCTGAAAGAAGAAATGATGTTTTCCCCAGTCCCTGCACTCCTATACTGCTTGTCTGAAAGTACCCAGAACCACAGTCCCAGCGGCTAGCACTAGGCCGGGAACTGGGGCAGGCAGCTTGCTCGGCACATAAGTATATTTACCTGGGACTACCTGGGACTACCAAGAGTGAAAGAAGAAACTCAACTTCTCCTAGCCTCCACACATACTGTGGCGTGTGTCCACATGTGGACACATGCGCATTCATACAAGCAGATAAATGTAAATAATCCCAGGGTCTGTGTGGGAACATGTTTGAAAGTTTCCTGTTTTAATCTTACTGCATAAAAGACAAAACCAAACTTCTCTACTGTAAAATGTGTGATTTTCCAGGACCGCCTTCCTCCCTTTCTCCAGGGTATCCCTTACCCCCCACCACCCCCCAAGAACGTTTCTCTCACTGCTTGCTTTCTCCTTGCTAGGCTAGCTTTGTCACTGCAGTTAGAGCCAGATCTCCCTGGAAAGTATCTACTGTTGTCCTCTGTTTTACAGATGGAAGTGTCAAGGCCCAGAAAAGGGAGGACTCGGCTGGCCAGGACACTGATGGTGGAGCCAGGACAATGATGGCAGAGCCAGGATGTTGGTAGTGGAGCCAGGCCCAAGGCATTGACAAGGCTCATTTCAATGTATCTTGAGATGATATAACTTACACTTGTAGATCAAGGCAGGCCTGGGGTGTGCAGAAGGGTTCCCTGGATTCATCGACTGTAGAGTGTTGTTCCTCTTGACATGAGCTAACCTCGGGGCTGAGGGCAAATTCACCCACCGTGCACTCTGGGTTGTGTTTCTGCTGCTATAGAAACAAGCCGCAGCTTGTGTGGGAGGTGGATGAGTCAACGAATGTGATAAGAAGCACTTTGGGGACTGCCAAGATGATATGAGTTTTAGGTACTAGATTTAGACGCTAGTTCACATCTCTCTAAGAACTATTAACATTTTAAAGCAGACACTTGGCAGGAAAGCAGGGAAAAGCAGTAGCCTCAAACACTGCTAATGGGGAGGTGTGTAGCCACAGGGCTCTGGTAAGAGGCATCAAATCATAGCTATGTACATATGCTTTCTCCTTCCCATACCCAAGATGATTGAAACCTAACCCAGAAGTTAACTAAGAGAACTAAGCTGGGCAGAGACGCAGATGCTTGACACAGCAGTTTGCAGTGACTCAGGTAGAAAGAATCTGGAAGCTTCCAGCAGGGGAATGGCTAAATACCCTGAAGAAAACTCCATAAGATATTCTTTCAATACAAAGTTGAGTTCTTGTTGTAGGTGTAACTGTTGACCTGTGGGGGCTCTTGATGGTACATTGTAAAGAGATTGAGTAACCGACACTCACTTACCTGTTTTCTGACTGGTAAAGATTATGAGTAAAATGATCCCCCACCCAGGTGAGGAAGCCAGGGAGACCATGAGAAGAAGAGGAAAACATAGATAGGCCAAGACTAGCATCTTGTAGTGAACATCTAGGATGTTTAATGGGAAAATAAATTCAAACTGAGGTCTCTGCCTTAGCGTAGCTCGCATGGCTGTTTCTCTCCAGGAACCCATCTTTCTTCTGGGCAGGTCTCCAGGTTTCACACTCCCCCTTCTCAGGTAGGAGCAGACCACATTAGCCACCCCATTGCCCATTTTTACAAGGATGTGGTTCATTCAAGCCAACACACAAGCAAGCACATATGTGCCACAACGATATTGCACTCTTCAGAGCACAAAGCAATGGACCCAGCACGGAATTACTAACATAGGTTGCTGTGATAAGGAATTACCTTTTTCAATCACCAGAAAGCACTCCTGTGTTTCATAGAGGCCCACACTTACATACACATTATTGCCTCGCTATTCCGGGTCGCCAGGTGAGGCCGAATAGATTTCTGACAGGGAGAGTCAAACTGGAGTTGAAGGTATCAATCTTAGTTTTCCTGTCAGGGAGCCCCTGAGTCAAGAAGTGCCCCCTCCTGCCCCATCAGGGTAACAAGCAGTGGCAGTGCTAAAGTTTTCTAGTGTTCATTGTCCTTTCAAACCAGCCATGAGCTGAGCTGGCAGATTCCAGCAAAGATGGCTACCATCTTACCTAGGACACTTCCCATCACCCTCAAAGGACACCCTTGCTGTCATGACTCATTCAAACATTTACTGTGGGATAACAATACACTTTGGTTGCTTGTCTGACAGTAAGGTCTTTTTTTACCCTACACCAGCCCCTTACTCTCAATGACTCAGGACGGATGGATTCTGGCCCAGTCAATATTGTTTAAATAACCTTCCCTATCTATTTAAAGAGGCACAGTAAAGGTTGAAGAGTCCCTACCTAAAAGTGAAATGGACATCAAAGATGCATATGCACTTTCATGTTTACTGCAGCACTATTCACATTAGCCTGGCCTGGAATCAACCCAAGAGTCCCTCTAACAGGTGAGTGACTAGAGAAAACCACGTAAGGAATTCTATTTGACCATAAGGGGCAATGTGCCTGCCATTTACAATAGCAGGAATAGACCCAGAGACATTGTGCAAAGCAAAGTAAGATAGACTCAAAAAGATAGACCTTGAATGATCTGATTTATATGTAGAAACTAAAACAGCAGAGTGTGGCTTCCTGTGAGTGAGGCACTGGGGAAGGGGCAAGTTTTTGTTGAAGGCTATACAGTTTATTATATAATGATTACTTTCTAGAGTCCTAAGAAACAACATGTTGATTACAATGTCACTTAACAGACTTTGCCGAGAAGATGACTCTTAAGTGTCCCTACACGAGCATGCACACACAAGGATAACTGTAAGAGTGGTGGTAGATTGTCGATTGATTTGACTGTAAGTAATCATTACGGTTTGTGTCTGTGTCTAATCACAGTGCATACCTTGAATGTGCACAATTTGTACTTGTCAATTATAGCTCAGTAAGGCATGAAAAACTTTACTTGATGCCATACAAGTGTTACTCCACAAATAACTCTGGAGGAAAACAGACATTCAGAAAGAATTTTTAAAGGCCCCAGGATGGGAATTCAAACAAGCCAAGTGTCAGTTCCATCTCTGTCCTCAATCTCTCTAGGATTTCAGATGAGTTACTTGGCGTCTCTTGGATTCCTTCATCCATCAAGGAAATAAGCATAACACAAACAGTAGGATGAGGGCAAAGTAAGGAACCAATTGAGCAAATTATATTAAGTAGCAACATGACATATCCCCTACCTAAATGCCTTTATTGTCTGTGCATCAGCAATCTGCCCCTCCAGTACAGTGGGCTCACTCACCACCTGTTCATGGCTGTCCTAACCAGCCAAAGAGATTCACTGCATGTGGCAGCTATCACTCTATACCTCTCTACTCAATATTCTCTATGATACTGTAATAATAGAAAAAACCCAAATATTGCCATATTGTTTACCATATCTGTATTCTCTCACTGTATGGTGTGTATATTAATATATAGCATAACTCCAAGGCCTATTAGTACTTGGTCAGTGGTCAGTATCTAGTACAATCCCACAGGTGTGTGGATAGCTGGTTGAGGTAAATGGGGAAGAATAAATAAACTCAAATTCATTTTGAGTCTTGGTTTTATTTAAATGCCTCTAGGCTGATTTATGAAGACCATTATCCCTGTATCTCTCTGACTTCTGATGATGTATGAATATTGAAATAGAGTGAAGGCACTCTAAGATAGTCTCCTGAATGATCTTTATTTAAATTATCATTACCCATCAGAGATCAGTTTAATCACAGTATGTATATAGCATGTTCTCATATCCACATGGGAAGGAAAGAGGATGTCAATGCAAGCATTATATATTTATTTTCAGTTAGTCCTCAACAGCCCTCTTATGTCAATGGTGTTAGGCTCATCATACAGGTGAAAAAACTCAGGTCTGGAAAGATTTGTCCAAGCTCACACTACTGGTAAGTAGCAGAGCTAAGATTCTTCCATGGCTCACAAAAATATCATAAGGAACTTGTCCTCTATCTATCTGTAGCTGAGATCAGGGAGACGAAGAGTTTAGTAAAAAGGTATGGGAAGAGAGAGTGGCAAGTTTACCATAAATTCGATCCATTTTATTGCTTGTCATCAGGCCCATCTCTGCCCACCTCACAGGCCTGCGTGACTCCGCTGAGCATGAGTGGGTGGCTTCACACAGCCCTTCAACTGAGAGCTGCTTACCATCTCTCCAGAGTGAGGCACTCGAAACGTGGCCACCCACCTGTGCTGGCCTGCTCAGTAGGCGTGAAGGGCTGCGCTGCATAGAAATGGACTCTTTCACTTAGCAGGAGGCAGGTAATTTCTTTCGTCCCCGCTGATGCATTATTGATTGGGATGAATGTCAGAGTGGGAGCCCATTCCAGGAGCCATTAAACAATAATTTCATCTCTGGTGGGTAATTGATTGTCAGGGGCCCACAGTGGCCAGTTGTGAAATGGTGGCAACATGGACATTTTTATTTGGGGCAGGGTGTGAAGGGAAGACTGCAGGATTTATTTATCAAATATCAAGCCCGGCTTTTCAGGAAGAGAAAGCTTAAAAGTGAAGTTGACCTTCTCAGGCCTGAGACAACCCTGACCTCAGTTTCCTGAGGTGAGACCCGTGCTGCTCAGGGCTAGGGTCATATTGTGGAGTCTCACCTTTATCTGCTCTCAACACCAATATGGCTGATGATTATCCTCTTCCAGGTCAGGAAACTTAGTCACAGACTTTCAGGAATCCTCTATACCCAGTGTCCAAATCCTCGCAGCTCACATTCCTATCATCAAAATTCTGGAAGTGTGTAGCCCAGAACAGGTAAGATGTGCTGGGCTCTGAGTCCACAACTTGGACTGCCTTCTTTCTTCTCTTTCATTTGATTAGATTCCTACCTAATCACATATCTCAGGTGCCATCAGCTGCTAAGAGACCCTTGATCCCTTTCAATTGTCAGTAAAAGAGTATTAACCTTTTCTTCTTCTTCTTCTTCTTCTTCTTCTTCTTCTTCTTCTTCTTCTTCTTCTTCTTCTTCTTCTTCTTCTTCTTCTTTTTCTTCATCATCATCTCATCGCCATCATTGTTGCTGCTATCAGAATGTTTGGAGATGGGACCTTCACATCTTAGGCAAATGATGACCTAAGCTCCTGCCCATCTGTACAATTCTCCCCGCCCTTCTTATGAGTATTTTGCCTGCATGTTCTGTCTGTGCATCACATGTATGCAGTGCCCCTAGAGGCCAGAAGAGAATGTTAGATCCTCTAGGAGCTGGAGTTACAATGGTGAGCCGTCCTGGGACATTAAACCCAGGTGCCCTGAAAGAGCAGCCAGTGCTCCTAACTGCTGAACTATCACTCAAGCCCCATCTCCATAGTCTTAATGATGATGTATTTGTATGTTCTGGTACAATGACTATTTGCTTAGATTTTGACTTGCCTACATTGTCAGTGTTTCTCAATCTTTTCTAAATGACAGACTCCTTAATAGAATTTGATTTAAAAATATTAAAATGAAGTTGCTCCCTAGGGAAAAAATGTGAGCACCTTGACAGAAGTATAAAATAACTCTTGAAATAACTCTTGTTTTAGGGTGCTGGCAGACACTTAAGATCATTCAAAGACTTCATACTAGGAAACTATGCCCTGACGGAGCTATCTGAGGCCAGTGTTTTGTTCACTTTTGGGGCTTCCAGGTACAAAACTGTGTGCCATATAACAGGTGCTTTAATAATGCACATCAACCACCTCTCCAGTGCTTCTGAGACTTATGAGAGTCTAGGCTATACAGGGAGCCCCAGCTTCAAGTATGGTTAGCTTTAAAATGCTATCTTACGCTTTCTATTGCAGTGCTGAGACAGCATGACCAAAATCAACTTGAATAGGAGAGGGTTAATTTGGCTTATAGATTACAGTATGTAACCTGTAACCTGTTACCTCTTACCTGTAATCTATAACCTCTAACTTCTAACCAGGACTTTATAAATAAATAAATACAAAGCAGGAACTCAGGACAGCAACCTGGGGTCAGAAACTGACATAGAGACAGTGGAGTAACACTGCTTACTGGTTTGCTTTTTCTGGTTTGCTCAGCTGTTTTCTTATGTATCCAGGGACCACCTGCTAGAGACAGCACTGCCCACAGTGGGCTGGACCCTCCCACATCACTCATTAATTAATAAAATGTCCCACAGGCTTGCCTATGGGCCAATCTTATGGCGGTATTTTATTAATTGTGGTTCCCTCTTTTTCTGGTGACTGAAGTATCAAGGACACAGAGTGAGCTGATCTCTGGCATATGCAGGTACAGAGTGATTATTGTTGGCTCTACTTTGTATGTTTGAAAAGGAGACCATGGATTGTGGAAGGCTTGAGCATTAGGAAGCACAGCTGTGTAGAATTGCATTTGCGAACTCTAGAATGACCTAGAATGCAAAAGGTGGGGCCAGAGAGAGTCCAAAGACACACCTACATCTCTGGGCTACACTTGCTTCTCATCTTATCTTTTGGAATCAAGAGAGTTGATGAAAAAGCCTGAACACAGCAACATTGCCCACAATAAAACAAATACACAGCAAAGTAATTCTCCATGCCAGGGTACTGATGGCTTCACCCTGGCCTGGTGGCCCTGGAACTGCTTCTCTGAAGGCATGAGCACGTCTCTAAAAGTCTATAGCTCTAAAAGTATGGGTTCCTGAAGATAAGAACCACCCTAGGGGGAGCTGTGTCTTGTCCTGTGTGGAATAGAGTTCTCAGATTCAGACATTAGCTCTAATGTGGATCAAATACATGATCCTTGGCAGCTAAGTGAACTCCACTACGTTTCATTTTCCCTGAGTGCAAAGTGGATGTCCAAGCCCATAGGCTGTGGGAAGCATAAATGCATAATGCTCTTAGATGGCTCAGGACACTGAAGTGTTCATTAGTGTTAGCAGACACTACTGTTACCGCAGGAGGTGTTTGCGACAGGTGACGGAAATCACAGTGAAGAATTTTCTCTAGACATTTGTGCAGATGGAAATTTTTATTTCGTGTCAAGCATCAGGTGAACAAAAGGTAGTTGAGAACGGCCCCTGCAAAGAGAAGAAGCTAATCTCTTCTACAAGTCCTCAGCCAAAGGAACCATCTCCATGTGGAAATTAAGCTAGCCTTCAATGCTGGACTCAGCCCTCCTGTCCGGAAGTTTCCTTGGCTGCAGCCCTATGTGGAAATGTTTCTTTGTTTTGATCTCCTGCTTCATTTCTTATGTGGGTCCCATCCTGGTTAGCTTCCCACAACCTACAGTCATCTGAGAAGAGGAGCTCCATTAAGGAGTCGCCTAGATCAGGTGGGTCTGTGGGCACATCTGTGAGGATTGCTTTGTTAATAGATGTTGGATATCCTAGTCCACTGTGGGGAGCACCATTCCCTAAGCAGGGGATCCTAACTATAGAACGAAGTTAGCTGAGCATAAACCCGCCTACCAACAATCAACGAGCACCCTCTGTGGTTCCTGCCATGCTTCTTTAGACATGGAGTGAATTCCAAATGGGCCTACCCTCAAGTCCATGCCCTGAGTTCCTGCCTTAACTTTCTTCAGTAATGGATGTGACCTGGAATGTTTATCCAAATAAACTCTTTCCTCCCCTATGTTGATTTGACAGCATACTTTATCATAGCAACAGAAATGAAACTAGAATTGTAGCGTAAAAGGTCCCAGCCCATTTCTGAGTTTGAAAACCTACCAAAACCCACCAATCCCTGAGCATGTGGGTACTCTCCTGAGAAGCTTGAGCCCCATTGAGCACGAAGGCAGAACTGCATGCTCTAGGTGGAAAAATGGTTAAGTGCAGAGTCAATGGAGCTCAAGGCTCTGGAACCCAAGCTGGGCAGCAACGTGTTACAGCCTGACTTGGGCAAGTTGGTGGCTGGTAATGGTGGCTTTCTTGGAGCTCTGAAAGCAAGAGAGGCAGAGGCAAGAGCCTGGTTTTGTCACAGTGGACAAAATGGCTGTTTTGGGGAACAGCCAGCCACTTGCTCCCCGAAATGTCCACAATGGTGGATAGAGCAGCACTAGAAAGATAGCATCAGTAATCTGGGATGACAAACTGGTGAATGGCAGAAGTTCCCTGTGGCCAATAGTATGTGGCTTACTGTCCCACAGCCAAGCCCCAGCGATCCAGTGATGAATTCTTCAGGGAGAAAGGGAGCGTGTCCTTCCCCAGAATAAATGACAAGTATCAACTGTTCTCCACTGAAAGAGATGGTGCTGGGCCTCATTTATTTAGGGTGAAGCAGGGACTTATAAACCTTGGCAGTGGGAGGGGTTTCAAGGGTGAATGTACTTAATTCACTGGGGCTAGGGGCATCACGGATACTTGATTTACATACCGTAACACAGTCCTATCAATAGAGGGGGAACACAGTACTTAATTATTCTATGGGTGGGGGAAGAACTCCAGGTACAGTTAAAGGTCATTTGCTGAAAACTAAGTTCTCATTAGCATAGGACAGGTGTTTCTAGGAATCCCTAAGTGCCCAGTGAACAGGTTTCTTATCAGCAAAGGGTTGGGTTTATAATCTCCCTAAGGGCTATGTGATGCTTCTTGGAGGATCTGGAGTTCCACCCAATCAGGGGGAGAGGAAACCTAGCTGAGAAAAGGAGTCTATCATCTTATACGGAGTTCAGAGGATATCCAGAAATGCCAGGTTTTGACTTGTTAATGCTTAACATGAAATCCCATCAATCCCTGGGGGTGGCTTGAAATTTTACCAATCCCTATGATGGAAATCTCTATCCTAGAAAACGCCTCTACCAGGGCACCCTACATAAGCCTCTCTCTTACGCAGTTCCCTGCTGCTTCTCACCTGAGCATAAGGAGCCGCCCTCCTTGTTTTCTTTTCCAGTAAATATCTTGTGTGAGGTTTGTTGTGCAGGGTGACTTTGTGGCATTCTTTGCCTCTTGGCTGTCAGAATACTGTTCCCTTCAGAGCAGCAGCACTTCCACCGGGAAAGCCTTTCTCCTCAGAGCTGTAACGTATGCATTGGGGATTTCTCCTTAGAGCTACAACACTTGTATTGGGAAAAATGTTCCCCTCAGTGCTGAAACACAGAGCAGATCTTCTCTCTAGACATTTACTAAAACAGTCTACTGTTTACTACACATTTCATACTTGGAGTTCTCAAAGGTTGGACAATCAATCTCTTAGGGCAGGAAGCATACCTGATCTTTTAGTTAGGGCTCTGGCCCTCTCAGCTCTTCATCTACCCTTGGAAAACCACCATGTATGTGACAGAGCCCTGATCTTACATCAAAGGCTTAAATTATACTTCCGACCTATGGTCTTAGAGAGAAGCATGTGCTCTAACCACAGTATGTATTAGCCATTTCTTCTTAACAATAAAATCCTCAATGATAATGGTAATATTTTACAGCCTGCTTTGAAGTTTGTAGACACAGAACGAAGTTCCAGGTAGTCAGCAACAAAGACAGTAAAGTGAACTTGGACTGCTCTGCATCTGTTGATAGATTATACAGTGGCTGAATTCATTTGGATGAGGGACCCACTAGAAATGGCAGAACATGAATTTCCAATGGCTTCATGGAGGGGTCACACTGCTTCTAGACTACTTGCCTCCAAACTTTATTTAAAATGAGAAAAAACATTTTTCTTTAAAGAAAATACTAGTTGTTATTGGATATTTTATGTTACAGGCTAATTCCACACCTGACTAAACTGTGGATTTTAGGTTCATCAGCGTAGTGTGGATCATCCTGTTCGTGGACATGGTATATGGAGCAGATACCACAGATAAAACCTCACTGCTACAGGAGAAGCTGAATTGTAAGAACTTACAAAAGAAATGAAGGAACACACAGGTAGAGAAAAGAGAAAGAATGGAGATTTGTGTAAATAGTGTGGGATGTTGTTGTATAGGATTTCTTCCAAAGTTAAAGTGTTCCAACTTGAAGAGAAACCCCAAATTATGGAATGGAAGGTGAAACAGCAGGATATTTTATGCAGGATGCTTATAATGAGGTACAACAGCATGTTTTAGGGCTGTGGCTCTCAACATGTTGGTTGTAACCTCTTTGAAGGTCTAACAACCCTTTCAGAGGGGTTGCCTAAGACCATGAAAAACACACATATTACATTACAATTTGTAACAGTAGTCAAGTTACAGTTATGAAATAGCAACAAAAATGATTTTATCATCGGGGGTCACCACAACATGAGGAACTGTATTAAAGGGTTATAGCATTAGAAAAGTTGAGAACCACTGTTCTACGATGAAATGAAACACTCCACCCTGCAGAGAAACTCATTATGACAGTAAATAAATAAACAACTCAAAATAGTTTCAGGAAGTCCATAAAACTGACCAAATTCACTACGACCCTCCATCCCAAGAGTATATAAGCAATAAAGACCACTTAGGGTTACCTTCATAAAAGCCAAACTGCACAGAAGACTCCCAGCAGCCTTGAAGAAGCAGAGATCAACAGAGCCACTTGGGAAGAACACCCCCAAACTGTTGAGGTACTTGCAAGCTGTGCAGTGAGCTCTAGGTTTCCAGCTTTCATGAGCTGTCACCCATGCTCAGGAGGGCTTTGTTGATGCTGAGTTATTTCTGCTACTGTAAGTAACCCCTCACCCACACTTCTGTAGGTAACCCCAATAAAAGTCATTGGTTCCCTCAATTGGACTTTGGTATGATTCATACTTTGGTCTGCTGTCAATTCACTATCTGGAGTGAGTAGAGGTATGTTCATGTCTCATCAGGAATAATGTCACACAATAGATGATTTTTAAAATAAGCATGTCAGCAACAGAGACTGCGCTGGCAGAGAGGCCTTTCTTCTCCAGTGTTGGAAGCCTGACATGAGCTGTCCCCACCCCGTGGACAGGAATGTGTGTAAAGAGGGATGAGCAGGAAGGAATAAGCCAACTGTCAGTCTCGATGCATTTGGAAAGCTAAATGGGTGAAACATCATCTCACCACTGAGGTAGAGTCTCTGCTTCCTGTAACAGAGGAAGTTACACGGATCTCCTTCTTCCTCTCCTCTACTTTTAAATCCATCACCCAGTTATCCTGTCATGACCACCCATCCCATCACTTCTGACCTCCTCTAGACAGTGCCAGAGGTACTTTGACCCATTTCTCATAGTCGCCATCATGCTCAAGCCTTCTGGCTCAGTCCCACCTCACCTTACTGATGAGAATACAGACTTGAAGGGTATGTGACTCCCTGAGACCAAGTTCCAGGCAATTCCTCTATATCAGAGAAACCGGGCCCTTTCCAGTTGGCTTCTCTACCCTTACAGCTCCCTCACCATGCAAGCATCATGGAGAATGCTATACAGCCAGAATGTCTCTTCCAGGATTGATCCTGCCCAACTCCTCATTCCCCCTGGCACTGACTGTCTGATTCTCATCCCAGTGTCACACTTCCTGTCTAGTGTCTACTCATTAGGGAAGGATGCTTCTGGAAGGGAGAATGTTTATATAGTAATGGCTTTCTTGACAAGAGTTTTCTGAGTTTATTTTAAAGTGATTTCATTTAAAATGTGTGGTGCCTATGTGAGATGCTTGCTTGCACTCAGCAATATACCCACCAGAAAAGTAAAGAAAGTCTTAGAGATAGCTTTAAAATGCTTGCATCCACCTGGCCATCCAATAGCAGAGTGAGAATTTAAATGCGAACTTCTCTTCCTTAGAGCCTTCTGAGGCCCACTGAATTTCTCGCTTTACTGGTCTTGTGAGACAGCTGAAATCGGCTGTGGCCTGTTGGTTTGTGCTCTTCTCTTCACACACTTCCCACCCATCCCCCCACCCAAAATATCATGTTAAAGGTCTAGCCCCTGAGATTCTAGTATTAGAAAGTGGGCCTTGAACATAGATGACTGGGCCTTGAATTTAGAGCCCTCATGGAGGGCATTACTGCTTTTGAGAGAGACCCAGGAGTGATTCCTTGTCACTCAGATCATGTGAGTGTGCCAGTGAATCAGAAAGCCAGCCCTCACTTGACACAAAAGATCTGACTACCAGTGTCAAGGCTGATGTCATAATTTGCTTTCTGTTGTTGTGATAAACACCATGACCAAAAGCAACTTGAGGAGGAAATGGTTTATTTCAGCTTAGAGGTTGTAGTCACGATCCTAGGGAACCAGGACAGGCACCTGGAGGCAGGAACTGCAGTAGAGACCATGAAGGAATACTGCTCACTGGCTTGCTCCCTTGGGTTGCTCAGCCAGCCTTTTTATATCACTCAGGACCACTTACCCGGATGTAGTTTTTCCCACAATGAGCTGCGCCATCCCACATTAGTTATTAATTAAGAAAACGTCCCTAGAGGAATGCCCATAGAGACAAATTCTCTATTGAGTTTCTGTCTTCCCATAGGAGTCTAGTTTGTGTCAAGTTGCCCAAGAGTAAGCAGCACAGCTGGGAAAGAACTTTCTGTTGGTTATTAGTCACACAGTCTGTGGTATTTTGTTCAGGCACCTGGAATGGAATAAGAGAACTTATCCCTGCTCACCCCATTGTATTTCAAGTAGCTGTCCCAGGCCATGGTGTCTCTTGGGGTTCCTTTATTCTAAAACCACTGTCTCAGCAAGAATAATGCTGCTTCTTCTACTTCTTGTTGAAGCCTAAGGTAGTCTTTGATGTTTTTATGCCAGAAGAAATATCTTTAATAGCTCCGAAAGGACTGCTGCCTGCACACTGGCAAAACTAGTGTTTTATTTCAGGAAATCAGTGTAGCAGGCCATTTCCCACTCCTGCCTCCTGCCTCTGCACTCTGGAAAAGCATAGTGTCCTTCCCCTCACTGCTCCTGTAAATGCTCAGGAGGAGAAGGCCAAGAAAATGGCCTAAAACTTACCCTAAGTCCAGGTGCAATCTTTCACAGTAGAGATGAAACCAAGGGCCATGTGTGTGTGTGTGTGTGTGTGTGTGTGTGTGTGTGTGTGTGTGTGTGTTCACATAGAACAAAGCAGAGCTACTGCAGTGATTATGCAGAACGGAGCCTCACTCCAACCACTCCCTGGACCTTTCCTTTCAACACTGTCCCCAAATCCATAGGTCCCAACAATGCCAAACAAACTCTCAGAACTCTAAGACTCCACTGGAAAACATTGAAGATATACAAAACTGAAAAAACAACAAACTCAATTCCGTTATCTATTTCTTCTCAGTCAGATGTGAGCTGGCTCCGTTCCTCTGGGTAGGGCTTTTTATCAGGCAGCCCCTGTTTCTAAAGTCTCTTAAGAGCTACCTGATGCTTTTATCATACATCCTAGGCCTAGGGGAGTACCAAAGCCCTGCAACCATTAGCCTTCAGAAAACAAGTGCAAGTAGATGCAATGGTCACTGGGTGGATGCATCTCCTTTGTCTCATTATAGCAGTACCGTTTGTTACCTGACATCTGGTGACACACAAGAATTATGTGTTAAACATTTCCAAACTATTGCACTGTCTCCCTTGCCTCCTAGTCTCTAAGTTAAAAAAAAAAAAAAAAAAAAAAAAAAATCAGACTGCATTTCATTCACAACCCCTGGTCTATTTGGGTCCTTATTTGCAATCTTTCATGTGACCTGATGCCCCAGCCTACCTATGTTTATAATCTTAGTATATAGTTAACCATAACCTACAAAGCTGCAGATGACTTTAAAGGCAAATGAAACAGAAACGATGGAAACATCATTTCTTTCTGTCATCCAGCTTCTGGTGAGTGTCCTGGGCCCCATGTCTGGCAGATCAGTTCAGGTGCTGCTTGCTTCCAGACAAGAACTGATGGACCTTGAAATCATTGGTCATGTTTCTCCCTCAGAGGCAGCTGGAAAGCCTTAGGGTGAGGCTCGGGGGCACTAGGCTAGGTTCCCAGACTCTCTGAGGGAAGTGGAAAATGGGTCTCCACTGGGTGTTACAGCTAGTTCCTTTTAGAATGAGATTGCAGGTCTTAGTAGGCAGTGGAGACTCAGAAGCCCCACAATACCAAAAAGCGTTACAGTCCTTCATCCTGAGGTCATGGCATAGGAAGTAGATAAATGCCTGAAACCAGCCAAAAGACAATGAAATACTTGGTATCAGAAGACAATGGAAACTCGGGTGTTCCCAAGGTCTGTGATATGTTACACAGTGTTACAGCTCTCTGGTTAGGCTACTGTGTCAGGCACGGTATGGGATGCAGGCAGATAGCTAAAGCAGTCCAGTGAGATGCAGGCCTGACAGTGGGTGCTTCCCCGGAAGTCAGCACCTGTCTAGGTGGATAATTATCCACATGGAGTAGATAATTCTACACACTTGCAAACAGCAGAAAGCCCCGGGAAGCTCTGCACTTCCCCCCAGGAACCCTTCTTTTCCCAGAATGATGGGTCTGAGACAGTTGAGGTGCAGTGAGAAAGCAAACCAAACTTTACATGTGAATTAGGAATTTATAAGTCCTGGGCAGTGGGGAGGGGCCTTGAGGGTGAATATGTCTTATTCGCTAGGGTTAAGGATGCCAGGATACCTAATCTACATACAGTGGTACAAAGCCTCATTTGCAGTCACTAACACAGGGCCCTATCACAAGAAGGAGAAAACAGTACTTAACTATCCTATCTGTAAGGGAATGACTTTCTAGGACTATGTGACACCCCCTTACAAAATCAGGGGTTACCAGATCAGGTGGAGTGAGAACCCCACTAAGAAAGGGAGTTCATCTTCATAGACTGAGCACAAAATGACTATCTGGAGAAGACGTCAACTTTATCCACCCTTTGTGCTAGGACCTCAGAGAAGAAAGCCTGAGAAATAGCCACAGCAGGCAATACAGGTCCTAGAGTGTGGAGAACCTCCTGCTCCTGGATTACATGTGCTGTAGAGATGTTGCCGTATAGGCAACTCATGATTCCACATATTGCAGCTTGGGTCTTCCTCTTGTTCATTTATTTATTTGTGATGATGGGATCAAACCCGAGGCTTGTGCCTGTTAAGCAAGCACTCTTTTCCACTGAATTATTATGCATGCCTGGCCTGTGGCTTAGATCTTAACACACACCCCTGCCCCCACAAAGACCCATGTGTTAAAGGAATGGCCTCAGCCTCTAGCACTATTGGGAAGTGATGGAACCTGTGGGGACTGAAACGTTTAGGAAGCTAGTTACTGGAGACATGTGCTTGATGGTGGTATTTGGACTCTGGTCTCTTTCTTATTTTACTCTACTTCCTGGACACCATGAGATGAGAAGTTTCCCTTGCTATATACTCCTTCCAAGGATGTTCCGCCTCATCACAGCCCATATACAGCAAAGCCAAGTGGCCATGGGCCAAAACCTCTGAAAATGTGATACAAAATAACTTCCTTTCTTTTTATAAGTTGTGTTCTGGGATATTTTGTCAGAACCATAGAAAGCCGACCATATACCTGTGAACTTTTAAGAGGTCAGGACCGGGTGAGTTTCCAGAACATTATGGTCCTAAATCTGAATTTACCACCTGGTTGTGAGTTCCGTTTCTGTGCACAATGCTCCTGAGTCCTTGAGAATCCCCCAAACACTTTGGACATCAGTTTCCTCTTGTGAAGAATGCTGGTATTAAAAGAATTGAATCAAATAATGTTTGTAGGGTTCCAGGAGTAACTTCTGGAACATAGTGAGTATCCAATAACTGTGAGCAAGTTCATTTGTTCTAAGGTCTTCAGGGATAGCCAGGCCTTTTGAAGGGTGACCTTGTGATCTTCCAATGCCCTCGTGCACACAGTGCAATGGATTTTCTTGCCCCCTCAACCCATTGAACCCTTGGTCCTGCAATTCTGTCATGTTAAATCCAAAGAGAATGTTTCCTAAGGCCTCAGCCTTCTTAGGTGTCACTAAGGGTTGTTTGTTTGTTTGTTTGTTTTAATTATTTGTCTCCATCTCAGTTATGAGCATGGCAGTTAGAATCAGGATTTCCAGGATCCCCATTAATTTTTATGATGCTTATTAGGATCCACCAAAAGGGAAAACAGGAATATATATTTCAATACAGCCTATCGAAGCAAGGTTTAAGGAAATATATCCTGACATTCTGTCCTCAAATCTTCACCCTCAAATGACCCCCAGGTATACTCTCTTTGACAATAGAGACACATTGCTTCCTGAAATTCACCATTCACAAGAGTTTGTTAGCACTGGAAAGCCTTTAGCAGAATAATATCATATCTAATGACGTCATGGATTTAAAACCTCATTTCTTTAAGTTTGACTGTTTCTCAAGTTTGACCCCCCCCCCAACAACTTGATGTTCCCTCAGATATTTAGCAATCTAAGCCCTCCAAGTAACTCCCCAATTACACCAAGAAACCATCAGAGAAGACACAGAAATGTTATGGCACAAGAGTAGTAGTTGGTTTAATTTCCTCTGTTTTGCACCCAAGAAAAGCAAAGTGGCCAAAGACTAGAGACTCTCCCAAACCTACAAGTAGAGTCTGGTCATGATGTGAAAAGCATCACGGGGTCACTTTGTCCAAATCCATGATCTTCATCATAAAGACTCAGATCTACCATATCTAAAATAAAGATGAAAAGGGGTGTGGAGATAATTAAGTAAAGCAATGCATTGAAACTTTAGTCCAGTATTGGACACAATAAAGCCTGAAGAAATGACGCCACTTGCGCCATGAAAAGATGCTACCATAGATAGCATTGCATGGTCATCCATTATGCTGAGTCTTCTTAAGACATTTCACTGTCCTTCATTGCTGTGAACAACTAATTAATCCCATCCTCCAAAAAAGCATCTTCTTAGTTCACTCTTGGAGAGGATGAAAGAATCAGAAAGAATGTCCACCTTGTGCTCTCATACCCAGCATCACCTCCCAGTATAAGGTACCATAAAACAGAGGCTCAGGGTTGCTGTGCCTGCAGCTTAGCAGAAGTGCCCACTTGTCCCTAGGTTTCTTCATGTCCCTTTCTTTGCCCAGTGAAATTAGAACTTAGGAGGCTAATTGTGGCTCTAAGTGGAAGTTTTAGAAGACAAAATAGAATCATCTCTGTCTTTTTCCTTCTCTGGTACATAGAGCAGCCAGTTTTGCAGTGGGGCTCCTCCATCAGCTTTACCACGTTGACAAACAGCTCTTTTGTGATGCAAACAAGAAATAAAAGTGTGAATTGAAGCCTTGTGACTTTTAGACTCTTGCCACATATTAATCCAACTGATCCTGGTGAATAAACTCTGAAATGGTGATGATCATGGGATTTCTTGGGTTTTCCTCAACACCTCTGTGTTAGCTGGCTTTTTGCTAGTGTAACAAGTACCTGAGACAATCATTTCTTAAAGATAAAAGGTTTATTTGGGCTTAAGTCTTGAAGGTTTCTGTCTGATATTGATTGGTCCCACTGTTTTCAGGCCTAGAGTAAAACAGTGCATAATGATGGGAGTATGTGATTTAAAAAAAAAAAAAAATGTTTGTTCATCTTATGCAGGAGAGGAGAGGAAAGGAGAGAAGAGGAGTCAAAGAGACCGGATTACCATAATGTCCCTCAAAAGCACATGCCAATGATGCAGACTTCTAACTTACCTCTACTTCTTAAAGGTTGCATCATTTTCCACCAGTGCCGCGCTGGGAAGCAAGCCTTCAGTACATGGGCAAATCCCAGCAGCATCTTCTGTAGTCTCAAATCCCACTGTTCCCACACAGCCCTCTATCCCATGACTTCCTTTTTCTTCTAATGTGAAGACATTTGCCGGCCTGAAAGCTCTCATCCTCTCCCCAGCACATGACCCTTTTAGACTAACAAGTGACCTCTGGATGAAGGGTAGAGAAAGCATGCCAAAATCTCCCACTCCCTGCCTCCCAACCTCTGCCTAAACTAGCAATAGATGAAGCAATTGTGTTTTAATAAAGAACATTGATTTACCTTTTCAACATTTTAACAAATAGCGGTGCACACAGATCTCTAAAGACTTATGCCCACAATTTGCAAAATTATTTCTTTATCGATCAGCATGGGTTTGTTTTTTGTAGGTTCAGTCAATTAAGCAGCAATGTTGAGGTGAGTGGAACGAGTCAAGCCTAGAAAGTCCCCAGGGAAGGCAGAGATGTGTATTCTGAAACTGAGGCATACCCATGTCTCAGCAGCATGGCCCAGGACCTTGTAAAGAAAAGACAGTACCAGAAAGTCTGAGAGAAATGAGATGTAGATAGAGAGGAGATGCTGAGTTCAGAAGCCAAGTAGATGTGACCTATCATATGAGATCTTGTCTCAAAGAAAAAATGAGTAAAAACAACTAGTATCCACATAGCTTCTGCCTGAGTAGTAACATGTATGTATGTGACAAGCCAAAAAAAAATATGTCCACCCAGGATTCCACTGGACAACAGCATTGGTGACTGGACAATGTGTCCCCTCATTTTCCTTCCCCACAAGGACTCTAGATTGCAGCAAACTCTCAAAACAGTTTTCTAGGTCTAGTACCACTCTTTTCACAATTGCTACTTTGGGGGTTGTCAAATATAAATGTCTTAAAGTGTGTGTATATGCCTTATAACCTGCAAAAAAACAATTTTAATATTCACTCATGTTATTTCCCAACACAAATCTGAGAAGAGGGAAGTGAAATACTCATTTTATTAATGAGCAAACTAAGGCCAGCATTCTGATTCTCCAATCATACTCTGTTCTAGTGCTATATTCATCACCTCCTCCTGGCAGTGACTAAGACTGAAGAATCATGATTGGTTAATTAAACAACAAAAGCAAGGAAAGAAGGAGAAAGAGAAAGGAAGATGGAAAATAAAGAGAGACCTACAATATCGGCACTGCTCTCAAAGCAGAAAATAGGAACACCACAGGGTCAAGAAACATGTGATCTAGAAGAAGGCAGACATGATAAACATAGACCCAACAAAGAACAGTCGCCAATGGTCCTGGTCAGAGCTGTGAATGAGGGAAGAGGGAACCTTTCATTCCTAAAGAAAGGCAGTCAGTGGTGGGAATTTTAGAAGGGTATACTTGAAAAGTTGACATGTGGTACAAGGAAGGAATGGCTGGCTAGGAATCTACCCTCAGACATTGGTAGAGATAAGACTTGAAGATGGAAATCATTCTCGTGGCTCAAGAGGAGGAGGCAATGATGTGGAATCCCAGGCTAGGAGGCAAAAAGCCAGTCAATCTTTAGTACAGAGATGTCTAGACTGACTCAACTCAAGCTCCATGAAAAGCATCATCTCTGGGTCTCCAAACAAAGATCTGCATCCAAGGCTGCACTGCCCCTGACCAAGAGTTGCCCCAGTAGCGAGCTTCTCTCCAGCATCCATTGCCAAAGGGACATGGAGCTACTCACCAATCTTATGCCCTGTGGACAAAAACTTGCCCATCCCTACTTTCCACTGGGAGCACAACAGACATGCTAATAGTTGATCATTCTTTCAGTGGGAAGCCTTCCCTCTCCTCTGGGCAAATATGGACAAGTATCTTCTAGGATCTCTGTGTACTTACACTTGTGATATTTGTTCTTTCAATCATCTACAAGTCTTTCATGTATTCATTCAACAAATATTTATCTGAAGACATGTTTAATAAATATTTTCTTGCTCTGTCACTTACTTGTACTACCCAAAACCCTTCAAAGGGCTTCCTGGTTTCATCAAAGTGAAAAACCAAAGAGTCAAATTAATCTATAAGCCTCTGTAACCCTGCACCTCTCAGAAACCAGCTCCCCTTTTCTTTTCACTCATCCCTTCCAGTGACACTGATGATCTTGCCCTTCCTCCATTCTTCATGCATTTCCAATGTGTCCCTGCTTGGTACCTCCTGACTCTTCTGCTTCTATCATGAGAAGTCTCTCAGCCTCTAATACATAGAAAACAGAAGAGATACCTTCCACATATCTGCCTCCAGAAAGCCATGATTTACCCCCAAAATGCCTCCATATCTCTGCTAAAGCATCATCTTGTCCAACAGACTATCTTGGCCTTATAGGAAAGAGCAACAGTTGCCATCACTGTCCACCCTCTTTGTCAAGCTTCCATTTCCACAGTATTTGTAGCATCCATCACAGAGTATGCCTTATTTACCTGTGCTCTCTCTATCCATTGAAAGCCCCTGAGATTCAAGAAGCCACCCATCCTACTGTCTCCATTGCCTCAGATTGCTTAGGACACAGTACCTGCTCAATGTATATTTGTTCCATGAACTAATTAATGTGTCCAAGGATTGAGTAGAAGCTGGGTGGGACCTCAGTAACGCAGAGAATCTTTTAGCTACTTGCCGTTCCCCATGACCAGTTCTATTCCTTCATTTAAAGGGAAGCATGGCAGCGTGTCTGCAGACTGCCAATAAGAAGCAACTGAGTGAGACACTCACCCCGGACTATTGTCAGAGACAAGACACAGAGCTAAATGATCCATTGTTGAGTTCTGGTCCAGCAGTTCTCATCTAACCTGCAAGTGCCAGGTAATTGGATTGGTAATGGGATATGGAGACTTTCACCTTGAGGTCAGTGCCTCCCTCCCAGGCCAAGAGACAGCTGCAGCTGAAAGGCTTTGTTCTTGGGGGGGGGGGGGGCAGTTCCAAGATCCTTGAGAATCAGGTAAATCTGAGTTTCAAAGTAAGGCCGTTCCTACTTCTAACAACAGAGATAGAAATCGTGTTTTCTATAGTGCCTTATACCCATGGCCATTTAAAAGGCAACCAAGGCCTTGATTTTAATTGATCCCTGGACCAAAGAGGAGGATACACCTGGCCAGGAATGAATCCCTCTGAAATGGCTTCTATATGGCATTGTTGGAGCAGCCATTTAGGATATGACTTTACCATTCTCGGTGACTTTTCTTAGGTGCTAGTCCCCGGGTATAAACTCTGTCCTCAGGGTAAGACTGTCCCATCTGGTCATGAGCAGTGCATTGGGAGGACCAGGACTCCATAGTCTGTAAAACATGGCTTGCAACCCTGGCTTGGCTGCTTGCTGGCTACAACCTCAGATGAATCCTACACTTCTCTTCCCTTGTCTGTAAACCAGAGGTAAGAACTTCCTCTGCATATCATTACTGTGCAGGCTGGAGATAGTGCTCCTTAGGCACTGAGCATAGAGCTCAAGAAACTGCATCAAATGAGCAGCAGGAATCCTCTTTTCTGGAACAAGAAATGAGTAATTTATGACTCTATCCAAGAAGTCCCCTTTTCTGTCATCTGTCATATTTTTCTTAAGGATCAACTAAGCAATAGGCAGAGTGCTAGGCACGGGCTGACCACCCCTTAGCCAAAATGCTTGGACCAAAGATATTTTGGAAGTTGAATTTTTCAGATTTTGGAATGCTTGCAAAGACATAATGAGATGATGGGACTCAAATCTAAAGACAAAATTTATATTTCATGTTCTCCTTATCCACACAGCCGACACATGGCTACATACAAAATTTAGCATGCCTCTTTTCGACTTACATGTGAGGTTAGGTGCGGACTTTTTTATTGTGATGTCATATCCGTATTCAAAAAGTTTCAGATCCTAGAGCATTTCAGGTGCTAGAGTTTCATATTAGGGACAGCCCATCTGCATTAATTAAATAGTAATTAATTAAATAGTTTGGAAAGTAGGACACAGGGGAGAAAGCCACCGATCAAGAAACAGGAAGTAGCAAATAGTCACACAACCCACAGATGAAAGGGCATCTGTTTGGTACCAGGAAGCTCAGTGAAGTCAGGATTGCCTTCCTCGTTGTCATCTAGCCTTTCCCTGGTGTCTATTAAAGTACATACTGGGCACTGAAATTATGTTTGACATGTTTAGATACATGGAAAGGAGTGCCAAGCAGCAAGTCCTGGGTAACCCCTCCTCCTTCCAGAACAGCCAGAGCTAGCTCCCAGAACCTGCACTTGCAGCTGCTCTTCTCCCAGTGATGGCAGCCCAGTCTGTGGAACTCAGCAGCAGAGCTGAACTGACTCACTGTGGTGTGTGGCTGCAGAGTTGACAGAGTGGCCTGATTTTAGGCATGTGACTGCACTGCAGACTAGAGAGCTGGAGGCTTAAGGGAGAGAGACTCCCTATTGTATAAGCCAGGCCATCTGGGGACATGACTCTGACAAGGGGTTAGCATTCTCCAGGGCTAACCTCTGCCACACAACTGCTGCCCTGGCACCTGGACGCCAAGGACATCTCAAAGACCAGCCTCTGGAAGATCCAGGATGGAAATGTACGCGGTCCCTGGGGATGCATGCACAGCCACAAAGAAGGCCTGCTTGCTGAGCCAGCTGGGCTGCTAACTAAGCACCTGAGCCCAAAGCAACCAGAGCAGCAATACAGAAAGCAGGAAAGGCTCTGCCAAAAGAGCCCACAGAGCCCTCACATACCCCACCAATTTGTCTCCCTCTTTCCTTCTCTTCCCAGAAGACCCTGACCTGCAGGAACCTGGCTCTGTTACTGGGAAGCTATAGTCAAATCAGGGCACCCTGACCCTCTTATTTTTCTCCCCCATACAAGGAAACAGCTATGTTCCTTGTTGTCCTCCCCAGAGGAAAGCTAAGAAAATGAAACGAGTTGGCAACCATGAAGGACTCTGGGAGTAAATACATTGGTGCTGAAGCACAGCTGGTGCCCAGTCCCGCTCAGGTGCCAGCCCCCTGAGTACCCTGGAGGAAGCACCTACCATCGCTTCCAGCTGTACAGCAGAGCCTGGCCCAGTGGCCAGCAGCCACAGCAGAAAGTCTATGACTTACATAGGAAAATCAGTGCCACCAGACACAGCCAACAGCAAAACTGGGCCACAGGAGAAGGGAATCCTTGCCAGGCCTTTGTCCCCCAGCCTATAACCCTCTCTCATCCAAACTCCTAGGGCTTCTCCCAGTGACTGACTAGGTTTCCAAGAGATTCCTCCCTGCTTTGAGACTGCCATGGAGAGAGGTCTAGATAGCTAACCGCAAACAAGTTCCCCTCAGCCCAACAGAATGCCATGCCAATCATGAGGAAAAGTTTGTGCCATAACCTTGAAGAGTAATTGTTCCTAGGGCAGTTTCTTGTCACCATGGATGGGGAGGTTGATGTTTCCCCTTTAGTTGCTGTACATCTGTGAGTCCTGTCCCTTCCACATGGCACAGATGTGCGTGTGCCTGTAGGTGCTGTTGGGAAGTCAGATATCACAGAAGGCACAAGTGAGCCTAAGAAGGAGAGTGAGGAGGGCCAGAGGGGAAGAGGACAGCTGCTTCCTAATGATGCATTTGGTAACAGCAAGGAGACAATTTACTGCTACTGTTTTTATGCATATTAAACCACTAATCTATGTCCTGTTTTGGCAACACAGGCTACCTCACATCTGTATGCCTTACCTACAATCTGTAAAGCTAATTTGTTAAACAGCTTTCCTCTCCCATGGGGATGAGGTCATTGGTCGCAGAAGATTGATTAAGCTCTCGGAGAATCAACATTAATGAAAATCAACACTGCCTAATGAGTGTTTTTATGGCAGCCTCATAAAGAAGAATTTTAAAAGGAGAAACAAATAAACAGGAACAGCAAGAAAGACTAGCAGCCTGCCCTCCCTGTGTCTCTCCATCCCCACGTAAGCTTGTCCCAACAGCGAGGCATCACTTGGCTGTGCCAGCCTCTGCCCCTCTGCCCATCTCAGGCTCATTAGCATTAGGCCTGAAAAGTTTGCAGGTGTGCATGGGCTCATGTTAGTTTCCAAGCCATTTCCTTTTGTTCAGGCCAACTGTCATGTCTCCAGTAAAGTTGCTGCTCTGAGAATCACAAAGGCTAATGCATTAAAAAAAAAAAAAAAAAAAAAAAAAAAAGCAAACAAAAACAAAAACAAAACCCACAGAACTAACCCATCAAGCACTACGTAAATAAATGTATTCTTGTTTCAGTACCATGGGATAGTAGCCAGAAGGTCAGATAATAGAGCCATGCACACTGGGTTGAATCCAGGCTCACAGATAACCCCAGTAGCTGACCAGTTGTAAAACCTTCAGCCAGGCACTTACCCTTCTTTGAACCGTGTGATGTCCATAAAATAGGATAATTCTAGTGTTGTTCTCTTAGAGTTTGGTAAACACTAAGTTGAAATGAACAGAACATTGCCTGGACAGGGCCTGGCACTTGATAAGCAGCTCAGAGATGCAAATTGTTATGATAACCTTCATTATCTTCTCACCATGGAATGGTAGGACAGTGGAAGCATTGTCCCACTCACCAACAGCCACAACTAAGCCACACAGTGGCCACAGCACCAGGAACCCACTCTGAGCTCCACCATAGCCTGCACCCTTTGTCTAGGGAGTCCCTGTGCTGGAGAGCAGGGGCCAGCAAGAGACAGAACAAACTGATGTTCCCAAGGAAAAATATGCCATGTTTTGCTATACAAAGGAACCACTGAAGAAGGCTCACATAATTGCAGTTAAAGATGGTGGTGTGAGGGAAGTGAGAACCAACCATTCTCGTCACACTGTCTATAACAAGAAATCAGGCTTAAATTGAAAAGAGAAAGATGTCGATAAAGGTGTGAAGACCCAAGATGGGAAAGATATGAAGGGAGGGAGGGAAGAGGAGAGAGAGAGTCTCAGAAGAAACTTCCCCCAGGATGTTTGGGAAATAAATATATAAAGAAATGAATCAGTTAGAAAGTCTGTTCTTTCCTATTTTTTCCATTTTGTTCTTCACGTCTCTAATTTTACCTAAATGATAATTTTATGAGCAAATCAAGTTATACATAATACATTTTATGTTTCTTAGCAAAATGATTTTAGATATGTAAATTGCACTACAAAAATAAATATTGCATGCTATTCTAATTTTTCACCAAATTTACATCCTCATTCTCCCCGGCCCCCAATTCTTCAACTCTCTTTCTCTAATGGTTTTAACATGTCCAAGGCCTTGACATTTATAAATTTAGCTTATTTCTGAGACAGAAGTGACTATACATAGGCTTAGGTGGTTTGTTATGCTAACTGACAAGGTTCTAAAGTCATAGCAACTGTCATTCTTTTAACTCTGAGATGATGCGAAGATGTATATAACTGTATGGAACAGAAAAAGATGAAGTCTGGTGGGTAATCCAGATTTCTGTGGCAAGAGTCTAGTAACATCTCCATTACATGTGCTGCCTTTTGTCAGAGTTGGAATTATTTGAAATAGCGTCAGGACTTGATCTTTTCAGTTCCCGGGCTGTGTGAGTTCTCCCCAGCCTCAGAGGAAGACACTGATTATGGGTACCCTTCTTGTGGTCCCATTTCTAGCATTTCTCTGTGGCATCCAGTTCTGCATGGAACCCAAAGTACTTGGCACTGACTTTCTCGAATGAGACTGATGTCCGGCCTTATCTTTTGGAGACCCCAAGTATTCAAAACCATTGGTAAAATTACACAGAACTCTGTTGTTCAAGGTGGTAGCTACTAGCTGCAAGTGTTTATTTAAGTTACTAGGAGTAAACAAGGTGGCAGCTACAGGTCCTTGGTCACCCTACCAGTTTTCCATGTGATATTTTAGGTAATGTGCCAGTCAGCATGGACACAAGAGGTTTCCATCATGGTAGAGAATTCTGTTGGCCAGCACTGATCTGTAGAGAAATATAAGATAGCACATAGCAGTTAAGTGCTTGCTATATACCAGGATTTCCACACTTCAGGGGTTCATTAAATTCTCCAGTAATCAGTTCAATGGATGATGTCACCCTTGCTTTCCAGATGAGGGACTGGTAGTTTCAGGAAGTTAACCTAAACAGAGCTCTGCAGTCAGTGTCAAAGCTGTGAGTTCAGGGCTGTCCAGTCTTGAAGGTCTGCTATGAGTAATAACATAAAACCAATGTAAGATGGAAGTGTGGAACAGGCACAAGTGGGACGGGGCAAGTGGGAGAGGGGCAGAAATTCCAACAATTAACTTTACCAGAGGAAGCTGACTCCTATCCCTGCTCCACATACCTCCCATGAAAGAAGCGATGCCTGCCAAGTTCATCATTATGTGAGTCTTCACACAACAGCAAACACCAAGTACCCTTCAAGACCACAGGGCCAAGAAGCGGGAACAAGTACAACATTAAGTGTACTTGCATCTCACTGGATGACAGCACATCTCACAGGGGACCTGGATACTCCATGGATCCTCTGCTGTAGTGGCTTTGAGGGCCTCTTCAACTTAAAAAACTGAGAGTCTCTCCGTTGAATTTAGCCCAAGTTGCTCCTTTGAACTTAGCCCAAGTTGCTATCGGAAGCTCAGGAACATAGGTTGGAATCCCTGTGAAATATTGCTATGAAAACAGCTACACAGTCATAATCCAGAGCATCTTGAGTCTTCTCTGAGTGGCAGAAACTTGTCATCACCCTTCCAAATAGCTGTGGGATAGGCCAATCTGAATAAATAGCCTTAAGTTCTGAAGTCACTGAGTGGCAATGGCTTGCAAAAGGAAGATGGCTCAGAGACAAGGCACACTCATAGCACAAGTCACATACTTGTCATGACCATGACTGGGCTTTAAGTTTCATGCACTAGACTTGGAGATCATGATCTAAACAAAGGGAGCATACTAAATACTGAGTGGAGAGCAAAAGTCTCCTTGATCACATCTGGGGTCTACTTTGGAAAGAACGCAGCCTATATGTGGGATCAAAGAAGCTGGACATGATTGTGAATGACTGCTGATGAGCCATGTGATCATTTATCATTCCCGTTTCATTCTCATTCCTAGAACATGGAAGACTCTTGAGAAATGATCTGCTTCAGAAGTCTGGAGTCAGGCTTCATTGTCTCATTGGTCAGAGTTCTCCAGATGCAAAAATAAATAAATAAATAAATAAATAAAATTAAAAAAAAAAAAAAAAAAAAAAACCAACCAACCACAACAACAATAGGGCATACAGATACAATTTTTATTTTTTAAAATTAATTTATTCTTGTTACATCTCAATGGTTATCCCATCCCTTGTATCCTCCCATTCTTTCCTCCCTCCCATTTTCCCCTTATTCCCCTCCCCTATTCCTGAGGGGGATTACCTCCCCCTGTATATGCTCATAGGGTATCAAGTCTCTTCTTGGTAACCTGCTGTCCTTCCTCTGAGTGCCACCAGATCTCCCCCTCCAGGGGACATGGTCAAATGTGAGGCACCAGGGTACGTGAGAAAGTCATATCACACTCTCCACTCAACTGTGGAGAATGTTCTGACCATTGGCTAGATCTGGGTAGGGGTTTAAAGTTTACCGCCTGTATTGTCCTTGGCTGGTGCCTTAGTTTGAGCGGGACCCCTGGCAGATATAATTTTTTAAAAGGAGATAGTTATACTAGAAGAATTGGCTCAGAAGCCAAAATTAACCATCACAGTTAACTTCAGGAAAAACATATTCTGAAAAACACTGCTGAGTTTTGAAGAAAAAACAACAACAACAACAACAACAACAGATACAAAGGAAAAGAAATCTTTCCATGGTCAACTTAATTTGGAAAGCGTTTGATTAACAAGGTTCACCTGGGCAATTTAAGTTGGGTTTTCTCTGTATCTTTTAAATGATAATGAGAGGAATAAAGAAAGCTGCCTTTTCCAAGCTCAATTGACCACAGAATTCTTTTCCCAGAGAGCTTCTTGTGGGACTATTGTTCTGTGGAAACTCCTGAGCAGGACCTGCAGCTTTAGCTCTCTATTGCAGTCTTTAGATAAAGCAAATGTGCTATGTTGAGGGTTGTTGGCCAATCAATGACTTATATCACTGTATGAAAGATCAGTAGAAGTATGGCATCCCCTTGTCTATCCAGGCAGGTCGACAGCCTGAGAATGCCTCATCTCTATTAAAGTTGATCCCAAGAACATAGATTTATTCTTTTTCTACTTCTGTGCTCACAGTACAATGACCAGCTAGCAATCAGTCTTAATCCTGCACCACAACAACACTGAGTTATTTATCTATTAATGCGTTTGAACACCTACCTCAGGTGCAGTCTTATATAGTGGGGAGAGATAGAATTCTATAAAAGACAAAAAGATTATTCCAGCTTTCCAGGAACTCAAAACCTAACTGGGCAAATTAGAAATGTGCAGTTTTCTCCCTGGGGAGCCCTCTGCTCCCCGCCACTGCTCACACCTCCACTTTGAGATGCCTTCTCTGTGATCCCTGTACTCAATTATCTTTCTCAAAACGCCTTCATTTTCACAATCGCAACTAGAGATAGCTCTGTGGTTTTGGGCCTGTGTACTGTATGTATTATTCATAGGCTCTCTTGTTTCTGAACAACTTATGAAAACCAACTAGAGATTAATTCATAAAAAATAAGCTTTTTCTCCCTCTTCCTTTGCAAGGCCAGATCTGTTTCTCTGCCACAATTGTATTGGCTGATTGGGTTTCTGCTCTCCCTCTGCCCTCATTCTGTAGGAAAATCATGTCTCTTTAGTATTGCCGCCACATATCCTTTCATGTGCCTGAAATATATACCATTGTGTTCTGACTTTTGTTTAGCGCAAAATCCCTTTCATGCTCTGTCTTCTGCAAGGTCCCTCTGTCTTGGCAGCCAAAGACACTTCTGTTTGCAGCTGGGCGATTTTCATTGTACTCTATACATCGCAAGTTCTTTGTTCTGTAAGGTGGCCTTTTGTAGTTGAGTTTGCTAATGTTTCTAACTGAAAGCAGACAGAGCCATACTTCCTCAGTCCCATTCTGTTCTAAGGCACAGTTGTCAAGCTCACGAGTGGAACCAAGAGCCTCTCTGTCCACAGGAGAGGAGATGGGTAGAGAGGAACATCAGAAAAGATGTGCATGTTACTCTTTGAAGCCAAGCGAACCGGCTGTTTGATCACTAGGAATTTGAATCTGAATTTCAGGCATCTTAATTCTTTCCTCCCAAAAGGAATATGTTGTTACTTGTCTTATTAAGAACCATTGATCAGCTTCCACCTCTATGGTTTAGGCCTAGACTAACTGCTATGAGCTCAATCCCTCTCTGACTTCCAACTCACATTGGGAATTGGAAAATCACAGATGATAGTATCCTAAATTTTGTTTATACACACACACACACACACACACACACACACACACACACACACACACACACTTTACCATGATCACAAACCATCCTCAACATCTCATTCCCAAAATACAGTTGGGATTTTTTATTTAAAAACAAAACAAAACAAAAACCTATACAACAAATGAATCTAGGCCCAGAAGCCTAGCCTATGAGAAAGTATCAGACATACCATCTGCCCCCCCCCATACCATGTCTCCAGTGTCATCTCCTGATGCCCCTCCATGGTGTAGTATTTCAGGTAGTTAGAAGGGTAGAGAGTGTGGTGTAGAAATGGGTCTATGAAGAAGAAAGAAGGGCATGAAAAGGCATTGACTCACAGGGACATTGTTTTCCTACTACACATCAGTTAAACCATGGAACAGTATCTTTGAAAATCTCACACGGGTCAACTTGAACTTGCATGATGACTCTAAACTTCTTTGATGGTGTGTGATTTGGGGCGTGGGATATTTTTGTCTTCTAGTTGGCCATATTGAATCAATGTGTTTTTAGAACCTAATTTTAAAAGATATATCCTGACACAAATTGCTGTCATTTTCTTCTTCCTCAATCACATTACTTTAACTCACTGGTATACTTTTCCTTCTAAAAGAGCATCCTTTGATATCCACATCAATATACACAGAAAACTCATTCTCTCCCTTGAGAATCGTCTTTCTCCCTCTCTCTATTTGCTTCTTTCTTTTCCTTGTTTTTGTTTGCTGCATGCTCTTCATCCTATTCCCGCTTCTTGACTAATTACAGTTTATTAGTTGTTATGGCAACTCTGTGTTGCTTTCAGCATCTCCCGTGATATGGCTACAAATGAAGATGTGAGAAAATGAAGACAGGTTTTATTTTGCCCCCAGTTTCCTCCCTAAGCTTTTCCTCCATCGTCATTATCATCGCCACTGACTTTCTCCCTGTGAATCCTGCACCCTTAAAAACAGGTAGCAACGAAGCCCCTAAATAAATAATAAAAAGCCGTGGCTGTTCTCCCGCAGAAGTACTGCTTACTACCATAACAGAAATGGAGTTATGGAGTGCTTGAACTGAAGTTGCATGTTGTGTTTTGTGACACTTTTGGAGGCAGCTTCTCAGTTTTGGAACGGTAGACACCACAGCAAGCCAAGTGTGTGAAGGGAAAGCAGGTGGAACACTCAATTCTAATTCTTTCTGGCTTCTGCTTATGCCATCTATGCCCTACCTAAGACCTTATGGATGATCGCCATCCATGCCTATTAGAAACATCTTATTCTCTTGATTGCAGCCAAGATTCTGTAGCCAAGTCCTCTCTAAATTGTGATTAAATTACCTATCTACTGCATTCACACATCTTATGGCCTTGTCTGTACTCAAGATCCCATAGACAAGTCCTGTCTGGATCAGAACTAAACTATCTACTAAATTCATGAAAGGATCATGAAACTTCTGGCTAAATTTTTCCAGACTCCATGTTCCACACTCTTTAGAAAAACACCCCATGCCTATAGGTCTCCCTAACAACTTATTTTGCTGTCATGCTTTCTGTGATGTCTGTCACCTTGGTATCCAAGCACTCTAGCAAATTTGTAAGGCTAAAAACAAACACTTATGTAGGAAAGGAGACAAAAGCTTCTCTCTTCTGCTCTCTCATCTCCATAGGGACAGGGTCGCACAAAGAGGCTGTGAATCTCCAAGGTCACACTTTACAAAGACAGAATAACAAAACCAAAGGGGAAAAAAACCGGTGAAATCATAACTTCGAGTGCCCAACCTCCATGATACAACAATGATGATTAAAATCAGTGCCACTGGTTTTGTAGAAAATACCAGAGGGGATTTGGGGGATCCAGGCCATAGCCAGGAAAGAATGGGCATAAAATCAAACACAAGTCCTTCCTCCCTAAGATCTGCACTTTGACTTCCTTTCTTCCTATGGAATATCCAAGTATAATGGCATTTGCTGGAATGTTCAAGGTTTCATTCAGTTATTACGTCAATTAACTACTAATTAAGGGATTTCCACAGACAAACAAATGTTGGAGCAGACTATGACTCCAACTATAGACACAGCTTCATAATCTAGTGAGAAGATATAAGACATATGTGTAAAAATGTGTTCTGTGCTCCTTTGAAGAATTTGGAGATTCTAGACTCCAAAGAGACAGCAATGGGAAAAACACAAAAATATTTTAATTTAAAAACATTATTATGATAGTGGGAAAATTAGCAATAAATGGAGAAATGAATGAATATGATATATTCCATTAAAATGGTATAATATACAATATGACATAGCATAATAGAGGAATTGAATGAAGTGCCTAGCATTGAATGTATTTATCATAAGCAGGCTGTTAAGATACAGCCCAGGACGGCCTTGAACTCCTAATCCTCCTGTCTTTTACTTGCAAGTGCCTAGGATTCCAGACATGCATCACTATACTCAGCAATCATCTTTTTCCACACAAAATTTAAGCAGCTGAATAAAAAGGATGGTCTTGTTTCAGAGTTCCTGTGTAACTCTTAGCTCACAAGCAGATCTGCTAGTCTGCTGGCTGATCTGACTTCCTCTAGGTTACTTAGCAACCTCTGACATCATCACTTGCCCGCCACTAGGTGTGCCAGGGGCCCAGGATATAAAAAGGGCCTACCTGCCACTGTTTCTTTCTCACTCCTGCACTTCTCCCTTGCACTTTCTCTAAGGGTGCACCCACTCTCTCTTTCTACCCTCATGGCTCATTCAGACCCCGAAGCCTCTCCCCTTCCCTTCTCCCCAAATAAATGTCCCCACATTCATATCAGTTGCATGGCTTCTTATTTCATATTTAACAGTAACAACCCAGAATTTAAATGTAAACTGTTTTTGTAATAAGTAACTATTGCAAAGGTCTCATTTGTCCACTTGCAAGTTATGTAGAATTGCATTCAGCGCCCATGTATGATGTGCTGACCTACATAGAGTCAATTCAGGATCCAGAAGAGGCTAATGACCAAAATGTTTGAAGAAATTTGGGGGCAGTTGAAAGTTGATATTTTGAGGCTCAGGTCTGGGGGGGGGGGCAAATCTTTAAAAATGTAGGCTTTGTGGGAATCATTGTAATCTACATTCAAGGTACTAAGACTGACTTCTTTACCTTGACTATTTAAGGAGATTCCCTTGGAGTGGCTGACAGTGAAAATAAAAACCCAACCTTCTTGGTTGTTTTAAGACAAGGTGATATGTAATTATTTAAAATATTATAGCATTAATTCATGTAATTAGATAGCAACATCTTATTTAACGTTCACTATTACTATTAATATTTTTCTGTCATCCAGTGATACAGCCAGTTGGGTAACATAGAGGCTGAAACTCCTCAGACAAATAATGTCAGAGAAACTTACTATGGTACTTCATTGTATTTTCTCTGATTATATTATTTCTCTGCTTATGTTATTCAAAATAGCCACTACCCCTCACCTGAAGGCTGATGCAAAGGGATAGTGTTTATGACCAGCATTCTGCTTGCCAACTAGAGATACCAGATAAATAGCTCAGGTGAGTTAACCCAAGCTGGCACTATTACTCTTTCTGTAATTTAAAAACTGTGGAAGTGCCTTGAATTAGTTCCACAGTAAAGAAGAAGGAAGAGCCACACAGAATGGGGCTTCGTGCAGTGAGAGCCCACAAGGCTGGGAGGACTAATGACAAGCCTGAAATGGACCCATGTGAGGAAGATTGACAAAACGTCTTCAAAGAGCCTGAAGAATCCACAAGGAATGTAACCTACCTGAATAAAATGTAACTCTCTCTTAAAAAAAAAAAAAAAAAAGAAAAGTACGACCAATATGCCTTCTGGTGTGTCACCTGCAGTGTCCAACATATAATAAAAAAAAATTACTAGACAGCAAAGAATATGTGGCCTGTAAAAAGGAAAATAGATAGCCAGGTGAAACAGATCCTAAGATCATTTGATTAGAATTAGCAAGCATAAGCACAAAATAACTACTATAAATATATTTAACGGCCATATAATGCTAAAGTATAAGTGAAGCTAACTAAGTAGAAATATACGAAGGGATTCTAGAAACTAACTGGAGATTTATAACAATGAAATGCAAATGCCTGAAATGATATGTACTGAGTGGGCTGAAGCAGGGAGGAGGGCTGGAGCAGGGAGGAGGGCGGGAGCAGGGAGGAGGGCTGGTAAGAGACTGTGGTCAGGGATTGTACAAAGACCCCCGTGTGTCATCCAAAGTGAAGATAAGGAGGGGGGGAAACCGTGTTACAAAGAAAATTGACAGAGATTTGACATTTATGTGTGATGCTCTTGGGTATTATAAGATACCAATAATTACTTTTGATAATAAAAGAGAGAATAGGGGAAATTTAAATAATAAGACAGAATTACCTAAATCAAGAATTTTATCTTCTGGTCAACTCAGTGTATAATTTAAGAGAAACTAAGCACATTATATTTTGATTGCTGAAGCCCAACTGTAACAGAAGAATCTTAAACATGTACAGAGAAAAAAAAAGATGAAAAAAAATAAAGATGCATTAGTAAAGGTGACATGGTTGTTCAGCAAGTGCCAAAAGATAAAAAGATAACATTCTTGGGGACACTGAATGAAAAAAACAAAACTAAAAACCAAATGTAATCATTACCCGGAATTTTTACATTTGGCAAAAAAAAAATAGTAACAGCTTTGAAAACAAAATCTACTTTTCAATGTGTCTAAACCAAAACAATTTGTACTCAGCCGTCTGTCACCAGGATACATCCTGAACTCAGGGCTTCAACCACGGGATGGTATTTCTAATGTTCACGGACTAAAGAGCACATGGGAGGGAAATACTAACAAGAAAGATAAATGATGGAATTTTTCATTCTCCTTATCTTCAAAAGATTTCGTTGTATAAATCATTAGAATCCCAAAAGGTGAATTCATGGCTTAAAGTAGAATATATGAAAACAGTAGCATGCCGAGTACAGGGCCTGGCACAGCAGTGGAGCCCAGCATCACGGACACTCTCCGGAGACTGAGGCAGCATGACCACAAGTTTGAATGTGAAGAGGATGGACGAACAGCCTAGCAATACTGGCACTGGACAGGCTATGGCAGGATGGTCATGAGTTTGAAGCCAGCTTGGGATACCTAGGAAAAACTCCTATAGGAAAGGAATAAAGATGGAAGGAAGGAAGGGTTAAATTTTTTACTTTTGTACAATTTTATATGGAAAATTGCAATATTAACACCAAGAAAGTTGATACCTATGATTATTTTTTAATCCTTGAAGCATTTCTGAAGTAATCCAGATTGGCAAAAAAAAAAAAAAAAAAAAAAAAGTAGAATGAAGATAATTGAATACTAAAATAATCTGATGAGTTCAAGAGAGGAAAAAGATAAACCTGGAAACCAAGGCGAAGGTGAAGCAATTGGAAAACAACTGGTAAAATAGTAGATTAAATCTAGGAGCAACAACAATTGCATTAAAAGTCAATGGAATGCACACTCCAATAAATATCACAGACTTTTTTCCCAACTGACTAGGAAAACTCAGACTAAATTACATGCTGTCTACGAGAGGTGCACAAGAAATGCAGATAAGTTGAAAGTAGAAGAACAGAGTAAGATTAATCACTCAAACAGTGATCATAAGAAGCCATGTGTGGCTATATTGATATCAGATAAAATAGATATCTTGACAAGTAAGCCTCCTACAGACAAAGAAAGAGAGATCAGAATGTAAAAGAAATCAATTATTCTTGAAGATAATACAATTCTGAGTGAGGTGCTTATAATAATAGAGCTTTAAAATACATGAGGATGAAAGGACAGGAAGAAGGGGAGAGATACACAAATAAACAGTCATAATAAGAGACTTAAAACTCTCTCACTAAAATTATTTAGAAAATTCAATAAGAAAATACAAAGATTTATTTGGCTGGAGAGATGGCCCAGCAGTTAAGCACTTCCTGCTCTACTAAAGGACAGCAGTTCAGTTCCCAGCACACACATCACAAATGCCTGTGACTCTGGCTCCCAGGGAATTTTGGATTTTATCTTGCCTCTGTAGGTACCCACACACATTTGGCACTCATTCACATAGATACATACACATATACACAAATAAAAATAAATATTTTTAAAATTAAATTTTGTACAGATTACACTAATATTGTTTTTTTACATCACCTCCAAACTACAGAATACACATATTTTCAAATAGCATACACAAACAGATAGTACATATAGACCATATGTTGTATTGCAAAGGAAATTCTAATACCTCTAAGGAAATTGAAACCTGGCACATATGTTTGCCAACAATGGGGTAAAAATAAGAAAATAACAAGATATATAGAAATCCTCAAATATTTGGAAATTAAACAACCTGTTTCTAAATAAACCGTAGGTCATATGAAAATCAGGGATTTAAAAATAATAAACACACAACATATTGCGGTAGAGATAGTGTTCAGTGGCAGATGACACAAGGGGTTCATCTGCCACCATCGTAGAAAGAGGAAGAAAGACGGGGAGGAGCAAAAGAAGGACAGAGGAAGGGCTGGAGAGGGAGGAGATAAAGGAAATGAAGGAGATGTGTGAGTTTATTTCTCGCTTTTCAATTTGATTCCACTGGTCTGTTTCTTTTTTTTTTTTAATTTATTTATTCATATTACATCTCAATGGTTATACCATCCCTTGTATCCTCCCATTTCTCCCTCCCTCTCATTTTCCCCTTATTCCCCTCCCCTATGACTGTGACTGAGGGGGACGTCCTCCCACTGTTTATGCTCACAGGGTATCAAGTCTCTTCTTGGTAACCTGCTATCCTTCCTCTGAGTGCCACCAGGTCTCCCCATTCAGGGGACGTGGTCAAATATGAAGCACCAGAGTACATGTGAAAGTCAGTCCCCACTCTCTACTCAACTGTGGAGAATGTCCTGTCCATTGGCTAGATCTGGGTAGGGGTTCGAAGTTTACAGCCTGTATTGTCCTTGGCTGGAGCCATAGTTTGAGCAGGATCCCTGGGCCCAAATCTGCCTATCATAATGTTCTTCTTGTAGGTTTCTAGGCACCAGTCTGTTTCTATGCCAGTACCATGCAGTTTTTATTACGATTGCTCTACAGTACAACTTGAGATCAGGGATGCATATACATCTAAAAGATCTTTTATTGCACATTATTTTCTTAGCTTTTCTGGGCTTTTTGTTTTCCCATATGAAGTTAAGATTATTCTTTTAAGGTCCATAAAGAATTGTTGGTATTTTGATGGAGAGTGCATTGACTCTGTAGATTGCTTTTGGTAAGATGGTCATTTTTACTATGTTAATCCTACCTATCCATGAGCATGGGCAAGCTTTATATCTTCTGATACCTTCTTCAATTTCTTTCTTCAAGCACTTGAAGTTTTTTTTTTTTTTTTTTTTTTTTTTTTTTTTTTTTTTCATAATCCCACACACCTATGGACACTTAACTTTTGACAGAGAAGCCAAGACCATACAGTGTAAAAAAGAATCCATCATCAACAAATAGTGATGATCTAACTGGATGTATACATGTACAAAAATACAAATAGATCCATATTTATCACCCTACACAAAACTCATGTACAAGTGGATCAAGGACTTTAACATAAAACCAGAAACATTAAATCTATTAGAAAAAAAGTGAGGAGGAGTCTTGAACTCATTAGCACAGGAGATAACTTCCTCAACAAAGCGCCAACACATCAGGCTCTAAGACCAACAATTAATAAATGGGACCTCTGGGCCAGAAGGCTGAAGATGATGCTCCCGCATTATAGTGAATTTTGAGTGACTGTTCAGGCAACAAACTGTAATCTTCTCATGTAGGAAGCTGCTAACCTGCACTCCCTGTTTACTCAGGTAAATCAATTTTATTCCTTCTCAAGTCTCTGATGGGGTTGAAGACCAGATAGATTCGTTTTACAATTAAGCTTAGTTGTTTAGGGGCTAAGATGTTTTTTAGGTCTAGATAGATGTTTTGAGTTGAGAATGATGAGATATGGTAGATATTGATTTACATTCAGGATTTTAGACTCATCAAGATAGGAAAGATTTTTTTTTTCTTCAAGGCTGCCAAATACAAATAGCCAAAACACTAGGTTCTTTTTGCTGTAGGCAGTTTACTGTATATATGTGTAATAATGTAAATGTATATGTAAAAAATATTTAACAAAAATTTGTAAAAAACAATATAAATAAATGGGACCTCATGAAACTGAAAAGCTTCTTAAAGCAAAGGACACTATCACTAAAACTAAACAGGAGCCTAAAGCCTGGGAAAAGATCTTTACCAGCCCTACATCCCACAGAGAGCTAATGTACAAAATATATAAAGAACTTGAGAAATTAAGCACCACCAACAAACCAAACAATCCAATTGAAAAATGGGGTACAGAGCTAAACAGATAATTCTCAACAGAAAAATATCAAATGGCTGAGAAAGCTTAAAGAAATGTTCAACATCCTTAGCCATCAGAAAAATGCAAATCAAAACCACTCGGATATTTCCATATTAAACCCATATTAAACTGAGGTGACAGCACATGTTGTCAAGGATGTGGCAGAAGAGGAACATTCATTAGATAGAAAGGCACGTTCTATTCAGTCTTGAACTACAGGTACTAGCCAGTAAAACAAAGCTTGAAAGCCAAACAAAATCCTTCCAATTGGAAAGGGAAAAATTCCATGGTTATTCAGAGATTTTCTACAAATTCTTATAGAATCCACACACAGAAAAAAGAATACAATGAGATATATTTGTATAATGTATACTGAATATACATTTTTAGGATGTAGTAAATATACATTATACAAGCGGATATTTTAAAAGATTTAGAATAGCATCATTAAGACTAAAATTAGGAGGGCAGAGATACAGTGTACATGGTGGCATGCTGGACTAGTATAAACAAAGCTCTGGGTTCTGTCTCCAACACCATAAAAAGCTAGATGGTAATATACATCCCTAATACCATCACTTGGGAAATGGATGAAGGAGGATAAAAAATGCTACATGAGACATGTCTTAAAATAAGTGTTTGTGGTGTGTGTGTGTGTGTGTGTGTGTGTGTGTGTGTGTGTGTGTTCTAAACTGAAAACTGTAAAATATTGCTGAAACAGATTCAAGGAAACATAAACGAAGAGATCTAAGATGTCCCTAGCTAAGAAACTCAATATTGTTAAATATCAACTCTACAAATTTCTTGTCATTGAAATTGAAGTAATACTTCCAATTGACCACTTTACCAAAAATTATTAAATTGATTATTGCATTTATATCTGAGTAGGAATGGTCTATAATTGCCTAAGCAATCCTAAAAAGAAATTTGCATTATCTAATTTCAACACTTTGCAATTTCACTGGACTGTTAATTATACGTTGTGTATATTTTCAGAGCACATTGAACTGCACACGAAAGATCTGAACCTTTACTATGTAAATTTCACAATAATTAAAAAACAACACATTGCGATGTCCTACTGGAAGGCCACATCAACAGAAGATAAGAGGATTGTTAGCTGTTTCTAAGTGAGAAGTTGAGCACACATATCTCAGGTGCCTTTTCCAGTCTCCTTTAGTAATCAATGGTGACGGATTACTCTGTGTCAGCCTGTATAAACCAAAGCAACTAATAATTCCTTCTCTCTGTATTCCCAAGTTTAAATTGGCCAAAAGAAAAGGAATTTGCCCAAGATTTGGAAGGTTGAAATGAAACACAATGAAGAAGTTTCTCTGAAGTTTCCGCAGTCAGATGTGGTGAGGAGCACATGGACACTTGCCCAATCTTTCCACCTTGTTCTAACACTCCCTGTTAGTCTTCTAGCCCAAAAATTCTCAACCTGTGGCTCACAACCCCTTTGGCAAACCTCTACCTCCTAAAATATTTACATTACAATTCATAATGGTAGCAAAATTACAGTTAAAAAGTAGCAATGAAAAATAACTTAATGGTTGAGGGCCACCACAACGTGAGGAACTGTATGAAAGTGTTGGAGCATTAGGAAGGCTGAGAATTGCTCTAGCCCTTCTTCCAAACTGATGACCCCGTTGGTCAACAAAAGACACACACTCACTGTCAGCCAAGCTGCAAGCCCACAGAGGACATCACTTTATCTTGTATCTTTCTTGTCAATCCCCTTTGTAATTCTACTTCGTAGACTGGGCATATCTCAGATTGCCCACTTGGATACTGGCTTATTTGCTGTCCTGCCAAGCCCTCTGCAGACCTTCACTGCGGCATCCCCTTCCCAGCTAGGTAAAGTCTAATTGCTATCATAAGTCTCTTATCCGTGTTATTTACAGTGACTCTAATTTCACAACAGAATTCTAACTTAAAATAGAGCAACTCCAGCGTCACTGGGTCACTTGGAAAGGGCAAAAGGTGATAGGAGCTCAGTGAGTCCCATGAGGTGGAGGAATATTATACAGCCCTGTGGCATAAACACCACCAAATCAATGTTGTCATCAAGGAGATGAGGTTAAATTACAGTTGATTGTCTGTGTGTCCTCTAAGCATTCTCAGAATCCTAAGAGAAGTATTCAAATAAGCCTCCTGCTGAAATCATCTGATGCAGGTTGTATTTTTTAAACTGATCCCCCTACGCTTGCCTTCTCAGGTCCTTTAGAAGACCAATATGCATAACAATTCCAACGATGAGAAGGATGGGAATAAGGCTATACATGCATGTGGGCCTACATTTATATTTCTCCACCAAAAATTAAGGAAAAAGATAGTGCACGTCATTTGAAACACATACAAATAATCCACGAGATATCAATAACCTAATCTTTAAATTTAGGTTATTGTGGAAACTTGTGAAAATATCATATTCTTATTTTGCATTTTATACACCATAAAACTCGAGGGAAGCCTATATCCACTTCTTTATAAAGGAAGAAAAAAGAACTTGATTTATTCTATGTGCTAAGCATAATTACTTTTTGTAACTATACTGTGTGGAAAGTAGTATTAGCTCAATTTTATAGATGAACTCCAGGCTTAGAGATGTGAAATGACTCAGTTAAGACCATACAGCAGGCAGCTAGGAGAGTCATGACCTGATCTCATACTCACCTGAAACTCACAGACTCTCTGCCAAACCACCCCCTTTTGCAGAATGGACCAATGTTTGAGGAACAAAGAAAGGCATTTTGTAGATATCATTCTTGCAAAATTATTTCAAAATACGCATAATAGTAATTTTTAAAGCTGAGTATGTACTTCAGGGGTAAAATACACATACTTAGCATGTATGAAATTCTGGGTTTGAATATCAGTACTGAAAAATAAATTTACATGACTTTTAAAGACTTTCAGAAACCTTATGGATTTAGGTGGCTCTATTCAAATCAGCCACTTTGAGAGAATTTACATAATTCCTGAGTCCCAACATTGATATTTCCCAAGATATTTTGAAGTTCCTCTTCCAGAATTACAGAAATGCAGCACAGCTTGTGCGCACACGCGCACAAACACACACATACACACACATACACACACATTCACACACATACACACACACATACATACACACACACATACACACACACACACACACACACATACACACACATACACACACACATACACACACACACATACACACACACACATACACACACACATACACACACACATACACACACACATACACACACACACACACACACACACACACACACACACACATTCACACACACACACACACACACACATACATACACACACACATACACACACATACACACACACACACATTCAAACACATACACACACACACATACACACACACACATTCACACACATACACACACACACATACACACACACACACATACACACACACACATACACACACACACATACACACACACACACACACACATAACACACACACACACACACACACACACATACACACACACACACATACACACACATACACACACATACACACACACACATTCACTAAATACACAAAATATACATGTACAAGTGTCATATGCTGGTATGCTCGGACAACTGCTTAAGCATATAACATGCAGATCAGCATCTGTGGCTAGATAGTAAGTGTAAGATATTTCCTCTATATTCCCTATGTATGCACAGCATCTAAAGTGACTTTTTTGAAAAACAATATTTGGAAAATTTCAAGTAGACTCCAGGAAAATCTTTACTAGGCACACAGTAAACAGAAAGTACCATCACAAAGAAAGCTAAACAGTGTGACCTTTGTTACTTTCCTTTTTGTTTTCCCTCACACTGAGATCCACTATAATATAATTTGTTGTTTATTTTTTTTTTTTTTGTAAAAATTGCTTTGCTATATTATGGTCACACCTCATAAAAGGCAGCATGTAAATGGGAGGCAGATTTTGCTATGCATAATATTATGGCTGTCCTTTTGGCAGAATCTCTAATTACTGAATTAATTTCCATCAGTCCCCACCACAAGGACCGACCACCCTCTGCTGTATAATCTTGCAGTGTGCCTACTTTCCCTTCTGCTGAAAAGAAGCCACATAGACAATAGCTTGTTTGATGCCAAAAACACCCTCTAGTCCTTCAGTTCCTTAAAGACCATGCCCCCGCCTCTTTATCACTGTGAGGTGGACTTGAATAAGAGGAAGAACTCAATAAATATTTTTCAATGAATAATAAATATTTGTTGAAGGTCAAAAGCATAGACTGTGGAATCAACCTGAAAACCTGCCCTGTTCTATCATACCCATGGAAATAATTTATGTGGCATTTCACAGAGGCTTTTCATGTGACTCTGTGTGAGGTGGAGGGCCTTGGCATGTTGTGAATGGGCTGTTTAGTGGGTGAGCAGTCAACACCCTCCATGCCATGAGGAATGAGATTTCTTCCAGATGTTTTAAATGGTGAGAGAAGATGGAAGGAAGCATTCCCGGTCCAAAAAAAAAAAAAAAAAAAAATCCAAGTAAAGTCAGAAGCAGGCACATGCAAATTTTGGAATAGAATTGAGCATGCCAGTTTGGCAATAGCCTAACATACATAGAGTGGTAGGAAATTATAAATAGATATTGACTTTGATCAGGTGCAAAGACTTTCCTTACCATGCACAGAAGACTGAATCCTGGCCCCCAAATATATGTTCAGCCTAATCCATGGAGCCTGAGATCCTCACTTTCTAGGCCAAATGTGATTTTGTAAGTCAGAAAAAGAGATCACGATGATTATACAGAAGGGCCTAAAATGAAACCATGACCGTCTTTCAAGAAGAGCAGTAGGGGTGGTTTGAAATGTGAAGACAGGGCAGGAAGAACTCAAGATGCTAATGCGGAAATGCTGAGGACAGTAGAAGGGCTGCAGGCCAAGAAATTCGGAGACTCTGGGCCGAGAAGCAGGAAAAGGCATGGCCAGGGATTAAGCTGGAGTCTCTGGACAGAGGGTGCCAAGGCCAACCTCTGGGTTTCAGCACTGCAGAACCCGCTTAGGATTTCTGGCATGCAGAACTATGGCAGAATTGATGTGCATTATTTAAGCCACCAGATTTTTGACAGTTGTTCCAGCCACCACATGAAGTTCACAACCAGGTATCCAGCATTTATTTCAGTGTTATTTGTCAAGCAGTGAGCAATCCCAACACAAGTCAGGAGGAATGTACTGACGGGAGGAAAACTGATGGGGTGTGGTGAGAAGGAAAGCAAGAAACAGCTGGATTTCAGAAAATCTTCCAACATATTTTGGTAAGCGAACATTTTTGGGATCCTCGAGGATAAAAGGTGCTAGAGAAAATGCAATAACATTAATAAATATTCCATGATTCTCTTGGAACATGTCCTCGGGTGAACTACAAGGTAGCTCTTTATGTTATGATAAGAGGTTTGGGAAACAGCAATTTTGGGGTCTTGGGGTGTCATAGAAACTACAACTTGGTTTGTCTAGATTCCCTGGGGGATGACGTCCTCATGTCTTCCTCCCAAAACCACAATTCACACAAGCTCCAGGGCGCGGCAGCAAAGGGCAGGGTCGAGAGCTGCTCAAGGCAACAAAAGCAGGAAAAGACAGCATGATGAATTATTTATCACTCAACCAAAGTATCGCTGAACAGGTTCTAAATGATAAGCTCACGATTGGGTTAACTGCACTGACGTCTCATGAGTGGTTGGCTAAACCACAAAAGTGGACATTGGAGACACTTGTGCATGGTAGGGCCTCCTGGGGCCGATTTCTTTATTTTCCTCGCAGGTTATAAATTGAAAATTGAGGCTTACACCTAAGAAAAGTTGACTTTTTTTTTTTTAAAAAACCTCAGAGGTTCAAGCTCCCTTTTCTTTTGAGTTGTCATCATCTTCTGAGAGTGCTTAAAGATTTAACATGGGTCTTGATCATCAAGGTCAAAAGTTCACCTTCTAAAAAAAAAAAAAAGACTTCCTACTATCTTCATGTCAATGGGAAACTTGGAAATCATGTCACTGTCACCCAACTGTCACTAATTTTACAACTAAGAAAACTCAGGATCAAGGCTGGTGAGGTGGCTCCCCAGTTGACAGTGCATGTAGCTTTTACAGAGGACCATGCTCAGTACCCAGCATCCACAAATGCCCGGACATTCTAGTCCCAGGAGATTCAACAGCTTCTTTTACCTTCATAGGCACCAGCCATGTGCTCCGTGCACCTACATAGATGCAGGCTCTCACATGCGCACATAAAATAAAGGTAGGTACATATTTTAAAAGAAAATGTAGACCAGGCATGGTGATGCAGGCCTGTGATCCTGGCACTCAGGAGGCAGAGGCAGTCTCTGTGAGTTCGAGGCCAGCCTGGTCTCCAAAGAGAGTCCAGGATAGGCAAGGCTACACAGAGAAACCCTGTCTTGAAAAACAAAAACAACAAGAAAAGAAAAGCCAGGATCAGAGTAATTAAGAGCCCCAGAAGAAGCACCTCCAGGCTCTCAGCCAGGGACCTAGTTGTTGCATCTTTCCTATATGTCCTCACTGGAGTAGGAGACTCAAGTGCAACTGGCTTGATGGCATGGAAAAAATGTGTACTCAAATGTCCTTGCCTTGTGGAAAACAAAGAGACTTATCCATAAGGACCTGTCATCCCTTTCTATATGTGGTCCTTTCCTGGTCACTGAAGCAGAAGTGCCTTCTCAATTCTGACACTTTCAAGTCTCAGATTGAATGTGAGATCAAAGCCACTTTGGAGCTGAGCCCACCTCTAAACAGAATTTATAGAAGAGTATCCATAAGCACGGAGTCAGAGGCCTGGATTCAAATTCTAGCCCTGTCACTCACAAGCAAGTCATTTGATCCTTCTGATCCCTAGCTTCCTCTGGTATAAATACAAGATAATAATGCCTGCCTCAGAGTCGCTTGAAGATTAAATTGGGTGACACAATGAATGCAAAAGCACCTAATAGAATGCTTAGAATATACTAATGCTGGATAAGCACGGGCTGGATATGAATTTAAATGAGTTTTTAGGAACACAAGTATGAATATGAAGGTTTCCAAAAATACCTTTTACTTACAGTTTCTTAAAAAAAAAAAAAAAAAAAAAAAAAAAAAAAAAAAAAGAAAAGCCCTAAAATTCTTCCATTAGCTACATAGACCTTAGATTCTAGAACACCAATGGGCTCTGGAAATTCCTATTAAAACAAAGATATGAGGAACATCAAAGCATAGGAAAAAATAATTGCTGGGAGAAATAGTAGAAATAAGTGGAGAGAGGCAGAGCGCAAGGAGACAGGGAAATAGGTAGTGCTGAGGGGTGCCCCCACGTCAGTCTTTGGGTTTCTTTGGGCCAAAGAAGTAGAGCACTGTAAAGCTAATGGTGTTCTTAATGTTAGGACTGCCCTAGCCTGCCTAGCAACCTGTGACATCACTGCCTCCTGTCCAGGGACATCCTCCTGTCCAGGACTACATAAAAGGATGAACACACCTACCTCTTTCTCTCTTGTTCTCTCTTCCTCTCTCTTCCTCTTATTCTCTGTCTCTGTCTGTCTGTCTGTCTGTCTGCTCTGTCTCTCTCTCTCTCTCTCTCTCTCTCTCTCTCTCTCTCTCTCTCTCTCTCTCTCTCTCTCTCTCTCTCATTCGCTCTGCCACCCTAAGCCCTCCCTCTTTCCTTCTCTCCCCGTGCTCATATAATAAACCTTTAAATATCATATCTGTTGTATGGTGCATGTTTCATATTTTGTATCTCCTATTTCCTTGGTATTTCATTGGTAGCCTGTACAGTGAAAGCTCTTCCAGAACAGCTTAACTCTGGGATCCTTTCTACTGAACTTGTTCTACCTGCCACAGTGCCTGCAACAATTTGCCTTCTATTCCAAACTTTACTTTTTTTCTCACTCCAAAACTACTGCCACGGGGAGACACTTCCATACCACAGTTGCCACAGGGGAGCATAAGCCCTACCATCAGATCTTGTTCTCTGCTGACTTTAAATTATACTTTTAAAAAAGTCAGGAGGCACCCCGGGGGCTGACGGCCACCACTGCGTGGAGGGACTTGACGCGGTTCAGCCACGCTGGTCTCTAACCCTTGCGATGGGACGTGCTCCCACTGCAGCACTAGTCACAGAATAGCCTGCCACTTTCTAGGAGAGACACCAGAGCAAGAGCGGCTCTGAGGGCTCTGCTGCACAGACTGGGGCACAGCTTCACAGCTCCCCGGGCCACCCCCACTGCCACTGCACCAAGGCTGCTGCTCTGGGACTCTCCCTCCCAGCGACACCCACTCCTACTCCTCATCCTCATTCCCTGCCTCCTGCCTCAGGCACTGGGGATATTTGGGTAACTTCTTAGGATCCACAGCCATCTGCCTACTCGTAGTTTGGGTCACTCCTGCCTCATGGAAGAGGCCCTCTGCTATGCTGGTAATAGCGCTATGTCTACCCGGCCCTCCCCACACAGGCACAGCTGTGCTGGCTGGAAGCTTGTGGAGGCCCAGGAGCGGGGAGGATTGGGTCAGCAGGGAACCTCAGTGCCTCCTCCACACTGAGTCCCTGCAGCCTGATAATATTTTCAAATCTGCCTGCCGCCATCTTTGTTAAGGGCAATCACAACTATCTTTGTTTTGGAAGTATTGTGGCTATACTTGCCATCTTTACTAAGGGCTCCCAGCCCTAATCAAATCCTTGCAAAACTCCAAATACAGCCTCTGTGTTTTACAATAGTTACCTAATTTTTACTTTTACATTTTCAAAGTTATATTTTTATCCTGATTCAAAATGTTTTTACTTCTAACATGTCTTTACTAATTCCTAAATAAATAAGTAAATGCTGTTTCTCCTGACACCAGCTGCCCTGGATTCAACTACAGGCTTCCTGGCTGATAGGTTTGATACTTTTTAAAAATTATTCTATAATGTTCTGCTGTATTAACATTCATTTGTTTACAACGTTAAGACTTAACTCACTAACATAAATATATTTAACCTTGTTCTTATTAATCTACAATATAGCTTAAAACTTCCATAAGTTATGGACTTTTTATCATCTAAAACAAACAAAAAACTGTTCTTCTTTCTTTATAGGCTGTGTTTATAAATTTAAGGCTCCAACTTAACAGGGATAAAACCTAAAATCTTAGTCTTTAATTATAAGGTCTTATAAATGATCAAGTGCATTAACATATAAAAATGCATTTTTAGTCATGCTAAGAACCAATGTGATTAATTATATTTTCAAGGTCGAACATAGAATAAGATCATTACATTCTATTTTATGTTTGCAAAACATAGTTTAGAGCAGATAATTAGATACAAAGATCACTTAACTCAAATATGTTAACCCTCAAACTTGTCAGAGATCTGCTGAATATGCCATTTAACATGCGTAAGTTTATTATTAAAAAAACAAACAAACAAACAGATATTCTCAGATCATAACAGTTGATCCCCAAGGTCTCAGAAGATTTGGCCAAAATGGCAGGTGACATCAACCCTGGATTGTGGTATGCTGGCCACTGGGCAAAACTGCTCCCAATGTCCCACCCTCCTGCGAGGGACTAGCCTGAACTGTGGACAAACTGACAGCCAGAAAGTCATTGCCTCACATTGCTGAATATGAGGTGAGGTCAGTCTCTTCCATGTTCTCCTTCCACAGAAACAGCCTCTTGTCCTCTGTACCTGATACCAGACTGTCTCTGACCTTGGTACCATGGTACCACAAGAGACAACTGGAACAACTGTCTATTTACTGGGAGATCTCTGTCATTTTTACTGATACACAGATTCATTTAGGTTACAATTTATTCTTCTCAGGTCTCTGATAACATTGACAGCTAAGCTGATGTTAGCTTGGTAGCTAGAAAACAGACAATTAGATTTTCAGCCCAAAGTAAAATGCTATATATTAGTTCATTGGTCAATTCATCATCTAGTTAAAACTACTAAATACTGAATCTCAAATTTAGAAAGGCAAACAGATTTGCCTTGCTCACAGACCTCTGCTCAAAGATAAACAGCCTTCAGATACCTTCCCAATCCTCTTCATATGCAGGAGACCAAACTTTAACCGTCAGGTCTAGATACAGTCTACCTTGTTGCCAGACTTAAAGGGCAGGTCTTAGATACAACCCTTTGGGAGGCCAGACTTTTAAGTCTCACTCCTAGAGCTACTGCTAACAGGTCTAAGCAAAGTCTAGTTACCAGACTTAACAGAGAGGTCTCAGACACAATCCTTTACCATTCTTTTAGCTAAAGGATAGTGACTGCTCACAGCAACTCACCTATGTGTTAAAGCTTCCAAGAAGGTGTTTTGTGAATGTTATAAGGTCTAAGAGGGTATTTTATGAATGTTAGAGGGTCCAAGAAGGTGTTTTAAGATTTATATATATATATATATATATATATATATATATATATATATATATATATATATATATGTTATGAATGTTAGAAGGTCTAAGAAAGTGTTTTAAGGTTGGTAAATGTAAGTTATGAATGTCAAAATGTTTAAAAGGATGTTTTATTTTCTCCTATTGCTGTACTGAGACTGTTCAGAGTATTGACACTAATCAATGAAGCTCTGGTTTATTTATCTCTAAACAGAGGAAAGAAGCCCTCTTTCATGAGGTGCACTGTTGCTGAAAATCAAGATCAAGTAAGCTTTTGCCATTCTGCTCTACAAGAGGTTTCTGTCCTTCTCATGGTACTGATCCACAGATGTCAAAAAGTTCCGTAAGGCTTTTGCCTTTCCTAAGCTCACCTCAAATAGTATTCATGCTTTTAACACAAAGTTCTTTTCCCAAGCCTTTGCTATGCGATATATCTACTGCCTTTTCCTACATTGTGTGTTTGACTGCAGATTGCAAACAATGATGATGATCACATGTTTAAAATGTATCTCCTTTTACAAACTTAAAGAGATTCTTGTAAGCTACAAGAAATTTACCTCTCAGGTCAAACGGAACCCAGATAAATACTGCCAATCAACAGTCTAAATTTCCTACCTTTCACCTATTTCAGAAGAGTTTCCACCTATTGCCTACCTCAGAGTGTGGGATTTCTCCCCATTTCCACGGATTTTGGGACTCCCCTCCATAACTACCAGGTTACCATCTTTCTGCACCCAGCACTGGCTGATTAAATAAATTCCCCTTGCCTCGTCAGCATAAATGCTTCCCTTTGTCCGAGAGACCATCAACACCTCTCTGGTTCACTGGGAGGGGAGGTACCCAAGCCCAGTCTACATGACTGTGGCAGGTCTTTCTTGCTGACCTACAACTCAGACTTTTCCCACTGGGTGAGACCATCAACACAGCTTTTTTCCGCCTCTACAGCTTCTTGTCACCTGCCACTGCTGCCTGCCATCACCACAAAATCCTAGTACTGGGTGGGCTGTGTCCTCGGGCTAGCTCATCTGCCAATCTATGCTCTTTTGGTCACTGAACAGTGCTAATGAGCTACTGAACAGTCTATATCTGTCTTGTGAGTCACAATCCATTTCTGGGGACACTCTAATGGATTTCTGACTTCACCTCCCCATGAGAAATAAATAATCGATCTGCCTCTGGGATGCCTTCTAGAAAATTTCAAATCTCTATGCCCACATTAAGGGCTACTAAGCATACACACTTCTGCAACCAAATGCAGACAGATCCAAAACTCCAAAACTAAACTTTTAGTTACCACCAGCAATTCAGTAAAATGGAAGGAAGTTCCCCATGTTCAAGCATTTTCTAAAGGACGTTACCTACTTTCAAGCTTTTCTCTTCTTTGCTCCAAAACTTCCATCTTAGCTCATTTTTCCAGGAGTTTCAAATGTACACCTAAAGGAAATTTACTCCCTAACCTAATAACTCTGTCTTCTGCCCACTTCTGCTCCAGTATTCTACCAGACTTCCTACATCCAAGACATACTCAAAACAGCTATTTCCAGCTACTCTAGTCCAACCTCAAAGATCATGCCAGCTGGACCTACATTGCCCCTCCTAACCACAAATGTTCTCAGACCCTGGACAGCAAGTAAAACAGCCTGCTCTTCTGGGACCTGGCCAACATTTCAGCCTTTTAACCCCCTGTTGCCACCCTATTGTCAGCAGGAAGCAGTCATAGACTATTGATTTCTTCATATTTTATCCACTTAAAAAAGGCTGAAATGGTGTGCAAACAGCTCCAGGTTCTCCTAGCACTCTTTGGTCACTATAGCTGCAGGACATGACTGACATGCCCGGCCCTCTACCTTGAACTTTCCAGAGCAGAGCTTTTTCCTTCCCCTTCACCATATAGTCTAGATATTTTGTTGCTCTTCCTTTTTTCTCTCTCTTCTTTCTCCTTTGTATGGCAGCCACAAGCTGCTTTCAATGAACCAACATTTATGTACTTTAAATTACCTTATATGAAAAGCAATCCAATGTCCTCATTTTTGTAATTATAGGAAAAGGAAGGAACGTTAAGATTCTGCCCCAGTCTATCTAGCAACCTGTGACATCATTGCCTACCTGCCACCGGGTGTCCCCCTGCCAAGGAGTATATAAAAAGACAAACCCACCTACCTCTTTCTCTCTTGCTCTCTCTTTCTTGTTTCTCTCTTACTCTTGTTCTCTCTCTCTCTCTCTCTCTCTCTCTCTCTCTCTCTCTCTCTCTCTCTCTCTCTCTCCTGTTGTGTGGTGCATATTTTATATTTCATATCACATATTTCATTGGTATTTCACCTAAAGTCTAAAACTCCTGTTTTCCTTTCTTCTTTAAACACTTTGCAGAACCTAAGATTCACCTAATAGGGTTGCTGGAGGCAGGAGGAGTAACTCACCAACTCCTCCATTGTCAACTGCTTTCAGCTTTGTGTAGTGCAGGCAGGGGTTGGGCACTTGCCCTCTTCACTTCTTTCTTCCTACAACTCAGCTGGTCTGATGCATATTTACTGAACTACCAGAGACAAAACGAAATAAGGCAACAGGTCACCATAAACAATGTGATCACTACTCTGCAGAAACAGAGTGCTTCGGGGCAATAGATAAGGAAAGGATTTGGGAGGAGAAGGAGGGGCTTAAGGTTTACAGAATAGGGAAAGACCTGTAGCTTCACAAAGAAGAAACATGTGTTAAGGTATCCAAATAATCTGTCAATGGGAAGAAAATTCCAAAGAAATAGGAGGACAGCTCCCAAATAACCTAAGGTGCATAGAGGCCATGCATTCTTGGTCATGTGTGCCCTTTCACAGTCTTATCAGTTATTAAGCTATTATTTTCAGCTCTGAATTATCCTACAGTCAGCTGTATGGCACTGAGACTGCATGTATACATACTAAATTGCTTCTTGATCTGCTGGATCCCTTCCAAATTCCAAGAGAGGTTGTTGCTGAAGAGAGTAGAAGGTGGCAAGTGTGTGGGATTGGCTCTTCCCCTCTCAGCATGGCTTCTTTCACAGATCCACATTGGCGGCCACAGATGGCTCCAGTCTCAAGGATTCTTAATTTTGACCTTTGTGAGGCCTCAGAAGTTCAATTCCCCCCAGAGAATAGCCCCCAGTCAGAGATCTGAGGCCCTTCCCAGGATGACTTTCCTCTTAATTCCTAAAGTTAGGAGAGACAGAGAAGCCCCTGCTCTTCAGTGGAATGGGTACCTTTCCTGAAAGCTGTCTCTGAGCTTCTGAGCTCCAGAAGCAATGGTGGACTGACTCTGTCTATATGTCTGTCTGTCTGTCTGTCTCTCCCCTACTCTCCTTCCCCTTCATCCTCTCCCTGTTCCCTTCCCACCCCTACAAAGTCAGTGCATATCCCCACAGAGCCTCTCCTGAGTTTCCAGATCCTAATTACCCCAAACCCCTTCCCTTGGTCCTCAGATTTCAGATAGGCAGTTATTTCCTGTGGTTTTAATGCCTACCATGCCTGGTTCCTTTCCTTTTTTTCTTCAACAATGTGTGTGCCTTATGGTCAATGGGTGTAGGCTCCACCCTGTCCCCTGAGATTCAGCAGGTATGGGGTCTGCCTCACAAGAGAAAAGGGTCTTCGCCAAAGCAGTGTGACAATGTGGTAAAGATATGAGCACCGGGTGGAAATTCTGCTTCCAACACAATCTTGGGGTAGTATTGTATAAAATCTGAACTCATCAAGTCAATTTCATTACACTACCTACTTTGAATGGGTTTTAACTGCTATGCTTCCCAAAATGACTGAGCATCAGACTTCCCTCATGAACCTTTGAAAAATGTCAAGTCTCAGACCTTGCCCTAGACATACTGAATTAAAATTCCCCAAATATGGGTCCCAGAAGTCTGATTTTTTTTTTTTTTTTTTTACACTTCGTAGATAATTCTAGTGAGAAGCTATGTTTAGGAACCATTAGAATGACTTAGAATTTAATATAGATAATGCATGTGACTGTCTAGCCCGCAATTTGCTGTAGCAGACACTGTCGGCAGCTTGCCCCGCCCATTGCTCCTCTTGTCTTTTACTACTTACTCTATGACATGCAGGTGGCCTAGTAATGCAAGCAGCTGCAACTGCCTAGAGCTTTCCTTTGGAAACAAGAACAGGTTAACCATCGGGTAAGAGAGCTTCTGGGCATGAGTAACCCCAGGGACCTGAGTTCTAGTTGTCCATAGAAGTGACTTGCTCATGACTATACAGTGATGGCTTGCCTATCCCCTTTCTCTGTTTTACTCAAATACCCCTGCCCCAATGTGTCCTGGCATCACATGGCAAGTGAACTACTCACACTCAAGTGCTATGCTGAAGGTTGATTTGCCCATGAGCCAAGCTAAGACATATCCATGTAGTCACTATGATAGTTCCTTCTTTTCTGAAAGCTAAATTCTCAGGTTCAGAAGATGGGAAATGACAAACACTACCTCCCATTACTAAGGTGCTTGAGACATCATGGCAGGCCTCTGTTTTGTCTCATCCAGCCTTTCTGACAATCTTGATAACAGAAAGTACTTATGTCCTATTTCCATGGAAGAAATTTGAGGTCTTAATGGTCAAATGATTTACACAAAACTATACAGAAAAGAGTAAAGATAAGGCATAATAGCCACAGTTACTGAATCTTTTTAAATGTATATCTTCAGTGGTCACATTAAAAAAAAAAAAGACTATGCCCCATAGGTTTAGTTATTTGGACACTTGGTCCCCAGTTGGTAATGCTATTTGGAGAGGCTATGGAGGAATGGCTTTGACGGATGAAGTGAGTCACTGAGGGAGGGCTTTGAGAATTTATAGCTTTTCACTATTCTAGTTTGCTTTCTGTTTTCTGTCTGTCATGGAGACAGACTCTCACCTGCCTGCTCCTGCCCATGCTTGCTTCATGCTGTGCCCCACCCCCACACCCTTATAGATACTCTTTCTCTAAATTTGTCAAACAAAATAAATTCTTTCCTCAACAGGTTACATATGGTCTTACTCGTTTTATCAAAGAAACAAGGTCTTTCTCTGATACCCCACACACAACCAAAGAAAGAAGATCCCATATTGTCTTTTTGAAAAAATGTCAGATTATAAGATGTTCATAGCCTTTAAGTGTGCCTGAGGATCCCTTTAGGAACAGGATGCTTGGGTTCACAGAACATGTCAAGGAGCCCTGCATTTCTGACAGACTCTGTCTTCTCACCAGCCCCGCCTTCTTCCCAAGGTCTCACAGAAAGCCACACACCCCATCATAGACTCCATTTGGATGTTTCGTGTTAGAACATCAGCAGACAGTCAGGGTTATCAGCTCCTGCTAGTGTGTTGCATATGAGAAGGAGGAGAAAGAAAGCCCTCGCTCTCAGAGAGTTTTCACAGTCAGTCAAGACTGACACAAATCAAACTGCAAGGACGAAAAATAATACAAGTCTATGAAGAGATTCCTTCTCAGACTCCAGTCTGCAGCAAGAATGGAATTCACATATGGTGCTCTTTTCATGCAGGGGGCGCTGTAGGAACTCCATCTCAATAAGGATAAACACTTCTCCTTGTTCCTCGCCACAGACATCCTCAAGGTGACTACCTATCTGATATTTTAGGTGTGAAAATCTGACAGTGGCCAATTTGTCTTGGAGGTTTTTGGTTGTTTTATTTGTTTACACTCTTTTGTGGCCTTTTTTTTTTTTTTTTTTTTTTTTTTTTTTTTTTTTTTTCACCAGGAAAGAACACAGTCAGGAAACAGAATGTCTGATCTAACTTTTGTCTCTAAGACTTACCAACATGGAGGTCGAGGGAAATTGATTTAAATTTTATGTTTTACTTTGTTTTGATCTGCTAATGTAGATATAATAGTAATAACCACTTCGTGGTGTCATTGTGGAGAATGAATGATTCAATACCATATACAACACTAAGAATGGTGTCTCTCTATCCTACCACAAGGACACTTGCTCAACTATGTTCATAACAGCTTTATTTATAATAGCCAGAAATAGGAAACAACCTAGATGTCCCTCAACCAAAGAATGAATAAAGAAAATGTGGTACATTTACACAATGGAGTATTATTCAGCTATTAGGGAAAAGAAATGACATCATGAAATTGGTAGGCAAATGGATTGAACTAGAAAAAGAAATCATCCTGAGTGAGGCAACCTAGACACAGAAAGACAAACATGATATTTACTCACTTGTAAGTGTATATTAACTAATAAGTAAAGGATAATCACACTACAGTCCACAGACCCAGAGAGGCTAAGTAACAAGGAGGCCTCTGGAGGTTGGAGGCGGGGGGACACATAGATTCCCCTGGGGAGGAGAAATAGAATAGATTTTTCAGGTAGAACAGTGGTGATGAGAATAGGAGGGAATCAGGTGGTGGTGGGATGAAGGGAAAGAATACAGGGAAAGACAGCCGGAATGGGGGTGTCACTTGGGGAACAATGTGAAAATCTAGTGCAGTGGAAACTTCCTGAACCCTATGAGAATGAGTAATAGAGGACGTTACTAGACTCCTAGTAATAGAGGACATAGGGTCTGAACCAGCCATCTTCCATAACCAGTCAAGGCTCCCAGTAGCAGGACTTGGGTACCAACACAGTCACACAACCTCAGAGCCACACCTGTCTTGCCTGTAGATGTGATGGGGCAATGGTGGCTCAGATCCTGTGAGAGTGGCCAACTAGTCTAACTTAAGCCCCAAGCCAGGAGAGGGAGCCTATGGCTGACACTGCCTGGATGGCTAGGAACCAAAGCTGGATGGCACAGAGACCTAGGATAGAACCAAAACAAGTGGCAAAAAAAAAAAAAAAAAGGTAAATAAAATGATTTCTAGTGATATCCTGCTATATTCATAGATTAGTGCCTAGCCCAGTTGTGATCAGAGAGGATTCTTCTGGCAGATAACGGGAGTAGATGCAGAGACTCACACCCAAACAGTAGGTGGAGCTCAGGGAACCTTGAAGAAGAGGGTTGGGAGGAGGATTGTAGGAGCTAGAAGGATCAAGGACACACGGAGAACACAGCCAACAGAATCACCTAAGCAGGGCTTATAGGGACTCGCCGAGACAGAAGCAGCAATCACAGCATCTGCATGACTCTACACAGGTCCTCAGCATACATACTGTGGCTGTTTAGCTTGGGGTGCATATGGGTCTCCTAACAATGGGAGCAGAGGCTGTCTGTGATTCTTTTGCCTACTTTCGAGACCCTTTTCCTCCTACTGGTTGCCTCATCCAGCTTTGATATGACTGTTTGTACCTAGTCTTATTTATTGCATCTTGTTCTGCTGTGTTCAATTGATATCCCTTGGAAGCCCACTCTTTATTGAAGGGAAACAGAGGAGCTTGGGATCTAGGGGAGAGGAGAGGTGGGACAGAGGACTGGGAGGAGTGCAGGGAGAGGAGGCTGTGACCAGGATGTATAAGAGAAGAATAAATAAAAAGAAAAAATGATGTCTCTCATTTAGCAAGCACTCAGTAGAGACCTATTGGCCTGTCCTAGGTTCCCTGGGAAACTGAGGCAAAGCCCTGTGTTGATTGTTGATGGGGTAAGGGGACAAGTGAAACCCCAGAAACAGGAATGAGAGAGAAGGTGTGGAAACACCCAAAAGGAAAGTACAAGTCCCTGTATCAGCATGAGGCTGTAGTTGCTCCATCAAAGCAATCTTATGCATGATTAATCCACAGGAAGAGAAGACGGAGCAGTTTGCATCTCCCATCATGCTCTAGTCAAGTTCATAGAGCAGTGCCTTTCCATCCTGAGTTATATGGCCAGATCCCTCCCTACCATTCTGGACAAACCAGAGCCCATATGTCAACTACTCTGATTTAGACCTAAAAGCTTCCTCGGAGAAATATCTAGGACCTTGAAAGATGGAACAACAGAAGCGGCCTGATGCCTTTCGGGCATCCACTTGGTCTGCCTCGGTTCTTACTACTTTCTCCAGACTGTTATTTTCAAATGTGCACATTGATTCACATGTACATCGATTCACCCTTCTCTGCTCACCATGCCGCCTGGTTATTATCCACCTGGTCTTGAACAGAAGTTCCACTCCTATTTTCTGTTCCAATCACAGGAACACTAGATTAAAGCTCCTTCACTGAATTGAATTTCAATTCCCAGAAAGGATCACAGTGAATCTATGGGAAGAAATGGATATGTGGCAAAGAGCAGATTGTATGGTCAAGATTAATAGGAGATTTTCACTTTGAAACTAAAGATAGACTATTTCCTGCCCAGGATTTCTATACCATGTTTCAGAGCTGGGCAGGAGCTAGAAAAGTGCTCCACAAAGGAGAAAGTAGGCTAGCTTCACCTAAGTCTCCATGCTGGCCAGATGAAGCTCCTCTTAAGAACTGGGGAGCCTCCATGCCAGAGGCAAAAAAGACTCATATTAATAGATGGTGCCACAAGCTGGTTCTCTAGAAGCAGATTGGAGGACACAAATTGGAGTAGAAGATTTCCATAATAGATCAGCAACTGTGAAAGAAAGGTAATAAGATGGGAGTACAAAAAAAAAAAAAAAAAAAAAAAAAAAAAAAAAAAAAAAAAAGATCTGTGATATAGACTCACCAAGGCCTAAGCTAATTTTCTGCCAGGTTCTCTTGTATTGGACACAAATGTTCGACATGAGTCCTTTGTGATGTCTTCTTCTCATTACAACAGACTATATCAGAAATAACATGGGCCAGATTAGGCTACTCTTTCTATTAAAACACGCCCTAGAGATGAGACCAGAAATTTGTCTGTGTCATTTCTTGGAAGATGTCTTGAAGAGGAGCTAGGTTACACATCTGTGTCACCTCTAGCATAGGTCTCTTTGCCACTTGGATCCATTTCTCCATCCTAACTCATGTAGCATTCAGAAGGCTGGTCAGCCTGTCTTCCTGAGAAGCATACCACAGGGTGGGGGGAGAGGCTGTTAGAACAACCCATGACCTCCAGGTCTTGAACTACAACTGATCCTCACAATGTCCATCCTCCTCAATCCAGTGTAGACTTCTTTCATTAGCACCTCTCTCTTGGTTACAAAGACATAGGCTGATATGACTTTAATCCAAGATGGTTCTGTGCCTCTCTAGTGACATTTGGGTGTTTTTGTTGTTGTTATTGTTATACCTGACTATTTGCAGTTTCAGTTAGACAAGGCACCGTTACTAAATCCCATGCATATTGCTCTCTGACCCACTGTTCTTGACAGCACACCCCACTCCTAATTACAGGATGATTTACTTATGCTAAACAGGGCACTCCTCTTCTTGTCCATTAATTCATTAACACAAGGTGCCCAAAGTACCAAGGCTGCAACCACAGCTTATAATTCAGTGTACTCCAAGGTGAAAGTAAAATCAGTATCACCAAGACCTCCAACCCTGCAGAGCCCAGAGTTTCGCAGACTTCTCCATAGCCACAAAGTATTTCCTAGTGGGGCCAGTCTCTTACCCACCCCATGTGAAAGGTATTTGGTGTGCTGTGTATATGACATCGTTGTCAGCCCACTTTCCATAATATCGCCTCCAAACTAATACTTCCATGATTCCTGTAGCATGCACAAGTGTTCTGTGAGTTTAGTGACTCTGGTCGTAAGACATTTCAACATTTCTACTGGATCCTCTTATCATCCCACCTTTATCATAAGATGGGTTTCCTGTCTTGTCATGGTGAAATGTGGGATTCTAATAGTGCTGACTGAGACCAGAGTGTCAGTCAGACTCACACCTTAGCATTGTGTCTGAAAGTGAAAAGTAGGCTTTTTCAGGGTGGAAAGGACTAATGTAGTGAACATGTACTCTGTACTCTTATCACTTGTCTCTGTCATTGCCAGGTTGAACACAGAAGTGACACAAATAAGCCTTTATTAAGTGGGACCCTGTGTTCTTTGTCCCCATGCATGAGCTTTGTCTCTGCCATTGTGGTCATTTCATTCCTTTGTCTGTCTCTTATGTCTGCTTGAGGGGAGATTGTGTTGTCTTTGAGACAGATTCCTCTTCTCTGGAGGGTGGACAGTGGGTGGGTAGATATTAACAGATCAAAAAGATCTTCATATAGAAGACCTTCAATATACCATTTGTGTACCTCCACCCTAGAACTCCAAGTCCCCAGTCTTCTAATCCTGGTTTTCTCAGCCTCACCAGTCAGCCAGGATCCCAGGAATTCCTAATCAGGCTCTAGTCCCTGGAATAATGGCTGCTTATTTGGAGTAGTTAGCAGGTCATTGAAGCTTTCCTACCCCACCTGGCACGTACTGGCTTGGTCCTTCACTTCCTCAGCAAGTCTACTTGAGTTCTGTGTCTGCAACTAAAGATGCCCTCTGGCTTCTACAGCTGGCTATAGTGGCCCATTACTCTCAGCTGTTTATTTTCATCTTGTAGAGTGTCAATAACCCTTAGCAACAGCCATCCAATCTGGTATCCTTGAAGCTAATATTCTCTCTGCTTTTCAAACACTAGATATACAGTACCCACGGGCACTTTCCCCTTCTGCCAGTGAGTATTCATGTGTCCACTGCTAGAGCCCACTCTGTTCCAGAGGCTTCTAAGGTCCACTAACCTCCACCAAGAGATCCTTGTGTCAGTCAGAAAATAATTTACTTCAGATAACAACTTAGAACTATCACAGATTAGCACCACTAGAGATTGGGTTTCTTAAAACAGACACATGGAGTTTAGGGCATGACTTATAGCCAGGGGCCGATACCTATGAGAAGACGACGAGAAGGAAGAACTGGAAAGAATGGGAGCTGCATAGTACTTCTGATGAAGTGCCACCCACCTTCAGAGGCCTCTGGAATGGCCATTCCACAGCAGCCTTTCCCTTGGTCAAGCTGCAGTGCTGAGCCTTTATTCTGGGGTGCTGGGCCACTATGCTGCCACCTGGCTATAGAGCTAGCAAAGGTGAGGCAGTCCTCTGCAGATGAGACAGATAATGGAGGGGAGCAGGGCTTGAGGCTAAATATTAAGGCATTCTCCACAATGTTAGCCTTTTGTAAGTTGAGCACAACACTTTCGTACACCTACCATACTGGAAAAGCCTTGTACACACAACATGAAGGTAGTCAACCTAGAAGCTTAGGCTTTTGGTTGCTCCACACTGATTAGCAGTCCTCTGCTTAGCCCAGCTAGTTATCAAATGTCTCCTCACCTTCAGGGTATGCATTTGCTGTGCATGACATCTGTATACTTTATGAATATTTGACTTTGTAGGTAGCTTCCCCCAGGCTTCAAGCAAAATGCCATGTGCCCTGCGGGTCTTCGTTTAGATAATAATTAACTAAAAGGGAGAGAATGAGGACCCGCTGCGAGGCTCAGAGTTGGCCCTGTTACCCCCTCCTTCCTCCCTCTCTCCCTCCATTCTCCTTCCTCTATCTCTTCTCTCCTACACACACACACACACACACACACACACACACACACACACACACACACACACATACACAGAGCCAGTCTCTCCAGCATGGGGTATTGGAGGGATTAAATAGCCCCATCACTGCACTGTGGAACTTACAGCGTCTACTGGAAGACTTACAAGGAAAGGCGATTTCAAGGACACATGTAAAGGTTTCTGGCAAGAGATTTTTCCCTAGACTTTGGTAACACAGAGGAGGGGATGTTATGGACCTTTGGGGATTTGGGTATCAGGAAAAGTTTAACCAAAGGGGGAAAATGTTGTGTGTTTGCTTTTTCAGATAAGAAAAAGTCTCTATTTTATAATTAATATAAGATAATGAAATAAGGTGATAAGATAATAAGGTAATAAGGTACCAAGCAGCAGATATTATGTTGTAGAAGAGTTTATTAAATGAGCATGGGGGGAGTGGGGAGGAAAAGGGGAAGGGGTACCCCAGAGAGACAGAGACAGAGAGAAAGGGGGTAAGAGGTAAGAGAAGAGAGGGTAGAGAGAAAGCCACTAGGAGGGTCAGTCCTTTTATACAGCCCTAGGCAGGGCCACGCCCCTGTGGCAGGTAAGCAATGACATCACAGGTAGGCAGACTGAAGCAGAATCTTAACACTTTACTCTGTGTGATGACACAGAAGCATGGCCCGAGGAGCTTCATAGCTGGGTGAGGTAGGAACAACCTCCTGGAAGTGAGGATGCTGGGGAACAGGAAGAGAGTGTGTCTGGAAGGGATTTGACCAGGTATCCTGAAGGCTTGAGGCTTTGACACCAGCAAGGACCGTAAGCACATGGAGCAGAATTCTGGATCTCAAGACGGAAGAACTTCTGCCATACATTAGGGAAGAGTGGTGGGATTCTATCTAGTAATGGCAGTAGATGTATATAAAACATGGTGGGTAGAGATGTAAGAGGAAGTGAAATTGACCAAATTTAGTGGATCAGCTGGCAGAGAAGAGAGAGAGAGAGAGAGAGAGAGAGAGAGAGAGAGAGAGAGAGAGAGAGAGAGAGAGAGTCAAGATCCTCAGATTTCTGGGCTGAGGAAAGTATACAGTAACAGAACAAATTTGGAACTAAAGATTGGGGTTCCATTTTGCACATAGCGAGACTGCCACTGTATAATTTGTTGTATGTATGGGTTTAGCCTTGAATATAATGTCAGTGCTAAAAATGCAAAATTAGAAGTTCCTTTCTTCCAAATGCTGCAGCCACACCCCTCCTGTTCCTTTCGCTGTTGTTGAAAGGGATGACAGGTAGATGCTGGAAATTTGATACAGAAGTTGCCTCGATTTTAAACCTAGCAGGCAGAGTCCAGAGAACTTAGAGGAAAATAAAACCTACTAGTCACAAGAGTTTCTACTGAAATATCTCCCTTGGCCCTTCCACAGGAGGAAATGGAGAACAAAGAATGGCAAACAGGGGCTTTTAAATAATTCATAATTAGGCTCGGTGTGGGCAAGCAATTAGCTAATTTTACTGAAACTGTGTGTGTGTATAAGGCCAAAGTATTGGCCCAAAATGAGAGGCTCCCAACAATGGCAGAGGTGCCCTGAAATAAGGAAGACAATCAATAGGACACAATCACACCTATAATAAATAGGGGTGTGTGTGTGTGTGTGTGTGTGTGTGTGTGTGTGTGTGTGTGTGTGTGTGTGTGTGTGCAGTAGTAGCTGGGCTACAGATAACTAGAGGGGAAATAGAGTCTTAACAAAGTACCACTGTCTTCAAATGCTGCCCAGAGACCCAGACTTCACAGCTGCCCAAAGCCCCTGGGGGCTGGATATATGCACTGCACGGGTTCCATCTAGTGGCAGACACTGGGAGCACACATAGTGTCTTGGCATGTAGAGCCTGGGGTTTCTAATCAGTGATTAAAAAAAAAAAATCATAAATGAGTGTGCCAGCATGCAAGTTCTGGTGTAGAATAGAGGTGATTCTTGCCTCATCACGTCCTGAGATACTTGTACTTCTGAATACCCATTAACAGTGGAATTATACAAATAATTGCAGCATCATGCTAACTGTTGGGTTGTTTTGTTCCTTCATTCTTTTTTTTTTTTTTTTTTTAACTCTTCTGCAATTTAATTAATTTCGTCTGTGGCCTCATGCCCTGTGTAGAGTTAGCAATTAAGTGGTGGTTTCCCTCTCCTTGTTATTCCTGTGCTGTCACAAATATAAGACACAAAAACTGAAGAGACAAAGGGTTCTTGGTTCTATCAGACACCTCACCTCATATAAGCATCCACCTGCCTGGGGAAAAAATACTGACCAGCGAGGAAGAAATCTTAGAAAGGGCAAGCAGAAGGAAAAGAAGCCTAAGATAGTTCCAGAAGCTTTCTACCATTCCCTCAAGGAGATGCTTCATTGTTTTCTGCTTTTGTTCACACACATACACACACACACACACACACACACACACACACACACACACACACACACCCTGCTGGACAAAGACACTGCAAGATAAAAGACAAGACAAAGGCCAAGCAAAAAGATGTAAAGATGATGGGGTTAAAATGGTCAGAACGTGGGTAGAGTGAGGAAATTGAGGATGTTATTTTTTTAATTGTGTGTCGACAATATTCCAAATTGCTGGGTCTTGAGAAGATGGGAGCTGCCGGCAGGTCTGGAGGCCAACAGCTCCTCAGCAAATCCTCAAGGCTCTGCAAAACCTCCCTGTGGTAGAGGATCACAATTTTCAATGCATTCTGATGCTGGCATGCTTACATACAAAACAAGTTGATTGTTGGTCCTGCCCAAGGTGACTCAAGGATAAAGAAGGAGGTGTGGGAAAGCAGACCCTTTCCTGCAATGCTCACTATGAAACCAGAAATAAAATGCAAAAAGGAAAGGCAAAGCGGGACGAATCTTTTTGCCTGGCAGGCAGATTGGCTGCACAGTCTCCCCATCATGTCTGCATGACACAGACTGCATCCCTCCAGAATAGAACTCCACTCAAAATTCAAATGCCCTAGCTCCTTTGTAGGCATATGCAGAAACCAGGGTGTTGGCAACAGTTCTGATGGAAAGTGGTAGCCTAAGTACAAAGGGACAGCCTACTGTTTCACCCTATGAAAAACCTCAATGTGAAATCAGAAATCAAACTGTAAGAGAATCAAGGAGAGCTCCAGCCAAAACTTTCCCTGGGCAGAAAAACGAGTCGAATTGAGCAAAATCATAAATGCAAACCATCCACATCACCTTTGCCCCAGGGGACGAGGCCCCAGAACAGAATTTAATGCCAAATTAAATGTTCCATCTACCTCTCCCAGCAACATAGCTGTAAAACCAGAAAACAAATCAAGGCCACAGCTACTATTGCTGAAGGATATTGGCTGATAGAGCATAAATAAGTATAGAGTAACCAGTTAATCTGAGTATGGGAGGCCTTGGGCTCAGGGGGTTTAGAGAGAATAATCGGTAGTCATCGCAAGGGGCACATCGCAGAGGCAAAGGTATTGATCACGTTTCTTTTTCCTCTGGCAACTCACTTTCTACAAAGAGGTTTAGAAATCCCAAGACTTTAATCAATATGATTGGAAGACCGTAGATTCTAGCCGGAACACCTGCAAAGTAGGACTGGGAGGGGGAGGCATTCCTAAGGCAGGGGACTTTATCAGATTAGCAATGGCTTCTCCTGTTTGCTTCAGCAACCATTTCACTGCCACAGTCAGGGGAGGGGATGTTGTGAACAGTAACAGTCAGTCTTGGACTTGAATTTAGATCCTGGTTCCCCTCTTCCCAAGGTCTATGGCCTAGGGCAGGATCTCCACGTAGCACCTGGACCCTGCTGTTCCTTACTGTTGATGTAGGGTTGAGAATGAGATTCACAGAATTCCTTTCTGCTCTTATTTGGGGGTGGGGGGAACACTTTGAAAAAGATAAAGAACATCCTGGGACTACATGAAGCTGCTTGTGTGATGGCTAGTCACTTTTTCTTCTGTGGGTCCTGTGTGTGGTTCCCTTGCAAAAGACTCTCATATCTATCTTTAGTGTGTGTGTATGTGTGTGTGTGTGTGTCTGTGTGTGAGATATATATGCTAAAACACAATTTGCCTCCAGTGAAAATGCACTCCGTTCCCTCACTTTCTAATTCTTGAAAGTGGATTGTAAAGAATTAGGTACCATTTTTTGTTGTAGGAAGATTGCTATAATTGGGAATTGTGTTCCACATCAAGAACTGAGGATCTGATAAATCACAGATGTCACTAAGAACCATGTAAGAGTAGACACTTAACTGTAAACTTGTATCATCATTTAAAAGAGTAAAATTGTGCACCAGCTCACATAAAATGGGCATAAGTGTACTGTACATGTTGATTATCCAAGAGACCCCAATATGCCATAAAATGTAGATAGAATGCATAAAACTCTAACATTAGTGGACTATAAATTCAATCTAAAGCCAGCATACTTGCTGGAACAGATTTAATTAAACATTAAGCGAACAATAATATGGTTTCCTCTCTTTGAATGTAGACAGTCTTGAGGCTGATTTGGCCACTTAGGTTGTCTCTTAAAAGAACAAAAGGCAGCCTCAGCTGATGTCTTCTTTCTCCTTCTGATAAATTCTGGTAACAAGCATGGGGCGGCAGGCTAGGCTCTTCAAAACGTGGAGCCATCTCAAAGTAAGAGAAGAGAGGTCAAGGCACATGCAGTAGCCTGTGTATTTGATGATAATGTGATGACATTTTCCCCCAAATAAACATCATTTAAGTGAAAGCTTATCTAACATAACTCTCTTTCACCTCTTCTTGTCCCTTCCCATGGTTCAAAAGTTGGAGTATGTACTGAACCAAATATAGGCCAACCAATAGGGAGAATGGTAAGTGCTAATTAAATCTCTCCACATGACACTCTGTTGACAGCCATTAGAGACCTTCACACCTTATCAGAAAGCAGAAAACAATTACAAGTCATTAGAATGAACTTTTAAAAAGAATGTTAAAACACTCTCAAATATAAGACAGTAATAGAAATGCTCATTGACTGTTCGCAGCTTTCGTGGAAAACAAAATAAATAATTCCTCCTCTTTTCACAAACGCTACAGTTTAGAACTATAATGTAATTGGATTATCATAGCTATCCCATTACATAAATGTCAGGCACTGTGATTTCTTGTTTTGTGATTGAACAAACAAAATGTTAGCGATTTTAAAGTACTTCTTTGGGTTACAACAGCTACAGTGAAGTATTAAGGGCTAAGAAATTATTATGGAGGTGGTGTGCACTAGAGTTCCTGAATGAGTCCGTGAATCATAAAATAATAATAATGATGATGAAAGGCCAACTAGAGGCACCACTCCAAATAAGCGCCCCTTTGTATATATAATTCATTTTAAACACACTCGGAGTCTATGGTTGCCCCTTCCCTGCAGGAACATCCCCAAACAGGGTTATAATCATAAGAGGCAAAACCTTGGTGTGGGCGTGGGCAAGCATACTCACACTTGCCTCTGTGTGTGTGTGTGTACGTGTGTGTGTGTGTTTGAAAGAGTCTCAGAATGTATGCTAGGCTGGCCTAAAACTTTTAATCCTCTTGCCTTAGTCTTCAAATGCTGACATTGTGAATGCGTACCTCACCTGGCAACCTGGAAAATATCCTTAGAAAACAAACAAACAAAACTCCCTGGCTTGTTAGGAAACTCTTTCCTCATTTATTTTATTCTTTACTTTATTTTTATATCTGTATATTTTATTTTTTTCCCCTTATTTGTTTTCTAGAATATCAAATGTTATGCCAAATCTTTCCAGAAGATCATATAAATATTTGAAAATAGCTTCACGGTTCTTGTTCATATGGCATTACCTTTAGACCTTTTGTCCTTCTAGTGACCATGTTATGCCACTTTTTAAATCAGGTACCTGAAAGCCACCTTTAAGAATGTTCTGAAAAGTATATAATAGTCTAAAATTTCTATTAACAGAGCTTTCTGTGCTCTGGACTAAAAATTTCATTAATATAACTTAAGATAACAGTAATTTTTGGCAGGCACATCATGGTGTTGGCTCTTGTTAGGCTTTCATCAAAATAAAATATCTACTTTTTTGCTATAATGTACAATTGAACTAGTTCCCTCCTATCATAATCACATTAGGTTGTGACATTTGCAAATTTGAAAGGCATATCTTTATGTGTTAGCAGTTCTCAACAGGACTATTAATAAAATTTTGGACAGGAAAATTCTTTGTTGTGTAAGACTCTTCCACATATTGCAAGATGCAATTAAATATTAGTGTCAACATATTATTATCATTGTGACAACCAAAATAGCCCCATATTCTTCCATAAACCTCCTAGGAAAGAGAGTCCATGGCAATTGACAGTCTTGATTAAATTATTCATCGATCTGTTGCAGCACAAAGAACACATGCCTGTGTCATGTCTGCACACACTTTCTTTGATGTGGCCGTGGGCTGCCTTGGATGCCTGTGATTTCATCCAGGTACTCAGTCATATATAAGTAGGATAGGAGACCTACAATTTCCTTCCTGCTCATACAGGCAACATGAAATTGCTTCAAAGTCACATACTAAAGGAACAGCAGAGACAAAACATGTCAAGAGGGGGACTGGAGAGATGGTTCAGAGGTTAAGAGCACTGTCTGCTCTTCCACAGGACCTGAGTTCAATTGTTAGCAACCACATGGTGGCTCACAACCATCTAGAATGAGATCTGGTGGCCTCTTCTGGCCTGCGGGTGCACACTATATGCATAATAAATGAATAAATCTTTTTTAAAAAACATGTCAATAGGTAATTATATTGTTGTGGGAGCTTATCTTCAAAGTTGGTTCCCAGTGAGTTATGCTACCCACTACTCAGGACCTTGTAGTCTCCTCTCTTTGGATATGGACTCACTCTAGGACTTGCCTGAATCAGTAAATGCCAGGTAAATGATCCTTACAAGATGAGGCCAGAAGCCTGAAGCTCCGCCTCACTTTATTGAAACACTCACTCTAGGAGCCTATCATGGTCCCGCACAAAAAAGACTGTTTCCCTTGAGTTCTAGTGAGTGCCCACATAGTCATTCCCAGTTGAGCCTGATCTTTGAGTTATCATTAACAAGATGCCAGTCACAAGTGAAGCCATCTTCAACTTAACAGACACGCCTGTTTACCAGCTGAATTCTACCGAGTCACTGACTAAACCAAGAGCTACACAGAATGAGGAGTTTACATTCTCTTTTCTCATCCCTGACCGCCCAAAATAGCTATAATAAAACTCAACAGAAGAGCTTATGTTCTTGTCCCTTTAAGATTCATATTCAGCAGTGAACTCTACAGTCATGTAATGATCACATGTACCTATGAAATCCCTAGGGAGCATGACTCACCACATTGAGATTTGGAATGAAGTGGTGGTACAGTATTCAGAACCTCTGAACTTAAGAAGAACCCACAGGAAATAGGAGCATCATAAACCAATAATTACAACAAAATATAAAGTAGGAGAAAAGAAGTGAATCTTGAACACTGTGTAAGCACAGGAAAAAATCCAGGTGGAAGTGACCACAGGATGGGTCACATAAGGCAGAAGAGAACTATCTAGGCAAAATAAAGAAGGGGAGAGCCTCTCAGGAGAAGGAAATAGTGTGTGGTGACAAGTCTTTGAAAGGCTCAGTAGCTTCATTCTCTAACGGGGGTCTTCCACCATCTCAGGACCTCCTGGTAATCCACTCAAATCCTGATCCAGCAACAGATCAAGCCATTCATTAGATCAGAGACTCCATGATCTAACTGACTCTGGAAATGTCTTTACAGACACACCCAGAGTTATGCTTCCCTACTCTCCTAAGCAGTTCTTAATTGAGTCAAGCTGACAATCAAGATTAGCCCTCAAATAATCTCACGACTCTAGTGAGAATAGACAATCTCAGTCATGTGAATGAGCCCAGAAGCAGATTACACTGCACTCAGAGATTGTAGCCATGCCAACAGTTTCGCTAGAATTGCATGAGATATCTTCAGCCAGAAGGATCCATTCAGGCCACTCCCACATTCCTGAAGCTCAGAAAGCATGTTTGTGTTTAAGCTGCTAAGTATTCCAGTTTTTGTGTTATGCAGCAGTAGATAGCTAATAGACCATGCTGAGAAGTTTGAACGTTATCCTGAAATTGATGGAAAGCCATTAAAGGATTTAAGTGGGTAGCCGACAATTTGCACGTTGGAAAGGTCATTAGATTAACAGTGGGAGGGTAAAGAGAAAAAGAGAAAGGGTTACTATAATAATCCAGTCTTGAGCGGATGAAGTATACTAACACAATGGGGAAAGATAGGGAAAAAAAAAAACTTGAGTTCTAATAATAAGCCAGATTTCTGCTTTAGATGGTTGGGGAAATAAGGCATATTCATTGACAATTAGAACACAAGAAAGAGACAAAATTTGGGGTTTTCAGTGAGGTGATGTATATTTAGAGCCCATGAGACAACTAAGAAGAGATGTAGAGATGATGCAGAGACACTAGATATGTGAGCCTGGGGCTAGAAGTAGCTGGACCATAGTAGTCATCAGCAGGTCCTAGATTAGAGCAAGTTCCTGTGGGAGAATATAGACACAGAAGGAAGCCAACAAAATGCAGACCTTGTCACCAGTTGTTCCTCATTTCCTATAAGACATGAGAACCTCAGCCTCCTCCTACAAACAGGTGTTATATCAGTTGTTCTGGGATGTGAGCTAAGCACTTTGCACCTCACATACTGCAGGAGGCAGGAAAAGCTTGATCTTCTCCAACACCCTAAGGGGATGTTTGAACCTGCAGAGAGCACCAAACCCTACAAGCACTGTGTTGTTTTTTTGTTTTTTTGTTTTTTCCTGTTGGTTTAGTCCATGGATCTTAGAGGTCTCACAGACAGTATTTTTCTTGTCATCTTTTCACTCAAAGAAATCACTTTATGACTGAAAAAAAAAATCTCAAGCTTCCCAGGAGACTAATGCAGAAGAATCATATGTTTACAGTATGGACAACTTTTTGAGGATTGAGGATGTAGATCAGTGGCAAAATATCTGCCTAGCATACAACCCCATATACCGAAAAACAAAAATAAATAAGGAAGGAAGGAAGGAAGAAAGGCGGGAGAAATACTTTAGGGCTTCACTTTGATATACCCAGAGAACCCTATTCCTCCTCTTGTGCATTCAATCTATTGTTAAATAAATAATATCTGAACACAAGCATTGTGTTGCCATGACAATTATCAGAGATAAGCAAGGTGGCTTCTAACTGACTAGCAAGGAGGCACCAGACACACTGGATAGATACCCAGACAAGTGGATAACTTGTGTCCCAGGAAAAATAAAGGAGCTTACTGTGAGATTGCACAACACTTCACAACAATGTACAGTCCAAAATTTACAAATCATTGACAACAGTGACTGAAACCTCAGGAGTGAACCCGTAATTAAGGATGGATTACTGTGTCCTACAATCATTTTTGTTTCACTTAAATCAAAACACCCCCAAGGTGGGATTGTCTTTGCAGAAATTTAAAGAGATTAATAGAAACCCAAGGCTAGGGATTAGGGATCTCCATCAAGTACTCAAGGAAATAGAGAACAGTGGTGCCTTTTGGGTTTGGAACCCAAAAAACTTTGCCAGAGAAAGCCTAGTCACAGACAAGGCTTTCCCCAAGAAGGAAGTGCCCCAACCGCAAAAAAAAAAAAAAAAAAAAACAAATGAAAGAGAAAGATGGTAGTAGATGTCTATATTAGTAAGGGTTCCTCAGAGAAACAGTCACTAGAGTATGTGGTCATAGAGAGAGAAAAAATCATGTTGGGGAATTAGGTCACACAGGTGTAGAGGATGGAAATGCTGGCTACAGGGCTTGAAGACCCTGGAGGAGCTCAAATTACATTACAAGTCTACTCCCTCCCGCCCCCCCTCTCCACCCAAAATGTGAGTGTGTGTGTGTCTGTGTGTGTGTGTGTGTGTGTGTGTGTGTGTGTTATGTACTTGAGCATGTGCCAAAGCACACATAAGTGGACATCAGAGAACAGTCCTGAGTGTTGGTCCTATCTATCTTATTAGAAACAGGGATTCCCATTATTCTCTGCCGTGTGCAGAAGCTACACTCCGCAGCTTTCAAGGATTCGCTCATCTCCACCTCCCATCTCTTCTCTTGATGCAGAAGTACCAAGAAGACAGAAACACACTACTATTGCATAGCTTTAACTTGTCTTATTCCAGGGACCCAAAGTCAAGTCTTGGGCTTTCACAAGTCCTTTATTCAGTGGGTCCCCGCTGATGCCAGAAGTCACCCTCTTCCTTCATACAAGCCTTCACACTGCTGTGTGTGACCCACTCACACTACAAAGGGAAGTCCAGCTTATTTAAAGACTAACAATGCAAATGTTGTTCTTATCCAAAATCACCCTCACAGAAAGATCCAGAATGATATTTGCTCATCTCTGGATATCATAGTCATCAACTCAATCACTGAAACTAGCCACTGTAATACTTAGACCCCCTCCACCTGCTGAACAAAGGGTCTGCATTGAATTTATTATTGAATTCTCCTTTGGACCAATAGTGTCCCATATACATAGTAAGTACTCAACTAAATGATTCCTGATGACATTCACAGTCTGACCAGTCCAGTGGCAGCAAATTTGACACGGATGACAACAAAATCACATAAGGGGTCCTTTTCCCCCTGCTGTGTTTGTCAAAAAGGTCAATAAACAGTGCACGCTGACAATTATGTGCTTTTCTGGCTGCATTCCTTGCCCTGTGGTTTTCACAGCAGCAGACAGTAAGTTGGAGCAGTGCCTGTCATCAATGTCCCTTCCCCCATCTGGAATGAACCATCCTGGGGGGAGTACTGCCCAAGTCTTATGACTGCTGTCAAAAGTGAGAATAAAATGTCCTGGGAAGAGATGAATTTGTCTGTGTCCAAGATGATATCCGTCATTTTTCATGTGTATTTGTTTTGCCTTCCCTTCAGGGGAAAGTGAGGGGAAACTCAATGAGTTTTTCTCACTTACAGCAGATGTGAAATTCAAAGTGGGGCAACTGTAGGAACCACTAAGGCCTTGATGAGCTAGTGGAGAAAACAAAGACGCTCAAAAGAGGGCCAGGGGCGTGGCATGCACTCTTTGCAGGAGGGCACCTGGGCCAGGAGCATTTTCCTCCTCTGGTTCCCTTTTCATCCACCATGGTTTGTGGCACAATGGGCCAGTAAGGGATTCGGAACTGCACAGCTTCCTTGGTTCCTAAACACAGGCTTGGTGGCATTCGGGAAGCGAGAGTGGGGTTGTTGTTGGTTGGTGGGGTTTTGTGGTTTGTTGTTGTTGTCATTGTTGTTGTGGTTGTTATTATTATCAATTCATTTTGTTTCTTCCTGGATAAAGACTTCTTAATCTGGGATTCACAACATATAAGCAGGCCAAAAAGTGAATTTGGGAATCTGTGACCTCGAATGGCAGGCACACAGCCATATGCCACTATCTTTTAGCTGAAATTGAGCACTTCCCAATAATTTAAGTAGATACAATAATCACAGAGGTGTAGCTGTGTGAGTATTCAAAAACTGCTTTTATGTTCACCTGTCCTTCATTGTTGGTCTTGGCAGGATCAACTAGGTCACATGAGTTAACATAACCCTGTTTCCCAAACTACATTTGCCAGGAACAAAGAAAACACTGTACTCCGTTCTTTCTACAGAGCTGGTCCCTGTTCAGTTGGCATCTCCGGTTGCCCCTCCCCTCCCCAACATTATCCAGCAAATCTCACTCCCTCCCTCCAACCTTGCCCCCTCTGAGGAAAGCCTCCTCATTCGTGGCATTGCTGAGGACTCCCCCAATATCCTGACCTAGAGCCACCAGCTCCCCAGATTCAGCAGGCGGCAGATACATCATTTTTCCTTTACTACAATCCTTAAAAAACCACCCCCCACCACCACAGTCTAGGTGCATCTTCCTCTGGCCTTGTCCTTGAGGCTATTGAACTCACCCAGGAACCTCAGTTTCCAAATAAACCCACCCTTTTTATACTTTTAATCTGGCTTGGATTGGCTTATTTCATCAGGGGAGATAACTTATCACCTTGGTGCAGAAACCCAGGAGAAGCTGAGTCACTAAGCCCTGTGGCCAGGTCTTCCCTGGGCATGTGAGGACTGCTTCCCCCAACACACACACATCTGGATGATGCAACTTTGGATTCAGTAAGTGCCCTGTCCCCCGGCTGCTGCCAAGAAGTACAAGGTATCTCTTTCTGGAGCCTGAGACCTCCTGGACTCGTTCTGTGCAGACATGGCCACTCTAGAACAAAGCCAGGCCTTTGTTCAGAGATAATCTCAGGTTTCAGAGACATCTGTTCGTGGATTAACCTCACCAAACCAACTGATCGCAGAATATCGAATTGGGACACGACTTCCATATTCTCAGAATTTGGCAAAGGCTGGGAAAATGGGTGCTTCTGGGTCTAAAGTTGATCCCCAGACACCTCTTGGAAGTCTGCTGCGAGATCTACCTAAATTGCGATCATCTCAGAACTTGTGGCCTAAACACCTGGCTTTACTCTGCTCTATGGCCGGGCCACAACACATTTTAGAGATTCAATGTAAGTGGGTGCCCGAACGCACTCTGGATTTTAACATTCTCCGTGATCTTAAAATTTTCTGTGGGCGTATAGGCAAGTGGGCTGAGCTTCCTTTTGTTCATGGTTTTTGATAACTCTGCTCCTGCCCTTCCCTCTGTAGCCAGTGTTCAGTGGCCCAAGTCTTGTTGACCAGGGTTACAGAGCCCCCAAATTCTCTTTTATCTGGGGACCTGAGTCGTCTGTCATGACTGAGTCGCCTGAATCACTGGTTCTCCTATTCCCTCCTCAATCCCGACCTGTTCCTCACTCCTCCTTCCCCCTTACCCATCCCTCTTCTCCTGTCTCTCCTCCCATGGCCCCTCCTTCTCCTGCTCCAGAAGCCACCCTTCGTCTCCATCCTCATCTGGATTCCCCTCTGTGGCATCACACACTAGGCCCAAGTAGACCTCTGCTCTCCTCTGCCCTTTCAGGATGTAGCGGGAGCTGAGGGGCCTGTTCCAGTTCATGTTCCTTTCTCCCAACAGGACCTCTCCCAGATTGAAAAGCAGCTAGGCTCTTTCTCTGCCAACCCTGCTGCCTATATTAAAGAGTTCCACTGCCTTTGCCAGGCCTGTGGCTTAACCTGGCATGGCCTCTATGTTATGCAGTCTTCTACCCTCACTCCGGAGGAATGCGCATGAGTTCAGGCAGCCTCCAGGCAGTATGCAGACCAGACCCACCTTGTGGACAATACAATCCCAGTGAGGAACACAGAAGTGCCAGCTACAGAACCCAGCTGGAATTACCAGATGGGGCAGGATGGCCACCAGAGGAGGGACATTGGGGTCTGCTGCCTCCTTCAGGGGTATGGAATTGGTCTCAAATAAGGTTGTCAACTATGATAAGCTGCAAGAAATTATGCACCAAGTAAATGAAAATCCAGCAATTTAAAAAAAATCAATTATAAGTGGCCATGATCCAATATACTCACCTAGACCCAATTCCCGCAGCAGGATCCATGGTCCATTTTATTTCTCAATCATGTCCAGATATTCATGAAAAAAAAATTTTTTAAAGGTTGAGGATGGTCCTCAAACCACGATACAGGAGTTGGTTAAAAAAAAAAGAAAGAAAAAAAAAGAAAAGAAAAAAAGGCATTTAAGGTCTTAATGCCCAAGAGAAGACCCAGTCTTCCCTGACAAGCTCAGCTACAACAGAAAGCTACACTCCAATCCCAGGCCTCTGCATCTGCCATGAGGCCAATGGCACCCCCACAGAGCCCCACAGGGGCTCAATTTAAGTCAGCTCTGCCAGGAACCTGCTTCAAATATGGCCAAGTAGGTCACTGCACCTGCCCCAACCATGGGCAGCTCAGCAATCCATGCCCCACTCGTGGGCAACCTGGCCCCCATGTGGACTTATCCTCTGTGCCTAGCTAAGGAGGCTCAGCCCAAACAGCATAGGCCCCACAAACATTTCCAGCCTTCAAACTCCTCAGCCTGGCAGAAGATTGACTGGACCCCAGACTCAGCGACCTCCATCCCCCTCACCAAGCCCAGGGTAGCAATGAATGTAGCAGGTAAGTCCACCTCATTCCTGATAGGCACAGGGGCTACTTTTTCTATTCTAACCTCATACTCGGATCCCACAATGCTCTCACCAGCTTCTGTCACGGGGGTGGACAAAACTCTGTCCTTTCCTCCCAAGACCCTGACACTCCCATGCATTCTTGTAGGACAAGTTTTTTCACACTCTTTTCTGGTCATGCCTGACTGCCCAGTTCCTCTGCTCAGCCCTGACATCCTCAGCCACATTGGGGCTACCCTCTCTCTGGGCCCCAAAACATCTCCTGACTCTCATCTTCTACTTTCCCTAGTAGCCTGACAGATTCTCACCCTACAGGAGCCAGTAGACCCCAATGTATGGGATATCTCCACCCGGTGCTTGCTACCCACCATCAGCAGGTTCTCATCTGCCTTAAGGACCCCTCTTTCTTCCCCTACAGACCTCAGTTTTCCATCTCTGAAACCCGGTGCAGAGGCTTTAAGCCTATCATTACCTACCTACCTACCTACCTTCAATCTCAGAGACTCCTAAGTCCTACTGACTCACCTTGCAACATTCCCATTCTCCCAGTGCATAAGCCTTCTGGGGCCTATCGCTTACTACAAGACCTCTGCCTCATGAATGAGGCAATTATTCCTATTCACCCTGTAGTACTGACCTTTACACTCTCCTCCCTAACATTCCTTCTACAACCTCTCACTTTACTGTCCTGGACCTAAAGGATGCCTTCTTTACTGCCCCCCTACACACCCCAACTCATATTTTGTTGGCCTTCACCTGGGAGGACCCTGATGCGCTTACTGCAAAACACTTTACATGAACAGTTCTCCCTCTGGTCTTCCAGAATAGCCCTCATTTTTTTTTTATGGGACACAGGCCCTGGCTGGCCCAGGATCTCTCTTTCTTAGACCTTAATCCTAGCACACTTCTTTATTATGTAGTTGATATCTACTCTGCGGCGCTTTCTTGTCTCTGACTCCAAAAAACACTGCTTCATGTCTAAACTATCTCTGTTCCCTGGGTAACCACATCTCTCCTCCTTAATCCCAGCATACTGCCCTGCTGGTTTTTTTTTTTTTTTTTTTTTTTTTTTACCTAGGTGTCCAACTCAGGCCAGGGTCTAAGATCTCACTTTCCACCTAGTGTGGGCTCTGAAGGATTTATAGTCTCCAACTACAGCAGACCAGATTCTTTCATTTTGGGGCCTGGTGGGATTCTTCAGACACTGGATCCCCATTTTTTCTATCACAACTAAGCCACCATACTAGGCAGCCAGAGAGAGACACCCCCATGGGGCCCCTCACCCATGCAGCCGCTGTCTGCTGTCATTTTTATTTTTTTATTTATTTTTTATTTTTTATTTTTTTATTTTTTTACTCTGGGATGCCCTCTTAGCAGCCCCTGCCCTGGCACTCCTGGATTCCACCAGCCCCTAACTCCTTTTTACAGATGAGAGTGTGGGAGTGGCCAGAGGTGTTTCAGCTCAACTGGTCGGGGCCCTCCCATCTGGCCATAGCCTCCAGATTTAAAAAAAAAAAAAAGAAAAGAAAAAAGCTAGATTGCACCATCTGTGAATGGCACCACACCCAGGAAGCTCTCAAGATCACCCTGCTCCAGCCTATTATGGTGTACTCCACCCATCACCTCTTGGACCTTCTGGATCATTCCTCTCTGTCCCTCCTCCGGCCCTCACAGGACCAAGCCTTTCACCTCCTGTTTCTAGAAAAACTCCAAACTACTTGAACCCCAGTCCTGCCCTAAACCCTGCGACCCTCCTCCCCATCTGACCCCCCGTCTAATACCTCTTTTCACTCCTGCCCAGAGGCTGTGGAGGCCGTATGGTTACCCCGGCTAGTCTTCTAGACCAACCCCTCACAGACCCTCAACTCACCCTCTTTGTGGATGGGATCTCTCTCACAGACAGATCGGGAAACCCGCCAAGTGGCTTATGTTCGATCACCTCCACTCAAACAGTTGAGGCAAACTGCCTCCTAGTAGCTCTTCACAGAAGGCTGAACTAATTGTTTTTACTGGGGCTCTCCAAATAGCCAAAGACCAGTGGGCTAACATCTACACTGATTCTAAATATGCTTTCTTAATAGCCCACACCTACTTTGCCGTTTGGAAGGAAAGGGGCTTTCTCACCACCAAGGGCACACCCATTGTCAATGGTCCCCTGATAGCCAAATTCTTGGAGGCTCTCCAGCTCCCAACAGAGGTGGCCATAATTCACTGCCAGGGGCACCAGACCTCCACAGACCCAGTGGCTCTGGGCAATGCCAGAGCTGACTCAGTAGCCTGGGGGTTGGCTTCCAGCGGTTCCAGACCCACAGGGCACATCCTCTTCCTGACATCCTCCTACAAACCTCAGTACCAGCTGGAGGAAAAAACAACAACAACAAAAAGCAAAACAAAATAAAACAAAAAAAGCCAAGCTCTTTGGCAAAGGGACCACACAGGCAGAAGATGAGTGGCTTTGCCTAAATAACCGTCTTATTCTTCTGCAGAAGCAGGTACATTCCATCTTTGACATCCACGAGAGCCTGCATATCAGCCCCAAGGCCCTATTCCAATTTCTAGAGTCTCTTTTTGATCCCACTGACCTCCAAGCTCACATTTCACAGGTCCATGCTTCCTGTCAGACATGTGTCAAGACCAACCCACAGGGGACTCTCTAGATACGTCAGTCTCTGCACGAGCTCTGAGGACACCAACCAGGAGAGGACCAGCTTATTGACTTCACCCACATGCCCACTCATAAAAAGCTACCCTACCTCCTAACCTCTGTTGACACTATACAGGTTAGATCAAGGCACTCCCCACCTCCAGCGAAACAGTGGATGTGGTAGCTCATGTGCTCCTTGAACCCATAACGCCTAGGTTTTGTTTGCTGCAGACCATCCAAACAGACAACAGTCCGGCCTTCACCTCCAGGGTTACTGAGCTTGTATCTGTGCTGGGGTCGGGCTATATGGCCAATGTTCAGCCATCTTGTCAGAACCTAGGTTCCTATTTCTCCAGAAGTCTGCCATTCACCAGAAACTAGCTGACCTTGTCGTAGGTCGGCAGTTAGACACCTGTTGTGGCTTATTGCGGGGGGTGGGGGGTGGGGGGTGGTCATTCCAGACCCCCGAGCTACTCCTTTTCCTGTGGGACTACTGATAAGATCAGATTAAAGGCCAGCTGCCTGTGAGCAACAGTTCCAGGAGCTTTTTCCTGACTAACCAGATCCTTCACGACTTTCCTGGAATTTCTCTCCTGCAATTAGCAGCTGGAAAGGTAGATACCTACCTGCTGGAGCATTCCAGAGTTAGGTATCCATAGCAACCCTTACTTACGCAAATACCCATGCCTCTGTGCCTATATAAACTCTGTGAAAATTCTCAATAAACGGGGTTTGATCAGAATGCAGACTTGCCCCCCTTCTTTGTGTCTAGTGTTCTGTCTCTATACAGGAAAATTTTCCTCCCGAGCGTTAGTTGAACCCCGGCGGGCCGGGGCATATCTGAAGCTCTCAGCATCTCCTGGAACCTCCACATCCCCTACCACCCACAGTCCTCAGAGAAGATTAAAAGAGCCAATGGACTCCTAAAACAATAACTCACTAAGCTCTCTCTGGAACTCGGGTTAGCTTGGCCCTCCCTCTTTCCCATTGCCCTGAACTGCTACTGAGCCATCCCACACTCCTCTACTGACTTAAGCCCTTTTGAGCTCCTATATGAGAGGCCATTCCTCCTCAGCCATCACTTCCTGGCTCAGGCCTCCCCACTCCAGGATACCTCCCCCCTCCCCCCACACAGTCTCTTCTTCACTCCAATGCTGACAGTTACCTGCCTGCCCTCACACCAGGGCACCCAACTGTCCCTGAGTCTACCCCAATCTCCCCAAGGGACCAAGTACTCCTCAAACAGTTATCTCCCCCCTAGAACCTCTCCACTGTGGTTCTTACCACTCCTTTAGCCACCAAACTCCTAAAACACCAGTGCTGGTACGACATCTCCAGACTCAAGAGGGCACCTACCCAAGGTGAGGGGTCTTTACACCAACTGGGACCCTCCACTCTCCGGTTCTCCAGAAAGCCCTAGTGATAGGCCAGGATGACCAAACCAGGGCACCTCCCCCGACTACTTTGAGTTGGTGGCAGTCTCCCCTGTTGCAGTGGCTCACCCTGATCATAGGACCCTTATTCTTAGTTTACTATTTTTTCTTTTTATTCCCTGCCTCCTCTGCTTTCTCCAGAAGTGGATCTATGAGGTCTCCAGGGTAACAGTCAGTCAGATGCTTCTTCACCCAAACTTCCTGTTGGCCACAGTCCCACTAACTCCTGACTCCCCGACCCCATGCCATCCCTTTCCAGCCAGAGGCAACCAGATATGAACTCGGCATCCATACACCCAAAGAGGTCGGGACGTTCTGTTGGCATCTCCAGTTGAACTCCCAGTCCCCAACATGATCCAGTAAATCGGACTCCCTCTCTCCAACCTTGCCCCCTCTGAGGAAAGCCTCCAAATTCCTGGCATTCCTGAGGACTGCCCCAACCTTCTCTCCTGGGGCCACCAGCTCCCCAAGTCCTTCACCTACAGTCCTTAAAAACTTCTGTCTGCCATAGTCTAGGTTCGACTTCCTCTGGCCTCATCCTCTGCAGCTGCTGAACTTCCCCCAGGAGCCTCAGTTCCCAAATAAACCTGCCCTTTTATACTTTTAATCTGGCTTGGATTGGCTAATTTTGTTGGCAGAGATAACCTATCAGTTCTAATGGTTTAGAGGTAGAGAATAAGAAGAATAAGGAAATTCTCTCCCCAAATCTTCAGAGACAGATAAGGATTATTCCTCACCAGGTATGGCTGTGCGCACCTGTTTTCCCAGTGCTCAGGAGCCGGAGACAGAGGAATCACAACTTCTATGCCAGCCTGGGTTACATACCAAGACCATCTCTAAAAACCAAAAGGAAGGGAAGGAGGAAGAGAGGGAGGGGGATTATAGAAACCAGCTTTTACATGCAGGTTTTTTCTTACATAGCTATAGGAAGCTGTGTCCCTTCCTCAGGCAAAAACACTAAACTCAAGTACAAACCACCTTCGCCGTTGTTCTTCGGCTTTCCTAAGTCCTTGTTCAAGTTTCTCTGCCCATTACCTCACATTTCTCAGCTACTTCTCAATGCTGTTGCAACTATCATCCATACTCTTTTTCTTTAAAACTGAAGTGTAGACATAAATACCTCCATTTACAACTCCCTAAGCACAGCTAACGTGGTGCTATAATATTTTAATACATACATGAAAGAAAGTACTGAAGGGGGAAATTTCAATTAGGCTCTTCCAGAATCCACTGTCATGGAGGCCCTGGGGAGCCATTGCTCTTCTCACCCTTTTTGTTGTGTGGTCTGAGTTCATTGTCCACTTAGGACAGCAGAACACACAACTTGTTTGCTTTCCCCAAATTTTAACTCTCAGGCTCCAACCAAAAGAGTCAATTAAAACTTACTCCTTTCATGGCATATTCCCCAAATACATTCAAGAAGACACCCTTAAGTATTAAGCAGAACAATCAGCAGCTAAATCTGAGTTTAGATAAATTCTTTCATTTTAAGACTTTTTAGAGTAATGTCTGTTGTTAAGCTACATAAAAGATGACCCACAGGGAGAGAAAGTCCCCCTCAGTCACAGTCATAGGGGAGGGGAGTAAGGGGAAAATGGGAGGGAGGGAGGAATGGGAGGATACAAGGGATGGGATAACCATTGACATGTAATATGAATAAATTAATAAAATATATTTAAAAAGATGGCCCCAACTAGTACAAAGGATGCTCCACAGGACAAACAGGAGCCTCTGCCTTTGAATATTGAGGCTGCTTGTGATTCACTAAATGGTATGTTTGAACAATGTTAAGATCTATTTTTCTGCCTCACAAAATATGGAGCATTCAAACAGCATTTGGGAAAAGTTGATCGCTGCTAAGAGAGCCTGAAGAAAGAACGTTGAAGACTAGTATTCTCAGGGGAGAATAGGGAGGCCTCCTTGGAAGAGGTGTCATTGGAGTTAAAATGAGGGATGGGTTGACATTCTCTGTGGAGGCTGCAGAATTGCTAGTCTGTTCATCCTGTGGGTGACAAAGAATTGTGAGTCGGAATGCTCTGCTAGGCCCATCTCACCTCCATTAGTTTTATTGAACCTTGAAATGGCTTTTGAAGTTAACAATCACCCCAGAGGATACAAAGTTAGATGCTTAAAAAAAAAAAGACATTAAAGTTTCCTAAGTTTCCAGTTAATCCATCAAATACACTTCAGTCTTAGGTAGCAGTGTGTAAACTCTATCAAGGGCATCTGAGGTTCCCTTGCAAACATCCATAGCCAGACAGATAACACTTAATAAAGATAAAGAGAGTCCAAGGAAAGCTAAGGACTCACCTTCCGGGGAAGGTGTGTTCATTAAAGGACAAGGGTTTTTTGTTTGTTTGTTTGTTTGGTTGGTTGGTTGGTTGGTTGGTTTGGTTTGGTTTGGTTTGATTTGGTTTCTTCTGAGATCCTATTGGTGCTGGGAAAGGGAGGCAGCAAATAAAAACAGAATGAAGCATGATAATGTCCTTTTGTGGCCTGTGAAAGGGTCTTTGTTCATCTCACACACGCAAACTGTCTCAAAGACTCAGAAAAGAAGTCTAAACACATACTGCTTCCCTACATAGCATAATTAGGGTGCAAGACAAAAACAACCAGAGGTCCAACCTGCTGGTTACTTCCTAAATGGCAGAGGGTGGTACCCAGGGTGCCTTCCAAACAAATAGCAAAGAACAAAGTGTTGGGAAGTTCTCCTCAAAGTTCTGTGAATTTTAGGAGAAAAATTTTAAATTAGTGGTGGTTAATGAATTATTAAGACAACTCTCTTGCTAATTAAAAGAATGAATTAGACTTGCTGGACCTTTCAGCCCTTCTAAAACCTTCTACTGCCAATAATTTTTGATTGAGAAAGTTTTTAACCTCAACTGTGCCAAAAGTTTGAGAGAAAGTATCAGCAAAGATTGGTTTCGCTGCCTGGGCCACTCTTTGTGGTGAGGTTTCCAGGTGCCTATAGTATGCTTTGAAAGAATGGTATGCTTTAGGTCTATACCTGTTTGTTCACTGCTGTAGCAGATCTAGGAGGTTCTAATAACTCTGACAGACTGGTGTCTAGCTACCTACGAATACACACACACACCTATCTATCAAGAAACAAATAGCTGTGCATACACATACATATGGTGAGGAGAAGCAGGGAGAATAAATGAATGGATGTACTTCTCTTTAGTTGGCCTGGGGAGGTCTGCCTTTCCCTAATCCCAAGAATGCGTCAACCCGAGTCAATAGCAGGTAGACATGGAAGAGATCGGTATTAATCTGGCAGACGAGGTCAAGGGATTTGTCCTGTGCTACAAGGACATCGACACGCAGCCGGGTCAGCACATTCCCTCTCTGACATTCCTCCTGAGAAGACATCTAAAACCTGCCCTCACTTATGCCCATTTTGGAACAAGGAGAAGCAGCTGGAGAGGAGGTCGATGCTTTGGGTGGAGGGTTCAGCATGGTCTCCTGCAAGCCATCAAGGAAGCTGTCTGTTCCCATGATGCTGGGCTCGATGCATTTGTCTCAGGCTCCTGGTGATCTGGGACAGCACATTATCTGATGCTGTCCAGGGACATACCACTTAGGAAGTTTTGCTTATGTCAACATTATGCACGGCACACATCTTTTTTTTTTTTTTTTTTTCTTTTGCTGGGGGCAGCTGAAAGTAAGTGACACTAATTTCTATTCTGCAGTTATCCAAATATTGCAGTCACAACACAATCCATAAACATAATGACTACTCATCAATAAAACAGAGGAATGTCTGAGAAACCATAATTGTCACCCCCAAAATTTAAAAAATAAAAAGAAACAACAAAAATGCTGGCAAATGGTAGGTCCCTTATCTTAATTACAGGCTTATTTGCATTTAAATGAAGGTTATTCTATAATTACTACTGAATGTTTTGTGTTGAAGTTGAAAAACCACTCTGCAGGCTGTCAGCCCATTTCCTTTTCATTTTCTCTTGTCATTCTTCTTCTCTGTAATCGTCTGACACAGGCAGGCGTGGAGGGGTGCTGGCTCTTAATTCCTTTTCCAAAACCATGACCACCGCAGGGCACCTTGTGAATGGTAGGGCACCATGCTGCAGGGCTGCAAGGTGGTGCCAAGAGGATTAAAGAGGCTTCCACACTTGGTAAACAACACACTAACTTCCAACTTGAGAGGGCATTATCTCAGGCTGCCTCTGAACAAGCTGCAATGAAAAGGATCCACACTCCCTCCTCTAAGGGCCACTGTTCCCTGCACCATTGTACCTACCCCTCATCCACAGACATAGACTGTCTTTGCCTGCAACAGCCATGGTCTTTAAAGTCCCTGCAAACACTAAATAACAAATACCGTAGTCTTGCTAGTGGTAGGAAGTAGAAAGCTGGGGGTCCTGTGAGACTTTTGCCACATTGTTTGATGAATGTTTCTGTTTAAACAAACTTCATTTAACATACAATGTTGATTCTTTAACATTTAACGCATGCCCAGTAACACTGTAACATTTACCTGCGAGAAGCTCCTTTAACAGATCCAGAAGGCACATCCCTGCCTTCTTGTGCATGAGAGAGTATTTAGCACTGTGCTTTCTTAAACAGCAACACCTCCAAGACAAACACAGGAACACAAAACCCATGAAACTAAAGGCTTGCTTGTTATGCAGGAGCTAAAACAAGAAAGCAGAGTACCTCCTTTCCCCCCTTCAGCTAGAGATATAGTCACTGGGTAACTAAAGGGTTTTTTAATGCAGCTCTACCCATGCATGTAAATCAGTGAAAAAGCACTGACCACCTGAACCAGTGTGAATGACACAAATAAATATTAATGAGGAGGTAGGTTTTCAAATCTAAATCTATAAGCAATGCAGATGACCTATTCTTACCCAGAATGCTTTGTGTCATATGCAAGCTACTTAGATGCTATAAGATACCATTGTTGTATCTCTTCTTTTCAGATGGAGAAGCAGAACATGAGGTTCATTGATAAAACATAAAAAGGAAGGTTCGAGAGATGGCTCAGAGATTAATAGCACTGCCTCCTCTTCCAAAGGCCCTGAGTTCAATTCCCAGCAAACACATGGTGTCTCACGATCTTCTATAATGAAATCTGGTGCCCTCTTCTGGTGTGCAGGCATACATGCAGACAAGACACTGTATAGTCAATAAATAAATCTTTAAAACAACAATAGCAAAAACATTCTAAAAAGGTAAAGGCCAATCACACACCATGAAGAATACAGAGGCAAGAATACATCAGCTACCTGATGCAATGGGGAGGGATGAAAGTAGGATCTTCGTTATAGGATTTGTTCTGTTTTACAACCCAGAATGCTAATATTCCACCTTATAATTTTAAAAGTTTGAAATAACATGTGCAGCTTTAGGTTTCATTATGACATCACGAAACAATTTTGTTGTTGTTGTTAATTTTCCTGTTTCTTCTTCCCCTTCCACACCTAACACCTTTCACACCACTGTCACATGTTGTCCTCCACAAGGCACTTTTAATCACCTTCACATGGCCTCCTTCCCAGTTTCATAACCTACACACACACCCTCCAATTGTGTATGTACTTGGAAGAATTTTCTTCATTATCTGGCAAACCTGATACTATTATTATGTAAGTCTCCAAGAAACCATTACTCTTTACTACTCCTTCATTTTCAAAGTACTGCCTGGACCACATGTTGAAGCAGCTTGCTTTTCTTAAGCCAGGAGAATCTCTGTAAATGGTTAGAAGAGAGATCCAGCTGGAGGGAGGGCATTACAGAGAGAATACAGAAAAGACCCTGCCGTCAGAAGATGCTCTTCACATAACTCAGCAGCATGATCAGAGCCTCTGTGAGGGAAGAGGAGATGATGTAAGAGGGGGTGGCGAGAAGCTGGTCTGAAAAAGATTCAGAGCGCTAAGGAAGACAAATGCAACTTAAGTGCCAAGATTCATATCTTGAGGGAAGAGATGTCTCCTGGTGCCCAAGAAAGGAGCACACCCTTCACTCACAGTCAGCACTGAATCACCCACTAAGTCCCTGGACACTGTGATGGGTGCCCATCATGTTTGCCCACATCAGTATTTCTTGCATGTAACAGAGAGCTCTGCAATATGATAACCTAAATGAAATTAATGTTTGTGGGGTTTTTGTTTTGCTTTGTTTTCACTTAACAGGAATTTTCCATGGGGCAGGTGCTAGGCCATGTTGACTGGCCCTGAAATGTCAAACCAAAGACTTGGTTGGTCTTTGCATCATGGTTGTCCCACTGCTGCTCTTGCTCCGGTCACGATAGCCCAATTCCAGGATCAAGGCAACACAAAATACATGTGCCAACTGAGTCTGGTCTCCTAAATGTTTTACTCTAAATCCGTTTAAAGCTTCACCAAGTGGCTGTCACTGACAATATTGTTACCTCTTGTCTGTCTCCCTGTGGTTGCAAAGAAGACTGGGACGTGTATTTTTTGTGGATGGATGCTTGTGAGGAAGAGCAGGGATTGGGGCTGTCTACTAGCAGGAGGCTTCACACACTGGGGTGGAGCATGTGGTCCAGCCAGTACTTTGAAAATGAATAGTAAAGGGTAATTAATGGTTTCTTGGAGACTTACGTAATAATAGTATCAGGTTTGCCAGACAATGAAGAAAATTCTTCCAAGTATATACACAAGTGGAGGATGTGTGTGTAGGTTATGAGACTGGGAAGGAGGCCACGCGAAGGTGATAAAAAGGACCTTGTGGAGAACAACATGTGACAGTGGTGTGAAAGGTGTTAGGGGTGCAAGGGGAAGAAGAAGCAGGAAAATTAACAACAACAACAAAATTGTTTCATGATGTCATAATGAAACCTAAAGCTGCACATGCTATTTCAAACTTTTAAAATTGTAAAGTGGAATATTAGCATTCTGGATTGTAAAACAGAACAAATCCCACAACAAAGACCCTACCTTCCTCCCTCCCCATTCCTTCAGGTAGCTATTCCTTATTATCAGGATAAAAGACATCTCATGAGCTTGAGTAGCAAATGCCCAAGCCTTTAAAAAAAAATCAAGCACTCTCTTTTAGCCTATACAAAACACACAGCCACGTTTTGAAAAGAAAGTTCTCTCTTACTGAGGACACAAGAGAGTTGGGAATCAGTCAGCTGAGCTGAGAAAGGGTCTTCTGAAGGAGTGACACTAAGCTCTGACCTACAGGATCAATGAGTTCAATTAAATAGCAGGGTGAGGGAGATCAAGAAAAGTCCACTCCCAACATCCTTTGCAAATGTCAACACATGAAAATTAAATCAGGCCAAATGCCATGCTTAAGTGATAAGGGGAGCAAAGAGACCATCTTGGTTGTCTTTGTTAATTTACCAGCAACTCAAAGCTATTGGAAAGCTCAGTGATATACCCTTGTTGCTTAGAGCGCTCTCTGGACATATGCCAATGCTGGTGCCCTGAGTTGCCTGGGGCCCTCTCCACTCTGTACTTTTGTATCCTTTGCTTTGGGCACTGGCCACTGAAACCAAACGGGCAGGTAGCAAAGCAGCCTACTGGGCAACTTGGCTGGTCTGTCTTGAATTTGCATAGAGCAGGTGGTTCTCACCCTGTGTAGGACAGAGAGGCTGCTACCCTTTGCTAACCTCTGCCAAGTTTGCTCCTCCCATGCTCCTGCCTGCTGTGCTTTGTCACTGCCCAAGCCCAGGTAGTCACCTGGTGCAGCAGATGTCCCCGATGGCCATAGTACAGATGTCTGCAGGAGGCTCTCTATACAGGCGTCTTCCACATACCTGATAAGGAAGACTTTCCAAATATAGATCCGCCATGCCCTCCCCCTACTGAGGAACTCAGGAGGCTGTCCTGTAGAATATGGTCCGAACTCTTTAGCACAACATAAAGAACTTCCCTAATTTATCTTCTTCCCAATTCACCAGATTTTTTTCTTCCACACATATCTCCCACTCGCAAGCTACACTTGCTGCTTAGCGTTTTCTAAATGCATCGTATTCTTTTCCAGCTCCCATGAGTTGGGACAACCTGTGTCCTCTCCATGGCATCCTAACAGCCCGGTCTTCTGGGGCCTCCTCTGATAGGCCCTCCCAGTGCACTCAACAATGGCTGTTGTTTGCTCTTTTCTTTCCCTCTGGGAAAAGGCTTGCCTTTGCAATCTTCTGTCGTAATGGCCAGTGTGATCATCAGCTCCGTGGATCTCAGAATCGCTTACAGACAAAGCTTGTGAGGGAGCTTCTAGAGTGAGTTGATGGAGAGAGGAAGACCAACCCAAAGTGTGGGAAGCCCCATTCCATGAGCAGGTTCCTAAGTGACTATAAAAGAGAAAGCTAGGTAAGCTTGGCGGCTCTCTGCTTTCTGACTACACATGCAAGGTGACCAGTGGCCTCATGCTTCCAGCACTGTGCTTTACTGAGGGTGATGACCATACCTCAAACCACGACCCAAAAATAACCCTTCCTCCCTTAGTTCGCTTGTGTCAGACATCACAGCAATGAGAAAAGTAACATCTATTATAATATGTGCATATATTTCTTTGCATGTCCAACTTCTCTGCTAGGCTGCAAACATCATAGATGCAGGGGCTAATTATAACCCTGGGTGGACACTACACCTAGCATAGTCTGTCACATGTCAGCTGTCCAATTTGTGAATAACTGGTGGGTGATGACTGTATATGAACTTGTGGCACATGGTAACCTCTGCCTCTCGTGGAGCAATCAGCTCAGACCCTCTTTCTTTCCAAAATTCGTGGAGACACTATTGGATGGCTTCCTTCCACTTGGGGATTCCCCAATGCCAAATCCACCCCCTGCCTTTGCTTTGGTTTTTATTGAACCAACTTCACTTTGGATATTCTTGCCTAGGCTTCCAGGATGCTGGGATTGCCAGCCTGTGCCACACTGGGCCACCTTACCCTAGTTAGTGACTTCTATAGTTACATGTGCCTGCGAGCCTAGAGGCTGCAAATTATTGCATAGAATAGACACGGGCATCCTTCACAACCTCTTCTCCCCTCCCCTCCCCCAGCCTCAGCTAAGAATAGTTCTACACTGGCTCCTCAGAAAGTCTGTTGCTGTCCCACCCCACTGTCTAAGGGGGAGAGGGCGGCTCTCAGCAGCAGCTGAGTCTGTGTTCGTCTGACACTGTCCCTCCTCTTTCCCATCAGTCTTTCTTCCCCTTTCCACACAGGCGCTTCATCTGCTCCTCCTTTGAAAGAAGGCTCCGCAGCACGTCCTCTCCACCCGACAGGTGTGGGGAATGACCCGGACCCTCCACTGGGGGCCGTTTGCTTTGATGCTGTGGCTTTATAGAGCGTCATTTGTATGCAGCCCTTCCCTCCTGCTCTTGCCCAGTGTGTTTTGATGAGCTTCTCTCTGCACTCATATTGTCTCAGTCGTTAACCACCCATTTGCAAGTCCGTAATTTACTTTTGATCATTCATTTTATGAGGCACACAGGGTAAAAAGCCGATTCTGCGCTTCCTTTCCTCCTTCCCAGCTTCCTCCGCCTGGTTCACAGCTAAAGACTCTCTCCCATTCACATACCCCCATGAACTTTATCAGGTCTCAGAGCCCTGAGCCACCTTGACCTTCCTAGGAGAGGTTTGCTTTGTGATTTCCCCCGTCAGAGGTAGGTAGTTCATTCAGTAGCTCTCCCTCACCTGCTCTGTAGGGATTAAGCTTCTCTGGGAAATGGACTAGTTGGTGGAGGCAGTTATTTGTGGGTTTATGGATATGATAGTCCCCACAGCAGGAGGAATGTGTAGCAGAGCAGATAGGATTGTTATGCCAAGAGCTAAGTCCCCAGAGGAGCTACAGTGCCTGAGGCACAGCATCCCTGGGCCAGCTCATATTCCATAACCATCTCCTGCATGGCCAGAAACAGCCTCAGCCCAGGATAAGAAGGCAGCTGCCAGCCCTGCCAAAAAGGAGCTCTGAGGACACGGCTGCATGCATTTCTTTTCAGTGGACAGCAGCAGCGGATGAAGTCCACCTCCTTCTCACAGACCAGGAAGGCCCATTTGAGCTCAGCTCCTGGGGCTTTGTTCCACAGGGTTTGTTTTCTGCCTTTTCCCCATCTCATGGCAAACTTTAGCTAGAGCAGAAATGCGCCCTCCTATGTACTGTCCATCGCAAAGGCTTTTGTGGAAACATTTCTGACTGTGTGGCCATGGGAAGTCTATGGGACTTTAGTTCAGTGAAGAGTATCCCCCTCACACCCGCCTAGCAGCCTTCCCTGGATGCCCAGGCACTGCTCTGTCTGTAGGCTTCCTTCCTTCCATAGCCCTTACAGCCTCCTAAGCAGAGGCATTTCTGTGGTCACACATCACATGCTTTCCCCTGTGTAATCCTAACTGGGCGCTTCTGAAGATGTAAGGAGACTAACCTTGCGTACACAGGGAGGCAGCCCTAAGATCATGCCAACTGCCTCTGCTCACCATTTGCCAAGACCCTACCCGAGAGGCTTTTCTCTGCATGAAAAGGTACAGAGGTTTTCCCCTCTCCCAAGATGGTACTTGCATAAACGTAAGTGATTTAAATTTAATGTGATTTTCCATGCAAAATGTGACCTAAGTGTTGGCTTGATTGCATATGCCACAATACAGGCGGAAGTCAATGCTTCCTTTCAGAACGTGATCAGAACCCATATGAGGATTGTTCAACAAGACACCATCTGTGGCTGAGATGCAGCAGTGCTGTTTGTAGTTGGTTGGTTGGTTGGTTGGTTGGTTGGTTGGTTGGTTGGTTGGTTGGTTGGTTAGTTGGTTGGTAGTTTGGTAGTTTGGTTGGTTGGTTATTTGATTCTTTGGTTCTTTGGTTGGTTAGTTAGTTGCTTGCTTCTTTGGTTTTATAGACAACAAAGATTTGCTCTAATTGTCACAGATCATGTCTGGGCCAACACCTCTCTCCATCAATGAAAATTTAAAATCCATGGAGAAGACGACAAAAGGGGCAAGGCCTTCTCCTTCGAGGGATTGGCCATCGAGGCTTCTGAGATGCAGTTCTGAGCTGCTACCAGCTCCAGATCAGAGTCCTAAGCCACCAGCAATACACAGCAGAGTCCTTTCAGCCTGGGACGCTCAGCAGCAAGGTGTCTCACTGCAATAAGAAACCTGACAACACTTCACCAGGGTCCTGAGCAGAGCTGGGGCTTGCCTCAGAAGATGCCATCCATGGTCTTCAAGCTGATCTGGAGCTCCTTCTCAAGCCCTCTGTGTGGAGCCAGACAGCCTTCACAAAAAATACACTGGAAGTAAATCTAACACATCTTCATTATCAATTAGTATCCTTAAAGGGGAAAAAAATCGAAAAACAAAAAACTTACTGAGAACATTTCTACCTGCATCTAGAGCGTGGTTACTTTAGTGACTATTAGTCTCAGCTTCATGGAAATGCCAGTGTCCCCTAAACTTACAGCCGCCACATCAAGAAGATACCCTGAGGACTGTCCATAGCTGTCCTGTGGGATGTGGCCCTACTCCCTTACGTCTTGTAGGATCCGGCACCATTCCTCTGTAGGGCCCCATTCTTTACAGGCCAGAGTACAGGTTCTCTGTTCTGCTTTTGCCTGTTCACCATTAGCTCAGGGCTTACTGTTCCATCCAGTGTCTGAGTGTGCAATTCCCTAACATAAAGCCATGACCCATTTTCTAGACCCACAGTGATCCCTCCTCCCCAGCTGGCTAACACCAGCCATATCACATTCTACAGTTCTACAGTGGTTGTAGCCAGTGTTGCCTACATTCTCCTTTTTCTCACCGCATGGTCACTAAGCAACTCTAACACACACACACACACACACACACACACACACACACACATATATATATGAAAGGTGTTAGATGCAATGACAATTTCAAAAAAATCTAATAACTGGCTTCTTCTTCCCCACACAACACATGTGATGTGTGCCAAGTCTGTTGCAGGAAGTCAACACATACTAGTTAATGAGATCACTCACTAGTCACTGTCTGAAAAGATGCTCCGTCCTGCATGCTCATGGGCTTACCTGTTTAGGGTGGACTGAATACTGCCACGCAGCAACAAGATAAATGACAATCCAACACATTCTAATTGACATGGATCGCATAACAGCTAGACCTTAGGAGGAAAGCAAGTGCTGTGAACACCAGACGAAAGGCCCAAGCTTCTTGTTGAGGGAGATGGAGACTGGACAGAAAAGAATGGCATACTGTGGTAGCTGAGGTATACAGCGAAAGCTTGGTAAGAAGAACACTGGAGTTCAGCCATGAGGAGCTGGTCTCCCTCCTGCACTGAAGCCTGAGTATTTGTGAAACATAAGCAGTGTGATGCTCCTCTGTCAACTGCCTGGTGACTGATAAGGAAAAAAGTCAAAGCCATGACCCCTTGTTGCTCCTTGCATGAGCCATGAAGACCACAAAACTTTCTTCAGCGGGAGAAAGGCTACAGAAGAAAAGAAATGAAAGATGTAGGGGAGGACGTGGTTGGTTATTTTTTCCTAGGGAACATGAGGAAACCTCGGGCAACATAAGATGTTGGAACTGGGTCTCGGAGGACAAATAGATGTTTTCCAGATGGGGAACCAGAATAGGACATCTCAGATAGACAACAACTTGGGTATAGCTAGAGATGGTGAGCTAAAACGGGAACAAGAGGAGACGCTAGACTAGCCCAAGGAAGCTGAAGAAAAGCTTAACTGGAAGTGAGGGAAAAGGAGTAAGAAGGAATTTACAGGGTTTCGAGGAGCCAAAGAGGGGGACAGGAACAAGATGCTCTCAGGTGGCTGCAGAACCCTGATTGAGCCTCCAGCCCTCATGGTACCTGATTGTCAGGCTAGGCTCTGTCACACTCAGTGTATGCCAGTGTATAGCAAGTAGCACAAATTAACTCCAAGTCCTAACTACCCTGGGAAGTACTAATTTATGGACTAATTATTTAATAAGTCTCTGCTATATTCAAAGTATGCACTACAGCTGGGTCTTCAAAGCCAAGAAGACACAGCATAGGTTTCAGTGTTGTTCAGCCTCAAGTTCCAGTCCAGAGATGGAAAAAAAAAAACCATTTTATGGGAGTTACGGTAGGTTGAGGAAATTATAGTGGTCTAGGTAACAATACTGGAAGGAGCCTAAAGAAGTCATGAAGTTTTAATTATCATGTTGCATATTTGTTGCTATTAGAGACTTGGGGCTTGAGAGATGGGTAAAGAGCACATATCGATCTTGTATAGGACTGGGTCCTTTCCAGGTCAGGAATGCACCTTGTTTCTTTAATCTAGAAGCTTTCAGGGTCCTTTACAGTCTACAGTACTGGAGTACCTCAAGAAGACTATGTTTTTGTGTGGTACACCTATAGTTGTATACCATATAAAAACTCAAAATACTTGGTTAAGAAATGATATGAATATTTTAATTCCTTTAATAAAAAACAATAATAAAGCAGATACAGGCTAGTACAAACACCATATTTTTGATGAAAAATAACTGCATGTTCCAACACAATTTGGTGAGGTGAGTGACATCCATCTACACTTCCGTAAATGTCTTTAATGCTCCACTTAATGGAAGCCAGTTGGGTTCGCACTGCTCTCTCCTCACTTAATCAGTTGCAGTTTTGTTTTGGTTGAAGTATATGAAGAAAACCTTGCCTTTAATTATGTAGGTATATAATTAAAAAGAGAGAGAGGAGGAGGATTTTCTATCCAGATAATTGTGGATATTTTTCTTTGATATTTTAAAACTTGACAAGTGGCCATTTAACTTAGTTATGAAATGGATTCTTAAACTAAGTCAATAAACTTCCCATACTCAGTTTTGTTGCCTTGCCATGATTTATTGTGTTTGGGGATGGATCATTTATTCCTGAGTGACTTTGTAACAGCGTGTCTTGGTCATTTGGAAACTACTGGCTGACTGCATTATTCAGAACTTCCCCCTGATGACTTGCCTCACTGTATCAAACACAAACACACACACATGCATGCACATGCATGCGCATTCATGCACACGCATGCGCACACGCACCCTGTGGGGCTGGAGGACTGGCTTTCACTGTTTCCTCTTGCAGAGCGCTTGAGTGTGGTTCCAGCATCCATGCCCAGTACCTCACATGCACCTGTCACTCCAGCAGATCTGATGGTTCTGGTCCCCCACTGGTACACACAGACACAAACTGTGTACAATTTAAGAAAAAGTACATGTTTCATTAGCAAAATCTTTACATATTAAAAAAAAGAAAGTCAAGCTGACATAGATAGTGTTTTCAAAATTCCACCTCCCATTTGAAAGCTCAAATTGTCTCATTGGCAGCAATGACTCACTCACCCCATTCATTCTGAGAAAATGTCTGCCAAATCCCCAAGTCTGAATAACCATCATTTGTCTGTTGTTCTTTCCAGGAACGATGATGTTGTGTGAAAACAGTGAGTCCTTCAGTTTCCAATTAAAATAGCCACCCAAGTGTTTTGCCTCAAGATAGCCAACCATCAACCGTCATGCTTCAGAACACACACACACACACACACACACACACACACACACACACACACACACACACAAATTTCAAGCACCCACCTTAGTAGGACACACAAAGTATTAAGATATTTTTGACATTTACTCAAGTGATGCAAGCTAATGAAACATGCATTCTGTCTCTTCATTGAGGACATTTTTAAGGGAAGCTGGCATTTTTTTTCTCTGCTGTGAGCACGTGGCAGTGATGTATCAATACATGGACACCATTGGGTACCACTGCTCTGAGCTGTGCTAAGGGCCCGGCTTTCTACCTACAACTGCTTTGCACATTACTGGGTTTGTCATGAGATTAAAAGGGCACAGTTGGCTTGTAACTAAGCTGTTGAGAAACTCCTTTGAAGGCCTCACTTTAACCTATGTATATATATTATATATGTATATGTGTGCTTTTATACATATTTTTATATATTTAAAGATAAATACACACACACACTTTTTTCCTCTTTTGGTTTTAGTTATTGTCTCTGAAGCCTGGATCTTCAGCAGCCATCTTGAAGCCATCAAGGAAGAGGCAGGACCATCACAGAAGCAGATCATAGAACTGGGAAGTAATGTTGAACCAGAAAGTTGATTGGCCAGAGTCACATGCCATCGCGGGATTATTTACTTTATGCAGCAATGAAGTGTCTTCCAGACATGTTTAGCTAGCTTCCGTTTGTTGTGGAATCATGAAGTTCTTGGTCTCCTCTTATCTGTCATCTTCCTAGGTGACATCAGCAAATAAGTTCTTGCGTATGTCCAGTCTTACAAAGTCATCAACTCATTGAGGCACCAAATACTTAAGGAGAATCGCCTTCTGTGTGGTGGACACAGAGACAGGAGGAAACCATGCTCAGTGATCACCTGAAACTCAGTGCTTCCTCTTGCTCTGAGGGTTTGCTGTGGGCATGCAGAGAGACTGTCTCCATTCAGCGCAGCACAGATTCTTCTCCATATGGGGCCCTTCATTCAGATTGGTTTTGGCAAACTCCCTCCACTCAATTAGTTTTGTAAAATATTACCTTTCGTCTGACCTAGACCCTGCATTGCCAGCCCTGATACTAAAGTAACAGAGAAGTCAGCTCATTTTAAAACTATATTAATAATTAGACCAATCATAAAATACAGATAATGGATAATAAAGAAATAGATTAAATTAATACAAATATATCTTGGAAGAATCATACCTGCAAACACATTTGAGCATTTGGTTTTCTTTCTTGACTAAACTTTTCTAAAGGAAAAAAAATATAGGATATTTGATTAGACTGGCTTATGCAATGTAGTCCAGGTGGTCCAACAATGACCATTTCACTCTAGAGAAGACTAAGAATCTTGGAGCTGCTCAATCCAAAAGGATGGATGTCTCAGCAGTCCCAATCTGCCACTGAAGACCTAGAGAATTCCTGGAGAGCTGCTGTCACCTGGTCTATGTTGGAAGCGTGAAGAAGCTGGTCCCGACAACCGTGAGGGGTGCATCAGCAGGAGAGTGGATGAACTTGCCAGCAAGAGTGGGGGTAAGCAGCCAAAAATGAAATATCTTCCTTCCATGCTCTGCTGTGCCATCAGAGGGCGCCACTCACATTTGGAATAAATTGTTCTATATCAAGTAATCTGATCAAAAATGCATGTCATAAAATCGAGCTGGTGCTCAACTGGAAGCTTTAGCCCTACTTATTAGCATTTATAGTTCTAGGGGGCAGTACATATAACACCAGAGAAGAAAAGTAATCATCAGTCTCACCTAGCTACAATGTCTGCAACCTACACCAGTGGCCTGGCCTATAAAATTAGCCTGGTGTAATAGTGGTACAAATGTTTGGGAATAACCAATCAATTTTTGCTTTAAGATAAGATCTGCTCTATGAGACAGAACCCATACATGTGATGCTGATAATGAGGCCAAGAATGTGAGAGTAGATAGGCCATGGGCCTTATAGGAAAACCTGCTATTATTATTCTATTAAATAAACATAGCAATAAAATGACATATTACTGTATCCATAGCTCAACACTCAACAGAAAGACTTCTTCTTGCAAGAGTAATTATCACAGAGACACACAACTGGACACTGTGCAGAGAGTGAGAGACCTTGGAGCACTCAGATCTCAGTGGGATGTCTTCATGAAACCCCTCCCCTCAAGGCTTTATATAGAAGAGGAAGTGTAAATATTATAAGAACCAGGGATAATTAATGATTCCAATAGCATCTTTCAGATACAACAGGACTTATGCACATAGGACTGATATGACAGCATGCACAAGACCTGCACAAAGCCAGAAAAAAAGAAAGAAAAAAAAATCTCAGATGGAGAAGAGGAAATGGGCACAAAGTCACATCCCTTACCAAAAAGCTACTTGCAATTGATAGCTTCTGGGAGATGGAAAACCAGTTTTCTTCAATATAGTGACACTTGGTCTATCAGCCACACTCCAGGGCAGGCGTCACACTCAAGAGTAGTTGGTGAAAACAAAATAGATTCCATGGTTGGTTTGCTTGTTTATGTGTACTTTTTTGTTGTTGTTGTTGTTGTTCATTTGTTTTATTTATTTATTTATTTATTTATTTTTAGAGAGAGAAATGACATAAAGCTGAGTGGGTAGGGAGGATATGGGAGGAGTAAGAAGGAGAGAAAAGAATATGATCAACTATTTTTATGAAAAAATTTCATAAACAAACAAGAAAGGAAATAAAGAGCCTTTCCCAGGGCCTGAAAAGATGGCCCAATAGTTAAGAGCACTAGGTGCCATCCCAGAAGACCTGTGAAAGGTTCTCACAGCCTACCTGATGGCTCCCAGACATGAACAACTATGGACCTGATGCCCTCTTCTGGCCTCTGAGGTCACTGCATGCACATGGTACACAGACACAAACACAGAAAAGAAAACACACACACACACACACACACACACACACACACACACACACACACACATGTATATATAACGTATTTTTAAAAGCTAATGGTTTGCATTTTAGTTAACTGATGATCCAGTTAAGTTGTCAACCAAGTTAGCCATCCAAGCCAGGGTCTAAATAGGACCCCAGGAATTTTCTGGAAAATCTCACTGCACACATGGACTTTTGGGATGTAGCCAAGAATTTCCTTTCAACCAGTTGTCTAAAATGTAAAATCTCTACATTGTAAAGATTTATGGCTTGAACAACCAAGCCTCAGTTCCACCATTTATAAAATAAGAATAGCAATATGTACTCTATACTGTAGGAACCAAAATTAAATAGATCAATAAATATAGTACACTTCAGAAAATGCCTGGCACATCTTAAGAGCTCAACAAGAATTAGCTATAATTACTATTTTTATCATCATTAGCCTCATTGTTACTGTGCTCAAACATGCTGATTCTGCACTGTTCTCTACAGGGCCTGCACTCTCCCATTCCCACCTTCTGGCACATATCAGAGCTATTGGCAGTTGCTGCTTTCTCTTGTTCTGCCCTTGATACACATGAAAAAGGCATGGGGCTCATACAATTTGGAGGTGTGAGTTTTTTCTTAGTACTTTTCATCATACTTCATTCATGTTGCAATTCTTTGCTTTCCTTTGACCATTCTCTCTCTCTCTCTCTCTCTCTCTCTCTGTGTGTGTGTGTGTGTGTGTGTGTGTGATGTACATATGTATGTACATGTTCATGTATGCATGCAAGTATGGAGGTGGGGTTCCTTCATATATATGCATGTTCACATGGAAGCCAGAGGCCAGCCAATCCCAGAGACCCTCCTGTCCCAGCCTCTTCAGCACAGAGATCAAGAGCTTGTCTCATGGATGCTCAGGATCTGAACTCAGGTCCCCATGCTTTCAGAGCTGAGACATATCCCGATCCTTAGACTTTATAATCCCTTATCTCCACCAAATCCAATTGTGAACTTCTGCATTGTAGTTTCACTCCATTTACGTTCTAAAAGCATTTAGAGGAAGAACAAATTTATCCTTGTCACTCTTATTGACTTTGTGGTCAGAGTTGGAATCTCAAGCAATTGATTTTTGTTTGCATATAGTTTTGATATACCACAGTTCAGTAATTTTCCAAAAGGACAAAGGGCCTCTGGCAGATGCTGGCCTTCCCCTCTATGATTGACACCAACTCAACTCTTATGTTTGAGAAATTAACAATTCCCACAAGAGAACTTTGAAAACGGAGAGTAATGTATTTTTCCCTTCCTTGGCAGCACTCCTGTTTGATCCTCCTTTGTCTCCAACCTCCCTAAGGCAGCCTAAAGAAAAGGGCAGGGGAAGAAAATGCTGGCCTGTGACAGCCTCTGTCCAAACCCCAACTGGAAATTACAATTCCTTTCTCATTCAGGACACTGGCGGCCCAAAGGCCTTCCTTCCACTGTGTCCTGATGCCTCTGAGGACTGACCCAAGCTTTACTTTCCTGGACACCCCAGTTTCTCTCTCTGCTTCTTCGTCTCCTGCATTCTGATTTGGTTACATACTCTTCTTAGTTCACCCGTTTCCTTGTCACATTCATTTTCCAAACTCGTCTTTGCTTAGACATAGAAATCACTGTCCCTAACCTTCAGAGTTGCTCACCCCTACCCCACCCACTCCAGGAGTTAATGACATCAAGGAGTCGATGGAGAGTGTGACCAGTATAATCTACCATGCCAAATTCACCAGAAAGTAGAGAGAGAGATAGTAGTCGTACTAATCAACCCAGACTGCAAACTGGGACTGCCCTCACAATACCAAAAAAAAAAATATTGTCACCCTCTTCTATGCAGATGGATTATACAACCTGCAGCATGTATGTGCACTGACGGTATATAGCACAAAGCTTCTGGAATTGAGATTTCTTGGCCCTGGGCCAGTCTCAGACAGATTTTGAAAGTTTAGTAAATGTACAGTCAAGGCCTCGATGCTGGCCAGTATAACAATGCTTACATTTGCAAGCTGGGGTAGAGCCCCTTTTTCTACTCTCTGCTGCCCCCGTGTGGTGCACAACATTTTCAAAGCACTTGGAGTAAGAACAGCCTCCCATTGGCCCGTTCCTCCCTTCGAACAAGAAAAAAAAAAAAAAAAAAAGAACAAGGCTTAATTTTTGACTTTGCAGAGGAAGAGGACGAAGGAGAAAAGGTGTGAGAGCAATGGGAAGCCAAGACTGAACCCCACTATGAACAAGATAACCCCCACCCGCCCCTGTATATCTTCCCAACAGTCACTTCTGCTCTGCCGTTGCACCCATTCCCAACATAAGAATGGAGAAAAGGCCAATCCTATCCCAGAAACAGAGCTTCACAAAAGCATGATGGACTAGTGGGGGTAAGGAAACAGTTCATTTGGGGGTCACAAAAAGATGTGTGAGCTTCTTGAATTGGTAGGCAGGTGACTGGAGATGCGGGAGGGCAAGGCTGTGGGCTGAGTGGGGCAGTCTGGGAAGACATTGAATATGAAGAAGGCAATGCCAAGCAGACTCAGTAGCGGAGTATCCCATGATCTACAAGACAAAGGATCGGCAAATAAAGGGACAAGCCAAAAGGCCACAGCAAGGGGGAGTAATCACAAGCAAATGTGGCTGTAGAAGGGATGGGAAAGTCACCTGCATTCTTCATTATCACACAAGCATTCCTGGGCATTAAAGAGCTGGTGCCCTCCAGTGGCAAAAGACTGTAAGGTGAGAAAACCCTGGTGTGCCCAAGCAAGCTCTGGCCATTTAGAATAGAGGCTTCACGTGTCTACGTGGTTAAAAATGTCTTCAAAATAGAGGAGCAGCTCCTGCCTAAACTGATTCATTACTTGGCACTAGATGCCTAATGCAGCTCGCATGCAAAGAAGGAGAGGCCAAAAGCGCTCACCCCACCTTTTGCAGACTTCGTTTTTCAGTGTAGCAAGCTCCACTTTCCTGGTTTGGCTACCTTAAGGGCTCCCACCCAGAGGGCAGTGTGTATGTACTCTGGGATTCATGGTGTTCAGGCCTCCTGGAAAATGGCTGGCTTTGCGACCGGCTGTGATACACCTGCCAAATTCCACATATGGCTGAGATCCCCCTCCTGTTCCTCCTTTCAAAGAGTCTTCTTTTGCTTCAAGTACTATCTGAGCTGTCTCTGCGGATTAGTGTTTATATGCAGCGAGTGCTGCAGCTAGTTAATAATGTCAAGATCGTTGAGCCTCCCTAATGAAAGAGACACACAACATCAACTGTCATTTTAAACAAACATGCAATCAGGATAGCAGTGCTGGAAACATGAGCAGCCTAATTTCATGGAGGTGATGCAAGAGCCGGGCTGCTTCCCGGTGCTTCCACGGCAAGCTCCATTTCACAGGATTTCAGGGGAAAGCAGTGGATTTTCACAAGAACCACAAAATTGTCGGTTCTGTGAAAAAGAAATTGCTTTAGCAGCTGGAATCCAGGAGGACAAATAGGTGCACTGATTATATCTTCATTGTTCACCAGAGCCACGGTGCTCAGCAAGTTGTAATTATGCCGTGAAGAGCTCTGTTCTGATACTCAAGACTTTCCCCATGTGCATATAAACAGTATTATTCTACTTGTTATCAAAGGCTTGCAGACAACCCTGCAGCATATATATATATATATATATATATATATATATATATATATATATATATATATATATATATATATATATATACACACACACACACATACACACACACACATATATAAAGCTCTGGTCTGTTTGGGCCAAATAGACTAACGCTATAAAAACATAAATGCTCTGTCCAGTCCAGCTTTAACCCAAGGTGTTCAGCTCACTCACCAACACAGAGAGAATGACAGAAAAAAAAATAGGGTAGAAAATAAATATATGTATAATTCCATTAGATAATTGGATTATGCAGAATGATAGAAAAGCCACAGACAACACAGACTGGAGACATCACCCCCTGAGGTTTGCAAAATATTAATTAATCACCTTTGAGCAGCTTCCCAATATGCCACGCAGCAATGGCACCTTCCGGCTCATCTCATTTGTCAGTGATACTGACATACTTTTCAAATCTCATCCCATGCACACATCTCTGGCAGTTACCATGGTGTTTGCTTCATTACCATTGTCCATTAATTTCAAGTTTCTCTTGATTCCTAGAGTCTGACTCTCTCAGGCATCATCCAGAGAGAACCTCTGGATGTTTCTGTCCCCCTATTTGCTTGGAGGAATACAGATCTCTTCGTGGTTAAATGTTACCAGCCTCGACTGAGAGATGCTACTCATCTAGTTTAGAAAATATGTCTTGGGGTCATGTTAAGCCTGATGAAATGATAATGTTGCAGAGTTAAGTGACAAGGGGACTTCTAAAGTTCGATGAGGAGGCCCAAAGCAGAGTCAGAAATGTGCAAAGGCATTCCCTCCACTGAAACGCTTGAATGGAACTCTGATAAGTCAAGTGTGGTTATCAGAATTCATATTTTCACCATCTTTCTCAATGAAAAACATGACTCCTACCTGAAGGAATTAGGAAGCCAAAATGGAACAAAGTTATAGATTAGAAGCCTGTAGACATGCCATTAGGGCACAGAAATAGTTAGCAGTCTCAGGCTTTTCAAATCCTACTGTAAAAGAGAATGCCTTCGAGACAAACAGTATGGATAGCAAGACAGAGTCTGTCACAGAATCATCACTGGTACTCCACAAGCAAGAACAACAAGCCAGCGTGAAGGAGAGGCCAGAAGAGGTTAGAAGGAATGTGCGGGAGAAGTGCTTGCCATTTTCTTTTAAGGATGTTAGGCCATAAGTATTTAGGGATTGTTCAAGAAAGGATTTGGGGAATATTAATAGTTACTTAGTGATGAATATGAAATATTGAGAAGAAATAAATGAATTTGAACTGGTTAGCACACAGAATTGTAACTGCCCTTTCGTTCCTAGCGGGGGAAAGAGACTGAGTTTAAGAAAAAAAATAAGGAGAAAATGAACCCAAGCCAGAAAATTAAGGGTAGTAATGGTGCTTAAAGTTCATTAGCAAAATTGCAGAAAAATTATATTTATATCCTGGGACCAAGAGCAATTAATAAGAGAAAGCATCCTGAGGTCATAGGCAGTAATATAAAAACAATTATTCAGAGAGAAAGCACCCTGAGATCACAGATAGTAATGTAACAAATGATTCAGCGGGAAAGGGGCTGCTGACTGTAAGGAAGAGCAGCAGATGGCCAATGAGAAAACAGGGGTCCCACCTCTATATGTTACCCAGAAAATTACCCCCACCCTGCCCTTCTCTGTGAAGCAAAGAGAAAATCAGGTTAAGCTATCCTAACGAAATTTGTAACTAGACTTTATTACACATGTGATATGACCATTTCAGATGAGCAGAAATCCAATAAATGCCCCCCAGTGATGCTGAGAACAGGTGGGATGCTAAAAGCACGCTGACACAGACTAAGAAATTAGAGAGATCAAAGGCAGCCTGCTCTTACAGTTGTATCAAAGCAGAGTCCACACTGACTGGCAGCTGAGTTACTGCCTGTGTCTGAGACTCAAGCAATGTGATAGGGTGGTTAGGATCATAGTCACATCCTCTACATCTCCATGATTCCTTTCCCACAGACACAGTGTTTGCAGAAGGACCAACCTGGCACAACACTTCTGCATATAACCTCCCTTGGGGGATTGCCCTCTCTTTCTTGATACAGAAGTAAGGAAGGATATTCTTACAGAGTTGTAGGGTGAGGTAAGGCCAAGATGGTTGGTCCCCACTCTCAGAACTCCTTCCTAAATTGAGAAAGATCCAGTTTTATTAAAGATGCTGATTCCTCTCTGTCTCCCCACAAAAGTCTCTTCCGGCATATCAGTAGCCCCTCAGTCACTACTTTGTACATAGATGGCTTAGCTCCCATTCTATTGCTCTGATAAACACTGTGACCAAGGTAACTTATAAAAGAAAGCATTGAATTTTGCTTATGTTTTCAAAAGGTGTGGGGTTCATGATGGCAGAGAGCAACCCCGAGCTCACTTTTTTTAAAAAAAAGATTTTATTTATGTATGAGTGCTCTTCTCTGTCCGCATGTACACCTGCATGGCAGAAGAGGGCATCAGAGTCCAGTACAGATGATTGTGAGCCACCCACGTGGTTTCTGAGAACTGAACTCAGGACCTCTGGAAGAACACAGTGCTCTTATTGGCTGAGCCATCTCTCTAGCCCCTAGAGTTAATCCACAAGAACAAGGCAAAGCCAGATAATTGTGAATTGTGTGTGGATGTTTGAACAATTCCCAAAGCTCACTTCCAGTGACACACCTCCTCTAACAAGCCACACCTCCTTATCCTTCCCAAACCGCTGCACCAAATGACCAAGTATTTAAATATATGAGCCATTCTCATCCAACCCACCACAAAAGAACTGTGCTGTCTACAAAGGCAGGGCTCGTTGGGGGCACAGAAAGAAGGAGAGCAAGAAGTCTATCCCCACTTAGCCTTTTAATTCTATTAGAAGCAGAGGCACGTGTCAAGGAGCCATATTTCATTTGTGACTTTGATAGAAACATTGACCACAATTGCTATTAAATTCCCTGGACTACCATACCAGAAGAGAAGAAAATGATCTACTTCCTTCCTTAGTCATCCCAGCACAGAAGATGGCATGGCATGCATAACATGGAGCCCAGGCAGCAGCTTGAATGCTCTTTTTCGTAAGCAGGCAGGTCAGAAGCACAGGGAGAAAAAAAAGTACTGTAATAATAATAAACATCTAATAATAATTACGTGAGGCCCAGTAGTCCTCATACTGTGCATGAGCTGTGCTTAGGGCTGGCTCCATGTTTAGGCAGCTTCTGTGGCTGCCCACAACTCCACACATAGGGAGCCTCTAAGCTTGCTTTAACTAGGGGCCCCGTGAATGATGTATACAATTCTGACTAGACTCAAAGGCAAGGATGATAAAGTCCAGTCTTCAAGAATCTGACATCCCAAGCCTAGGCTGAGCTAGGCCACTGTCAGGCAGCGCTCTCCAGTTCATGGCCCATTCCATACTTTTGCTTCTCTGCTCATGCGCCTTGAAGGTCCCTCTTGGCACCTAAAGTCCTGACTTTCCTGATGAGATCATGTCTTCCCACCTACCATATGAAATCACGTCATTTAAGGGTTTTTGAGGCAGGAATGCTAGATGTTGTACAGACCCATAGGCACATTACTAGCTCTAAAGTGGCCAGAGAGCATGACATTTTCCACCAGCAGCACCGTCAGCAACAAAAAGAAAAGCAGTCGAGGCCTCTGAAGGGTCTATGGTAAGCCTCCTTTAAGGCCTCTTCTATCATGGGTACCATTTGAATTGTCCATCGAATAGAAAACTTAAGAAATCATTACAATATTGAACAGAAAACCGTCTTTTAAAATGCTTTCAGAGGATGTGGAATAGAAATGTGGTAAAAAAGCAGACTCATGTCAGGCCTACCAAGCAGGCTTTCCTCCGAGCTCTTCACTTTTTCCAAGGGTGGGACTTTGGACAACTTCCTAAACCCGTTTTAGCTTTCCATTAGGGCATAACAACTTGCTGGGAACCTAGTATCTATGACAAATATACATTATCTTAGAGCGTCCATGTGCAAAGAACAAATATGGCTAACACATAACTTCTGCTCAGGGCACACTTCTATTCAGCTATCCACACATCTGGTCCTATGTGGAGGTTTGACTGGGGGCCAAAAATCTAATTCCACTAAAGTTGACTCACCTGTGGCCCTCGCTATGCGCAGTCCACAGGTCTTCATTCCTTTAGGCTAGCAGAAGCTCTACTCCCTTTGTCTCTCAGGCACCACTCTCCCTCCTTCCGTCCCTCCCTTCCCTGCCCCTTTCTCTCTGTGTCTGTCTGTCTCTCTCTCTGTATCTCTCTGTATCTGTCTCTGTCTCTCTCTCTCTCTCTCTCTCTGTCTCTCTCTCTCTCTCTCTGTCTCTGTCTCTCTCTCTCTCTCTCTCTCTCTCTCAGGCAAGAAGAGTCAGTGAGTAATGGTGTAAAGGTCCCTGCCATTAAGTCTGACGATCTGAGTTCAATCCTCAAGACAGACATGGCAGGAGAAGAGCCCTGACTTACAAGTTATCCTCTGGCCTCCTCTAGTAAGTCATAGTTCCTGCCATCTATCCCCCATAAATAAAGAAATAAATGTAGTTTTTTTTAATGTAAAAAGATGAATCTTATATAAAGTAACAAAAGCATGGGAGCAGCATCTCACCTTTGCGTTATCCCATCAGCTAAGGCAGGTGAGACACTGAAGGGAAGGGGGCGGGGGCAAACACAGCAGCAGGTGGAGGGCATTGGAGAACTTCCTCACTGTTCTACCTACCACAGCTTTATAACTCCCATGTGGTCAAAATGATGAATGAAATCACCTTGGAACGCAAAATAGTGCTTACGAACGTAGATTCTAGCCTGATACCTTGAATCCAAGCCTCGGCCCTTCCATTTTCTGAAAGTAGAAGTTCAGGTGTGTATCTAATCCTAAGTCTCAGCGTCTTCCCCTAGTTGAAGGGGGTTGCTCTAGTTACCCACTAGTTATTGGATGGTGAGGGGACCAAGTAAGGTAGCGCTTTAGGAGGGTAGCTGGCACTTGGTGACTGCTCTGCAAATGTGACCCTAGCCAGCAAGTTCCTCTTTGTCAGACTTGGAGCATAGTCAGGACCTCCGTACTTCAAACCACCATTTGGGAAATTAGATATAGAGTCAGAGCTCAAACTGAAGGGCTAAGGGGCCCTTGTTGAGCTTGATTCTGCCCCTGGAAGTTGTCAACTCCTGCTGACTCGCTTGTCTCATGGGGAAGAAACATTTCTGTCAGCCACCTGCTAATGGGTGATGGGTAATGAGAGGCATACAGCAGGAAAGATGACTCAGCTGAGGTGATGACGGCTAAGACATGGATGCTGGTCCCAGGACTGAGATACTCTCAAGAGAGAGAATGGGGAGCAAGGTGAAAAATTAAGAAAGGGAGCCATGGGAGGTGAGTACGTGCTGTTCTGAGTGACGGCGCAGGAGCTACAGCAGCAATGATGGCTTGCCTTTCTGCCATCAGTGCCACACGAGTCACTTGTTTTGTGGCTGATTTTAACCATCTCCAGGGTCCTCTCAGTTTAAATGAATGCACTGCCCCTACACGGGGGTGTGCACATCTACCCTGAGAATCAGCCCATACTCTCTCCCAGGAAGTAGGCACAGATAGAGACACAGGTATGACAGCTCAGCATTTTCGCAAAATATGGTTTGTCAGTTCAAGGATCTTAGCAAGTTTTAAAGAAATGTCTTAAAAGTTCACCTTCTTTGGAGTAGAAATTAATCTTTTAGATTGATGGAGGCCACAGGGAGAAAGAGACAGGAGCAGAGACGAGATAAGCAGCTCCCTCCACTAAGAAGAAAATAGAAATGGTTCCACATTTGCAAAACAATCCGCCACTAATAAAATGCTTTCCCACATATTGTTTCTTCAGCCTTCACCCAAACAGGTGAAGAAAACAGAGCAGATATTACCTGCAAACGCTTGCATAAGCAAAAGCAAGTCTCAGCAGATGGGAGCTGCAGTAAGAGCTCCTGCCTGCCTTCCTCATTGTAATTCCCATTCTTCCCTCCCTTCCTTATGGCCCCAGGTCTGTGGGAAGGTGAGGGTCTAAGTTCCAACTGGACAGCTTTATCCAGGCACTTCCAAAATACAAATATCACCTCAAAATTCCAGAGCCATGGTTTCCTTATCTATAGAACAGAGATAATGATAATGTTCACCTAATTGGGCCATTTACATGTTAAATAGGCAATAATTAGAAATAGTATAGGAAAATGTCTTTACATGTGGGTAGACTCAATAATAACTCTCAGTTAGAGCCTCTACCCCCACCTCCACATCCCTACTTCAAAGCACTTCTTGATGAATGAATGAAGGAAGGAAGGAAGGAAGGAAGGAAGGAAGGAAAGAAAGAACCCTGGAAACTAAAAGGAGCTGGGAGGGAACAGAGGAAAGAAAGTAAGACACCCAGGGAAAATAGGGAGTCATTTCTTGGTTTTATCGATTGATATCCCAGTATAACCTAATTACAGCCCAAACCTCAGATTTAAAGCACACACCTCAGTTTACCAGGTCCTTGGTGAGTTTTTCTTTCTGTTCTCTCCAATGTCATCAGCTGATGGCTGACCACACAGCACCGCCTTTCACATAGGGCACAGAGTAGTTTTAAGGGCTCCTACAATGCCCTTGAGCCCTCTGCTTTTATTTGATCTTAGCCTCGGTTTTCTTCCTGGCTGTCCATGCTGCGCTAGTGACCTCACTGCTCTGTGGGGCGGCCCTAACTTGTGTAGTGTTTGCTGGTGCTTATGGTGTAAACATTCCCACTATGACTGACTTCAAGCTACCTTGGCTTTAACAACCTGCTGGTAAGTTCCTGGATTCTTAACAATTGGAGCTTGCACACAGCTAGTTCCCCACCCCCACCCCCCACAACTTCCCTCCTCATTTCCATAAGAGGATTTAGTCCGTCTCTCCAGTTAGGTCCATTAAGCCTCAGTGGGGATCCAGCTCCCCACCCTGATCATCACTGTGTTGAGCTTCCTCTGTACCTGGGGACCTTATTGTGCAGGGTAAGGAATAAGAAATCTCGGCGTTCCAGGAAAGGAAAACAAATAAGAAAGAGAGCCCGGGAATTGTGTTCTAAACCATGGCATTAATAAACGGTTTGAACTGAAGACAAGCCAAGTTCACCTGGTCTTATTTTCTCCATTCACCAGAAGGAGACAACAGCGACCCCCAGCCATAGGGGAGGCAGGAAGCTTCATTAGCTCATGGTTTGAAAGGCTCACATACAAAAGCCACTGTAATAGGAGTGTGAAGTCTCATTATTAGGTAATAACTCTCATCTGGCTGATTCAAATTGCACATCTCTTCGTGTCTAACCTTTTCCCAATTACGTTGCTTCATTTTTTTCCCCTTCTGGATATTTTTTTAAAGTCACTTTGAAGTGCCATAATTACTATTTCAATTAAAAAAAAAAACTCACAAAAATCATGGGTTTTAACTAAATGAAGAAAGGGGCAATACACCCTCCTACCCACCCCACCCCCCAAAATTAAATTTTCATTCCCTGCTTTATAAGCAGTGAAATAAGTGCTTTACTTGGAGGGCGCTCATTCAAGGGGAGAATCTTTTTTATGTGGAAATGATCATTGTACACTTGCCAGATAGTTAATTACATTAGGTTGTTCTGCCCATGATTGCAAGTCAGCTGCATACAGCAGGGACTTGTGGCCAAGATAATAGCGAAGGATAATGCAGTAAAACAACTGTGAAAAGAAAGCAGGGCATGGCGTAAATGTTGAAAATTACTGTTTGTTTGCATGAGTTGGAGGGTGCGTGTGCACATGCATGTATGTATTTTTAGGAAGACCGTACCATGATCTTTGCTGTTATCACAAGCATTAAAGTTTAATAGACCAACCGTGAGTTCTTTACTGCTCAGAAACACCTGGCCGGTGTGATAACGTGGCAGCTATCTTTCTAGTTTTAAAATTGACATTCAGCCAGTTATATTTCTGGTCTCTCTCTCTCTCATCACTTAGATGGTTGTTGACTTTTCTTAAATGTCAAAGGAGGTTTTTAACTTAATTTCGTTCCTCCCTCTAGTTTCCTCCACTGGGCTCTCCAGAGGGCCTTCTGCTCTGTGGCCTCTGAGTCGGCCCCAAGAAAGGGTTGCTAAAAGGGAATCCTTCATCTGAAAAAAGCGAGTGCAACTTTTTACACGCATTGTAAAGAAAAAAAGAATTGCATGTAAGTCATGCATAATTAATTACTCCTGCTCAGTCTGCCTACCCTGTTTCTAGTTTGAATGACATATCAGCCAGGTGCAAGCTCTGTCACATTCAGAAGACCTTGTTGTAATTACATTCTATATGGCCCTGTGCAAACAGTGTCTTCAGATCTGTGTGGTTCCTCACATCATTTCTGCGTAACTCCCCCATTCTCCATCCTCTGGCGAGTCTTTGTGCTGTGTGAGCCAGTTTCTAGAGGACCAAATAGAATCTGCACGGCCCTTCCCAGCCCCAACTCTAGTTCCTCATCAGTCATTACCTCATAGGCAAACATAGACTCTGAGACCTCTTGTGGGACAGGTGCTCACCTGTGGTACTTCAGTGGGTGCTTCCACGCAATATGGTTTATCACAGGTGGCAGGGAATAGGTCAGCAGTGCCAGCCCAAAGCAGATTAGAAGCACAGTGTGTGTGCTGATTGACACCCTGATCGCACAAGGTGCTGACAGAAGAGGGACTCTTCAGAAAGTGCCAAGGTTCAGGAAAGAAATGAGCCAGGAATTCCAAACTATGTATCTTGGCAACTTAATTCAAATGCTATCTTGGCTCCTTGATGCACTTGATGTCTGAATGACCTTGAGCAAATAACTTCCTCTCTCTAGGCCTATCGGCCTCATATGTAAAAATGGATTCTTACATTGCATACCCTGCAATGCGTTCATCAGGATAACTGAGATGGCCTATACAAAAGCCCTTGTCTGCCCATGGTAAATGGTTACTGTCTGATTTATCTCCTTCGCTGCTTATTTTGTATTGCCTATCGGTATGTATATATGTGCTTTACCTCAGTGACTAGAATTGAAACGGGTGACACAGTTTCATCATTTGTCCATGCAACTCTCTTTAATTTTGTGTCCTTACATGTGATATAATTAAAATCCAATGCTCATCCACCTACAAACTCCTGCTTGTCTCAGCGCCCTCTTCCTGTAGAAACTACTACCCCATATAATACCTAAGTCCCTCTTAGTTTTCTCATTTTATGCTTAAATGCTTAAATAATATATATATGTATATATATATGTGTGTGTGTGTGTGTGTGTGTGTGTGTGTGTGTGTGTGTGTGTGTGCAAAATAACATTTGTTTTTGTCACTTGAAATTTTATTACAACAACCCCACGCAACATGCAGTCTTCTTGGATCCGTTCTTGCCTCCCAACTCATGTGAGTAGATTCAAGACTCTAAACAAACAGACCCAGATTCCTTCATCTTCACCTTGTGATATCTATTGTCTCGCTGAATTCACAAAAAATAAGTAAGGGCTTGGTACATGCTATGTTCTTTCCAGTTCTGACTTGGTCTCCTTGTAACCTTTTCTTGCCCACTGCAAAATATTGCCTGGCCTCATTTGACCCTTGACTTGGACCTTTTGTGGATGGGGCATCACCTCAGTCTCTTTTGCTGCTCTTTTGACTCTCAGAAGACCGAGGTGGGCTACATGTGGTTATTTTTCTTGAGTTCTGAGTGCCTGAAATGCATCGCAGCCTTTCAGTCAGCCGTGGAGAAAAGAGACCCAGACAAGCAAGTGATGCGAAGAATGAGTTGGTCGTCACTTGTTAATTTTCAGTGAGAATGGAAAGAGTTCATTGACAAGGCTTTTATGCAACTATGAATCTATCAGTGGACACTATTGGCGTTCTTATTATCTGGCACCTCTGTAGTCGACCCTCTCTCGGTGCTTGCCCCTGCTCACCTGCTTTTAGCCTTTCTCTGGTTGTTTTAGTGAAAACACTGCAGACTCCAGTACTGTCTGGGGTCCTGGAGAGATAGCAACCCGAAGATGCTTCCTATGTGCTGCCTAAATGCAGAAGTGGCACAGCAAGTGCCATCCAAACTTCCTTTCTAGAGATCACTTTGGGTCCAGGAGAAAAATTATGAGTGATCCTTTGTGGCCACAGCCCCTGGGGGGCAATTATTGCAGGAAAGTTCAGGCAGTGAATTCTGATGGATTCTGGAAGATTAAAGTAAGAAAATGAAGCCACCATAATACTATAGCCAGAGAAGCAGCCTGCCTTCAATTCATGCACTGACCTAAATGAAAAAGGCTCAATGCCAATATTCATGCCAAGTTACCTACGCTACATCACTTTTTTTTTAACATGTTGTGTTTGACCTTTTCCTACTTCAGGAATATATAATCACGCTTTTGATTAGAGGTTAGACACGAGGAGTTGTAATTTTGTCTTTTTTCCCCCATTCTTCAAGTTGAGCACTTTTCTCCTATCTCCTTTAGAGTAAGAGGCAGGGTGAGTGGACGGGAAAAGAAGGGCGAAGGACAGGCAGCTAAGTGTGAATTACAACGTTCCTCCGTGAGGGTACCAGTTGCTGGTGTAGCAAGCACATTCAAAAAGCTATCATTCGCTTAGCCAACAATATCCTCAATGCTTATATGTTCGAGCATCTGTAACCTCTGTCCTGTCATCCCCTCCAGCCCAGTTGCTCACTCACAAGGGCCCACAGGCAGAAAGACTCAGATTGCTGGTACACAAGGGTGTGCTGAGAGAATCGGTAAGCAGCAACATCTGTGATGGAGGGAGAGGCCAATGTTCGACGGTTGATAAGAACCAACACTTCTACACCCAGTCAGCCTTCACCCACAGGGTCTGACTCGGCTGCATCTCGACTAACACAGCTCCACTGTTCCGGGAAGGCCTTGAGCAGGAAGATGAACCTCAGACTCAACTAAAGCTTCTTTAAGACACAGAAGGGTTCAGCATTTCAACCTTTCGCATCAGCATTAATGGTCCACCCAGATGGCGTCCAAGATTCTCAGAGCCTGCAATCTCCCATGTCTACCAATCATGATTTTTGCCAATCCTAATAAATGTCTGCATTTAGGGGCTTTCTTCACAACTATGTAAGTGTCTTGAGTTTACCTTAGCCTATCAAAGATGGTGCAGGTGCCCCGTCTCCACAGCAGGTAATCACTCAGGAGCTATAACTGACGATCAGAGCAGGTGGCTACAATAAAAGACCATAATAATGACCATAACAGGTGACCATAAAGGGCAAGGAAGTGTTCGACTTTTCACAGTGACCAATAAATTCAGCTTGAACCTGCTAAAGGTGACTTTAATGCCAATGTTTGACAGTAAGGAGGAAGAATGAGCAGGGAGCTGACAAAGGGTGACTTGAACGGTGCCTAGGACATGGCCAGCTATGAAAGATAGCGAAGAACATTCCATTAGAGCACATGGGTGAACAAAAGCAGGCTGACTCACCAAGCTGCTAGTCCCATATCACAATGGAGCCTTAACTGCACCTGTCTGAGAAAACACTTTCACTTTTTTGCTCCACACAGCAAGGTCTTGGTGAGCCCCTCCTGTGACCACAGACTTCGGGCCTAGGATGCTGTCATGGGAGTGACATTGGACACAATGAGCAATTCCAGGCCACACAGAGGCAAGCAGGGTCCTTCCTTCACGGTAGCTCTCCCACTAACTAGGCTTTGCCTCCAACTTACTACTGGTGAAGCTTTCTTCAGTTCTTACCTCATGGCATCCCGAGAGATATTTAGTTTCCTATGAATCAAATTCCTTCATGCATCCTGTGCTTCATTCAGCCAGAAGCACTGTCATCACTCCCTTCCTCACTGTCATTGTCATTGTCATCTTAATCTCCACATCCTCAGAATCTGTGCTGAAGAAAGGATCTCAGCTGAATGCACATGAGCACCGCACGCTCAACTCTGGACCCCTCAATCATTTCCTGGTTTTCCCTACATTCCTTTCCTCCCTGCAGGCTGCAATAAAGTTATGGCAAGATTCTTGAAGGAAGTGTTCTTTCTGAAAGGCCCAGAATGCTCTATGTGAGGCCAAGTTTTACAGCCTGGGATCAGACAATATTGACTTTGTATATGATTTCCCTAAGGGAAGCAGTATAGGAAATTGGTCTAGATGGTATCTTTGACCCCTGGAAAGAGGCCGTGACCTCCCTTCTTCTTATTGGCATTTTTCCCTATAACAATCTGTCTTCCTAAGGCAATCTACTTTCCCTAGGACAGCAACTGAACTACCTGATGGCTAGATTCTGGTCCTCTCACATCCCAAGAAATACACTAATAGAAGCAATCATGGCTCTGCTGGCAAACAGGTTGGAGTATAGTCTGGCTATAGCCCAGACTGTGACCTCAGGGACTCCTTCAACTCCCTTAGGTTTACTGTACCATGGAAGATGAGACAACATCCTGCTATGATGGGCTATGGGCTGCTGAGGGACAACACAAGACATTGTAGAGCCTCCGGAAATGCCCATTGTCACCCCTTACCTACAGCTCTGAGCCATAGAGCCTGATTCTGTTCACTCTATTATGAAGAAATGACTTGACCTTTACAGCAAGAAATGCAAGATTCATGTCTCACCACTCACCCCCACCAGCAGCTATATAAGGTAACTACGGCCTTGCTTTCCACGAGCGCTCACATGGATAGCTGAATACCATCACTGAAAGTTGAAAAGTTGTTTTCCAACCTCTCTGGGTCCAGGGGTAATTGCAGATGTGGGAGGTGGTGACTAAGTAGTGCCTTCGAGCATACAGAGTTTAACTCCCCCGGCATAAGCCAGCCTGTCACTCTCAACACTGCCTATGAAGTTGTTATGGCCTGGAGCATGTAAGTCACCTCCCCTTGGCAGCAATCCCAAAGGCTTCAGCCTTCATGACTGCCCGGCATTTCCCAGCGTTCTCCCGTGAGCAACAATAATCTCTGTTAGCTTGCTGTCGAATGAAAAATATATTACTCCCCTGTCTTCTCAACTGTCATCTCCCTGCGTGCTCAGCTAATTTAGTCTGAGACGTGTGTTTCCCCAGCACATGCCATACTTAAGCAGGGTTTGCATCCCCCAATATTTCTTGCAGCTTGCAGAAAATGCGTCTGATTTCAAAACCAAGCCTTCAAAGAGAAGGGAAGCTAGGTCTGGGAATATAGACGAAGCTGTTTGCCCTGAAAGCTTTCTCGGCAGTTGTAGGTTCAGCCTGTCCCTGGTCTTTGGTTAAAACTAGATAGAGCTCCCTCCATTGTGAAAAGATGAATATTTCTCAATAAACCTTGAACTGTTGCTGAAACCTCCGATCTGGATGCCTTCCCAAGGTTATGGTCAGCAAAGCTGGGTTTTAGAAGCATTGACAAGAATAAAAAATTGCAAGGATCAAGGGATGCCAGAGCACCCAGGGAGTGTCATACAGGACAATAGCGCCCTCTGCTGGGAACAAGCTCAACAACACCCAAAATGAATCCGGCGGCATTTCCAACTGGGTTGTGTTCACACTTTCACCCTCCAAGCCTCTTCCCCTATCATCCGGAACCAAGGACAGAATCCTTTGTGCTACACTTTCTTCTGTTACACTTAACTTTAGTTAAACTTGGATACGTTTTGAGTACAGGACTCGTTGGAATTTGGATTTTGAATTGCAAGATATTAAAAGTAAAAAACAAACACTTTCAGAAAAACGCAATAATTATCAGAATATCTTGTTTATTCATGCAGATTATTAATTTGCAGTTTTGTCTGGAAAGCTCCCTTGATATAGGTAATCCTGGGGGTGGTGAAGGAAAGCAACCCGAGGTATGCAAGGAGAAAACTTCAAAGGCTGCCGTGAAATTTGCCATCATTGTTTAAGCAATGAACCCATTTGTGCCCATTGCTAAAGCTGTTTTGAGGAAAGACAGAACTACCCCCCCCCCCACTCGTCCACAGATGTGGATCTGATGACAGGAGTTCTGGAAGCAGAGCTATCACTGGCAAATACTGAGTTGCCCCAATGAAGGGAACTTGGATTGACAGCCAGAAGACTTGAGATCTCTCTCATTTGACATGTCTGTGAGCCTTGCTAAGCATTCGAAAAAAAACAGCTGAACAAAGAAGTTCTGTGACACAACTGAATGAGACAGAGAAAATCCTCCTTCTCAAGGGGCAGTATAATCAAACGCAGTAGCTCCCTGGCTCAGTGGAATCGAAGGCTGAATCCAGGTGTCACTGAACGGCGTGGCATACGGCAGACACAGGAGTCACAGCAATGGAGTGCAAACGGTATAAAGGACTATCTGGGTGAGTTCTCCGCCTTCTGCTTCTTCGTTATGGTAATCCATGTGCGCACATATATTTACACATAAAATTTATCATTTTGGCTAAAGTTCTTGAGCGTAGGATTTAGTGGCATTAAATACATTCACAGTGTTGCGAAACTGTCACACATCCATCCTCAGAACTTATTCATCCCTCCCAAACAAACTCTATCACCCATTCAAAGCTGCTCTCACATGTTATGCAGCCATAAGGAACAAAATTATGTCATTTGCAACAAAATGGGTGGAACCAGAGATCATGATGTTAAGCAAAATAAGCCACACTCAGAAAGACAAATATCACATTTTCTCTCATATGCAGATTCTAGATTTTTTTTAAAAATATGAAAGCATAAAGAGAAGAGGAATGGGACTAGCAAAAGAGTGAAGAGATGGCCAGAGAGTAGGGGAGTGAAAATGATCAAAATATACTCTATAGATGTAGAAGAATGTCAGAGGGACGTCCATATAACTAACCCACCCTAATAAATAAATATAATAATAAATGAAATAGTCAAAGTTTAAAAGTTTCCCAATTACTTCGCACCTTATCATCTCTGTCATAATTTGTTTTTAAAAATGTATTTACTAACGTGTATGAGAGTTTTGCCTGTGAGCCACATGCGTGCCTGGTATCTAGAAAAGCCAGAAGAGGGCATTGGATCTCCTGGAATGAAGTTACAACCAGTTGTGAGCTGCCATGTGGAAGCTGGAAATCAAAGCCAGGTCCTCCGAGAAAGCAGCCATCCTCTTAGCTGCGGAGCCGCCTCTGCAGCCTGTGTGAGACCTTCCACCTCTGCATGTAACAAGGAGATGCCCAGGACAAGTGGTGTCATGGGCCATGTGTCCTCTACCTTCAGCTTATTTTACTTATAATATCATCAAGGTTTATGCACATTGTGACTTGTGTTAGGATGCCACCTGTTTAAAGATGAGCAACAGGCATTGCACACGGATTCCTCCTATTGTTTACCTTCTCCTGTGTTGATGGACATTCAGACACTTTCCACCGCTGAGCTAATATGAGAAGTGCTGTCCAAAAGCATCTTTTCTAGCTCTTCCTTCCCATGTCTTTGGGTGTATGACTAGAAGTGGAGTTTCTGGACCATGGGGTGATCCAGTATTTAAATATTGGAAGTATTAAATGTGCACAAAATCATATCTGTGGATATATGTGTCACGGAAGCAGAAACAAAAGTAAATAAACTAAGGGACTAGCAGGAGGGTGGGGAAAACAGAGGCTAGAGCAGTTTAGGGAATGTTCAGTTTCAAGAAGCTGCAGTTGTTACTGCACCGAGCCCTTCCGTGTTCACGAACAGTGTGGATCTCCACTCTTTAGGGCTCCTTTGATTCCCTTCATCTGTGCCGCAGTCTCTTCATTTCTGTCCCACATTTTAAGATGTGGAGGTTTGCTGCAGGAAGTATGGCATTGGTTGTGGGATTTGTTGGCTGGTAGCCTTTCCCACTTCCACTTTGCTCTTCCTGCTTTCTCTGTGTGCGTAACTTGTTAAGCTGTGCTCTGTCAGCTTCCTGTTCGAGTCAACATGTCTTTCTGGGTCTTATGGACATTTAGCTCTTGGCCAAAGTAAATTCTTCCTCCTTCGCCTTTAGTCATGGTAATTAATCTCAGCAACAAAAAAGTAACAGATACAATTGATAAATTTAACTATTAACAATCTTACAGCCCAGAAGTAAACTCTACTTGATCTCAATGTCTTACAATATTCAGGACACTATAACAAAAATTCATAAACTTGGTGCCTTGTTAACATAAATTTGTTGCTAGCAGTCCTAAAGGCTCAAAACTCCAAGTCAAGATGTTGGTAAGTACAGGCTTGATAGCAATCCATTTCCTGGCTCATACTTCATACCTGAGGTCTGTTTTATAAAGCAGTGAAGTTAGACCTTTTTGACAAATGCCTACCTCCTAATACATTAATCTTATTTTGATAACAATATTCCAACTTTGTAATTTTGTGCAATGCAGAACATAACATATAGCATAAAATTCTTAAATACTGCCAATGTTAATTTGTGGATATTTAACCAATAATTTATTTGGATCTAAATTCATGAGAGATGTTGATGGTTTCACTATTGAGTCTTATTTTGTGTCAAGACAATATTAGATTCATTAAGTGAATTTGTAAGTGTTTTTCTTCTTTTATTTTCTATACTAGACTTGTAGCCCTTTCAATGAGGTGTTAATTGGCAAAGGTGTTAATTTTTATTTAAATGTGTGGCAGAATTGTTCAGTAAAGCAATTTGAGTCTGGAGATTTCTGTTGCCAGGAGTTTTTACATTATGAACTCAATTTCTCCAACTGTTACAGGGTTATTTTCTGTAATTACCCATTTCATTTTGAGAGAGCCATGGTTGTTTGTAGTACATCTATAGCTGTAGGGTTGTTTGTACCATTGGTTACTTTTCCGTTGCTGTGATAAGATACCATGACCAAAACAACTTAAGGAGGAAAGGGTTTACTCTGGCTGAGCCTCCAGATAGGCAGGGGCATCATAGTAAGAAGGCATGGCATGGCAGAAGAACAGGGCACTGGCAGGTCACATTTTTATCCACGTACAGAGATCAGAAAGAGAGAAAGAAAAAAAAGCAGGAAGTCAGGCAAGGCTATAAGCCCTCAAAGCACACCATCAGGGGTATACTTCCTCTCACAAGGTTCAATTCCCTAAAGGTTCCATAACTGTAGCAAGCAGAGTCACCAACTAGGGAACAAGAGTTCAAAGGCATGAGTTTACAGGAAACATTTCTCTTTCAACCCACAGCAGCTTTCATCTCCTTCCTGCCCTTTTGATATCTGTTGAGTCTACAATGACATCTGTTCCATTCCAGAGACTGATTATCTGTCGCTCTTCTCCTTTGTCAGCATTAGTCTTGCAGTCTTTTTGGAAAGTGTCTTTGGATTTTTCTTTTTGACTCTCAAGTCTTTGTTTTCTGATTTCAGTCTCTTCTACCCTTTCTTTCTTTCTCAGAACTCCATTAGAAGTTGTCCTTATGTGAATTCTTCATCTGGATAAAATGAGAGTTCATCCTATTCATTTCACACCCATTTTCCTGCCTGAACACCTTCAGTTCTATACCTTTTCTCAACACCAGTTTTCTTCTCAGATTTTTGATGTTATGTTTTCCTGTTTGTGCAGTTCAATGTCTGCTTTTTGTCCTACGGTGTCTTTAACTCATGGATTTTCTTCCTTAGAAGTATTGCATTTGGTTTCCAGATGTTTATAAATATTCTTATGTCTTTGTGCTTTTAGTTTCTACATAGTTTCATCTTTTATCAAATTTAAGTTTGTTTTTTTGGTCCAAAATATAGTATAACTATTTTCCATGAACATTAAATAATTTTATATAATTGCTTGGGGTGTTCTATAAATGTTGACCAGATTCTGTTAGTTGGTGGCAACACTGAGTTCTAGATGCTAATTTCTTGCCTTCTATCAATTAATGGAAAAGAGGTTGATAGTCTCCACCATCAATATAGATTTGTCAATCTCTCCTTTTAGTTCAATCTTTTTTTTACTACTTCTTTTCATACTTGTGTCATATTTGCAGCTGTGTGCTCTCATGCATATATAGCTGAGTAGTTATTATATGATGTCTCATAATTTTTTACATCCTGAAATCTCCTTTATCTAATAAGATCTATTTCTGCCTTCCTTTGATTAATGTTTGTGTGATTTATCTATTCCTATCATGTTTGTGTGATTTATCTATTCCTATCATTTGATTTTCAACTTGTATATAGCATATGAGTTTATTATAGGCAGCAAATAATTAGGTTGCACTTTTTAATTCAGTCTGCTAATTCCTTTTCTTTAAAAAAAATGGGTGTCTTTAAATCATTTAAACTTAAAGCAATTATTGATGTGTTAAGGATAAGTCTACCTTTATTTTTTGTTTCTCGCTCTCTAATTTTAGTTTTTTGTTTTTCTTTCTCTTATTCTTAAACTGTTTATAATTCCCTTTTTATTTAGTGTTTCAAGTAAATACCTTTATATAGATTTCCTAGAGGTTTTTGTAAATACATTATATTTACATAACTATTCAAAATCTGTTCATCATTTTTCAGTTTGACTAAATACAAAAAACTTTATGCTTTTTATGTTCATAGACCTTATCTTATAGATAACATCTTAAGTATTTCTACCCTGTATATTAGAATCACATCAATACTATGATAATTTGTGTCTGTTATGAGATACAATTTTGAAAGTCCTGAAGGAAACCCAATATATTTGCTTCTTTCTTCTTGATGTCCAAAGTTTCTTCTTCAGTAACTTGATGTCGAGAGTCCATTTTAACCAGGATACATCTCATGGGAACCCTGCAGTTCCTGCCACTCTCTGTCTTATCAAAATTGCCATTTTTCCTCTCTTAGGAACAGAGAGTGTTAGAATCACCTTTATCATTTGTCACCTTTTGTCATTATCCAACAAATAGAGTCATCACTCGCAGTGACAGGCTAATAAAGGGGAAATGTTACTTAAAACCGTCTGCCCAGGCAGCAACGTTCTTCACATGAACCCGTCTTGTTTGGTGCTGCTGAAGCCAGATGGTGGACAGAGACTTCTGGGGGACAGACAGAACTGTGCTGCCATGCAGCGGTGAGCACCTACACTACCAAGGACTCCAGGAGGGAAGTGCAGTAAAAAGAAGCAAACCAGAGAGGAAGAAACAGAACACTGTGACGAAGTCAATACAGCCAATCCAGATCCCACTGCTTGCTTTATTGTCACCGAGATTAGTGGGATGAACTCCCACTGCTTGTTTTCACTCCAACTCTTTTGTCTTAAAGATCACCCTCTGTACATTTTAACCTTATTTCTCCTATTAAATATGCTTCAGGCCAAAATAAAATAGAAAAAAAAAAAACATAAAAACTTGAGGCAAGGTAAAAACTGTACTCAGGAGGAAATGTACAATGTAAAACACTGTTAATAAGTAGAACTTAAAAAATGAAAAGAAATTATTAAGGGAGTTAAGTCAGGAAAACACAATGGAAGCTATTTGTTTTCTGAGGAGAAAGCAGGTATTTCATAAATAAATAAAAGTCTGTACTATAAAAAATTAACAATTTTGCACAATATGGTATTCTGTAAATCTACATTTAAAATTATAGATTCGTTTTATATAATTTACAGAGATAGAATGAAATAAAGATTTTAAAAAATTGATCACTGTGATTAAGAGACATCATTAATGAATATATAGAAGGCATGAGGAAAACACAGAAAGTTTTGCTTTGGTGTGGTAGTCATTAAAGTGACACTGTGGGTCTTCCTCCAAACCTAGTACTCCTCCCCCACAAGGGTAAATAGTTTTCAACATAGAAAGAAAACATACAGTGTAAGTAATTTACAGTGTAAATGACTAGGACCTCCCTATTCTCTTTCTTGTACAGCCAGGCTTCTGGCAGGGACTATGTAATCTGATATAACGTCTATAAAGCAGTTTGACCATTATGTTCACTTCATAGAAGACCACTTCAGCACATTATTGTCTGTTGATGGTTAATTCTGCCTAAATTTGAAGTTTGGTGTCAAGACATTTGCCTGTGGATATTAATTTCATTCACTAAACTTCAGAGAATTGGTAGCAATAAAAACAAAAACCAAAAAACCTCCATTTTAAGTCAAGAGAAGACATAAATGAAAATCAATAAGTAAAAGAGAATAATTGAAATTGCAAAATAAAACACTTCTAAATAACCCAAAGATCAGAGACAAGATTTTAATGGAAACTTGAAAGTGCTTACCTAAAACAAATGAAAATACTTCATGTTAAAACATGTGAAACATGGCAAAGGTAGTACTTAGAATACATTTGTGGTCCTAAGTCCTGGTATTTGAAATAAAGACTAAAAATTTAAAAATAAGTATGAATCTTAACAGACTAAAATATAACATCATAATGATATATATTGAATTAGAATAAAGGTTATAATAAAATCAATAGCTAATGAAATAGATTATCAGGATGGACAGGCAAACCTTGGAAGACCAACACAATTAAAAATTCAAGAGGGAGAGAAAAAGAAAGGAAGGCATGAAGACAGGAGCGGAAGAAAGGGAGAGAAACAGAGAGAGAGACAGAGAGAGAGAGAGATACAGAGAGACAGAGAGATTGACTTTACTCTATGACATCCCCTAAAGTAATTAAATTTAATAAATGTTAAGTATCTGTATTAGTTAATTTTCTCTTTAATGTGACAAAATACTGACAAAAGCAATATAAGGAAGAAAGCTTGTGGACATGCGTGTCATGGAGAATAGAAACAGATTTGTGAGGCAGCTGGTATGTGTACCTGTGAATCAGAAGTGAAAGCTGGTACTCAGTTCCCTTTGGGTTTTTTTTTTTTTTTGTCCAGTTCTATCCAGATTGTAGGGTGCTGCTGCCCATATTTTAAGAGGATTCTCCCTGCTCTGTTAAAAGCTTCTGGAAACATCCTGATAGACACACCCAAAGAGATGTGTTCACATCATGATTCTAAATCCCATCAAATTACCAGTGAAAATCAGCCATCACAACCTCATCTTTGTCAACTTGATACTCACACACATCAGTTGAAATTATAACATGTCATTGTCTAAAGCAGTAGCTCCCAACCTTCCTAATACTGTGACTCTTTAATACAGTTCCCCATGTTGTAGTGACCTATAACCATTACATTGTTTTTGTTGATACTTCATAATTGTCATTTTGCTACTGTAATGAATCATAATGTACATGTTTTTGCACATGTACTTATCCATATGTACATTATTCAATGTACCTATGTACATTGGAGATAGAAGTTTACCACAGGGGTTGTGACCAACAGGTTGAAAACCAATGCTCTAAAGCCTAATTTTCATCTTACAATATAAAATACCTTTACTCTACCTCTAAAAGTCCTTGTAAAAATAAATAAAAATAAAAGTCCTTGTAGCCTTTAACGGTCTCAACACTGTGTTGAGAAACACAAAGTCTCTTTTGAGACTTGAGGCAGTCTCTTAACTGTGAGCCCCAATAAACTAGAACACAAGTTCCTGCTACAGAGTAAATATTCCCAGATCAAAAGGGAAGTATATGGACACAGCCAGAAACGATGGGGCCAAAGCAAAGCTAGGCCCCAGAAGAGAGAAGAGCAACTCTTTTAACTCTATACCTGCCCTCTTTGGTTCGTGAAAGAATCGTCGTAAATCCAAAGGACTTGGGTAGTCCCACAAGTTCTATTGTCTGCCCTACATATGTCTTCCTTCTTGGGCCAGCTCCACTGTGTGCCTGCAGCTTTCCTCAATCAATATCCTATGGTCTTGGCATCTCCAACATCCTGGAGTTCATTCCTGTTTACAATTAAATTTGTTTCTCAGAAACTCAGCTATGTCTCCTGCATAACCTTGACTACAAGTGATTCTGTATTGCCTGTATAGTAACTATGCCACAGTTTCAGGAGGATCCTTTGACCCTCCTGTTTTGACCACCTTATTATGACTAGCTCACAGGCATGCTTTTGTTTCAGAAGATTAGTATTACTAACTTGTTAGGCTTATGTTCAGTTTCTGTAGTTCTGCTTATTTGCCTGCCAAATCCCACGTTTGGAAATCCCCTACTCCTGAGCTATAAAAGCCTTATCTCTGCCACATCCAGTGCTGATCTCTTGAAGCCCACCTTGGCTGAGGGCTACATGCATAAAGCTTGCTTTAATTTGACCATGATGATTTGGGTTGCTGGCCTTTCTCCTTCACATCTGTTGGATTGACACAGGGACTGTGACCTGCCACACACTGGAACGTTGGGAAAAGTTTCCTTGTAGCACTACAAAACCAGTATCACAGGAAAAATGCTGACAAATTCTACTGTAAACATACGATGTATTCTGGCCACTTAGATCCCATTGTATCACCACTACCACCCACCCCACCCATCCACACTGACATTCACTCCCACCACCCACAAGTGGTGGGTGCTGGTAAAACACATTCCCTTAAGTGGTTGAGTTTGAGCAGGGAACCACTTACACTGTATGGTCTGGTTAGATTCTCTCAAATAAATTTGTATTTTCACAAGCTGCCACCCTTGATGAATGAGAGCTTGCCCTTGGGGAATGGGGAATCGTTCCTACTGTCCCAATACAGAGCAAGAGGTTTGGTGTAGCTAGTCTCTTTAACAATTATAGCGGCTTTCTCCGCATCTTCCTCCACAACTTCAGACTTATTTACTTCCCCTACTAAAAGGCACCTTTTACACATCTTCTGCCTAGCTATTGTTTCCTTGCTATAGACCTGGTTAAGAGCAGTGGACAGTAGCCATTTCACATCCTAAATGCTCCTGCCTTGAAATGTCTTCTGAAAAAAAAAGGATTAGTCTATTATCTTTTAAATTCATCCTCATTCAAGTTCTCAGGGCACAGGCAGAATGCAGCCACACACTTTACCGGAATATAACATGAACGGTCTCTAACACAAGTCCCAAGAGAGTTCTTGTCATCTCTAAAACCTTGTGAACCAGACTTCACTTTTTTGCGTTTCTCCCAGAATTCTGGTTTTCTAAAATTCGAATAGGATATCCCACTTAATTGTCTTTACAGTATTCAAGGACTTTTCTAATCTAAAGTTTCAATTTTTTTTTTTTCCACATGTGGTCAGGGGTGTGAGGCATCCAGTCAGGGAGCAGACAAAGATGAATGCTGATACTCAGCCCACTTTCTCCCTTTTCACTCAGTCTGGGCCGCCATCCCATGGAATTAAGCCACCACCCCTGTGGTAGGTCTTCTCTGTTCTGCTAACCCTTTTAGAGACATTACTGTCGACACTTCCAGGGGTGTTTTTCCCATAGTGATTTTAAATTCTATCAACTTGACAATGAAGATTAACCATCCATATTAAATATTGAGTGCCTAAACAGAGATATAGCAGATACTAGAATGCCTATAAATACATAATGTCACAACATCCATGCCACTAAATTATGAAGAATGAATTTAAAAATTAATAGCACTGCAAAATAAATAGAAATTATTGTGGAATCCTGTGCTCAAAGCCTTACACTTATTACCATCCTAATCAGAACAGCTCTGATTGACCGAGAGACAGTCATTAGCCCCTCCTCTAAGATGCCAGCACTCATTTCCTGCTGCATCCCATCTCCCAGATGCTTGTGTTTGCGGAAGGGTCCAGAGAATAAGGAAGGTGGAAAGTTAATTAACGGGGTTCCATCTATAGAGCAATGTGGAAGTCATCATCCACACGGGGGTAGGACTTTCCGTTTATGTGACTGTTTGAGGGTCACCCATGCTCCTATTTGTAACTCCTCACCCAACTGGGGTGAATAAACATTTGTTCCCATACCCCCAGGAAAAGTTAATATAACAAAAATGCTAATGGAACTGTTTTTTAAGTTGAAATTGTGGCCAATTCTTAGTCAAAGAAAACCCTGATCCAGATATATTAATAGAAAAGTTCCACCTAAATTCTATTAAAGGGGGAAAAAAAACAGTTGGAAATAAACATATACAGGGATTTCTTTCTTTAAAGAGAAAAGCATATCAACTTATTGGTGAGTTTATCCGTATGTACTTTATTAAAAAAAACTTATAAAGATTTATATAATAAGGAAAGGTTATCAGTTTTAACTTGAACTTCAATGTTAAAAGGCCTAATTAAAACAGCAAATACAGACAAGTATCATATTATGTTTTAGAAATGGCCTTTCTTAGGAATGTATTACTAGCCTAAGCTGCATCATTAATAAAGGAATATCCCAATTTCTGTTGTTTAGTGTTAGGGGTTCATAGCTGTGGCCCTATATCTTTAGCCATCTATTTATTTATTTATTTATTTATTTATTTATTTATTTATTATTTTTAGGATTACATATTAATACAAACTTATAGTATAACACATTTTATAAAACTAAAATGTCCCATAGCCTTTGTGGTAGTTTGAATAAAAATGGTTCCCATAGACCTATAGGAGTGGCACTATTGGGAGCTGTGGCCTTATATGTAGGTGTGACACTGGGGATTGGTTTTGAGGTCTCAGATGCTCAAGCACACACAGTGGGACAGTATGTTCCTGCTGCCTGCTGTCCAGATGTAAAACTCTCAGATATCTTTCAGCACTATATATGTCAGCACGGTACCATGATTCCTACCACGATGATGCTAGGCTGAACATCTGAACTATAAGCCAGCCCAAATTAAATGTTTTCCTTACAAAAATTACCATGGTCATGCTGTCTATTTACAGCAAGTGAGACCGAACTCATACAGAAGTTGGTTCCAGGGACTGTAGTATTGCTGTGATAGACCTGGCTATGCTTTTGTTTGGAGGAATATGGACTTTGGGTTAGGAAAGCAGTAGAAAGCTTTAAGTGCTGCTTAATGGGCCATCCTAGTAGAAGCATAGAAGACAATGGTGCTGGGGGATGGGATTTGAACTGTGGCTCAAGAGGTTCAAAGAAGAGGATTTACATGTGGCCTGGAGACCGTTCTTATGATATTTGGTGAAGAGCATGGCTGCTTTTTGCCTTTGTGCAAAATAACTTCATGAAGCTAACTTGAAGAGTTTTGTATTAATTGCTTTGGCAAAGGAAATTTCAAAACAGCCTAGTATAGACTTTGTTGTGTGGTTATTAGTGTCCACTCTTATACAGATCTGTAATGAAAAGGAGCAAGCTGAGCAAGGAAATAGGAAAAATAGACAGACTGAAGAAAAGGGGCACTAAGAAGTGGGGTGCAGAGAAAAGCTGGACATGGAATAGAATTGAGAGAGTGGTGATCTAAGGGTAAGACCCGACTCAGCTAAGCTTCCAACTTCTGAAATGGAATCAAAGAACAGCTTAGGCTCTGGTGTGGAGGGATATGCCATTAATCCCAGCACTTAGAAGAGAGAGGCAAAGGGAGGCCAGCCTAGACTACAGAGCAAGTTTCCAGGACATCCAAGTACAGGCAGTGAAGGGAACCATTAAAAAATAGAAAACTGGTAAAGATGTACTAAACAGATGGGGACATGTTCCAGGCCCAGAAAGCAGAAGGTACTTGGCAGCTTCAGACATGTGGTTCTGTCTTTAGAGTCAAGGAGAGAAGAAAGGACCTATGGAAACTCCCTCCATTACTAAGAAAAATAGCTGAGGCCAGGCTTATGTCAGGGCTGTCCCTGCAAGGAGGCCTAGGGAGGCCATTATGTGAAGCTGCGAAGGTGAAGCCTGGATTGCTTTGGAGACACCAAAATGTTGGAGAGGCCATAGCCATGGGATACCTGGCAAGGAGAGATGCTAACAGGGAGTGCAGTCAGCCCAAGGGAGAGAGGTGTGTTGCAGCCAACAAAGCTGAAAGAAGTTTGAGATCTGAAAAGCAATTTGGCATCAGCCATGGAGATGAAGAGTTTTGAGTTTTCAGATGGTTTTTGGTCTTGCCTTTGTCCAGTATTTCTTTAGAAGAATTGCTGTGGCCATGCTGTCTCTTCACAGCAATAGAAACTCTAACTTAGACAGCCTTATAAATTTAAATATTTAAAGAAAATACTCAGTTTTTAAATTTTTTTAGATCCAAAACTTTCTCTTAAAAAAATTAGTCTAGAAATCTCTCAACTATGGGCTGCTACAATATCAAAAATAAATTAAGTATTTTGGTTTTTTACTTCAAGAGGGAGGAAACAGGGCACAACCACAGTCAGGACAAGGCAAAACTCAACTCCAACAGTGCAGACATATCAGTGTTCAATATGTGGGACCCACACACAATCCTCTGGGCTTCTTCAAGGGGGTCAGGTCATCTCTCTGGCTCCACCTTCAGCAGCAACTAAATGCTACTTCTGGCTCCAGCTGGCTCCATTTCATTGTGGCTGCTGTTCACAGTGGCCATCACATGGCACTGGTATCTCCAAAACTGTTGAGATTCCTCTTCAGCCTCTCCTTAGACACCCCAACCTCACACACAGTGCTACACTTTCAGCTCTTCTCCATGACTCCTTCATGTCTGTAAAACCAATACCACCTGGGTGACCCTCATGTTACAAAGCTCAGCTACCAGCACAGGTTCATTCTTGTATATGAAAGCATGGAGGGGCAGCTTTAATACCTTATTAAACAGACATTGTTTTTAATCCTATTTTTTTTTCAATAAAACCTTGTTTTTATAATGTTGTTTTTAACATGAAAATTATCATACAAAAATCCGTCCTTATCCAAAATATCTTGGGGACCTGTTGTTGTCTCCTTGTTGGTTTATACCATGTGGGTCACCTTTAATCAAGATGGCAATGACGTCGCATGGCATCACCCTCTCCAACCCTCCTATGTATAGATTTTAATTGTCAAACCCCTGTGCTACCAGTTTTAACTTTTCTTTTAGATTTTAGAGATGTTTAACCATACCCAATAAAGTTACAAATCTTGATGTACAGAAAGTTCACAAATAGTCTTACAAATCTTGAGATAAGGTCTATATCTTAGCAAAAGTTTTAGGCCATTAAATTAAACCTATCGTCCATTTTTAAAGCTGTTCTGCTTTGCTATATTTTCCATGTCACAAAATCAGGTGAGCAGCCTGATACAGGACAGTTGGAGGTTAAACAAGCATGATTTAGTATAGAGGAGGAAGAGCCATAACCTAATTCCTAGAGCCAGTTTTTCTATGAGCCAGCATAAAACAACTTTAATATTATCCACACCCAAAAGATATTTGAATCCCTGATAAACTGAATGCAGTGACCAGAAAGCTCAGAGAAGAGAAATTCAAAGCAGACATGGCAAATGGTGTTAGCAGTAGCAGAGACAGAAATTAAACAACAGGAAGACAAAGAAACAATAAACAATGGACACAGAAAGTTTATGAACTCAAAGGAGACCAGTCAGAAACAGAACATGTGGCAGCGATCATCATTCATACATCCAATTGAGCTTGACCCACCAATTTCCATCTGGACTCCCATGCTTACAACAAAATGTCTGCAAAGACAGGACAAACAGACCAAGAACCTCCCGTGAGCCATGCAATGTCTCAGTTTTTGCCCTGGACAGGAGAGTGTTGGGTCCTATCAAACCCCTCCACATCCCACATCAGGGAAATTGCTGACTTACTGGCAGGTGAGGGGCTCCATATATGACTGCTGCTTTTTAAAGTAGGGGAGCTCACTCTAATAGTCTGCAAAACCAAAGGTATTCATCAGCCTTGGAATGTCTCAAGGTTAGTACCTCCTGAGGTGGCTGTTTAGTCCCAGAGTCCCAGGTAAATGTCCATAGAATTTGAGTGGACAGTCTGATCTCACTAGGGTCTCCATAAAAATGTTATTTTTGAGCCAAATTTGAAGCAAGCTTTAATAAACACTCACCAGGAAGATGGATGATGGCCAGGTCCATACCCAGGATTTCCAGACTATAGCACTAAATTACACTGGCTAGTGGCTTATAAAGGCAAGACCCACAAGGCTACATACTAACCACATTCATCCAATCAGGGGCAAGTATATATCCAAACATACTTCCTGCCTACATGCTTTTCACCTATGTGTGAATATGTAATTAAGCACATCCTGTGCAGTTGGGGCAAGTAAGCATGTTTACAGAAGTAAAAACCCATGGCTTATTATCTTACGTGAACAACAGGCTGCTGCATTCCAGGAATGAAGGAATATATATATTCAAAATTGAGATTAGGTTTTTGAAAGAAGGGAGATTTCTAAATAATCTGGAATTTAAAAGAGAGGTTAAAAATGCAGAAAAATCAAAGACATTCCCAATTTCACGCATGAAATCCTTTAAAATTCTTACCTAACTCATGCTCTGCACATTCTTGAAGGAGCACTGAAAAATCCAGCTGAAGCAGGATTCAAATCCAATTAGAAAGTGGTTGATTACTTATAAGATTTTGCACCATTACTGTACTTGTGGGCATATCTTACTGGGCATTAGCTCATATGATTCACAGATAGAATTTGTTATTAAACATTTTTCCCTGTGCAACATAAATAGAACCTCCCAGAACAATAAAAAAATGCTAGCCATTAGGACAAAGCTTCCAAATAATACTATTTTTACTTCCCTGTGTTCTATAACTCAGGAAGGTGGTGTCTTCAGGAATAGAAATTTGCCACCAAGTTCTGGATGGAGATCAAGGACAGTGACAACAGCCTGTTCATCGTAGGCTGTAAAGGAGAACCTAGAACACAAATCACTATGTGGACAGAGTATTAAACTGTCTCCTACATTCTTATTTTTATATCATAGATTAATGCATCTCTCATCCCTTATCAGAGAAAGAAGCTTCTTTTTGCAATAGATTATTATTAATACAGAAATTCACAATTGGTCCACATGCAGCAGATAAGATACCATGGAATGTCCAGCTCTAAATGAGAAATATAGATCATATACCCCTCCCCCCACCCAACCTCAAGGCTCAGGGGATCATCACTGAAGAGAAGACAGAGAGACAGAGTCAGAGGTAGGACACGTCAGCATAGAAACAGTATTTGAGGAACATAACAAGGCCAGTGTACACAAAAGCTTACACAGACTGTGACTGATTACACAAAACACAAAGTTAAGCCCATCAAAATATCAGTATGGATGAGGAGGTTCATGAAGTCTTACCACTAACCGAGATGCTATTTGCAGTTGAAGCACATCCCCCCCCCCCCCGCCGCCCCCGCCAGGAATAGAGGTCCTGACAGGTTAGTCATATTCCAGTAGATGGTCATATGTCCATGCACATACAGCACAAACTGGACTAAGTGGCCAGGGAAGAGGTAGGTAGCACTTGAAGCTGAAGGGGAAGTGGGGTAGGAGCAGAAAAAGAACTGGATAGGATGGGATGGAGGTTGGATTTGAACAAAATATGTTATATGTATATATGAAATTCTCAATTTAAAACTTTCTGTTACAAGTAATGGCTGAAAGCAAAACCAGAGGGTTTCACTGTTGCTCCTTTTAAGGTACATCAAAATTAAGTAATTTCTCATTTAATAAAATTAAAATTTGATTACACGATATTAGAAGAATTTCAAAACATCTAGGATTGGTGCATTTTGGAGTGAAAGCTACCTCTCAAAATAAAGTGTACTCCAGCACAAGGGACAGATATATACATATGCTTAAAAAATCACTCTGAAAAGAATATAGAATAATATAGAGTAGTTATAACATAACATGTAGAGTACTCAAATTCTAATAAAATTATTAGACAGGAAAAGAGACAGTAAACAACACCCAACGTTATAAGAAAAAGAAGTAAACAGAAATAGAACCAAGATGTTACATATTACAAGTAGGTAACAATATCTGTAAAAAAATTAAATAAAAAGATAAGCACCATAAGTAAACAGATAAGAAAAGGCATTATAGAAATACAGAATATAAACAACTCAAATTGGGAAATCTAGAATTAAGAAGTACAATTTCTGGGGGAAGTTATAAGAAGACACTTGGTGGTTTTAATTCTAAAACAAGGAAAAAGAAAAGATCAACACTTAAAGAAATGCTCAACCTCCTTAGTCATCAGGGTAATGCAAATCAAAACAACTCTGAGATTCCATCTTACACCCATCAGAATGGCTAAGACCAAAAACTCAAGCGACACCACATGCTGGCGAGGATGTGGGGAGAGAGGAACACTCCTTCATTGCTGGTGGGAATGCAAACTAGTACAGCCACTTTGGAAATCTATCTGGTGCTATCTCAGAAAAATGGGAATAGGGCTTCCTCAAGACCCAGCTATTCCACTCCTTGGAATATACCCAGAAGATGCTCCAGCACACAACAAGAAAGTTTGCTCAACCATGTTCATAGCAGCCTTATTCATAATAGCCAGAACATGGAAACAGCCTAAGTGTCCATCAGTAGAAGAATGGATAAAGAAACTGTGGTACATATACACTATGGAATACTACTCAGCTATTAAAAACAAGGAATTCCCGAAATTTGTGGATAAATGGATTGAGCTAGAAATGAACATAATGAGTGAGTTAACCCAGAAGCAGAAAGACTCAAATGGTATATACTCACTTATATCTGCATACTAGCCCAAGGGGCATGTCCCCAAAAAGCCTTCACTTACCAGGAAACTGGGACAGAGGGGAGGACATCCTATTAGGACTCTAGATGAGAGAAGCATGGGAGAATAGCAAAGTAGAAGGATCCAGAGGGTCCTAGAAACCTACAAGTAGAACATTATGATAGGCAGATTTGGGCCCAGGGGTCCCGCTCAAACTAAGGCACCAGCCAAGGACAATACAGGTGGTAAACTTTAAACCCCTACCCAGATCTAGCCAATGGTCAGAACATTCTCCACAGTTGAGTGGAGAATGGGATATGACTTTCTCACGTACTCTGGTGCCTCACATTTGACCATGTCCCCTGGAGGGGGAGACCTGGTGGCACTCAGAGGAAGGACAGCAGGTTACCAAGAAGAGACTTGATACCGTATGAGCATATACAGGGGGAGGTAATCCCCCTCAGGAACAGTCTTAGGGGAGGGGAATAAGGGGAAAATGGGAGGGAGGGAAGAATGGGAGGATACAAGGGATAGGATAACCACTGAGATGTAACAAGTATAAATTAATAAAAATTAAAAAAAAAACAGAAATAATAAACATACTTAATATAAAGAACAAGAAAAATGAGAAGAATTTCCCAAATTATCTTTAAGAAAATATTTAGTAAGTCAATAGCTATCTAAATGAAATAGACCAAAAGAAAAACTAATAAATGAATAGAAACACACTTCAGAGATAATTGCCCAAACATCCCAGATGCATTTTTAAAAAGAAGTATTCATAACTTATGCATGCAGAGCATGCAGGTGAAGTGCTTGGCTTTCACACTGAAGACCCTAAGTTTAGTTCCCAATACCACACAAACATGAATCCACTGATGAAACCAAAACGGTTAAAGAAATAAAAGAAGGATTCTCTCTCTCTCTCTCTCTCTCTCTCTCTCTCTTTCTCTCTCTCTCTCTCTCTCACACACACACACACACACACAGACACACACACTAACTTGCCTCTCTCTCTCTCTCTCTCTCTCACACACACACACACACACACAGACACACACACACAGACACACACACACACACAGACACACACACACAGACACACAGACACACACACACACACACACACACACACACAGACACACACACACACACACACACACACACACACACTAACTTGCCAATCATTACGTTTGCTTATGGAGAAGGTTATGCATGGATGGAATGCCTCACACTGATATTCTCAGGGACTATAAGCAGGGATGAAAGGGAGAAGGCAGGGAGAAAGGCCCTAAAATATCCCCACAATAAAAATATGAACATGATCACTTCTTTAAAATAATATGTAGCAACACATAATGTGAAAAGAAATGCATGCAGAGGCAGTAACCAAAATGTTAATGGTAAATGTTTCAGTGTGACCTTTTCTTTCTTCTGAATATTTAATGAACTAATGGAATTTATTACAATGATCATTTATTATTCATCTAATCAGCATTTTTAAGATCTTTTAAACATATAGAACCAAGCTTTTGTCAGGGACCTGAGCTTTCACCTGCCCTAGTGATGTTCCTTGTACTGCTCTCCCCATCTTTCAGGGAAAGTACCTCCCACTGACACTTACTGCCAGAGTTCACTTGTACAACACAGGAATAGGGGATGTGGAGATAGCCCACAGTTTAGGCCTATGATCAGAGCACCCATTTAAAAGCTATCTTCATGTAGGTTTAATGGACCCAGTCAGCTTGCTTCTGAGACAGAGCACGCTTATATATAGCCATAGATACTTACAAACCTCAGCTTGTAATTTTTTTTTTTTACTAAATTAATCATCAAAAGGAGTAAATTATTCTGTGTGACTCTAGTCAATCACTCAAAGATTTATATAAGTCTGACTTTTCTGGGCACTTGCCAGTAAATACATGGCTAACAAAACAGCTGGGTATTTCTCTCATTTTGAAGGTTATTATCCTATGGAGGAAAAACACATACTAAGCCAATGAAATAAGTAAATCACAACACCATTAGAAGGTGATAAATCTAAGGAGTAAATGAAAGAAGACGTCAAGATAGAGAGAATCAGAAGAAGAAGCGGAAGGCGTGAACAGGCTTCAGAGAGAAAGATGTACAGAAAACCCAGAAAAGAGGTCTGAGAGGCAACCACATGGATAACCGGGGCAAGCACTTGAAATCCATTGGGAAAAAAAAACATAGAAGCAAAAGCCTTGAGGGGCATGGAAGTCACGTCTCAGAACTGCAGAGGATTGCAATGAAACAGTAAGGTGAGAATACAAGGGTATGTGGTCTTCTATATCATTGTGAGACTTGGGTGTTAAATGGGAATTTAACTCATGGTAATTATATAATATAGCACCCCAAATCAGTGATGGATAAACAGGGTGCTTTTTCATAGGAAAGAAAATAAATATGAACCTCTGATCAAAGGTCTCACACAAAGGTCAAATCCAGACCTTTAGTTAATGAAAGATAAAATAGAAAAAAAAAAAAAGCAAAGGAAAAATATCAGAATATGTACTGTGATATAAAGGCGTCCTTTTAAATATTTTAAAAGAGTCGATCCTAAATTATAATGTGTTAGATATGACACCATCAAAAATAACTGTGTTTGATTAAAGTTAACGATAATACCTTAAAGTTAACAGTGATGGCAGGTTGTAGGATAATATTTGCAATATCTAAAATGACAATTCACAAATGCACATTGAACTCTTTTAAGTCAACAAGAGACAGATAGCCCAAGAGGCAAAAAAATCTGGCCAAAATATAAATAAGCAATTAAAATAGAATAAGCTCCAGGAGCAAACAAGAGAATTAAGAGACGTTCCTATAATTACAGACCACAGAAGCAAGTGGAAATAATTACATTACCTTCTGTTAAAGCAGAAATCAGTACTTTCAACTGTGGGTGGGATACATGGAAATAAAAATCAGCAGGGTAGACAGTCCCAAGAGCTATCTATGGACACCCACATATGTAACCAACAGGGTTACATGCGCTTTATTACCCAGTAGTTAAGCATAAATAATTTCTCCCATAAGTCCATAAGTTGCCTACACACAAGTGTCCTTTGTAGCCTCATTTACCATAAATGATTCTGAGCAGTCACCATGTCCATCACACAATAGGTTTGGTGGGAACACATGAGGTTTGTGGAAGCCCTAAGGAAGGATGAAATAAACCAGGCATGGTAGCACATGGCGCACAAATGGCGCAAAGGTGCCAGCACTCAGGAGGTAGAGACAGGTGGATCTCTCTGAGTTTCAGGCCAGCCAGGGGTGCATAGTGAAAGCCTTTCTCAAAATAAATAAACCAGAAGTAATGACCTAGAAATGCACAGAATACCAGGGCTGGCCCTCCAGGGCTAAGTAAAATGAGATGTATACGTGTGCTGGCTAGATTCGTGTCAACTTGACACAAACTATAGTCATCTGAGAAGAGGGAACCTAAATTAGGAAAATTCCTTCATAAGATCAGGCTGTGGTCCATCCTGTAGGGTATTTTTATTTTATTTTACTTTATTTATTCATTTATTGTATATGAGTGCTTTATCTGCAGAAGAGGACATCAGCTCACATTATAGATGGTTTTGAGCCACCATGTGGTTGCTGGGAATTGAAATCAGGACCTCTAGGAAGAGCAGGCGGCACTCTTAACCACTGAGCCTTATCTCCAGCCACTCTGTAGGGTATTTTCTTAATCCGTAATCCCTGGGCCCCAAGCCACGTGGAGCAAGCCAATAGGCAGCACACTTTAATGGCCTCTGGACCACCTCCTTCCTCCAGGTTCCTGCCCTGTTTGAGTTCCTGTCCTGACTTCCTTCAGTAATAAACTAAGTCTAAGCAGAATAAACCCTTTCCTCTCCCACTTAATTTTTGGTCATGTTGTTTTGTTGCAAAAATAATAAGCTACTATTATTTCAAATTATTACAAATACAGAGCAAAACATATTTCAAGGGATGACATATCAACAAATAACACAGCAAACGTAATAGAGTAGCTATTGATAGTTAAATAGAAGAATTAAAGTAGGGCAGGGGGTAAAAAGAAGAAGTAAAGTCAATGAAAGAATTGTTCATTCCTGTTTTAAAATCCTGAGCGGAAAATGGCCTCAAACAGAGGTAAGGAAACATACCCAGTCAGGGAAATAGAAGTTTGTAAGAATGAAAGCAACGTTAACAACTTCAAGGGAACTACTGTTTGTCTAGAGGAAGCATGGACACTAACCCTGGAACATAAACGGGCTGTCTGAATTTGATATATTTTTATTTCTATCTAAAATATTAGCTGTAATCACTATTAGTATTTAATAAATAAATTGATGCTAGGATTCTGGATCGTAATCAAAGAAATGGCAGCTATGTGGGCTAAATTGAAGAAAACGAATCAAAGTTTTGAAGCCTTTTGTCCTAAGTATCTTCTATCAAGCACAACCACCATCTCTGGGCACTTCCTGTGGCTCTGTGATGTCATTTCCTTTTGTGGCTGTTTGTTCCCTGTAATGTTTGCACTTTACTCAATCCAGGCTGCTTCATAACAGATGTGATTTCCAGCTGTGTCTATATACCAACCACAGCAGGTTCATTAATAACAATTATTAAATACTTTATGTTACAAATTGAGCCTTTGGCAACAGAGAAAACATCCAGCCATTTGTTTTATGGCCTCTTGTCAGAGCTAACTATAAATTCACATTATCTCAACATTATCAGCCCTGCAAAATGAATCTAAGCATGAGTAATAAATAAACCTCCAAACAGCTCAATCATTCTGGAAAGAGCAGAGCATAAATTAACATTTGACGATCTAATGTTACATATGAACTTAAATAATAGCTCATGCCTTCCTGTCAGCTAATTATGCAAAGTATTATTTTTAAGACTTAGATTTGCCACAGCTTGGCTGGTGTATACATTAAGACCTACAATTAGAGCCCAGTAAATACAAAATCTGCACATTGCTTTTCCAGAACCCGGGAGTTTCAATGATGTGTGAGGAACAGTGGAAATAGAAACCCGTCAAGCAAGAGAGTGCCCCGTAGGACGACAGGGAAAAGAAGACACCCACGCATTGTCTGAATACTATGTCTCGCAGAAGTTGTTAAACTGAGAAAGATTGATGGAAAAGAAATGACAGGCTGCACGTGTCACAGGAGCCTGAGTGGAAGTCATATATCTCCCTCTATGTAGGATGCAAGGTATATCTTGCGTGATGAAGGCAGATCAGAGAGAGAAACAGGAGAACTAAATTGTAAGAGAAATAAAGACCAACCTGAAAATTATTGATAGTCTACTGGAAATCAAGTATGTACGTTAGTGATGAGACATCATTTTCCCTGTTTAAAAATGAATTTTTAGTCCTGAGAAGACAGTGAAGTAAGAAATCCAACTAATTTCTTCAAAGATTATGAAGGAGCCCAAGCCTAATCTGCTATTTGGCAGTACAAACAATAACCCTCAAACTGCCCATTACTTTTAATTAGTAACTCTAATGCTGGAAACATTTCTGAGTTATACATTTTATGAGCATTAATGGCAATGGATTGTGATAGTAAAATAAAGAAGTGTCAGATATTATAATCCATTATGAGAATTAGAGAAAATACTGTCTGAAGGAAATGGTTAAATACGTCATAGTAGATGGATGATGAGCGACTATGCTCATGTGAAAATTTATTTTGTAGAAGATACTTAGAATAAAAGTTCTCCCAGAACCAATTCAAGTTATAAAATGTTTGTATAATATGCTTGTGATCATTAATTATATTATTATAAACTTTAGACATACATAGATGCTCACACCCATGCAGAAGGCTAGAAAATGCACTCATACTAAAAGTGCTTTCCAATATATGAGATTGCAATTTTTTTATTACCTTAATAATCACATTTTCTTAAATGTCTCTCCGTGGATGAAAGAAGTAGTTTACAAAAAGTATGAATTCCTGTTCACATCATTTCCAAGGCCATTGGCAACCAGTATCCAATGAACTTTCCTAACCTTGTTTTCCACAAAATCCAATGTAATAGCGACCAAATCTATTTCCTTGGTGCTCTTGAATTGTGCCCTCTTTCTTTCCAAATCAGCTTTTCTTCAAGTTTGGTTTTCTGTATGTGCTCAAGATAAAAAACAAAACAAAAAAAAAAAAACCTGGTGAACTATGTCAAAGTTGGAATCTTAATGAATTCAACCTCTGCCTGGAAAAACATAAAAGCAAGAATATTCCATGAAACATTACCTCTCCCCACTCAATCCCCTGTCTTTGCCATCCAACTCTTAAAGCACATCAAATAGATATAACTCACCATTCACGGCCACGTGGATCCAAGCCTTTTGTCCCTCCTCCGTAGTCACTTAGGTTCCAGCAGTTCTAGTGTGCCTACCAACCTTTACTTTCTACTGAACCCCCTACTTTCTCTAGGTGCATTTTCCCTTTTGACTATCCCCCCAACTTTTACATCACACCTTCAGATTATGAGGGCTTCCAGTTCAGTTCTCATGTATGCAAAGAAGGAAAGACAATAAGCTCAGTCCAACCGACATAGTGAGGTTTCAATAGTCAACCACTGTAGAAAGAAAGTTGTGCCTGTCACATGTTATAACTTCTGCCCCCCTGTGTTCCACATTGAGATAACAAGTACTACGTGTTCTGTCAGAATTGTTCTCTCTTTCTTTCTTTTTGTGTTTTGATTTTTGGTTTTTTTGTTTGGTTGGTTTTGGTTTGTTTTGTTTTTGTTTTTTGTTTTTTTGCTTTTTGTTTTTGTTTTTGTTTTTGTTTTTGTTTTTGTTTTGAGACAGGCTTTCTCTGTGTAGCCTGGGCTGTCCTGAATTTGCTGTGTAGACCAGGTCATCCATCTGCCTCTTCCTCTCTGAGTGCTAGGATTATTGGCATGGGCCACCACTTCCAGCTTGTCAGACTTTCCTTAAACAACAACTATGAAAATTATGGTTATTTTTTTCCTGACTACTTACCTGAACCAAACCATCACTAAATTCTATTTTACTTCCAAAATATATCTTGAGCAACACACAGCTGTTTTTCTTCATTAGCACCAATTAAGACAAGTGGCCATGATCTCTCATCTCCTAAAATAACTTCTAACTCTTTTTCCCTACCCACTTAACCCTTCATCCCTTTACATACACAAAAACCAGTCATTTTCTCAAAACAGTCTATCAAAAATAATTAGCTCCAAGATCCAGAATCGCTAATGACTTCTTTAATAGACACAACCAGGTTGGGTATTTGTATAGCACAAAGAAAATGAAGTTCTACTTAAGGCTGTGAAATTAGAGAAGAGAAACAGAGCTCATATGAAGGATGTTTACACCAGAGGACCATGAAAGCAAATGCAGTTAAGGGTTGGAGGTGATTGTTACTCTCAATTACCAATTTGGTACAATCTACAGTCACCTTGGAAGAAAGTCTTAATGAATGATTATCTAGGGGAGACTGGCCTATTGGCATGTCTGTGGTGGATTGGCTTGATTATGTCAACAGAGGTGGGAAGACCCACCTAGAATGAGTGGCATGACTTTTTGGGCAAGAGATCCTGTATTGCATAGGAGCGGAAGAACTGAGGTGAGCATTTATGCATTAACTCATTGCTGTCTGTTCTTGACTGTGCATGTTCTGTTACCAGCTGCTTCAGCTTCCTGCTGCCTTGACTTCTCTGCAGCTGTGGCCTATAACCTGGGATTCTGAGCCAAATAAACATCTGCTCCCTTAAACTGCTTTTACCAGGCTATTTTATCACTGCAACAGGAAACAAGACTAAAAGCCTCTTTAACTCACAGACCTAGATTTTTTTTCTTCCTAGCTGTTATAGTTACAAGAGATGCTTATTAAAGCAATGCACTGAGCACACTACAATTGGATAATTACATACTAAACTGAAAAAAGGTATCTGAACACATCTGATGTACCTCTGCCCATGATGATCGAATTAGTTCTGTTTATAGACAAGGCATGTTTGGGGTGTGGATCAAGCATCTTCTGCATCTTACGTCATCTAGACTAATCTCCCCAATGTTTACCATATGGCACAACCTCTCTCAAATCTCTCTGACACAAGTATGTGAAAGACCTAGTTCTGTTTGTTTGATTTCTTGAATCTTTCAGCACTTCTCTACAATTGTGTCTTGTTCATCACCCGAAAAATGTATGCAAGGATCCAGCCATGTTGAAGTGAGCCTGTCAGGCTGACGATGGGGTTTGGCAGAAATGAATTTGCATGAGTAGCTAGGGAGCCTGAGAGACTACTCCGTATTACAGTAGAAAGAATGCCAGTGCTGGAATGAGCTAGACCCATTAGCATTATTCATTGAAACAAAAAAAAAGCTGATTCTGAGAAGAGCAGGGCCTGTCACTAGCGTTTATTCATCCCAATTCCACAAGCTGAAAGATCTGTGATTTAGGGGCCATTGGTTTACAAAAAAAAAAAAAATAAAATAAAACAAAAAAAAAAAATAAAACCAGTAATTGCTTTTTCACTTCAGGGTAAACTGTTTCACTATATAGAGAAAGCCAAGTCCGATCCACCCAGTGTTAAACACTATTAGTCACTTATCCAATAACTATTTCCCTCTTCCTTTTTGTTCAGTGAGCTTGGGGAAGTTGTCTTTTGGTTTGGGATTTGGTTTTTTGTTTTGTTTTTGTCTGAAGTGGCAGTTGTCAGGCTAACTGCTTGCTCTTCCTGCTCTTTGGAAGCTCTGGGATCTCTATTCAACAGATGCATTTATGGTAAGTGACAGATGCACAATATTTCCAGAAGAGATCATGCATTCTTGTGGAAAGCAATGACTATAGTTCACAGGCTATCTTACCACTTCCCTCTTTAAATAAGGACATAGACTATCTTCTAACCATACAATGATACAAGGCTCATAGATATGCAGTCCAGACACCAACAAGATACTGGACAACTCCTTTAGATACTATTTCCAGCTCAGCTTGAGCCTGCTCCACCTCATGTATGAGAAAATCAAGCATGTTCATGAAATTTAGGGATTTTGTCTTTATGGAGCTTTGTTCATCACCAAAGCTACAAAGTTCTCAAAGTTCCACAGCCATTCGGTGGCTTCTAAGGAGGCAGGGAAGCATCCCTCAGTTTAGGACTTCACATATTGTGTGTGAGATGTAGATGAGATATTTTTTTCCATTCCTCCTCATTTCCAACTAAGCACAAGTCAAGGGAAAAGCAGCAAGAACAAAGTGACTGGATTACACAAGCTGAAACACTGACAGAAGATAATGAGGAAGTGGAGGAAGAGTTTTAGCGTACACTTCTCAGTCTAGGAAAGGTCAAGCAATATTAACGTGCCGAAGAACAGAAGTGCTAGGAAATGTTGTTGTCTGTCAAGCTCTTTGCTCTAAGATGAGGGAAAGCACTTTATTCTTCAAGCATCTATGGAACCATCGAGTGGTTCGCTGTTTGAGTCTTAAGGAGCTAAGGAGGCTTAAAATGAAAGTTGATCATGCAGTTTTACCGAAACTCAAGAGCTGTTCTGTCAACTGTAGCAGCCACTAGACATAGCAGGCACATTACATTCAAATAAGTGAAGTGACATGTAAAATTCTGTTGGCCACCTTCCCTAGACGCTTGTAGCTGTTGACGTCACAGACTCAGAACACGGCCATCACTGTAGGCAATCTTATTGGACAGATCACTCTAGAGCAGTGATTCTCAACTGTGGCTCATGAACTCATAAGAAAATCTCTATCTCCAGAAATAGTTACATGAAGATTCACAATGGTAGCAAAACTACAGTTATAACCTAGCAACAAAAATAATTATATGGTCGGGGTCACCATAACAAGGGGAACTGTATTAAAGGGTGGCAGCGTTAGGAAGGTTGAGAACCACTGCTCTAGAGGGTACGGAAAAGGCTGCCTGGCTTAGATAATCTTTGTTAGATGACCCCTGGGTTGACATAGCACTAGAAAGCAACTCCATAGGATAGAGATTTTTGTCACGTTCATGCACTGCTGGATTTCTAATGCTTGGTCAGGAAGTAATTGCTTGGTGAAGTCCATTTTCTCATCTCAGGTCGGTACAACTTAAACTTGCCCTCTCTCCGCTTAGACAACTCCATCTGCCTGGGGCACATATTTAGTTATCTTCTTAATGCCTTCCTAAGTCAATTTTAGCCCAGCCCAAAGATTTCTATAACATTCTACACATATTAACATCCCTGGATGCTTCATGAAAGTTCTTACAGGTACCATATACTTATGGTTCATGCTAAGACACCTCCTTTTTCTCTTTATTGCTGGAATTCAGCTTCCAGTCAGAGCTCAGCCCTCAGAAACTGTCCTTATGATCTGCCTTATCTAGGAAAGGCAACTCTCTAGATACCTGAGTGTCAGCGTGGACAGAGCTTCTGTTCCTCAAATCTTACTGTTTGCTGCTGCCAGAACCGGTAACTGATTTCACTATTGTGACAAAACACATTATCTTCAAAAGCAGCTTACAGGATGAAAGGCTTTCTTTTGGCTCACAGTTGAAGGGTATCGCATATCACGGTAGGGAAGGCACGGGACATGGGGGTGGGGTGGGTTGAAGTGTGAGGCAGCTGGCCACATAATGTCTGCAGCTGGAAACAAAGAGTAACGTATGTTGGTACTCAGCTTGCTTTCTCTTTGTTATTCAGCCTAGGACCTCTGTGGAACAGTGCAATGCACATTTCAGATACATCTTCATTATTCAGATAAACTTTTCTAGAAATGCTCTCACAGGCATACCCAGAAGTGTGTTTCCATGGTAATCCCAAATCTTTTAAAGTTGACAACCAAGATTAACTACCTGTATTAGCCAGAGTTCTCTAAAGGAACAAAACTGATAGGATAAATATATATTAAAAGAGTTTATTAAATCCACTTATGTTAAAATAGCAACAACCGTTGTCTCATACCCCGGAGGCTGAAATCTAACAGTTGTTCCATCCTTGAGGCTGGATGCCTTGGCAGTTCCAATTTGATGCTCCAAACCTAGAAAGTTCCTGGAGAGCTGCTCATCCTTAATCAACAATACAAGCCTAGAAACAGTGGTTCTGATATTGGCAAGGGTAGCAGCAGCAGCAACAACAACAACAGGGTGAATCACCTCTGCAGCAAAAGGTAAGGCCAAGCCAGCAAAAGGAGAGCCATCTTTCTTCCACTGCCCCCTTCTATATTTGGACTGCTACTGGGAAGTGCTGTCCACATCAGTTAAGGTGTCTGACTAGGAAAACTCTTCAGCTAAGGCTCCCTAATCTGGTGATACTAATTCATGGCAAGTTGGTATTAAAAACAACTGTCACACTATCACAAGTCCATCCTTGTCACCCTGACAGCACACCATTTTTAAATTAAAGCATCCCACCTCCGGCTCCATAGTGTTACAATGATCATGTACTGTGAAGCACACTTACTCCAACTTAAAGCATCTCTGCCATCCCATCACTGTTTGAAAAGTCAAACGTTCAGGTCTCTTCTGAGACACAATACAATCCTTGAACTTTGAGCTTTTACCCAAAAAAAAAAAAAAAAAAAAAAAAAAACATCATGCTTCTAATACATTAGGACAAAGCATAAACATTCCCATTCCTGAAGGAAGAAATGGAGGCATAGCAAGAAAATAATGGACCAGAGCAAGACTGATGTCTGGCTTCATGTTTGGCATATGAGGCTCATGATGGAATCATAGGGGCTCAAAAGGGCTTGGGCAGCCCTACCCCTCCAGCTCTGTTGCCTGACATTCTAAAAGCCAGTACAGCCGTGCAATATAGGGCATTGTCAGATTCTCTGGCAAGAGACCATGAAATACCTTTGTGAGAGACTGGGAAGGTGAAGGCCAAGTTTCAGTTGAAATCCTAGAATAGTGGAAATGCCAGGGCCTTGGATCTAGTGGAGTCTACACCTCTGTGCAATGGTGGAATGGTGGGCCTTCCCTCTTCAGTAAGTCCCTTCTTGAAATACCATCACAGACATGTCCAGAGGTGGGTTTTCATGTTAAGTCTGAATCCCATAAAGCTGGCAATCAGTCTAGGTGGTTGAGGTGCCCTTACTTTATATTGTCCTGGGAGAAAGTTTGTTCTCTGCGTGGATGACCTGCATCTTGGAAGTGGTTCTTTAACATTCTACCATAAAGATAATCGTATCGTTTAGTCCACCCCTGGTAAGCAGGGGTCACATTGTTGAGCTGAGCATCCATCAAGTCTTCGCTACTTCGCTGTTGTACTCCATCATTCAGAACCACAGCAATCACAAGGCTTCTTTTCTATCCTGCTTAGACATTCATATGTCCATTCAACTAAGCCTTCATATTTTATATGAGTTCAGCACAGCTACTATTAACCCTCCCATGATAAATATAAGCTATACTTAGGTCACAAGCTAGCCTCTTCCTTAGAGTCATTCTCCCATCCTCCTTGTTTCTTAGATACATAGTAAGAAAATAGCCTTTAAATCACCTTGGCCTCTCCAAAAACTATACTTGAAGATTATTTACTCTATCATCCTCCAGTAAACCACTGATACCATTTTCAATGAGACTCTCTCATCCCTTTTATTCCTGGCCCATCACCTTCTACCTTTGTATGACACATACTAGAGGGACAATGTTTTTTCTCCCACCTTATGCTAGTCATCTATTACGTTAGTAAATATATGAAATCCATTAGTATAGGGAGAATTTATTTAGGGCCGCAATTTCAGAGGTTTCAGCCTATGACTAACTTGTCTTGTTCCTTTGTGACTTTGGCAAGGCACATCATCATTGTGGAGGCATATGTGGAACAAAACCATGCATACCTTAGCTGGGAAGCAAAGAGGAGGTAGTGAAGGACTGGGCCCCATATCCACTGTATAATGACATTTCCCAATGACCTAAAGACCTTATACTATGCCTCACCTTACCACTGTTTCCCAGACCTCCCAATAGCACCAGGACGGGGACAGGCTTTAACATAAGGAGTTCGGGGAGACACTTAAGATCTAAACACTAGATCTTAGAGTGCCAGACCTTCACCTGAAGACCCATATGATAGCATCAGCCCCTGGGAGACAAGACAGGTGTTAACAGAACCTCATGAGCATGTCTGACACTCCTCTAAATATAAAATGCTCATAGAATTAGAAAGAGGCTCTTTTTTTGTGTGTATGTATGGAGGCTGCCATGGCTTCATGTATTAGCATCATTAAAATTTTTGGCCTTTCTTGTATATTTCTTCAATCCATAGTCTGGAGATGGATTCACTAGGAGTCAATGCCAAGAGCACATTTGAGGAAAGAAGAAGGTGGGCATCCTTGTTGGCTGCAACCCTTGTTTGCTTTCACAGAAGTTCCCTGTGTCACAGGTCAGAAAGTGACTGCCTTGTGGGCACTCTGAGCTTTCATTCAAGATGCAGAAACAAGTGTTTACACAGTGACACCCGTCCCCAATTACAGTACTTCCGTCTTTAAGGAAGATAGAAGAATATATATGTAGAATAGGCAACTGAGGTGCTCCAAGGCCAGTAAGGCATCTGGGATGGTTAATGATTATCAACTTGATAGAATCTACACAACAAGCTTTCTGGATGAAATTTCTAGAATTAAAAAAAGAAATTGGGATTGGAATACCCACTTAAATGTGGCCATGTGGATGCCACCATTCCATGTGTTTGGGTCCTAGACTAAATAAAAAAGAGACAGGAGCTAAGGATCCACATTCATATTTCCTGATGACGAATGCAAGATGATCACCCACTCCAACTGTCATGTCTTCCTTGTTGAAAAGGGCTCTATCCTCTTGAATTGTAAGCCAAAGTACATCCTGCTCTCTTAGGCTGTTTCTGGTCAGGTATTTGGTCAAAGAATCCAACGTTGTGCTTCACAGGGTGGACTGGTGCAGTACTCCATCCTGAACAACGCATCCTTCCATCTGGTCCATAACACCTTTGTGCTGTGCTAACTTACTACGTAACCACGGACTTTCTACAATTCTCTATTTTACCCCATCACTCACTGCTTTGTTTTTTTAGATTAGTATGATGCTGTCACTATCTTATTTTTAATGTTATTAAATATCTTATTTAGAACTTATTGGATGTTCCATTCTTTCAAATTTGCCTTAGCAATCTGTGATTACGTATTAGTATCATTTGATCCATTTATAAAAAGAAAATATACATAGAGTTTGTTATTATTGGTGAAGAAAATTCATCTTTACAATAAAAACTTGCTGTTGTGTGATACACCTTTTATTTTTGATGCTATGTTGCTGAAGATGTTTGTAATCACGATATCATCTTGTCTCTAGTCTGTATATTTTCATGAGGTTTTTAAAAACTACATTATATTTCACATTTTATTGTTATAGCCCAGCCTCCATTTCATGTAGTTTCAGATTTACATTTTCTATCTTTATACTTCTAGCTATTCTAATTATTTGTTTAAATGGTGTTTAATAAAAAAAATGTTGCTAGATCCATTTTCCATAAGATATTTTAAAACTATGTTGTTGATCAGTGAATATAACAGTTTTACATTTATTAGAATTAATTTCTATTTCACATTCTCTGCCCTATTTTTTCACTTTCCTGCCTTATATCAGACAAATGATTTTTACTGGTTAGATGTATAAAAATCTGTATTTACCTTCTGGTGTGTCATTATGTTAGTAATACCCATTTTTTGTGTTCATTTTCTTTTAAAAATCAACAAAGATAACTTCTATTTAGAGGAAAATTCAAGTGATTTTTAATATATTCTATTCCTACTATTCTATGCATTTCTTATAAACTCTTAGAATATGTGGAAGCTAAAAATCAGATCTTTTCCAAGAGTTCATTTACCATCGCCGCCCGTTACTATCATTTGCTTGTTTCGCAGAGGTTTCTGAGCTGGTCCCCCAAAGTCTCTGTTCTCTCCTGCCATTGCAGTCTAAATATGGTTAGCTTAGTGTTGAGCTAATAGATGGACAAAGATATCATTAAATGCCAATAGTCACCACACCCTCTGGCGTTTGCCAACTCTGATAATGGAGTCTAAACATAAGGTCCAATAGTGTGTCTTGATGAGCAGGAGAAACTGAGAGGACCTCAAAGGGCTCAACTTCAGGTTTCCCTCCCTACTGTGCTTCCAGAAATAAGTCTCCTATCAGACAATCACTCTCATCGGGAGCTTGAGTACAAAGTCTGCTTCCAGTGGTAAGTTGGGTTCTGTTCCCTGCCAGTAACACTTCAATTATTGCTAAAAGGGCCACTCCCAAACCCCAACAGGAGCCGGTAGATAAAAAGTCTGCGTCCTTAGCTCCTACTTACCCTGTTCCCCACTGGGATCCCCATAAGACCCTGTGTGGTGTGTCATGTTCTGCTGTCGAGGGGTGGGTAGATGGCTAATAAACCACCACCGCCCTCAGCTGTCCAGTGTGTGGTACTATGGTTAGCCATGTGCAGAATTCTAGGATGAGTCTTATCAGCAATGGCATGAAGAAAAGAAACAATGACCGCATGGATCAGTGTGCAAATTGGGGCACATATTCAATACTCAGGCAATTATAGTTCAGGCTTAGCTATCATTTCTTGTCCCTCTGTGTCTCAAGGCCAGAATAAAATCAAAGAGATTTTTTTTTTTTAGCTCTTTCCCTGGGCATGAACACTTGCCCTATGCAAGCACCTAATTTTTAGAGTTATCTAAAATATAAGAGCAGTCCCAAGTTCATATGAGCATCCAACATGCAGCCCTGTAGGAGAAGCAAAGGTGAGTCCCAGTAAGACCGTCTAAACAGAAGCCTTGTGACGGGGTTCTTCCTAGAAACCACGACCCAGATAAAGTAACAATCTCTCCTTGAAAATGATTGTTTTAAGGAGCACCAGGTCTTGCCTGCCTCACTGGTACTAGGAATACAGGTTATTTCTCTTCAAGGCTACCTTTGGGTAGAAGAGCAGTGAATGGGTAAGAAACAGCAAGTTAAATTAGGATTTATCCTAATTTAAAAAAAATTCAACCATCATTTTTTTAAATCATCAATAGCTATTAGCATTTGTTCAATTTCTGTAGTTCATAAAATGTTTATTCTGATTAATTTTCCAGGGTTTTTTTTTTCTTTTATAGAAAGCAAACTTTGTTACATCTTCCTTGATCAATTCACTAATACCATTTTGGCTTTTCTTAATATGTACTTGTTTCTGCTTTTATGTTTCTAATAATTTTCTTTTATTTCTTTGCAAAGACTTCTGAGATCTTATTAAAATTTTTCTTTGCTGCACTAATCATTCCAGGAGAGTAAGAGTTAATCTCTCTTATTAATTATTATACAACTCAGATATCTACTTGTATGTATTTCTGTGAGCTCATATTCCTCTGACAGTATCAATTCCCCATATGAGAACAGGGTCCTGGACCCAAAGATATAATGTGGAATACACACACACATACATGTACATGCACATATTCATGCACATAATCATGGGAATGGTTGGAATCATTAAGGACACAATACACAGAGATAAGAGGAGCGTGGATGAATTCTCATATTTAAATGCTGCTTTTCCTCCCCACATCTTCGCCAACATTTATGATCATTGGCTTTCTTGAATTCTGACTACAGTAAGATGAAATTTCAAAATAGTTTTATTTTGCATTGTCTTCATAGCTAAAGATATTGTGCATTTAAAATACTTAATAGACATTTGTGTTTCTTCTTTCAAGTATTCTCTGTTCAGTTCTGTGGTCCATATTTTTTTTTATCAGTAGGGTTTTTTTTTTTTTTTGATGTTTAGATATTTTAAACTCTTTGTATATTCTAGAATTTAACCCTCTGTCGCATATATAGCTGGCAATGATTTTTTTTTCTCATTCCTTAGACTTCCTTATCACTCAATTCACAGCCTTCTTTGAAGTACAGAATATTTGATTTTGTGAGGTCCCATTTGAAGACTATTTCCTGAGTGGCTGGAGTCATAGTGGGAAAGGCCTTACCTATATCTACACCTGCTTTATATTCCAACAGTTTCACAGTTTCATGACTAACATTGAGGTCTGAGACCCACCGAATTTATTTCTGTGCATGGGGAGAGATAAAGACCAACTTTAATATAGGTGTGTGTGTGTGTGTGTGTGTGTGTGTGTGTGTGTGTGTGTGTGTGTGTGTGTATCCAGTTTTCCCAGCAGCATTTGTTAAAGAGACTGGGTTTTTTTTATATTCATTTATCTTCCTCTCCAGTGTATATTTTATGCTTCTTTGTCAAAAATCATGTTATAGTTGTGGAGACTAATATCTGGTTCCATTTTATATCTCCTTCCCACTGATATTTGTGTCTGTATTTGGGTAAATATCATGCTGTCTTTCTTACTATGTTTCTGTATCATAACTTGAAATCGAGTACAGTGAAACCTGCAGCAGGCTTCTTATTCTCCAACGTCTTTTCTGATCCCATATGACGTTTAAGATTTTTTTTTTATACTACTGTGAAGAATTCAGCTTGAAGCTTTACTGGGATGTCATTGAACTTATAGATTGCCTTTGGTAGGGTGACCAATTTCATAACACTAATCCTATCAGTCCTTAAGCAGGGACAGTTCTTCATCTTCTACTGTCTTCTCCACTTTCCTCACCATGTTGAAGTTTTATTGTAGAGGTTTTTGACTTTCTCAGTTAGATTCACACCAAGGTATTTTTTAGGTTACTGTGAATGAGGTTGTTTCTTTGACCTCTCTGTCAGTGTATTTGTCATTTGCATGTAAGAAAGCAGGTGTACTTCGGATGTTAATTATGTAGCCTACCACTTTGCTGAAATCTTTATCAGCTCTAGAAGTTTCTTGGTGCAGTCTGTAGGGTCTCTCGTGGATACTATGATGTCGTCTGCAGATAAGAACATTTTAACCTCTTCCTTCTCTGTTTGTATCGCCTTTATTTGCTTCTCTTGTCTTATTTCTTAGACTAAGACATCAAGCACTATAATAAACAGGAGCTGGAAGAATGGGCACCCTTTTCTCCTTTCTGATCTTAGTGGGAGTGCTTCAGATTTGCACTGTTTTGCATGACAGGAGCAGTATGCTTATCATGTGGAGACTCTATTAAGTAGAGGCATGTTCCCTCTATTCCTAGTCTCCCTGGGGCTTTTATTGTGAAGGGGTGTTGGATTTTGTCAAAGGGCTTTTCTGGATCTATTGAGATGATCATGTAACTTCTCTTCTTGAGACTATTTATGTGATGAATTATATTTATTGATTTGTGTACACATGGAATGAAGTAACGCGATCATGGCCAATTACTTTATCTTTTTTAATTTAGTTGGCAAATACTTTACTGAGAAGTTTTGTGTCTATCTTCATCGGGGAGACTGGTCTGCAATTTTGTATATCTTTGTATGGATTTGGAATCAGAATAATACTCTCTACCTGAAGAGTTTGAAAAAAATCATTCTTTTTTTCTAATTCATAGAAGAATTTGAGAAGTATTGATGTTAGATCTTCTTTGAACATCTGGTAGAACTCTGCACTGAATCCACTAGACTAGCATTTATTTTCAGTGGGAGACTTTAAAATTATGGCTTCAATTGTATTGTTTAATTTAGGTCTTTTAAACTTTTTTCATATTGGTTTAACTTAGTAGATCATATACTTCTAGAAATTCCATTTCTATTGGATCTTCCAGTTTAATGAAATATAAATTTTAAATGCATGCCACCAGTGTTTTCTGGATTTCATTGGAATCTGCTGCACTGGTTCCCTTTTCATCATTAATTTCATTAATCTGGGGTATTTCCTTTATTCTTTTGAATTGTTTGACTAAATGTTTGTTGATTGTGTTTTTCTTTTGAAAGAAGAAATGCCTCATTTTATTCTTGGTATATATATATTTCATTTTTGTTTGTTATTAATGCCTCACCTTACTTATTTGTTGTCTACTGATTTGGGATTTAGTTTGTCCTCCTTTTTTCAGTGCCTTAAAGTGCATTATTAAGTTTCTTATTTGAGATTGCTCTGATTTTTTTTCTTGTAAGCACCAGAGCTGTAAACCCCCCTCTGGGTTACCTTCATCATATCGCATAGGTTTTGGAATGCTGTATATTCCTTTTCATTCAGTTTTAGAATTTTTAAATTTTTCTTCTTAATTTTTTCAATGACCCACATTCATTATTCAGTATGGTCTTTAATCCCAGCACTCAGGAGGCAAAGGCAGCATAGTGATTTCTGGCTACATAGTGATTTCAGTCTCAAACTTCTTTTCAGTTTCTTTCTTGAGTTTCTATTCAGCTTTGGAGACACTTTGATCCACATTAATGACATTCTATTCCATTATCCCCATCTCTGTTGCTAGTCTTTGGTTGCCCGTTCCCTCAATCTCTGCTCCATCTTTATCCCTGCACTACTTGTAGACAGCACAAAGTTTGGGTTGAAGGTCTTATGGGTGGGTTGGTGTTCCCTGGAGGATATGCAGCCTTTAATAGCCATCTCCTGTAGCCAGACAGGACATCTGGTGGAAAAAAAGGAATTTTAAGAAACACAGAAATTTAAATAGAAAGAAGTAGGAAGGGAGTGAAATGCAAGTAGCAAGAAACCTTAAGGAGTTGGAGCATCAGCTTCCTGGGTTCTTCAGAACTAAAGGCTTTCAGGAGCAGTCAGATGGACTTTGATACTCTTTGTCTTCCCTGTAATTTGTTCTGGCAGTGAACCTGCACCAGACAGGTGTCCCATGTTACTGAAGGCAGTAAGAACTGTCTTCACTTCAGTAGATTCCCCTCCTTGAATAGCAGAGCCTCTGCAAGCCACATATATCTTTTCATTTTATGGGCTGGGAAAGTTTCGTCCCCCGACTTCTGGGACTCACTAGTTTGGAGTTTGTAGGTGTGGGGTGGAGGGAGTGGCTAATATTCCAGCTGAGGAGTGTCTCCTAGGAACTGAAATCTGCACAGGCAGATATTTCCTCAGACCTTCTACTTCCCCCTGCAGAGCAATGCAATTGGAGGTGTCAAGTGGTCCACTAAAGCCTCAGAGCCCCTGGATTGTAGGGCTGAGAATTTCCAGTAGCAGCTGTCCCACTTGTTAACTTCAGTGTTAGTCTTGTTTGTTTGTTTGTTTGAGACAGGGTCTCTCTGTGTAGCCTTGGCTGTCCTGGACTCACTTTGTAGACCAGGTTGGCCTCGAACTCACAGCGATCCGCCTGCCTCTGCCTCCTGTGTACTGGGATTAAAGGCGTGCGCCACCATGTCTGGCATTTCAGTGTTAGTCTTAAATGATGAATATCACTTTCAGATGCTTCAGGCAAAGCCCCCATTCTCTATACACTTTACTGCCTGGGCTAAGCTTCCAAGCACTAGTACCTTTTGCCTTGTCAACATCTGTCTCACTTGCTCTCCACAGCTGTTTCTCAGGGATGTCTCAATTTGGGCCTCTGGATGGTGGAATTCAGCATGGCCACTACTGAGCTTCTGAAGCTATTCTCAATGCCAGTCTCATTTCCACTGTGCTCAGCACTACATGTGAACTGCAAAGTAGAAGTTGACAGAGGTACAGGAGAGGATCAGAAGGTCCTCCATTATCTCCAAACAACCAGAATTGATAAAGGGTTTCAGGGGAACAAAGTTCACATATGTTTGGTGATGTTTCAGAGGATTCATGATTAGTTGGCCCCATGACTTTGGGCAGAAAATATTGCTAATGGGAGCATGTGGCTGTACAAGCTCTTCTCCTAAGTCTAACACCAGACAGGATACTTTTCTTTTTATATTTTTATCACATTTATTTACATATATTGGCATGTATGCATATACCTCAGCCTACTCACAGGGGGCCAGAGGACAACTTGGAGAAGTTGGTCCTCTCCTTTTCATATGGGTCCTGGGATGGATTGAGCATAGGTTAGTAGGATTCATGACAAGGGTTTTTACCCACTGAGACATCTCATAGTCACTTAGCAATGGTTTTGATGGTCAAAATTTTTCTAATTTTATTAGTATCCAACTGTTAATGGTTTGGGGATTAGGTGTGTCCACAGTGGGAATATGTTTGGGATGTGATACATAACTGATGACACTATTGGAAGCTGACAAGGCCATTAAGATGTGGAGTTTAGTAGCTGCAAGCCAACATGAGCAAGGCCTTGTATAGTTTCCCTCTCCCTCTCTTTCTCCTCCGCTATTGTGATAAATTTCCTTCACCACACACATCCCATCATGGTATGCATTCCCCACCCTAGGCCCCAAACAACAGGTCACTGTGGACTTAAACTTCTGATAGCACAAGGAAAAAGAAATCTTTCTTCCTTTAAGTCAATTTTCTTTGGTATTTTGTCTTGATAGAACACTAACTAACACGCCATCTCATGAAATTTTGCCTTGAAGATAAAGGATTTTGTGTGTTCTGCAAGAGACTTTTTGCCCTTTGAAGTAAAGAAGACTCTACCATGTTATCCTCTCAGAGCCTGTTGTTTTATTTTTTGTATTTAGACATAAAAATTACATAGAAATTCTCTCCTCTCATCGTGTGTGTGTGTGTGTGTGTGTGTGTGTGTGTGTGTGTGTGTGTGTGTGTGTTGAGACATAATATATTTTTAACTTTCTTTTGGGATACGGATTAAATACATTTCCAGCTTCACAACTTCATGCAATGTTACATGACTACTCTGTCAACATTTAATGGCTCCAGAGTTAAAGCAAGAGACAAAAAAGTCATTGTCCTAGAGCCATGGACCTATGGAGAGACCCTGATGGCTGTTGACCCAGTTCTTACTTTCAAGATTTCCTTTCTTTTCTTATCTATCCTCAAGAGTCACTATCCTGATTCTTCCCTTCTTTCATATCTAAAACTATGTCCATATGTATATAATATGCCAATGATGGGTTGGAGAGATGGTGCCATGGAGAAGAGAGCTGGCTACTCTTCCAGAGGATCCAGGTTCTATTCATAGCACCCTCAATGTCAGCACAAGACAGCTGATAACCATCTGTAACCACAGTCCCCCGGGAATGCAACATCCTCTTCTGGCCTCCAAAGGCACCAGGCCTGCTAGCAATATACAGAAAGGCATGCAAACAAAACCACTCATACACATAAAATAGGGATAATACAACTGCAGTGGTGCCGTATTTTCATCCCCATGTTATCTATACTTGAAATAAGAGTTGAGGTGCCCCATATTTGACCACATCCCCTGGATGGGGAGGCCTGGTGGCACTCAGAGGAAGGATAGCAGGCTACCAAGAAGAGACTTGATACCCTATGAGCATATACAGGGGGAAGAGGTCCCCCTCAGTCACAGTCATAGAGGAGGAGAGTAAGGAGAAAATGGGAGGGAGGGAGGGATGGGATGATACAAGGGATGGGATAACAACTGAGATGTAATATGAATAAATTAATAAAATATATTAAAAAATAAACATACACACACAAAAGAGTTGAGTGGAACATGATAATGTTTGGGTTTTAAGATGCTGTCATTTTGTACAAGAAGGTTAAGCAGGTGTGGGAGTGTCTTTGATTGTGAAAAGGCCTAGGATTCTGAATTCTGCATTCTGAATGCCTCTACATCCTGAGTCAGCATTAGGTAAAATGTAGCCAAACAGGCTCTGTGACCAATGCTCTTGTGATGGTATAAGAAGCATAGATTTGGATCCTCCACTGTTTCCTAGTTACAGATCTCTGAATTGAGATGTGTCTTTCATATGCTATCATGATAACTGCTGGCTGGGTACCTTCAGGAAGAAGGCATGTCTCTAGACACACACTGGCATGGTTTGGGAGGTTGGATTTTTAGTCCTGTTCCTCAGCCTCAAGGGAGCAGGAGAGAACAGTGTGTTGTGTTGATCAGCAATGTAATCAAATTTCCACTAAAAACCCAAAGGGAAAGGGCGATTCTGCATAGGTGAACAAATGGAACTTCTAGAAGCTTGTGCACCTAGGGAGGCATAGATCTCTCCCAGCCTTCTGACATACCTACCTTGCCCTATGCATTTCTTCCCCCTGGCTGCTTCTCTCTAATCTTTAAAACATCCTTGATAATAAACAATAAGGCATAAGTAATGTAAGCTCTGTCAGCCAGTCTAGAAAATTAGTCAAATGAAAAAGGGGGTCGGGACAGAAGTTCTAGACACTTGACTTGCTTCTCGCATCTGAAGTGGCCAGCAGTCTGGTGGCTCATCCTGTAGGAACTGACCCCATTTCCAGAGAATAGGATTAGATTAAACTGAAGTTTAAGATACCTGTGTGGTCTACTGCAAACCAGGCTGGGATGATGAGAAAACCCAATGCTTTTATGACCAAAAGTAAGATGAACTATACTGGGTGACTGAGAGAAAAACAATAGGAAAAAAATCACTATAATATTTGTCCTATTTCTATCACACACACACACACACACACACACACACACACACACACACACACACACGCACTAAAGCCAGTGACTTGCAGAAGGATCTGATTTACTAAATAGATTTGGAATAGAAAAATACCCATTATTTTATCTCACTCTTTAAAGTAATATTTACTGAATTAGTAACTATTGAGCACCTACTGTATATTAGATAGTACACTAAATTCTAAAGGATGATCTCCCTGAACGACACAATATTTTATGCTGTGAGTACCTGTGCTTGACTGAACACCTCTGAATTTCATGCCCTGTATGTCTCTTCTGGGTCACCCTTATCCCAGCAATTCTAGCGTGCATAAAACACTAAAAGCAAAAAACAGGACACGTTTTTCACTCACCCTCATTCTGCATGCAATTTGGGTTTTGCCAATTGGATCCACTTGAGTGACAGAGAAGATGGAGTGGGCAGAGGCCATCTTCCTATTGTTGTTCAGGCTGGTAGGTAAATAGGCAAATCCCTGAAAATGAGAGAATCGAGGAGAAGACTGGCAGTCAGATGAGGCATTCCAGGGGCTGGCTTCCAGACTCCTGAGATTCAGAAGGCAAGGACAGGGCATCCATCTCCAACTCCCTGGACTACAAGTCTGGGATTGTGCCCTGGAGTCTGAAACTGACCCATGTCTCCCTTCCTGTGGGAATGTGAGCCATTTTGAAGTGCCCCATTTTCTATACTAAGGTCTTTTCTGCTTAAAATATACAGAAGAGGTTTTGTTTCCTTCCCTGGGGTGTGATAGCAATGACAAAACACTTCACTGGTGTTTGGGGTTTTGCTGTGTTTTAAGAGGATACATCAAATCTCTAACCATGACCAAGTCTAGCCTTTCCCATCTACAATTGCTCTGTTATCATGAGTCACGAGAGCTCTGAACTGAGGTGACAGGTGATGCCCATCCTGGCCATAGAATTTGGCACACACCCCTATTTTCACCTAGAACAGATATAAAGCAAGAAGCACCCTGTTAATCTAGGTCAACTAGCCCTAGACACTATTCTCTCTGCCCTTGTCACCATCTGGGCTGATCTGCAATCTTATGCTCTTTCTTTCACGCCTCCCACGGTCAGCTCTCAGCTTGGCCTCCCGAACAATCTGTGCTGCACTTGACCCTGACTGTCCTCCATGATGTGAGCTCTCAGGTGCACATAAATCCTTGTCCAGGCCCCGCTCCTGTCATGGCCCTCTGTACACAATAGTCATTTTCCTGTCAGACTTCGTACTGAAGCAGTAATGCTGCCTCTTGCTTACTCTGGTTTGGGAAGGAAAATGACAAGGTGTGTGGAGTGAGTCGCTGAACAATGATGCTTCAGACAGCACTTTGGCCTTCCCCAGCAGGGCATCACTTGCCCTGCAGCACAGCTTAATCATAGCTGTGGGGATGGCTCCCTACTGCAGTGGATGGCATGTCTCCATCTCCAGAGCCAGGAGCTGTGCAGGGAATCGAAGGCACCCAAGGGCTTCCATATGTTTGAACTGTCAAGTTCAGCTCCTAGAAAGCTGTTAATTGTCTCTAAGGTAATTTGACCACAATTAAGTTAAGCTGTCATCAGGTGGACATTGGAGCCTTGGTTAAACCATTTAAATCTCCACAGCAAGACTCCCTGCAGGCATGATAAAATAGAGAATGCATCCTGATTCTTCTTTAATTGTGTTTTAAAAAATAAAAAAGACAGAGAACAGTAGTTTAGTTTACTACACGGACATAATTAAAGCAAGGTAATAGACAACTTATCTGGGTACTTAACCAGCCTTCACTGAATGCCCTACTACATGAAAAAGAATGTTCAAGAATTAGGAATGAGACATAGAACATGGCAAACAAGCTTTTTGGGAACAGTGGTTTTCTATGGGTATAAGCATAAATATTTAAAAGGCTGCTTGGCACCATAACAATTTAGCTAAACAACAGGAGAAATTTGCCCCTAGGGTACTTCCTCACCAATGGAGTACCAGGCATGGATTCTCTCTTGCTAAGTAAGCATCCAACCCAAGAAGAGAACAGTTGGTTACTCTCAGAATATTTATACCATTATTATCCTAATGTACACACCAACCCTGGAAGTTTGTTATCATAGCTCATAGGTTCACAATTGGGAAATACTATGTCCCCCGCCCCCCGACACACACACAGGATAGCATCATCTAACATATTGAAAGTTAGTCAGCAAAGAGAAAGATACCAGACATCTCAAACTTAGCACTGCTTTTTTAAAGATTCCCATCTCTCTCTCTCTCTCTCTCTCTCTCTCTCTCTCTCTCTCTCTCTCTCTCTCTCTCTCTCTCTCTCCACCCCAACTCCATCATTTGTAAATTCCTATCCCTGGTTAAATTTTCCACATCCAAAATCCTTCCTCTCTGTTTCCATCCCACCCATATTCTGCTAGCCTCCTCCCCTTAAGCCAAACCCCACACCAATGACTGCTTCTGGATTTCTTACTTCTATAGGTTCTTTTATGATTATTTCTGAACATTCAGATGGGAACACTGGGACTAGTAAGGGATGTTGCAGAAAACACTCTCTCCCAAATGCCTAAAAGAAAATAGTACAAATGGATGAAATAATGGCTTTAAAGAGATGAGACCTCAAAAGTCAATGGACAGAAGCCACAATTGATGAAGAAATAAATACAGGTAATAATGTTAGCTCTATTACTGCTCTACCCTATTACCTGGTTAAGGTTTAATTCATAGCATAAGCAGAAAGGCACCCCAGCAAAGTGTAGGTCCTAGCCTGCACAGTGGAGATGTAACTGAGATTTCATAGAGCTCAAGGCAGCTAGAATCCAGAATACCAAAAAGGATGGACTTTGTGGAAGAATGAAAGAGATCTAGAAAGAGTTTCTTACCAGGTGTCCCAGCATTTCTCATTGCAAACAAAGCTGTTGTCTACAGAAGGCACACTCAAGAAGAATGCAATCCAGTTATAGAATAAATTATTAAATCTATCTCAATGTTTTAAGTATGACTGTGTTTGGGCCAATTCAAAGCCATCTTCAGCTATGTGTGGCCTGTTAGACAAATCTGTAATTGGGTATGTGTACCATGCTCATGTGAGAAAATCATAAAAGACACAAGAAGTCAATCAAATGGATTAGAAAGAGGTAGAACATGTGGCTCCCACAGCTCTGTGCATAATGCCTATTTTTCCAAGAATAAAGGAAAATGTTATGATTCAAAGTACCAGCGTACTCAGGAATATTTTGCCTACATGTAGTGGGTAAAAAAAAAAATCAGCCTGACTTGGGTCAACATGGGTATAAAGAAAGGACAGATGCATGTGCAATGAAGCTAGTTCCTCTGTGTGTTTCTTAGGCACAGCAGGGGAGCAGACTAGCTAATATCAGTAGGAGGTCTCTGTAGGGCATCACTTCCAGGCTGCAAATATCTAGGAGACAAAAGCACCCACCATTGCCAGTCTTTGCATACACTGATCACTCCTTCAATGGACACTCATATTTGAACTCCCAAGGGAATCTTTGTCATCCTTCTTGAGCCTGACCTATATAGATAACGGCTTTGCTAATTTACCATTAGCCAATTGATTTCTGAGTCCTCAACAGGTTCTATCTGTCAAAATACACATTTTCTCAGGACTTCCCTCACTTAGGGCTCTCTCTGATCTCTATATTAATCTTCTTAGAAGAGCTCCAAACAGACTTTAAGAGATGTTTCTTAGCAACATAAATACATCTCAATGTTGGCATATAAGCTGCTTGCCTTTAGGTTGCTTAGCAACCTCTGACATCATCTGCTGCTGCTGGCCACCAGGTGTGTGCCAGAGGCACCAGATATAGAGGACCAACTGGTCACCTCTCTCTCTCACCTCTCTTTCATTTTCTTTAAGGAACACCCACTTTCCATTTTTTCTCCCTCTCCTGTCTCTCTGTCTCTGTCTCTACCCTCATGGCCCACTCAGACCCTAACTTTTCTCCCCATTCCTTCCCTCAAATAAATCTCTCCATATCCTATTGGTTGCATGGTATCTCATTTTCAATCCTAACACTCAGAACAAAACTCAACAACATTGTTAGGAATCCAAAAGCACCCTAACAAAATTAAATTACAAAATATGTTTAATGTGGAAGAAGAAAAATATCTAATAGGGGAACAAAGAACAAACAGATTAAATAGCAAAGTAATAAATGTAAATACTGCCATCAATGATTATATCTATGATATAAATAAGCCAACTGAGAGATAAAGGCTCCCATGTTGACAGCTAAAGAGAGAAAGAAAAAGAACAAGAAAGGAAGGAAAAATTATACCATCTATAAGAAATGCATCTAAAATATAAAAGCAAAGACAGATTGAAATTTATGGAACAGATATAGTATTAAAAGAAACACGAATGACAATAGTATTACAAGAAAAAGCCCATTTCAAAGGAAACTATATTACCAGAGTTTTTAAAAAGATTTATTTATTTACTTATTTATTGATTATGTATATAGTATCTGTCTGCATGTACTCCTGCAGGTCAGAAATGGGTATCAGATCACATTATAGATGGTTGTTGTGAGACACCATGTGGTTGCAGGGAATTGAACTCTGGACCTATGGAGGAACAGTCAGTGCCCTTAACCTCCAAGCCATCTATCTAGCTCCTATATTACCAGATTAAAGGAACCATTTCATAATAATAAGTGGGTTGGTTTAGTAAGATGATGTTGCAATCCTAAGTTATAAGTTAAAACTCTCAAAAATTCAAAAGAAAAAAAGAATCTCTGTCCTTGTTACTTTTCCAGTCACTGTGATAAGACACCAGGATGAAGGAAACTTATATAAGAAAGAACTTAATCGGGGGCTCCTGGTTTCAGTTGGTTCAAATCTATGACCATCATGGTAGGGACTATGGCAGAAGACAAGTATCATGGCATGGGAATAGTGCCTGAGAGTTCACATCTTGATCCGCAAGCACAAGTCGGAGAAAGCTAAGCGAGAATGGCATGGACTTCTGAAACCTCAAAGCCCACTCCTAGTACATACCTCCTCCATCAAAGCTGAAAGGAGTAGAGTCAGCACGGGACACATCAACACCAAGTTATCAGCACAAAGGATGTCTATTTGTCCAAGAGAGTAAAATAACAGGACATCAGAGACAAAGAGAGGAGACAGAGGACAAGTAGGAAGAAGGGAAAAGAAACAACGGAGAGGGTGTAGGGATATTTGCCCCAGAGGGACAGAGGACTGCCTCTGGATAGAGAGGAAACAGATGTGGCCCATAGGCAAAAGGCCATTCATAAAAGGAAAAGAAGAGATCTTGTTTTAGGATGAGGTGATTAATTTTGATTGGGCATGTTAATTAGGGTAGCCAAAAGGGGGCTTTTGATTGCTGGACTTCAATAGTGTGATAGCTGGACCTTGGTTGTCAGTCTCAAGAGGAGGAAGTACCCAGATAAGAAACTAGACCTTGGTAGCTAGCTGTAGAAATGCAATCTAGTTTTTTAAGGTACAGGAAATGAGAGAGCAGGGCAAGACCTTCCAGAGCCAACTTTGCCAGGCTTGGGTCTACTACAGTCCTTTAAAGACCACACCTGCTAATCCTTCCCAAGCAATTCCACCAACTGAAAACCAAGTATTCAAGCATAGGAGGGACCACACTCCTTCAAACTACCATAATATAAAGGGGAAATATGAAAACCTACAGTTATACCTAGAGATTCATTGTTGTTCTTGGTAATTGGTAACAGCCAGACAGAAAGCAGTAATGATCTAGAAGACATGAACATTTAGCAATCATTTGACCCAAGGGACACGTAGAAAACATCATACACAGCGATAACAGAATGCATACTCTTCAAGTTCACGCAGAGTGCAAAACAAGATTCATCACAGCACAAGCCATATTTTAATAGATTTTTAAAGTATTCATGTCAAACAAAGATGTAGGGAAATCCCCATCTGTACACCAATCAAAGGAAAAAGCAATAGTAAAATATAAACATATAATATTACAAAATACATAGTATTATATAAATTTGACAATATGATACATATGTAAGATAGATCGTGAAAGACTAAAATGCCATAATGTGTGTGGTGTGTATAATACCATAGTAAGAAGGAAATTCGTAGCATTAAATTTAATCTTAGAAAAGAAGAAAAGTTTCAAATCAATGATTTCAGGTTCTAGCATAAGAAAAATAGCAAATAAAATTCCTTAAGCCAGAAGAAAGAAAATGATAGATTTCAGAATAGAAGTCAGTAAATCAGAAAATAGAAAGGTAATATGCAAAATCAGTGAAATTAAAAGTCCATTCTATCATAATGATCTATGAACATTAAAAATATAATAAGGCAGCATTTTAAGAATTAATTAAAATTTCTCTAAAGATATAAACTATCAAAGCCCACTTAAGTCAAACGAGTAGAACATCCAATTATCTATTGAAGAACTAAATATGGAACTTCAAACCTTCTCCCAAATTGTCCTACTTCAGACCTCTGTGACTCCACAGGAGACTTCTGTTAAATATTTAAGGGGAAAAAAATAGCATGAATTGTAAAAAATTCTTCCAAGAAAACTGAAGAGTAGAGAATACTTCCTAGCTGAGTCCAGTGTTACTTTGGAACTAAACCAGGCTGGGACCTCAAGAAAGCAAACCCACAGACCGATATCCCTGTGAATTCTTAACATTTTACTAAACTCTTGATGGTGCTTCAGACAGCTGAATCCAATGCTCCAAATAAACACAACAGTCACAGCTCTGTTGGATTCGTTTTTTAAAAATCATTCAACAATCAAATCGGCAGAATAAAAATGTATACTTCATAGAGCTAAAAGATAATTTTTAAAATGCAGCTCTTTTTCTGCAAATATTTTCAACTTAGTAGAGATAGAGAGAAACTTTCTCAATAAGATAAATGGCATCCAAATAAAAAAGAAAGCCAGCACTGTGTTTAATTGTAGAGTTCAGAAACAAGACAAAGATTTTTAACATTTACATTTGCAGTTCACATCAAACTGGGTTTACCAGAAATTTCAATGAATGAATCAAGAAAAAGAACCAAAAGTCATATACGTTCAAAATGAAACAGCAAATCTGTACTTGTCAATAGACGATATGATGACTGTCTACAATAGAGCTACAGGAATGAGGAGAAGTAATAATTGAGATTATAAGGCTTGTGAGACACTTACCTTTTTACAGTCTTTATCCATTATATCCCAGTGAAATTGTTTTTTAAAAACAATCACAAGGCAACAAAGTGACTTCAGGCTGTGTGACAGGTCAGCCTTCATTTCCTTTTGAAGTGGACTTGGCCCTAATGCTGGTGCAAAAAGCCCCCAACAGCTATAGAAACAGAGGTCTGTGTACTTTTAATTCTGTTCTGATTTGGTTTCTCTTGTGATAAAGACTGTGTCCAAAAGCAATATGGGATGAAAAGGTTTAATTCAACTAATACTTCCAGGTCATAGACCATCTTTGGGGGAAGTCAGGCAGGAAGTCACGGCAGGAACCTAGAGGCAGCACCTCAAGCAAAGATCCTAGAGGCACACTGCAGGCTGGCTTGCCCTTTCTTACCTATCCCAGGCCTCTTTGTGTAAGAATGACACTACCCATGTGGGCTGGGCCCTCCTACACCAATTAGCAACCACAAAAATTCCCTCACAGGCCAATCAGATAAAGACAATCTGTCAGTTAAGGTTCTTTCTTCCCAGGTGTGTCAATTTAATAACCAAGATTAGCCATCATGACTTCAATACACCCACTCTTCTTCTAAGGACCTCGAAGAAGAATAGGAGACTAGGGAGGGTACTCTGTAAAATATAGATCTGAGTGGCAATCACCACAATAAACTTGCCTCCTCTAACATAAGCGAGCCAGTAGGCCAAGATGGATGCACACCAGAATGGGAGTCACTCTGTTATACTGCGCAGATTTTTTTAAATTCGTTTGCCAAACATCAAATGTCTTGTCTGAACTTAGCATAAGACTTCTACCCTATTTAAGGGGAAATGCAATTAAAGTTGAAGATTTTTTAAAAAATAGAAATAATTACCCACTTAATTTATCAATCATTGCTTAATCTACCTCAGGTTTTCTCTGTAGAATTGAGCTGAATGATGTCTTCAATTTAGCGCAACCTGCAAACCTCAGGTAAAAGGCCCCCTGCGAGTAGATGCACAGGTTTTCGTGGTTTTTCTCTGGAGTCTTCTTTCCATAGAGCCTTTAGTTCTCTCCGAAGGAGTGTACAACTTTAAAGGGTTTGTTGTTGTTGTTTGTTAAACATCTTTCCCTAGGCACACAGAGGCAAAAGCTGTGCCTAGGGGAAGGCTAGGGGAAGATGAGGATGGAGAATGACAATGATGCTTTGGAGGTGAAGGGGAGGGGCCAGGAGGGCAGGAAGACAGGTCCCAAATGAGACTGTCTTCTAGGACTTTTTCTGCCAAAGTCTTGATAAATTGAACAAATATGCACTCCCCTGTGGGAAATCTGTCTTGCCTCAAAAACTCTGGGGTATGTGGGGCAAGAAGATAGCCGAAGATCTGCTCTGGCTAGCCACTTCATTTGAGGCAAAGAATATAGAATCTTAAACCTGGTCTGTGTATTTCTTTCTTATAAAGCCTGCTCTAGTCTTTCATAAAATTTTGATTAGATGCGAACATTAGTAGTGCCGATTCCTTAACTTTTTATAGAACTAACTGTGCTACTTCCAGCAAACAGCATGGATCCAATGAAGAGTTCTGGTTCAATGTCTTAATCATGCATTTTATCCACAGGCCCCTTTGCCCTGACTCTCTAATCCAAATCTACCAGTGCCTTGATGTAAAAGCAAGATTCTCCCCAGGTTCACGCTGCCTCCTCTGGCAACTGTATTGCTGTTCTTTCCTTAGCTGTCCCATCTTCCCTCATCAAATGCACACAACTCCTATCCAGGCTGCTTTCTTCCCTCTATTCAACCTCAAAATATCTCCAGCAGCCTTCTGCTGGCCTTCACAGCCAAAACTTCAAACGGATAAAAGATAAACCACAGCAGTCTCTTCATGCGCCTGCTTCTTTGATCATATGGCAAAGTGGTACCCACCTGCACTGCCAACAACCCCCCACATACCTTCACAAGGCCTTGTCAGATACAGGGCTTTTAACATACTATTCAAGTTTACCTCTTAAACATTAATTCCATCTGCATGTCAGTACTTACTGTCCAGCTTGTCTTAAAGATGATTTATGCCTTCTTGTGGAGTTCTTGTCGCCTCCGGGTCCCTCTATCCTTCCCCCAACTCTTCCACAAGACTCCTGAGCTCTGCCCAATGTTTGGCTGTGGGTCCCTGCATCTGTTTCAATCTGCTACTCTTAGGTCCCCTACATATACGTATCTGATAGGCAACTTGGTCTTCATAAGGGTCCCCTAGCAATTGGAGTGGGGGGCTGTCTCTGACATGGAGTCTGTTGCCTGCTTTTGAATCACTTTCCCTTAGCTGGGCTGCCTTGTTGGGGCTCAGTAGAGGAGGATATGCTTAGTCTGGCTGCAACTGGATTTGCTGGGGCTGGTTGGGGGAGGTGGTGCTTCCCTTTCCTAAGGAGAAGGGAAAAAGGGAATGGGGGAAGAGAGTGGGAGAGCAGGACCGGAAGAAGAGGAAGGGGGCTGCGACAGAGATGTAAAGTGAATTTTAAAAAGCTACATGCCTTTTCTAGTGACTTTAAAACAGGACACACTGAGCATAGGCTTGATTTCAAATTCATACAAACCTTAGAAAACTAAGCAAATGTCAGTACTGTATTTTGTTTTCATGAGACAGAAACTTACTCTTTTGCCCAGACTAGGCTGTAACTCTCAATCCTCCTGCTTCAACCTCTACAGACCCATACCACAGTGCTGGGTCTCAGAACCATGAAGCTTTGTGCTCCATCCCCCATCACCGCCAAGAAAATAAAGACACAACAAGCCTTTATTTATGAAACATCAAATTAACCCACTGCCTGTGGAGCTGAGGAATGGAAACTGAGTGTGGTGTAAGAAGGGATTTCTAGGACTTGTTAGGCCAGTATGTGCCTCTTTGAATAAATAAAAAAGAGAAAAAGCAAAGAGATAGTTCAGTGTTAACAGTTAATCAGGATGTTAAAGTGCAAAATTATTGATGCCTGGGTATTCTGGGCATTATAAAATAAGCAGCATTGATGAACTTGTGTACTTACATGATGAGCCTAAAGGCAAAACTCTAGCCTCAACACTCTTGACGTTAGTCAAGAAAATTCCCCGACACCATGGACATTCAAAACCCTGCAGAACCATCTTATTCAAGGCCCAGAGCTAATATCACGTCTCTTATTATCATCAAATGCACAAGCATTTGGACTGTCTTTGAACCCAGTGCCGCCTCTGAACTTGGACCTGTTTTAACTGTATTGCCATGTGGATAGATTGACTCTTTCCATCTCTATGCAATTCACTAGAAACAACTTGCATGTAAACTTGACTTTCTTAGGCAATACTTGGAAGAGAATTTCATATTCAGAATGTTAAACACAAAGCATTTCTTACATGCAGCTACTTCATAGCTGTGGGTTATTGGAATGCCCTAGAAGCGCAACAGCCAGATACGTACAATACCATGGCTTGACTTGTTATAATGAAGAACCTAGATGCGTTTGGCTGGATTGGGGAAAGTTGAGGGATAATTCCCACCTGAGAAGTGAAAACTGCTTCATTACCTCTGAACATCAGAAACACTTTAATGGAATTTTATGTAGAAACTGACTTCAATTAGTGCCTTAGCATCTGACACAACACAGTCATCATTGCACTTAGACAGGCTGCGCAAGCTCCCTTAGGTGTCGGAGGTATATGAGTCTCCATAACGTATGCCACCTGATCTCAGGCAGTCCTGAAGAGCAGTGATAGCAATTAGGCAAAACGATCAAATCTGTCTTTCTGTAAAGTTTGCACTAGAGAATACCCAGAGATTTAGCTATAATCCTGAGTCAAAAAGATAAGCCAGTGCTTTGATCAACAAATTGTGGAGTCCATATGGCCAAGATGAGGAGAACAATCAGCCTTTGAGGCTCCTCTCCATCTTCCTGGTTTCTCTGAGACCAACACTCTACCAACACAGTGTTTTTCTTACAATAGCCTAAAGGAGCATTTTTTCAACACAGACACTAAAGACACACTGTTCACATAATTACTAAAATTGGTGTCCCAGTATTATTACCAACTCTGTGATGAGCTCTTATTTATTCTTATAAGTCCCCTTCTTTTTTATAGATTATTAAGTTGAGGCACAAAGAAGCTCCTGGGCTTTTCCGTGGCTATAGAACAAATAAATGAATGAGTAGGCATTGACATAGAGCTGCTTTCATGATGGAAATATCAGTCAGGATTTTTGAGCCTTTTCTATGTATCAGCGATTAAATAAAGCACATTAATATTCTATGCTACTTAATTCTTACCTGGTTTACATTTTCTCCTCATTGACATCAAATGAGTAGACCAAATGAATTCACTCTCTGATAACTGAGTTTTCTTGACATGACACATAAGATAGTTCCAGGGCAAATGTCAAAAAGCTAGGGCATGACATTCAGAAGACAGGAAAAAGATTTAAGCTCTACCAGTTCATTGATACTATTGGAGACATAATCCATCTTCTCTAATAAAGTGGAGAAAGTTTGAGATAACCGCCGTTCTCTGTTGAAGCCTGCGGGCCTCGACTTACACAACATTCTAACACAGTTGTTTGCATTGTTCTTATTACCAGTGAACTGTGAGCAAGGTGTAGGTGTACTTATCAGAAATTAGGCATTTCCATGGCATGGTGGAGTAGAGAGAGGAGACAAGTTAAGTTGAAATTCCTTAGAATGATGGGCAAGGTCAACTATAACCCCAAGTGGATGTTTCACTACAATTTCATTCTGTTTCTATCCCTGGGATCCAACTTATATATCCTTTTATTTAATTTTTGTGCATTTTTCTCTGAATTGTTTTGGTGCTTCACATATAATTTCTAATATCTTTTTGTGAGCTTTGTAAATCCTTTCTACTATAGAAAGGCTTTCAATGCCATCTCAGATTTCCTTCCCTTTTTTCTTCTCTTTGATTAGACACCCCCCCCTCTCTCATTTTCCCCCTATTGATTTTTGGTCTATACCATTAAAAATTATCATCACTTTACCATACATAGTTTATCATTAGACAGTGAGCCTGAAAACTTTAGCATTTTCAACAACTAGATTGGCTGGTGATTTGGTCTGAATGTCTGAATCCAGGTGTCCTTCCCCCAAGTTCATATGTTCACATCCAAATCCCCAAAGTGAATGAGATGGAGTCTTTGGGACATGATTAGTTCATGGGATGGAAACTTTATGATGGGAATAATGCTCTTATAACAGACTTCAGAGATCTTCCTGATCCTTCTGCCATTCAAAGAGGCAATGAGAATAGTGGCCATAAACCTGTAGATACCGAAGGTTTCGCACTGATTTTGAACTTCTCAGCCCTCAGAAGTGTGGAGAAATACATTTCTGCTGTTCATAAGTCATTTGAATTTTTGTGCTTTGTTAAAATAGCCTAAATGAACTAAGGTACTTAGAACATTTGTCTCATTTAATATTATCACATGAGCAGCATTTCATATCCCATAAAAAGGCACTAACATTCTTGAAGAAAAATAATATTTTGGTAATTTCCATGCCACGGACACTCAGGTCCTAACTTTCTAGATCCTTTCTGACGCACACACCAAGGATAACAGTGATGGGAGCAGCTTCTGCAGCCACCCCGACCCTGTGCTATACTCTGGTACTAGGGAGTATTCCTCGGGTTTCCAGCACAGATGGAAAGCTGTAGATGCTCCATTTGGTCTCTAGACTTGGATGATCCTGTCCTTTCCATCTATTCTCTCTCTTAGTCCGTCAGATTTCCAATTCTCTTCTTCTCTTCCAATAAACACCAATGTGGTGCTTACACATTTTAAGGGTGTCTCCCAAGAGTGCATATGTTTAGAATCTTGGTCTACAGTGTGACACAATATTAACAAGTAGTAGAACTTCTGGGAAGTAAATATTGAAGAAGATGAGGGGAGAGTAAAGGAAAGAGTAGGACATGGGTGCTCTGATAGAGGAAAAGGAAAGGGGGTGGCTCTTTAGGAAGGGTCAGGAAGAGAAAATGAAAACAAAAAACAGAAGTGGTAGAACTTTTAAAAGGCAAAAGATCCCTTACAAACACACACACACACACACACACAGAGAGAGAGAGAGAGAGAGAGAGAGAGAGAGTTCTCTTTTCCTCTCTTTTTTTCTCATCATGTAATCTCTTCTCTTGCACCTGCTTTCTCTGTTACATCACCCATGATCAGATAATGTACTTTTGGGTGCCCTCATCATAGCTTATCATATGCTATTTGTCCTTCTAGCCTCCAAAACTATAAGCTAAATAAATGTGCTTTTAAATACATCTTTTAATATTAAGCCTCGGGTATTTCACTATCATGACAGAAAAGAGACCAAAACAGAGATTATAATCAAAAGAATTAACTTTTGAATGAGGTAAAAACATACAGAAAAAAAAGAAAGACAGAAAAATGGATTTCACTAAGGAGAGTCAGGATGTATGCACGGTGGGGTAGGAGGCAGAGTGAGCACAGGCATAGCTGTGTTCGGTTTGTGTGTTATGTAATTCAGTGGCTGTTTCACAGTCTCAACCCATGGAAAGTTGGCAAAGCCTTTGCCTAGGTGAACCAGGCTCAAGAGGAATGGCAAAGCATTTTGCGGGGAGTCTGGGTAAGAATATTTAATGACTGATCAGTGTGCACAGACTAGCAACTAAGGCTTCCTCCTTGATATTTACAAGTATATGGGTGAGTGAAAACAAATTGATTAAAGAGAGAGAGAAATGCTGAAGAAAGCTCAAGCTGAAATAAGGGTGGAATTGAAAAACTCAAAAAATGTATTTTTAAAAAACTTAGTTAATTTTGTATCCAGCCAATTTGCTGAAGGTGTTTATCAGCTGTAGGAGTTCTCTGGTGGAATTTCAGGGGTCACTTATGTACACTATCATATCTTCTGCAAATAGGGATAATTTGACTTCCTCCTTTACCATTAGAATCCCCTTGATCTCCTTTTGTTGTCTTATTGCTCTGGCTAGAACTTCAAGAACTATATTGAGGAGATATGGAGATAGTGGGCAGCCTTGTCTGGTCCCCGAAACTAGGAATAGGGCTTCCTCAAGACCCAGATATTCCACTCCTTGGAATATACCAGAAAATGCTCCACCACACAACAGGGACATATGTTCAACCATGTTCATAGCAGCCTTATTCATAATAGCCAGAACCTAGAAACAGCCTAAATGTTCCTCAGTTGAAGAAAGGATAAAGAAATTGCAGTACATTTACACTATGGAATACTACTCAGCTATTAAACAAAACAAAACAAAACAAAACAAGGAAATCCAGAAATTTGAGGACAAATGGATGGAACTAGAAACGATCATACTGAGTGAGTTAACCCAGAAGCAGAAAGACTCACATGTTATATACTCACTTATAATTGGGCACTAGCCCAAAAAGCATGTCCCATGAAAGTCTTCACTTACCAGGAGATTGGGATAGATGTGAGGACGTTCTACTGGGACTCTAGGTAAGAGAAATATAGGAGATGGGGAAATAGAAGGATCCAGAGGATCTTAGAAACCTACAAGAAGAATATTGTAATGGGTGAATCAGGGCCCAAGGGTGTCTGCTCAAACTATTGCACTAACCAAGGACAATACACATAGTAAACATCAAACCCCTACTCTGATCTACCCAATGGACAAGATATTCTCCACAGTTATGTGGAGAGCATGGATTAACTCTGACATGAACTCTGGTGCCCCATATTTGACCATCTTCCCTTGGTGGGGAGCTCTGGTGGCACACCAAGATGAGGCTTGATAGCCTGTGACCATAAAGTGGGGGAAGGGGTCCCCCTCAGTCATAGATCTAGGGGAGGGGAATAGAGTGGAGGAGGGAAGGAAGGAGGAAAAGGAGGATACAAGTGATGGGATGACAACTGAGTTGTAATCTGAATAAATTAATTAAATAGAAAAAAAAAAAGAAAACTCAGGGGAGACTTACCAATAGAATAAATCTACTACAGATGGACTATCAAGACTTGAAGATAACAAAGAGGAACTGAAGCACTTAGTCAAAGAATTTATGGTATGCGCAGGAACTTCGAGATGCCATTTAAAGACCAAATCTGCAAATTACACGCATAGAAGAAGGAGAATCTTAGGTTAGTGGAACCCATTAAATCTTAAACTGTATCATAGAAGAAAACTTGTCTAAATTAAGGAAAGACATACACAGAAAGATATAAGAAGTACACAAACACCAAATAGAACCATAAAAAGAAACTCCTCACAGTAAAATACTAAATACACAGAAAAAAAAAGGTATTGACAGCTAAAAGAGAAAAATTACAAGTCATATATAAGGATAATTAATCAGAGTATCAGGTTACTTTTGTCAACGAAAAAGTTGAGAGTCAGAAGAGTCCAAATCAATGTACTTCAAGTTCTGAAAGATCACAAAAAGCCAGCACAGATTACTTAAACTAGAAACACTTTCTGCAATGGTTGAAGAATAAAGAAACATCTTTTATAATTTAAAAAAAGCTAAAAAATTTTTTTCATTTTTACAGCAGCAGTCCAACAGAGAATACAGAAAGCAATAGCTAAGACTGCAGAGGGGAATAAGGACAGCCAATAGCCTGCAGAAAGAAGACATGGCCAACACAGCTTTATCTTGAAGGTGTGGGAATATTCGATATACACAACTCCATATGTGCAATAAGCCATATAAAGGACTTAAAGACAACATGCACACGATCGTTTCAATGGATGCATAAATGCCTATGGATAGAGAGAATATACCTTTACATAATAAAGGCTACATGTTACAACTCCACAATGAACAATTCCTAAATGGAGAAAAAGTCAAATTAATACTATTCAAATCAGTAATAAGACAAGGCTGTCCACTATCCCTGCTCATTCTAAGCAAAGGCCTTGAAACTCTATCTAGAACACTAAGAGGAATAAATTAAAGGAACACAAAAGGGAGGAGATCAAGTCATCCCCAACTGAAGATACAATATTGTATATAAGAGATGTCAAAGCTTACATTAAAATGTCTAGAATGGCCAACACTTCCCATACATATCAGTATGCAAAGCCAACTTAGAAGAATTGGTAGCTTTTCTGTGCACCATGTTGAGAAAGAAATCCTGGAAACACTCCCGTTCACAACAGCCTCAAATAAATAGCAATATTTAAGAATAAACTTAACCAAGGTGATGAAAGTCTTCTACAATGAAACCTTTAAGTCTTAAAGAAAGACTGAGGAAGGTACTAGAAGATGAAAAGGCATGTCCCACTATGGATTGGGATAATAATATAGATGAAATGACCATCCTGCCAAAAACAATTTCCAGAGTCAATGTAATCCCAGTCAAAATCCCTGTGACATTCTTCAAAGAAACATGGAAAAAACTAGAATCCAGAATCCATGTAGAAGCACAAAAGACCTCAGATAATCAAAGCAATTACAATTAAATAATAACGATGATGATGGTGATGATGCAGGAGGGATTACCACACCACATGTCAAGTTATATTGCACAGCTATTGTAATTAAGACAGTATGGCACTGGCACAAAAACACGCATGTAGACCAAGGGAAGAAAATAAAAGATCCAAATATGAGTACATGTAATTGCAGTCATCTCATATTTGAAAAGATGCCAACAATTCATACTGGAAGAAAAGCAACATCTTTAAGAAATGGTGCTGGGAAACTGGATGTTGCCATGTAGACGAATGAAATTAGAACTACATCTATCACCTTGCACCAAAATCAACTATAGATGGTTCAAACACCTCCATATGAAACATGAACCCCTCGAACTGCTGGAAGAAAACATAGGTAGTACCTCTCATGCTATAGGTATTGGAAAAGACTTTCTGAATTGGACTCCATTTACTCAGGAATTAAGGCCAACAATTGATGAATGAGACCTCGTTAAGCTAAAAGCTTCTGTAGAGCAAAGGAAACAATCAGTCCAGCAAAGAGGAAGCCTATGGAGTAGGAGAGAATCTTTGCTAGCTACACATCTGATAGAAGATTAATGTCTAGAGTAGATGAAGAACTTACAAAGCAAAGAACCCGGAAGGCGAACAACGCAAGTTTTAAAAATAGGCTATGGATTGGAAGAACTTCAGTTCTTAAAGTAAGAACTGAAAATGGCTAAGAAATACCTTTAAAAGTGTTCAACATCCATAGTAATTAGGTAAATGCAAATTAAAACTACTCTGAGATTTCTTCTGGTCACTGTCAGAATGGCTAATATCAAGAAACAATTTATAACAAATGCTGATGAGGCTGTGGAGAAGGGAGGATCTTATTTACTGTTGGTAGCACTGTAAAAATGGTCCAGCCACTCTGGAAATCAGTATGGAGAACTCCTCCAAAACTAAAAGTATATCTACCATATGACCCACTTATTCCACTATTTGGCATGTGCCTTAGGGACTTGCCATCCTACCCAACAAATACCTGCTTGGCCGTGTTTATTGCCACTTTATTCACAGTGGCTAGTAAATCCAAACAATCTAAATGCCCTTCAGCTGATGAGTGAATAATGAAAATGCAGTACATTACACAGTAGAATGCTATTCATCTGTTCAAAAAAAAAATGAATTCATGAAGTTTTTAGGTAAGTGGATGAAACTAAAATATTGCACTTACTGAGATAACTCAGATCTGGAGAGATAAACACTGAATGTCTCCTCTTATTTGTAGATCATAGCTTCAAATGTTTATATTTCAATATATTATCTGAAGTAACTTCAGAAGCAAAGAGAGTAGAAAGGGACCATGAGATGCAGGAGAAGCTATAGAAAGGGGATCACTGAATACAAGTGACATAAGAGGAAAATCTGGGGGAGCTTTAACTGGGCAGGCAAGAAGGAGATTAATACAGAGGAAGAACAGTGAGATAAACAGCACTAAGGATGTTTGAAAAAGTTATGGGAATGCATAATATTTTATAAGCTTACTTTAAGTATATACACATATATGCACACATATACATAATACATGAGATTATATTGCCCCTCCCCTCTGCTAAGAGATTGACTAAGTAATAATAACCCACTGCCAGGCATGAGAAACAGCCAGTAAGTTGTTGGTCAGGGATCTAAGAGACTCCCAAAACAACATAAGTTATTACCATTCTCCTCAGCTCCTAGAACTTGAAGGTAAGACCTTATTTTTTAAAGACGCCATGCACTTCAGATACAGGACTTAGCGAACTGGACTGGACCTGATGTGGAATCCTCCTCTCTCAGGACTAGCTCTCATAGTAACACAAGGTTCCATGCAAGCTGACAAAGGAGAAACGCAATCAGTAATCCTAAAGCCTGTGAGCCACAATGTCTGGCCCAGCAAGATAGCCCCAGTGATGCAATATTTGTGCTTTTATCTTGGGAGTAATCAACAGCAGCCTAACTGGACTTAAGGTATGATCAGTAGGAATTCATGCTTGGTACTATAAGCTTAGTCCATTTCCCATTGTTGGAGATCTCACAGATACTAAAATATAACCTGCTATGTTTCCTAAACTAATATAATATTCATTCAAAATCCATAACCTTATACCCACAGATAAGTGTAGAATTTATCAGACATCAAAGTAGCTACTTTTTGCAACAGATCAAAATGCAGAGAGTAGGTGACCATGAGATGCACAGTCTCCATCGATACATCTACAACTCAACCCACCCGTACACCCAAGACTCAGGGCACATCACATAAGAAGAGCAGAAAAAGCCATATGACTACAACACCTGCTGCTAAATAGTATTTGCAGGCATGCCAGGGAAGGAGCACTAATGAACCTCAACAAAATGGCTTTCTAAATAAGACCCAAATGACAGAAACCCTGGTTGACATGTCATACATGTGGACATACATGACAACACGGACCACAGATGGGCAAAATTTCACCAAGTCCCACTCCCAGATGAAGAGCTACGGGAAACCAATAGCTGCTGAGAGGGGAATCAGTTTTCTCTAGATAGGCAAGCTTCCTGATAGGTATCCAGTCCCAAGTGGTCATCCATAAACACATGTACATACCAGCAACATTGTGTGTGTGTGTGTGTGTGTGTGTGCGCGCGCGCGCGCACGCACACGCGTGCATTTATGAGTAGTACTTTTAAAAGAAGGGTCATGATTTTGAAGAGAGCAGGGAGGGAACACCAGAAGAGTTGAAGGGGTAGAGGAGGAATGGAAATGTTGTTAATACAGTACCCATGCATAAAGGCCTCAAAAAATAAAATTTTAAATTAAAATAAGAAAAATAGAATTGAAGAGATAGGGCAAGGAGATTTTCATTTAATTTCACTGGCTATAATTTTTAATTGGGATATTTTCTGCTATGTAGTTATTACTTTTGTTACTTTATAAACAAGAAAAATGATGACTTCCCACCCCCCCCCAATCTTGCTCTTCTCCCAGACTTCAAGAGCAGCTTTTCTAGTGTTCTCAGTCATCTGGAGCCATCTGACATAATGGCCACCACCATGCATTTGGCATAACCGATTCCTGCTGAAGATCTAGGGAATGAAAGGCAACAAAACTGAAGTCTGGACTTCCAGATGAACAACGCCCGGACTCAGAAAGCTTTGAGGTCCAAAGGGTTAGTGGGATGGAAGGCGCCAAAGCACAATTCAGCAAGTCTGTTAGATGTGCATGTCACAAAGAGCAGGAAAAGACAAGGGAAGAAGAGGGGATGACGATCAAGGACCTGTTTCCCAAACAGGAAAGGATAGTATTCGGAGGATGAGCAGATGTGTTCCATTTCCTCTGAAGGATCAGGCTTCTGTGACAGAAGCGCACCAGGGGAGTCCAGCGCAGCAGCCCCGTGAGCCTGCCTCAGCATTCTATGAATGCTGCAACCAATGCATGGCTCCTCGCCGTGACTCGTGTGACAGGAGGGTGAGAAGCACCCAGTGCTGAGGAAATGCCACCCAAGAACCTGTAATCCTCACACAAACACTGCGCAGGAATCTGGAGTAAGCATCTTCTAGAGTCAAGAGAAAATGTAGGATGAAGAAGTGTGGGACACTGGCCTCCTTGGAGATACATGATCCCTGGGAGGAAGAGTGCAGGCTACAGGAGCTCCACATCACCCCATCTGGATGCCCAGTTCTCACATCACCTCTAAAGCTACAGCTCTGAGCTACCCGGGAAATCCTTGCTCGGGCTGTCCCAGATGTCCCAGTGGGTTTGATACTGGCTACAAATTAATCTGTCTTAATTGGCTTTCTTTCCAGTCAAATGCGGAGAGTGGGACCAGGGACAGAGCCCAGGAGGATTTCAGGAAATCATGTCATTTTATTCTATCACAGCTTCTAGAAGACGTACAGTAAAATAAAGTGCAGACACACACACACACACACACCCTCTCTCCCTGGAACTCACCTGTGTCTCAGAATAATAAGCTTTCCATTTCAGTGGGGGAATGAAGCTATTTGTCAGTTCCAATGTCAAGAATGAATGCAATTTGAATTCTCCAGCCATTTATTTCACCAATTCTCTATTCTTCAGCTGAAATAACTTAACATAGGAAATCGCTGTTCACTCAATGTAAAACTTGCAAACCCGGTTCCAAGAGACATATTTCCTTAAAAAATATGAACCAGGGCAGGGCCTGTTAGGTAATATGCTCCATCCATCTTGGTACAAGGGCAATGCCCAAGCCCATTGGAATATTTTTCTCCACCAACCTAGGCTCAGGGGAAGCATCCCAACAGAACCATCTTTTCACGTCATTCTTCATTACCATCACTATAATTGCTACCATTTCCTCATAAATACTCACGATCCATCATCTTTCCTGCTTAAGCCTGATGGATTGATGATACCCAAATGGCATGGATGTAAAATCTTCACTGACTGAGGCACCGAGAAAAAAAATGTAGAAATAATGATAAAATTGTTCATTTCACTGCTGACAAGTTTCTGCTGTAGAGAGATGAAGAAGATAAAAACGGAGCAGCCGTCTCCAGCAGGAAGGAACGTGGCTCTGCGTGGAGGATGGAGAGGAAGGTGGGTTCCTGGGGAACCACTAATGTCAGTTGGAGTTTTCTTGTTTGGTGTCTGTCTTTGAGCTGAACGCCAGGCCTCGAAATTTGCAAGTGTTTGTACGTCTCAAAGATTCCTCCATCCTCTTTGATTTCCACTCACCGCCCTACTAAAGGGAGATAAAAGACAGAGCGCTGGAGCTCTGAAAAATATTTAGTGGCAAGCCCAATGCCTCTCCTTGAAAACAGCAGGTACTTCTGCACGATGTAGCTCTCACTATACGCCAGAGATGTCTGCCATGATGACAAATATACGTGTTTCATGTATGGCAACTCACTTAGTCCTCATAGTCTTAGGAGGTAAACACATCAGAACCCCCATGCGTGAAGCTACGGAAAGGTCAGCTGCTCCGTCAGAAGACACCTGGTTTTGTAAATCATGTTGCTAAATATTGATTCACGGACGTCTTTCCCAAAGCCCTGCTCTCAACTAGCACACCAGGCATCCCCTCTCAGAACTGCATGTTGCTGACATTTCTAGACAACACTTAAGGACTGAGCGTTCTGAGCAATGACTTCTTTGGATTTCTGCCTAAGGATAGAAGAAACAAATTAATAATCCTTCCCCGGCTTTGGCAGGCCCATCCATATTTAGCTATTTTCCAAATACTGTGAAGGAAGAAAAGATGTAAGCTTCTTTTTCAGCTATGCCTGTGCACTTGAGTTTCCTTTGGGTGAAAGAAGAGAGTATCAAAAAGATTAAAGGCTGATGACGAAGAAGACCATAAAGGATGGAGAGGAGGCCTCTACATGGCAGGATTGACGCAGGGGAATCAAAGGGAATGTGGGTAAGTGGAAAGACAAGATATGCCAGGATTTGGACTTCAGAATAAAGAGTCCAGAGACAAGGTTTGTATGGCCAGTGGAGTAAACTGAGGAACGGACAACACGCACATGGGCTACATCCTGCCATCTTTGCCTCACATCAGGACACTGTCATCCTAAGATCCTTTCACTCTGTTCTCAAAGGCCTTGCAAGTTCATCTTCTCAGAGTAGCTCAGAGACATTTCCTAGACTCTAGGCTCACAAACCACAGAGTTCCCTAAGGAGATTCCCCACAGCTCCTTGCCTGAATTCAGCCAAGGTACAACCCCAGATTGGATGTTCATAGCCTCTTACTTGTCTGTCACCTAAGACTCCTGCCATCCTAGCTGAAGGATTCTCCTCTGCAGGTCATGGCTCACTTCTCAAACTGTGAGCCTTTATGTGATGTCTGGTTTTTTTTCTTTTATTGAAAAATGTATCTTTTCATGTAATATACTCTAATTGCAGTCTCCCCTCCCTCCACTCCTCCCAGCTCCTTTTCTCCCCTAGAATATGACAAAACAACCCACCACCCAAACAAACAAAGCACAAAAATGCATATAGGTTCAGAGACACACTTTGGACACACAGGAATTTCCCTTCAAAGTAAAACAAAACCAGAAACTAGAATATATATGTGTGTGTGTGTGTGTGTGTGTGTGTGTGTGTGTGTGTGTGTGTGTGTAAAGACAAAGATTATGCTAGGCTGGTCTAGGCTACAGCAGAATATCACTGAGATTTTTTCTTTTTTCTTTCTTTTTCTTTTCTTTTTTTATTTTTTATTTTTGTCAGTTGTGTTGGTTCTATCCTAGGTCTCTGGGCTATCCAGCCTAAATAGATAACAATAAAGAGATTTTTATTCACTCCCTCAAAAAAACAAAAAACAAACAAAAAAAGAAGATGAACAAGAGCATTTTAATATGTCCTAACTTAATATTATGAAACAACAAACCTCAAAAGATGCTGTTAAGTTTGGTTTGTGTTGAGCATTTTTTGCTGGGCATGTGGCCTACCCTCAAAAGTGCTTTGTTTCTCCCATGATTTGTTTCTCCCTTGGAGAAAATTAAATTTTAATTTGCAAGTGGCTATCAATTGGAGATGGCTTTTTGGTTAGTAATAGAGCCTTTTGTCCACTTCTCCTTTCAGCTCTAGGGCCCAATCTGGTGTAAACTCTTGCAGGCCCTGTGCATGCGGCCACAGTCTTGGAGTTCATATGTGCACCAGCCCTTTTGTGTCTATAAGGCCTTGATTCCTTGTTGTCCTCCATCCCCTCTGGCTCTTACGCTCTTCCTGCTTCCTCTTCCACAGAGTTCCCTGAGACTTGAGGTAAAGAATTTGATGAAGACATTCCTTTTATAGCTGAGTGTTTCAAGGTCACTCACTCTGCATATCACCTGGCTGTGGATCTCTGTATTTGCTCCCATCTGCTGAGGGAGGAAGCTTCTCTGATGGTAACTAAGCAAGGCACTGATCCATGAGTATAGCCGAATGTCATTAGGAATTATTTTTTATTACTACGTTCATGTAGGAGAACAGTAGCATTTGGTTTTCTCTAGGTACCTGGCCTTTCTAGTCTTGTGTTCTTGGTCACCCAAGTAGCACTAGGGATGGGTTCTAACTCACAGACTGGGCCTTAAGTCAAATCAAACAGAGGTTGGTTAGTCCCACAGCTTTGTGCCACTACTGCACCAGCACATCTTGCAGGCAGGCCCTTCTTATAGATGGAAGGCTTTGTAGCTGGGTTGGTGTTTACCTTTTTTCTTTGGTAGTGTGCAGAATACCTTTCTGGGCTACAAATACTAGCCCATGGGGTGAAGGCTGGAGATAGGCATCCGTCCAACTTCTCCATGTTCAATGTAGGTGTAGTCCTCAGCAGTAGGGCCTTACCATCAGTTTGTGGAGAGCCACAATAGCTTTGTCAGGAGCCTGGCTCTTTGGAGGTTCCCATAGGACCCCTTTGGACCACAATTTAATTAGATGTAGCCCATTCCTGGTGCTGGAAGTTTCATTTAGTGACAAGAAATAGCCAGTTGTATCTGTCTTCCTGTTATTTGGTGATTTCATTTAGATTGCCTTTGTATATGTATATATTTTCATATGACCCCTCGAAGGGGCCTTAGCTTTAGTGGTCCCTCCCTGACTTTCTACCTCACCCTTATATTCCCTCACCCTCCCTGTTTGATTCTCTCATTCCCAACCCCTGCCCATCTCTACTATCTGTTCTATTTCCACTTCCCCAGGAGATCCACCTCTCCCACCTAGTCCTTTACTCTCTACCTAACCTCTGTGGTTGTAGCTCACTAATCAATGAGTAAACAGCTAACATCTACATGCAAGTGAATATATACTGAATACAAGTATGTGGGCCTGACTTACTTAACTCAGGATCATTTTTTTCTAGTTCCATTTATTTACATGCAAATTTTATGATTTCATTTTTTTAACAGCTGAGTGCTATTCCATGTGTAAATATATCACATTTTACTAATTCATTCATCTGCTGATGGACGTATAGTCTCTTTCCAGTTGCTGGCTATTATAAACAGGCCAGCAGTGAACATGGTTGAGGAAGTGTCTCTGCGGTAGGATGAACCATCCTTTGGCTATTTGCTGAAGAGTTATACAGCTGGATCTTGCAGTAGATCAATCCCCATCTTCCTGAGGGACTGGGCACACTGATTTCCCCTGTGGCTGTAAAAGTTTGCACTCCCACCAGCAATGAAGGAGTGTTCCACTTACTCCTCATTTTCACCAGCAAAGCTCTCATTTTTTTTTTTTTTAAATTGATCTTGGCCATTGTGATTGGTGTAAGATGAAATCTCAGAGTAGTTCTGATTTGCATTTCCCTAATCACTAAGGGTGTTGAATATTTCTTTAAGTGTTTCTCAGCTATTTAAGTTTCTCATTTAGAAAATTTTCTGTTTAGATCTATACTCCATTTTTAACTGGGATGTGTTGTTGGTAAAAAATATTTTTCCATTCTGTAGGCTGCTGCTTTGTCTAAAGGACAGTGTCCTGTGCCTTACAGAAGTTTTTCAGTTCCGTTTATTAATTTACTAATTAATTTAAAATTTTATTAATTTTGCTTCTAATTTGCCAGAGGTTATAGTATTTAAATTGCTTATCTGATCTTGATTTAACATTGTAGGTGGTATATATCAAGGAATTATCCATTTTCTTAGATTTTCCAATTTGTTGGACTTTAGGTTTTTTAAGTATGTTCATATGATTCTCTAGATCTCTTCAGTGTCTATTATTATGTTCCCCTTTTCATGACTGATTATGTTAATCTGGATATTCTCTCTCCACCTTCTAGTTAATTTGGATACAGATTTGTTAATCTTATTTGTTTTCTCAAAGAACCAATTCTTTTTTTTTTTTGACTGAGTGTATCTTTTTTTATTATTAAATATTTTACATACACTCTTATATTATTACACATATATACAATAAACTACCTACAGCAAGAAGAACCATGATACAATCAGGAATTATATAAATGTTACATTCATAATGTTTTGGCAGCCTTGAAGAAAACATCTTTCCTATCTTGGTGAGTCTAAAATTCTGAATGTAAATCAATATCTATCATATCTCATCATTATCAACTTAAAACATCTATCTAGACCTAAAAACATCCTAACCCCTAAACAACTAGGCTTACTTGTAAAACTAAACTATCTGGTCTTCAACCCCATCAGAGACTTGAGAGGAAATAAAATTAATTACCTGAGTATACACGGGGTGCAGGTTAGTAGCTTCTAAATGAGAAGATGACAGAGACAGTTTGCTGCCTGAACAGTCACCCAAAACTCTCTTTAACCTTGGAGTGTAGGGGCAAAATTAATGCTGTATTCTATATGTAGTTTATATTCTGCATTTAATACCATGTTCTGTATGAGAACTTGTCTCCAGGTGACGTCACTTCTTCCTGCGTTCCGGGAATGGCCACGCACTGCCATAAACTAGACCTGCTAGCACTTTCCAGAAACTCCACTGGAGTGATTAGCTGAGATAAACAACTTCCCTGGAGACTCAGTCTCCACCCAATCTGCCTAAGGAACTGTAAAGTTTCCACAGCCTCACCTACCCCTCCCCTCCAGAAACTGTGACCAAAATCTGCCCAGCCTAAGAATATAAAAACCCTAAGATTCTTCTCTTTAGGGTCACCTCACTCCTGTGTACAGGTGGACCCCAGCGTGCTAGAATACTAAAGCCTCTTGCTTTTGCATCAACCCGGTCTCCATCTCTCTCATTTGTTGCTACCTGGTAAAGAATCTCCCGATCAGAGTCTTACCTCAGCATCATCTTCAACCAACTGGTCCAGTATATGTGACAGACATGTTTGTGAGGTAGGAACTATTGAGAACTTGTTTACCCTGTCTTGGCAGAATTTGGCTGTCAACTCTGCCGGCTCCCAAGCTTGTCCACTTTTAGGCAGAATTCTGTCTGTGGTAGAAACAAGGACATTTTCCCCAGTGGCTCGTTTGCCACATTTGAAGCCATCTCCATAAGGAGGAAATAAACCAACTCTTTGTTTCATTGTATATTATTGTTTGTTTGGTTCTATTTTATTGATTTCAGCCTTGAGTTTGATTGTTTCTTGCCTTTTTTGTGTTATTTCTTTTGGTTCTAGAGCATTAGGATGTGTTTTTAAATTACTAGTATGAGATCGCTCCAAAGTTTTTATGTAGGCACTTATTGCTATATACTTGATGCCTACAACTGCCTTTATTGTGTCCTGTATGTTTTGTAGGTTGTGTTTTCATCTAATTCAATTCTAGAAGATCTTTAATTTCTTTCCTACTGTCTTTCTTTACTCATTTTTTTCTTTCAGTAGTGAGTTGTTCAGTTTCCATGAGTTTGTAATTTTTCTGTTTATTTCTGCTGTTGTTCATATCCAGCGTATGCATAGGATGCAGGGTGTTATTTCAAATTTCTATTGTCTATTTATATTTGCTTTGTGTTTGAGTATGTGGTCAGTTTTGAAGAATGTTTCATGAGATGCTGAAATAAAATTTCTTTTTGTGTGTGTGTTTGGGTGAAATGTTCTGTAAATATCTGTTAAGTCATTTTGATTATGACATCAGTTAGCTCCAGCATTTCTCTGTTTATCTGGTTTTGTAGATGAGATTTATTGACGAGACTCAGGTATTGAAGTCACCCATTATTAGGGTGTGAGGGTGAATATGTGATTTAAGCTGTAGTAGTAGGTTTTTTTTTTTTTTTAAATAAATTTGGGTGGCATTTGGTTTAGTGCATCAGTGTTGAGAATTGCAAATGTCTTCTTGGTGGATTTTTCCTTTGATGACTAGGTAGGATTCTTTCTTCTCTCTTCTGATTAGTTGTGATTTGAAGTCTATTTTGTCAGACATTAAAGTAACTTACTGCCCTAGGTTGCTGTGCCGTATTTCTTGGATACAGCAGAAGGATGGATTTTGTTTTCAAATCCATTCTTTCAGTCTGTGTCTTTCTTTCTTTCTTTCTTTTTGTTTGTTTTTGAGAAAGGGTTTCTCTATGTAGCCTTGGCTGTCCTAGATTTACTTTGTAGACCAGGCTGGTCTCAAATTCACAGTGATCCACCTGCCTCTGCCTCCCAAGTCCTGGGATTAGAGGCATGCACCACCACGCCCACCCAGTCTGTGTGTGTGTGTGTGTGTGTGTGTGTGTGTGTGTGTGTTTATGAGGAATTGAGCCCATTGATATCGAGAATTCTCAGTGAGCAGTTTTTGTTGATTCCTATTATTTTGTTGTTGTGGGTAGGTGTTTCCTCCTCTTTTAATTTGCTGACCTGATATTTATTCCTTGTGTTTCGTAGGTGTGGTTAGCCTCTTCTGGACTAAGGTTTCCTTCTAGTGTCTTCTGTAGGGCTGGATTTGTAGACGGATACTGTTTACATTTGTTTTTTTTTTTTTTAATTTCTCCACATATCATGTTTGAAAGTTTTACTGGGTATAGAAGTTTAGATGGAATCTGTGGTCTCTTAGAGTTTGTAGAAGATCATTCCAAGACCTCCTACCTTTTAGAGTTTCACTAAAAAGTCATGTGTTACTCTACTAGGTCTGTCTTCATATGTCATTTTCCATTGTAGTTTTTGATATTCTGTTTTTGTTCTGTACACTTAGTGTTTTGATTATTATTTGATGTGGGGGATTTTTTTCTGGTCCTATTTGGTGTTGTGTGTGCTTCTTGTACTTTTATAGGTACTTTCTTCTTTATGTTAGAGAATTTTTCTTCTGTGATTTTGTTAAAAATATTTTCTGTGCCTTTGCCATGTTTTTTTCTCCTTCATCTTTTCCTATTATTCTTAGATTTAGTCTTTTCATAGTATCATAGATTTCCTGGATATTTTGTGTCTTTTTTTAAAAAAAAGATTTAACATTTTCTTTGACAAAGGCATCCATGTCTTCTATCTTGTCTTGAATGACCAAGATTCTCTCTTACAGCCCTTTTATTCTGTTGGCTTGTCTCTGAGCTTCCTGTTTGAGTTCCTAAATTTCATTTCCAGTTTTTCTTCAGTTTGGGTTTTCTTTATTGATTCTATTTCCACTTGTAAGTCTTGAGCAGTTTCCTTTATTTCATTCTACTGTTTGTGTTTTCCTAGACTTCTTTAAGGGATTTATTCATTTTCTCTTTGATGACCTCTACCATATTCCTAAAGGCTGTTTTGAAGTCCCTGTCTTGTGCTTCAGCTATGTTGCTCACTCAGGGTCTACTATATGAGGGTCACTGGGCTTTAGTAGAGACACGTTGTGCTGGCTGCAATTGATTGTGCTTTTACACTGGTGTCTAAGATCTGGGTTTGGGATGATTGTGATTCTAGGTACTGGTATCTTGCCTTTGTTGGGTGAGTATTCCATTCGTTGATTCTGTTGTCCTTCCTCATTTGGGTCTCAGGAGGGTGTGGTGGCTTTGGGCTGCTGGGTAGGAAATGCTACTGAGATCCTGCCAGGTGTGGCTACTGGAGGTTCCCATTAGAATGTGTTTTTGTTTGGGGAGCTGACATTTAGTGATTGTAGATGGGCTAGAGGTGGTTCACATGAGGGAGAAAGGCAGGGTGTGCCACTAAGATCTGCTTAGTCCTCTGAAAATGGAGGCAGAGAAGAAGGAAAGACCACAGCAGGTAGTCTGCTGCAGAGTTGGGGATGATACTGGGGAACTGGATTTGGATAAGAGGAGGGGGAGTGGAGATCTGCAGCTCACCTACACACCTGGCTGGCCTATCTCCTTCCATGGCCAGAATGGCCAGGGGGTTCCCAGGGAATGGCTGCAGGTGTTGGAGGCTGAGATAAAAAGACGGACTCGTGAGGAAGCCAGTAGGGGAATATCTGTGTGATCCTCTAGATATGGAGTCTGACGATGGAAAGGCTTAGCAGATGCTCTGCTACAGAGTTGGGGATGAGATAGTGGGGTGGGGGCAATGAGTTTGGAGGAGGTGAGGGATGAGGGAGAATATAGGTCTGAATATCACTTACAGGACCTGTTTGTCTTTTGATCTCTCTCTCTTTGTATATCCCTTACAATCTCTCTCCCACAGCTTCCACCTCTAACTCAGACACCAGAGAAGTCTTGTATCCAATGGATGATTTTTCAGAGATCATGAAAGAGAATATGGAGCTCAAAGTCTTTCTTCTGTGAATTTGGCCTTTATGTCTACATCCGAAAATAAGTTATTCACTCTTCAGTTGGTATCAATTATTGTGTGATCATAGAGACCTGTGGGTATGAGGACATGACCTAGAGGTTGAATTTACACACTGGGAGAAAAAAAAAAAAAGCATCTTCCACAAATGATGCTTGTCAAACCAGATATCTACCTGTAGAGGAAAGAAATACAACTCAGATGCAAAATAGATCAAGGACCTCAACATAAGACCCGGTAGCTTGAAACTGTTAGAGGAGGAAATAGAAAATATGCATGAACTTATTGGCACAAGGATTTTGGGGCATGACTGCCTGTCAGAGCCAAAGATAAAATAGCATCAATCTACAAGGATAATATTAAGGAAAATCCTCAATTAACTTGATATTTGCCTTTGATCCACTTTTGACATAATAATCAAATTCAGATTTACAGCTGATGTTGAAAACAATTACATCAAGAAAATGAAAAGGCAAAATGTCAGTCTAGGAGAAAATATCTGCAAAAGACAAAAGAGATTTAAGACATTTTAAGACATATCCAAAATATACAAATAACTCTTTAAGATTCCATGAAGAAAACTAACAACGTAGTTTTAAAGGAATAATAACCTGAAGGAGATATCATCAAAGGAGGGGATATAAAAATGTTCAAAATCATATGGCAGAGGGATCATGCAAATTCAAACAACAGCCAGACACAACTGTGCACTTCTTAGAGTGGCTGTAGCTAGTGATAAGTACTGGGAATGCCTTTAGGAAAACCCTCATCCACTGCTCATGGTAATGCAAAATGGCATGATGCCTTTGGAAAATTCTTAGTAATTTCTTACCGAAGGAAATGTACTTTCATTATATCATTCAGAACTTGAACTTCTTTCTGTTTGGCTGGTGTTTGTTTGTTTGTTTGTTTGTTTTTGAGACCTTAGCCTTGGTTGGCCTGAAACTCACTATGTAGACCAGGCTGGCCTCAGACTCATAGAGATCTGCCTGCCTCTGCCTCCTAAGTGCTGGCATTAAAGGTGTCTGCCACCACATCTGGCTTGAGCTTCTTGATATTTATCCTAAAGCATTAAAAAAATTATATCTGCCAAAAATACTTCACACAGAATGTTTTATTCACCTTACCCAAACTTGGGAGCAGCCAAGATTCAATGAGTGAGTAGACAGGTAAAGTGGAATATGCCAAACAATGGAATATTATTCAGCACCAAAGAGAGGAGAACTCTCAGAGCTAGCCATCCCAGAACTCAGCTGGTGGAGGCAGGAAAATCATAGGTTTGAGAGTGGCTTAGGGAGCATAAAAGGACTCTGCCTTAAGACAAGAAAGGTGTAAAATCAAATGAGTTATCGGGCCATGAAAAAAACATGAAAGACTTTTCGGTGAATATTACTCAGTGAAAGGAAACCAATATGAGCTATTACAAACAGTGTTTTTCTAACTATATGACATTCTGGAAAAACAAAACTATGAAGGCAACAGAAAGCATCAGTGATTTTGTAGGTGACAGGAAAATAAGGGTGAATGGATGGCACTCAGACCCAGGAGCCATGAAACCACTCTTCTATGTGTGTTAATGCGTGTTTGTCAAAACCTAGAATGAACACCCTGAGTAAACCTTAAGGTAAACTTTGAGGTGTGGCCATGGCAAGGTGTGCATGAAGGTTTGCTCTTTGCACCAATCCTAACATTCTGCTGAGGCACTTCGGCAGTCAGCAATGCTGTGGTATATTGTGGAACTCTGTACTTTCTGCCTAATTCTGCTGTGAAACTAAAACTTCCCCAAAAATTGGTCACTTGAAAAGTCAGTTTCCAGGATACAATTTGAGTTTGGAATAAATGTAGGCGCATATGTCACGTTGGACGTGTCTGCAGCGCTTAAGCGGCGAGGACCTCTCTGTAGACTGATGCTCAAAAGCCTTACTCCTAAGAATTTAAGTTCTGACCAGATAGCAAAAGGTCATAACCTGTGGTAGATCAGTCTCCAAAACTCATTTTTCTACAGACTCACCAAACAGTTGTGGGGACCCTGAACTGAGCACTGAGACCTAAGAATAATCCAAAAGCACCCTAGCATCAAAAGCCTCATGGCATACAAGGAGAGACCTGAAAGCAAATGCTTGCACACGGCAAAAGTGGCTTAGTGGAATAAGTGTAAGTGGAAACCCACAGGAGAAATGAAAATTGACATGGAAGAGACTTCGAGCAAACACTCAGTCAAGCAGCTCAGCCACCATTCCCATGCATGCCAAGTGACATCTCTGCTGCCCGTGGGGCCAGATACCAGACAAACGACAGAGACCGTGATACATATTCTAGGGTCAGGAAGATTATAGGTGAAAAGCCTCTATTTTAATTACTGAAGAACGTGCTGCTTAAGCTAAAACAGGGCAGCCTTCTCAGGGCACCTAGTTAATAAGAAAAAAAAAAAAAGCAATTTTGTATGCTCACACTATATACTGTTTGATATTTGGAGGGGCATCACAGGTTCTCCGACACACTGCTCTCAGGCACAGCTGAACATTACCACAGCATGGTAACCTTTTCGTAAGCAACAGTACCAGGTTTTAACCCAGACCAATTAAATTAGAATAGCTAAAGATGGGAAGTTGGCAATGGCATTAAAAAAATAAACACCTTTCTGGGCGATTCTAGTGTGTAATGAAGACTGAAAGCTCTCACTCATCCAATTTTGTCTTTTTCCAGATTATGAATCCGTAAAATAAAATGCATGATTACAGAGTTAGTTCTTTGATAAACTCCAAGACCCACCCTACAACTCACAAACCATAACATCTTCAATATCTTGTAACTACCTAATATACCTCCCTTGAGTCCTATCCCCTCAAGTACAATAAATACTCAGACTTTTATGACAGTCACTCTTAACCATTTCTCTCCTATGTATATGCAATACATAGGAACAACTCTCCCCAGAGCAGCTTGCTTTTTAAATTTCATTAACAGGCTGCCATCAAGCTAGAGATGTGGCTAAGTAGAGAACTTGCCTAGCATACACAAGGCTTTGGGTTTGATTCCTCGCAACACACACACACACACACACACACACACACACACACACACACACACACACACACACCATAGGGAGTCTTAGGGCTCTGATATTTAGAATGTTACCCACAGGCATCTTATAAATGCAGATCCACTAATGAGAACGTTTATTGTAATAAATTCCACGTGTTAAAGTGTGGGGAGCATTACTCTAAAGACTTGACGCTGAGGTTTGACCAAGTTATGTCATGTAGGTACAGCTCTACATATGACTGCATAGGTGTGTTGCTGTAAAGAAAGAAAATCCCGATTTTACCAATAAAAACTCTGAAGTCAGATATTGGGGGTGAAAACCTGCTACTTCAGAGAGGCAGAGAAAGCACCCAGCTGACCTTTGTACTCAATTGACATCCCAGAAGGAAAAAGCCTTTCTACTCAGCTGAAATGCCCCTTCTTCCCCCACGCTGTCTTAAATACCATTTTTCTCAGTGTCCCTCCTTTCTGTGCAATCCCTGTTAGCTGGTTTCTTGCTCCGCCTCTTGACCAAGGGTTAACCTTATTTAATTCTGTCTATAGAAAGCTCTTGGATTACAGGTGTGTGCTAGGGCTGAGCCACACCATAGCCACCTGTTTAAAATAAACAGACAGTTCTTGGATTAAAGGTGTGTGTTAGGGCTGAGCCATACTGAACAAGAAACGGGTTTTTATAGTTCACAATTTCAGGGTTCACAATGAGATCAAACATCCTGCAACAGAGATGTTCCTATTTTTTATATAGAAAGATAAATGATATGCTATAGCCTTACATGAGGAGCCTTGCATGTCTTCTTGTATACAAGTGAGGGGATGAGGCTGGAGTTGGCTTGGTAGAATGCCTGCTTGTGATGCACAAAGCCTGGGGCATGATTGCTAGTACCACATATACCAGGTATGGTGGCCACACAAGTAATCCCAGCTCTTGGAAGGACCAGAAGATCAACGTCATCCTTGACTGTATACAAAGTTTGAGGTCAGTTTGTGCTACATGAGAAGCCATCAAAAACAAAAACAAAAAACAAAAAAATCAACAACAAAAAACATACACTTAGAAGGAGGAAAATGGAAAATAAGTTACATAAATATTAAGTCTTACAATGCCAAATTATTTTTAGTATACTTTAAGTTTTATATACCCATCAGAGTATATAAAAGTTCTTTCTAGATCCCAATCTTTCGAATATCAAGTATTGTCAGACTTGTAATTTTTGCCCACTTAATGGAGAATAACTGATATCTTCATTTATATTTCTCAGACTTACTAATAAGTTTGACAATTTTTTTTAAGTTTGACAATTTTAACAGCTTATAGTCATTTATATTTTCTACCGATGGAATGCCTATTCATTTATTTTGCCAGTTTTTAAATTGAGCTAGTTTGGTTGTTTTCTAACCAAAGTATAGTCAAATTATATAATGTGTGTGTGTGTGTGTGTATATATATATATATATATATATATATATATATATATATTACACAATTACACACATTTTAAATTATGTCTGCTAATCTCTAGCTTCTCTTTCCATTTTCATCATGGTGACTAACAATCAAGAGAAATTCTAACCTCTCCTGTCATAAATTGTCATCCCTATTTTAGTTAGTGATTTCATCTTTTTCAAGAGAGATTTCTTTGCCCTGAGGTCTAAAATATATTCTCCCACATTTTCTCCTAGTGATGTTAAAGTTCTGCTTTCTTGTTAAAGTCCTTAATCCATCTGGAATTGATTTTGTGCTCTTTGTGCACGAGGAATCTAATGTCATTTCTTTTGTGTGGAGAATCAATTGTCCCAGAACTGTTATTGAATAGTCCCCCATTGCTTCCAGTTGATCTCAAAGCCTCTTGGGTCATGTATATTCATCAGTTTGTTCCTGGCTCTCTGTCTCATTTCATTGGACAAATCGTCTTTCCTAGCACCAATGCCACGGAGTTTTAATCACTGCAACTTTATAATAAATCTTTATGTCTGGTAGGGCAAGGCCTTCCGATTTATTTTTCTCTTTTAGTGGTCTGGCTATTTGGGCCCTTTAACTTCCATATAAATTATAAAATCAATGTGTCGTGTTACACTCAAAATACTCTTCGGATTTTTATTACAATTGCATTAAAAATCAATTTGGGGAGAATTGATATATTTCTAGTATTGAGCCTTTCTTTCTATGAACATTGAGCATTCATGTCTTTCAATAAAATTTCATAACCTCCTTTAGAAGTTCTTGCATGTGTATGTTTATACTAACACCTAAGTGTATATGCTTTGTCTATTACAATTTTTATTTCTAGTTTTTATGTATGACATACAGAAATTTAAACAAGTTTCTTGGCCAGTAACTTAGATAAATCCTCTCATTATTTCTAACATTTTAAAGAAAGTATGCGTTAGTAACTTTTCTTATCACTGTGATAAAATATTTGATAGTATTTCATGCTGAATCCTTGGTATGGTTCCAGGGGCTTGAACCTGATTCTGGGCAGCAAGGTAATGAAAACAGACAGACAGATGGGCACATACAAAGAAAGCTGGGATTGGGTAGTCTGAACTCTCGGGTGGAGAAACATCAGCACCCCAGAAGCTCCATGTTTATGACACAGTGTTTAACAGGGAGGTTGTTACATACATGTAAACACAGGGGCCAGGTTTATGGTATACAACTGGATCAAGGAGTCAAGTTTAACTAATCTTACTAGGATTACTCTCTATAGGGGAGCAGTCTTTGGGCATGGAGTATCTTGGGTGAGACATTTTCCACACCCACTGCTGACAGCTGCACTTGGACCACAGGGAAGTGAGGAAAAGATAAACATGGGTTTTTGTTTGTTTGTTTGTTTGTTTGTTTAGATCACAAGTGGGAGATAAGAAAAAGACTTGTGAGAGAGCAGGTGATGTTTATCCCCTTAGAAGTCAAACCACCATGTGGGGGAGATTTGTTGTTAACCAGCTGAAAAACATCCTTGAACAAATTCTGAGAGGAGCTATAAATGTGAACCAAAAACTGAGGTGGGGCCTTTGGGGACTTGGGATAGATTTGGCTGTTCATTGCTTCACTTCTAGATGCTCCTAGATAGAACCACTTGAAGGAAGGCTTCGGGGCTCCAGGCTCCAGCTGAGGCTCCGGTTCAGTTGCTCCAGGTTCTATCAGAAGAAATCCTGCTGATTATACCAGGAGAATTGTTCCTTGGAACTGACATCCTTATGGCTTCATTTTTGTAATCTTTAATCTCCTTTGCCTATTGTTTAGGTTAGTCGAGTTATAAGTGAGGTACTCTCGGTTAATAAATTTGTAATAAAATATAATTGTTAAGAAAACTGAGCCTACAGGGAAGGCTTTCCATCTCTTCTGGATCTAAGACTACAATCATTGACACGGCTGTGCCCATTTCATCAGCACACAAGTAAAACCCAGACAGTTAGCACATGTGTCTATAATTTCAGCACTCTCATAGAGAAGAAATGAGAGGCAGGGATACAATAATCCCTGGAAGGTTATGAGCCAAATATTACTCTGATAAGTACAGAACACCAACAAAGAGACATCATCTCAAAGTGGAAGCCAGGCAAGGAGTGACACCTAATGCTGTCCTCTGACTTCTGCATGACATATAGGCACATTAGTTACACATGAATTCACACTCGCATAGCCACATACAAAGGGAAAGAAGAAACACACACACACACGGGGTGGGGGGGGAGAAGAAAGAAAGAGAAAGAGAGAGAGAGAGAGAGAGAGAGAGAGAGAGAGAGAGAGAGAGAGAGAGAGATTTCACTGATCTGATTACAAAAACTCCCAAGTGCAAGAAACTCAATAAACCCCAAGGAAAAGTGTGTTAAAATCTCAGAGAAATCTATAAATTAGTGAAGCTATGCTATATATTTTATAGAGAAGAGTGAATCTAAGGATGATACTAGATATTTAGATAGAAAAAATAAAAGCAAAAGGACAGTAAAATAGTACTTATAAAGTACTAAAAATCTAAAACCAGACCAAAAAAAATCCCCCATCCCATAATTCCATACCAAGAACTATATTTTCACAAAGCAAATATTATATCAGGTGTTCTCATTTGTTTTCCATTCCTGAAGTAAAGACCATAACCAAAAGCCTCTTAATGAGCAAAGATTTATTTCATCTTACAGTTCCTAAACACAGCCCATCATTGAAGGAAGCCAAAGCAGAAACCGAAGGCAGATCCCTCAAACTGAAGGCAGACCCTTGGAAGCAGGCATCATGAGGGAGTGCTGCTTCCTGGCTGCTCATCCAGCTTTGGTATACTTCCCGGGACACCTGCCCATGTGGTCATCATCAATCATCTATCAGGAAAATTCCCCCACAGACCTGCCTGTAGACTAATTTGACAGAAGCAACTCCACAACTGTGGCTCCCTCTTCCCAGACGATTCTAGCTGTGTTAAGTTGAGAAAAAAAAAAAAAAAAAAAAAAAAAAAAACTAACCAAAGCACAAAGCATAGAAAAAATTACAAAATATCATTTCCAGCAGAACTGCTCTACAAACAAATACTAAGTCCTCTAGATAGAAACAGAACAATATCAGAAGAAGGTAGGTCATACAAAGACTTGCAGAGCCACCAGCCTCAGTAACCGTGCTCAGAAACAGAAAATGTGCCTTTATTTCTTAATTCTCTTTAAAGAAAATGATGTAATATATAGTCTAGGGGTTTTAAAGTGAGTTGAAGTTCAGTGTATAGCAACAATAATACATTAGGCAGAAATAGAGAAATGAATATCCACTGTTACAATATTCCAGTATTTGTAAATTATATTGTATTATTTGATAGGAAACCACATTAAGTTAAAATGGATACTATAAACCCTAAAGTTTACGTGTGTGTGTGTGTGTGTGTGTGTGTGTGTGTGTGTGTGTGACAAAATTGAAAACATGGTGTGTTGTTTTAAAGTTGCAATTTAACCAGAAAATTTTAAAAAGGAAGAAGAAACAGTAGAAAGGAAACAAGTAAAAAGCAATTAGCAAGATAGTGTGTTTAAAGTAAATAATCACATATGTGCTTATGATAAATTTAAGTAATTAAGCACCTTATCTTAAAGATGAAGATTTATGTGTAGGTGGAGGGGGACAATAATATCTTTAAGAACCTATATGTAACATACATATGATAATAGGAACTGCATGGTATATAGACTGTGTACTATTCTGAACAAAAGAACAAGTAAACATTATTTAAAATAGTGAATATCGTTCAGTTAGAGCATCATAAAGACTCATGGCAGATAACTGAAAAATCTCAGCTCATTTGTATAAGACAGCATTACTGCCACATCCAAACAGATAAAAGCATACTGAAAATATATATTAAAATATGTGTATGTTTTTCTTCCTTGCATTAAATGAATGTTTTAAAATTTAAATTTTACTATTTTACACACATGTATACTTATTCTTCATAAACTTTTTTTCTGTGGGATATCTGTTCTGGTAAATTTTTTTCAGCTTGACACAATATGTAGTCACCCGGAAGAGGGAACCTTAACTGAGAAAATACCGCCATCATATGGGGCATACATCCCTAGATAGACTGCTGTCCAGAATCCTTCAGCCATGGTGTAAGGTTGGGTATACAGACAAAACTCTTTCCATGGTGAGAAGCTTCTCTGAGCCTCGGGGAATACCTTTCCCGAATCCTAGGCTTATACTGCCCCTTGCTGCCCAACTGTGGATGATGACATTGTTTTGTTCAACTTCAGTTTTTGTTTTTGCTTGTGCAAGTAGTAGATACTGCATGGAGTGGTACCCAGTGGCCTGGAAGTATAAAGTTGATTTTTCTTCTTCGGCAGCATCATGACTGACACCATTCTTACCCTGAGTGAACCTAGAGAAGCAGAATCTTAGTTGGTTTGTGTATTTTTCTGGGCCTTCTGGAGTTACCTATTTTAACATGGCAATGTTTAAAGACCTTTGTTATAATAAAGAGGGCACTGAAAATCCTTGACATACCGTGGCAAGAAATGTATAAAATATTTCAGGCAAAACAAGACACACTCCGACTAGGGAGACTGAGGCAGAATGACCGAGGTGTTGAGGCTTGTGTGTATACAGGAATGGTTAAGGCCAGCCTGAGCTATGGAACACATCTCTTTTATATCAGAAATAGGCAAATAAATAAATACAAGGGAATGAAAGACATGCATAAAATATGCCTGTTAGATATTTCTACAAATACAGCCAGAAACCACTTAACGACACTTATGTAAATGACTGACCTCATTTATGATGGGGGTCTCAAAAGGTTTTATCACCTAATCATAACACAGCTGTCTTGGGGGATAGTAGAGTCAGTAATGTTTGAACAATGGCAAGAACAAACAAACAAACAAACAAAAAACATCCAATGAAACATTCATCAGACCATACCTCATTATTAACTGGTTGCATGTACATGCTTATAAAATGCAAGGTTCTGGGTGCCTGTATTTGATCTTGAAAACATTTTAGGGAAACTATCTGGGTAATGAACCTCTTAATAAGAGAAAAAGGAAAAATGAGCCTGAGCCCCAGTATTGAAACTCCCACCTCAAGCTTGGTTTAAATAAGAGAAAGTGTTCATGTCATCTTTGAAAGGAACCCTATTACCCAGGGGAACAGAGTTGAAATTTCTAAAAGCCAAATTCAGGTCTTTTGGATGAATAATAGTCCTGACTAACTTTTGAACCTCACAGAGCACTGACAGTATCCTCAGGAACCAGCAAAATGAACATTAAAACTGTTCTTAGATTCCATCAAGAAAATAACAACAGTAATGTAGATTCAGGGAGATGGGAACCCTTACATACTGCTGGTGGGAAGGTAATCTGCTAGAGTCACTAGAGAAATCAGTGCAGAAGCTCCTAGAATAATACTACCAGATGGTCCTACTACACCACTTCTGGGTATACAACAAAGATCTGTATGTCAGCTCACTACACAGATTCTTGCATATTGGTAATAATATATAGTTACAGGATTCACAGTAGCGAAGATATAGCCAGCCTAAATGCTAATCAATACAAATGGATAAAGAAAATGTGATTATATATGAATTTTATTTAGCCATAAAAATTAAATTATATAGATTTCAGAAAATGTATGTAACTGGCTATTGTCATGTAAAGAGCACAAAACTACACTTAGACAAATATTGCATATATTTCCTAGGCAGAAGAATACAGAGAGAGAGAGAGAGAGAGAGAGAGAGAGAGAGAGATGAAAACAGAAGTAGAACTAAGAGGACTGAATAGAGTTAAGGTAAGGATAAGAAGAATAAAAGAGGGTAATGGGAAAAAGAAAAAAATCACACTTTCTCTCATATGCAGAATTCAGGCTTAAACACACACACATATACACATATATAGTTATGTATATGTACATACATACATACATAGTAGAAATGTGTAGATCAAGTGACCTATGAAGGTTTAGCCAGTGTGTATCTTACTGTGTTATTTTTTTTCTCCTAGCTCTACAATGCATAATTAAAACAGACACCCAGCTCTGGCAGAATCCCCACAGTGGTTTCCTCATCAGCTGGCACAGTAGGAAAGGCCAAGTGAAATCCCTAGTGATGACTATGTCAGGAAAGTAGGGGAATCAAAGTGATTTTGTACCCCTGGAAGGATTGCAGGGATTGGTGCCTCTTCAAGACCTTGAAAGTTGGAGGATAGTGGGGTCCACCACATTGCGATTTAACGCCTTTGTTTAAAAGTTAGAAACAGATGGGTTTTGAAAATGCAACGGGATATCATAAAATCTTAAACAGGTGTCAATTCCAATTGCACCTGCTGTTCCAGATGTGATTTCATTGCTGGAACAAACTGACATACACACTGCCACCTGGCATACGACTATTGAGCTAGAAAAGGTTTTTGTCTCTGTAGCTGTTACTAAAGACCAGCAGGACTCGGCTGCTCCCAGGTGGTAATACAACTGCACAGTCTCATTTCAGGACTATATCCCTTCTCATGCCTTAGGGCTCAGTTCAGTCCACAGGGATTCTCATCACAAGAAACCCACAGGTCCATCACCACAAAGGCACTGGTACTATTGTGTTGATTAAGCCTAGTGGGCTAGAAGTGGGAGCTAGTGTAAACTGCATGCCAGGTGGTAGGATAGAAAAACTGACAAAATTTGAAGTCTTCCACAGACTCAATGTTGTGGCACATGTCAACATATTCCTAGATATCAAGGGCACAACGCAGAGTGGCATTCTTTGCATGAAAAAAAGAAAATATGTCGTTCATCTGAGAGTGTCACCTAAGCCTTTTTATAGTCATCTACACAGCTTCTAATTCTGGGTGGAGCTTGCCAACTATCCAGGATGATGCCCAAGTTGCTGTGCCACTTGGGTCAAGACATCCATTAACTCCAATGGTTGTTAAAGAGTCTGTGCCAAATAGAAGTGTTCTCTGGAACCTTTGGCTGCCCTTCCAGGTGCAGTACAGTGTAGACCTTTAGGACTGTAGAGCAAATCCTTAACATTGCAAGAAGAAAATTACTTTCCTTCTGAGAAACAGCCTTAGAGTTGATTCTGTGTCTTAATTAACCTTGATCTATCTGAAACCTGAGCTGCCCACTCACTTGGTGTTATCCAACTCTGCAGGCTAGGCATATACAACAAATACAATAGCACTTGGTCATCAGATAAACATAGATAAAAGGTTATACCCTTAACATAAAAAGTTACGTGGCCCAGTGGCCCATATGTTTCTAATCAATCTCCTGTTATATTACCTTCTCTTTCCCCATCTGCACCTGTGATGACATGTGGTATTCCCTACCATCAGGTGGTAAAGGAAGAGATGACTCATGCTTGGTTCACAGGCAGTTATGCAGAATGTCCAGCATCATGCAGACATGGACAAGGGCAGCACTGCAGTCTCCCTCTGGGACTCAGCAGAAAGACAATGGGGAAGTGTAGCCTTTATTAAACAGTACCCCCGTGCCCCTGATTACTCTCATTGCTTGAGAGAAGAACAGATATGTGACTATATGCCAACCCACTGGCTCGTGCCAGTTCTTTGACTAGATGTTCAGAGCTTTGAATGGAACATGGTCAGAACATAGTGTCAAGGAGGGCTGAGAAGAGACATGGTAAAGTTTTGTTATAAAGCAAGTCACACTGTGGGAGAGAATATTAATAAGGGTGGTAGTTGTATCAAAAATTAAGCCTTTAAAAATCCAATAATTATAATAGAACAAATAACCCAATAATAAAATTGGGTAAAGATTTTAACATGCTTCATCGACACAAACACATACACACACACACACACACACACACACACACACAGAGAGAGAGGAGAGAGAGCAGAGAAGAAGAGAGAGAGAGAGAGAGAGAGAGAGAGAGAGGGAGAGAGAGAAACATGAGCACATTGTAAGATGTTCGCCAATATTATTCATTAGAGGTATACAAATAAAAATAATAACTGGATTAAAGCTATATAACTGTTAGAATATTTAAAGCCAAAGAGGCCATAGAGGGGGTCTGGAAAGGTAGCTCAGCTGTTTGGAGTGCCTGTTGCTCTTCCAGATGACAGGAGTTTGGTTCCCAGCACCCACACCACGCAGCTCACAACTGCCTTTAGCTTTAGCTCTGTATGCTCTGAAGCCATCATATAGCCTCGCTACCACTTGCACACAAAAAATGTACATAAACACATGCACACACACATGCATGCACAATGCACATTTTAACAAAAGTAAAATTATTTTTAAAGGCCATAACATAATTTTTTTAGGTTGGCAGTATTTGTAGTCTTTTTTTTTTTTTTTAACTTAATTTAATTTTGTTTTTTGAAACAGGGTTTCTCTATGTAGCCTTGGCTGTCCTGGACTTGCTTTGTAGACCAGCCTGGCCTCGAACTCACAGAGATCCACCTGCCTCTGCCTCCCTGAGCGCTGGGATTAAAGGCATGTGCCATCAGGCCCCACCACTAATTTTTTTATTTCTAATTTGTTCACTTTACATCTCGATTATAGCCCCCGCCCCTCATCTCCTTGTGAACCCTCCATCCCTCCCTCATTCCCTCTCCCTCCCTTCTCTAGTCCTCAGAAAGGGGATCCTCCTCCCCTAATATCTGACCTCAGCCAATAAAGTCTCATCTGGACTGCCAGTATCCTCTTCCTCTGTGGCCTGGCAAGGCTGCCCCGCCAAGGGGAAGTGATTGTGTGGAGACCATAGTCTATGTCCACCCACCTGTGTCAAAATATATCAAACTTTGCATTTACATGTTTGAAATCTATCTGTCAATTTTTCCCTAAGAAAGTCATTAAGATATCCAAACAACACTCAGGATGATCGTTTCCAGTTCCATCTATTTACCTGCAAAGTTCATGATGTCTTTGTTTTTAATAGCTGAGTAGTATTCCATGTGTAAATGTACCACATTTTCTTTATCCATTCTTCAGTTGAGGGAAATCTCATTGTTTCTAGTTTCTGGCTATTACAAATAAAGATGCTATGAACATAGTTGGGCAAATGTACTTATTGAGTGGTGGGGCATCTTTCTGGTATATGCCCAGAAGTGGTATAGCTGGGTCTTGAGGTAGATCTAGTCCCAATTTTCTGGGAAACCTCCTGATTTATTTCCACAGGGGTTGTACAAGTTTGCACTCCCACCAGCAATGGAGGAATGTTTCCCTTGCTCCACATCCTTACCAGCATGCGCTGTCACTTGAGTTTTTGATCTTAGCTATTCTGATGGGTGTAGCCAGCATGGTCACTTGAGTTTTTGATCTGATGGGTGTAAGATGGAATCTCAGAATCATTTTGATTTGCACTTCCCTGATGAGTAAGTGCTTCTCAACCATTAGAGATTCCCCTGTTGAGAATTCTCTGTTTCTCTCATAACCCTATTTTTAATTACCTAAGCCTATTTGGTTTGTTGGCGTTTAATTTCTAAGCCAGACCCAGAAAGATATGCATGGTATGTACTCACTTATAAGTGGATATTAGCCATAAAGTACAGGATAACCAAGCTACTATCCACAGACCCAAAGAAGCCAAGGAGGGCCCAAGGGAAGATGCTTGAATCTCACTCAGAACAGGGAATAAAACAGACATCTGAAGTAGATGGAAGGAGAGAACGGAGTAGGAGAGAGTGTGGAGAGGGCTACAGGGGTGGGGATCAGGTGTGGGGAGAGTGAGGGGAGGGTGAGAGAAGGAAGACTAGGAGAGAGAACAAAATTCCTTGGGGATGGGGAATCTCTAAGGCAGGGAGCCTAGGGGATGGTCCTTGCTGAGAGTCCTAGAAGTGGAGCATGGAGGGTAGTGGAACAAGAAGTTGCCACTTGGTGTAGCCAGGTGGGACTTGCAGTGGAGGGAAGAGGACACCAATCCCCCCACAAAACATTCAACCTAAAATTTGTCTTACCTACAAGATGTGTAGGGATAAATATGGAGCAGAGAAGGAGGGAATGGCAATCCAATAACTGGCCCAGCTTCAGACCCATGCCATGTGAGAAAGCCAACTCCTGACATTGTTAATGATACTCTGCTAGGCTCCCAGACAGGCCTAGCATAACTGTCTTCTGAAAGGCTTCATCCAGCAGCTGATGAAACAGATGCAGAGTCCCATAGCCAAGCAATAGGCTGAGCTTGGGGAGTTTTGTGAAAGAGGGGGAGGAAAGATTTAGGGAGCCAGGGAGGTCGAGGACACCACAAGAAGACCTACAGAATAAACTAACGTGGCCCATGGAAGCTCGCACAGACTTAACCGCCAACCAAAGAGCATGCACAGGCTGGACCTAGGTGCCCTACACATCTGTAGCAGACATGAAGCTTGATCATCATCATGTGGGTTCCCTAACAATGGGAGTAGGGCCTATCTCTGACTGTGTTGCCTGCCCCTGGATCCCTTTCCCTAGCTGGGCTGCCTTGTCTGGCCTCAGTGGGAGAGGATACATTTAGGCCTGCTGTGACTTGAGATACCAGTGTGGGTTGGTGCCACTTGGGGTCCCTCATTCTCTGAGAAGAAGGAGAAGGGGAGTGGGGGGAGGCTTGAGGGTAGGACTGGGAAGAGAGGAGGAAGGGGCCGAGATTAGGCTGTAAAGTGATTAAATAAAATGTAAAATATATCCAAACTTAGAGAGAGAGAGAGAGAGAGAGAGAGAGAGAGAGAGAGAGAGAGAGAGAGAGAGAGAGAGAGGAAGGTTGCTTTTAGCATCTCTTACTCAGATGCTGTTGGGGAAGAGTCTCCTAGGCAGGATCTCTGCTTTTGCTTGAAATCATGAACATAGACACTGACTATTTCTTAAATGCTTTTATTGTATCAGCTGAGATGATATGATTCTCTACCTTACTGTAGCTCAGCAGTTCTCAACCTTCCTAATGCTGCAACCTTTTAATACAGTTCCTCATGTTGTAGTGACCCCCCCCCAACCATAAAACTATTTCCATTGCTACTTCCTAATTGCAACTTTGCTACCCTCATGTATCGTAACGTAAATACATGACATACAAGGTATCTGATATAAGACCCCAAAGGGGTCGAGACCCACAGGTTGAGAACCACTGCTTGTAGCAGTTGATGGGTGTGTGATCTTTACACTAGAACACCAGCTGGAAATTCACCCAGGTCAGTGCAGAAACGATGCAGTGTCTGTAGATTTTCTTTGCTGTCCAGTTTTGATATCAAGTTTCAAACATGTTCCCAAGTTAAAAAAAAAAAAAATATGTGCCTTTTGTCCTCTGACCGTTATATTCAGTCCTACAAATTCAGAGTGACCCATTTTATGTGAAATTAGCCAAAAAGGGTGACTGGTAAGTTGACTTGGTATTTCGTTGGCAGTAATCTTTCAAGATGTTATTTAATCTCATGGTAGATGTACATCTATCTAATCACTCCAATGCTTATCGGGATTATTTTGAAGTTTTATTTTTCTAATATTTTCTGCCTTAAAACTGCTAGCATGAAGTTGTATCATTAATATCTCATATGTCTGCAATTATATATCCTTTCTGGACTTAATGTTGTTTTTTATTTTTCTTTGTCATCCAAAATCCATTCCCCTTAATTTTACAACCACCACCCTTTGGATTTGCTGATCTACCTTAGATTGTTAATGTTTCTTAAAGCTATAGCTCTATAGTTTTGTCACAATTTTAGAAAATTTCTCTGCCAAATGCTTCTTAAATCTTCCCTTCTCTTCCATTTTCTCTAGTAACAGGCACCGGAATCCTGGGTGTATTAGAATTTTTACTCCGTCCTCCATCTCTCTTAATGTCTCTTTTAATCATCCATCCATCCTCCAGCTGTGCGTGCTGCAGTCTAAGCAATGTATTTCAACAAATGAGCTAGGCCGAGAATTCTCTCTGCAGCTATACACAATTAACTACTTTCAACCAATTTATTTAACATGCTTATTAAGGACTTTATTTTATCTCCGTAGTCACACAATGGTGGGAGTCCCATTCAGGTGTTTTTTGAATCTATGCAGCCATCCTGACACTGTGCTGTTGTTAGGACCTATTTGTTGTTATTGTTAGGGCCCATTTGTACGTTCTATCTTTGGAGTTCTTCCATAGACCTTATGTTCCTATCTAAGGATTTCTGTGTCTGCAGCTCTTCTGATCTTAGCTCATGGAAACTTTTCTTTCCAAATACCTAATGGTCTTGAATAGAGAGTTATTCCATCTCAAGGCTATTCTTATTTTTATAGTCTCCAAATGAGAATATTTTCTTCCAGAAAAGGTGTGTGCCTCTCACTCACAATATTCCACCAGCCCAAGTTTCTACAAGCTTCCCTCAAGGATTGTGGCTCAAACTAGAAGTCAGAGACTCGGTAACACTTTCTTACAGCTACAACAAAGACCAATTGAAATGGGGTCCTGCTACGGCCCGCTGTCCCTGTGGCCGCCCTTCCCTTCTGTTCAGTGGTCACTACTCCCAGTTCTACCCTGATCTCAACAATTTTCCCTCTGCTTCGTTTCAAGATTGGATTAGGTATTGCCCCTCAGACTCCTGGCTGACTGCGCAGCCTCTTATGAACCCACTAATCCACCATGGTGTTTTCCCTTTAGTACCGAGCTTGTTCTGTAAGGAGAGCCTCTACCAGAGCACCTAGCAGTCTGTGTAGGCAGCCATGGAAGTTAGTTCAAGAACTACATCTATATTAAATTAAAAGAAACATTAAGTAGCTGTCAGAGCTATCAGCCTCCGTTCAGTAGCCTGATAATAGAAGCACAATCGCTCCCATAACCTACAGGTAGGTAGGAAGGAGCTGTTATGGGCCAAATCACATCCTCTCAAAACTCACATGGTAAAGCCCCAATGGAGGAGACATAGACATGTTTTTTTGTTTAGATCACAAGTGGGGGATGAGAAAAAGACTTGTTAGAGAGCAGGTGATGTTCATCCTCTTAGAAGTCGAACCACCATGTTGGGGAAATTGGTTATTAAGCAGCTAAAAAATATCCTTGAACAAATGCTGAGATGAGGTATAAATGTGAGCCAAAAACAAGAGGCGGAGCCTTTGGAGACTTGGCATAGTTTTAGCTGTTCATCGGTCCATTTTCAGATGCTCCTAGAGAGAACCACTCTAGGGAAGGCTTCAGGGCCCTGTGCTCCTGCTGAGATCCCAGGTTCTGGTTACTCCAGGTTCCAGCAGAAAAAATGCTGCTGATTACACCAGGAGAATCGTTCCTTGGAACTGACATCCTTACGGTTTCATTATTGTATTCTTTAATCTTCTTTTCCTATTGTTTAGGTTATTTAGGTTATAAGTGAGATACTCCCAGTTAATAAGTTCATAATAAAATATATTTGTTAAGAAAATTGAGCCTACAAGTGGCACCCAACATGGGTGCCTTGGCCTTTGGCTTTTTGGGCTTTGACCTAGCAAGCCTTTGGTCTTGGGTTTTTTGGCATTTTTCTCCTGGGCGGTCAGCTGAGCTAGTGAGCCTATTGGGCCTTTTCCATCAGGAGAGCTGAGAAGGAAGGATAGCTGGGTGCTTTCTCTGTGTCTCTGAGCTAGCAGGTTTTTACTACCAAATTTGGCTCCTGTATCTGGATTGGCAAAGTAAATGATCTGAGATTTTTAAACAAAACCTCAATGCTCAGTATACCTCCAAATGAGGCTGTGTTTGGAGACTGGCAATTACAGTCAAACAGAGTCATAATAGTGGGACTCTACATGCTAATGTCTTTCTGGGCAAAGGGACAGATGGCAGGAATGTCCAAGCACAAAAGAGAGTCCCTGTGAATACACAGTGGTGACTGCCTTCGAGGAGAGACCCATTGTCCCCTGCCCCCCGAGAAGAACCAATCATGTCAGCACCATGACTTTGAACTCCCAATGTCTAGCATTTTCACAAACAAAGTCTGCTGTTTAAAAGACTTTGTCTGTAACAGTTTCTAATGAGTCCTAGGAAACTGATTAAGAGTGAAGAGAACTAAGGGTCCTTCTTATTCTTACAATGACTTGTTCCTCTTACCTTCCTGGGGAACCTTATCCATCTTTCAAAACCAGCTCACAACTCATATCGTCCATGTAAATTCCCTAATCTACCTCATTCCCATATTTTGACATATTTACCTTATAGGGATTTTACATTGTGTCAGTGTCTGTCTCTTACATTAAACATGAATTTCTGAAGAGAAGTTACCCAAAGTCCATCTTTTTAATTCCCAGTCATTACGCCCATCCTCACAAGATGTGTGGATTTCTCAGGCTACCACAACTCGTTGCTGCCCTCTGGTGGGTATTTACACTCTAACACATCCTTGAAGGCAGAACCAGGTGGGCACCCAGGCTCTCAAGGCCTGGCCTCTTTTAGGCATCCAGGCTCTCAGGGCCCCTTTCATGCAATTGACTTTGCTGCTTCCTTCTCCGCTAACACTAAGTCTCCTCTGCTTTCTACACCCTCTACAGCTTTCTGGTCATTAGCATTTATCAGTAACTTTTGTATCAACATTCACAGTCTGCTCTATCTTAAAATCATTCACTTCTCAGCCCAATTAGATCACAGTCCTTATAAAGCCAGACTTACCTAAGCACTATGCTGCACATCTGTAATTCCTGTGTTGGAAAGGTAGAGGCACCAGAATCATCAGTTTGTAGGATATAAAGTGGGTCTGAGACCCTACCTTTTCAAAGAGATTAAAAATCCCTAATCACGTATTCATATCTTCAGAAACCTATCGTTTGACTGCCCTCAATCTGGACCATCAAAACCACTGTCAGCTCTGTTGTGAGCTAAGTAATATCTTCCCTGATGACTTACAAGTCCCGAGACTGTGTTGCTTTACTTGAGACTTTGTAGATGTGGTTAAGGGTCTTGGCATGGGAAGATAGGCGAGGACCTGATGCGATTACAAAGGCCCTTAGAAGGAGGCAGGAGGAACAGAAGTAGGAAAGAAATGTGACCGCAGAAACAGAGGAGCAGGGACAGCAGGAATGTGAGGCCAGGAGCCAGAGAGCGCAGGTGTCCCCACCTCCCCCCACCCTCCCAGAAGCTAGAAAGGACTGGAAAGCACACCCATGGGGCCTCCAGGATGAGAACAGTTCTGCCAAGCCATTTGAGACTGATAACTTTCCAAACTGGAAGAGAATGAACTGTGTGTGATGCTGGAACTGACCAGGCTTATGGCAACCTGACAGATGAGTAATGGGAAACCCCCAGTCAACTGATGTCCAGTCTATCCCAAGTCTTTTCCTGGTTCTCTCTCTCTCTCACACACACACACACACACACACTTCTCCTGCTACACTCAAGCCTGTTCTCGCCTCTCATTGTCCTTCTTCTGGCTTTACTTTATTCCCCCAAGCACCCTGACACTGTGGCTTTTAATTTTAGCACCTCACTTCTCAGCATGTTAAGGTTCTAATCATTTGCCATTTCTCTGTATCTAGCCCCCCCCCCAATCTCACAGTGGCAACATACTTTTCTCCTACACTGAGGGAATGAACCATCTGAGTCCAAACACCTGAGATCATGCCTGGTGGTCTCAGCTAGCCCCTCCAGCCTTCTGTTTCCATTGTGTGGATTTCATTGCTTCCTGGTTTCCAGCAATAATTCTGCATCCTCATCCCTTCTTGACTCACCTGTACCATCATCAGAATTCTCCCCCAGGAAGCCCCCTTACCTTCTGATTTTATTTTTGTTCTGTTTGTTTGTTTGTTTGTTTGTTTGTTTAAAGTACCAGAGATTGAAGACAAAGCCTTGAAGAAGCTCAACACCATTCAACCACTGAGCTATAGCTCAGGTTTGGGTCAAAAATTTAAGTTTGAGTAAAGTCATTCAGGCTGCCATTGAGCTCACTCTGTAGTCCAGGCTGGTCTTCCAACCCTCCTGCCCCAGGCTCCCACCTTCGGAGAAGTGTGAGGAATGGTATGGACCTGGTCCAGCCTGGCCTCTTGTCGCCGTGCCTTTTGTTCTCACAGCACCTAAAAGACCTTCCATTCCTATCCCCTATTTTTTTCTAGTTTATACTTTCTTTTTTTTATTTAATTTTTATTTATGTGCATTGGTGTGAGGGTGTCAGATCTTGGAGTTCAGACAGTTGTGAGCTGCCATGTGGGTGCTGGGAATTGAACCCTGGTCCTTTGGAAGAGCAGACAGTGCTCTTAACCACTGAGCCAATTCTCCAGCCCGTATATTTTCTTAAAATACACTTACTCCTTTTCTGTTCACAAATTTAGGAGTAAGCATCTATGAACCAGCTTATTCCCTCAGTCACTACCCACCCTTCGTGTTTGCATTGCATTGTACTGTCTTCTACTGCAACTCTCATGTCACATCGCATTAAACATGACATCCTGTTCAAACGCGTTTCTCTTTTTGTGTGTCTCTCCTTTGATTGGGCTGAAAATACCTTCTGGTGCAGTGATGGAGTTTGTCTTCTTATCCCTAACACTCTAGCACTATGCCTTTAACGTTCTAAGAAATGATGAGCAGAAAGGAAAGAAGAGCCTCTTGAGAGGTGAGGGACCAGTCAGCACCCCCACCCCCTCACACCCTCTACCACACCACACCTGCCCCAGCACATGCACACACTATTCTGTATCAGGCATGACTCTCCACTCCTCCCAATGTTTAATCTGTTTGGAGACTAAGATCTGTCCCAAATCCCCAGGCAGAAGCTCACAGCCATCCAAATGACAAGAGCATTGGCATGTCCATCAAACCTGCTTCAGTATCAGGAAGACACTTTTGGCTGCCTCGGTGCTCCAGACCATCTGGTCAGGTGGCATCATGCCCACTTACAAGGTCAGCTCCTTACTGCCCTGCGCCTTGCGTACTGCGAGGCACAGGAACTTTTCTCTGGGCTGTCAAGAGAAGTCTTAAGCGGCATCATTAGTCCCTCCATCATTTAATTTTCTGCTGTAATTCTCACATAGGTGGCAGGAATAGTTATTTCTCCAGGGGCATTACTGTAGGCTTACTTTTAGAATCTATATTTATTTGGGGTTTCTTAAATCTCTTTCTCCCTTTTCCACCCCAATCCCTTCCAACACCCCAACACCAGGTAGGAGAGAAAGAAGGTTAGTGGGGAGAAGGGGTGTAGTTTTCTTCAGCTACTTCCTGCTGTTTGGGATCATTGGGTTCCGTGGGGGTAAATCCAATCCTCAGTCCAGGATAGCTCCAACTTCTTGTCAAACTGTATCGATAGCAACCAGAAGCATCAGGGGAGAGGGCACCGGCAGCCTTCTCCTTCCTCGGAGGCCCCAGTCTCTCTTTGGGTCTGGCATTTATTCCCACTGGCAAAGACCATTCCCCCACACAAGGCAGTTCCCAGATGACAAAGATTATGAGCCCTCTCAGGAGGCAGTTATCAACTGTGGACAAACTGGAGCAGCCCCCATGCCCCATACCTGGGATCAAAACAAAAACATGTTCACATGCCATAAACCAAAACCTCCCCAACACATCACTGCCAGGTCATTGTTCCCAAGAACAGCAAGAGGGTTTGGGACGGATACCCATGCCATACCCATGCAGTCCTCACGTTCCCTTCCACTGGGGGAGGGTGGCAGTGAAGTGCCGTTCACCGCGCAAGCATGGACTAGTGTTCATTAATTCCAGGCTCACCTGCTTCGTGGACACTTTGATCCTAAATTATATTGTCAGCCTTAATGGTGATTAGTCCTCCACCACCTCCACTTGTAAATGACAGTTTCTTTTGTATTCAAATGAAGCTATTGCCTCAACACCAGAGGCAGAGATGAGAAAGGCAGCTATAATCTCTCTGGTGGTGCAGGTCTTTTTTGTTTGGAATTTGCCTTAAAAGACTCCTTCAAGCCTCTTGGGAGTAAATGGCTACAGAATGATAAAGAACTAGGCAAATGGCATTCATCTGTGCACAAATGGAAAGGAGAGCCACACTGCAGACACAGTTCCTAAGGGCCAAGGTGCAGTCCTAACCAGGCGTCACACAAAATAGATATACGCCCTTCCACACCCAGCCGCTTTCGCTTTCAGACACTGACTCTCTTAGTAGGGTCACTCTCTGTGTGGACAACTGGCAGGTGTATTCAAAGCCGAACACAGGCACAGGCAGGTTCCAACCCGAATGTGTTAGAGGATAATCTGAAGACTGCGACTCTACCTCTGCCTTGCTTGCCTATGCATTTGGGAAGAAGAGGAAACAGATAGGAAGAAAACTCCCCCTTCAAGATTCAGCACAAAGACTTATTTTCTTAACTCCCTAACTACCGTGATTCACTGAAATCATTCATTGCTGAACTCACTTATATTTTTGCATTTCGGCAAATTAGCTTCAAGGGCCTATGAGGACCCACTCCCCAATCCAGTGACTTAAGAAATGTTTACTAACCCCTATCCAGATCTAGCCAATGGTCAGAACATTCTCCACAGTTGAGTGGAGAGTGGGATATGACTTTCTCACTTACTCTGGTGCCTCACATTTGACCATGTCCCCTGGAGGTGGAGACCTGGTGGCACTCAGAGGAAGGACAGCAGGTTACCAAGAAGAGACTTGATACCCTATGAGCATATACAGGGGGAGGTAATCCCCCTCAGGAACAGTCATAGGGGAGGGGAATAATGGGAAAATGGGAGGGAGGGCAGAATGGAGGGATGGGATAACCATTGAGATGTAACAAGAATAAATTAATAATTAAAAAAACAGAAAAAAAAGAAAAAGAAAAAAGAAATGTTTACTAGAAACCTACCCCACTTCACAACTGACTTAATACTTACCTTTTACAAGCCCAGAGGACAAATGAGGTGAACTATAAATTGAGGATGGGGGATTGGGGGGGGGGCGGGGCGGAGGAAGCAGGGAGAATGTTAAAAATCCATCAAGCTCCTAAAATATGCCTCCCGGGGAATTAAAACAAACTGCATCACTGAAAGTTTACCTAAGCGGCTAGAGGTGTTTACGAACAACAGCTTATAGACCTACAGACCTCCCGTGCTTTTTGGCTCTGAGTGAGCACAGGCTCCAGTGCGCGCTCCGGCCGTCACTACTGATACTCACCACCAGGGGGCGCCAGTGGCACTGACCCACAGGGTTGCTCTCCCAGCGTACCCCGCTCCCGCAGGCTGCGACCCGGAAGCTGTCGCCGGCTGGCAGCCGGCTGGCGGCTCTGACCGCTTTGGGGCTGCGGGGCGCAGTCTCCTGGGCTGCCGGAGCTTGCTGTGGCTGCTAGCCGTGGAGGACGGAAGGAACCTCCAATGACACGGCCGCAGTCTGGGCACGCGGGCCCCGGCGACGTGTGACTCGATCTGTCTGCCGGCAGCCGCTTCGGCGCGCTCGTAAGTGTCCCGTGGGCTGCGCGGGGCTGCGAAGAGACTCCCCGCCTGGGCCATGATGAAGGCCGTCAAGTTTTCCTCCTCTCGTTCGGAAGAGGCAAGCTGGTGGGCTCTGTTGACGGAAGCGAGCGGGAGAAGCCGGGTTTTCTCTGTCGCTTTGCAGTGCCTGTAATATCGAGGGTCCAGAGCTCACTCAATAGCACCCGGCTCGGACAGTTCATGCTCTCTTTCCTGACACCAAAGTAAAATAGGAGGCTGTCATCCCTGGAAACCACCTATCCTTTCAGCCATGAAGACAGAAACACTGCCCCCTACCCGGGAGAATACCCCTGAGTTCAGCGGTGTCTACAGTAACCTATGGACTAGCCGGAAGCTGATGGTTATGGGTGTCCTGCTGGGCTGGTTACTGGTCGTCCACCTTCTGGTCAACATGTGGCTTCTGATCCTTCTGTGTGCATCGTTGATGGTGCTGGGAGGATGGCTGGGCTCCAGTGCCACTGTAGGGCTTTCAGGTCAATTGCACCTGGAACGATTCATCAAGGTCACCACCTGTCCTCCGTGTCCCGAGGCAGAAAGGCAGCTGGAACAGGAGATTAACCGCACCATCCAGATGATTATCCGAGATTTTGTGTTATCCTGGTATCGTTCAGTGAGCCAGGAGCCAGCAGCATTCGAGGCGGAGATGGAGGCAGCCATGAAAGGCTTGATCCAGGAGCTTCGACGGCGGATGAGCCTCGTGGACAACCATGCTCTTACCCAGAGGGTTCTGACTCTCTGTGGATGTCACCTGCAGAGCTATATTCGGGCAAAGGAGGCTTCTGCGAGGGGCCAGAGCTGTCCAGTTCAGCCCTCCCAGCTCTGGGATGCTTACTGCCAGGTTACCACTCCCCACCCTGCCACGAACAGTCCCACCACTGAGGTCACTTATGCACGTGGCATTGTGAATTTGTTACTGCAAGAGTTAGTGCCCAAGCCCCACATGGAGACCAGGACTGGACGCCATGTAGTAGTTGAGCTCATCACGTGCAATGTCATCTTACCACTCATCAGCAAGCTCTCGGATCCTGACTGGATCCACCTTATCCTTGTGAGTATCTTTTCCAAGTACAGACACGATGCAGCGCAAGGGACTAAACCCCCCTTCTCAGCCAGTGCCCTAGAGCAGCCTTCAGTGCCCACATCTCTGCCATTGACTGTCGAAGTCGAGAGTCCACCAATAGGAAAAGCGCCTTCTCCAGTAGCAGCCCCAGCACACGGAACCGGGACCGGCAGTGAGCTAGCCCCCTCCCCAGAGGTTGAAGAAGGCCACGAAGCTGTAGAGGGAGATTTGGCTGGGGTGCTTGAAGAAAGAAAAGTAGAACATAATTCATCCCGTTTTCTACAGCCAGATATCCGTGGCCCCTTGTTCTTATGTGAAGACTCGGAACTCGAATCACCACTGTCGGAATTGGGCAAAGAAACCATCATGCTAATGACCCCGGGCAACTTCCTGTCTGACAGGATTCAAGATGCTCTGTGTGCCCTAGAGGATCCCCAGGCTCTGGAGCCTAAGGATGGTGAGGGATCTGAAAGCATGGAAAGTGCGGAAGCTGAGGAGGCTCCAGGGACAGAAACAGAGATAGGCTTGCCGGTCTCCGTGCTTAACTGCCCAGAGATCCAGATTGACACTGCCGACACGGAGGCAGAACAAGGAGATGTCACCTCTCTCACGGCTTTGCTGGAGGAACCAGAAAAGACCTGCCCCCTACGACCTTCACGCTTAGAAAAGGACCTCACCAGTGGCGTGAGCTCCCTTGATTCTACTCTGCCACCAGTGCCACTTCCCTCCTCTCCAACTGGTCCTCTCAGCTCGGCCACCTTTAGCTTCGAGCCCCTGAGCAGTCCAGATGGCCCCGTTGTCATCCAGAACCTGCGAATCACCGGCACTATCACTGCCCGAGAGCACAGCGGTACCGGATTCCACCCATACACGCTGTACACTGTGAAGGTAACAGGATTCCTGCTGCAGCCCTGCACTCTGCGCGTGGGTTTGGGAGGCAGAGTGAGGAAACAGACTGTTGCGTGGGCAGATAAGAGTATCCTGTGTTTAAACAAATGTGGGAGTGGCAACGCAGCTAATTTGGGCCCCAGGATGGGCTCTTAGCCCATAACCACACAAACAGTCCTAGAAGCTCAGGGTTAGAAAATTGAGGGTCAACTTTTTCTTTGGTTCTCAAACCTAGCCCCACCTCAGAATCACAAGAGCTGGTTTTTAAAGACACTGCTTCTGATAGGCAGATTCTGGGTAAGAATTTCTAAGAATGCATCCCAAGATTCTACATAAAAAAAAATTTTTTTTAAAGATTCTTATTTTACGTTTGTACTTTGCCTGTATGTGTGTAAGTGCGTTGTGTGCCTGATGCTTGTGGAGGCCGAAAGAGGGTTCCAGACCTCCTGAAATTGGAGTTAAAAACAGATGTGAGCTGCCATGTAGGTGCTGGGAACCAAACCCTGGTTCTCTGCAAGAGTCTCAAGTGCTCTTAACTGCTGGGGCATCTCTCCCCCACCACCACCACTACCACGTTTGTTTTTTAAATGGAACTTTCTAGTTAGCTCCTCAGTCTACCCCCTGGCCTCAGGGGAAATCTGCTGCTCTCACCAACTTCATATCATCTCTGCACAGTCAGTCCCAAGTCTGTGCATAAACACCTCAGGGAATCAGGAGCTTGTCATCTTCTGATGTAAACACAACTAGTCTACCTTCCTATGACAAAAAAAAAAAAAAATATATATATATATATATATATATATATATATATGTGTGTGTGTGTGTGTATATATATATATATATATATATATATATATATATATATATATGAAAGATATTGTTTTTAAAGAAAGAAATTAGGAGGAAGAAGTTTAGAATAGTTCCTTGGCAGGACCCTCTGTACTGAACTTTACCTGCCTTCTGGATTCTCCGTGTTTATCAGTCCAAGAAACATCGCCAGTACAAGGCTGAACACGCTCCTCCTCCTCCTCCTGGCGAAATCCAAGCCAATCAAGGGGCCCAATGCAGCTGCAAGGTGACCTGGCATTTTTAAAAGTCACATGACATTTTGAAGTTGAGAGCCTGAGAGCTCTGCCATGATGGTTCCTGCCTCTTTCCTTCTTTGCTCACATTAGTTCACAGTGAATTCTCTCCTCCTCGCTAGCGCTGGAAAGGTTCACACACCAGCTCAATTACTTGCATAATTAGAAGCACCTGTGCACTCAAACACGCCTACACTCAGGCACATGACCTTTGTAAAGCAGGCGTCTTTTGAACACACAGACATTTGAATCATGAATAACAGTAGCGTAAGTTGACAGCTTGCCCTCTCAATGCTTGAATTCTAAGTGTCCCTCTGGCAGTCCCTGAGCTACGTTCTGGCTATTCCATTGTCTTCTTGAGGCATATTAGTGGACTGATAGCATAGAACAGTCTTCTTACCAGAAAAAATCAAGTTGTGCCTAAAGGGGCAGGGCAGGAAGAACATGCTACAGAAAGCACCATAGCTCTCAGATGCTCCAAGCTGGAACTCTCTGCCCTCAGGTCCACCTGTCTCTCCTCAGTACTTGTCTGAGAGACTGTTTTGCTCACTCAACTCAGCTCACAGTGAATATCTCTTCTTCTCTAGCTCTAGAAATGTTCACACACTAAGTTCTTTCAACAAGAAGATTTGTTCAGTCATTCACCATTTCAACCAAAGATTAACTGATTTCTGCTCAGAGCAAGCCCATGCACAGTTGGTCACAGCATCTCTGCATCTTCTTTGTCAGAATGTCTTCCCCTGTGTGGTCACAGCTTCCAGGCTGATCTGGGTGCTTCCTTTGCTAGGAGTGTGCAGTGTGGCTCATCTCTCCCACACAGTGGCCCCTGAGCCACATGAAGGCAGCAGATTGACCTCATAGAACAGATGTCTAATGGTACCACCTAATATATACTTAACACAAAGAATTTCAGATCACTTCCTAGAATAACAATTAAAAAGGTAATTCTGCCCAAAGCAACGGAAAAAGAAAGAAAAATTTCAGGCAAAGACATGATTTATGCTTATCTGCTGCTCAGGATTTTTCTTCACAAAACTAGTATAATCATTAGTGGCTGGATGTAATGGCAAAGTGAATTAGCTCTGGTCACTTTTATAGGTGTCCTGTCTAATGTTTTATAATGTCTTTAGGGTTATAAAAGTTACGTAGCTACTTTGGGAGTGGGAACTTGCTGGTAGAAGTAATGATAAAAGAATTTCTGACTGAACAACGGGTATCAGGAAATGCAGCCACCTTGGAGTTTGGGGTGTCAGTTACAACTCAGGGTGACCATTGGATACAGAAAGTTCTGCAGCATAACTGGAGCTCCCCCCGCTGCCCCCCCCCCATTAGCCGTACTGTACCGTGGCCATTGAAGAAGTCACTGAAGCCAGGGTAGATACCCTAAACCTCACTGATTCCATCAATAACTCTGTTCCTTCCACAGTATGAGACAGCCCTTAATGGCGAGAACAGCAGCGGCCTACAGCAGCTGGCCTACCACACCGTGAACCGCCGCTACCGGGAGTTCTTGAACCTGCAGACCCGCCTGGAGGAGAAACCAGATCTACGAAAGTTTATCAAAAGTCAGAAGCTCCCCAAGCTCCCAATGCCAGCTCATATTATCCTATGTAGCCACACTGATCTGTATGCCCTGTAGCCTGTGGGTTTGTTGGGGGAGAAGGCAGCACTGACAGTGTCCCACCCACAAGTTTGCTTGACATGCTGTGGTGTCTACAGCGGGACGACTGTGATGGAAACCCCTCTGAGGTTATCCTTGGTGACATCATCTGGTCTAGTGTCCCCACATAGTTTACACTTCAGAAGAAGCAGTCATGTCTCTACCTGTCCCCAGAGGATCACGTGAGGTGCTAAATTAGTTTCCAGGTCTGTGGATTATCCATTTTAAATAACCCAAAAACTGTCGTCTTGAACAACCAAGGCTTTTGAGTGCTGTTTGACACATCCAAGGCACAGGAAGAGTTTAACATGTAGTACAATTTAAACACAGATAAGCTAGGAGCAGGCCATGTTGTTTTGGTTGGTGTTTTTAGATGCTAATGATCATCTAAATAAATGACAAGGTGGATATAAATGGTGCCTTTTCTTACTTAGTTACATAGCTAATATCAGGACAAGCCTCGTTCTATTCTACACACTTCACAGGGCGAGGGCTATGTTAGCTCATGTCACGGCCCAGGAGTGTAATAGTATCATCCTTTACATAAAAGCAAGGGTTACAGATCATGCAGGTCGCCTACGGTCATTGTTGTAGCAGGGTTGGAGCCCAACTTTAGCCATGGGCTGTGACGTAACTGCTACATTATACCTTCTCTTTTCCTCAGTGAGAGGAGATCATTGCATCACAGCCCTGGGGACAGTTGGAAGTCCTGAAATTAACAAGGCCTAAAAACAAAACCTAGTGAAATATATTCAGTTTGTTTTAAATGAAACACCTCCATGTGAGTGTTAAATGGGTGGTTTTGTTTTGCTTTGTTTTGAAGATGTAAAGGGTCCAAAAAAGCTCTTTCCGGATCTTCCATTTGGGAACATGGATAGCGACAGAGTAGAAGCCAGGAAGAGCCTCCTGGAGTCGTTCCTGAAGGTCAGCACCTCCCTTCCGGCTTTGCTCACATTCTCACCCCACACTGACATCCGCGGCCTGGGATTTCTTATGAAATGTTTTCCTTTTGCAGCAACTCTGTGCCATTCCTGAGATTGCCAACAGCGAGGAGGTGCAGGAGTTTCTTGCTCTGAACACGGATGCTCGGATTGCCTTTGTCAAGAAACCGTTCATGGTCTCTAGAATAGACAAGGTAACAACAGAGCCACTGTGCTCAGCTTTGCTTCCTGTCCGCAAGTGTGAGGTGTTCATTATGTTGGAGACTGTACTGGGAAAATAAGAAGGGCGTAGTTAGAGGAACCAGAGGGAGTCAATAGAACACGGACCAAAATTTTCAAGACCTGTTGCTAAATATTGGCTGGACCATCAACTTGCTGACTCTCAGTGAGCAGCTGTCAGAAGACAGTGCCCTCGTGTTCTGTTTATTCATACCTCCAGGAGTGACTGTTGTGATGCAAGCACGTCAGGATAGAAGTGACCCTCCGTAGGTGGCAGAGGGCCCTCTTCTGGAGAGATAAGTTATTCACATTCCTGGGAACTCAGCAAAGAGCTCTAAGACAGGACATTAACCTGGACTTAATTGGTGTCATGATCCTCTGTTGGAGAACAGAACATAAAGGGAACGGTTGGTTCTTCAAGACGGTGCCTTGGCACCTGTATAGGGCGTAGGAGAAGAGTGCTTATGGAACACCGTACATTGGTATTCAGTTGGTATCATCAGCAATTTTACAAGGTCATCAAGCATGACTCATTGTTAGAAAGTGGGCCTCCTCATCTTGGCTGGGAGAAAAAAATAAGATGGAATTGCATATGATAGATATTAGGGAGCATCCTTTGTTATGGGGAGAAATCCAAACTAGAAAGAGATCAATGAGGTTAAAGCCCCCAAAGTTCTGAGCAGGTATGTGCATTGTTTCTTTTCTCTTTTCCTTATGAGGAGCTTGCTTTGGTATTGCTTATTTCTTTGCTTTTGGCTTTTTGAGACAGGATCTCATCATAGCCTAGTCTGGTCTGGAACTACCATTATAGTCCAGCTTGTCTCAGACTCATCCTGGTCCTCAGCCTCTCAAATACTTGGCTTACAGGCAGATGCCATCACATTCAGCCAGGCTGATGATTTTGAGCAAGGTACTATTCTAATTTCCAGTAAGGCCAAAGTGGAGGGCACAGATGGAGGCCCTCCCATCAATTACAATCCTTGAGGCTGGAAAAAAGTGTTGTGTTGTATGTGTGTGCGTATGCACACTAGTGTATTCACACATGCATGTGTGTGGAGGACATGGGAGGTCTTCCTCCATTGCTCCTATTGTTTGAGATGAGATTTTTCACTGACCATGAAGCTCTCTGGTATTGGCCAGACCAGCAGGCCCCAATGCCTTGGGATCTTCCCCCAGCCCAGCAACACTGGAGTTTCAGGTGATGTGTACCACCACACCCAGTTTTTATATAAGTGCGAGGAATCGTGAGGAAGGACTCAGCCCACTGAACCATCACCCCGGCTTACAATGTTTATGTTTCTTTCTCAGTGCATTGTTTATATTCACGCTGTCCTGGCCTCTGTTTTCTTCCTGGTTTGTTTTCCCCAGTGTTCCCTGTGGTCTTGCTGTTTGTCCGTAGGTCTTGCTGTATTAGCTGTGCTCCTGTGAGGGATTACCAGAAGAATGAGTTTCAGAAGGCCTGCTGCTAGTTTGAACCAGCAGCATTTGTTAACGTACATTTATCTCCATTTCCTTGATTTTTTTCCCTACTTTGGTTTTGAACATTTTATAGCAAGTATAATTGCCTGCCACTTTATCATTCTGAAAAGGTATAGATGATTCTTATTTTTCACAGATTATTTTTTTCTTTATAGCAATTCCAGAAAAGCTTAACTGTAGGCCTGAGTGATTATTATTCTTTCTGTAGCTAAAGAAGAGAATTGTTTGATCTGACTAAAAACTTAGTTTGTCACTCTGTGAACCCTTGCGATATGTTTATATTATTTAAGCTGATACACTTTTTTCCCCTCTTATCATCTCCATCTTTCTCTCCTTGCATACCTTTCTTATTTCCACTAATTCACACTTTGGTGACAGTATCATCAATTTGGAAACTAGGAATCACCTTTTTATATAAAAAGGAAAAAACCAATTAATTAAAGTCTTCGCTAGCTGAAGAACTCCCTTCAGTTTTTGTTTCTCTCCCTTTTCCGTTTGGTTTCTTGTCCCATGGTACTGTGTGTCTTACTCTACAGAGAAGCTTGTTCTAGACAGAGAGACAAAGAGTTGTTGCTGGCTGGTGCCTGGCTTTCTGGAAGGTTCTGTGGAAGGCTGGCTCTTTTCATCCTGTGGGATAAAGCACAGGCAGATGAGTGCTCTGGTCTCCATCCATCCCTGCAAGCAGGGATGCGCATAACCACACTGACCTCATCCTTCCACCCCTGCAGATGGTGGTGAGTGCTATCGTAGACACCCTGAAGACAGCGTTCCCTCGCTCTGAACCCCAGAGCCCCACAGAGGAGCTGAGTGAAGCGGAGAATGAAAGCAAGCCCCAGACAGAAGGCAAGAAGGCTAGCAAGTGAGAAACCCTTGAATGGCCCAGGGCCCCTGTCCTCAGCTTGGTCCCCAGTCCTCCTCCAAAGCCCCCTTCCACTCTCAAGCCCTGGAAGACAGGAGGTGCTGGCTGTCCACCAGCTTCTTAGCAAAGCCAGAGGCCGGGCCCCACAGTGCTGAGAGCTGTGAAGGCAGCACGGTTGAACATCTGCTCCCGCCCTGGGAACCCTGGGCCGAGCTCACTGGGAATTCTGACTAGAAGGGAAAACTGTGGAGGCTGGATACTCTTCTCTTTGTAGAAACTGAGATGCTTCTTTCCTACTAAGAATTAAGGCTTATAATTGATTTGTTTGCCATCATTTCTGGAAATTTTGGCTCAGAGAGCACTTATCCAGGCAATACACAGGAAAGGGCTAGAATGGAAACCTGCAGGGTGTAGTTTAGTAACTAGTTGATTGCTGCTCTCTGCCACATTAATGTCTCCACTGGTCCCTGGAAGCACTCCACACCAGCATGTGGAAGGCAAGGACAACACATGCACCCTTGCCGAAAATTTTGTGTGAATATGCTACATTGGAGAGGGAGGGAAGGAGAGAGAGAGAGAAAGATACAGAGAGAGAGAGAGAGAGAGAGACAGAGAGAGACAGAGAGAGACAGAGACAGAGACAGAGAGACAGAGAGACAGAGACAGAGAGACAGAGACAGAGATAGAGACAGAGAGAATTTAAATGAATATGTACCTGACTGGTTATATTCATGTTCTACAGTACTTAGCCTTTAAAACAAAAAGATGTGTGCGTGTGTGTGTGTACGTTCATACCCACAGAGATCAGAAAAGAACATCAGATCCCCCAGAGCTGGAGTTACAGGCAGTTATGAGCCACCTGATCTAGTTGCTGGGAACTGCACTTAGGTCCTCTGAAAGAGCAGTAAGTGCTCTTAATCTTTGAGCCACCCCTGTAGTTTCCTTACTTAGTCCTTCAGCTGTGCTCATATGCGAAACAATAACCATGATGTCTGTGTGTAAGTGTCCCCTTTTTTTTTTTAAGCTATTATATATAATTAATTCTCCAGGCTTATTTGGAATACAAGAGAAGCAAGTGATTGTCACGAAAAGATACCAAGACAGTAACAAAAACCCTTAGTCTATGGCATTAATCTTCAACAAATTTTTCACGCATGCCTAGTACGTGCTGGCCTGTCATCTAGCTTCTGGGAATGTAGCTGTGACAGACTAAGCATATTTTACTTGACAAAAGCCTTTTCATAAGAACGATATTGACACAGTAAAATATAGCACCATCTTTGAAGACTTGCCAAGCGTACATTGTTTGGGAAATTTCAGCATCCCATCTTCCAGGTAGTTCTGAGCACACTAAGCCCCACCCCCACCACAGACTAAGCATGGATGTTTCTGTTTTAATATGTTGTCATTCCTTGCCAGCCTCTTTTGTAGGGACCTAGGTCGCAAATTGCATGACATTTTGCCTTTGTTTCTGTGTCAGGTCCAGACTGAGGTTTTCATCCAGTAAAATTGCTCCTGCACTGAGTATAGCGGAGGCTCAGGACAGGGTTCTCTACCGTCTTCAGGAAGGCAATGCGGTAAGAGTCCAAACCCAGAGCGCCGCCACAATCACAGCCGGAGGTTTGGAGGAAGCAGTGCCCTGGTCAAGGACTTGGCTGGTATCTGGGTCTTCAGTTTTTATGCTAAAAGTGTTTCCTCCAAGTGCTTTAGAATTCAATCAGTTCTGAATTGGCGAGTTGGCTTCTTAAGGTAATGGGTTTGAAATAATGATGCCAGCCTGAGAAGGAAAACGAGTTTCTAAATGAGAGCAGAAGACCCAGCAGTGTACAAAAGCAATTGTCCCAACCCAGGCTAGTTTTACTTGCAACATGGGTAAGGAGTGGAAACTTTCTGGAAGAGGCCATGGGGTTAGTGAGCTGTGCTCAGGGTGCTTTCGCAGGAGAGATGGGAAACCTAGATATGCTACGTTTACTCTGACTCCACTGACTGTTTCTTCAGGAGTCAGAGATCCTGTCCATGTCTGGGATGGAATCTTTCATTGAAAGGCAGACAAAGTTACTGGAAATGCAGCCAGCGGAAGTCCCAGATAAAGAGCCCCACCAAGTCCTCCAAGAATGTGTGGACAGTGGTTTGCTGGATAAAGCTATGGTAGCCCCAGAGCTCACCAAGAGTGACCCAGGTGAGTGGCAAGACCTTTGTTTCCACAGCAAGAGCCAAGGACATGTCCACTGGGACTCACGGTAGGTGGGCTGAGTGGCTCTGATTTCTCTTGTGCTCTGCTGAGAGAGCCATGTGTTGTACTCCAGAGCTGGGGATACTGGGGTCCAGAAAAGAGAATGGTTTTCTGGTCCAGTGAAGCAGCATAATATCAGTGTGTTATTTTGGGCACGGGCGCTACTGTATGTTTCTGTACAATGACCCCCCCCATCAGTGTCTGTGGCACCTCTTTCCTGATGTTTCTCTCTCTCCCTCCCCCACACCCTCCTCATCCCCTCTCTTTCTTTCTGTCTCCCTCAGTTCCTTTTTAGGGTTCCTTAACGTCATTCTGGAAATGTAGTCTGGGTTGTATCTTTTTCAGCAACTCCCCCTGGGTAACCACATCCGGACTGTGGGCTTCTGCCTTTGCCCTTGCGCCAAGGATGCCTAAATATCGAATGGCATCCATCCCCACATAGTAGACCACAGGGCAGCCAAAGCGCAGCATCAGCACCTAGAATTTACCTTCTCCCAGGTCTGGGCCTGCTTTATTTCCTGCCATTGAAGATGAAGTGTTCTAGTTTCCAGGGTGAGGGGTCTGAGCCCCACTTACAAGAATTTTCCTCTCAGGAGAATTCAGATGTTTCCTACAGAGGAAAAACTCAGAACCAAGCTATTACTATGTTCAATGACAGAACCTAAAAAGAAGAAAGTTTTATTGATTAACCAAAACAAAGACCCCTGCTAAACTAGATGATCACAAAATCTTGAGATCAGAAGAGGAAGAAAAAAACTAATTTCACTTTTACTCCCAGATGCTCCAGAACAAATCACATGGCCTCTGCTACATGGAACGCAGTTTAATCATGTGGCAAAATGGGGCTTCCCACTGTGCTAGTTAGCTGTGGTTGTCAACAGGACACAGCCTACAGGCATCTGAGAGGGAAACTTGAATTGACTGAGGGATTGCCTAAGTCAGCTCAGTCAGTGCATGAGACATTGTCTAATGTCTCTCTGTTATCTTATTGTTTTCCTCAAAAGGACCTTTTGGCTCCGTTGCTTTAACTGCTATGACTACATGTTACCACAAGGTGTCAGCTGCAGACAAATGCTAATCCTGAGGAAATGCTGTTTCCTGAGTTAGGAATAGCAGACCTTTGAGCAAAGAACTAGAAAGCAACTCATCATTTCCACACCCCCATAAGATAGAGAACAGACAAAGAGAGTATGTACCGGGAAGACTTTAAAATGAATTGAGATACAGGTCTAACAGGCCTGCCCAATCCAACATGATTTGCATTCTAAAACACCCTGGGAAGAGGACAGCGGGTGGAGGCCGGGCCAGAACATCTCCCTGAGCCTAGACTCCCGAGCATTGGTGATAACAGTGATTATGTCAATCATGACAGAAATACCGCTAGCACTGTGCTACATCAGCGTACCCCTGGGAGTACGCTGCACAGATTGAGAGAATAGATGCTTCTGTCAGTGAATAGGTGCTCAGGGTACTTGAGCCCAGCATGAACATGAACTCATCTGTGGCCCCTCAAGTCTTCCACATGGGAAAGAAACCGGAAAAGGCCATGGCATTTTAGCCAAGGTGTGGTCCTTTCCCTAGAACCTCATGTTATCTCAGAGTCAGACTAAAGACTCCTGCGCCCCACCCCACAGCTCTGTGTAATGGAGATGCTTTTGCAGGAGAACGAAGCCCAACTGCTTCCCCTGATTGGCCCACTCTTTTCCATCACCCACTGTGGGGGCGAGTGGAAGGGACAGTGCGTTGCCAGTTCCAGTTAGTCACCAGCTGTGAGCCCCTGTGCGGAGGAGACTGGAATCAGCATCCTGGAGAAATTCAGGGGAAACTGATGCCAGATAGGTAAAATAGTTACAAACAAAACTCATTAATAAGATAACATACACACACAAAAAAGTCATGACAGAACACCAGAAAACAAAAAAGTTGAAAAACATACCGAGCATGTCACTGAATGATCTAGATAAAAGCATTTCTTGATTTATACTGTGCAGAGGGATCTCAACACTCTAGGATAGTGACCAGAAGCTAGAAGGCCCGGCTGCCACCAACGCTCTGAAAGAAGAGAGGTCTCCCCCTGAATTACATGTGATGCTCTGTCCCCAGGAACAGAAACAGAGTTAGCCGACACGGCCTTCGACCTCATCCTCCTGCTGCTGATGGAGCAGTGGCAGTGGCTGTGCACTGAGAACATGCAGAAGTTGCTCCGCCTTGCTTTTGGAACTCTAGTTCAGAGGTAAGATTGCTGAGCTCTCTCTCACTTTAGAGCCTTATTTGCTAAGAAACTGGACAAAAAACTTACTTCTATACTAGGAAGGTTTAATATAACACTTAAGGAACCTACAGCCTCAGCTTTCTAGGAGAATGGGGAAGAAGACCCTATCTGAAACCTTTTGCTAACCACCGTGTCTAAAGTTTGACAAGATTCTCTAAGATTTCTGATGTATAAAGCACACTGAATTGCCGACATTGCTTGTGTTCCTAAAGCACGTCACCTCAGCCTGCCTACTCTAGGACCTCAACTTAACACATTAGATTCCTCACACATGGCACCACAGTGTGTCAATTTAAACACATTAGTTATGATCTCAATCACCAGTATGCATTGGTGTCACATTAAGACAAGAAATCCAAGTACCTCCCCTTGGGACCATTTGACCACAACTGAGCCCAGACTTCAAGTCTCCAATTCTTTCCCATGTCTTCCATCTCTCTATAGCTTATGTTTTCTGGCCTGTCAGTAATACGTCTGTTGTATAGGTCTGAATCTATGTCCCCGTGCCTGTCTGAATGCTGTCCTGTCTGTGTATGTCCCCAACCAAAGACTTCTGCTCTGACTTTGCCGTACAGCACAGGCAGCATCATACAGGGAAGGAATGGTGCTTTACAGAGACCTTCAGCAGAGTTCCACAGAGGCTAAGTCACTGACTCCAGCTGACCCCAGATAACAAACTAACAAAAGTTATCAAACAAGACACATATGCTGCTTCCAGCGTTTTTGGTGGATATTTATTTTATTCTGTTGCTTTCAAGCTATTTTCTGTTTTCAGCATATATTACCATAACACACATATACGCATGTGTTACTCATGGGTCAGGGCATGAGCGAGTGCGCAAGACTAAAGCTATGTATTATCTCAGGTTGTAAACCCTGACTACATGAGGAACACAAGCCAAACAAGTTTGGTTGTTACGTTGTTCTCTTAAATACAAGTTAAACAGACAGGTGGAGGACATACAGCTTTAAGTCCTACATGACCTCAAGGTGTATTATTATTAACTCAGCTACAAGGTCCAGCAACAGTTCCAGTCTCTTAGAGTGTAAGAGAGTCTCCTAAGAACGTGGGGACAGTTGCCCAACCTTCCCTCCCTAGCCCTGTGTCTTTCTCTCATCTTGTGTGGTGGGCATTCTTCTTAATAGGAGGTAGTGTTCACAGGATGGTGAAGCAGGGAGAGATGCTGACTTCCAGCTTAGCTTTACAGACAGCTTGAAAGATTTATGACCAGATCAAAATTTCTACAACTGATTTCTTACCCATCCTATGACTTTCCCCATTCTCTCATGCTTGGCATAATACTAAACATTCACAGATTCCTTTCACTTTTTATGGCATCCTCTCTCACTTTTCCCTGACTTAAGGGACCCTCTTCTCCAGTCATCCTTTTTGACAGTGATACTGAGGACAATATATAGTATAAACTATCCATTTCCCCACCTAGTGATTCTCAGTAGGGTTCTTTTGTCCCCAGAAGACATTTAGCCACACTGGAGGAGTGTTTGGTTGTCACAACAGGGAAAAAAGGTGGAAGTGCCCCCTGGGATCTAGTGGGTAGAGACCATGAGCGCTGCCTGCCTCCTCTGTGACACAGAGCACCCCTGCGGCAATCCCACCCCAGCCCCACCCTCCTGCACACACAGTGATGACTTATTCTTCCCAAAGTGCCTCCACTGCTAAGATTGAGAAATTGCTCCTTCACTGTTAGTTCAAGGGCTACAAGGACCTACATAGGTATGTGGGCCTGGTAGAACTTCTTCAGATATTTGGCAGAAGAATAAACATTCTCCTTCCTGATGTTTTGGCAGTTGTAGCTCTAGTCCTGTGTGCTGTGCTCTGTTAGCTGTGAGTGTGCTAACTGGGCCTTTATCTCTCTTCACCCTTCATTAAACTTCCCTTTGTTGATCCAAATGCTTCTGAGAGTGGAAAGACTCTCAAGACTGTAACCTGAAATCTGGTAGTATGTGGGTAAATGAAATATAATAGAGTGTGAGCACCAGTGACCCCGCTCCTCAGAAGCCATTTACAGGGTGAGTTGGCTTCCGAACTCAAGAAATCATTCAGTGTGAGCAAAACAGCATAGAAGCATCAGGAGAAACTGGACAGAAGATTGAAATCCGTAAGTTAGAGGTTGGAAGACATTGCCCCAAAGTGTGAATAGCTCAGAATAGTAAAGGACTTGGGCCAGTCCAGACACAGAACAGAAACCAGGAAGCCCACCGAAGAGCTGGTATCTCACAGGGAAGTTGGGGCCACAGGAAGCACACCCCAGGGATATGTAAACAGGCAAAGGCCAGCCTCTCTTCAGGACTTCCACCAAGTGCAGCACCTCAGCCAGAGTGAACGGGATGGGAAAAGTAATGATTGGGCCAGTCTGGGCTATGTGTTGGCTCCATGGCAGCAATCTGTCTAAGCTGTCTCATAACATTCATTCAGCTTTACCCTGAGACACTTGTCTTACTATCCACCTGGGGATTTATTTCAGTTTCTATCTTGAGTCATTCTTTTTTAAGTATTACTAAAGGTTGCTTAGTAGTCTATAAAACAGACAGGGGTCCCTACTTTTTCATAGTTTAAAATGTAATGGGGTAAGCACTGAAATTCAGGCCTTGTCCTAATTGAAAAATGAATCAGTGGTGGAGCTAGAATTGAGCCCAGCTGCTCCAAAGCCTGGTCTGTACTACCACAGACTGCTTCTCGTGTTTTATTCTCTGAGCTTGGTCTCCTCATCTGGAAAATGGAATAAATAATGCTATTTTTCTTCATGTATATTACAAGGTATCTAATAAATGTTAGGTCTTGATGTTTGTACTTCAGACTAGGAAACAATAAAAAAAAATCTTATGTTTCTAATAAGTCCGGCTAATGGCTCTGTATCAGCTCCACTGTGTGTTTAAGATCTCCACGTGCCAGTGTCCTGTTGTCAGCTAGTCATCCCTTTTCTGCCCGACTGAGCACCGTAGATTGGAGATTCCAAAGAATGGTCTCCATTATACCAGTAGGTTTTGTTAAAACAGTATCCAGGAAAGTTGCAGACTTACATCAGGAGCAGAGCACCTGTTCCGTGTCCAAGACAGACAGATGCATACAGTACTCAGTATCAGTCATGTTTTCCACATTTACTTGCGCTTTAGTGACATGGGTAGGGAGGATTCTGGAACCTCTTCCTAACAGAAGAGATTGGGAGTCAAGCTCTACCCCTCCGTCTGGACACTACTGTTAGCCCAGTTCGCCAGGCAGACCGCTGTCTGGGGAGTAATAAGCAGCAGAACCCATGTATGTGCAACTCTGGCTGGAACCGAACCAGAGAAGCTGCTCCTCTGTGTGCCCCTGACACCGGGGTTTTTCACATTTCATTGTCTGGGATGTTGTTGTTTGCTTATGTTTTGTTTTATGAAGTAGAAATGCTGCTTGGAAAATCAAGAACATTGCTGTGTGTTTGATGACTGTAAAGGCATGTTGTGGCTACCTTGGAAAAAATCTGTAACTCTGATCAGTACTACTCTATGCGTTCCCAGGGTTTGTTGTTGTTGCTCGTCCTTCTGCCTCAAAGGTCTTATTTACATCTACCCACTTTCTTCCTGGGTTTAGCCCTGCAGTGCTTCGCACTCTACCCACCCTACCACAGGCTGCAGTGCTTGGCACCCTACCCACCCTTCCACAGGCTGCAGTGCTTGGCACCCTACCCACCCTACCTACCCTTCCACAGGCTGCAGTGCTTGGCACCCTACCCACTCTACCCACCCTTCCACAGGCTGCAGTGCTTGGCACCCTACCCACCCTACCCACCCTTCCACAGGCTGCAGTGCTTGGCACCCTACCTACCCTACCCACCCTTCCACAGGCTGCAGTGCTTGACACCCTACCTATCCTACCCACCCTTCCACAGGCTGCAGTGCTTGGCACCCTACCCGCCCTTCCACAGGCTACAGTGCTTGGCACCCTACACACCCTTCCACAGGCTGCAGTGCTTGGCACCCTACACACCCTTCCACAGGCGGGAATCGAATGAGGGCCATCTCCTTCCTGTTGAAGACCTCTCTTTTCCCTACAAATCATTTTCCTGTCTTTTAATAGTGTTTTTTATTTGGTTCTCAGAATACATTCTAGCTTTATAATGTTTCAGATGCTTTCTTAATGGACGAAGAAGAGAGGGGCGTCATGGTCTTGGATGGAGGGACCATTTGATTTCTGTGGCCCATAGTCTTCCATCAACAAGTCCCCACATGTGCAGTCACATGAAGTAAATAGGGCTCACTTCAGGATACAAGGTATCTCAGTGATAACCTTTCCGGCTTGCATGTACTTGCTGTGCAGCAAATGTTTACTGAGAGATTAACTCAACAGACATTATGTGTTACACTTAGAGCACATTTTATAGTTTTAATCCCTTTAAAGAGCCCTGTGAAAGAGGCACTATGGTCCCCACTTCTAGCATGAGGAACCTATGGTATACAAGGAATTTGGGTTATTAAATCACAACCATAAAGTTCATAAATAACACGTGCAGAATCTAAAACAAATTCTTCCACTTGTCATCTACAGAGATTCTTTCAGGACCTTTGCCCTGTGGGTTCAAGGGAGAAGAACCAATCCAAGAATCACTGCTCAGAGCGGGAAATATTCCCTAAGGGGAGATTGTCAGTTATTCTATAGACTCCAAACTGCATGGCTGTATCTAAAGGGAGCTAAGAGGATGCTGCTGACCTTTGGCATTAGCCTCCATGGCTGTCCCTGGCACAAACCCCCTGGCAGTCTTAATTTTTCAAAAGGGACACACACCCCCAGCACACCCACCCCGACCCTACTACAGGGGATGATGTATAAAGTCCTAGTGTCCCTGTGACTGTCACCCACGTTTAAGCCTCAGATAGCTGAGTCATCCTTTGCAGGGCCTTTGGGTTTCTGTTCTTTATGTCCTTTAGGAAGCATGGTAGTTGCCACTGGCTGGAGATGGAGGGAGTGGCTGCTTTATTTTTCCTGAACACTGCAGTCTTGGCATCTAGGATGGGACAGCCACCTGGCTATGGATGCCGTGCTCCCTTAATATGTCCTCACTTTCCACCCTCCAGCATCATGACCTCCAAGCAGACATATTTACTTCTGCTGCTTCCAGCTTCCTTTACACTCCCTGCTCCCTTAAAAGACCTATATACAGAACTGCCTCGGACTCCAGGGACGCCCGCCAAATTGTAAGCACACTCTCTCTGGCCTGCAAAGGCGGGGCAGGGGGAGACAGAGTAAATTCAACCTCATGACCCCTCCTTCTAAGCCAACATTGGAGGAGTTCTGATCTGTGCCAGGCTTATAAATCTCTCTTGATTGTTGATGGTTAGGAGAGAGTGGGGGAGGGAAGCTCAAGAGAAGTTAGATGCCCAAAAAAGGCATCGTTAAGTCAAAGACAAGTCTTGCACGCATGCGTGGCTGACCTCATGTCAGCTTCTGTGCTGGGAACATCCAATTATGTAACAAGGAGGCCTCCTTATTTGGAGGAAAGGGGAGTGAGGATAGCAGTCTAAGCCAGAGAACGAATGAATCCAGATTGTGCAAACTTCTCGTGTCTGAAAACAGAAGAAATTTAACAATACCCAGTATGCATCAGACCTGGATATAAGAAACTGGAAAAGTACTCACAGCTAGTCTGGGTTGGAGGGAAGGAGAGATGTACTGTGCCCCATTGATAATAGAAGGCTTGGGGCAGGAAGACCCAGCCAAGGTAAGGGATAAAATTATTTTGGAGCCCTGATGTAGAGAGTAAAGGAATGAGAAGAAGGTGGACCAGCTCCCTGCCCAGATGCCCAGAGCCATGCCATGATAAAAATAGGAGCCAGGCCAGCATCAGAGTACGTGGATGCCATGTCCATGGCTCTGCCCTCCCCATGGCCCTGAAGATGGCATCAGACCCTATGTCAAAAGGGCAGCAGACACATTCCTAGCATCTTTGTGTAGATTTTTTAAAGTGTGAGTGAGAGAGCAAATGAGTGTGTGTTTGTGTATTGGGGACGTACGGAGGTGGAATTACCTCACATAGTGAGGGGAAAGTTTCTGTGGCCTGAGAGTAGAGGGGAGTAAAATAATACATAAAGTCAGTAAGTATAGCAAAGAGAAGAAGAAAGTATGCAGGTTGAAGAAATCCAATAAGCAGTAAACCTAGGAGAAAATTAAATATTAAATGACAATTTCTAGAGCTTGTGCTAGGCCATGGAGTCCTCTTAGGAAAAGTATTACTCAACAAACCACCTTCCAAGAAAGTCCAGAAGGTGGCGGCAGAGAGGGACCATTGGAGAGTGTGGGCTACCCAATGGGATACCCATGTCTCCTGAGGACAATTGGTAGTGGCTGATGTGAACACTCCTTCTGCCACTCTTAAGTCATTCCAGAGTCATAGGTGTTATCTGGGTAGAACTCCACTCAAGGTGTCTTTCTCAGCAGGTGTGTGTATGTAACAGCCTAAGGGGCCTTTGTGACATTAGTTATTTCTTTTTTAAAAAAAATTTCATTCATTCATTTTACATCTCAATAGTTATCCCATCCCTTGTATCCTCCCATCCTCCCTCCCTCCCATTTCCCCCTTACTCCCCTATGACTGTGACTGAGGGGGACCTCCTCCCCCTGTATATGCTCATAGGGTATCAAGTTTCTTCTTGGTAGCCTGCTATCCTTCCTCTGAGTGCCACCAGGCCTACCCATCCAGGGGACATGGTCAAATATGGGGCACCACTCTCAGCCCCCACTCTCCCCTCAACTGTGGAGAATGTCCTGTCCATTGGCTAGATCTGGGTCGGGGTTCGATGTTTACTGCACGTATATTCCTTGGCTGGTGTCGTAGTTTGAGCAGGTCCCCTGGGCCCAGATCTGCCCATCATAATGTTCTTCTTGTAGGTTTCTAGGACCCTCTGAATCCTCCTATTTCCCCATTCTCCCTTGCTTCTCTCACCTAAAGTCCCAACAGGATGTCCTCCACTCCATCCCACTTTCCTGATAAGTGAAGACTTTCATGGGACATGCCCCTTGGCATGTATAAGTGAGTATATACCATTTGACTCTTTCTGCTTCTGGGTTAACTCACTCATGATCATTTCTAGTTCAATCCATTTGTTCACAAATTTTGGGAATTCCTTGTTTTTAATAGCTGAGTAGTATTCCATAGTGTAAATGTACCACAGTTTCTTTATCCAATCTTCTACTGAGGGACACTTGGGCTGTTTCCATGTTCTGGCTATTATGAATAAGGCTGCTATGAACATGGTTGAGCATATGTCCCTGTTGTGTGCTGGAGCTTCTTCTGGGTATATTCCAAGGAATGGAATAGCTGGGTCTTGAGGAAGCCCTGTTTCCATTTTTCTGAAATAGAACCAGATAGATTTCCAAAGGTCTAATATCCAAACTATATAAAGAACTCAAGAAATTAAACATCACCAAACCAAATAACCCATTTGAGAAATGGGGCTCAGAACTAAACAGAGACTTCACAACAGAGGAATATCAAATGGCTGAGAAACAAAGAAATGTTCAACATCATTAGTCATCAGAGAAATGCAAATCAAAACGACTCTGAGATTCCATCTTACACCCATCATAATGGCTAAGATCAAAAAATCAAGTGACACCACATGCTGGCGAGGATGTGGAGAAAGAGGAACACTCCTTCATTGCTGGTGGGAATGTAAACTAAGACATTAGTTATTTCTTAAGGGGAACTCAAGACCTGCCACCAACAGGACACAGGCAGTTAGAACAGGAAAGGAACTGCCATTACTTACATACTCTCTATACAGGTAAGCCTACTTACTGTATGTGCCAATGCGCAGCTCTGTCAGATAGGCGTGCATGTTCACATCTCACAAGGGAAAAGCTGACATTCAGACAGAATATGCCAGATCACAGCCACCCTGCTTCCCTGCCCAAACACTGCTCCCACTCCCACCGCCTTCCTCCCTTTTGTACAAGCTTCCCCACAGAACACTACGCACCAAGGTCTGCCCCACTAAGTCCCAGGGTTTTAGTCCTGCCCCGTCTTTAGTTGTTCCCAGACTGGTCTCTGGGTCAGATGCGTCTGAAGGTACCACATCCATTCGTTTGCACCACAGGCTCTGACTTTATTCTTAAGCCAGAGGTTAGTCCTTCCTAGTGTTTCTCTTCCACGCCCTGTCCACAGCTAGAGAAAGACTAGCAAAACAACTGAGAGTCACGGGAGACAGCAGGGCTGTGTCCCTTTACTCTGACCTCACTCCTTCCAGCACAGCCCCAGGGCCACGCTCTGCCTCACACCCGATGGCTTCCTCTCACAGCTCCTCTAGAAAAAGCACGTGCTTTTGTGCTTGTGCAAGAGCAGCAGATCCTTCGCCTCAAGTAAGTCTTCAGTCTCTTGTGTCAGGTTATTGCTGGCCGAAAAGGGTCATTATTCACTTGGGCTGTTTTTTAAAGTGCTGAAATTAGAGGGTCTGTGCACTGACGGCTTTGCTCATATGGTATTGTGTCCTCTTGGGGTGAAGTAATGCTTCGCGACATGTCTCTTCCACTAGGCATGTTAAAGGGAGGCCCTTTGTGGCTCGGCCAGGGGCCACTCTAGCATACTCGTGGTCTGCCTTGCATTTGGAGGGTGTCACTTGCTCTAAATTCATATTATGTTAAAGACACCATGCCCTGTGCTGTTATGTGAGAACCTCCATTTAACATGCCTTTAACATTGTAATAGATGTGCTGTAACTGATTACCTTCTGCCTGTGAATTGTGTGTTCGCTGTTCTGTGTAGTTTATGTTCTTAAATCCTCATATATTCTAATAGAAGTACAGCACTAGTCTTTATAAAATGAAGGGGGGAAGCAGAATACTGAGACATTTAAACCCAAAGAAACTGTCATTTCCCAAGCTACATTATTGTAGCTGTTGTCTACCTGCAACTATAAACAAGAATCTGAGAGTCTGAGGTTTTGACAACAGCTTTAGACTGTGTAAGGTTCTTGAGGGCAAAGACTCTTTCTTAGTCACAATTGTGTCTCAAATGCCTCCTCCGACACAGAGAAGACCCTGGCTGAGACTATGTCAAGTAAGAGCTATGCAATCCACTCGTCCCAGTCTCTCTCATCACTAGTGAGAACTCCAAGCATCGCCAGTAGTGTTAGGGGCAAGGGCACCCTAAGAAACAAAGTCCCCCAGCCTTTCCCCACAGGCTGTCCCCAGCTGATAAACTGGGCAGCTCCAATACCCAGAGCCATGGTTGTGCCTACTCACAGGCTATCTACCACAGCAGTACCATTTTGTTTTCCAATCAGCACCTTGGCCCCACTGTGAGGACCTGCTGAGCTTATGCTCCTGGAAGCATGCTGTCTGTGCCCGTCCCCTACCCCCTTTCCACATAGAAAGATATGTGGGCATTGAAACCAGACAGATCCAAACTTAAATCCTGCCATGTGCCTCACTATCTGTGTGACTTAGAAAGCAAGTATTTAACTTTACTTTGTCTAAGTTGCTCATTGAATGGAGGTTGTTTAGGGGAAAGCTAATGTGGAATAACTTTTAGAGAGGCTTTGTAGAGGAAGGTATGTGTTTGGGGCTAGATTTATACAGCAGTTATCATTTAAGCTAAGTAGTATTTAAAATGTGTAGCAGTGAGCATAAACTGAGTATATTATGTATACTTTTAAATTCTTAACATTAATTTCGAATGTTTTTAACCTGGCTATGCATGGACTAGTGCTTGTCTGTGGCTTGAAAAATTAGCACTGGAATTCTCCCTGTAGGCACCAGGTGGCGCTGCGGGTTAAAAAATGCCCATTCACCTTTGAGGAAGACTTGTTTTGCAATAGCAGTTCTCCTGCCCTGGTGGTGATGATGCCCAAGCCTTGCTCCATACTTCAGAAGCCACTCCATGGTGCCGGTGACATAGACAGGCTGAGTTTCTCTCATCTCTCACACCCCCTGATCTGATGGGTCCTCAGCATGCTGTTGGTCCCTCGTCAGTCCTGTCAGAAATGGCCTTTTCAGTGAGTTCCATCCTTGAAGAGTTCAGTGCTGGGACTGATGCGTTCAGAACAGAATGAACTAGAAGTCTGTGGTAATAAGGAGCTAGCACTGGAAGGATTTTGCCAGTGCTCTATGAGATAGCCCATATTCAGGCCCTTTGGATCCCAAAGCCTCAGATACCCACAATGATACATCTGGCTAGAGACCATCAGGGCCAGACTGCCCGGATACTAGGAGCCTTAGCAACTTAAGACAAAACCATGGACATTTCCTGTTTCTCCCAGCATTGAGTTCCTGTGCCTTACTGCTCTTAGCTTGCCTTAGAGAAGCATTCAATGCTAATACTCAGTTTTGGTTCCTCCCTCCCCCAGGTGCTAGGGATTAGGCCTGAGACAGCTGTGCCCCCTCCCTCCCTGCCCCCCCCCACACACACATGCTAGTCAAATGCTTGGCCACTGAACTACACCTGCAGCTCCAATCTGATCTTTCCTGGGTCCTTAAAATTCCGTCAAGTGCCCTGTAGAGGAAGAGAGCTTGACACTGGAGCGGGGAGGAGCAGTGTGCACTGTAAGGGCTATGCTTTAGTCTCACTCCAAGGGAGTGCCAGCAGTAGTGGGTTGTAGTTCCCATGGAGAATTAAGGCTTCCTGGGAGGGAGACTCACCAAGGAGGGGCAGCACCAAGATCAGCCCCTGACAGCACCTTCTTCTCTCCCTGTGCCTTCTTTTCTCGCCTAGCTTTTGCATTACTTCCTCCTGCTCCCTAACTGCAGATGGTTCTCGCAGAGTTCCCACTATGCAGAGACCCTGGAGCTGCCATAGTGCTGTCCTTGGACCCTGAGTATCTCTCCTGTGTGTCAGGACAGCCTTCGACTTGAGGTTTTGAAAACTGACTTGAGGTTTTGAAAAATCATCCTAAAGACAGGAAGGCCAATGCCAGTAGTTAGCTCCCACAGCAGGTGACTCCCCATCCAGACCACAGGTCCTTCCCTCTGGCTTCCCGCCGCTGGGTCACTCTCCTCTTTCTTTCTCTTGGACATCCGCTTCTTCTGTTGGTCCTCTGTCCTCAGCACTGGCCTTTTCCAGCCTTCTGTAGCCCGACTTGAAGCCCTGCTCTGTCTGCTTGTTTAACAGGATCTCAGGTAATTCTCTTCCCTATTGTGCCTGAGCACACTCTCACACTGGCAGTCCCAATGTAGGGACTTTGGGAATGGGCCCTTCCTGAATAAAGAACCCATAGTGGCCTGCCTCTTCTCCCTCTGCATCCTTTCTCCTTCCCTGCCATGTTGACTCTGCCCTCAGCCAAGAGGGAAGCACTCCCAGTGAGTTAAAGTCACCAAAACAAAATGGGCCCTGGTTGTCAAGACAACCACTAAATTACTGCCTCTCTTGCTTTGTGTTTTGCCTTTCTTCCTGGTGCTCCAGAGCTAAGAACTAAATGCCCTTCACTGCCCTTTCCCTGGGGCTGACTCAATAATCTTCTGAATGGGTGGCCCTTTTAATTACCTTCCCCTCTTCAGCCGAGGCAGGCTCGGGATAACTACCTGGAGACTGTGAATGAGCCAGACCTGCAGTTCACATGGGTCTAGGGAGAGGGAAAGGGGCATTGTGGGGCCTCTGGTGCTATAATGAAAGTATCCTGCTTAGTACACAGAGGTTACGCTTTGGCAGGATTGTGACATAACTGTTGTGTTAGCCCTAACTCCACTGGCTTCTCTCCAGTCCAGTTAGTTCTCTGGACCAGTGGCTTACAGTTTCTGACTTTGTTTCCATGAGCCTGCTGGGAAGGAGGGAAACTAAGGCATGAAGTGGAAAGCTCACTGTCTTCTGCTGCCCTGCTCTCTGGATCTGGTAGGGAGAGGTCACACGCGCACACACGGTCTCCTCAAACACACCTTCATTTTCCATCTTTCTCACTTGATCTTGATAACTTTGTGAAGCAGACAACATAGGCATCCTCCTCTTTTAAAAAGAAGGATGCCTAAACTGAGTTCATTCAGCTTTTAATGCTCAGTTCACCTTTTAATTAACTCTAACTGGTCAAGCCAGTCAGAGGTGTTTGAGGTTATGCTGTGTGTTACTAACCAATGGTGGCAGGGGAGGGCTTGACTGTCTTCAGGGGCACACTAGATTTGTGTAATAAGCTTTCAAATTAAAGTCTTAACAGAGTCACAGTGTCCAAATCGCGAACAAATGTGTGGAGATCACCCATGGCACTAAGTCTTCTTTCTCCCAGAACTCATAATCTACAAGTGTTTCCATTCCATGCTGTATTTGTTAGGAGGGGAGCCAACTTTTGATATTTGTCTGTGTCCCCACCCACCCGCATCCTGCTACATTCTTCTCTTCTTTCTAATTTAAAAACAAAACAAAACAAAACAAAAAACCCAACGGGTTGGAAGCAGCTTGGTGGTGTTCCATCCATCAGAGACACTTCCCAAAACACAGGGTGGCTTAGTCATCATAGACCGTTCTCTCTTGTGTTTGACTTTCAACCCTTTCTGCACTGGGCCCTATTTCCAAAAACATTCACAGAAGCCTAGGCACTTGTCTCCCTTTCCTGAGATTCACAGTGTGCAGAAAGAAGCCGTGGCTGGCCACTACCCCTTGCCCTTCAGCCCTGTCCCTTCCAACGGGATGCGTCAGTGCGTGTGACTTGCCATTGCATGCATTATTCATGATAAGGTCTTCATTCCACATTAGCTGACTTGTTACCAACTCACTCCTGACAGCATCACCATGCAGCTGGTTATCGTCCCACATTTTAATTTGATTGTTAGCTTTCAAAAAAGTCGTTATTAGGAAAGGAAATCTAAGGTTTATGGACTGATGTTTATGCAAATACAAACATGAAATGCAAATACAAAGTGTTTTTATATTGTACTTAGTCTGCTGCAGTGTTTGCTTTGTTTTGGTTGGTTGGTGGTCTGTTGTTTGGGGGTTTTGTTTGCTTGTTTTTTGTTTTGTTTTTCATACCAAGGGCTCATTATGTAGCCCATACTAGCTTCAACCTCTTGATCCTTGTAGTTCAACCTTGTAGTTGCAATCTTCTGGGTTGCGAGTGAATGTCACCATGCCCTTGGCTTGTTTATTTGTTTTGAGACAGTCTCACCTTTGTAGCCCAGGTTGGCCTCAGTGGTGCACCTCTTGCCTCAGCCTGAAGTGCTGGCGTTACAGGTTCATCCTGCCATATTTCATCTTGTCCATAGTGTTTTAAATCTCTTCATGGTCTCCTTTGCCATAAGAATGGATAATTAAAAGCTTGCCACTTGTTTTCTTCTTTAAATATATTGAGGTGTATGCTTTGTACAGAATTTGTTTTGACCTGTGGCCATAATCTTATAACTAGAAATTTTCACATTACAACATGTATGAACTGCTACTTACTGCTCAGCTACTCTGTTTCAAGGGTAGTAATTAAAAATACATTAAAAAGACCCCAAGTTCCCACAGTGGGAAGTTGAATATACAATAAGAGGTGCAAACTTATAAATGAGGAGTAGAGTAAAACTAAGGCTTTTATAATGGAATTCTGTGTGACTCAGAGAAAGCCTAAGCAGTCATTTGTGAGAAGCGCAGAGAAGGCCTCCAGACCAGGTGAAAGTGGAAACAGAACTTCAAGAATGAGGAGAGTTGACATCAGATGTGAAGGTGCAGAGCATCAAAGCAGAACAGAAAGAGTGTGGCCCATCTTTGGTTCTCAAGGGAGCTAAATGGTTTGGAGTGTACCACATGCAAGATGGATGAAAGCTCACTCCCACGGAGTCTCAGGAAGAACATAGCATCTGTGTACCACTTGATGAGATACAGTTAACAAGCATTCATCATGGTGACATGACCATGTTGGCAATTTGGAAAAATCACTTTAATGATGCTGTAGACGATGAATGGAAAGGGGCAAAGTTGGAGCCAGGGAGACAAACTAGGAAGAGTTAAACTGAAAGGGATGAAAGTTGAGAAGCTCAGCTTTGGCCACTGCGATAGGTTTGTGACATGTTGAAGTGGTAGGGTGTGCTGTTGGATTGGGGTCAAGGACAAGAAGAAGTCAAGAATGACTTTCCCAGAGATTCTGCCTTGTGGGTTGAGACTATAACAAATAGAATGACAAAATCATTCTGAACAATGTATCCGATGGTGTCTGAAAGACTGGCACTGTCTAACTCAGCAGCTCTGACTTGAATGCAAGAGAACACACTTGAAGAAGCACAGGCTCTGTCTCTAATAATTACTAGACTGTAAATAGAAAATGTAAGGCCTAGATAATATATTTGCCTGTAAGTCCGCCTTTAGTTTTTGTTTTTTTGAATTGCTTGTTTATTTGTTTGTTTGAGGTAGGGTTTCATGTTTCCCAGGCTGCCCTCAGTGCGTAGCTGAGAATAACCTGGAAGGTCTGATCCTGTTCCCTCCACCTCTTGAATGGTGGGGTTACAAGTATGTATCACCACACCCAGTTTATGTTCGGTGCCATAGTCTGTGGTAACTCATGTTGGATTCTGACCAGAGATTTCAGAAAGTATAGAAAGAAAGTCTATATTTACTCTGTAGGAGACTGTCACTCAAGGACAAGGAAGAAGTTGAAGGTGATAGATAAAGTAAAAACTGGAAAAGAGTTGCTTCATTTGGAAAATCAGAAATGGATGAGAGACACTAAGATTCATAAAAAAAAAAAAAAAAAAAAAAAACAGAGTGAGATTTTTCAAAGCCTACTGCTTTATGAGCTACATAGCCAATGGAATTGAAATATTGGCACCAGAAGCATTCTTGAAAGTTCTAGGACAGAACTGAGTTAGATAGTAGACAGTTTACTGTGTGTGTCACTATTAGGCTAAATGCTCCAGGAAATAGCCTAATGAGTAAGTCAGATGTTTGCTCTCTGAGTCACACATCATACTCTTTTGGCACTTATATGAGACTATGTCAGTACACAGGTTCCTTAAGTATGTGAACAAATTAAACACGCAAGTCCAATGAGGGAAAATAGAAGAATCAGCATCTAGCGAGATCAAGATAGATATTGAGATCAGATAGAGAGGGGATATAGACTGAATAATTCAGATCAAGTAGTAATGTACCTGATAAAAACAGTGACTGGCTAGCACACTAATGTGCAGAAGGAGCTAAGGCTGTAACTAAATATTAGGAAAGAATGCTCCTTAAAAGAGCCAGCAATTGATTTCAAAGCCACACTGATCATTTGGAATAGATGCTTCCATTGAGAAAGCATATATTCACTCACAACAAACAAGTGGGTCTATATTCTAGGCTGTGTAATTACTGTTTTGGTTTCTTTGAAAGGAAAATGAACAATAAGAATGAATGAACATGATGAAGATAGAATTGAAGATTATAGTAAAAATGGAAATAATAATGATACAGTATTTAAAGTCTTTTGTGTGTTTTGTTTTTGTACTAGGAGTTGAACCCAGGCCATGCATATGATATACAAGCTTCTACCCCTGAGCTGTGTTTCCAGGCCATAGACACAGCTCAGCTAACCTGCACCTTGTAACCCCCTCCACTCCTCCTTTTCAGCAGTTGCTTCCTCCATGTACCACCACAACTTGCTTTACCAGTTTCAAATCCAGGTACCTACCATAGATGAACCCAGTCTATGAGACTAGATGAATTTATATTTGCCACTAGAGATTCAGGGTCCATAAAAAATGATCATTTGTGATCATTTGGAGCTTTATTGCACATGGACAAATGGCCTTACCTTTAAAAAAAAAAAAAGTGGATAAAGGTTATGGGCCCTGACATCTATCTTTGGAAGTTTCTGAAACACATTATGGAATAGATGTTATCTGAACACTCAGGAAAGGAAACAGTGAGTCCAAGATAATGGGATGGACTCCGTAGGGAACATTCCCTGGCTGGTTATGGTAGCTTCTTTGACAGGATTATGAAAGGAAAAGGTGATGGTTACCTATGTTTGTATTTCAGCAGTTGTTTGTTTGCTACAATATGCCTATAGATTAAGATGAACATACTTAACCAGGATCAATTAGCACTTTAAAGTTGTTTGTGGCTAGTTCAAGTGGGTTTTGCACACACACACACACACACACACACACACACACACACACACACAGAGAGAGAGAGAGAGAGAGAGAGAGAGAGAGAGAGAGACAGAGACAGAGACAGAGACAGAGACAGAGAGACAGAGAGGAGAGAGAGACAGAGACAGAGAGACAAAGACAGAGAGACAAAGACAGAGGGAGACACAGAGACGGGGAGAGGTGCGGGGAGGAGGGAGGCACTGGGTGGAGCATTGTTCCTCCCTTTCTTCTCTTCAGTGTTTCTTTCATCAGTAACTTTGGAAGCAACTCAACCCTAGAGGAATGACAAAATGTGAATTCAAAAAGATATGAAAGCTTGGTATTATTATCTAAGATGACAAAATAGAATTTGGATGAGATACATATAAGCTAATATTTAGGTGTTTTGTTGGTGGTGGTGACATTGTTGTTGAGTTTTCTTCTTTTTGGTTCTTTGAAACAGGGTCTCTCTGTATAGTTCAGATTGACCTGGGGCTTCCAATCCTATCTGGTTCTAGCATTATAGGCGTGTACTACCATTCCTGAATACTACATGTCTGTATTACACAATTACAGCTTAAGGCTGTGGATGTTTTTAAAGGTACATATGTCCACTTATAGTTTCAACTGACTGAAAACACAGTGTCAATTGGTGCTTTTTGGGTATGCCCAGAAGTCTTGGACTGTCACAGCTGACATAGAGCATCTAAATCAAAGGCAGCTCTGCTCCCAGCATACTCTGCTCAGGTCACTTCTCAGGCACGTTTGGTTCTGGGCACTCTAAGAAATGAATCATGACGCAGCACAAATCCAGAAGATGAGTCAGGATGAGAAGTCCATTTTCTCCATCATTCAAAACATCATCAAGTGGCTTATGGGTACCTAACTTTGAGGCTAGAAGAGTCAAGTACATATAGCTTATAATAGAAATGTAAGAGATGAATGATTACTGAATTAAAACTGTAATGTACATTCTTTAGAGATAGATTTACTTGTTAATCCAGAGGGTAGAACTAAAACAAGTGACTAGAATTTACAAGGAGACAATATTTAAAGAGTACTTTTAATATACTAAAATTATACCTTTAATTAAGCTTCCCTAAGGTCACATTGCTAATGAATGGCAGAAGTAAAATAAATACCTATTTCTAGACTCAAAAGACAAGCCTTGTTTATTCCTTAAACTTACAGAGTGTCCCTGCTTTGGAAGGCGGTTGAATAGGATAGGATAAGTTCCCTTCCAGTTCTTCTGTAACCCGCCTCTTGCAAAGGCATCTCATTGTTCTCGGCATGCCCATGTGTAGACTTGGCGAGAGTGAGAAAGGTCACCTCTATGGCTCAACATAAGATTTCTGGGAGTTCCTCACTTAAGATCCTTGCATTCTCAATGCATATTAAGTTAGCATCTCTGACTTAAGGATTCCCAATAAAAAGCAAAAACAATGGCTGCTTGGGTCTGGAGAAATAGCTCCAAGGCTAAGAGCACTTGCTGCTCTTCCAGAAGTCCTGGGTTTGATTCGCAGCACCTACGTGATGATAATGCCAGTCCTAGTGGATATGACATTCTCTCCTGGCCTCTGCAGATACCAGCCATGAATGTGGTGCACAGATATACATGGAGGAAATACACCTATATGCATAAAGTAAATCTAATAATGTACATATTGCCTATAATTCTCAAAGAATTGTTAAAAATATTTTTTATAAAATCATTGCCTATTTGCACTAGATATAAAAGTAAGAAACCAGATTCTTCAGTTGTAGCCAGGCATGTTGCACATGCCTTTAATCCCAGACTCTTCACTTGTAGTGTTTAGGAGGATTAAGTCTTGTTTTGAAGGACGTGCCTTTGAGATGTGGACCCATGAAGCATGGATCTAAACACAAAAGCAAAGTCACAGAAGGCTTGTACATACTTTGTAAGCTAATTTAGATTCCACAATAGGCACATGGCAGAAGAAGCTGGGGATTCTCGCCCTCGGAGCTCATTTCCTCCTCATTCTTCTCCCATAGAGGACAGGAAAGGATGGTGACCTAAATACACAGTCAGGGGGCAGCACTGTTGAACTTTCTCAGACACAGCTGAGGAACTTGGGCCTGGCTGCTTATCAGACTGAGAAGAGTAAAACTGCCAGCTGAAGGCAGGGCTTGTGAGTAAACACAAGAAGGGGCCATGGCAGGAAAGGGGGCTGAGGAAGGAGTCAGAGGGAAAGAAGCTGCTTTATCAAGTGTGACATCGGCCAAAGCAACCTACTTAATGGGAAAGGCCAGGTCCCCGCTGTGCTTCCCCAGGGCCTGCCTTCTCTCCCACTCTAGAGACTGGTGCTCCTGAGCAGTGAGCCAGTGCTCAGTGTGCTAAGTATGTAACTTGCAGGGTAGCATGAGGTGGCCAGTGTCTCTAGGAAATGAAAAATAGCTTGGGTGTCTCAAAATTCCCAGTCCATTATACTGTATTATCCTATTAAAATGTCTGAAAACTTCTGTCCGTGGTAAGAGTCAAATTTTATATTGAAACTTTTTACTGAGTGCACATATGTACAGCATGCATACAGGTATACGTGCATATTTAATATATATATATATATATATTCATAGGCACATGCATGCTTAAGAAACAAAAGTATTTTATGTGTATAATGCACTTATATATTTTCTATTCAGTTTCTCTTTAGACTTCTTAAATCGTTGATACAAATGATAACACATATTCTCTAATGATGTCCAGCCATAATTTAGAGTATATTGTGTTTAACTGCCAAGCCTTTAGAAATCACTGTGAAAGTAACAGGATGCATTGGATCTAAAAGACCCTAAGTCTAGGGTAGTAATTCTCAGCCAAAGCCACTTTATTCTCCAGGGACGTGTGGCAATGTCTGGAGATACTTTTAGTTGTCATAGATACCATCTAGTTAAGGTAGAAGGACTGAGATATTAGTTTAACAGTTCCTAATGTGCAGAACAGCCCCTCACTGTGAAGAATTAGCAGTCAAGCCGTCAGGAAGTAGTATGGCTGAAAACCTCACTCCAAGGGTCATAAGATGAGTCGCTTTCAAATGGTAGACAGATGTCCACATCCAGAAAGGCAGGTCATCAAAGGCCAGCTTTAACCTGACCGTCTTTTTGTTGTTCTTTTCCTCTCTTTTCTTTGAACTGTATTTATTTGGTATCTTACAATGAGGTTGAAACATCATCTTCTTGGGCTGAGGTACAGCCCGGTAGATAATTAAGAGAGCTGTTATTTTCTGTCATTTAGAATACCCTGGGAATCTTTGTTAGGATATTACTATTACACATATTTTCTAGTTCATGATGACTCCACAGTCATTTCTCATCTGTGTAAGCCACATCAATCCAGGACCTTTCTCACTAAGCCTGCAGCTCTCTTAGGCAAGAAAAGAGAGGGAACTCAACTCCTTCCGTTAAACATGGTCTCCGGTGTCTTCTCCCCTCCCTTGTGAGACTTGATTCTGCTGTTTGGATGGGAAGTGACCTTCTACTAACCTTGATGTGCCATTCTAAGCCCTGGTATTAAACCGTCTCTGCTTTAGGCCCTACTCCATTTCTCTATTTGTAACTATTTCAGACCAGGTTCTCCTGAACATGGAGTCACGTGCATTCCTCTGTAAGTGCAAGCCCTAATTTTCACATACTCCTTTATTCCTGGCATAGCAGGAGCCCCTCCAGTGTCCCAGCTGTCCCAGTGCAGCCTATTGTTTGTCCTTTTTTGTTCCTGTTGCTTTATTTTGTTTTGAATTTTGGTCATGTTATTTGTTGTTCTGGAGTCTCCTAATAAGGCTTCCATTCAGAGATGGCTTAACAGATTATGCTTGTGAGTGGGGGTTGGGTGTTGAAGGGATCAAGGTAGAGTGACAGAAAAAGACCTCTCTAAATCAAATATCAGACCTGGAATAGTGATGAGAAATAAAACCAGTGCTGCTGGAGACTATTCTCTGCCGTTTATTTTAGTGTGTTTACTTCATACGTCTTGGGTTACGTAAACAATAGTATTTGTGTTAGTAAATGATGCAGCAGAAGTGACTTCTGATAACTAGTGAAGAGATGTGTGTGTTTATAGCCACCTTGAAACTTTAGATTGAGGTTAGCCCAAGGGTGAGTGAGTGGGCTATGGTGGCACACTCCCATAATCCCAGCATCAGAGGGTAAAGGTAGGAAGATGACAAGTTCATGGTCAGTCTGGTTACATGAGTCTAGAAAACCCTATACAGTACATCAGTCCCATCCCTTTACTTTAAGGGAGCTGTAAAAATACAGATCTCCTTTTAACCTTTCCATTCCTGTGTTAAGAATAGAATAAGACAAGGCTGGAAAGATGGCTCACCAGTCAAGAGAACTTAATGCTCTCCCAGAGGATCATGGTAGGTGGCTCCCAACCTCCTGTAACGCTAACTCCAGTACTCATTGTTCATGATGAGCTGCCACCCTAGCCTCCAGCTCAGGAATTGTTGACGGGGACCAGAAAGTGAGTCAGGGCTGGGGAAAACAGCACTGCAGGGAAAACCACCTGGACAAGAGGGAAATTCTGGAAAGAGCAAGTGTTTAAGTCACATGAAAGCCATGTGGCTTGTAAGATCCACTCTTGAACCTCCGCCACCTCCCCTCTGTAGACCTGATTTCTTTTCTGTTTCTGCCAGTATGCCCCAGTCTTGTTTCAGACACTCCTAGGGTTGGCTTCAGAGCCTTCAGCAGATCAGCTCTGTACCTCAACTTTGCCCTGCTGCCCACTGACTGTGTTCCTCTAGCTTGGAGTTTCCAGTTCTCACCGACAGGACAGTTCTGCTGCTTTGTCTCCCCATATTTAAATCACCAACTCAGCCACATCACCAGGAGCTGAATTGTGCCTTTTTGGACTTTGATTCTTCTCCCCTACGTTCATCACATTTGAAGAGTTGTAGTCAGACTTGTATACATTCGAGCTTTGCAACATACTAAAGTTGTTTGTAACCCATATCTCTGCATGAGAAGCTGACTTCCTGTGCAAGAAAACAAAGAGGACACCCTTGGCATAATGAAATTGGAGGTACTATTCTTATTGAATAAATTAGTATAGACTCAAAAGTAGCCAACTCTTGTCCTCTGACCCATGCTCAGAAGATGGCTGAGGTACCCAGGTGCACTCTTGTGTAAGGAAAGATTACATGGATCGGAGGTTGCTTGGAAGAGTTTGAATCCTTGCATCACTAGCCCCAGAAGACAGAAATAGAGGCAAACTGGCTTATTTCATGCTGATGTGAATGAGAAGCTGGGCTAAATTTCATCCTGGTTAATGCATCTTTTGCAAAGAGTCTCCAGTCTCCTCAGAGATCCTTGTTCGCAAGACTTTGCCCATTCCCTCCAGACTTAGATGAGAGCTAGCACACGTGGTTCACCTTAGTAAGAAGTGCAAAGTGTACGTGGCTTTCCGTGAAGAGGGAGTCCTGGAGCCACTTTATCCCCTGCAGAGAACCTGATCAGGTCATTGCAGCCACCTCCCCTGGGTGCTGCTCTGCTATAAACAGGAACAGGAATTCTTCGTGCCACTGGATCCCTCTTGCCAGGCGGCTTAAGCTTGCTGAATGAACAGCCCTGTGAAAAAGAGCTGTGGCCCTAATAATAACAGATGCGATCCTGTTGGCTATTCTGGGCAAGAGCGGCTTTGTGCCGCTCTTGATCTCTATCGATGCCTGCCATTCTTGCCCTGCTGTTACCTTTGGACTTCCTATTCTTAGAATCGGTTGTGAGCCCTGGGCTTGGGGGATCGCAGCCCCCAGGACTGGAATCCCCAGCTTGAGTGGAATGCAGACAGTCTGACAGAATGGAGGTTAAATAAAGTTTGCCCTGTCGGCCCCTCTTCTCTTGGATGGACGACAAGTAATTTGGATATAAGGACAGTGGCATGAACTGCCATGCCATGTGATCCCAAACAATCCTCTGGACGTAAGTAGAAGTGGTCTTCTTGGATGGTCCATCTATGACCAGCATAGCCATGCCAGTCTCCAAGGAGATATGTACTAAAGAGGCCTCAACAGTGACTGTGACACTAAAAACATACAGAAACAAAAAGAATAATGTTAGCACACCTGGATTTTCAGCGGCTCTCCAGAATTTGCTTATCTGCTTCTTAACTTTTGTTCGAAAGTAAAACAAAGGGGAAAGTCTTTATAACCACGAAAACAGATGTCGGTCAACAAACATATCTTGAGCTACAAGGTACTTTGGAGAATTCTCAAGAAGTCCAAGACATAGAACTCTTGTGGTACTGACAGTCTAGTTAAAAAGTAAAGCTATAAATCATGGGAAAGGAAGTCATATTCCAGAGTGAAATATTAGCCACACACCTTTGCCACAGCATCAGGTGCCAAGGGGGGGGGCATCAGAGGAGAGCTCTTCTGTCTGGGCCTCTCGAGGGGCATTTCCTGCAGCAGTTTAAGTGAGGCTTTACAGATGCAGAGAAGAGAGACTTGAAGCAATGTGTGGGTACAGGACATCCTGAAGACAGGTCAGAGGCCATGCAGGTCCCCCTGACCATGCCAGATTGGCAAAGAGGGAGAGTAAGAGATTGTGTGAAAGTCACAAAAGCCTTAATTCCTGGGTAATGTGTACAGGTTACCGAGGCCACAGTGGTTCTCACTAGAGGATAGATGGAGGAGTCAGGTGCATCCTTGCTCCAAAATAGGGGCCCCGTTGCCCTTTTCTGCAGTGCTTGTCTTCAAATGGTGTGCGTGCTCCCAGTTGCTGAGGTGGCTAGGTTTCTATCACGGTGGTCCGTGCTGACTGGCTGCTTACCTGCGTTACGCTCTGTCCGTCCATTAGGATGACTATAAGAAAATGTAGAGACGCTTAGAAACATCCACTTTCCACCCTTCTCAGGGCTGAGAAGTCAGAGTCCAGGTGCTGACAGACTCAGTAGTATGCCTGCCTTTTGATTCAGGGGCTCTGTGTCCTGCCTATGTTCTTACATGGTAAAAGGTGGACCATCTGTTTGGAGGTTTGGGTCTCTTTGGAAAGGGCAGCAGTCACCTTCACAAGGGCTGTGGCCCATGACCTAGTTACCTCAGAGCCCATGTTTGTGAATACTGTCCCTTACTTCATATTTGAGTCTGAAAGGAAAGGTAGACATCTGGCCCACTGCCTTGAAAACGCCTGGCTTTTCTGAACTTTCTTCTTTCTTCTACCACAGGTGGCTAGAAGTACAGGTGGCTAATCTAACATGTCCCCAGCGGTGGGCACAGTACCTCCGGCTTCTTCGGGAATCTATCTGGCCTGGTGGAGTGCTGCCCAAGTTTCCACGGCCTGGGAGGACTCAGGCCCAGAAAGCAGCTACTGAGAAGCAGGCTTTGCAGAGCTTGATGGGTATCCTGCCAGGTAATGGACCAGTGAGACAGTAATACTGGCAATGTATATATTTTTCTCCTACCCTGCTCTGTCACCTCCACCTGACATCTTTCCTCATCTCTGGAAAGGCCCTTAATATCCCATTGAGCCATGTCTCCAGCTGATGGAAAGACGGTCACTGCTGTGGCTCTCTTACTTCTCACTCACGTGATGGCAAGGGAGCAGAAGGACCATCTGGACCACAGACACCAGGGGACAGCTCTGCAGCCATGGGGATCTAAAACTGGGGTCGTTCCGAGAAAGCTGCTACTACAACAGCAGATCTCAGCACCATTCCCACACGTGAAAATGCCGGGTTCTCTACAAACTCGTGGTGTTTGAGAAATAGAGAGCATCGTGTCTCCTGCAGAGCTCATACCTGATGAGTTGTGTCCTTAGCAATAGAAAAAACACAGCCCGAGAAGGGTTTTTTTTTTCTTGTGTTGTTTTTCAAGGGCAGGGAAGGCAGGGTATTGCCTGAGGCTGTGGTAACCAAGGAAGAGTAATGAACTCAGCTGTGGACAACCAGCGTGAGTTACCTTTTCCAACCTAAACCGTGACTTCAACTCCCGCCAGCCCCCGCACCTTTGTGGCAAGTTGCAAAGCCTTCTTGAGGATCCTTCTTAGTTACATACTTAAAAACTATATTTTCGTGATGTTTCTCTGCTCTGTGGGGGTTTTTATTTGGCTGTGTAGCATAGGGCTCTTCCAGAAGTAGCCAACCTGTGCGATGGCAGAAGTTCCGGGAGATGCTCCTCTGTGATTCGGAGGCTGAAATGGTAACACAACTGTCCTATTTGTTTTCTTCCTTCAGATTTTTTAGTAGAAATCCTGGGGGTGAACAAGTGCTGGCTGAGCTGGAGTCTAGTGCTGGAATCGTTCCAACATCCCCTCATCAACAGGTAGGCTGGAGCGTGCAGTTAATAAGCACAGAGCCCACTGCATTTGACTTGTGCTGACCAAGGGTCCAGGATCCAGATTCTGCTCACATTCTGTAGAAGCCATGCTGCCACCTTCTGAGCAGGTGGCTTCATGGTGCTAAGCTGCTGGAGGACCAGCCACTGTTTGCATCTTGGAGAATTCAGTTCAGACCCTAGCATGAGCCACTAAGAATGCCCTGTTCAGCTCCATGCAAGAATAGTTCTTGTGACTAAATGTCATAAAACGCCACACTTTTGACACAATTACATTAGCACTTCAGCACTATACTGAAGAAGTGTGCTCAATGGTTTTCCCCAGCATCTGCAAGTCCCTGTGGCAGGAACATACCCTGGCCTTTGTAGGTCAGGCTATGTGATGACTTTCAACACAGCTTCTCAGCATCACAGCAAAGCTGAGATTAGTATTGAGATCAGAAATTGTCATTGTATAACAGGATATAGAAGAGATAATACGAGTGGAATCCTATAAAGGGACTAGAAGGTCGAACATTTCAGAAGAGCTAGGTTCCATCTCTAAGGCAGGAGGTCTTCAGGAAAGTATCAAGTGTCCTTGCGCCTGTCCCCGCAGCCCCAGGCCTACACCAGTAGGTCTAATCTCTCAACCCTCAGTCCTAAGGATCCAGTTCATGGAGAGCAGTCCCAGGCCTTCACAAGCCACAGGCAACTGTGATCTGACATCACAGCAATCCTTCTCAATTCCTTACAGTCATGCTGATGTGCTGGCCTAACTGTAGAGAATGCCATTTTACCCAGTCTGCCCTCAAGTGCTGGCCTTGTCTTTGTTAAGCTGTAGCTTTCAGTAGTGCAATAGGCATTGACTCCTGGCCGCTGCCTTACACACTCTGCAGCTCTGTAAGGCAGGTCCTCTTCTCAGTTGGTTGTTCTGTGCATTTGTTTCAGACATTTGGTTTACTGCCTTGGAGACATCATCCTGGAGTTCTTGGACCTCAGTGCTTCTGTTGAGGAGTCTACCCCAACCACCTCAGCCTCAGATTCCCCAGGCAACCTCAAGAAGATGACTGTTCCCACTTAGCTAGAAGTTATTCACAGTCTCCAAAGGCCTGAAGAAGAGAACTGTTCACCCTCTCAGAGACCGCCCTCTCCCTCTGGAGCTAGGCTAGCTCAGCTGGCCTCCATCTCAGTGGCTCACTTCTCCTACCAGGTCTCCCTTGGTAACGTGTGACAGGGCCATATAGCCGACTGTATGTGTATCTGTTTCCATAGTCTTGTAGCATGTGGATTGCTGCTGGAGAGGAGGTCTTGTTTCTTTGGGAACAGAAGTTGGAAAGCAGAGGCTTCTCCTTTGCTTTCTCCCCACCATGGTTTGCCAACAGCAAGGCCCTGCACATGTGTGCACATAATCCACCAATGCATAAGCATTGGGTAGTACAGGAGAAAAACTATAGCCAGATTTCCTGGGAGGAGAAACCGTCCCCTGAGCTCCCTTTTCCTACCTGGAAACTAAACATTCATTCAGGATCACTCCCTTACCCTGCCTAGTTTCCCAACGATTCCAGAAGAGGGGAGGAAAGTATGTCTCAAGGGACTTCTTGCTCTTTGGCTATTATCTGGCATGGGGGACTTCTAGAGGATGTCAGGCACATCCTCTTGGGTGGCTATACTTTCCCATGCAGAAAGCTTCAAAGCATGCTGTCAAACTGTGGCAAATCCTCCCCACACCCTTTCCTGTAAGGATTACACAGTAATTTCCTCAACTTTCCTCCCAGCACCTACCCGAGAGCAAAGGAATTTGGATTTGTAACTTTCCCTCTGTCTCAGCAAAAGTGCATGGCAGGTTCCATAGTTAACTTCCATATTTCCAAAGAAAAGGGAGAGTACTGTTCCATGCCTGAGGGGTACATGGAGTAGAAGGCAGGGATAAATGGTGTCCTTTTGTAAGATTTTGGCAAGAATCCTTTACTCTGAACACATACTCTAGCAAACTTGCAGGATACAGATGTACTTTCTGTTCCTTAAAGATTGAATTAGCCCTTAGGAGTCCAGCACTAAAAGCAGAATTCTCTACATCCATTGGGAAGATGAAGCAACTCAGAGCAACTGTTAGAAGAAAAGGGAGTTGGGAGGGAAAGTCACAAGGGAAGGGTTGCTGCCCAGTAAATGCATACTAGTAGCTAGTTGCCCTTCAAGTGGTACCAGTGGGAAACTGTAGCCAACCCTCAGCTCATTAGCATCTGAGAGGCTCTAGCCCTTTCACTAAACCACAGGGAGTCATGAAGAAAGCCTGGTGGGAAGGGGGGCAGGCCTCAAGAGCCAGCATCAAGGTTTTCACAGGCTCTTGAAGTATGTGATGAGAACACAATTAAAGTTGTTCATAGAAAAAAAGTTGTGAAACTGTGTTGCTCTCCTGTCCTGAGAGGCTTGTACCTGTACATTACCCTCTGATATGACTGGGAGGGTTGGCATGCTCTTCTTGCCTAAAAGCAAAAAGGTGAATGAGGTGAAGTTTCTTCGCCTTTTCTGGCCTTGAAGCTTGACTTGATGACCCCAAAGTTCTTGAAGTATCCCCTTCCCTTGGCCCTCAGAGGCAGAGGCAATATGTTGTCCTCTGAGTACCTGCTAGGGGTATGGCTCCAGGGAACACCTTAGAGCTGGAGCTGCAGCTCCCGGGGCAGGGACACTTTATTCTGTATTGGTAGAGTGAGCAACCCTGATTTCTAGAATTCTTCTCTCCCTTGCACCCACCCCTCCACATGCCCATAGCCACCAATGTCGATTTGAATCTCCTACCAGTCCTGGTGCACGTGCACATGTGCACAAAACACTGTTATAACCCACCACACCCTGAGTTCACATGGCAATGAAGCCTAGGGATCTGGTCATGCTTGCAACCCAGAGAGCGTCTCTATATTTCATTTTATAAAGGAGATCCCATTTTCATTCCACTTACCCCCAAAAGAAAGCTATCCTCAAGAGGGAAATGATAAATATAACCAGGGAAATAATCAAAACCCATCTGGCTTTGAGGAAGACCTGCCAAGTTTGGGAAGCAGGTTTAGACAAGAGCACCAGCGTATGCGAGAGCCATGGGTGTCAGGATGATGCTCCAGACTGGTAGTGGGAAAGAAGGAAGACTGAGCTCAGACAGACCCACTTCATTTCCTTCCTGTTTGTGTTTTTGGCATTTGAATGGCTCAGTTTGTTCATTTAATTCAGAATATTAATATGTGAAATAAGACCAACACCCATTCTGTCTTGATTGTACATCTAGTAAAAAAAAAAAAAAAATGAGGAATGGACAGACACTGAGCTCTTTCTGCCATTTTCTAAATGTGATCCTTGCCATTATTTATTCAAGTTCAAGAAAGCTGTATTTAGTTATACAATATTATATAAATATAATATATAATAGCCCACAGTTTTTATTTTCAAGCTTCTGGATTAGGTTTTGTAGAACCTAGAAGAAAAACACACTCCTAAATTTGAGCATAGGAACATGTACAAATTTAATATTAACAGAAGTTACCCTGACTTCCATGGTGAAGTTTCCAGCATACAACATGATCCTTTGTTGTAAGGAAGCCATGGAGTTTTGCCTATAAACACTGGTGGACACCATGTCTCTAGAGCATTTCCATCATGCAGTAACTATGACTTTATACTCGGTGAACAGCTAACTCTCCTGTCCCGTGGAGGGTGGTAGATTTGATGGTTGCCATCCCACTTTCTGCATCTCTATACTACAAGTGAGTGGAGTTGTGTAGTGTGTGCCCTATTAAATGGCTTCTCTCACTTAACATTGTGGCTTCTGGTTCACCTATGTTGTAGCATGTGAAAAGTTCAGTTTTTTGCTCAACAATGTTCTATTTTATGGATATGGCACCTTTTCTTCATCTGTTCATTCACCCATGGACATTTAGCCTGCTGTCATTTCTTAGCTATATAGTCATCGTATTTTGGTTTTTGAAGCACCTTCACACTGTGCTATTTTGCAGCTACATTTCTGCCAACAGTGTATAGGGGTGTGTGCACTCATACCTATGGCAGTGCCTTCCTCACACATGTAGGGTGCAGCCCCACCGTGGTTTTCATTTGTATAACCCAGATCTTCTTGTGTCCTCCATTGCTTTACTCAGCTCATAGCACCTAACAGTCATTAGGTCCTAGAGAAGATGACATTGTGAACATAGCCCCTGGCTGTATGAGTTAGGGTGTTCTGGACAAGAACGAAGGTGCTAGAAACATGTGTTTTCTTCCATAGAGTCAGCTCATAATTAATTGAGTCCAAGGGGCTCATTGGTTCAACAATCCAGCATTCAACATGATCCTTTGTTGTAAGGAAGCCATGGAGTTTTGCCTATAAACACTGGTGGACACCATGTCTCTAGAGCATTTCCATCATGCGGTAACTATAACTTTATAGTTATAGGTACAAGAACTGTTTTGTTCTTTGTTTTTCTGCCCTCCCATCCTGGACATTTAAAGTCTGTCCTGAGACTCCCTAATCCCTGCCTACCTGTATTTCCTGACATCCAGACCCACTGCCTGAAAGGGTAGGGCATCTCTTCCAAAGAATGAGGGATCCATTCAGGCACCCCTCCAGGAACCTTCTTACTTATTACCCCCACCCCCAGTGGTGTCCATGCACGTTATGAATGGTTGGCGTGCAGTACTATTTATTCCCAAGGACACGGCAAGTACTAAATGAAGGTCAGTCAGGTAAAAGAAGAGTTTACCAAGAAAGAAGCAACGTGTGGGCATTGATAGACGCTGCCTCCCTAGGGAGTCATTCTACCTATAAGTCTCCAGTGGAAGTCTAAAAGTTGTCATTTGTTGAGGTCATTGCTTGAAGCACTTTGCATACCATCACAGAAGTCAATACTGTGGGGTGAGTTCTGCCATGTTCCATTTTATAGAGATGGAACATAATATATCAGTTGACTCATGACACATCAGTTACTTATAAGGAAGTAACAGACCCTAGATACAAATCTCATCAGTCACTCTCCAAGCACACTTACATGACTACACAAGCAAAATCCAGCCAGGTTCTCATCTTTTGAGGACTCTCTAGCCTAATACAGTAGCCAGAAAGCTGTAATGGACCAGAGAGCAAATGTTTCAGGCATTGCAGCCGCATCCTTGGCTGTAACCACTCAGTTCTTCCATGGCAGCATGAAAACAGCCACCAACAATTCATTTGTGTTCCAGCAAAGTGTGAATTAAAAACATAGGCAGCTGGCCAGTCTTGATCCGTGAGCAGTAGTTTGCAGAGCCAGTCCAGCAGTTAGAAGACTGCTACTCAAGCTGCTATGCCTGCAGTTCACCTGGCATCTTGTTTTGTTTTCTTTTGTTTTAAGGCAAAGTTTGACTTGGTAGTCTGAGATGAGACTCAGTAAAAAAACAGATGCCATGATATGAGATGTTGACACACTTCCCACCCCTTGGCTGAGGAGGCAGGTGAAAGGCTTCTTTTGAAAACCCCAGCAGTGTCTGTCATATGCCCTTCCTACCACAGAAATATGACTTTCCCCAGATGAAGGCTAGCCTGCCCTGGATAGGAAAGGAATGGGCCCCAGGGAAGGGCTGGTCACTGGCAAAGAGGGAACTATGATGCTTTTGTAGTTGAAGGCCCAGCTGGACAAGCTCTGCCATAGCGTGGCCTCCTGTTTCCTTTCCAATGGAAATGCCAGAAATCACAGGACAGTCATTCTCACTGCCTTTGTGGAAAAGAGAATGAGACCATTGAAGGGTGAAGTTCAGCTACCAAGCCCGTATCACTACAGAAAGAGGGGGAGGGTTCTCAGGAGTGCATCCTGAGGGAGGGGCATTGTTCCAGGCATCATTCCACATCCTGAGCCTTACCTGATACTTCCCACTACACAGACAACACTACATGCCCTTTTCAACAGGCCCAGGGTTGCTTGCTAGATGGCTCAATGGTTAAGTGAGTACTATTCTTACAAAGACCCAGAGCTCAGTTCCCAGCACCCATATCAGGCAGCTCACAAACTGCCTGTAACTCTAGCACTAGGATGCTCAGCAACATCTCTTGGATTCTGCTGGCACCTGGACTCACACACGCACATGCTCCCACACAGATCTCCACCTATCTACATAATTTAAGAATCTAAACCCAAAAAGGATGTTTAAGCACCATGAAAGAAACAAGGGAACCTTGCTAGGACCCCTTCCTGTGGCAAGGTGGCAGCAGTGAGTGAGCAGAGTCTGCACAGAGCTGCCAGGGATACTAGGGACACCAAGTGACCAGGCAGATACACAGAGCTGCTCTTGCTCTAACTGAGGCCTCCCACTGCTTCCCGTTGCTTCTCCCCTGCCTCTTGTCCGAAGGTCCATGGCAACCCTGCCTCTTTGGAAGCAGAACAAGATTGTAGCAGGAGGAAGAGAATGGCTTCCGATGTCTCCTCATGTGATGCTGGATTTTTCCAAATACCACCTCCTCTGTTCTGGCCTGGACTGCAGGCATGACTGCAGAAGGCGGTGCTACAGGCTCTGAAATGTGAATGGTTGAGAGTTGGGAAGGAGAAATGAATGGATAAAAGGAAGAGCTAAATCCAGATCCAAATGTAGAATGCATTGCTGTCTTTTGAGACAAGGTCCCTATACAGCCCAGGCTAGTCTTGAACTTCCTCCTTTATCTCCAAAGTGCTCTGATTATAAGTACCACACCCAGCCAAAAACCATCTCCTAACAAAACATCTACTTAACCCAAAGCAGACCCCGTGGTTAGAAAATACAAGGTAATTTTGGTAGTAATGTGTTATAATGGTAGATGATAAGTCAATGTGAGAAGAACCCACACTTGGCCTTTTGCCAGCCCTCCCCTTACGGCACATCACTGCTGCACTCAGTTGTCCCATGGAAGAGAGAAGTGGTTATGGCTACCCCGAAACGTGAAGTCATGATGGTGAGAACCAAGAAGTCTCCGAGAACAAATATGAGAACTAATGTGGACCTGGAGAAACGGCTCAGGGGTCAAGAGTGCTCGCCGCTCTTCCAGAGCACCCCGTTCAGTTCCCAGTGCTCTGGCTGGGCCACCCTCAACCACCTGGAACTATAGACCCAAGGGATCCAATGACCTCTTCTGGACTCTGAAAGAACTCCACTCATGTACCCAAACTCCAACATACAACAGAGACATGCATATACATAATTAAAAATAAAATGTTAAAAAGAGACTTCCAACAGAAGTTGACTTGCCTGTGTGGGTGAGTGGGGGTTGCAGACCTGGACCACCAGGCCACTGACTCCTTTGCCTGAACTCCTTGCAGTAGAACATCCGGTCCTCACAGCTGTCCGAGACAGCAGCCTTGAGGCTGTGTATAACGTGCCTGCAGGTCATATCTTCCCACCAAGAGAAAACGTCCTTGCGTAGGGAGGGAAGTCTCTCCTAGAGTTCACATCCTTTATCAGTTCCTGTGAACTCCAGTTACAGCAATGTGAGAGCAGGCTAGCTCCTTTTCTTGTGTTCACGGGCTTCTGATGAAACACAACCTTCTATTAATTCAGCAAACAATTACTTCAAGTAGAGAGAAAACACCTTTCATTAAGACTTCCTGGGTCACCGGCATAAGAACTTTCTACTATGGTGATGGTTGAGGCAGGGAGTTAGGTAAGAAAGCTTTTCAGATATCTTGGAGTTAGCATTCTGCCTTAAACAAGCATGCTCTTCTCTGGTTCTTTCTGGCCTCTGATCTTGCCCCTGTTGCCTCAGGGGAGATTACCTGGTTCCCTTCCCACCTCCAGTGGGCACGTGGCTTCCCTCTACCTGTCAGGACTGTTCAAGTCCCACCTTCTCCAATAAGCACAGTGTGTGTGGTCTTTCAGCCAAAGCTGCCCCTCTCCCTTGCGGTATTTATATTGCCTCTGCTGTCAAGCCACATGTACATGATGTCTTCCATAAAGTTATTTGAGGGCAGTGAGCACAAATATCTCTTTGTTCCTATTATACCACTGTGTCGGTCTGTCTGTCTGACTATCTGTCTATAGATATACCTATAGGACATAATTGGTACAAAATAAATACTATTTTCTTTTTTTTTTTCTTAAAGATCATATGTATTACAATTATAAAATATGTGACTAATTCTGAAGAAGCAACTTTCAAGAGACCAGACATAGATGCAGAAAGAAAACTGGGTGGCAAATTTTCATGGTTAAGACCTTATTATGTCCTTGTTCACAGCAAATATAAACTAACAGAAGTCTATTTTTATATTTCCTAAGTGAGAGCCCATACAAGTTTAAGTACATAGGTCACATAAGGTTCAAAACTGTAGTCCTAGCTGGCCTCAAAGTTAGCAATGCTCTTGGTTTGGTCTCCCAGAGCTGGTCTCACAGGCATACATCCTGCCCCACCTCCACAGAGAAAACCCTAAGCTCTTCAAATGAATGGGTCCTGCCGGTAAAATGCTTTTTTAAAGTCAGCCAATCATAAAATAGCCAGCGCCCCCACTGACTTCCTCACTTGTATTAACTTCACTGAGATTAGAAAGTCCACATCTACCTAAAGAAAACAGTGTGTGCACCTTCCCACACCAGACTTTCTGTAAGAAATGCTGTCACCAAGCTGAGAAAACAAAGACAGCCTCCACTTCCGCTCACTATCTGAGTTCCTTGACGTTGTCCTTGACTTCCTTTAGCTCCGAGTGTAAAATCCTGTCTCTCGCACCTTCTCGAATGGCCTATAGAGCAATGCCCATGATACCACACAGGAGACCCGTCAAAGTTGAAGTGGTTTTTTGGTTTTTGTTTTGTTTTGTTTTGTTTTGCTTTGTTTTTTAAAGGAAACATACCACAAATTCCTTTCAGATACAGGTGTTTGCTATCTCACATACTGTGTTTGCTGCTGTAGCTGTGTATCCATACCCAGATCAAAATGAGACCACTGCCATAAGGCTGAAAACTAAGGGACCCAGGCTATCTAGCCACCTGTGTAGAGTCTGTAGGGACAAGGTCACCTGTTTCTGAGTTCGCAGAATCAGGTGGTCTGCAGCCTCTAGGCCATGGTGGGAAAGACGGAAAGAGCAGGCGGAGGAATGAAGATGAAAGCTTAGTCAGTCAGAGAATCAAGGCAGTATTGGTTTTCACAAAAGGGATCTAGACACCTCAGTGCTTGGGTTCTGTGTTGGAGCACACTTACTTGCGTAAGGCGTTTGTTGGCTGTGGAATAATGCCTGTTCCTTGTTCCAGGGCACATTTGCACAACACATGATGTGAAATAGTGTGGAGCCAAGGCTGATTCTGTATCCACCCCTGGGGCAGGTTGGTCACTCTCCAGTGTAAACCTCCTTGGGATTAACCACTTATTCCAATGGAGAATGCCGGATAATTAATAGCAGACCTGCCCCAGCCCACACTGAGTGTCTTGCATATGGGTGAGGACCCATAACGTTTCCTCGGCCTATTTGGACGAGGCAGGGCAATCTGTTGTTCTAACTTGTGAGAGGAGTGTGTGGAGCTTGCACAGATGCGCCCGCTTGCACAGATGTGCCCACGTGGGGTGCACAGGCATTTATGGGGCAGATCAGAGGGAAATGACATGCACATGTGAATGCCATGCCTGTGAGCTTTCTGTTTGCCAGCAGCAGAACTGTATCTTTCTTTTTAGCATTCTGGAGAGACTGAGGTAAGGGCTTGGGTTTCTGCAACCCCATATCCTGCACCTTGAGGAATGGAAGAATTGCCTACTGTTAGGCCACATTGACCTGAGTTCTTTATGGGCTTAGGGTTTCTGTGGATTTTTTTTCCCCAAATGATAGGAATTTTCCCAGTGTAGTTCTTTTCATGGTAGCCAGCCTTGAATCAATGATGGACTTTGCCCAATTCCCTCTCTATGTTCATCCCTGGACTACTATTCTTAAAAATCACACAGCAGCAACAACACAAAAACCTAAAAGTCTCCCTTCCTATCTCTGTCATTTCTCCTTGCTGCCCACCACCTCCAAATTGAAATTTTTTTTCTCAGCATATCTTCTTTTCATGGTTGACATGATGACCCCAATATCTTTTTGATAATTAACATGGGTGTCCACTTAAGAGTCTGTCTCTCATTTCCTCACTTGGTATTCTATTGGGAGAAGGTAGGCCCAGTGAAATCTAAGTCCCTGCTGGGGTTAAAGTTAAGTATTTTGATGAACCCTCTCCATCTTGCATGCTAGTCACAAGGCCAAGGTTTAGCTTCCCTTGACTTTTACTTCAGATTCCAAAGCTCAGGAGTTTAATGACGTGTTAAGCTCTCTGCTATGAGAAAGGAACACTGACAAAGCTGCTTGCCGTCCCTGCCTCCCACCCCACTTAGTTTGACAAGTCCATCCTCTTAGAGAAACTTTTCAAAGATACAAGGACAGTGCTGAGCAGATAGGACCCTGGTAGAACAAAGTGACATGTAAAAGCAAAACTGCCTGTACCTGGCCACCACTCTCTGGACCTCCTTTGTACCTGCTGATGGGCAATGGGAATAAACAGAACCCTTTGAGAGTTCCTCCTCTGTTACTGGTATGAAACACACACAGCTGCCTTCACCGAGATGAGCCCAGCTGGCAGAGTTCCTTTTGAGTCAGCCTTCAAGCTCTCTACATGTCTGTCTTCCCTTCTGGGCTGTAAACTCCTCAAAGGCAAACTGTCTGATTTAGTCTCTTCAGCACTGAACAATGTGCCTGGGCCCCAGTTTCTTCCTCATATATTCTGTCACTTAGTGAATTCTCAGATACCCAGACTTGTTCCTCTGGCCTCACGCAGGCTAGTAATGTTGGTGACCAACTTTGTGCGACACTGTTTGATGCATAACTGAAGCTGTCGAGAGTCCTGTGGCAACGGACGCTTTTCTTTCCTTCCGGTGGACTTAGAATGCTCTCTGCCATCTGGAAGTTTCCTTTTCAGCTTCCTGCAGATGTAAGAACCCTCACGCACCCATGGCCCCTTCAACTAACCAGAGGCAGCAAGAACAGCCTGTTCTGAGCAAGAAAAGGGGATGCCTCAGGCTTTGCCTCCCCCAGGAACTCCCTTCTATGAAATCATATCAGGGGAGGGGCGGTCATTTCACCTTTCCCGCAGAAGCAGGGGTCCCAAGACACAGCCTCGGTTGCTTCTCTCTGCACCGTTCTGAGTTCCTGGACTGTTGCCACAGTAACCAGCGAGCTCTGGTCTCTAAAGCTTTTGAGTCAGCCTGTCTGATGGGAGGTAGAAATGGACCCCAGGCTAGCAGCTCTTACCTCTGATCACCTCATAAGCACATATCTGGCTGCAGTCTCTCAGTTGCCGGGGTGCAAGGAGCTCAATATCACGGGGAGTCAGATGGGCTCAAAGAAGGTGCAGATTCTTTTCAGTGTCAGACTCACCTCAACCCCTTGATCAATGGTCTTTTGGAAAAATATTGTATTTTGTAATGAGGCTTTCCGGTGTATTTGTTACCATTTAATACCTACAAGTTGTCCTTCCTGCTCATAGGCGTGCCCACCACAGTAAGGAAGTACTGTTCCCAAACCTAAAAGGAAGCATGTCTTTGCCAAAGGCAGACATGATGAATAGCACCACGAGAGTCCTGTAGGCTATCCATATTCAACTCTCTGGCAAAAACAAAACCTCACATCAATTTGTGACCAACACAGGGCACACCATAGATCCTTAATAAATTCCCACTCACCCCAGCCCTTCCTGAAAGGGATGCAATGGCACAGGGAGAAACTTGTTTTCCTGGTATTGGCGTAGCTGACCTCTAGTCACAGGGGCTAGGGCCTGTGGACCAGTGGTCACACCGTCCTGGTCTTTGATTCCTTGCATACAAAGAGGTTGGACTGAACCCCAGACAGTCCTGGTTCCACCTGACAACTTCATTAGAGTCCGAGGCAGGCCAGTGCGTGGAACGAAGATGGTGGTCTCCAAAGGTTGAACAAGTGGCAACTACGTTCTGCTTGGCTTTTTATCAGAGGTTTCCTTCAAGTTCCCATGGGTCTCAACTTAGGGAAGGGAGAATGGAAGCATAAAGAGCATCTTTAAGGGGAACGTGCAGAGCTTGGCTCCTCTAGCCTCCTCAAAGGCAAGGTTCTTTCCTGAATTTTTCCTCTTTGAACCAGGCACCCTTCAGGTGACTCAGGATGCTGCGGAGGTCTGAAGAAGCCACACCCATAAATGTTTGTGAAATGGAAGGACCTTACCTCCAATTAACCTTTCCCAGGGGAGTGGAGGTATAGATCAGTGGGGTTCACACCTGTATGTTGCACACTTACCCATCTCATTTCATCTTTTCATCACTCTTCTGAGGAATATACTTCACATGTGTCTAGAATTAAATTACTTTGATTCACAAAGTATTTCCTATTCATTACCCAACTTAGATCTTAACAACAGTTCTCAGGTAATTTAAGACCTATCCGCGCCCTCATTTGACTAAAGAAAAATCTGAAAGGCAGTTTATCATTGGTGCAGGCTTGCTCTTGCATTGGACAGGGATTACAGACTTGAAAAGGCTATGCCAGCAGGCAACCGAGGAGCATGCCAACTCTGCCAGTGGCTACCTCTGGGTCTATGGGTAAGTGGTACAGACATTCTGCATCTTGGATGCCTTATCTGTGAAGTGGGAGCAAGCATGGTGCTCTCTCACAGAGACAGGCAGGCAGGAGATCTAAGGGAGGCAGTGCACTTAAGGACAACATCTGGCACACAGTGTGTAGCACACATCCATTATTATCATTGGCAAAATGATGCTGGAAACCTGAGCCTTCCGTCCTCCAGTGCAATGATGATGTACATCTCTGCCGCCCTACACCAGTGCTAGCGGTAACAAGTGGATGCCAATCTTAGCCTGCACGTTACAGGAAAGAGCAAGCTCCACAGGCTTTCTGCCCCATGGGTCCACTAGCAAGGTCCCTGGGCTCCATTCCGTTAAGCCACATTGCAGTTTATGTTGTTGCACAGGGGTCAACCTTCATCTGGTTTTCAGATTATGAACTAGGCACTCTCTTTGCCTAAGACTGTCAGCTGAGCACAGAGTGTCCCACTTCTGTCAGGGAAGGATCTTCCAACCTTTGTAAATCTTGTAAGTCATTGCTACAGATGGGGGCTAGCTGTTGCCCCCGTTCCTTGGCCTTTTTCGGGTCATATTTTCATTGTAGTGACCCAGAGTGGCAAGGCACTTGAATTTTTGAGGATTTGTGGTTTCCTAGGTAGGTCTCTCGTTTCCACGCCTGCAGTGTGTTCTCCGTGGGTATGTAGGCTACCTGGAGTGCTAAGGGTCTACCTTCCACTGCACCTAACAAAATGCTCAGTGAGAAGTGGACACACAGCTATTTCCTGCCTTGCAAGTTGACTGATGGGATGATAGAGACCTCTTGGAGGGGATAACAGGGTTCCTTTCTCTACGGTGCATGTTTAGAGTGATCAAAGATTCTCCCTAGATGCATTCAATACCCTCGTGCCTAGGCTCACAGGGAGGTGTCAGGACCTGGACAGGAGCAGTGGTTCATTCTCCCTGCATCACAGCGGGTCGTCTGCTGCAAAAATCCTAAAATGTGGCCCATGCCCATTGTCAGCCATGACGCCGAGCATAGAAAAGCAGGCGGGACCCAGGACTCCTGTTCCCAACAATCTCTGTACACCTTGTGGTGTGCCCCCCGCCCCCAGCGAACATGACCATGTTTTCCAGTTCAAAACAAGTGAAAGTCATTTGCTAGAGTTACCTGGCATCAAAGCCCAGTGGTGGCAAGGGCTCTAGTTAAAGGGCAGCTCAAACTCACGCGTTAAAATAAACCAAATGGTGATGTTTTCTGATCATAGTCCTTTCTTTGTTGGGTCTGTGATTCTGGAGCCCGAGAATGTCCCTCTGAGCTCCGGTTTCTCTGCTGTCACCCTAGTCTCAAGCCTGGAATGTGAGCACCGGCCGTTGAGATCTGATGTAACTATGTCACCATCTTAAAATGGAGAGACATTATCTCATAGACAGTGGCCAGCAGGCAGACACCAGAGTGCTGCTGGCGAGCAAGGCCTAGCACTCGACCACGGTGCCTTCCACATCCTCTGTTGTCGGGGGAACATGTCGTATGCTCCAGCCTATGCTCTGGTGACTTGGAGTCTTGCACATCACCACCCCTGAGAGTGGAGACATGAGGGCACAGACTGGAACCAGGGCACCCTTGGGTTTTGGTAGCCACATCTGTTGTCAGGTGATTCCCTGGTCATGTGACCCTGAATCACCTGAAGCCTTGGACAGAATGCAGACACAGACATTCACATGGTGGAAGACGTGCATTCGGGCAATGCTAAGCCTCTGTCCTTCCCCAGCCATCCCCAGGGACAGGACTGCTTGATTCAAGGGCAAGTGGGTCCACTGACCTATGAGGTAACCATCCCTGTCAGCACTTGGAGAGGATGAAGCCTCTGGGGAACCTATTAACCTCTCTTCAAATAATAGCATCGGAGTCCTGGTTACTTTGACCCTGGATGAGACTTTGGATTAAGGGGCAAGCCTTCTTATTCAGCCTTTGAAAGAGGGGACACCCTGTTTCCTTCCTTCTTAGTCAACTGCCCTGACTTTGGGTCCCATTACTCTGCTATGAGAGACACTTTGGCTCATTTGCCAACTAGGGCACACCCACTCTTCCCTTCTCCTTCACTGCCCACCCTCTCTTAACTAGATGGGCCCTTAGCTGAAGATCCAGTTTAAACTGACCCCGCTTATTCGCAGGTGCTTGAGTAGCCCAGCCTCCTCCTCATCTCTAGAGCGCCTTCCGAACTAGTGCTTTCATGCATCGCGCTCTCCCACTCCAGATAGGATCTCACAGGAGCCAGACACACGCTCCCTCTGCGTTGTAAGTCCCCAGCCTCTGGATATGCATTTGATGCTTGGTCCACACCTTTTATTGACACCCACCTCTGCCTCTTATATAGATTAGTGCATATCCCCTAGCGCATTCTCCAGTATACACTAGGGACACAGGGATTCCTAGAGCCTAGCTTGCTCACTCTACCGACTCAGAAAATCTGCATCTCACTACCTCTAATCACTTCTTAAAAATCAAAGCCTGAGACTGACTCTTGGACATGGCCGCGCCACTCAGCTTCCCTCAGTCTCCTTACCTTCCTCAAACACATCAAGCATGTCCCCAAATCAGTCCTCCACTGGAATGACCTTCCATGAATGCTCAATGGCTCCTTCCTCGCTCTGTTCTTTCTTTCTCACCACCACATTCTCAGAGACCACTGTCCTGACCAATCTGTCTGAAAGATAGCATCCCTGGTGCAGAGAAGACTAAGCTGACTAGTTCCTCTTTACAGTACTTACCGGCAATTGATTTTCATGATAATGTGCTATATCGACACATTATATTATGCTACACTTGCAAAAACTGAAATTGAAAACTAAAAGGAGTATTTTCGGAGAATAAAGTACTACATTATGATATATGTATGAATTGGGAGCTGTCTAAATAATATTTAAAATATATACAATATCCCCCATACTACCTTTTGTGATAAGAACACTTAAAATGTTTACTCTGTATCAATTTCAAATAAATAATAATGCTTCTTTTTCCAGGGACACCATGCCACAGGGTTGATCCTGTAAAGTTATGCATCCTATGAAGTGAAATTCTGTGTCCTGGGGCCAACATCTTCCGAATCCTCCTGCCCCTCAGCTCCTGTCAACCACCATCTACTCTGAGTCTATGGTGTGATTTTTAAAAGGTTTCCTTTCAAAGAACTAAAACGACAAAGGTCCTTAAAAATAGGCCAACTCCCTGATACCTCAGAGAGGGAGAAAAAAAAAAAATGGAAAGAAATGCTTGAAAAAAACTATTGTCTTCCACATCTAATAGTAGTCCCGCCCTATGGAATGGTCTGATGTAGCAATTCATCTGGCCACATTTTGAATTAATGGTGTCTTTGCATTAGAATAAGTTTTAGTATCAACAAACTTAAATTAAATAATAAAATAAAGCCGATAGAATGAAACACTGTCCCTTTTGCTTTCCCCAGATGTTTTTAGAAGCATTCTGGAAAGGAAACCTCTGCAGTGACTTGAACCAGTGTCCCTGCAATTGTTCTGTGCTGTACAAATACAGCTGGGATACTGTTTCCTCATTCTTCCTTACCTGTCTCTTAGGCAGGACCCTGCAGGACTGGGTGCATTTGGAATTCAGGGTAATAAAGCCAAGAGAAAGGGAATAAATGTCACATATGAATAAAACTAAGTAGTACTTATGGCCACAGCTCTCCATTTGGTCTCTCCAGGCACCTGTGAGATGCTGATGGGGGCAGTGTAGGTAGCAGGACCCTAGTGAGGGCCCCCAAGCCAAGCATGACTGGCTCCGCTGCACTATCAACAGCCACCCTAGAGTGTTTCTGTTGTTGGTTTTAATTCCCCAGAGGGGTCTGGGGAAGTCCTACAAAGGCAAAGCCTCCTCTTCCAGCAGGCCTTCAAGGGCAACTGCCTAGTGCTTTCCTGGGAAGATTGTGTTTGACAGCAATGAAAACCAACAGTTTAACAGCAGTAATTTCTTGGCAGGACAGATTGGTATGAGACTTGTCCCCAAACAAAATAAGCCTTTCAGGGAAGTATATTTCAAGCCTAGCTCACGTTCCCAAGACACTGAGATTCTTACATGGCTGACACAGGAGCCAAAGCTGAACCCTAGCCAGGGACAGCTAAATATTGCCAATAACAGAGGGCCCATCAGTTCAAAAGGGAAAACCGACCATGCCATGATGTCCTCCTGGGGAAAGGCCTCCTCCTCCTCACTGGTCGTGCTAGTGGACTCAATATGGGACAGAACCCCCCCCTTCTCTTCCCCCCACCTTGCTTCTATCCCTAGCCCCTTCCCATCATGCCTCTCCGCTGATGCCATTCTCACTGCTGCATTTGCCACTTGGAGGAACTTTCTGGGTATTTTGTCACCAAAGAATATGAGATCTCTGGAAACTTGTTATATCTATTCCTCTGGTCTCACCTAAGTTGTTGCAAAGCCTTAATTTCTAGGCTTTCTGCTACATCAGGCAGCAAAAGCAGACATCCCAGGGGGAGGTTCTTCACCCACCAAGTCACTCTGTGACGCATCTTCCACAAGCCCACAAGAGGGCACCCAAGATCACCCAGGATCCCCACAGCTGTGGAACTAAGACCAGGAGGTGGCGCTGTTGCCTCATCCATGGAGTAAGGCCCAGTTGTGACAACTAGCCTGAGGGCAGAGTTTTTGTGAGTAGAGAGCCACTTGAGGGTGAGGTCAGGAGTTACGCACCTGTACCAGTGTCACCAACCGCCCTGAGAAGCAACGCCAAGGCCCAAATGTTGGATGTGAACGAAGAAGAGATTCAAACAGGGTCTGAGGAGGTCCCAGCTGTTGGGCTAGTATTCTGGCTGTGCGAGGAGACTGAAATCGGGAGTCACTCCACTCTTCTTCCACACAACTTCCTGCACCTTATCTGTACCTAACATGAGTCTGTAGTGTCAGGCGGCCTGGGAATCTGGAATAGAAAGAGGCTAAGAGTCTCCTGCTCTGGTGAATTCATCCTGGGTACAATGATGAGAATGTTGGAGGCCTGGGATGAGAAGCTGCAATGTCAGGTCACCCTCAGACCCCTAAGGAGAAAGACCTTGCCCACCTGGGAGCTGCAGAGGGCAGAGGCAGACAGCAAGGACTTCCTTGGGAAGGATTTGAGAAGGGCATGAGGAGGTGGGCAGCACAGACGGTGGAGTTCTAGAGTGAAGGAGCACAGCTAAGGAATGAGTTGGAAGCCAAGAACCAGAGAGGAAGGCAGCAGCAGGTGGTGTTTGCACTTCCCTGGCAGGCTGCCTCCTCAACATGCTTTGTGTAGTTACAAAGAACAACAGTGTCCCTAGCACATGTGTTTGTTTGCAAGTGTGTAAATTTATGCTTTATGTAGATGCATGAGTAAATCAAAAGAGTATAGGAGACCTAAAGAAGACACTACAGCTGTGTCCACCTTGAGCTGTGATTGACCTTGACTTGGTGTCAACACTAAGCACCCCTCCTCCCTTCCCTTCCCTTCCTTTCCTTTCCCTTCCCTTCCCTTCCCTTCCTTTCTCCTCTCTTCTCTTTCTTCCCCTACCAAGATATAAAATACACATCATGTGATATCAATTTGTTACTTTCTAGAATTAGATATCAGTCATCAGGTGACTCGGTTGGATCAACACATGCATCCCTTATTGTGAGATAAGTAGTCGCTATCAGTAAGTCAAATAAAGGTATGAGCTGTCATTTATTCATCAAACCTAGGCTTCAGAGACTGAGATCTGCTGAGTTTCGATGGCTTCCTAGACTCATCTCTAAGAGCTGGTGTTGGCTCTCATCCAGGCTGACTCACTGGACGGCATGCTGACCCTCCACACATGGCATGCCCCACTCTGGCTCACTCAGAAGCTTACCCCCCCTGGCAGGGAAGGGAAGCGAGGTATCCCCAGAAATCAGTACATACTGTGCAAGACAGCATGCTGCATGATGCACAGGTGTAGAGACCAGAGCCCACACATGTGATGCTGCCATCAATTCACTGTGTAGCTGGTCTCACTTTCCTCTCTATGTCCCCCTGCCATGCCAGTGTGAGCACCGAATGTTATCTCCACCGACGTGGCAGACACCCTCACAGTGCCAGAACCTACAAGTCAAGATCAAGGTGCTGGATGATCGACATCTGGTGAGGCCCCCTTTCTCTGTGCACAGTGGTCTTCTCAGTCTGTCCTCACATGGCAGAAGGGACAAAACAAACTCTTTCTGGCCTCTTCTATGAAGGCACTAATCCCAACCACAAGGGCCCCACCCTCATGATCTAATCACCTCCCAAAGGCCCCGCCTACTAATACTATCACTCTGAGGGGCTTAAACTTCAGCATGTGAACTTGAGGATGCCACAGACATTGTCTGCAATGTGGGAAGGTACACAGAGGGCCTGCTTTACAAGGTAACTTACTAGGGCACTATGGCATCCATGACAATGTGGCAGGGCGGGTCATCTGGGAGTGTCTATGAGTTAGTACACCCATAGTTAAAATGGCTTCTTTCCCAAATGTTTGCTTTCCACACGAAGAGGCCTGTAATTTCATTCTTGGGAGTTTATGTGGCAAAAATCCCTTGCCAGTGTGTTGAAGTTTATGGAAAGAATGTTTTTAATCAGTGAAGTGTATCGAAGTGGTGCACAAAGTTCCAGGAAAAAACAAAGCCCACCAGTAAGGCAAAGGGAGACCCAGTAAGCACAAATAAAGGACCCTATGGTAACCTTCACTGGGAAGATTAATTCAGTAAGAAAGTGATACCGGGGACACATCATGAATGATGCCATGCAATAAATGGCATGCCAGCAGTCTATGGGATCACATGCTTTGGATTCTCTCAAAGATTCTTGTAGGGAGAAGAGCCCAGGGATCTTCTCTTGGGATTCGCCATCGACTGATAATGGGGCTAAATCCGAGAGAGTAGAGCTTTCTCAGACAGGAGTGGCTAACATTCACAGGGATTTACAACATGGCAGGCTCAGACTACAGCGCTCGAGATACTAAACTCTCCAAGAATGCTTTAACTGTGAAACTTTTCACCCATATTTATACACTTGTAGATGCTTTGAACTAAAGAAGCTCACGCATCTCAATAAGGAAGGAGCAAGGCAGGGACTCAAGCCCAGGTCAACTTTGCTATGTGTGATGCCAGCTCCACAGACAGCAACAAATCAACAAGAGAAGGAGGGCCAATCCCCAAAGTCTCATCTCCTAGTCTTCCCACCATGCCTCTCTTACTACAACTCTTACTAAAAGCTTCACAAAGTCCAACATATTTTTTTTCTTCAACGACAATACCCAAGTACCTAGTACATATAGACATTCAGTAAACAGCTAATAGATAATTCAACAAGTCAATAAGCAAATGGGCAAATACTAAAAGCACACACACGGAAGAACTATGAATAACACTGTGCACTGTGTTAAAAATCCTCTCTGGCTGCTTCTCACCAAAGCGCTTGGATGCTCTAACCACTTCAAGTGGTTCCTCCCCGCCTCCCCCTGTGAAATCCCCTTAGTCTTCCCACCCCCTGGCTAAAATGCCTTCCTTGAGTTTTAACATCACGTATTAAGAATTTTTTGTTAAAAGTTAGAGTTGGGTTAGGGACCTCTAAAAGAGAGACATACTACGTCAGTAACTTACTAGCCAGCAGTACTTTTAAATATGTTAAAATAATACCTACCCAGTGCTTTATAGATAACAGATAGGAGCTGAAGTGTAGCTAGCATGAAGTGAGTCCACGAAGCATTGCCAGCCACAGTGCCTAAGTAGTTTACACGCTGGATCACATCCCCAGTATCTCCAGCTCTCAGCTTTCCTGGGACCGAGGAGAAATGTGTTGTCCAGACCTTTGTGGTTGGATGGTAGCACATAACCAGTTCTAGCCACTCAGGCATAGGTGGATTTGCTACCCACCTAAGGTGCTAAAGAGTCACCCTTCAGAGCTCTTTTCTTTTTGGTTCAGCCAGTTGGAAACCTTGGAGACAGTGTCTGCTCTATCAGCCAAAGTCCCCGAGGGTAGTGAAGAGCAGGTCCCCAGTCTCACCCATGTCCCCAGCTCCACAAGGCAGCAAGCTCCAAGATGTGAAACAAGCTGCCCAGGTTGCATGTCTGTACATGTCAAGAGGGGCAAGTAGATCCCAGGTGTTAGATGCTAGAACGCGGAACTTGCATCTTCTTGAGTAAAAATACTATATGGGCTCCTTTGTGGAAAATAGGAGGGCTTTTAAGGGCACCGTGGAGAATGATGAGAGTTGAGAGGAGAGCAGGATATGTGGAAAGGGTTGAGCCCCCTGTGGGTTGTGTAGGTGTGCCACTGGTAGCACTGGTGACCCCGCAGCTACTGGGTGCATTGCTTGCTGGAGAAGCGCATCCCCAGTCTTGAACTTACTCTTCACAAAATCACGGTCAGAAAGCTCACACCTGACTAAGGACCTCTCGGTGGTGACAGCACCCACTCTCTTCACCTTTTCCCATGGAATATGTGCGTCTCCTCTGAGATGACAGGCAGTGGTGTGCTCTGTGGGTTGCTTGTCAGAGGTTTCCAGGCAGAGGGCCTAAAAACCCAGCTCTACCACATACATATGAGATCATTTAGCACATTTACACTTCTGTGTGGATCCAATTCTCTTTGACCTGTTCTCACAGTTGTTGGGTAGAAGTAGAGCCTTGGAAATGGATGTCTAGGAGCACAAAAATAAAGCATATAGATGTGCTTTATTTTTTCCAATTTGCCCATGCATGCTGGTGCCTGCATGTGTGTGTGTGTGTGTGTGTGTGTGTGTGTGTGTGTGTGTGTGTGTGTGTGTGTGTGTGTTGAGGCACACATGTGCAGATCTCATACAGGCCAGGTGGCACCGCATCTTATTTACCTGATACAGGTGGTCATGAGGTACACAACAGAAAGAAACAGCTGGTCTTTCAAAGGGCAGCAATGCTTTTAAATGCTGATTCATGTCTCTGGCCTCCAAGATGTGAAATGTGGTATTGGAATTAAGAGACCCCCACTTCTATTCCTACATTTAAACATTAAAAGAGGACAAGCTGGAGAGATTCCCAGCACCTACATGATGGCTCACAACCTTGCATGACTCCAACTCTGGGTGATCCAACACCCTCTTTTGACCTCTGCGGGAACCAGGCATGCATGTGGTACACAGGCATATATGCTGGCAAAACACCCATACACATAAACTCAAAATATTTTTAAGGCAACAGAACATATGTATTTCACAGACATTGAGAGTCATTCAAACAAGAGATGGGGAAGCAGAAACAGAAAAAAAAAAAAAAAAAACAAACAAAAAACCAACAACAGTCATTATAAATACTGGCGCACAACTGAACTGTTGTGGCCTGACAACTTTTGAAAATTAGCTTCGGGCAGGATAAACTTGCATCTGGTTTCTATACCAGATTAGCTAATGTGGGTGAAGCCCTTGGACACTTGTGAAGAGAGCAAAATAGTGTCATGGTTGTTGTTATTACACTCTTAGATGCTTCCCCTGAGATGCCTAGAAGGATGTAATGGATGCTTGGCCAATCGCTGCATCTCTGCTTCCAAAACCCACAAAGTGGTTCTTTAGATTGGATTGGCTGGTCTGTTGCTTCCTGAAAGAAAATAATTAGCAGGTACTTGGCTCTGAGAAAAGACAGAGACTGGGAAGAAGGAAGGATCCAGAAGACAGAAGGAACAGATAAGAAGAAACATTAATGAGTCTTTCAGTTCTTCACTCTCCTTGAAGACTCATCTAAGCTTGCATTTATTTTGAAGCCCAAATGAAGTCTAATTTGTTCCAGAGAATAGATCTTGAAATTTTTACCCTAAATAGCCCACAGTTAAACAAACCTATTGGCAGATTAGGAAGCAATGTCCCTTAAAAAGAAAAGGCCACTTACTAAGCAAAGCAGGTGTGTACAAAGCACGGCCCGTGGGACACAGGTGGCCCAGGAATGTTGTGAATAAAACCCAACGAAAAAATTTAAACTTACTTAAAACATCAAAGGGTCTTTTTTGTCATTTTTTTCCATAACCAAATTGTGTACTTCTCAAGTATGAGCTGTATAGATGACGTCATGTTGCAATGTCATGAAAAATAAACATGAGTATGCTCTTGCTATTAACTCATGTGTGGCCTCAATTTTACACTGACCCATGGCTTCCCATTTGTTCTATTTCAAGTCAAACAATTGAATTGGCACCATTCAACCATTATATGTGTTCCTGATGACCTGGAAAGTAAAACACAGGGATTACCAATAATGTATTAACTTATCATTAAAGTTATTTGGAAGACGGGCAGCCTACTTATGTGTGTTTGTGGTGTATGTGCACATGTTCAAATGTGTGCACACATTTGTGCAGCTGCACTTGTGGTTGTGCAAGAGGAGGAGTCTTCCTCACCTGTTCTCTATTCAATTTTTTTTTTTTGAACCTGAATCTCAACAATTCAGCTAGACTGGTTGGCCAGCTGTCAAGCCCCAGGGCTCCACCTGTCTCAGCCTCCTCATTGCTGGGATTATAGGCATGTTCACTGCATCTAACTTCTTACATAGGCACCAGGGGTCCAAACTGAGGTCTGCATGCTTGTGCAGCGAGCACTTTACCACTAACTGTAGGCATAAGGTTATTGTGTAATTCAATTGCTGGTTTCTGTACCTCCCCTATATGTGCTTGTAATCCTCCTTCTGAGAATTTCCTGTCTCAGTACTGTGTAAACACCTCTTCCCAGTTGTCCCCTGGTATGCCAATAAAGCAGCTTACAGCAAATCGCTGAGCAGGGGAATGAATAGGGCTGGACTTTCTGCCAGCTGGGGAATTAGGAGTTAAAAAAAGGAAGCAGGGGATTCAGCCATGGGCAGATGTCCAGGAGGAATCAGGAGAGAGAGCTCAGCAAGAAAAACTGCAAAGTGCAAGTATCTCTGGGATGTATGCTGGGAGGAAGGCAAATTAAGAGGGTTAAGAATAGAGTAATAACTGCTCAGTTCTTATGCTGTGAAGCTTGTTAAAATAATATAAAATAATATAGTTGAGTCTCAATTATTTGTGTGATAGCCAAACTGAGAAACAAACCCAATTTTATAACAATAATTTTAACAACTAACTCTTCTCACCAACCCAATGTGATTTGTTTAGGAAGGGTGCTTCCACACCTCAGGTATCAACTGCTGGGCTTTATCACTGGATCTCAGCCTCATACTGTACCAGCTGCTGTGCTGTGCAAGGCCTAAATCTTCCTTTCTATTGTTCTGTCAACTAATTTTTACAATAAAAGTAAAAATAGGCTCTTAGCCATTATGATTTTCTAAATCCCAAGATGGCGTACAACATGTCAAAGGAGAACAGAACCCCTGAAAGACTTATAGGTGAAAGATTAGCTGATGAAAAGTGGCTACATTTTGAGGAGGCGAGAACAAAAGCATTCTCCTTAATTTATAGGGAACTGGTGCAAGTTTACAGAGTCTGTAATTTAAAGAGGCATCACAGGCAAAGTCACGTCACCAAATTCATTGTGTATGAAGGCTTGTTGTGGAGACAAAATAGTGTCTCTAAGAGAAGTGTCTGTTTTTCTCAAAAGTTTTTGGTTTTTGTTTTGGCTGGTTGTTTGCTTTTAATGTTACAGTTCACATGGATTCTATTGCAAAATCTAGTTGCAAGGTAATATATTTAACAGGAAAAATAGAAAAAGGAAAAAGGAAGAAGCAAAGCCACTAGCAATGGTAAGTTTGTTAAACAGGGTATAGAAGGTACGGCAGATACAATACATACATCCCGAAATGGCCATAGTTTCACTAGACAACAGTAGTGGGAACTGAAATGATTATAAAAAATCTATCAAAAGAAGTTTGGAAAGTTGGGAAGCCTATTTTAAATTTTATGCATTGGGTGATAGATGAGAGCATTGATGCTACAAATATGGCCCAGCCTGACACATTTTAATTAGACATATTAATGATAAATATACTGTCACTAAAGAAATAGCTTCTTTGAGACAATGAAGAATGCAGCTAAATAAAAAGATAAATACGAACTATTAAAAGGCACATTAGGGTGATTTTCTTTGCCCATTGTCAACATACCTGCTATTTAGTGCTACTGGTCATATCCTGTTAATTATTGGTGGATTGGTTACTTTGGCCTGATGTGGAAAAACACTGACCACAATCAATTTGAAGGGGGAACGGGTTTATTTAACTTACACTTCTGTGTCACAGTCTGTTACAGGATCTTTGATCCCATTGTGATCCCTGAGATTATGAACTGTAAAAATCAGTCTTTGATCTCATTGTGATCCCTGAGATTGAACTGTAAATCCCTGTTTCTTGTGGTTGAGCCTTAACACACCTTTAATCCAAGAACTTTCTGTTTATTGTAAACAGGTGATTAGATGTGGTTAGGACAGCCTTACATACCCCTTTAATCCAAGAGCTTTCCATACACAGGATTTAATAAAGTTAATCCTAGGTCAAGAGGCAGGGCAAGAAACCAGCTGATAGGGATTAAAGGGTAGGAGGGACTTTGAGTTGAGAGGTATTTAAGGCAGCAGCCTGTAGAAGTAGAAGGGGCCTCTGGTACTTCTTTGGGCTTGGGATTTTAGCTTTAGCTCTTGAGCTCCTCAGCTCCTTGGCCTTTGGCTTTTGGGGCTTTGAGCTAGCAAATCTTTGGCCTTGGGTTGTTTTTTTTGTTTTTTTGTTTTGTTTTGTTTTGTTTTGTTTTTTTTCTTCCCGGGATGTCAGCTGAGCTAGTGAGTCTTTTTTGGGCCTTCTCCATTGGAACGTGAGCTCAGTAGGAAGTTCAGCTAGGTGCTTTTTATGCCTCTCTGAGATAGCAGGTTTTTCTCCATAGCATCTGCCTCCTGAGTCTTTACTGACAAAATAGAATGTTCAGGAATTTTTCAATTAAAACAACAACAGTCCGTCATTGAGGGAAGTCAGGGAAGGAACTCAGGCAGGAACTGAATCAGAGGCCACGGAGACATGCTGCTTACTGGCTTGCTTTTGCTCAACCTGCTTTCTTATACAACCCAGGACAATGTGACCAAACTGGACCAGGCCCCACTACATCAGTTATTAGTTAAGAAAATGCCCCACATATATGCCCATAGGCCAATCTGATGGAGGCAATACTTCAAAAGCAGCTCCCTCTTCCCAGGTGTGTCAAGTTGGTAAGCAAGAATACCCATCACAAAGGTAAAAGAGAGGGACTTGTGAGATTAATAAGTGACACAACCAGTGCTCCTGACTCACACTCAATCAAGTACCACTGCATAGTATGTCAAGAAAATTGATGCACAAAAGCATTAAAGATGTAACGTCATGCAAATCATCATTAAGACTGTGAACGTCTTAGGGGCCAGGGGATTAAATCATCACCCATTCCAGGAATTCCTGAGAGTGTTAATGCTAACTATAGCGACATCATTTATTTTTCAGATGTAAGATGGCCAAATTGAGACCAAATGTAGAAATGATTTTGTGTGAAAATGCTTTATGACTATGAAATGTTAATGTGACATGTTACCAAGTATTTTTATGGTATCACAAACAAAACGTATGCCAGAACTTGGTGATAAAAAATGGCTTATAGATTACCATTCTCAATGACTTAAAACTTATCATGTAAGTGAGTTAAATACGGACCTTCAGGGTGAAAAGCAACTTAATAATACAATGCTTCAAATGTATTCAGCTTTCTAAATGAAGCTGAAATATGGCAAGCTCAAATTAAGACAATGAGCTATGCATTCTGACATACCTGTTACAAACAGTCCCAGAAACAGTGAATAACATGTCGCCTGGCACGTCTGCCTGGCATACGTAAGAAAACAAATCTTGTTCTTATGCTGCTGGACCTCTGTCATCAGGAGTCTCACGCCTGCATTCAGGAAGAGCCTGGCCCAGTGGGCCCTGCTATACCAACATCACATCCTCACCTGGCTAAAGGTGACATCTGATAGTATCAGCCAAACTCCAGTCCTCAGTAAGAGCAGCATTCCTAAGTGCTGAGCCATCTCTTCAGCCCCTGGACTCCATTTTCAGTTGCTATAAGTGTAACCTGCCAGTTTTCAAGTGGAAAGCATAACGCTGCAGTCTGGCATTTAACTTAAAGAACACTTGATCACGTCTCCTTAGTAGACTATTCTAGGGCCCATCTTCCCAACATTCCTTATTTCACAATCACACCTTTTCCAGGCCATTACTTCTTAGAAGGATCTACATTTGTGAACAACTATTCTCAAGAACAAAGTACACTAAGAGCAAAAATGAGAACCAAAGTGTATACAGAATGCTTTGTCTGGTCTTATGTCAACTTGACACACAAACTAGAATTCTCTGAAAGGAGAAAAACCTCAATAGAGAAGATGACTCCATGAGATCTGGCTAGATGACATTTTCTCCTCCTCCTCCTTCTCTTCCTCCTCTTCTTCTTTTTTTAAAAAAAAGATTTATTTGTTATTTCTACAGTATTCTGTCTGCTTGTGAGTGAGCAGGCTAGAAGAGGGCACCAGATCTCATTATAGATGGTTATGAGCCACCATGTTGTTCCTGGGAATTGAACTCAGGATGTTTGGAAGAACAGCCTGTGCTCTTAACCTCTGAGCCATCTCTCTAGCCCCTTCCTTTTTCCCTAGTAGTAGTGAATACTACTCCTCCTCCTCCTCTTCTTTTTATCTTTTTATTTATTCTTCTCTCATACAATACATCCTAACCGCAGCCTCCTCTGCCTCCACTCCTCTCAGTCTTCTCTTCCACCTCCCTTCTCCCTCATAGCCGTTGCTCCTCCATTTCTCTTCAGAAAAGAGCAGGAATATCAACCAAACTTGGCATAACAAGATACAATAAGACTGTGAGAATCTTGCAATTTTGGTTTCTTTAAAAAAAATACAGAAATATAAAAAGCACGCTTTCATTTTAATTCCATGTGTGGGGATAGCAGCTAACTGTGATTTGCCTCATGCTCTAGCAAAGGCATGGTTTTGCCAGCTGCAGATAGTTTCTGTGATTGTGTGACATTTTAAATTCTAGGGACTTTTTAGAGGGTATATAAATGCTGGGGCCCTGAGAGACAATGTGGTTTTGGTTTTGTTTGTTTGTTTGTTTGTTTGTTTGTTTGTTTGTTTTTTGGATTGGTGGTGTGTTTTGGTTAGCTGTTGGTTGTGGTTCATTCATTACTCATGTGAAAAAAAAAGAAAGAAGAAGGAGGTGGAGGAGAAGGAAAGAAGAAGAAAAAGAAAGAAGAAGAAGAAGAGGAAGAAGAAAAAGAATAAGAGGAAGAAGAAGAAGAAGAAGAAGAAGAAGAAAAAGAATAAGAGGAAGAAGAAGAAGAGAAGGAAGAGGAAGAAACTAGGTATCCTGATTGTGAAGATCAAACTTGCCCCAAGGAGCTTGATGCCCCTAACCAGCAAGAAGTAGCTTAACAGTAGCATCACCCCTTTTCCTCTCTATTCCCACCCCTATATCTACACTCTTAGAAAGTTAAAAGGGTAGGAAAAGGGTGGAGGAAAAAAGAACCCACAAAGTAGCAAACAGCAGCTACAAAGTTCAGTGGTAATGGGTATAGTTATGGATTCCTTTCTTCTGAGGACAGAAGTGGGCTTTGCAAACATGCTGGATCATCTGTGGTTTGTTGCCCATGCAGCTATTGTCCTCTCATCCAGATGACCCCCTGAGCATCTTCTGCTTAATCAGACTCCCTGACTACAGCCAGAGACTGCCTGCTGCATAGTGACTTTAATGGATTAGCCTCTCAGTAGCCAGCATGCTAGTACTGAATGCTAGATGCTACATCAGATTCCTGTTGGGAATCCTAGGAAGTTGCTCCCTAATCTCTGTGCCCCCCCAAAAGATGAGTTTTTATGGATTGGCTCCTGCTTGTAGTTCCCTCTTCACTCATCAAGGGATTCATGCTCCCTTCCCAGCAGGCAGTGGGCTTCTGTTTCCCAAAGGGGTTGTGCCTTTGCATAATCTGTCCTTTGTCCTACCTGAATGGCTCCCCACAATCACTTCCCCAGATGCCTTTTCTTTATTTGGATGACCACTTCCCAGCCCTTGGGATTCTGCTTATGCCCGGGAAGACTGGGTATTGCTATTTTGTGTGCCCAGTTGCACTGCATGCAAGCACCTGTCCTCCTATGGCAGCAACCAGTATGTGTTCATCCATCCTTCTCTCAACCTAACAGCAAGTCTTCAAGGACAGGTTCTGTGGCCTGTTCATCAACTGCCACCCCTCCCCCCCAGGATAGAAAGTAACAGCTATAAGGTACTTACATAAACATGCACTTAAAAAAAACATTTAGTTTGAAATCATAATAGATATAAAGAAAAATGACAAAAAAAACCTCTTTCCCCTGCTTCCTTTTAAATTAGCATCTTATAAAATCCTAGTAAGAATTGTTGAAATTAGGTTCTTATTGAAATAATCTCTTTGATAATCTACAGACCTTGTTTCAGATTCACTATTTTCCCACTAATTCCTTTTGTCTTGTGCAAGGTCCCATCATGCAATTATTTGCCAGGCTTCCTTCTCTAATCTGGGAGATTTGTCCCTTGCATTTCTTTGACTTTTGTGACATTGACATTTATGAAGTGTGGCTTGTTAACTACAGAATTTCAGTCCATTTGAACATGATGTTTGTTTTAAGTTAGGTTGAGGATGTAAATTTCTTTAAACCAGAATTGTGCAGTGATATTATTTCTTTCCTGGTGCATTTTACAGTGTATGTGTGTGGTGGGGAGACACATTCATGGCACCACTATGACTTAACATTGGTCATAGTTACATGCTTGGTTAAGCTGCTGTCTACCAGATATCTCTATAATAAAGTTTTAAATTTTCATGAACAATTAGTAAGTGGCATGTGAGAAGAAGGCTATAGGTATGCATTCTATACCTGAGATACATACATACATACACACATACATATCTGAAGTATGGAACCTATACCTACAGCCCTTTTAATACTCTTCTCATATGGTACTTTTTATTGTTCATAAAAAATAAAAAAAATTTATTGTAGAGATACCTGGTAGACAGCAGCATAACCAAGTGTGTATATACACACATACATACACACACATGTATATATATATATATATATATATATATATATTATATATACATACATACATACATACATGTGGGTCTGTCAAAAATCTCAGCAGGTAAAGGTGCTAGCTTCCAAGTCTGATGACCTGAGTTTTATTTTTAGAACCCATACAGTAAGAGAGGAAAACCAACCTCCATAAACCAAAAGGTGAATTGAATTGCTCCATCACACACGGAAGGTGTGAGTCTAGTGTGTGATCAACCAGAGTCCCTTGGGAGACTGAGCATTGTCTGATCTGTTAGGAAAGGCCAAGGGAATGAGTGCAAGCTGTCACGTAGAAAGTAATACTCACGGAAGTGCCGTGTAGCAGTCTCCGTCAGCTTGGGCTGCAGTGACGCAATCCCATAGTCTGCTCGGTTTTATAAAACAAGACTGAGGTGCTGGCAGTTTGGTTCTGGTAATGGGCCCCTGTCTAGTTTGTGGGTAACAATTTTCTTTCTTTATTCAAGTACAGAGGACAAGGAATGCATGGGGAGACAGGGAAGATGCGGAGTGCGTGTAAAATGAGGGCTCTTCTGTCCCTTCTTCTGCAGACACGCTGTTGGATCAGGCACTCATCTTTGTGGCCCCACTTAACAGGAATTGCCTCCATATAGGCCCTGTCCCCAAATGTGATTTGGAGGTTCTACATATGGATTTAGAGATTTGAACATTGACTCCACACTCATCCTCAAGTGGCTCCTATAGTGCAATGGGCAAGTGAGATTTCCCTTGGGTCCGTTTCTGTGGAAGTCCATTTATCAAGGCCTCCAAGTTTAAAGAAAGGCGTTAAGCCAAGAATGTGTTCTACTCCCAGTATCCTAACCTCTACCTCCAGGTGACATAGAAACAACCAAGAATTCACTAAGAAACAGCAGCAAAGAGCCAGACCTCTACAGAAAAGCAATTGTCTACCCAAGTGTCCTCCAGATCCTCCACTCCCCAAGCCAACTGAGACAAGTTACAGAGGAACACTCACAGGTTTGTCATATGTTCCTTGAGGTTGGCAAAGGCTAAGATTTTGGAAGTGATGTCTAATCCATATTTGGAACAGAGTCTGAAATAGCAAGAGATCGTGGCATGGAGGGCCTTGCTGTCAGAATGAGGAGACACCTGCAGTGAGGCTGTATCATGGCGGGCCTGAAATGAAAGTCTCCCTAGATGCAGGTGCAAACACTAAGCAAGAGCCATCAGAGATCTGTTTGCAAATTCTTCATCCAGAAGGATCCTCGGATGTGAGGTGTATTGGGTCGTGACTGCAGCAGGAGAGGATCGTAGACACCAACCATGAGCTGGGAGGGGCATAAGGATCTAGCCAAGGTGGTATCACCCCCATCAGAAAACTGTAGTTGGCAGTTACAAGTGGGGGAAGCAGAGGTAGCCAGAAAAGGGCAAGATGGGTTTGGTTTTGTTGCTATTGTTTTTCAAAGCAGAACTTGGGTATTGAACTCAGAGAGCATGGGCCCCAGTTCACATCTGGACCTGCAAATGATGAAGGCCATTTCCACTCGCATCTTCTCTTTACCACCCCTGAGTGTGGGAAGGAGAAGGCAGGAGGTGAGAGGCAGGAGGAGAAGCGGGTCTCTCTGAAGGTTCCTATCTCCATGGGAGGGCAGCTATAGTGACACAAGGACGTCTTAGCTAGGGTCTTCTTGCTGTGAAGAGACACCATGACCATTACAACTCTTATAAAGGAAACCATTTAACTAGGGCTGGCTTACAGTTTCAGAGGTTTAGTCCATTATCGTCATGGCAGGAAGAACAGCAGCATGCAGGCAGACAAGGTGCTGGAGAAGACTCTGAGAGTTCTACATCTGGATCTGTGGAGAGCAAAAGGAGACCATGAGCCACATTGGGCAAGGCTTGAGAGGAGGAGGCCTCACAGCCCCGCCCCCACAGTGACACACTTCCTCCACCAAGGCCACACCTCCTACTTGTGCCATGCCCTGTGGCCAAGCATTCAAACACATGAGTCTATGGGGGCCACTCTTATTCAAATCACCATAAAAGAGGTCACAAATTAAACCAGGTTTTTATGCCATAATATTTCATGGGGCCTGTAAGAGAGATTTTAAAGAGTTAAACACAAAGTCAAATTTCAATAAAACTGCTTTTCTTTCTATAGGCAATCAATTGTATATATGTATAATAATATAAATATATATGTAATAAAATAAAATACAATACTAGTATTATTTTTTTAAAAAAACCCCTGTGTGTCCTTTAATGAGCCCAGTACACAGAAATGAAACAAAACAAAACTTTCACACAAACTCTGGTGTCCCATATTTGACCACCTCCCCTGGATGGGGAGGCCTGGTAGCACTCAGAGGAAGGATAGCTGGCTACCAAGAAGAGACTTGATACCCTATGAGCATATACAGGGAGAGGAGATCCCCCTCAGTCACAGTCATAGGGGAAGGAAGTAAGGGGAAAATGGGAGGGAGGGAGGGAGGGAGGAATGGGAGAATAGAAGGGATAACAATTGAGATGTAATATGAATAAATTAATAAAAAATATTTTTTAAAAAAGAAACAAAACAAAAAGTTATGCACACTGTGCCGGTCTTGTGAACGGCACCCAGGTAGCTACACAGGACCCTTCCTTAGGCGGGTTCCACCCATGGTTTCATGCTTTGCTCTCAGTGTCTCACAATTCTTACTGTTTCTAAATAACAGGTTTTACATTTCCTCCTGAAATGGGGCTTCGGAGATGATGCAGCCATTCTGGTTACATATACAGAAGGACTTGGCCGTGTTCTGGGCAACTCCAGAGGTGAAATAGGACCAATGAGCAGGGTAGAGAGAGAAACAGATTTAACTCCACATTAAAAAATATATGTTGTTGTTGTTTTTAAGCTTGTGGCTGCTCCAATTGGAGCAGACAGCACAAGCAAGGAGCCTTCCATCACGATGGTCCTTATGGCAGAAATGGGTCAGCTGTTGTTCAGGAACGTTAAGCTGGGGACCTAAGGGGCTCCAAAATCTGTGGGAACAGAGTATCTAATTACCTAATTATCTAAATATTTCCGGTTATCTAATTTTTTTGATTGGCAGACTTCTTTCAAGACGTCTCCATTCTGAATTTGGGCCGGAAATGCACTCTCTGGCTTTACTGCAGGTAGAAGCACTTCCAAGGCCAGGCTGCCTTGTATGAAGCCGGATTTCTTTCTGACTCTCCGAGTTTCCTTTCCAAACCCTGAGCTGTTGTTTTCCTTGATGAGAACATCATTGCCGTTACTCACGGTATTTTTTTTTTTTCTGATCATTGCAAGTTGGATATTATTATGTCTGGCACATTGTGACTTCTAATTTCTAAGAAAAAGGCTTTTAAAAGTCCCCCCCAAAACTGTCTTGGGCTTAAAGCCACTTTCATTAATCATCATCCTGACAGTGACATATAAACAGAACCGACAAATACTGATTAAATTTAATAGGAAAAAATCTATGTGTTCACTCCAGTTGCTGGAGTGTTTGCTCAGCATGCTCAAAGCCTTGGGTTCAGTGGTGAGTGCCACGTAAGCTGGGCACGATGACTCACAACCTTAATCCCAGCACTCAGGAGGTAGAAGCAGGAGGATTGGAAGTTCAAAGCCATCCTCAGCTGCACAGTGAATTTGAAGATCCGTTTGGATACATGAGGCCCTGTCTCAAAATGAAAGAAGACCCATGTGACTTTTGCTTGCCATCATCGTTGGTATTATTAGTCAGGGAGATAGATGCAGGAGGGGAAAAAAAAAATTCCATCTAATTTCTAGATTCTTCCGCATATAACTCTGAGGATGGGACATTTACTTCATGTGTTCCACCTTCATGGTGTTAGATTTTGAGGCCACAGGAGGGGAAACACCCACACAGAGGATGGTATTAGATTTTGAGGCCACAGAAGGGGAAACATCCACACAGAGGATCCACCAGGAACGACAAACTGAAGCTCAGCAGGAACCAGGAACTTGCTCATACTTAGCAAAAATCAGTCCCCTGCAGGCTCGCTCTTCCGGCATACCAAGAGATGCAGCTTCCTTCGTGCAGTACTTTGGTCTTGACCCTAATAGCACAGAGCCTCTCTACAATGGTGTCTATGTGTTTCCACACCCTGAGATCAAGGCCCTAATTAGAGCTAGCAGTTAAGCTGTCTGGAAGAAATTCCCAACTCAATGGCATCTTTATCAGACTCTGGCTGCCAGTGAGGTCAATTTAGGCGTCAAATCTGACCTGCTCAGAGCCCCTGCCATGTACTGGTCCCCATATTAGCTAGAGTCTTTGTGACAGGAAAGGCCAGACAGCCACCTGGTTGCCCCCAGCTAGGTTCTTTCTCTAACTGCATTACTCAGACAGGGTGGAGCAGAAAGAGGCCTTCACTCCCAGACAATGAGGTTGCCCATGTAATGTGTGCACTCCCTCTGGTAGCTTTTGTGCACAGAGATTGTATGGGGTGTCAGGGTCTCAACTTGGAATGGACACTTGACTGAACTGGGAGGTATCTGGTTACAGGGCACGTGGGGCAGGAGGTGGATCTTCAATTTGGACTTGTACTCAGAAAGCATAGGCTCGGCCAGTTTTATCGCCACAAAAGAACTCTGTGGTTCTCTTCCTAACCATTTATCACACAGATCATCACAAGGGGTGGGGGTTGGGGTTTTATTTTTGTTGTTGAGTCTGGTTTTCTTTCTTTTTTTTTTTTCTTCAATTTTTTTATTAATTTATTCTTGTTACACCTCAAAGGTTATCCCAACCCTTTTATCCTCCCATTCTTCCCTCCCTCCCATTTTCCCCTTACTCCCCTCCCCTATGACTGTGACTGAGGGGGATTTCTTCCCCCTGTATATGCTCATAGGGTATCAAGTCTCTTCTTGGTAACCTGCTGTCCTTTCTCTGAGTGCCACCAGGTCTCCCCCTCCAGGGGACATGGTCAAATGTGAGGCACCAGAGTTCGAGTGAAAGTCATACCCCACTCTCCACTCAGCTGTGGAGAATGTTCTGTCCATTGGCTAGATCTGGGTAGGAGTTTAAAGTTTACCACCTGTATTCTCCTTGGAATTCCTGAAATTTGTGGACAAATGGATTGAGCTAGAAATGATCATAATGAGTGAGTTAACCCAGAAGCAGAAAGAGTCAAATGGTATATACTCACTTATATCTGCATACTAGCCCAAGGGGCATGTCCCACGAAAGCCTTCACTTACCAGGAAACTGAAACAGAGGGGAGGACATCCTATTGGGACTCTAGATGAGAGAAACATGGGAGAATAGCAAAGTAGAAGGATCCAGAGGGTCCTAGAAACCTACAAGAAGAACATTATGATAGGCAGATTTGGGCCCAGGGGTCCCGCTCAAACAGAGTCTGGTTTTCTTGAGTTTCAGGTGAGTAATATTTTAGAGAACAATCCATAAGAATGAGGGTGATCCAGAGTCACCCATGTGGTTGTATATTACTCTCTAGTTGGTTTCTGTCACTTATTTTGTCTTCCATATGAGCTCATAAAATTTCTCAAGGGTGAAGGTCATTCCTTCTCCATCCCCCAGGTGTCAAACAAAGAAACTCCTTCAAAGTATTTGTTAAGCATTACATGCTCTCTACACATCATTCTCTTTGAATGTGGGCATCTTTCTGTATTCCTGTGTCTCCATAGATACATTATAAACACTCTATTCAAATTAAATCTGACTGGTAGTCCTTATGACTTCGTTTCCCAGATAAGATTCTGAGGAGTGGAGTCATGCCCACAGGAATGCTTGACTACTATGCTGCTTTGCTCACTCAGTGTTTTCTCCCAGTACCAAGTGCCCTCTTTGTTGTAACCTATTACGAGGTGAATGTTAAAGTTCTCACACACAAAAGAAGATACTGGAGCATGTGATGTGCTTAACCCTTTCTCAAAAGCAACAATATTGTTGTTATTACTAGCACCTAAAGTAAGCTGAGCCATCAAACTTTATAAACACTATGTACTATTTCATGAATATCCTTTAATAAACAAAATCTGAAAGCTGTCCTATAGCATGCAACACATACATGGTTTCACTTATATAAGAGGCGTTGTGCACACGCATGGTTTTGCACTTTGCTTTTTCAGTCAACTGTCTTCCTCAGAGACATTTCCATATGGGAACATGTAGAGCAACTGCTTCTTAAGAGCTCTTATGATCAGATAGAGCATAATTTATTTAGCCAGTCCCCTACCGATAGACAATTAGCTTGGCTCCAAATTCATTTTAGGAAATATGTAATTTTAACTATTTTCCTTCACAGAGTCTTAAGTTGCTTGCTTGTCATTAGGTCAGGATTTTAGAACATCCTGGAGTGATTCTAAAAGTAAAAGGCTTTCATTTTTAAAACTTTGCATGTCATGAGAGTGAAAAGGCTAGCCCTGCTGTTCACTGGCGGAGCAGGCCCTGTACCTCATCTGGGTAACCCAGAGAAGTTGGGCCCGAAGATGAAGACACGGGTGAGCCAGCCCTGGGGTTATCAGAGTAGGAGGGGTGGACCAACCCCTCTCAGGCTGCGGCACTTGGGAGAGTGGGCCCCGCACCTTCACTGGGCAGCACAGTCGAGCTGGCTCTGGAGGTATGGGTTCAGGTGAGCTGGTCCCAAGAACATGAGAGCAGGAGGGCTGACCTTGACTCTGATGATGATGGTGGCGTTGTGGGTGGGCTGGCCAGAGCAGGACTGGGAAGCTTGCCCTGGTGGTGCCAATAAGGGAGAGCCAGTGGTCCGACCAGCTCAGCTACCACCAGGCCCAGATCCAGGGCTTTGAGTTGGCCCACCCCAGTATCTATGTTATCTGTGAACTGTTGGGGTGTGTGAAATGGTCAGTCCTACTGATCCAAAGCTGCAGGATCTCCATGACACAGGGCCACAGTAAGACAACTGGGAGGAGTTCCAGTGAGAATTTAATATTGATGGTGTCAAAGAAGCTAGAGACCTCAAACCAGACCAGTGACTCATTGCAATGAACATTTGCAAGTGAAGATGAGTGGACAGAGGATAACCAGAGGGACAGCTGGGACACACTATAGATTCCACAAGATGCTTTCTATGCTTTGTTTTGTTTTATTTTTGTTTGTTTGCTTTTTTTTTTTTAATTTTGAGGGGGAGGTTGCAAGGGTAGAGGGCAGATATGAGGGGATGGGGAGATGGGTGGGACTGGGGTGCATGATGTGAAACTCACAAAGATTCAATAAAAAGTGTTAAAAAGACTGTGTGTGTGTGTGTGTGTGTGTGTGTGTGTGTGTGTGTGTGTGTGTGTGTATGCATGTGCTTATGCACCTGCCACTCCAACCTTCCTGTGTTAGTGGGAATATGTGGAGGTCAGAGGCCAACATGCAGGAGTAGAGTCTCTTCTACATTGTGGGTCTTGGGAGATGGACCTCAGGTTTGGCCGCAAGTACCTTTACCTCCTAAGCCATTTCACTGGGACCAAATACTCTTACTTTCACAAGTGATACATTGAAGTTCAGAGGAGTATGGATGCCCTAAGTGTTAGTGGCAAATGTAAACCAGAACCTGGTCTTCCTGGGACTTCTGCTATTCATCCTTCAACTCTTGGACCACTAATGGGCACTGAGCAGCCTTGCGCAGCCTCTGGCAGCTCTCAACGCCCAAACAGGGTCTTTGTTCAATGAACGATTCTAATCACGGTTTATGCTTTACTAGCCCAAAATTTACCAAGTTAAACTTCCCATTTTAGCAGAAGAACCAGCATGCCTTGCGTAGAAATGTAATTCAATAAAAACTTAATCCTCTCATAAAACTGAATATTCTCTGGCTCCCCAGTGAACCCCAAAACTTATTAGATTTCTTCTGCAGATGATATTAAATGGTTATTTTACCTACCTAACCCCATTATGCCTTTAAAATACATTATTATTTAAATGTTTACATTTCTTTTATCATGAAAATGTACAAAACAGCAAGAATGAAGTTTCTGTGAGAGCAGGGGCTGGGGAAGAGGCCTGTTCCTTGGGGGATTTTAGGCTGCTTGTTTAGAAATTATGAACAAAAGCAGATCAGGGGTAATGCAAGCTTAGCTCATCCAGCCCCCTAAGCAATCAATGCCTGCAAACTGCTGCACGAGGAGCTCCTCACTGCCTGAGCAACTAGGATGCAGGGTTCTAGGGGACACTCGAAAAGCTATAATTTTTGTAGTGATTTTTCGGCTGAAGGGCTCTTTGATTGTTTTAAATAAACAATAGTATTTTTCCATTGAACAACCACAACAAACTTTGATTTGCTTTCCTGTTTGCCTTCAGTAGTGAATATAATAATCACGTTACGGCTGATATTATGTGTCAGTCAGAACAGGTGACTGGATGGCCATTTGTAGAAGGAATCTGTATGGAAGTATCACCTGCCTCAGCTAGAGGCCATTAGCTTTTTATTGACAGATGATGCTCCCATATTTGTTATTATTGTATACAGTTTATTACTGAAAGAAAAAGAGCCTTTTATTGGACTTACAGGAGAAAATGTTGGCACAGGTTATTGTGCACTGTGTAAAGTTTACTCTTGTTCATTCAAATGCTGATTTTTCTCTCCCACGATCTGGTTTCAATCCAGAAATGCCATTGTAGTGTTTATTCTAGGCACCTCCTGTCTCACGTTGTTTGTGTAAACATGCCACCATTTGCTCTCTGTTCTGCCAATAAAATGCTGATCAGCATGCCAGGTGTGGTGGCTGGCACTTGGGAGGCAGAGCCAGGCAGATCGATGCGAGTTTGAGGGCAGCCTGCTCTACAAAATGAGTCCAGGACAGCCAAAGTCACACAGAGAAACCCTGTCTTGGAAAAACAAAAACAAAAACAAACAAACAAACAAACAAAATGCTGACCAGCCAATGCTGAGTGATAGAAAGAATAAGGTGGGACATCCAAGTCCAGCAAGGGGAAGAGAAAGAGAGAGGAAGTGAGAATTGAGCTACAAAGAGAGGTCTAGGAAGAATACAGAGAAGAGAACTGGAGCCAGGTGAGGTATAAAATTGCAAGTCTGATGGCTGGAAGAAAGTCAGATTAGCTTGGAGGTTGAGGATGGAGTAATAATTGCCCATTATTGTGCTCAAGACTGATTAAATAAACCATGGTCTTCCTGTGTCATTACTTGGATAAATAGCTGGCTAAAGATAAACTGCAGCCATACTAATTACATATATATATGTATATATATATATATGTGTGTGTGTGTGTAATATATATATATATATATATATATATATATATATATATCGTTAATAATTATTCTACAGCCATTTAGCCAGTAAAGCTTTATTTCTAGATGTATCTGGGAGGGTTTTCCAGGGAAGATCAGCATCTGAAGCAGCAGACTGAGGCAAGAAAGCCCCGCCCCTCAAGTGGAAGGGCATCATCTACTCTGTTGAGAAAAAAGATGGAGAAAGGTCTAATTTCTTTTCTCTCTGCTAGGACAATTTACCTCCTTCACTGAGACATCGGAACTTGAGGATTTTTTAAGGAGGCGGGGGGGACTTTTGGACTGTAGGACTCACATACCACCATGCCTTGCAGCCAACCAAGGATGTAATCTGAATAAATTATTTAAAAAAATAAACATTTTATAAATGAAAAAATATTTACCTCTGGGGAAGAAAAAAGAGGGGAGAGAAAATCCATAGGACTTCCAGTCACTAGATGGCTCTAGTCATTATCTGAGTCCAAGCTGGACATCACTTCCACGCTCAGTTTGGAGGAGACCAGTTGCCTTCTACTCTGCACTCCTACCCTTAGGACAGGCACTAACAACTGTTCTTTACACAGCAGCTCAATCCCACAGTGACTTGAACTTGCACTTTGTTCTTTTATCTCCTTAGCCATTAAAAGAGGGGGGGGGTAGAGTGTAGCTTGAAAAGAGATGAGCCAACTTTCAGGCCAACTGATAGCCACTGGTCATTCCATCTAAGTGCTCAGTGGGAACAAGATCTTAAGCTAAGAGCCACATGTGCTCAGAGGGTGCTGGAACCCCAGCTCGATTCTTGTGTTCACAGAACCAGGGAAGGGTGGTGCTCAGAGGCTATGGCTGATCAGCTTTTGGATGAGAAGGCTACCTTTACCTTGTGGTCCTCCATAGCCTCAAGCCATAGCAGGCTCCTTCCTGACCATGTCCTCATCTCCCAGGTGATGTGACAGAGTAAGTTAACTCTAACTTGTCAAGCATTGCGGGAAACAGTTTCGCTGCCCTTTATACTCTCTTTCCAAGTGGATTCCAGCTTTACTAGCTCCCTTCACCTAAGTGACACTTAAGGTTGCTTTTTTAGTTCCTTTTAATTAAAAATGAATTAAATTGTAATTGTAATTAAACCCCAGGAATTCTACTGTAAATCTATTTTCACCTATGTTAATTTTCACGTTTCAAGGAAACCAACTACTGAGAGCAAAATCCATATATATTATTACTTGCCTATCATAGCTGTTCTGTGGCCTCCTTCAGGATAGTCCTCGGCACTGGGAGAGAAGAATTCCTATATAATAGGGTAACACAAGCCATACTCATTTTCTTAATAATTAGTCCCTAAAGCTAGGACTGCTAGTACAGGACTGTAACCCCAGAGCTCAGGACTGAGGTAAGAGGATCACAGGTTGAGGTGTAGCCTGGGCTACACTGGTAGATCCTGTCTCGAAGAAGCATCCTGTAACTCGTTAGAATAAGGGTTCTCAACATTCCTAATGCTGCACTTTAAGGGTTTGGCCCCCAGAGGGATCGTGGCCCATGAGAGCTGCTGCAATAGGAGTTTTCTAGTTCTTTCTGTGGCTTTTCTACTGAAACAGAAGCCCTTCCTCTTCTCTCTCTTTAGGTAGTGTGTTCTGGCTAAAGACCCTCTCTTTCTTTCTTGGCACGTGTTGACCTTTACCTTTAAGTATACGTTTACACCCTACAAGGGAAATACAATCCTCCATTGCTTCGAGTCCACTCTAACTCTTCATCTGGTTCCTTGCACTCAAAAACGTCCTAGGAGCTTAAGCATAGTAAAAGTTTAACTTCTCTGCACTTTCCTGCTTCTGGAGCAGGAATAGCAAAGTTCTTTTTGTAAAGATCCTGCAGTAAATGGTTTGTGGGCCACATAATCTCTGCTCCACTCTATAATGTAGAAGCCACCACCGAATGTGTATAGAGAAACACAAGTGTGTCCCAACAGAGTCTCATGTACAAAACTCAAGAGCACATTGGTCACGCTCTAGGCTTATGAGGAGGGAGAGGAGGTTTATTTATAACCAGCCACAACTGACCTTCAGTACCTTCTCTGTGAAAAAATACCAGGCTAAGTAGCCATGACATTGTCTCTGTCAATCTCCAAAACTTCACAGGTTGGGGTCAGCCACTGCATTGCATAAGGGAAGAAACTAGGGCTTTCTCACACTTAAGTAGTAAATAGTGGCACTAGAGACTCAGATGTGACTGATGTGTGTCTAAATCTCATACACACACACATACACACACACACACACACACACACACACACACACACGAGTTGGTAGTCTGTGGGACAACTTCTCTTCAATACTATTTTTAAAACAATAGGGAAGCTAAGCAAGTTCAGAAAACTCAAATCCAATAGGAAAATGGAACACACTTTGAATTCGTTTAATCGATGTAGCCCTTGGGTCATTGGGATATTTAGATGAGCTAACATCTATCACTTCTCTCCATGAGCTCCACACTGCAATAGTGATTTGAGGAGAAGGTAAGTCTTAGGATAAAACTGCCTTAACTCAGACATGCTTAGAGGCGTTTGGGGGAAAATCCTTCCCTTCTCAGACTTGTACAGCCTGTCTTAGTTTGAGCAAACAGACCCACAGCTGGCATTGCTTAAAGAAGGCAACCAAAATTTATTTCCAATTGTCCACAGCCACAAACATCTCTGCCTTTCCAATCTCTATGATTCATGTTTTCACATAATTTTTTCTTCTTTTATTATTGTGATATAAGCAGTTTCTAGGGATTTCAAGTGATCTTACAGAAGTCTTCTCCCAAGATGTTCAGTCCAAGGTTCTCATAACTTTCCTAGGACATCTCAGGTAAGATGTTAACCAGTGAACTCCCCCATTCAAGAAAGCATCTTAAACTCCCCTCCAGAACCCAGGCCTAGCTTGAGAACACAGTCCTGGGGCTGGGGAGGGGGAAGACAGCTCAATGGCTGGTTGTTGTGTAAGCATGAAAAGTATAATTCAGATCCCCAGAACTCACATAAAAAAAAAAAAAGCTGGGCATGGTAGTGCACACCATGTGGGGTGAGGACAGGTGGATATCTGATGCCCATTGGCCAGCCAATGGAGGCAAATCAATGAGCCTCAAGCTCAGTGAAGAATCTCAAGAGTAAAGGTGGGAAGTGATCAAGGAAAGATGGCAACCTCTGGCCTCTACACACACACACATACATACATGTGTGCTCACATGTACAAACCCACAAGCATATACAGCACACACACACATACACACACACACACACACACACACACACACACATACACACGGTGGAGGCAGGGTGTGGAGACACTATAGTCCTCTTCTCCTCACCCAAACAAGGGCTTTCTGTATTCCAACTGGGTGGGTTAGAAAAGTAGAACACATTAATGCTAAATAATTGCAGTTTAGAAATACACACTCTCATAGGAGAAAAGGGAAAGTCTTGTCTTCCACCAAATACCCAACTTCTAGTCATTTAGACATCTATCACTTCTAGACAGTGTTTTCTGTTGTCACTCACACAATTTCTTCTCGTTACCCACTGTATTTACCTAAAACAGAACTCTTTTTTTAATGCCCCCTGCCCCCGTGTATCTGTTTAATTATTATTATGGCTCGTTTGCTGTAAGCCCAAATGGAAGCCAGCCTATAGAGGTGGGACTTTGTGGTGTTTTTTTTTTTTTCCCCAAGGTCAACCCTTATGCAGCTGTTCATGCTGAGCCATCTCCAGCTAATAGCAGCTGCCCAGCGTGTCTGTTATGCTAGGGATGTTCTCTTGTTGCAGAGCCCAGAGAGCTTGCTGTTCAGCCAAAAGAAATCCTCAGGGGGAAAGAGTCAGCATGTCACGTGCCTGCTTTGAGTGCACTTCCTTTAAACTGTATTTCCACAGGAGCCAATGGAAACCAGTGCTGTGTGTTTGTCTGCAGCTTTGGGGCCCCTGGCTCCTTGCTTTTCGATATACAAAGTTACCCCAAAAGCTATAAAATATGCTAAGAACTTTTTTTTCTGAGAAAAATATGACCAGCCATTAAGAAAATAGCTTAGATAATACCAATAGCTTGGAGAACTTGGGGATTTGTTTCCTTATTCTTGCGGTGTTGAGATTCTTTCTTTAACATTTATTTATTTATTATTATGTATACAGTGCTTTGCCTGAATGTACACCCGTAGGCCAGAAGAGGGCATCAGATCACATTACAGATGGTTATGATCCACCATGTGGTTGCTGGGAATTGACCTCAGGACCTTTGGAAGAGCAAGAAGTGCTCTTAACCACTGAGCCATCTCTCTAGCCCAAGAGATTCGTTTGTTTGTTTGTTTGTTTGTTTGTTTTGTTTTTTGTTTTTCGAGACAGGGTTTCTCTGTGTAGCCTTGGCTGTCCTAGACTCGCTTTGTAGACCAGGCTGGCCTTGAACTCACAGCTATCTGCCTGCCTCTGCCTCCCGAGTGCTGGGATTAAAGGTGTGCGCCACCAAGCCCGGCTGAGATTCTTTTTAAATAGATGGAATTTGCCAAGGAATAGCAACAAGGTGAGGAGAGCAACAAGAAGAAAACAGATCACACTTTGCTGAGTTCTGTTTGGTAGAACACCACATCTAATTATGAAACTGTAGCAAAATCACCTTTGACCCCACACAACACAGCAGCAGCATTCTGGTTACCTCAGAACAGCCCTTAGTCAAGCTATGCACTCTGGACCAATGGCAGGGCCCACCACTGTCCTGCCTTCACTGCAGTGCCTCACAGGCAAAGGAAAGTCAAAGTCAGAATTGATGACACTGAGGTAACCCTTCATGACTAACAAATCCTCTGCCTTTCTTTCCTCTATATGGGAAGTTTCTGGAGTTTGATGATTTTGTATGTATCTGAAAGAGCTCAGCAAAACCAAAGTTCCAGATGTCTATAGCAGCAGCAGCAGCAGCAGCAATCCAGCGACATTATTCCTGCCTTCTAGTCTCCTGTTTCTCACTCTCTCTCATTTTTTTATTTCTAAAACACAAACTCGCCTCCCAAATGAAGTTCTTATAAAAGTTCCCCCATCATAGCCTCTACTTTTTTTTTTTTTTTTTTTTTTGGTTTTTTTTTTTTTTTTTTTTTTTTTTGGTTTTTCGAGACAGGGTTTCTCTGTGTAGCCTTGGCCATCCTGGACTCACTTTGTAGACCAGGCTGGCCTCGAACTCACAGCGATCCGCCTGCCTCTGCCTCCCGAGTGCTGGGATTAAAGGCGTGCGCCACCACGTCCGGCCATAGCCTCTACTTTTAGGGCAATACAAGGTAAGACCATTAGTGTTTGCATAGTTGCCCTTTCTAGAACAAAACATACTTTGGGAACAGTTAAAGTAAAAAAAAAAAAAAAAAATCACTTCTAGTTTTGAGATAATTATACTAGGATTGTGTTTATTTAATGTTTTCTAAAAGTGGAAGAATTGTACTCTTCAAGGCTTCTGTGCACATATGCTTATTCTGCACGGCATATCGATCCTGAGTGTCATAGATAAGGCTCAGAAGAAAGACTCACTCATAGTAATATGGGAGAACATAGCCTTAGCCCTTCTTGCCTGCCTTCCTTTCAGGATGCCAAGGATAAACCATGGCTGGAGGCCCTCAAAAAGATGGAAAATGATACTTTAGAGGGGGAGGCTTCGTACACTTATTCCTTCAGAGAGACATCTAAATGACAAACATTATGTGTGCTATAGAAGATAGTCAAAGGATTAGAGCAACCAAGAAAAGAGCAAATTCCAGGTTGTAGGAGGTGCTGTGTTAATTTTGTTCTCTCTTCTCTTACTTGGGTTCAGACTTGGTTCATGATCTTGGTTAGGAGGGGTTGGCACCTCTCTATCTTCTCCCCTGAATTGGAGGGAACAGTGTGAACCTCTTTTCACTTCTCTGGAGACTGCCTGAAGATTGATCTAAGGCAGCTGAGTTTTACCCAACTCAGACACAAGGCAGAGAAAATTAACAAGGTGCTTGGGAAAGCAGGGGGGAGGGGGGACAAAGGATACTAATGGGAACACACAGCAGAGTATCTGGGCTCCAAGAAGGCCATGGGGTAAGGGTCTAGGGAAATACAACGTTGGTGAGTGCTTGTGTATTGGGGGTAATTGACTATCTACACAAACTCAGACAAAAGAAGATCCAAGAGCTCCTAAGTTTTATCCTTAGGCTGACCCAAGATGCCGGACAAATCTGGAAAAATCAGAACTCTGGCACAAAGCTGTTTACTGCTCTAGTTGGTGGCATGAACCTGGGAGTCAGGGCCTAAAAATGAGACAGACTAAAATCTCATGCAATAGCCAAATTTATTTAGAGCATCAGACAAATTATACTCTGAGGGTTAAAAAGAGCCACCTGAGTAAAGTTCTCATGAGTTCAAGCTATATACAATCACAAAGACAAGCCACACTTGGAAAAACATGTTTTTCCACAACGGCTCATGAATAACAACAGCTGAAATAAACTCACTCCTATCTGCTACACCCGGGAGGGGCACAAAGCACAGTCCAAGAACAATTCCTTGTTTTTGAAGAAACTGAGGTCACAGGACTCTTGTCTTGCTTTCTTGAAGTTTTCTCACAGGCTCCCAGAATTCCCCTCCCACAACTCCATTCTCAGACTGTGTTCTGACACAAAGCCAATCTTCAAAGATATAGAAAGGTGCCTTTCCCCATGAATGCTCCATTTTTACCAGTGACTATGAATTCACAAGGAATGTACGTGTGTGTGTGTGTGTGTGTGTGTGTGTGTGTGTGTGTGCAAGCAAACAAAAGTTGAGGACAACACTGATGAAAAGAAATTCACCACAAAACCATAAAATGGGTAGGCTTTAAAGCCAGGTTTAGTGGTTCAAGTTTATGAATAATCTTTGTATTCAGGAGGCTGAGGCAGACGGATCAGTAGTCATTAGGAAAGATGGTGAATTACAGACCAGTCTAGAATACACACACACACACACACACACACACACACACACACACACACACACGGAGAGAGAGAGGTGGGGCAGGGGGAGGAATACACAAAGACTTTAAAACAACAGCCTTAAAGTCTTTGAAGAGCTAAAGGAAAACATGGGTGAGGAAGTAAAGGCAAAAAACTAACAGTATATAAACAAGATGAGGATGAGATTAAAATTTATCAAAGAGGTTAAACAATTTTTAAAACCAGAAACTACAGTGAAAATTTTGAAAATTAACTAGGAGGACTCATTAGGACAGTTGAGTAAGCAAGGAGTATCTGTACATTCGAATACAGGAAGTTGTACACACCAGAAGTCAATCAGTCTGAAGATGAGAAAGTAAAAGGAAGAGTAAACAGAGCCTATGAAGCTCATGACGCATCAGGATATGTTGCATAAAAGCCAAAGAAGAATGGGAGGAAAGGGTCAGAGAGTTTACCAAAATGAACAAACAAACAAAAACAAACAGTGGCTGAAAAGTTCTGAGTTGAAAAAAGATGCACTTATAATTTTAAGAAGACCAATAAGCTCCAAATGGGAGAAGAGTGAAAAGACTCCTGAAGATAAACATTTTAAAGAAAAAGGCAGAGAAAAAATTTTTAAAGCAACTAGTTATGTTCAGTGGGCATCATTAATATCACTAGATACCTTAGATGCCAGGAAGCTCTGAGAGAAGAGATCTAAAGTGATACAAATTTAAAATTATACAGCAAAACGATGAAATGACTGAAAAAAAATCTTCTTAACTAATTAATTACTTTAAGCATTTTAAATCTGCCTAAACTAAAGGCACTGATTGACAAATGGAGTTTAAAAACATGACCCAACTACACGCTACCTACCAGAAACTAGCAGTTGATCTGAGATAGAGATAGAGAGAGAGAGAGAGAGAGAGAGAGAGAGAGAGAGAGAGAGAGAGAGAGAGAGACAGGCAGGCAGGCAGGCAGGCAGGGAGGCAGGCAGGCAGACAGACAGACAGACAGACAGACAGAGACAGAGACAGAGACAGAGAGACAGAGAAAGCAAGAGAGACAGTACAAAAGGGTGGTATAGGGTTTTTGTTTTTGGTTTTTTTTTTTGGTTTTTTTTTGTTTTTTTTTTTTTTTTTTTTTGCAAGTAGTAACTAAAAAGAGAGCTGGTGAAGCTTATACCAAACAAAATATGCTTTAGTCCCAAAACTGCAGAAATGATAAAGGATGTCATAAATTGATTAGAAGGTCCACTTGCCAAGAAGACATAACAAATATGAACTTCAAATACAGTAAGTCATTAATGACAGATTTGAAGACAAAAATTGCTCTACAATATGGTAGACCATTCTAATACTGTATTTTTAGCAATCAATAAAACAATAAACCAGAATGTTGATTATGAAATATTAATTAAAATCAATTGGATTTAATATATTATATACACATATATATTTTAATAATTATATTCTTTATTATCGTCTTGTCATTATTACCCTGGGCTTATGCAGCAGTATGAACTGAGCTATTTATGTAACTTAGAGGAAATGGCCCAGATTGCAGAAGTCATAACACACACTCGTATATATACATATATACATATACATATCTGTGTGGGGGCTATGTCATATATGCTACATATATGTTACATGTATATTGTGATATGCCCTATATATGTTACATATATGTGTTATGTGTATGTACATTATTTGTACGTTGTGTATACATATATTTATATATGTAATAAACACATAATATGTGTGTTGTATATATATATATATAAGTATATTGTGATACATATAATATGTATGTATTCGTTATATGTGTAATATATATAATTCCACCCAACAACAGAAAAACATTTATTTTATCAGATGCACAGGAAACATTTTCCATCATAAACATTGTGTTGAACAGCAAAAGATATGTCAATAAATTTTAAAGGACTGAAATGATACAAAGTATTTTTTCCAACCTCAATGAAATAAAACCAGAACTGGCAGTGGTGGCACACACCTTTAATCCCAGCACTCGGGAGGCAGAGACAGGTGGATCGCTGTGAGTTCCAGAACAGCCTGGTCTACAAAGTGAGTCCAGGACAGTCAAGGCTACACAGAGAAACCCTGCCTCAAACAACAACAACAACAACAACAACAAAAACCCAGCAGAAACCAATAACAGAATAAAACTGAAAAGAATGGATAAATGTGCAGAAACTAAATAGCATGCTCTCTTTATTTTGAGAATTTCAAATAACGTATTTGGATCTTATTTACCCCAACACCTATCTAAGTCCCCCATGAACCCATCCATACCTCCCAACTTTATGTTCTCTACCCCTCTCCCCGCAATAACCCACCTAGTAGAATTCCTGCTGCCCATGTGATCATAAGTATTGGGCTGTGCACTGGGATGTGGTCCACCTGCAAGGGGCCAGTCCTTAAACAAAAAATGACTCTTCATCCAGTTACTGTGGATATCTCATGAACCCCTTTCCTCTACATGCTAGGATGTTAGAACATTGACTGGTTTGATCATATGAGGTTTTTGTTGTAGGCACCTACATAAGCTGTGAATTCTTGAGTGCAGTGATTTTTTTTTTCATATCCTGAACATTCCATTATGCTCTGGTTTCCCCTCAACCTCTGGCTCTTAAAATCTTTCTGAACCCTCACTCACAATGGTTCCTGAGCCTAGAGGGGGTTGGAGGTGAGACAGATGTCCTATTTGTGGCTGAACATCCTACGAATTCTCTGCACTTTGGCCAGTGTCGAGTTTCTGAGACAACCACCGTCCACCATAAAAGACACTTTTCTAATGAGCTTTGAGAGCTGCACTCATCTATTGGTATAGAGACACAAATTAAGAAAACAGTTTGACATCATGACCATTCAGCAGAATGATGGTCACTGGTTCACTCCCAATCCCCTCAAGCTCCCCAATGATGGGTTTCTAAGCAGACATGTGGTTCCTTCTTGGAGATTTTCAGTAGCAGACGTGTGATTGCTCTTTGGGGAGAGCCTTAAATCTAACCAGAAAGCCTTTGGTTCTTCATATTACATCTGTGCCATTAGTGCACCAATGGGTGTCTCTTGCCACAGTGGTCATTTTTTGTAGTTCTTGGAGTTCACAGCTGGATAAGACTGTTGATGGCATTTTCCTGCTCCCAATAGTTTACACTGCACCTTCCAGTACTATGAAAGCTCGCCAGCAAGAAGGATACTTCCAGGTCAGTACCAACTTTATTTCTCCATGTCTTTAGCAATAGTGATTAGCATCAAGGTAACCAAGAGCAATGTGTCCTGGAGACTCCCTAAGCAGCATCCTCTTAACCACTGGGTCAAAGAAGGAGATGCAGGGAGGATTAGAATACACCTTGGAGCAAGTGGGTGCAGGAGACAGGATGATAAAATGTATAAAATGCAGTTAACCAATGATAAGAGGAGAACTTCCAGATGTAAACATGAACGTTTGAAAAAGAAGAAAGGTGGAAATGTACTTCAACGGTAGAGTGCTTGTCTGACATACATATAAGGCCCTGGGTTTTATTTGAGGGAGGAGGAGAAGAAGGAAGAAACAATTCAAATGAATATGCAAATGCTTTGCCTTAAGCAATGAGTAAAAATATACTGGCTGATAATTTATTTTCCAAGGCTTTGAAGACTAAATATGACTCCTGATGGTGTGACCTACTCTGGATCCAAGTGGTTCAACATCCATAGCTGTGAACTTTTCTAAGCCACACTTCTAACTTCAAGTAGGATATCTTTACACAGATCGGTCTCATGTATTCAAAACTAATGTCTCTACTTGTATGAAATTTGTTTTACCTTTTGTGGTTCAAATCCCAAGATGCAAAGATTTCCCTGCTACTGTCGCTCTTTCTCCACCCCCTACCCCACAGACACAGCATCTCTACTCTTCCTAACCTCTGCCACTTACAGTCTTTGATTATCCTCTACCAGAAAGGTCTGCATGCCTCTTTATACTACTAAACCATTATTCCTTTCTGCCCTCAGAACTGCTTACTGGCTACTAAAATAGCTCCCTGCTGGAACTACCTCTGTTTCTTTCCTGTGAGAACATTAACTATTCAGTACATGGAGGATGAGGAGACAGCTCAGTCAGCAAAATGCTTACCATGAAAGAATGATGACCTTGATCCAATCTTCTGCACTCATGTTAAAAAAAAAAAAAAAAAAGCGGAACACATTGTCACATGTTTGTAATCCTAGAGCTGAAGATGCAGAGAGGACAGGCCCTGAGGAATGACACCGAAGGTTGTCCTCTGGCTTCCACATTCACATATTTACATGTATACACACATGTGCATACAAACATGCTCACATTTGTACACACACATGTGAGCATATGTTCTGAGAGAAAGAGAGAGAAAGAGACAGAGACAGAGGGGGGAGAAAGAGACAGACAGAGAGAGACAGACAGAGAGAGGGGGGGTTGGATACCTGAGTCCTTTATTGATTGCTGGCTGTTTGGACTTGGGTGGATCACCTACTCTGTCTAGTCTTTGTTGTACTGGTTGTACATGGTTTGACATGATAATGAGATGAATTATGAACTCATGCAAATCAATAGGAATAGTTGCATGGATATAACAGATGTTCAAAAAGGGATGACTATCGTGGCCTCATTTATCTTTCTGTACTCTAGATCTGATTAAGTCATCCCATAACCAAAAGTAGAGGTTTCTTTTGTGTGTAAAATATAGTCCTAATTCCTTCAAGACTCACTTTCTCTTTTGACCTTGATTCTCAGGATACTCTACAATCTGGCCACGCTGATGTGTCTGATGCTCATAAAATACACTCTGCACACTGCCACACCATGAACTCTGCTCAGGTGGTTGCTCTCTTTGGAAGCTTTCCCCATCCCTATCCCTGGAGGCCTATCTGTATTTCAGAGTTCAGGTCAAATGCTTCTCCCTCTGCCCCAGAAAGCCCTCTCAGATTACACTGTTATGGGCCACCTTTCCTCATCTGGACTCTTGCCCTATTTCTTTTGTTTTAGCAATTATCACAGTATTTATCATGCAGGTAGCTGTGGACACTAACCCTATGTCTGCAAGCAATACCCAAACTCACCTCTGTAAGACTGTACCTAAAGAGCTGCACTCAGCTCTACCTCACTGACCACATGGCCAGCACTCAATGGATGACTCTGCATGCTGAATCTATCTGGATTTATTTTTGTTTTCCTAAACAGATTCTTATAGGCTATGGACTGAGAAAGAAGGAAGAGGAATGTGATAACATTAAAATCCTTCATAAAGAGGACTTTCCCCTTCTCTGCTATGCCTGATACATTCTAAGAGGTATTTTAGAACTCTTCTGCAGTCCCTTTACATTTATTGTTAAATCTGGCCCTAGACTTTCAGTGTCCCTCCTTGGTCCTAAAGGCTTGAGAATGACTAATGGAGCTGATACAGATGAAGAGCGATGGCTGATGGTTTGGGGGGGAACTGTTCTCCAGTAAATATTAGCCAAGTACTCAGAGCAAAGACAGTGCTCTTGTTCATTGCATTCAGCTCAGCCTCACTCATACAGCCATGTGGACTTTTTCTTGGTTTCACTCTGAATGCAGACAGAATGAATGGGCCACATGGTGTCTTTGTTACTATCTTTTCTCCTTAATGGGAAGCTGATGTTGACTCAGTGTACTTGCCACACTATCCACCTGCCCAGAGCCTTGGCTATATTAATGTGAATATAGGTTTCCTGACATCAGGTGATCTCAGTTGTATGAGGAAGAAGTAAGGTGAGAAGTAGCTAACCCAAAGAAGAGTCCGAGGTCAGAAACCTGAATAAGATGAGGCACAGAGAAGAGAGTGACAATCTATTTGGGGAGGGTCAAGGTCGGTTATTAGAGAAGGTCTTGTAAAAGGTCATGTTCTAGCTGAGGAATGAAGGATTATTTGGATTTAAGTGAACTGAAGAGATGGCATAGAAAAAAGAAAGATAGAGAGATGCAAGGGATTAGACTCTCCTGGAAGAACACCAGCTAAGTCCTGGGATTCCCTGTATATAACAAATTCAAACACATTATCACTCCAGTGGCTCTGTCAGGTGGACAACAGTATCATTTCCATTTCCGTTTCCCAGAGAAAGGGCTGGAGGAACAAGGAGATTAAATAGCTTGCCCAGGACAGCTTTGCTTCTCAGACACAGTGCTCCCTGGGTTTCCAACTCAGAAGAGGTGTGCTCCCATGCCATACTCAGAGCAGATACCTTCCCACACAGATCACGAAGCCCTGGAGAAACACAGCATTTCTTCTTATAGACCAAACAAGACTCTAACCTCAAATCACAGGTGTCTTCTACTATCATCCAAGGATGGGCCTTGGATGCTGAGACATGGCATCTTGTTTATAAGGGGAAAAGAGACACTTATTAACAAAACTGCAGAGACAGACAGACAGACAGACACACACACACACACACACACACAGAGAGAGAGAGAGAGAGAGAGAGAGAGACAGACAGACAGACAGACAGACAGAGAGACAGAGAGACCCCTTTGATGAATTCAATGCAAATGAGTCAGAAACGTGGATCCAGTGAACTTGAAAAGGTTCAGTAGAGTTCAGAGCAAAGGGCAAGAACCTTTTCAGGAAATCACAGTTGGGGATTCTCCCAGCTGAATTCCATTAGTTCTTTCCAGCCACAGAATGGGGCTGGTAAGTGGATCTCCAAGGAAACCATCAAGGAAGAGTAAGGGTTACTCTGTCTCAACTCCTCTTGGTTAGGCTTAATCATTTTTCAAGGAGCTTGTAGAAGTGTCTTGCTCCATGCAAGCCCATTTCCTGGACATCCCAATCAGGACATGGGCTGGGGTGCCAAATCCAGTCATTTCTCCTTAGAAACTCAACTTTCACAACTACAAAAGAAAGTACAAGTAGAACTGAAATCCTTACTTTTGCCACAAATCTCCTCCCATTGGATTCGACCTTTCTGAACAAGGTTAAAGGCAGGCTAGGCTTCTTATCAAGTGATTGGAAGATTAAATACCAACCACGGGCCTCTTTGGAATCACCAAGTGGGAAATGAATGTACACAAAATATTGAACACATTCAACTAAACACGAAACGCTATGCAAAAGTGACCCAGATCTCATGTATCAGTCTGGTAGGGTTACATCAGCCATGAAAACAAACTCAGGCCAGCAGGCCTAGAGCCCAGAGAGATGGGGCTGGTTAATGGAAAGCAGGCAAGCGGCAGGTGTGTTTCCCTGGGCATGGTCGTCTTCAGTACAGCTCCCCCAGTCTGCACTACCTCAGGGTGAATGACAGACTGCTCAAGGAATCCGGCCAGCTCAGAATCCAGCTCAGTGTCGGCTACATTTCCATTTCTTTATCCACTTGAGTGCATCTTCCAGATAAAATCCAAGCCTCCTCTGTGTTCTGATTTTTCTCTCTCACAGTGGAGTTGCTATGGAAACAGGCCTTTACTCATCCACCACTGGACTAGTCACGTTTTGGGGAGGGGGAGGGCTAAGAAAAATGAGCAAGTGGAACAGTATTCTCCCCAAATGGTGTTTTAAATTGAAATCATCTGTTCTCCAGCCCAGCTTTCCCAGCCCAGCCACACCCATGCAGCTGTGAAGGTGGGCGGGCCAGCCAGGCCAGCCGCCTGCTCGCCTGCTTGGAGAGGGTCAAACCTCTGTGGTGGTAAGGTGATATGCTGAGAAGAATTTTGCTCTGGGCTGGGTTTTTTTTTTTTTTTTTTTTTTTTTTTTTTCCTGTTTCTTATTTACTAATTAGCATTTTAATGGTGCACATTTACGGGCTGTGCTATGACAACTCGATACAGGTATATAATGTATAATGATCAAATCAGGATAATTAATATTTCCATCTCCTTAAGCATTTTTATGATGTAATTCTCCCATGGTAACTACATTTCAGAAGGAGCATGTGGTATATTTGTCAGCATCCGGTTCTCCTACCTTCAGTCTTCACACACTCATCTGGACTTCACTTAAAACCCCAGCTTGGCCTTCGTGTCTCTTCTCCAATGCCCCAGAAACAAGGATGAATCCTGGAGGCTGGCTGGGGCTAGATCTTCCAGGCGTTGTCTGTGGCCCTCGATGTCCCTACAGCTGCCCTTTTCCCAGACAGGCTTTGTCACTTGTATGTACCCGCAGTCCTTCATGGAGTTGGGAGAGAGTCTTTCTGTGGCTGGCAACTCTGATACCTGAGGTAAAGAAGCCAGGTTAAGGGATGTGAGTGTTTTAACAGAACAGGACAGAAGAGGAGACAGAAACAAGCAAGTATAAGAGGAAGGTGTTCATGGTGGGAGGCCTGTAGAATGGCCATAGGTGGAATTCAGGAAGCCAGGCAGCTTGACAATGAACTGTGCTCACTCTCAGTGTAAGCCTCAGCTATTGTTATGCTAGATCTGGAAAAGAAGAGTATGGGAGAGTCTAGAAACCCAGCTAAGGGGTGCAGGCAGTGGGTAGTGTTGGAGATCAGATAAGAGTTTGTTGCGGGACTACTGCGTGTCAGGCACAACTCTAGACACCAAGAGCATGGTCTAAAGAACTGAGGACTGGTGTGGGGTAGAAGACATAAACACTGTGCTGTTTCTTCTTTCCATTCTGGAAAGAGACCAAAGGAGTCACCACCAGCACCAGTCCATTCCTTCACTTGGCTCCTGTGCACCGCACCTGGAGTGCAGAGCCTCAGGCCCCCTCCAGTTTAGGTAATCTATCATCCACACCTGCCTTCGGAAGCCCCGTACAGCTTGAGACGTGATGGAGATTAAACACCTAGGATGGCAACACGGTGTGAGCTGCCTAGGACAGATGAGCTGTGCCTCAGTTTCCATATGTCACCCCAGCACTAAAAGCGTTGCTGCACAGAGAAAGAAGAGGCCATCCAGAAGGCTCACTGGTAGGCAGTGTCCCACTGATGTGTGGAAGTTGGATTGAATACGTCCTGGCCTCCCTGAGGGAGATGCTCTGGGGGCGGGCCTAGTTGAACCAGTGCTTTAGAGCTGCTACAGTGTTGCTATGCCCTCAGGCAGGCTGCATCTGGAAAGTCCATTGGGCAGAAGCGAAAAGGTGACTAGGAACAGGATGAAGAACAATGGGCTGAAGGTGCCGAAGCCTGGTCAGGATTTGCTGGTGGGCTTCTTGCCCAACGTAGTTGTTTTCATTCTCAAAATGATTCCTGACAGCTGGCCCAGGGATGATCATGTGCAGATTCCACAGGTGCCTAGGAGAAGCCAAAGGGCTGAGCTGAAGATCTGGGAGTCCAGCACCTGCCTTGCAGAGCTGAGCTCAATAAAGAGGAGCTGACAGAGGCCACTGGGCCCCGTGGATCCTGCCTTGTGTAGGTGGATGCTTTCAATGCAAGCTGAGTTCAGGCGTTTATGCCATGAACCCCCTTCCTTCCAGCTGATGCCCAGGGTGGTTACTTTGAGGCCATTCCCTGGACACCTGAGTTGTAGCATGGCCTCTGACTTCCTGTTGTCTATGACTAGCTTCCCCAGGTGGCCAGGGCAGAGGGCCAGAAGGCCAAAGGTTAAATACAAACTTCAGAGACGATAAATAGGCAGCGTTTATAGTCTGCGTCTTTGTGCTGCTGGCCTGACCCTGGCAAATCCTAGGCTACATGCTGGCTTTTGGTCACAAAAGGAGCTGGACACAGCATGAGACTAAATGGTGTGACCTATAGGACCCTGACAGTGTCATCAGTTGCAAAGAACTGCAGGTTTCAGCCCTGGAGCAGTCAGGGACAATTGTGAGGGAGCAGGCTGCAAGGTCTGTATCTATGCTCACCGCCTCTGGGCAGACAAAGTTTTCAGTGTAGTGTCTACTTACTTTGCCTGCGATGGTCAGCGCTGATTGTCAACTTGACAGGGTCTAGAATGCATCACATAGAAAACAAACCTCCGCACATACCAAACTCAGGACTTAGAGACCCTCCAACACAATTCCATCTAAACTGTCATCACTCACTGGACAAACCTACCATGTGCCCAACAGTGCTCCCAACTGTGGCGCATGCTTATCTTCTCATTTAACCCTGGGCCAACTTTACATGGAGATATCGTTAGTACTCCCAATTTATAAAAGATTTACACCAGGGCACAAAGAGAGTAATTCCCTTGCCTAAGTCACACACAGGCTGAACTCAGTCCTTTGACCATGATGCTAGTCTGTGTGGGGACTGTGTGCAAAGTGCTCTCTTGGAGTTCCTTCCTCCTCTGAGCACTATCCTGAAACAGCAGGATGAAGCAGTATCCTTGCCAAGCTTCATGACAAAGATCCTGTGTTGGGGGCAGAGGCCACAGCTGAGTTGGGACAACTGCCTGGCCTCCAGACTCCAGCCAAATGTGGACCAGGTCAAAGAGAACAGCCACAGGACATGGTGCACCACTGGAGTACTCTCAGCCCAGCCCTGCTCTTGGCCTTCACTGCCCACTTGTAAGTAGGTCACTTGGCACTTTAGAAATGTCCTGAGTAACCTTAATATTAGGTTTGTGGGTTGCCTGATGTTTGGCCCTGCAACCTGATCACTCAAGGGTCTCAAAGGCTTTGACCTTTGAGAGTGTCATAAATGCGCAAAAGTCAGTGAGGATTGCATCAAGAGAGTGAGTACGAAGGTTCCAAGTTATATCAACTAGGGCTGCTGAGAGCTTTGGTGTCAGGGTAATAGAGAAAAACAAAAGGGTAGAAATCTCTTTGGAGCATGTTTTGAGCCTGCCAGCAATGGCTATTAGACACCATCACAGAATGCTGGCTAACAACTGGGTTTCTTTCCTAAGGGGCCTGTTAACACATTACATTTTGGAGGCAGGAGTTGGAGAAGATGATCTGTCAGTCCCAGTGTTTCCCTTTTCAGCTGTTGAGTCCCTGAGGGTGTTGGTGAAGGATCCGTGTCTCAGATGGTCTTTTCTTTGCCATGGTGGGTGCTTATATGATCAAGGATGGATATGTGAGGTGATCAGGCCCTTCTGCCTGGGGTAGATTGCCCCAACAGCATCTAACAATAACAAAGCTCTAACAGAGATAAAAGGATGCCTGGGGGAAAGCAATAGTGTCATTCACTTGGGGTATGGTATGCAGGAGAAGGACACAGCCTTCCTGAAGTTGAGCTTGGCTACGTAAACCTATCAGACGGAAGCCTGCCCTTGATGGTAAGGCTGCACTGGTGTGAGCCCTGAGGACACCTGGATCTACAATCACTTTAACTTTGTGCTTTCTAAGCAGAGAGCAACAACCGTCTGTTTCTCCACTCCATACACCTCTCTTGCAGTACTGGATCCCTGATAACCCCAGCCAATGGCTTAAACTTAGAAGTGGGGATAAGGAGGATGAAAACCACTCCCAGTGATAACAAGGTCCAGGAGGTGGCAGCCATGTGTAGCTGTCGTGTGTGTGAGGAGGAGCAACCCATTCTAGCCACAGACCTAGAGACAAGCACCTTACCAAACCAAGGGGTTGGCGCTAGTGAGGACGGGGTTATCTATCTTGTTTTCCACCTCTTCAGTTTCCCAAGACAGTCAAAGATCAAATCCATGGGCTATGGTTTACCCGATATAGGCATCGTACCCAGAGGGACTCAGGCTGTGGTCTGCGGTGGGTACGAGTAATCTGAGCTGTCTCCCAGCACAGCAGGGAGCAGGCTGGATCGCCAGTGTGTCAGGCACACAGTTGTCGGGACTATTACCACGGGCATTGTCTGACTGCCTCAAAAGGGCAGCTCCTGTGACCTGAGTAATTTTAGCTTCCCCTCTGATCCACATGCCTTTCCCAGGCACAAAGTCATGGCATGGCAATTCAAGGACTGCAATGCATTTTCTGTGGTTTAATTGCTTCCTCTGTCAACTGAGAAAGGAGAACAAGAATTAATTAAGACCTCAGAAAGATAAACCATGCAAGGGGAACAAGGATACTGAAGGCTATTCTAGGGTCTCAGAAGTGCATGCATTTAAGGAGGCTGGGCCTTGTCTAGGTCCTCGGTACTTAAGGGACTAGGTACTTTGGATGGGTTTTACAGAGGCAGCCCACAAGAGAATGACCTTGGAAACTCCCTCCTCCCCAATTCTACAAAAACGTATATGGGAAAGGAGCCTCCACAGTATAAATGGGTGGCTGTGGATTTAAAAGTCAAGCTGTTTCATGTTTCACAGATCATCAATTCTTACAATCAAGAGGGGATATTGGAGATGGGGTAGGGCCCACCTTTTGCTGGGTGTGGGTTGTCCTCTTTCCAGGAACAGAGGCCTATTACTTATAAGGCAAGTTCTGTGTTTCTGATTAGCTCTGTGGTCTTGATGACTTTTCTTTATATCAAGCTCAATCTATTTTCCCCAGACCTTCCAGCCGCCACTGCAAATGTGTCCTCTGAAGCCACAAGAATCCCTTTGTCCCTTCTCCCCTTCTCCCCCTCTCCCCCTCTGCTCTCTTTCAGGTCTTGGAAGATGGCTATTGCATGCCCTGACTACCTCTGGCCTGCTGTTCTCCAAGCAGATACGTTGGCTTTGCAAACAACCTAATTTCATAAGTCATGGGCTATTGGTCTTTCCCACTGAGGAGCAGTATCTGCCAAGGGCACAGTTGTGCTGCTGTGTTCACCAGAACACATACCCTCCTTGCTTTGCTACACCCCCACGGTAGTTGTACAGCTGGTAAAGAGGCAGCCTGGGCCCTAACCTCCCTCAGTTCATGAGGGAAGAGGCTGGTTCCATGCGGAGAATGACTCACTAACGCTCGGAGAGGCAGAGGCACTAATGTCAGACCCAAGAACTCCAGAAGCAAAGCAGCAAAGCCGCCTCTGTCTATGCACTGCTGTGTCTGTCCCCTATACCTGGCAGGTAGCAAATACTAGTAAAGATTTCCCAAGGAAGGTAGGTAGGAAGGAAGGAAGACAGGTGGAGAAGTTGGGGTGAGTTCAGCAATGGGCATGTCTACAGATTATAAAGCATTTCAAATGTATTACCTCTCTGATTCACATTGCTGAGCTCACTCAAACCCAGCACACTGAACCCCACCTTGAAGTTCTACTCAGGGCTGTATACAGTGTCTTATCTACCCCTCCTTACTCTAGCACTTGCCATCGCTGCTGGGGCTCCTCCCCTTCCCCTCGCCCTCCTTCCCCATCTTGCTGAAGATCGCAATTCACTGGCTTCAGCTGTACTTTGCCCTGGCTGTGACTTTGGGACACCCAGTTTTAAAGAAAGCTGATTAAGAAGAAATAGCGCCAGAGGTTTCACGTTGGGGGCCACCAGCTGATTTGGGGGAGGAACCCAACGAGTGCTCTGGGTTGTCCCAGCTGCACAGACAGAAATCTCTGCCACGGAGGAGTGAAGGAGAGTAGAGCAGGGCTGAGGCTGCCTGCCCTGGTCGTTCCCCATTGCGATCTGTAGTAATGAGGCCCCGGCTCAGCAGCTTCCTGCCTCAGGGCCATGTGTTGCTGTACAGTGGAACAGAGATTTGATCCATAAGTGGGCAGTTTAATTTTTTTTTTTCTTTTTCCCCTCTAGAGTAAGAAGGAAAAGGAACTCTGGCACGTGGTGTTCTCTAAACCCTGCCAGCCTCGGAACTGAGTCTATCTCACACATGGAAAACAATGATAATAATGATAATAAAATATTAACCTCCGGCTCTACTCTCCTGACAGATAGGGGATGACTTCCTTTAAAAGACCTTTGTGCTCCCTTGCTGCCAAAGACGTTTAAACTACAGCCACGAATGACTTTTCTCCCTGAGGCTCCAGCTGAGTCTGATTTCCCTGGGAGAGGCTGCACCAGGCACATGCTCTTGGTGGGCAGCAGCTTTTGAAGCTCAGGGACGATGAAAATGGGGAAAGGCTGCATTCCTCCTGGGCCCAGCAGGAGGATAGGCATTGGGCTCTAGCCTCAGGTGTGCAGCTAAAGAGTGCCAGGTGGTCCAGGGAGGTGGAGGCTGCCTTCCTCCCAGGGCCCCAGAGAAAGCTGCACTGCCAATCCCTCCTATTAAGAATGAAAATGTGGCAACTGGGCCCGAAGGACTCCAAAGGCCCGCAAGAAAGGGACTGACCAGGGAGGGGAAGGAATGTTTGGCCACAGCTGAGTTCTCCTCTGTTCTCTTTCAAGTTTTTCCAGTGGCCGCAAGGGCTTGTGGGTGGGAGGAACCTAAAGAAATAGGAAATTCATTATTATAGTTCAGATCTGGAATGTTCTCAAAGGCCCATATGTTAAAAGCTGGGATGTCAGCCTGGTGGCAACCTTGGAGAGGTTTGGCTTAGGAAGAGGAAAACAGATAATTGATGCATACCGTTAGAGGGCATACTGGAACCCCAGCCCTCTTCCTCTTCCTCTTCCTCTTCCTCTTTGCTGGCTGCCTGTTGTGATATGAACAAGTCTCCTCAGCTGTGTGCTTCAGCCATGAAGTGTTTATACCACCATAGGCTCAAAGTGACAGGGCCAAGTGACCAGGGAGCCTCTAAAATCAGATTTATGTATTAAGATTTATTTATTTTATGTATATAGATGCTTTGCCTGTTATGTGCATCACATATATATATATATACACACATATGTGTGCACTTGTGTGCACTAATGGGAGTCAGAAGAGGGTATTGGACCCCTTGGAACTGAAGTTATAGATGATTTTAAGTCCCATGTGTGTACCTGGGAATCAACATGGTTCCTCTGCAAGAATAACAAGCGCTCTTATCCACGGAGTCATCTCTCCAGCCTCTTTCTTATTTTTAAATTGATTGTCTTGGGTATTTTTTTTTTCATAGTATTGGAAAGCTAACATATTTATGCAAGAAGGTGTGTGATTCTCAGAGAGATGAGTCAGGAAAGAACTTTGTAAAGGGCTGGAGAAGCATGGAGAACAAAGAAAAAAAGCCGAGGGTAGGAGGAAGGGAGTGCCTGCCTCTGCTTCCCTTAGAGCCTCCTGTAAGGGGGGCCCTATATGGCTGCCCACTAGGTACTGTGGGTTTTTATCCCCCTCAAACCCTCAAGAAGTGGTGATGGGAATCAAGGGTGTGAGTGATGGGGATCAAGTGAATGAGAGAACACATGTGCAGGGAGGCAAGGGGGCATGCTCCCCCTTGTGAAGAGGGGGGTCATCCAGGGCTGAAGAAGATGTGTTGTATAGAGACTGGGCAGCCAGCTTAGGACAGAAGAGAACAGGGAGGAGAAAGAAAAAAGAAGAAAGAGGGAGAAGAGGAGGAGGAAGGTGAAGAGGAGGAGGAGAAGAGGAAGGGGAAGAGAAAGAAGAAGGGGGAAAATCTGGGAAGGGGACTCAGCAGAGGGATTTTCTACATACTGTGTCCAGAAAGCTCAGCTAATTATTTAAGATTTTTGCATTTGTCTTGTTCATTTGATTTATCAGTGGCGGTCTGATATTTTAACTTGGCTCAAAATCACAGAGGCAGCCTGTAGTTATTGCCTGCCTCTCCTTACCCATGTCTTGTGTCTAAAGGCAGAGGGTACCGCTCTCTAAGAGGTGTTTCTATTCTGGATAAAGATCACAATTCTGTTGTAAGAACCATGACTCCGAGGAAACAATGCCCAGACACAATAGTAACGATCTACAGATGGACCCATAGGTAAAGTGACTGTACGTACAAGAGCTACACAAGTTCCAACCAGACAAAATTCCAGCACCAAGAAGAGGAAATGGACACAAAGTCCCACTCCCAACCAATAAACCATTTGCAATTGACACCTGCTGGGAAAGAGGAAAAATTATTTTCTCAAATGGAGTGTCACTATAGCAACAATACTTCAGAGCAGGCCCCATACCCAGGAGTAGTTAGACAACACAAAACAGACTCCAGTGACAGAGAGAAATAACATGAAGGTGGGTGAGTAGGAAGGCAGGGAGAACCTTAGAGGAGTTGGAAGAGGGTAAAGAATATGATCGAAGCATATTGTTTGAAAAAACTTTAAATAAAGTTATTTAAATGACCAAAATCATTTCGCCACCCTAATATGGCCTGGGAGATCCTAACCTCTTCTGCAAACAAGACTAAATGCTCATCTGCAGAAGATGCTGATCTGAGAGGTGAAGGACAAGCAGGGAGTCACAGATGAGATAGGGAGTCACGAGAGTAAACGTGCTGTGACCAGCACAGGCATAGCATCTTCGGTTGAGATGCGAGACAGGTAGGGTGACCCAAATTTAGGAAATGAGGTACACAGCAGAGGAGAGGCAGATGAGGAAGACAGCACTGGGCAAACGCTAGGCGGTGTCTTCTGGACCACAATGGGCTTGAGATCTTTATCTAAGGACTGATTTGAATCCTGACAGTGTCAAGTGCATAACTAATCAAGAAACAATTTCCGAGCTCTGTAGAGAGAAGAACAATATGCTGGTGGCATCAGTGGCAAGCTGACTGAGGGAGTACAATGCTAGGCCCACACTGTTCGGTCTCATCTTTGAGTCCAGGCATAGCTATGTAGGCCCTTCCATATTGGCCTCATCCATGCTCGTACCATAGCTATGATCCTGAATGTATGCAACCTGGCCTCAAACCACAATGAAGGGCGCCTCTGCTGGCCCCATACAGGAAGAATCTTGGACTTCACTGGGAGATGGGAGTTATGCCTCCAGGAGCAATCCTCAGCCAGTGGAAGCCAATGGACCATGAACAGTTTGTGCCAGTAAGAAGTCTTCTATATGTGTGTCATAAGGTCCTGGGTAAGTTCAATGACCAAAGACTCAAAGGGGCCATCTCGTTTGTCTACCCTGCATTACCCTCTATTTTATTCTGCCTGTCCTTACATACACTGTCAGGACCCAGATCAGTCCTTAGATAAAGATTTCAATCCCACTGTGGTCCAGAAGACCCCGCCTCGCTTTTGCCCAGTGCTGCCCTCTTCATCTACCTCTCTTCTGTGCACCTCATTTTCTAAAACTGGGTCACCCTACCTATTTCTCATCTCAACCAAAGATGTTATGCCTGTGCTGGTCATAGTCCATTTACTCATGTGACTCCATAGATTCCTAGGAGTCTTTCTCCCTGAAGAAGAAGTACAGAAGTTGTACAGCTCTGTCTTCCATATGTGTTACAAAAGGAGATGGAGGCAAAGAATAAATGATAAAAGTGTTGACAAGGAAAGGGACTATGACAAGAGGCCGACTGGAAAGCTATTTAGACAGTGAAACCAAGACTGTGCCCTAGCTGTGTTCCCCAGTCTCATTCTTTTTCTACTCCCCTTGATGATCAGTGCAACCCAGTGCTGGTCCACAGCTCATAACAAGGCCAGGGCAAAAATATGGTGGTGAGTTGTAATCATGATTTACAGCTGTACAGAGAGCCACCATATATAGACATGGAACTCAAAAGCCATTGCAAACCCAAGCTCCCAGGGGATGAAGGTATTTCCAGGCAGTCCTAAATTTAGCTGAATTTATAGTGGGCTTTTAGCAGATATGCCTGGCATTCGTGTAGCCTTCAGGTAAGCCCCCATAGTGAGGGCCATCATAACGGAAGTGGAAATTAATGCCGTAATAGGGAGAAGCAAGGAGCCTCATCTGAGCTGTTCTTTGTTGGCCATGCATGTTTATGTAGCACTCCAGTTCTGAGACATGGATGCTGTCTCCTCTGTCTGACAGGTGAAAGAAATGAGACCTGGGAAGCCATGATAATTGTCTCAGAAATTCTGGAGCAGTAATCAACAGAGGAGGTGCCCACACCTTTAGCTTGGTTCCAGTGACTCCAAAGGTCATTAATTATCCCCCAAACCGCCTTTAAACTTCTCTGCCCCATGGGAGTGAAGAGCCTGGGAATCCAGCCATCTATCCTTATGTGGGGTTAGTAGAGTGTTTGATTGCTAATTAGGTTCTTAATCAGAGGATAAGAAACAAAATGGTGCTCAGAGGAAGATGAGAACAAAGAGGACCCTGGATGCAGCCTTAACGTGCAATAGATTAGAGACAGTACGTGCCAACATACAGAGAGAAAGACAGGCAACGGCCCCAAAGGACCAGCTTCACTGTCCTCTTAGCTACAGGAAGCCCAGAGAAGTGTTAGTCGACAGTGTGACAACATATCTGACAACCAACCTAATATGAGAAAGGGTTTCTTTTGGCTCATGGGGCTTTGGTCCATAGTCTGTGGGCTTTGTTGTTTTGAGGCCTGTAGCATGGCAGACCATCATGGCCAATGTGTGTGATAGAGCAAAGCTACTCACCCTACGGCTGCCGGAAGCAGGGAGAGAAGGAAGAGCCAGAGGTCCCTACAGCTCTTTCAAGAGCACGCTTCTTACAGGGATGTCACTGCCTCCCACTAAGACGGATCTGATAAAGGTCGGCCATTTCCTAATAGCACCTAACTGGAGACAATGACTTTAATATCTTCAAATCATATGTTGGAATTGAGTTGTCAAAAGCATGGAGTGCTGTCTTCAATATCCTGTGGTCTGCTGAGAGGTTGACTTGGGCTTACATGGGCACAGCCATTCTGAGAGCACCTCCTCTACTGTGACAGAACTGAACGGACTCAACAGAGTAATCACTAGCCAAGCCACTAGCTGCACTAGTTGCCCCATCCTGTGGCCACTCCTGAGAGAAGATGAGCGGGGAGAGTGGTGAGCAGGCTCTAGATCAGTGGTTCTCAACCTTCCTAATGCTGCAATCCTTTAATACGGTTCCTCATGTTGTGGTAACCCCCAACTATAAAATTATTTTCAGTGCTACTTCATAACTGTAATTTTGCTACTGTTAAGAATTGTAACATAAATATTTTTGGGGTGTGCAAAGCAATGTTCAGAAGGGTCATGTGGGAGCTGAGAGTGGGGACACCACCTAGTAGAGAGGGAAGAAGAAACAGCTAAGAGGAGAGAAACAGGAAAGACAGGTCCTTGGAGCAGCCTGAGATCTGATCACCTTCCCACTTCACAGTTAAAGGAATTCTTTTTCACTTAAGGTTCTGATGTTTCTGTTCCTGCATTGGGTTGGGAGTGGCTTTGTCGCTCCACTGGGTGATGGGAAATTTCCTTGCATCCATGACAAAATCACTGGCTGGAAAGAGAAGCCATGACCAAAGGTGGAAGTATATGCTTTTCAGGCAGCAAAATGGAGTAGCAATTCATGCACCAGGTTACTATGACAAGTTGTTCTTTCTTCCTTTGACCTAGCAATCAGACATCATAAGGTAAAAACTGGCACCATCATATTTTCAAAGAAATCCTATGGCTTAACCCGTGTCACAAGCACATGAGGAATGTTAGTTTGAAGTCTGTTTGTTTTCTTCAGTTGTCATTTCTTCCAATGATTTTTGTCAGTTGCCACAGTGGTAATGAAACCAGCCAACGCCATTTACTCTGCACCATTTTTGGAGCCATTTGCCACATGTGCATCCACTGTGGGATAGGAAAATGATTTCCCGGCAAGCCAGAAATCGCACAACTGTCCCATCCCTCCCAAACCCCATGTGGTGAAAGAATCCCCATTATAATTAAAGCCCCATTATTATTTTATGTTACCTCCTTTGCTATAAATGAAGACCAGCCCAGCTGCCAGTGCACAGGGTGACACAGATACAATGTGATGTGTCAAGCACTCAAGTTTCTCTTTTATGAGACCAGCTTTTATAACTTTGCAGTCAACCCACAAACAAACTATAAACTCAGCTTATTGGAAACAGACATATCAATCATGAGGAGTTGCTTGTCGGCATCTGTCCCCAGTTTCTCCTGGACACAAGTTTGTTCTTAACCAAGGAGCAGAAGCCCAGCTCCACCTTGTCATGTATAGACAAATATCTGGGGCCACCCGACATGTTGCTCTGAGGAGAAACCCCCATGCTACATCCTATGATGTTTTGCATGATGTTTATGAGTTTTGTACAATGGTCTGGCTCTTTTCAAACTTACTGCAGAAGAATTCAGATTCTATGAATGCGGCCAAATATTACCCACAAAAATATTTTCTAATCTATTTGTGGCCACAGAAATGTCTCTGCTTTTCTGATCCCAGAATGTACGGCAGAGCTTGGGGACCAGATTCCACTTCAAAGGAAGTGCTCAAAGCAGACACCAGCCTCTTTAGGTCTGAGCAGCAATGGGGGAGAATCTCAAGCCTGTTTTCAAGCATTTTCCATTGTGCCCTTTCTCTGTAGCTCCTTTGCTACTTACTGAGAAACTATGACATGCCCACCATATTATCCTTAGGCATAAACAGACCTCGAAGGCTGGTGGTGCACAAGGCTTGGGAGTCTCTTTGGTGTAATAGCTGTGTTCCCCTTAGGGGTGTTCCCTGGTCTGTGCATGACTCTCTTCCCTCCATATCTGGGCATTCAGCTGCAGATGAGAAGCAGTTCGATGCAGTTTCATGATACAGGCACTACTAAAAAAAACATGTCTCCATGGCAACCACAGGGTTACCTCATACAACAGCATTCAGATGTTAATGACCACAGAGGCCCATTTTTTTTTAATGTAGAACATCAGCTATGTTGATAGAGGGATGGTTTGTTTTGATGTTCTATGCTTCTGTTTAGAGCTCTTAGGAGAAGCGTCATATATTTGGAGAATATTTTGTAGACTATGGCTCTTCCCATGCCTTCACCTCCCCACACAGATTTCTTCCCTTTGAAAACAAGAGGGGTTCTTCTGGGGAGGAGGCAGTGTCATCATCTCTGCTCTGTCACTGTCACTGTAGGTTGCCAGAAAGTTGTTTCAATGTTTTGAATCCAAAACTCATATTTTCCCAGCCTCAGTGAGATCTGGCCCACTCAACACTTGTTCAAGGGAATTCATGGGAAATCCAGGTGCTTGGATGGGAGTGAGACTAGCTACTGCTACAGGCCTTCCCACCCTGCCTAGACTTCAATCACAAATTCAGGGCAAGAGCATGGTCAGCAGTTTGGTTTTCCCACAAGCCTCCTCTTCTTAAGCATTGTAGAGGATGACGTTGGCACTTGGTGTACCTCCTCAAAAGGCTTGCTTGATGCACTGTTAGACAATGCCAAAGGAGGAAGATATCAGTCCTCTACATCAACAGTTCTCAACACAGAAGGCAGAAAGGATTGTCCCTGAGGGTACTTGAGTGGCGTGCGGGGGGGGGGGGGTGCCAGTGTTATCTTAGAGGTAGAGGTGTTCTGGGTGCTGAGGATGAAGGTGGGCATCTCCACTCCACACAACTGCACTGGAATCCCAGCACAGTGTGCTCTATAGCAGCCCCCAGTTCTGCTTCCATCAATGGGAGGTGAGCCCTGACTTATTTATTAACTGTGGGAGGAAATGCCTATATGTGTATTCGCCAGAGAGCTCTGGGGCAGGGAAGAGCTTTCTGTGACTGGCAGAGTTTGCAGCCTATGCTAATCCCTCCTGGAAAGCCTTCCATCCCTGAGTTATGACCTTGGTCGACATTGTCTCACACTGCCTCTCTGTTATTAAAATTCCTTTCTGCACAATTCATGCAAGCATAAATCCTTCCTTTAAAGTCTAATAAGACTTCCAGAAAATTAGAGTCTCCATTTTAAAATATATCATTTAAAGCATTATAGTATCTCTCTATGTGTTTTTCTCTGTCTCTCTCTCTCTCTCTCTGTCTCTGTCTCTCTCTGTCTCTCTGTCTCTCTCTCTCTGTCTCTCCCTCTCTCTCCTTCTCTCCCTCCTTCCCTCTTTCTCTCCCTCCTTCCCTCCCTCTCTTTCTCTCCTTTCCTTCCTCTCTTCCCCAACCCCAGATCAGGTAATGGCAAGAAAGTACACGAAGTGACTTTTTGGGGCCCATCTCCTAATCACATCTGTAACCCTTTCCTGGCCTATTTGGCATTTCTGCTCCATCACTAGCTTTCCGATCATAGGGTCTAGACTTATTCCTCGAGATGTGTATGCGATATAAATATGGCCAATGTTTTTGTTTGTTTTCCGCTCTGTTGAAAATAAGAGGTGGAAGCATGAGATCAGGAGAACTCCAGGACCTACTGGCATGGGAGCCAGCAACAGATCACACTAGACAAGGTTTCCCTCCAATGTTCAATGTTGGCTTCCTCACTTTTTTCCAAAGTATGTGTGGCTAAGTCATACCAAGGCAAACTCAGGTCAAGATGACAAACATCTAGGTCCTTAGAGTGTCAAACCCACTTGTTCATATCCATGGGAGAAAATGATGTCAAGCTAAGATGAGAACCTTGCTTGGCCTCTCACTAGAGAAGGAGCCGGCTGGGCCAAGCACGCAGTGGCTCAGGGCCCATGTTCTTAAGCTATGATTCTCTCAAAGGTTCCACAAATTGGAAAGCGTGGTTTCAAAGGTCCCGTGGAGTTGCTGCACTTGCTCTCCATAGCTGTTGCATCCAGGACAATATTTAAGACATCTGAGTGGGGCTGGAGAGATTGCTCAGAGGTTAAAAGCACTGACTGCTCTTCCAGAGGTTCAGATTTCATGTCTCAGCAACCACATGGTGGCTTCACAACCATCTACAACGTGATATAATGCCCTCTTCTGGCATGTAGACATACATGCAGACAGAGCACTGTACTGTACACATGATAAATAAATAAAAAATTTTTAAAAAATATTTAATGAAAAAAAAAAAAGCCATTTAAGTAACATGGTGTCTTGGAAACTGACTTGGTTACACTAACAAGCTAAGCATATGTACATGGACAAGGTAAGGTGCTGAGAAGCCACAGTATTGGCTACCACTTCCCAGTGGAAACTCAAAACGAATCACAGAGCTGGATTTTCAATTACAAAGAGCTGGTGCCTACACTGCCTCTGAACATAGAAAGAATTGGGGGCTAGGGGCAGCAGGAGACAAGCTCTGAGGATCTGCACAACCCTTTAAGACCGACCTCCTTGGAAATGAGGTGAAGACTCGGGAGGAAGAGGGAGAGATGAACCCTGGGTAAATCCCAGCACTGAGTGTGATCGGCTTGCCGTAGTGTGCTTATGTTCCTGTTGAGTAGAATGTGTTTCCTGATCCAGATGTTGCCCCAGAGAACAGCCTTCCCCTCCTCCCATAGCCACTTTCTACAGAAAGCACCATCTGGACCACTTTCCTGTGAGGTTAGCCAAAAGAGGGGTGGTTCTTTGGCATCTTGTGGGCTCGCTCTCCCTCTCCAGGACAGCATCCAGTTTAAGGTTTTTTGCCACTCAAGGCCCCCACGCTTAACCTGAACTGCTGTTACCCTCAGGCAGCTATTCTGAAGCTTGGGGTTGGAAAGTAGAGCCCAACTGTAACAGAAGGAGAACCTTCTTCCTGCATTTCCTTGAAGAGCCTGTCAGCAACTTAGCTGCGCAAAGCCCCAGGGGCACTGAGCTGGCCCTTCAGTTAAGGAAAGCAGCAAATCCATACAGAGGATTTTCTGAGTTGTTCTGAGCAGGGCTTTGGGATTTGCCTTGCCTGCGATCACATAGCATGAGAAGGTAGGAAAATTTCCTCAGGGATCAGGGAGCGTATTATGTGGAATCAAGATGCAAGTGTGTTCTTTTTGGATTAGGCAATGTTTTTCCCTTCTATTTTTCTTTACATAACCTTATCACTCACTTGCCTTTACCTCTCTCCCCTCTGCCTTCCCTGGCTCCCAAGCCTGCTCTGTTTTTGCAGAACAAACTCTGCTCACTGGGTGGCTCGATACTCATGGGTTCTGCCCTCTCTCCATTTTAGCCACATCCAGTAAGTCTTATGAAGGCGCTGCATCCTCTTATCCAGTGTAGAAATCCTCCTCAATCTAGATTTTCAGCTCTGTAGAGACCTGAGCTATAACCCAAGAAGCCAGAAAGAGTAGAGTCCTGTACTAATGTCCTTCAAAGAAACAGAACAGGATGGGCATAGGCAGGCAAGAGAAGATTACTAAGTAAATTAGTTCATAAAATCATGGAGGCTGAGAAGTTCTATAACATGCCACCAGTAAACTGGAAAATCCCAGAAACCAGTAACCTGCCTCAGTATAAGCCCAGAACCAGAGAAGCCAGTGCCGTAACTTTCCACCCAAGACCAAGGCTTAAAGGCCTGGGGAGCTTCAGGCATAAGTCCTAGAATTTGAGCCCTGAACAACCTAGAGCTTTCATGTCCATTGGCAGGAAAGGAAGAAAGGAAGCCTGTCCTAGCTCCAGGAGACATGGGGAGAAATTAGTTTTCTCCCAGCCTGTAGCTGATTGGATGATGACCACCTTTATTCATGAGGGCAGGTTCAAATGATGGTTTCTTCGAGAATCACCCTTCCTGAAATACTTGGAAATAATGCCTTGCTTGTACTGGGTTCCCTTAATCCAGCCAAACTGACACCCATGATTCACCACCCCAAGTTCATAGTTCATAAGTGCAAGGCATGCCTTTCCCTACTGCCTGAGATTCCCCTGCCCTGCCCCCGCCCCCAGGATGGTCAGTACTGGCCCTTCATCAATAACTCTTGCCTTCCAGGGCTAGCTGACCTCCCCTAAGACCAGGCTCTGTCCTGCAGCAAGCAGATATGTACCTGATCCACTTTGAGAGGAGGGATACTCCTCACATGCAATGCTTCTCCCTTCCTTGCCTGTTTCTGGGTCCTCACCTGAGTCAGCGTCTCTAGGTTGATGTCATCCCTTGCCATAGGAGGAGCACCGGCTCTCAAGAGGCTTATCTCCCAGCACATCTCTAGACATGTCACAAGACCATGGCGTTGTTACCCAAGAAATCTTGAAGTGGGCAGAGCTAGAAGGAAAAGACAGCCACAAAGGGACATGCACCAAGATGGTGGAAATGGAAGGTGGCAACAATCTGCTGAAATTCAAAGTAGTTATGTGGGCCAAACCAGAATAGTCATAGTGCTATGTGTTTGGGGCCAGTTCTGGACCTATTTCCTGGCCCCTCCATTCCCCTTGGTCCCCAGACCTTTACCAATTCACCAGACTGATCCCTGGAGGCTGCAGTTCTCCAGATCCCTTGGCAGCAGTATTCTAGCTGGTCCTGGCCTAGAGACATTGTCAAGAGAGATGATGGAGCAGAGAGGTAAGGACCTTTGCCCACGCTGCCTGAGGCAGAGTCCCTGGCAGAAGCCAAGATTGCTCTCTGGCTTGGGGACTGTAGAATTCCAGTTTTGATGAGGGGATGTGCCCTGTAATGGAGGAATGCCACCCCCCCCCCTTTTTATGCCTCCAGCCTCAGAGCTTTCCAGCTGCTGTTAATTTCTGTTACCACAATGACCACAAAGTTGGCTCCTCCACTCATGTAGCCCCTCGAGCTGTTCATTGCATTAAATTCACATCATTTCAAATACCAAGGGTGCAATATGCTTTCTCAATGATCTACCGTATATGATGTGTACGTTTTTACATACCAGTATTCCTAATGCTGGTGCACCATCGATACAGGATCCTCTCCACATATCCTATTGTTGCTCTGTGTCATGTGTCTTGGAGATTCTGCAGCTTTGGATCTGTAGGACTGACTCCTTCATGCACTCCAGCAGTTCATAGATGGGGTGGGCATTGGGGTGGGCCAATTCAGATCCCTGAATTTGGGTCTGGGTGGAAACTGTGTTGGTCATACCCCCTATCTCTCCTGTGCCAGTGCCACCAGAGCCAGCTCCCCCACGTTGCCAAAGTAAGGTCTGAGCCAGTTCTCCTGCTCTCAGGGCCTCTCCCATGCCCATGCAAACAGGCACAGCTTTGTGCTTCCCGACCGGGGTTCAAGACTCACACTCCAGGGTGCTGCAGCTGAAGAGGGGCTCAGAGGCCATGTCCCTTCTTAAACCGACATCCTGACTCATTTATTATCCAGCATCATCAGAGTTGCCATCTCCACCTGTGACTTGGCCTGGCCCATCTCTGCTTTCTTGTTCCAGAGTTCATGTGGGAGCAACCACAGCCTCTGACATGAAGCCAGCCATCTTTCTAATGACTGGTTGTTTCATGTTGGAAAAAAAAAATGTTGGAAGATTTCTCCTTTAAAACGACTGTCTTAGGTACATATATGTGAACACAGAAAGTTTAAGCAGATGTGTGAGTTTCGTTAGAAATATTATGATAATACTCCGTGCCTTCTAGTTATCCCAGACTTACCATGTCCAAGCTAACTCCTCACTCCAACACTCCATAGTCCAAGCTTTTCTTATCCTAATGACAGACACCTGGGGCTTGTCCACAACTCTCAAAAACAAAACAAAGGCGTAAGTTTGTCCTTTCCTTCTCCCCCGCAAAGCCTTCATATCAGTCCGCCACCAGCTTTTAGCAATATTATTTCCACAAAGCATCTTGGACTCACCAACTTCTCTCTATTTCTCATTTCTCTCATCCAAGTTATAACCGCTACTCACTTAGAGCCAACCTAATTTTTCACTATCCTTACTTTATACTCAACCATAGCCTATTCCTGTTCTAGAAGTCAGCATCATAAACATAAACACTCCAGGTGAGATTATATCACCCACTTATCTCCATACTCCGATCATCTCTAGGCTGCATTCAGTTTTAATTAATATTCTTGAAGTGCTGTGCTTCAAAAGTGATGTTTTGTATACATTCTGTTTTGCATCCTGGCTGGGGGGGGGGCCTTTCCACATGTCCAGAGGGATCACTTACCAGTAATGGCTGGAGAGCCGTGGGATCGGTGGGGCAAAAGGTGGGTCTGTTGTGGGTGGACTGGAGATAAGGAATAGGGTCTCAGTCAGCTTGGACACTCACAGTGTGGAGCGCAGGCACTAGGGTATCCTGTCCAAGTCAACAACACCAATGCTAGATTTCTTTGCAGAAATCAGAGGGCCAAGGAATGCCACAAGAGAAGGCTGCATCAGAGTGGTGAGTATGAGAGATTATTAAGGGTCTCAAGACAACACTGGAAATATGTCTCCTTTGGTAGCTGGTGATGCATGTAGGCAGTTCCTAACAGTACACTCCTCCCAAATACCTTTCACCTTCACCTGTCTCCTAAAATATAATTTTATATGGGGGAACTTTATTATCCCCCAAGTCGGTCAGATCTTTCTAGTATTCTCAACATCGCCATGTAGAATTAACCAGGGAGGCACTGTGAACTAGTAAATGGAAAGAATTCTGTTTCCTGTTCTCCACTGTGCTACTGGAAGCACTCCATAACATAGCGCGTGAACAGCTGACTCACGCAGTGGATATGACTTTCTTGCTAGTCTAAGCCTGATTGTATCTTCATGCAGTCAGCCATTGTGGGTGTCTTATAAGTCTCCAGAAAGGCAAGTATGGATGCTCGTTCATCCTTCCATCCCACATCATCTCCACCACCTCTCACACTTCACACTGACACCAATCCTCCCCAAGACACACACACACACACACACACACACACACACACACACACACACATATTAAACTCCATTTTTAATCTTTGGATTTTTTTCAACGAGCCTTGATTTTTTTTTCCAGTCCAATCCTTGGTATTCTGCAAGAGCTGTTATCTCAGGCCCACCTTTGGCCTCTTTCCATTATTGATTATATACAGAAAAAGCCTCCTTCTAGTTCTATGGACCTCAATCCTGCTGCTTCCCACCTGTCCAGCATCTCCACCCAAGCAGTGCCACCCTCTGCACAGTCAGACAGAAGACAAGCAGTCTTTCCGTGTCACCTACAAGCTATCCAGTGGAAGTGTCTTGAGACCAAAGGATGCCTATTGTTCTGTGCATATATCACGTATTGCTGTATATAGTAGGGAGCCCATATATGTGATTACGAGATAAATATAAAACCAATATTCAATGTGCTAAAGCTGGTTTCTCCGGCCAGCACCAGAATCCCTTTTGATAGAGAATTTTATTTGTTTAAATGGATAAAGATGTTTATAAAAATCCCTGGGCTGATGCTAACAGTCCAGAGACAAGGGAAAGGTGCAAAGATGCCCTTCATGGAACAAGATAATGTTCTCACCCTTAAGAGGAACACAAAACAAAGTAAGGAGACGAGAAGATGGTAAAAGGTTTGAACTAAGGCAAGGTCCAGTGAGATTTCCTGGAGATGGTGTTGCCAAAGCCCTTTTTATGAACACAGGAAGTGACTTTTCCTTTTGAGTGTGTTCATTCTGCACTACACACCCATGTTAGTACCGCGTCTCCTTCCTCCGCAGAACTATGAAAGCATCTTCTGTTGCTACAACAAAAGGCCCGAGGCCAGGTAATTTATAAAGCATAGAGATCCATTTAGATCACAGTTCTGAAGCCTAGGAAGTCCAAGAGCATGACACTGACATCTGTCCATGCCTAAAGAGGGCTGTCTCCTACATCATTACATGTCAGAGGGCATCACATAGCAAGACAGAGCAGGCGTGCTAGCTTGAGCCTCTTCCTTTTCTTATGAAGCCACCAATGCTAACATAGAGGTCCCACCCTCACCACCAATACATCTAACCCTAACTACCTCCCAAAGGCCCTACCTCAAATATATTAACAGGACTTTGAGATCAAGTTGTCAATATATTAACTTTGGGGTGATATAGTCAATGAACAGAATCTTCTCATCCATCCCTATTTTTAAATAGATGGAACTGTTGCAGTTTTGTGTTTTGTTGCTGATTTTGTCTTGGTCAGTTTAACTCAGAGTGGACAAGGTTGCATGGGGTGTGAATGAAGCCACAATAACATGCAGGAGAGAAGCCCAGGGGGAAGAGGCCTTAAGAATGCAAGCTCTACTCTGTCTCTTTTCTGGAAATTCTGAGAAATATTGGGAGGCACTTTGGAAAGCCATTGACAATGGACACGAGATGTTTCAGCTCATTTCACCTTATCTCGAGAGAGATGGGGAGACCTCTGCTGACACCTAGAAAACAAAAATGCAGACGGAAAATTTGAAGTGTGCACCATTTGTTCATCAGGACACCTCACTCACAATATACACACTCACATCAGAAGAGGGAGTGGGAGGCTGTGAGGAGTCAGTGCATGCAGCCTGATAAGTATAATTGAAAGAAGGCATGCTCAGCCTCCCCGGTGCACCCCACCCCCAAGCATGTTCTTCAGTAACCAGGGCAGACATGTAGATAGGGGAAGAAAAAGAAACAAAGAAATAACAGAAAGGAGTGAAGGAATTTAACAAATAGAAGTTGACTATAAATTAGAATGGAATGAGCAAGAAGCTATGGAGACAGCCAAGTACAGTGAACTGGGGGGTGGGAAGGGGGTGATGGGGAGAGGGAGGGGGAGGGGTGGGAGTGTTACATAGTGACAGAGGCAACCAGCACTTAACAAAATTCTGAAAGTTTCACGGACAAAACATTCTAATCTTATTTAGAATCAACAAGTTTAGCCAATGACTTTCTTCAAGGAAAAGAAAAAAATCATAGGACTAATAAGTTACTATGCAAGTATGGGTGCATATATCGAGGGTCTATCTATGCCTTCCTTGGCTAAGGAGTCCTTGCAGAAGGATACACCAGCCAGTGGTCTCCATGCTTTGCCAATCGCCATCATCCGCCCAGTCAGAGTCTATTAATTTTGATATGAAACAGGCTTCAGAGATTGGGAGTCCAGAATAAATATTCACCAAGGAGAAGTCTCTGCTGTACTGAACCAGAGCAGAGACCTCCCTGGAAACTCTGACTGTCGGGAGAGACCCAACCATGCCACAGCCAAGTGATGAGATTATAGACGCACGTGCCACCAGGCCCAGGTTTTCACGACAGTTCTAACTATAAATTCATCAGTCTTCCTGAGCCTCAGGTCCTTTTTTACAATATGATAGGTCAAGGGCTGGGATGGATGGCTCAGCACATGCTGTTCCTGCTAAGGAGTCAGGTTCAGATCTCAGAATCCACGTATTGGCTCACAACCACCTCTAACTCCAGTTCCAGAGGACCAGACACCCTCTTCTGGACTTTTTGGGTACTTCGTGCACATGGTGTATATACATGCATGCAGGCAAACAACCATGCAGCTAAAATAAAAATAAATCTCGGTTTTAAAAGATGATTAAGTCCTGTTTGATGATTTCATGTGTGCTAGGCTCTGGCTAGAGAGGTGTGTTACAGTCCTAGTACTTTTCATCTCCAGCATTCCAACTGATAAACACACTTTCTATTTCACCAATGACTTCTAAAAATTCTTCCTCATAATTTTAGAACCCAGCAAATCAAGTTTCACATTCATCTAGATTATTCTTTTTCTGGCAAGTTATGAGTCTGCTTCCTAGAGACATTTATTTAGAGGCATCTCTATGAAGAGGAGACAATCACCTGATCATTCAGGAAATGGGGTTGCTCATCTGGACATTGAAGGTCTTTCTGATTACACTGCTGATATTTTATTTTTAGTCTTTTTATTTTCAAAAACAATGTATCTATTTTCATGTAGTTTTCCTGAACATAGCATAATTAAGACCTCCCTTTTGATGACATCATAGAAGTTGGCCTGCTGAGAAAATCAAGTCTACTAACATATAAGCAGTCATGGTCTCTACTCATCTTCCCCTTGCCAGTTATTGTGCTATGCCTCACTCCAGCTCTGTTGGTGGATTCATCTGCACACCTCATGCAGGCTCAGCTTCAGATGTAGCATTAGACTGACTTCTGTAGACCCAACTCAGGATTGTGCTCAATAGAAGAACTCTAAATGAGCCTTGGTTCTCCCATCTCTGCGGTCCCCACTCAGCAAGGGCATTACCCTTTGGATGTTTGTTTCTGCTCAGAAACTCATGATGGCATATAAACCCCAAGTCATCATATTAAGAAGTAAGGACCTAGGGATGGCATGGTGGCACACACCTTTAATCCCAGCATTTGGGAGGCAGAGCCAGGCAGATCTCTTTGAGTTTGAAGCCAGCCATTGTGAGACCATGTCCCAAAAAGACCAAGAGTGGAAAAAGAGGTGGGAGCCTTCAGGAAATGATTAAGTGATGAGGTAAGGTCATTCATGCACAAGATTAACAAATTTGCGTCTGGGCTAGAGGGAGCACCCCCTCCCCTTACCATTTTGGAAGAAAGAGGAACAGGGCCCTCACTGGACACTACTAAACTTGCCACTGCTTCAATAACCATTAGCAATTGTATTTTTACAATATATATATATATATCCGGTTTGCTGCATTTTTGTCACAGCATCCCAAATGGACTGAAGCAACAGGAATTTCTATTGGTCTATCCTGGAATCAAGGAAGGTTTTCATATCTAAGTCAACTGAAGCTGACTTGAGTGTAATTGGGACCTGGTCATGGATGGTCAGCTCTGTTCCTCTGGAATTTCCAGATGGTATGACAAGGGGAGCATGCAGCCAGGTCTGAATTCCATGGGAAAGCCCTAGGGATGAAGCTGACTTTCTCAAGGTGTTGGCTTTGAAACACCTGCACTTGGAACAATTAGAAACCCTGTTCTCCCACATGTAGAAGTCTCAGGAAGTCTGAGACTGTATAAGAGGTGATCAAGATTCTGAAAAAAAAAAAAAAAAAACAAAAAAAAAAACAAAAACGTACTTTTAGGAAAGCTATGGTAAAATAAAACTTCTAGTTATGGCTAACTATGGTTCCTTGAAAAACACTTGAATGATATCGGGTCATCTGGTTTTTCCAGATGCAGAGCTTATGACCGTGCTTGAAAGACACCAGGGCAGCTGGATGAAGGGTGAAAACCCCTGGCCAGCCAACCCAGTTCTTATGTTCATGCAATACAAACTAATGTCTCATGCACACAGGTGTAGCGTTGCTTTGGGAATTGTGAGCCTTGACTCGCTGCCACTTACAAGCTGTGAAATTTTGGAATGTCAATCACCCATCTTTCTGGCTTCAGTTTCCACATCTATAAAACAAGTGGTGGAAAGGTTGAAATTCTTTCAGCTGTAGCAAACCACAGTGCTGTACGATACATTTATTTTGTTGTCAAGGAGACAGCCTGAAGCTCCATTACCCGTTACTGACATCCCCCAAAGGACTGGACCTGAGGTCAAGTTCTCCTGTTCCATCTCAGGTGAGAGAAGCTGTGTGGGAGATGGGGTGCAGCCATACACTCTGGCATCTTCCCACAGGCTGTGCTTTGGGCTATGTGAACGAGCTCTTCTGAAAAGAGAAATGAGGTACACAAGCTGCACAGATGAAGGAGTTCCACAAACCACAGAACAAATCATCCTGGGCTCACTGACTCAGCTTACAAGCAAAAGTTATTTCAAATCAATATTTTTTTCTAAAGTAAAAGTACATGAACATTTTTCCCCAAGGAAAATTTTAGGAGAGAGAGTTTTAGGAGAGAGAATTTCTCAGATTATAACTTCGATACATGTTATTTGTAAGCATGTACATATTTCTGTAATTCACACTCCCTAACTCTTCTCTCCTCAACTTTCTTCTGTCTTAAAAAACAAAAACAAAAACAAAACAAAACAAAACAAAAAAACAGAACTCATTTGCCTAACACCTTACTCTCAGTCCCATTGACGTACCCATTTCCAACAGGAAACCCCTCAAACACAGCACACAGGAAAAGTTCTAGAACATGAGTAATTAACATAGTCATATGGTTACAGAGGACAATCACATTATAAAGCTTATTCCAACTAACAATTTGCTTTAGTAGACTTAGGCTGTTTGAATCAATTGTACTGGTAAGATTAGCTGAAACAATGGCTCAACATTTTGAAAAATGTGTCCCACAGTATCAGAAAACTTCAAAAGCAAAATTTAAATGACATACTTTGCTGTAGAGATATATGAAAGAGTGATCAGTAAAAAGACTTTAAAGCCAAAGAAACACTTTAGACTTAAGGTTAGGTAAACAGAGATGGAATAGAAACCCAAACTAAAGACATGAGTGAGGTTGAAGAGATGGCTCAATAGGTTAAGAGCTCCTGCGGCTCCTACAGAAGGCTCAGTTTCCTTCTCTGGCAACTTACATGGGGGCTCACAACCATCTATAGTGCTACTTGCAAGAGATTACGTAGCCATGTCTGGCCTTGTGAGCACCAGGCACACAAAAGGTACATAGACAGACATACTGACAAAACATACACACACATAAAAATATAAATAAATATTTTTAATAAAAGAAGAAAACAGAATGTTGTTAAATACCCACTCATTTTGTGTCTTCGTTTTTTTTTTTTTAAAGCAAGCTACTTGGAAATCATCTTGGTTGGTTAACTAAGGTGGGAAGACCATCTTGGCTGTGGGCAGCACTATTTCTGAACTGTGTCAAATGGAGAAAGCCGGTCCAGCTTGTAGTGTTGATGGCTCTGTTTCCTGAGTGACAACCAGCTGAGTCAAGCTCCTGATGCCTTGTCTTCCTCACAATGGCCTGTATGTGTCAGAGTGCTTTATCACAGCAACAGAAAAGAAACCGAGGCAGCTCTGGTTACATATCTTCAACCATTGCCTAATTAGAGATTTAGCCAAATCTTAAAGGCCAACCCTTCATAGGAGAGTGACGTTAGATAGATTAGAAATGGGATCCTATCAGAGAGAACACATTCTTGGGACTCCAAATTGAAGACAGGCAAAATGTCTCTCCTGTGGCCTCGTGCAGGTTCTGTGACCACGCCTAATTCCCTGTCTTGAATGCTCTCTGCAACTGCTAAGTCCTCTCTTATCCTAGAAGATTCAACTTGAGCTTGTCCTGGCTCCTTAGACCAAGTCCTGCTCCTAGTTACACACTCTAGATATTATTCTCTGGAGAATCCCTCAGTATGTTAATTAGGTGACTAATGAGCACCTATTTATACTTAAGAATCTATTACTCTTCTTTGGCATGGAACATCCCAGACAGAAACCGCCAGCACTACAAGCTGAGTGTTGTATCGCAGGCATACTGCACCACCCTGGGTACCCTACATTCTCAGTAAACATTTGTAAAACAATTACAATTATACTCATTTCCATCTCAACTTAAAAAAAATCTCCCTTTTAGGCCAGAGTTAAAAGTTGTTTCCTCAGTAAAACATGTCATGCAACTATATAACGTTTACATTGATTGTTGTCCTTTCGTTTTTTACAAGCCAGAGTGGCTGATTTTCTGCAACGTCATGTGACTAAGTCTCACACTTTTTTATTCGTCTCTCCAGCTAATACATGGATTCTTTGAAAATAAGCAAAATGGCCGTTCATCTTCAATATTTGAAACCCTCAGCACAGGGCTGGTAGACAGCAGATGCTTAATAACTGTTGGTTACAGGAATGCGTGATTGCCTGACTCATGGCTCCTCGGACTCACATTGCTGTCCAAAGGGACTTTTTTATCCTTGCTACTCTTCCAAATATTGGCCCCTCCCTGATGACAAAATGCCTTTATGGACTAAAGTCTTTTCTTCCTGCTTCCAGTTGGACACCATCACTCCTAGTGAGGGAATTCACTCCCAGCTTCAGAAACCACCAGCCAAGGAAATCTGAGGTTATTGCTTGCTGAGAAAAATAACATCAGAATAGATGAGGTCAGCCTAATGGCTCTGTTACATTTGCCAACGGGACTATGAAATTCAACGAAACACCCGCTTCTTCCTGTACCCACCCAGATAGCCAGACCCTCAGTGTCCATTGCCCCTCCCTGCAGGCTGGCCAAACACTACATGGACACACACACATGCATGCATGCATGCACGCATGCACGCACACACACACACACACACACACACACACACACACACACACATACCACACAAATGGGCTTGCACGATTTAACTACTCTTGCCCATGTATCTCTAAGGACTGCTGAGGCCTAAACATGTGTTTCTGGTACCAGCTTGCCATGAACATCTCCAAATCCTAGGAGAGGTGGCTGGCATCACCAAACTAGCCCTAGTGTGTAGGCTCCTCAACCACTGGAAACTAGCCATGTGCACTAAAACTTGCCCTCAGGGGCTTAGGCTGTGACCCACTCATCTTCATCTTTGTCTCAAAGCCTTGAGAATCTCCTCCAGTCAGGTCCAAGTTTAGGAAAACCCATTTTTGACGTCAGATCACAAGCCTTGCACAAGTCTCCAGAGATAGCGAACGATAACTTCAGTCCTTGTCCCCTGTAGAAGCTGGGTAGCCATGGAGTTCATACAATCATAACCAACAATAAAAGGAAGGTGAGGCTTGATAGCCTAGTTGAATCTCGCATTTTTTAGCTGAGGAACACAAAGACCAGAAAAAGAAACTTCACCTGAGGTCACATTGTCTTAGTCTTGAATTTGCTTCCTTCGCTGCTTCATTGGGATGCCACATTTGAGGGTAACTCTGTAGTCTTTCCATAACTATTTGCAGTAGTCCTGTATTTTGTCTGCTCATACTGTCATTATAAAGTGCCACAGACTGGGTGGCTTAGACATTTATTCCCATAGTTCAAAAGTAACTCTGCTCTTGGAGAGGGTATCGCACCATGAGCTCACATTGTGAAGAGAACAAGCAAGCTGCCTGGTGTGTCTTCTGACGAGGGTACTAATGAGGCTCCACTTCATGGTCCAGTTTCCCAAAGGCCCTATCTCATTGCAGGTTAAGACCTTAATTATGAGTTTTGTGAAAACGAAAACATCCAAGTCATAACTTTCTGTCTTAACTCAATGACATAGCGCATATTTTCTTCTTTTCCAAAAAGGACCCAATCATGTTTATCTTTATAAAAGTGAAAATTTTCTTGTAAAAATACAATGTTTTAATTAATTCTTTGAGAACTCCAAGTGTGTGTGTGTGTGTGTGTGTGTGTGTGTGTGTGTGTGTGTGTCTGTGTGTCTGTGTGTACACGAGGGCAGGTATCCACAGAGGCCTCTGTGACCTCTAGATTTTATAATCTTTCTGCCCCCATCTTCCATAATAGTTCCTGAACCTTGCAGAGAATGTGCTATGGATGTCCCATTTATGGCTGAGCACTCCCCAGGTATTTATTCTCTGCAGTTCTACCAGTTGTGAGTCTCTGTGTTAACAGCTGACCACTGAAAATGAAGCTTTCCAAATGAGGTCCAAGAGATGCACTAATCTACACACATACAAATACAAATTTAGAGGCAGTTTGATACTGTGTGCATTTAGCAACATTATAGTAATAGGTTAAACCCGGTGGCCTGTGAGCTCCCCAGCCATTGGTTCTTGGCTAGTGTTACACAATCAGGTATGAGTTCTGTCCTGTGGAGATGACCTTAAATTCAATGAGAAAGCATTGCTTAACCCCATAAGATTCATGCCACTATTGTATAAATAAGCATACATTGCCAAACAAATTGTTATTGTGGTTTGCAGTGTTCTCAGCTAGGTAAAACTGCTGGGTTTTCCCTAGGCAGCCTACACAGCACCTTGCTGTACTGTGAAAGATAGCTGGAGGGAGAAAGCGTCCTCATCAGTACCAGCTTGGTTTCTCCAAGTCACATCAGCAAAATGTTTGGTGTCTTCACAAATAAGACCTTACCATCAAATTCTGATGGAAAACTGAGAGCAATGGTCTTGGTGTGTATTGCTTGGGAGCTCTCTGGGACACCTCTGACCTGACATTAGGTATTCCATACCTGGAACTTTTAAGTTGGAAACCTATGGATTATCCCCTGTGTGTGTTAACTCTAATTAAACTGTTATGTGAATACATGTTTAGGAAGCCCATAGGCTAGTAGGTTTTCATATGGCTTTTTCAAGCATCTAAAGTGTTAGTTCCTTTTAGGAAACCAGTTCGTGTTCCTTGGAACTTCCTTGGGAATACTGAGTGATACTTAGAGAAAAAAAAAACCTTTGGACTCTGTGGTTGTAACAGTCATCACTCTAATTACCACTGCTTATCCACAGTGGGAAATTCCAGAGACCCAGAGGGACACTGGTCATAGAGAAAAGAAATAGAAATATCCAAATCACAGCAGTTTTGACTGCTACAAATTATGAGTACATACGAAAACCTACTATGTCATATGCTTCCTAAATATGTATACAAATAAAAGCTGCACATCAGAATGTGATGGTAAGACCTTATGTGTGAAAATATCAGATACTTTTGTCATGGGACTGATAAAAAATGCTTAGGTGGCTGAGTCTCATCCTTGTAAGCCTCTTACTTAGCAGTTAGTGTTTTGTAGTTTCAGTGTGTAAAGGACAGTTGGGAAATTTTGCTTAAATTCCACATGGAGTCAGGAACAGCTTCTCACACTAGAGTTGTTGGTAGAACAGAATGATATAAGGGAAGCCAGGTCATATTCCTTGGAATGTCCCTGGAAATACTGAACAATGCCTTGGAAACAACCTTTGGGCTCTGTGGTTGTGACGTAGTCATCACCCGGGTTACCCTGCTTATCCACAGTGGGTAATTCCAGAGACCCAGAAAGAAGCTGGTCATAGAGAGGTGAAATAGAAATATCCCAATCACAGCAATTTTGACTACTACAAATTGTAAGTACATTTCTGTACTGAAAGTGTTTCTTAGCAGCCTCAAGCCATCCAGGGCTTGAGCGGCTCTGTCTGCCTCAGCTTACCCAGAGCTATGTATTCTTCTGTTTAACCTACCACTTACAGTCCATGAAAATAGAAATGGGTTTCTCTTCTCCTCACTTTTCATCCTTTTCTTAGACCAATTCTTTCATCTTTCTTTTATCGTAATCAGTTTTTCATGGTTCCGTCTTATCTGACTGATGGGTGGCCACTCGTGACAAACCTATAGCTGTGCAAGATGAAAGGTTGCTCATGACCATGAGGTGAGAAGCTCTGATTCTCTCCCCTTCATTCATGTCCCTGCCCTCCTCCACGCTTTGCTCTCTCCTTATATTAAATCCTATATAAGAAGTCATTTGAAATCAGACGCAAATCTCTGGCTAGAGACTTGAGATCAGAGAGTATCTTTTTTCAAATGAATTCATTTTTTGACAATTTGCTCAAAAATAATTAACTAAAGCTGTGCGTGTTTATTTCTGGGTCCACTAGTATATGCCGCTGGTCTAGATTTGTTACTATGGCTCTGTAGTAAAATTTGAGGTCAGATATTATACTTCCAGCTTTGCTCTTCCTACCTAGGATTGTGTCCTATTTTCATTTCTGTTGCTATGCTAAAATATCTTGACATATATGATCTACCAAAGTTAGGTCAAGAGCACATAAGCCACTTACTTACACAGATATATAATGAGACTGAAGTATTAATAAATGTGTACAAAGATCAGGACTGAAAAGACTTACTGTTAAATTCTATCGAACCTTTAAAGAAAATACAGCACTAATACTAACAAAAACTGTAAGAGACAAAAGGTTTATTTGGCTAACAATTTTAGGTTACAGCCTATGTCAGCACGATAGTCAAGAAAGCTAGTTACATCCATAGCCAAGATCAGAAGGAAGTAGATAGATATGCACTCGCTTGCTTTCTTATACACAGTTGAGTTTCTTGCCTCTCATGTCATTCTGGGCCCCTTCTCCAGAGAAAAGTGCCATGCACAGTGGGCTGGATCATCCCACACCAATCAGCTGAACTAAGATGACTGCTCCCCACAAATATGCTTAACAGCTCAACCCAATGCAGATAGTCCTTCCCTGAGTCTTTTTTCCTAGGGGATTCTAGATTGTGTCGAGTTGGCAATTAAAACTGACCATTACAGATTGCTTTGATTCTTTGGGAGACTCTGGGCTGCTTTGTGAATTTTAAGATTTTTCTCCTGAAATTTTTTTGAAGAATGTCATTGGAATTTTTGTATCATTACACTGAATCTAACTAGAATCAGTTGTTGGTAATATAAGCATTTTCACAATGCCAGCTCTGCTAATCAGTAAGCAGAGGAGGTCTTTCCTCCATCTACTGTCTTCAGTTTCTTTCTTCAGTGTCTTAACCCCTAGGACCGAGTTACAGATGGTTGTGAGCAACCATGAAGGTGCTGGTAATGAAACTCAGGCCTCTTCAAGAGCAACACATGCTCTAAACTGCTAAGCCATTTCTCTAGCTTCCCAAGGATCATGGCTATATATCTTGGCTACTTATTTATTTTCATTAGTCCAAATGCTTTTACTAAGAAAGAAAAAAAAAATCCAGAGGACCAAGAAGAAAAGCACTCTAAACATAAATAGGCAATATGTGTGTATATATATATATATATATATATATATCAGAGTTCAATAATTATTGACTAGTTCAGCATCTATAAAAACTAGAGAACTGTATAATAGAACCAGACACACAAAGTTATACAGTAGCCATGAAGATGAGCACAACTGAAGGCTTGCAAGCTGAAGTTGGAAGACAAACTGGACATTTTTTTTAGCCCTTTGAGGAAATGGGCTATTGAAAATGCACACACTGCTTTCTTTTTCAGCAAGCTCCTTATTGGTATATACAAAAGTTACCGATTTGGGTGCCGGACATGGTGGCACATGCCTTTAGTCCCGATACTTGGGAGGCAGAGGTAGGCGGATCGCTGTAAGTTTGAGGCCAGCCTGGTCTACAAAGTGAGTCTAGGACAGCCCAAGGCTACACAGAGAACTCCTGTCTCGAAAAACAAAACAAACAAAAATGTACTGATTTTGTATGTTGTGTCCTGTCACTTTGTTTTTTATTCTTATGTTTAGTGAGCCTTTATATTTATATATACTTATATATATAATTTTTATACTTATTGAACGCTCTGTTCCATTTGTCAATGTGTAGTTATTTTCTTCATCTCTTCTGGCTAATTCTGTCTGCAGGCTAATCTATCATATATCACAATAGCCATACCAGCTTTTTGGGTTTTGTTTGTTTAGTATATTAACTTCTAGCCTTTTTCTTTCAGTTTTTGTTTTTGCTAGTGAGTTGTGTTTTTTAGAGAAATCAGCTGAGCCTAGTATTTTAATCTAGATGTTTTGCATCTTTTAGGTGGATACTTAACACTGCTTGTATTTAGTATTATTACTATGCTAATTTCTGTTCGTTTTTTTTTTTTTTTTGTTGTTGTTGTTGTTAATATGTATCACTTGTTCTTCTCCTCTGCTCACATTAGGAGGATGCTGGTTTAGTGAGTTGGACATGCTTGAGCTTTTCGTAGTTCTCCTTTGCTCATTGATTTCAGGAAATTTACTCTTTATTGTGCTCTCATGATTACCAGGGTCTTCATTTTTTGTTGGTGTTTAGAATTCCTTCTAGGTATCACTAGAAATTCTAAATTGGCATTCATAAACTATTCTGGCCTGTGCATGCATGCCTTAATATGTCTCTTATTGTTCATCAATTTAAAGAGATAACTTGCTGGGTGCAGCAATCTTGGTTGGCAGTTAATTGCCTTTGGAATACATCCTTCAATGCTTCCCTGCCCTTAGGGTCTTTGTTGAGGTCTGGTGTGTTTGCATGTGTGTAGTTGATGTTTTTTATTTATAGTTTTAATATTACTTTTTTGTTTTATACTTTTGTATGTTGATTATAATCTGCCACAGAGAGGTCTTCTCTGGCTATATATATATATGGCTCTCAGTTTTGCCTGTGCTTATACTATTTCATTTCCTACATTGATGAAAATTCCAGCTGTACTTTCATCAAATAGATTTTCAACTTCATCTTCTGGTTGTGGACTATTAGTCTTAGTCTCTCATTCTTATCTTAAAATTCTTGGAAGGTATGGGTGAGTCATATTCATCTTTATTGATATTCAAATATCATGTATCTCTAATGTTCGTTAGTCTGTTTGGTCTAAGTTATTGGCGATGTTTTCTTCTATGGCTTTTATTTGACTAACTGAGATTTTCTTTTCTAAAATTTCCAGTTTTCCAAATTTTCTATTCTCCTGCTGAATCCATGCTAATAACATTCTTATTCATGTTGTTGACATTCTTCTCTAGGTCCTGAATTAATCACCTTACATTATTGATCTGTGTCCCTTGGAAGTCACTGATGTTTTTCTTAATTGAGCCTTTTGAAATTTAGATATTTAATATGAGTAATTCTGAATGCAGAACGTAGAACATTGTTGGAAACTCAAATCCTTTGCTGTATTTGTTTTTAAATGCAATTTGTCTTTAAAAGATAAGTCATGTTTGGGCAATAATATTATTGAGGTGCCCAGCTAGCTCCATTTACATCCCTATACCTAAGGCACAGGGAACATCTTAGAAGAGGGGCTGGAAAGATTGTAAAAGCCTAAGGATCAGGACTTAATTGAACATTTTTACATGTAAATGTTTGAAATCTTCACCTGTCATTTTTCTCAGCTTAGTATCTTTGGATTTTGTAATTGCTTTGGCTTTTCACATTCCTTGTGTTTTCTGTGGTGTGATTTGTACATCTTTTGGGATGGGTATCTTTTTTAATGTTATTTTCAAATCTTCTTGTTGAGCAGCCTTTACTGAGGGCTCAGTCCCCAGAACCAGCTGGTCAGGGGGGAGAAATAAACCATTACTACCACAGCAACAACACCAAACCAAACCAGATATGAACTTTAAATGTACTAATGCCAGCTACTATGCATCTGATTACCACTGGGGTAAAAACAGAGTGAAGGTTTAAAAAGTTTTTAAAAGGTAAAAGTAGATATAGTAATACTTATATTAAAGTGGATCATAGAGATACACTCACAGTAAAGTGCCTCATAGGAAGGATGAAGAGCTGAGTTTGAATCCCTACCACTCATAACAGGGGGAAAATCCAGGCATGGTTGTGCACACCTGTAACTCCATCATAGAGCAGGGGTGTAGGTGGGTGTCTGGAGTTTGCTAGTCAAGCAATCCTAGCAAATTGGTTAGTGTCAGGGTCAGTGAGAAGCTCAAAATACTAATGTAGAGAATGATTAAGTAAGACACCTGATGTCAACCTTTGACCTTTACATGCATGTGCACACATGTGAGCATACACACACACATACACACACACTCGCACACACATACATAATAAAAAGAGAAATAGAAATAGTTTATTATATAAAGAAAGAGGAAAGGGAAATAGGGCAGAAGGGTCTAGTTTAAATGGAAAGGGAAAGAATCAGAAGACAAAAATAATGCTAGGAGAGAAAAGACAAAAAAAAAAAAAACCTATACGATAAAGAGAAAGTGTAAAAATTATATAACCACAAAAAGATGAATAAAACCTGATTGGTTTCTTTTGGAATGTGATTAAGATAATGGTAAGACTATAATGTTGTAGTTATGTTAATTACCAACTTGACAGAATGTAGAATGCCCTGCAGCTGGGCTTTTGCGCTTGCTTCTCAAGGGTTGTCTTGACTACGCTGATGATGGCGGGAAGAGCCAGCCGTGGTGGATGGTACCATTCCCTGACTTGGATCCTGCACTATACAAATGGAGAATGGAAACTTGAGTGCAGCAAGGATCCATTGCTTTGTCTCAGAACCGGCTGCTCTCCTGTGCTGCAGTGACCCATGCTGTGCACCTGGAACCACTTGTCACCATCTTTGCTTTTGCAGCCTGGAGGCCAGGAAGGTTCTCTCTTACTCTACAGACTCTTCACCTGTTCTTGGAGTGGCTAATCTCTAGCTGCGGGAAGGAGGCTGCTGGAACACTGACCACTGTGGCCATCTCAGTGCAGTGCGTCCTAGCCCTCTCAGTATTCAGTACCCTGCGGGAGGAGGAGGCTGAAGGTAAAATCCAATGGAACCAAGCTTAACATTTTCAGTCCTGCAGATTGGAAACCTCATGGCAGAGACACTGCTGCAGAGGTCAAGAGATCTGCTGACATCTGACTCTGCGCTCTCAATCTCCAGTTATTCTACTTGTTGCCCTCAGAAAAACCACACAATAGAGAAGTGACTAGAGGGTTCGAGACACCCTCTGACCTCTTTGGGGTCTATCACTCTCCAAATTTGTCCTACTCTTCACTGAAGAGATGATGGATCCATGAACCATAGAACCCTTTACCACAGGAACCTCCTGGGGCCTAAGATTCTTAGCATGTCTGTGGCTGGCCCTCCCTCCATCCTTGTCTACATCAGGTAGCCTACCAGAGATGACCGTTTTTTTCACAGAACCATTTGTTGGGAAGATGAAATTTTCATTGCAGAATTACTTTGGCTCTTTGCAATGTATGGATCTGGAATTAGAACTCTCAAACCTGTCCTATTAACACAATTTTCCATCTTTTTGCCAGTATTTCACCATTTGCCAGTGTTTTCACTTGATTGCTGCAGCTTTGTGGCCAATCTTTTAACTTAGAAGCCTGTAGACAGAGCTTGGTAATGTCAGTTTGTAGTTATTTGAGGTCAGTAAAGTGAACTTCTTCCCTTGCAAAACTCCATAAGGATTTCGGGGGGTGGGAAATAGTGTATCCTCTTCTCATTCCATGTTGTCTGTGCTATTCAGTAAACGGCAAATCTCTGTGCGAGGGACAGTTAGACATCAGGAAAACAGATACAACAGACAAACTATGTAAAGGCCAGCAACCACAAAATACAGATGGCAGAAGATACAGAAGTGGAAAATTCAAATTTGGGGTTACTCTTGGTCAGTTTAATCTAAGATGTGCCCTGTTTTCATTCCTTAATGTGACATCGGCACATTTTAGGGATCTCTATGTGTGCTGGCTGTTGTTGTTTTGTTTTGTTTTTCAACTTGATATAAACCTAGACACATCTGAAAGAGGACATCTTAATTGAGAAAATGTATCCTTAAGATTGGCCTATAGGTAAATAAAAAGGATATTTTCTTGAATAATGATTGGTATGGGAGGGCCGTGGTCATTGTTGGTAATGGGCAGGTGGTCCTGGGGAATAAAAGAAAGCTGGATGAGCAAGCCATGGTAAGCACATTAGTCAGCAGAATGCCCCATGGTCTCTTCTTCAGTTTCTATCTCTAGATTCCTGCCTTGAGTTCTTGCCCTGACCTCCCTCAATGATGGAGCTGACCTAAGAATTTTAAACTGTAATAAACCCTTCTCTCCCCAAGTTGCTTTTGGTCATGGTGTTTTATTACAGCATGGAAGCCTAACTAAAACACTGAAGGTTTCTTTAATGTGTTAACTGATGCAGGTTACCAAAGAGTAAATAACCCTCTCCCTCCATGCTGAGGGTCCAGAGAAATCTCTATGAAGCACTGTCAACTGATGGAGAGGTTGACACTGGAAGTCTCATTTCGGATATGATGCAAAGTGGCAGACATTTGGATAGATTGCTAATTTTTTAATGAAATTAAGCACATAACTTTATGAGTCCATAATTCCACTCTTGGGTGTTTCCCACAGAGGAGTGCATCTCAGTTGGAAATGATTTTTCTTCACAGGACTATTTCTGGAAACATTCTTCTTTATCACAAAGTGGAGAGGGAATGCTACTAGAGTCTAGTGGGCAGAGGCCAGTGATGCCACTAATTACCCACCAATGCACAGGAAACCCCTTCTCTGCATTGAAAAATTACTCAACCACAGTAGCAACACTGCTAAGGCTAAAAGTCATTCTCCAAAGAAATGAAAACCTGCATTGCATAGAAACTGTGCAATAATGCTTAGAACAACTCTGTTTAGAGTTGTCAAAAACTGCAGTTATCCCTAATGCTCTTCAGTGTGTGAGTGGAAAAACAGTGATACATCCATACCATGTATTTGACCATTACTCAGAAATAAGGAACACACACTAATACACTCAACAACTCAAATGAATCTCAATTACAGTGAATGAAGGAAGCTTGTCTCATAAGATTACATACTGTGTCTGTCTCTCCGATCCTCTGACATTCTAAATGCTTTTAATAGCCTCTGGTAGAGCACTCCACTATGACATCATTCAATACAGAGCTTAGCACAAGGATCTGCCCGTACTTATGGTAATATGGGTGGGTCCATTTGAGGGAGGGTGCTATTTTTATTTGCTGCTCTATATTTTTCACACTTCTTTAGACATCGGGAAGCTAGTTCTGTAACATTGTCAAAGTGGTCCCACGTTGGTGGCTTCTGGATGCAGGTTCTGAGCATCAGAATAAGTTCTGCCTTGGTGGCAGTAGGGTGCTCATTCCACAAGCTCCAAGCAGCTGTGAGCAAAGGATCAACAGGAGAAAACTTGGCATGAGAGGTTGAAGGCTTTGCATTACCTCTCTCTGCTACCTAGAAAGCTCTGCTCATAGGTAAAGAATGTGGCAGGCTGCCCTTAGAGGAAGTGCACCACCCCAACCTTGATGCAGATCATTCGGGAGAGTGCCTAGAATTTGCTGAGTGTGTCTAAGAAAAACAGTTACGTTTTCCTGGAAGGCATTAGACTTCTCTCATTTGAAACGTAATCATCTGAGATTCTCAGGGGAGTCTAATGATGTGTTATAAGACAGGCCACAGCATCCAGAGCACACATAGCAAGAGGCCTTTCCTAGACTCTGAGAAAGGTTTGACATAGGAGATAGTCATTGGTATTCCCAAAACATCATGGAGAGATGCACTGGATTCTGAGCAGACTTGGATGTCAAAGGTAGCAACACAATACTTTTATCATAGGCTTCAATGAATATTAATTGCAGCCTCTCAACAAATGTTGCCAACAGCTAAGAAATTAAAAGTTCGGTTTTAATCCTTAAAAAAAAAAGACGCATGTGCACATGCATGTACACACACACACACACACACACACACACACACACACACACACACACACAAGAAACTCTCATTGAGCCTTGTGAGTGATCAACTTCCACAGAGGCCCACTTTCTCCTCTTCTTTATCCCAACACCTATGAGATGGGCTGCAAGTCAGCTTGGGGGCGTCTGTAGATGGAAAACACATGACCTCAATGCTATTTGGGGATCTGGATGATTTTGGGTAAGCCTATCCTATGTCCCAAGATCCATGTTGCCTATGACAGAAAGCTGGTGAGTGCTTTCCATGTCTGCCAATGGTAAGGCAACACAACTATCTTCTCCGCTGGCTTGATGGCAATGTCCATGCGAAAGGGAGCAGGTTTGGCCTAAGTACAACAGGCTGTAGGAGATGTAGTGTAGCTCCAGAGACAACAGCGCTGGCATTAGGTTGTCTTCTATGCACAAGAAACCAACAGAAGAACATGCCAGGGTTCTCCACAAGGTTGGAATGAGAAGAACCCTTGAAATGGACAGCTGATTGCATTTTACAGAATTAGATGGAAAAGAATGAAGTGCCGGAGAGTACCTAGAAAGCATGAGACACTGCAGAGTCTTCTTCCAGCCTGGAAGATGAGATTGACTAGAGGACACGTGGGGCGGTAACACAGATATGCATTAAGAACTTCCTCCAGAACCTTGGGCAGTCCTTTCCCAGCCCTGGGCCTGAGCCAGGCCTGTGAAGCAAAGACAGCTCAGAATGTAAATATCTCAGACATGATTGTGTTGGGTCTGGAGGAGCGCCGGGGGTTAATACATGTGCGTCTCTGGTGGCCATTATATAGTTATGGCTTTCTATATGCTATAGTTACAGCCAATGCTTGAATGGGATTGCCTGAGACACGACTTCCTACCCGTTACCTCAGAAACCACAGAAGGAGTAAATAACTCCATTCTTTTTCACCAAGTGCTTCCCAAGCCACAATGAACATTGTTCCTTAGCTGATACCTATTGATCCATATTTAGATGGTGCACATTCTCATCTGTATGCAGAAAATAGCAAATACATCATATGCTTGGCTGTAAAACTGATGTCAGAATAACAGATGGTCCTTATGGTCTCCAGAGAAACGAGTCAACCAAGAGTATTTGATGAAAAGGGTTGAGCTGGTGTGTGTGTGTGTGTGTGTGTGTGTGTGTGTGTGTGTGTGTGTGTGTGTGTGTACTGAAACAGAGACTTGATCAATGATTAAATAAGAAGTCTGCCAATCATTTCTTCTCAGCAAACCAGCTTGCAGCAAGTTGCCTCTAAACAAATTAGATCCCAGGAAAGAAGAACCTAAAAGATGGGCCTGAAGGAAACTCAAGGTTTCTAAAAAGATGATGTAAGGCAGGGGCACCTTAGAGAGAGAGAGATGGCTGTCTTAGAGGCCAGCCCCAGCTGCCGTGTTAGCCTGACAGAGAAAGATAGGAGCCACATGAAAGGATAGAAACAGAGTTCACTTCCGACTGGTGTATATGCTACTGCCAACAATATCCATGCAGAAATGAAACAGGCAGAGAAGGCAGGAAAGGCAAAGAAACGGCAGAACAGAGGTAAAAAGAGAGGTTCTTCCAAAGCCCTGCCAGAGTCAGAGGGTGTCACACAGGCCTGGGAGTCAAAAGTGTAGATGTGGTGGGCCAGGTGGATAGTGGGGGGTGTGGAACGTGGGGGTAGGGTGGGGGTGGGTTGGTGGTGAAAGGCAGGTCTCAGCGGAAGAAAGGGCTGAGGAGAAGTTGCCTTCTGGGTGGAATTCTTACCCAACTTAGGTGCCTGGGCCAAACCAGACCCGCTGAGGGTAGAAGCCTTTGATTGTCATTTTACAGGTTTTTATCAAGGATAAAAGTTAAAAGGCCTGATACTTTCTAAGCTGTGGCAACCAGTGACGGGTGACTGATGAGAAAATGGAACTGGTTTTGCTCCATCATCTCTGTGCTCATGGCTTCTTTTTGAGAGACTGATGGAGACCATGGCTAAACTGAGTGCTAAAGGCCCAGAATTTCTCTGCACACTGATAGAGATTAGAGGAGAAACTGGGCATTCACAGATCTTGGGTCTGAAAGAGGAATAGTCCCAGAATACATGTCTGCATTTGGGGGAAAGCAAGTGATTAAAAGTTTGTAAACGTTTTACAAGCAATTTGGAACCCAGAGAGAAGCCAGCATGCTTTCTCCTTTTTTCCCCACATGCATTTATTTATTGGCTTTTGTGGATAGGTGTGGGTGGGGCACATGCCACAGCCTGTTTGGAAGTCAAATGGCAACTGTCAGTGCTTAGGTTTGACCTTCTGCTTTGTGGGTGACAAGAATTGAACTCAGGTCTTCAAGCTTGGAGGCAGGAATCCTTAGGTCCTGTGCTGTCTTGCCAACCCAAACCAACATTCTTGAAGAGGCAGAAGTGACATATCTCCATTTGAGGGGAGTGGTTTAATTATTATTTTTTTGAGATTATAATATAATTGCATCCTATTCTCCCATTTCTTTTCCTCCCATTCACTTTTAAATTTATGTCCCCTTTTTCTTTAATTGCTGTTACACACACACACACACACACACACACACACACACACACACAGTCCAGGTTCAATAAATAGTGAAAGAAAAAATATTATGTGTCAGGCTTCTAAAACTATTTAAATAAATTATCTCATTAATTCTTCACTTAGTTTTTTAGCATCTTTTAGGTGCTATTTTACAGATTAAAAAAAAAACCTGAGCGTCAGAGAGACTCCCTAAGTTGCTCGTGATTGAAAGCCATCTGATCTCAGAACCTGCATTTGTCAACATGTCTTGCGGGGGGGGGGGGGTATGTTGTGACTTCACATGGTGCCAGAGTCAGTAAGCTCTGTTTCGTTTAAGCGTAGGGAGTACAGTCAGGTTGATTTAGGGGAGTCTTGAGAATATGTCAGCTCATCATCGCTTGATAATGCTTTGTGGCTTTGCCATCATGTGGATAGTTCCTTTCTGAGGAACACGAAGAAAAGGATGGTGGGATGGAAACATGTTCGCATGGGAACAGAGGTGGGTGCGTTTCAAATCATGTGGCTAGTTGGCCACTTCATCTAGAATTACGGTGGCTTAATCTTTATTAACCGAAACTAATAAAAAGAAAATGTAAATCTTGCATGGGTGAACTGTAGGGGCCCGAACAATTTTGCTATAGACAAATGAAGCTATCAAAGTGGGGCCATTTGCCAAAATGGGGAGTAGAATGTTGTTTCTTTCTGAACTAAAAGCAGTCTGGCTTATAGATTCCCCCAGCTCAAGTTGTGCCCTGGGTAAGATGATATAATGAAAGAAGGGTTCCCTGACCAAAAAACAAGAGCACAGGCTGAGGCCAGTCTCAAATACTTTTAGCTTCATTTTCTTCTCTGTAGAATAACCTGCTGGGTTATCTCTGAAGTCTTGTTAGTGGCAACACTCCGTGACTCTAACCAATTTATCGCATAGAATACATAAAACAAGAAGTACAAAGTTATAGAGAAAGCACTCGAGTTAATCTTTGCCCTGGAGCACAGCTTCCAGCTCTACTTACTGGCTGATGCTTCCCACAAAAAGCTCAAAGTAGGAATCTATCATCCTCACTGACTGGTGAGTGGTCCCCCTTGAATGCAGAGCATCAACAGGGTGCTGGTGAGAGCCTGTCTGCCTGAGAAGAGCTCCCTCCTAGCACAAAGAAACGTTAGGCAAACCCCGGGTGCGTGGTCACTAGAGAGGGGTCATGTTGGAGAAACATGTGTGAGAAACAAGTCCACATCTGAACACGTGAAGTCTGCCAAGCACAGTGTCCAGGGCTCTCCACTGTCTCCCATGTACCCTTCCTCAACAGGCCAGCATTGGATCAGGGGTCCTCATGATGCTGCCTAGGCTCAGTCTTGCCTGCCACTTCTATAACCTAAAGCTGTCACGGGAGGGGGGTTGAGGGCCAGCGGAGGTCAGGGCGGGGAGGGGGCGGGGGGGCTGATCCAGCTCTACCCTGCATCCTGAGGTTCACAAAACGTTGCTGAACAAGCCCCTTTCTTTTCTCACACTTGAGTTGCATGGCGGGGGTGGGGGGATAGGGCTGGGAGGTGGGGGACTCCCAGGATTGAATGTTCTGTATCTGCTATTTCTCTGCAGCTTGGCTGGTCCCTGCTGTTATCGTTGGCTCCCGTTGCTATGGGCGGGAACATGTTTGGTCCTGGCTTAATAACTGCTTGGCTGCCAGAGGCACTCATTTCTCATTGTATTGGTGGGGGATTAGTGGGGATGTTTGGGGGATGTTTCCTGTATTAAGCAGCAGGGGAGAGCTTACTGGACCTGGGCCCTCTTTTGACATAGCATCACACTTTTCCCACTTTCGCCCTTGGAATGTGCTGAGGCCAGTTATTTGCATGCAGGGCAGCTACTCCTCCCTGACACTTTGCAGATCTGTACCCTTTTCCAGGTGCCTTTGTATAAACACTTCTTGGAGATACAACAAGGAGACCCAGGCTATCATCTTCGATTATAGCCTTAAAAAAATAATTTAAAAATAAGTAAAACACTGCTTCATATTGCATTGAGAAGCTGGCGGGATGGCTGGCGAGGTGGGTAAAAGTATTTGCGGTACAAGCCTGATGATTTGAGTTTGATCCCTATATACCAAGGTGGAAGGAGAGAGCCAAAAGTTATCCTCGGACCACTACACATAAACTGCGGCATACATGCTGTGGAGTGCACACACTCACACATAATGATGATGATGATGATAATAATTTTTTCAAAGAATTAAAAGAAAAAGTAAAAGTGTATTACATGACCACGCCTCTTCTCAACCTTCTCAACCTCTGCCTTATCACTGTACTTCATATTTTGAAGTCTTTGACAATCAACTCACCACTCTTCTGTGGAGCCACCCTTGGTTTTGTCCACATCGGACTTGAACTTCATACCCTGTGTTACCTTAGAGTCCTAGGATACAATTGCAACTCTTCTTGAATCTGTAAACTAACTGTTTGCAGATTTTTTTGGTGCCCTTGAGTCTGCCTAGGGCAATTATCAAGGGGTTGAGAAAAACTATCCAGAAAAGTTAGCAAAGGAGGGCAACTGGCTTCATTGGGTTGGGATAAGAATAAAAGATGAAACGGGCTGAAGGTCATTACTAAGAGTTTGGTGGCTTTGCAGGAGAAGTGATAGAGTCTCCAGTTTGGATCTTGAGGCCTCTGCTTAAAAGCTCTGGGGACTTAGGCGAGTCACTTTTACCCTGCTTTCCTGTAATTTTCTCATCTGTGATTTGGACTCACAAAGTGGTTGGAAGAATGCACTGAGAAAGCCTTGTAAGCTGCAAACACTCTGATGTGACTATCTGTGAGAACATTAGCAAACTGTAAAGGACTGGTCAAGTGAACACAGCCATATTCTGTGATGGAAACCTAAGAAAAATGTTAGCACACTTCAAAGTATTGCAAGAACCATTTTTTCCCTGGCAATGGGAATTTAACCTTCTACCAAAGATGGCCTAGATAGATCCCCTGTGTGTGTTGAAAGACTCTCACCGTGGGCGGCGCAGTCCACTTCCCATCTGTCCGTGTGATCCATGTCTAGGATGTGGAGCTTTTCCCTCACTTATTTCAAGAAGAGCGGTGCACCATGGGCAGAGTAGCTGCAGGATGGCAGAGAGAGAGAGAGAGCACCCACAGGCTCTGGTTTCTGGGTGTAGCAGTAGCATCAGATCCACCAGTGGGACCCACTGTTCACTCTAGCTGGTGTCACTGTGTGAGCACCGGGTAGCACTCATATCTTTGGTCTCCAGACACTTTGCAGTGTCACTTCTGACTGCCTTATCTCTTAGCCTGGGGTCTGTGTTCCACCCAACTGCAGCTTCTGTATGATTTGTTCATGCTCAGGGTCCAGGTCCAGGAGATGGGTTTCTTTCTTCAGGCATATGCAGAAGTGACACTTAGCAAATGTGACTACCTCCCTAAGACCAAATTTCCCCTCTCCTGGTACATCCTAGCCCGACACAGTGTGCTCCTGGAGCCACACTGAAGGAAGCCTGTTTCAGCCGGTTGTTTATAATCCCACACTCTTCTAACTCTATCAGCAATGAGCTCGAGGGTTGAGCCCTCCCTTCCTTTGTTGAATTTTAGTATTGGTCTCCAGTTCTCTGAACTCAATGAAGAGGGAGGAGAGGGGACTATTATTTATAAGCTGCCAACTCTAACACTATTTAAACTAATTCAGCAGCTATGAGCTGCTAAGGATCAATGACACAAAGACTAGCGTAGCATTCCTACCCAAGGCGCCACTGAGGACAGGATGGCAATCATTGTAAAACAAAGTTAATGCCACAGCGTTCTAGGAGAACAAACTCCACAGAGGTTCCGGGTCTACACAAACACGTTTTCCTCAGAAAGAGCAAGATAAAGAAAATTCAAAGACTAACGGAATGGCTGAGGATGACACATCACAGAATGGGACGCTTACCCGGTGTGCACAAGGCTGAGGCTGCGCATCAGAGACTGGGTGCCTACCTGGCATTCACAAAGCCCTGCCTTCTGTCCCCAGCACGTCCACATCAATCAATAAATAAATAAACAAATACGAAGAGCAAGTGCAGGGAGTAAGAAGGAGCCTGGTGAGTGTCAGAACTGGGGAGTTGAAACAGGAAAAAAAAAAAACCCAAAGGTCCAGGGCAGAAGAGTCATCTGTGCCTGTCAGAGGAAGTTGGATTCCACCGCAAAAGTCAGGAAGTAACATTAGGGTTTTTAAAAAAAAAAAAAGCAGCTGTGTAATAGTGGATATGCTAATTAGCTAGATTCTTGTGTTCATTACTGAGTGTATGCGTACTTCAAAACATCAAGTAGTGTGCCTCACAAGTCTTGTGTCTCAATTAACAAGTCTTGTGTCTCAATTATCAAAAAAAAAAAAAAAATGGTCGGGGAAAGTCAATATTTAAGCTAGAAAAGGCTTGGCTCTTGTTATGATCTCGGTACACTAAGGAATCTGGGGGGGAAATGCTCTCAATTAAATCCTGCTGCCAAGACTAATCTCATTAAGAACCCAGAAAACACATCAGTGAGATGACTCAGAAGACAAAGGCACTTGCTGCCTGGGCTGACTTACCTGAGTTCTGCCCTTAGGACCCACAAGATAGAAAGTTACACACACACACACACACACACACACACACACACAAATAATGTGTGTGAAACTTTTAAGTAGTAGTCAAATTATAAAATTCGAATGCCCTTTCTCATTTTCCTGTTAAAATATTTTTAAAAGAATCCCCATGATTATCACTTAAGATGCAAATTTTGGAGAAATTATGTGTTACAAACAAAAAAAACAAAAGAAAAAAAAATTCCTTTAGTTGCAAACTTCCCAAGGATGAAACAGAGGAAACTGTGTGACAAATGGGATGCTCGAAGCTTTGCTCAGAAGCTCAGGGATAATGGCGAGTGGAAATGGCCTCTGGTCTCTGATTCTGGACAGTAGAAAACTATTAGACCCCGGGGTTGGAAAGCACACAGAGGGTGGGGCAGGATCTGGTCCGCACTGCCACAGTAGACTGATGGAACTTGTCTGTGCAGCAGGATGGATGATACTCAGAACCGGAACTCCAAAGAGGACAGGCTGGGAAGATTTAGGACCTGGTACCCTTTAGGTGGTGACTGAAATGGCCTTAGAGAGTTCACCAAGAGAAGACTGAAAAATGACAACTTTTACGTGCTGTTTTGAGTTTGCCCCAGCCCCTTCCAAATTGCCTTGTGCTGGCACAAAGAAGATGCCTTACGCAGTATGGAAATAAATGCCATCTGACACTGCACTAGCCTGTCCCGTTTGCCGGCATATAGGTAGAGAAGATCAGTGCTTTTTCTCTGTTTCTGCTCTGTTCAAAACTTTAAACTCATCATCCTCCACCATAAGATCATATCTTTGTAATTATTTTTTTCCCAAAACCTCCCCAAACCACTTTATGCTCTAACCAAGCAGTAGGTGTCTTTACAGTAAACAGAGAGACCCAAAGTCTTCACCTGGCTTTTGAGGGTGTTTCTTTGGATTATCTTGTCCCCTGTTAATCTCTCTGTTCAGATGCCACTTCTATAAATAACCTCCTCGACCAGACAACATTTGCTACCGTTTGTCAAGATCATAATATGCAAAACTCTGTCCTAGGCATTTCAGAGAACGCTTTTATGAATGAGACTCGATTCCCACGCTCAGACTTCAGACTCCAGCAATCTGTGTATCTCATTAACTCCATTAGGAAAGAATCTATATTCTCAAATATTGGCCCACCCATTTCTTTATAATTTTAAAAATGCAGATTCCAGACTACACCCAGAATCCACCACAGGAGTCTCTAGTGTGGGGCTCCAAAATAAGGGCTTCTAAACATGTCCCTCAGTGCTCCTTATGGCCCAGATTAAATGTCTGCCTTCTGTCCTAATAGATGACTCACATAAAGTGGAGGCATCACAAGACTGTGCTTTGAAAGGGCTGTATTATTACTCCACCAAAGTGCACTGCTCATGTGCAGAAACTCTGTATCTTTTGTACTTGACCTTAAGCTCACTTCTCATAATCCTTGAGAATCCCAAAAGGTTTCAGGGGGGCGGGGTTCATGCTGTCTATGGGATGGAGAAGCACATGTGAGCCTCAGGTATTACTCATATCTTTATGGTAACCTCCACCCTGAATGTGCAAGCCTGGTGTTACTCCAATGCCTGACATCACCACCAGTTTTGATTAGGGGCCATGGAAAACAGGAAGCATCTGGAGGTCAAGACTACAGTTAGCCTTGGGTGATGGTAGAGTGAGGGGATTTTGTGTGGTTCGTCCTGCCTCTGTTTTCTTTTTCCCTACGCCTCCTTAGCAATTTGAGGGTCTTCTTTAGGCAAGACACCTTCTCTGGCCTAAGGAAAGGGTAGTGAATATTGCCAACCTATTAGCCTACCTCTGCTGATTTTATTTAGAAATAAGTAAGAGGAGTTTGTGGTTACAACCCAAAGAACAAAGAATGAGTTGCAGGATTGTGAGCAACAATGATGGGCAAATAGGGGGCATTTTTAGCTAACGTAGAGCCCCACCAATGATTGCACACAGGTGGGTGCCAGCTACTACAAGCCTTCCTAGGATGAACCCTGGTGGTTAGAAGCAGTTGTTATGGGTGACTAACCTGACACAGCATATAGACCAGTGGTTCTCAGCCTTCCTGATGCTTTGATGCTTTAACACAGTTCCTAATGTTATAGTGACCTCCCAAACCATAAAATTATTTCACTGCTACTTTATAACTATAATTTTGCTGTTGTTATGAATCATAATGTAAGCATCTGATATGTGAACCCCAAAGGGGCTGAGACCCACAGGTTGAGAACCACTGAATGGGCACATGCATACATGTGGGTATATAAAGGGGACATAGCCAGAGAGGCAAATTGAAAGGACTTAACAAAAGTCCAGAAGAGAGAAAGGTCGTAACTTTGTTACCCTGAGCACATCACAGGCTTTGGGCTAATCTGAGCTTGGGAAACTTTCTGCGCTGGCCTGGCTCCAAACTGACAGAGCATTTCAGTTAAGCCTCCAGGACCAAGTCCAGAATCCTCTCTGGTATGGGCCAAATGCCTGTTTTTAGGCACAGCTGGTGTCCACTCATATCCTGATGGGACACAGTAGGGGAAAGGCCATGTAAAAAAGATGGGTTAGTACAATGAATGAGTTGTGAGCTGATAGCCAGGGAAAGCTGATAACTAGACCTACACAACTACTAACTTGGGATACCATAGGTAGGCAACTGACACTGCCAGAGGCATGGGTTCCTTAGATTACTTACCTCAAGTTCAAGATCCATTGCTGTTCTGAGAACTAATTGTTATTTATTAGAATAAAGAAAACTTGATAGGTGAACCGTCATGAAGTCATGTGTCATCATGGGGCCAGGAAGTGCTTCCTACACATTTTGTGCCTTTATTGTTCAAAGAATCATTTCTAGAGCCAACAGCATTGCTGGTGCCTAGGCCCAGGCTCCACACACTGAGTCAGAATCTGCCTTCTTAGCAAGATGTGCAAGAGGCCACAGGGCACACTCAAGTACTGTGGTACAACCTTCACCGACTCCTCTTGATCCCAGAACCAGTCCAAACTCCTTAGCAAGATTTCAGGGCCACGGCATCTCCTCTGTGCTTCCCTCCCTGGCTTCATCTACTGGGGTTGTTACTCCAGCCTTTTGAATGTAGTCATGAAGACTTTTCGTGCTGAACTGAACAGGTCACATCACCATCAGACATGAAACTCTATTGACTTGGATTCATCTCCACAGGACCACTCCCCTCCCTTTTATTGAGCCTTCTGTTAGTCCTTAAACAAATACTTAAGGCTCAATTTCTATTCCAGATGCTTTTCTAGGATGGTCCTCAGGGAGCCTATCACCTCCCCCCCTCTCTCTTTCTCTCTCTCTCTCAGACACACACACACACACACACACACACACATCATCATCATCATCATCATCATCATCATCATCATCCCACACACATCTCAGTATAAAGCCATCTCACCAAGGATGCTTTTTCTGAGTCCAGAGCAAATGTTTCATCTTTATTGTCACCTTAACTGGGTCACAAGAGGAAGAGTAAAGAATCCATCTAGCTATGTGTGTGTCTAGAGGACGAGTAGAGGACCCCTCCAGATATGTATGTGATGATGTTTCTGTTTGGTCACGAAGGCTGTGACCCAATTCATAATTTAGTCCACTGATGGATTCAAATTTTCAATTGACTATTGGGTGGTGGCAGAATCATGGAAGAGGATGTGGTTGGAGGAACTGGGTCACTGTAAGGTGTGCCAGGTATACTCGACCCTGGTCCCTTCTTAGAACTCCTGTTTCTTTTCTTTTTCCTCCTTTTTTTTTCTGGATGCTGTGCTGAAAGCAGCTCTATTCCACCCTTCCTTCATGATGCTTCCTCTCACCATAAACGCCAAAACAACAGAGACAGGGTCTGGGAACACAGGCCGAGATAATTCCTCCTTTAGGTTCTTCTCACGGGTGTTTGCCCCGGTGACCAAAACCTAAACCACCAGAAATGCTGAGTTCCTGTGTTCCTTACCCAAAGCCACCTGCACATCCTTTCGTAACTCTCTGTGTTTTGCTATTATGAGTAGCTTGTCTTCTCTTCCTGTTGTACTGAAACCCACGAGGGCAAGGGGACGTAGCTGAGACAGAAAGAATGGAGGAAGTCGCCATGGGATTCTGCTGGCTTTCACAGACACGAGGGAACAGCTTTTATCTTTGGCCTTTATTTCTTTGATCTAAACTTTCCAAAGAGATTTTCTGTGCCCACAGATGCACTTTTTGGAGGAAGGAAATCTAAATTGGCGTTTCCTGTAGAGTCCCTATCTGCCCAGAATGGACTGGGATGCAGGGAGAAAACTGCATAGACTAGGGTAGAAGTAGGAGGGATTGTGGCAGGGGCCAGGGGCTGCACTCCTCGTGGAAGGCACTGCAGTTTGCATCCTGGAGACAGGGGTAGGCGTGGGCTGCTAGTCACAAGGTAGTCCCCATAGGAAGGCCAGGAAGCTGGGGGAAGAGTCAATGGGCTAGGAGGAGAGTTCTAAGATTTGTAAAATCAGATTTGGCTTAGAGTCTTTGAGCACAAAAGTTTAAATTAAATTTATCAATGGGCACAGTCAATAAAAGTATCCCTTTTCTCTCTCTCTCTTGACTTCAGTAGAAGGAATAATATAAATATTAAGTGATTTGGACTTGACATGAGAACCCACAGGTGCTGACGTTTAAAGTCCCTTGGCTTCTTTGCTTAGGATCAAAGAGTGACACCAAATAGCAGGACTAGTCCTTTCTTTCTTCCAATTCCCTCCTACCCTCATCTCATCTTTCTCCACCAGTCTCCAAGGCAGGAAGGCTGATGGTGCTGATCCCAGGTTGACCAGGGATTGGACAGAGGCTTTAACTGTTCCACCGACCTTTCCAACATCACAGGAATACTTCTGACTTCCCGCCCGGTGTGGTTTCCATTAGAAGTTCATGCCATGGCATGAAAACCACAGTGAGGTCAAGCAGATGGCTCCATAACCCAGAACTCTGAGCAAAATTAGTTACGACTGCAGCTGACAAACACAGCCTGATGCAGCCCAGGAGCAGGGGAAGCAAAAGGTCACATCAAGTCAGGACAGAGGCTTCACATCTCTTCTCTTCAAGAGACCTTGGAATAAACCTCCTCTCCAGCAATTTTTCTTATGTAAAGTAAGCAGGTCAGCAACCCCAAGTCTTGGCAGAACTGAACTGCTTTGCTTTGTTTTTAATTGACTGGGGAGTCAGAAACAGTTTCAAAAGATGCTGCCCATGTCACCAGCTGGATCCCAAGATGCTGTTTTCCAAGAGCCCTCCCATACATTCACACAGACTCGCCGACCTACTCTCATGCGAAAGCTTAACACGTAACCTGATACCCTCATATAAACACATATTCACACTTCAACATGCAAATTTACATGTACACAATCATTCAGCCGTTAGCTGCCTCATGTATACACATGCCCTCACACACACATTGATGCATGCATTCACAAAAACTTGGACTCTTATGAGTGTAACACACACACACACACACACACACACTTGTCTCTAGCCAAGTATCTTTGACCCTAAATACAACCCTAGTGTGTTCTGCACAAAAGACACTTGTGGCATGAGAATTAAAACTGGAACAAGTCCACTGATTATTTAGATATTTCCAAATATCTGCATGTTTTGCTTTGTGGCCATCTGAATATTTGGCAGAGGCAAGCTATTCTCTCTGGGGATGTGTGAATCAGCTATTCCTAGTCATGCCTTCCTCCAAGGCAGCGCAGTGGGGAAAGAAAGGTCGATGACCTCGGTCACCACTGCAAAAGGTGAATCTAAAGCACTAATTCAGGGAAGCTGGGACCTAGAGGGATTCATATAAAACTGCTCTAGGCCCCCGCCTCAAAAGGAAACACTTTTCCAAGTGGAAGAGATACCGACGGTCCTCCCTGATGCCTCCCCACTTACCTGCCCATTTTTTTCACAGCTTTTCAACAAAGGTCCGGATGGGCTCCATGCCTGCTAACCTTTGTTGCACGACACATCCCAGATCACCTCTTAACTTCCTCAGGGAGCTCTATTCTCTACAGGATCCAGGAGGCTGTGGCAATCCATGGCTTTCTGTCTATGGGAACAATGTTCCATTCTGTAAGATGTGACAGCAGCACTACTCTCTTGGCTTGTATACAAAGCCAATGTTTATTCTTATCTACTTGTGTTTATCCAGTGTTTGCTTATTGGTTGTCCCCATTTCCTTTTGGCCTCCATCTTCCTGTGGTTTCCTCCTTTACCTTGCAAACACAAAGAGGAAGGAGACAATCTCTTGTCAACAGTGAGTATAAGATTCCCAGAAAACAAGTCATCTGGCAGTGCCTTTGGCGAGGATGTCAATGGTGGGAGATTCTAAATAAAGCACTCCAGCAGCGAACTCTTAGGACCCATAAGAGCATGCATTGTACAAAGCACACTTTTTCATTGCTTTTATGCACTTTATCTCCGCATTGCCTAAATGTGAGTAACAAGGTACCATGGCAGAGCTAGTCCTATTCCAGGAGCTAATATTGAATTCAGCCCTAAGTGGGCTCATTGGTTGACTGGAGATAAGAAGCAAAAGCCTGGTCTTTTCAAAGGTTTCTTTCTTATAAGTGGGAACTAAGCACTAGAAGCAGATGATGGGTCACCTGACACTGATTGACAAGAGTTGTTTCCTCCATAGAACAAGTAGTGTAGGAGGAGTGAACTGCCAAAGCATGATCAGCTTAGGAAACCACCAATGAATTAGTTATTTAAGCCCTATCTATTCCTCTTCTTCCCGTGGCCAACATTTTTCCCAGGAGTAAATTCCACAAGGACTGCCCCTCACCTCTACCTGATCCACTTAGGTACTGTCTCTGGGAGCATGTGATGGAAATTCCCATAGAAAAGACTTTCCTAAAGTAACCTCACCCAGCCCCATTCCTCTGAACATGTCTTTCCAGGTAAGCTCTATGTCACTACGACTACGACGTCACCCCAGCCCCGTATCAATGCAGCTTTCTGATGCGGAGGGCTCAAGAACAGCGTCTCCACACGGCTACAGTGGTCCCTGGTCTCTTTCTACACATGTGACAATCTAGCTTATCAGCATCTTCAGACAGATCCTCCCAGTGCTCAAGTTCACCACACCGAGAGCATCAGCATACACAGTTTGCAATGAACACATTGCAAGAGCCGTAGGATTGGCAAGTCAAATGAATGACATTTATCACAAAACCTCAGGATCCCTCTGGAAGAGACTGCATCCCATGAGAGACGGAGAGGAAACGGTTGGCCTTGTACAACACAAAGTAAGGTAGTGGTTGAAAGCATAGGCTCTTGATTGCACTCTAGCCCCATTAGTGCTACAACCTTACAGAAATCACAGAATTCCAGTGTGCCCCGATTTCCTTGTCTGGAAGTGGGGCAGGAAGTGAGGTTCTACAAGGAAAGTCTTTAAACCGTCGCTTGATACCAACTGTGTTCTCAGAAATATTAGACAGAGTTCTTTGCTGAGTGAAAAAGGTGACATCATCTACCATGGCAAAAAAAAAAAAAAAAAAAAAAAAAAAAAAAAAAAACTAGGGCAGATGTAAGGGTGAGCTCTTCAGTTAAACCTGCTGGAGTCCAGCCCTTCCTTGTCTTTTTGTTTGTTTGTTTGGTTGGTTGGTTGGTTGGTTTTGGTTTTTCAAGACAGGGTTTCTCTGTGTAGCCTTGGCTGTCCTGGACTAGATTTGTAGACCAGGCTGGCCTCGAACTCACAGCGATCCGCCTGCCTCTGTCTCCCGAGTGCTGGGATTAAAGGCGTGCGCCACCACCACCCGGCTTCCTTGTCATATTCTCTAACAGCTCTCCTTCTCTCTGGCTTTGCTCTCCCCAGTGCACATTCCAAAATCTCCAGGATCTCTCTAAGCTGCTGATCTGACTGTGCTGCTGGTCCCTCAGGCTTCTCCCACTATTTCACTCCTAGCATGACACATTCTGAGCTCCTAGCATGGCATGTGACCCTCCCCACCTGCTTTGGTTCTGTCCTGACTCCAGTCTCACCCTGGGCTCTTTTCCATTTCCTCCTCCAGGACCCAGAGTCACTGGCTTTTCCCGACATGCAGCGCTGTCTAGTGCCCCGTGCTTGTTATTGTTTCTACTGTGTGGAGTGGCTTCTCTCCACCTGGTCCACACTCCTCCTGCTAGGCTTTGCACTGTCTCCCCCAAACTCACATGCTGAGGCCTAATCTCAGTAGCCCAGAGTGTAGCTGCAGTTAAAAAAAAAAAAAAAAAAAAAGCCTTTCAGAGCAATCAAGTTAAAAATGAGGCCTGTTGGGTGGACCCTAATCCAATCTGATTATAAATGAAAAATCATTACAGGAGAACAGCATGGAAGCAAACCTGACTAGAGAAAAGCAAGGCCATGTGCCCACCTGGGGGAATGGCAACATTCTGGAAGCACGAGAGATAAGTCCAGGAAAGACAGAACCTGCTCACTTTCAGGCCTAAGGACCCAGGGAATATAAATACTATTGTTGAGGTCATTTGGTGGCATTTTGCTCTGGTATACCCAATCTGGATGCCCATCGCATCACCCCATTCTGGTTTTTCACCTTAACCACATAGACGCCGGCAGTTCGCCTCACATAAGGCTCAGAGATTCTCTTTATTCTTTACCCTGCATCAGGCAGCTCGGTATTTGCCATAAAAGGAGCTACTTGAGACATGTGATCAAATGTGTTTGGTGGTGTCTTGAAACCCATTCTTCTTCAAGGAAGAATTGCGTTTAGAAGATGTGTGAATTGTTGCAGTGGTAAAGTATTTTTGGCTAGTTTATAACAAGCCCTAGTTCTATGTCCCACACTGAAAACCAAACAAAAAGACATACGGTGCCCTCTAGCCTGTGTTTTGCTATAACTTCCTTAAGTGTTAAACGGCTAGCTGAAATTATTTTCACTTTTGCTAACCTAACTACAGAGTAAAAGTGGGCTTTCCGAAAACATGTGCCACAGCATTGTGACTCTTCCGGCCCCCCTGTTTCGGAACAGGCTTCTGAGTGTGAGAGGTCATGATCAGACAGTCCCAGCAGGCAGGAAGTGCGGAGGGAAGGACAGCCAGGACTTTTTTTTTTTTTTTTTTTTTTTTTTTTTCCGTGAAGAACAGAGAGTCAAGAGAGTGTGAGGACACAGATTTAGAGAGTGCTACCACATGGTAATAAGTAAGGAGGCGTCCCGTGGTCAGCAGATACTGCACTTGGGAACGGCTTGCCAGAAAATACACCGTGCTTTCCAAAAGAGAAGGGGAAGAGGTCATGGCGTCCACTGACTTGCGGTATAGACCCAGTGTGACGGCTACTCCGGCTTGTCAACCTGACTGCATCAGGAATTACTAAAACCCAAGTGGATGGGTACACCCGTGAAGGATTTCTCCTCACTGAATTATTTGAAGTAGGAAGATCTACCCTAAATCCATGCCTTTTGCAGTGGGAAGCTGCACCCTAAATCTGGACTACACCTTCTGCTAGCAGCCTATAGAAAGGATACTTGCTCTTTGCCTGCTTGTCTCTGCCATTGCTAGTATTAGAGCCTGCCTCTTCAGGAGGCCAATGTATATTGAAAACCTGCCGAGATATCCAGCCTCGTGGACTGAACAGCTACTGGGTTCTTGAACTTTCCACTGGGAAGCAGCCATTATTGGAATAGGTAGACCACAGCCTACAAGTGACTCTAATATGCTCCATTTATATATTCTTTCTATCTATCAGTTCTGTTCCTCCAGAGAGCCTTGACCAATACAACGAGTGATCTGTCACCAAGGAGAAACAGAGACCGACTGCTTGGAGAAAGTGGGTGGTAATGCGAATCTTTGAAGTGTGTAAAATGATATCCATCGAGTTTTTCTAGAGTAAGTAAAAACACATGTCAAACGTTTAGCATGTACTAAATGTTAAGAGAAAATTATTATTATAATAACGATCTCCCTCTTAAATTCTTAGAGTTACCTTCACAAATGCTCAGAGGAGTAAAAATAACTGCTTTCATATTTTAAAAATTCATATTCTTATTGAGGGGTGCATCAGAAACCAGTAAATTGGCTCCTTTGTAACACGCAAGGCTGACGCTGCACACCTGGAGCTGCAATGATTTGGGGACGGTGAAGGGAGAAGAAACGGGAAGCACCCAGCACTGAGAAATGTTTTGAAATTTTCCAGTTTCTAGTTTTATAGATGAGGAAATCATCCATGTAGACGCTCTTATTTTATCGTAAACATTACTTACCTAACCACAACAGCACTACAAGGTTGGTCTTAGCTTCTAAGACAGCTCATTCACCCAGCCTTTACCTTAGCAGACAGAACCAGGACCCAAGCCAGTAAGTGTCTGACCCTATGCCTTTTTCTCCATCCCAGCTCAGAGGAGAGAACCTCAGATGGGTGACTCCTACTTTGACCTATGCTGCATTCAGTCAGTAGAGAGTTTAAGTGAGGGAGTTTTGGGTCAGTTGCAGCTCCCCAGCTTCCTAGCAGCACAACCTAGGACACCACACTCCTTCCATTCATCTCCAGTTCCTTGCAGGAAGTTAGGACTTTTACTGACATTATCCTATATCATAATTCTATGTTATCCTATAACAAGGACCTTTAAAAAAAAAAAAAAAGCTGTTACTCCTACAGTCTGCCTACATCCAGAACCAGAACTCCAGCATCAAGTTCCATATGGACTTTCAGGTCCAATGACACAGTGTTGCAAAATACTGGCCTCCCAGGACTGCCACCCAAAAATGGAGTCAGAATTCATTCGCAATGGCTTAGCTAACGTCTTATTCTAATTGGGAGGTATCAAGTAGATACCTCCCAGGTTAAAAGAGTTGCCTGAGGTCCTACCCAAAGTCCAGGGCCAGATATTGTTATAAAAGCCAGGTGGTCGATTACACAATTATTTTAAAAATCCTGTTCACTCTCTTGTTGCCCAGAGCAATGTTGAAGTTGGAAGTGTCAGGTGAGAGAAAAGAAAATTTTTACAAGAAGGTGTGAACCCCAGGGTAACATTTCCTGTTTGTTTCTAAATTTGCAAGCTGGGCTTTCAGAACTTGAGAAATGCCTCCCAGGCTCCCCCTGGAACTGCTTTGCCACGTACTTCCCCTGGTTTCACCATTGCCCTGTTATTTCTGGGCAGGGTTTCTGCTTGTTTCTCCGGGTGCCATGCAGAGAATCCAGGCACATGTGTGACCTGCAGACAAAAACAGCAGACAAAGGAAGAGAGGATGGGTCCCGGGAACAAAGTGGTCCATGCAAACTAGAAAGCCACAGACATATGGAGTTCATCACAGAAGATGCAAAACTCCCCAAGCTGAGTGTATGTGTGTGAGTGGCGAGTATGCATGTGGAAACAACTGTTTCTCTCTGTGCCTTGCGAATCATTTTGTGGTTTCTGCACAATTCCTTTGGGGTAGTTGCTTTTACCTCAGCCCATCCCAGATCAGCCCTTGAAAAGTAATGTTTAGAGATTCTTCTATGCTGGATGAATGTCATATTATAAATTTTTCATTTAAGAGGTCAAGTACAGGGGCCGTTTTCATACACTGACCAATTCCTGTACATTCATTTTGGACTTCCACTGCACAGATCAGCTAGAGACTTCTGGAAGAAAAAGATCTACTATAGACACCACAAAATGGCTTTTATTGAGTTACTCTGAGCCTTGTAACCCTGCACCTGCCTTCAAGGAAGAAGTTTTAAAGAAGCAGCTGCAACCATGCACAAGCCGGCCTCACAGACAGCAAATGATTGCGCTGTAATTACAAGCGTGTGTTGGGGGTGACTTGGGGGACTAGGCGCCTTCTGTCTCCTTGTGTATAAGAATCAAGCAAAGTAACAAGAGAGGAGACACCCCTCAGTGCCTAGACTGACTCTGAACTTGTTCTCTTTGAAACTAGAACTTTTTTGACCTTGGATATCACTGATTTTGTGAAAAATCCCAGAGGTGGCACGGGAGGGTCAGCAGGGGTGGCCTGGGGGAGGGGTGGGGGAGAGATGTTTTCCTGCTTGGTAAATGTATCCAGACCGTAGAGCCTGAAACAACCACAGACCCGAATGTGACCTTCTGTGTTTCGCTTTCACTGGCTTCTCTTTAAAATTAAATCAATACCAGATATGACAGAGGGAGAGTAGATTGGAGGCGGGAAAGGATGGGTTAGTCACACCTCATACAGGTTATGATAAGGGCTCCTCAGCCAACACTAACACTAACTGGGGGACCTTCTCAATTGTACATCTCAGGGGACAAAATATCTGATGAGAATTTAAATTGGGGTTCGGATCTCTGCTTGGGATGCAAGCAAATATGGCACACCAAAATCTGGCCAAGAGAGAAAGCACAGAACAATAGAGTTGAAAGTTCTCACAGGACAGGGGTTCAAAAGGCAAGTAGGTGGGGCAAGAGCAGTGAGGCAGTTGTCGTCAACATCAGTGTCCACAAGACCACATGAGAAGAGCAAGGGAGAGAATTTTAGTCCAGGCCCGAGCTGCCCAGACAAAGTCCGCAGAGGACTGGGCTGCTGACACAATTCCCAAACCTCAGGTCATAATATTTTGTGCATAAATAACACAGAACATGAAAAATAAGTCCAAACGATACAGATAAACACTCCGTATCCACTCTGTTCTAAGACCAGACCATATGTAAGACTAAGCCTGATGGATGATGGTATTCAGCAAGCCCAGAATCAAGTGCCTGATGTATATGCACAAGCCTGGGTCCCTGCAGGACCAATAGGGAGAAAGACTTCATATCCAAATGGTAAAACAGTCATAGGGGAGGGGAATAATGGGAAAATGGGGGGCGGGGAGGGAAGAATGGGAAGATACAGGGATGAAATAAACATTGAGATGTAACAAGAATAAATTAATAAAAAAAATGAAATATAGTATGGGATTTTCTCACAATAAAAAAGAGAACTGTTGTGTTGTTACCAACCCACTTTTTGGTATATGAAAAATAAAGTAAAATCACTATTCTGTTAAAAAAATGGTTAAAAACCTTTTCTCCATCCAGATTCTGGTGGAAAACTGGAGGAGAGAATTGACATTCTAATCCTAAAACAAGATACAGAAACCAAATGGTAAGGCACACTGGCTGTAGCTTCTCACCAGCGAAGAGTCAAGAATCCCAACCCAGTTAACAGCACTTGCTGAGACGGTTGCGTACACAGAGACAATATTCCTGTTCTACAGAGGTATCTCAAAGAAGAATGTTAAAACAGCAGTGAATTATGCTTGAGTGTAAGGCATTCTCCCTCCACAGCTGTACCTTGACGTTTTCTAGGACTCTCATGAGAAAGCTCAGTAAAGGATGCATCTTCATCTCCCTGTGCAGCCTTTGCGATCCGAGGTTTTGTTTCATCCTATCTCAGGCACCACCTTGTAATCTCATTCATCAAAAAAGGATAAAGAAAAAAAGTTCCCTAGCAACTCTTTGAGATGGAACTTCAGAGCCACAATAATCAGTAATTGTATTCCTTCCTACTGTTAACAACTTAAATGGAAATCTTTGAGAAGCCCACCCCCACCCTTGAGTGCACCTTACCCTTTCCCATAGTGCTCTTCACCCACCCCCATAACTTCATAATTCAATGGTACACTCTCTTCTTAATACATCCAACCTGCTTCATATCCCAGCTCATCCTAAGTTTCTCTCCTGTGCCTGAGTCATTAGTCCCCACTTCAAATGGGAGCAGTGAATGACTCCCTGGTTAAGAAGATGTGTTTGTCTCTCCAAGCCCTGAGTTCTGTTCCCAGCATCCACCCAGAATGGCTCCCATCTGCCTGCTGGAACTCTAGCTCCAGGGAGCTTCAACACCTTTGTCTCTGAGGGCATGAGCACATGCACACACATGCACACTTAAAAATCAGAGAGGGAGGGAGAGGGAGAGAGAGAGAGAGAGAGAGAGAGAGAGAGAGAGAGAGAGAGAGAGAGAGAGAGAGAGAGATGTCTTTGCTTGAGTGGAGGTTTCCGAGGAAACTCCCCAGGCTGCTGCAGGCAACAATGCGAATCGAGTCTCCAGCCTATGCTCCATTGCCCACGATGGTCTCAGAGCATGAGTGTTTGTCTTGGGCAGTGTCCTCTCCTGGTCTCTCTGAGCACCTAAACACATGTATATAGGCACTCATACACGAAAATAAACCCTTAATTCTTTTTGAAGTTTTTACCGTCAACATGAGAGTTAATTTTTATGGATATTTACTCCGCCTTCATCCTTCTCAAGGCTTCTGTAATGTTAAAGTTCTACAGAGGAAAGCTGCAACCACAGCCGAGCGTGCATGAGCCAGGCAGCCATTTAACTGAACCAAGCTCGTCATCCCAGGGGCGCTATGACCTCGCAGCCTAGGCCTGAGGAAGACACTGTAAGCTGAAAACATAGTGCAAACAATGCCTTCTATTAAAGCGCCTTTCCCCAAACTGGCTTCCTATGCAGTTTGCATGTTCCATTTTCAAATAAGTTTGGGAAGCCAATGGCATCAATATGATCTGTTATGGCTTGAAGAGTTGTTTGCCAAGGTGGTGCTGCTGGAAAGGAAGAAAGACCCTTGAGAAAAGTATGAGGGATGACCCATTCCACAATTCTCCTGAGAGAATTGTAGAAGGAGCAAGCCTAGGTCCACCTATCCTTTCTTTATCTTCATTCCTAACTTGAGCTGTTATTATTTGCACTTACCTTTGTGGATGGGACACAGTTAAGAGCCGAGCCTGAGCAGGCATCATGTGTGAACCTCCAAAACTAGGAACTAAACACACCAAATTTTGTCTATGTGCGTTGGCTGCCTCAGGTGTTTTGTTATAGCAATGCAAAGCTGAGCAGATTGGGAACACAGGAGTAACCTGAGGTAAATGCTCTCTTGGACATACGTTCTCAGATTCTAATGTCCAGTGTGACTCTGCAATCAGAAAATGCAGAGCTCCTAACCTTACTTGATAATTGAGTCTTTCTATATAAAAATAACTTCCAAGGCACTAGTATTCATGGAGCACACTTTGGGGGACACCATCATGGGATCCCCTCTTTACTCCAGAATTCACTTTCCTGCATGCTTCATGCAGCCATAAGGAGAGAGTACTTCAAAGCAATTCCAGACAGTCCCAGCCCTTGGCAATCCCACTGCTTTGAAAAGTTTTATTTTTTTTTTATGATGGAAATGTCCATGACTAATATTCATTATGTTTTCTACAAATATTTTTTTCTTGTGATCACAAGACTTAACTTCCTACCCAGTCTCACGTTTGGGCATCACGAAGAAGCAGAGTTTTGGGGGGTTCTGTCCTGCTGCTGCTGGTCATCATGTCGCTTTACATCACTTTTACCTGATGAGCCTATTGGGGAACACTTCATCCTTCTCCAAGGGAAGCGAAGGGGTTTGAGACATGGATCCAGGCCCTGGAAAGGCCACTTTTCTCAGGGAAGGATGTGCTTTTATGCCCCAGATGGCTGGAATCTCCACAAGAATTCCAAAGAAGGGCCTGCACTCCCTTCTAGGGTGCTGAGGGAAAAAAAGCCTGCTGACTTAGCACCCCTAGAAAAACAATCAAGGACATATTCCAGACATCAGGTCAGCATCCTCTCAGGACAGACAGCACATGAGGCTTAGTCAGCTTGCATCCTCAAACCTCCACTGTGGTGACAATAGCAGGAGCAGGGAGGCACGCTTCTAGCAGGAAGCTGCGGCTATCCCCCACTTGGCAGCTTCTGTACTTCCATCTTTAGTGCAGCCTCGCCAATTTAAAAAAATGGCAAATCGGAAAGAAGAGAGGATCCAAGATGGCGGCGAGCAGTGTGGACCGCGTTTGGAGGCTCCAGTGAACAATTCAGGGAATTGCACAGATTTCTGAGCCAGGAACACCGAGGTCCGAACATCACGGCAGCGGGAGTGCTCCACGGTTCGGAGGGACCAGGGTGCGGAGGACCTGCGTGCCCCTGCACACGGGAGGAGCGTGGTTTTTCTCTGATCGGAGCGGCAGCGGTAGAGGCGGCAGCACCAGCGGCACCAGCAGCGGCGGCTGAGGTTTGCAGCTCATAGCCTTCCGGTGGAGGCGATTGGTGTGGTGGCTGGTGGGAATTGCTGCGGGAGAGGGGACTCGGGGCAGGATTTGGGTCGCGTGGAGCCTTTGGACCCAGATTGGACTCGGCGGACAGTTCGGCCCCAGAGTCCCGGGTATTGGCCCGGCCCAGCAAACAATTCTGCCTGAGGCACTAACTCAGCGTGGCCATAGCTCCCCTGCTGTGGCGCAGGCTTAGTTGAGCACGCTGCTCCACACTAGGCACTACCTCAGCTCAGCGGCAGCTCCCCTGCGGTGACACAGTCTGGGCGGAGCACTTGGTTTCACCACAGGCGCTAACTCAGAGCAGCCGCAGTTCTCCTGCTGTGGCGCAGGCTTGGTGACGTGCTCGGTTCCATCCTAGGCACCACCTCAGCTCAGCGGCAGCTCCCCTGCGGTGACACAGTCTGGGCGGAGCACTTGGTTTCACCACAGGCGCTAACTCAGAGCAGCCGCAGTTCTCCTGCTGTGGCGCAGGCTTGGTGACGTGCTCGGTTCCATCCTAGGCACCACCTCAGCTCAGCGGCAGCTCCCCTGCGGGGACACAGTCTGGGCGGAGCACTTGTTCCACCACTGGTGCTAACTCAGAGCAGCCACAGTTCTCCTGCTGTGGCGCAGGCTTGGTGACGTGCTCGGTTCCATCCTAGGCACCACCTCAGCTCAGCGGCAGCTCCCCTGCGGGGACACAGTCTGGGCGGAGCACTTGTCCCACCACTGGCGCTAACTCAGAGCAGCCGCAGTTCTCCTGCTGTGGCGCAGGCTTGGTGACGTGCTCGGTTCCATCCTAGGCACCACCTCAGCTCAGCGGCAGCTCCCCTGCGGGGACACAGTCCGGGCGGAGCACTGTTCCACCACTGGCGCTAACTCAGAGCAGCCGCAGTTCTCCTGCTGTGGCACAGGCTGGACAGAGCTCTCGGTTCCACCAGCTCTAAGACTCTGGTTGGACACAGTGTACAGTTTGAATCCAGAATATCCTGGCTGAGATTGGTGGTCAGTTCGGGCCCTGAGTCAATAACTGACCACAGCACGCACTTTGGGCCAAAAGGCCCTAGTGGAGCTTGGTGCGTAGTCCCAGCCCAAAAATTCTGGCTGGGCCCTGTGTGCATTTTGGGCCCAAAATCCCTAGCTGAGCTTGGCAGACGGTTCTGGCCCTGAGAATCTAGCTGAGTTCTGCCCGTGGTTCGGTCCCAGTGCTCCTGGCTGGACTTGGCAGGGAACACAGAAGGCTGTGGATACCTTGGCCTGACCCAACGCTCATTCAGAGACCCAGAACAATTGCAGGATCCACAGCAGAGAGGGACTGAGGATCACTGGCTGTGAGAGACCAGAACAACAGGGCTAACCTCCTAACATCCACACCAGTGAAGCTTTGAGCTCGCAGCCTAGGGAAATCGTAAGAAAACAAGTGAATCTATCATCAGACACCCTCCATTCAACTCTGGAAGCTACCCAACAAAAACAAAGACGGCAAGATGTCTAAAGGACAACGAAAAAGCATACGCAAAAAACCCCAAAACAACATGGCGTCTCCAGTTTCCAGCTATCCCAAAGAAAAACCACCCCAGAGAACTCAAATACAACGGAAATACAAGAAAAATGACCTCAAATCCTTAGTAATGAGGATGATAATGGAGGAAACAAATAAAATTCGTAATCAAATGCAGGAAGACGCAGACAAACAGGTGAGAGACATAAAAGAAGCACATAGAGTGGAACTGGAAAAATTGCAGGAAAATGCAAACAACCAGATGAAAGAAATAGACTAAAACGGTTCAAGCTCTGAAGACCTATAAAGAGGCAATGGAAGAAACTCAGGAATATACAAAAATCAGATGAAAGAAATCAAAAAATCAGTTCAAGATCTGAAAATGAAAATGGATTCAATGATAAAACACACAGACAGAAGAAAAACGAGAACGTGAGACCTCAGAGAAGAAGGCGAGCACACAGAGGTGAGCTTTTCTAACAGAATCCAAGAGATGGAAGAACGAATCTCAGGGCTAGAAGATACAATCACAGATATTGAATCAACCATTAAAGAAAATGCCAAATCTGGAAAACTCTGACACAAAACATCCAAGAAATTAAGGACACCATGAAAAGAAGAAATGTGCGGATAATAGGCATTGAAGAAGAGAAGAATCAGACTCCCAGGGCCAGAAACTATTCTCAACAAATCATAGAGAAAATTCCCCAATCTAAAGAAAGAGATGCCTATAACATACAAGAGGCCTACCGAACACCAAATAGAATTGACCAGAAAAGAAAAAACTGCCCGCCACATAATAATCAAAACACAAAACATGCAGAACAAAGAAAAAATATTAAAAGCTGCAGGGAAAAGGGCCAAATAACATTTAATGGTAAACCTATCAGAATTACACCTGACTTCTCAGCAGAGGACCATAAAAGCCAGAAGGTCCTGGACAGAGATCCTGCAACCCTAAGAGAACACAGATGCCAGGCCAGACTACTTTACCCAGCAAAATTATCAATAACCATTGATGGAGAAAACAAAATATTCCATGACAAAAACAAATTCAAAACAGTACCTATCACAAACCCAGCTTTACAGAAGGTACTAGAAGGAAAACTCCATCCCCAAAGGTCAAGCTACAACCAAAACTACCCAGGAAATAGATAACTATCCCATGGCAAAAACCACACAACTACACAAACGCTCGACTGGAAACAACATCAAAATTAAGACTCTTAAACAGTCACTGGTCATTAATATCTCTCAACATCAATGGCCTCAATTCTCCAATAAAAAGACACAGACTAACCGAATGGGTACATAAACAAGACCCAACATTCTTCTGCATCCAAGAAACACATCTCACCCATAATGAAAGGCATTACCTCAGGGTAAAAGGTTGGAAAAAAATATTCCAAGCAAATGGTCACAAGAAGCACGCAGGGGTAAGCCATTTAGTATCGAACAAAATAGACTTTTCAACCAAAATTAATCAAAAGGGATGAGGAAGGACACTTCATACTCATCAAAGGTAAAGTCAACCAAGATGACATCACAATTCTGAACATCTATGCTCCCAATACAAGGGCACCCACATATGTAAAAGATCTCCTAAAAAAGCTTAAACCACACATCGATCCCCACACAATAATAGTGGGAGACTTCAACACCCCACTCTCACTGAAGGATAAGTCATTGAAACAGAAACTAAGCCGAGAAATAACATCATTAACCATGCCATGGGTCAAATGGATCTAACAGATATCTATAGAACCTTTCACCCAAACAAGAAAGAATAACACCTTCTTCTCTGCACCCCATGGAACCTTCTCCAAAATTGATCACATCGTAGGTCACAAAGCAAGCCTCAACAGATACAAGAGGATTGAAATAATACCTTGTATCCTATCAGATCACCATGCTCTTAGCTGCAATTCAACAACAACAGAAATAACAAAAAGCCTACACGTTTGTGGGAAACTAAACAACTCTCTGCTAAATGACACCTGGGTCAGGGAAGAAATAAAGAAAGAAATCAAGGAGTTTCTGAAATTCAATGAAAATGAAGAAACACATACCCAAATTTGTGGGATACATTGAAAGCAGTGCTAAGAGGAAAATTCATAGCACTAAGTGCCTTTAAAAGAAATTGGAAACATCGCACATAAGCATCTTAACAACACAACTGGAAGCCCTAGAAAAAAAAGAAGCAGAAGACACCCAAGAGAGTAGACGCCTGGAATTATCAACTCAGGGCTGAAATTAACAAATTAGAAACTAAGAAAACAGTCCAAAGAATCAACAAACCAAAAGCTGGTTCTTTGAGAAAATCACAAGATAGACAGACATAGCCAAACTAACTAAAAGGCAGAGAGACAGTATTGAAATCACAAAATCAGAAAATAAAAGGGAGACATAACAACAGACATGAAGAAATTCAAAGAATCATAAGATCCTACTTTGAAGGCATATACGCCACAAAATTTGAAAATCTAAGGGAAATGGGACGATTTTCTTGATCAAGTTCACTTGCCAAAGTTGAGTGAAGAACAGATAAACAAGTTAAATAGTCCATTTCCCCGACAGAAATAGAAGCAATCATCGATGGTCTCCCAACCAAAAAAGCCCAGGGCCAGATGGTTTCAGTGCAGATTCTACCAGACCTGTAAGGGCGAGCTAATACCGATACTCTTCAAGCTACTCCAAAAGATAGAAATGGATGGAAAATTACCAAATTCATTCTATGAGGCCTAGTCTCATTGATACCTAAACCTCACAAAGACTCAACAAAGAAGAGAATTTCAGACCAATTTCTCTTATGAACATAGATGCAAAAATACTAAATAAAATACTTGCAAAACGAATACAGGAGCACATCAAAGATATTCAATTCATCATGACCAAGTAGGCTTCATTCCAGGCATGCAGGGATGGTTTAATATACGGAAATCCATCAATGTAATCCATCATATAAACAAACTGAAAAATAAAAAACCACCTGAATCATCTCCTGGATGCAGAGAAAAGCATTGATAAAAATTCAACACCATTCATGTTTAAAGTTTTAGAGAGATGTCGGGATACAAGCACTTTCCTCAACATAATAAAGTCTATATACAGCAAGCCAATAGCCAAAATCAAGTAAATGGTGAGATACTCAAGGAAATTCCTCTCAATCGGGAACAAGGCAAGGCTGCCCACTCTCTCCATATCTCTTCAATATAGTACTCGAGTTCTAGCAGAGCAATAAGGACAACAAAAGGAGATCAAGGGGATCCAAAGTGGAAAGGAGGAAGTCAATTATCCCTCTTGCAGATGATATGATAGTGTACATAAGTGACCCTCAAAACTCCACCAGAGAACTCCTAAAGCTGATAAACACCTTCAGCAAATTGGCTGGATACAAAATTACTCAAAAAAGTCTGTAGCCTTCCTATACACAAATGACAAGCTTGCAGAGGAAGAATTAGGAAAACACACCCTTCACATTAGCCACAAGCAATATAAAATATCTAGGAGTTACCCTAACTAAGCAAGTGAAGGACTTGTATGAAAAAAATTTCAAAACTCTGAAGAAAGAGATTGAAGATGACCTGAGAGATGGCGTGATCTTCCTTGCTCATGATCGGGAGAATTAACATAGTAAAAATGGCCATCCTACCAAAAGCAATCTATAGATTCAATGCAATCCCTATCAAAATAACTACACAATTTTTTAAAGACATTGAAAGTTCAATTCTGAACTTCATATGGAAAAACAAAAAACCCAGAATAGCTAAAACAATCTTGTACAATAAAAGATGCTCCGGAGGAATCTCCATACCTGATCTCAAACTGTACTATAAAGCAATAGTACTTAAACAGCATGGTACTGGCACAGCAACAGGCTGGTTGATCAGTGGAATCGAATCGAAGACCCAGATATGAATCCACACACATATGGTCACTTGATTTTTGACAAAGAAGCCAATCCATTCAATGGAAAAAGGATAGCATCTTCAACAAATGGTGCTGGTCTAACTGGAGGTCTATGTGTAAAAAAATGAACTGGACCCATATTTGTCACCTTGCACAAAACTCAAATCCAAGTGGATTAAAGACCTCAACATAAAACCAGAGACACTAACTCACTTAGAAGAAAAAGTGGGAAAGAGCCTGGAACATATTGGCACAGGAGACAACTTCCTGAACAGAACACCAACGGCCCAGGCCTTAATGTCAACCATTAATAAATGGGACCTCATGAGGCTGAGAAGCTTCTGTAAGGCAGGAGACACTGTCAAGAGAACAAAGCGACAGCCTACAGACTGGGAAAAAATCTTCACCAACCCTACATCTGACAAAGGTCTAATATCCAAAATATATAAAGAACTCAAGAATTAAACACCACCAAACCGAATAACCCAATTGAGAAATGGGGCTTGGAACTAAACAGAGAATTCTCAACAGAGGAGTATCAAATGGCTGAGAAACACTTAAAGAAATGCTCAACCTCCTTAGTCATCAGGGAAATGCAAATCAAAACAACTCTGAGATTCCATCTTACACCCATCAGAATGGCTAAGATCAAAATTCAAGCGACACCACATGCTGGCGAGGATGTGGGGAGAGAGGAACACTCCTTCATTGCTGGTGGGAATGCAAACTAGTACAGCCACTTTGGAAATCTATCTGGTGCTATCTCAGAAAAATGGGAATAGGGCTTCCTCAAGACCCAGCTATTCCACTCCTTGGAATATACCCAGAAGATGCTCCAGCACACAACAAGAAAATTTGCTCAACCATGTTCATAGCAGCCTTATTCATAATAGCCAGAACATGGAAACAGCCTAAGTGTCCCTCAGTAGAAGAGTGGATAAAGAAACTGTGGTACATATACACTATGGAATACTACTCAGCTATTAAAAACAAGGAATTCCCAAAATTTGTGGATAAATGGATTGAGCTAGAAATGATCATAATGAGTGAGTTAACCCAGAAGCAGAAAGAATCAAATGGTATATACTCACTTATATCTGCATACTAGCCCAAGGGGCATGTCCCACGAAAGCCTTCACTTACCAGGAAACTGGGACAGAGGGGAAGGCATCCTATTGGGACTCTAAATGAGAGACGCATGGGAGAACAGCAAAATAAAAGGATCCAGAGGGTCCTAGAAATCTACAAGTAGAACAATATGATAGGCAGATTTGGGCCCAGGGGTCCCGCTCAAACTAAGGCACCAGCCAAGGACAATACAGGAGGTAAACTTTAAACCCCTTCCCAGATCTAGCCAATGGTCAGAATATTCTCCACAGTTGAGTGGAGAGTGTGATACGACTTTCTCACATACTCTGGTGCCTCACATTTGACCATGTCCCTGGAGGGGGAGACCTGGTGGCACTCAGAGGAAGGACAGCAAGTAGCCAAGAAGAGACTTGATACCCTATGAGAATATATAGGGGGACGTAATCCCCCTCAGGAACAGTCATAGGGGAGGGGAATAATGGGAAAATGGGGGGGAGGAATGGGAGGATACAAGGGATGGGATAAACATTGAGATGTAACAAGAATAAATTAATAAAAAAAAAAAAATCTGAAAGAAAAAAAAAAAAAAAAATGGCAAATCGTGTCCTGAAGACTCACATGGACTGACTCCTGGTTCCTATCATGGTCTTGGAGATGTGACGCCTGGAAACCACACTCCATGTGGTTTTTGGTTTTTTTTTTTTTTTTTTTTTTTTTTTTAAGGTTTCTAATTTTTTTTTTTTTTTTTTTAAATAGCATCTTCTTACAAACATCAAGAAGGAAAGAAAACAACGTGAATATCCTTCGAGTCTGATAGCCAAGAGTGGCCTGAGCTGGAGCACAGATGTCCAGCTGGAGGTAGTGGTCCTCAGGTAAGAGTGGTCCTCCCCATGGAGGCTAGGGCAGCTGCGCAAACACCTCCAAGCTATTCCCAGAGCTCAGAAAGCCCGGAAAAGGGAAACGGATGAAGTCATGCTGGCAAGTTTTGTGTCACTCTCCAGTAATTAGGACCCTTGCCCAGCCACCTCCCAGGCCCGGCCTAGCACACCCACAGGTGTGTTGTCCTTCCCCAGCTGGCATAACAAGGCCATGCCAGGGCTGATGCCAAAACAGCCCATAGCCATCCAAGACTAATACAGCCAGGGCATGGGAGCCAAGTCAGAGAGAAGAGGGTAGGGTCTTCTCTGTAAAGTGAAAATAAATTGCAAAATGACATTGTGTGAGCTGTTGCCCTGGAGAGGAAAGAGCTCAGAGGAAAGAAAATAGAAACTCTGTCAGGGCTCTTTAGTGAGCTTGTTCCTGCAGAGTCAGGTGGTCCCGGAGTACGGGGGGTGGGGGGAGGTGGGGGGGGTGGGGGGGGTGGGGGGGTGTTAATTGCCATTGTGCTGGGACAAGCAGGAGACCAGCTAAGATTCTTGATTGGCCTCAGGTTCTCCATAAGTCATGGGACATCAGGGAGACATGTCCTTTGATACTTCTTTACCCTTCAATTCAACCTTTCCATTGATTACCCTCAGGGCCTAGATGGGACTATCTATTAACCCTATTTATAAATGAGTACAATTCCTCAAAATATGTGTACCAAACCTCTCCCCACACCATACGTACATGCATGTGCGTGAGCATGTGCAAGGGTGCATGTGTGTGTGCATGTGCGTGGGCATGTGTGTTAAGCTGACCTTTGGTATTATTCTTCAGGGGCTCTGCAGCATATCTGTTAGAGACAGGCTCTCACACTGACCTGGGCTCACTGAGTCAGCTAGGCTGGCTTCCTCATCAGTGAGCCTCAAGGATCCAACTTTCTCAGTCATCACAGCACAGGGTTACAGCATATCTGAGCCATGCTCGGATACTTTACATGGGTTCTGGGAACCAAATTTAGGTCCTCTGCTTGCACAGCAAGCAATTTATTGACTGAGCTATCTCCTCTGCTACAGAGGGTGACACTTGTAAAACTTATTCCGTTGTTATTTCAACTCTGTGGACTTATGCGGCAGGGAGTACAGGCAACATTTGCTGTTCGGGAGACCAGAGGGCAGAGAGGAGGTGTGTGGTAGGGGTAACGGGAACAGATGGGGTGGACTTAGCCTGGCTTCCTCCTGCTTATGTTTTCTTTGATCACCCGTCTGGATGATTCCACCAGCCAGAACTCCTCCAGAATCTCAGGATGGGGTTTGAGAGAGAGAACAGCAGGCAAACCAGAACCTAAGCATGTGATTTTGTGCATGCACTTTGCCAAGACAAACCTGCCCATTCAGATCTCTCTGGATGGTTCGATGGCTTCCTGCTAATCATGCACGTGCCTGGTGCATGGAGTATTTTTGATGACTTTCTTTGGCAAGGAAAATTGTTGTCAGAGGACAAAACTATCACAATTTAATTTCAACATCTTAATTGACTTTATTTTTAATTCTAGAATTGCAAAATGCTTCATTCCATAAAATAAAATAAAGCGTTCTGCTGAGCCAAGCACAAAAGTTTGGGTTTCTAGAGGGAAGATGATTAAAGAACTCAGATGCCAAAAACAACAAGTAAAGTTGACTAGCAGGGAGCTAGAACAATAGGAAAAGAACTGATTTGTTAATCAGGTTCTTGGTTTTAAAGCTACCTTTGAAAGAGAGGACTAAGAAAGACGTCATATGATTTCAATTAAAACCAGCCTGTTTGAGAATTGGGCCTGTCTTCTCTCTAATTTTTATAAAAGTCAAATCAATAGTTAGTTCCAGATTACTTACATGGAAATTTAGCATAAGTGACTCCGTTTTGACTTTGAGCCTGGTTTGCCGGGGTAGGTATAGGGCAGGAACCTACTCTGAAATACCAGCTTCCCAGAATTTGTGTTCAGCACTGCATTTGGGTCCCCCCCCCCCCAGTCTTATGCCTTTGGAGATCCTTGGTAGCTGTACAAACATACCAGCTATAGCATTCAAGTAATGCCCTGTGTGCATTTTAGAGTGCTGATGTGTACGTGGACAATTTTTGTCCCCTCAGATCACAGCTCTGTTTTATGTTCTCTGCTGTGTGTCAAGAACTAAGTTAGAGGCTACAAAGATGCCATGGTAGCTAAAAGCATATATTGCTCTTACAGAGGACCCAAGTGTGGTTTCCAGCACCACATCTGGCAGCTCTGCAACCAACTGTAACTCCAACTCCAGGGTATCTGACACCCTCTCCTGGCCTCTGTGGGCACTTGCACTCACATGCACATACTCACACACAAGCAGATAGAAATAAAAACTTTAAAAAATAAAAATTAAATCTTTTTTTAAAAATCACTGTTCATTGTTTTAAAAATCCCACACCATAATCTTTTTTTCCTTCCCATAATTGCTCTCCATTGTCTCTTTTTAAACCCATTTCCTTTACCTTGCCTTTTCTATTGCTTACCATTTCTTCAATGTTGTTTTATTTAAATAAAACTATACTGTTACATTACTACTATTGACAGCTTTAGTGTTAGTGTACCCTGATTGGTCAGTTTCTGGGAAGTCTGAAAACTACTGTGGTTGGTTGTTAGTAGTGATACTGGAAACCACCTTTAGGCATCAGGAAGATGCAAATTGAAATTACTTTGAGATTCATCTTACCACAGTCAGAAAGGCTAAGTTCAAGGAAACAACCAAGAGCAAATGCTGACAGTGGTGTGGGGGAGATGGAACTCTCATTTACTGTATTGGGGATAGCAGATAGGTCCAGCCACTTGGGATATCACTGTGGAAAGTTTTCAAGAAGCTAAAAGTAAATCTACCCTGTGGCCCAGCCATACTGCACTTTGGCAGACACATAGAGGAGTTGACATTCTACTCCACAGACACTTGCTCAGCCAAGTTCACTGCTGCTCTGTTCACAATAGCTGGGAAATGGAAGCACCCTAAGTATCTTTCAACTGATAGGTGGGTAATGAAAAATGTGGTACTATATGGAATTCTTTCTACTCAGCTGTAAAAAAGCAAGTTGGAGATAAATGGATGGAAGGAGAAAATATTATACTGAGTGAAGTTACCCAGACCCAGAAACCCAAATACTGTGTGTTGTCTCTTAATTTTTGATATTATGAGCTTTGGGTCCTCAGATATGAGTATAGGGATAACTGGAGAAATGGCAGAAGGTGGGACAGTAAAAAAAAAGGAGCATTGTTGGGACAGAGGAAAGAAGCTCTAGTGATGGGGACAGTAGGATATAATGTTATCAAGGGGCATACAGGGAAAATAGTGAGGAGACTTTAACTGGGAAGGGGAGAGGGACAAGTAACACTGGGGACATTTGAAAAAGATGTGTGGAAGCATGCTATTTTATGTTTACTTAAAATGCACTATAATGTACATGTGTTCACACATCTATCTATCTATCTATCTATCTATCTATCTACTATCTATCTATCTATTTACTAATTGGGTTGATAACACTCCCCCTAAAAGCTATAGATTATTAAGGGGGCATCAGCTATCAGATGGAGGCATCGGAAGCCTCCCTCTGAATTCTTGGTCAGGGAATCCCAAGAAATCTTGGTTGTTGACCTGGTACGTGAAGGGAAGACTCTATTGCCAAAGATGCCACAGATTGTAAATACAGGAATCAAAGAAATCAAGCTGGAACTGAGGTGGAAGCAGCCTCTCTGAGGCCTAGATTTCCCAGTTCATGAAGAGACTATGGGAACTGGCAGGGAAGAAAAGCAACCAGCCATCTCCCTCAGCTGTAAAGTTTATTAAAAAAAGATGTGGTTGGGAGCTGAAGATGCAGCTCATGTGATAGACTGTTTAACTAACACCCACGAAGCCTTGGGTTGGGTCCCCAGCACCCCCACTAACCAGATATGGTGGCACAGTATTCTGATCCTGAGATCAGAAAAGGTGGGGAAAAGAGACTAAGAAGTTCAAGGTCATCTTTGCCTAAGAGCCTGACTAAAAATAAAAAATTTGAAATAGAGCATAAGACAACACTTTAAACAATAACAGCTATAGAATTCCATCAACCGTAACCCAATGGCCGAGCATCTACCACCTTCCCACTTTTTTCCATACCTCAAACTCAGTTCCCTATTGGAAGCCAAATGGGCCTTACCAACAGTGGGGCTGACCCCCTCATGGGCTTGGCCTAGCATCTTCAGACCATGGTTATCTGCCCTTCTTCCAGCACCTGAGCGTGATGGGCCCCTTTGTGGGGACTGGAGAGAGGGGCTGTGTATTCAGGCCCCTAAGCCACAATGTCCTTGCTATTGTACATATTTGATACCAGATGAAAGGGCTCTTCCAGCCTTTCACCTTAGCCTGAGGCTCAAAGTGCATTCTGTGTGGCTTCTGATCTCTGGCTCTGGATTGTCCATGTGTCACTTGTACCCATCCTTGGGTCTCATGTGCCTTTGACACCTGAGACCTTTCCCTACCTATACATGCTTTGCAGGACTCTCATCTTCATGCTCTCTAGTCCACATGATTCATGACCCACCTGTTTACTAATGACCATCTGCTTTGCTGATCTCTCATTAAGGAATCCTCTTCTTTCTCCCCTCAGGATCCAATGGATTTCCAAGAGTGTCCAAGAAGATGAGAGAGAAAGAGAGAGAGAGGGAGGGAGAGAGAAAGAGAGAGAGAGAGAGAGAGAGAGAGAGAGAGAGAGAGAGAGAAAAGAAAAAGAAGAAGAAGAAGAAGAAGAAGAAGAAGAAGAAGAAGAAGAAGAAGAAGAAGAAGGAGAAGAAGAAGAAGAGCAACCAACAGTGTGTTGGTAGACACATAGGTGGGGCATTACATCAACAGTCCTTCACCCCTGTGTCCACTCTGAAGCTGGGTTCGACCTACAAAAAGCTTCCTCATGTGCTGTCCCATAGCCTGTCTTTTTATCCCAGACAGCAACTCAACTTCCCCTGCCTTTTGGCTCATCCCTAGAATAACCCGAGAGACCTTTGTAGGTCAGCTGTGTCAAAGCAAAGATAGTCCAGGAAGGGAGAAAAGGTATCAGAAGTGATGGGGGGGGGGGCAGGGGACAGGAGAAACTGAATCTTGTCAGTACAGATAAGCCATAGAAATGCAAAGTAGTGTAGCCTAGGGCATAGCTAAGAATATCAAGTAGGGCAGAGGAAAGAAAGAGCCATGGAACCAGGGGAGAAAACCCAGAGATAGCCCTTGCTCGGCCTCCTGCTAGGTGTCTATTTCAGGAACAAAAACCCTTAGAAAGCATCTCTGTTTTCAAAGGAAATCAGGGGCCTGGTGGCAGGAGAGAAGAGCTATTTGGAGGTGTTTATTGCTGGTTATCCTGCACAATGAAAGCAGAGACAGGAGGCCTACATTAACCAGAACGTGGTGTCAGCTACAGTTCCTCATGGGCTTTTGTCTCCAAGAATGTAGAACCCAAATGAAGACCCAAGTGGAAAAACCCTGACACCTCTCTCTGGTACAGACAAGCACTTTATTCATAGCATTTAAAGTCCTTGCAGTGCCCTGGAACCAGTTAAATTCCATAAAAAGTTCATGCAATCTGTTACAGGGACAGAGTTAATCCAGCTCCAGAAAGCTGAGATTTGCTGTCATTTATTCTTGGTGGCAGCTGGCTATTTTGGGCGCTCAGTCTCTACCTGCTTTCCGAGGTACCTTTGAGGACCTGCAACACTGCTGATGCCAGGGTTCAGGGTTAAAAAAGAAACAAAAAACCACTCTCTTCCTGCCTCTAGACACCTCCATTTAATCTGTAGGATAAGGCATTTAGGAAGAAGCCATTCAACGTCCTTTCAAACTTCACTTTCCAGGCAGAGAGGAGCAGCCTGGGCAGATGACATTTCAGGAGCTCTGTTGTCATCCTAGTTTCCTTCAGACGTAGCCTCTACAGCAGTCCAGGAAATTCTTCCTGGATTTATGACTGCTTGGACAGTTGCTAAAACTGGTACTAAAATTCCAAGCTAGCAAAGCCAGAGGAAAGGATGGGGTTGCACGGATACAGCATGTAAATTTTACTCCAGAACCCACAGGGCTTTACGTGATAGGAATCCCCACTCATCATACCTATGCTGATGTTTTTACTGATAACGTTTCCATGATTGGGTTTTGATTATCCAGTCCAAAGCCAGTCAGCTCCCTCTAACTATGAGGCTGCTGGTGTGTGTGCGTGTGTGTGTGTGTGTGTGTGTGTGTGTGTGTGTGTGTGTGTGTGTGTGTGTGTTCACTAGTGCCTCTAGAGGCCAGAAAAGAGTGCTGGATCCCTTGGAACTGGAGTTAGAAGCGGTTGTGAGCTGCTTTGACGTTAGTGTGGGAAACAAAAGTTAGGACTTCTGGAAGACCAGCGAGAACACTTCCCTGCCGAGCTGTCACTCCCACAGCCACTGTTAAAGGTCTGCCCTGCCTTAGTAAGTCAGTATATGGGAACTGTGCTCCCAGAGGTTGGGAAGAGTCATTCCCAGGCAAGAAGAGGTCCTGTTATTTTTTACCCAGTGTTCCAGTCTTTTTTTTTTTTTTTTTTTATGAGTAAACATTTCTCAACTTGTTTGATTCTGGTTGGTTTTTGGAGCCCTGTAGTGATTATTTTTAACAGATTTTCCCCAGGTTTTTTTGCAAGTCTTTTTAAAGGAAGAAAGTTTGCTAAACTCTGTCCTCTGCTATAACACAGAGCGCCGCCTGCAAATAAGCCTTTTAAGTCAATGGCTTAACATGCATTAGCACTTTCTGTTTATTTGCCCTGTTTATTACTCCCTGCGATGGTTTCTATATGCTCCCTGATGAAAAGATTTGTGTCTGCTTTGCCTTCTTATTCCTTCTTGACTCTAATGATCAGTGAGGCCTCCTAAGGCGATCATGAAAGCGTGCTGGCTAGCAAGTTCTGTGTCTCTTCCAGAGATTCCTTTTTCTCTTCTTATATTTGTGGGTTAGATCCAGGGCCTCACACATGCTATGGGACAAGCACTATACACTGAGCTGCGTGCCCAGCTCCCCTTCATGGGGCTTTTCCTTGCATCTCTGTGGTCACATAAAATACACTGTAGTGCTGTGGGGTCCAGAATGCAGTCATTCGACAACCTTTATTGTCCCCAAACGCCATGAATATAAACAACTACCAGGCGCCATTGCAGTTATAGCTTCAATACATGATTTTGTCTAAACTGCAAATCTATCAAATAAAGATCTCTTTTTAAAAAAATTCTCACACTTGCGTGCATTTCAGAAACACTAAGGTATCTTCTAAAAGCTACCAGCAGTTAGAGTCTACCCTACGTGGTCCACATAAGAGTTCCTGTAGCTAGCTCCTAGCTGTATGTGTTAGACGGCTCAATGCTGTGACAAAAATATCTAACAAGAGCAACTTAAGGGAGCAGGGTTCATTAGGCTCACAGTTGCAGCAGATACAGTCCACCCCACAATGGTAGGGAAGGTCAGTGGTTGGATTTCATCCAAAATGAGGATGCAGAGAGCAATGAGCGCCTGCACTCAGATCACTTTCTTCCCTTTATGCAGCCTGAGACCTCAGCCCACGAAACAGTACAATCCTCCTTCATCAAAGTGGGTCTTCCTATCTTAAGCAACTCAGTCTTAGACAACTCCTCACAGACATGCTCAGAGATCTGTTGACGTGCCCAACAAGTAGAGAGTCCAGCTTCACCTGGTGACTCTGATGCACGCCCAGAATTGAAGTTAGACACTCTTACTAATGCCCGGGATTCTCTTTTCAGTTTGTTTTCACTCTCAACAGTTCAGTTTTAAAACTTGAAACTAAAATAAAACAGAGAGCACAATCCACTAAAAAAACAAAAAACAAACAAACAAAAAAAAACCCAAACAAACAAACAAAAAAAAAAACAACTCAATTAGGTCTTTTTATAGAAAGATAAAAATAAACACCTCTGGCCTTTTGAAAATTGGTGCTAAGAAAGTAAAAAGACAGCCTGGCATGGTGGCACATGCCTTTAATCCCGGCACTCAGGAGGCAGAGGAAGGCGGATCGATCTGAGTTCGAGGCCAGCCTGGTCTACAAAATGAGTCTAGGACAGCCAAGGCTACACAGAGAAACCCTGTCTTGAAAAGCAACCAACCAACCAAACAACAACAACAAAAAGACAAGTGACAGAATTTTATAAGGCAGTTGATATAGTTTACCAAATATATATCTAACAAAAACTTGGATCCAGGATATATAAAGAACATCTCACTCAGTAATAAAGGGGTAAATAATTCTGTTTTAAAACTAAGAATGCATTTGAAAAGGAGCTCAACCATGAAAGTATGTGCCGAACAAATAAATACACAAAAATTTGTTTTGATACCAGTAGTTCATCAGAAAAAATACAAATTAACACTGTGAAATAGAAAGCACACTCCTTAGATTGGCAAGTCTGTGGAGTAACTAGAATTTTCACATGTCGCTGGTGTGAATGCAAAATGATCACAGCCATGTTGGAAAACATCTGGGTGGTTTCTGACCCCAGATACCAGACTGGGAAATAACACATCTACCAACACAAAGACTTATCCAAGAACATTCATAGCAGGGTAGCTAGCTCCTGATGGCCCCCAAATGGGATCATCACTTAGAGAATGAGAAAGCAAATTGTCATAAATCTATACAAGGAAATATGTCTCAACATACTACTTGAACATATTAGGACGGATCTGAAACACTCTGAGACAAAGCAAAAGTAAGTCAGACATTAAAAAAAAAAAAAAGCCAAAAACAAAAACAAAACAAACAAACAAACAAACCAATTTAAGCCATAGTGGGTGGTTCTATTTCTATAAAACTGTAAAACAAAAACAAACAAACAACAACAACAAAACCTACCTACAGTTGATAAAAAGCTATTAGATGTTGCTTGGCCACAAGGAGAAAGGGGTTTATTAACAAAACATGAAGAAACGTTTCTCTGGGAGGAAGGGATTAAAACATCCTATATGGTGATTATAACAATGCTCTTAAAGGTCTAAATTTCCGTCAAAACTCATCGAATTTTTAAAATTCTAGGGCTTGAATCTAAGGTCTCACGCGTGTCAGGTGGCTGTCCCCCGACAGAGCTATATCCCCAGTCTTTCTTTAAAAAATTACTTCTTATTATTTTGGGCCTCGGTCTCCCTAACGGATCCATGCTAGCCTTGAAGGCACTCTTGCAATCTTGCTAAGCAGCTAGGATTACAGGCCGGTGCCAACAGATTTGACTCCAGGGAACTGCCCTTGAACACAGGTGGAGCTGTCTGAGCTCACCGCCTTCCCTGCCGAGAGAATTAGAGAGCAACTTCTCTGTTTTCCTGTTCCTTTACTGTCAAGGAGCTGAAGGAAGCAGACGGGAAGCAGAACCAGGCATCGGAAGGATGCTGCTTTAAGAAATCTCCAAGTAGGTTAGGTAGCATTTACTGCTGCTGCTGCTTTTTGAAAAATTGGCAAATTAATGAGTTTTCTTGTACATATCTCAAGAAAAGAGATATTATAGTTAATGACTTTTAGACACTTGAACTGTGTGCTGCTTCTGGAGTCTTGCCCAAGAGTTAACTCTTTGAATTCTTCTTCTTCTTCTTCTTCTTCTTCTTCTTCTTCTTCTTCTTCTTCTTCTTCTTCTTCTTCTTCTTCTTCTTTTCCATAAAAAAAAAAATGATGTTTATGTGCTGGTATCCAAGATCCTAATTGAAAACTTATGCGGTTCTGTTCGCACACATACTGCAAATAATATCTGTGAAAGTAATTCTGTTTCCATATTTCTACATCCTTTCTTTTAAAGCACTGTGATTCTGCTTTCTCCCTTCACCTGCTTCTGCCTCATTTTTTTCAGCTAAGCAAGAGGGAAGAATCCAACCACTTGCTAGGGACTACCTAACAAACCACCCCAAAGTGAATGGCTTAATAACAGCAGTGCTTTCTTTCCTCAGGAGTCTAAATGGGGCAGAACTCGGCAGGGCAGCCGTTTCCGCCCCACTTGTCCTGAAAATGCATAGGACTGAAGTAACTGAAGACTGGAACCATCTCAAGGCCCCTCCATCACCTGCTCACGGGTGGACCAGAAGCTCCAACAGCTGCGTGCACCGAGAGCAAATCCCCAAGCCTTCTTCGTGTTGTCAACTCGCCTTCTCTAAGATCTTGTATGGATGGTTTTGGAGTAGCTGAATTCCTGCCATTTTCCCAGTGCCTCCAACATGCATGACTAAGACAGAGAGAGAAGGCTCTCTGGCAGACGTTGTGTTGTCTTTCTCACCCTAGTTTGAAAAGTCACACGATGACCGGCCTAATGAGACCTATGAAGAACCAATATAAACCAACATATTCACATTGATGAGAAGAAATAAAAGTAAAAGTCTTAAAAGTAGGGGTACACAAGAAGGGCTGGAGAGATGGCTCAGTGGGTATAGCACTTGGCATGTAACCATGAGGACCCAAGTTCAAACTCCCAACACCCATATGAAATGGGTATGACAGCACATGACAGTAATCCCAGCATGAGGGGACCCCCAGGGATTACTGCCCAGCTGGACTAACTAAACTGGTGACCTTAAGGTTCAGTAAGAGACTTTGTCTCAAAAACTAAAGTGGAGAGTAACAAAGGAAGACATCTGACATCAATGTCTGGCCTCCACATGTACACACACACACACACACACACACACACACACACACACAGAGAGAGAGAGAGAGAGAGAGAGAGAGAGAGGTGGGGAAAGACATATTATCTACAGAATCAGAAACAGAAGCAAAATAGCAGACTTCTTCTGGGGAAAAAAGAAATGGGCAAAACAAAAGAAAACTGGACAAATACTTTAAAATGTTGACAGCAACAATTGTCATACCATTATATAACTATATTCCAAGAAAAATGTCTTTCAAAAATGGAAGAAAATAGAGAATACATTAATAAATTCAAGATAAAAACAGTTCATTCAAACAAACATTTAATTAAAAAACAGGTTGCCATGTTGGACTTTAATTAAAAAGCAGACTGGACTTTGTCTACAAGGAAGACATGGGTTTGTTTATTTGTGTTTTTAAGAAACAGAAGAAAAAGAGCAAATCTAAAATCTAATGAAAAGCAATCTAGAATAGCTACAATTAATACCAAAAGAAGACTTCAGAACAAGTAATATTTTCCAGAATAAAGAGAGAAAGTTTATGATAGGGAGTCAATTCATCATGAGACAAAATATAAAGCTAACTACATCTGCTGCTGTAACTGTACTTAACGCAACTACCACCCAACAATGTGACAATAAACACAAATGCTAGAGCCTCTCAAAAGAAAAAGATTCCACTTCAGTCTCTCTTCTTCAGGAATTAATAAACAGCTGGTCAGAAGAGTGTGTAATATTGACACAAACCTAGTTACCAACTAGTAAACAATATCTTATGAAATAAGAGCTGAATATAAATTATTTTCCACATATACACAAAGCATTCACAAAGGTCATAACCATACAAAGTATGGTTTTTTTTAGTCACAAAATAGTTAAATGGACATCAATAACAGAAAGATTTCTGGAAAAATCCTGACTTGACCACAACACATGAGCCCAAACCCAACCCAAGAGAAATGAGAAAATACGCTGACCCAGCGAAAGTGAGAATGGAATGCTATCACAGCGAAGTGTATGGGCTGCAGCTTATGGAGCACGTAAAGCAAAACTCATAACTTCAAACTTTGTATTACAAAGACATGGGCTCAAATCAATGGTGTGTTTCCTTTTAAGAAACTAGAAAAGAAATGACACATTAAGGGCAAAGACAATAGTAAAATACACTTGAACAAGACTGTTGAAAGTCACCTTCAGGCTGGAGAGTCAGCTGAGTGGTTCTTAAAGAGGACCCCAGTTCAGACCCCAAGACTTGCACCAGGAGCCCAACACTGTGTAGGCCCCTGCACTCACATGCACATACCGATACACAGACATACACATGCGCACAATTTTTTTTAAAAAATCATAACTTTTGCTCATTTTGAACTAGCAGTCTCAAGTTGCTCTTTGCACTCTTTTTCTTTTCTTCATAATGCCTGTTCTGTAACACACACTACTACACTGTTTAACATTCTGCCAACCCCCTTGCTCATATGTTATTTCACTTAATTCCGACGCCACAGAGAAATGTCAAGGGATTTTTGACGGTGTAATTTATGACTACAAGAAGCTGCCTTCAAACATGCACCTCCTGCAGAATTGTTGGATTCGGTTTATTTTCTCTGTGATGTGTGAATATTTATCATACAAGGAAACATCATGAAAAGGCTTCTTGGGCTGTATGAGATCAACGTGCCTTAATGAGTTATGAGATCAAGCAGACCTGGGTTGGAAAACCTCAAACAAACACATCCAGACACACAACAGGGATGGAGCATGGGGGCAGTCTATTCCTCACCACAAAGACCAAACTCAGCCACCACATTGCATCACTGGTGAAGAGGAGGAAGCTAGCAGTGAGAAAAGCTAGGGCTAGAGATTACTGTCCCTCTCCTGTGAGGAACAGATCTTCTTCCCTCAGCCCTAACAAATGTTGTGTCCGTGCTTTGTAATCATTCATCTTCTCCTGTGATAAAGATGCTTTTACTGAGAAAAGCGCTGTTCTTTTTCTTGCATTCAGTCTGGGGCACTGTAGGCTGGCTTCAGCTTTCCAGGACAGGCAGGGTATGCAAGCAAGCAACAACACATCAGATTAATATGGAAATGACTTGTGTACTGATGAACTGGTCAGAATATGTCACAGTTGGCCCCTGTCACTCAGTTAAAGCTAGCTTGAAGGATGATTTTTTTTTTTAAAGGTCTACTCTGAATTATGGGGTTGTAATTCCATCTTGAAGGCTATTTGTGGGTCATGCTTCACTTCCCATGGTTTATGGCTTCAACCCAAGCCCTCAGTGGAATTATAACTCGAGAGCCATGGAGATGCTGTTTATCATCTGTTTATTTTACATCCAAGAATCAAGTATATTTTGACTTCATGCTCACAAAGAACACAAGAAAGAAAACAAGATGAAGGAGGAGGAGGAGATAGAAAACGTTGTGTCCACTCAACCCTAAAAACTGAATGCTGGACAACAGACCGGACACACTGTCTCCATGAAAGCAAGCAAGTGGAAGCATATTCCATTTGCATCGGTCTCAAAGGATAACTTTTGTGTCTTTCTGGAACTGGTGCCGCTGCAGCAAAGCTTGGATTGAGGAATGGAAGGGACACCATTCATGTCTTCCTTCCATTTTTCTGTCCCCTCTGTGCTGATAACATGCTCTCTGGCAGGAGGTTCCTAGCAGCTGGACAGAGATCAGGCTGGGTCACACTGCATGCACAGGCAGGACACATGGTTTCATCTGCTGGTGCCTGTAGTGACTGGGCGGGCTGCTCCTTCATCTCTCCATGTTGTTGCTGGGCTCTGCTGCAAGTTGGCACTGGGCCTTTGCAAACATTCTAATTTGATGCATAATTAATATAACGACAATGCTTCGAAGCAGAGAGGCTTCAGGGACTAATTAGTGACCTGAATCTCCATGGTAGCCTGCGTTCCATTCTTATCAGTGCTGGGAAGAGCTGCAGACTTAGAAATAATCAGTCTCCCACTTATTACTGTGACAGAGCCAAGAGGCAAAGATCATCTTTCTATCCCATGTGCAAAAATTCCATCGGTGTGTAATCACTTCCCTTGGGGTCTGAACTTCCCTTGGATAGGTCTCATTGAATTAGTCCCTTATGAACTTTTACTTCTCCACATGGGCCCAGGAAGATTTTATTGCAGGTGAAGAAATAGAGACAGCCAGCAAGAGCTCACCGGGCGCCCATAGAATAGACAACATTGTTCCAAGGGTTTGGAGCTGACCTGAGGGAAAACAAAAGCCTCAGCTTTCTTTCCAAGTAGCTTGCAAAACAATAATGAGATGCACAGCAGTAAGCACAGATGGCTGACTCTCACCACTGCTGATGTAGCCTCTTCGTGTCTCTGCAGCTACACAGTCTCCCATGCCACCTCACAGAGGACTTGTCCAAAGTCCACATGAGTTCACTCGAGGAACACACGAAACAACATGTTAGTGGAGCCAGCTCATTGGGCTTCCTTTTGGCTTTCTATTGATCTTACCGCCGAACGCCCACCTACTTCCCAGGCCACTTTCTTAGACCCAGTATAATGCAGACAAGGACCAGAGAAGTGTGGGTTATGGTCCCAGCCCTGCCCAGACAGCTTATTTAATTCAGAGGCTAGCCTGTCAGTTGATGCCTCCAAAGGCGGAGCTGAATGATTCTCACAAAGAATGGCTTGCAAGCCCTAAAACACTTTTCATCTCTTCGCAGAAAAACTTTGTCAGCCCTAGTCTAGAGCACTAAAGTCAATGGAACCTAAAAACTCTCTGGAGGAGTAGGCCATAGGGTATTCCATGAGTAAGCCTTTCAGCAGAATCTGCCACTCCCAGCCATTGCTTCTAGTGCCCCGTGGCTCAGTGTCTAATGAGCAGTATTCGTGGAGGCACCCCAAGAGTCTTCAGTTTTTGTTTATGTAGTAAACACTTACATGGTGCTTTCTTCATACCAGGTACTGCTTTATATATTCCACGTCCAGGCATGCCTTGACTTATGATGGGACTGTACCCAAATGCACCCACTGCAAATTCAAAGGACCACAAGCCAAAAATGCTCTTATCCATCTGGGGGATGTAACACAGTAGCAAAGTGCTCGCCTACTATTTCCAAGGCTTTTGGGTTAAGTTCTCAGTAACGCAAAGAAAATGGGCTTCTCTCCCTCCTCCATCTCTCTTGCTCTCTCTCCCTGTACACGCAGTGGATGTGCACGTGTGTGAGTGTGTGCACACCTGTGTATATTCACGGAGACCGAAGGAGAATATCAGGGATTCCTTGCTCTGTCATTCTCAGCCTTATTCGCTTAAGACAAGTCCTGTCACTGTACCTGGAGCTAGACTGACAGCTAGCAAGCCCCAGGAGTCTCCTGTCTCAGTTCCCATCACCACGGCTCTGTAGTTACAGGAATGCAAGGCTGTACCTGCCTATTTACATGGGTGCTAGGGATTTAAACTCGGGTCTTCAGGCTTGCGTGGAGGCTAGTACATTTACACACTGCCTTGGTTAGGGTTTCTATTGCTGTGATAAAACACCACAGCTAAAAGAAACTTGGAAACACACACACACAAACACACACACATACACACACACTCACACTTACACACTCAAAATTTGAAGTGTTTTCTCGATTGGATATGGCTTTCAGACCACCCTAAAATTAAAATACTTTAAGTAGTTCCGCTGTAAATTGGACTTTCTGTATTTAATTACACTTTTTTTTTTTTTTTTTTTTTGGTTTCTCAAGACAGGGTTTCTCTGTGTAGCCTTGGCCATCCTAGACCAGGCTGGCCTCAAACTCAAAGCGATCCACCTGCCTCTGCCTCCCAAGTGCTGGGATTAAAGGCGTGCGCCACCACGCCTGGCCCTTTAATTACACATTTTGTCCTATCATTCCATGGGGCATTATTGTTTTTATCTTTTGCAGATGAGGAAATCTAGATACAGAAGGTTAAGTACAATGGCCAGGGATCCATTACTGGTGACAGAGCATGACTTGAGCCCAGGCACCATGGCTCTTCAGCCTTTGTTCTTTTGTCATTGTGTCAATATAAACTTCTCTACATTATATACCCGAGTTGTATATGGGGATCAGCTATTGCCGTCAGGGAAATTCAGAGATTCTGAATTACATCATATGCCAGTGAAGCTGAGGACACAGCTCAGCAGCTAAAGCATTTGCTCTGCAAACTAGAGGACCAGTTCAGACCCCAGAGTCCACATAAATGTGGTTGGTCATGGCAGCCCATACATATAATTTTTAAAACATATATTTAAAACATAAAATATATTTTAAATGTATATAAAATATTTAATATAATACATATAATATATTTATAATCTTACATTTGTATTTGTATTTATATTTATATTATATATTATGTATAATTTTATATATTACATATATGTTATAAAATATAAAATAAATTTTATATTTTAAATATATAAATATATATTTATGTATAATATATAATGTGTATAATAACATATAGTATATAATATATAATTATAGGTAATATGATATATAATTTTACACATAAAATATAGTTATATGTCATTTTATGTATGTATGTATATATATGTATATATATATATATATATATATATGTATCTTCTGTGCAGCAGGGGACCTGTAGTTAGTAATTGGTAAAATATTATACACTTGGAAATTTGCTGAAAGATTGACTCCCAGGTATTTTCATCACATACACAGAGAGAGAGAGAGACGAGAGGAGAGAGAGGCGGGAGAGAAGGAGAGCGGAGAGAGGAGCGAGAGAGAAGAGAGAGGAGAGGGGGGAGAGAGAGGACGAAAGAGAGAGAGAGAGAAAGAGAGAGAGAGAATTATGTTAATTAGCTAGAATGTAGCTATCATTTTATAATTTACACATATACCAAGCTATCCTGAAGGTTCTATGAGTATATAAAGCTTTATTTGTTCACCATTCTCCAACAGTACTGAAAGGCAGGGGCAAGAAAGCTGAGGTTTTGATTGAGACATGTTATGCCCTTGAAACCTTTCTGGAGCGTCTGAGGACAAAAGATTTTTTTTTCTACATGATGGTTCTTCAAATGTGCTGGGACAACCACCAAATCTTCTCTTACACCTCTTCCTCAAGAAAAATGAAGCAAGCACTTATGATCACTGTCCTTGGGTTGACTTCCACATCTTCTTACATAACTCAGCTTCCAGAGATGCCGAGAACTGCACTGCATCTCAAGTTTGGGACTGACCACAAGGACTTTTATGGGCAGTATTCCCTTCTCCATCTGGGTCGTCCCTGAGGTAGGTTGTAGTGGCATGCATTTTCCAAAGATGCATGAAACTACTAAGACGCATCTACCCATTGTGATTCCCTCCATGCTCCCATTGAGTGGTAGAGTCCAACTCTCTCTCCCTTGAGACTAGCAGAGTTTGTGCCTCTCTCTTATAGTTTCCAAAGTATAAGTAATATGTATAACTTTTGAAGGCTAAGTTCTAGAAGGGATGGGACATTTTAGGGAGTACTAAGGCCTCATACAAAGGGTCTACTGCCTCAAGGCCACCATGCAGAAGTACCATACTGAGAAGCTCTGAGGCCACATGCAAAGACAAAGATGTGCCTTGTCAATTCCACCTGATTCAGTCACTTCTCTGATCCAGTGTCAACCACTATCCCTTTAGGCAAGAGATCTCAAGCCCAAATCACCTAGCCAAACACTTCTCAAACTCCGAGTCACAGAAACCATGACAGGTAATAAAATGTTTATTGACATTGAAGTGATTGCTGTTGTTTTCAGCCACTAATGATTGGCAGACTTTGTTAGGCATCTGTGGGCCACCACAGTGGTTCTCAGCATTGATATTTAGTCTGAAGAAGTCAATACCTGCCAGTTGTCCAGCAGAAAGTTCTAGTGCTGCTTATCTCTTTCTGCTTAGAGAGTTAGCACCCTTCTTATCCAGCATCCCTGAGATAAACTGGACTAGAGGTCAGAGAGTGACTTATACCAAAGCAAGAAACTGAAAGCCAATCCAATGTTTTAAACTTAAATATTTTAGTGTTATGTTTCAATATGGCATCATGTTAGAGAGTGGGGGGGGGGGCATCTGTATGGATTGAATTGTGTTCCTTTGGGATTCATTCTGAAGCGTTGACCTCCAGGGAGACTGTATGGCCAATGATGAGTATTGTAACTTCGTGAAAAGAGAAAGACTGAGTTTCCCCATCCCATCTCTCTCTGCCTATCATGTTAGAGTACAGTGTAGACACCATGTTAGGACACAAGAGAAGAGCCCTCACTGGAGACCAATCAGATTGGCACCCTGCAAATGAGTGAGCAGCCTCCAAAGCTGTACTAAATCTATTTACAGAGTTAAAGACAACTTATGTGGTTTTCTGTAAATATAAATACATGTGTGTGTATAATATATATCTATAATAGTGTGCATCTTACGATGAATGAACTTTAAGCATGACTATGCTAGAATCTAAAAAAAATCTTCAAAGACAAATGAGCAAACTAACATCTATCATGTGAATTTATCTAGACTTTTCCTATGTGTTTACAATCCTACTTTGGGGGAGACAGTTGTTTTATCACAAAACCAACCAGGATAGAACTGGCTATATAATTAAAATTAATTGTAACTATAATTGCAGATGCTTAGACAAGACTTTAAAGTTTATCCAGATGAAATCTACAAATATAAGCCTGTTTTATGTCTTCCAGTTTGTCATGGTAACATGCCCAGTCTGACTCCAAACAGATGACCCCAATTTGAAGTGCTCAACATATCATGTCACTGGAGACTGGTAAGGATGCCATGAAGTAGGCATCTGCACACTTGTTCTCAAAGGCTTGTAAAGTGATATAGCCTTTTTGGAGGGGAGTTTTATTTCATTACTCCAAGTATCATCCAGGTTTATATCCCTCAAACCTACTGTATAAATAAAAACCCAACATACTGTGCTATGACATTGCTTGCCACAATGCTAATCATATGGAAAAATTGTGTAATTGTAGTTAAGGGATAATGGCTTATTTATTATTCACAAGTTGTTAGGCTAAAAGGCATCACTCTGTAGATGCATAAAAAACAAGATTGGGAGAAAATATATACATTTCTCCAATGATCCAAATAACAATACCAAATTGTAGAGAGCTCTCTTATCCCAGGGTGTCATGTTTCTGCTTGACAAAGGAATGGCCCAAAATCGGTTTGGAAAATATGGTCACTGGAGAGTCATATGGCCATGAAGTCATGAAACCTGGAAGTTTCTAGCAATCACCCATATAACCATTACACAGCCCCAGTTGTTAAAGAAATCTGCCTTCTGGTAACCTCCATCCACTCTTGCCAGGTCTGGAAAGTGAAGTGATCAGAACAAAAACTCCCTAAACTATGATACATGTGCAAAATATTATGAACTTAATAGTTCTCAAATAAAAGTGCAGCCATCATGTCCCTTAACCGTCATGCTTAATATCCCACATATATCAAATGGTTTTGAAAATGCTTTCCATTTCAGCCCTTTAGGCGAGAGGTTTTCATTTGCTCTTCTTCATCTGGAGTGCAGTTTTGTGGTTTAGCACTGGAAACACTGTCCAGTGCTCCTCACTACTTGAGTCTTAAATTGCCCTGTAATTGAAGGCAAATGATTATTTTTCTCTCTTTTCATGGAGTTTTTCTGGATTTTGTTTTTCACTATTGACTGATATTTTTCCTGGAGTTACAACAGGTGCAAGCCAAATGCACACATTGCTGAGGAAAGTGTAGTCAGAACCAGCCAGGGTGGGAGGTGGGAAAGTTTGTTCTCTGGGATGACAGCTATGTCATAGGATATTATCAGAATGATTCACATATATTTTTCCTGGGGACTGGAGTTGGAGGCAGTCAGTGGGGAGCAGAGTGGGGCTGCTTGTTCAACCCTTCATTTCCTGGGGACTGTGGGTTTAGCCCATGTTTGAAGTCTAGATACTTTGGACCATGACTCAGTATGGGTGTATACTTTGGGTCTTGGAGCTCTTAGTTCTGGCCCTGTATCAATTTCAAAGCTTTGTGTTAACAGATTTCTGATCATTCATTATGGTGAGTCTAATTTGGAGCTAGCGTAACAGCACACATTTAATGTAGACTATTCCATCTAATCTGAGCCCTGCTTTAGTGACTACTTGTATCCCAAAACCCTACAGGTATTTATTGATCACATTTTAAAAGAAATTTCTGTGGCAAAGGCATTCTTTCATATCTTGTTAAAGGCTGGATTACACAGATGTGTGGATATGTCAAAATCTACCACATATGCAATTGACTGACATTTTATTTTTACATCAAAAATACTTTAGTGAACTCTAGTTAATATAAGTGCCGAATCTCTCAGAGTGAATTATGTATATGCTTTAAAGTTATATTGAAACTTGTCAAAATAGGATGGGCTATTTACAGGTAGAGTGGTGAATACATGTGTGACCCAACATGTATATTAAAGTATTCAGAGAGAATCTAAGTCATAGTTGCATGAGGTGACATGTCTGCTCTTGCTCACACAGGCTCCCAACAGCTGATTTTGCATAGATCTTCCCCAAGTCATTTGGAAAGTTTGAAATTATTGACAGTGGAAACACACATACAAAGAGTGACAGAAGTAAGCGAATGACAGAAATAAGAGGTTTTGGTTTTGCCCTATGCTGCTGCTAAGCACAGCTGGGTGTGTGGGCAATTCACCACAAATTTCTCTCAGCTTTCCGATATGTTTGCAATATTTTTGTAATAAAATATTGGCAAAACAATACTGTTCTGTGTGCTTTTGCTAAGGGAAAAAATAGATTTTCCTTCAGGTTTTAGAGGTTTTTTTTTTTTTGCCTCTAACTGGAATTTAGTATTCTGTTCATAGCTGCAGCTGGAAGGAAGAGATGTGTCAAAGGACCATGTGGAGACTCATAGAGGCAAAAAGGCTAGAAGTCCTCTGTCTGACAAGTAGCCTGCTGTATGTGGAAGACAAGGGAACTCCGAGGGGCACTGACTAACCCTGCAGGCTGGCATCTAGCTGGGTCCCTGATGTGTTGTTGGCTTCTCCCGAGGACAGCCTTTACCCAGTCTTGTGAAAGACCCTGTAGGTCTGAGCAAGGACCAGCAATGTATAATTTCCCTAGCCTCAAAGTGCATAGGGGCCAATGACACTAGAAGAAGAGACTTAAAACTCACACCAGCAGAGTGATAGGACTGCTTCTCCTCTAGGAACTATATAACCTATCTAGGCACAAGTTCTTGGACCCTTTAACAGGGCCAGGTATGGATTCCATATCATGGAGACCCATGTAAGCCCCAGCCAGACAAATTCTCAATGTGAAAGGGAGAAAGTGGACACAGAATCTTACCACTAGCCAAAGAGCTATTGGCATTTGATAGGGTCAATTTTCTTCAGTGGTAGCCTTTATTTGGTAAGCATGACCCTGAAAAATCTTTTATCTTCTCTGACCTTCTTTCATTCTCTTCTGTAAAAGAAAAGTAGTAATGTTAATTTCCTAGAATTTTCATAAACATCTTCTATATATGACAAAACCATATAGCATGGGCTTAAAAATACCATAATCATGGCTATTTCTATGCTTGGCTATGTTACTCTAGCCTACTACAGTAGCACAGTATGAAATCTGTACCTCTAGCATGCACTATGATAAAATTATTAATTGATAAAAATGAAAATTAGATTTTAACTTAGGTTGCATGTTTGCTTCTTTCTCAAAATTTTCTATATTGCGTGCTCTCATGTTCTTCTAGTTTCTGCAATGGGAAGGATATATTTCAGAGATCACCAAAAGAGTTGAGCTAAAAGTACAGATGTTTTCTTATCTGAGATGATTTCCTGGGGCTTAAAGTCCTAGGGTGGAGGGAGGAAACAAGAGACAAGAGTGGGAAATAATTCCCTAAATTAAGAGAGGAGAAGCTAAATGCATTTAAGTCCTTTGATTTTTTTTTTAACTAAGTGAAAGTTCAGAATTAGATAGGGAAAGGTGATTGTGAGCATATATGTATATTTAGAAGCATGTGTCTTTTAAGACCCTTAATGGAACCTGAGACAGGGAGACACGATTTCTTTTTTATTTTTATTTTATTATTTTTTTATTGATTATTTGGAATTTTCCTAATGGGAAGTCCACAAAAGGAGGATGCCAGAAGGAGAAGGTACCCTCATCAGCTGAGGAGAGCCCAGTGGGTGGCTGGAACCCAGAGGATGCTGGGGACTGGTGAGGGGTGGGAACAGCTCTCCTGCACGCCCTACCCCCAACAGGTCCCAGGTGGCACTTGCTAGGGAACCATCATTTCTAAGAAAGGATTTGTTGCCATGGAAACCAAATCTGACAGTTTGCTGATTCTGTGCTATCCAATACTATGTTTTGGTGTTTACTCTGTTGTCATTTTTACTGCTCCAATTAATGGAAGATGAAGATTGAGTAAATGGGACCGGGGATGGGGGGATGGGGGAAAGTGACACAGTCAGCTAGCCAGGGGCCAACGGTCTTGGATGCTCTAGGGCCTCTTCCTGGCTTGCAGTCTGCCACCTTTTTGTCCTTATATGGCTTTCCCTATGCCTTATCTTCTTCTAATCAGGACACCTGACATTTTTGGATTAGGATTCTGCCCTTGTGGTCTTATTCAACCTTATTTAACTCCTTTATTATGAAAGCTATTTAATGGTCCTATCTTCAAATACTGTCACATTAGGAGGTAGAGCTCCAGCACAGGAAACTTTCAGGAGATGCAATTTATTGTACAACAACCAGAGAAAATTAAAGGTTCAAATATGAGCTAAGGGCCTCACAGCTGCAAGTCCCTGTCCACATCCACACCACTGCCTCATTGGTCACTGCCAGAAGATCAGAAATGTAAGGAACTGTTTTTCCTTGGGTCTGAAGTTGGGGTGACAATATTTGCCTTACCAGCATGGTTGGATAGGATGGGAGGGTTCTTGAGTTTTCCTTCTTTTTACTTTTCTATTGATATGCTCTCTGAGCTTCCTTAACCTTCTACCTTAGGGAGAAGTTGAGAGTTCTTGTCCACTTTGAGTATGACTCCAAAATCAAGTTCCCCGGTGTTGGATGACCCAGTTGCTGGGGGACATATAGAGGCCACCTGCTATAGGACATCTGATGCCTCTAAAACATATTTCACTCTTTCCTGTTAATGCATCTAAAATAGTGCCATACCCAAGTCAGTTTAGCAAATGCTCTTTGTGTATGAAGCCGTGGATATTGAGATATAAACTCACAGTCTGGTGAGAAAGACCAAACAACAACAACAACAACAAAACAAACAAACAAAAAACTCAATAAGAGACAGGAGAAATACTTGAAACAATAGGGAAAATGTAAAGGTGAGATTAATTCTTTCCAGTTGGAAGAATCTTGTTACCGTGTAGAGAGCTAATCTCTGGGTAGGATCTTGAATAAGAAATAATAACTTGGGGAGGAGTAAAGTGTGGAAGGGAGGCAACAGAAAATGGAAGCAAGTGATTCCACTTGGATGAAAAGCATGAGCAGAGTCTTGAAAGCTATATCGTAATTTTCAGATGCACATGTGATCACTGGCCCTGGAGCTCCCATGCTTTTAGCTGCATTAGATCCCCAATGAGTTATCAACACAGAGATGGCTGGCCCCAAACCACAGATTGTGATTCAGGAAGGTGGGGCAAAGACCCAAGAATCTATATCTTACAAATTCTAAGGACCTTATCTTCAAAACAAATACACTAAAAATAGTAGCTAGGGCCCAAGCAATGGAGGCTGCTGTTATAATGTGCTTAGAAATCTGAAGAGTAAATTGTAAGGTGGAGGCACAGACAGTCTGACAGTGACCAATAGGCAGGATTCATGGTCTGAATCTGTCCCAATTATACACTGAGAATTACCTATCTCCCTTGGAATTTTCTCCATGGCCTAGAGAAAAAAATTAAAGAGGTGACCTTCTAGAAGCACAACTAATATTCCTTTGTGATAAGTTGGACATAGAAGGACACTTTAGTTTCTTCTTAGGAAACTAGGTGGATTTTCAGACTCACCAGGAAAAAAAAAAGTTAAAGAAGAAAGGAAATATGGCTCTGGCCATTGAGACAAACTTTAAATACCCAGAAAGCAAATGTATAGAAATTACCCAGTAGTCCCTAGACACACTGCCTGGAGCTCTGTGCAGGACTGAAGATAAAATTTGGTGTGCAAAACAAAAGTACAGCTAGGAACAGAACCCAAGGAGAACCAAGAAGATAAAGTAAACTGTTGAAGTGGACTGAAGGAAGGCAGAGCTGAAGTAGGGTTCAGAGCGAAGGCTAATGGGAACCCAGGAATTGCTTCAGAGAAGAAGATGGTTCTCAGGAAGAGGATGCAGAGCAGTTTGTTTGGCAAATGGTAACTTGGACCCTATCAAGGAAACAACTACGATCTTTATCCAATCACTGTTGCTATGACAAAGAGCCTGAGAATGAGTAGTTAATAAAGTGAATTTACTCTCCGATCTAGAAGTGCAAGAGCATAGCATTAGCATCAGTGAAGGTCTCTGTGCTTTATCATGACATAAGGAGGACCATCCCATGGTAAAACAGCCAGTATCCCGACTCAGTTCTTCCCTCCCCTCCTCCCCTTCCTCCCCCTCCTCCTCCTCCTCTTCCTCCTCCTCCTCCTCCTCCTCCTTCTCCTCCTCCTCCTCCTCCTCCTCCTCCTCCTCCTCCTCCTCCTCTTCTCTCTTCTTCTTCTTCTTCTTCTTCTTCTTCTTCTCCTTCTTCTTCTTCTTCTCCCCCAAGACAAGGTTTCTCTGTGTAGTCCTGGCTGTCCTGAACTGACTTTGTAGACCACGCTGGCCTCAAGCTCATAGAGATCTGCGTACCTCTGCCTCCCCAAGTGCTGGGATTTCAGGTGTCTGCCACCACACCAGGCTTCTCTTTCTCTTCTTACAAAGCCATAAATGACCTTGTGGAAGCCCTATTCTCACAGCCTTATTTAATTCTAATTACCTTCCAAAGGCTCCAACTCCAAATCCCGTTAGCACATGAGTTTATGGGTTAAGTTTTTAACATGGGGCTTTGGGGGAAGATATTCATACTGTAGTACCCATTGTTCTCCATACTGAAGGAAGAACAGTGGTTAAAAGAGAAATGGAGTTGTGGAGCTGGCAGGGTGGCCTGGAGCTTGGGGTGGCATAGGAAATGCCTAGAATATGTCATTACAGCTATGAAGAAAAAAAAAAAAAAAAAGGCAAGCGTGCTATGGAGGGAATTCCAAGCTATGGAAGTGGTGCTTGACTTGGACTTGAGTGACAAGGTGGACCAAAGAAAGCAGAGCAATGTTTCCACCAGGAGACGGAGCAGGAGAGGGTATGGGAAGCACGGGCTGAGACTGGCAAGGCCTTTGCTCAAAACCTTGTTAAAATCCCCCCAGCTAGTCCTAGTGGCACAGACCTGTAATCCTAGCCACTCAGGAAATTGAGACAAGAATATTACAAGTTCAAGGCCAACCCGGATAACTTAGCAAGACCCTGTCCTCAAATAAAAAGTTGGAAAAAAAAAAAAAAAAAGAGTAAAGTGCTGGGAATATATATATATAGCTCAACATTAGAGAATTTGCACACCATGCTTAAGGCCCTAGGTTCACTTCTCATTATAGTAAAAACATAAAAATAAAACACAAATCCTCGTAGTATAGAAATGTCTGCTTTGTGAATTCACAAGCTATACAAACCCATCTGCCTTGTTGCTCCACATCGATGCCAACTCGGTGTTGAGCAAAACCAAAGAGTTGGAGTCAAAATGTTACCTTCTTTGCCAAACGCTGTGGCTGGGTGCCTGTGACATTCCGACATACCCTGGAAGGACCGAAGCATGCCATGATTGAGGATGCATATATATGTATGTATAGTTCTGTGCCTGCAGCTCAGAAAGCAATTTCCAGGGAGAATTTCTAAAAGCTGTTTTGAGCATTATGTAGCCCCTTGAGAGGACAGATTCGTTCCAAACACATAACAGAATTTCCTAATGAAAGCGCGCAGCCGCAATTCCTTCTTTGTCCGTCTCCAACACATCCAGCATTTCTGGGGTCTTCAGGGCACATAAAGGTGCATAAGGCCTGAGATTCTGCTCTCATTAAATCTACTGCAAAATTAATCCTGCTGGAGGGGAAAACTTGGCAGTCCCTCTATCGTGTTATTAAAATATTTTCCGTACAACGGGGCTCACCACTTTACCTGGCAACGTAGGTTTTAGCGTAGCAGTAAATGCTTGGAATCCAAACAGGCCAGGCTCCAAGTCCTACCTCTTTCCCTTGCCATCTGTGTGACCCTGGGCTAATAATAGTTTGGCCTCTCTGAGGCTCTTTTCTATGGTGGTGATGGGCATATCTACATAGCTGTGGAGACTGCCTGAGTCACGCATATGAAACTCTTTGTCGTCTCAACCGTTCAAACTGAGACTATCACAAAACACAATAGAACCCCCTGGTCCTAAATGTGGTTGCCATCCCTTCCAAACTAGCAGTCACCTCTACTACATGCAAAACTCTGTCATGTGTGGAGTTACTTTACCATCTTCACTGTGAGCAGCTGCCTTTCAGACATTAACTCTCAACGCTCTTTTTTTTTTTTTTTTTTTTTACAAGCCATTTGTGCAGCTGCGGGCTACCCAAGGCCAGTAAATTGCACCAGGCTCACTCCTTTTCTGAGTGGCAGATTGCTACAGCTTCCCCTCAGCTTGGCTGTCCCAGGAGTGTCAGGATGTAAGGTCAGCTCTAGGTGCCTTCAAGAGGCACCTTTGTTTGCCTTCCAGGCCACCTGGCCAACTCTGCACAGCTCCAGGGGCTAATGTTTCCGGAACTCCCCTGAGGACAGAGCTCCAGATCCCATGGCTACATTAAAGGCGAAAGCGAAGGTGCCAAGCTGGTTGGATGCCTACAGCCCCAGCAGGGGTGGAAAGGAGCTGAGTTGAGCTTGCTGTCCAAGTATTTCTATTCAGCCCGAGTCGCTGGATCACAAGCTGACAACTCTGGCCTCTGGAACAACATGGCAAATGGAAAGCTAAAGGGATCTTTCAGGTCCCACGCTTGTATCCATGCTTTAAATACTGTCTGCTTCCACATACACAGAGAGGGGGACTCCCTGTTGTCCCCGAACCTGACCGCAGGGCAGGATGGAACCCTTTCTCACCAGGCTGGAGCTGACTTACTGAGTCCCAGGAAAGAGGTACCTGGCAAGAGAAGGAGACTGCACAATTTCAGAGACAGGGAGCCACAAAGCCAGTTTCAAAGAAGCCAAATCTTAACTCTTGTGCACATAACACAGCCAAGATCTGTGAACAGTGGTGCTGTGTGCTCAGAGATGTCTCGTCGGTGACTTCATTGTTTTACAAACGTTATAGCATATACCACGTCTAAACAGTAGAGCCTGATGCATACCTAGGCTTTCTGGCATGCTCCACAGTATAGTTAATCCACTATTGACTGAAAAGTCATTATACAACCCATGAATTTTAGAAGTGACCTGATGTCACCAATTATATCTGATACATTAATGAAAGAAACAGTAAAATCTTAAAGCTGCTTCTGAAGGAAATCTGAAAAGCTTGTTATTATTGGCCAGCTCAATCAAGAAAAATTAAGACAAGATCACACGTCAAAATCTAGACTAGCTAATGCCTTCCAAGGTCATACACCATAAGCTTTGTGGCTTTTGTGGCTTGTTTTCCAGCAGGACAGAAATCATCCACCATCTCTACAGGACAAAACACTTACAGATTACCCCCTATGCCCGCAGAACGGTAAACTAGCCAAGTCAACAGACAGCCCACCAAAGGAGTAAGCAGGCACTGACTAAGAGAACACCCAGGTGTCTCTTGGCCAGGGCCAACTTCTGAGTAATTTTTCTCCAACCTGCTCCAACCTCTGGCTGGCTGGTTCAGGTCCACCTTTGTCCCTTTGCCCAGCTGATCTTAGTGATCTCTTTAACCTGTTTCTCTCTAGCAATCTGCACTCTAAATCACATTAATAGCTAACTTGTGAGCTCTGTGTGGCCACCTCACTTTCATCCGAGTGGGTGCAGGTGTGGGAGCTTGACAGTACTGCACGGATGCTGAGTGGCGGCAACATGAAAGGCTCCCCTCTGGACTGGTCCTCTTACTCGGATTGAGTCTAGTCTGAGACATGGGCAAACATGTTCAAGGAAACAGCTTGAGCTGTAAAGGCAGAACTGGACAAAACTGACCACTGAAAGCCATGCGGCAGAACGCTTAGGATATATGTGTCATTATGCTAGTTTATCCACCTTAGCTTTAGAAAACATGGTCTTACTATGGAAACAACAGCATGGGGGCAACGCTATTCACTGTATCTGTTCAGACACACGGGCACACACAATGTGCACTGTCCTGCTCTCCTGAAGCTTGTCTAGAAAATGGCTGACCTTCCTTTCCACATTTCATACTTTTCTGGGTGTTCATGCAAGACATTCTCAGTTCTTAAACCTCTTAGTTACACTCCGTGACCACTTCTTTCCACCCCGTGCAGCCTGTATGATTCTATGACCTCCTAAGTGCTATCCCATCATGGCTTCTCACTTCACTGGGTCTACTCTCTTCCATATACCAGAAGGCCTTTTTTGATTTTTCAAGATAGGGTTTCTCGGTGTAACAGAGCAGTGACTGTCCTGGAACTCACTCTGTAGACCAGAACTCATGGAGATCCACCTGCCTCTGCCTCTCTAGTGCTGGACTTTCTCTCTCTCTCTCTCTCTCTCTCTCTCTCTCTCTCTCTCTCTCTCTCTCTCTCTCTCTCTTCCTTTCAGCCAGCCGCACTGTAATTCCATCGCAGGACCTTACCTGCCTCTCTGGAAAGGTGTTGCTCTAACTAATTTCAAAGAGCATTATTTAGACACGACTCATTTTTCTTAATGCTGACCTGGTTGCCAGCAGTCCTGCCTGGAATGCAGTTTGGGAGGGCTACATGTGAAAGCAAGCACTTTGTCCCAGTGAGTGAAGGTGGGTCAGCAATGAGCGCTCCACTAGGTCACGCCATCTAAATCCCATCACCTCCAAAAACCACTGAATCTATGAGCAGAACTGCTTTTCAGATTTATCCTGGCAACTAAGTTTAATTGAAAATTAAATAGACATTTAAGTAGGAAGGAAAAGGATGTGCAGAAGAGCTGCCACACCTGCAAGAGTAGATAAGGTTGAGAGGTGTAGTTTGAACCTTTGCACGTGTGGTGTGTTGTTTTTCTGGCATTGCACATCCATCTGGAGCACCAACAAGTGATTGTCCTCTGAGCCTGGCTGCTCTGTCACCAGCCCCTCACATACAATATCAAAAGGCCTGGAAGCACACACCTCTGTCTCTTTCTCCATTCTCAGAGGCAGCAGATAGCTGAAGTTGAGGGCTGTGTGTGGCGCTGGTCCCATCCAAGCCTTGACACTGTTGCTCTCCTCTCCGTTGCCAGGAACATTTTATTTGTCAGTTTTGTGCTACTTCCTGCTTGGAGTCTCCCCACTGTTCCTCCAGCCTCTGTGCTTCCTACCTCCTGGAATCCAGCCTCTGTCTTATTCTCCATCGTCAGTTTCCCAGGGTGCCTGAGACAGGACCTTTCTGGCTCAGGGCCTTTGCATGTGCCATTTTATGCCCCATTTCTCTCCAAACGTTTATTCAATTGTCATTTCAAATGTGTCACCTACCACTTCCAAATTGCCACGATTTTTCTCTCCAGGCCCAATTTGGGCAATTAAAAGTACAGAAGTGTTTCATAGGACTTATAACAGTGGGAGTAGGAGTGCCTCTGGCTCTTTTGCCTGCTCTTGGGACCCTGTTCCTCATATTGGGTTGCCTTGTCCAGCCTTGATATGAGGGTTTATGCCTAGTCTTTTTGTATCTTGTTCAGTTGATATTCCTGGAAGGGCTATTCTTTTCTGAAGGGAAACAGGGGAGCAGTGATCTGAGAGAGAGGGCACACGGAAGACTTGAGGGAGGGGAGGCTGTGGTCAGGATGTATTGAATGAGAGGAGAAGTGAAGTGACTAAGTTTAAATTTTGCAAGCTAAGCCTTGGGACAGCTGCTTCCATCTCTCTGGTCAGTGACATGTCCCTGGGCCTAGTGTGCCTAGTCCTTGACACTAAATACTTACGGAATGGATCCCACCACATGCAAATCAGGGGCTGAGATACTTCGAGGTGGAAGAGGCTAGATGGCCGTGCTGAGATGAGGCAAGGGAGGTGAGGCAAGCTCTCTCTCCTGAGTTGGCAGAGGCACCCAGGAAGGACAGAAGTGAACACTCCTGCATGGTGGATTCCCTGTCTCTGAAAGGCTTCCCAGGAAGCTGGAGCTTACTCCTGCTTGGTTCACACTGGTCAAGAAGAAAGTGACTTTGCTCACCTCCTCCACGAAGATCCTTCAACGATGATTCAGGAATTTATTATCCTTGCATTTTTCTAATCTATAATTCCTCACTTATATATATAAAAAATGGGAGTTCTGGAATACATCTCTGATTTCCCTTCGGAGGCCATTTTTAATGGTTTTAAGTGAAAATGGGTTCCACCTGGAATCAAGGCAAGTTCATGTCAAGCCTTAAAAAAAAAAAAAAAGACCTGCTCAGGCTTAGCTGGGACATCAGCAGGAGGCTGCAGGGGTTCATTCACAGCGGGCGGCCCAGGTAATGAGGCTTGGGCTCACCTGCCTGATGGGGAAGAAACAGCAAGAAGATTATGAAGCCCATTTCCTGTCTCCTCCAGGGTCTGGCCTGGAGAGTCCTGGTGTGTAGTTTTCTCTCCCTGGAATGTCTCCACTGTGATCAGTGATACTATTAAAGGATGTTTTAAACTGAGGAAAGAGAAATGTTCTCCACACGAGTTTTTAAAGTGCACGCTTGAGACATGGGTTGTTAAGAGCACTCACCTGGGGTGCCTGTTAAAAGCGTCACCTCTGGCTCACTTCCAGACCTCTGACTTGTGAATCTGGGCAGCACCCGAGAATCTATATTGACAGGATGCCAATGACCCTGGTGCAGATTTGAGGTAGGAAGGCGCCTGCACTCTTTAGGGACAGAGTTTAGCCAGGCGCTGGACCTCTTCCCTCCTCCCCAATTTCTTGAGGCTGTAGAGGATACTCTGCACAGGCTCTTCTCATTAGCCTCCATCCTTTGAGGTTGACAGTCTTCAGAAGGGCCCGACTACAGCCTACCACTCAGACAGGATGCACAGACCCACCTTCTAGTGGAAAGGAACCTTTGCCTTTGTGAGCATAGGAATGCATATAGATAGGTAGGCTGTCCATATTCAGGAAAACAAAAGGCAAGTCTGACTGTTCCCTGCCCTGCTACTGGGTTTTCCGATGAACTTAAGAAATAGCAAGTTTAATTCTACATAGAAGTGGGCATTGTTTTTATTCAGATTTGCCGAGAATCCCCTGATGCACTATGTCCATGGCCTAGAGGGGATGGCAGGAATCACAAACCGTCAAAACCAAAGCTGTGTGGTCCATTTATTTGTCTATGACATTGTGATTTGATAGATGCATAGAGACTCTTCAGAGTCATGTGGTCCAGCAGCATCCCATTCCTTCTCACAGTCCACATGACCACCAACCTCCTGGAAACCATTTGCCTTAATAGAAGAGGGTAAAGCAGTGGGACAGAATTCACACGGATCCATATGGATCCAAGAAAAAGATCTACCTGGAATAAAAAAAAACTCCCTTATCACATGGGGACCCCATGCTCCAGCACCTGCTCACCTGTGAAGACCCATCTATTGGAGATGGGGAGTATCCACACAATGCCTGTAGGGCCTGGGGTACACCGAAAGCCTGTGAAGAAGAGAACTGAGGCTTAGGCATCCTGTCCCCATGCCATGATTTCTCTCTGTATTGCAGTGCCAGCTTCAGTGCATTAAAAACGTAAAAGGTAGAGATGAAAGAAAGCAATAGAGCAATAAGCTGAGGCGAAGACAGCACCTCATCCTTTGCATCGTATCCTTTCTACAAAGGAGGATCCTGGGCCACGGCCAACAGCAAGTGTCTAGTATCTCTATGAACTCACAAGGCAAAGTTCTTGGGCTCTGGGCCCAGGCAGCTTTGGAGACTCAAAATTGCAAGAGTCCAGTAGAAGGGTACCACTGTTCATCACCACACAGATGTCAGCACTGGGACATAGGATGCACCTACCCAAGCTAACAAGGACAAGGATGTGAGCATCTTACATTACAGAGAGGGAGCAAAGAAGGCATGCTACCGAGATGACTCGTGATCATAATGGATGAAGGGAGTTTCTAGAGTCAGCAGGTTCTGGTCCCAGAGAAACTATGGAAAGCAATAAAGACAATGAGTGTTGGTTGTTCTCAAAGAAGAGGTGAGCAGTTTTTCTTCACCCGGACTGTGGAAACTTGGGAAAGTGATCCTGGAATTCACTCACTGGGTTTCAGAAGGCCTTGCTACACATATGTGAGCCCAAAGTAGAATTCTAGAGTCAGAAGAAAGCTAAGTGGGAGAACCCATTAGCATGGTGCATAAAAGAAGAGGCACATGAGGTAGCTGCACTATACTAGACTGAATGGGTAGAGCCCACGAGTGTCACCAGCCCCAGTTAGCACCACCGCTGTTAACCATGCATGAAGTGTAGGCCAAGCTTGCCCAATATAATGATTTTTTCAATATAAGCCTCAAAATGGGAGTTTTATGAGAAATGAAAATTTGTTTTCATTTGCCTGCATAGCTGTAGAATCTTATTTATAGGTAACTGCTCAGAGTTTGCACAGCTCTCCCACTGAGCAAGCCAAGATTCCAATATAGGTCTTCCTGATGTCCAATGCTTTTAGACATTCACTTGCAGAAATGGACAACTGATGACCTCAAACCTGCTCTCTGCAAAGAGTGGCACAATGACAGCGACAACTGGCCTTTCAGCTGCTAAGTGTTTGTGGGAAGATGAGACCTGGAACAAGAGCCTTACAAAACAAGATTACCATCCTGCTCAAGGACAGTAACAGGAGATCAATAGTAAGAATAATCTTTCATGCTGCACAGTGTAAAAAAAATCCCTCAGGACTCAAAGGTGGTCTATAGATCCACACCATAAGCAACATCTAGGAGCACATTAGAAAGGTGGAGACTTGGGTCTGGGGAAATGGCTTACTGTGTAAGAGTCCTTCTGTACAAGCATGAAGACCCAAGTTCAATACCCAGTGCCCAATGAAAATGTAGGAATGCCCACAAATACCTATAACTGCAGGCTGGTGGGGCAGAGGTGGGAGAATGACTAGGACTTGTCAGTCACCATTGTAGTTAGAACAGCGAGCTTCAGGTCCAGTAAGGGGTCATGTCTCAAGGGACTCAGGCTGAGAGTGATAAAGAAGACATCCACATCTCCCTGTGACCTCCATGTGTGGATGGGTACAGGTACCCACATATGACATATATCACACATACCAACACACATGCCACATACATGACACATGTACTAGACACATCCACTGTAAAAAAAAAATTTTTTTTAAATAAATTTAAAATACACATGAATGTGGGGGAAAGATTCTTAAGGGACAGGGCCAGTAAGTAATGGGAAAGAGGGAGCTTAGAGGGCAGCTATAGTTATCGGAATGTAGGAAACTGTCAAAGAACAAGTTCAGTAACAAACAAATAAACAAACAAATAAACAGAGCCTCAAAATTGCAATGATCATGATGGGCTCCTTAAATGTCTGGCCATCAGACCCATGTCCACAGGAGCTTGAAAGCCCACAAACGCCTCTCTCTCTCACCTGTTCTCAAGGTGCTACAGCCTTCCAGCTCCTGTAACGTCCTCATCCACTGGCCAATCCCCTACCTAGTAGGGCCTCATCTCTTTCACTCTTAAATCCCTTGCTAGGCATGGCGTACAGTTATCTGGGCCCTGTCAACCCAACTTACAAGGAAAACCAGGACCCTTCCCTAAAGCCTTTCCCTTATGTTATACATTATATGGCGGCCTCCAGGCCCATGGCATACCCTTGGAAATGTGAGAAAAGTCAGAACAGCCATAGCACACTTCCCAGACACGCTTACGGCATAGGGATAAAGCTGACACTTGCAGTCCCTGTGTATCCATCACACGAGCAGGAAATGGTGGATGCCCATTGATTTTAAACCTTTTTTGCCTGCCAATGAGAGGACAGGGTTCTCAGCAGGATAAAAGACTCCGAGCAACGACCCTCAGCAAACACTGAGGCGTAGACATGAGCCAGGTCCTATAGTCACAGCCCTGTTCTGACCATGGCTCGACTATTCTAGACTTCTACACCATTGCTCTTAACACCCTGCAACTCTCACACTTGTCATTTTCCTGTCGCCTCATCCTCAATTTTGCCCCTCTCAGAATACATCTCCTTTTTTGCTTTGTCTCTTCTTCATTGCTGAAGCTCAGGAAAGATACCATTATTTCCACCATCTTATCCCAGAAGCCCTTCCTGGGACTCAACTCCATGGTGCATGAGTCTTTCAGAAATTGAGACAAACCCCTGTGCTTTGCTCTTCTGTCATTTCTGGGTACCGGGAGGAGAAATGTCATAGCACTGCCCCATCAATGCATGCACGTGATTCCTGCCCAACATCCCTTCCCCTCTATCTTGCCTTACAGGGTATCGCTGCTTGCTCCAAAGACAGCCACATTCCTTAAGCACCTCCAAGTCCCTCCCCCAGCCCTCACCTGCTTCTTGGAGACCATAATCAGTGAAGGAAAAATTAAGTCAACGTTCCCAGCACCTTCTCCTCCCTAAAGCCCCTCATCGCACACACGTGCAGCTAGAAAGCCCATTCTGGCTCTAACCCATCACAGGCCTTTCCATTCCAGGGAAACTGTGATGTTGCCATGGAAACAACCAGTGAGGTGTTTCTCTGGCTGAGACCCAGGCTGTGACGACCCACAGCCCACACTGCAAAGTATTCACTGCTGGCATGCAAGGACCCCCTTGACATCTCTCACCAACCCACAGTAGGCCCCCCTGCCTCAATGGGGTTGTTAGCAGCACAGTGTGTGTGTGTGTGTGTTTGTGTGTGTGTTTGTGTATACATACATATAAGTGTGTTTGTATGTGAGAGGGAGAGACAGGTTTGATTTTTTTTTCTCTTTAGTCTAACCCCTCCCAGCATACAAAAGACACATTCTTGAAACAAGAAAAAAAAATGTATTTTCCCCTTGCATTCCAGATGCCTGAGCTAAGCGGAGGAATGAATGGTTTGGGGAAAATCTCACACAGGAATAAATTTACAAGGGACAGCTGAGTGGATAAATTTGGTCCCCTGAGAGGGGCATTACGAGGCCTTTGGCAGGAGGCTGGCCTCTTATGCAGAGCAGTCTAAAACAAAAAGAGGAGCAAGAGGGGGGAAGCTTTCAAAAGCACCCCCAAAATACAGCCTTTGGAGTTCCTTGGGGTTTTCTCTGGCTGCTAGAATGTAAAGACAAGAAGAGGCCCATTAACAAAAGCTAAAGCCTTTCTAGATGGCTGCTCACAGCCACCCCAGGTTTGCCTAGATGCCGCGCTTGCTCAGGTGAGCACTCACAGATCGCCTTTATTTTCTGAGGTCACCTAACACCTACATTCTCCAGGATAAAAGTGAGATTTGGCCCAGTGAGGATTTGGCAAACAGCCAGTGCTGTCCTCGTCAGTGTCTCCTTCAGATGAAAAGACAAGAAGACACACCTGATGGGCATGAGGTTGGGCACAGAGCCAAGCGCCACACAGCCTGGGATTGGGGACACATTGTTCCTGGGATTCTGCTCAGGACATGCGGTATCAGATTCTGTGGTTTCCATCGTTGTTTTCTGCAATGATTAAGAGCTTGGTTAAGCCAGAATACTTTGGGACCACTCCCCCCTTAGGAGTGTTCAGCTCCTGTTTCTCCCTTCTGCCTCTTCAACACGTCCTTCACTCACCACCCGTGACCAGTAGCTAGAATTAGGAGAATCCCTTGGCTCATTTGGAGTTCTGAAACTCATTGAACCCGTATCCCCTCAATTTCTCTAGAAGGCAAAATTTAGTACTTCTGCAGCTGGTAAAGACCCTTCTAGCCCTTGTGACAGCTTTTCCCAGGCTCTTTCAACCCCAGGAGAGCCTGAGACTTGACATCCAGCCAGCCAGGCAGGCTCCTCTGGGAGAACCAAGCTGTCATTTGTGGGCCACCAAACATGTCCACATCTCAGGCTATGTGCTGTGCTGAGTGAGCTACACTGACCCTTTGTCACCAATGTTCATACTTCTGAAGTCATTGTCAGCCACTGAGTAGTACCAAGGCTTCCCAGCTCCATCCCATGTAGAGATGTAGAGAGACAAGTGAGGTGATCATTTCCTGTGCCAAGATGCTCATGGTCTGTTAATCAGATATAGTTACTAGTTACGGAGTACCCATTGCATTTCAATCTTTATTTTTTTCTTAACTAAGTAATTCCCTGGACTGTTTTTTTTGTTTTTTTATTTTGTTTCTGTTTTTTGTATTTTATATGGTGATTGAACACAGGAGAAGAATCAAATGATTTGCCCAAAGAAAAATACTGGGTCTACTAATTTGCAGCTATCTTCCCGGCTAATTAGCCTCTCAGAGCCTCAGTTTCCTCACTTTAATGACAGGTAACATGCCCCCTCTAAATTGCCATGAAGACTCAGTGAAATGAGGTTTGCAAGGTCCTCAACACAAAACCCAGCATAGCCTGCCAATCATGAGCTAAGGGACTGCCCTATCTGAAGAGGGCGGGAGGGAGCCACCATCTATAGCTAGCAACCCTGGAGAATAATCCTCCACCCTCCCTCCCTGCTCAGAAAGGAGTGTGAGAGAAGGTGGGTGTCTGCAATGTTCTTGCCCTCTAGACCCTGGAGGCTGCCCCTCCAGGAACCACTCAGCTGTAACTCTGACACATTTTCTTCCAGGGGACAGAACTGTCCAGTTCTCATTTACTTAGCTTCCCTAAAAGCCGAAATGTTATACTGGATTCAGAAAAAAAAAAAATGAAGTCCAAGTTTGCCTGTTTATAATTTACCTCTGTTGAGCTTCTGTCCTTGAGATGCCAGTTGCTCAGCCTCAGCCTATTCCCCTATAAAACTGACATACGGTAGTTTCAGTGATGCTAGGTCATAAACTAAGAAAAAACTAGGAAGTATGTAATTGAAAAATACTCACTGCGGATGATATTATTCCCAAAATGTTTCATGATTACAAAATTGCATAAATGTAAAGCATCGCATGCTAGCCTCCCATTTTATCAGATGTCGTAGGCACTAATTCTGCCACTGTGCAAAACAAACACACACACACACACACACACACACACACACACACACACACACACACACACACATGCAGAGCTTGGCCCCACTTAAATCTGGCAATATTTATAACCCATGGTCAGAGTACACAACCTGAAGACGAGAGTGAACTGTCAGTAACCCTCTAATTCTAGACTCACAGGCTGGGGTATCTGTTAGGTGGGCTGGCTGTGAGCATCCTCCTTTACTGATGCACACAGCAGTCACTACAATCCTGGGGAGGCACAAGCATGAGCCATTATTATGTGGAAGAGAAAGTGAGTCAGGGCTAGGGCTGGTGCTGGTGTTCTCTGGCTGTGCCATGGCCTACCAGCATATATTGCATAAGCACTTTCTAGCGATTGACAGCAACGGCCTCACCAGGCCTAAATGAAATGCGTATTTGAAAGAATTAAGCAATATTGCAAAGGGAATTCAGTGATGTTTTTCTAGTTTGTGTGTGTGTGTTATTTCTTTAGAAACAGCAGGGCTCATTTCCATCCAGGAAATTTTGGCTTTCAGAAGTGCTCAACATTGAAACAAGAGAATAATCCAAGAAGAAAATGATGGCCTTTCTAAAGGGCGTGGGTAACGGCCACAGAAATGATGATGGCTAGAAATCCTATTTCCATTTGAGCCAAAAGGAAAGGACATCATTGGGAGGTTCTGATCCAACCAGCACAGTAATCACTGGCGTTTCTAGGAGCCCAGAACTGCACAAAAGGGGACCAGGCAGCTTACTCACATCCTCTCATTTAATTCTATTGACAATTGTCTGAAGCAGTTATTACTGCTGTTGTTGTTGTTGTTTACAAAAGGAAAAACTGGTGTTCAGAGAGACTAAGCAATTTTCCCAGCATTGCACAGCTAGCACCAGGCAGGAATAAGACACAAAGCACATTGGAGTGGCTCGCTCCAGCCTATAGACAAGGCTACTCCAAGCTATTCTAATGACATCGGTCTATAGTATCCATCCTTGTTCTCAGGGTATGGGAGAAAGTACTGACTGTCCTCCTGTACCTCTTCATCCCCCAAACTTCTCCTTTTATTAGACACAGAAGTTAGCTGGACATGTTTAACTCAGAATAAAGACACACTTTCTAGCTGCTCTATGACTCCATGTAGCCAGATAACCAAATACTGGCTCATGAGATATGGGTTGAGGCAGGGTGTTCAATTTCTATGAAGTGTTCTTAAGGAGAAAACTTGTGCCTTTCCCTCTTCCTTCCTCCTTTTTTTTTTTTTAGTTGGCTAGTATGCAGATATGATCACACACACACACACACACACACACACACACACACACACACACACACGAAGTCACCAATCACGGAATTACAAGAGAGAAATATCCTGATTATGGCAGACATGTCCTCTAGGGATGTGCTCACCGATGAGGTATGAATGCTGCCATCATGACCTTGGTCTCCTATCCCAATATTTCACACGAGAGACAAATGACTCTTTATCTAGGCACTATTATTTGAAGGTTTCTGTTGCTCCTCTGGGTAAAATCCTATCTACTGCACAAAACGCATCTACTCTTTGCCCAATCTCTCCTGCTTTTATTCATAACCTTTCATGCATTTTCTACTTTTTCTTATACAGTTTCACCCAAATGAATTCAGTTAGCAACCTCAAAGAAGGCAAGTGCGGGCTAAAGTTTAGAACCACGTCCTGAGAGGCCATGTTCTCAGACCTGACTTACGGAGAGGGAATGGCTCAAGCCCAGTTCTCCTTGCCCAGTCAGCCTCCCTGACCAGCTATGACGCAAGAGGTAAGTCTTGCCAACAATATCGCCTTCCCAAGAAAGTAAGTCCAAGTCACCCTGCTCCCCTGGATCCTCTCCTGCCATCATTCTCACAAAGTCTGATGTACGTGATCTAACCGTCATGGAACATCTGTCTCCAGCCCCACCCAGAAGTACAAGATTCCAGGAAAGACCAGGCCAGACTGCACTGGACTTTCCCCTCCTGTGTGTCATCTTTGCTTATCTCCCAGGACAACTCCAATTGAGTCTGGCTGCAAGGAGAAGTGACTCTAACTCTTCCCATGGAAATGCTTCAGTGAATTCCACAGTGGATGGAACCTTAGAGTCCCTTGGTTATTGCATCCTAGAGCTGGAGAAAGCAGAGGTCAGAGTATAAAAAAAAAAGAAAGAAAGAAAAGAAAAGAAAAGAAAAGATGATCTTAGAACTGAAGAAGCCAGCCAGACTAAGGCCAAGCAGACAAGCAGATTGCTTTTGGATGACAGAGACAACTGGAAATCGCAGCACAGTTAGGCAGCTCCTTTGGCATGTCCAGCCCTGGCAGAGTCACGTGCATTAGACTAGTTCACTGGCAACACCTGCGAGATAGGCTCAAAGACACACAGTTTTGCGCACTTCACAAGCTACTATAGTGCCGAGTCGGGATTGAAGCCCAGGGTTATTGGTTTCTTGAACCTGGACTGCTTTTATTTGCAGCACTGTGCGAGCAGCTCATTGCTTGCCAAAAGCAATAGTATGTCAGGATTCCCTCTCTCATAACTAAGCCAATCTAGACACTTTGGAAACTGAGATTTGTCATCAGTCTTGATCACCGTGGTGCTGTCCTTGGGAGGTCCCCTGGGGCCTTGATCTTTGCAAGATAGGAATCTAGTATCTGAACCCAGAAAGAAAGCAGAGTTTCACTTTAGTCCACAAGCAACAACCTCAACAATCACTTTCAAGGTTCGCACTGAAGCTCCGTGTTTACTCCTTCTCTGGTTTCCTCAGCCATTCAAGTAGTTATTAAATCAAATAAATGTGTACCTGGTACAGAGAGACAAAATGTTAAGAACGAATTCGAGCTGGGCTTCGTGGGGGGATACGCACAGTTCCAGCTACATCCCCAAGAGCCTGTTATTGACCTAGGGCCACAGGAAGCACAATAGTAACAGTTAGGCAGATGCTGAGGCAGGAGAATTACCATGAATATAAAGCCAGTCGGGGCTACACTATAAGACTTTTTAACCTAAAAACAAAACAAAACAATGAAAAAGGGAGAGGGAGGAGAAAAGGAGGAGGAAAAAGGGAGGAGAAGGAAGAGATTTTTAACAGGAGACATTAATTGTGCAAATAATTCCACAAATAATTTTTAGTAACAATTGTGTTAGGTGCCATGAAGGAAAAGCCCATGGTCCCTCAGGGGGTTATCAAGAAGGGAGAATATCTGAAGATGAGATGAAATGTGGGGGAGGGTTTTGAGATGGTAAGAAGCTTTGGAATTTCAAGGAGCTGAAAAAGAAAACGCAACAGAATGCTAAAGACTATGAACTGGATTGTTCAACACCTCTCAGAGTGGACTCGATCCTAAGAAGAAGGACATACCACTGGGAAGGTTTACACAATGTGGTGTGTGCTAGTGAGTGGTCACTTTTGATGCTGAAGGCGGATGCCATCACAGTGCTGACAGAGGCCTCAAGGACGCTACTGTAGTTTTACAATTAGGAGATACAACACTTGGACACAAGAGGAGGCTGCGAAGAAAGAAAAGGTGGTATAATTTCAGTGGTGGGTGGAATAGGCATGAGCCACAGGCGTGAGCACAGAGCTCAAAGGTGCTCTTTTGTTGAAACTTACCAAAAACTTGACTTCTCTACACTCATTTGGAGACATAAGTTTGACTGGCAGTACCCTTCGCTCTGCTTCCTGATCAGCTACAGATGTAAACAAGCACCTCTGCCACAGTGGCAAACCATTGAGCTGCCAAGCCTTTGCAGCCACAACACTGTAAGCTGCAGTAAACCTTTCTTCCCCAAGGCTGCTTTTGTTGGTGCTTATTCACAACTAGAAAAGTAACTAGTTCATGTTTCATGATCGAAGAGTATGGCGAGCGTTCTAATGTGGCTACATTTAACCAAAGTGGGAACTACTGCTCAATGAACGTAACATTTCAGCCTGTAAGACAGGCTCTAGACCCGTGGTTTTCAACCTTCCCAATGCTACGACCCTTTAATACTGTGCCTCTTGTTGTGGTGACCCGCAGCCATAACATTATTTTTATTGCTACTTCATAGCTGTAATTTTACTACTGGTATGAGTCATAATGTAAATAGCTGTGTTTTCTGATGGTCTTAGTCGACCACTGTGAAAGGGTCGTTCAATCCTCACAGGTTGAGAACCACTGCTCTGGATATATAGTAAAATGTTGTGCTTATGGTTGCCAACATTGAATGGCACATGCGAACCTCTGTTGAAAGAGTAGACCTCACGTCAAGCGCTCTTCAGTAAGTACGTTAGTATAAAGCTGGGCACGGTATCACAGGTCTATAATCCCAACACCTAGCAGACCAACAGCAGGAGGCCTGGGGTTCCAGGCCAACCAGAGATAAATAAGGATGCCCTGTTTCAAAAAGCACATATTATTTAACTTATTTTAATTTTAATGCTCTTCAGAGATTCTGGTTTTCCTGAAGATAAGCTAATGGGTGAGACCACTTCACTCCTTCAGGCATTAACCTCTGAGGATTAGAAGAATTAGATATTCTGTGTGTGTGTGTGTGTGTGTGTGTGTGTGTGTTGTAAAATATCATAGTTAGAGCTTCTATTACTGTGCTAAAGCATGTTTTATTTCACTTACACTTCCAGACAGTAGTTCATCACCGAGGGAAGTCAGGGCAGGAACTCGTACAGGGAAGAAACCTGGAGGCAGAAACTGGTCAGAGGCCATGGAAGAGCGCTGCTTAGTGTCTTGCTCCTCCTGCCTTACTCAGCCTGCTATATTATAGCACCTAGGGCTGTCTTTCCAGCGGTGGCACTGCCTAAAGTGAGCTGGACCATCCCACATCAATCATCAAGCAAAAAAAAAAATGTTCCACAAGCCAATCTGGTGGAGGTGTTCTGCCAACTGAGGTTCCTACTTCTAAAATGTCTCTAGCTTTTGTCAAGTGGATATAAAATTACTCTGCACAAAAACAGTGGCTCAAACTGTGCACTTTTCATGAACAGAGCAACATACAACTGACTTGAGTGAAAGCCACTTCAATACAGGAGTAACAATGGGAGTGAGAACTTGGTGTAGAGACAGCATTTTTTATAGTTTTGGTCGTGAGCCTAGCCTTTAATGGCTGGGCCATCTCTTCAGCCTGAGACAGCATTTTTAACCTCCCCCTTTTATTCTGTGCTTATCCTGGTGTACCTTTATCTCACAAGCCACTTAGGTTAATTTTTGCCTTGGTTCCACAAAAGGAAGTGTCAGAAACTTAAAACCAAAATTTCTGGCTCTTATCCAGTCCCAAGACCAAGAGAATGAGTGATGGAGTCAAGGCACAAGCAATTTGTTAGGAATTGGGTCAATCTTTAAGAAAAATATTTTGTGGCATTATTTTCTTTTTGTTGTATGTTACCTTGGAGTTGACTGCAGGGCTATGAAAATAGATGTTTTTGATGCCAAGAGAGCTGGGCAAGCCAAGGGAAAACAAGAGTTGCCAATTTGAGAAGTGATGGAACAACAACAACAACAAAAAATGACACAGTCAAGACTGGAGACTGATGAATAGGAGGGCCAGTGACATGTGACTCAAGGCAAGCTTGCTTTGGATTCCAGAACATGAGAAACCCACGGGAATGCTGGTGCTACACAAGACGAGTCACTATGGATGCAGAGCATGGGTTTTAACCACTGGGGCCCAGCCTTGGTACTTTTTCCATCTGCTCTATAAAACATCGAACTTTCTCTAGGGCCCTCCTTATTGTAGTTTATCCTAGACAACACTGTTATTCTGCAGTATTTGGACCCAACCAACCTCAGATCAGATGAAGTGTGACAAACTATCACTAGAGGGTAGACACGTGTGCTCTTCAGGCCTGGAAGACACATAGGGCCTTGTTCTATTGCCTGTGTATCATACCCCACAGGAAGGGCGTGGGTTGGTCAATCCTCACCCAGCCATTGAGTCACTCATTCTTGCCCAACTTCTGACCTAGAAGGATATGCTTTTGCTAAGCTCCCTGAGTGCAGGTTCTCTTCTCATTGCCTTAATTTTATCCTCTACAGGAGCCCAGAACCACAGCCATGCCCAGAAGTAGGTCCTCAATGCCTACTTCTTACTCTTTCGTTTGACAGACAGCAGTGTTTGGACCTTCCCACTTATGCCAAAAGTGTGTGCAATGCAGAAGGACCGTGAATGAGGCCAGGCACTCAATATATTAACTGCGTAACATCTCTGGACCAACCTTTGCCCTCATTCACTCATCTAAACACCAAGGGTGGCTAATGGGCTTTGACATGCCAACCCTGATTTAATGTAGAATAGGACATCAAACTAAACTGCCTATGCATCTGGATCCCCCATATCAGTGTTCATTCATGCAAATCTTTGTATGGCAAAACAATTGTAGATTTTGTGACTATTTTTAATCTCTCATATTTGACCATTCTAGGTACATGTTGGTGCTTGAGAAAGTGGGTAAGCAGAATACAAACAAGACAATTCCCTAGAGTGTCAGGCAACAAGAAACGTGATGTTTGGGGACCAACTCAGTTCGTTTGTGCCTTCATTTCAGCTAAAACTCTTCCGTTCCCACATGTCCCAAGGATGAAGCTCTCCAGCCCCCTGTGGGGCCTGCTGAGCTATTTTCATGGTTGCTAAGCAATGTCAATCACACTTCACGCCTGATGAGCTCATGGCTATGCTGTGGGTGATCTGGATTAGGTTTATAATAACCAGAATGAAGGGAGGAGGCGGGTAAAGGTGTGTGCACAAATAGCACACATGAAAAGTGACAGTGTGATGAAGGATGACGCTAATAGGAGCCCTAGAGCCCTGGGAAGTAACAATCAGACCATTTTTAGCATCTTGTCTATGCCAGGTATTAGGGCAGGCACTCTGGCATCTGTGTGTTCATTTAACTGGGAATGACATATGCTAAGCAGCAGCAGCCACGTGACAGCGATGCCTGTCATCTTGTTCACTGTTGCGTTCACCTCACACAAGGCCTAGTGCAAAGTAAGATCTGAGAAATTATTATTGAAAGGCATGAGTCACCATGCTGAAAAGCAGGAAAGAATCTCAGCTGTCATCTAGCCTGGCTCTCTCGTTTATACCCAAGGCCCATTGGAGAAATTCTTACAAATACCTCAACCTATACTTCATACACGTCACTTGTGTTTTAGAAGGACGCACCCACCAAGGCCACACAGAAGAGCTGAGCATGGTGGAAGGTGGGACTGTCCCAACCCTCCCCTCCCCATTATACAGGGCACCAACCAGAAGAGAGAAAGGAAGAATCAAGTCCAACTGCAGAGATTCACCAGAGCCCTTTGCTTCCAAAATGTCCATATCCCAAGACCTGAACAGTGGTCGCACGAGGATCTGCATCTTTCTCCTCTGGCTTTTATCCCAGACTACCCTTGGGAAGGCAGTATCAGTCCCCTCCCTAACACAGTGTTCCTTTCCAAGAGTCTGCCACACCTGTCTCCCAGCCACCAGTTCCTCCATAGGCTCATCACCACCACACACATTCACCCAGTCTTGAGCTCCAAATCTTTTCTTTGCCTGCTGCTCCTACCAGGCCTTTGAACCATCCACACTCACCTAAACAGAACCACCTGCCAGCCTTTGGCAAGAACCCAGGAAACCAGGAAGCTGCTGTAGGGAAATAGAGAGTAAGAGAGACAGGGACATAGAACCATAGAACTCAGAGCTAGGAACGGCAGCATCCTGCTGTGATCCCTATACTCAGGAGGATGAGGCAGGAGAATCATTAATTATAGGTCAGGGTAGGATACATAATGAGTTCCAGACTAGCCTGGGCTACATAGCAAACAAACAAAAACAAACCTAGAGATCACAGATGGAAATACTTCAGTCATCAATGCTCATTTAAGGAACTGTCTGACTCAATGGCCTGCTATGATTTTTAGGAAAACTGTCTTAAACCAGCATAGTCCAAGGAAACCACCCACACAAACAGAGGAGCTCTACTGAGAAGCTGCTACTTCTTGCCAACTGCCACAGAGCTTTCTCTGAAAATGGCTTACACATAGTCTTCCCCTTCCCCATCCCCCACACTCCGCTTTGTACTTCAGAAATACCAGGAGCGGTCCTGGTCTCAACATGCACCTCCCATCACCATCAATATTTGCCTTAGAGTGCTATCTCTCCAGTTATTTACTGTTCCAGTATCCATGACTTTCATGAAAACTTCTCAAGAAAGTCAAGCTCCAAGAGTGCTTCATAGGTCATGTACATAATACATTATAATCTTCATACATCTGGAATGTGCCTCCATTTTCAGATATATGACTTCTGACACTCTCTCCCTCTAAAGGCATGTGTGGTAATGATAGCTTTTGATGAACAAAGATTTTGTTTTTTGGGTTTGGGTTTTTTTTGACATTTTTTACTAATTTATTCATATTACATCTCGATTGTTAGCCCTTCCCCTGTTTCCTCCTATTCCTCCCTCCCTCCCACTTCCCCCCTTCTCCCCTCCCCTATGTCTGTGATTGAGGGAGACCTCCTCCCCCTATATATGCTCTTAGAATATCGAGTCTCTTCTTGGTAACTTGCTATCCTTCCTCTGAGTGCCGCCAGGCCTCCCCATCCAGGGGACGTGGTCAGAAAAGGGACACCAGAGTTCGTGTGAGAGTCAGATCTCACTCTCCACTCAGTGGTGGAGAATATCCTGTTTGTCCGCTAGGTCTTGGTAGGGGTTCGAAGTTTACTGCCTATATTCTCCTTGGCTGGTGCCTTAGTTTGAGGAGGACCCCAGGACCCAGATCTGTCTGTCATAAAGTTCTTGTAGGTTTCCAGGACCCTGTGGATCCTACTATTTCCCCATTCTTCCATGCTACTCTCGCCTAAAGTCTCAATGGGATGTCCTCTCCTCTGACCTACTTTCTTGGTAAGTAAAGTTTTTCATGGTACGTATCCCTTGGACTAGTATTTTGATATAAGTGAGTATATACCATTTGTCTCTTTTTGCTTCTGGGTGAACTCACTCATTATGATAATTTCTAGATCAATCCATTTGTCCACAAATTTCAGGAATTTCTTGTTTTTAATAGCTGAGTAGTATTCCATAGTATAAATGTACCACAGTTTCTTTATCCATTCTTCTACTGAGGGACACTTAGGCTGTTTCCATGTTCTGGCTATTATGTATAAAGCAGCTATGAACATGGTTGAGCATATGTCCCTGTTGTGTGGTAGGACATTTTCTGAGTATATTCCAAGGAGTGGGATAGCTGGGTCTTGAGGAAGCCCTATTCCCATTTTTCTGAGAAAGCGCCAGATAGCTTTCCAAAGTGGTTGTACTAGTTTGCATTGCCTGGTCTGGTTTTGTTGTTTATTGTGAAGTAGGCACATGCTAGGCAAGTTCAGTAGCATTTATCTACAAACTCATACCCTGTATACAAATGTCTTAATTTTTTATCATATTCTACTTATTTTTTCTTTTATTGCCTGTGCTCTTTGTATCATACTTCATAGTATCATTGCCAAGTCCAACATCATAAAGTTTTTTGACTCTTACATCTTTCTAGGACTTTTATGGTTTAAGCCCTTACATTTAAGTCTTTGATGCATTTCAAGTTATTTTTGTATACAGTATGAGGTAAAGGCCCAGGTGCATTCTTTTCATATACATATCCCCAGTTACACTTGTTGACATGTCTGTCCTCTTCCCACTGAGTGGTCTTGACACGCTTGTTTAAAATTATTGGCTGTGTCTAATAGTTTCTTTCTGGACTCTTCTGTTTCCCTATATGACCGTACCCATGCCAGTTGCACAGTGTCTTTATCAGTGTAGCTTTGTAGTGAGTTTTGGAATAAAAATGTGTAAGTCCTCCAACTCATTCTTTTTCAAGATTATTTTAGCTATTTCAGAAGCTTTTAAAATTCATATGGATGGATTTTAAGATCATTTATGCATTTTCCCAGATAATAATTAACATTTTTTGTAACAATTGTATTGAATAAATGGATAATTTTGAGCGATTCCTGGGGTTCCTGGAGACTTTGAGCACCTTTCCCTAAAGCTATATGTACTAGTCAGCTTCCTGTAGTTGTGAGAAAACATGTGAGAAAAATGATGTAAAGAGGTGATGATTGATTGGCTTATAGCTTCAGCTGTTGTTTATCTGTGGCTGCTTGGCCACATCACTATGGTTCTATGTCAACTCTGGGCATCCCAGCAAGGTAAGTGAGGCAAAGCAAAGGTGCTCATCTCATGGAAGTCAAGAGGCAGAGAGGATGAGGCAGAAAAGAGATAGGGATGAGATATGGTCATATGGCCAAAGAGCTACTGCCTTAAACTGGTGCCCACCTCCTAAATGTCCATCACCTCCCAATAATCCATTGAACTATGAATCCATCATTGGATTAATCCACTGGTGAAATCAAGCCTTAATAATCCAATCACTCCCAAAAGCCCACCAGATAGCAACCAAGCCATTGGCACTTGGCCTTCAAGCCATAACACTGCTTAACTTGCCAGTAGCTTTATTTATTATTATTTAACTGAATTATACACATCTTACCATGAGTACTATGGCTCCCATCTTTTCTATCTCCTCAAGCCATAAACAAAGAGTTAAATACTTGTTTCTCTAACTATATATTTTAACAGGGAAAACTAGGAATACTGAATCACCATCTAAAAACATCCCTCCCAGAGCTAAGGTTTCTAATGCATTACTTAGAATTGACAAAGAAAACAGGAGATTTGTTTGGCATGTTTTTTGTTTTGTTTCTGTGTTTGTTTGTTTGGTTGGTTTTTTTTGTTTTGTTTTGTTGAAGACAGGCTCTTACTGTGTGAGCCTCGATGGCCTAGAATTCACTATGAAGACAAGGCTAGCCTAGAACTCATAGAGGTCTGTCTATCTCTGCCTCCCAAGTACTGGGATTAAAGGCATGTGCCACCATGCCCAGCTCACTACCTGACATAGTGAGAGAGAGAGAGGCTATAACTGTTTCTATCCACCATTTACTAAAAAGTTTTCTATATATCAAGTGCCAAGTTGTACATTCATTATCTCAATGTTGGAGACTGGTCAGGGCGTTCAACAAAGGAACTCGGTTTCCTCTTCAGTTCTTAAGTGACTAGGAGACCCTAGAGAAGCAGCCCAGGTGGGGAACCAGTGTCCTGCAAAATACAGTGACTAGCATTCTAGATGTACACAAAACCAATACACTTCTAGGTAGGAAGGCTGTTGTAAACGTACATTTGTTTTGAATTTAGGTTCTCCATTGTGCCCATCTTTAAACAACCACAGTGGAGCCCTTCTCATCAGAAGTTTGCAGATGAGAATCACCCAGGCACATGACAAAGAAAGCATGGGTACCTCAGCAAGCTCACCTACCAGGAAAGCTAGCGATGGATGCCGGAGTCAAGACTACAAACCTTTGTTTGCTGTGGCTCAGACCCTGTTCTAAGCCCTCCAGGAAGAGTGGAAATTGCTGGCGGGGTGTTGACAAGTTAATTATGACCCTACATGGTCTGCGGTGACTGTGGGGTTGCCCAAACGAATTGTGTGGTACCAGATGTAGCACTGAGTGACATGCCAGGAGCATCAGACTTTAGGACTGGGCTGAGCCGCTGACACAGCAACCAACCACTAAGGTTAAACAGTGGTTTCCTTTGGAATTAGCTGGCATCACATAGACCAAACAATTGACTGGTTGACTAAGTTTTTACTTTTCCATGAAGTTTTGATTCCTGTGTGACGTAGGTGTTGATATCCTACTAGGAGGAGGGTGACCACTCTGGACAGTGAGCTCTGGCGAGCCACAAAACCCGAGCTTCCTGACACTGCTATTAGCTCTTTGTCATGTCTCCATTCCATGGGCCACCTGTTCCTGTCTGATTTCCCTGTTCCCAGCCAGCATTTCCTGACACACAGTCTGCCAGGCCTATGCTGTGTAGCCCTTCAGTCCTGAGAACATTGTGTGTTCTGTTTATTTAGTCTGATCCCCATATAAATCAGATCACTTGGCGCTAGGACAAGCTCACATCTGATCACAGACTAGCCAAAACTAAGGCCAAGGGGCCAAGTATGTGCAACGCACACCAGAGTGCCTAGAACATGGATGCACGTTACCAAGCTCACCAGCAGGAAGGAGCTTAAAATGGGTGTGCCAATCACGTGGGTCTCTAGTTTCATTCTCAATAAGCAAAGCAACATTTACGTACTTCAGGGTTAATTTGAACTGCTTATTTTTTCCCAGTGGTGTACATCATAATCCTTCAGTGGCTTCTTCCTGCCAAGAGGATGAAGGGCAAACTCCTTCCTTCAGCTATCAAGGACTTCCAATGTGCTGCTTTCTCCCTGTCCTCACAAGCCTAGCTGGCTGCATACCTCACTACCCTTCAACAAGTCTTTATATCTCTGCTGGTGAAGTTCTCCAACTGAGTGAGTCCCTGACCCCAGCCATATTCCTTACTACCACCAAGTTCCCACTAATGTCATATCCTGGGCCAACTCTCTGGGGATCTGAGAAGATTTTTGTCAACCACCTCAGTTATGGGTGATCAATGCCGTGCCCTATATGGATTCCAAGATCTCTTTTCCTTTAGGGTAAGTGTAAGGGGTTGACTAGCATGCCCCAAATCCATATATACACATTCTAAACCTTAATATCTCTAAATATAACTTTATTTGGAAATAGATCATCGAAGACTTAGTTAAGATGAGGTCATACTAGAGTTGGGTGGGCCCCTAATCCAATATAGCTGAATTCTTATAAAAATAGGAAATGTAGTCATAGACATGGATGGAGAGAGAGAGAGACAGAGACAGAGACACAGAGAGACAGAGACAGAGACAGAGACACAGAGAGAGACAGAGAGAGAGATAGAGACAGAGGCAGAGAGAGGAGGGAGGGAAGGAGGGAGAAGGGGAGGAAGAGGAGATACTAAGGTGAAAACAAAGATAAAAAGAAACCAAGAAAACCCCAACTATCACTAAGATGCTAGAAAGGGAGCCCAGCATGAACTCTGCCACAGCACTCAGAAAGAAGCAGCCATGTGCACACCTTGACCTTGGGCTTCCGCCTCTAGAACCACAAGACAGTGACTCCTGTCCTTTAAGCCATCCAGTTCCTGTGCTTTGTAGTGGAAGCCTAAGAGTGCTGGCACTTGTTCTTTGTGAAACTTAGATTTAACAACCATTAGTTTGGATGTTAAGTGTCCTCCAAAAGGCTCAAATGTTAAAAAATAAACTCAAGACCAGTTTGGTGCTATGAGGACACAGTGTAATCTTTATAAGGAAAGGGGATAGTGGGAGGTCCTCGGGTCACTGTGATGGGGAACATTCCCTTAAAGCAGACAGTGTGTTCCTTTCCTCTTCCCCTTGGCCTTCTAGCCATAAGGTGAATAGTTTGCAAGCACCACACCCAGCCTCTTACAAGTTTTTCATTTATTTATTTATTTAATCACTTTACAACCTAATACCAGTCTCCTCACCTCTCTATTCCCAGTCCCACTCTCACATCCTCTTCTCCTATTCCTCCTCCTTCTTCTTCTCAGAAAAAGGAAGATCCCCAAGGAGTTCCAACCCACCCTGTCACCTCAAGTCACAGCAGGGATGAACTCATCCTCTCCCACTGAGGACAAACAAGGCAGCCCAGAGAGGGGAGCAGGATTCAAAGGCAGGCAACAGAATCAGAGAAAGCCTCTATTCCCAATTGTTAGGGGACCCACATAATGACCCAGCTGCACATCTGCTACATGTGTGTGGGGTCTAGGTCCAGCCCATCCATGCTCTTTGCTTGGTGATTCAGTCTGTGTGAGCCCGCATGGGTCCAGCTTAGTTTACTCTGTAGGTCTTCTTGTGGTGCCCTTGACCTCTCTGGCTCCTCCAATCCTCTGTCACAGTTTTCCAAATGACTCAGAAGTTAAGAGCCTCTTACAACTTTCAATATTGTTTTCTTTGCTTTAAATTGTCAACATCTTGACTATAGTATGTCATGGAACATTTTTCCTATGGTCATGCTCCTTGCATTCAATGACCATTTATTTCTTCAAATTTGAGAAAATTTCTGAAACACTATATCAACTTGATTCTTTATGCCTTTACTTGTTATTCCAGCCCTTTCTTTTATTCTATGGATTTTTATAGCTTGTCTCTTAGTTAGATTCCAGAGTTCTTAGATATTAAAACCATGTGTCACTATTAGTGTTTGATTGTAATATTTCCTCAACCTTGTCCTTCAACCTTGATATTCTGTCTTCTGCTTGGTTAGCATATTAGTGAGACATTCCACTGTTTCTTACACTCACACACACACACACACAAACACACACACACATGCAAGCATGCATACTGAGTTCAGTGAGTTTTTAATTTAATTTTCATTTGTTGATTTTATTTTAAAACTTGATTTTCTTACTTATATTTTTTTCATATCTTACTTTTTCATATCTTCTATGGTTACTTTTATGACCATATTCTCAATTTTTTCCTTATATTTTGTTGGCCTTCTTTTTCTATGTTGATGGTTTTCCTCTCCAAGGCCTGGATTGAATTCATTTGGGTTTTTTTGTTTGTTTGTTTGTTTGTTTGTTTGCACTTTCTTTGAGGTCATTGATCATTTTACTAGTAAAATGTTCTTCAGGCCTTTGGCCATGTCAATATCTTTGTATTTGGTAGCTAAGGAGTTTTGATTTTTTGAAGGAGTCATGTTGTCTTGTTTTCTCATATTTATTATGAGTTTGTGATGTTATTTGCACACTGGTTGGCTTAGGTATCTCTTCTTACTTTATCTGTGGATTTTCCTACTGAGGAGCATATTCTTATTTATTGGCTTCTTTTAAAAAGTTCATATGATGTATTTTATCATATTCTTTCTTCTCCTCCAATTCCTCCAAGGTCCTCCCCACCTTTGTACCTTCCCAACTTCATCTTCTTAATCTCTTTCTCAAAAAAAAAAAAAATCCACAAAATTAAAGAGAGAGAAGAAGAAGAAGAAGAACAGGAACAAGAACAAGAAAAAAAAGAAGAAGACAAAAACACCAGCCTACCCACCCACCCCTCAAAAATAATAAAACACACAGAAAATATGGGGTCTGTCTTATGTTGGCAACTGTTCCTCAGCTAAGGCTTCTGCCACCTACACTGCAAGGCTGCTACTCCACACAAGTACTTCCAAGGCTGTCTCTTGCCCAGGGCTGCAGTGGATAAAATCCAGAGTCTCTGTCATATGATTACTGAACACCCTCAGTTTCTCAGAGCATCTTAGCTTCAAACAATAGACTGGCTCTCGAGATAGTGTCTAGTCCCTTCCCTCTCAGCCACAGAGAAGGACAAAATTGAATTCCTGTCCACTACTGATCCCTCCACCAAACCAATCTTTATCTCACAAACACACACACACACACACACACACACACACACACACACACACACACCTGGTTTCCAGGGTTACAGGGGCTGTGCACTTGTCTTGCAGGTAAAACTCCCAGTGTCTTTCCCCAAGGGCCACCTGGCTGACCTTTGGGGAGAGTCTTCTGCTCCACCTCCACTCATGATTCCCATGAGTGATATCTGTCCCTAGTTCTCAGGTATTTATCCTTTTCTGTCTTTATGAATTTCTAACACTCTTCTCCTTATCTTCTCTTTGAAATAGAGTCTGTTTTTTCTTATTATGATTCTTTTTCTTCACTGAGTCTCATGGAGGCAGCATATCATCTAGCATTTACTCTTGCATCCATTTTTATGTTTCTCTTTCATATATACATATATACATACATGCATATTCTTCCTAACATATATTTATATACATATGGATATATTATACATATACTTGTGAAGGAAATAGGATAGGAATGAGATACATACATACATACATACATACATACGTACATACATACATACATATCCTAAAATATAGAAGTAGATGACTAGACAATTGAGCTCAATAATTGGAGCTCATCTCCATTTTCATGGTTCCTCTGTGCTTTCCTACCAGCTTTTTATCCTGAAACATTTCCACCTAGAATTTTCCTAGTCTCCATTCCCTGGGATTTGAAGAGTTTAGAAAGCCAAAGTCAGTGCTTCTTCGAGGCTCCAGAGACCAGCAACACCCATAGTTACAAGGCCTTCTGCTCTTGGAAATGGGTCGGAATGAAGCCACTGAGACACTCCAGCTGTTTTCTTGGGCTCTCTTTATCCCTAGAAACATCTGCCTCTTAAAAAAAAAGAGTATTGAGTTTCACAATCATCTGCTTTTCTCAACACTCTAATGCCTACACATGTGACTCTGCTCATGTCTCTGTGAGGAGGGTGAGGGATCAGGAAAGAAACATTTAATCCTACATAATCCATTTACACCAGTCAAGAAGCTAAGAAAATGGCTAAGAAGAGACATTTACAAGTGAAGTTTCAAATAAAGATGATATTTGTACATTAAGCAGTACTGAGCAAGCCAAATAACAATAGTGAGAATGGGGAGGTATCTGCTTTCTACTTGCCCACCTACATAGCCAAAAAAATGTCAAAGATCTTCAGGTCAACAGCCTCCTTTGGGTTAATATTTCTAGTGTAAAATGACACAAAGTGTTTAGTATTTAGCTGAGTGATTCACCTTTTCTCTCCCTTCTGAAAGATTTAAACAAATAATGCAACATTTACACCATAGCCCAATAGTCACACACCTGGGCTCTTGAGAGATCAAGCAGGAGTTTGGACCCCATGTGACCTTAAATAAGTTATTCAACTTCTATGTGTGCTTTCCATCTTGCTATGTGGGTTAAATTTGCATGAATAACATGTTCATATTATATGTAAGACTAAGATGGCCACCTGTTATCAATATAAAGGTTATATTTATTAATTGGTTTCTGAGCTGGAGGGAAGAAGAGACCCACTGAGCTAATTCAGACAGCTGAAATTTATTTTTTTAGGATGGCTGAAACAGAGGCTCAGTGGTGGTGTTCCAGGTGACATAATGTGACTTTTCAGAAATTAAATACATGAAAATAAATTCCAATTTGGACCCCCAAATGTAGCTTGTGAGGACAGATATAGAGGTTATTTGCCACTGGGATATTCCTGTCCTGACAGCTCTGAGTGGCATATTCCATGAGTGAGCTGTAGCAAGAGCTTTCCCTCTTGAAAGCTATAAGCATGCTAAAAAAAGAGATCACTAAGTGTATATAAGAAAATGCTTTCTAAGCCAAAAGCTCAAATATAAGTAAGGGCAATGTTGGTCAACTTTGGAGGATAAAGGGCTAGGACTGCTTAATAAAGCAATGCAGACTGTTTTGTAGGAAATGGTGCTTCTGGCCATTGATCTGTGACACAGATAAGAACTGCTGTTCTGGATGCTCAGCTTCGGTCCATAACATAAAAAGCCCCGGGGCTCACTGATTTCACGCTATCAGCAAGAAAAACCTGGAAGATCTACACAATACTTTTCTTGGGCACATCAGGGAGTCAAGGCCACATGGTAGACTGAGTTGTTAGGGCCCCACTGAGTGAAGACACATGCTGTTTGGCTTTGTACGGAACATGGGAGGAAGCCACTGTTGCCACTGAAGCAGAAGAAAAGAGAAGTGCTAGAGTGCTAATGAATTCTCCAGTGCTGACTCTGGGCTGCTGTACTCATTTAGAAGTCTCAGTCAGTGCAATACCCATGAAAAGTCCAAGACATTTCTTCACAGCTCTTGAAAGGACAATTTTCAGCCTCATGAAGAAGAAACACACACAAAAAAACCAGGATAGCAGAGGAGCAGGAGGAAGAGGAGGAGGAGGAGGAGGAGGAGGAGGAGGAGGAGGAGGAGGAGGAGGAAAAAGAAGAAGAAGAAGAAGAAGAAGAAGAAGAAGAAGAAGAAGAAGAAGAAGAAGAAGAAGAAGAAACCTAAGTAATAAATGAGCTACTGGAGGTATCACTATTTCTTACCTCAAGTTTTACTGCAGAGCTTGAGTAATAAAAAACATCATGATGTTGGCACAAAACCAGACACATTGATCAGTGGAACTAAATTGAAGATGCATACATAAGTTCATACACCTATGGACACCTGATTTTTGATAAAGCCAGAAACACATACTGGAAAAAAGATAGCATCTTTAACAAATAGTTACACTGGATGTCTGCATATAGAAGAATGCAAGTAGATTCATACTTATCACCCTACACAAAACTCAACTCCAAATAAATCAAAGACCTCAACATAAAATCAGATATACTGAACATGAAAGAAGAGAAAGTGCGGAATAGCATTGAATGCTTCACACAGGAAAAGACTCTCTGAACTGAACACAGGTATTAAAATCAACAATTAATAAATGAACCCCATGAAACTGAAAAGCAGTTTGGCAAAAAAATACTATTATTAAGACAAAGTGGTATCCTACAGAACAGGATTTTTTTTAACCAACACACATCAAATAAACGGTTAATATCCAAAATATATAAAGAACTCCAAAAGCTAGATTTTTAAGAAAACAATACAATTAGAAAGTGTGGTACAGCTCTAAAGAGAGGATTCTCAAAAGAAGAAATTCAAATGTCTGAGAAACACTTAAAGAATTGCTCAGCACCTTTAGCCATCAGAAAAAGGAAATAAAGAATACTTTGAGATTCTATCTTACACATGTCAGAATGGCTAAGATCAATAAAACAATGACAGTTTATGCTGGCAAAGATGTGGAGCAAGAGGAACACTTGTCCACTGCTGGTTGGAATGCAAACGGGTACAGCCACTATAGTAATCAGTGTGGCAGTTCCTCAGGAAGATAGAATCACTCTACTTCAAGATCAAGCTATACCACCCTTGGACATTTACCCAAAGATACTTCTTCCTACCACAAGGACACTTATTCAACCATGTTTGTTGTTGCTCTATTCATACTAACCAGAAACTGGAAACAACCTGGATGTGCTCTGAACAAATGAGTGGATAAATAACGTGGTACATTTACACAATGGAATACTACTCAGCTGTTGTTTTTAAAAATGAAATCCTGAAATTCACAGGTAAATGGATAGAACTAGATGAAATCATCCTGAGTGAGGTAACCTAAACCCAGAAAAAAATATTGTATGTATTCACTTACCTGTACACATTAACTGTTGAGTCAACGATAAACAAGCTATAATCCATAGAACCACAGAGGCTAGGTATAGAGTAAGGGACTAGAGTGGGGGACAGATAGGTCTCCATAAGAAAGGGAAACAGAATGTATAGTTGTGGATAGACAAGATGGGGAGGGGCAGGAACTGTAACGGGAGGATCAAACAGGGTGGAGGGGGCAGATAGAAGGGGATGAGGGAGGGGATGTGGGAAGAGACAGCTAAAATTAAGGGCCATTTGAGGGGTATATGGAAACCTAAGACAGTAAAAGCTTTCTAAAATATATACATATATAAAATTGATATAAATGAAATTGCTAAATACTTCACTGTGCCTTAACTAGACATCTCTTATCTACCAAATGAATCTTCCAGTAGTGGAAATGGATTGCATCTAATTGAGTTTTTGGCCAAAGGGGTCCCATTGAGAATTCCCAAACAACCCAAGCTGTTGCCAAGGCTACAGGTTGCTCTCCGCAAACTGAGGAAAAGGCCCTTTACCTTAAGACAATACCTACACAATTCCACAAATGTGGAGAAGTTGAACTGGTGCCCACTTACATGCTAGTAGTGTCTTTGGTCCTGGAAGGTACTCTGCATGCTACCAAAGGAGAAATATAAACATCAACCTAGCTACCCACCCTTTGATCTACAATGACGTTCATCCTACAAGATGGTAGTATGCAAGATACTGCTAGTGCAATGGTGGCACGAAGTTTGTGGGAGTAGCCAATCAATATCTGATTGGACCTAAGGCCTGCCCCACAGGAATGAACCTGTACCCAACACTGCTTGGGTGACCAAGAGCATGAAACTAGATAGCACAGGGACCTTGGGTTAAACTAAAGACTACTGTTCTACTAAAGGAACATAGCAATAAGATGACTCCTAGTGACATTATGTTATTCTCAGATCAGTGTCTTGCTCAGCCATCATCAGAGAAGTGTCCTCTTGCAGTAGACAGGAACAAACACAGAGAGCACAGAGAGCCACAAGAGCAGACACAAGGCAGAGAATGAGAGACCTTGGAACATACAGCTCTAAGCAGGACGTCTTGGTCAAAATTTTCCCCACAAGGATCAGAGAACCTTTCAGAAGAGGAGGCAGAAACAGTGTGAGAGCCAGAGGGGGATGGAGTACACCGAAGAAGGAAGGCCCTCGAAACACAGCAGGACCCATCTCACAGAGAAATAGGGCAGCCTGCATAGGGCCTGCACAGGTCTGCACCAGATAAAGTCCTAGAGCTGAAAGAAGTAGACACATGCTCCACCCCTAACCCAGAAGCTATCTCCAATTGACAACCACTAACAAATGGAAACTTGGTCTCCTCCAGGGAAGCCTCACTAGGAAAACAAACTGCTCTTAAAGGTAGGCGCCCACCCCCCAGTGGTAGATGACCAAAGAAAACAAATTTGGTGGCTTCTCTGGAGAGTCTTTGTTTCATAGTGTAGTGTCAGGGCTTTTTCTTTTTAATTTTATATATTTAATTTTTAATTTTGTTTCTCCTTTTTATTCTACAGGTCCATTGTACATATGTCATGACACCTGGGTTTTGTGGGGTTTTTTCTGGGATTTCTGAGGGTGAGAACAAGTGGTTCTCTGTATCTATATCTGTTTCTTGTGACTTTTCTTGGGCTCTTTTTCTTTAGTTTGTTTGTTTTGTCCTATTCTGATGTGTTTGTTTTTGTTTAATCTCATTATATTTTATCTTATCAGAAGCTTGCTTTTTTTCTAATAAGAAATCAAAAGGTGGTGGATTTGAATAGGAGGGGAAGAGCTGGGAGGACTAAAGGGAAGGGAAACCACAAACAGAATATACTATATAAAAAACCATTTTCAATAAAATAAAAAAATATTTTTTAAATAGAAAAATATCACTCAAACAATTTTTTTGTATATGCTGTTTTTTTAATTTAATTTTATTTTATTAATTTATTCTTGTTACATCTCAATGGTTATCCCATCCCTTGTATCCTCCCATTCTTCCCTCCCTCCCATTTTCCCCTTATTCCCATCCCCTATGACTGTTCCTGAGGGGGATTACCTCCCCCTGTATATGCTCACAGGGTATCAAGTCTCTTCTTGGTAACCTGCTGTCCTTCCTCTGAGTGCCACCAGGTCTCCCCTTCCAGGGGACATGGTCAAATGTGAGGCACCAGAGTACGTGAGAAAGTCATATCCCACTCTCCACTCAACTGTGGAGAGTGTTCTGACCATTGGCTAGATCTGGGTAGGGGCTTAAAGTTTACCGCCTGTATTGTCCTTGTCTGGTGCCTTAGTTTGAGCAGGACCCCTGGGCCCAAATCTGCCTATCATAATGTTCTACTTTTGGTTTCTAAGACCCTCTGGATCCTTCTACTTTGCTACTCTCCCATGCTTCTCTCATCTAGAGTCCCAATAGGATGTCCTCCCCTCTGTTCCAGTTTCCTGGTAAGTGAAGGCTTTCGTGGGACATGCCCCTTGGGCTAGTATGCAGATATAAGTGAGTATATACCATTTGAGTCTTTCTACTTCTGGGTTAACTCACTCATTATGATCATTTCTAGCTCAATCCATTTATCCACAAGTTTCGGGAATTCCTTGTTTTTAATAGCTGAATAGTATTCCATAGTGTATATGTACCACAGTTTCTTTATCCATTCTTCTACTGATGGACACTTAGGCTGTTTTTATGTTCTGGCTATTATGAATAAGGCTGCTATGAACATGGTTGAACAAATTTTCTTGTTGTGTGTTGGAGCATCTTCTGGGTATATTCCAAGGAGTGGAATAGCTGGGTCTTGAGGAAGCCCTATTCCCATTTTTCTGAGACAGCACCAGATAGATTTCCAAAGTGGCTGTACTAGTTTGCATTCCCACCAGCAATGAAGGAGTGTTCCTCTTTCCCCACATCCTCGCCAGCATGTGATGTCGCTTGAATTTTTTATCTTAGCCATTCTGATGGGTGTAAGATGGAATCTCAGAGTTGTTTTGATTTGCATTTCCCTGATGACTAAGGAGGTTGAACATTTCTTTAAGTGTTTCTCAGCCAGTTGATATTCCTCTGTTGAGAATTCTCTGTTTAGTTCCAAGCCCCATTTCTCAATTGGGTTATTTGGTTTGGTGGTGTCAAACAAAATTTTTAAATGGAGAATTCTTGAGAGTCCTCATCCCAGAGGATGCCACAGGTGCTTTGCCACAGCCTCCTCTGGTGCCTAGAAGGAAGAGCAGCCAGGCAAGAAACCTAGAAGAGCCCCTTTTACAGTGCCCAGGCACCAAACTGCTGGAGCCATTCACCTCCCATGTGAAGGAAAAGGTATGTTCTTCTGGGGACAAGCCAGAAACCCTCCATACTCAAAATTCTAGGAAAGAGAAACTGCTGCTGCTAAGCAAGGTATAAAAGCGAAAGGGAGGGAAGAGCCCCTGCCCCCAACCACAGGCTCCGTACCCAGCGATGAGCCAAAGCATCCGTCATAGAAGCAGGGACATGACCACGTCCATCTCCAGCCATAAGCTAAGGTTCATAGCATGGAGGGAGAGATGGGAGCAAATATTGTGCACCCTAGAAGTTTCTAAACAGGTCACAAGCAGAGGTCAACTGCCACTGAGGGTGAGAAAGAGGTGGGAAACTCAATACCCAAGAATCACGTCTCTATGTCCGTTTGCTGTCATAGAAGGCAAGCAGGAAGCGTTGAGAAAGCCTGTACCCAAATCACAGGTGTGTTGGTCTACCAAAACTGAGACTAGACCAGAAAAATCTAAGAGCTAACACCCCCCACTACTCCCACACTGTGAACCCAAACCTGGTAAGTGATAAGCAAGCTGCAAGATAGAAGACAAATGGAAGCAGAGAGACTTCCGACAGTACAGAGGTACAGGACCTGCTCAGAGTCTGAGGAAGAGAATACCCACTGCTCCCTCAGATTCCACTCTAAGCCCAAGGAAGCAGAAGCTCACTGCTGAGGACTATAGGCTGTGGTACACTGGTGAGAGGGATAGAGCAACAGTAAAATGCAAAACAGCTTAGTACTGGTTCCGTTGGGCAATGCTTAGCACTCTGGACTGAATCCAGGGATCTGAGTTCAGATTCTTTCCACTTGGGCTGGAAAGACAGCTTGGCCATCAAAGGCTAGGCTCACAACCATGGAAGCGGGGAACTTAGTTCACCTTTCGACATAGGTGACCTGGCAGAAATCAGGCCTGTAATCTCTGATATAATATCTATTATTTGATTTTTTTATTAAACTTTGAAATACACAAATGACAAAAAAAAAATAACTTATTGTCACAAGATAAAGAAGCCGGTGACGCTGGATCCACAGATAATCCAAATATTAGACCATGATTTCAATAAAAATGACTTGATGAAAATGTTGAAGGTTCTCATAAGAAAGTGGATAATATGTTATGAACACAGAGAATTTTTGCAGAGAAGGGTAAACTATTTATAATTCATTCAAAATGCTAGAAATGAAAACCAAAAAAATCAGAAATGGGAAATAGTAAAACAGTTAAGGAAGAGTGGGCTCTGAATATGAAGTAGAATAAAGATAAGAAAGTTCCAGGTATTATTAAAACAGAGGTTGCCATGGCCAACTGTGCCATGTGAGATTCATTTGAACAAAAATAGGTACATAGACAGACAGACAGACAGGCAGGCAGGCAGGCAGACAGGCAGGCAGACAGCAGCTTCCAGAGCAGAGGATGTTCTAAGAACTCCACCAACAAAGTTACCCGATGACGTGTGCAGGAGGTGAGGCCTGTAGACTAACAACTGACTGATTACAGCTGGATTAAATAATTGGCCACAAATAATCCTAAAATCATCCACGTCAACCATTGTAGATCTCTGTATTGGTTTGGTCTGTTGAGTTCCAGATAGGTTCCCAGTCCAAACCCATGTGTTTTACTTACACACACACACACACACACACACACACACACACACACACACACACACACTTTTAGCTAGTCATTGACTAAGAACGTAACATAGAGCATCAGTAGTGTCACTCTCCAATTCTGAACCATCAGCCATTGACCCGTGTCTACATAATCATGCATTTATTTAAGTCCTTATCTTCCCAGCTAAGGGCAGCATATTTAACTCTGAGCAGATAGCTGCACGTAACTATTTAAAATTCTGAGAGAGTATAGCACATCAGGAAGACTGCTGTTAGGACTATTAGGAAGGCAATACAAAGACTTTTAAAAGCTGGTCCTTGGCTAGGTCCCCACATACACACCAAGCCAAATGATGTCTACCCACCAAAGAAATGAAACTCATACACCAAACCAAGGTAACTAAGTGATCAAAGGACAAGCAAGATAATGGATTTATCTGTTTTAGTCTAAAACTTGTATCAGTTTTCTTATACTTCATTCTGCATTACCCAATATATTTATTCATATCCAGCAAAAATACTAATAATCGCACAAACTTCTTCCTGATCAGCCAGTACATAATCTAGTTACCCACAGAGTGAGCTTAGATCAGGAAACAAAAACAAGTCTCTAAAAGGGGCTGGGAGTCTGGCTATAATATTATTCTACAAACCACAAGCAAAGGAAACTTAAATAGTCTCATCACTTTGGAGAATTTATGTGAGAAAAATTGCACATTTGTGATATTGTCCATTTCTAGTGAAATTTTCCCTGAGCCAGCTTTTCTTTCAAGTCTCCAGAAGGTGTACCCTTATAGGAACCCAGAGGGAGCCTCTTAAATTATTCATAAATGGACCACAGGTCCAAAACCCTGGGGCTTTACTCCAAGGTGGGGTTAAGAAGAACTCACTCAACATTAGCCCCATATAATAGCATGGAGTAGCCTCTGATTTCATTCCCAGAAGGCTGATCTTGTAAAGGGTTGTACAAGGTCTGTTTGTCACCACCTGATGGGTCACAAAGTGTTTCCTTTGCCAGGTGGAGACATAGCCTGGAACAGGGTATCAAATCCCTATAGTATTTTTTGGTCATATTGGCATTTAGAAGAACGGGATGTACCTAAAGCTCTATTATAAAGGGTGTGAGCTTCCCAGTAACTATTTTATCAATTACATTTAGCAACACATGCTTTTGATTAAGACAATCCAGTTTTGCCAATGCTGACTGACTTTTACTGTGTACAAGGCTTAGAGTGACAGGTACAACAGCAGTACTGCGTAGTCTAATGCCCAGTGTCATCGTTCCTCTAATAAATGGTTTCACTGTTGCTGGATCGCTCTCTGGAGGCCTCTTATTAGGAAAACACATTTTCAAGGAACCATCAAACTGCTGTCACAACAGTGACTTTACTGCTTTAGAAGATTCTGGACAACCAAAGAATAGACTTGTATGAGAGGGCAAGCCTAGCTCAACGAGGACATCCCTGTAAATATCTGAACAGTCTATTCAGGAAGAAAGAATGCCCCACTTTAAGTTCTGACCACCTTCCCAGCATGATGAGCTTGACAGCTCAAATATTGGCCTTAACTATTTGAGGAATTTTAGGACAGTCACCACACCAATATTTTCCATGCTTTGTAGCATTTTGTCTACCCATTACATTGTCAATAAAGGAACACACAAGGGGATCAGGAGAGCCCACAGGTCTCCCACACAGATGTAACCACCGATGGACAGCTCAGGCTTCATGTGGGTCCTCTTAGTAAGAGGAGTTGGGCCTGTCTTTGACGTGGACTCTGCTGCCTGCCTTTTTGATCACTTCCCCCTGGTGGGACTGTCCTGCTAGGCCACAGGAAAAGCACACTCTCAATCCTGAGAGTTGGGAGTTTCTTGGCCTCTAAAACCTATGAAATGGTACATATCTTTCAAATGCTCATATAAAAGAGATAAAAGTTGCCCCTTTTTTGCTGGATTATCACAAGATATTAGGAATTTAGGAGTTTCAGATAGCTAATTACTATATCACAATTCAAAGCACAAGTTAACTCCTTATATGACTATGTTGAGGTGATTTGAGACTGCAAAGGTACATGGACATATTAAAATCGTGTCCGGAGAACCAGGCCCAAGAAGTTATAAGATACAACAAGCCAAGAAAAAGATGTAATGCCCTAACCTGGGTCCCCAATAGAGATGGAGACTGCAATGCATTGCAATGGTGGTGGGCACATTGCTCTGTCATCGAACCATTCTGAATATCAAATACCAAGAGGCAGAGAACTCCCAACTGTGCAAGGAGCCCTAACTGTGCCTTGGTTTGGGGCTCTGGTCAGTCCCAGTTATTGATTTGGCCTACTTGTTTGCCTTCTGCCCATCTTCCTATTCAACTGTCTGGAACATGCATCTGTCCTTCCACTTCTTTCTCAAAATCCAGTCTTGTTCTTTTACCTCTTCATCAGGATCGTCTCTTGATCTTTAATTTCAATTTTGTATGTATGTACGTATGTATGTATGTATGTATGTATGATTATGTATGTATGGGTTTTGGTTATGTGTATGTGTGCACTGGTGCCCACAGATGCTAACATTCTCCTAGAAATGGAGTTACAGATTATTATGAGTCACCTGATGTGGCTTCTGGGAATTGAATATGGGTCATCTGCAAGAGCAGCAAGTGCTCCTAACCACTGAACCACCTCTCCTCTACCCGACAGCTTTTATTTCAAGCGTGTAATCCACAGTGGTCTGACTTACAGCCATCACAGCTTCCTCCCCAGATCAACTGGGCTCATTATCTTAACAACATAGACTCTCACATCCCTATATGTTCCAAAGTTTTGGCTTCTCAGTTCACCTTGAAACCTTTGTCTCTTTAACACTTGATGGCCATACTCTAACCTACATGTGTAGAGATGTGGTTACTGTGTTAGCTCTAATGCATGGTTTGAGAGTTAGCTTAGAAGATACCTGATTTTGTGACCAAATAATGTAAATTACCCTCAAGGGATGAAAGTGGTCAATGACCAAAGGGACCGTTTTCCTGATCTGCACTGTAGGCAGGTTTTGTTCTATTTTAAGGTCTTTGGAACAAAAGGCTTTCCTACAGATATTTCCCTATCCATTTGGATTGGCAGGGCCTTCTTCTTTATCAGAAGGCCTCCTGTTATCCAGGAATCTTGTAATGTTTAGAGCTCCTGGAGTCTGATTCAGATAGTTAACGATGACTGACTTTGGGGCAGTTAAGGATGACTCATCTCTTCCCAGAGCAAGGATGATAGACAGTGAGGTCTTGTCCTCTGGATGGTAAACAGAGGCCTGTAGTTGCACTCTTTGGTTTTACAAGCTGATCATGAAAAGAGGGACTGACTTCAGTATCCTCTACCCTGCTAACACCTGACTTGATACTTAACAGTAACTTCTACATATGACTTGGATAAAAAAGAATTGCTCAACCACCAGACTCCAGTGGATAATTCCACACCCATAGTCAATGTACTACCTCATTATATATGTCAACTTGGCACAAGCTAGAGTCAGCAGAGAAGAAGGAGCCTCAGTTGAGGAAATGGCCTCCATGAGATCCACCTGTAAGGCTTTTTCTCAATTAGTGATCAATGGGGGAGGGCCCAGCCCATGGTGGGTGGCACGATCCCTGGACTAGTGATCCTGGGTTCTATAAAAAAGCAGGCTGAGCAAGCCAAGAGAAGCAAGCCAGTAAGCAGTACCCTCCATGGCCTGCATTAGCTCCTACCTCCAGTTTCAGCCCTGTCCTGACTTCCTCCAGTGATGGGCTATGATCTGGAAGTGTAAACCAAATAAACCTACTTCTTCCTCAACTTCCTTTTTGGTCGTAGTGTTTCGTCGCAGCAATAGAACTCTAACTAAGACAGTCGCTCAGATGGCCCTGGTTAAACTCAGAGGGTCACAACACAAAAAGGCATAAACATAAGGAAGGGACCTGTAGGGAGCAGAGGGATTTGACAGAGATGAGAAAGAGAGAATGGGAAATGGAGGTAATCAGAATGCATCAAAGTACAAATGGATTCAATAAGAGCATAATCTTAAAAGCTGCTCAAACTCAGTTCACAACATGAATCCCTAGAGCTACAAAATCCTAGAGAGAACTTACCTGTCGTCCTTGGTGACTGCAAGAAAAGAGAGTCCACAGAGCCTTGTCGCCTGATGGTCTGGTGAGGAACAGGGCTTCTGGGGCTCTGCTTAGCATCTCGCCAACTATGCCAACACGTAAAAAGGGGAAAGTCCAATTATGTCAAATAGAGTTTGTACAAGCAAAGAACAAAACACAATCTGAGATTCAGACAGCTCCCAGACCCAGAGCCTCATTCTGAAAACTTCAGCCAACAACATGATCTTGTTACAAAAACTCCGTAGGCCTGGCCCTGGGTCCAGATGGATTAAGAGAAAAAAAAATGACATAATAACATATATATGGAAAAATGAATTTATTTACAGTTTTGGCAGAAACTAGAGAGGGAGAGATTCTCAATATGTCTCAGGCTTGCCCATAGAGCGTTACAACTTAAAGAAAAGATGAAACAAGTACCAGGAAGTACGCATACATAGTGTTTGCTGGGGCCTCCAGTAGCAGGCATAGGTAAGTATCTTTCTCCTGATTCACAGTTCTTGGGGCTGGCCATTTCCATGTCCACAACGATATCTCCTGCAGGAATCCTGACTCCTACCCTACCAAACATACACACAACCTAACAAACACTCCAGGAAACTACAAGTGAGGCATAAAAGTGTCTTCATTGATAATGTCTTCGCTATCAACCAGTCATTTGGTCACACCTCAGTTTGTCTTATCAATCAAAACCCAGTAATCATGACTAAATTCTATGTTGTCTTGGGCTGTTGTAGCCAATATCCATGCCCATCCAAACCCAAGGCCTTACACAGAGTTTATTTAACGTTTGAAGGAAGTCAAAACAACAAGTGCCCAGAAATGAAGTGCTGTAGGTCAATTAAAAAAAAATCCTAACTCCTACCCTACCAAACATACACACAACCTAATAACCACTCCAGGAAACCACAAGTGAGGCATCCAAGTCCCTCTGCATAAAAAGATCAGGCTAGAGGAAGATGGTCGTTACAAAATCAGGAAGACATAGGATATTGGATACAGTAATACAAGGAGATAAAACCTGTGAATGTGCGTGTCATCTTCCGTATCGCATTGAGACCATGCTGGAGGGCGTTCTCAAGTTTTGCAGCACAAGCAGTTCTTCTCAGAATATTTACAGTAAATGTCCTTCACTTGGCAGAAACTCCTCATTTGAGGAAATATGGACCTTTATGAAGAGAGTCTCTAATTCTATTAAATTTTGTCTTGAGATTAAAGGTTGGAAACTAAATTCACCTACAGTGGGTTGTTTCCAAAATGGGGCTCTGAGCACCCCCACATTGTTCATACTCTCCCATTCTGCCATCTTACTCTGTTTCTCTGCCTGGAATGCCTGCTCCCCCATATCCACCTTCTTCTGGCTGCCAGGAGCCTTGTTTCTTCCCTACAGTGCCTTCCTGGTTCCCTCCCTGTTCTTCCACTCCCGAATGAAGATGTGGCCATGACTTGCTATGCTCTTCTGGTACATGTGCATAGTTCAGTGGGTATTTAACCCACCAGAAATACACTTACCCATCAGCCACCTGTCTTCCTTCAAAACTGTAAGTTTCTGAAACAAGAAGCAATATTTGCTTATGTGTGGATTCACAGCTCATACCCATACCAAACAGACTAGGCCAGAAGCTAGAGATGGCAGGTAATGAAGAGTGAAGGCCTGGAGAATTAGGGCAACACATTTGAATACAGAATAAGCTCCAGGAGGGGTCCTTTCTAAGGGGTTTGGCACTGGAGAGCTCTAGACTTAAGCTCCCCTACACCCCTCAACTGGGTGCCCTTCTAAGGGGTAGAAATTGTGTGCTCTATGATGTCTGCTTTCTGGACACGTGACCTTGACAGAATGAGCTTTGGCTTTCTCATCACTAGAGTACAGAGAATAATAACCCATAATAACCCATACCTGTGGGGTTTACTTGGCAAAATATCACCAGTAACACATAAAAAGTGCTTTACAACGTGCCTGGTACAGAATAAGAAATCCAGGACTGGTCAAAGATATCATGACTATTTATAACATCTGTCAGGGAGCTGCTGGAAACACTGAGGGCTTGACATTTTTGCACTTGACAAAGGTTGCTCTGGCAGCTGTGTGGAGGATGAATTGAGTGAAGGAATAAAAATAAGATGGGAAGGTTATTTGTTACCAAGGAGCAAATAAGCGATATGAGGACTCGGAGTGAAGAAGCAATGGCTGGAAAGCGGAAGGCAGTTTCTGTGCGTCGCTTGGCTTCTCTCCCATGCTCTGCAAACCTGGTTCTTGTACAGCCTCTCCACAGTGATCTCCAGGAACCTGCACAGAGAACCCTGCTCCAAGATGGACCAGTGCCAAACCAATTAAGCATGTAACAATACATTAAGATGGAAGGTGGGCTGGAGGAGAAGAAAACCACCAGTTTCCTCGGGGGACCCCGAAAGCCCTAACATGTGTCCACAATGCTCCCCCCTAAAATCTTTTGCAACCCAAATGAGACATTGAAACGAGAGTGAAAACCCATACACTAAACATGTGTCCAAAGCCCCATACTCATGTTGCTGAGATGGGTGCCAGACAGAGCCCAGCAAAGCTGTGAAATATCTTCCAGACACACTCACCAAAGCTCCCAGGTTCAGGACAGCAGGCAGGAGTGAGAGGTGAGGTAGAAGAGGAGAGGAGAGCCATTCCCCCATAGTTCTTTCTTCCCATACTGAGCTCACGTGCTCCTTCTGGATCGGAAGCACACGCAGTGTCAAGCAAGGCAGAAACCACCAAAAATATTGCCTCGCACCGACACTGTCTTCCCACGGATTCATCCTCCTCCTTAGCCTCCTTTATTGGCAGTGGGGCTTGCCAAGGAGGAACAGGCTCTTCTGGTCCACAGATAATAATACAAGTTCAGGCTGCGTGCATGGTGTGTGTCTCCATTTCTAACATTCTGAGCACACCTAAAGTCACAGTCAAGGGAGAGATTTCCAGTAGCACATAAAGCCTGCTTTGAGAAAAGTGGAGGGAGGCCTTCTCTTTCTTCTGGGAATGTCAAAATATTTCATTGTTTATGTTTTCAAGTAATGCCACGTGGTGGTGGTAACACCACTTCAAAGCCTGTATTCCTAACTTGGAAGGACATTAGCTTTCAAAGGCATACACCTGAACGTAAGCCTCACAAGAAACTGTTTTAAGTCATGGCATTTAGCCCAGGACCCTCATATGCTATAGCAAGAGGTCCAAGAGCACCCCCTCAAATTGTACATGGTGATAGGTCACATCTGTGTGTGTATATACATGTCTTTCCAGGGAGAAAGCCCTCTGAAAGTTGTCAATTTCTCAACAAGTTCCATCACCAAAAGTGTTTGAAGTCGCCAAGTTAACTGCTAACTAGCTTTGTGAACCATGTTTTCACCTGAAGTTTGAATGTCGCTAGTGCTTCATCCGTGCAGCATCCTTAAACATCAGTGATGAGAACCTGGAAGACTAGCCCAATGGTGGAGAACAGGAGTCGGATGCACTTGAGGTCCTGCCTCTAACCGTGGAACGTTGGACTTTCATCCTCAGCATCATTGTCTATATGTATTGACTCTAATAGTCTTTAAGTATGTTTTTTATCAATCCTTCATTTATTTATTCACTTTACATCCTAGTTGTAGCCCCATCACTCCTCACCTCCCAGTCCCACTATTCCTCCCTCGCCTCCTATTCCCCTATTCCTCAGAAAAAACACCCCGTCCAACCTACCCCAGCTCATCAAGACTACTGAGCATGTCCTCTTCTCTTGTGGCCTGGCAAGGCAGTCCCACCAGGGGTAAGTAATTGAAAAGCTGACAAGAGGGCCCCTGTCAGAGACATCCCCTGCACCTCTTACTAGTGGACCCACAGGAAGCCTGAGCTGTGCATTGGCTACATCTTTGGAGGGGGCCTACGTCTAGTCCATGCATGGTCCTTGGTTGGTGCTTCAGTCTTCACAGGTCCCTCTGGGCCCTGGTTAGTTGGCTCGGTTGGTCTTCTTGTGATGCTCCTGTCATCTCCAGGTCCTTTTCTCCTTCATGCCACTTCTCCACAAGACTTCCTACGTATTGCCCAATGTTTAGCATCTGTCTCAGCATCTGTTAGGCTCCTGTCTGCAAGCATAACAAAGTATCATTAATAGTATCAGGGGTTGGCTCTCTCCCATGGAGTGAGTCTTGGGTTGGGCCAGGCATTGGTTGGACAATCGCTCAATCTCTGTTTTGTCGGCCCTATCTTTATCCCTGGACATCTTCTAGGTCGGGTGAATGTTCAGTCAAAGTTTTTGTGGGAGAGTTACTATTCCCTTCCCTCTACTAGGAGACCTGTCTAGTGAGAAGGTACCATCATCAGTCTCTATGGCCCCTGCTATGAAGAGTCTCTCTGCTAGAGCCCCTCTCATAATTTCCCAGGAACTCATCCTGACTTAGGTATTTTTAACTATTTTTGAGAAGATCAATAACTACAAGCGTGTGAAGGTTCAAAAGGAGGCAGCATGCTTCACTGGGTGTCATGGGATCAAGCTTTTCCTGCGGGGCTGGAAGAAGGAAAAGCAGACCACAGAGACATTCCAGAGAGCAACTGGGCAACCAACTGACAGAATATCAGTACACATGCCTAGAACACAGAACCCCAGCAGGCCCTTCCCTTAATCTTTGTCTTCTGTCTCCATGGCTCCCTGTGCCTCTCCTGGCACTTGTCAACTGTATATCAACAGTTGTACCTACAGTTATCAGCTTTGACTCTTTGATTAAGGTCTCAAATCCCCATTAAACTAAAGTTCAGTGTTAAGTACTCCATTACTTTTTAATAACTGGGTGGTACATATTACATAAATATCTGTATACTAATACACACAGAAAAAGAACTGAAGTAAAAATTTCATTGTCAATATTTTGACAATGGCATTCATAGTACTAATAGGATTATGAATTTTTTTCTTTCTCATCCATTGAATTGAATATACAATGTTATAGAAAATGTAGCTTGTAAAATCAATGTGCTGAGTGGCAAGCATTTATGGATGGCATTTCCTGAGCACTTATTAAATATAGGTTTGGTGTATATAGCCTTTATTATGATGAGATATTTTCATGTTATTCCTAGTTTATTCCAGGATTTTTAATCATAAAGTGATGTTGTCAAATTCCCTTTGCACCTATTGAGATGATATGGCCATGTGATTTCTTTTTCATTTATACATGTGATACATTATATTTGCTACTTTGAATATTGAATTTCTCTTGCTTCCCTGGAACAAACACAACTAGTCATAGTGAGAAAATTTTTTGATATTGAATTAAGTTTGTCAAAATTTTACTGAAGTTTTTGTCTGTTTGTTTTGTTTTCTGAGACAGGATTTCTCTGTGTAGCCCTGGCTGTTCTGGAACTCATCCTGTAGACCAGGCTGGCCTCAAAACCATAGAGATCCACCTGCCTCTGTCTCCCAAGTGCTGGGATTCAAGGCATGTGCCACTGCTGCCCAGCTTTATTGAGCATTTTTACATCTGTATTAATCAAGGAGATTGGCCAATAATTATCAGTGATGTAGGATATAGGATGCAGAATCAAACACAGACAGCTACAAGCTCTTAGTTTTTATAAAGATACTAAAATCATGCATTTTAGAACAGTCAGCATCTTCAATAAATGATGCTTGGAAAATAGATAACAATGTTTTTAGAAAATGAAACTCTACACCTACTTGTCACCCTGCCTCAAGTCAATTTAGAATGAATGAAAAAATCTTACTATCAGACATGAAACTGGTTATTAGAGAAAATAATAAAGGAAATACAAGTATATGTAAGCCTAGGCAAGGGTTTTGTTTTTTAAGAATTCCAATAGTTTAGGAAATAACACCAAGAATTGACGTAAAATTAAAATGCTTCTGTACAACAAAGATAGGGGAAAACAGTGTCATCTGACAATGTCAGGACTTCTGAACTCATGAACTCAGAGCAGCTGTGCTTGTCTACATAAGACCTTCACTTAGTAAAGACAGTCAGCATTTCATCATGCAGTTGAGGAGAGGATTTTAACAGATGATAACTACTATAGAAGAGAGAGTTGGTGTGGCCCCTGGTAAGTCAACTATACGTCAGTGGATGGGCCAGCACCAGTGAATATATAGGCAGTACAAACTGGACTCAGTAGATTATGAGATATAGAGATAGATAAATAGATAGATAGATAGAGAGATAGAGAGAGAGAGAGAGATAAATGTTAGATATATAGATAGATGATAGAAAAAAGAAAGATGGTAGGTAGATAGATAGATAATTGATAGATAGATAGATAGATAGATAAATAGATAGATAGATAGATAGATAGTAAAAAGATAAATAGAAGAAAGAGAACATGAACTTGGGAGTTGGAAGAATTGGTTCAGGAGGAGCTAAGACGAGGTGTGGGAGTGAATATGACTAAAATACATTGTATGCATATATAGAATTCTCAAAGAATTCATAAAAATATATTTCAAAAATAAGTACTTTAGATAAAATGTAAATATCAAAAAACAATAAATAACCCAATAAGTAATGAAATAAACAATTCCAAAAAGATGAAGTCCAGATGGCCAATAAACATAAAAAATGTTAAACATGCATAGCAATCAGGGACACGCAAATTAAAATTCTATTGAGATTTAATCTCACCCTAGTCAGAATGGCAATCATTATGAAAACAAAGAATAACAAATGTTGCCAAGGACGGATTGGGCTGGGACAACACAGCAGTGTATATAGGGCTCAAAAAACTAAAAGTAGAAATACTATATTATTTACCTTTTCCACCCTGAAAAGGTTTGTCTTAGAAAGTCCAAGATTGGCAAACCCAAAGGCTAAGGCACTGATGAAGAGCTAATGGCAGATGGCATCATCATAGATAGGACACATGCAGGGACAAGAGATGCCGTGGCCAGGTCCTGGGAGAAGCTGGGTAGCTGAGGCTTGCACCTGCCATAATATTCTTCCTTCATGAACTGAACAGGGAATCTCTTCAGAACTTTTTAGTTACTTTCTGAGGGGAAAGCTTACATTCTCCTAAGAACTTCCCACCAGGCCCATGTCTTAAAGCCACACAGAGCCCCGTAAAACCTTCACACTGAGAACCTAACCTAGCTTATGAAGTCTTTGGAGACACACTCAATCCATACCACAACTAGAGTGATGGGTGGTCTCTTTTTATAAACAATGAAGCCATGTTTATCTGACACAGTCTTCTCCCTATGGTTGCTATCCGCAAGTTTAGAGTAATGCAGAGAACACAGGAATGCCCAGGAAGCAGCCCCTTTCCTCTGAAACTCCAAGAAATGAAATAAATACAGAAAAGGGCCCATGCGGGGCAAGAAGTGGCTAATGCAGTCCCTCGGCTGCACTAACTTCTCCGTGGAGATCTCAGTTAGGGCGGAGATATGGCTTCTTAGCATTCATTCAGGAGTCTTCATCATGAGCCTGAACACAAGTCCATTGAGCTCCCCAGTTTCAGGAAACTTCCCCATATCCCTTCATTCCTAATGTCCATGTCTTCTTCCTAAACCAGACCAGTTCTTAAAAGCATTCTGTCCTCTGCAGACATTTATCAAGGAGTTCTTGTACAGCGGCACCTCACTGGTTATGACATAGCTTTAAAGAGTGTGGCGTTTGAAACAAATATTGGCTCTAGGAAAAGGTCACGCTTATAAGTCAACTCATAATTTGAAATGTTAAGATATGGGGGCCAATTGCAACATCTCACTTTAGCTAACTCTAGTGTGACTTTTCTACCACATATTGCTGCCTCTTTAATTACTTAGCCAATATGGTTTTCATTCTCCTTAAATTACATATATAAAATCCTTTCATAACAATGATAAAAATCATGTGCAACTGTTTCCAGGGTGAGACAGGATGCTACTCCACAGTGAGTGTCAAAGATGATTTCCGAGGGTACTCAGGGGACAGAGGATTTGTTGACAGAGGAAAGGAAATCCTCCTGAAATTCTGAAAGTGTCCTGTTTGCTCAGCTCAGACCTTAGAGGCATCCAGACAGTGCTGATGACAACTCTGTGGCCTCATTCCTCTAGGACTCCAATTCTGATCCATCTTATCCTAGGTTATTCTGGCATGTGGCAAGAAAATCCGAACCTGGGTGGATGGACGGAGTCTGAAAGCAAAATGATATTGGGCCCAAGGTCCCACTTGAATGCTAAAATTTCCCAAGTCACGTATGTGAGGTGCTTGCCACAAAGCTGAAGAGTCAGCGTGACATGTTAGTTCAGAAAGACAGACGGATAGCATAGCCTCTGTTCTCTTACCCCCAGGACTGACTCTATATTTCCACCTGCCAGAGGGGAGACATTTTGAATCTCCAGTCAGGAATAGGATGGATACATAACAGGCAGCCAAAAAGGCCCTTCTTCAGTTACCTTAAGTTTCCATAATTATTCCTCATTTACCAGGGGTTTTTCAGTACAAATGAATACTTACAACTATTAGCAATGTTGAAACCACTTTTTTTTTTTAACAGAGCTGTGGAAATAGCTCAGTAGGCGCAGCAGTTGTCAGGTGAGCATGAAGACTGGAGCTCAGTCCTGGCCAGGCATGGTGAGCTGTCTGCAAGTCCAGCATTTGGGAGCGAGAGACAGAGGATCCCTGGAGCAACTGACTCCCTAGACTATCCAAGCTCCTGAACATGGATTAAGTGAGAGATCCTGTCTCAATATATAACATAGAAAGGAATCAAGAAGGAAGAAACCAGATGTCAACCTCTGGACTTTGTATGAATGAAAGCACAAGTGCATGTGCACCCACACATATGCATGCACACCACAGTAAAATGTACACACACAAAAGGAAACCTATCCATTTCTACTCTTTTGACTATAATGTTTGGGTTTTTCTAGTGAGGGATGTGCTGTGCCATATTTCCTACTCAGGGAACTATTTCTTCTACCCAGAAGGCTATGCTGCTTTTAATGTACTAAAAGACTGCAAGGTCTGTTTACACTTTATTTTATGTTGTGGTTGTCCTAAATGCATAGTCAACCAAGTTAAAGTCCTTTTCAAACCAGGTTCTTACCACCTTGCACCTACATAAAATTATATTTTGTTTTTCTTTGCTTCAAGTAAAGACTTGACATTTTACACAGATGAATTTCATCTTATTGATTTTGGCCCATTATTCTGGTCCTCTGAGATTATTGTTTGAAACACTGTCCAGCTCTGATCATCTCATATTCAAACATTTGCATCAGCCAATTCTATGAAGACATAAAAGATACATATATCTATCACGGTTGTGAGTAACACAGGAAGTCTTAGATTCCCATAGATGCTCCACTGGGATGGGTCTAACACATTAATCAGCATATGAAAATGCAAGAGAGTGCCTCCCTGACTAAAACAGAGCATAAACCTTGCCAAGATTTCCAGAGAAAAGTTCCAGAAAAGCATCTGGCTCAGAGTTCAGGCTGCCCTAACTCTTATCCAAAGTGCTAGGGTCAAACTAGACAGACCCACACTGAGGTCCCAGCTGTGAGAAAGTTACTTTGTCTCTCTAAGCTCCAATTCTCTTATTTGATGTCACAGCAAGCATCTAATAATTCTCTCTGACGCTGTTGTCCATGGAAGAGGTTCTCACACCCAACACAAAAAACACACTGAGATTCACTGCATCTAAAGAGACCCCATACCCCTTCACCCATGATGGGCCTGAAGCCCCACCATGCTTTCAATGTGCAGCAATCAAAATGGGCCTGTAAGAATCCTCATATTCGGGGCTGGAGAGATGGCTCAGTGGTTAAGAGCACTGTCTGCTCCTCCAGAGGTCCTGAGTTCAAGTCCCAACAACCACATGGTGACTCACAACCATCTATAATATAATCTGATGCCCTCTTCTGGCCTACGAGTGTATATACAGGCAGAGCACTGTGTACATAATAATAAATAAATATTTTTTTAAAAAAAAGAATCCTCATATTCATGGTAATAGGATGTTTCAGCATATGCATTCCTTGACTATGGTGTTTCACAGGTCTGACTTCATTAATTCCACCCTAAAGTTTTCATCTTACTGCAGCGTTCTTGCTAACTTCCACATGTAGGCACCCTATGGCATTCCAAAGGTAGCAATGAACTTCCTATAACTAGAACATGATTGCCCAGATGCCCATAGAGAAACATAAGCCAAAAATAAGATGTTGGTATTAAGAGGTAGAAACTTAATCTAACCGCAGGGTTTGGAGTTAGGCCTTCGGAGCCCGTGGCTGGGGTCTGTAAGGAGAAAGAACAGAAGAGATACGCATGTAGTGTTCTGAGGTACTCCAGGACATCCCTGAAGGCAAGAAGACCCTCATCAAAGGGCGCCCCTCCACCTTCACCTCCAAAACCATGAGCCAAAATAAGCTAATTCTTTTATAAGGTTAGCCTGCCTTCGGTACTTAATTACGTTAATGAAAAACAGACTTAATACAATTGGTATTTGCTTGCCTCAGCGGCCCTAGACAAGACTCTCCTGAAGTCGGTATCTTGGATATGGCCAATATATAGTCATTGTCAGTGTCTTCTACATAAATCCAACCACCATTTGCTGATAATTTTCAGTAAATGCAACAAGTCTGCATTTCCTTTCCCTCTTTCTTTTTCCTTTCCCGTTTCCTTCTCACATCAACCAGAGCAGGTGGGCCTGGCACATAATTAGAATGTGAACACTGAACAATTGGGTCAAACGGCAGCTAGCTCTGCCACTGGGGCTGGTGGAGATTATTTACTTTGTGCCTGAAGTTTTGACTGTTAAGTGGATTATTGTTAAAGACAGCTACCAGACAGCCGTATTAGGAAAGGCTGCAGGATGCTGATTAACATCTATTTCAAGTCAAGCTATTTGTCTATTGTCTTAACTTAAAACATGAACTTTCCTACTGTTTTAGGATTTGCATTCACACATTCTAGCTAACTCCAAAGCACTGCACTAAGCAGTCTTGTTTATAAAACTTTGGTGCACATCTTTAATCCCAACAATTGAGAGGCAGAGGCGAGATCTCTGCGAGTTTGAGGCCAGCCTGGTTTACAAAGTGACTCCAGGACATCCACGGCTGTTACACATGGAAATTCTATCTTGAAAAAAAACAAACACACACACACACACACACACACACACACACACACACACACACACACTTTCCTTAATTAACTCCTTCTTGAGTTAGTATTCTATGATCCTCACACATCATTCATGCTTTAGTGTCACTAAACCACTGTAGTTCTTGCATCTACACACTCCATTGATTAGAAGACAGATCATCAATTAGTGGAGTTTTCAGAGGGAAGTGGAAAAGATTCATTGTCATGTTAAAGATAGGGAACTCTGTTCACACCTTATTTTGCAAAACTTGTGTGTGTGTGTGTGTGTGTGTGTGTGTGTGTGTGTGTGTGTGTGTGTTTTCAAGTAAATATTGGTATGTTACAGTCATATATATACCAGCTAGGTGGAAGTGAGAGAATGACAGACCCATCCTGACTATGAGCCACAAAGCTCACCTGGTGTCTTAGTGTTCTATTGCTGTAAAAAGACAACATGACCATGGCAACTCTTATAAAAGAAACCATTTAATTGGGACTTGGTTGCAGGTTTAGAGGTTTAGTCCATTGTCATTATGGTGAAAAGCATGGCACCACACAGGCAGACGTAGTGGTAGAAGTTACAAAGGGTTCTACTTCTAGATCCACAGGCATCAAGAAGAAAGAAAGCCACTGGGCCTGGCTTGGGCCCTTGAAACTTCAAAGAAGAACCCCCGTGACACACTTCCTTCAACACACCTACTCCTATAAGGCCGTACCTCCCAATCCTTCCCAAGTAGTGCCACTCCCTGATAGCTAAGTATTCAAACCCACGGGGGCCATTCTTACTCAAACTACCACACCTGCACATCTCACAATGGCATCAAATCCCACTGATCACAAAATAGGGTCATCCAAAAGAATTTCGATGATTTCTGTGTCCACTTACAATATAGACTTGTATTGTATTTTAAGTAACAATTATCTTTTGAGGATTTTCACTACGGCTTTTAAGTTTTTATGTTATATTTCTGCTAGCAATGCACACTTGTTTCAGTATCTCAGGTCTTCCTTTGTGCTTGTATTTTTTCATGTTTTAAATAGTATATAGAAAGCAGGATCTCATTTGTTTACATTTTCCTAAAAACTGGCAATGCACCCAGTTCTTATAGGTGTTTCCCTGCTGTTTATATATCTTCTTTTCAGTCCAAGAAATATTCCTGTTCATGATTTGAATTCATGTTGAAGTTCTTTTTATATCCTAAATAGTAATTCCTCATCAGATACATGATTTCTCCTATTTTTTGTTTTCCTGGTACCACAAAAGTTATCACTTTTAATGAGCCGTAATATATTTATTTTATGGCCTATATTTCATGTTCTGTATCTAAGAAATCAATGTCAAATCCAATAACATGAAGTTTCCTTCTGTTTTCCTCTAAGAGGTTTATAGTCTAGCCTTAAATTCAGTTCCATACTCTACTCTGAGTTCATATTCATATATGTTACCTATTGGTTTTAGCTCACTATATTGCTATATTAGGACATTCTAGAACTATTTTTCCCAGAACAATTGCCCCACACCAATTTGTTGCTCTTTACACTCTTATTGAAAATAAGTTGACTATCCATGTGAAAGTTTTCACTGTATAAATCTTTCATCTCTTTGATTAACTTCATTCCTAGACATTTTATACTTCTTTACGTCATTGTAAATCAAATCATTTTCATAAGTCTCCTTTTAAGTTGTTCATTGCCAGTAACAAATAAATGCAGCTCATTTTAGGTATTGATTTGCATCCTGCAAGTTTGTGGAATTCAGTGATTGGCCTTAACAGTGTGTGGAGGTGTGGAGGTGGTTTTTGGGGGTTTCTGTGTGTAAGATCCCATTGGCTGAGAACAGAGATCCTTCTTCCTTCCCAACTGGGCTTTACTTTACTTCTCTGTCTTGCCTCATTCCTCAACTAGAATGTTCGATACTGTGTTGAATGAGAGTAGAAAAATTAGGCATTCATGTATCATTTCTGGTCTTAGAAGGAAATCTCACAGCATTTCATAATTAAGGATGAAATATCACCTGTGGGCATTCCAAATACGTGACTTTACTCATCGGGAGGATTTTGCCTTCTATTCCTACTAACTTGACCATGGTGGCAGATATTTTTGATGTGTTCTTGTATTTAGTTTGTAAGTACTTTATTGATAATTTTCTTAACCTATGTTCATACAAGAGGTTGGTTTGTAATATTCTTTCTTTCTTACTTACTTACTTTTTCTCAGCTTTTAGAAACTTTACTTTCCTTCCTCCTTTTTCTCCTTTGCTCAGGTGTATACAGAGCAGATTAGGACCACTCAGTGGTAGATCCAACCCACTCAGTGGCCTAAGTTGTGGGAGCTGCTGACCAGTCTTCAGAGGCTGTCTTGGGGCTCCAGTCCTCAGTAGGGAACTTCTGGATGGGTACAGAGGGCATCTGCATACCCTCAGACCAGTATGCCACCTCTGGCCAAGGAGCAGTGAACTCAGGAGCTGGCACAGTCCATTCACCCTGGATTTCCTCCTCAGCATCAGCCTGCTGCTCCTTCTCAATATCCTCTGGGTCTCTATAGAAGTAAATATCATGCTCAAGAGAGATAATGCCATGCATTCGGAGTACTTCCCAGGCTAGCATCCACCACATCAGACCCACTGAGTGAGCGCCCATGTTGTTGCATGGGATGGCAATGTCCACATAGTGCAGAAGAGATTTTATGTTGCACAGAGCAATGGTGGGCAGGTTGACATAAGAGGCCTCTGTGAGGGACTGGTGGTCAGCCCTGGGGTTAGTCACCACTAGAAGCTGTGGCTCCCTAAAGATTGCTTGGATCTGGTTGGTAAAAGTCCCAGGTTTGAAGTGGCCAGCAATGGGAGTGGCTCCAGTGGCAGCAGCAAACTTCAGCACAGCTCACTGGCCAGTGTTCCCAGAGGAGATGACACTGACATCAGCAGGGTTCTCAATGGCAGCAACAGCCTGAGTGGCAAGGAACAGCTTCTTCCAGGTCCTCTTCAGATTTATGATGTAGATACCATCACTCTTCCTTTTATAGATGTACTGCTCCATCTGAAAGTAAGATTGGTGCCACCTAAGTGGGTTCCTGCAACAAGGAATTTGAGGACATCCTTCTCCTTCATCTGTAGGACATAAAGGGCTCCAGACATTGTGTAAGCTTCCCTTTAAGTTACGACGCCATGTAGACCCATCCCTGGGCAACATGGGAAGGCTGTGATGCTCTTTCTTTGTTGGATTCTATGTGGTTTAGGTATCAGAGTAACTGTGGTCCTCTCAAAAGAATTGGGCAATGTTGAGCAATACAAAAGAGTGTTGGTATTAACTTTTCTTTGAAAGAATTCTATGCTAAAACCATCTTGACCTAGTCTTTTTCTGGTTAGAAGGCTTTTAATTCGTACTTCTATCATCTTAACCAGGGGCTATAAGTCTGTTTAAATTGTTTGTCTGATCTTAATTTAAATTTAGTAGGTGGTGTATATTGGGAAAATTATCCATTTTATTATATTTTCTAATCTGGTAAAGTGCAGGTTTTTAAGAGTATGACCTTATGATTCCCTGGATCATCTCAGTGCCTGGTGTTATGTGCCCCTTTTGTCTCCAGTTTGTTCACTTGGGTCATCTCTCCACCTTTTAGTTAATCTGGCTGAGGTTTTTGTCATTCTTATTTATTTTCTCAAAGAACCAAATCTTTGTTTTATTGATTTTTTTGTATTGTTTGTTTATATTTTATTGATTTTTATCCCTGAGTTTGATTGATTATTTCTTGCCACCTACTCCTTTTGGGTGTTATTTATTTTTGTTATGGAGGTTTCAGGTGTGCTAATAGGTTACTAATATAAGAGCTCTCTGGTGTTGGGTTTGTTTGGTTTTTCTAATGGAGCACTTAGCGCTATGAACTTGCTTCTTAGAACTGCCTTCATTGTGTCCCATAAGTATGTTGCTTTTTATTTTTCATTCAATTTTTAAGATTTAAATACTTTTTGTAATTTCTGTCTTGACACGTTTTTCATTCAGTAGAGAGTTGTTCAGTTTCTGTGAGTTTGGAAGCTTTCTGCTGTTTCTGTTGTTGTTGCTATCAAGATTTAATCCATGATGCTCAGATGGGATGTAGAGAGTTATTTCAATTTTCTCGTATCTCCTGAGACTTGCTGTGTGTCCAAGTATGATTTAAAACTTTTTATGTGTGCATATTTGTATATATTCATTGTATCTGTTTATATCTATGCATATTCAGTTCCTGGTCAATATGGTCAACTTCAATAACAGGAAATAAACAGTTAAGGATGGGAGTAACAGTCACTAACTCCCCTTTTCCTTCTCTCTGTTTAGAACCAACTGGAAAGAGAAGCTCAAACTGCCAACTTTATTATGGCTACAGTTGTTGCAAAACAAAGCTTAGATATACAGCAAGGATAGCTTTCTAACACCGAGCTCTGAAACTAAACACACTTAAGCACCCAGCCATGGCCATGCTAGACCAGGTCCACATAGGCGGGGACGGGAACTACTGCTACCATTCTGTTGCGGCAAGGCCTGTGAATACCTCAGGCTGATGCAAAGAGCATGGGAGGGGGTAGGGCTGAGCTACACTTGCCATAGTCCTGATCCTCAGTTTAAGGTCGTTTCATGTGCACCTTGGCCTGGAAATCCGAGAATGACGTTCACTTGAACTGAAATAACCTGATGAAGGAGGAAGCCTCCTAAACTGATGGACAGACGTTCCCACTGAAGAAGCCCAGAAGGTGGCAGCCCAGCTTCCAAAGCAAGAGAGGAGGAAGCAGGTGCTCCTTCTGCCCTGCTGCAAAAGAAAAAAACAAAATCACAGCCTGGCACACACCACCATGCTTCGGATTCCATTGCTACCCCTAGTAACAGTTTCTGACAACAAAATGTGTGTGGAGTGTACATTGGTATTAAATAGCTGATCTTGTCATGAGCTTATAAAAATACATTTCTCCTGAGTAACGTACTGAGTCGAAAGCAGATTATAGGTGGCATTTGATGATGGCTCAAGTAGTGGAATCATCAGGGTTTTTTCCCCCAGCCCCTTGCTCTATGTTCTTACACCAATTACTTAACCTTTGGGTGTCTTGGCTTCTTCAACTGTAATTAAATGATTTATATAATATCTATTTTAGAGGGTTATTATGAAGCTTAAGTAAATTCATGTATGTAAACTACTTAGTATCTGAGTACTCTATAATCATTACTTAATTCCAGTTTGTTGTTGTTGGTGGTGGTGGTGGTTTTTTTTGTTTTGTTTTGTTTGTTTTGGGGGGGTTGTTTTTTGGTTTTTGTTTGTTTTTTTTTTTCATAGACCTTTTAAAAATTTGACTACACTAAAGAAGAGAGATAAAGTTTTTAAATTGGATTGTTATAAGGAAACAGACTCTCTTAAGCTTCCATTTCTCAGCTTACAACCCTAACATCCTCTGGTTTGGGGAGTTTAGGGGGTGAAATTCCCACATGTCAGGATAAATTCTCAAGAGTACTTTGAGATCTGACCGTGGAAGGGGAGCCATGATTTCAGCAGCCTGCACATATGCAGAGGATGCTCTGATTTGTTGCCACTTCTTCCTAAACAGCTGTCTTAGTATCTACCACTCCAGGTCATAGCCCCATTCTGCCCTATACATGTGAGGAAAGCAGAGCAGGGTCAGCAAGACTTTGAAGTCAAGGCCTTTTCTTCCACCCATGAGTCCTGTTATTTCGAAGTGTGCTAGGATGACACAGGCAATGTGATGCACTTTGGGCTCTAAGGCATTTCACTGGACTTTTGGCAGAAACTGACACTTGACAGCTTAAGAGGGGATGAAAGGACAAGGCAAGCCAGTGAAACCAACATGAGGGGTCAAGAAGCCAAGGTTCAGACCAGAAGCAAATAAAAAACAGTGGTCTAGGCTCATAAACCATAAAAAGAATACAGAAAAGCCTCAGAACACAGGGAGTTGGTAGAGGATGCCGCTCTGCAGGCCTTCAAGAGAGGCCCCAGCTGAGAAGCCAAAGACAACTTGATAGGGAGGTTAAGGCACAGCTCTGGGCACTAAACCAATTATCAGAGGCCTCAAGAGCCATACAGTCAACACAATAGCAACAAAACTGAGACAGACCATACTATCCTTTGAGAAAAGAGGTACCTTTCTTTGGGAGCAATAATTACAATTGCTGAACTATCTATTAAATGTCAACTCTGTCAAAATATACTGATATGCATGTTTGTATCATAATAATATAATTATAATAACTTTATCACTCTAGGTTGTAAGGATACAAGAGACTTGGCTTATCTTAGTCTCAGCATTGTGTCCAGAATCAAACTTAGTCCAGAGCAGATGCTGGATCAATAGTCGATGCAAATGATCTCCATACTTAGAGTCACTGAGGTAGCTTGCCAGCAGTCCACTCTTTTCCTCAGTAAGTGGTTTCCATGGAAAACAATGGCAGCCCAGAAGAACCAGCCTCAAAACAACCAACCAGAGAGTTGCTTTGAATGTTGAAGATGCCTCATATCAGGTTTCACTTGTATTTCTTTGCTTTAATACTAAGAATAATAAGTATGTACAGGGATACTCCTAAAGGATCATATTCTTTCCTTCCACGATTCCTCAAACACCTCACATGCAGTCTTTGATATTCCTTCATCCAGTTCTGTAGATGCCTTTTCTTGGTGAGGTGAAGACAGCTATGTTTTATTAGGGTGAAGATCCCTAACATTCACGAGGGACAACCCCTTCTAGAATTTGGTCAAAGTTATAGACAGCTTCACTTGAAACTTCCTCCTCCAAGTACTATCCTTATACACAGAAAAGTCCACCAAAAGTGATCAAGTAGTTCTAGACCCTCCTACCACAGCAACCAAGAGAGGTCTCTGATGCTAGGTCAAAGCCTGAGTCATTCCAGCGCGCACTACAGAAATAATAATTCAATGAATACTCAATGAATAACTGAAAACACTTATGCAAAAAAGAAAACTGAATTCTGATGCCTAATGCATACATTGTGCAAATTAATTCTAAATGAATTATAGTCTGAGAACTGTTACTTCTCGTAGAAAATGCTGGAGAAAAATCTTTGTGAATGTGGATTATGCAGGTTCCCTGGCTGTGATACAAGAGGCAGGACCTACACAAAGAGAAAAAGGGACAAATGGCCTCCATCAAAAACAAGAGCTTTTACTTTTTGGAAGACACTGTTGAGGAGATGAACAGATAAGCCACACATGAGAGAAAAGAGTAGCCTGGGCTGCCCCAGACTCTGCTGTCATTTTGCATTCCCACTGCTGCTGCCAGGTGTTGCACTGGAAGTGTACGTTTCTCTAGTGGGACGGTCCAGGCGCTGTCGGCTTCTGGTTGGAAACAGAGGAACCTCCAGATCAAAGGTTCCACTTCTCTCAGGAGTGGCTAGAGTGCTCAGAGCAAGGCCTGTCCCCAAGGCTCCCGGATCTCACTGGGGGTATGGAAAAGTGTTTCCACAGGGTGTTACAGTCAGCTCTTTGAATGAAATTGCTGGTACCAGACAGCAGTGGAAACTCAGGCGTTCCAAAGTCAGTGATGATCCCACAGTGTTACATCCCTTTGGTTAAGTTGTCGTGTTGGAGGCAGAGAATGGCAAGCAAGCATTTATTTCATGAGTCAGGGACATTATAAACCTTGGGCAGTGAGGGCAGGTGGGGGGCGGGGTAAGGGTGAATGTGTTTGATTGGCTGACACTAGAGATGCCATGGATACTTCATTTACATATCCTATGGGTGGGGGACGAACTCCAGGTATGGTTAAAAGTCATTTACTAAAAGCTAAGTTCTCATTAGCACAGAGTGGGGTATTTCCAGGACTCTGCAGATGCTTGCTAAATAGGTTCTACAAGGAGAAAGGGAGTTGAATCTGTGTTTTCCCTGAGGACTACATCCCATTCCTTAGGTAGAGGATGTGGGGATTTAGGGCTCCCCAGATCAGGCAGAGAAGAGGGATCCCTGCTGACAAAGGGAGTCCACAATTTTTACACTGAGGTCAGGGGCTATCTGGTAGCCAGACTTCAACCTTAACAATGGAATTTCCACCACCACCCCCCAAAATAATTATAAAGCATCCATCTTTCTCCTCCTCAATTGGCTCATAAGTCAGTTGGGCTACCATGTTTTCCATGGAAACCACTTACTGAAGAAGAGTGGACTGCTGACCGAGCTACCCCGGTGACTATTAGTGCTCTCAAGTAAAACCGGATATCATTTGCATTGTTACATTTAATTGTTACCACATAGCTTTATAGTAAACTAAAAAGGTGCAGCTAGGCATCATATGTATAAATATTACTGGATCTGTGGCCAAGACAGAGAGACAAAAGCACAGTAAGTCAGCAGCCATGAGGTCTTTTTTTTTTTTTTTTTTAAACCATTTTGTTTCCTCCTGCTACCTTCTTGGTGACTATTACCTTTTTTTTTTTAATATTTGTTTATTTATTATGTATACAATTTACATCAGATCACATTATAGATGGTTGTGAGCCACCATGTGGTTGCTGGGAATTGAACTCAGGACCTCTGGAAGAGCAGTTGGTGCTCTTAACCGCTGAGCCATCTCTCCAGCCCAGCCATGAGGTCTTATACCTATAATAAGGTAACCAAGTTTGGTGCTGCCCACAGCAATGTAGTCAGGTCAGAATAGTCTCCATCCTGGGGCTCTGTGCCCAGGAAGAGCAAGATGCCAGAGGAAGGATTCTTATTCTGTCCAATCTGCAATGTCTAAACTATAGAGAAAAGTGCTGAGAGACCATTAAGGGTGGAGCTGTCTGCAAAGCTCATCAAGGAGAAGGTCCCAAATTGGATATTTATGAAAGTGACTCAAGGAAGCAGGAAGAAGGAGAAAAGACCTTGGACTTGGGGCATGGCAGCAGAGAGCTGTGTGCTGCCCTCTGAAGCTAGAAAAGAGCAGCGCCCAACCGCAGCAGGAAGAGTGACTTGAAAGATAGGTGCTCAAGCTGGTCTGCTCCAGGTTGTATAGACTGAAGAGAGCCAGAGAATTCTGGGCTGTACGACAGAGCAGGCTTTCCTAGAAACACAGGGTGCCTGTGCAGCGGCAACAGTCCTCTATTTCAGGGAACGAGCACCTCTCTTGCTGCTCTAGCCAGAGGTGTTGGTAAATAACTATTAATATTCTCCATTATGGAACTGGGTACAGCTGAAAGCCATCAATCGCACCACATCTAGAGCCGTTACCACGTGATCAGAGTTAGCATTAGGGACCTACCCTATATGGCACAGCAGACATAAGTCCTGCTGGTGATCCTCCACCTCACCTCTCTCTTTAGTATCCCCCATCAGCTTTGTCTCTGCTTGACAATCTTTTAAACCTAGTTTTGGGGGGAACCAGCGGCCACACTGGATTCAATGTGACACAACCATAACCAGAGAAGGGTTAAGGGAGGAACCCACTGGGATCCTGCCACGGTGCCTCCAGCATGAGATGGCAGCTGAACTAGAGTGAGAACAGAGAGACAAGGCCAATATCAGAAACTCAACAAAAATGAGAGTTTAATAATCTGGTGCGGTCAGCCCGGATCATGTGCCTATGTTACTTCCACACCTGACAAATTATTTGCAGGGTAGGCTTTGGGGTACAAGGCTCAGCGCCTGCTGGAGCATGCTCTTCGGGGGTTTCATAGTTTAGTTTGTCTTGACCTACAAAGCAGAAGAGAGAGGGGCATCACGTATTTAATCAGAGTAGCTGTTCTCTTGTGAAAGTCAGAGGATTAAAAACGGGTGTTTCCAACTCTCCTTGTTAAAGGCTTTCTTCCCCACCTAACAGAGCGTCAGAAGAGAGATTTTTTTTTTTTTTTTTTTTTTTTTTTTTTGCCTCATGCTTTCTTCACATGCCTGCCACTGTCCCACCATCGCCATGGTGACATTGTGTATGTTTGTATGGCTGGAAGGAGCCTGGGACAGAAAGCAGAGCCAGGGTGGACTGGAGCAGAGACTCCAGCAGGAATTCCTCTCTGCTTCTCTGCAGGCGATCCGTTAACAGAGTACTAACGTGCCCTTCTGAAGTTAGTCATCAACTCTGTTGTTCCCAGCCTCTCAGAGAGAGAGAGAAGAGAAGAGAAAGAGAAAGAGAAAGAGAGAGAGAGAGGGAGAGAGAGAGAAAGAGAGAAGAGAGAGAGGGAGAGAGGGAGAGAGGGAGAGAGGGAGAGAGAGAGAGAGAGAGAGAGAGAGAGAGAGAGAGAGAGAGAGAGAGAGAGAGAGAGAGAGATCACAAACCACAACAGTCACTCTTGGGAATGTTCGTAAGATTCCATTCTCTTCAAGCAAAGCTGCAGGGGCTATGAATTTTCTTTCTGAGAGTTCCGTACCCTGAAGTCAAAAGGCCAGCACAAGAAGACACTAGATGGGCCACTGCGTGGATGTAGCTTGTACCTTAGGATGTGTGGTGAGGTATTGCCTGCCCCTCCCCTAGCTGACACTTCTCACCTATGTTTCATAGAACTGGAAGAAAACTCTCTCGATATATGAAGGAGCTCTCCTAAACAACAGCTGCTCTTCACAGTGTTTCTTGTTAGTAGACGATAGCTAGTGAGGTGCTTGGGAATTCCTCAAGGGAGTCAGCTACCTTTTAACCATTCTTTTATCTTCTGAATCACCTCCTAATATCTCTTTACTCAGGGAGCCACATATTGAATAGCTTCAAGGATTCTAGCCAGCATGCAGCCCAAGGAAAAGCTAATGTGCACACAGACAAAACCTACTTTTAGGCAAATGGTGTAGCCACATGTGCAATCACTATCATTTTATTCAATGTCTGGCACATACAATGTGCCCCAAATATTTATTAACAAGTGAATGAAAGTTTCATAGATGGGTGGGGCAAGGCCAAGAACATATGGAAAGCAACTCCCATTTAGAAGTTTAGTGAGCTTCTTTTCGTGAGAAGGAGACTGTGGCATAGGATGGGGTAAGAAGCTGACTGGATTCTGAACACTGCAGTCCCCACTGCCTAGCACCACCCCCTATAAATTCCTTCTCACAGAAACTTCGGGAGCAGAGAGCTCAAATGTAGTTAGTGATGTATTAATAAATCTCAGTTGGCTGGTAGAGCATGTCTTTCTCACTCTAAGGGTCTACAATTTTTGGCAGATGGTAAAGTGGGATGAAGGAAAGGCAGACGTATAAAAGACTGAAGAATAATTGAAGGCCGATGTGAAGATGTAACTGTGATCCCAGCAGTTGGGCAGTAGAAGTGCGAGGATTGTGAATTTGGGGCCAGCCTGAGCTATATAACAATGCCTTGTCATAATAATAATAATAATAATAATAATAATAATAATAATAATAATAATAATAGTTTTAAACATCATCAGTAACCCCTGTAGGAAGTAAAGGTTAAGTAGACAGCACCGCTCTGAATTGTAAAATGCTTTGAAATGCACAGAATGAGGATGGGTGTGAACTTGTACCCTGTGCCCTTTCTTAAATTGATATGCTGCCTTGTAGTTATTAGTCTTGTATCAATTCAAAGTCAATTCAATTCAAAAATGAAAGTCACCAAGTAATCTTTTTAATCTAGATTACAATCCTCAACCAGGGCAGTTTTTTTGCCCCCAGAAAATATTGACAGTGTCTGAAGACGTCTTTTATAACCCTGCAAAAATCCTGAATAAGGGAAGATACCACTGGTGTGTCGGTGAGCCAGGGGTGCTGCTACACATGTTGTCATGCACAAAACAGTCCCACCAAAATAGGATCCTCCAGCACCAAAGTGTTGAGAAACTCTAGCCAGGGGCAGAAGCTCATCACGAGGCTGCTCCTAAGTCCTGGAGAGTCAGAGATAGCACTGAGATATGAAGAAAACCTCAGGAGTCATCCATAGCTGGACAAGTATGCAGTACTCAGGATGCTTAGGCAGGACCATGGGGAATTTGTGAATACCTTGGCTACATGGTATGTTTCAGGCCAGTCTGGGCTAAGTTGAAAAACACTGTGGGAGGAAAAAAAACTACTGAGACCAAAAGTTGGAGAGGTCAATTTTAAAAACTGCAAGTAGACACTCTGTTGACTAAATTCACCTTCATTAGCTCCAGGGTAAAATGCCTTGCTTGATGCATAGCATCCTGAGCATGCGTAGTTGATAAGCCTGTTCACCTCTGCTCCCTAGAGGTAAACAATATGCTTGGGAGGCCATTTGGTGCTTCCTGTCACAACTGTTTGTGTCAGTCATAACACTTGCATATTCACAGAATTAGGTATTATGTAAACTTGTGAAATAAGATTACAAGAAGTAAATTGGTATTTTTATTCAGTTGATCATACTTTGATGCAACTTCATGAAGATTGTTGGAAATGAGTAACCTCCATGTTACATAAAGGAACACACACACTCAGCAAAGATCATTCCGCAAAGTGAATTTCTTTTCTTTTTTCTTTTTTTTTTTTCCAAAAAGGGTACACCAGAACCCAAACCCAGCTAATGAACACGTGATGCCAAAATGGTGGCTTTCTTTTATCTCTGAAACGGGCAGCGCCTGCGTGTCATCCCAGTGGTGGAAGGTAGACTTCAAAGTGTGCAGTGATTAGCTACTCAGTTCAAAGAGGAAGGAGCTTTGCTGAACCCTTGGGGAAAAAAAAAAACATTTCTCAGAAAGATGAATCCTAAAAATAAAATGCAATTAGGTTAGGTATAGACAAAACAGCTCTTCGTACTTTGGATTGGACCAAGTTTTTAAGTGCAAGAGCATCATGCATTTATACCGCTTCACGAATGTCATCAAGTTCTCAAAGCACTTTTTTAAAGAGCTGTAACTGGAAATCATAAATGCTCCTTTATTGATGTGGTTTGTGCAGGAAAGATGACTCCAAACTCCAATCAACCACATGCCCAGGATAGAGCTTGGCCCTATTTCAAAACGTTGCTGAATGTATTTTCTGTGGCTTTGAGTTAAAATAAAATATATATCACAAGTATATTTACATTTTTATGATTCCCTGTATTATCCAATGTTTTTATTAGTCTTATCAGGTATGACACCCTCTACCAGGTCTGGGTATGACTGTCACACTGAACATGCGGAAGACATAACTGTAAGCTGGGGTCACACTATGGAGAGTGTTAGAACCCATGATGTATTTAAGATGGGGGAAGCAACAGAAGCCATTTGAACTTTTTAAACAAGGGAGCAATGACCATTTAATTTCTTGGAAAGATAGTATCCTAACTCCAGAGCAAAGCATGGATTGGAGGAAAGCAATTCTGCAGGTCCATCAAGGAATGCCTTGCCACAAGTCGAGTTCCTGTGAGTACTGAATAAAAAAATATTATAGGGGATGCAGAGGTAGGAATGAGTCCAAGAGGCAGTCAGGAACCAGTATCCACAGATCTCAGAGATTGAGTAGTGTATAAAGGAAGGACTAGCCACAAACCACACATTTGGGTCTGTCAGATGAGTTATTTGTAGTAATATCTCTTAAGTGGAAGACACAACAGAAGGTTAGGGTAGAAGGATATTGAGATGAATTGTGAAGATGTTTGGCCTTGTTATCTTGTGAGACACCTATCCCACCAGATAAGATTGAATCCATAAGAGCAGTGCTTAGAGGAAAGTCTTCTGAATGAAGCTGTGAGTGGTCATTATATAGGAAGAAATTAATGTCATAAAAGTAAATCAAAATATCTTGCTAAAAGTACATAATAAATCATTGGTCTAAGCAAATATATTTAAAATGTTCTGTGAATCAATTAAATGACAATTAACTAGACAGAATGATGTACAATACAAAATTACAAACAAAAATTCTTAGAAGAGAGAAAAATAAATAACACATAAAAAGATTTTTAATTTCTTTACTAGTCAAGAAATTATAATTGACTTTCCACAATGATATTATTTTTATATACCACAGGATAGGCAAAACATTAATGGTTTAATGTCTATATCAAATAAGGATGTGAAAGGTTACATTAATAGTAACTCTGAACATTGGTAGAGAGTAGATTTGGAAAGTATTTTAGCATTATATTACAATGGATATCTGATAATTATTATCCTGGGAGTACACCTTAAGAAAATCTTTAATATGTATACCAGAATATTAAGAAATAATTTTAACATTATTATTGTCCAAATAAAAAGTAAAGAGAGAAGGGCTGGAAAAATAGAACAGCAGTTAAGAAAACTGGCTTTTCCTCCAGAGGACCAAGTTGTGATTTCCAGTATCTATTCGGTGGCTTATAATCATCTGTAATGCCAGTTCCAGGGGACAAAGCACTCACTTCTGACCTCTACAAACACTGCATACACATTGTGCATAGACATACATTCAAGAAAATGCTCATACACATAATATAGTTTAAACAAAAAAAAAAAAAAAAAACCAGAAATAATGGAGATAAGTGACACCAAAATCAGATGGAACTAAAAGACATCTACAGAACATTCTACCCTAACACTAGAAAATACATATTTTCTCAGCAGTAACTTTGTTCCAAAATAGATAACATAGTGAGACACAAAGTGAGTCTTAACAAATACAGAAAAATTTAAATTACATCCTGTATTCTACCATAGAGGAATGAGCATAGATAACATCAACAAGAGTACTACATAAAGTACACAAACTTATTAAAATTAAACAACACACTATTGAAAAACAAATGGGCCATTTAAAAAATCAAGAAGAAAAATGAAAATTTCTAAAACTGAATGAAAATGAAAACACAGAATAGCCAAATCGTCTAGATACAGTGAAGCCAGCCATAAAACAAAAGTTTATAGCACAATGCACTCACATCAAAACATCAGAAAAACACAGATAACTTAATGACACACTTAATGACTTGGAAAAATAAGAATAAGTCAAACCCAAAAGAAATAATTAAGATTAAAGCACAGACTAAGTAAACAGAAACAGCAACAAAAAATGCAAAGACATCATGAAATGATGGTTTAGTTCTTAGAAGGAGTAAACAATAATTAACAAATTTTTAGATAAATTAATCAAAACAAAGAAAGAAAATACCTAAATTAATACAAATACAGGTGAAAACAAGACATCACTACAGACACTAATGAGATTCAGAAAACCATAATTTTATCTCTTATCCTTCATTCCACTAAATTGGAAACTCTGAAAAAATTGATTAATTTCTAGATGCCTATAACTTACCAAAATGAAACTAAGATGAAATAAATAATTTAAGTGGATTTATAACCAGAAAGAAGATTTAAACAGTAATAGAAAAATCTGTTAACTAAAAATAAATAAATACAGACCCTGGTGATTTCACTTCAGAAATTCTACCATTCAAAGAACTATCTCCCATACAACTTAAATTGTTTTATAAAAAAGAAGTTGAAAGAGATTATCAATAAGACTCAGGATAGTGTTTTTATCTGCTGGGAAAAGGAAGCCAGAGGAAGGAATGGAGACAGCTGGGGCACTGTTCCAGTACACACACTGCTGCGAAAATACTTGTTCATTGGCTAAGAGGGTGTGCACTAGCAGTGCACATGTGGAGTATTAGCCAAGGTTCTCAGAGCAACAGAACTGATAAAATGCATCCATGCATGCAAGAATGAGTGAGTAGATGAATGAACGGATAGATGGATGGGTGGGTGGATGGATGGATGGGTGGATGGATGGATGGGTGGGTGGATGGATGGATGGGTGGATGGATGGATGGGTGGATGGATGGATGGATGGATGGATGGATGGATGGATGGATGGGTGGATGGACAGATGGATGGATGGATGAATATATAGGATTTATTAGATTGACTTATAGCTTATGGTCCTGCTAGTCCAACAAGGGCTGTCTACTAATGGAAAAGACAGGAATCCATCAGTTGTCTAGTCCACAAGGCTGATATCTTAGCTGGTTTTCAGTGTACATCCAAGTCCTGAAAAACTGGGCTCTGACAGCAGTGGAAGAATGAACGTGACAGCAAAAGCAAGCAGGCAAAGAGCAAGGACTTTCTTCTTCCCCATCCTTCATACCGAATGCCACTGGAAGGTGTAGCCCAGATGTAAGGTGTACATTTCCACTTGAAAAGAATCCAGATTTAGGGTGATCTTCCCTCTAACTCCACATGCAGTCAAGTTAACAACCAAGAAGAGTCATCACACATGGTATGAAGTTTTCTAAATGAATCAAAAGGACATTAAGATTAATATAAAACATGTAACATGTTCTTAGATTTTATGTGTGTGTTAAAATACAATATATGCATAAATTCCATCAAATCAGAATCCTAGATTCTAGATTGATTCCCTTGCTAAGATAGGTTGGTTTTATGCCTTGCATTTGCTTTACTATGGGTTCAAATCTATATCTCGTCTATAGAACAGAGAGGGCTGAGGAATGTGTATTTTGGAATGAGAAAATTGCCTGTGCTTTCTTCTTACTATCTCTCTTTAACACATTTAATTATTTATTGTTACTGCTTTGTGTTGTGTGCTGTAAGCTGCCTCATATTCTTCATGGAACAAGGTAGGGCAAAACTAACCAAAATTAAAACCCTATATCCCACAAGAGCAGTAAAATATTTAATTCCATCATATTTTCAATTTATGTTTCACCCCCTCTGGCTGTGACCCTGCTGGAAAGCTTCCAAAGGCTTCCTGGCAGCCAGAAGGTGGAGGTGGCTACAAAAGCCAATTTGAACCTCTGTCAGAGCAAGAACTGGTGCCTCCTCAAAACCCAGCAGTCTGAATTCTCAGCCAGCTCTAGAGCAAAATCAGATACACTTCTGGGATTTTCAGAGGCCTTCCACTATGAGCTATTCTGAGCCCCTGAACTCACTCCTTAAATAGTCCCTCAGACTTCCACATGTCAGGGACAGTGGACCTCCAATAGTTCACACCCTCACTTATTACCCACTATCCCCCTAGAAACAAAATTCTTCCTGAGTGGACAGAGATGCCTGTTCCACAGAGAGAAGGATCATTTGATTCTAAACACTGTTCCCATGAATATACAAGCCCACTGTTAAGGTAACTGCTCTTGCTTGCATTTGGCCGGAGGAGGTGGAGGAGCGCGCACAGGATAAATTTTCTACATTCCCAAAATGACCAGAAGAAATGGTTTCTGACTCTATATTAAGGAAATAAAATTTAAAGAAGTCACAGTTCCAGCCCCGATCCAGCTGTGCAGACTCCACACCCAGGAGGCTCCCAAAAATAAACTAGGCATTGGAGACCCATTATGGACAAAAAAAAATCTGCTCCAAACTCGATGGGATGAGGTAAGAGGAACAGCCATTGGCCCTTATGTACCACCCATATTCTCCTTGGATCACTGGATGGCAATGACCCATGCATCTTCTAAACAAGCCCTGTCCAGTTGCATCCCATGGGAGACTTCTGCTACCAGATCACTTACAAAATAGTTTTAGATGATGAAAAAAAAAGGGGGGGGGGAGAAGGAGGGAGAAGGAGAAGTGGAACAGGAGGCATTAATAAGGAAGAAATATACTTCCTCATACAATGGCTGTGGCTGTGGCTGTGGCTGTGGCTGTGGCTGTGGCCTTGACCATGACTGCGGTTGCCCTTTAAAAGCTGTGCATAATGCTGAATATTAAAATTACACTGTGAGACCTCAGATCCCCTCCCCACATAGGCCACAGTAATTTCCACAATGAAGTAAAGGGAGGAGAGACTTTCTTTCAGACTTACTCCGGTCTCCATATAGTCATTTTTAACTACCATCTTTTACCATTGTCTTAGTTACTTTTCTATTGGTGTGATAAAACACCATGACCAAGGCAAATTATGAAAGAAAGTTAGATTCCATGATGGCAGAGTGAAAGAACAACCTAGAGCCACAAGCATGATGAGAGGGGAGGGAGAGGGAGAGGGGAAGGGAGAGAGAGGGCACTGAGAATAGCAGGAGTCTTTAGAAACCTCAAAGCTAGCCCTCAGGGACACATCTCCAACAAGGTCACACCTCCTAATCCTTCCCAAACAGTTCCTTCACTCAGGTACCAAGTATTCAAATATGTGATCCTATGAGAGTCATTCTCATTCAAACCACCACACCTATGCTCTGTTGAGCAATATTTGTGTTGTGTGATGTTTATGAACTTCTTACCCAAAGGCATTTGCACCTTCATCTGTGGAAAGTGAGCTCATGAATGAAGAAGCACCTTTTCAAAGTATTCAGCTTATCTGCATGAGGAGAAAGCTATTTGGCCAACATATGTAGAACATCCCCCTGCTTTTCAGCATTTACTAAAGCCTTGTGATTGAGAGAGACCATAGTCACACCTGCTAGCACAGAAGAACATCCATGCTGGGAAGAACTTGGTCACCAAACACAGTGTGTGCTCAGGACCAGATCCCAAATTTGCCTATTTAAAAGCCAAGCGAGATTTCTTAGATCTTGACACGTCAGATATGATGGACTATACAGTATGAGGTGTGATTTCAGAATCTGTAGTGAAATACTGGATCCTTGTAATATCCAAAGTAAGCACCACTCCTGGTCTACGGGGAGAAAAGAGGTGAAAGAATCGGTCATAAACGACTTCCTGCTTGAGAATATCCAATAGGCAGGCAAGGCTTTCTAGTAAATCGAGGGCAGCTCACAGCCCTGCCCTGGATGAAGAGGACCCAGGATCGTGTGGGACCCCTGATAGCTCTGTCCCCGCCTATACTCTAAGCTCTTTTTTTCCATACTGAGGTCCAGCTCCTCTTGGCCCTTCTTGGCCAAGGGATTTCCTTTAAGCCTTTCCTCCACCTTGGCTTTCACTGATATAGAACAATTGTCATGTCTAAGTCAAATGGTAGACTAGCAATAGCATCTCTCTTAAAAAAAAAAAAAAAATCATTATAGAAAAAGCAATTTCCTACCACTGGCACTGACCCAACTTCTTCCTCTATGCCTGGGGCCTTCTCTGAGACAGCCTACCTGGCTTGTCCCCCAAGTCACCCTCACACAGATCACAGAGGGGTTTCTATGGCTTACTTGTTATGCTAGCATCTATAGCCCAGACCCTTGCTCTTAGAGCTGTTTAATAAAGTTGAGAAATGATATGTAGAGGTAAGCAATGTCTATCATAATAATCTCTGCAAAGAGCCCTGCGTAACTATTCCCTGACAGCTCGCTGATTTCTGGGCTCGGCTTTAAATTGCATTTGCAGAGCATGAGCTTTGTCCCTTGGAGGGCATCACCAGAGTGTATTTCTTGGAACACTAGCTTGACAGAGTGATCCTGAAGCGCAGTGACTCCATGATTTGAATATACATATTCTCTTGAGTTGCTCATGATTATTCATATTCTAACCCCTCATAAAGCCACTTTTATTGGATTTTGCCTTTTTCTATTAGCAGCTAGAAGCAAAAGGGCTTTGGAGAAAATATTTTGGACATGGCCGTTCTAAATGTATCTTTGAAAAGGGATTGCTAAAGAATTGGAAAAGTCAGCTGAGTATGGTGGCTTAAGCTTTTAATCCCAGCACTCAGGAGACAGAGATAGGCAGATGTCTGAGATCAAGGCCAGCCTGGTTTATACAGTGAATTCTAGGCCTCTGAAAAACACAAAAAGGAAAATTCAAGTGTTTCTTTTTAAAAATAACTATGATGCATAAATACCAAGTTCAATACATTTTCATGAACTTTAAAAGCTCAACTCACTCTTTAAGTACATATAGATACTGAAATCACAATACTAGAGCACAGCATGCAAACATCCTCTGTGCTCTATTCCACAGCTTCTTAGACCTTATGGTAAGGGACAGATCACATAACAGAAGGTCACACACACACACACACACCACCACCACCACCACCACACCACCACACCTAAGAACAAACAGTTGCAAGCATTCGAAGACCAGAAATTAATTCAAAATCAAACATGATGAATCTGAGGCCCTTCCAGCATCACACGCCCATGCTGCACTGCACAACTTCATAGCAGCCTTGTTTCTGACAACACAGCACAAGTGCTTAGCACTGTGTGAGCAGCCGCTCTATACAAGTGGCACCTGTGATGCCTCGCTCAGACTCAGGACTCCTGCATGTTATGAACTACAGTGGGTTTTTTTCTATACATACCAACAATAGTTCAACTACAAAACAGGGTTGGGCGGAGGAGATTTTAAATATTTCTCTCCTTCCAGTCCTTAGTATGTAACTATCAAGTTAGTATATCTTTGAATTGTGTTGTTAGACCATTTGGCTCTTAAAATCCATGTGGGCTGTTGACTTGAGCTATTTTTTTTAAGTTGTTACATGAATTTTGGCTTAGGATTGGGACAGAATCTCCAATAATTTTTGTTTTATATTATGTATTTATAGGATGCTGTCTTCTCAGCAATGGCTATCATAAACTCAAAATATTCATCAACTTTGAAAAATATTGACAGTGCTCTGCATCCTTCGGTATCAAATATTCACCCAATATTTGAATGCTTATTTAAAACTAAATGTTTATATTTATCTCATTAGTATGCAATTTTTGTTTCTGTCTTTAATAAACAGTAAAATTATATGTGTAGCAAAGAGTTCCCTAGAAATAAATTTCTTTGTGATTCATTGCTAGTAAATGTTTAACTTGTATACTTATTTTATATACTTACATACCTGGGGTCAAATAAAAATTTTACAGGTGAAAAAATTGTGACACATGGAACTTTGTTTGAAATGCCTGTTCAACCTCATCAACCATCTATTCAACCTATGACCAGGAAACTTAGCTGAGGTCCTCCCTCAACTTAGATTTTAAGCCAGACAGATGATTTCTTACTAGACATTTGTTACTACACTTTTTCCCTTCAGATGTTTGAGTTTCCCCACCCCACCCATAAGCTATAATGAAATCTTTCTAGAAAACATATGGCTAAAATCAAGAAAAAAATAATGATAATACTAAATACTGGTGAGAAGGAGAAACTATAATCATTTATACATTGGTGGAGGGCATATAAAATGTACAGCCATTAGGAAAAATGGTTTGGCAGTTTTATATAAAACTAAATGTTTGACTACCACACAACCTACCAATTGCAATCTTGGGCATAAATAAAATCTTCATTTCACCTTCAAGATATGTATGCAAATGTGCATAGCAGCCTTATTTGTAATGTTCCATAGTATTGCCCAACTTCTTAGTCCCTGTAAATATTCATATTTTGAAATCCTAATTCCTATGGTGATAGTGTTATGAGGTAGGGTCATCAGGATATGATTAAGTCATAAGGGCATGACTTTCATTTAAAAAAAAAAAACTGCCATTATAAGAAAGACCCAGGAGAGGCCCTTAATGCTTTCCACTAAAAGAAGACACAGCAAGAAAATGATCATGCATGAACCAGACACCATAATCTGCTGGTGCCTTAAAGACTTCCCAGCTTCTAGAACTGTGAGATAAATTTCTGTTGTTTCTGAACCATCTGGTTAACAGTACTTAGTTATGCCAGACCCGAAGGTGTAGTGCAACCTACAACTTAACACAACAGACATGCCTCAATGAGTAGATGGTTTAACAAACTGTGACATCCACATCACAGAATGCTGGCCAACAATAAAAAGTAGCAAACTACCCATATAGATTCAAGTTGGACAGATAAGTAGAGAATTCAATGCAAAGACATCATGTATCATCTGATTACCTAACATTCTTGAAATGACAAAATCATAGAAATGAAGACAAGATTAGTGATTCCTGAGGGTGAGGAGGGTTGGAATGAGAAGAAGTGGGTGTGGTTATTTTAAAGGGAGATGGGAGAGTTCCCAGTATTGACTATAATGATGGATACTGTTTTCTACTCATATGATAAAATCATATAGAACTAAAAGTACACAACAAATAAATACAGATGTAATGGAAAATCCAGATAATACCCATGGCTTTTGTCAATGCCAGCTTTTTTGTTTGTTTCTTTGTGACACTGTTCTACAGCTTTGCAAAATGTTGCTTTGAAGAAACTGGACAAAGAATACACAAGATAATGTGGCCACATAAGAAATGTGATTGTTTTGTTGGTGTTTAATTTATTGAGTTCTCTATATATTTTAGATATTAGCCTTCTCTTGGATGTAGACTTGGTGAAGATATTTTCCCATTCTGTAGGCTGCCATTTTGTCCTATTGATAGTGTCTTTGGCCTTGCAGAAGCTTTTCAGTTCATGAAATGCCATTTATTAATTGTAAACAACCCAATTAAAATGGGGTATAAGCCTGGTGCAATGACACATGCCTGTAATCCCAGCACTTGGAGAGGAAGAGGCAGGAAGATCTCTGTGAGTTTGAGGTCAGCCTGGTCCACAAAGTGAGTCCAGGACAGCGGGGGCTGATACACAAAGAAACCCTGTCTCAAAAAAAAACAATATTTTTTTTTAATGTGGTACAAATCTAAACAGAATTCTCAGCAGAGGAAATTTTAATGTCAGAGAAGCACTTAAAGAAATGTTCAACATCCTTAGTCACCAGGGAAATTCATTTAAAGATGTTTTTATTGTTTTAAGGATTCTTTGACAATAAGGCAGGTTAACTCCTGGTAACACCCAGCCTACCTCAAAGAAGATGATGAACATCAAAGAACCTCTTTATGGAGATGGCTTCAAATGTGGCAAACCAGCCACTGGGAAAAATGTCCTGGTTTCGGCTACAGACTGAATTCTGCCTTACAGTAAGCAAACTTGGATGCAGGCAGATTCAACTGCCAAACTCTGCCAAGACAGAGTAAGCAAGCCCTCAATAGTTCCTGCCTCACAAATATGTCTATCAGATATACTGGACCAGAAGGTGAAGATGATTGATTCTCCAACCTTATAGATTTTGAATGACTGTTGAGGCAGCAAACTGTCTCTGTCATCTTATTGAACTGACTCACATTTTCAAGTTCCCTTTTCTCACATTAGAGAAGACTAGAAGATAATTTAACCAGAGTTGGCATCTTCCCAGAGATTATAAATAGAACCACCCAGAATAACCCTTAGAAGTGAGGGTTACTGTAGGGTGATATTTTAGGTTCCATTAGAACAGAAAACAGCCTGGGGCTCTTCATGTGGTCACATTATTCCTGAAAGACCAATCCAGAGAGCCTCTGCCAACACAAAAATACCCATTTCCCAGCATGAGATGCAACCATCTGGCTTATCTTAAACTGATTATTTTAGCTTTAAATTGCTAACATGCATCTTAAAGAGGGAACTAGTAGATAACTAAATGTCATATGACTACATGTGCCCTCACTGATGGTCTGTATGCCAAGAAACTTCAAATCAATTAACATCTAAACTGAGTGTTTGGTCAGTTTATATAGAGCTTTTGCCTCTTTTACATGGGTCATAGACTCAATCCTCTGAACTAGGAGAAAAAAAAAAATCAATGAATTCCTGTGTTGATCTCTTTAGTGTTCTCTGAGATCAAAGACTCAAGGAAGAATCTAGGGTGTGGAGAAGGAGCGTTTATCCAGAGGAAAGGGTGAAAGGACTCCAGCTTAAGACAATTGAAGAAGGAGCTGGAGAGATGGCTCAGAGGTTAAGAGCAGAGACTGTTCTTCCAGAGGTCCCGAGTTCAGTTCCCAGAATCCACATCGTGGCTCACAACCATCTATAACATGATCAGATGTCCTCTTTTGGTATGTAGGTGTACATGTAGGCAAAACGCTATATATAATAATAACAACAACAATAATAATAATAATAATAATAATAATAATAATAATAAATCTTTTTAAAAAGATACTTGAAGAAGGAACACATGTGAATGAAAGTGATACTGATGTCACTGACAGCATATCTAAGAAGATACATAGTTGGATTCTGATCATTGTGATAAAGTGCATGATAATCAAGTTATAAGGAAGAAGGATTTGCTCTACCTCATAGTTCACGTTTCAGTCCATGATTGCTTACACTTCTCCCTTTGCAACTATGATGGGAAGGACATGGCAGATGAGGTCTATTCACTTCCCAATGGCTAGAAGGAAAAGGGTGGTGTAACAATGTCTGCTTAGGTCAAGTTCCTGGAGAGAGTCTACTATCTGCCTGGAGCCTCGGAGGCTGGAAATCAAGCGTCTGACATCTTGGTCTTTGGAGGACACTGCAGATAACAAAGTATATCATCCATCTTGCTTGGAAAGGTCTAAGACCTGAAGTTCCTGTCTTACTGTAGGAAAATAGGAAGCCAAAGCAAAGTATAAATTCAACCTTTGTTCCTATTGTGAGAACTTCTTCTTGTGTGTTTACCCTAAACCTGTCTACCAGAAATTCTGTACAAGTACCACAGCCCGTTGCCTCACTGTGGGGAGAGGCATCCTTTGGCTTTCTCTGGGTTTTCTCTAGGACTCATTGGAGAACTGTTCAGCAATTCAGTTTCTCTTAAACTGGTCGGTGACTCTCAACCCATGGGTCTTGACTTCTTCAGGAGTCAAACAGCCCTTTCACAAAAGGGGTCACCTGAGACCATTGGCAAACAGACAGTTACATTGTGATTCACAACAGTAGCAAAATAATAGTTATGAAGTAGCCACAGAAATAATTTTATGGTCGGGGGTCACCACAACATAAGGAACTGTATATTAAAGAACTGCAGCAGTAGGAAGGTTGAGAGCCACTGTCTGAGATGCTACACCATTGGTGCATGCCAATAATGGGGCATTTATAAGTTTGTAGATTTCAGAGAGATACTGTGAGTTGAATTGGTTCGATTGCTTTCTATGTTATGGACCACTGTTGCTGCAGTCCTCCTGGCCCATGAACTCATGCAGGAGCTTAATCCTTAATGATGTATGCTAATGGTGTTACAATGTTGGGAAACACAGTCTACATTTTAGAAGGGGGAAATGAGAGGCCATTAAGATTAGGCAGAGTCATTTGGATTAGCTTCCAGTACTTTATAATGAGAAAGGGGGAGAGAGGAAGTGGGGGAGAGGATAGCAGAGGAACCAATTACTCCCAAGACACATATTGCTTCATAGTCTCTTGCCACGTGATGTGATGTTCTGGGTCTTCTTGGCACTTAGCTATCAAGAACACCATCAACAGATGAAAGCTCTCTCATTCCAAAACTTTGATCTAAGTAAACCTCTTTTCTTTGTAAAGTCAGCTTGTTTCAGCCATTGCATTATCTCAATGTAAAAATGAGTCAGTACAACTGCAGCTTGAAGTAAAAGGGTAGCTTTTACTAACAGCTGGGCTAACTTTACTTGATCTTTTCCCCAAAAGAGCCTACAGACTCTGATAGGGAAAGATTCCAGACCCTATTCCCAGTGATATTCCCGGCTTTCTTTCCATATCTGGCACTTTAGAGGAACTTAGGAATGTTAGTTGATGGGAAAACCTCAGAGAAGCTCTCGTTCCCTCTAACAACTCTGAATAGTGACCAAAAATGGGGACAGAACATGAAACCCAGCTTTAGCATTGTGGTTCCAGTCCATTTTCCCCTCCTCTGGCCTTTAGGAACCCCAACTGAAGGGTAAAGTGATGACCCCTAGCACCATTTAGGAACCCTTCCCAGGACATCACTGTCTGCCTCTGCCAAACCCGAAAGCCACACGTCCCTTCTGAGGTCAGCAACATCTGTGCGTTTCCTCAAATCCATTTCCAGATTTGATAAATATAGAAGGCTGAGCAGAGCGAGGCATCTCTAGGAAGGGAGAGTGGGGACAATGGGCTCCTGTGCCCTAGAAATCTGGCACTGCTGGCCTGAGCTAAATTAGCTGCTAAGAGGCCATCTGGTCAATTTAGTTTTAATCCCATCAAGTTTTTGAAAAACATTTGCCGGTGGATAGGGAGTGAAGAAAAAAATTAAAAATAGTATAATTATATGTGATGCCAGCAAATCCTGTCACCAGCCACCCCAAAGCATGGACGGAGAGCAAAGCAGAAATTGCAAACATGGCTAAACAAATATACCAAAATAAGTAATAATAATAAACCCAAGCCGACTTTGGCCTTAGCCCCTACATCTTTCTCAACAGTTCCTTGCCCTCCACGTGCAGAGTTGCTTGGCAGGCTGGGCTTGACAGGCCAAGTTCAGCAGTGCCCAGGAATGTGTGTGGGAAGAAGTGCCAGGCACTGCTGCCCTGGCAGGCTGTCTCAAGAGGCTGGGAAGAGTGGGACTAATAGGCACCAGGCAGTGCCCTGGTATTTAGGTACCTTGCATCACACCGGGTTTTCTAGCCTCCAGGATGCAGATGGCCACCACTGCTCACCAGGAAAAGAAAGGCGGCTCATAAGGTGTGCTTCTAGGGTCAAGCTTGTCTGTCTAAATCAGTCTGTACCTAGGAACTGGACCCTTACCTTCTTGCATCTCTGAAAACACATGATCAAAAGCTCTTTGAACCAAATTTCTCAATTTTTTATTAATTTTTTTATTTTTTAACATATACATTTATATTATCACACATGTATACAATAAACTATCTACAGCAAGAAGAACCATGACACAATCAGGAATTATATAAATGTTACATTCTCAGTGTTTTGGCTATTTGTACTCAGCAGCCTTGAGGAAAACATCTTTCCTATCTTGGTACATCTAAAATCCTGACTGTAAATCAATATCTATCATATCTCATTATTATTGACTTAAAACATCGATCTAGACCTAAAAACATCTTAACCCCTAAACAACTAAGTTTAATTATAAAATCAGAGACTCAAGAAGAAATAAAATTAATCACCTGAGTATACCAGGAGTGCAGGTTAGTAGTTTTCCAAAATAAGAAGATGACAAAGATAATTTGCTGCCTGAACAGTCACACTTTGCTGCCAAAACTCTCTATAATGTTGGAATTTTCCCTATTTTGTGGGGATATACAGGAAATCTTAAAATTCCAGGTCCAGAAGATCTCATACCAAGCCATGCCCAGAGGCCTCAGATCGAACCTTCAAAGACAACAGTTAAAAGGCCTATGTCTATTGCTCTATCCAGAAGCACATTCAAGACCAAAGCTACCAATACAGCTGGAAGTTAGCACCTTCTGTCAGATGAGACCTCCTCTGTTTCTCACCAGGAGTGTGTAGGGGAAACATTATCGGAAGAACATGTCCACATGTCAGGTTGCCTGTCTTGGAACCTGTAGGCATTAGTCTCTGCCTCAGCCCATCATTGGCTGGCTCTACAACCAATCTCAGAGAGTCTATGATGCACAGCCTGCTCCTGGAAGAGAGAGGCTATAATGTCCCACCTTCATAAACTTAAGATGGCACATGAATGCTGAGTGTTGCTACCATAAAAAGCTCTTGAAAACTTACTGTATATACTCAGGGATGGACATGTGGCAACTAGAACACCCAGGCTGGCAGTGATGCAGATATTTTGTTTCCCAGAATTCCCAGGGAGTTCCTTCCATTTCTCTGAGCCCCTGAATCTTCATTTGCTAAATGGCAGAATGAGACTTGACGTTTGCCTGCGATGCCTTCCAATATGAGCAGCCTATTGCACATAGGGGGACTAATCATGGGAAGGTTGACTTAGGACTTAGGAAGATTAACAATGACACAGATCTCCATGTTCTAAAGATAGGCTGGCATACTTCAACCAATGGGCCAGATCCAGTTGGCTTCCATGAGTAAAGAATGATTGAAATGCAGCTGTGTTCACCCATTACTGTGGCTTATAGTTGCATTCCCACTAGAACAGCAGTTGAGTAGTTGTGGACAAAACTGCATAGAGACAAAGCCTTATCTACTTACTGTCTTGGTTTTGTTTGTTTTTGTTTTTGTTTTTTATGGAAAGTTTGTCATCCCTATTCTAGACTGTCCCTGTAGGATTTCAACAAAATAGCAAAGAGTACGTTACAACAATTCTTTACTTTTCTTAAAGAAAGCTTAAAAGTTGATTGATAATCTGATAAACATTTATGCTTTTATCTACATTGTGATAAACTACTTGGATTCTTTATCATAAGAAAATAGTATAAAACAATAATAAATGTATCAATCTTGGACAAATGTCATTATCTCTTCATGTCTTTTGTTTTTCTTTTCTTCTTGTTCTGTCAGCAAGCATTGTTTAACATGCATGTCTATTTTTTATTGATTTATTCTTATTTTATGTGTATGGATATATTCTGCCTGCGTGTTTGTACCACAAGCATGCTTGGTGTCCACAGAGACCAAAATGCACTGGATCCCCTAGAACTGGAGTTACAGATGGTTGTGAGCCACCATGTGGGTGCTGGGAATTGAACCCGGGTCCTCTGAAGGAGCAACCAGTGCTTCTAACTACTGAGCCATCACTCCAATCCCCTACATATTGTTTTTCATCATACTGAAAGCTACAATAGGTGGGCATTTTAGGTCACATGTTATGTTTATAGAAGAAATACAAACTCCTCTTCTAAAATTAATTTAGAGGAGGACAGAACCAGTTATCTTAAAGGGACCGGATCCTTGTCATTCTGCCCAAACCAACTATGTCCTCGAAGAGAAACTCCTGAGCCTTTTCTACCTTGCACCACTCTGCCTTGGGGAGAGCAAAACTAGTTTTCTTCCTACATGCACTATTCCTTCCCCAAACCCCAAGAAACCATGACCCACAGTTGAACAGAAGGACAGAAAGGAGAAAAGGCTGAATTCTCAAAATGTCTGAGACTCTAACTTTTTCAAAGTGCAGGAGTACACCTGAGAAGTACAGCTTTATGACTCTGTGGAGGAAGATGAACTCCTGAGAAACACCCGTTGTTATTCAGCACCAGGACACTGTGAAACAACAAAACCCTGGGAAGGGATTAAAAAACAATGGAGAAAGTTAGAAAGTGAAGGAGCCACCATAAAGGCTTATCAATGAGCCAAGCCAGCATGGAAGTATCCACTCTACAAACATGGAGGATATTTACACATGAACACACGGGAGTGTGCACCTTTGCTCCTACGACTACAAGAATTGCATTACCTTCTATCCACAGTACTCTGTTACTATGCATCCAGTTGTCCTAGTTTTGTATCAGTTCTTTCATCTGTGAATGATTGAGTTTAACTGGTCATTCTTCCCTAGTCTTCCCTGTGTCATCCACACAACTACAGCTAATGGGAGCATCAGCCACTTGTTGGTTGGTCTAAATAAAATGGTGCCACTCACCACTTAGTGTTTCCTGTTGGCTAAGCTGCATGTCTCTAGCATGTTCCATGGTAGAGGAAGCTTTCCATTACCATGAAAAAGCAAACCTCAGTGCATAAACATGTTCATGCTTCATTTCAGGTCACATTTGCTAGTGTTGAATTACAAAGCAAGTTTCCCAGTGCTTGTTACTATAGCAAACAGCTGAGATAATCAACCTGAAAAATAAAAAAGGTTTGCTTTGGCTTATGGTTTGGAAGTTTTTGTCCATGATTTACTGGCCCTTTAGAACTGTGGTAACACACAATGGCATCAGCTGATGGCAAAGAAAAAGTCACTCATCTCATTGCCAGAGAACAAATAGAGAAGAGAGACACATGGGTCTTTGGAGGACACTCCAGATCTAGGCTGTAGCATGTGACCCCGCCTCGATTGAAGGAGTAAAAAGGGAGCCCTCACCTCCTTCTTTACACAACAAAGGTACCATCCCTGGGATGTGCATCCAGAGACAGGGAAACTCTCATCTTCTGCCAAGCGGCATAACATCAAAATTCACAGAAGATGAACTCAAGGACAGAGTACCAGCAGTTTGTTAATCTGGGAGGCTTTTAAGTATGGACATTGTGAGGATCAGAAATGTGAGTTCACAACTAAACATCAGTGCTCAATTACTGTGAGAGTGGAGGTGAAGAATTTAGTCCCTCTTAACCCTATTTTCTCAACTGTAAATGGCATTGTCTATCACACACAGAGAAGCACTGACCACAGTAGCTGCTGCAGAGTCTGGGAGATGCACCTTTTTCTTGCAGAAATCTGGGTCCCTGTGAGTGAGCCATCAGCTAAAGCTGAGGAAGGTACATGATGTGGCTCTCCTGAGCACTGCACTTTAGGATGTGTCAAATAACAACACAGTGTTCCTCAGTATGCTACTTCCCGTATCCAAACCCACTTGCCACATAAAACTATTTGGTTGTAAGAGGTACCAAGGCCTCAGACCTTGCCAGAGCTCAGTCTCTCTGAGACATGACATCATGGCCCAGAAAGGGGGGCATTGGGGTAATCAAACAAGGGGACATTCATGTTGCCACACCCACCTCTCTTCATTGGAGCATCTTACCCTGGCCAGCCAAAAATCTAAAAAGGTTGGCAACAAGTGAGACTTGACTTTATCTTAAAGGATCTAAGCATCAGCATTCCTCTTGGGAGCTAATCACAGGCCATGGAGGATGGGGGTCTGGGGCATGTGCACATGAAAACACACGTGTATGTGCCTTTGTTCTTAAGACCACAAGAAGTCATTTCTTTCCATTCATAGCTTTCAATTACTGAGCATCCAAGCATCTCTGAAGCTGGGAACAGACAAAGGTGACAGCACTAGAAATGTGAAGTCACTAAGCATCAGCATTTGACAAGGCAGACTTCAGGACTTGTCCTCTGGGTGCAGGGCGGTGGCTCCCAAGAAGTCTTCTGAGCCCTCTAGCAGTCAGTGTTTAGAATCCCAATACCGCTCCACAGCCAGGGTATAATGTACTTCCTGGCAGGGCTCCCCCTCATAATTAGAGTGTTTGGGGGACATTAGGAGAATATGTTTATGTAAAGCTCTGAGTGCTTCTTGGATGCAGTACTAGGGCTTTCAAATGGCATGCTCGCACTGGTGACTACACACTTGTAGTGTTAGGAACCAAAATCCATGGGGTAGAGACATAGTGGCCTCTCAGTAAATCCACCAGAGATGCTGTCCCCAGTGCTTTCAGAATACTTAGGTAGCTGAGGATACTAGATATCAGAAGTCCAAAATCTTGATGGGGGCAAGTTGGCATACTTCTTTTGGTTTCCTAACTTGGGCACTCAAAACTCCATGCCCAAGAAATCTCCGAGTTTCAGGCAAATCCAGATAGCTTCAGTAACCCAGTCGCCAATATAGTTACCCACCTAAGAGTAAATTCAGTCCTAGATATGCTCCGAGATGCAACAAAGATATGACAGCAGGGATAAACTAAACGAGGCAGTGAGGGGTGTCTGTTGCTCATTCTCAGCTGGTCCTTACCCTCTTTACTAACAGTCACGACTCTTCAGAGAAACAAAACCATAAACAAAAACAAAAAACAAAACAAAAATGAAGGTGGAGGGAAAGGGGGAGATGGAGAGAGAGGCAAGAGGAAAGAGGCATTTATTAATTGATTTTTGAGGATTGGCTTGCCTGACTATACAAACTGGTAAGGGAGTTACTGTTGTAACCTTGTGTCAGAGGGTACCTGGAGACAAAAGTTGCTCACCCCTGGGAAATGTCATGTGTTTCCGTGTCTCCTGGGGAGTCCAGCACCATGCTCACGTACTTCTTTGCCAGAAGGTCCAGGTGCTGCCAGTCCGCTGCTGCTCTCCGGGAGATGGGGCACTGCAGCGGGCAGGTGGAGCTGTGCAAAAGATGGCTGCAGTGGTTCATGCTGACTCTGAAGCAAACAGCCTGGCGAGCTGGCCAGAAGTCAAGTCTAGGGGTCCAGTGATAAAATTTTCAAAGAGAAGGGGAGCCCTTCTTTCCCCCAGTGTTACAACTCTGAATACACAGCCAGTCTCAGACATCCTTCTGTGAAGTAGATGGTGGTCGCTGCTTTATTTCATGTGAAACAGGGACTTATAAACCTTGGGCAATGAGGAGGGAGTTTGAGGGTGAATGTGTCTCATTGGCTGGGACTTAGGATGCTGACAATGGGGAAAGATAACAGATGACAAGCTCAGGTGAGTGACCAGCTGTAGTCACCTAAGGGTTGTGTCACATGCCCATGAGGTAGGCCCTGAAACTGGAGAGAGCTTTGCGCCACACCTTCCGTTCTCAGGATGAGATTTTAAATCTCCAGTTTGAGATTTCCAGGGTTTGAGCATGCTCCATCTCAGCAGCTCCATACCAGTTCCTCTGAAGGCAAGGTCCTTGAGCCCCACAATCTCTTGTCTGTTTCTTCTTCAGAATTTCATCTGTTTAGATGAGGACCCTCCACATATGGAGAGAAATCCGGGGTACTCAATATCTGGTGATTTAATCTCGTCTGAAAACTCTTTGTGACAACGTTTCACAGTGGTATCTAACCAATTCTCTAAGAACTGGTCTAGGCCTGCTGATCCATACAGGTAACCACTGTGCCTACTCAGGGCCTGATCAAGCCAAGATCCATGCATCTAGCAGAAAGCTGGCAGGAACCTACCTTCTGGTGGAACAGCCTAGAAAGTCCTCCAAGATTCGAAAGGAACTCTGACATGTATGTGCACACTGCTCATTCTAGCTACAAACATGGAAAGTTCTGGTTGGACCCTCTCTGAACCAGGAGAAGACCAGCGTAGCAACTAACATCTTGTGCAAAGGCATTCTTAGCTTGTGTTGTGGCCTTTTGGAGTCACAACAACACTGGGATGAACATACCGCTACCCCCTCCCTAAACTACAGGAAGACTTGGAAGGCAACACCCAGGCTTCTCAGGAGCTGTTGGGTGTGCTCAGTGGTTTGTCACTGGGTTCAGTAGTGACAAGGGAAGAGAAAGTTTTGCCTGTTGAGTGACAGGGCTTAGAATGAAGCTTGACTTTCATCCTTTTAGAAAGGACAAGATCTAGCTAGGATGTGTAAGTATAGCCTATGGCTACAATTAAAAGACAAATATAGTACCCATGGCTGTACTGAAGACATATTTTTAAACACTGCAGCTGTGATATTCTACAAGCCATAGGATGTCAGCATTGGGAGGAACTTAAGGTTCATACGGTCATTGCCTCCAGCTGCAACATTTATTAATCAACTGCAATAAACCAGCAGCTACATCATTGCTCAATGGGCTCTGATTTCCCCGTTGTGTATTAAGCAGAATGTGCATTAAAGGGCTGCGACATCTTCCAAGAAATTCTAATTGCTTCTTCTTGTCAATGTATTTATTCTATTTCCATCCTCTTTACTTCTTAGGATACGTGTTGATAGGGCAGGCCTTAGGAAAATGGGGCTCGGAGGAGAGAGGAAGGGTCAAAGAAGATGACTAGTCCAAAGTAAGAAAGGTGGAGTCTACAGACAAAAAAAGGCATGGAAAAAAAAAGCAGAAATAAAATAGAGTGCAGTGAGTTAAGATACAGTATATGTGGACAGAGCCTGGGTTGGGGATGGGCCATGTGGAGGAGCAAGGCAAGCAGCTGGTGGTAGGGGAACCACTGCATTCACTGAAAGACACAGAGGTGGGTGGTTCAGCGCCAGGCAGATGCATACTGAGCTCTGTCCTCCCTTCTGCTCTGAACAGGGTACCCCAGTTCCTGGATCTTGCTGTGGTCTTACCTGTAAGAGCACTAAAACAAAACTAACTGGATGACATTTCCCTTGATTCAATAATTTTCCATATTCTCCTAATAGATATCTCTGGCTACATCACTCCACAGGAGGCACACCATCTCCCTGTGTTGTCTCTTTTACTTAGAACACATGCTCTAACAAAGAAAACATACCCACACATGTCTTCCCAAAGCATATTCTGCTGTTTGCTTTATCAGCACACAAGCCATGGAAATTCTCCAGCCTCTCTGAAAAACATGCCCAGCCCTTTCCCCAGAAGACATGAAACACATTATCACACATACACACAGTCTCAGACATTGCAAAACTAAGCAGCTGATCAGACTAAGTGGAAACATTATATGTCAGAGTTACTCTTGACGTCCCAGAAGGGAGTCAATACTATGGCCTCTGATGGTGGTGACCAAGTTGTATATTGATGTACAATATATAGATTTCCAAGAACAATGATTGAAATAACCCAAACAAATGTTTGGAGAAAACCAACTGAATGTGAGTTTGGGTCCAAGTAAAATATCAAATGATAAATCAGAAAAAAACATGTGTGTGTGTGTGTGTGTGTGTGTGTGTGTGTGTGTGTGTGTGTGTGATTTGTAAAGTTATTTTTTCTTCATATAGTTAAAGTGGAAGATTTTAAATTTGAGTTGCAAGTGCACATGAGATGTGTCAAATGATCCAGTTTGTAGCCTGTAGCCTGTGACCAGCCTGGAGGGGAAATGACAAAACATTGTTTTGATTATGGACCTAAGACTGTTTCAATAAACACAGCCTAGAGGCTATGTTAATATCATATTTTTTAAAGTCTCTATTTTTACTGAACTTCATAGCATAGCTTTGTTTTGGTTGAGAAGGGGCCTTTGGGGGTCTCACTTGCAGCCCCTAGCATTCCACGTCCCTACTGTTTTCTGAGTCCTTTGGTACCTCTCTGTGCAACCCCTTTGAGATGAGCTGGAGCCTAAAGCTTTTGTAACACTAGGAAATAAATCTCCCTCTCAGGGTCAGTCCGAGGCCATGAGACATTAGCTGACAACCTGCAAAACTGACTCCATGTGTCTGAGACTTTAGGGCACGTCAGCAAAAGAACATGAGGTTCAGACTAAGAAACTCAGACTTCAGGCCCAGCCACTGCTACTTCTGAGGTTTCTCTCCTTTCCTTATTTGTGAAGTGTCAGAATCTGAAATGTCACTCAAACATTCACGTGTTAAATGTTTAATCCCGAGTGGTAGTGCTATTTTGGGAACTTCTAGAACCCTTAGAAAGTGGGGCCCAGCTGGAAGGAATGAGTCACAAAGGACATATCACCGAAGGGTATACCCAGTTGTTTCCTTGCTCTTCTTTCTGTCTGCCATGTGGTGAGTAGGTCCCTCCTCCGTGGCTCCTCTCCTGCTGATATTCTGCCTCACTTTGAACCCCAAATCAATGGAACACAGGACTGTGAGCTAAAACACCTAAAACTGTGAGCCAAAAATCAATCTTTCTTGCCTTAAATTGTTTACATCAGTTGTTTTGTTCTGTCATAACTATGAGAAAGCTAACATACTGTCTAATGGGCACCATGCCTAGGTACTGGACAGAGAGTTTTTAAGGATCTTATGGTTGGGACAATGACACAGAGCAAACCCAGAAGGTTTGGTACAGCATGGCTTGGGCAATGGTAAAAATGCATACAATGTACAAAGATCACACAGAGGAGAAGAAAGGAAGAAAGGAGATCTCTCTACTGTAGGAGAAGAGGAAAGACATTTGCTAGGAAATCACACTTTGGGTTAGATCTTCAGTATAGGTACAAGTCTGCCAGGCAAGTCAAGAATGAGTTGAGGATTCACTTGGCCCACGGAAGAGCAAGCTCACAGACTCTGGTGGGGCAGAGTGAGGGTATCTGGGCAGCTGGCTGCAGCCAATCTGCTCTGATTTGATGATGAAGCCTACAGGATGAGTAGGAGGAGAGGGGGCAGTAAAACGGGAGAGGGCATACAGAGACATCTCTAGTGCACTCACTGCCACACTGCATAAGCAATCCATAGACTTCTCGCTTAATGATCCTAAAAATCCTGACAGTTACTCTGTCTACATGATGGATGTGGAAACTGGAGAGAGAGAGAGAGAGAGAGAGAGAGAGAGAGAGAGAGAGAGAGAGAGAGAGAGAGAGAGAGAGAGAGAGAGAGAGAGAGAGCCTCCTGTGCTCTGGACAAGAGAGGCCATCTAGGACCAAGAAAAACTGGACCGCAAACTTTAGTCTCTCCACCTGAATAATACGCTTACCCCACACCTGGGCTTATTGTTTGGCAAGTAGAGCTTATTGCTGACCACAGCTGATTTGACTCTGGTCATCAGTCTGCAGCAGAAAGTATGGGCTGGGTTGAAGGCAACTTTAAGGAGGGAAATAAAGAGCTGGTCCACGTTTCATCAGGCCAGTGTGTGGTTTTCCCCAATAGAGACAAGAAAATGAAATAAACAGGAATGTTGAACTAAAGATGAGAGGCAGAAAAGACTCAGATTTAGGATTGTCCCCCAAGGGAAGATCATTGGCCCAACTGAAAGAGGAGAGAGCTGAATGTGACCTGGAAAATAGAATGGTGTAGGAAAATAAAGACTGCCTCAGGCAAGTGAAAAGATTGCTTCCAATGAGGAACGTCAGGAGAAGTGTTGAAGAAGACATGACCCTTGAGTGGGATGTTGAAGAATAAAGCAGAAGCAAAGAAAGAAAAGGCAATTCCAGAATGGCCAGTGGTGTGACACAGCAGTACCAACATGGGAAAACACAGTTCAAACGGCAATGAGTTTAGACCGGAGTAGACTATGAAAGCAGCATAAGGCATCAGGTGGGACCAAGTGATCCAGAGCTGGACCAAGGACTCCAGCCTTAATTCAGAATAACCCTGGAGGCTTCTGCCAGGAAGAGATGGAATCACAGAGCTGCCTTGTGTGTCTCTCTCGCTGCCTACATCAGTCAAAGCAGCCACTGCAGTAGTCCCATTAGAAGGAGACACGGCCTGAGCTGAGGGGCTGAAATGAAAGAAGACAACACCCCAAGGAACACTGAGAGAGAAAATGCACAGGGCCCTGGGAACTGCAAAACTGAAGCTGGCAGTGTTGAAGGGTTCAGGGATTTCAAGAATGCCTGGACAGAAATAGCCAAGTCAAAGCATGTACATGGCTTTTGTTTTTGTGTGTGTGTGCATGGCATTTCAGTCTTGTACAAATATTAAGCTTATTTGAAAAAATCTGAAAATACAGTTAAGGAGAAGAAAAACAAATGTGCCTCATCTCCGTGTGGCCACTCTCTTTTGTTTTGCAGCCCCGGGGTTTTGCTTTCATTGCTATGTATTTTTAACAGTTTAATCGCAAGCTGGGAACTTTCCGTTTTATAACTTTTTTTTTTTTCACTCAACTATATAGACTAAACATCTTTCCACAGCAGTCATTTTAACTCAGCATCATTTTACTCATGGAGCAGAACCCTAGTTGGTAAATTTATCACAATCTTATACTCCCTGATTGCAAAGATTTGGTGTAATTCTGACCTTGGTTTTAATTAACTTCCTTAAAGTTAGCTTTCCTTGTCAATCTTTTTTTTTTTTTTTTTTTTTTTTTTAATGAATTCTTAAAAGTGTAATTTGTGGGCCAAAGGAAATGCACAGGCTTAGTATTGTTGAAACAGGTCTTCCTCTAGGAAGAATTAAGGTCTTACCATCTCACCAGCTGTGCAGTGAAGTGAAGAGAGCATTCTTCTTGGGGGACCTATGAGTAGTTTCAGCCATGGGAATTTTAAAGAGCCTATAGGATGCAGCATTGGCAACAGCAAATAAATGGGTGTGAAGGAAGAAACTGTGTCTGAAAAGAAAAATCAGATCTCTCCTTCCTCTCGCACTCTTCATTTTTCTGGTGGACTTGAGCAAGGCAGCCATTGCTACTGTGAGGTATAGGAACAGGAGCCTGACCTGAGGAAGACAAGAGTCAACACAAGGATGCCCTGGGCCTTCTGAGGGTCTCGTGGCCCAGCTTGGGCAAGAGCTTTTGTGTACATGTATGTAACTTAGTGCAGATTTCCAGGAGCTCTGGGAAGTGAGGATGGCTGCTGTGCAGGACAGAAGGGTGGTGGCAGCACCAGGACATGAACATATGGGAGCAGAAGCCAAACAAATGGAGACACTGAGAATTATGGAGCCAGGGCTTTTCACTGGGCTTCTGCATTACTCTGAGTTCTCCAGGCATAGCAGGAGAGGAGAGTTGACAGGCAGACAGGCAAGCAGATAGTTTATTAGAAGATATTGGCTTACACAAATATGGAGGCTGAACAGTCCCAACACAGTGCTATTGGCAAGCCTGAGACCCCAGAGAGTCAAAAATGTAGCTCCAGTCTGAGTCTGAAGGCAAGAGACTAATGGGGAACTCACAGATGCAGAGAGAGCAAATCTCCTAGAGCCTTGTGAGGGATTTTATTCTATCAGGTCTTCAACAGATTGGGTGAGCAGGATCACATCTGCCAAGTCAGTCTTCTTCACTCAGTCTACCAATTTGCAAGGAAATCTCATCCCTAAATCCTCACAGATACACCCAGAGGATTGTTCCACCAAATATTTGTATACCTAGAGGCCTATCAGATTGATATCCAGTATTAAGCATCACAGTTACCAAAATGTTTATTGGAGAGAGAGAGAGAGAGAGAGAGAGAGAGAGAGAGAGAGAGAGAGAGAGAGATGTATTTCCTACTGTGGCAATTTGAATAGGAATAGTCCCCATAGATTCATGTGTTTGCATGCTTGGCATAGGGAGTAGCACTGTTAGGAGGTGTGGTCTTATTGGAGGAAGTGTGTCACTATGGAGGCAGGCTTTGAGGCCCTATACATGTACAAGTGATGCCCACTGTGACACACAGTCTCCTGCTGCCTTCGGATCAAGATGTAAAATTTTCAGCTCCTCCAGTACCATGTCTGCCTGCAAGATGATAATGGACTAAACTTCTGAAGTATAAGCCAGCCCAATTAAATGGTTTTTTTTTATAAGAGTTGCCATGGTAATGGTCTGTCTTCATAATAATAAAACCCAAACTAAGACAGCTACCATTGAGAAGGAAGAAATAGCTCCCCGACAGCAGTCAATTCTTCCAGCACACGAGGTTTTGGTTTATTTAGTGCATATAATTTCACTAGGTCAAACCAGTGATTCCTTAGGAGAATGGCTGATTCCAGAACTCATTGGGAAAAGCAAGAAAGGAGCCTGAAACAAGCCACTCTGCCAAAAGTTCAGCAGGGCAAAGAACAATAAAACAAGGCAAAAGGGCATAGAAGCCAGTCGGAAGGATGCTTGCCAGTCAAATTTTAGAAAATTTAAACACAGTACATAAGAATATAACACAATCTATTGGATAAAATAGGAACCTGTATGCATGTAGATATAAATGAGTGAATACCTTGAAAGTCTGGTGGTGAATAGAATAGTTACAGTGTCTCAAAGTAATTTCCTTCCAGAGAGCTAGAAAGAAGGCTCAGTGGTTAGGACACTTACTGTTATTGCAGTGAAGCCAGGTTTGGTTCCTGGCACCCACATGGCCACTCATAACCACCTCTAGCTCTAGCTCTGGAAACCTGATACCCTCTTTTGGTCTCTGCAGGCAACAGGCACACAGACTATACACACATACACACACACACACACACACACACACACACACACACACACACACACACTACATAAAATCAAAATAATTTTAAACTAATTTCTCATCAAAACTTCATCCATTACAAGTCATGATGTCATGATTGCCACGCCTGTAGTCTCAACATTTGAAAGGTGTAACAGAAGCACATGAGTCCAGGTCTGGCCTGGAGTATGTAGCAAAATATTGTCTCATGAAATCTAGAGCATTTGCCTAGCATGTTTACAGCCTAAGGTTGAATCCCCAGTGCAAAATAAAAACTACAAATCATTAGTTACAAAGGTGCCGTTTTCATTCACCTGGTAGCTGAGATCAACGGCAGCAGTAGATATAACTCTTGCCAAAAAGGTGTTTGTTTGTTTGGGGTTTTTTTGTTTGTTTGTTTGTTTGTTTTTTGTTTTTGGAACAATAAATTAAATCTCAAATGAGACCTGGAGTTGTATCATAGTATTATGTCAGTGTTGATTTTCTGGTCGGAAAGCGATGCACTGGTTATGTGCAAGAGTGCCCTCATTTGTAAAATGCATGTACATGCAGTACTAGTATACCACAGTCCCAACTTGCTCTCAAATGGTGAAGGAAATAAAAGGTTCCTTTGACCATAGTTGAGAAAGACTGAGAAAAGATGATGGACTGCAAACTGTCAGGGACTGGGCCCACCAACATGAGTTGATGTTATCAGCCATGCTATTAAAGCAAGGGGACTGCCTGGGCTATCTGGCCTAGCCCACGAGCCAAATTAAGGTTATGACACATGTATACTAAGAGTCTGCTTTAGCATTGTTCTATTGCTGTGAAGAGACAGCATGGCCATTGCATGCTTACAGTTTCAGAGGGTTAGTCCATTATCATCATGGTGAGAAGCATGCTGGCACCTAGGCAGATATGGTGTCGAAGAGGTAGCTGAGATTTCTACATCCAGATCCTCTGACAGCAAGAAGAGAGTGACACTGGGTCTGGCATGAGCATTTAAAACCTCAAAGTCCAACCCCAGTGAAACACTTCCTCCAACAAAGCCACACCTACTCCAACAAGGCCATACTTCCTAAGAATGTGATTCCCTGGTGACCAAGCATTCAAATCTATGAGCCTATGGGGGCCATTGCTAGTCAAACCATCACAGAGTCTAAAATCACTTTGTTTTGGTTTTCACTCTCAGCCCCTAGTCTCTTTGCTCAACTCAGAACCCACCTAGAATACTTACTGTCCACTGGACTAGAGGCAAGAGCACCATCAGCTTTAGCCAGGTCCCTGTAACCACTGGAAAGTCAATACTTTGCCTTTCAGGCCTATCTTCTGCTTTCTGGACTTTGATCAGAAGTGGATGGGTATCTTGAACCACAAGGCTACCAGCCACCTGACTCCTAAGAATTTAACCATCTGAATACATAAATTTCCATGTCTGATTTACTATGTCTCCTCTTAGATGATTCTATAAGATCATACCAAACTTGGGTAATACACAGCTTTCTCCTGTCCTTTGTTGAGTATTTATGGAGTCAGTATAGACTAAAAAGATATAGTGTTAAAAGAGATAGTCAGAGCTGAGGTATGCTGTACAATAAAACTAATTTTTAAAAGGGATTTGTATTTGTTTGTTTTTAAGGTTGTATTCTAATTACAATGTGTCTCGTTTTCCTTTTCTCTCTCCATGCCCTCTCATACACCTGTCAAATTCATGGCCTCTCTTTCATCAACTGTTGTTGCACACATGTAGTTCCTGAATATAACCTATTGAGTCCATATAATGTTGCTTGACTATCTGGCATTGGGCTGACTTTCTGGCATTGGAACATTGATGGATATATTCTTCCACTCCCAGCCTCACTCAGTTGCCTGTAGGGGTTTCTATGGAGTTGAAGCCTCAGTTGCTTTTTCCCATCCAGTTTGGCATGTTCATTGGTGCCCTCCTTGTTCAGCTCATGTTTGGGCCATTATGTTGATAAGACTGTATGGGTGTAGCTTCTGGTGTTACTAGAAGACACTTCTTTGCAGCAATGTGCCTGATCCTATGGCTCTTAAAATCTTCCTGCCCCTTCTTTGAAATGCTCCCTGAGCCTTAGGTGTGGGAGTGCTTTGTAGATGTATCCAACGGGATTGGGCTCCACAACTCTGCTTATTGATTGGTTGTGATTTTCTGTAGTGGTGTCTGTCTGTTGCAAAGGGAAGTTTGATGAGGGGTGAAGGCTACACTTATCTGGGGGTACACAACAAATGTTTATAGTTATTAGAGATATAGCTAATTTGCTAACTTGGTGGTTGTGGATTGTCCTCTACTAACCAAGATTTCACTGCCTTTGAATAGTTAGCTAGATTTCCAGTGTCAGGCATGGTCTCCTTCTTATTGAGTGGGTCTTCCGTCCAAATAGAGGTTGGCTACTGCCAAGACATGTGTGCCACTACTGCACCTGTAGGGTTTTTGTGCCATGTTGTTCATTGGTATCATAGTTAGGTGGGGCTGTTGAACACCTCTCTCTTTTGGAAGCTTGCATGGTGCCTCCTGGTGAGCAGTGAGAGCACTCATGGCAATTCCAGATCAGGAGTCTCTGGGCCAGACTTCCGAAGCACATTGTGTCTTCAGTGAGAGGAGCTTTTCTTCAACCTATGAGAGGTAACCAAGGATAACAACAATAGACTTTATGTCGTGGGGAGTCCCCTGGACAGTCCTGCCAAGGAACTCAGAAGGCTTCTCATGTCAGGTATTGGGGGTTTTGTTAGGCCGTGTTTGAATCTTGGAGGGAGTACAAATGAGGGATTTTTAAGAAGGGAATGATACGCTTAATATTGCAAAAGTATCTGGCTAAAAGATCACTTAACTTGATCCTTGTTAGGTCTTATGAGCTCCATAGAGTAGTGGGAACAGAAGCAAGCCATGTGAAGCAGAAGTAGTAAAAGCAGAAAGTACATACATCCTTCAGGCAAGTTTTAATCCACATAAAATTCTACTGTGGGGGATGGGGAGGTGACCAACAGCGAGGCACAGAAGCCTTTTGGCAGCATTCTTTTTCTTAATGAGGTGACAGGTCCAGGTATGTTTGCCTTGTTATATATTGTATGTCACACATCATGTAAAAATGGGGGCTCCCATTTAACTATCTCAGTAAGCATGTGAGCTTACTGAGAGCTCTTAAAACCGGACTACTTACTGCCTCTACCCATTGACCATTGAGATCTTAAACTTCCGGTGTGTTAGTCACTTTCCATTATTGTTACAAAATGTCTGAGATACTATTTTGGCTCATAATTTTAGAAGTTTGAGTCCATGATCAATTGACCACATTGGTTTTGGGGTTGGTGAGGTAGTATTCATGGCGGGACACAGAAAAGTGTTCACCTCATGGCCAAGATGTCAAAATAGGCCAGGGTCCAAATATGTTTTTCAAGCCACAACCCCCCCTCCCAACACCCATCCCCTATACCCCCACCACCACCACCCGCACCAAGACTAGAAGACCTCTCACTAGTCCCCACCTCTTAAAGTTTCCTCCACCTACCAGAAACATCCTCCTTTAGCATGTGGCCTTCAGGAGACAGTCCAGACCAAACTATAGCATCTGCTCTCCAAATCTCCAAAGCCTACGGGTGACCTTGAAAAAATTCAGAGTTCTCATTACAGCTGAGAAACAGAGAGACAAACAAGAAGCTAGGTGTTCTGGACCTTAAACAAAAGCATTCTTTGGCAGAAAGAAGGTTATCGCTAAGTAGCCCATAAGGGGCTGCAAAGGAAACCCTCTATTGGGTTTCTCAGGATTCCACTGAGATGAGATAACGGGGGTCTGAGACAAATCTTGGGATATGGACTCACTCTATAGAATCACAGGGTGTTTGGCCTTAAAGAGATGGGGCCTTGGAAGATTGCATCTTGGTCTTAATGGGCCTAGAGACCATCCCGGGGGTGCTATGTAGAGCTGTTGCAACGCTGCAGGATGTTCTGTTTCTTTCTCACACATGAGTTCTCTAAGACTAAAATTCCTTTCTTCCTCTAGTACCCTGTCCATCTCTAAAGCTGGACTCAAGATCAGCCATCAGCAGAAAGACAGCACAGGGAAGCAAACCCACAGATCTAGAAATGGTGAGAAAACTGTCCTTGTAAAACCAGAATCCGCTCACAAGAGGTGATGAGGTCATGGTGATGAGTCGCTGAGAAGCTATCCCCTAAGCTGCCGGAGACACCAAAGTTCACAGTTGCCACCAGCCCTTTCCTTTCTTTGCCAGAAACATCCACTCCCACCGTGAGGAGTTACTAAAGAGTATCACATGACTGGAGGCCCCGTGATGTGTTGCTAAAGACACTAGACTATAAATAAATGATAAAACATAAAAGGTCAGGCTCCAGGAAAACACTTCGCATAAATCCTCCTGATCCTTTCGCTCCATCTAGAAGATGATTAAGCGTAAAATCTGATCTTGCATGGAGTCCAGCCAAAATTCACACAGCTTAAAGGATTTCTGGAAGGGCCCTGTTCTTTCAAAGGGAATTGGTTAGTTATCACAGCACTGGTGGACGATCTTCAAAGGAGCAGGGGTCAGGAAGCAGTTTCATGAACCAAGTGAACTATGGCAAATCTATCTGAAAAGTTCTATCCAATCTATTATAAAGTCAGTGCTGGTTCTATGGTATAGGCACTATGGTTGTAGTACACAGCTACGGTAGTAATGGAGTTTGTTGTCATGAGAGGAGTTTTTCTTATACAATATACTTTATGAGGTTAGAGGAAGGATGCTTTCAGGTTGCAAAGTATAAAGGAGTTTGAGGTTTGAGAAACAGGAAGAAATGTGTGCTGTTTCACTCAACCATTCCAGTCTCAGTGTTTCTCATCTGTAAAATGGAGAGAATTGTAAGATCTATGTCAAAGGACATAATGAAGGTTCCGATAATGCTTGTCACCTTCTTAGCTGAGGCCTTGAAAATGTCAACTGTCACATATGTGTTAGCTATTCAACTGTCATTTACATGTTAATATTTCATTGTCACTACAATCTCAACCACTATGACTACTCACCTATGTGACCACAGTTTATGGTCTTCACAAAGGCGGGAAAGGAGGCAACCTGGGTTGTGAAGGACTTGTTCACTTCAGGGAACAGCCGGAGTCTCAAGTCAAGGAACACTTTGGAGTTAGAAATAAAGTTGACACTGTCTTTTGACCAGACCTTGAGTGGTAGGCAGGAATAGCAAAGTTGCTGAGAGATCAATCTTTCATTCATGCACTCAAAAAATGTTTCTGAGTATGTGCCATATGCTGAGTCCTGTTCTGGGCAGTGGGGTTACAGTACAGAGTAAGCCACCCGACACTTCTCTTATGAGCTTCCTGAGACCTGGGCAAGAGTTAAGGAACAGGTACACAGGGGAGAGGTCTAAAATGTGCCTGTTATCTAGGGATTCTCTGTTTCTTTTAAGGTCTTTCTCACACAAAATCTAGAAGCAGGATTTTTTAAATGTAGACATCTTACTTGAGGTCTTATTTGTTCTAAGAGAGAAAGTTAAATTTGTTTTAGAACACCCTAATTCTAGGGGGGGTCGAGAAATGGGAAGATACACATGAGGAGATAACAATCAGTATGTAATATGAATAAATTATTTTAAAAAATAAAAATACAGAAAAGAAGGAGAAGAAGAAAAATATCCTGATCACCCTGAGTAGCCCATTCCCATGAGATTTAACCTACTTGCTGGATATGAGCATTAATCCCTATCAGAGATGACGTAATCATTTCCCATACCACTATCTTTGTGGCTAGTCTGTTTGCTTATTTGTGGGTTTGTTTATTATGACAAAATACACAAAAGAAAAAATATGTCATTTTAATTATTTTTAATCTCACAGTTCAGTAATATTAAGTACATTCTCTTTGCTATACCGCCTTTGTAAATCTCAAGGTCTACATGACTGGTAGAAGTGGGGCCCCATGATAGTAGCATCATTCCCATCCACACCCACACCCAGGCTCTCTCTGAGAACTTCTGGCACTTTTCTTCCTGCATAACACGGAGTGGTTTGAGTCTATAGCTAAATAAAGCCCAGCCTGCTCTGCCCCATGCCTTTTATCTGCTGTATAGTTTGTGTGAAACTTGACATCTCTCACCTGCTTCTGACACATACTTCCCAGGATACGCTTCACACAGGCCCCGCTTGGCTGACATCTGCCTTTCTGACCTGCCTGGCTCCACAGGGTATCTGGTATCTGGCAGAAAGGGTGTTGTCAGGATGCTGTTCCTGGCACAGAAAAGCAGGTCTGCTGCCTAACATAGCAGCGGCCGAGGTAGGGTTCCTAGTTCCTTTTCCAAGGCCTGTGCTGTCGCTCCGTGGGGTTCTTCAGGAAGCTGCTCTGGGCTTCACTGTCAGGAACAAGAATAACAGAACCAGTTTCTATATAGTTCCTTGCTGGTGATTCATATGACCCCTAAACATTGTGGGTCTTCCAGATGCAACGAAAGAATGGCTAACCCTAGTTTAGGAAAATAATCTGGATTCTGGTTGATGATAGCTCACATTGACTTGGTTTTCAATAGATGCCAGCCACCATGCAAGGTGACCTGGGACAAATTATCAATAAGTATCTCAGACACAGTGCTTGCCGAGTTCCAAAGGAGCCTGATAAACAGGAATCCTCTCAAGCCAAATGCATCTCTTAATGTGACCTCAGCCTCCATCCCAGGAAGCTGGACAAGCCTACATGATTGGCCTAAGAAGCTTTTAGCATACTTACTTAAGATTGAAGTCTAGAAAAGAATTCATGTTCCCCCCTCCTCCCTCTATGCTGTGTCCCCACAGTGGCAAGCCCCTGTACAGGTCTTCTCTCCTATGTCCCCTACATGGCAGGAACATGCAGTGAGGACACCTTAGAGAAGCAAGTGAAGGAGAGAGGGACCACTAAGAAGACATTGTCACCTGTCTCCCTTCTCAGGGGACCCATGACCTCTCTCCTATCCTCACTCTATCAGAGGACATCCTCCTTTGGAGATGCTACCCTTCAGTTTTAATTTTGTGACTAACGCTCCTAAATCTCTGGCCATGTGACTGTCTGAGAGATTCTGGCATGAAATCAAGTTCTCTTCATACCTTTAAAGAACCTTCAAGAAAGGGACCTCGGAAATATGTGCATGCCTTTCTTTCACAAGCAGTTTCCTAGTGCTGTGCCATGATGACAGCCAAAAATATTCAACTGAGGAAAACGTAAGAATTTAAGTTAATTCCTGAAATCTTACTATAGGCACACAGATACCAAACAAGCAAACAATCAAACCTTGACATATTCTTTGAGTGTTTAATGGAACACAGAGCAGCAAAGAGACTGCCCCTTCATGTGGCTGATCACATCTGGAGTAATTCTTGCTTGACTTTCAGGTATCACCGTTCAAGAGAAGTATTGAAGCTTCAGCCTTGTTTCTTACAGAACCCAGGACCACAGTGCACGCATGGCCCCACTCACAGCGGGCTAACCCCTCCCACATCAATCACTAATTAAGAAAATGCCCTACAGCTGGATTATATGGAGGCATTTCCTCAATTGAGGTCTCCTCCCTTCAGAGGACTATAGCTTGTGTCCAGCTGACATAAAACTAGCCAGCCCAGAATCTTTGAAAGAATAAGGCATGCAGCTTCAGGAAAGAAGAGTGTTACTGACTTGGCATGGATAATTAAGCAAAAGCCATGAAAGGCGTCTTCACAGACTTGTGACATGAATCAGAACAGAACTGAGGCTAATGGGTAGATTCTGCAGCCCCGTACTACTAAAATTGTTTCTAGCAGAATAGACTGAGAGCTGAACAGGATGTTCCGTGACACTGGGGCCATTTAAGGCGCCACTAGATGACTGCTTGGCATAAACACTGTAAATTCCTGCACTGAACAGTCGGTTCAAGAAGATGATATCAAAGCACTGTTCAGTGTTTAGTTTCCTAGTCTTACAGACAAAACATCACCTAGAACAGGACGACGCAGTTTCTGCAAAAATGGTGGTCCTCTGAAAACTCAGCTTCTTGGAATCCTTGATTAGAGTAGAGTGGGCGGAGATGGAGAAAGACAGATTGAAATGGAGCTTTCAATGGAGAGAGGAGGGGATAACTTGGGGAAAAGAGGTCATGAGGCATGTACCTCTGAGACAATTCCCAGTGTTGTGGGGGGAGGGGCAGGGGCTGGTAGCCTCCAGAGGGACTTTATGAGGAAACTTCCATCAATAAAATGAAAAGACAAACTTCATTGAGGAATTTATAGCTCATAAACAAAGGCCTAGGAACCTAACCGTGGGTAGCCTTTGGATAAAGTAGACTCCCAGGAGCACCCTGTAGCCCCACCTCCAGAAGGAATGGCTTCTCACATGGCATCTCCTGTCACTAGCAACATCATGGGAACAAAAGGGAAATCCAGGCACCAACCACCACAAAAGTCCAAGACACTAGTGATAGTGTCTGTGGCTATGATCAGCTGAGGGCAAAGATGATGGGACCCCGATCCTGGCCTGACTTTCTATGTGCTCTTCCATCAGGTGGGCTAACTAGGCATCTAACTTAACAAAGTTCTCAAACAAGAATCACAACAGGGCCACACGTGGTCACTTTTCTGATGATCATAAGCCACTCCCTACACTTGCCCCACATCTTACTCTACAGTTTAAAGAGAGATGGACCCAACATGCTCAAATCGAAAATGCATGAGTTAAAATTGTAAAATAAGAGGTGGGTTGTGTACAGTAAAATTCTGGAGTTGGGCTGTCAGAGTTTGAGATCCACAGCTGACGACTCAATCTGAGCAAGCTACTTTCCTTTTCCAGAACTCAACTTCTTCATCTACAAAAGAATAATTATTCTAGTACCTAACTCACAACTGTTATTCAAAGTAGATAATACAATAGCAGCACACAGTTTAACACAATGCCTGCCATATGGGAAGGTCTAAAATATGTTAACTAGAATCGTGTGGTTTCAAGATTTAAGTGACAAAGGGAGCCCAGACCCAAACCATGCACAATGCATGTCTGCAGAAGCCGGTGGTGTGCCTGCATCCATCTGAATTAAGGGCTTCTCTCTCATTTTGTGTTTTGGACATCAGACACAACCTCAGGTTATGTCAAAGTAAATTCCATTTTATTGTTGTTGTTGTTAGTTTCCTGATATGTTAAGATAACGTTATTTCATCTTGGTTTTACATAGTAATAATCACAAGAAATACTAGCTAAGACCCTCCTTCAAGCAATTAGAGGAAAGCAAACTCCAGACATAGAAATGAAACTTTGAACTTCTGCAAAGAGATAAGGCCATTGTTTAGCATCCAATCTTTAGTTTCTTTTATGTGAACATATGTCTCTGCATTGTGTATGTGCCTGGTGTCCTTGGAGTCCAGAAGAGAACATCAAATCCTCTGGAGGTGAAGTTACAGATGGTTGTGAGCTGCCATGTCAGTGCTGGGAATTGAGCCTGGGTCCTCTTAACCACTGAGCCATCTCTCCAGGACCTAAGAGTCTACACTTAGTTACAGAGCAAGATAAACATTTGATCAGTCATTTTCACATGATTCCAGGAAATGTACTCAAGATTTTCTTAAAAACAGGTGGGAGTTATTTGTTTAGAATATATCTTTGCTTCATACACATAAAGGTTGTATCTGGTTTGTATAATTTCTGTTTCATTAATAGTACACCTCTGTGGTCCCAAATGTGCAGGTGTGTGCTCTATAGACTGAGCATGACCCTCAGGACACTAAGATCATTTCCAAAAAGCTTGCATACCCCACTTTGGTTACCTCCAGAGCTTACAACATCACTACTGAATCTATGGGCCTTCCCTGCCACCAGGTCAAAATAAGACTGCTACTGAGTGCTGGATGAAATGAAAAATGTCCTTCCATCCCATGAGATGGAGTTAGGTTAGCTCTAGGCATGTAGGAAACCACAGGAGGGGAAGTGGCCTAACCTTATGTACAATAGTGCCAAAGGCCTGAAGGACCAGTAAGTGATCTTGCCTCAGAAGATAAACCCTAAATCAGCCATGGAGTTGATACCTGTAATCCCAACACTCAAGAGATTTAGGCAGGAGTGTTGGGGGATGGTCTGATGTATTTTTATGCTAATTACTGCTTTCTATCTCTGTGACCCACATTTTGACCAATAAAAAACCATCCTACCTGGGCAGGGCAGATGAGATAGGTGCAGCTAAGGTTCCCAGGCTTAGAGAGAGAGGAATCCTGAGAAGGAGAAAAAAGATCGCCACAAGGAGGAAGGAGGAAGACCCGAGGAGAAAGAAAGAGGACATCAGGGATTAGATGGAAGAGAAGCACATGGCAGGTGTGGATGGAGATTCAGCCCAGAGGAAGAACATTTGGGATTATGGATGAGAGGTAACTTGATAAAAGTTATTAGAAGCAGATGGCATGGGATTGGGGCAGGTATCACATACCTGCCCCACTATGAGAAGTAGTTTAGAGGATTGGTATCTGCCCTGCCCCAGGTTAAGTAAGGCTATTTAAAAATATACAAGTGTCTGTGTCTTGATTAATTGCTAGTTGAGCATACTGAATTAATAATAATTATAGGCCTGATAATAAAAAATTATTTTTAAAAAACAACACAGGAGGACTGCCACAAGTTCAAGGCCAGCTTGAAATGCATGGTAAGTTCTAGATCAGCCTGTACCAAATAGTGAGACCCTGTCTCAGTTTTAAAGTAAGGAAGTGGTAAGGTCTGCCTGGTTCACGCAGAATCTGTACATTTTCTTAAGATTGGTCTTCTTCCAAAATTACCAGGAACTGTCAGACAGGATCCTGAGGGTTTTAATCATGTAGTTATTAAGTAAGTCTTCACTGACAGCCTACCAGAGCCAGACACCAGACACTCATGGGGAAACAAAAACAGGCTGGGCCAGAGAGAAGAGCCAGAGTGCACACAGAGCCTAAGAAAAATTGTGAAAAGCAGAAACACATTAGTTGTACTCAGCAACCATCCCCACACTGTCACCTCTCTGTATTGTGAGAGGCTCCCTTTGCCTTCTGCTTGTCTCTTTCCTCTTTAAAACCCAATTCCTGGGAAAAATAACTTGGCTTTAATCCACTCACTAACCAAGTATATGTCAAACAGCTGATGGGCAGCCACCTACGGTACCATATACTACAAGAGGCAAATTTTCTCATCAGAGACAATCAATTTTCAATGTCATACAGTATCATATTTACGTACAATGCGTCGTTATTACATTTATCCCACATGCCTCTCTCATCCCCCTCCCACCCAAGCCAACTCCCTTCCTCTGGTCACGTTAGACCCCTGCTCCTGTCTCTTTCTTTGGGCTTGGTGCAGTTAATCACAGCTGCTGTGTGTTCATGATTGCAACAGCCACATCGTGGCACACTCCTTTAATCCCAGCACTCGGGAGGCAGAGGCAGGCGGATCGCTGTGAGTTCGAGGCCAGCCTGCTCTACAAAGTGAGTCCAGAACAGCCAAGGCTACACAGAGAAACCCTGTCTCAAAAAACAAAACAAAACAAAAACAAAAACAAAACCAGAATAAAGTGTGCAGCCACACTTCTCCTTATTCTTTAGTCTCCACAGTCCTTCCACCCTTCTCTTTGATAGTCTATGGAGCGGGTAACACAGATGACCCATGTGGAGACACCCATGAGTCCAAACCAGACAAAATCCCAGCACAGAGAAGGAAAAGTGGACACAAGGTCCTACCCACTAAACAAGAAGCTCTTTGCCACCTGCTGGGGAAGAGAAAATCAGCTTTCTCCAGTGGAGTGACACCGGATAGATCAACCATGTCTGGCCCCAAACCCAGCAATAGTTAGACAACAGACTGCGCTGTTTTGTTTTGTTTTTTAAAGGGTTTTTCTTCTGTTTTGTTCGGAGTGTGTGTGTGTGTGTGTTTCTGTGTGTGTGTGTCTGTCTGTCTGTCTGTCTGTGTCTGCATGTTTCTGTGTGTGTGTGTGTCTGTATATTAGTGCCTGTGTGCATGTCTGTCTGTCTGTCTATTTGTGTCTGTGTGTGTGTGTGTTTCTGTGTGTGTGTGTCTGTCTGTCTGTCAGTGTGTTTCGTTTGCATGTTTCTTTGTTGTTTGGGGCATTATTTTCTTACTGGTTTGATTATTTTGATTTCTGTTTTTGTTTGAGTGGGTTTTTGAGAGGGGGAGATGAAGCTGGAGCGGTAGGAAGGTAAAACGCTCTGAGATGAGCTAATAGAGGAGAAAGAATGTGATTAAAATATATTGTATGAAAAATAAAACTTATCATCTGTGAAAAAAAACCAAGTATTTAGAAGACAGTTTAACTATAATGTTCGTTTGGCAAACATTGATAGTAGATTTCTCCATAGGGCCTATGACCTCCCTACTGCGCCTGAGCCCCAGCCATAAGATTTTTTGACCAGTTTGACAATGCCAGGAATGGAGCTAACCTCAAGTTGAGTCAGGAAGTAGTTTGTTATCTCTAAGAATACTCATGGCACTAGTGCAGCAGTGAACACATCTTGGCAGGCCTGTCCGTATGGAGGCACGTAGCCTTACAACTGGGTATGATTACTGCTTTTGTGTTCCTCGAGGGGTAGTTGCATTTAAAAAGAATCCCTAGAGGCTCTTCTCATTCACCACTGCTTGTGCCTGGCTAAAGGATTTGTGAACTGAAAACTCTCCCATCTCAACCCTCTTGTAACAGAGCTTGAAATTATAGACACAAACTATCACCGGCAGCTTTTTATTTGGTCCTCACGTTTGTGTGGCAAGCGCTTTACCCACTAAACCGTCTTGATTCTTATTGGTCAAATAGGGCATCTTATCCCTTTTTCAATTAATGTCATTCATCAGTAATATTAATTTCATGAAGGACAAAACTTTAATTCCCTGATCTAAGCTTAACATCTAGATTAAAACCTGGCACATAATAAGAATTCAATGACTATTTTCTGAGTAAATTAATTTTTGAAAGTGAGAAGTAGATGAGAAAAGTTTTTTAATTCTGCTTTTCCCTACACTCTAGAATTTTATCAGCAAGCTATGGCTTATTCTGCCCACTTATAATGCCTACCCAGTGCCATGCAAATCAATCTTTGCTCAGTGTAAGAGCTGAGTGAATAAATAAGCAATAAAAGTTTGACATTTTGAAGTGTATCAATGAGCTCACATGGTCAAATCTGCTGTAGGAAGCGCCATGTGTTGAACAGCCCAGTTCTAGCTCAGTGGGAAATAATGCCATCAATTTCATCTCAGCTACAATAAATAGCATCCCTCAAGACCACAGTGGCAATAAAACTCTGTCACTACCAAGCTAACAATCCTACAGCACTTGTTAAAACTTGCTGCCCCCAAATAATGCAGTTGTGTAATTCTTATATATCACTTCAGTAGTGACTTGAAGAATCAGCTGGAGCCAGGCGAGGGTTGGCAGGCCACTGAGGCCAGCCAGCATGCCCAATCTGCTGGCACTGACTTTGGAGTTTACTCCTTTAATTCTGACCCAGGAAATGCTCTGGTGCACCTGGAGACACAGTGGAAACACTTGGCACACATACCATGAGAAATGTCAACAAAAACACCCAATGAGGCCCAGGCGGGTCCGGGGCACAGACACAGGATAGTGGGATCCTCACCAGTTTCCTCATGCTGCTGGTCACTCACTTCTTCTCAAGAAGCTTCCATTGTTCCCAGGTCCCCCCCCCCCTTCCCCCCCCCCCCGCCCCTGCCCTGCCTCCAGAATTGCAGGCTTTTGTGTGTTAGAAACTGAAATCATACCTTCTAAGTATGTGTTTAATTCTATAACTCAAGCAATTGTGTGAATAATTGCATTGTTATTAGAAACATATTTTAACATTTCCATGACTATGAAAAGAGATTTATAGCTGTTACAGACTTGCTAATCCTCAGTAAGTATGGTTTTAATTGGGTTAGCATTCTATATACAATAACTTGTCTTATTGATTCTGGGGTAAATTTTGAGCCTTCGCAGAAAGCCCTACAGTTGATTTCATTTCCTTGGAGTTCTTTGAGGGACACTTAAAGACTGGAAACTAAAACCAGTGATCTTTCCGCCCCACTGGGCAGCGAGAGACCAAGCACAAGCCTAAGTCCATCAAGGCCAAGCAATAGCAGGTATCCCAGTGCTATTGAGGAGATTCTGGATGGAGGAGACCTCCTGAGATCAAAAGCTACATCTGCTTCTGCTACCACTTATCCCTGTGGCTCTGTCCAAGTCGCTTAACCTTTCTAAGTCATGGTTTCCTCGTTGTCAAGTGGGGATAATCGCATCTAGGCAGACCCCACATTTTTGTGGTAGGAAGCCTAATCTGTGAGTGTGGGGGACATGCTGTGACAATCACATGGCACAGCAGAGTGCGCCTGAGGGGAGCAAGTGTGGGTTCTGCATTTGTGGGACTTCTTGAGCACTGCATTTTAACCTCTGACCCTCCTTTTCCTCATCTGTACATCATGTAATGGTGATTATGACTGTGTTGATAGAGGTGATGGTGGTGGTGGTGGTGGTGATGACACCTAACTTCTAAAGTCTGGCAAGTTTAGTGAGATGTAGAAATCTTCACACAGAACCTAGTACATAATAATCACAAAAACTCTTCTATCCACAGTTCAATGCACTAGGTATGCACATTCTTTTGTAAGATGAAATTCTAGACATTTGGGAAACTTCTGAACTGCAGTCACCCTGTTCTGACAGGGTGTACAAGCCTGCACTACCATGCATCCGTGCATTCCAAGGCCTGGTCTGTCATTTCACACTCTTTCAATTGCTGCTTGATTGAAAGTCCTTGACGAACTTCCAATGAAAATGTTCAGTACGATGGGTGGCTGGAGAGAAATGTCACCCACCTCAGGGACACAGACAGAGGCTGTGTTTGAACTATGTACCTACCACTCTTTAAAGGGCAGGGAGATAGAGAAAGGTTTGGGTCAGCAGAAATTTCCTTATTGTGCCAGCGGCTTTCGAAGGAAGAAAGCAGCTGGCTGGGAGTGACTTTCATCGTGAACTCGTAGCTAGTGGCATCACTGGTGGCACCGGGTAAAATGTGACCTGGAGTGCAGGGCTGCCCACCAACAGCCAAACCCTGGATTATCTCTCATCTTTCATGGCCAACAGTCGTTAAACATCACGGCAAACCAATTCCCACCGACCACAAGAAAGCACAAAAAGTGTAACACAAACACCCAGCAAGAGAAAGGCTCCCACAAGAAAGGACAGAGCCCAGGCAGGCACTCGGAGCATATGGGGTTTCTCGTGTTCTTGACTAAACAGTGACACTGGCCACTGCCATCTCACCCCTCCCCCTCCCCTCCCCCACCAGGGACAAGGTACAGAGAGGTTAGCTACAGAAACTAGGCAGGCTTGTAAAGCAGCCTGAGAATGAAATATTCAAGAATGTTTTGGCCGAGTCACTGACCCATTTCCCACCCCTGCAAAGCCCAGGGAAGGCGGAGGGGGGTGGAAAAAAAAATAAAGCACCAGGGGCAAACAAAACCAAATTATTAAGTTCTTTTCATTAAATAAACAGGCTCCATCTGACGGGGCCTTTCCCTGGAGTCCTGGAATGCCATCAGTCCTGGGAAATGACTTGAGGAAAAAGAAAGAAAAAAAAAACCACCAACAAAGAGGCCTTGGTCTGGACTGAAGGGAGAGAGGCCACAAAGCCTCTGGAGGAGTCATGACATAGACAGAGAGTGGGGCAACACGGCGGGCCTTCGTGTGAACCAGGAAGTGGAACCGAGAATCAGCACTTTACGCTTTGCCTTTTAACCCTGGACACATCCTTCTCATAGAAAACGGGCAGATATGAGTGTCCAGACTCAGTCTCTCGTGACTAACGTCCAGTCCCTACTGCCTCTGGCCCCCTTGAAAGACAGTGACTTGAAAGACTGCACTCTGCACTCTGCCTCACTCTTCCTTAAGCGTCTTCGCGCGAAGGCAGTGCTTCCACACAGGCAGCTTCCTGTCTTTCTTCTGGTCCCTAGAACCAACTGACCGCCGACTCCTATCCATTCCATACCATCTGACCCTCCAAACCAGGCCAGTAGCTGAAGGCAGCAGTTCGTCAAGCACTGATTTAAGCACAGATACTCTTCTTAGGCTATCTCTCCCATCAGCCTTTTCTGCACTGTGCTGTCTGTTGCAATCCCAGGAGCATTACCACACAACAGGGAGGGAAAAAAAAAAAAAACCAATCAAGTTATTTCCTGCCTGAAGACAGTCACCAACTCATTTCTGCCTCAGTGGGGTGTGTGGGGACCCTTCACAGGCACTCCCTCACCTTCCTCTACAGCCTCATGTCCTATCTTTTATTGCCAAGGACCCTGACACCACCATTGCTTTTGACTATTACCAGGCTCCCCACCCTGACCCAGGACTCTTGGCTGGTTCTCCTCTTCTTCCAGCCTGGAAGTCTATTGCAATGTGTCAGCCTGGCTGACTCCTCACTCGTGTTTCAAGGCCCACTTGTATATAGACTTGTGCTCTGTGAGGCCTGACTCCACGAACCACAATAAAAACGTCCTCCCCACTTGCCCAGGTCTCACTCGGTGTTGACTTCTCTTGTGACTCGGCCACCACTAGAATGAGATTTCCTTTCCTTTACCTTTCACTCATATTTGCTTCAGCGTGTCACCTACGGAGGGACTTCTTAAATGTTTTTGCTCAATGCAGGAACAAAGCAGCAGATATGAGGGAGCAAGTGTGCAGTGCAGACTTGGGCAAATGGCTTCTCTTTGAGTCTCAGTTTTATTTCCCATGTAATAATGGACTGACTAGAGGAGCTCTCAAAGTTAGTTCCCAGCTCCCGTGTCGTAGGGTTTTATGAGTTTTAGCTGGAAGATACTGGTGGACTAGGATTTTCTGCATGAGAACTTAAGCGGTGTGCTGTAAATAACGTGAGGCAGCAGAAAGCCTTCTGTAAACACAGAGGTTTGGGGCCACTCAAGAGCGGACAGGTTTATGCAGAGGTAAACCAGATGTTTTCACTAAGACTACAGCCATGTACAGTATCCAAGCATCGTATTAGACCTTGCAACCTGAGCCGTCTGCAGAAATCCAGTCCCACTCCTTAAGGGGAGTCAGATGGATGAAAGGGCTCAGGGAGAAACAGAACCTGCTCAAAAGCAGGTGGGAAAGTGAGCAAGTGAGGTCAGCAGCCACACCGCTTCCCAGCCTTGTCTTCCAGGACGCAACATCCTGACACAAACACAGCCCTTCACTTCAGCCAGGCTGGTCGACTGGCCCCCACCACATTCCTGTTATGCAACGCAGCCCCCACATTCCTGTCTGTCCTATTTCTCTTCCTTGGAAGGCTGCACGTTCCCCCACCCCGACCCCAACACACATATACATAAGCACACACTGCACATTCTTAGTGCCCACCCCATGGTTCACTCCTAAACCACTCCAACTCCAAGGAATCAATCTCTTTCCTCCTCTTCTGTCTGGCTTGAGTAACCTAGTTATCAATGTGCTACATGGCACTACCTGAAAAACAGAAGACAATAAAAGTTTGGTGAAGTATATTAAGAGCTAAATGAAACCATAGGTAGGAAAACCCCGGCACTCAGGAGAATTTAATACAGTAAAGGACACAGATGACCAAAGTGACAGGCACATAGATGGGCAGGGGACATGCCAGGACACATTGAGGCACATGGCTGTTGGACTGGGGGTTATTTTCTTTGGTGGTTGAAGAAAATGATCAGAACACGCCACAAACTTATTAGTGGAGACCAAATGTCTTTTTTTTCCCCTCCAAGATATGCACAACATTTTGCACATAAGCATAGAGTAGATTTTTATGGATTGTTCTGAATAGAGTCGGGAGGAAGTCTCTGTGAAGAAATTTCCTCTCAGCAAAGATAACTTGAGAGTCTGGTGTTAGGCTGCCAGGAAAAGAATGAAAGAGATGGAGGAGAAGGAAGCGAATCAAACTCCAAGGCTCCAAAGAGCAAGTGCAAAAGGGAAGCTGGGCAGGCCGGATAACAGTTTCAAATAAACGCTGAGGTCTAGTTAAGAATGGAAAACAATTAGTGTGGATGGTGTCGGGTCACAGGCTCAGCACTAGACAGCGAGTGCCTTGGGTTTCAGACAGTCATTTTTCTAAGAGTGGAAGACTGTAATGGGAACAAAAAAGCGAGTTTTGTCAGAAAAATATTCATTTAATCACTAGAATGGGGAGAGTTTCTATCAGAGATGCTGTGATTACAAACGAGATTAGCTGAAACAAGTAATTCTGTTCCCATCGCTTGATTTAAAAAAAAAAAAAAGGTTACAAATGAGAGAGGGGAAGAAGGAGCAGCAAAAGAGAGGCCGCCTTCCTTTCCACGCTGGATGAAGGCCGGAAAGATATGCCCTCCATCTCTCTTACCACCTTCCCAAAACTCGGCTCTTGGTAGATACCGTAGCAAAACACAACCAATTAGCCACATTGCAATTCATGAAAAGCAGAGCCGTGGGAGGGTAAAGCCTAAAGGAAGTGACCCTCCAGAACTGCCCAACGGCTCACCTCCCTTTAGCTCCCTCTCCCTGTGGAAAATAACACGCTTCCCTCTAATAGCCAATGGTCAGAGTATTCTCCACAGTTGAGTGGAGAGTGTGATATGACTTTCTCACGTACTCTGGTGCCTCACATTTGACCATGTCCCCTGGAGGGGGAGACCTGGTGGCATTCAGAGGAAGGACAGCCTGTAGCCAAGAAGAGACTTGATACCCTATGAGAATATACAGGGGGAGGTAATCCCCCTCAGGAACAGTCATAGGGGAGGGGAATAATGGGAAAATGGCGGCGAGGGGGGGGGGAGGGAGGAATGGGAGGATACAAGGGATGGGATAAACATTGAGATGTAACAAGAATAAATTTTAAAAAAAAAGATTATCTTGTCCTAGTCCTTGACAGGCCCCGCATTTGTGGGGAGACCCTATTGCCTGCATGGATTAACACTCCCTCCCTTCCTGTGAGTCCCCCGCGCGAGCTGTTTAGTTTTGTAGGGAGAACAATACTAGTCTATCTCCACCGCTTGTCAGGGACACAAGCAGGAAAGAAAACCAAACAGAAGGAGCTCAGGGTTTCTTTCTGCCGATGCTTTTAACCCCATGAAAATTGATTCGTAGGAACGTCAAAGACGAACTTGAAAGGGGGAGATAGGCTAGAAAAACCTCAGGTACACAAAAAAGAAGGAAGAGATGACTTTTTCTTAATGATGGTGGAAACACTGTGCCTGGACATAGCAGATGCATATTCTATATCTGGGTGGATGGATGAGTGACTGGATGAATAAGTAGATGGGTGAGTGAGAGAGCAGAGGGGGCAATGGTATGTGTAGGTTGACATATGAATGTGTGGATGGGTATGTGAGCAAGTGGATGCAGGTGGGTGGATAAATTGGGTAAGTTGATGGACAGGTGGATAGACCTATGGAGAGTATGTCTCTGGGACTGAAGCAGGTCACTTCTTTTTTTTCCCACACAACATTTTGTATTGATCCTACAGGGATTGGCTCACCCCAATCACTAATCTCTTTCCATTCCTTCTATGTCACCACCCACTTCAGACCCTCCCCCTCAACCTCCAGGAAAATAAATATAAGGGAAAAAAGTCCAATCTGTGTTATCTGTATACCCACTGGAGCACTGGCCGAACCCTCGGTGGCTGGTCCTTTAAATAGAACTGACTCCCTCCCCTCCCTCACCACCACCAGGTTCCATCAGTTGTGGAGAGCTACTCTTCTGCATCCCCATCACACTTTTTTTTTTTTTCAGAAAAGAAAATTTTTTAAACTTTTTATTGATTGTTTGTAACTTCTTCATACCATGCACCTTAATCCCATTCATCTCCCCATTCCTTTGTATCTCCTCTCTGCCCTTGCAACCTCCCCTGCCCACCCTTGCAAAAAAGAAAAGATAAATAATACATACATGCATAGATTTTTGTCATGGAAGGTGCAGTGTGTCCCACAGGATACTCTTTTGTCCAAACATCTTCACTTGCAAATGTTCGCTGCAGTGAGTCATTTGGTCTGGTTTGAGGCCTCTGGCTTCTGCTACGCTATCAATACAGGATCCTCACGGGGACTCCTCTCTAGTATTCTGTTGTTGCCCTGTGGTCATGGAGATCCTGCAGCTTTGGGTCTGCAGGACCAGGCCCTTCATGTCCTCCAGAAGTTCATTGATTCAGTAGATGCTGGGATGGGCCAACTCAAAGCCCTGCATCTGGGCTTGGGTGGTAGCTCAGTTGGTCTGCCCACCAGCTCTCCCACACTGGCACCACCAGGACAAGCTCTCCAGCACTGCCCCAGCTATGGCTAGCTCACCTAAGTGACACAGCCATCAAGGGATGAGGCCAGCTCTCCCACTCTCATGCCCACAGGGCCAGCTGTAGAAGTAACCCTGTGCTGCCCAGGTGAGGGGCAGGACCCGCTTTCCTGCATGCTGCCTCTGGTGAGGAATGGGCCCAGCTCTTCCAAGTGCCACAGCCAGTGAGGAGTAGGGCCACCCCTGCATAGCCCTTGGACATCCACATAGTCCCGGGATGTAGCCCAGACCACGGACATCTGCACGGCCTTTGGTGATAACATGGGCCACAGTCACATGGTGGCAACTCACACTCTTTAGGAGTGCTTTTCCGTGTTTTCTTGTCTAGGCTATTACTTTGCATGTGGGGGCGAGGAGAGCATGCCAGGGGTTGTCACAGAAGCATTGTATGTCCTTCCACTCAAATGTGCATCTGCAGTCATCCATATCACAGCAAAGGTAGCCTTCTAGATCTTAACAGTGAACAGGAGCAGAGATCATAGGCCTCCACACAGTTTCGGGAGACAGCACAGACCATAAACATGGTCCCCACTGCAGCAGGACCCAAGACCCAGACAAGCCCCTGGAGGTTTCCCAGACTCCAAACATCAACATGGCCTCAGGTATCAACCACCCACATCAACATGGCACCCAGTGGCAACATGACCCACGGGCATCAACATGGCTTCAGGATGTCTCATAGACCATGCATTTCTGCATGGCCCTTGGTGGTAACACAGGCCATGGACATCAACACAGAACCAGCTGCACTAGGACCATGGACACAGACGCGGCCCTCAGTGGCAGCACAGGCCTGTACATCACCATGGCCTCAGATGACAATGAAGCCACTCACATCAGTATGCTCTCCAACCCCCCTCCACCCCCACCTCCCCCACCCCGCTCCCTATGCCTGGTGGCAGCATAGCCTATGGATGTAGCTTCAGGCTGCAGCACAGACCACAGAAGTCTGCATGGCCCTGAGTGGGAAAGTGTGCCACAAACTGGCCACTGGTTCTTCCAACCACTCACCTACTGGTTATTTTCTTAAAGGTACATGATCATTAGGGAAAAATTTAAAGAATGATTTTAAATAACTGGTTACTCTGGGATATGGAAAAACGCAGTATTAGATTACATCTTTATATATATTTTAAAGGGGACGTATATCAATTGCCATACAATTTATCATCTTTGCATGTGTAACTTCACTTCAAAAATCTTACCCTATTTGTACCCAAGTAAGTTTTAAGTATAATCTATAAATGTATAACTATTACTTCTACAAATATGAAAATATTAATTTTATATACTATTAGGAAGTCATAAAATAGCAAAAACATGTTAAATGTGGAAAAATATTTGTGGTGAGAGAAAATTTAATGTTGTGTGTGTTTCCTTTACAAGGAGCATGTGCAAATGTTGTAACTGCAAAATATAAATAGTAATTATAGTTTTCTAGGTAATTGCAATTACAACTATGTGGAAGTGTGTATAGTATGTTTGCATGTCAAGAGATTGAAAAGATGTGGAAAAGGAAGAATTATAAATGACATTTTAACCTATGAAATTGTTTTCTTAATAAACAATGTATTCAATTTATATATGTAATGATATCCTCAATAAAATATATAAATGAGGAGAAACATTTTTAAATGACGTTCAGTGCTAACCCAAGGAAGGCTGAGAGACCTCGGCACTAAGCTGTTGAGCCTCCGGGAAAGGCAATAAAATGCTGGGGAAAGCTCAGTTCTCTCCCCTCCCTTTCTTCCCCACCTACTGCATGTCCTTTGCCCATCACTCACTCAACCCACACAGCTGGAGCTGCTTCCAAACTGTTTGCTCTCTGAGCTTCCTCGACTCTGTCCTCACATCCTCCAAGGTCTTTGCCTAAAACGCCTGTTGGACATAGTACTTTTCTCTTGCTGTATACAAGTTCTCAAAAACTCAGCAGTGAAAGAAGATGACATGTTTATTTTCTGACCATTTCTATGTGCCAAGGTCTGGGGCACAGCTTGGCTCGGCCAGCTGTTCAACTCTCAGAGCCTGTGCTCACTCAGGTACCTTTGGGGCTGCGTCCTCAGCTGGAGGCTCACCTAAGGAGGAACCCTCTTCAGAGCTCATTCAGCTGCCTTCTGATCAACACTCCCTTGCAGCTTTGGGATAAGCCTCTTTGGTTCCCACTATCTTTTATTCCGAAGGCACCTTTAGCTCTCTGTCACACAGCTCTCTCCAAAGGTAGTTTACACCAAGTGTTTCTTGGGTATCTGCAGCTGCATCATCTTAGAGTGCGACAAATTTATTTATTTTTTTTCTTTCTTTTCTTTTTTTTTATTAATTTATTCTTGTTACATCTCAATGTTTATCCCATCCCTTGTATCCTCCCATTCCTCCCCCCCCCCCCATTTTCCCATTATTCCCCTCCCCTATGACTGTTCTTGAGTGGGATTACGTCCCCCTATATATTCTCATAGGGTATCAAGTCTCTTCTTGGCAACCTGCTGTCCTTCCTCTGAGTGCCACCAGGTCTCCCCCTCCAGGGGACATGGTCAAATGTGAGGCACCAGAGTACATGAGAAAGTCGTATCACACTCTCCACTCAACTGTGGAGAATATTCTGACCATTGGCTAGATCTGGGAAGGGGTTTAAAGTTTTCCTCCTGTATTGTCCTTGGCTGGTGCCTTAGTTTGAGCGGGACCCCTGGGCCCAAATCTGCCTATCATATTGTTCTACTTGTAGATTTCTAGGACCCTCTGGATCCTTTTATTTTGCTGTTCTCCCATGCGTCTCTCATTTAGAGTCCCAATAGGATGCCTTCCCCTCTGTCCCAGTTTCCTGGTAAGTGAAGGCTTTTGTGGGACATGCCCCTTGGGCTAGTATGCAGATATAAGTGAGTATATACCATTTGATTCTTTCTGCTTCTGGGTTAACTCACTCATTATGATCATTTCTAGCTCAATCCATTTATCCACAAATTTCGGGAATTCCTTGTTTTTAATAGCTGAGTAGTATTCCATAGTGTATATGTACCACAGTTTCTTTATCCACTCTTCTACTGAGGGACACTTAGGCTGTTTCCATGTTCTGGCTATTATGAATAAGGCTGCTATGAACATGGTTGAGCAAATTTTCTTGTTGTGTGCTGGAGCATCTTCTGGGTATATTCCAAGGAGTGGAATAGGTGGGTCTTGAGGAAGCCCTATTCCCATTTTTCTGAGATAGCACCAGATAGATTTCCAAAGTGGCTGTACTAGTTTGCATTCCCACCAGCAATGAAGGAGTGTTCCTCTCTCCCCACATCCTCGCCAGCATGTGGTGTCGCTTGAATTTTTGATCTTAGCCATTCTGATGGGTGTAAGATGGAATCTCAGAGTTGTTTTGATTTGCATTTCCCTGATGACTAAGGACGTTGAGCATTTCTTTAAGTGTTTCTCAGCCATTTGATACTCCTCTGTTGAGAATTCTCTGTTTAGTTCCAAGCCCCATTTCTCAATTGGGTTATTCGGTTTGGTGGTGTTTAATTTCTTGAGTTCTTTATATATTTTGGATATTAGACCTTTGTCAGATGTAGGGTTGGTGAAGATTTTTTCCCAGAGTGCGACAAATTTAAACAAAGTAATGAAATCATGGGAGCAACATTCTACCTTTGCCATTTTGCATCAACTAGAAGCAAGTCCAAGGTCCTTCCCGTGCTAATAGGATGGAGACAACACAAGGTATGACACTAGGGTAGTCACCAGGGGCCGTCTCAGAATTCTGTCTCCTAAACCGAGTTCCCCTGGCTACAAGCACACTTTGACCTCAACCTCTCCTACTTCAAGGCATACAAATCTGTATTGTCTTCATAGAGGCTACTAAAGCAAGTGTTCCCTTCCAGCCCAAAGGAGTTTCCTTCAGCCTAATGGGCCTGGATGATTTCTTTTTCATCATCCCCTTGCCTCGCTCTCTCTCCATCTAACCCTCTGGCCTCTCTGACCTGCTCAGCTTCCACTTGGTCTCAGTTTCAACGTCATATCCTTTAGGAATGCTTTTCTAATCCCCCAACTAAGCTATTGTGTACTGATTAAATAATCACTGAACCAATTCTGAGTTGCAAGGTCTGTGAAAGAAAGAAACACTCCGTCCTGTTCTGTGTTGACTCCCTGGTGCTTGTTTAATTTGGCAGATGTGTCTTGAATGAATTGTAAGTGGACAGAGTGTAGACAGCACTTGTGAGAACTAAGACAATCAGAAGCTAGCACTGACTGTTCCCTGTCTCTTCAAAGGTATCACCAGAGTCCTTCTTCTCCCGTCCTTTCCCATCTACAGCGCCTGGCAAGCCGAAAGTCTTGTTGAGATATTCTTCCAGCTTGCCTTTGGACCATAGTAATGCTTGGTTATCTCCCTCACTCCTGCTCATTCTTTTTGTGTGGCTTTCTTTGTCATTTGCAATTTCTGCTTTCCCTCCTTCGAGAGAAGCCCACAGCCTACGCCTTGGCAGTGAGCTCTCTTTCTAACAAGACTTTCATTTCACTCCCGTGACTGCCACACTTCAAGTTCAACTTGACAAAAAGCCTGTTCCTCTGCCGAGATGAGGGGTCTTTCTTGGACTCTCACCTTTGTTGTTGCACTAATGTTACCCCCAGATCCTCCAGCCTCAAAGCCTCAGAGTCACTGTTTCATTTTTTCTTCTTTGTTGCTGTGATAGAAAATCCTGACGTTGGCAGCATAGGGAGAAAGGCTTGGTTTGGCTAACATCCTAAGTGACAGTCCACCATTTCAAAGAAATCAAGGCAGAGATTCAAGCAGCTAGGCACATCACAGCCACAGTCAAAAGCTAAGAGAATAAACATCCTTGTGTGCTTGCTTGTCTACTGGTTGTTACTCAACTAGCTTTCTCTACTCTTAGAGTTCATGCGCCATCCCATGAAATGGTGTCACACCCACCTTGAGGGTCATCTTATTTCAATTAACAATCAAGTAAATCCCCTTCATCCCAGACTGATCTAAATAATTCCTCATTAAGTGTCTCTTCCTAGGTAATTATGTTATAGCAAGTTGACAAGCTGACAAGCTAGCCAACACAGCTACCCTTGGCTGCTTGTGGCGACTCTCCAAATTGTCTTTCACACCCAATTCTTCCTTAGCTTAGTTCATTTGGCTCTTGCAACTGTGGTGGTTTAAATGAGAATTTCCCCCCATAGACGCATATATTTGACTGCTTGGTCCCCAGTTAGTGTCACCGTTTGAGGGAGATTGGTCATATTAGAGAAAGTGTGTCACTGGGGGTGAGCTTCAAGGTTTCAAAAGACTTGGGCTATTCCCAGTCTCTCTCTCTCTCTCTCTCTCTCTCTCTCTCTCTCTCTCTCTCTCTCTCTCTCTCTCTCTCTCTCTCTCTCTCTCTCTCATGCTTGTGGGTCAGATGTAAGCTATCAGCCTCTGCTCCAACAGTATATCTGCCTGTCTGCTGACATGCTTTCTGTCATGGTGATCATGGACTCCAGTCCTCTAAAACCATCAACTCCAAATGAGTTTATTTTATATTTTATAAGTTGCTTTTGGTGTTTTTGTCATAACAATAGAAAAGTAACTAAGAAGTGACCAAGGGCATTGGTTCCATTACCCCTGTGGACAGCAAATGCTATGGATGCTTAAGTCACTTATATTAAATGGTTATTATTTGCATAGAACCTTTATATATCCTTTAGTATACTTAAAATCATCTCTAAGTTATCTAGCCTATTTCATACCATGTAAATGCCAGACAAATACTTCTTGTTTAAGGAATGATGATATAGAAAAGTCTCTATAGGGCTGGAGAGATTACTCAGAAGTTAAGAGCTCTGTCTGCTCTTCCAGAGGTCCTGAGTTCAATTCCCAGAAACCACATGGTGGCTCACAGCCATCTATAATGTGATCTAATGCCCTTTTCTGGCCTGCAGGTGTACATGCACGCAGAGCACTGTGTACATAATAAATAAATCTTTAAGAAAAGAAAGGTCTGTATGTGTTGAGTACAAATGTAATTGTTTCATCTGACTGAAATTTTTTTCTTTTATTGTTGTTTATGTTTTATGAGGGTTTTTGTTACTTTGTGTGTGTAGCCCAAACAGGCCTTCAACTTGTAATACTCCTGCCTCCACTTTGAGAGTGCTGGAATTACAAATGTATATCACTACACAAAGCCAAATATTTTGACTCCTCAGATGCAAACCCCACAGACACATAGAAGCCACTGTGCATCTCCTATGTGTACTTGAACAAATGTTCCCCTATGGCCATACTCCAATGGCCACTGATTGTCCTTTAAAACTCAGTTCTGAGTACATTCCTCTAGTACACTTCCCTTCTCTTGACTTCCTTTTCTCCTTTTAAAATTTCCATTTTATTTTCTTTTTCCAAGATGGATTTTTCTCCTGTCATTATGAAGTTGGCTCTTTAGCCATGCTCTGGTGAAGGCTGTGAGGCAGCTCCAGCCTGTTCAAGAAATGGAGTCCTAACTGCTTTGCTATGAATGGCACAGCTCATGAGGTAATGGAGCTCAGTGTAAAGCTGGGGAAGCACATAAACTTTGAAGCCCTTTGCTTCAGAAATGTCTCTCATGGCAGCCGCCCCTCCTATGTCACGAATTACTCCTCAGTGGCCTTCCTAGGGTGCACACCATGTAGTTCCAGTTCCTGCAGCAAACTGGTTGCAAGTGACCACAGTCCTTTCCAGTGCAACTGCTATTCCTTCTCCTCCTCCTCCTTCTTCCTTATGCTCCTTTCCTCCTCTTCCTTCCTTCTCATCCTCTTCCTTCTCCTTTTCCTCCTCCTTCTTCCTTCTCTTCCTCCTTCTTCCTCCTCCTCTCCTTCTTTTTCTTTTTATCTTGAACCCAGCTCCCAAAGCTGTTCCTAAATTTTTAGGGCTGCTCTGGTTGGCTTAGCAGGATTAGGGCTTCCCTCGTCCAAGACTCCAAATAACAAACAGGAAATCCATAGAAGGAAAACCTGTGGTTAATAGAAAAGCAAGCTCTGCCCAAACTCCAGTTACCTTGTTAAAAATTAACAAGCAGCAAAGAGAAACATGGGGCTTAGGAGCTCAAGTTTCTCACTGTTACTATACTTCTCTCTCTCTCTCTCTCTCTCTCTATCTATCTATCTATCTATCTCACACACACACACACACACACACACACACACACACACACACACACACTGGGATGTACCACTAGATCTTTTTCATGAAGAAGCTGGTTTTAACAAGTAGCAGCATGAGCAAATGGCAGATAAGGGGCAGGAAGGAGGCTGAGACTTAGAGCACAAAATCAATGGTTGTTCCTTAAAACCCAAAAGATTAGAATGAGGTGTTTCAGTGTGGCCCATTTGTGCTAGAAGTTTCAAAGCTTTCCAAAAGCAAAGGGTTGCCTCTCAGCCAGTCATTCACAGATGCCACAGCTTAGAAAAACATGCGATACACTTCCTCTTTCTCTCCTTATTTTTGAGAGGTTGTTGTTGTGTATGTTGGAAAAAGCCAGAAGATTACAGGGGCAGGGCGGGGGGGCGGGGCATTGCTGTAAGACTGTATCTCCTAATACTATCAGAAGATGCAGCCATAAAGCTTCACCATCACAACTGTCTAAACAAGAGCAGAACAATCGATATGCCAAAGGAGATGGGGAAAAGCTCATGAGGCCTCAACCTCCCGTTAACATTAGGGTGGTTTTACTCTTTCTTTCTTTTCAGTGTGTTTGCTGTGTGCTAGACCTCATAGTGAATACAATTTTAATTATCATATGAACATTGTCAACTGAAATGCATACCAGGTGCTTAAATCAGAAAGGAAAGGTCATCTTGGATACAAAGAACACATGTGGCTACAGCCATCTCACCATCCTTTTCTCCCCCTGCATTGCTTCCTAGGTATGTGAGTCATCTTTCTGTCACTATATCAAATACCTGAGTTTATATCCGTTTACTACAAAGGGGAAGAGAACAGAATATCATAATTCCCTTGGAGGTCATGCTCCCCCAAAATGTCCTGGAACCTCTTACCAACATGTAAATGTGCCAATATCTACTATCACCTATGGGGCAGCCATGCCTCCAACACATGGGCTCTGGAGGGACATTAAAATCCAAACCACTCAGGGGCTGCCTGAGTGATAGAACACTTGCCTAGTGTGTTTGTCCAATGTTCTGGGCACACGCGTGCACACACTCAAACACACGCGCGCGCACACACACACACACACACACACATACATGGAGTATAGCATTGGGGGGCTCCAGTCACCTTAGTCCTTCAGTAACCACAGACTATCATGACAGAGTTGGCCCCGAGTGGAGTTCAAACACTGAAAAGTTAAAACTGCCATTCTTGCCGTGTGGGCCTCTGAACAGTTCTTACACTACGCTTAGCAAGCAAAATTCCTTTTCCCCAGTGATGTGTGACTGGACCTAGACACACTGCCCAGACCATTCAATTATCTTCTTCATCAATAGTACACTACAAATATTTAACAAAGAGCTTTCTGAGTTGGGAGCATTGGGAAGGAAACCCGCGTTTGTGGATGTGTTCTTTTCAATCATGTAAATGCTCTTTCCACAGGGCTGGGAAGACACATGCTCAGTCGGATCTTGAGAGCTAATAAGCTCAATTCCAGCATACTACTCCCAAAGAGGATAGGCATAACTCCTTTGCAGATATGTTATTATCCTTATCTTCTTCCTTTTATTTTTTTTTTCTTTCAGGCCATTTGAAAATGAATCATCCTTTGGAAAGGAAATATTTGTATCATGGGATCTAGATCTTTCTCAAAGTGTCCAGGTCTGTTGCTTGTAGCCTATCAAGATGTATAGTATACACCTCAGGTACTATTTGGAGAATTTCTGCAAAATGAGGTCCCTGGGGGGGGGCAGTGTCTTCCCTTGAATGAGACCTTTCTGAGCCAAGGGTGGACTAGAAACAGCAACATTTCCCAAGCCCCATCCCCGAGTGAATTCTTACTTCTACAACCTCTCTAATGCTGGGGGGGAAATCAGTTCTTTCTAAGCAAAATCCTTAAAGAGGCTGCTGAGGACCTCAGCCAGCCAACTTTACACTTTCATCTCCAGAGGACTAGCTAGAGATTCACTACAAGGTGCTAGCCCCTCCTATTAACTCAGAGCATTCTTCAATTTATTGGCAACTTAGATTAATGAGAATCTGTAGGTTGGGCTGGATGCTAACTAGACTAAACAAAAAAGTATACTATCGAAGGAGACAGGGACAAGAAGTTGGCCGTTGTTTCTGGTGTTTATAGAGATCTGTGCCCATCCAGAAAGAAACATCACTGCAGATAGATCAGTACGTGCTAATGGCTACCACGGGTTGAGCACTTACTAAGGGCCAGTTCTGCCAAACATTCCTTCTGTGCTATTTCATTAATCATGAGAGCAAGCTCATAAGGCAGATTTTATTAGCCCCTATTTACAGATGAGCAGTTAGAGCCTTGGAGACTGAACCTGCACAGCTAGAAAGCAGCTGGACCAGTCAGAGTATACAGCCCTCACTCTTAACCTCAGGGATACAGCCAATCTCCAGATCTCTTGGCAGGCTCGCCAGTGGTGGCTGGTCTGTGGGTGGAGAACTGAATTTTCCTCTGCATCCTCTGGAGGATGCTTAGCTGACAGAATAGCTAGATAGGACCCAGAGGCACAGCCAGTCCAACTCTCCATAGAACAGAAGGTCCCATATGTGGGACAGACACACCACTCAGGCCCCTGCAAGGTATGCCATACTATAGTGTCCATCCCAGATGTTTCTATGGAAATTCTGGTTTCAAGGTTTTAAATGGAAGTTGGAAACTGTTTCTGGAAGCTTATAGAACAAAACCAGCAGAGCTTTGGGGTTTCCTTTGTTTTGTGTTTGTCCATTTCTTCTCCTTAAGAAGGTCTTGTCTTTAAGAGGGAAGCCCTGGGCAAGTCACTGAGCCACGGAGCAGACCCAAGCAAAAGTTACACGGAGGAAAGGGAAAAGGGAATCGTTCCTGGTGCCAATGCTGCTTCTGCTGGGAAGCAAGCATTCAGTCGCAAGGTACACACCCTACCCAGGAAAGGTTTTAATCCTGGAAGATTGTTCTCAGCTGCCAATCCTGACCTCCCAAGATAAGGCAGAAATGGAATTTGAGGACACAGTGCTCTCAGACAAATCTCTGGGGACTTCACCTTGGCTGAGTCTGGGGACCAGACCATGGCCAGCTTGTATCCCTCTTCCCATTTGGCCTTTCGAAAGCCTGATAACAATCAAGTCTGTTCCATGTGCTCAGAACCTTGGAAATGGCTGCCAACCTTGCTCCCCTTGAGCAACAGATGAGGACTCAAGATGCCAGGGGAAGACCTCTCAGCTCCTCCCTGATTTCAGGAAATATGGTCTTGCCTACAGCAGGCACTGGGAAATAACAGTGCCAATTTTTGGTTTCCACAGTCAATCTAAAGAAGGCCAGGTACAAGATCCAGAGCCTGCAGTAAACATATTCAAATATAAACCATTAAGATGAGTTTCCGTGCCACAGCAATTGGAAAGACTGGGATGTGAAGCAGTTTCTTCAACATCTGTCTGCAAATGTAACAAAAGGGCTTAGGTTCTCTCAGTTTACACACTGCACTAAGGGAATTCATTTTCTGAGCTCAGAGAGATGGAAAGTAAATGGAGGTGCCTGAGAAAATGTGACCAGGGTCAAGGCCAAGGTCGAGGTGGACTCCCATAGCAGAGAAACTGGAAACCTGTGGCACCAGCCACCCTTCTGACTCACCGGCACAGGCACAAGGACATCCAATCGTGCCTGTGGTCTCCAGGCCACAGTTCCTTGGCTGCAGCCATCGGGGCCCTGAGCCAGGCAGAGTGTGGAAGAGAGATTTTGCTGGCAGCAAGTCTTTGGGCCACAGCCTCTGAGCTCCACAGTCAAAAAGCCATGTGGGGACATGGCAAACCGAAAGCTCTCAGTCCTACCTGGAAGGCAGAGCTTACATCTGACCATCCTCCCTATGGCCAGATTTGATTTCTCTTTGGTCCCCTGATTTGCAGATAAAGGACGACTTCCTTGAGTCTCTTAACTGAATGTTCGTAGGTCAAATAATACAACAAATGGGTTTCAAGGGAAAAGAGAAAGTGGAGACCCTCTCCCTTCCCCCTGTCAGCTCAATCACCTTCTGGTCAAGTGCAAAATGTGGTCCAGTACAGACCAGTTGGACACAGGCTTTGTGCCCAGGCTCCAGGCATGTGCCCAGCTGGGGCATTTATCTGGCTGGGCTACCCTCCATGTGACCCTGCTCTTCCTGTTTTCGCCAAAGAGTCCTACATAAGAAAGAGGTAACAAGCCAGGTGAGGTGGGACGCATCTGTAATCCCAGCACCCATGGAGGCAGAGGCAGGCGACAACAAGAAACAACTTCGTTTCTAACCTTAGGATGCTGGTTGGAAGAGAAGGGTGTGGTCACAGTTCTCCCCTTCATCCTGATTAGATTCTGCATCCCACTGTGAAAAATGTCCAGAGAGGGTTCCTCTTATTCACCAGTGCTGAGCCTGAGTCCATCGAGGTCATCAACCCAACATCTGAAGCAACTCCAATCCAGAGCCTTCTCTTCTGCAATGTGGGAGCTCCAACCATCATGCGGGGTGTATTTGAAGCTCTTGCATGATTTTCCCATGGGAAGAACATTTTTTCTCCTACAGGACCCAGGCTCACTGATACCAGATCTACCCTTCTATGCTGTTGTGTGCTATTCTCCTGTATTTTCAGGGTCCCTGGTCCCAGACCTGCCCTCCCATATGTGTTGTGTGCTGTTCTCACGCATTTTTCATTTCTTCTCCATATTTTTTCCTATTCATTTTGAGATCCCTCCCAAGAGATAGAGTTAGGAATCCAGCAGTGCTGCCTAAAGACTTGGGGTGCTACTCTTGGATGCACACCCAAAGGTTGTTTCATCCTACCACAGAGACGTCTGCTCAACTGTGCTCATTGATGCTCTTCGTACTAGAACAAACTAGAAACAACCTCTAGGTCCTTCCCAAAAGAACAGATAAAGAAATGGTGGTGTGTTCCCATAACGGAGTGTTGCTCAACCATTTAAAAATAAAATCATAAAATTTATAGGTAAATAGATGAAACTAGGAAAAAAAAATCCTCCTGAGCCAGGTAATTCAGACCCAGAAAGACAAATATGGCATTTTATATATGGATATGAGCTGTGAAGACAACGATAACCAAGCTCCAGTCCACAGAACCTCAGAGGTTCGTATAGAATAAGGGGCTGGGGCAAGCAGACAGATAGGCCTCCCTAGGAAAGGGAACTACAGTAGATAGTTATGGGTAGGTGGGGAGGGAAGACTGGAACAAGAGGATCAAGTGGACAGCGGGGAGAAGGAACAGGAAACGGGAGGAACTAAAGGGAGAAAAAGCTAAAATTAAGGGCCATCTGAGGGGTCATATGAAACCTAGAAGCTTTCTAAATATAAACATATATGGAAGAGATCTAAATGAAATCACCAAATAATGAGGATGACAGAGCCCCAGTGGACATCTCTTATCACCAAATGATGTTTTTACGTACATTTAAGTGAGTTGTTGGCCAGGGTGGTCCCATGGGAATGCCCAACTAAACCAGTTTGTTGCTAAGACTGTAAGTTGCTCACAGCAAATTGACGGCAAGTCCCAATTGCAGAAGTCAGCACTTCTACAACTTATTAAACATGGAGAAGTCGAGCTGGTGCCTACATAGAGCCTTCACCCCTACACACTAGTGCTTTGGTACTGGAAGACACTCTGCATGCTACCAAAGGAGAAACATAAACGCCAACCCAGCCACAAACTCTTTGATCTACGGTGGTGTCCAGATCACAATGGTGGCACAAGGTTTGTGGGAGTAGCCAACTAATAATATCTGATTTGACTGCAGGCCCACTCCATGAGATGGAACCCGTACTCAATACTGCTTGGGTAACCAAGAACCTGACACTAGATAGCTCGGGGTCCTAGGGTCAATCCAAATATCACTGGTCTTAAATATGTGGTGTGTGTGTGTGTGTGTGTGTGTGTGTGTGTGTGTGTGTGTGTGTGTGTATACAAAATGACTCATGATGACATTCTGCTTGCTATACACATAGGTCAGGGTCTTCCTCTCCCATCATCAGAGATACTTCCTCCTGCAGCAGATGAGAACAAATACCGAGACGCAGAGCCAGATATTACACAAAGAGTGAGAGACCTTGGAACACTCAGCCCTAAATGACATGTCTCCATTAGGTCCCTTCGCTCAGGCCTCAGGGAATTCTGAGGAAGGGGAGGCAGAAAGAGTTTAAAAGCCAAAGGGTATGGAGAAAACAAGTCCCTGTAAATCAACAGGATTGATGAGCATGTGAACTGACAGAGACTGAGTGAGGCAGCATGCATACAGCCTGCATGGAGGATCCTAGAGCCAAAGGAGGAAGTAGATACCTGTCTACTTCCCTAACCTAGAAGCTATCTCCAACTGATAACCATTTGCAAATGAAAATTTAATTTACTTCAAGGGAGTCTCATGGGAGAAAAATAAACTATTCTTAAACATAGGCTGCATGCCCAGCAGTAGATGGCCAATGAAAACAGCAAACTCAACAAAAGGATCTTTGGAGATTCCTTGGCTTATAATGTTGTATCAGGGCTCTTCTTCTTCTTCTTCTTCTTCTTCTTCTTCTTCTTCTTCTTCTTCTTCTTCTTCTTCTTCTTCTTCATCATCATCATCATCATCTCCTCCTCCTCCTACTTCTTCATTTTATGCTATTATTTTTTACTTTAACTTTTTAAATTTTTACTTATATTTTTTCTTCTCTTTACCCTCCAGGTCCTTGCATATGTATTATGACCTTCAGTTTAGCATTTTTAATGGATTCCTGACTATGTGGATGGGTTTCTGTTTCTCATACCTTCTGTTGGGCTCTCTTTCTTCTGATTGTTCATTTTGTCCAATTCTAATGTGTTGGCTTTTGTTTTATTTTATTATAAAAAGAAAGATTTGGGATTCCATATTAAGTATGGGAGGGTTTTGGTTCTCGTTCTTATTTGTTTTAATTTGGTTCCCTTATAAATGAGCATAGGAGTGTCTATATTGGGCTTTCCATGAATTCCAAAGTAAATCATTGTAGGTGGGATTATTGGAGCAATATGAGAGTGGGAGAAAGACCAAGAAATCCCAGGATCATGGGTAGAAAGTCTTCTCCAAAAAATACAAGTTAGATTTCTGCATCCTGGGTCAGATGAAGCAGTCTCCCACTGTGCCATGAATACTTACACAGTTGTTGGAAACTTACTTTCTTGGAACCTTACTTTCAGCATCTGTACAAGAAGAGAGTGGACTGCATTGCCATCTCGCCCAGCTCTGAAGTCTTGTACCACTAGCCCAACCTAGGAGCCCTGGAGCCTTTTCACTTATCTATTTGCCTTCATCATAGTACTTTTTGTTCAAGGGTAAAAGCTACAACAAGGAGCTTTTTGTCAATGAAGTCTGTGCTTGTGTAAATGTACATTAACATGTTTCGCCCCCATAGGTGATTACTTCACAACTACTAATAGGGCCCTGTGTTGAATCATACAGGACCATAAGGAAAAGCAGGAAACCTCTTTTAGACAATCATGCAAGCGAACATATCTCCTCAGCGATTTAAAGGAGGCATAAGGAAAGTGCAGAGGAAATGGGTACTATCTCAGAAATATTTAAAAAGGAGTTAGGGAAGAAGTGCATATAATCAAGGTCCTTTTCTGTGGTTGTATTGTAGACATGAACGAAGAGCACTGGAGACATGAGTGTGACAATGTGCTCATGAAATGATGAATCTGGATGAGGGCTGGGCATGGGTCAAGAACGCTACCAGAATGCTATGGGGTGGGAAGGCAAGCATCAGATTAATACCAATGGAAGCCTTAGACACCATTAGGGGGAATGAACTGCTTCCAAGTGACAAGGTTGTTGCGTTATATGTGGTACTGTCTTCGCATCATTGCCCTGCTCCCAGCTTTTACCCTCTGTCTCCTCCACCCAAAAGTTTTTTAAACTTTCTATGTCCCAGGGAAAATAGGCCCACCTCCAGCCTTATGTCCTCACATGTAGCCTCAATGTCAAGGGAGAGCCAGGTCCTGTGGGAGTATAAAACAGCCCGGGCTTGTTTGTTCTCATGAAAGGAACTCTTAAGACAGTGAGGGGGCCAGAACAAACAATGTCACAGTATGTTTCTCCATGAGTAATGTCAGGCCAACTGTCCCCACTGCAAGGGTAGCTGCTGCAGAAGAGCAAAGAGTTTACCAACAGGGTCATGCCCAGGTGAGGACCCAGCTGCCATCTGAGTAGCATGCCTGGGCAGTGTCCCCTCACTGACGTTTTTGTTGCCCCACAGAGTATAGCACTGAGGCCCTTGCACTAAGTGACAGGCAGGTTTCCTGTTTAAACTACTGACGCAGCTCTAGCAAAGACCAGAAAGAAGATCTGCCAAGGAGGAGGCCAGTCAGGAGCTGTTTCTGCCAGGGCCCATCCCACACATCCTGAGCAGGTTATCTTTAGGAATAATTAGGAAGCTGAACAGTCCATTCTCTATTAGCTGAAAACTGGCCCATGTGGGCTGTGAGACACCCCAGATCCAGGAAACCCAAGGCTGGGCTGACAGCTCAATTATCATGAAGTGTCTCCCCCAACCCCGTCTCCCTCCCCATCTCCTCCTTTTGCTGTTTTATTGCTCTTGGCAGCATAGCATGCTGGGGTGGGGGCGGGGTGGGTGCTGGGGTCGAACTTGTTGAAAGTGCAAGGGGAGAAAATTGTTCTCATCTGAATAAATAGAGTCAGCTGTTGCCAGAGGGAGCAATCCCCCTGTGGTGAATTCCCCTAGACAAGCTAACAGTGTTGAGTTGATATTGGCACTTGAACTTAGGCCAGCATTATCTGGGTGAGTCTGGACAGGGTTCATAAGCAGACAGGGCATCCTATCCCTCTGGCTTTGGAATGTCCCAAATGGAGACAATATAGGGTAGCAAGGTAGTGTTAATGGAGGGAGACTTTGGCCCATGGTCGATGTGGCTGATGTCCAGCTCACAGTGACCCTCCTGCTGTGTCATTGAGGGAAGAGACAGTCAGTGAACTCTGGCCATGACAGAATCCAGTTTGACGGTTCTGACCCTTACGACCATGGCTGGCTGGTGGATTCTGTAGCCCCTGCATCTCCTGGGGCTCTAAGAAGATGCTCATGGTGTCCTGGACACTCTCTGAAATCTCCATGCCCAAGCTGCTTTGGAAAGTCACTCCCCCATACCAAATAGCCTGCATGCTCCAGAAACTACATTTTCATCCTGAATGCTGGACCAAATGGACTTAGGAAAGGGAAGCAAAAGGACCGAGGTGGAGGGAGAGCTGAGGCATGATGGGAAGTGTGTGATGCTCTGGTGCTTTCATTTGCTGTGATATAATAAACACCATGATCATAAATAACTTGGGAAGGGACTTTTATTTCACATTAGTCCTTCATAAAGTCCTTCACAAAGGAAACTCAGAGCAGGAACTCAGCACAGGAAGAAATGCAGTGACCACGGGGCAGGGGGGAGGAGACACCACTTATTGGCTTGATCCCAATAGCTTCCTCAATCTGCTTTCTTATACTGCCCAGGACCACCTCCTCAGGGGTCACACTGCCCCGAGGATGGTGGTTGTTCCCATGTCAATCATTTATCAAGAAAACAGCCTAGAGACTTCGCCTTCCTGTACGCTCTATTTGTGTCAAGTTGAACCAGAATCCAATCAGGACAAGTGAGAAGAGGAAGGAAAAGTAACCACGTAGGAGGCTGGAGAGAGCACTAGAGCTTGGCCTGAGATGGGATCCCAGTCACTGCTCCTTTATAAATGAGCTAGAACATGTCAACCAAGCCCCAGGTCTCAGGCTTAAGGAGTTGCTCAACTAGGTATGACCTAAAGTCCCTCTCAGCAAATATGTAGCAACCAAAACCCAGAACTTATTTAGAAATATTTGGCACCTGAACCTCCAATTCAGAGCCAGCCGCCTACTCCGGTATCTACTCTAACCCTGAGCAGTGGACCTCCTTGCTCCAGTAGCAGAGAAAAAAAACTCTCACACTTAACACCTAGAAATGTTGCTGTACGTACATAGTGAGATACGCCAAATCATATGGGAATGCTTTTCCTGATCTAATGCTAAACCATCCAAAGAAATGTAGTCTGAACAGCAGTGTTTCCATCTCCAGAGGACAGAGGAAAACCTGGGTAGGTCAGGCCACTGACGGGTCAGAAGAAGCACTCCTAATACTGAAAATCTTCCCGTGAAAGAAGAGGCCGCCTGATAGGGTACTATTGGCTAGCATATTTCCCATCCAGGACACCGTGAATACCAACCTCTTATGTTTCTGGGATGTTTGAAAGTTTAAAAACTACAATGTGTACATTTGTTAGTCTTCATCATCTTCAAGTCAGAGGTGACGTCAGCCTCACTCACTGCAGAGGGAAAAACCACGGCTCGGCTCTTGGTTTCCACCACATCTGCCATCATCTTAGGGGCACAGGGGGGCTAAAAGACAGGCAAAGTCCAGGGTAGTGATAAGTGCAAAAAACCAGGGGCAAGGAGTTTTAGATGTCAGTTCAGGGTCCACTTCGTATCCCCGCCTCCGTGATATCCCATCCTTCCTTCCCCAATCCCTTAACAATCAAATAGCAAGGCTTCCCGGCTAGAACCCAGAGCTAGCAACAAGAGCTTCCTGAAATGGGTGAGAAGGAGCTGGGGGAGGGGTCATCTCACCTTCCCTGTCACTTTACAGATGGAGAAACTAAGGCCCATAGTACTGAAATGGGTTTCTTGAGTCCACACAGCTGGCTGATAGAGTGCAGATTATAAGCTGCTATTCTGACCACAGGGAGACTGTTTGGGCCAACAAGAACCAAGGCCTAAGAAAATGCCAATATAGCTGGCCCTTCTGTATGCTCCTCTCTTCTCTTTAACTCATATCAAGTTCATATGCTGCACACCAAAATCAGAGACTGAGCCAGCAAACCTCACTGTCATGTGGAATGCCCCCAATGCTCACATTGGAGGCCATAATGCCAACAGGAGACCTACTGTGGGTGTAGGTTGCTCAACAGCTTTTGCTGTCCCCCTCCCCATAGCCATGAGACTGTTCAACAGCCCAGCTGACATACCTGATACAGGGCCTGCACAGAGGAAGAACTCCCTAACTGCAAAAAAGGCTACCTAACACTGGAGAACTCTCCTTCATTCTAGTTTCTTCCGCCTCTCTGCAGCACCATGCATTTTTTTATTATAGTTTATTCATATTACATCCCAATTATTATCCCCTCACTTGCGTCTTCCTGTTCCCACCCTCCCTCCCTCTTCTGCCCTATTCCCCTCCCTTAGACTTCTGACAGGTGGGACCCTCCTCCCCAACTGTCTGACCACAGTCTATCAGGTCTCATCAGGATAGCCTGCATCCCCTTCCTCTGTGTGCCACAGGGCCTTCCTGCCAAGGGGGAAGTGATCAAATTGGGGGCACCAGAGTTCATGTCAGAGGCAGTCCCCACTCCCCTTCCCTCTCACACACACACAACCTTGGAAAATGAGCTGTCTATTGGCTAGATCTGAACAGGGGTCCGGTCTAGATTCTCTCTTTCATGCACTTAACATGACAATTTTACATTTGTCAGACCTTGAGCTAGGAACAAGATCCACAAACGTTTATTCAACAGAAAACCATCTTCAAAGAGTTCTCATGCTATCTAGGAAGGAAATCACATCTATATCTCCTGGATAAACCTCACGAGTCTGAGGGAATGAGCTTCATTAAAGTGATAGAATTCCAGCCTGGTGGGTTAACTAGATCCAACTCACTGACCTAAGGCTATAAATTTATTAAGGACAGGAAATTTATCCACTCTTTTTAACCTTCCTCTCTCAGAGTCAAGCAGAATGTCTTGGACACAAACACACACACACACACACACACACACACACACAGAGAGAGAGAGAGAGAGAGAGAGAGAGAGAGAGAGAGAGAGAGAGATTGAGGAGAGAGAGGAGACAGAGAGAGAGAGAGAGAGAAAGGAAATCACACACATTTGTTAAATGGAGAATAAGAAATGAATGAGTATACTATATCCCCCTTTGAGCCTAATGTCCTATTCCCCCTTCTTAATAAAACTACAAATTTTTCTGGCCCTTAGTCTCTGATAATTATGATTCTTCTTAAAAGCTGAGAGAATGTTTAGGTTGATAATGAGGAGATATGATGATGCACCAAGATAGGAAAGATGTTTTCTTCAAGGCTGCCAAATACAAATAGCCAAAACACTGAGAATGTAACATTTACACAATTCCTGATTGTTTCATGGTTCTTCTTGCTGTAGGTAGTTTATTGTATATATGTGTAATAATATAAATGTATCTTTAAAAATTAAAAATAATAATAAAAAAGCTGAGAGAATGTGGGAGATTTACAAAACGATATAGAGGTGGAGGTAGGGAGCCAGTCCCTTAAACTTCCCAGCCTACCTCTTCCAGCAGCAGGTCCTCCAAACTCCAAAGGTAGTCAACTCACCTCTTTAGGCAGCACTTCTGGTGAGAAAAACAGGGTGTGCTTAAAGGTAAGCAGACCCTTCAGAGATTACCATCCAATTTGGGGAACAAATGAAACATACACAAAGTCATCAAGGATCCACAATGCGTGACAAAATATTTCGTCAGGAAGTTCATATGTGGAAGAATGTATCAGAGAGGCAAGTCTCAAAGACAACTGAAAAGGAAGGAGAACTGTAAGGATTGGTTTGGTTTGGTTTGGCTCAGGTTTTGGGTTTTGGGTTTTTTTTTTGGTTTTTTTTTTTTTTTTTTTTTTTTTTTTTTTTTTTGGTTTTTGGAGACAGGGTTTCTTATTTCTATGAAGAGACACCATGGCCACAGCAACTCTTATGAAGGAAGGCTTGTAATGGGGGCTAGCTTAGAGGTTTATTCCAATGTCACCATGGTGGGAAGTATGGTGGCATGCAAGCAGACATAGTACTGGAGAGTTAGCTGAGAGATCTACATTGGTATTGGCAGACACCAGGAAGAGAGAGTGACACTGGGCCTAGCTTGAACCTTTGAAACTTCAATGCCATCACCCAGTGACACACTTCCTCCAACAAAGCCACACTTCTAATCCTTCCAAATAATGTCACTCTTTATGATCCCATGAGGGCCTTTTTCATTCAAATCACCACAAGGACTGAGACAGGTGGAGCCTACAGCCTTCTGGGGCAATGCAGAGGTGAAGAAAGTTGTACTTGTTGCTACCTCAACAAGATATCCACCTTATCTCATTTGATCCATCCCATAGCCATGAGAAATATTTATGATTCATTATTTCCATTTTACATATAAGGAAACTAAGGCCTGGAGAGATTAAATGATTTACCCACTATTATAGTTCAACTAGAGACCAATGGCATTCCAAAGCTCATGCACACATCCTTATACTACGTCCAAGGAAGGGCTGAGATGAGACCCTGGTGCCAATTACCCCAAAACCATGTGAAAAGGCAATAGATGGCCAAGATATAGGATTTACAAAACACCTTTGCTGTTTCAAACCGTCATTCACAGCATTGTTTAAGAATACACAGTCCTGCTTCTATCGCCATCACAATCATCATCGGCATCATCTTCATCACCACCACCGTCATCCCCATAGAATGAATGGTAACCATATGCTAGTTACTGGCTAAGCTGTTATTCCACCTCATTCTCCCCATAGCGCAATGGGTATTAAGTAGGCTATCATTGTAAATTGCTGATAAGAGAACTGGAATTCAGAAAAAATAGGCCTAAGTCACACAAAGAGGCAGAGCTGGGATGTAGCCCAGGTAATTGACTCACAGAGCTCATGTCACAGAGACACTGCTTATCGTTGGAGATTCTACGTGTGCGGCAGTGGGAAGCAACTATGCAAAGACAGGGTAAAGGGCTAAACATGCAGGGCCATTGGTTTGATGGGTATGTAAAGCTCTGGCTAGTAATTATGGAGGGAAAGAATGCTCTGTGTGCACTTTATGTTAAGATGCTATACAGTGGAAATGCGGCTTCAGGGAGGACAAGGCCTCTTGGGCTGTGGGACGTCATGCCTGGCTGGCTTTGTGGACAGCCTAGGGAAAGTGCAGACACTCTCAAGGCCACCACTGTTGCAGATGCAGCCCTAGGCCCCATCTGGGCCCATCCCACACCTGCTAAGCACCCCAGTGGCAGCTGCAGTCCCCACAGTTCCTCCGGCCCTACAAAGTGATGGATGCCAGACGCCGTATCCTTCACAGAAGGAAATGTATCTTGGAACACGATCCCTCGTCACAATACATGTTGCTGCTTTTATAGGTTGTGAGTGGAATCCCACAGACTCCTGCCTTCCTTTCCTCCCCCTCCTCGTCCAAGCCAGATCGGTGTTCCTTCATAAATCATCAGCTTGGCAGAGCCAAATTCTCCTTCTCCCACTTTCATTCCGAGGGCATTCATGCCTGCTGATAAACTGGATTTAGACAGATTCACAAACCCCCAACCGTGGCCAAGATTATGAAGGTGAAATATTCATTGAGTTCTGTCCTGTCGAGGAGAAGAATGTACAGTATAGGCTCAAACTGGCACGTTTCCCACCTGTTACTGTCCAAGAGAGAATTACTTTTGTCAGGGACTGGAGCATGTTTGGAAGTTGGCTGGAGGTGGAAGCCAGTGCGATTACATCGGTATATCCCACCAAACTCCCCGAAAGAGCAGGCAACACTGTGGGCTCTGGTTCAGCCCCTGGACTCTTCATAACCCATAAGGCCCTTCCACCGTTCATAGCACAGATGCACACATGGCCATACTTGTCACCTTCCTGTATGAGTAGGGGAGCACTGTGGACGGGAGCCAGAGAGCTCGCGCCGTCCTGCAGTATCTATTTCTTTCCTTCTAAAGGGTCTTTTCCAAATCTTCCTACGGAGTCACTGCCTTATGACACACACCAGGAAATTGTGCTCATCCACAGTGTGTTCAAGATTGAAAAATAAAACTGATACATTTCCAGGAGGGCTGAGGGTAAGGAAGGGCGGGGGTCAAGTCCATTAACCCCTTCCTTCCCACCAAAGTCACTGCTGCCTATGGCAAAGCCAGGACAGAGCACAGATCCGCTGCCCACCCACTCTGAGGGCAGAAGGATTCAAGCAGCCCTATTCCTCAGAGGCTGTGTTCTGGAAGACCACAGGCCTTCCATATTCTCATGTCCTTAACCCTTCTTGATTGACAGAGAGCAGGTGGCAAGAGCTAGGGTTGTTGGGGCGCCTCCCAATGTCATGCATGTTTCCCTCAGCATTCGTTCCACATTTATCTTACTATCACGCCCAATGTCACAGAAAGACACGAGAATATCCAGGCCCAGAGTAAGATGCTTGTGGGAAAGTCATTCTGAAATGACGCTCTTGTCAGACTACGTGAAAGAAATGGAAAGACGTGCTGATTGGGGTCAGGAGTGCTGGCTTCCCAACAGGGCGGGTGTGGAAATCAGCCTCTGCCTTCACCAGCTGTGGCCACCAGCAAGTCACCTCATTTTTCTGAGGTTCTGTTTCATCGCCTGCAAAATGGGGACCATATTGACCTGGTGTAAGATCGACAGGATCCTTATGCATCATAGGTAATGGGTGAATACCCACTCCCATTACTATGGGATACAGCACAAGGGCACACAGGTACCCTCCCCACCTTACAGCCATGCTGTTAGGCCATCTGGCTATCTCATCATCTACCAGACTACCCAAACACTAGCTTTTACTTCCTTTTTGTAGACAGTGCCATCCAACGACCTAGAACGGTTTACCATCCAAAGCTAAGGAAACAGAGTCTGGTTGTCCCAGAAACAGCATGGATCCTGGCTCCGTGATCCCTGTGCCCTCTTCTGTCTCATGCTCCTACTGCCTGCAGTTTTTCCTGGACACACCCCCAGGCTTCTGCACTAAGTTCTCCGCCCTCCCTCTGTCCCCGAGGAAGTAGAGGAGGAAGGAATGTCCTGGTCCACTTCACAGAGATCACCACCCACTATAGGAAAAGTAACAGATTACTAAAGTCAGACAGTATAAAATTCCAAGCATAGGAATTTATTATACAATATATGTACATTAAGTCTGGTATGCTTTATAATTACTTCTCAGATGGTACATATGTTTTATACACTCCACTAGAAATGTGATACATTCCACGTTTATATAAAATGTTTAAGCAGTTAACCTCCCACTCCAAATCCTTGTCTACTTCCCCTGAAGGAATGACTACGGACAGTTGCCTGAGCACACTTCCAAAAGAATGTTCTATTCATATAAAAACCACCCTCGATTCTCACCCAAATAAAACTTCCTGTACGCAACATTCTTTGCCTTGCTGTCTTTATTTATTTGGTTAGTTACATATTTATTTATTGACTCTGGGCCTCTTTAATGTCAGAGAGGTACTCTGTCACCAAACTGTTACCTCAGCCCTGCTTTTCTCTTTTTATTTTCAGGCATGGAGTCACTTAGTTGCCCAGTTTGGCCTTGAACTCTCTTTGTAGCCCAGGCAATTCCTGAAATGGAGATCCTCCTGCCTCAGCAGGATACAGGCTTGGATCCTGAGTTTACTGCATGTGGGTGGGTGTACAGTACCCACCTTTTCTCCTCAGACGGGGTCTCTCATTGGCCCAGGACTTATCAAATAGTCCCAAGCTGAGTGGTTAGCAAGCCCCATAGATCTACCTGTCTCTGATATTTATTGGGCCCTAAGACTGAACTATTTACCTCCCGTACCTCCCTGTAGAGAATTAAAGTCCTGCAAAGTTGAATTTCATTCCAGCTCTTGGCTTCTGAGGGAGCTCTAGCTTGGGGCTCAGGCTCTCTCCCTAGCCTCCTACGGTTTGCTGTGGCACCCTGCTTGCCCTCTTGCCCTCTAACCCTATGGTCTCTGGAGCCCAGAGCATCTTGGACCTTTTATCTCCCTGTAGAGAATTAAAGTCCTGCAAAGTTGAATTTCATTCCAGCTCTTGGCTTCTGAGGGAGCTCTAGCTTGGGGCTCAGGCTCTCTCCCTAGCCTCCTACGGTTTGCTGTGGCACCTGCTTGCCCTCTTGCCCTCTAACCCTATGTGTCTCTGGAGCCCAGAGCATCTTGGACCTTATTTTAAATGTGGGTGCATGAGGGCCAGTTGGAGTGAGGTCTGATGGTGGACTTGTGCCTGGAGCTGATGGCTACACTTTGAAGAGAGGAAAACGGAAGGTGTCCGTGACATTCTTTCTTTTCCCTAAGCAGCCTGTGATGGTGTGGGCAGCCCTTTAAAAGGAATGGAAAGCCGAATTCAAGGCCAAGCCCCAGACCCTCAGAGCCCCCAGGGAGTCTCCAATGTGCTGCCACAGCACAGCAAACAGAACATTCACTTCCGTTTCTCATGTCACAGCCCCCTGACTGTGACTTTTTCGCTCTGGACTGGGGACAAGCGGGTGTGATAGAAAGCTTTAAAAACTCTGGCAAAGTTTCCCAAATGAGTTTCACTGGTAAAAATTTAAAAACCAAAGCAGAAAGCACCCCGGCTGACTTGGCTCCTTGTCTGTAAGGCACAGACCCAACCCCCTAGTCAGCCTTAACCAACTATAGGAAGGGAACCAGAGACTAGAAATCCTTCTCTACTTAGCCCAGAAACAATCCACAAGAGGGGGCCAGGGGGCCTTTGTGCATGCGTACTCCTCATCCTTTCTCACCAGCGTTGGACGGATGTCGCTGAACTCCAGCTCCTTTCTGCCGTTCAGCGTGCAAAGGGAGCTCCATGGGCACCAAGACTCCTCTGGTGACAGTGAAATGGCAGCACCTGCCACTAGGTCCAGATCCACCCATCCAGCATGTCTCTTTTGGATTTGTCATTACCAGTACGTGGGGTTCATGTCAACCCAAGAGGGAAACTTCTACAGCCCTCCTGTTTTAGCCCCACCTTGTGCCACGTCACTCTGTGGTCTTCCCACCACTTCTCCCCCAATGTGGCCTTCCTTGCAACTCCATTATCTTCTGACTTTCTGGGCATTAAAAACAATAAATTACTGTGCTTCAGAGCCAAAGCAAAACCTTGTAAACCTTCATGAGAGAAGCCCAGCCTCTTCTTGGGGTGGGGGAGGACATTTATGAAAAGGGGAGTAGGGGTGAATGTGTCTCATCCAGCAACCCCAGACACTTCTAGCAAACAGCTAAGGGCAGGCATCTGCAGGTCTCCTCACCTGTGCCTCTGCAACCTCTTCCTCCCACTCTTCCTTCCTCTGCACAGGGAAAGTACTAGAAGCCCTCCCTGCCCCCTCATCTTCCAGAGCCACTGCACACGCTTTGCCTCCCTGCCCTACTGGCAATTGCCTAATGCACCTTCTTCTGCATAATGGACCAGGGAAGTTGGTGATGGCGACACAGCATGTGGATAAACATTTTGTCAGACCTGCCCAAGGAGAAAAAGTTCTGTCTCAGAATAAAGGGAAGTGCTGAACCAGAGAGCAGCCGGTTAAGGTGGAAGGGGAAGAATATTAATTAGTAAAGGTCTCCAGAGAAAGAGAAGCAATGGAGCTCACGTGGTGTGTGTGTGTGTGTGTGTGTGTGTGTGTGTGTGTGTGTGTGTGTGTGTAAAGAAAATTTATTAGATCATCTTATGCGATAACTTGAGCAAGACATGTTCCCTGTAGTTTCAGGCATTTGAATGCTTGATCCACAGTTGGGGGTGTTGTTTGGGATGTATAGGAGGTATGTTCTTGTTGGAGGATGTATGTCATTGGAGTAAGGGTTTTGAGCATTCAAAGACTCACTCCATTTCTATTTTTGCCCTCTCTGCTTCATGCTTGTGAGTGGTTCAAGATGGGGAGCCTTCAGCTTCCTGTTCCTGCAAGCACACCTTTGCTCCACCATTATAGACTCTATCCCTCTGAAACAGTAAGCCCAAATAAACATTCCCTTCTATAATTCCTTGTCTTAGTTAGGATTACTCTTGCCTCAATGAAACACCATGACCAAAAAAAAAAAAAAAAAAAAAAAAAAAAAACAACTTGAGAAGAAAACGGTTTATTTGGATTATACATAGTCCATCACTGAAGGAAATCAGGAGAAGAACTCAAACAATGTAGGGACCTGGAGGCAGGAACTAATGCAGAAGCCATGGAGGGGTGCTTCTTACTGCCTTGGTCCCCCTGCCTTGCTCAGCCTGCTGTCTTATATAACCCAGGACCACCAGCCAGGGGATGGCACCACCCACAGTGGGCTGGGCCCATCAATCACTAATTAAGAAAATACCCTATAGGTTTGACTACAGCCCAATCTTACAGAGGCTGTCTTTGGCTGTGAAGAGACACCATGACCACAGCAACTCTTATACAGGAAACATTTAATTGGGGCTGGCTTACAGTTCAGAGATTCAGTCCATTATCATCATGGCAGGAAGCATAGCAGTATACAGGCGGATGTAGTTCTGGAGAAGGAGCTGAGAGTTCTGGGCCTGGGATGGAATTTATTGGTAGAGTACTTGACTAACAGACAAGAAGCCCTGGTTTCAATCCCTAGCACTACATAAACCAAGTACAAACCTGCAATCCCAGCATTCAGGAGATGGAGACAGAATTAAGAATTCAAAGTCATCCTCAGATACATGAGTTTGAGGCCAGCTGGGATATAGACCCTGTTGAGAAAGGGGTGGGGGAGAGGGAAAAAGACCGAGCCCTACCTATTGGACATGGAACATAAGAACACACAAAGATTTGAGGGGGGGTCTCCCTTTTTTTTTTTTTTTTTTTTTTACCTTATTGTTGACATCTTTTAGTTTATCCAGATTGGCAGGCAGCAGGGAATGACTGTGAACCACTGGACCTGGTACCTGGTCTGGAGCTCCTGAGACTTCAAAGTCCGCCCCCTAGTGATTCACATCCCCAACAAAGCCACACTTGCTGCAATAAGGCCAACCTCCTCACAGTGCCAGTCCTTATCAACCTATGGAGCCATTTTCATTCTACCACAGAGGCATTTTCTTTTTTGAGATTCCCTTCTCTCTGATGACTTTTGCTTGTGTCAATTTGGCATTAAATTTTCTGGCACAGATGCCTTGTTCTTTGTTTGGCCACAGCAATAGAGAAGTAACTAACACAGCCTATGATGACCTTCTGCACACTGGAGATGATAACCTGTCACAGGGATGCCCCTTGCAATTGTGACCTGACACTTAAGGCCTAGAAATGCCCTAGGGAATTGCTAGTACTGAGTGGACGCAGAGGCTGCATGAGCTGGAGTCTGCTGTGAGCAGAGGATGCCAGGCAGCAGCAATAGACACCCTTGCATAGAAGAAGAGGCAAAAGTGGGTGGGCAACACTGCTCTTTGCTGGGATCTCTTTATATCTGCCCCTACCCAATGGAAGGTGCTCACTCTTCTCCCCTCAGCTAACCCTCTCTATAAAATGGCCACCTCCACAATCATCTTTGCATTTTCTGGCCAACGCAATCTTCTTTAAATTTTATTAAATACTCACAAGAGGGGCCTGGGATGGAACTCATTGGTAGAGTACTTGGCTAACAGACAGGAAGCCCTGGTTTCGATCCCTAGCACTACATAAACTAGGTATAATCCCAGCATTCAAGAGATGGAGACAGAATTAGAAGTTCAAAGTCATGCTCAGCTATATAATGAGTTTGAGGCCAGCTGGGATATAGACCCTGTTGAGAGAGGAGTGGGGAGGGGAGAAGACCAAGTCCTACCCACTGGGGATGGACCATAAGAACACGCAGTGATTTGAGGGGTTTCCCTTTTTTTTTTTTTTTTTTCTTGTTGACATCTTTTATTTCATTTTTCACAAAAAAAAAAACCTAAGCAACTGTATGATATACAGACAAGTAGACTCCAATCCAGCAACAGAAGTAACTCCCTCAAAGATGGAATGGAGCTAGAAAACAGCAAGAGATGCAGAGCTGGGTATCCAGTGCATCCTGCACAGCACTAGAATCAGAAGGTAGAGAACAGGGTGATGGAGAGCAAGCTGCTGCAGCAGGAGAGAAAGACATGGCTTAGGTTGCTGTATCTGGATGGCCTAAGTCCAGAGAGAACTCAGAAAGGGACTGCCATGGATTTTCATTAGCTGGAAGATGAATCATTCACCATCCCTGCTCCCATGCCCTTTGTCCTGCCCTGTACTGCAATGTCTCCTTAAACAGCATTTATTGGCAAATGAGAGAGGGAATGGAGCATCTAGCCGGGTGACACTCTCCTTTTATCACAGTGTTTCCCCAACCCAAACAATCTGGGAGTGAGCACTCTCTGCAAGCTTAGGAACCAACCCTCAGCAAGCTGCTCTTCCTATGGAGCCTCCACCCTGTCTAAGACAAAACATCCCAAGATTACTAGCTGATCAAAACGTTGTCTAAGCCAGACTCCTTAAGGTCAGCAATTTCTACATTTCCATTGGCCTTTAAGGGCTCTTAGGGAACAATGATGTCTCTTCTTTTGATGGGAGAATAGAGACAGAAAGAATCCAAAACAAACAAAAATACAAGGAATGCAAAAAGTGGTAGTATCTTTATGGGTAGGAGTACTGGTTTCAGAGCTAGTTAACTCCAAATTCGGACCTTTTATACACTTCTGTGTCTGGAAGCAATTAGACCATCCCTGTCATACTGTGATGAGGATTTGAATTGCTGCATTTAATGCATTTAACATACTCCAGACACAGAGTCAGTGGTCAATAAAGAGAATCTTAAGGATAGAGCTGTTGGCTACCAGGCTGTGCTTAGGGCTGAGCAGGGTTGGGGGGGTGGTATCCTCTAGAGTCTAAAACAGACAAGAAGGGAACATGGCTAGAATGCTGGCAAGAAATTCTTTCTCCTGGTTACATGTAATACACAAACCATCCCTTCATCTGTGATCTGTGGCAGTTCATAGAAAATTCAGAAAGTTGCAGAACAGGGCATGTTAGTGCAGGCCTTTAGTCACAGCACTGAGAAGCCAGAGGGCAGAAGGGCAGCCCGGGCTACACAGTGAAACCTCATCTCAAAACAACAAGCCAAAAAGAGGAAGGAGGAGGAGAAGGAAAAGGAAAAAAGAAAGAAAGAAAGAAAGAAAGAAAGAGAAAGTTGCAAAAAGACAACCCACATGTATTTACAAAAATTAACTGTCAAGTTCAATGGCATTTTGAATTTCTTTTCCTTGAAAAGAGTCATTGAAAGTGAAATCAAACTACAAAATAAACAAACGCGGTTTGCCACAAACTCTGAGCCTAAGTCAGGAGAGTTGGAGCTGGGAGGTGATTTTCCTGAAGCAGTCCCTCCCTCTCCTCTCTGTGTTCATGGACAGCACATCCTTCCCCTCCCCACCCACCTCTGACTTTTGCCTTAGCCACATAACTCATTGTGACCCATAGCAAAGCAACCAAAGCCGTCAGAATCACTTTCGCACTCTCGCTCCTGCTCTTCTGTCATCATCTCATAACGAACCTACCCAGCTGGCATGTTGGGTGCCATGAGACTGATAAGCTACACATGGAGCAGAGCTGCCCCAGGGAGGCACAAGGTGAGAGAGAGAAAGCATGCAGTTTAGTAGGGACAGGTGGATATTTCAGAAAATGTGAGCAACAGATTTCATATCCCTAGAACTTACATAAGTGTGACACTGTGTTTGTTTTATTACATCCCTCCCATAATTTGAGCCCTACAGAAGTGAAGACAAGAGATACTGGGTCACTAGACCTGTCTTAGTGGTAAGCTATGAGTTCAACTGAGAGACCCTATTTCAAAGAATGAAATGAAGAGCAATTGAGGAAAACTCTATCAACCTCCAGGCCTCCACAAACACATGCACACACACGTTCACATACTTGCACACATATGTATGCCACACACACATACACATACCACATATACACGTGAAAATATTGGTGTTTTATGGTGCATGAGATCTAGGCACTATTTGTCATGCACTCTTACTAGAACGACGATCAAATGTTAGAAATTGATACCACTGGCATAGAAATGGGATTCTGCTATACCAAAAAAAGTAGCAGGAATTGAAACTGTACCATAGGTAGAAACTAGAAAGAATGACAAGGAAATTAGTAGACATGTCAAAGAAAATATCAGCTTGTGTCAAACAGTGGTGAATTATTAGGTAAGCTTAAAACTAGTGGTTACTCAGAAGATAAAAAAAAAAATCTGATAAATGTGTAAACTTGCACAGAATATAAAAAGCATACATCATTTTTCAGCTGTGTATGATATTCTAGTTTTTTAAATATAAGCTCAAGAAAATATTGATTAGCTTGCAGTCCAATTTTTAAAGGATTATAAGTAAACTAATTTTATCTCCAGTCTCAAGTTATAATATAGCTGAAACCAAGTCAAATTTTAACACAGACCAAATACAACATGTTTCCGATGAAGCCCAGATTAAGACTAAATTGAGGATGATTTCATCTCTTTAAAGGTCTCTGGAAGACCTAGGTTGGTAACATCAGAGCCTCTGGCTTGAGCATAAAAGTCTAGAATTTTGAAGGCACAGTCTTGTGAAAACCACAGACAATGACTTTCCACACCTCTCTAGCTGTTGTATCATAACACCACTGTCGGCCCCAGCAACTGTGTTCTGATGTACTCCACTCCTGCTTTCACTCTGAGGTCATGCGTATACCTCCCATAGCTGTTCCTAGAAAATGACCCAACATAACAGGGAGTGCAAGCAGGCATGGGCCTAGGAAACACGGGCACCTCCTATAAGCTCCTCATGCCCCATGACTGTGTGGAATTCTCTACCACCTTTAGTGCAGTCTAACATGTTGCCCCCTTACCCCTTCCCTTTGGCCTGCAGTGGAGATTGGCTAGGCTACAGGCTGACAGCCCTCCTGGCCTCTCCATTGTGTTCCTCAGTTGCTCTAACTTCACCTGATCTGCCTCTCCAATAGCATCATTAACCCTGGGTCCCGAGAATTCTGCAAGCATAACAAAGTGGTTAGATGGAGATTGAAGATTTGTTGTGTCTCATTCAACCAACCATGCTGGTTGGTTAGATGGGGTCCAAGTAGTCCCAAAACAATGGCTCAGATTGGTAAAGGTTTCATTAGTGGTACCCCAAATGATGTCCCAGGTGAAGAATGTTGTAAAGATTTTTAAATATAAAGAGATAAATATCTACAAAGATAGCAGTTGGATAATTTAGCCACAACTAGACAGATTGCCTGGAAGGGCTTAGAGACTAGAGACAATTCACAAATAATGAATAAGTGTAGAAGCTTTGGGGTTTTCTTTGGGACTCCTACTGTGGACATGGTCTGCAGAGCTACCTGCTAGATTTGGAGAACTCCAGAAACATCTTAGATACTCAGCTACAGTAGATCTCTTATTCAAAGCCAGAGCCACGGCAGGAAAATCTCAAATCTGAAATAGGGCACAGAGACTTTCAGTGGACAATGCTGGTACTTTGTGTGAAAATGCTAGTACTTTGATCCTGGAAAGTTCTACAGGGGCCTTTCTCCTGCAAGGGAATCTAACCCCCACAAGCCTCTGAGAAACTTGACTCTATTGTGTATCCTCATTGGTGGGCTAATAGCCAAAGTATGACTCAATAAGTCCCAGCACGACCCAGCTAAGCACATACACTGAAATAATTACAAGTACTTGCCTGCATGTTCCACCAGGAGCTGGGGCAGTGATCCTGGGATTGCAGTATAAGAGCATTTGATCAAGGTCGCGAGGATACCTCACCATATGCAACACTAATTGACATCAGTACCTTTTCACTAACTGCTGGATTTAACACTTAGGAAGGACCCAAGAGGATAGATCCAACAGCTTCTGGTAAGAGATATGCCTCTATCTACCCTCCAGACCAAAGCTACTTCTTATATTCCTTACCATGGAGTCGGAAGCTGAGAGCCTGTCACATCATCTATACTATATGAAAACTGCTGACATGGTCTTCCCTGTTGATTCCAAGACCCTTCACAGATACCAAAGTCACAGAAGTTCAGTTCCCTTATGTAAAAATACAAATGCTGGCATATAGGCAACAAACATCCAGCAATATACTTTAAGCCATTGCTAATCACAGATGATACTGAACATATTATAATGGTAGTGTGTAAATAATTATCAAACTATGTTTTTTAGAGACTAGTCACAAGAAAAAAATTATACATGATCAGTACAGTTACAGCTGTCATGGGCTTAAGTATATAGATAATGATCTATGCTTAGTTAAATGTGATCTGAAACCTGCCAACAGCAAGGAATGGTTGCAGTAGGTAGCATGGGAGGTCACTAACCCTTGGAGGGGTCCACAGTAGGAAAGGAGGTAGATTCAGGCCAATAGTGCCAATAGCACCATCTAACTCGGGCTATATGACCTGGCACATGTCAATGTTGGGAAAAGATACAGCCAATAAATAATTACAAGCCCCAGAGAAAAGTCAGGATGGAAGCCTCTAGGACTCTAGTGTCAGGATCTGGCATAGGAAGAGTTCTGGACAGATTGTCAAGTCTGTGTAGAGACTGGCTAGGGCATGAGACACCAAGTTAGGACAAACTTGGAACCAGCTGTGACGATATGACTTGTGCTCTGTCAGACCCACCCAGTCATTTAGAAGGGTTTTCTGTTAATAACGTATCAGTAAGTAACCAAGACTGAAGATTGGTTGCTTGTGGCTATTTGCTAAGGTAGCTGTACCCTCCTCACTTGCCGTGAGATCCCATCTTCTATATTGGAGGGAAGCACAGACCACACGGAGAAGCTGTGTGCGGGCACTCTAGCTGACAGACCAGCCAGGCCTCAGTGCTAGCCATGAGAGTTAGTCCTTAGGTGACTCTAGTTTAGACCCCTAGTCTTCCAGTGTTCCAGATGAAGCCGATGACATGAGGAGTTGCGTACAAGCTACTTGTGTGCCCTGCCTAAATCCCTGACTCACACAAACCAGGTTAATTTGGTGGTAGTAGCAGAAGTAATACAAGATTTAGTGGGGGAGATGATTTGAGTGTGAATCATATAACTACAGATGTGTTAATAAAATTTGATACTAAAGAAATAATCTAAGATTAGAACTACAGAAATGTGCTTGCATAGCACCTTTGGAGATTAGAAGAGCTAGTCCTGAGAGAGGAGGCTCCCAGCTCCTCCATCCCTCCAAGCCACACGTCCGAAGTGCATAGTGTCTTCAGCAAGAGTGTCATACCTTCTAATTCTGGCAAGCAATGAAGGCCAGTGGTGAAAATGGGGAGTCTCTTGTGCTCCTTTGACAAATGGACTCAGCAGAAGAACTGAGGGTCAAAATAATAATTAAAGAAGAGGCCATTGGTATAAGAAGGTATTTGATGGACAAGGGGGTATAAATCATGTGACTGCAGTGCTCATACACAAAATTCTCAAATATATACGTACATATATGTAGATGTAGATAATATATACAGATTTATAATGTATATAAATTAAAACTCAACAAGGTAACACAGGGCTTGTTTTTATCTATCCTCACTAACCAAATGATTCTTTTTTTTTTTCCTTTGCTAGCTTAGTTGTACTTCATTTTTTAGTATACATTTATGATTGTTGTGAGTTAGAAGACTTTTAAATACATAACTTCTGTGAACACATTGGTTTTCTCCATTTCTATTGCAATATTCATTATTTTTCTGTGTTCAGAGTACCATTCTTTTACACATATGTCGCACATTTTTCCCTGTTTGGTCATGTGCTTTTCATTTTGTTTCTTGTCTTCCTGTTTTGTTTTGTTTTTTTTATTAAACCCAAATGCTGAGATCACATAGGGTTTGCAGTGCACTATGGGAGCTTCAAAGGAGGCAGAACATGTTCCTTCAGTCCTGGTACCATTAGGATGTAATTTGGGGCATGCCAGCAGCCACACACGAACCACCAAGTGAGAAAGCCTCTAAGTCAGAGTGTGGCTTGATCTGAAAGTCAAGTTCTAGCTGAGCATGCTAACACAGGCCTGTAATCCTAGCATTAATGAAGCTGAGGCAGGAGGATTACCACAAGTCTGAAGCCACCATGGGTTACATAGAGTACAGATACAGATACAGATACAGATATGGCTATGGATACAGATGTGGATGCAGATGCCGATGCAGATACAGATAGACACAGATTTAGAGAATCTGTATCAAAAGAAAATGTCAGATTCCATGAACAAACAAATTTAGAAATTCTCTGGAAAAACAAATGTTAATATATTTTTTTTCATAGAACAGCACAAAATGCTTAGGATGATAAAGCATACAGTAACCACTAATTGCTTTTATGATTACTGTTACAAACTATCTGACAAAACTTTTAAAGTAGAAAGGATCTGGCTTTGCCTATGGCTTCAGCTAATGTAGTCTAAGGCTATGTGGATTCACGTGCTGAGGGAAAATATGGCAGCAAGGGCATGTGGAAGAGGGGCCTATTCTTTTATGATGGGCAAGGACAGGGAATGAGAAAGAGGCCAGGTGTCCACAACCCAAAGGAGCACCTGAGACCACCTTCCTCCAGAGACCTAACCTCCTAAAGTTTAGGAAAATCATGTCCCAGCAAGAAAGAGTTAGTGGTAATACAAATTTCAAGTTGAGGCAGGAATATAATCTAAGTGCCCTGACTTCCTGCCTTATACCTACCCATAAAGTCCCATTCTGCTCCTTCCATCTCAGCTTGGCCCTCTCTTGAGGCCAGAGGGAGACAGTCGGACCTTGGTGAGCTTACTTGGTAGTCCTGATTTGGAGGACAGAGGGTGACATCAGTTCTCCATGGGAAGGCTTTGCAGCCTGCTCCTCCATAATCTCCTAAAAGAGAGCCATCAGATGGGAGCCAAAATGTCCAACCCACGGGACATTGCAGAATCAAACTGTAACCGTGGACTTTCAAGATGCCAGATGATGAAAGAAGAATGACAGTGTGTGCCATGTGAGTTTGAGACAAGTGAACCTAGACTGTGGCAGATGCATTTAACAAACATGGACGTGTTAAAAGATAGGTGTCAAGAAAACATTACAAATCAGCACGAACATGGTTAACCCTGATCCCCATAAAACCACAAGAACCAAAGAAGAAAGGACAGGGCTGTACTGCTCATGTTGTTCTGTTTTTCCTTTTGTGTCTGCCCAGTTCCCTCATGGGGAAAAAGTGATCTGAGCCTATTTCTCTGGCCCATGTGATCTGCATCATGGATTCTGTGGGACTTAAAGCCCTGGGCCTTGGGGAGATGACCAAACAGACACAGGTCCTATGGGAGGAGGCCTGGCCTCTCATGACATTGAGCAAGACTCGACATCCATTCCCTTTCACCCGGGTTCAATCATTGAGTTCTCTGGCATTCATGCCTCTTAAATATTTGCAGAATGCTCTGTCCTACACTCTTCATGATGTTGAGATCAGGCCTGACAGCTCTCCTCCTTTAGGATTGACTCATAAATCACTCTGCCCCTCCCCTTCAGAGTTTCGGTGTCTTTCCTCTCAAGTCCTTTTCAAATTTCAGTGCTCCCTGGAGAATTTGTTCTCATCACTGGCCTCTGAGAAACCCAGGCTGTGACACCTTCCCATGGAGAACTGATGTCCGTCTCTGTTCTCCAAACCAGGACAAGCAAGTAAGCTCACCAAGGCCCTAATATCATCCTCTTGCCTCTAGAGAGGGCCAGGCCCAGATACAGGGAGCAGAATAGGACCTTATCAGTAGATATGAGGCAGAAGCCAGGGCACTTAGGTTATATTCCTGCCTCAACCTGAAATTTGCACATGTCACTGACTCTTGCTGGGACATGACTTTCTTAAGTACATAGAACCTAGATGTCAGATTTCCTATACTAAACTTTAAAGATATGTCCATGCCTGGTACCCAGGTACAAGACATGATGGGAAACCTGACCTCTAGAACAACTGACTCCGTGGTGGAGTCCACCATCATTGGGAGGATCCCATCTCTTTCCAGGGTCCCATGTAGGAAATAGCTTTGAGACAATCGTGAGACTCAAATATCGGGTCCTAAATTCATTTGTTCATCCAAGTAATGACTTCCAGTTAGCATACATCTGCTCTGCCAGAAATGTACTAAAATCTAGTAGGACTTTAAACATCATACCTTTATACAGGGCAGAGTCCACAAAAATTCAATGATTTAGCTAGTCACTGACTAAAAATTAGCATAACAAGGTCTCAGAACACCACTGTGCATCCCCAAACCACCCTAACTTCAGAGACTGTATCAGGTTGCCAGAAGACACTTGGTTAAGCGTTTTTGGAAGGCGAATGGGAAGCTATTTGACTTGTAATTGCTAACCGTGTTTCTATAATCATCTTTATAGTTTCTTTCTTTCTTTTGTTTTTTTGTTTTGTTTTGGTTTGTTTTGTTTTTTCTTGTTGTTGTTGTTTTTTAAAGACAGGGTTTTTCTGTGTAGCCTTGTCTGTCCTGAACTTGCTTTGTAGACCAGGCTAGCCTCAAACTCGCAGCGATCCGCCTGCCTCTGCCTCCCAAGTGCTGGGATTAAAGGCGTGCAGCATCATGCCCTGCTTTATAGAGTTTCGTATACTCTACACATGAACATGCCTGGCTTCTACATCTACCGGTTCTTCCTCTGAGGCTTCATCCAACAACTGATTGAAAATATTTGGGAAAGAAATGGCATCTGTGCAGGACAGTGAATATTTTTTCCAATTAATCCTAAAACCATATGGTGTAAAACTATTTATTTCATTCCAACTGGAACTTTTGGGAGCAAAAGCCCTACTTCAAGCAGCCCCAACTGACTAGGGTCAGCTTCCCATCCCAATACACTAAACAATGATGATAAAAAGCAGAGATAGAGGATATTTAATTGATCTATTGACACCCCCTCACAATCTTGAATTCTGGAAATTGACATGAGCTTCAGGTTTCAGTAGAGGCAGAACCTGGGGCAAAACCCAGAAGGTCTGCAGCACTGAGCCCTCCCTGTTGAGACTAATCTGGTTGATCATTGTTTTAGTTCCTGTCCTTTGTGGTGGTCTGAAGAGGTCTGCTTGAAAGTATCAATATGGTCTACTAAGATGGTGCTGTGTAGCATCAATACTTATTCTTAAGGGCTTTGTTCTTTTTGGAATCCCAAGTAACTGCAGGTTTAGGACAATGACATACTTCTCTGCCTTCAGCCTTGAAAGAGAATAAGACATGTGTTGGGCAGACAAGTCTTAAGTGACTGACATATCCGTCCAGAGTGGAGTAAGAGCCTGACCTAAAGTAAAAGACACAGACATGAAATGAAGGCATCGTATAGGCTTCCACCCTGCTGTTGGCTACGTGGACCCCAGTAAGGAGTAACTACCTTTTAGCAAAAGTTGTTTCTACATGTTTATTGTTATGTTAGGCATTATGCATCATCTAGAGATGATTTAAAGTCTGTAGAAAGATATGTATAGGCTACCAACAAGCACTACACCACTTTATAAGAATTTGAGAGTTGGGAGGGGGGATACATCTAATTCTGGCACTCAGGAAGCACAGGCAGGTTGATCTGTGTGAGTTAGGGTCTCCCTGGTCTACATAATGAGATCCAGGACAGCCAGAGCTACACAGACAGGCCCTGTCGCCAAGGAGAAAGGGGAGGAGGAGGAGGAAGAGGAGGAAGAAGAGGAGGAGGAGGAAGAAGAGGAGGAGGATGAAAGAACTTAATCACCTGAAGATTTTTTTCTCTGCTGGAGGTCTTCAATTAACCCTCTTAGAGATTGAGGCAGAAAAAGTCTTTTTGTTGTCCTTGTTGTGGTGGTAGTGGTTGTTTTGGGGGGGGGATGTTTTGTTTGAGAGGCTATTTTGTTTGAAGGTTTACCAATTGTTTGTTTGTTTGTTTTAAGACAGGATTTCTCTGTGTAACAAGAGCCCTGATAGTCCTGGACTCACTTCCTAGACTAGGCTAGCCTGGAACTCCAAAAGATCCACTTGCTTCTGCCTCCCAAGTGCTGGGACTAAAGGCATGTGCCACCACACCCAGTGAGTTAATCTTTTTGTACTTATTATTGCTTTTTTCTGTGTGTACTGGTGCTCTGCTTGCATGTGTCTATGCATCACATGTGTTCCTGGCACTCACAGAGGCCAGAAGAGGACATCAGGTCCCTGGGACTGGAGTTCCAAAGGGTTGTGAGCAGACATGAGGAGTGCTAAGAATGAAACCAGGTCCTCTGGAAGAATAGGCAATGCTCTTAACTTCAAAGCCATCTCCACGGGCCCCCAAAAGTTTATCTTGAAACCTGTATGTCCAGGATCATCTGCTCTGTCTAGATACATGAGAACACTTCCTAGAACAGGTATAGCCAATCTACTGATTGGTCCATGTGATTTAAGTATTCATCACATCAATTTAGGAGTGTGGTTAGTAGTAAAAACATACTTAGAAGCTGCTTTTGCTACAGAACACTGGCTCCTTATGTGGACCCACAGGAACTATAAAGGCAAGATACAGGCCTAGCATCTCCACCTTCATTTTGTCTTCTTTACCCACCCCCCATCCCAAGGCTAAAGACAAAAAGATACGTCCTTGTTGTTACCTTTTATTCTTGAGTCCTCTTGAATTCCAGAAACAATGGGATATGCATCTATGTAACATGGGACTAAAACTATCCCCACACACATACACACCCACCCACACAAGTACCAGTGAGCCTGCCGGACAGAGCATTCCGAAGATGAGAGCAGTTTATCTGTGATGAGCATCTTCAACCTGGAACAGGTCATCTTGTAGAAAGCAAACTGGTCTGCTCTGGTGATGACTAATAACTCAACAGACCACTGTGCAGGAGCTGAGGCAGTAATAAGCAGGACCACACCTTGACCAGCATACTTAACCTCTTGCCCATTGCCCCAATTCTTCCTCTACTTAAACCTAAGTCTTTCTTAGCACCCTAAAGACAAACTTGGGATTATTAGGGCCCTGTTCCTTCTCCCAGTGTGGCCACATTGAATGATTTTCCTCCCTCTGTCTCCCACCATCAGTTATCTCTTGAATCGGCACGTTGTGATGGGTGGTTGACCCTAGCCTGTTGGGGTTACCAAAACCCAGTTTTTTGCCCTAAAAATTATAGTTTATAGTAACACTAAGCCTTTAATAAAAAAAAAATAGACAATGGGATTCCATGGAAGGACATTGTTGTAAGTGTTTACTGTCTGCAAAGATTGCATGGGGGCCCTTCATCATCAGCCTTCAGTCTTCTGACACTGTGAGTCCTAGCAATTCTGGTGGTTAATTCTAGGACTCTGAATTCCCTTGGAGGGCAGAAGCCTGAGCCTAGAGCCACCCCTGCCTAGTCCCAGGGCCAAGGCTGTTCATCCCTTCAGGCCTCTGACTGTGAATGGACAAAAGGGGCCCTTTGTTACCATTACAGTGAGACCTTGTGTTCTTCCCAGACCCAGCAGCTTCTGTGTGCACAGGTCCGCCTTCCCTCTTCCCAAGACACTTTGATCCTCCCCCCACTTCAAATCTTGCTGACTTTTCAACACCCTCCCAGACAATCAGCTTCTTTTCTTTTCAATAACCAAGCTGTTCATTTTTCATCTCTATTCCCCCCAACAATTCTGGCCGGGAAGAGTTCAGGGAGGCGGACCTCAAGAAGACAAGGGAAATGCCATATCGATTGGTGAGTGAGTATGGAAGATCTCCCATAGGGCTCAAAGACTGTTGGCTGAATGAAAGATTTAATGAGTATGGAGCCATGGGAAATGGCAGTGAAAGTTAAGGGAAATGTATAAAGTGTCCTAAGAAATCATAAAAGCTGCTTTTTCCCATGGGCAGTTAGTCAACTCCATTCCCAGCATTATCTTTGACTTTGCAGTGCCTGAAGCCAATGGTTCAGGCTCTTGTGCTTACCATTTCCTCTGCACTGTCTCATCTACATCCCTACTCTGTGTTATTTTAAGGTCTCAGATTTTGGGGTTGCAGAAGAACTCTAAGATAGATTTCTTTGGGAGAATTGGTGGTGCCATATGCAGACCATACAGTGTGGCATTTGAAGAGAGTTCAGGCCCACAAGGCAGTTGGTCTCCTTTTATGAGTTTCATGGAGAATGTGGAGGTCCCAAGCCATGTAGTTATGAGTTGCCTGTGGCATTTGCCTGCACCCAAACTATCTGATTCTTGGAGCTGTCAAGAAAGTGAGAAAGGTTGCAGCCTTTAATTAATGTGTGTCCATTACACAGGCTATGTTGCCTGTATCCTCCAGTAGTTTAGGGTGCTTGGTAAACACCTGCAGTGGAAGCGATGGTCACAAGTCCACAAATGTGTGGTACCTGCCACTTCTTTTACAGAATCTATAAAAGTATCAATAGAGAAAGAAAGAGGATTTTCATGCATGTACTATGTAAGAAACATAGACTAACATATCTGTGTCTTCCCACAGTGTTAGGATTGATTGGATAACAATAGATTCACAAGATGTACCGGATTCAAGAACGATTTCCCCAATTATTCCACCTGCCTTGGTAATCTGCCCAGAGGGAATACAGGTGCTTTTATTTCTCTCTTAATTAAATAATGTTTACTCTCATGTCACACAGTACTATGTGTGCGTGTGTGCATGCATGCGCACAGTTTACAAAATGAACATAAGAGGCTACAGCAAAGTTATGAAGCTATCAGACGTGAGGCGAGATGAGCCCAAGCCACTCATAGGGGGAAGCTGATGCTGTCAGGCTTGAGACCAAAGATGCAGAGTTGAGGTCAGTCATAAGGTAAAAGGAGAGACCAGGATGCCAGGCAGAATGGCAGATTCACATCCAGATGTGTGAGCAGGCAGATGGACAAAGGGCCATCAAGTAGGCTGTGTCAACAGCAGGGACCAACCCCAGCTGAAGCTTTTTGTGTGTCAGCCTTGGATGTAGTTACCAGGTAGCAGATGTCACTTGCCACTACAATGCTAGGTGTCCACCACTTTATAAGGATCCAAATAAGAGAATGATACTCTTTCCTTTGTCTGGCATGTCTGGTAAGTTCTTGAGCCTTGCTTCCCTAAAACGACTGTAATGCCATGTGCCCCTACAGTCTTGACTCACCTGATAAATTTATAAGACAGTGTCCTTTCTGCTTTCAGGAATAAGTCATTTGTAAGTCTGTGCTACACGGGTGGCACCAGATGGATGGTAGTGTTTCTGGGTCCACCCGGATGCACAATCATCTTCCACACTCAAAGTGGAATCCACTGCTGCTTGTAAAAATGGAAAACAGGGGCTGGAGAAATGGCTGAGAGGTTAAGAGCACTGGTTGCTCTTCCAGAGATCCTGAGTTCAGTTCCTAGCAACCACATGGTGGCTCACAACCATCTATAATGAGATCTGGTGCCCTCTTCTGGCCTGCAGGCATACATGCAGGCAGAATGCTGTGTGCATAGTAAATAAATCTTTGGGGAAAATGGGGAACAACAGCACTTTTACACAATATGGAGCAATTCAAAGAAGGGTATAGCTTGATCTTAGTGTAGCTGCAGCAGGTGAGCGTGGCCTGAGCAGATGCTAGCAACTATCTCACCGTTAGTCTGAGGGAGGTTGTCTTTACCAGATCTACTCCTTTAATCTAGTCCACACACCCTACATGCCATGACCAGCTAGCTCCCTGGTGATACAGCCTCACTCTGTCCATACCCCACTTCAATGAGTTACAGGCTTTCAAGGTACAGCCAGCTTACCACTCTCCAGAGTTTTTCCTGTGATCTTCCTGTTCTACCACACCTTCCCTGAAGTCATAGTGCAGGGGTTGGGGGATGGCAAGATGCACTGAGAAGAGGCTATGGACTAAGTGTCTAGTTACATCTTCCAGGTAACACTGGGAAAACCATTTAAACTTCCTGGACCTAATATTCTCAACAATAAAATGAGGAAATGAGACTAGTACTTCTTGCAGCCCCTTCCAATTCCAACATCGTATGATCACGGAAGAGCTGCCTATGTCACTGACTCACTGACTTGTCTGACTTGGCTCTTATGAACATATCTTTTTCTTACCTAGAATGGCCTTTCCTTCTTCCTATTCAAACCACATATATCTCTCGTGGCCCTGCTGAAATTCCATCTTCTGTGTAAAGCTTTGTGGCCCATCAAGGAAGAAAAGGCCACTCCAGCTCTGTTCCAATTTCTGTCACACCCATGGTACATGTTATGTATGCCTCAGACACTATGATTGCTCTGTGTATATGCATTTTGTTGGTCTAATTACAATCACCTTCATGCTGTAGTGGAGGAGTCCTTCCGTCTTCCATACTCTATCACATTGCAGCAACACTTGATTAGGTTGTAAACAGTGTCTGACAAAAGAGCTAAGGCAACACTCAGAAAATCTCAGTGTTTCTTAGCTCTCACATTTGTAAGATAAATATGAGGACCAAGATATTAGCTCCTCTCCGAAGTTTCTCCCTGCGGTTTTCTGATAAAGACGGCTCATGCCTCCTTGATTGCCCCTGGGTGTTGAGAATTTTCTAATGCTTTTTGTCTGGGTCCTAGACTGAGCAATAGAAGTTGGAGCTTTCAAATAAGGTACATCAGTCTCTCATGCAGCCTGGGCTACCTCTGGAACAAACTGGATATGACTGTAGTGGAGGCTGTAGATTTCCAGATTCGCTCAGCTGGCCTCAGAAGAAGGTTCTGGTTACCCAGGGAAGATGAGCTTTTTGGCATGTAAGAACTCTCATTGTGTTTGGGTTATTTCCCCTAACGTGATCTGCTACTCCCACAACTGTGTTGTCAGCATCCTAATGGCATGGCTTTAATACAGTCACAGAACATTCCCCTCAGAAGACTGACAAGCAACCAAGTAGAAATCACAGAGTTTAGGCAGAAACCACCATTCAGTTGCTTTTGGTGTTTCCAGACCATAATTATCTCTGTCATTGCTGGTATCAGTTCAATATAAGGAGATGCTGGTGAGCTTTGTAGAGCTCAACACTTACATGTTAATCCAGATGTCATAACAACACATTTCAGCTGCTGGTAAGACTATCACAATATGTCCAAAGAATTAGGGAAATTGTCTTTGCTCTCTGAGTTGGTGTCTCACACACACACACACACACACACACACACACACACACACACACACACACACACCTCACCTCACCTCACCTCACATCACTACATCCTATTGGTGGCTTCTTTCTTATATTACCTTTTGCAAGATATAGAACTGTGTCAAAAATGCATAGGCCCTAGTAAAATTATGCTATGGGAGAAAGGCAATAGAATAAAAGAAGAATTTTCTATGGCATATATCTGCTTGTGTATCCCTCGCCCAGTGATAACAAAAGCTATCATTTACTGTGTGCTTAAGATCTGCTAGGTACTAGGATGAAAACCTCCCTCAACCCAAACACTTCTCAATTGCCCAATGAGAGGCAAGTACTGATACCATCCACTTACAGGAAGCGGAACTGAGGGTGGGAGAGAGGCAATCCCCAGAGTCCCAGAATAAGCAACAAAGCCGGCCAGAAAGCCCAGATATCTTTGGCTCCAGAACCCATAGTTGTATCCACTTTGAAGCATGCCCATGCCCATATCTCTTTGGCTTTACAACCTGCCCCAGTCCATTTAATTTTCTTGGCTTAATTCAGATGGCAAGGCTCACCCTAGCTTGTATTTTCTCAGCAACTGTTCCTCAGAATTTAGCAGGAAACTTAGCCAAGGTTACCCAAGGCCACTTAGCCACATGAACTTTTTAAATATCTTTCTTGAGTTGATGGGAACTATTTCTTCCCAACACTAATACCTACCTAGTTCTGCCTCCATGTCCAGGCCCCAAAATGGAAAAAAAAAAGAGAGAGAGAGAGAAACCACTGGGTATCTGCAAGAGGATGAGACACTGGTCCTGTGCCAGCAGGTTTAAATGCCTCTGTCTGCTCAGCATCCTATAGAGTGATAAGAGATGTGACTGGGAGGAGGGAGTGAATCATCTCACCAAATGCTCTTCTGTCTGCAAGGCACATGTCGCCACTAATGCTGGGCACCTCTCTCTCCCAGAAAACAATGGTGCTCCACCTTTTCTCTGGGTTCCTTTCAACTGTCTCCTTTTGGCTATCTGACCCAGCCCCATTATTGAGACTCAAGCTGTTGTCCTTGGCTGTGTGACTGACACCCATGCCAGCCCAAAGGATGGCTCAGCTCCAGCAGCCTGTGGCTACCTACGGTGCTCCAAACTCACCCTTTGATGAGCAAACCAGAAAAGAAGCAGGGTTTCGTGCTCCGGCAAGGCAGTATCTCCTGGATCAAAACAGACAGCTCCACCTCATAGGTAGCCTGTGAATTCCACATGAGCAAGGTGGTCCCAAATTGAGACTCAAAGTCCAAGTAAGTCTTTATTTAGACACCTTATAAAATAGGTGCTGAGGACTTTGATCAGAGCTGTCAATAACTCTTACCCAAATGTTGTGCCTAAGCAATTTTAGAAACTAGATTAGAACATGATTCTAGTGGGCCAGAGCCTGGGCCTCCCAGCTGTGGTATCAGCAGCATACCATCATCCTCTTATGGAGCACTCAAGACCATGTTGAGTGGGTAAAATGTAATTTTTAATGCCTACGTTGAAATGCAATCTAGAAAAGTAGGTCTCTGACTTTAAGAAAAAAATTTTAGGAGTAGCTTTTTCAGTCTACTTCACTCATAATTTTCCAATCGGATATGTGTGTACAAGAATGATCTGTGGGTTATAATTTTTTAGATTTATTTGTTTTATTCTACGCATGTGAGTTTTTTTTTTTTCCTGCAGTTATGTCTGTGTACCACATGTATGCCTGGTGCCCATGGAGTCCAGAAGAGGGAAGTACAATTACAGATGTTTATGAAGCATCATGTGGGTTATGGGAACCAAACCTGGTTCTTCTGCAAAAGTGGAAAGAGTTCTCAACCCTGAGCTATCTATCTAGCCTTGATCTCTATTTTTAAAATCTCAAAATAAGTCTGAAAGACTGTTTACAGAAAGAAAATAAAAATTCTGATAGGAGAGAAATACCTTAATTCATAGTTGCCCTCATTTGAATGTTTATGCCTTTCTCCAAAGTTGATATATTGAAACCTAATTCCCTGAGGGGTAGTATTAAAATGTGGTGATTTCCACACTCATGCAAAGTACAAATTGGACTCCATAGATTTTAAAGGCGGTGGGGGCATGAAGTTGGAAGTGGGTAGAAGCTCCAAGGATTAGGGAAAAAAAACAGAGAGTTGTGAATATGAAAAAATACATTTTAAATAAAAAATAAACAAACCAGGTGTGGTGTTGCACACCTGTAATCCCAGCACTCTGGGAAGCAGAGGCAGGAGGATCTCTGTGAGTTCAAGGCCAACCTGGTCTACAAATTGAGTCCAGGACAGCCAAGGCTACAAAGAAAAACCCTGTAAGAGTCATTTAATAAACAAAAGGTGGAGCCTTTGAGAGATGAGAGATTGTAAGGCCAGAACCTTCACGAATGAAGGTAATATCCTTCTAAAGTGGGCCCCAGAGAGATGTTTAGCTATTACAATATGTGAAGATGCAGAGAAAGGCACAACCTATGAGGCAAAGACTGAGCCTCCACCAGATGCTGAATTTGTGGGTATCCAATACGGTGGTAAATGCAGTATTGATTGGATCTCTCAGCCTGTAAAATAGATTGTAATTACTAAATCTATAAGGTACTTTATAATAGCCAAAGGGGATTAAAAGAAAATTTTGGCCCAATCCAAGATAGAAATCAAAGAGTGGACCCTAGTCCCAACACTTTTTTGGTCTTGGCTTCAATCCCTGTGAGTGACACTGGGTCCTTACATCAGCTATCTTTCCAACATTACCATCAGCTTGGAGCTGGGCTAGCAGCCTGCCTACTGATCTGCTTCCTTCAAAGTCTACCTGGTTTCCAGCAAAGGGGACAATGAATGTCTGAATGCTTCCATATCCAGAGTCAAATACCCTCCTCCTTCCTTCTTGGCTGATCACTAGGAAAAGCTGAAAAGGAGCCACCATCTTGTCCTGCCTCTGCACTGCAAAGAAAACTCAGCCCCTTGGCCAACCTTCAGGATGAAAGGTTCACGATTTCTAGTCTCTTCGCAAACAGAGTGTGTGTTCTGAGCCACACTGGGACTACACAAGAAGTGGATATAACATAAGCAGATAGACTAAAAGGCAGCAAGCTGCTCAACCTCACATCATCCAAGTGCTTCCTAGAGGGGGAAGAAGGAATGAAGATGTGGGGGCGGGGATGAACTCTGTCACCTTCAAGGGAGCATGGGATACTGACCCAAGGCTGTGGCTTGCCCTGGATATGCTGACATAATGAAAATCTCTGGAAATCTTAAACAGAGTCTTATGGTGGCTTAAGGAATGTGAGAGGAAGAAGCCGAGGAAATGTAATAACTTTTGTGCCTGGTAGTCATCTGGAAAGACCAGGTTGACAACAGGAAGTTATAGTAGTCACAGTAAAGAAATTAGGAGACAGGACAGCCTGGTTCCTTCAAAACCAGGGGAGTTGGCACATCGGAGGAGTATGCTTTTTGTAGACTGTACCAAGATCTAATTCCAGCTCCACCATTTGTGTGCCATGTGGCCTCACCTTCCTCATTTGAATTGGGGTTGTTAAAATAAACACTTTGACAGAGTGTTGAAGAACAAAAAATGAAATAATGTACACAAAACACTTGGCTCATAGCAGGTGCCCCCCAAATATTTGTTCTGTCTTCTGAGGCTCGAAGATTCCACCGGACAGTGTTATGTTAAAAAAAAAAAAAAAACATATTTTTAAACAATAGAAGCCTTTGAAAAATTGTCAGTAGTTTTTCCTTAGAAGCTGTGAGGTTTGCAGAATGCAACAGGATATCATTTTAATAACTGCCTGGGCTGTGTGGCCCTACTGAAAGAATGCGGAAAGAAGATAGAATTCCATCAAGGTTAAAGGTCACTGGAGCTAGATGGAAAAGAAATTAACGTAGCCTAGGCAAGGGAAAGTCAAGTCAAATCATGCAGCAGCCTCAGTTAGAGGCACAATCCCATGACCAGACTAAATAAGGCTGAATGGATGGGAGGAAGCAAGAGGGACTCCCTACGTTCCTAGCCCTCTACATACTGCATGTCCTAGCAAATGGCAACTGCTGGTGGTCCACAGTCATGCAGCCATCCCAGGCTGTGCAGACTTGTGTACAAGAACCGACAATCATGACAGCATGAAGTTCCTGGTGTAGACTGCAAATGGGGACAAAAAGAATTCTGGATAGCATCATGAATTCTCTCCAAATTACATGAGACTGTGGTCTGATCATCTTAACTCTGGAACTAATTTAGAATTAATAATAAAATGTCCAGCCAAAAAAAAACTTAGAGCATTACTATGTATGCATTAATAACCTATACATTCAGTAGCATGGATACTTATAATATTTAATAGAACTTTGAGTATAATAAAATATACCTGCATTGAAAATTCTTATTAGGAACACATGGTTGAAGGACTAGGCTAGCTCAGTGGTAGAGTTTTCCTAGAAGTGGTTGGTTGACATTTCAGTGTATGCATTTAATGGGAACCTTCTTAGGTTTATATATGGTCATAACAGTTGAGTGTTTAATCACTACATATGTAAGTTTATTTTATGTTATTTATGAGTTACTTAAGTTGGAAGCCTGATGCTGTTAAAGCTTTAAAATAAAATATTCAATTTCTAAATACAGCTTTAAAAGTTTAGAGAAATTTCACACAGAGACCTGACCTGTTGCCATGCCACATGGTGCAGGAGGCCAGAAGATAGCCAGAGGCCTGCCAGCTGTGTGGCCCTGCCCACAGAGGAATCCAATACATTGTGCAAGTGTGTGGTGGACATAGGGGAGAGAAAGAGAAATGGAACAGTTTGAGGACTATGAAGAGAGGTGGAACTGGAGATGTGGGGGTGGAGAGGAATAATAGCCTTTTGTGACTATCTAGCCCTGCCACGAGGCCATGGTGAAGTCCCAGCCTGTGCTGTCACTGAGGGCCATGTCTGGGTCAGTGGCCATGCAGTAGCAGGAAGCAGTGTTGATGTCCATGCCTCATATCAGTAGTAAAGACCATGTGGGCATCTCTGGTTTGGGCAGCCACATGGAACCATGTAGATGTTCAAGTGCTAATGTAGATCTGGGCCTGCCCCTCACTGGCTGCAGCACTCTGGAAAGCTGGACCACTTCTCACTGGCTGCAGCAGTCAGGAGAGGAGGCTCTGTGCCTGTCCTGGGGAGCACAGTAGAAATGGCCCTAGTGGCAGGGGTATGGGTGAGTCAGCCTCAAGGGTGTGGAGATGGTATAGCTGGCCTTGCCACTCATCTGCCATGAGGTAACATGGGCATGAGGGTGGTGACCCTCCACCCCCTCACCCTTCACCACCTGCAGCAGTCGACAGAGCTGGACCCAAGTCATGAGAGCAGGAGAGCTGTCCCTGCCCCTCACCAGCTGCAGCATTCGGAATAGCAGGCTCTGCACTTGCCTGAACAGCACAGTAGAGATGGCCTTGGTCGGGGAGGAGGGGATGTAGGTGAGCCAGCCCCAAGGGCATGAATGTAGGATAGCTGATCCTGCCCCCTGCTGGCTGAAGCATTGGGTGAGCTAACCAGGGAAGTGCTGAAGAGCTTGCCCTGGTGGTGCAGGTATGGGAAAGCTGGCAGGCTGATGAACTCATCAATCACCCAGTCCCTCATCTAGGCTTTTAAGTTGGCCCACCACAACAGTTACCTCATCTATGAACTGCTGGATCATATGAAAGGGGCAGTCCTGCAGATCCAAACCTATGACCCAGGGCAACAACAGCATAAACAAGAGGAGTCTTGGTGAGGATCCAGTATTGATGGGGTATCAGAAACCAGAGGCCTTGAACCAGACCAATGATTCATAGCAATGAACATTTGCAAGTAAAGATGTGTGGACAGAGGAGTTTACTGTGAGACATGTGACACACTATAGCTTCCATGATGAGATGTTTTCTATGCTTTAATTTGTTTATTTTTGTTTTTCATTTTCTTTTGGGGAGGAAGTTGTGAAGACAGGGGGAAGATATGAAGGAATGGGGGGGATGAGTGGGATTGGGGGGGATGAGTGGGATTGGGGTGCATGATGAGAATCTCATAAAGAATCAATAAAAGTTTTTTTAAGTTTAGAGAATTTTCTATAGATAGATGGTTGGTTAGTATATTGAACCTTAGCTACAACTTTGAAGAATAAAGTGTAAATTTTTTAAACCAAAGAAACCTCTGAATAGCACTGTTCTTTTAAGTAGGAGAAATCATCTGTTTAGAAAAAAAAAATGAAATCTTAAATGGAAAATGTCAAGTAAATAGAGCAGAATTACCCATTTGCCACAGAGGTGGAGTCTGGATCCAGTTTGTTCTCTCGATGCCACAGTGAAGCAAATGCCCCCAGCACAGTTCTCTTTCCATCATACCTGGCTCAGTCTACTCAGCAGGGAGGCCAGCTGTATAGCACCAGGGCTGGACAAGGGGAGGAAGTACCACATGACAGAATGATCACCAGCTTTTAATTTGCACAGGCTTGTCTTTAAATGATAATCTATGAAAACTCAGAAAAAAAGTATGTAACTGTTTTGTGATGCAGAAAGAATTTCTTTAATGCCCATTTCTGAGGGTGGTGAGAGATATACACGTAATTGCATACTTTCAACTCTTGCCAGGAGCCACCAGGGATAGGCTAGGAACAAAACATAACCCCACCCAGGTATATAGCTAGTTGTGACTGCATATGTGACTCATGCTCAGCCGATGTCAGATATGCCAGGACTTCACAGTACAAAGGAAATTGGCATGGAGTCTAGCTCCGCCCCATGCTAGCTCATAGAACTATAGGCCAAGGAACTAAGGACCACCAACCTACTGTAAAGAGTAGTTGAGAGGTGGTGTGGAACATCTGATACCACCTTTAAACACTGTGACACAAAATGAGCCCTCTTGGCTTAGGCCTGTTCAGAGCAAACTCTATTACTTGCAACAAAAAGCCCCTAATTTCCTGAGCTGGTGAGATGGCTCAGCAGGCAAAGGCACTTACCACCAAACTTGATGACCTGAGTTTTATCCCCCAGCACCCACCTAGTATGAGAAAACCAATTGGCTTCCACACACATTCCATGGCAGATGCACAGTCACCCACATGCATACCTACACACATGCATACACACATGCATGTACTTTTTTAAGTGCTACCTTCCATTGGACTATTCTGATTCCAGCAGTCTACCTCAGAGATCTCATGAGAGGCACTTGCTAAAAGTCCATTAATTATGCAAACCATGTGTTAAACACAACCTTCATTGGTGAATAAATTATATAAACTTTCAGTCAGATGTTACCAGTGGTCCTAACTAAAGATATTCTTTACTTCATAATGACATATGCAATCATACCCAGACAACCATTTCTTTTTTCCTTTCTTTCTTTTTTTGCATAATAAATTGCATGTGATATGCAGCCGTGTGGCATAAAGGAAGCTTTTTATTATATACTTTGTTCATGTAGGTTAATAGACATTTTCTGAGCAAGTTTAAGGTAGACTAGGCTAAGCTGTGATGGTTTGACAGGTTAGGGATACTAAATATACTATACTTTGGTCCTAATAATATTTTTCTGCTAATACAATCTTTATCAGGATGTGACCAATAGCATATTGAACTGAAAGATAAGCAGACACTCAAAACCCAGCACTTTGTAATTAAGTTACAGTGACTTTGTGCATTGAGGTCATTTACATCTATTCCATCAGCCTGGTAGAAACATTACTTAAGAGTGAACCACCGTGCATCTCTTTTTAGTTCTATATTGAGTGTCTTAATGCTGATAATCAGCCCAAAGGTGTCTACACTGGAGAAATAGGCATACAATACAAACAGAGGCCTGGTTTGTTTCTTTAGGTGGCCTAGACTTAAGAAAGTGATGGGGAAATCTTAGTAATGCTAATTAAAATTTAAAATGCACCATGTATATGCTTATTACAATATAATATACAATATGAACAATATAATATACAATCAATATAGTGAGGCAATGTTCTTCTGGTATTTTTAAATTATTATTATTGACTATGCCTGATTACCCCTGTAGCCTGCACCAATGTGCACCATTGTAAGCCCTGGGCTGGGGAGCTTGGTCATTTGCTCAAAGTCAAGTGTCATTAGAGGATAAGGCAGTAAACGCTATTGATTCTGTCATCAAGAATAATTTATAGGCAGTTAATGATTGCTTATGGAAGAAGAGAGATTTTCTTCAATGGTTAGCCACCTTTAAGCTACAGCCTTTTCTTTCTCATTCATCTCTAAGATCTCACACTGGAAATATAAATAACTTTTAAAATCCCAAAGTCTTTAAAAATTAAAACACATTAGAAGCTCAGTCTAAATTACTCTGCTACTTCAAGAAGGAAGAACTGAGGCAAAATTACAAAGCAAAGCAAAGCAGAACCAAACTCCAAAAGTATAAATAGCTCAATATTCAATGTCTGGGACTCATTCACCGTCTTCTGTGCTCCTCCAAGGGGCTTCAGTCACTTACTCCTCTATCTCCGCCTTCTGTAGCACGTAGAGCTTGTCCTCTAGGCCCTGGCTGGCTCCATACACTACTGCTACCATTCCTGGTGGTCATCCCATGGTACTAGCATCTCCAAAATGCTGACATCTTCTAACCACAACTAGGCTGCATTTTCACCAGTAGCCTCCCATAGGCTCTTTTCAGGGACTCTAGCCCTGCCACACAGTGCCAAGCATTGGGCACTTTACACCTTCAAAACCAGCACAACCTAGGTGGCTCTTACACTACCCAGATCAGATGCCAGCACAAGGTCCAATCTTGATCATGTCCTGAGCACAGTGTCTGTGTGCTGACTCTAAGTAAACATTTTGCAGAACATTTGCCTCAAAGATGCTGTTATTTTCTTAATCACTGATAATTTCTCAGCTCCAGGTGACCAGCATGTAGTATCCAGACAAAACAAAGGTTCCACTTTGTTAGTTCTGGTATCTTGCTAATCATATCCCTAGCTAACCAGAAACAAGATTCTTCACTGGAATCTGGGGGCTGGTCGAGTCTTTGCTTTACACTGAAATTTTACAAGCCAGGCCTCCATCTTGTACACTGCTCTCAACATTTCCTTCTAAGCTCCTACAGAACAGCTCAGCAAGCATTACACACTCAATGGCTTTTCTTTCACAAAGTTCCAAAGTCCTTCTACAGTCCATCGCAAAACAATATGGTCATGTCTGTCACAAGAAGCTCCCCCAGTCCCAGTACCGTCTTGTCTTAGTTACAGGCCTGGCTGCACCCTGATTGGATGGAAGCGTTTTCTTAATTAAGGTCCCCTCTTCTCAAATAACTCCAACTTGTGTCAATATGACATAAAAGTATCCAGCACAGTGGGTAAATATGATTGTGAAAATAAGCCAAGTTGTCATTTTGGCAGGTTCAGAATCATCTACAAGGTAAAGCTCTTGGCATGCCTGAGAGGGATTGTCTAGATTAGGTTAGTTGAGGTCTGGAGATACACCCTAAATGTGGGCAGCACAATTCTGTGAACAGGGTCCTGAACTGAATAAAAAGGACAAAACAAGCTGAGCTCTAGGGTTCATTGCTCTCTGCTTCTTGGCTACAGACACAGTGAGACCAGCTGCCTGAAGCTCCTACACCATGACTCCCCCAACACAATGGAATATACCCTAGAAATATGATTCAGAATTAGCTCTACCTTCCTTAGGTTGCTTTAATTAGGTATTTTATTACAGACAATGAGACAAGTAACTAATACAATTGCCAAAAATGTTGCACAAGCAAGTATGAAAATGTCATAATGAAACCCCTTATTTTGTGAGTCAGCATATGCTCATAAAAACCTCTTGTATAGAAGTGCACAGTTTTCCATAGTGTAAATGTACCACAGTTTCTTTATCCATTCTTTAACTGAGGGACATCTAGGTTGTTTCCAGATTCTGGCTATTATGAATAAGGCTGCTATGAACATAGTTGAGCATATGTCCTTGTGTAGTGGTGCATCTTTGGGTATATTCCAAGGAGTGGAATAGCTGGGTCTTGAGGTAGCCCTAGTCCCAATTTTCTGAGAAAGCACCAGATTGATTTCCAAAGTGGTTGTACAGGTTTGCACTCCCACCAGCAATGGAGGAGTGTTCCTCTTTCTCCACACCCTCATCAGAATGTGCTGTCACTTGAGTTTTTGATCTTAGCCATTCTGATGGGTGTAAGATGGAATCTCAAAGTCCTTTTGATTTGCATTTCTCTGATGACTAAGGGCATTGAGCATTTCTTTAAGTGCTTCTCAGCAATTCAATATTTCTCTGTTGAGAATTCTGTTTAGCTCTAAACCTCATTTCTTAGTTGGGTTATTTGGTTTGGTGGTGTTTAATTTCTTGAGTTCTTTATATATTTTGGATATTAGCCCTTTGTCAGATATAGGATTGGCAAAGATCTTTTTCCAGTCTGTAAGCTGCCACTTTGTTCTGTTGACAGTGTCTTCTGCCTTACAGAAGCTTCTCAGCCTCATGAGGTCCCATTTATTAATTGTTGATCTTCGATCATGGGCTGTTGGTGTTCTGTTCAGGAAGTTCTCCTGTGCCAATGAGTTCCAAGCTCTTCCCCACTTTTTCTTCTAACAGATTTAGTGTCTCTTGTTTTTTGTTGAGGTCTTTAATCCACTTGGACTTGAGTTTTTGTGCATGGTGATAAATATGAATCTACTTGCATTTTTCTACATATAGACATCCAGTTAGACCAGCACCATTTGTTGAAGATGCTATCCTTTTTCCATTGTATGGATGTGGCTTTGTTGTCAAAAATCAAGTGTCCATAAGTGTGTGGATTTATTTCTGGGTCTTCAATTCAATTTCATTGATCATCTGGCCTATTGCTATGGCAGTATCATGCTGTTTTAATTACTATTGCTCTATAGTACAGCTTGAGATCAGGGATGGAGATTCCTCCAGAGGATCTTTTATTGTACAGGATTGTTTTAGCTATTCTGTGTTTTCTGGTTTTCCATGTGAAGTTGAGAGTTAATCTTTCAATGTCTTTTAAAAATTGTATGGGTATTTTGATAGGGATTGCATTGAGTCTGTAAATTGCTATTGAAAACAAGTAAATCTTAAAATTTGCAAGCAAATGGATGGAACAAGAAATGATCATCCTGAATGAGTTAGCCCAGACCCAGAAAGATACACATGGTATATATTCATTTATAATTGGACACTAGCCCAACTGGTATTTCCTCTGAGAGTCTTCACTAGGTGAGGGATTGGGGCAGATGCTGGGACTTCCTATTGGGAGGGTATATTCCAAGGAGTGGAATAGCTGGGTCTTGAGGTAGCCCTAGTCTCAATTTTCTGAGAAAGCAGAGAGGGATGGGAGAATGAGTAAATAGTAAGACCCAGAGGGTCTTACTGCTGATCTGGCCCAAGGGAGTGCTGCTCAAACTGGACCAACCAAGGACAATGCATGCAGTAAACCTAGACCCCCCTATTCAGATCTAGTCAATGGACAGCCCATTCTCTGTAGTTGTGTGGAGAGTGAAGACTGACTCTGACATAAACTCTGTTGCCCCCTATTTGACCCCTTGGTAGGGAGGCCTAGTGGTACTCAGAGAAAGGGTAAGCAGGCTGTCCAGATGAGACCTGATAGGCTATGATCATATGGTGGGGGAGGAGGTCCCTTGTTGTCACAGGCCTAAGGGAGGGGAATAGGGTGAAAAAGGGAGGGAGGGGGAAACAGGAACACACAAGTGAGGAAATAACACTTGAAATATAATCTGAATAAATTATTTAAATAAAAATAATTTTAAAATAGAAAAATTATATGTATATATATATATGACAAAAATAAGTGCACAGTTTAACTTTAATATAAATCCAGCATGTGTCAGAAACAGCAGCACATAATGGAGTCTCTGCAGTTATGCACACCCCACCCACCCCTGTCTACATGTATAAGAATAAAGTAGCTTTAGCATCCAGCCCAAAGCAGCACCCAGGAAGCCTCTGCTGACCTCTTCCATACTGGTGTACACTGGTACTCTCCATCCTCGGGGAGCAGAGGCAGGAGGAATGTGAGTTAGAGAACAGCCTGGGCTGCATGACAAGACTCCATCTTAAATGAATAGCCAAACAAAGATACTGTGCTGTCCCTGCTGGACATTAGAGGAGAAAGGGTGACTGACGGTGCTTCTGTGGGTTTTAAAGGAAAATGTGGACTATGAAAACAGTGAGATATTACTAAAAAGATATTACCAAAAAAAAAAGTTTAGAGCAACTTAAATCAATCCAGAGGAGACCGTGCTGAGTGAAAAAAGCCAAGCTATTTACCCGAGGTCTCGGAAGTGGCCAAAGTCAGAGAAAATAAAAGGAGATCAGAGGTTGACAGGGGCTGGGAGTGGGAAAACGTGACTTTGGTGCTCAATGACCTTACACTTTCTTGTAGTGTGACAATAGAGGGTTACTGTGCAGCACCATGCCCATAGACACTGCACAGCCTCATGGCACTGGGCCTTGGGTTATGCAGTCATCCATCATATATGCTTTCGTTAGCACATTGGCTGTGGTGATTTCATATCTATGTACATAGGCCCAAATCATCACATTACTTTTTTTTTTTAATGTCTTTGAACGTTAATTATACCTCAATGAAGTCAAATATCTTCAACTTTTAATGTTTTTTTAGCCTTTATTTATCTTGGTGTACTTGTACACATACATGAACATGGGCCACAACTTATACACACTGATTCTCTGCTTTTGCTATGTGGGTGCCAGGGAGCAAACTCAGGTTGCATATATACTGTGATAATGTTCAAATCAAGAGAAATGGATTTATCGCCTCAAATGTGTATCATTTGTCTATAGTAAAAAACATTCAAAATCTAAATCTGAAATACACAACACATTATTGTTTCTTTGTAGTCATCCTACCATAAAATCACACAGCAGAGATCCTTTCAGAGGTTTATATTTAATACAGATTAAAATTTTAGTGCAACCACTCCAGGCCCACCACAGGTAACCAAGTTAGAAACTCCAAGGATGACCCCCAGAAGACTATATTTCTGGAAGCCCTGGAATTCAGAGCTACACAAGTAGACTAGCCCTCTGCTCCCTCTGCTCTGCTTCTTTAAGGAGGGGAGAGGTCACTCTCAGGTGGCACTATAGCCAACCCTTTGTAACTCTACCATGAGGCAGTCAGGCCAGCAAGAACATCTCCCCTCACATAGATGAGAAGAGTCACTGTAAGTATTCTGGTGGGAGTGGGCAAATGACACTCGTCCAGTACCACACAAGAACGTGCAGCGGAGCCTGGGCTGCAACCAGCTTTCTTGTACCAGAGGAGTGTTATTTCCATCAGATGCAGAGTAAAGGAGGCAGTGGTGGCTCTCCACAGCCCCCGAGCATCCTAATTTCCCCTCTCACCTTCCCAAAGAGCTGGCCAGCCTCCTGACAACAGGCTGGGAGGAGAAAGCCTGGGGTGGGAAGTAGAGGTGAAGATAGCTGCCTGACAGAAGGAAGGTGACTGGGTTTGGTGCTGAGCTCTGCCCCTCCAACAGGCTCATCCCTGAAAGGATGAAAACAGCATTCCCTTGTGGGCCAATGGGAGAGCTGGAAAGTTGAAAGCACTAAGGCAGGCCTGTGCTGCTCAGCCAGACACTGAGATCAAAAGCACTGAGCTCATCAGATGCCCAGCCCCGAACTGGCTGTGGGCAAGAATGTGGAATCTCATTCCTCCCATGACCCCACAGGAACATAGCCACTGGAGCAGACCCAGAATCTAGCCCCTGTGCCAAAGGCTTTAGACAGAAGCTAGTGATGATGCCCACAGGTGTGAGGGTGAAAGGAACAGTCCTGCGGCTTGCAAAAGTCCTGGCCGAGTGCTTGACTCTGCATTGCCCAATGCTCATTTCTCTCCCTCATTCTTCCCTTGGGAGTTGTCTTTCTCCATCTCCATGGATGCAAGAAGGAGAAGCCAAAGTGGTGAAAAGGAAATAACCCTGCCCAGGGCAGAAGACAGCTTCTAACGCTACCTTCCCATCCTAAATCATAAATCTGCCTTGTGTTGAAACCACATTTGTGAGCTGTTTGCTCCATTAGGAATGTCTTCCCAGCTCTGTCCAGCATTCATCACTCACTACAAGAACTAGCTGAGCTGAGCTGCCCTGTGACTTATGCAACACTGGGCACTGAAGAAATAAGCAGAAATGGTCTAGATGGCCTGTTCTGAAATTAACTGGTAATTATCAGAAACCAGTAACAGGAAAAATGTGCCCAGGGGTCAGACCCAGAAACCATCCACTTCGGTAAACAGTTTCCCTGAAACACAACCAAGTTCATCATTTGCATGTCGCCTGCAGCAGCTCTTACACCGCAAAGACAGACTTGGACTACAGGCTCTAAAACATGTGTTCTCTGGCTCTTTACCAGAAGAAAAAAAAAAGTGTAAATATTTCTGCTCCAAAAGAAAGCATGCATAAATGCAACAACTGCAATTCAAGCAGTTATAAGAGTTATGGATATTATGAAGCCAATCTTTAGGAAAACAGACTGTGTTTTTGTTAGAATTATTTCTCTGATAGAGTGACTGGGGAGGTCTAAGATATGCTGTGTTTCTAAGATACAAAATATTTTAGAGACATGCTATAATATGAGATGTAAGGTGAAAAATATTTCATTGCTGTGCGGTAGCATCAGCAAAGGATTTGGAGCTTAAAGATTTGATTCTTGTTGCTTTATCAGCCTTGCAAACCACATTGTGCACTACACAGTGTTCTGCATTGTTCACCGAAAAGTCATGTCAAATTCTAATCCATGTGGGGACTTTGAGGGAGATGACTGGGCCAGGTATGGAACCCTCATGAACAGGAACCACAGACTTCTAAAAGATGCCCCTGAGGCTATCTGGTACCACTTGAGGACCAGAGAGAATGTGTCATCTGCAAACGAGGAACAGAGCACTCAGCAAATGCTGTGCTTTGCCTCCTTCCAAATGAGCAGTGGTAGCTGTTTACCTGCCAAAGAGGCCAGCCGCATTCGCTGAGCTTTTGTACAACAACCCAAGCCAATGAAGACACTCTCCCAGTCCTATGCACTCCTCCGGGCTATGAACACTCTGCCTGGCTTCACAAGGGTGTCACAGACACAGAATCCTACAAGAGGAATAATGAAGGAACCTTCTGGGTGTTCAAAAAAGAGTTGTTCCTTGTGTGCTTCTTTTTCTTATTTTATTAATTTATTCATATTACATCTCAATGGTTATCCCCTCCCTTGTATCCTCCCATTCCACCCTCCCTTTTTCCCCTTACTCCCCTCCCCTATGACTGTGACTGAGGGGGACTTCCTCCCCCTGTATATGCTCAAAGAGTATCAAGTCTCTTCTTGGTAGCCTGCTATCCTTCCTCTGAGTGCCACCAGGTCTCCCCATTCAGGGGACGTGGTCAAATATGAGGCACCAGAGTACGTGTAAAAGTCAGACCCCGCTCTCCACTCAACTGTTTAAGGATCCAGAGGATCCTAGAAACTTACAAGAAGAAAATTATGATAGGCAAATTTGGGCCCAGGGGTCCCACTCAAACTATGGCACCAGCCAAGGACAATACAGGCCTTGTGTGCTTCTTAGTACCTCCCTCATTGCTATCTTTAATTCTACTCAAATGTTTAATATTTTCAAACCTTCACTGTTACCAAGCATTTCATGAGCATTTTGACTTACAAAAAGTAATTGTTCTTAACTGGTTCCTGATCTGTCTATATATGCAAATATGTACACATAAACATGTACCTGCCATGCTCACTGTTTGTTCCCTGAGACAAAGATCCCAGGCAGCAGGCAGGAGACTATTTACAAAGAATGTTGTGGGAAAGGCAAAAAGAGCCAAACCCACCTCCTCCCAACCCAGTCTTCTTACATTCCATGTGGACTCTCCATCCCCGAGAGCTCCTGCCTGGCTGTGCCTCTGAGATTCTGCTTTCCTGAGCTGCCTGACAGGGTATGGTACATCAAGAGCCCACAAGAGATCCACTCCTGGCTTTCTTGTTTGTCAGGCAATCCATCACAAGATAACCAGGCCCACCAGGGCTGGGCTCTTTGAAAGGCTCCTTGTTCTGTGTGGATCTGTCAGGGAAAACAATTATTTTCCTAAAATACTGAGGGAAATGAAGTAAGGTGATTCTGTTTGTGAAGACCAAAGACTTTATGGTGACTTGGGTATCAATTCTCATACATTATACTGAGTGTTTTTGCTAGGGGAAGAAGTCCTTGTCCTTGCTGGGTTTGGGATTTCTTCTGTTTCTCCACCAGACAAGAACCATGTGTACATATCCGTAGATACATTACTCATATACATGTTCTCTCTCTCTCTCTCTCTCTCTCTCTCTCTCTCTCTCTCTCTCTCTCTCTCTCTCTCTCTCTCTCTCTCTCTCTGTGTGTGTGTGTGTGTGTGTGTGTGTGTGTGTGTGTGTGTCTTCATCTTTGTTAGCTAAGGGGGGATACAGGGTGACCAACATAGCACAAGCAGTACCCACTTCTATCAGTCAAAATCACTAGCTTTCCTGAATACAGCCCACCACTGATGATGGAAGCTCACCGGAAGTGCTCCTGTGCTCATCATCCTCGCTTCTCTCAGTTGCCATTTTCTTCCCTAAAGTTCTGTGAAGGTGGCTCCACTCTGTCCAAGGAGGCCTTGGGGAAGGGAGTGCCACTAACTTGGGACAGATGCTAGCAATTCAGTGTACCCAGTGCTGGAAAGCCCTCCCTATTCACTGCTAGCACAGTCAGGCAGTACCTGCTCCCCAAACTCCTCAGGACTTTCATGCGAAATACTCTTTCTATTTTCCTCCTAGATCTTTATCTCTTTGAGGCAGATCCTGAGGATGGAGAGACCAGCCTGAAGGCTCTTTGTGTTCAAACTCCACTTGTTTCTAAGGAACAATGTCCTCACTGAGGATGGGACACAGTCATGGCCAAGATTCTTTGGTTTCCTGCCTCCTTCACAAAGGCCCTAGACCCTGCTGTCCATGTATCCAGTCAATAAAAAAGGCTTCTAGAGCAGCTCTGTAGGCAGGTCCAGCATCAGAGGTACCTACGATCAACCTGCAAGTGCAAGCTCAAACACTGTACCACTTCTGGAATCTCTTCCTTTACTCACTTGTCCGACAATTCAATGAAAACACACACACACACACACACACACACACACACACACACATATGTCAACATAGTTGTTAACCTCAGAGAGTTTATGGTTTAGTAAGAGTTACTTAGGACTAAGAGTTACTTAGGAAGTTTGCAGATAATCACTGTACCCAGAAAATGTGATAAGCAAGAGAGATAAGAACTGTTTCATGATATCAGAAAAAGAAAAGTCAACTCTCCAGGCATGGTGGCACACAGCTGTAATGTCAGCACTCAGAATGCTGCGGTAGAGGAATTACAAAATTCAAAATCATTCCAGGCGGTGGTGGCACACGCCTTTAATTCCAGCACTCAGGAGGCAGAAGCAGGCAGATCTCTGTGTGTTCAAGGCCAGCCTGGTCTACAAAGGGAATCCAGGACAGTCAAGACTACACAGAGAAACTTTGTCTTGAAAAACAGAAAAACAAAGCAAATTCAAAATCAATCAGGACTAAGAAAATGAGAACCATTTCAAAAGGTATAAAATAATTAAACATTTCCCATAGCCCAAGATTTTGATAAAAGATGGACGGACAGACAGACAGACAGATAGATAAAGACATGATATATCACAGATAGCTATAGATAGCTAATATCATAGAGTACATAAATGGTAAAGTGACCATTATAGTGCAAGTAGCAACTATGCATATACATACACATAAAAAATATAATGCATAAATATGTTCATAGATGTTTAATGGAATAATATCCAAACAAACCCATCATAAGTTAAAATAGTAAGTCAAAATTCACTTATTTCATATAACTTATGAGATATCATATTAGCCTCAGTAACCATTAGCAAGCTCAAGACCAATTACATTAGACTATATTCTGAGAAAACTCAGAAATATAAAATATTATAAAATATAAAAATATAAATATATTATAAAATATATTTTATAATAAGGTGTTGAATCTGTCATGTAAACACACATGCTCTATTTGCATGTGATCCCAGCACTTGAGAGGCTGACACAGGAGAATGGCTGCAAGTTCAAGGCCAGCTTGAGCTACATAGTGAGTATGGTGGTTGGTGTATGTCAGCTTGGCACAAACCTAGACATAGCCTGCAAAGAGGGACTCTCAACTGAGCAATCACCATCACCACATTGGTGTTTGGGTGTATCTCTGCGGCATTATCTGGATTGCTAACTGAGGTTAGCACCACCCCTGGGCAGGTGGACCTGGATATACATAAAAATGCTAAGTGGCTTTATATTACTATTGTATAGTATAGTATTTTTATAGTATAGTATAGTATAGTATTTTATTTTATTATTTATATAATAAAGCCAAAGGAAGCAATTCAGTAAACAGTGTTCCTCCATGGTCTCTGCTTCAATTCCTACCTCCAGGTTCCTGCCTTGACTTCCCTCAGTGATAGGCTGCCACTGTAAAATGTAAGATGAAATAAACCATTTCCTCTCAAGTTGCTTTTGGTCATGATGCTTTATCACAGCAACAGGAGGCAAACTAGGACCATGAGCCTGAGGCCAGCCTGAGCTAGACAATAAGATCTTGTCCTAAAACTCACAGGAAAGGAGGAAGAGGAGGAGGAAGAAGGGGAGATCAAACAAAAAATATAACATCCCAAACCAGCTGGCAACACAACACAACAGAGTGTCTGTTTTTCACCTTTTTGGTCTTGGAACTCCCTAGAAGCTATGGCTTCTTGCCCTGTCCAGTGTCATGAGAGGGTATCCCTTCAATGTGTTGCTAGCCCAGGGGAAAAAACCAAAATGCAAAATTTGAAATGCAGATTCTAATGTTGAGTATTACTTTCATATAGATATGAAGTTCAGAAATGATCGACTGAGCCATTATTAAGTACAAGGTGTTCTCTATATTTGATATGTATATGTAACTGCATGCATATTTTTATCCAAGTGTTATTAGCCTGGAACAGGGAACCAGGCTAGGTCTCAGCATGATTCCAGGACTTTCTCACGGAGGGATCCCTGCCAATGGGAAGACTGGAAAGTTTTAATGAAAGTATCATTTCAGCTGGCCCTTAAATGTTTGGTGGAATTTTAATTCACATTTGTAATTTGGGGTTATAAAAATGATGTATGCTCATTGTGGAAATTTTAAACATAAAGAAAAGCACAAAGGGAAAAGTTTCTTTTTTAAAGCTCATAAATCCCATTGCTCTGACGTTAAAAATCCATTAACGTTGTGTTGTGTGTCTTTATAGACTTTTTCAACTCTTCATCCCTCCTTCTCCTGATGCTGCTGCTCTGTTTAGTCATCAGTGTTTTGTGTAATTTTTAAGTTTTCACAACAGCCTACACTGTCTCATCGACCCATTTTAGACAGTAACTCAGGGCACAGAAATATTAGCTTGCCTGTGTCACAGGATAGAGCCAAACAGTATCTAGGATACCACTAGAGGACACATCCACCCCTGGCTAACAAAGGGGGTAGGTCAGATAGAGCAAGGCCTGCAGGGCAGGGCAGGAGAAATGAGGAGTGAGAATCATTGTTTAGTTGGTTGGTTGTTTTGCAGGGCTGGGGATAGAACTCACGGCCTTGGGCACGGTAGGTCAATCCTGTGCTATTCAGCAACATCCTCCCAGCCCTTGGCTTTCTGAGACCAAGTCCTGGTCTGTATCCCAGGCTGGCCTTAAGTCAGGAATTTTCTAGTCTCTGATCCCCAGTGCTGGGGACCTTGGGCATGGACCACTATGTCATGCAGAAAAAGGTTCTTTTTACATTAGACTTGGTGACTCCTTTGCCAAGGGAATAATGGTATATTACTTACCTTTCTGTTGCTGTGATAAAAAACAAAACCAAAGCAACTTATAAAAGAGCTTATTTTGACTTATGATTCCTGAGGGATAGAGTCTATAATGATGGGGGAGGGGCGCACTGAGCAGTAACTATGGCAACAGGAGAAGGAAGCTAAGAATGCAAGCAGGAAGGAGAGCAATTGGAAATGAAGCACAAGTCCTTAAACTACCAAGTCCCACTTCCAGTGACATACTTCCTCCAGCAAGGCCACATCTCCTAAACCCCCCAAACACCAGCGACAACCAAGGACCAACAAATCCATGAGCCAATGGGAGACATTCTCATTCAAACTACCTGTGTTGCCTGGATTTTATGTTAACTTGACACAGCCAGAGTCATCCATGAGATGGAGCTGTAGAGCAAGTCTGTAAGGCACTTTCTTAGTGAGGGCCCAGACCATTGTGGGTGGTGCCATCCCTGGGCCGGTGGTCCTGGGTTCCATTAAGAAAGCAGGCTAAGGACAAATCTGTGCCTTCAGAGACTGATGCACCAACCAAGGATCTCAACCCCCTGTTCAGATGTAGTCGATAGGCAGCACAGTCTCCATGTGGGTCCCATAATATGGGGAGTAGGAGCTGCCTCTGACACACATTGTCCATACATTGATCACTTCCCCTAGCGAGGTGGTCTTGTCAAGCAACAAAAAAAGAGGATGCAGGCAGCCCAGATGAGACTTGATAGGTTGGGGGTCAGAGGCAGGGGGGTTGGGGGGGCAGATAACCGGGAGGTGATGAGGGAGGGGGCTACAATTGGGATATAAAGTGAATAAAAATAAATAAATTCAATGTTTAAAAAAAGAGAGAGAAAGTAGGCTGAGCAAGCTATTAAAAAGCAAGCCAGTAACCAGCACTCCTCCATGGCCTCTGCATCAGTTCCTGCCAGCTGCCATGACTGAGTTCCTGTCCCGGCTTCACTCGGTGAAGAACAATGTCACAGACACGTGTTTGCAAAATAAACCCTTTCCTTTCCAAGTTGCTTGTTCCTGTTGTTTCGTCACAGTGATAGAAAGCCTAACTAGGACACTGCCACAAAGGGAAAGGGAGGAAGTGTGTAGTTTTTCCAGTCGGGATGACTAGAAGATGAAGGTTTCACAAACGACACTGGTCATAATCTGCTCAGTAACTTCTGCCAGGAGGAAAAGATCTGTCCATTCAGACTGACTCCTACCTCAGGTGAGGCTTTTTAACGCGCCTTGCAATCCAGTGATGTAATCAATGCTCAGCTGGCCCAGGCATGGCTTAACCACCACAGAGCCAACAGAGGGACAATGCGTGACCCACCTTGTTTATCTAGGCCCTAGACCAAGCCACACTGCACGTTCCCACAGTGGCACTTCTGGGATGCATGCAGAGTATTGAATAGCACTCATGTTGGTCAAGAGCCGTCCCTTCCTCCCTCCACACCAAGTGGACTTTACGTCTGCCCCAGCAAGGATGGAAGCAACAAGTTTTTTTCCAAAAAAAAAAAAAAAAATCAAAACACTGTGCACCCTTCTCCCATGGGCTGTGTGTTCCTGGCTGGACTTATATATTGCTTACGTAATGGTGGTATGATTTATTATTACAGGAGTTTCAGGAAAGCAAGAAATACCAGCCTGGAATTTGGGGCCCCTGACACAGGCAAAAAGGAGTGAGGGGCCAGAGGCAAGGTTGTAGCGCGGCTTCTGCTTCAGGTGTCTCACCCCAAAGCACTCACTGCCCTGCAGATAAGGATGCACAGTATGGCTGGAGAGATGGCTCAGCAGTTAAGGATACAGAGTATGAGGCAACAGAGAAAGGGGCTACGAGACCAGAAGAATCAGGGGTCACCCTCACCCTGGTACTCTTGGCATCCCCAGCTCTCTGAAGATCAACCTCTGGCAGGGAAAACAGTGATCCACTGAACAAATAGCTACAGTTCCACCATCTCTAGTCCAGAATAATTTGCCATGTGTGGGGATTCACCCAGGAAGAGCTAATTCTTACATGATTATCAATGTGTTCTGTTTCACGTTGATCAAAGTTGTCGTCCATTTGTCAGCAGACAGCGCCTGGCTGGCCCTCGTGTGCTATGCAGCCTGGCAACACCATCGAATTCTGTCTAGGTTTCGATGATGTGAAGGTTATTGGCAATCTTTCCCCCAGTATAGCCTCCAAGTCACTCACATGGGATCTTCAGTGCTTTGGCAAGAAGGCCCAGTCTTAGCAGTAACACAGAGAGGCTTCCTCTGGACTCTTTCTTCCTGTCAAGATCGCTAGTCTCTTTGCTGCTTACTCTACATCTCATCATGGATAGCCAATAACTGTTCCTTTATTAGGTAAAGGGGGATAAATGAAATATCCAATAAACATTTGATAAGTGGGACCACTGTGGGCGAATGTCTTCCCCACTATTCTCCCTTTCCATCCCTCTTTGCTTCTTACCATCAGTGATGACTACATGCTGAGGGCCTCTAGGTGAAAAAATGATCCCTATCAGAAAGTTCGTAGAAAGGTCACTGAGATGGATCAGCAGGTAGAGGTGCTTGCGTGCTAGCCTGACAGCCTGAGGCTAGTCTCCAGCTCCCACAAAGTGGCAGGAAGTGACTGACACCTGAGAGTTACCCTCTGACCTCTACCCACACGCCATGGCATGCACACACTTGTGTATGTACACACATGCATGTGCCCACACACAAACACACACACACACACACACACACACACACACACACAAATAAAATAATTATTTAAAAGTTCTTGGGGCTACGGATGTAACCGGTTGGTAGAGTGCTTGTCTAGCACTGAGTGAACTAGGCATGGCAGCTCACATCTATAATTCCAGCATTTGGGAGATGAAAGCAGTAGGATCAGAAATTCAAAGTTATCATCAGCTACATGAGAAGTTTAAGGACAGACTACATGAGACCTAATCTAAAAAAATAAGTTCTTAAACACGACCATCTCATTGCACCCACACTGAAATTTCATTACTGAGATTTCATCCAGTAGTGTTTGTTGAGTAGCAACTACAATCCAGGTACTGTTTTCCCTACATACAGGCCTACTCCAACACAGTTTATGCCCTCGGTCCAGGAGATTAACAGGAAAGGGAAAGCAATAAAGATGTGACAAGAAAACTAACACAGATTGATGGAGCAGAGAGGTGACCAGTGAACCTGTCCCCCACATGCCACAGGTAGAAAGTCACTTGCCTTGACAAAGCATCCTATGATCCAGGCATTATCCTTGGTAACTGACCCACATCATCTGCCTCTGCCATTGACCCTTAAAAAGGGACAACAGGATTTTTCATGTCCTCACAATTAAACACATAAATGGTCCTTGTGATATGTGAGTTCATAAAACTTACTAAAAAAAAAAAAAAAATGGGATCAGAGAGGGCTGCCCTTGGCTAAGGCCATCTTCTGTGTTCTGACTTAAGTTTGTACTTTTCTTCAGTCTGGAGTTTAGTGAGCAGCTGAGGCTTGCACTGAGAAGCTGTTCCAGATAAAGACCTTAGCTAAAAGTGGCAGGATAAATAATCGACAGGGTCTGCAGAGGAATGCAGACTTAGCCTGACAGTAGTTAGTATCTATAGCCTGGCAGTGATAAAGTTAAGATGCTATTAGGAGACCCTGATCCATTGGTCCCATAGGCAACAGATATGCACAGCATTCTTGTGGATTAAGGCAGAAGATTCTTGCATGTCCCCAGGTATCACTGCAGGACTGAACCCCAGCTTCCCGCACCCCGATCCCTGACCCCCGAGGTGATCAAGCTCCTTCACACAGCCTGTGTTTCTTCCCTACTCTTATTCACTCTCAAAATAATTATCCTTAAGTCCAGCTCTGGGTTTTGGCCGAAATGGGACTAAGGCAGCCATACTATTTACAAATTAGGCTTTCCTTTTAGAGCTTGCCCCAATGTGACATATTTATATATGAGGACGTCTACAATTATCCACAATCTCTCCTCTTCATTTGCCCTTCAAGTTAGAAAGTTTCAGTCACCAGAAATTATTTTTTGACTACAAGTCTCGGGAACTGCTCTTTTAGCACGTGTGGCTTAGCCAAGCTGATCATGATTGTTTCTGTAAATGCCAGCAAAGCCCAGGAAGCGCATTCCTTGCTACGGAAATTCTCTTCAATTCAAAATGTCTACAGTGTCTCCTCTCTACATAATGGACCCCCTACTAGAAGTGGGAAACTTCTGTGTTTTAAGGTATCAACAACATCTGGAGAAGTGACTAAACGATGTCAGAGTGACCTTGTGTCCGGCAAATTGCTGGAGTTGCCAGCTAGAGTGGGCAGACTTAGCAGCTGGGAGTCCCACAAGAACACCCAGCTACTCAAACATAACGTGTATTCAGAGGACCTAGCTCAGAGCCATACAGGGTCTGTGGTTGTTGCGTCAGTCTCTGTGAGCCCTACTTAGTTGATTCTGTGGGCCATGCTCTCATGATGTCCTCAACATTCTTTGGCTCCTACGGTCCTTCCTTCCCCTCTTCTGCAGGGTTCCCCTGGCTCTGCCTAGTCTTTGGCTGTGGGTCTCTGTATCTGTTGCCATCAGTTGCTGGATGACGCCTGTCTGATGACAACTGAGCTAGTCACTGATCTGTGAGTAGAGTAGGGTATCATTAGTAATCATTTCACTGGTTTTTCTTTCCAGTCAAACTTCTATACTGAGTTTCCAGGCTGTCCACCCTCTGGTTCCTGACCATCCAGGCAATGGCAGGTATGGGCCTCATTGGTTGGCCACTCCCACAAGTTCTATGCCTCATTACCCCAGTGCATCTTGCAGGCAGGCAGGACCGATTATAGGTCGAAGGTTTTGTGGCTCGGTTGGTGTCCCAGCTGCAGGTTAATTTGTAAGGGATGACTGTTTACTTTGTCCACAGCTCTGGAAGCTGAAGGGCTCAAGAGCACGGTGCCAGCTACTGGTGTGGGCCTCCTTGCCATGTGGCAGGGGGTGTCACATGGGGAGAAAACAGGTGTGTCAAACAAGACATTAAGAGTGGAGCTGGATCAATGACTCAGTAGTTAGGAGCAGTTATCACTTTCAAAGAAGACCTGGAATTCCAGCAGCCACATGATAGCTCACAAGCATCCTAAACTCTAGTTCCAGGGAATCAGGTGCCCTCTTCTGACCTCTGCTAGCACCAGGCACACACATGCTACATATACTTATAGGCAAAACATCCATATACATTAAAAAAAAATTTGGTACCCCGCCTTTAAAGGCTTTGTTTGTTGTTTTCGAAACAAGCTTTCTCTGTGTAGCCTTGGCTATCCTGGACTCACTTTGTAAGCCAGGCTAGCTTCAAACTCGCAAAGATCCACCTGTCTCTGCTTCCTTGAGTGCTGGGATTACAGGCGTGCACCACCACACCCTGCTGGGGTCCCATATTTGTGACCTCGCCTAATCTTAATTATTTCCTAAAGGCCCCGCCTCCAGATACCATTACCATGAATTTGAGGGTTAAGCTCCTGATGCATGGGCTTCTGGGAACACATTCAAACTACAGCAGCTGTTCATACATGCTGCTGCTTCAACTGGAAATTACAGGCCCCTAAGACAAAGAACATCTATGTTCATTCCTTTGATGAAGCTGCTTATGTCAATATAAACCATAAGATATTCAGAAATACGATCGATCTCCTTCCTCCTCCCTCCCTTATTTTACCCCTTATCTTCCTTTCCTTCTTTTCTTCTTGAGATAGAGTATTATTACGTAGCCCAGGCTGGCCTTAAATTCGTGATCCTCCTGCATCATCTGCCTGTCTCATCCTCTTTACTTCTACATACTAACCTGGAAACTGAATTTAGAATGAAGCCTCTAAGACATTGACATTCCTATCCTTCTCAGGGGCCATAATTACTTGTTAATTTTTTGAGGCACAAACTATAGGTAAATAACAGAGTTTGATAATATCATTTATCAGAAAATAGCACTAAGTACTTCTTACATGCAAGGCACTAGGGGGATAAATGATCAAAGTACACAGATCCTGCCTTAAGAAACACCACAGGAACTTTATGTCTGTGGGCCCCATGCCTGAAGAGTCTTTGATTTGCAGTATCCTCTGAGCAACGATGCATAACAATTTGCAGACCATCTGCTTTGTCTTAGGCATTATAGGCAATGTAGAGATGCTGAGAAGGATACAGGAAGATGCATAGAAATACAGATGCCAAACCATGCTGCTGAGAGATTTGAAACTGTGCAGACTTGGGCATTTGGAGGATCCTAGGCCAACTCCTTGTAGATACAGAAGGTTTATGGTTTGACAGCATTAACTCGAAGTTAATGGGCTTGTACATAAAACTATGTTTAAATCCTAAGCTAATTTAGGTTTTTCAAGACAGGGTTTCTTCATGTAGCCTTGGCTGTCCTGGACTCGCATTGTAAACCAGGCTGGCCTCAAACTCACAGGGATCCACCTACCTCTGCCTCCTGAGTGCTGGGATTAAAGGTGTGTGCCACCACTGCCGCCGCCGCCAGGCATGTTTTTATATTTTTAAATCCCAACTCTTTTATGTTACCTTTGAATCAGTTACCGCGTCTGTAAAATGGAGATGATTACAGCTATCTTCATCTCCGTCGTGTGGAATAACTAGGATAAACCACCTAGCACAGAAGGAAACCAGAACTAGCTGTAAGTGCACCGTAGGGGGACTCAGGAACTATGGAGCATTTTGCCCCGAAGTCAGCCACTTCTTGAAACCACCTAGAACTGCTGTTTTTGAACTTGCACTTGGACACATGTTTGTTCTGTCTCCTGGTTGCTTTCAAGCCTAGGCAACCTCAATGCAAAAAAGAAGGAAGTTGCCTTGGCCGCCTCTGGCTCATCTGTCACTCTAGTCCTCTACCCTGGCGCAGCCTCTGTGGTTTGGCCTAGTTTGCACAGATATTTTCAACAAATTTGCACGCTATTAGTGGGGCTTTTTTTTTTTTTTTTTTTTTTTTTTTTTTTTTTTTGTCGTTATCTACTTTTGACAAATAAGTAAACTCAGGCTCAGAAAAGATCAATGCTTTGGCTAGGGTCACCCTACTAACAAGTACCAAAGCTGTTTCAAGAGGCTGATAGAATACAGGTAACAAGAGAAAAGGTAAACAATGGGAAACTATTACAATGGTCCAGACACAGGAGAGATAGAGGGCACCAGTGAAGAGATGGAAGAGAAAGCTTGGACACAAGAGACAGTGAAAACAATGGAAAGCACATGCCTCCCCAAGCGTATATGCTAGGCCCTGAACCCTTAGTGCAAAAGCATTGATGCACCCCCCTCCCTCTTCCCCTCCTTTCCTCTCTCTCCTCTTCTCTCCCTCCTCTGCCATGGAATGACGCAGAACAAAGGTTCTAACTTGTCCTTGGGCTGTCCAGCCTTTGGACATGTAAGAATAAGTCTCTGTTCTTTATAAGTTATCTGGTATCAAGTATTTTGCAGTGGCACAAAACAGAATGAACGCAATGACATTGTGACACTTTTGACGATGGAAGAAACTGACAGACTTACTGTACCTGACAATTTACAGTCTTTCCCCAACTCTATCTACAAAGGGATAGGGTTTACACTAAGAAAAAAGTGCACTCATACCCATGGATACCTGTCTTAATGCTAAATAACAACGTTGGCTGTGCTAGTTTTACAGTCTCTACTTTAACAGAGTTAAAAATCTAAAAAAAAAAAAAAAAAAATTTAATCAAAAACAAAAGAAGCAATATTAAGACATGTTTAGATAAGCAAAATTTGTTGCCAGCAGATCTTTACTATCAGAAATAAAAGAAATTATATGTGTCTGTACATGCACCCTTATGAATATTATGGAGGCTAGAAGGTTATGTCAGGAGTTCGCAGACAGCTCTCACTAAATCTGGAGCTCGCCACTTTAGCTAGACTGACTCCAGCTAGCCCCGCGGATCGGCCTATCTCCACATCCCCAGTGCTAGGATCACAGATGCTTGTGCCCAGCTCTCTCATGTGGGTGCTAGGGGTCCACATTCAGGTGCTCGTGCTTGCATAGCAGCCGTGTAAGCTACTGAGCGGCGCCCCGCCCCCACCCCGCCCAGCCCTAAAGGAAGCTCATTAAAGGAAGTAAGGTAACAACTGAAAAGTGGATCCATATTAAAAAGTGTTAACCAGATTCTGGCACAATGAGGATGGATATGGTAACACTTCAAGTAGAAGAAGAATAAACCAGTTGTGGCAGCAATAAATGTGAGATGAAGCCAAAGGTTCTGGCATTCAGGTAGGCCAGAGTGTAGGATTGGTTTTCCTAGTGGATATTCAGGTGATCATGGGCAAAGCACAGGACTTTATTGAATCACTTCCTCATTCATCACTCATTCATTGCCAACTCAGAAACTATTTATCAGTTGCTTACTATGTGGGAGGTGCTGGAGTCACAAACATTCCTGAACCACAGTAGCTTACACTCCGACATGCAGACATTTTCACATCTACAGATGACTCCTCTTTCTCATTGCTGACCACTGACCCCTGTCTAGTTTTCCTCCAATGCATGGCTTGCAGCCTTCACACTTCAGAACCTCACTACTGACATCTTGGTCACATCTACGGCTCAAGAATGTGAGCTACTCATGGGCTGACTCCAGCTTTGACTGAATCCATCACCTGTGCTGAAGCCAGGTCAGCACACACCTGCCATCCATCTTGCTGCCTCCGAGAAAGGCCTGCCAACTAGTGAGAACTAGAATCCTCAGCAACAGGCATCTCGTGAGCACAGGCAGGGGCCCAGAGTTTAGGAAGAGCCGTGTGTAATAGTTAGGCATGATACGTACATTCCAAAGAAACCACAGGTCATTAAAAAGCGCGTTATGCACATAATTGTTTCAAGGGAGGGGAAGTTGCAGCTGGAGGTCTGGAACAAAGTTATGTTTCCTGAAGGAATTTTAATAATTTTAATAATAAAAGTGTTTTTAATGGCTCTAAGTGTGTAGCCCATAAAACCAGGCTATCAGTTAGTAAACCCAGGCTTTGATAACTTCAGCTTTTAGGTCACAGAATGATTGTTATCTCTCTGTCGCCCTTGATGCTATTATACTACAGCTTTTTATCATTCTTGCACAAGGAAAACAAGGCCTAAATTTCCCAAACAAAGCAGTGAGGTTCCACATAATATCCCCCATGCAAACCCATTGCCCCAACACATGAGAAAATCTACCTATTTCATGGTCTGTAAAAGGAGGCCACTAACAGTGTTCTGTTGTATATGCGAAGTGCCTGGAGCAGCACCTGGCACTTAACATTTATGTATATTTGGCAGTAATTAAACACATTAACATATAAGTCGTGTTATATCCGATTTCTGTTACAGCACAGGGGAGCAGTATCAAAAACAAAACAAAGCAACAGGCAGAAAATGAATCCATGACAGCCAGTGAGGGATGGAAAAAGAGGAGCTTAGGCTGAGCTACCTACCCTGTGTCTGGCTCTCCAGCCTCAGGCATCCTGCATCAAATATGCTCATTTCATAATATATATGTGCTTATATACTTAAATGCTTATACACACGTGCTCACACATAAATATGTGACACCCAACTGTCCCACTTAAAAAACAGACTCTGAACCGGAGGCAAAAACAAGAAATTCATTCATTATGCCCTGCTTCTCTCTCCATAATAATACACAAGAGGTTACAAACCTCAAATTGGGTCCAGTCCCAGAATTTGGTCAGTAAATTGAAAACAATAAGAACATAAAATGTCTGAGCTTCTCCATCTGCAAAAATGAACCACTCTGGACATGACTGTAGATGTGCCATTGATGGGCGTGGGATCCACCGCACTCCCAATCTTCTCTCAAGGAGAACAGGATGCTGTACAAATTTAATTAAGGACACCAGAGTCTCCCCAGAGTCCAATCAGGGTGACCCCAGGGTGCCTCGACAGTAAAGCACTTTGGAATGTGGTTTACAGTAACATACTCAGTTGAATTTCAATGCATGTGAGGTAATGTTGTGTTGTCATAACAAAGGGTGGGGGTCCTCAGGAGTCTGGAAAGGGGAAACCAGGCAATAAGATGCTCATAGTGTCCCTACCACCACCCCGGGCTCAGCTTCTAGATCGCCAATCCTGTGGGTGGAAGCATTCCTTGAAGCCAGCCAATTACCTTTGGTCAAATTCCAAGGAAAACCATATCTGTCTCTTAGTATCTCCAGGAGAGTCACTAAGCAAAAACACAGGTCTTGCAAAGATGAGAGTCTTCACTAAACTCTGTAACCAGAGTCCCGCCCACCAGAAATTAGCATATTAGTTCTCTGCTCTCTAATCAGTAAGTGAGTCAAGGGTGCATAATCAGTTAGGATTACAGCTAGGCACATCTAACCATTCCTGGTTTGAGGACATAGAACAAATCATTATTTAACATCTTTTGCTAACAGTTCCTCACCATCAAAGGGATAATGTTAGCACCTAGTTCATGGGTGGTTGCAGAAACTAAAATAGAATAATCTGGGGGAAATATTTTGCTTTGTGTGTATGCAGTGGCTGCTGGTACTTTGTTTTGCTGTTGGTCTGCTTAAAGTTTGACTCATCAACATCATTCTGGGAAAATATGACCATGTACCTATATCTCAAGTGGCCCCATTAAAGTTCTTCCATCACACTGTAAGCAGCCAATTAAGAACAATTAAGGACAAAGAACTGTTAGCCCAAAGCTAATGCAAGCTGGAGAATAAATAATACTTTCTAAACACACATTACTATGTAAAACAAGTTACAAAGTTGTCTTAGTCCTGGGTTGCTAGTACCAAAAGAGTCTATGAGACAGTCTTAAGGAATAGGGGTATTTGGGGAAGCTGATTAGAACCCTAGAACTAGAGAACCTGGTCCTCACAAATGGGATTACTGATTTTGTAAAAGATTGAAGGGAGCTATTTAGCCCTTCTACTGTGAAGATCCTAGCTAAAAGAACTGCCTGAAGAGCATACCCCAAAGCAGTAAACTGCACCTCAAATCCTGTGCTCCATTTCTTACCACCAGTGACATCAGGTAAGCTCCTTCTCCCTCTAAGCCCCTGAATGTCAACTCCCCTGAAAGCACACCCAATAGCAGTAAAATGCACCACATGCTCTGTACCCTATTTCCCACCCCACAACTCTCCGTGCAACCAGAGGCCTGCAGTCACCAGAGACAACCAGGTACGTTCAGTGGAAGTTTTGGTTATGTTATATTATGTTATGTTATGTACATGTGTATTTGTTTTGATCCCAAGTGTGGGATGTGAAACTGCTTTTAGTTTCTCCACAGCTGATAACAGCCTCTTGAGAGAATGCATGACCTTTGTTAGCTGGAAACTGCCTCCTGCAGGGGGCATGGTCTTTGCCAGCTGGAAAACATCCTTGCTGGGATTCTGAGAAGATACAAATAGGAGCTCAGAGGGTACAAATAGGAGCTCAGAGGGTACAAATAGGAGCTCAGAGGCGGGGGGGGGGGGGGGGGGGGGAGGCGGGATGCTCTAGAGAACATTTCAAGGAGGCTGCTGCTGATTCATTGCACTGTTGCTGTTTGCTGCTACTGTTTGCTGTTTAGCTAGAATCCTGACAATGAAGAGCAGAATCGCCTCAAGGAACTGAATCTAAAAAGATCTATATCCCTTTTCCTACTAACCTTCTTTCTCTCCTACCTAGAGTCAGTGGGTTAGAAGGGAAGTAGAGGCATTAAGGAAACCCAAATAAAGTAGGTTTAAAAAAAAAATCAAAGCCTATAGGTAAGACCCTGCCCCAAGCCCTTGCCCGCCATACTTCCCTAAAACACACCCATCAGCCTTAAATGGCACCCACCCCCTAAACTCCATTTTCCAGTCCACAACCCAGCCTGATTTCCTAGAGGCCCACCAGCACTGGGTAGCCCAAGCCGTGCTGGTGCTACATATCCCAGAGGCAAGGATATCACCCAAAATTCCAGAGGCCACACAGACCACAAGAAGCCCAGGGGAGACTCCCTACTAGACTGAAGGTTAGCTAGTTACCAGAGCTCCAGGCCACTCAGGCCCAAAGACAGAGAGGAAAACATCCAAACAAAATCAGAATAACCAAAGCAGAAAACACTACACACACACACACACACACACACACACACACACACACACAAACACACACTAAATAAATAAATACATAAATAAACTCAGAAATCAGCATCTAAACCTATAATAACTGCAAAACACAGTTGGCTAAAGGCCAGAATAAAACACTATCAACAACATCCAGGGCAATATGGTACCACCAGAGCCCAGGTACTCTATTACAACGAGCCCTGGATATCCTAACACAGGTGAAGCACACATACAGGAATCCAATCTTATGAAGATGATAGAGGACTTTAAAGAGGAACTGAATAAACCCTTTAAAGAAATACAGGGAGGGGAAAGAAATACAGAAAAATACAATAAACAGGTGAATAAAACTGTTCAAGACCTGAAAATGGAAATAGAAACAATAAAGAAAACATAAACTGATGAAATCCTGGAGATAGAAAACATAGGTAAGAGAACTATAGACACAAACATCACCAACAGAATGCAAGAGATAGAAGAAAGAATCTCAGGCATAGACGATACAATAGGAGAAATTGATACATCAGTCAAAGAAAATGTTAAATTTAAAAAGTTCCTGACATGAAATATCCAGGAAATCTGGGACACTATGAAAGACCAAACCTAAGAATAATAGGAATAGAAGAAAGAGAAGATTCCAAGATAAAAGGTCCAGAAAATATTTTCAACAGAGTCATAGATGGAAATTTCCCAGCCATAAAGAAAGAGATGCCTAAAGGCAGGCAGTGGTGGCAGCACTCAGAAGGCAGAGGCAGACAGATCTCTGTGAGTTCAAGGCCAACCTGATCTATGGAGGATCCCAGGATAGCCAATGCTAAACAGAGAAACTCTGTCTCAAAAAGCAAAAGAAGAAGAAGAGGAGGAGGAGAAGGAGGAAGGAGGAGGAAGAGGAAGAGGAGGAGGAGAAAAGAAAATGAAGAGATGCCTATAAACATACAAGAAGCATACAGAACACCAAATAGATCAGAACAGAAAAGAAAATCCTACTGCCACATAATAATCAAAACACTGAATTGCAGAACAAAGAAAGAATATTAAAAAGCTACAAGGGAAGAGGCCAAGTAATAAATAAAGGCAGACCTATCAAAACTACACCCAGCCACTCCCATCAACATGGCTTTAGGCAGCAGCACAGACTATGAACATCAACATGTTCTTCAGTAGCAGCACAGGCCACAGACATCAACACAGCCCCCAGCTTCAGTTGGACAACGAACCCAGACATGAGCCCTAAGCAGCAGCATAAAACATGGAAATCAACAAGGCCTCAGGCTGTAGTGTAGGCCACTCACATCATGGTGGCCTCCAGTGACAGCATGGCACATGGATAACAGCATGGTTTGAGGCTGCTGCACAGACTTTGGACACACATATGTTCTTCGATGGCAACACAGGCCACAGATGTCAGCAGCTGGCTGAAGTAAGACTGTGGACCTAAACATGGCCCCCAGAGGCAGCATGGACTTCAAACATCAACATAGCCTCAGGTGATGGCCCAGACCACTGACATATGCATGGCCTTCAATCTTCTTTACCTTCTTCCTGGAAAACTCAGTTCTTTTCCCAGGCTCTTCATAGAACTGTCTGGCACATCAGCCTCTCTTTCATTATTAGAGGAAGAAGACGGTACTTTGTTTCTTATTCTTCAGAGCTGTATTTCTAATTTATAGGCAATTGACCTATAGTTTAATTGTATATGCCTCAAATACTTTGATAAAGATTAAAAAAAAAAAAAAAAAAAAAAAAAAAAAAAAAAAGAACTACACCCAACTTCTCAACAGAGAACCTAAAAGCTAGAAGGGCCTGGGCAGATGTCTTGCAGTCTCTAAAAGACCATAGATACCCACACAGACTTCTATACCCAGCAAAACTTTCAAACACAAAAGAGGAAGAAAACAAGATATTCCATGAGAAAACCAAATTTAAAGAGTATCTACCTACAAATCCAGCCCTACAAAAGATATTAGAAGGAAAACTTCAACCCAAGGAGGTTAACTACACACACACAAACACACACACACACACACACACACACACACACACAAACCCACAGAATATAAATAATTCCATACCATCAAAATCAAAATAAGGGAAACACACACACACACACACACACACACACACACACACACACACACACACATACTACCACTACCATCATCAAAATAATAGGAATTACCAGTCATTGGTCACTAATATCTCTCAACATCAATGATACAATTCCCCAATTAAAAATACAAAAGCTAACAGAATGAATGCAAGAACAAGATCCATCATTCTGCTACATACAAGAAACATACCTCAACATCAAAGATAAACATTACCCCAGAGTAAAGAGCTGAAAAAAGATTTTCCAAGCAAACAGACCCTAGAAGCAAGCTGGAGTAGCCATTCCAATATCTAATAAAATAGACTTTCTACCAAAACTAATCAAAAGAGATGGGGAAGGACACTTCATACTCATAAAAGGAAAAATCTGCCAAGATGACATCTCAACAGCTATGCTCCAAATGCAAGTATACCCACATTCATAAAAGAGACATTACTAAAGCTTAAATCACATATGAAACACCAAACATGAATAATGTGAGACTTCAATACCCTATTCTCACCAGTGGACAGGTCATCCAAACAGAAACTAAACAGAGAAATAAGAAAACTAACAGATGTTGTGAATCAAATGAACCTAACAGATATCTACAAAACATTTCACCCCTACACAAAAGTATATACCTTCTTCTTGGCACCTCACAAGATCTTTTCCAAAATTGACCATATACTTGGACATAAAGGAAGTCTCAATACCTACAAGAAAATTGAACTAATTCCCTGTATCTTATCAGACCACCATGGACTAAAACTAGACTTCCACAACAACAGAAAGCCTTCAAACTCATAAAAACTGAACAACTCTCTACTCAATCACCATTGAGTCAAGGAAGAAATAAAGAAAGAAATTAAAGACTTTCTAGAATTCAATGAAAATGAAAGCACAACATATTCAAACTTAATGGGACCCAATGAAAGCAAAGCTAAGGGGAAAGTTCATAGCACTAAGTGTCTGCATAAAGAAATTAGTAAGATCCCAAACTAACAACTTAAAAGGATAGCTGAAAGCTCTAGAACAAAAAGAAGCAGACACCCAAGAGGAGAAAACAGCAGGAAATAATCAAATTAAAAGATGAAATCACTAAATTAGAAACAAAAAGAATAATACCAAGAATCAATAAAACCAAGAGCTGGTTCTTTGAGAAAATCAACAAGATAGACAAGCCCTTAGCCAAACTAACTATAAGGTAGAGAGGCAGTATCCATATTAACAAAATCAGAAATGAAAAGGAGGATGTGACTACAGACACCAAGGAAATCCAAAGAATCATTAAGTCTTACCTCAAAAACCTATACTCCACAAAAATTGGAAAATCTAAATGAAATAGATTATTTTATTGATAGATACCACTTGCCAAAGCTAAATCAAGATTAGGTAAATAATTTAAATAGACTTATAATCCCTCAGGAAATAGAAGCAGTCATTTAAAAACTCTCAACAACAACAACAAAAGCCCAGGCCAAGATGGTTTTAGTGCAGACTTCTACCTGACTTTCAAAGGAGAGCTACTTCCAACACTCCTCAAATTTTTTCACAAAATAGAAACAAAAGAAATACCTGCTAAATTCATTTTATTACCCCATATTCACCCTGATGCCTAAACCACACAAAGACTCAACCAAGAAAGAGAATTTCAGCCCAACCCTAACCCTAACCTTATGAATATTGATGCTAAAATACTCAAAATCCAAATCCAAGAACACATCAAAACATCATCCACCATGATCAAGTAGGCTTCATACCAGAGATACAGGAATGATTCAACATATGAAAATATATCAATGTAATCCACTAGGTAAACAAACTAAAAGAAAAAACTACAATTTCATCCCATTCAATGCTGAAAAAGTCTTTGACAAGATCCAATGCCCCTTTATGATAAAATTCCTGGACAGATCAGCAATGCAAAGTGTATACCTAAACACAATAAAGACAATATACAGCAAGCCAATAGCCAACATCAAATTAAATGGAGAGAAACTTAACATAATTCCACTAAAATCAGAGACAAGACAAGGCTGTCCACTAATTCTGGGTCTCTTCAATATAGTACTTGAAGTTCTATCTAGAGCAATAAGACAACTGAAGGAGATCAAATTGGAAAGGAAGAAGTCAAAGTACCACTGTTGGCAGATGATATGATAGTATATATAAATAACCCTAAAGCCTCTACCAGAGAACACCTACAGCTGATCAACACCTTCAGCAAAGTAACAATAAAAAAATTAACTAAAAAAAAAAAATCAGTAGCCCTCCTGTATATAAATGATAAACAGGCTGAGAAAGAAATTAGGGAAACAACACCCTTCACAATAGTCACAAATAATATAAAATATCTCGACGTAACTCTAACCAAATAAGAGTAAGGCCTATATGACAAGAACTTCAAGTCTTTGAGGAAAGAAATTGAAGAAAATATCAGAAGATGGAAAGATTTCCCATGTTCATGGATCAATAGAATTAACATAGTAAAAATGGCCATCTTACCAAAAGCATCCCTTCTGGAGGTATCACCATCCCTCAAGCAGTACTACAAAGCAACACTAATAAAAACCACATGATATTGGCATAAAAACAGACAAGTTGGTTAATGGAATCAAATTAAAGATCCAAAAGTAAACCCATATACCTTCGGGCACCTGATTTTTTACAAAGAAGCCAAAATTATATAATGGAAAAAAGAAAGTATCTTCAACAAATGCTGCTGGTCTAACTGGATGTCTACAAGTAGAAGAATACAAATTGATCCATATTTATCACCCTGCACAAAACTCAAGTCCAAGTGGATCGAAGACCTTAACATAAAATTGGATATGCTAACTCTGATATAAGAGAAAGCTGGGAATAGCCTTGAGTTCCTTGCACAGGAGTCAACTTCCTGAACAGAACACCAACAGCCAGGCACTAAGATCAACAATTAATAAAGGGGACCTCGTGAAACTGAAAAACTTCTGTAAGGTGAAGGACACCAGCAAATGGACAAAACGGTAGCCTACAGGATGGGAAAAGATCTTCACCAACTCTACATCCAACAGAGGGCCGATGGTCAAAATATATAATGAATTCAAGAAACTAGACATCAACAAACCAAATAACCCAATTTAAAAATGGGGTGCAGATTTAAACAGAATTCTCAACAGAAGTTTTAACTACGCTGTGTGTTATACTCTCCCTAAGCCCCTCTCTCCATTCCTCCACCCTCTTTCTGAGAAGACTGGGACTTCTGTGATCGCAAATCACTGTCAACACCGGACCCATAAAGAGAAGGGCTGAGCCACAGATCTGAATTCAGAGTGTTCAGCCTTCAGCCTGACTCCTCTGGGTAAACATGGATAAGCTGGTGCTTCTCCCTGGGTCCAGATTCCCATTTTTGTAAATAAGAAACAGTATGGTAACTCTGGCCAGTTCTTCTGCTCAGGCTTACTACAAAAATGGATCAAAAAATTAAACAACAAGGTAGTTTAAAAAACCCTAAGTGCCATGTGAACAGCGTGGTTTTGTGGTGTCTCTCACAGCCAACTTTCCAAGTTAGTTCTTCTTGTATGTAAAGAGAGGTGCTCAGGTGGATGGCACAGCATGGATGGTGGAAATCAGAACTAGGGATGCGAAGGGGCCAAAAGATGGTCTAAGAATGCTTTCAAAAGGAATGGCAGGGAAATTGCTCATTCCTTCCCTTTTCCTTGCCGCCTGGGTCCCCAGCCATTTTTAACACATTCAAGAGTCAGGGAGCTGAGAACAAGGGCTCGTGCTCTGCTTAGAAAAACAGGTGATAAATCATAAAGCAATCGAACCTGTGGCAGGGAATGGGAAACACATGGCAGGACTTTCTAATTAGCTCTTCAATCTGTTGCCCTGGGTTGGGGTGTTGTTTCCAGTGTTTTACACTTGACTTGTCCCAGGCCACTCTTTCACCATGGCAACTCGAGTTTACCAGAAAGTAGAAAAGACTGCGTTTGAGAGAGTTAGAGGACCCTGACACAGTTCAGCTGACCACAGTCAATTTGGGGGAGAGAAATGAGAAGAAAAAGCAGTCAAGTGTTTCTTTATCTGAGGACAACTGAGATGATCTGTCCCACTTTCCCCCTATACCTCATTCTCTCTCCTCAACCTACACCCTCTCTCAGGCCACCTCCCTAAAAACTCCTTTTCTGAATATTCGTTTTTACCATCTAAAGGGACAGAAAGGGCAAAGAGAACCAAGTCCTCATGAGCACTCTGCAAATTCCTGGTTCTACAAGCACCATCAGACAGAGGAGAAAGCTTAATTCTGTGATTTGTTCTGCCCAAGGAGCTCACTAGAATTTTTTTTTTTAACAAATGAGTGTTTTTCTGCTTTCACTGAAGGACGGGGGATTTTAATTTGAAGCCTCCATTTCAGAAAGGCAACAAGATCCAACACAGCAAACCATAAACCTACTGGCCTGAGAATCTGAAGGCCAGAGGTCAACTCACACAGCCCCTGCTGTGCTCTAGGGGCCATGAGTTCATCAGTCACATCTGTTTTCTGTTCTGTATTTGCTTCCCTTGGAAACAGGGCATTGAACAGGCTTCTTCAATGCCTCTTCACAGCCCTAGCCTTCTTGAAGTTTTTCACTAGTGAGCCGGCAAAGTGGCCCAGCGGTTAAGAGCACTGTCTGCTCTTCCAGAGGTCCTGAGTTCAATTCCCAGCAACCACATGGGGGCTCACAAACATCTATAATGTGATCTGATGCCCTCTTCTGGCCTGCAGGTGTACATGCAGATAGAGCACTCATATACACAAACTACATAAATAAATAATTAAAAAAAGAAAAAGAAAAAGAAAAAGAAATAGCCATCCCGCCATGGGTTAATGAGCTAGGCTCAAGTGGTTTATCTTTGCTGACTCTGGGAATGGGTCAGGCCAGAAGAAAAAGTAAAGAGTGTGATTGTGTCAGCCTCTCACTCAGCTTTGTGGATCGGAGAAGACAATGAGACAGTGATATCAGAGACAGAATCAACTGTCTGGACAAGTGTGAGGTCTGAGCTCCAGCACCAGGAAAAGAGGTGGGATTTGAAAAGAATGTGAGGAATCATAGACTAATAAGACATCCCTTCTTTGCTAGCACATGGGCACTGAGTATGCAGCCATCAACAGAAACCCAAGTCCATACAGACTGCACACAGATGGGCATAAGCAAGCATGCCGACCAGTATACTGAACACATGGAAGTAGGTACATAGGCCTACAGACAGACAGACATATGCAATCTGGTGAAAGCAAAGACTTGGGCCTCTAACCTCACAGCCATATTTATACAAAAAATTATACAAAAGTGGCACTTTGCCAAAAGTAGTTATATAATAGATTGCATCGCTGTTTGCTCTGGGGTTCTCCAGACATCCTGTGCATTAGTTATTTTGCTGTGATGAAACACCATGACCAGAGAAGCAACTTCTAGAAAGAAAGGTTTATTTGAGCTTACAGTTCTGGGTGGGTAAATGTCCATTCTGGTGGAGAGGCACAAGAGCAGGAGGCGGGCATGGCAGCAGGCATGGTGTGGGCAGCAGGCAGTTGAAAGTTCACATCTTCAAACACAAACACCAAGCAGAGAGTGTGTGGAAAAGGGATATGACTATAAACACTCAAAGCCCACCCCCAAGGATGTGCTTTCTCCAGCAAGGCTCTACCTCCAAAAGTTCCACAACCTCCCAATCAGCACCATTAACTGAACATCAAGTTTTCAACTACAGAAGCCTAAGAGGGACATTTCTCACTCAAACCACCATATCTGGTATCAGCTGTCTTATGCTGGCTCATAGTAGATATCTGGTATCATCCATGTTTTAGCTAACTCACACCAGATATTTACATCAAGACCATATTGTATAAACATAAACTGGCCCCTATGGCCTTCTGGTCCCAAGCACCAGGTGAGAACCAGACCATAGCCTAGCTGTCTCACATAAGCAAGTGTTTACACTAACTCATGTCATGTGACAACTCCAGACGTCTTCATTAGTCTACGTTCACATGGGCAAAACTGGAAACTAGAAAGACATGACATGAAAGAACTTATCCAGGCATTCTAAATCCTAGGAAGAACGGAACTCAAACTATCCAGGGAGATAATTAGCTCCCGCCCTTGACCATTACCAAATGAATGTTTGGTCACTTTTGTTGGCTAGGCCCTCACTGCACCATACCATCTTTAAAAGCTGAATGACAACAGAGATTCTCCATAAAGTATGTCTGGAAGCATCACAGCTAAGAAACCAAACCATGCTGTGCCTTCAGTGTTTTGAAAACGGGCCCATTTGCAAAGAACTTGAGCTTTAGTTCTGCCTTTAAGCAGTGGCAGCATCCCAGATAGACCCTAGGACAAGAACTCAAAAATCCAATTGGTTTTGAGGCTCTTATTGAGCATTTCTTTTCCCTTTTGGGGGGATGGGAAGGGGTTGTTTTGTTTATTTTTGTTTGTTTGTTTGTTTGTTTGTTTGGTGGTAGTGGTTGGTTAGTTTCTGTTTTTTGAGACAGGGTTTCTTGGTGTAGCCTTGGCTGCCCTGGAACTCACTCTGTAGACCAGGCTAACTCAAACTTAAAGATCCACCTGCCTCTGCCTCCCAAGTGCTGGGATTAAAGGTGTGTGCCACAACTACCTGGCTTTTTATTGATCATTTTTTCCACTGTCTTTCATAGATGAGCTCTCTGAGAATGTGGGAGACAAGCCACAGGTGTACCAGAGGCTGAGGGTCCACCTAGACTAGTGCTGAGTGTGGGGGATGACCTTCTGTTCATCTGGTCTATGTTCATGGACTCCCAGCTTTGGAAGGGCCACTTTAAATTAGCCAAGTTAATGTTTTAAGAGCTAAATAAACAGTTAGTCTCTAGCCTTCCTTAACACCAGTCCAAAGAGGACATCAACTGACAGGCCATTAACAGGAGGGAAAGGTGCTGCCTCTACAAACTCCCTTTCCCTCAAGGCTTCTTTGTTCCCAGGGGTTTCAATTCACTCCTCTTGACAACCTCAGCTCCTTTGAAAAAAAAATACTTGATGACTTGGCTCCGCTCATCCAGAAGCAGGTCCTTAAGAATTCTGGAGACCAACTGAATGAACTGAATGGAAATGAAGCTCATCACTTCTCCATGTCTTTCCTTTCCCACTTGAAAATGGTTAGTGACCTGCAAACCTCAGAATAGCCCAGGACCCCACACAAAGTGACTGGCCAGTGTGGGAGGGGCAGGGTGTACTTACTTCACGTCATACCTCCCTTTCCATATCTATACAGAAGTAGATTGATTCATGTCTCTTGCCAAATCTGCATAAATGCAGAGCACAAGCACTGCTTGGAGGTTTGGGGAGTTTTTTGGTGTTGTTTGATTGTTTGTTTGTTTTGCTTGCTTGGTTCGGTTTGGTTTTTAGCAAACGCTCTAAGCTCTGTGATATTTCCTCAGAAAGCTTGGTATCTCTATGTTAGGCAAAGTGTCTGGAGTTTTCCAGGAAGTGGAGCATTTGCTCAACTGGCAGGATCCTATCCTCACCCAGATGCTCCACAGCTTTTACAGGATGCTGGGCTCATGACTTACGCAACACTTGGGACTTGTCCTGGATCCATGATGGATTTCCAAATTAGCATTATCTGGGGAGACAACACATGAACACCAACATTACAGTTTCTCTCTCTCACCAACATTGCAGACTCTTCCTCTCTCTCCCCCCTCCCATGTATATAAACATATTCATGCACTACACATTTATATGAGTACACAAAAGTGTGCATCTGTGTAGAGGACAGTCCATCCTCAGATATTACCCCCTGAAGCACAGTCCCTGGGCAAGGTGTAAGCTAATGCACTATGAAAAACTCAACCTGATCACAAACCTCAGCCTTTGTTTTGGGTCTAGTGGAAGACCAGACTCTTCCACTTGAGAACCATGCTCGGCTCATACCCCATCTCCAGCTGACTCCTTCCCCTCTTCCCCATTTGTCGAGGTTTTAATACCAAACTGTAAGACAACATTTGCTAACCCAGTATCCCAAAGAAGTAGTCGTATCCTAGGGTTAAAACAGCATATGCCTACATAAGGGCTGCAAATTTGTAACTGAAACTACTTCCCAGGATTTCTATGGCCTGGTCTTCTTTCTCCTCCCCTACCTGGAGAATGAGTTGAGATCATTTGGTGTCCCTTTCAGTGAGCAGACCATTCGGCCTTGCCTTATTGGGAACTGTAATGTGTAGATAGGGACATAAGGCACTGAACAATAAGGGAGGCCAGTGTGTGTTTGGAAAAGAATACTGTGTCCCATATGGCAGCAAGTATTTCCTTCCCTGTGAAGAGAGTGAGTTTGAAGAAGTTCCACAGGCCTTACTACCTCCTCCTCACTAGCTATAAACTTTCAACTTTCAACTTCACACACACACACACACACACACACACACACACACACACACACACACACACACACACCAGATGCACAGATATACATAACACATAAATAAAAGTAAAAAAAAAAAAAAAAAAAAAAAAAAAAAAAAAAAAAAACTTTAAAAATTAACATGGGTACAAAGTGCTTTAAGTTCTATCAGTTACTTGTATTGTTGTCATATTTTTTCTTTTTTGTTTGATTCATTTTATTTATAAGGCTTCAAAAATTAAAACAAACAAACAAACAAACAAAAACTTAACTATTAGCTATAAAACAAACAAGGCCTCAGACTGGATTTGGATTTGGATTTGGATTTGGTCCCCAGGCTTTAGTTTGCCAACCCCAAACCAATGACTTCATGAATCTCACTGTGAATAAACCTGACCTAGGAGTGGAAGAAGATGTTTATGAATACATTTCCCAGTACTAATGCAACACACTGGACTAGAATCTCTGAGGTCAATTTCTAAACTCCCTCATGATTATAACACAATAACTATAATGCTGACCACTGAGGTTGTCCTGAAGGTAGACTCATCCCCTCTGAGCGAGCCTGTGCTCCATTTCCATGCCCTGGTGATTCTCTAGCTCTAATGTTAGTGTGGAGCAACTCTGCCATGCTACAACCCCCATTTGTAGTATGTTGGTCCACTGGCCATTGTTGTAACAAATACCTGAGATAAACCAACTTAAGGATAGGAGAGTTCAGGACTGAAGAAGACGGAAGAAGGAGGAGAGGGATGGAGGAAGATATGTATTTCGAGTCAGTTTGGAAGGATTCAGCCTGTGGTCAGTCGGGCTTTGCTGTGGGGCCTGTAACAAGACAGACTATTACAGTTGGAATGTGCCGCAGAGAAACTTGTCCACCCCATGGTTGCAAGGATGCTAAGAGAGAAGCAAAGAAGCAAAAGTCCCAAGATCTTTTCCAAGTGCACTCCCCAGTAACCTAACTGTATTAGTTAGGGTGTCTACTGATGCAGTGAAACACCATGACCAAAAAGTTGGGGAAGAAAGACCTTATTTGGCTTACACTTCCAGACCATAGTCCATCATGAGAGGAAGGCAGGACAGGAACTCAAGCCAGGCTGGAACCTGGAGGCAGGAGCTGATGCAGGGGCCATGAAGGGGTGCTGCTTACTAACCTGTTTCCCATGGCTTGCTCAGCCTGCTTTCTTATAAAACCCAGAACTACCAGCCCAGGGATGGCACTGCCCACCACAGGCTGGGCCCTCTCTCCTTGATCATTAATTGATAAACTGCCTTACAGCTGGATCTCATGGAGGCATTTCCTCAACTGAGGCTCCTTCCTCTTTGATGACTCTGATTTGTGTCAAGTTGACACACAAAACCACCCAGTACCCTAACTACCTCCTATCAAGTCCTACTTCTTCGAGGTTTTACTACCTCCCAATAATATCACAGTACAGTGACCAAGCCTTCAATGCATAGGCCAGTGAAGGATGAAACCATTGCCCTTCTTGTGTAGTTCTATCTATCTGCTCATAAAATTAATGGCACTTAACTTATTATTTAATAACCTTTTCTAATAATACCTTATATAATTTTATTAACAGCCACTTTCCTATACAGTTTATTGGAGGGAGCAGTGTTGCCTCTGTCCAAATAGTACTATGATTTTTTTTTTTTTTTTTTTTTGTATGTCTGGCCCTTTAAAGGACCCTGTGCCCTTCAGTGTCAGTTAGGTCTTGGACTTCCGAGAACAAAAGAGGATATAAAAAGCCAGCAGATGCTGAGATCTGAGAGTAGTTGGATTGGGAAGGAGGCTGGAGACGGTTCCAGCTGGCAGAAGAGCAGTACAATCCTAGAATACAATTGGTTCAGGAAGAAAGGAGAGAGAGTAGGCTAGAGAGAAGAAGAAAAGAGATTGAGCAGAGTGCGGATGGGGGAGATGGGGGAGAAAAAAGAAAAACCACAGGCAAATTGAACTTAGCGTCATTTATCTGGGCAAAGAACTGAACCATTCTGAACTGGTGCGCAAGCCAGCCCTCAGAACTAGAGGAGGACCTGAGACGTTAGCTTTAGCAGCAGGGAGAATGGCTTCCGTAGCAGTATGTAAAAGCAAACTGATTGCTTCATTGGTTGTCGCTAAGCATTTGCCCCAGTCTATTCCTAGTAGAGGTCAGATGGTAAATTCAGCCAGAGATTGGTTGGCAGTTTGGGATTGGTAGATCCCTCATTTTGCTATTTCCGTTTTGCTTATACAGAAACCCACAGTTCTGTCACCATCACGGCCTAGTGGCTGTGGTGACGGTATATGCATATGTAATCTATGTGCATATATATGTACATAAGACTTGTGTGCCTATTTGTAGACCAGAGGAAGATATTAGGTGCCCTGCTTTTGACACAGGGTCTCTCGCTGAAGCTAGCTGCACTGGTGACCAGCAAAGCCCAGACTTGCCCATTCTTTTCTCCACAGGACTAGAGTTTCGGTCATAAGATGGCCACACCTGGCATGCTGCAAGCCAAGCTCAGGGCCTCTTCCTAGCACAGGAAGTACTGAGCCATCTCTCCAGTCCCTAAAGTATTAGCTGCTGTTACCATGACCTCATCTTGACTGGCACCACAGCTCTCCCTCAGCCCTATCCTTCAGGCTGAGCAGACAGCAGCCATGGCATACTGATAACTCGGGCTGATGGGGACAGCAGTTATCAGATGCCTGTGAGATAAACGTCCTGTTTTGTTTGTTTTTTGTTTCAAAAGGCTTCTATGTTGCAATAATAGATTCCTGGCTCCTCGGGGACATGGTACATAAAAAGGCAACTTATCCACAATAACCAAAATTAAATCTTTGAGATCTTAAGAAAGTATCTGAAGTACAGCACATGTCAAAAGCAAAGCCAAAAATGAAGGCAACTAGGAGCAAAAGCCAAATCTCCCCCATGTATGAAGTCAGCATAAGATTTTGAAAGAAGTTGGCTATTAGTCCCTAAACGCAAATAGATGTGAATTCTGCTACGGTCACTGAGGCAGAACCTCCATGTGGGTGCAGATGGATTGCAGTTTCACAAAACTGTTATGTTCAGTTTCCTCACAGTGTTTTTCACTGGCACAGAACATACCAGCAAACCAAGAGCAGTCACTTCCAGAACTTTGTCAACATTTTAGAAGTACTGGACAAGAAGCCTTGACCAAGAGGGTTCAAAAGGCAGTTTCATCTCAGTTTATTCTTCAGTGAGACAGAACAGGAGGGAAGCCAAGGGGAGGGCTGGGAGAGGGTGGGTGACAGGCACAGTGCTGAGTCAAATAACTGGGAAGCCGATGGCTAGCCTGCTGGCCTCAGTCTCCCAGGATCATCCAGCAAACTTAGAGTTAAATGGTTTCCTTTCAGATTTACTAAATAGAACAACCTGCATGTGTTGCAAGCTTGATATAATCTGTTTTCTCTCTTTCCCATGAGGAAGATGGAGTGTTGAGGAGGCGGCAAGCTTGGACTGGTGGTATACACCCCTGAGCCCAACAATGCAGAAGCTGAGGCAGGAAAGATCAGAGCCAGCCTGAGCTACATAGCAAAACCTATCTCAGAACAAAAGGGAGGAGTAACTGACAGGAGAGTGTGTTAGGAAGTGAACAGAGAGTTTCAGGGGCCACATAAATATATTTAAATTCATTGATCAACACAAAACTCTGAAATGCCTAGGAGCTACCAGAGGAGAAAGCCTAGATGCCCTGGTGCAGGCTAAGTGCTATTCCACTGGGGTATGGCCCCAGATTTCAAGACAGGGTTTCTCTGTGTAACAGCCCTGCATGCTCTAGACTTGTTTTGTAGACCAGGCTAACCTTGAACTCACAGCAATCTGCCTGCCTCTGCTTCTGCCTCCCAAGTGCTAGGTTCAAAGGCATGCACCACCACACCTAGCTTTTAGGTATATCATTTTAAATACATTCAACAAAAGAAAAACTAACCACCCAATTTAAAATGGACAACACACACACACACACACACACACACACACACACACACACACACACACACACACACGTCTCCAAAGAATGAAAGCCAATAATAAATAATCATGCTACTAGGGAGTAACTAATTAAAAGAAAAAACTATTACACACATTTTAGAATAGCCAAAAATTAGAAAAACAGCCAAGGTGTGAAACAAGAACCTTCCTTCCTAGGAGCACTGTGGAAGACAGGTTACCTGTGTCTGAAAATGTAACACCTTTCATCACAAGATACAACAGTTACACTTACTGGTATGAACTAAGCTGAGTTTAAAAGTTCTGTCCACACAGAAACCAGTACACAGATGTTAATAGCAGTTTTATTGACAATTTTCCAAATTGTAAAACTACCAAGGTGATTTGCAGTTGTCTTTGGATGGATCTAAGTTGTCTTTGACAGTGGAATTATGTTTCACACTAAGACAGAATGAACGACCAAGTTGTGAAAAGGCACGGAGGAACTTCTATTAACATTATAGAGGAGGGGAGAGAGGAAAGAGGAGAAGGAGGAAGCTGCCAACCTGGAAAAGCTATGCGCTGTCTGACTCTAACTTTACCACACTCTAGAAAGACAAAGCTATTGTTGCCTGGAGTTGGGGGAAGGAAGGGATGGAAGGGCAGAGCACAAAGGATTGTTACATCTGTGTCTAGAAACATCATCATAGATTTGCTCAAATGCATGGAATGCTCAACACCAACCTCAAGGTAACCTATGGACTTTGGGTGATAGCCAGATACCTATATAGGCTCACTCTGGGTGCTAAGGACATGACTTGTGTTCAGCATGTTTGCTGCATAAATGTAAGGACAGGAGTTCGAATCCCCAGTACCCAAGTAAAAGCCAGCCTGATATGGCAACCCACATGTAACCCTAGTACACAGTAAATAGAGATGGGAGTTCCTAGGGCAAGCTGGCTAGCTATACTGGCCAAATCGATGCACTCTGAGTTCAACTAGTAACCCTGCTTTAGTAAATAAAGTGAAAAGAGATCCAAAAAAGACATTTAACAACCTCTGGCCTCCACATCATGTGCACACGTATATATGAACATGAAAACATACCTACACTCACAAACACATACACACACATTTTTTTTTAAAAGGCCCTGGTAGTGGGAAGAATGTTGATCATGAGAAAGATATGTGTGAAAGAGGAAGAGCTTGCAGGAAATCTCTGTGCCTTCTTGATTTTGCTGTGAGCCTAATGTTGCTCTAAAAAGTAAAGTTTATTTTAAACGTACTTATCAGCTTGTCTTTGTACAAAAGTGGAACTGAATTTGATATTTTAAAACTTGTTCCCATATGAAACAGTCTGGATTTAAAAAGGTAAAATACCAAAAACATCCATCACAACCATGCATTCATAGCAGATCCTCTGCAAAAATCTGAAGCCCCATTTGACAGACATCATCCAGGTATACTTCAATCAAGTCACTGAGGAAAGAGAAACCCAGGTTCAAGCGCTGACTGACCCCGGGTGGCGTTGGGGAGAGAAGTGTGGTAGTTGGAAAGAGAGCCATCCCCCACCTAAGCTCATGTGTTCGAACACGTGGTCCCCGGGTAGTGGCGCTGTTTGGGGGAGGTGATGGAACCTCTTGGAGGTGAGCCTTGCTTGAGGAAGTAGGTGACTGGAGGTGGACTTTGGGTGCGTTTATCCAGCCCCACTTCCTGTTCTCTCTGCTCCCTGTGTGTGCATGAAAATGTCGTCAGCCAGCTTCCTCTCCTGCAGCCATGATTTCCCTAACTGTTGTCACACCTCCCCTCCCCCCCACACACCATAATGGACTCTGCCCCTTTGTAAGCATAAGACCAAGCAAAGCCTTTCTTCCTTGAGTTGCCTTTGCCAGGGTGTTTTACCACAGCGACAGAAAAGAAGCTAATACAAGAAGAGAGGAGAGGGGAGGAGGGAGAGGTAAGGGACGAGAGAAGAGGAGAGGAATGGGAGGGGAGGGGAGATCAAAGACAGAGGACAGAAGGGAAGGCCTCTAGAAAGCCATCATTTGTCCCACATCCCTCCACACCTACCATTTGCACACCAACCTAAGGGCTGTAAATGACACAGAAGAAACACAAAATGCCATCTTTTCCCTAAGAATCTCACATTCTTGTGAAGAATGAGAAACTAGACAAAACAGAGGGGAACTATAACAGAAGCAATTCATTGTACTGAACAGAACCTATGGCAAACAATGTGAGAAAGACAAGTGTTATGGGAATTACAAGAGAAAACGCTACATGGGAAGCAAACACAGTTGTGGGCACTTGCCTGTCTGTGATGTCCCCTGGTCCCACAGGACACACACACACACACACACACACACACACACAGAGTGAAGAAACTATACGGTGTTCTATGAATTGGTTCTGCAGAGCTTCACTGGAATCTTCCTGAAATACATTTCCCACAGGTTCTCCAATGACTTTCCTCTCGCTTCACCCTCTCCCCTCATTCTTTCTGTTTCTCTGACAGACCTGGGAGCTCAGTCTCCTCAAAGACTCTTTCCCCTGTAGAGGTCATGGCCTCAGGGAGTGAGGCCGCACTTCAGCTCTCCTTGAGTGTCTGGTAGTCCAGCTACCTCCTCGAGATGCCCGCGTACCTTCACAAAACGCCTCCATTCCTCTCTTCACCTACCTTTAATCTTTTCTTTCTCCCCAGCAGTGTCTACTGGATCTTCTTGCCCCTAGAGATTTCTTCTGAATTTTCCTGTGTGGAGTTGACACTTAACAGCTCACCTCATTGCCCCATGTTTAATAACTAGGAAGTGCTCCAGCCAAGAGCCTTCTATTACAGAAAAGAGACCATTGCACTGTCCTCCTGCATCATCCATGCAGCGTTCTCCTGAGGCAGATGATCATGGTGGCCAGTCCCACGCTGCCTGCTGGCTCCCTCCACTCTGCTGTGCTTCCTGCCCTCCCACTGTTCCCTGCACAGCAGCCTACTCAAGAAAAGATAGCAGCGGGCAGTGCTGGAGACTGAAGCCAGAATTAGCCTTCTACTACCACTGAGCTCTGCATCCAAGGCCTCAAGCAAGGTTTTTACTTCGGTTCCACTCCTGTGAAGAAAAGGTTACTACAGGTGCCCTGACATGGAAGGGGATGTTCTCTTGGCAATTATAGTAAGGCCCCCAGCTAGAAGCTGGAGTTAAGCATCTGCAGTGAGCAGAAAGGTGAGTCTCACCGCCTCCCCACCCCCCATCCCGACACCAGACTCAAAGTGAATGGAAACCACCTTTCTCGTGAGAGTGTTCCCACACACACACACACTCCCACTCTCATAAGAAAGTGTAGGAGAGGCCCCACATCTGTGACCATCAAATGAAAGTGCCAGTAGATGCCACAAGTACAGAAGGAGAGCAAGTATCAATAGGGCTACAAGACAGAAAGATAAAGGGTAAAACAGCTAGGTTACAGCCTGAAGCATGAAACCCCTGCATTCTGGCTACAAGACTTTCTATGGGAAAGCAGTGTACTTGCGGCTGAGGCAGCTGGTTTTCATTAGAGCCATAAGAAGTTTAAAAATAAATATACCACCTCCAATTCAGTGCGTATTCAACTCTAACAAAACGGACACCCAGGCTCAAGTCAAGCCGTTTGAACTCCACACCAGGAAGAACCGTCCCTGTTCTTGTAATGGCTCAAACTGTCCGTGCCTTTGGAGGCCACTAGCTAAGACAATGGCAACTTTCATGTCAAATTCCAGGAACTGCACAGACGACCATGAGAGGTCTGTCATTGGCTTTTCCTCCCACTCCCAAACACAAACAAATGGATTAGTGCTGAAGGGCTGAAGGGAAGCGGAACAAATTAGGCCCGAGGACTTCCACGGCCTCTTACCCCACTGAACAAGCTCCTGGGTGCATTCTCTGACGAGAGTTCAGAAGTGGTCTAGATGCAGGGGCAAACAAGCAACAAAGGACAGAGGCCCACCCAGAAGACATGGGAGCCCGCTACTACGGGGATGACGAACACTGGCTGAGAGCCAAGCCTGCCCCCCCTCCCTCAACAGTGGAACCGAGGCTAAAGAGCTAATGCAGACATCATGGGCCAGTTACTTCACACTAAGACCAATTTTTAATGCAAAAATAATGCCTGCCTTTGTCCCTCTGAAACCTTTGGTTCCTAACTACATTTTTTTAATTATTCATTTTTTGGATCCAGCCTTCATTACCGTATCAGATCATCTCAATCCATTAGGTCATTGCCTGGTATGTCTATGCACAGAAAATATTTCTCATTAGTTGAGTTAGCTATGGTAAAGTATCACTAACTAAGACCAAGGAACATTCATTGCATTACATATCTTTTGGTTTCTCAAAGAGAGAAAACAGCTATTCTTAAACTCCATCCTTTTGGCCACCCAAAAGCAAGCATCTGAAAAAGTCACAAGTGACTTATAATGAGAGAGCCTCCACTGAACAGTCCCTCAAGGAAACAGATAGTTCAGAGCAAATGGGTGAATTTTCAATATAATCTTATGAAGGGTGACATGTTTCTCACAGCCCTCTGTGCAGGCACAGCCATGGCCAAGATGTCCCAAGACTTTGCTGGAGTAAAAAGCCACAGTACGATTACCCATGCAGCTTCTACAGGCAGTTTGAGGAAAATCTCATAGTTGGGTTTTTTAAATTATAATCTCATTAATCATTGGCCTACAGCTGAAATGAAACTCTTTCTACATTTTCTTCTTATGGAATCCCACCATTTTCTTGTAACTCTGTTCCCAGTGCCTAGCCTTGGCTAACGTAGGACGTACTGACTTCTACTTACACATAGAATGGTCAAGCAAGGCCAAGAAATCCAATTGGCCAACATTGCATCAGTAGTCAGTCTGTGGAGCTGAAGGATGCTAGGCCTGCCTGCAAGGCGTGGGCAGCATAAGAATACTGGGAGAAGCCAAAGCAGAAGTCAGTGGCAAAATGAACAAATCATCAAATTTCATGTTAGAAAATGGACTTCTGAGGATATTGCCGTGACCTAAGTCTTCTCACGCCACACAGAAACCACGACTCCCTTCCGTGGGGTTTGATTAAACTAATCCTAGAGAGTTGAGACTATGTTAAGTTGGATTTTTTTTTTTTTTTTTGAAGATTGTATTGTATATATGTGGCTGTTTTACCTTCATGCATATTTGTGCACGATGCAGAGCTGAAGGGGCACAGAAGAGGGTGTGTGATCCCTAGACCTGAGGTTACAGACAGCTGTCAGACATCCTGTAGCTAGGAACAGAACCTGGATCCTCCAGAAGACTAGCCAGTGCTCTGAACTGCTGACTCATATCTCCAGCTCCATCCTGTGGCTTCTTTGTCTTTCTGTTAAATACGAGCATCATATGGGCCATTCCCTACCATCTGATGACCCCAGTCAGCCTGCTCCAGCATCCCTGTTTGCTTCCCACCGGGCCTTCAATTCTTCTCTTTGATTAGAAATGTGACTTCACAGTTTCTCTAAAATATTTTTCACGTCCCTAGTCAAGAAGCTTAACTGGGCAACTCTAATTTTGGTACCTAATATTCACATCCTAACATCTTAAGAGATGTTCCTAAAAAAGGAAAGTGGATAGCAAGTCCCACCTAATCAAGAAGCCGTTTGCACCTGCTGGAAAGAGAAAACCAGTTTTTTTTTTCCCCAGTGGAGTGTCACTGGGTATGTCAACCGCACTTCAAGGCAGACTTCATGCCCCAAAGTAGTTGGCCAACACAAAATGAGCTCCATGGCTTTTCAATGTGGATTTTTTTGGTCCCATTTTGTTTTGTTTTGTTTTGATTTTTTTTTTTTTTTTTTTGTCTTATTGGGTTTTGTGGTTTTCTTTGTTTGCTTGCTTGGTTTGAGGTGTATGTGTGTGTGTGTGTGTGTTTTGTTGTTGTTGTTGTTTTGAGAAAGAGAGAGAGAAAGCATAACATTGGGTGGGGAGAGGGGATCTAGGAGGAGTTGGAGAAAGGGAAAGAATATGTGGTATAACAGACAGAATTTTGCCTAAAAATGGGCGAGCTTAGATGCAGGCAGAGTCGACAGCCGAACTGTGCCAAGACAGGGTAAGCAAATCCTCAATAGTTCCTGCCACGCAAATGTCTGTCAGATATATTGGGCTAGAAGGCTGAAGATGATGCTCCAACGTTATAGAAAGTGTTGGGTGACTGTTCAGGCAGTAAACTCTCTCAGTCATTTTTTTCATTTTGGAAGCTGCTAACATGTACTTCCGGTTCATTCGGGTATTTAAGTTTTATTCTTCTCAAGTCTTTGCTGGGGTTGAAGACCAGATAGTTTAGTCTTACAATTATGCTTAGTTGCTTAGGGGTTAAGATGTTTTTAGATCAAGATAGATGTTTTAAGTTAATAGAGATGAGATATGATAGATACTGATCTTCATTCAGAAATTAAGACCCAACAAGATAGGAAAGATGTTTATTCCAAGGTTGCCAAATACAAATAGCCAAATCGCTATGAATGTAACATTTATATAATTCCTGATTGTCTCGTGGCTCTTCCTGCTGTATTATTTTATTCATGTGTAATATAAATGCATATGTTAGAAACATAATAAAAATATTTTTAAATAAATAAATAATAAAAAATAAAAATAAAAAATATATGGTATGGGAAAATGTTTAAAAGGGGATGTAAAAAAAATGACTTATTCCATGCTTTGTACCCATGAGAGGGTCAATGATCTCTTCTTATCCTTTTAGTAAAAACCATTTGATCGTTTCCCTCCAAGGTATATGAAGCTTTTCCAACCCTTGTCTTAATAAATATCCCCTTTCCCCTTTCCTCCCTGGCTCATCTTGCTCACATACAAAAACACGGACATTCCCAGCTGGTCAAAGCTCAGGATGTAGGATCAGTAAGCACGGAGCCATTCCGAGTGATGGATGCCTTGTGCAGGCTTTACCCGAGCACTATCTAAAAGCCCCTGTCTGCCTATTCTTTTTTCTTTTTGGTTTTTCAAGACAACATTTCTTTGTGTCGACCTGGTTGTTCTGAAACTAGCTATAGAGCAGGCTGGCTTCAAACTCACAGAGATCTACCTGTCTCTGCCTCCTAAATGCTGGGATTAAAGGTGTGAGCCACCACTGCCTGGCTAATGTGCCGATATTTCTACAATCCAACTGCCCCTTCGGGAGCTAAGCTTGGATGAGAAAAGGAAATAGATGTCCAAAGTGCTAAGTGGAGATTCAAAAGGCCACACGCACTACTGGTTAAAGAAGCCATGCCGTCCCTTTCTGGCCTCTTAGCCGAGCGCTTCACATCTGCAAAGTGGAAAAGGCAGGAACCAAACAAGTGTTTGAACAGCTTGTGATGCTGCAGAAGGGCCCTCCTTTCTCCAGGAAGTCTTCCTAAACTTTTCCCAACACACCCCTGGCCCTACTGCCAAAACAGGGCCTATTACCCATGCACACATGTACACATGCATGCACACACATGGGCCATTGATGGCAGCATGAAAACAGAAGAAGCATGGTGAGTTGGAAACGGAGCACAGGATGAGATAGAAGCAGGAATCTCCACGTTCACTTGGCAAGACACAATGGGGTGGCAGGCAGCAAGCCATGTTCCCAAGCTTCCAACATGCCAGTTGTATTGGACATAGTTAAAAGGGAGGAATGGGGTATTGATAGACTCCAGGACTGAAAATAAGATAAAAGGCAGCTATTCCAAATGGGTGGGCAGGAACCAGGCCCCCTTGGCAGGGGTAGAGGCCAGCACAGCTGGACAAGGCCCCAGGGCCACCTACAGTCACTCCTTCGACTACTACCTCTTCTCACAGGGCTTGGCTGTCTTCCGGCATCCTGAGCCCACTAGAAGGACATTCTTATTTAGGAGGTTTGGCAAATCACTGCATCAAAGGAACCAGACATGAAAAGAAAGAAAGGAGAAATCCATTTCCTCAGCATTAAAAAGAATAAAAAGGTATATCCTTTTAATTTAGATAAAGGCTTTTCATGGAGGCTGTGGCTATACCTCAGTGGGTAAAGCACTCACTGTGTAAGCAGACAGACTGGGCTCAGATCCCCAGAAACCAAGTATATGCCAAGCAAGTGTGGCAGCCACCTGTGACCTGAGCACTCAAACAAGGGGTTCCTGGAGCAAGCTGGCTAGCTAGACTAGACAGGATTTGAGAACTATTGGTTCAATGAGAAACTTTGCTGAATAAATAAAATAGAGACAGACGTCCAACATCGATGACAGGCCTACATATACATGCTTACACATGTATATACACATGCAACACACAAATACACACACACCATGTACAAATGCAAAAAAAGGAACACTTTTCAAATCCCCTTCAGCACAAAATCAATCTCCACGTCACCCGTGTTCTGCATGTATCTTGTTGCAGCTATTCTATGCCCCTCTTTCACCTCCACCCCTTCCTGACCCCCATTTGCCACCCCGTCACCCCAAACCAAGCATCCACATCAAACAAATGTGAAGATCCCACAGTGTACACTTATGCCCTCACATAAATCGTGTGTGTATGTGCGCGCGCGCGCGCGCGCGCGTGACCACAAGCCCGTGCGCGCACGCAAGAGAGAGAGAGGTGGGGGGGGGGGGAGAGAGAAAGAAATCTCTATCCTTTATTACTGTATTAAATGTCATCTTATCTATCAGAGGCGTTAGTCATAACGCCCAGCTTGCGGCATACCTGTGTGCTACCCTGTTATGGGTCACTGTAGGTGACCACCTGGTAACACCACCTGAGAGGCAGTAGACTCATGTAACTAATGAGGAAGCCAGACATGTTTGTTCTCACAAACTGTAGACGAGAACAGAACCCCTTTCCTGGCCCCCTGAAATGGGCTGAGTCTGTATGCAACTGGCTCCACAATTTTGGATTGCCCCCCTCTCTCTCTCTCTCTCTCTCTCTCTCTCTCTCTCCGCCCTCGCTCCTCTCCTCTCTCTCCTCTCCCCTCTCCTCGCTCCTCATCTCTGCGGAATCTCTCTCTCTCTCTGAAGTCTTTTATTTTGGAGGGACAAACGCCAGGAGATAAGCTTCTGAAACAAGTCAGGTCCTTTCTGGGGGTGCTGTTCCCAGCAGCCTGGAGTGCTCTCCCGCAAGCAGATCAGTGTCAGTCCCTGGAAGGAAGTGTGACAGTGAAGGAATTCAGGCATGCTCACTGCCCCCCAGGGAAGGGGAGTGAAAAAGTACCGGTCAGGAATAACTTACTAGTCCTTGGTAACTGCCCGCTACATCAACGCTATACACACCAGCGGCCCTTCCAGCACTGTGCGTCACAGAACTCAAATTCTAGAATGGAAGGTTAACCACAGCTCTTGTCTTCAGGGATGAGGGCCAGTCCCTATAATGCTAATATATCCTAGGAATTAAGTAAGAAGGACCCATGGTCCTTTTAGCCACCATGAATGCACTCCTCCAGTTGGCTTAGCCCTGGGACTAGAGTCTGTTGGAATGTGATTCCTCTTCCAGGCCTTGTGGAGTGAGGTTGATGTGTTTAAAACCCTGGGGATATGGTGTTAACTCTGACCTTTGCAGAAATATAAGCCACTTGAGACACTTTGGTGTCTGTGTCTGGAGCACCCATCGTTCTGTCGATGAAAACCTCGGGACACCAGAGCCACGCAAGGTCTGTCAAGATTCTGCATATCACTGAAGAGATCAAATGGAGGACTGCAGAGAACCATGGCTGATAGCGGATTACATGATCACCTACTGTGTCTTTAGCCTCCCATCAAGACCTTTGGCTGGGGAGTTCTGAAGGTGCCAAAGAAGCAAAATGAGTCTCTACTCTTCTTTCTCTCGTCCTCCAGCTTTCAGATTGAGAAACAAAACACTGGCCCAAAGTCAGTAAGCAAGAACAAGAATGAAGCAAAAGGTCTGCTGTCCTCCTCACAGAGCTCCTCACAGTGCCCTGACTAATTAAGAGCTAGTCTTTCTCTTGTAAACACAATTTTTCATTGCAGGTGCCCTTGGAAGGCCAGAAGTTCAAAACACATCTCCACACGGGTTGCAATTCCACAAGACAAAGCCATAGGCAAATCTGCCAGTGCAAGCAGCAAAGAACAGGGTCTCCAATAACAGATATGTACATAAGGAAATGGTGGGAGGTTGTTCTGCCTTTAGAGAGAAAGAACTCCTAAAGCTGGCCATAGTGACACACACCTACAACCCCAGCACTGGGAAAGTGCAGTCAGGAGGATCAAAATTCATCTTTGACTACATAGAGAGTCAGAGGTCAGTCAGGGCTATCTGGGATGCTGTGGAGAGGGGGAGGGAGGGAGGAAAGGAAGGACAGGGACAGAGAGAGACAGAGAGACAGAGAGACAAAGAGAGAGAGACAGAGAGAGAGAGAGAGAGAGAGAGAGAGAGAGAGAGAAGATAGATAGATAGATAGATAGATAGATAGATAGATAGATAGATAGATAAAAATGGAGAAGGAAATCCTACCATCTTTCAGTAGGAAGATGAACCTAGAGGATATCGTGTTTAGTAAAATAAGCTAATTCCAGAAGGACAAACATCCCATGAATCTATTTATACTATGAATATATAGCATATATACATATCTATCTATAGGTATATACATCTCTACATGCTACTAAAACAGTTGGATTTCTAGAAACAAAGAGCAGCAGTTGCCAAGCACAATAGGAGAGCAAATGGTAGCAGGGTGTGGTGGCACATGCCTATAATCCCAGCACTCAGGAAGGAAGAGGCAGGTGAGTTCGAGGCCAGCGTGGTCTACAACGTGAGTCCAGGACAGCCAAGGCTACACAGAGAAACCCTGTATCAAAAAAGAAGAAGAAGAAAATGGAGAACTGTTGCCCCGTGAGCAACAACCAGGGCAGAGATTTGCTCTTCAGCACTGTGCTTACAGTCAAAATACTGAGTTCTGTTAGAATCTTCTGCAAGTATCCTTCTTGCCCTGTCTCAAAAAAACTGAAAAGAGAGAAACAGAGAGACACAGAGACAAAAACAGAGAGAGACAGAGAGAGAAATCATGCAGTTATGACTTTATAGGTAATGAGTTGGAGGCATAGCTTAGCTGGAAGAATGCGTGGCTAACATACATACAGCCTGGGGCTCCATCCCCAACACCAAATACACTGGGTATGGTGGTATATGCCTGTAATCCCAGCACATGGAAGACAGTAGGAGGAAGGTCAGAAGTCCTAACTACATCATGAATTCAATGCCATCCTGGCATACATGAGACCTTTTATGCCCCCACCCAAACCCACCCCAAAAATAAACAAAACCAGAAGAATTAAAGACAGCTTCTCTAAAAATAGTCAAGAAAAGTCCTTTAATCCTCAGGACTATGAAAGAAAAGGTGGGTCCCTTTAGGTACCAAACTCTCTAGAACAGCCAGGCTAGAAAGTCGAAGGATGTGTAAACAATTGCCACTGAGCCTTCTCAGCATTCTCTCTAGAGGAGAGAGAAACCTCAGAGAGGCTGGAATGCTAGGCGTCTCAAGTCACAGAAGACAATGGTGCACACAGTTTCTCTTCTCTTCCTCCTTAGCAGCTCAAGGACAGGCATGTGTGGCCTGAGCATGGCCAACCAGAAGCTTCCACACAGCATTTTGGTCTGAGGCAACAGAGCTAAGAATCAGAGAGAGAGAGAGAGAGAGAGAGAGAGAGAGATTACTGGGAGGTGGGTCTAACATTTAAGGAACCAGTGGCAAGCCAGCCACTCTGCAAAGCCGAGCATGAAGTGAAGGAAGGGGCTTTCAGCTAAGCTCCTCAAGCTTTTGTATACAAGTTTGGGTGAGAGGTGGAGGTGCTCCACATGCCTAGGTTGCTAAGAGAGCTGGGTGAGGCGGCTTCTAAGGAAAGAGAGCAGGAAAGGGCCAGGCAAGCTGTGTGTGGTTTCCCTGCAAGAAAAGGCTTGAGGTCAAACTAGGGAAGAAATGAGAAGTAAAGGGTTGGATTGCCCTGGGGATCGGCACAAAACCCCCCAGAGCTGCTGGTCTTGCTGTTCTCACTCTACCGACAGAACAAACCAAGGCCGGATGTGGTAAAGAACTCATCCGAGGACCTGCCAAAGACAGGTACTCTTCACAAATCCAGCTCTGTTCCAATGCTGAGCCTGACTCCTTCCCCACCCCAACATGGTAAACTTCTGACTATAGAGCAGTCTCCTAAGGTCCTCCCAACCTCAACAAATCCCTGAAACTATATGTAAAGCTTTCCCTGCTAACAGGTGGGGGAGACATAAGAAACATAGCCATAGAATCAGACAAAGCGCAGTTGGCAGGTCCTGAAGGTACACCTCTCACCTAGTCTAACTTGCCAGTTATGAATCCTGAGGCAGGAAAAGAACTCACACTTAAGAGTCCCAGGTCTAGGCGGCAGGACTCAGTTGACTCTTGTTGGGTAGTGCTCTTGGGACTCCACAAACAGTACCACATTTAGACAGTGTCACTATGGATGGGCTAAGAGCTGTGGCCTTAATAGACAGCCAGATATGATCTGGCCCCAGATGTTGGTCTCTTTTAAGCACATCAACAGCTTTCAGAAAGGACACCATGTCTCAACTAAGCCTAACACAACCTCTCTAAGACTTGCTGGCCTGTTTATTTATTCTGCGCATCTGTTTGGCTGCAGAAACATGGCAGGACCTGGAAGAACAAGAATCCTAAGCCTGCAAACCTTCCCATCAGCTGGACAGATGGGCCAGAAAGCAGGGCTCACAGGAGGAGGGAAGTTAAACAAGACCCAGATAGCAGCTGACCCAGGCCATTGGGCTCCACGTGCCGGAGGTTGAGCAACAGTGCAGACGGCTCCTCCACCCCCCTCTCACAATGCCTGTGCTGACCCTGCTGGCAAGGAGCTGATGGCTGGGGTGGTATCGCTGCTGGGAAATAGACTGGATCCAACCCCCCCTCCTCCCTCTCCCTGGTGTACTCCCTCCCTCCCTCCCGGAGCTGGCTACATCTGCACTGCTGTCATCATGAGGAGAGACTGGAGCCTGGATCACAGTCAGCTGATAGGAGCCTTGCACATGTTTAGGGCCTCGACCCTGCCTTCCTTTGGTGTAGGATGAGAGAGCTTGGGCCGCACTGACCTGCTCTTGGCTGGCCAGAAATGAGGTGCCTTGTTTCTTTCACACTCTTGCCCTGGACAGTTCTGAATCCTCCTTCAGAACACCTGCACCCCAGCACACCCACACACAGATTCTTTCCAACCTGGGGAGCTCTCGTCTTTGGAACTCCTCTGTGGAGACTCTCTTGGGCCCCAGGAGAGGAGTTCAATGGCCTTATCGCTAATCCCCTTTTGTGCCTTGGTTGCACTTCTATTGATAGATTTACTAAGACTCCGAAAGAAGACTAAGTGCCAGTCATACCACTTGCTAGCAGGAATTCTTACCAGCAGTATCTGATGTGGTGGAGTGAAAGGACAGTGGCAAAGTGCTTCAAGTTCACCCACAGTTCAAGGTGATCACAAGCAGAGTCCTGCACTACAAACGAGGTCTCATTCAAAGGCAAACAGCATGTGCACTGGTGATCCTAAAAGACTGCAATGAAGCACAAGCTTCCCCATTGTCTAGTGACATTGTAGCCACTGTGACATCATATGGAAACTAATTACTCACATGTCTGTGGTGCTGTTGGTATAAACAACCCTACTGCACTGTTAGTGTGGAAGGTCACGGAGAATATAACTCGATCAGTCCACAGTACTTGCAATGATAAACAACTATGTTTTTTGGCTTGTGTATAACTATGGTGTGCTTTCAATTGTTGCTTTAGGGTGTGCTCCATTTTATAAAAAACTGTTTTAAGTTTACTACAAAACAGAGTGTGGCATGACATCAGCAGCCTCCTATGTCTTGGGTTTATTGTGTCTTTTGATAGCATTGAGGCCTCATGGAGTTTAATCCATATCACTTAGGCGTTTGTGATGCTCAGATCACAGCATAATTGCTTAACAATGTACTTCTCAGAACTTCTCAGAATAGATCCCGGTTATTAAGCAATGCACGACTTGGTGCATGTAGGGGGATAGTCATTTTTATAGCTAGGAGATGGATCCATAGGTAGATCTAGAATCTATCTTTGTGGAAATCCCAGTAACAGTATACACACACACACACACACACACACACACACACACACACACACACACACACCTCTCTAAGCGTAGCATATCAACAGTGCATGCATGTTTTCTATTGGCGTTCTCCAGCATGAGTTATTACATCACCATCTGTTTATTTATCTACATTCTCCATTGGGCTGTGACTCTATTCTATGTATCCCTTAAGTCAAGGCCTAGGACTCAGTGAGTACTCAAAACTAAAACAAATACCAAACTGCTATGTTGCCCAACCCAGCCTGTATACTATCAACTGAGGCAAAGAAGCCCAACTCACCACCCACTCCTCTGCAGTCTTTTGAATTTCCCAGAAGAATCTCAAATGGAACGTTCCAAGAGAGGCCTGGCTTTAATTTTAAGAGATAAAGAGAGCCAAATGCAGGGGAAATGCTTTCTCCTGGCTTTCAAATCCTTTTCTCCTTATTCCCCAAAGGCTAAAGCATCCTCCTCCCTCTCCAGTCCCTCCCACTCTACACTGCTGCTGTCCTGGGCCCCACCCCAGGCAGCCCTTTTTCCCACGCAACTTATGACACCGCTGTCCACTCCCAGAGACACAGAGGAAATCAGCCATCTCAGAGAGCAGGCAGACTGGTGCCATTCCCACAGCCATCAGACAGTCCCTTCAACACCAGCCATGCTGGAAGCGACCCAAGAGCCTCCAACGCCCAGTGACTCCAAACCAGAGCCTCCTGGGGGCTTCAAGGCCAGCAGGACCACACACAGGATGTGCACACCCTCCCCGTGGCCTTCTCTCCACCCAGACCCCACACAGACACCCACACAGCCATACCTCACACACCATGCTGCTATACACAGCAGCCCCTCTCTGGGTATCTGCTCCCTTCACCCCGAGGCAAAGATTGTTAAATGCACAGCATATTTAACAATCTCAGAGTCCTCGGCACCTTCTTTCTGATTCGTGGCATGGTCAAACATTTTGATTTCAACAGAATAGAGATGCAGGAACCTAAAGGAAGAATATCACCTCCGGGCTATGTAATCTCAGGAAAAAAAAAAAAAAAATGGAGGGAAACTCAGACCCAAGCTAAATGTAAGCTTCCATCCATTCAAGGTCCTTTCCAATTGTGAGACATCAGTGCCAGGCATGAAGCTTACTCTTACAATACCAGCACTCAGGATCTGGGGCCTAAAGGCAGGAGGATGCTGAGTTTGGTCCCAGCCTGGGTATATAGAGATTTAGGCCAGCCTAGGATACAGAGTGAGACCATGGGTGGGAGTGAGGTATGGATAGGGGCAGAGGTTAGAGTTCCTCCTTTAGGTCAAGGCAAGAAGAAGGTCTAGAATCCCAGACCGGACCACATACCTAGTGGAGATGCCACGGGCCTCCCCGCCTCCTTCCTGGCTTTCTTTTCTATGGTATAGAGACTTTTAGGGAGCATTAGCTGGGTGGAAGACTGTCGCAGCTCAATCCCAACACTCTTACAGCTTGCATAGCTCCACATCCATCAACAGGGATGGTGTTTTGGCCCCATCTTATTCCTTCCCTCTGCCTCTCTCTACATGATCACAGACACCATGCACATGTTCACAAATGTGGTCCCTGCTGGGCCACTTGGTTGTTCTTGGGCACAAGAGAGCCACTTGTTGTAAAAGGAACTTTTATTCTCCTATTGTCTTTGAGGCTTACTGCCTCCTTCTGCTGACCTAGGCCTAGTCCTGGAAGCTTCTAGCCTCCATACAATCTAACCTAGACCTAGAATGTTTTCATCCTCTGAGATTTACTGCTTAATAAGCTCACCCTTTCTGGTTCTTTCTGAGCTCTGGGCTGGCTGGTTCAACTCAGCTGTTGTGGCTCAAACTCCTCTCCTAGCTGGCTTACTTAATCTGGCTTCGTTTTTGGCCCAGACTTGCTCTGCTTGGCCTCAAACTAACTCAGCAATCTTCTTAATCTTCTGGCTTTTAATTCACTGGTTCATTCGGTCTTCACCTGAGTTCTTTCTCTACAACTTGTCCCTCTATTACTGTCCTAGTAAAACTGCCTCCTCTCTCCTCATTCTCTTTGTCATTCTTAAGTAGTTTCCCTTTCCTCTCTCTTCTCATGAGAATTGGGCGAATCCTATTCTGTCAAATCTCTCTCTGATTCATCACTTTTTCTACCACTCAATTAAACATCACTTTCAAACATGAGTGCTTCCTTCTACAAACTAACTTTACCTTTATTTGGGGGAGGGGGAATTAAAGGCATGTGCCACCATGCCTGGACCTAAGCTTTTCTTTATGTGAAACTTGCTCTGTACCAAGTTGGCCTTGAACTCAGATCTGCTTGCCTCTGTCTCCTGGATTAAAAGTGTGTTTATATTCCAGTCGGATCACATAGCCCTAGAAGGTCTTTGGATGTGATCTCGTTCCAGAGCAGCCATGTTCTAAATTAGATTTTCTCTATGACTTGTGGATACCAAGCAAAAATCAATGGCAAAGAATGCCGTTGGACCACCAGTCTTTTATCTAAAGCCAACATTTTGCCCAACAAGGGCATTTATACTTTTAGTCTCAAGCTCCCAAAGGCTGAAATGAAGTTGCTGTTGCTTTCTCAGCCCCTGGGGTCTCCTTTCCTTTGGGTTTCTGCAAAGCCATGACTCCATGCTGGGAAATATGAATAGAGAACTGGACATGTTGCAACCTGTTTAATCTACTAAAAGTCTATAGCCCCTCCTTTGAGACCTACTCTATTTCTTAGCATAACTGTAGTTCTTCTGTTAACACCTGCTATCGCTTTTAGCATCTCAGAAGCCATTTTGCCTCCAAGGCTCCATTTTGATCATAAGGTGAAAATAAGCTCAAGTTCTCAGGCTCTACCTGCCTGAGACCAGGATACGATTCAATAGTTCAATACTTGCTGCTTAGAATAAAATAATAGGTGATAAATGCATGTTCTGTTTGAATTAAAGATAAATATATGTTCTATTAGAGTTAAGACTGCAACACTCTGCCATGTTCCCTTCTCCCAGAATGGTGGGGAACTGAAAAGTCCCCAAGTCTATACCCTAGCCAAACAGCTTAAAATTCTTTATCTGGCTATATAGATACCATATGCTTGGAACAAAATTGCTTATATTTAGCTAGTCGAAATGATGGAATGCTGCCCCCTCTCACTTTCTATCCCTGGTTACCTGGTTGTTATTGGGCTATAGGGTTTTTGTTTTGTGTGTGTGTGTGTGTACACACACACACACACACACACACACACACACACACACACACACACACACACACACACACACACACACACATATATCCTGCCTTAGAAACAACCAATGTCATAGTCTGGCTCCCAAACCAAGATTATGGCCTGACTGGTCAGTTTTTGCTCAGCATTCAATAAACTTCCATCAATCTGAGTCTGGTGTTCGAGTGCTCAGTGAGCCCATAATAGACAGATGCAGTCTTGAGGATTCTGCAGGAAAATAGATGAGTGTGTTCTAAACTCAGTTCTTCACAAATGTGTCTACTAGGAAGGGGGCTGTGTCCGACATTTTGTATAATTTCATCAGATACCACTGCATGTAGGACCCATGCACTCACTGGGTACCAAGAAGGAACAGAGACTTCCCTTTATTAAGATCCAATCATCTCCTGGAGAGAGAAGAGCACATCTGTTCTCACAGGTGTATATTAACTGTAAAGATAATGAAGCAAGAACTCAAAAACCCTCATGGGCATATGGGACTCTAGTAGGAACAGGTATGGACAGAAAGAAGGTCAGGGGACCAATTAGCCTAGACAAAAACAGATCTAGGAATGAGCAGATGCCTAGGGAATGCTAAGAGCCACAGAGCTACACCTGGCCATGGCCCAAATCACACACCAGAAATCCAAGAGCTGTCAGTAAGTGGCATCTTGGGGCCAAGACCCTCTTGACCTTGCACTGGTTAGATAATGTCTCCATATCTACAATCAGTTGAATGGTGGACAGTGCCGTCTGTTAATATTCCATTCCCAGTGCTGTCCTCTGCCCAACTAAGGCCCTCACTTCCTCCTCAATAATCTTCATCTCTTATTTGTACCCAACCTTTATGGCTTTTATGTAATTAAAGGAATCTTTCTTATACTAGATCTGGAAAGCTCCCAAGGAGAGACTCATCTTGATTGTTTCCCCACAGCATACAAAACCTTTAGCAAACAATGACTGCTTCATACATGGCACCCTAGGTGACATAGGCGGGGTGTTGGGAGCAACAGAAAAGTCACTTGAGTCCTGATTCCTGGACTCTTAGTTTCCCCACCCTCCTCATCTACCTCCAACTACTAGTTCAAGGTGGAGCTGAAGGCCATGTGACTAGATGAAATTTGACATTCAGAGTGGAAGGCTCTGGAGACTGCAAGGAGACACTGATAATAGCAGGCAGTGAGCACTAGCACTGGTCTGAACCAGGGCATCTGATCCTACTGGTTATGCAGCTCAGGACAACAGCTTTTCAAGGTTAGCTATGGGAGCTTTACTTTTTAAAGAAAAATCAGCTAATTTTGGTTACAGATAGAGTTCTTTCAGAGAACTTTTTGGAGCCCCTGGGGTTTTGTTTTGTTTTGTTTTGCTTTGTTTTGTTTTGTTTTGTTTTTCTTTCTCTCCTCTTTGGCTGAAGATTTTATAAGCAAACGAAAAACAGGTAGGAGAGAAAATGCTATCAACCTAGATATTCACAAATTCACTGTGGCCTTACTGGTACTGTTTCCCTGAGTACATCCCAGTTGGAGGAAGCAGATGTAAGCAATGGTCATGGGTCTACCACATCTGGAAAGATGGCCTCATGTCCTTACAAGAGGTACAGAGGTGTCTGGTGGCTCCCAGCACGTCCTCACCATCCTCATCCTCACCTATCTCTTCTGAATATGGACCATTCCTTCCACTGGGGGCTCCAGCCATCCTCACAGGTCTGGCCTCTTGTTTACATCCCCACCCGCTCCCATTTCCCCAAGCTGCTTCACTGATTTGCCTCATCCCGTTGACTACGCCCCCAACTCTGGCCATCCTGTTCACGATTTCATTGCTAAAGGATCTCTCATCCCATAGGTCATAGCGGGTCTGCTTCTCTCATTAACCTTGATGGCATGTGCAATGAGCCACCTGTTTAAACAACAGTATGGGTGTAGGTGACTTGTACACAAAAGCATGGCACACTCCCTTACTCCCACTCCACCCTGGGAACTCTAAGGAGGCCTGGGGCCGCTCAGGAGACGCACATCTGTGTGTAGAAGGAATGGAATCCAGATTCTTAAAAGCAAATCCCAACTCCATGTAGAGTCTCTGCTTTGTTCTTTCTCACTCTGCGACTTCCAGCTGTATCCCCCAAGAAAACACACAGAACTGCAGCGCCGTCCTCTCCCACTGTGCAGCTAGCTTTCTTCCAGCCACAAACTCTCCCACCAGACCTCAACACGCAAGGGTGAATGCGGAGAAACACCAGAGAAGCACAGGATGGCAGAGGCCGCTGCTACAAGGAGAATGTGTCCTTAAGCGGCCCTCCCCAACCACCTGGCCAACAAGCTTCCAAGAGTGCATTTCAAAACAGAGTGTCACTTTTCAAGATGGCCATCTCTCTCAGGGACAACCTTCTGTGTGCTCTCCTGGTGTCAGCAATCTGACTCACTGTCCCTGGCCAAGCCTGTGCCCGCCCTACTCCTTCAGCTCTGCTGAAAGATTAGTAGCTGGCTCAGATTCTTCTTCTCTTCTTCCCTCCCACAAGCGCTGATGCTTCAAACCCCTGCATCACCCTGTCTGCCCCAGCCAGAGCTGCACCCTTCACTTTGATAAGCATGTTTTAAGCAAAGGCCAGCTTTTCTTATCCACGCTCAAACTGAGCACTCGTGCAGCACACAGACTCACTTTGTCAAGCCCTTGTGCCAGCTCAGGAGTTTAGCCCTGCCTGGTCTCTGAAGCAATAGCTTCCAACCAGGCTCTTGGCTGCAGGGAGCCATTTGGAGAGGTGGTACTTCCATTCATTCTGAGGATTAGGTAGGTGGTGGGAGGGGGAAGTGGGGAGAAGGTACCCAATAGCTAAGTGTGCCCAAAAGAGAGCTAGGTGCCAGTACTGAAGTCCCTCAACCGCTCCAGAAAGCAGCCCGTGTATCAGATGCTTCACTGTGTACAATATGGACTCATTCGTGGGGCTCCCTGAGCAAGTACACTCATCCATGGAAATCCAGACAGGACAACAGGCACTCTTGGGCCAGATTCTACTGCTGGTTTCCTAGGCTGATCTAGGGCTGATTTGTACTTAATAAGGGTAATAATTTACCCTCTGGCACTGTCTGGGTCTTGAACGATCTGTACTCCAGAACAGCTTGGAATTTGGTGCTCTGAATCATGTAAGCTCTGCTGAGAAACACTCTCCAAGGCTTTTTACCCAAATCTACCTGTCCTCTGTCAACACCTGAGGTCAATCAGTTCTGTACTTCAGCTGGAGGAATCTCGAATCTCCCCAAAAAGATGCCAGTCTCAGGCTGTTCAAGACCCTGCTTCCTAAAGGGTAGCGCCCAGACCACTAGCATCACCAGCACCTGGGAGCTTGTTCCAAAGGCAGATGGTGCCCTCTCTCCTGGACCAGTCTAATCAGGAACTCTAAAGATGGGGCTCAGCAATGCGTTCATGCATCCTTAGGTTTAAGAAACTCTGGTCTAGATTTATCCTAGACTTTCCTTCCTTCCTTCCATTAGAAACAGAATAGGAGGGCAGGTACAGGTGGCAGGAGGGACAGGCTGGTCCCAGGGACCATGCCACACTGTAAGGCAATCGCTAGAGGTTAAAAAGGGGGGTGGGGTGCTATTTGCAGGTGGTTAAGATGGAAGAGAGCCAGGACTTCCCCATATATCTGTCCCTCCTGGAACACGGTCTATGCTCAGGAAGAATCTAACCACAAGACCTGCAAATATCACAGCTTGACCTACCACAGAGCAGGCATTCCTAAGAGTGGAGCCCTTCTAGCAGAGTTAACGGGCAGCCATAAATTGTCAGCTGGAGCCATGTGGAGGCTGCAGGAGAGATGAGGCCACTTGGCCTGGGCCCCGGCATGAGAATTAGGTGTGTGCTCTTGTGAGCCAGCACACAGGCACCAGCCCAGGTCAGGAAGGGTGCTCAAGGCTCCTCCTTGGGCCTGCTCATGCCTTGGGCTCCAGCCAATTATTACCAGCAGAGATGTCCTGAGCTAGGAGCAAGGGGAACCAGGCCTGACTTTATCCAGCCACTTTACAAAAAGTCTGGAAAAGGGCACTGTACCTATTCGGTCCTACCCCCTGCCCTCCTATCCTCTCACAGTTCAAAATTCATCCTGACTAGAGCACTGTGCTTATTACAAAAAGCAAACAAGGAGGGAAGCCCAGATAGAAAATAAAGTTGATGGTACCAGGCACTTCAGGGGATCCAGCAGCTTGGGGAAGAGCCTTCTGCGGCACCATGCCCTCCACTCACAGTGCAACCTCTTTTCCAGTTCTCTCTGGGTGTGGACACCAGATGCCTTACCATTCTCTGTGGTGATGCTCTGCCAGGGTCTCTATCCTGGCTTCTGGCCACTGAGTCCTGCTGCAGGTTTCAAACTGTGTCACCAAAGCAACTCATTGGCGCCTCCCTTCCTGCTCCCAGGAACGTCAGCCATGCCCACGTGTTTCCACGGCAGATGTCCATTTGAATCCAAGTCTTGACCTCTAAGAAAGCCCCACTAAAGACCAATGCATTCATTAGAGGCCATCTCTTCAAAGCTTTTTATTTTAAAAAAAGAAATTCCAAAAAAAGGCAAGATGGGGGTAACCAAACCTATCCTGTCATCAGGAAGGCAACAAGGAAAAAAATGAGCCAGGGTTTGGCAGTGAGGGGGATTATAACTAAAATGTTTAAAATAATCAAGTGTTGATCCTATTAAATATCTAAACACACACACAAGAATTAAAATTTCAGCATAACCTGTATAATAAAAATCTATACCATAGTGCAAGCCCTACCACCTCCACCCACTAGGAGTTCTTTCTTTTTATTTTAAGGTTTATGTTTTTATTATTTACATAGTATTCTGCCTACATGTGTGCCTGCATGCTAGAAGAGGGCACAAGATCTCATTAGAGATGACTGAGAGCCACCATGTGATTGCTGGGAATTGAACTCAGAACCTTTGGAAGGGCAGACAGTGCTCTTAACCTCTGAGCCATCTCTCCAGCCCCCAGGGTTTCTTTCTAAACCCATTCTAGAGGATTTAGAAAACCTAAAGTGGGGGCAATGGAGATGGTTCACTGAGTAAAGGTGCAAACCTCACAATGGGAGTTCCATCCCCAAATCCAAGGAGAAGCCAAACACTCTCCCAACACCCATAAATGAGGAGAGAGTGGAAGCAAAAGCCAGCCAAGCAACCAGAAGCTCATCTGCCTGCTAGTCTCAGTACACAGAGTTGGTGGCAGCAAAAAACAAAAAACAAACAAACCAAAAATAAACAAGCAAGGTTCTGACTCAATAAGGTGAAAGATCAGAATCTACTCACTCATCCACAGGCCTGCACTTAAAAATCACACACACATACACACGCACGCACGCACGCACACACGCACACACTCATGCACTCATGCAGGCACATGTACATGCACACATGCACACACATAATAAATAAATACACTCTAAAAAATTTTACTGGCATTCTTAATACTGGGAGATAGAGACAGGGTGTATAATTCATTCATGAAAAAGCAAAGATAGGCATGGCCCTGGGGAGTTAGGTGGATGGAAAGTAGACAAAAGTGCATAGAGTCCTGGGTATTAAGCTATTATGGCAGAAGAAAGCATCAGGACTGTGCTTTCTTGCCAGTGAGGTTCACCTAAGGTTGAAGGACACAAAAGGACAGAAGAGATACAGGACTACTGGGACCTGCAGCTAAAAGTAACCACCCATTTATGGTCATGAGAATATGGACACAGGAAAAGAATCATGAAAAACATTGCCTTATAGCGTGCACCATGTCCAATAGCACTGCACCATACCAGCCACGGGCTGCCCATCATTCATGATGCTCAAGCCAAAACAATGTGCCAAGTAAACAGTGTGATTTATAAGCATAACATTTTCCAGTTCCATTCACCACCTTGTGGTACTGATTTGCCTCTGGCTGTTTGTAGTTTTGATTTTTCACTGACTAGATTTGCTCTCTGAAAAACATAACCAGAAGAATGCAATGTCTAAAACAAAAAGTAATATCATGCAGGTGTCCTTTATTGCTGCTCTTGTCAATTGAAAATACAGCCACTGGTTGAAGGGATCCACAGAAAGGAGGTTAGGGGGACTCTGTGAAAATATCACTGTCGACAGAGATGAGTCCTCTGTGCACACAAAGCATGCAGCCACGTAGGTCCCATCACTGCTCCAAGCTCTCCTCACCTCACCCTCTTCCCCTGATGGCCCTGGAGCATCCATTCAAAGGCTCACCTACCAAGATAAAGGGAGATTGACATTAAGTCTGGTTCAGAATTTTGATGACCATCTGTCTCTGGACACTGCAGTTTTCAGATGAAGACACTGGAAGATTTAACACATTGACAGCATATGCCATATGGGGTTTCCTTCAAGGCAGCAATATGACACCCACGGGATAGCATAAAGTGAGAGTGAGACACACAAAAACATTAAGCTGCATTTTGATCATGCCATGTACTCACAAATGTCTAACGTAAAGGCTCTGATGGAAAATGTTAGGTGACTAGCCTAAGCAATGTCCAGATGGCTGCTATGTCATTCCTGGGTGTGTCAGAGCAGATGTTTCTGGAAGAGATTAGAAACTGAGTCAGTAGACTGAGTGAGGTGGATAAACTCTCACCCGTGTGAGTGGGCATCACCCAACCCATCAGAAGCTAAGGAAGAACAAATTGATCCTCTTTTCTTTCACTGGAACAACTATGCAAATTTCACCCCCTCAAATATCACACACATGCACGCGCACACGCTTGTACACATCACCCCTCCCAGTTCTCAAGCCTTCAGACTTGGACTGAATTACCCTGCCAGCTTTCCAGTTCTCTGGCTCAAACATGACAGATTATAGGACTTCTTGGCCTCTGTAATTGCATGAGCCAGTTCTTACAATGAATCCCAGTGTATATCAATGCTCTATCGTCCTAGAGAGCCCCTGCCCCCACTGAGTGTGCTACCACTGCACCCCACCCCTACTCCCCGCTAACACAGAGAACCAGCACTAGTCTTTCCTTGCCTAACATAATCCTCAGGACAGAAACCCTGAGCCACATGTTTTTATCCTCACTTCACAGCTAGGAAGCTGGGGGAAAAAAAAAAAAAAGTCAGAGAACCTTCCACAATGAAAGAGCTGAGACTGAACCAACATGCCTTGGATACCAGAGCCTTTGCTTTCATCATCTCAAATCTAGTGTAATCTGTCATAGATGATTCTAACATTCTCGGGCCAGAAAGTACTCACATGCTCGTTTACATGTCATTAACTTTCAAGGGAATTGGTCAGTTCAGTCTCCTGCCTGTGTCCTTATAGCATAAGAAGAAGAAATGGCTCCTCAAATTCCCTACAACCTAAGTCACCTCCTCAGAAGGGACAAGCCCCTCACAGACAACAATTCCAAAGTGGAATCTCATCTCGGACCAGGACAAAGATACAAAGTCCGACACATGTTCCTTTCCCCCTTCGCCACATACTTTAGAGTCATAACTGTGCTTAAGGAGAATGTCAGATTGGTGGAGCTGGGCAGGGTCCAAGACAAATGTTTGCTGTTTGTTTTTAAACCAGGCCTCCTGAGCTAAAGACTCCACATACGGAAACTGCCTTTCTTAGGCATTCTTGGGCACAGTCACAGAGTTCCTTGGATGGAGGATGATTTTCTTCATCTGTTGTTTAAAGGCCCAGGCATAAGGCTAAGGAGGGAGCTCTTCCTTAGCACACACAGAACACTGGATTGGATCCCCAGCTCCACATAAAACCACATACAGAAGCACAAGCCTATGGCCTTAGCACTCTGGAATCAGAGACAGGATGATGACAAACTCAAACTCACCTTCAGCTATATAGTGAGTCAAGGATGCCTCGGGCTATGTAAGACCCTGTCTCAGAAAAAGAAATCAAAGCTCTGGGTTCAAAGTCAGGAATGAGGACTTAGGAGCAGGAAGACTCAAGAGCACAAAACTCAGTCTACTTTGAATAAACTGACCCAAAATTTTAATCAACCCCAGGTCCTGCAAAAAGTATGAGTTGAACAGATCCTTTCTAAGGGAAGTGACTCATTTAGGTTTAAGGACTAGAAGCAAAGGAGTGGTGGCCCTGAAATCCTGGGCCCAGCTCTCTGCAATTAGGCCCTAAGTGTCTTTCTATTTCAGTGCGAGCCATAAGGTGCTAGTGGCCACAGCAAGTAAGAGTCTGGTCAAAGCCCTATAGTATATCAGCTGTCTGTCCTGTCTCCCAGAGAGAAAAACACTGTGGTCACTAGTCCTTGTCAGGACCCGACTGGCCCAGGAGGGTACTTGGAGGCAGTTTATAGAGAACCAGAGTTGGTCTCAGGGTCTCAGAGCCCAGCCTTGCTGTTACCTCCTGAGGCCCAGTTCCAGATCTGTGGACTCAGATAAAAGCTGTGTCTACCTAAAGGGTGATTATGGGAGCTGCAGGAGAGAGCCTTGGTAAAGAAGCTTACAGCATTTAGGGCTATTGAATCTTAACCGTAAATGTTAAATGCATGTACACTTAAAGTACAGCGATTAAACTTGGGGCTGCAGAAATGGCCCAGTGGCTAAGAGCACTTGTTCTCACAGGGAACCTGGGTTTGGTTCCAAACACCCACATGGTTATTCATAATTATCTGTAACACCGCTCCCAGGGAATCTGGTACAGGGCACACATGTGGTGTGCAAAATGCATGCAGGCAAACAATTACACACTTAAAATAAAATGTTTTTAATTAAATTTACACTTTATAAAAGCTGCCTTTCTCCAGGGTCTGAGGCACCAATTCAAATCATCATGATCATTATTGTAAGGAGGGCCAGGAGGGATGCTGACAGGCTGTAGAGGTTGGGTCCACCAGTAACGTGCTTGCCTTGCATGTGTGGAGATCTTAATTTGCATCCCCAGTACTTTCATAAGGGCTGGGCTGGGAAGCACACAGCTGTCAGTTCAGTGCACAGAGGACAGAGGCAGGCAGACCCCAGAGTTCTCTAACCGGCTAGCCTATCAGAATCAGTGACCCTCGCATTCAGAGACCCTGTCTTGAAAAAAGAAATGATGGCAAATAGGTTAGGAAGAAAGACACCAAATGTCAACCTCTGGGCTTTATACACAAAAGCACACATATGTGGCACGTGAACACACACTTGAACAAATATATATGCACATAACCATGTATATACACATTCAAAAAAGAATGCTGAGTTTGTACCACACAGAAACTACATAGATATACTGTCCCTATTTCTTCCATTCAATTTAGTAAACATCATAGATGTGATGGTTGATTTTAATGTCACCTGAAGAGTTGTCTTAATAGATTTGGGGAGCCCCTACTCCAAGTGTGCACTGCACATTCTGGTAGTAGCTCAGAATTTTCTTTTTAGAAGAACATGGCAAAGGGGGGATTGTTCACTTTTTGCTGGCTTGGCCTACTGTCCTGCCTATTCAGCCTTCCCTGTTGTCACTTGGTGATATTCCTTCAGTGATACAGAAACAGAGCTGCCAGGCTTCTTTCCCTGACCAGAAGCTCTCGAAGAACCATCCAGGTGTCCAGTGACAGAATGGGACTACTGAGGCACGGTGCCTGTGGAATAAGCAGCTCCGGAGCTGTGGGCCTCTCCAGTGTGAGACAGGCACTGTGAGACTGCTCCAAGTGCTGAGAGACCCAGCCTCAAGGACCAAGCAACTCCTGAAGCCTCCGCCTCTCAGGAATGAGGCAGCTGTTGTTGCTATTTTAACATGAGCTGATTAGTACATTCTTGATGTATTTTTTTGTATCCTACCAGTTCTGTTTCTCTAGAGGACCCTGACTAATGCACTAGACTTTATATATAAAACACAGTCCTCTGGAGAGAAGACAGACAGTATCTAGTGCTGGTGTGTTAGTTACTTTCTCCCTCATTGTGACAAAACGCTGACAAATGCAACTTAAGAGAGGGAGGATTTATTTTGGCGCAAGATTCCAGGGAATGCAGCCCATCGAAAAAGGCATGGCAGCAAGAGCATGCAGTGAAGCTTGTTCATATCTTAGCCAATCAAGAAGCTGTAAGCTGTGTCTTATACCACTCTCAGTGACTCATCTTCTCAGCCAGGCATGTTCCAAAGATTCCACAGCCCATGCCCCAAAACAGTACTACCTGCTGTGAACTAACTACTCAAATACACAACCCTATGGGAGACATTTTAGACTCCAGCCACAAGAGACACCAACACCAGTACCATGGAGTTTTTAGAATTATCTGACAAAGTAACCAGCATTAAAATGCTTCGATGATAGATACGTGTATTATATATATTTCTACCCTAATATGAGGAATTGTACCCATGTAACTCAATTATAATACAAGGTTTACTTCCAGTACGTTGAAAGTGCTATTGTAGGCTGTTTAGGACAAATAAGTTATACAAGTTAATTGTTAGCTGATCAGATTATGGTCATGTCAATCACTAGTCTACTTTTATCACAAAAATATACATCTTAGGTGCAGCAGATACTATTCTATAGAAAGATAAGGTAGGATAGTTAGATTAGGTCTTCAAAACCCTCAGAGACATGCAGAACATGGCATTTTAAATGTTTTTATTATTTTAAAGATTCACTGACAATAGAACAGGTTAACTCCTGGCAACACCCAGCCTACCTCAAAGAGGATGATGAGCATCAAAGAACCACCTTATGGAAATGGCTTCAAATGTGGCAAACAAGCCACTGGGAAAATGTCCCCACCTCTACAACAGACAGAATTCTGCCTTAAAAGGGCAAGCTTGGATGTAGGCAGAGTCATTGGCCAAACTCTGCTGAGACAGGCAAGGAAGTCCTCAATAGTTCTTGCCTCACAAATATGTCTGTTAGATATATTGGGCCAGAAGGCTGAAGATACTCCAACATAATAGAGAGTTTTGGGTGACTGTTCAGGCAGAAAACTGTCTCTGTCATCTTCTCATTTGGAAAGCTACTGACCTGCACTCCTGGCATACTCAGGTAATCAAGTTTATTCCATCTCAAGTCTCTGATGGAGTTGAAGACCAGGTAGCTTAGTTTTAGAATGAAGCTTAGTTGTCTAGGGGTTAAGATGTTTTTAGGTCTAGTTAGATGTTTTAAGTTGATAATGATGAGATATAATAGACATTGATTTTCATTCATAATTTTAGATGCACCAAGATAGGAAAGATGTTTTCTTCAAGGCTGTCAAATACAAATAGCCAAAACACTAAGAACGTAACATTTATATAATTCCTGATTGTGTCATGGTTCTTCTTGCTATAGGTAGCTTATTGTATATATGTGTAATAATATAAATGTATATGTAAAAATAAAAAATGTTTAATTAATTAAAAAAATTTTTAATAGAGCCTCTAGATGACACCGAAGTGTATTTAGGAAACAGTGAAGGAAATAGCCACTGTTGGATAATACATGTTATTTTTTTTCCATTCCATAAATATTTCATACTAAAAAGTCTCTAAACTTGAATTTACTATGATGAACCACAGGTTTTGTTGTAGTGGTTGTTGTTGTTGTTGTTGTTGTTGTTGCTGATGATGATTTTGCATTTTGTTTCTCATGAATAAATGTTCATTCCACTTTTTAAAAATTGCTATGATGAGCATTTGATGGTTTGAATAGACATGGCCCCTCTAGACACAAATGTTTGAATGCTTGGCCATCGGCCATAGGGAGTGACACTACTAGAAGGTGTGGTCTTGTTGGAAGAAGTGTGTCACTGTAGGGCTGGGCTTTGAGGTCTCCTATGCTCAAGCTCCACCCAGTCTCGTACCCAGTCTCCTTCTGCCATCTGCTGATTCAGATGTAGAACTCTAGGCTCCTCTAGCACCATGTCTGCCTGCACACTGCCATGCTGGTGATAATGGACTAAACCTCTGAAACTGTAAGCAAGCCACAATTAAATGTTTTCCTTTATTAGAGTTGCCATGGTCTTGCTGTCTCTTCATAGCAATGAAACTCTAATTGAGACAGAAGGTATTAAATGTATTTTTGCATTATGTTATGGCTACTTGCCTTTAGGGCCAGGGAGTGGAGTATAGTGGTTTGGATATGTATGGCCCTCATAGACTCATGTGTTTGAATGCTTGGCCACAGGGAATGACACTATTAGAAGATGTGACCTTGTTAGAGGAAGTGTGTCACTGTGGAGCAGGCTATGAGGTCATATGTGCTCAAGCTATGCCCAGTGTGGCACACAGTCTCCTCCTTGCTGCCTGCAGATCATGGTATAGAACTCTTTGCCCCTTCTCCATCACCATGTCTTCCTTCATGCCACTATGCTTTCCTGCATGAAGATAACACACTAAACCACTGAACTATAAGTCAGCCTCAATTAAATATTTTCCTTTATAAGAGTTTCTTTGATCATAGTGTCTCTTCACAGCAATAAGACCCTAATAAGAGAAGCAATTCATGAGCATTCTTGAATGTCAAAAGAAATTAAAGTCCAAGCAATTGGGGGGGGGCCACAGAGAACCAAACAAAAAGACAAAAAAATATATCTGAAGAAAAAGCAATTAAAAATATTAACAATAGAAAGAAAGTAGAATGAAAAACGCACAAAGATCCAAGGATACAAAAAATAGTAACAAAAAAAAAACAAAACAAAACAAAACAAAACCCTAAGATTCAAGTACAGAGTCTTGAAAGGAGAAGAGAAAAAAGAGCACAGAAAAAAAAAAATACTGGTTTTTAAACTCCCCACGTTTAGCAGAAAACATAACTAAAGACCTGAGAACCTGAGCAAGCTTAACATGATAAACACAGAGCAATCTACACCATGCGATATTGCAGGATGACTACAAATAAGGCAGGGTCCTTCTGGAGACAAACACTCTGTGGAGGGCAAAGAATGTGATGGCAGGGGCTCTCGCACCAGACACCAGGAAGACCATCAGTAGGTGGAGTAATAGTTTTCTTTTTCTTTTTCTTTTCTTGTTTGTTTGTTTGTTTGTTTAAAACAAAGTTTTTCTGTGTGTCACTGGATGTCCTGGAACTCACTCAATAGACCACGCTGGCCTCTAACTCAGAGACCCAGCTACCTCTGCCTCCCAAGTCCTAGGATTAAAGGCCACCACTGCCCAACAGGATAAAATTTTTCAAGTGGTGAAATAAAATAAACTGTTGACTCCCGATTCTGTAGTTAATAGAAACATCTTCTGGAAGGAGAGGAGGACGGTCAAGATGTCACATGATGAGAGCTGAGAGCTTGTCACCAACAGACCCTAAAGAAGAGCCAACAGAAGTTCTCCAAACAGGAAATAATAGTAAGGAGAGAAATCTAGGAAACATTAAAAAGTAAACATAGTGTGGGGAGTTGTTTTTTGTAATGTGTAAAAAGCAAATATTTGACAGAGCTGTGTTTGAAATGGAAGAGAACTGAGGTATAAAAAGAGGCACCTGCTGACATTCCACTCAAACCTGGAAAAATGACCAAAGCAGTTGATTTGTAAATAGCCAGATGTGGAAACATACATCTGCAATCCTCTCTTACCTACTGCCAAGATGGGAGGCAGAGACAAGAGAAGTATCTGGAAGCTTGAGATTTGGCTCATCTGGAGCACGCAGTGTGGGCATACAAGACAGAACTTGCAACAGAGTCAGAGGCAGCTTCTTTGGGACCCTTTGCTCCTACTAGATGCCTCATCTAGCCTTAATAGGAGAGGAGGCCTAGTCTTACTGTAGGCGGGTGCATGTTTTTCCTCCAGACTCCAAGCTCCCAGAGTAATGACTCATGAGACTCAAGATATATTTACAAATACCTACACCATATAGCTAGACTCTTCTCTCTCTGACTAGCTCATAACTTAAAATAATCCATTTATACTAATCTGCATTCTGCCACTTGGCTGGTTACCTCTGCTCAGGTACCATAAGTCTGTCCTCCTCACATCTTCCCAAACAAATCTCTCTTGCCTGGCTCTATACCAGAATCCTTTCTGCCTGCTGGATGCCCCACCTTCTATTCTATCCTTTCCTATAAGCCATAGGTTTTTTTAATTAGCAGGTGATGCACCCATACAATACACAAGATATTCTCTCTACATCTTACTGCAACTTTATATGCTATGCCTGGTTGACATCCATGGATGCCTGCTCTGTTCTGAAGAGAAATGGAGGAGGAGTGGATGGGTAAGGGGAGGAACTTGGAGGAAAGAAAGATGTGGAAACTGCAGTCAGGGTGTATAAGTGATAGATAAAAAAAATGATAGATAGACAGACAGACAGACAGACAGACAGAATGTTTGAGGAGGGGTGGGGAGAGAGACTTTAACTCATGAAGTAATAGGAGGAAATTCACTCCTGAGCATTGCCTCTGAACTTCCCATGCTATGGCAAAGGTATGCCCACATTCACTATGGTAAATTGATGAATAAATAATTTTTTTTTGTTTTGTTTTTCAAGACAGGGTTTCTCTGTGTAGCCTTGGCCATCCTGGACTCGCTTTGTAGACCAGGCTGGCCTCGAACTCACAGCGATTCGCCTGCCTCTGCCTCCTGAGTGCTGGGATTAAAGGCGTGCACCACCACGCCCAGCTGAATAAATAATTTTTAAAGAAAAAAAAATAAGAAAGAATATAGAAGAATTCAGTACTATCATAAACCAATAGGACCTGTTTGGCATGTATGCAACATTCCAGCCACAAAGGAGAATGTGTGTTCTCTCCAATGTCCACAGAGGGTTTAGCTATAAGATAGACCATGTTCTGGGATGTAAAACAAACCTTTAAAAAAATGTGATTGAAATTCTTCAACAACAATGGAATCAAACTAGAAATCAATAACAGAAAGTTATGAGGAAACAAACAATATACCTACAAATAATCTATAGTTTGACCAGAAAGTTCTAAGGATGAAGAAGAAGAAGAAGAAGAAGAAGAAGAAGAAGAAGAAGAAGAAGAAGAAGAAGAAGAAGAAGAAGAAGAAGAAGAAGAAGAGGAGGAGGAGGAGGAGGAGGAGGAGGAGGAGGAGGAGGAGGAGGAGGAGGAAGAGGAGGAGGAGGAGGAGGAGGAAGAGGAGGAGGAGGAGGACAAGGAGGAAGAAGAAAAGATGTATTGAATGGAAATATGGATTTGTGGCATTTATTAAAGAGTTGCTCCAAGGGAATTTTATAGATCTTATAATTTTTAAATTTCTCTTCTGGATTGGGGCACACACTTACAATTCCAGCACTTGGGAGGCTGAGAAAAGAAGAAAAAGTTCAAGATGAAGCCTGGGCTACATAGTGAGGGTGTGTGTGTCTGTGTGTGTGTGTGTGTGTGTGTCTGTGTGTGTGTCTGTGTGTGTGTGTCTGTGTGTGTGTGTCTGTGTGTGTGTCTGTGTGTGTGCGTGTGTGTGTTTGAACTTATAATCTAGGCTCTTATTCTTTAAAAACTTTAAAAAATAAAATAAAAATTTTTTAAAAACAAGAAAATAATCCAAAATCAAATAAAAGGAATATGTGAGTCTGCCTTTCATTATTGTAACAAAATACCTGAGACAATAACCTTATAAGCAAAAAAAAAAAAAAATATTAGTTTGGTTCATGGCTTAGAGGTTATTGTGTGGCACTTGATTGTTTTTGAGCCTGTGGTAAGCCAGCACGTGCTAGCAGGGACCACATAGTGAAGGAAACCATTCACATGGCTAGGGGCAGGGAGGAGGAGGGGAATAGAGAGAGAGAACAAGAAACTGGTATCCCATAATCCCTTTGGAGGGCACACCCTTTACATGACCTCAAATCTCTAACTAGACCACACTTAAAGTCTTACGGCTTCTCAATAGCACCAAGCTGAAAACTACACCTCAGCACCAGGGCCACTTGAGGAAAGCACAGATCCAAGCTCTAAGATGGAAGAAAATAAAAGGACCAAAGCATAAGTCCATGGGATTGTTAAAAAAATCAATGAAGCAAATAGCCAGTTCTTCACCAAATCAACAAAGCTGGCAAACCTTTAAGACTGACCCAAAAAACAGAGTAAAAAGCACAGATCAGTGACCTAAGCAAAGTGACCCAGAATGCCCCAACCTTCTGCTGCACACAAATGACAACTTAGATGAAGAGGCCCAGTTCCTGGAGAGACCAAAGCTGCCATAACTCACCCAATACAAGATTTAATTTGAATAATTCTATTAAGGTTAAGGAAATTTAATTTGTGATTTTAAAGTTCCGGAAAGACAAACCTCCAGGCCCAAATAATTTCACGAGAGAATTGCACCAGACATTTAAGAAGAGGTCACACTCAGTGCACTGGTTCCAGAAAGTAGGAAAAGGCATCAGAACTACTGCTTGGCCTATTTAATGATGCTGTTGTCCCCTTTCAAGCCAAAACCAGAGATGTGCAGTGAAAAGAAAAGAAAAGAAAACTAAGTTAGGCATGGTGGTTCAGGCCTATAGTCCCAGCCCTTGGGAGACAGAGACAGGAGGATTAAATTCAGGTTGGTAGGCTTACTTGGTAACAAGAACTTTTACCTGCTGTGTCATCTTACCATACCAAGAAAGAAAGAAAGAAAGAAAGAAAGAAAGAAAGAAAGAAAGAAAGAAAGAAAATAAGAAAGAAAGAAAGTCAAAACTATGCACTAATATCTCTCATGAACATAAATATCAAAATCTTTAGTGAAGCATTAGCAAATAGAATTAAGCAATCCAGGCCAAGCATGGTAGCAATTTCTTGGGCGATTCCAGCACCAAGAGAGATGAAGGCAGAAACACAGCAAGTGTGAGGCAAGCCTGGGTTACATGCCAAGATCCTGTCTCAAAAACACAACAAAGGAAAAAGAATTCAGCAATTCTTTAAGAAATGATACACCTGACTAGAAAGGATTTATTATGTGTGCCACCAAAGTGAGCATGGAGGGTTTATTCTAAGAACAAAACGTTTACTCAATTTATGCCAATGTCACCTAGCATTCTTTATAATAAAAACTAATTCTATGTATTTTCCTACTCCTACCAAATTCAGGAAAAGGAAGAGTTTCAACTTCTGTTGCCTGTTTTTTCCTCTGATTTTGAGACAGGTTCTCATAAATCCAGGCTGGCCAGGCATTCATTATATAGCTGAGGATGACCCTGAATTTTGGGAGGGGGACACCAGATATCTTTATAGATGGTTGTGAGCCACCATGTGGCTGCTGGGAAGTGAACTCAGGACCTTTGGAACAGCAGCCAGTGCTCTTAACCTCTGAGCCATCTCTCCAGCCTCGACCTTGAATTTCTGAGTGCTGGGATTATAGGTGTAAACCACTGTCCCCAATTTTCACAGGACTTCCTACACAGTAAGCAAGTGTTTTACCAAGTGCCCTGTACCAACAGCTCTACTTTTTCTGCTTTTGTTTAACATAACACTGAAGTTCTCATCCATGTAAGAAATGAAAAAAAACCATAGATTAAAAATGAAAAAAGACAATTCCTATGTGCAAAGGACATAATTCATATGGAAAATTCCTGTTTTAAAACGTTCCTGGAATTAATGATCCAGTAAGTTAGTCTAAAGATACAAAGAGACATTTTACCCAGGAAGATATAAGGTGACAAAGGAGCATATTGACAATATGTTGAACATCAGTAAATAATTAGAATCAATCAAACTAAAGCCATGTGAGATATCAGTGAACATCTATGGCAACTGTAACAGACACTTAGAAGTCGATTTGCCAAGGTGACCGAGACCAAGATGAAAGCCTGGCATCTCTGCTTTGCAAAAAGTAAACATTGCAAAAGAAAAGCCAAAAAGAAAAAAAAAGAGAGAAGTGCTTAAAAATTAACAGAGTATCCAAAAATTGTGATACCACATGATGTTCAGCATGTACAAAATGGAACATCAGAAGAATTTTCATTTGTTTTTTTTTTTTTTTCAAATGTGAAAAAGTTTATTATATGAGCATGGGAGGAGAAGGAAGGGGGCACCCCAGAGAGAGACAGAGACAGAGAGAAGACAAAGAGAGACAGACCAAGAGAGACAGCGAAATAGAGGAAGATAGGAAGAGAGAAGCAAGAGAGAATTTTTATTTCTAACTATTTAAAGTGATCACGACTGAGAATTTCTCTAATCAATGACACCAAACTGTGTAGATCCAGGAAGCTTAAAGGCCACCAATCAGGATAAACAAAGCAAGATTAAAAAAAAAAAATGCTTCTAAATAAATTATTTTCAAACTGCAGAAAACCAAACACGAGAAAAATATCTTCAAAGAAGCCACAAGGGAAAATGCGTTATCTACATGAAGCAAAGGTAAGAATTATATCCAACTCCAGTAAGCCACTGGGGCAAACAAAGAGAAACAGTAAAAATTAGAGATAAAAATAAATGGACTGAAAGCATAAAGCTAGTAGAGAACTTGTTTAAAAGGCTGGTTCTTTAGTCAATAATACCAGACTTCCTGAAGACACGGGGAGGCACACTTAACAGTATTAAGACTGATAAAAAGAGATATCACCACAGATCCCATGAATTTTCAAAGGATGAAAGCCCTGAGCCAGGCATGGTGGTGCACCTATGTAATGTGTGCACAGCTAGCACTCAGGATGCTAAGGCAAACGGATCTTGAGTTCAAGGCCAGCAGGAAGCACATAACATACATACATATATACACACATACATACACACACACACACACATATCACAACCAAGTGGGAGTTACCCTAGGTATGCAAGTATGGTTCAGAAATTTTCAGTTCATCATTCATGAATTCATGGGCACAGAACCTGCAAATTTGAATGACAATCTGTACTTGTCACTTATGAACACATGAACCCAGCCTCCAGGTGCTGTGGGATCAGCCTTCAACCCAGGCATGGTTATAATGACCTTTAAGTGGGTAGTGTGGAAATCTTTCTTTCTCTGAACTGATTTTATCCTCTGCAGAAGGAAGAAAACACTAGACAAAAAGGTTCACATATCTATGTCTTTCCCCCTCCTTTAAGAATGGCTGCTGTTTCACGGAGGCCTGCCCTTTTCTCAAGAGGAGATGGAGGGGAGATAGGGGGAGCTGGAAAGCATGGAGGGCAGGAAGACTGTGGTCAGGATGTATTGTATGAGAGAACAATCTATTTTCAATGAAAATAAAAATAAAAAAAGGAAGCTGCTTACATGCTAGTCATCTCATTCCTCATTTCCAACTATTGTACATTCTTCCTCCTCCCAAGCCATTAAATTTTATCAAAAACACTCCCACTTTTCTTATCTTGTGTTATAATCAGATGAACATGTCTATTCAACGGGAAACTATAAATTTCCTACAGATAAATGTTTGTTTTCTTTATTGGTCACCTACAGCACCTGGTGTATAAAACAGAGGTGAGTGGATGCTGGGATAATAAGTCAAGAACAAATTGAATCAGATTTAAAGAAGCTCTTTTAAAGGCTTGAATCATCGGTGATAAAGCATAAATGTTCTGCACGCTTGAGAGCTCTGATAATCCCACACTTACCCACCATTAATCTTGGACTAGCACTTAGGCCCTTTGGGTTTCCAGCAAACAAGACTCTATGCATAAAGCTTGCAGGAAAGGCACGGTCCGATTCTGTTTGCTTTTATTTTTCCTTTCTACCACTCCTAACCTTAAAGAGATGAAAATAAAGGCCAGATACTATAAACCCTCTGTGCCCTAGGCTTATAAAGATAAGGGGAAAATAGGAAATCCCATAGAGGAAATGTACTGAGATAAGCTGACTGCAATCATAGGTGAAATAGTCACTCTAATTGAGCCCGAGATTCAGAAGAAAGCTTCCTGGTAGTCAAGGCAAGGAGGAAAGCACAATAATACTGTTATTTTAAAAAAAAAAAAAATCAGTTATCAAGGAAGACAAACCTTTTAGGAGGAATTTTTTTTAAGATTTATTTATTGATTATGTATGTATACAGTGTTTTGCCTGCATGTACACCTGTACGCCAGGAGAGAGCACCAGATCTCATTATAGATAGTTGTGAACTACCATGTGGTTGCTTGGAATCGAACTCAGGACCTCTGGAAGAGCAGCCAGTGCAAATGCTATTCCTTTTTGTAAAAGCTAGTAGGTAACTTGTGGACACCATCCTTGGATAAACTCCTTGGCAAATTAACAAGGCTGGGGAAGGGCTCCTGATCTACAGGGGCCCTGCTTTAGCAGAGTATTGGAAATGCTGGTAGTAATGAGCCAGTCCTTAGCTGTCATCCAACACCACTCACAACATTGTTCGACGTCATCTGACTAGATGTAAGAGAACCTCTGGTTGGAACAGTCCTTCTCAGCTCGGCATTAGGTGGGGCTGTTCTTCCTGACAATGACCAGCCGCTGGATTCAGATCCTTAGTAAAACTGAGCCTGTGACTCCCCAGTATAAAACATGAGCCATGGAATTGAGCCATAATAATAGCATTGGTTCCCTGTTTCCTATGGCAAAAAAAGGGATGTGCCAAATTCATCCGAAAGTCATGACTGTTTGCAACAGGACATTATAGCCCAGAGCTAAGCAGAAATGAGGAAGAGGCGGGGGGTGGGGGAGATGGAGAGCCTGGGACTCTGAATCCTGGTAGTAAAGTTCTTAAACTCTTGTTATAGCATCTCTGTTTTTATATATTTTTTAAACACCCATAATAGAAAAAAAATTATCTTTTTGACACAGGGTCATACTTTGCAGCTCAGGCTGACCTCAAACTCATGGTTATACTAGTTCCATCACCCAGAGCCTAAAATTACAGGACATTTACCATATTCAACAATAAAAATATTTTATGCAAGTCAAAACTACAATGAGATGCCATCTTGCTCCATTTGGAACAGTGAGTACCAGAAAAGCGAAACTAATCAAATCTGGCAGGAGAGGGACTCTTCAACTCCACGGTTTAAAGTATAAGTCAGTTCCACCATTACGGACAAGGGTAATGGGTTTCTCAGAAGAGCTCAAAACAGATCTATTGTGTTTATGATCCAGATAGCCTACCTTGAGGTATATGGCCAGAGGAAATGAATTCAGTATCCCATAAGGCAAATGTACTCCCAACTTCACTGCTGCGCTACTCTCACTAGCTAAACCCAGAACCAGTCTAGGTAGCAGCCAACAGAGGAAAGGATGGTGAACAAACATGTGGCAAAGCTGCACAGGGGAGTACCGTTCATCAGTAAAGAATAAAACCCCGCCATTTGCAGAAAAAATGAAATAAGCCAGACACCCATGGTCAGAAGTATCATGTTCTCTCTCCTACATGTAGAGGAAAGGGGGGAGAAAGGAAAGGGAAGGATATAAGGGAAGGGAAAGGGAAGGGAAAGGGAAGGGAAGGAAAAAAAAGAGAGGAAGGAAAAAGGAAAAGGAAGGGAAGGGAATAGTCAGCCAGTAAGTAAAACAGTGAGTCATAATTACAACAGATTAGAAGAGGTGAAGGCAGAGAGAGGAAAGGTAGCTAACTGCAAGCCATACACATGTATGAAAATATTATACTGGGTCCAATTAATGGATACAACTAATATGTGAAGTAAAAATTAATTAAAATATTTTAAACATTTCATTTTCAATGTTCTAGACATGAAAAGCAATGTGAGCCCCATAAAGCACTATCCAGGCGACAATATGTGTTCATAGAAGCTCTGAGTCAACAAACCACAGCATGGCCTTCCAGAGTTCAGCACTGCCCCACTCAGTTACGGCTGAGGCTACCCCAGGATCTACCATAGTCTGAGAAGCATCTCAAACAATGATTACATTGTTCCCATGCCAGTGGCTGGACTCGGCTCTGGCAAATCCCTGAACAGAAAAAAAAAGAAGAAAAGCTGACCCTCAGTAGAGAGAATAGTCAGGGTTTAGGATTAGGGCCCTCCCTAGCGAGGGGATGGAAGAATGTGGTACTTGCCCCCAGGGATGGGAAGAGGGTCAGAGAAGGGAAAAGGTACAAATGGGCAGAGATGGAATCAAATCAATTTGATTGGCATTCCAGGAGGGCCAGGACCTGTCTCCTGCAAACAGATGAGCCTGCTAATGCTAGAATGGAAGTGATAGGCAGCCAAAAGGGCCTGGAAGACCTTATAGCTTGGGTCCTAGAATACTGACTAGGGCTGTTAAGAGAATAGAGAAAGGACAGACACACAGACACATACAGGAAGTCTGGCTTCAGGTCCAATCAGCTATCCTACAACCCTGAACTTTGAAGTGTCTATGAGTAAAGTCCGGAAGCGTTGGGGGCGGGGCGGCTGGGTAGTCTTGGTAGGAGATCTCTGAAGGTGAGCAGTCCCAGAGTGATCTAGCTGCAGTTGCTAGTCCTTGCACACACTGGTCCCCCATTCACAAGCTCTCATACTGGCACTCCCAAGGAAAGCTTTGTCACCCCACTTGAGCCTGGACTATGTGGGTAACAACTTTACCAATTCTGGTGCATCTGAGGCCTTGGAGTCCTCCACAGGGTCATGCCCATGTCAACAAAGCACATTCACTCAGGACGTCACTCACTTGGGGCTTCCTGTGCTCCCTACACTTCAGGGCTGTCGGAGGTGGAGGGTGAAGACTGAGGAGTGAGGGGAGCCATAGGAGTAGATAAACTCCAGAAAAATCTGCCCATTCAGGGGCAGCATGGTGATAAGCCTTGAATTTGGGGCCAGCAACATTAGTCTAATAATTCCGTGAATAGCCTGAGAAAGAGATTCTACTTGACCAGAAGCAAAAAAGGCTGAGAAGGGAGCTCTGCCGTGACCACTCCTCCCCCGGTCCGCATTCCCTCTCCTCTTGCAGAAGCCAGCATCATTCTCTCCTTCCTTTGAAGAAAGCAGAAAAAGAGCATGCTTTGATTTTCTTCAAACAAACACTGGGCTGAGTAGAGAGATAAGGCCTGCCTGGGCTGGCTCCAGCTTCACTGGGCAAGGGAAATCACACTTCATATTTCCAACATGCATGTCCAAAGGGGGCCCAGGATTTGCTCACCACAGAAAGCTGGAGGGGCTGTAGGCCCTCTCTTCCAGGAAGAAGCCTGCCCAGGGACTGCTGGAACTGTGTCACAGTCCTCTGCCCTCTGCGCCTGCATAGCCAGGGTAGTCAGATCTGTACAGAAGGGACCATGTGGCTGATGGTCAGGGAAGACTACCTCCCAAGGTAAAGCCTTGACAAAGTGACCTTCTGGGGAAATGGAGAATTCCATGAAGAATCTGCCTTCCCAGGAAGGCAGAAAGGGAGAGGCTTGGGAGCCACAGGAGGTCCCCTCCCTGTTGCCTCCCCACTGGTGCCCTTGAGCTCCGGTCTGCTCACCACCTCAGAGCAATAGCAGTCCAGCCAGGCACTCCGTGTTCTGAGCACCTTTCCTAGGTTATCTCACTTAATCCCCTCGGCAAGCCAAGGGGCGGGCGAGCTAGCACTGCCTTTAACTGTTTCAGATAAGGAAGCCAAACACAGGGTGGGGCAAGGATCACCCAAAGTCACCTGAAGTTCATAACAAGAGAGACTGAGCCTCCACCCTCTCCCTTGCAGCTACCTAGCTTCCCACAGACCCACCACACACCCCATCCAGCTGTGGGTCCTGCCCCTAGGGTCTCACCTGAGTTCCTTTTCACCCTGCCTATCTATCACTATCCGTACAGTCATTTTCCATAGAGGGGACAATTCGGTTGCTAGCTACAGCAGAGGTGTCGTAAGATTAGAATGGTGCTGAAAACTCTTAATCACCTAGTGAGGTCAAAGCTCTCCTCACACCCACAGCAGCACACATTAATCACACCTTTGGTGCTACAACTCCAAATATGTAGCAGCTACAATTCTGTACAGTACCTACGACTCAAAGGGCTATGTGACTGGCTTATGCAGTCACTATTGAGTTTTATTGTTTTTATTATTATTATTATTATTATTATTATTATTATTATTATTATTATTATTATTATTTTAGAGTGTTCCCTCTCTCCTCTCGACCCATCATCCTCTCCCAGGTTGTGTGCTCACTTAGAGAGCCAGCCCCACACAACTTCCCCCAAAGGAAAAATGCAAACACCGATTACGTATTCCCCTATGTCTGGTCCAAGAACTCTTTTTTTTTTTTTTTTTTTTTTAAAGATTTATATCTTTATTAAGTATACAGTGTTTTGCCTGCATGTACCTCTGCATGCCAGAAGAAGGCACCCAAATTTCATCACAGATGGTAGTAAACCACCATGTGGTTGCTGGGAATTGAACTCAGGACCTTTGGAAGAGCAGGTGGTGCCCTTAACCTCTGAGCCATCTCTCCAGCCCAACCCCCACCCCCTGCCCCAAGAATTCTTTAGTTCTGTCCAGCTGGGATCTCTAAGCTAGTGTTGCTGGGTACTGGGTGCTGTCTTAGGGTTACTATTGCTATGGTGGCACACCACAACCAAAGCACTTGGAGAATGAGTTTATTCAGTTTATACTACCACAATACTGTTCATCATCAAAGGAAATCAAGACAGGAACTCAAGCAGGCCAGGAACCTGGAAGCAGGAGCTGATGCAGAGGCCATGGAGGGGTGCTGCTTACTGGCTTGCTCCTCATGGCTTGCTCAGTCTGCTTTCTTTTAGAACCCAGGACCACCATCCCAATGATGACACAACCAGCAATGGGCTGGACCCTCACCATCAATCATTAATTAATAAAATGCCCTCCAGGCTTGCCTACAGCCCATTTTATGGAGGCATTTTCTCAGTCAAGTTCCCCTCTTCTGATGACGCTAGCTCGCATCAAGTTGACATAAAACTAGCTAGTGTGGGTGCCAAGCATTGTACCTAATGTGTTGCTTTTGTTGTCTAACTGACTTTCACAAAAAGTCTTATTATTTTTCCAATTACAAATGTAACTCAACTGTTTAGAGAAGCCATGACCAAGGAGAGTTACATGTGCATTTTCACCTGTTTGTGTGTGTGTATGTGTGTGTGTGTGTGTGTGTGTGTGTCCTCTGATGTCTTTCTTCTTGTAATGAAACTGAGACTCAATAACATGCTCTACTCTGGTAAATTTATCTAACCAAATTGCCTCTCAAAGGCCCCTACTACTAAGCACCATAGTCATCTTCCGTGTTAGAGGGGACAAACCGTACTCAAGCCATAGCAGCATATACAGCAGCATATCCAGAAAGAGCAATGCAATGGGAGAGAGAGAAGGAAATAAATAAGATACAGATACACACAGAGTGAAGACCAAGTTAAGTTGGGCTCAGAAGAAACCAAGCCTGCAGACACCTTGATCTTGAACTTGTAGCCTCTGGAATTGTAAGAAACCCTGTTCCTGTTAAGTTTCATGACAGCTCCAATAAACCAATATACAGCTCTACTATATATTTTTTTAACTGCTACATAGAGTTCTATTTTATGAGTAGAATATATACAATATGAATATAATTGGTTTAAATTATTCCCTTTTTAAAAGATGTAATATTCCTTTTAAACTACAAAAAAATTACTTAAAACAGAATTGTTGCTCTGTTTCTGCATTTCAGATTCATCAGGAAAGTGTTCTCATGTTGACTAAGATGCCTGTCTTCCATACTTATTTCCTGGAACCTTTGACTTTCATTTACATAATCCACTAAATAACCCATCACAATTCTTTCTCAGCAGTTAAGTATCTTCCTACTTTTCTTCTTAGGTTGCCCATTTTATTTCTTAGACCTAACTTGACCTTCCTAGGGAGAAACAGTTTTCAAAAAGGAAGCTGGAAAAAGTCAGTCATATACTTAACCCCAGAAAATGACTGTACTTGCAGCTTTGTGGCCACCAGTGTGTGTGTTCTGGGGCTTATGCTGTGTCTCTACATTCAAGGTCATCATCTTATCAAGTCCCTGAGAAACTCCTTAAACTTGTGGGGACCACTGTGAAAGACCTAGGACACAATACAACCTTAATAGTCAATACAGCTGGCAGTGCTAAATATGTCATGTTGTCACTCTGAATCCCTCCAGGAATAGTTCTGGGTGGAGAAAGGCAGTGGCGTGACAGTGAAGGGATGTTCTCCAACGCTGGCTTCAGAGAGTTCAACACATTTAACTTGTTTCTGGCAAAAAAAAAACAAAACAAAAAAACATACTCCTCTCTCCTCCCCTAATTTCGCTTACCTAAAAAAGTCACTGCCTCGTGGTTTTAGGATGCTTCTTCCTTGTTTAGAACCCTGACTCTCCGTGGCTACAAAGGTACAGCATCAGGACTCAACTTTAGGCATACCAAAATCTAGCTCTGCTCCCCTCCCGCCCCAAAACCTGTCCAGCACATAGTCTTCTGCTAGACACCTTCCTCATCACCCACAAAGAGGCCTCACAAGACACCTGTCTCACGCTTCTGCACATGGTCTCACCATTGGACTGTCTTGATTCCATACTTCTGAAATATAGTGAGGAAATAACAAACATTGAAAAGAAAGAGGAGGAAAGGAGCAGAGAAGGACAAAGCTCTGCTTCAAGTCAACCCTTCCTAGTCCCCCAAACACTGCCCATCTCCCCTCTCTTCTCAAGCCCCAAACTTTACCTATAATTGTCTCTCCTTCTTCCTATATGAAACTGCTGGACAACCATGTACTGTCTATTTACTTTCTAATAAATATTAGCAGAATTCCCTGATCTGGACCACACACCTTTTAAGGATGAGGACCATGCTTCACCTCTGAACACACACTGCCACGGGCAGTTATAAATCAAGCTGAAAATACTGTCTACCACTGAGTCCACCAACCAGCCAGAAACTCGGGTGTTGAAAATTCTCTGTGGGATCCGAAGCACAAGAGAAAACATCCCACTGTTCCCAGCCCTAAACTCCACAGAGCTCTTCACTTATCAACTCTTACAAAAGTCAGCTTTCTTATCAGCAAAATGGGGTTAATAATATAATATAATATAATAATAATATAATAATAATATAATATAATGTGCTATGAAGTTTACACAACTTGCAGTCTAGGAACACATTAAACGTATGTGTAGAAACCTCTGTCAGCAGATCAACAGCTGTATTGTGATACCACCTTCCTAAAGGAGTCTGGCCGTCTCTTCTCGAGGCCTAAAACACAGAGAGAGCTACTCACAGCACAGAATTCAAAGTGGACCCATCCGCTAAGCATGGGGAAAACGTGATAAATAAATTGGCAAAAGAAAAAATAAATAAATATTCAAGTATCTTTGTGGCCTTGGTCCTTGACATCAAAAACTTCTTATAGCATTGAAGGAACTAAGAAAGCCCCAGAGACTGCAGCAAACCTACTGCTGAGATTTCCCAACGATTTCTTCTCCCACGGAAGGATAGCCCACAGATGGAAAACAGGTAGACATGCCTTGGGCAAGGAACTTCCAAATAGGGGTGGAGCAACATGGAAGTTTCCAAAGTACAAAATCGAAATGACACATCTCCTCTTGTTTGAGAAGTAGGAGACAAAGGCTTTTGAAAATCCCCTTGAAGATGATATTTTTGAATGCACTTGGGAGGTAAAGAGTGAGAGTGACCAAAGCCTGTGCCTCGACTAGGATCTGAGGAAGTGGAGCCCTCAAGGAACAAGTCCTTTCCTGAGCTACAATCTTTACCGCCCTCACCCCCCATAACATGCTCAAGAGAGTTGATTTAAAGGAGGGTTTTCACTCATGGTCAGCTGACTCTTTGTTTCTGGGTTTTGTTTTGGTTTTGTTTTTATTTTTTCCAGAGACAGGGTTTCTTTGTGTAACTGCCCTGACTGTCCTGGACTCTGTAAACCAGGCTGGCCTCAAATTTACAGAGATTCACTTGCCTCTGCCTCCTGAGTTCTGGGATTAAAAGTGTGTGCCACCACACTTGGCTTGTTTCTGGGTTTTGATGAAACAAAACATGGTGGTGGGAGTGTCAGAGGAGATGATTCACCTTACAGCAGCCAAGGAGAGAGAAGATGACCAAAGAGCAGTGACCTAAACCAATGGGAATCTCCGTTTGAGCAAGAGATTCAACCAGGTTCCATGAGGAAGGTTTTCTGACCCAAATATGTAGCACTTCTCATTCTGAAGATCTTCATTTTTTTTTTCAGCCTGACTCCAATCCACTTGCCAGTCCAGACTATATTCTACATTAAAGCCGGAGTTCCTTATGGATAACATATGTTACTGAAACTTTGTAGCCATAATATCTCGTAACTCGTAATATTGTCCCTGGAGTTAAGAGAATTCAGCTAACATATGCTTCTGCTATTCCCATCCCGAGATATGAGCGTTGGAATACATTATGTACAACATATGGTTAATTGAAAGATACAGGGGGTATATTAAAAAATAAATATGTTTATATGACCTGTGCTGAAATACATTTGAAATACCATCCAGTTGCCTTTTGCAATAATATATGTAGACGCTCTCTGACATAACTCTCTGATCTCTCTAGCCTCCCTTCTTTCAATTTCCCATGACTTCTTGTACGTTTTCCCAGAGCCAAGCCAGCCACAAAATCCTAAGAGCCGAGCTCTGGGACGTGTGATAGAGGAAATGAACATGGTGTGTAAAGAAGCGTGGTGGGAAGTCAGGAACAGCAGCAAAGCCTGTCCTCCCCTCCCTCTGCATCCTGGCAATAATATCATGGTTTAGAAGCTTAATCCCATGAGGTTACTGAGTACCTCTGCTCTTCTCCCTTCTCTGTGCGGTCATTTACTCACACGGAAAGAATCACCAGGATTGTGTGCCTCCTTCTAAACACAGAGACTTTGTTGAGATGAGAAAGGATAATCTGCAGTGTTACTTTGTAACAGTTTCCATACTGCTGCGAAGCTCCTTGAGCAGCCTGGTAAACAACTCAGAAGGCTTCAGGAAGTCCCTGAAAATGACCAGATTCCCTAGGCCCCCTCCCTGGCAGGGTAGAGAAGCCACCCTACAAAGACTCTGAGTCCAGCCACGTGGCCTGAAAGATGTAGAAACCATCTGAGACTCCTGGAAGAGGTTTAATTTTTTTTGGTTTTTATGTCCTGGGTTTGCTCTGTAGACCAGGCGGGCCTCGAACCCACAGAGATGGCCTGCCTCTGCTTCCCAAGTGCTAGGATTTGAAAACGACACTCTCCAATCTGTTGAGCTGCCTGCAGGCTGTGCAGTGTGCTCCAAGTTTCCCAGCTTTTGTGCGCTGTCACTCACCCTGAGATTGGCTCTGGTGATGCAGCTGTCTTTGAGTTATTTCTTCTCCAGAAAGTAATCCCAATAAAATTGATTGGTTCATCAAGCTGAACTTTGGTGGAGTCTGTACTTTGCTCTGCCATGGAGCTATCTGGGGTGCATAGATGTGTGTGTGTGTGTGTGTGTGTGTGTGTGTGTGTGTGTGTGTGTGTGTGTGTGTGTGTTGTATCTCCCCAGGGAAAGTTTTGTCATACACAAGCATTATCTTGGGCTTGCTGCAGGAGTCTCTTCCTTGGTATTTCCACTCCAATTCTTCTTCTTTTTTTAATATTTTATTAATTTATTCATATTACATCTCAATTGCTAGCCCATCCCTTGTATCCTCCCATTCCTCCCTCCCTCCCACTTTCTCCCTACTCCCCTCCCCTATGACTGTGACTGAGGGGGACCTCTTTTCCCTGTATATGCTCATAGGGTATCAAGTCTCTTCTTGGTAGCCTGCTATCCTTCCTCTGAGGCCACACAGCCCTCCCCATGAAGGGAACGTGGTCAAAAATGGGCCACCAGAGTTCGTGTGAAAGTCAGTCCTCACTCTCCACTCAACGGTGGAGAATGTCCTTTCCATCGGCTAGATCTGGGTAGGGGTTTGAAGTTTACTGCATGTTTTGTCCTTGGCTGGTGCCATAGTTTGAGCAGGACCCCTGGGCCCAGATCTTCCCATCATAATGTTCTACTTGTAGGTTTCTAGGACCCTCTGGATCCTTCTATTTCCCCCATTCTCCCATGCTTCTCTCACCTAAAGTCCCAATAGGATGTCTTCCCCTCTGACCCACTTTCCTGGAAAGTGAAGACTTTCATGAGACATGTCTCTTGGGCTAGTGTCTAGATATAAGTGAGTATATACCATTTGACTCTTTCTGCTTGTGGGTGAACTCACTCATTGTGATCATTTCTAGTTCAATCCATTTGTGCACAAATTTCGGGAATTCCTTGTTTTTAATAGCTGACCACTCAAATTTTTCTTATCCCACACCAAGCTCACACCAGCTCACCAGAGTTGTGGGCTGATTAAAAGCTGATCTGATTTGAAAAACATAAATAAAATCCTTTCCTGGGTCTCTGTTGCTTACTAAACAAAGCAAAACCTCCCACCATGGCACAGGAGACCATCCTGATCAGACTCTGGTCCAGCCCTCAGGCCCATCCACCTCTCGTGTGTTTATCCATCCATAGCAAGTTGTTTGAAAACCAGCCTTCCTGTGATATCCAACGATCTTGGGAGCATTGCAGATCAACTTGGAGTCATGCAGTGGCTTTTGCTGGTGTCACATACTCAACACACAAGCCTCTACTGTAGACCCCATCACACTGCCTCCTACCCTTGCTTGTACCTTCTTCCTGCCCAAGTGTTTCTTGAGGAACTGAACAAGGGGATTCCTAACTTTGCCACTTACAAACTGCAGAAACCATGTCCCTAACATCTTCGGTTATAAGTCTCTTCATATATAAGCAAGTGCAATAATAAAATATAGTTCAAAACACGTATAAACATAAGGTATTTGTCTTGGCTAGTTTTGTCAGCTTTACACAATCAAGTCATTTGAGAAGAAACCAGAATTGAGGAAATGCCTCCAAGTACTGACTACAGACAAGTCTGTAGAACATTTTCTTAATCAGTAATTGATCTCGAAGGGCCCATCCCACTGTGGGTGTTACCACCTCTGAGTCAGTGGTCCTGGACACATAAGAAGGCAGGCTGAGCAAGCCGCGGGAAGCAAGGCAGGAAGCAGCACTCCTCTTTGGTGTCTGCTTCTGTTCCTGCCTCCAGGTCCCTGCCTTGAGCTCTTACCCTGACTCCCTTTACTGGAACTGTAAGCTAAACTCTTTCCTCCTCAAGTTGCTTTTGGCCACGGTGTTGAAGACCACCCTTAATATTCTGTTGACCTTAGGGGCTGGCTCTTTTCATTATTACCATGCCTGTTCTTGGCTGTCAGCTTGACTGCATCTGGAATTCACCGAAACCCAAATGACTGAGTGCACCTGTGAGAGGTGTTTTCTTAATTAAATTATTTGAAGCGGGAAGACTCGTTTTGTTTGTCTGTTTGTTTGTTTCTTGAGAAAGAGCTTAAAGTGTTTGGAAGAAAAAGCATGTAATTTGCTGCCCTGTCTATCCAAAGCAGCCTATCCACTGCTTAGGAATACATACATGCAGCAAAAGACATATAGGTGTGATGGGGAGGGATAAGCGCCCAACTGGAGAAGGGCAGAACTCAAGAAGCATCTGTGGATTGACTGAATGATGAACTTTTTTTTTTTGAGATGGGCTCTCACTATGTAAAACTGGCTAGCATCAAACACACAGCCTCCTCCTACCACAGCCTCCTACTTGCTAGAATTACAGGTGCACACCACACACCCAATAGTGTTTGTTTGTTTGTTTGTTTGTTTGTTTGTAGGTTGCACTGTGTGGTTGGTACCTAGGTTTTAATTTTATTATTCTTTCTACTTTCTGTATATCTCAAATATTTCATAATTGTTTTAAAGAAAGGAAGGTGACAACAGTTCTGGATGTTTAGAGAAAATAAAGGGCTCTGTGCCCAGAGTTTGATTCACTTCTGAAACTTTTCTCATCCTTTGTCACTTAGAGTAGCTCAGACTATCCCAGGTTTCTGGGCTTCTCTTGGGTCAAGGTTCATTTGGTAACAAGGTGGTTTCCACGTGCCATATTCCAAACCTGAAACGTCGGAGGAAGCACCACTGGGAACCATGCCAAGAAAGCAATTAGGATAGTTGGTTTCCTAGTAGAAGATATTACAAGAATCTTGAGCAAGTTCAGGGTGTGTTGCTGGGCCCTTCCAGGACCACAGAGGCTGTATCACGAATACAAGAAATCCCTCAGGGGGAAAAAATGGGTTGGGCAGATGGCTCCCTGCCTCTCTTAAGTGACAGAAGACAAGTACTCCTGACGGCAATGGTGCACAGCTAGAAGGAGGCTCTGCACATCTCACCAAAAGAGGGCATTCTAAGAGGTTAGCATCCTGGGATGCCCAAAGGCTGTGTTCTCATGATCCTTCCAACAGCAAGCCTGCCATCTTTGTTCATTCTCTAGCTGTGAGAGAGGTCTTCCTGTGAGACTACAGTCTCAGGGGCATGGGTCATCAACACTGTTGGTCAGAGTCAAGGACAGAGGGTCCAAGGCCTTGCATCTTGTCTGGGATCATAGCAGGGTGGGGAGGGGGGCAGGGAAGCAAAAACAGAGTTTGAGATGTAACTCTGACCTCACCAGGCTCCAACCACTCACCAGGACTATCTTCTCTCTATTTTCCCCCAAAATGCAGGGGGTTTTGCTTGTTTGTTTTCTGTTTTCTCAGATTCCTTTATCTGGCCATTTCCTTCTGTTTTGTCCTTTCCTCCCAAACTGATCTTTTTAGGAGAGAGGCAAACTGTTCTGTTTCTTCCTTTGGAATGCCTCCTGTCTTCTTACCCACATTCCTATCAGTTCTTGGAACTTGATTTGCAGTACTGACCATCGCCCAAACAAGACAACGGAAGGCCTTCCCAATGGGCTCCAGGAGCGGAGCTAGTGGAACAAATGCTCCAGGGTCTAGGATGGGCAAACAAGGGTGCGGAATGAGCTTGCTCTATGCAGCACTCTGCTTAGTAGTCTCTCCCACTTGGGATCCGTGAACATTTCATCGCGACCTTCTCAGTGCCGTGTGGGTTGGGAGGTGACACGGTGGCATCTGAAGGGCCCCGAAGGGAGACTCGTTCTTCTGGGATTTGTTGCCAGGATTGCAGCTTGACGCCTGACTCACCCAGGGAGGGCTGAGTACAAGCCGAGGATCAGTGGAAAGACTCTCGGGTTATACAGGCTGCCCTTGGCTCTGCCAACTCAGCCTCTTGGGGGCCTGCCAGGGCTCACTAGGCAGGCAGAGCTTAGGTAGGGAGTCAAGAGTATTCTGCAAAGTTATCCAGACTCCCCCCCTTCCCCCCCCCCCCGCCTCTGAACTGGGACAACGATGCATTTTCTTCCTACAGATGCAGATGCATCACAGAGCAAACTGTTCTTACCCCTCATCAAAAGGGAGCAAAATTAGGAAACTGCTCCTTTCTAAGGTAGAAAGCTTACAAACACATGCACATGCGCACACGCACACACGCGCACGTAAGCACGCACTCAGGTTTGTCTGCTCTGGAAGGCAGCTCTCACAGGCACTGTCCTCTGCGTTACCTTGGCTGTCCCGCTGAGACTCCAGGCCTGGCTGTCCAGCGGAACCCAGACTCTTCTGTTCCCTCCACTTGCTGACATCACCCCCTCAACAAAACAAAACAAACAAACAAACAAACAAAAAACCCAGCCCACAGGACCTTTACTTAGAACAAAAATTACCTCCAAGAAGATAACCAGGTTATGGGCAATTTTTCAAAGTTATTATAGCTTAGGCATTGACCCCAACCCTTCAATGTCTTCTCCAGGCCCCTGGTAGCCCATAGGGTCTTCTAGGTGCTTCTGGCTGGTCCTGCCCTTTGCCATGATCCCTAAGTGCTGAAGCTTTGTACAAACCTCAGGTATGTCCTCCTCCCCAATAAGCCTAAAGGGGCTGCCCAGCTCATGGCGAAATTGGTTCCCACAGCCCTGCTCAGCCAGAAAACCAAAAGAACAAAGCCATCTATTTCTAAACCCAAACTAAAATTAGATAGCCACCAACATTGCAACCATGGCTGTGCCCAGAAGCCAAAAGGCTGAAGCCCAAGGCATCGTAAAGGATAATTCCAGCTTCCCTGCTCACCATATAGCTAGGAAATGAGATTCTAAGAGATGACCTCAGATTCTGGGCCAACACAGGTTTCTGGATTTTTTTTTTTTTTTAATGTTTAGAACCCTCGAAGGCCTGCATATTTCCTGAAATTGTCAAGCCAACATGGAAGGGGGGGGGGGGAAGGTAAATATTCTCTCAACACAGTCAGTCTTTTCTTGAGGAAACAGGGTTTTCTCCTCAGGTAGTAGCTGAAAGTCCTGTTTAGTGGACCATGCTGACCTGTCTTTGTGACTCATGTCCCTCACCAAATATATCCCCAGAAGTCCTAAGTCCCAGCCCCGCCCACACCTGTACTCTTCTACAGTAAGGCTCATGACTAGTCATGTGTTCATCACTCACAAACATCGGGACCCAGGGTCTGTTTCTTAGCATTGGTTGGGCTTCTTCTCCACATGTGTTGCAGCCTCTCATGACACTGCCTCTTTGCTTTCTGGCCTGGGCTCTACCTAGAGATCCTCTGAGACTTCACACAGCTGGTTGGGGCTGCCATTGCCACCGTTCTCTCATCGCCCCCCTGTAACATGAAGAATGTCCCCCACAGATGAGATACAGTGACAGAAGCAAGGTGCAAATTTTAAATACATCCAACTTTATTAGGAGTAGGTCGCTGTCACCTCAGCAGCCAGCTCCCATGTATACACAGTATACACGCTCGGCCAGTTCCCCAGACTTTCTCATCCTTCTGCAGTACCCAGAATGCAAAAGAAGCAAGCCCAGAGGGGAGGGGCCTCTAGCAACATCTATGTCTAGAGTCTCCAGGAGCTGACTTCCAATCTGGGCTCCTTTCCAAACCCCTCCCTAACACGGTGAGGTCCATAAGAGGGTGTTTGGGTCTAAATCCTCCAATCAGTGCACACAATAGACAAAGGAGACTAAGGGGATCCTGAAGCCAAAGTCTCACTGGTCCATATGCCAATGGAGAAGTTCCTGGAGGCCCAGAATGCCCTTCTCCATAGGCATGAGACATTGCTTAAACTTTCTGTTCCATCCTAAGAAACCTGTGCCTTGACCTCATCTCTGCTCAGCACGGGTTGACAGAAAGCATTCAAAGGCAAGACAAACTTCCCAAGTTGTCTTCGTCGTACTTCTTTTAAAAAGAAGAAATTAAAAAAAAAAAAAATGAAACGACTGTGACAGAAAAGAGTGTGGACACCTGGCATGTGTCAGGAACAGGAGTGGCGATCCCTCCTTGAAATGACCGGTTGCCTCAATGAGGGCACCTCACTTCCCACCTGTCCCTGCCTCTCCCCTTTCCCCACAGCCCAGCACCACCTCTACCCATAGGGACAGGACGCTCCAAGCACAGGGCACCACGCTCTCATCAGCTAGCAAGGCTCCCCTTCAGCCTCAGGCCCTGGGGTCCTTTTGTCTCTACAGCTCTGAAGTACTTATTGCTTCTCCCCTATGCAGTTCTTCATGGGCGACCGCAGCCCAGCCTCAGAGGGTTGCAGGCCCTTCACCCACTGTAGGAGCTCTGTCCAAGCTCTCCAGCCTAGAGATAGACCAGGGTTAGAATAATACCATGGAGCAGCGGTTCTCAACCTGTGGGTCACAACCCCTTTGAGAGTCAAATGACCCTTTCACAGGGGTCACCTAACACCATCGGGAAGCACAGATATTTACATCAAGATTTATAACAGTAGTGAAATTACAGTTATGAAGTAACAATGAAAATAATGTTATGGTTGGGGGAGGGTGTCACTGCAACATGAGGAATTGTATTGTATTAAAGGGTCTCAGCACTAAGAAAGTTGAGAGCCACTTCCCTAGAGGTTAAACTGGCCACTGGCCAGTATGTGGATTTTGACTACTACAAACACAGACCACCTCCAGCCCCCTCAGTGGAGACAAGGGCTATGGTCTTGTCACCATCAAGTCCACCACTGAAGTCCTAGGTGCATCGCCTATCCTTTGAAGATGTCCTGGATACCCTGGAGCATCCCAGGTGTTCAAGAAATACCCTGCTTATAAGAAACACCTGGATTTCTATTTCACTGTCATGTCTATATAAGAACGGCAGATGGGTCTCCAGTAGTTTCCTACTGGTGGCTTCCAAGTGTCCCGAGGTCAGGGCACTGGTTCTTATTGTTTCTTAAGACCTGATACCAAGGAACCTGAAGAAAAAGACACTCTACCTCACTCTGTCTTCATATTTAGAGCCCCGGCAGACAGCCAGGCTTGTGGGAGGGAGGGAAGCCATGCGCATACTCATCTCTATGGCTGAGCGGATCCAGCCAGGAAGATGGTATCTGAGTATGGTGGAAGCACCAGGTTACTTCTGTGCTAGAGAGCATGGTCTGAGGTAGCAAACAGTGAACCCCATTTACCTACCAGAGAGCAGGCGATGTAATGATGAGCGCCCATAGGAGACAGTGGTGGCTGCCAGGGGGAGCACGTGGGTGCTCAGCATCTCACCCTCCCAGGCATACCCACTCCCCTCTTAGTGAGTGCAGAGCCATGGTCACTTTGGAAGTCCCCCGGGGTAATGCACTGTCTTCATCATCGGCCTCACTTTCACATTCCTCTCAAGATGGCAAAAGCATCAGAACTACTTTTCTCCCGCCCCAGGGTGACGTTCTTCCAAGTAAGATCCTGCAGCTCAACACCCACCCATCCTAGCCCCAGTGAGAGCGGAAACCCTCTAGAACTTTTGTGTTCCCTGCTTCAGCCACCAAATCATCTCCTCTGTTTGCAAATAGTTGCTATCTCTCTCTCTTTCTCTCTCTTGACCAAGAAGAAGTCCCTGCAGCTGCCTTCAAAGTACCAGGGGCCACATCTGCGCTTCTGCAACTGGTCTAATGCCCTGGCCATCCAGGTTACAAGGTGCTGGTTTTTCAAGGAAGGCCAGGATGGAAGAAAAGCGGGAACATGGAACTCCCTGTACGTATCCACTTCTTCACAAACAGGGAAATTGCACCTAAATTAACCCAAGCTCATTGCGTGTTTGCACCCTAATAAACTCAGTCATCTCATTGGGCCTTTAGCTTCCTGTAACCCCTGAACAATCTTACTCTTAGGTCCACGTCAGTCAAAAGGAAAGAAAGCTGAAAGCACCGTGGGAACCCCGCCTTGTTCAGGGACAGCTCGGAGCTCCAGGGATCGCCTGAGGGCACCAAACGGCAGGCCATGGCTCTTCCAGCAGCCTGTGGCCTCCGTTATGGGGCCAAGGTCCCTGAAGTTCTGCCTGGAAGGCACCCAACTTCCAGGTTCCTCGGAAGCTGAGCTTCAGCACCGTCTGCCCAGCACCCATCTTTGAAGCCTCTCCCCACAACTGGGCCCGAGGAGCAGGGCATGAGGTAGACTGTGCATTAGTTAGCTTCCCCCTGCCCAGTCCAAGGAGGAAGGAACCTCTCGCCCAGACCTATGGTCCTTTTTCTGGATGTGGATGACACTGGGACATGGGCCCCTGGCCGCTGTCCTCTGCTCCAGCTGACCGCGGCACCAGCACAACAGCGGGTGGAGAATAATAGGGTGGAAGAGACAGTACCCCCTCAGCAGGGTCTCAAGACACAGAAGTCCAATTCTTGGGGCTTGCGCCGTAGGTCACACTGGTCCCGAGCCAGCAGCCTGCCTCTGTGGCCCACACACTTGAGTGGACGCCTCTTAAATCCACGGCCACAGCTCTTAGAACACGGCGACCAGTTGCCGAGCTCCCAGGTTGGACAGGGCTCCCCACAGGCTCGCTTCTCCACTGGCCGATGGGCTACATCACAAGCAGAAGTTCCCGGCTGCTCCGGGGAGCCCCGGCAGTCCACTGCTCGCTTCTGCAAGCCACTGCCACAGCTCACGGAGCAAGGCCCCCAGCTGCCTGCCACCCAGCGTGCAGGAGGCCTGCTGTCTGGCTGCTCTACTTGGTTGGAAAGACTGAGAACACTGTTGCGCAGCACTGGGGCACCCCGCGGGTCCTTGAGGGGAGAGGACTTGTCCTCCCGAGGCTCTTTGGGCAGATAGAAGGAGTAGCGCACACGGGGTGGCGTCATCTTCCCCACAGACAGGACCTCTACGGTCAGTGGCTCCTGGATGGGTCGAGAAGCCTGCAGGCTCTCCACTGCAGTGCCAGTACCACTGTATCGTAGCACGCTGCCCTTTACCACCAGATCCCGCTCTACAGCCGACACCACAAAGTGCCCGTTGAGTAGGTATTTCCCTTGGCTGTTCTTCAGGGCCAGGTAGTTGTCATCCCCAATGAGCCCCTTGTAGCCACGCTGTCGGATGTCAATGCTGGAGGCGCCTGCCGGGATGGCTACTACGAAATTGTAGCCATGCCTGGAGTAAAGAGATTGTACATTATACAGATGCTTGAGCTAATGCCCTTTATCCCCTTCAAAGTAATAACTGACTGTCCATTTGGGATACACCACAAAAACAGCGGCAGAGCGCAGGGCTGCTTAACCAATGCCATCCAAGGCTCAAAGAGGCAGAAAGCTGAAAGCTGGACCTCAGTTAAGCTGAATGCCTTGTAAGAAGGACCTCGTGATCTGTCCGTCCTTCTGTAAATTTGTCTTTTGAATGAGTCCAAAGTATAACAAAAACACAAAGCTTAAGAAAAGCCACTCCCGCTTGTCTGGTGGTTGGTCTTGGATAAGTTTCAGCGTCTCTAAGTCAGTTTCCTCACCCATTAAAAATAGAGCTCACAAGTCGGTCATGGTCAGGGCCTGTAATCCCAGAGACAGAGATGGGCAGAACTCTGTGGGTTCGAAGCCAGCCTGGTCTACAAATAGAGTCCAGGACAGCCAAGGCTACACAGAGAAACCCTGTCTTGAAAAAAAAAACAAAAACAAAAAACAAACAAACAAGAAAAGCAAAACAAAAATAGAGCTCATAATCACGAACACCACAGGACTGTTGGGGGAGGGGCTGAAGATGCCCACAGAACATAAATCACTGTCCATATATACCTGAAACAGAGGACTCGCTAGGCATCAGCTATCAGGAGGAGGACCAAAAGGATGTAAGTGTACGGTGCCCAAGTCCGAGGTTGGTTATCAGAGTAATGACCTTGGTGTCAGGGTCAGGGATTAGGCCTTGACTCTGATACTAGTTTTCTTTAAGTAAGTCATCTAGGTGATGTGGGTTCCAGCATCCTCATCTACATGGGGCGAGTTAAGATAGACGGTTTCTCAGGCTCCATCCAGTTCCTCTGACTCCTCTTGTAACCACCCTGCTGCCTGTCCTTCGGAAAGGCAGCTTCAAAAAGATCATCTGCAACAAAGGAGCTCTGGGAAAAGGAGCTGGGGGACCTCCCCGCGCATCACCCGGAGGGGCTCAGGAGAGGATGTCATGTCCAGAGGGGACAGTCCAGCTCCAAGAAGACCATCAGGCCCTTTTAACTTTACCACTCAGACCTATGAAGTTTTAGGCTAATCTAGCTCCCCACTGAGATCTCCAGTACTCTGCTCAACCCGCTCCTTCCAGAACAGAGGTTGGGACTTCCAAAGGAGGGTGTGGTCACCCTCAGAAAGCAGCAGTTGGTGAGTTGCAGACACTGGAGTTTGGACTGAAAGAAGCTAATTATAGGGCACACTTCCCAGGAAGTGGAGGCTCCACTCCTCTCAATGCAGTCCCCAGGGCCAGAGCCTTGAGCCCCACAAGAGCACGGTTGCTGTCACGTGCCACCTCTTTTCCCTCACGAATCGGTACAGAGCATTTATTATGCACCAGGCAGTGTACTGACATCTTTAAAAATCCCTTACTCCTCGTGAGATTGCATAAGAACTTCATCTACAATAGAAGAGTCTGGAAGTCTGAAGAAGAAATCACTTGCCCAAGGTCATGCAGAAAGCAGAGGACGGAGGTGTGAAAACAGGTCAGTTCTTGTCTCATGCTTACCATAGCTGTGATGAAACACCCTGACCAAAAGTTCAGGAGGTCAGGGTTTATTTGGCTTTTTGTTTGTTGTTGTTGTTGTTGTTTGTTTTTCGAGACAGGGTTTTTCTGTGTAGCCTTGTCCATCCTGGACTCACTTTGTAGACCAGGCTGGCCTCAAACTCACAGCGATCCGCTTGCCTCTGCCTCCCGAGTGCTGGCATTAAAGGCGTGCACCACCACGCCCGGCTTGGGTTTATTTGGCTTAAGCTTCCACAGCACTGTTCATCACTGAAGGAAGTCAGGATAGGAACTCAAACATGGCAGGAACCTGGAGCAGGAACTGATGCAGAGGCCACGCAGGGGTGCTGCTCACTGGCTTGCTTAGCTTGCTTTCTTAGAACCCAGGACCATCAGTCCAAGCCTGGCACCACCCACAGCGGGCTGGGCTCTGCTCCATCAATTGCTAATAAGGAAAACATCCTACGGATTGCCTACAGCCTGATCTTATGGAGGCATATTTCTCAGCTGAGGTTCCCTCCTCTCTAATAACTCTAACTTGAGTCAAGTTGACATAAAGCTAGCCAGCACGGTCCAGTTCTAGAATGCTAGGCAGATCCTAACAGCAGTTCCATCTCCCTGAATCTCATCTCCTGTTGAAGTGTGTCTTCATGCGTTCATCTTGGCATTCATCTCTGATTGCTGGCCAAATGGATGGATACAGGAGTACACGGATGGATTATCAGCCCGGAAGACGAGGAGTGGCCTGGACAGTGATAGTATGCCCATTCTAACATTCACACCACTCTAAGCCAAGCTTCCAATGCCTAGGAGTAATTCCACTTCCAGCATCACCACCACTACCACCTTTGCCATTTGCCTTTGCCCATGCTCTTCAGGGCCCAGAACTTACATAGGCTTGGTGAAGATTCCTGTCACCCTCTTGCAGCTCTTATTGTCTCCACCGCACACCCCGCATTTGTCAAATTTCTTCTTGGAGCCCAGGTTCCCGTCGCAGCCAGCCTTGATGCACTTGCCTTGGACGCAGACCGAGGTAGAGTCAGGAGTACACAGCGTACCATCCACCACCTGCAGCATCCCCAGAAAAAGAAGAGGAGAGAGACGGCTCGGTGATGAGATGCTCCTCTGAAGACCAGCCCCTGCCCCTGTCTCTTGTTCCTGCGCACACCCACCTTAGGTGCTAACACGTAGAAGTAGCCAGTGCCGTTGGCTCGGCAGATGAGCTTGCATTTGTCACGTGGCGACACGCCCGAGTACTTGGGTACCCATGCCACAGCTAAGGTGAGCCGGTTGGTGCTGTGGTTGTAGCCATTGAAAGCCTCACATTGCTCCTCCCGGAAGCTCTTGCCAGAGGCTGCGCAGGGAGGAAGCACATAAAGGAAGCTAAAGAGATGCCACAGAAGGTACAAAAGACAGCATCCCTCCCAGAGGTGCCCAGCTCTAAAAGCCCCTTTGCCTCCATGACAGAGTGATAGTCACTTACACCTCCAAAGATTAAGTGGTGTGGAACCAAAAGACACAGTACAGAGGAAGACATCCCATAAGCAATGTGCCAGTTTCTCGGGTAATCTCAGCACACACCCCCATAACAGGCGTCCTGAACATATGTTTTGGATGATGAAACCCTTCAGCAGTCTATTAAATCTTCTCATTGCATTGTTAGATGCTTTTCACAAATTACATCATTTTCAAGAATACAAATTATATTGATTAGACAACTATTGATATACTCTGAGACACACTTCTGAGTACATAATTCACGTGCTCTTTGTAATGCATTAAAAACCAATGCTCAATGATCACTCAAATAACCGCTGTGATTCTGAGGTAAGGATGAACGTGCTGGCATTTTGAGAAATATTCAACTGAAGTAGTATGTAAAATTATTCACGGTTTCAATTGATAACAAAGTCACGGGTATTTATACTGCCATCGTCCTTTGTTGCCTAAGTTAGGGACATGTTGAGTTTTCTATGGAAAGGTTAATTTAAAAGTGCTGAGCTGGGCATGGTAGTGCACACCTTTCATCTCAGAGCTCTCTAGATCTTTGTAAGTTCAAAGACAGCCAGGGATACACAGTGAGACCCTGTCTCAAAAAAATCAAGGACTAAATTTCTAATTCTAGGGGAGACTAAGTTTTAGGTAGAAGCATCATTGAAAATTAAAACATAGAAAGCTGGAGAGATGGCTCAGCAGTTAAGAGCACTGGCTGCTCTTCCAAAGGACCCAGGTTCAATTCCCAGCACCCATATGGCAGCTCACAACTGTCTGTAACTCCTGTTCCAGCAGATCTGACACCCTCACGCAAATGTACATGCAGTCAAAAGACCAATGTACAAAAATGAAAAGAAATAAATTACTTAAAAAAAAGAAAATTAAAATGTAAAATTTTTCCCACCAGGCTCATGGACCCTAGATTCCTGTTTTAAAAATGGGCTTGTCAGTAATAAACTATGAAGATTTCTAAAGGCCCAGGCCTCATGTCAGCTAGTGTCTCAGTCTCAGTACCAAGAAGAAAATACTCTTGCAGAAGGTGAATGGCTAAAGAAATGGTGCCAAGTGGAGTCTGCACTCTTCTCATTCCAGGCTCTTTCCTAGGAGTTGGCATCTTAATTGCAAGATTTGTGACCAAAAGTGACCTCCAGGCACATGGCCCAGAGGCCCAGGCTACTGCTGCCCTGTGTCTCACCTGAGGTAGGGCAGGGCTCCAGGTTGCAAGATCTGTATTTCACTCTCACTCCCTCGCAGTACTTTCCACCGTTGGCAGGGGTGGGGTTGCTGCACTGCCTCCGGGCCAGCTGCACGCCCCCACCGCAGGTGCGAGAGCAGGGGCCGTAAGGCTCCCACTTGGCCCACGAGCCGTCCACCTGTGTGGAAAAGCAGGTTACACTCCAGCAAGCCCAGGTGCCACACCCAGCCCCTCACCTACAGCAGTGCCCAGTAAAGACTATCGGTTCCCAGCCCGCCTCAGTAGAATGAAGTCTACTTTGTATCCTGATATGAAAGAAAGAAAGAAAGAAAGAAAGAAAGAAAGAAAGAAAGAAAGAAAAGCAATTTGTATGTTCAAGACCCACCCAACACTTAAACTGATTCATTAGCAAACACCAACTACTCCCAGTTACTAATCAGAGTTCTGAGAAGAGTCATTTCAGGCCATGAGGACAGGACACTGAGTTTCACACAGGCCTCTGCCTGCTCTACAGGAGTGAGCTTAGCTGATGGCCAAGCTTCCTTAGGTTTTACACTTCACCTGCATGAAATACTTAGACCTGAGGTTCAATGGCACATTTAAATTGGGTGGCATGTATGAAAGCCCCTGGCCTGACTCCATGAGGGATTTCAAATTCTTTCCTATGTGCACTTAGAGTAACTCTAGTAGCCTCCAAACCTTGGGCAGGTGCAGCCGACAGCCAGGCAGGCCAACACACAGTGCTGCCGTGGGGGATTTGAACACTTTGGTATGTAAATGTTCTACCATCCTGACTTTTCACCAAACCAAACTGATTTGGACCTCCATGGGCTCTGCCTACGAGAAAGTTCAAGGCATCACCAGCACTGGCAATGCTAATATCTGTGCTGAGAGAATTTGTGTTAGAGAGAATGAAGCAGTCCTAAGCCTCTGACCAGCTTTGGGATAAATTACACAGTGAGTTTGCTGCTGCTGTTGCCATTTGTTCATTTAGGACAAGAGAAGATTTATACTCTCCACTGTGTTGTTCGTAGGGTGGTAGTGGACTGGCTTCTCATACCCTGAACACTTGTTCACTTGCGAACAGAGAAGCAGCTGAGCTGTACAGCCTGGGAATGCAGCTGTCACTCACAGAGCATCCACAGAGGGATAAACTACATGGACCTATGCAGAAACTGCTTGCGCGAAGTGCAAACACTCCATCCTTTGTGTTCTGAGAGCCGTCTCTGTGTCTGTTCTCCGATCTGAGCTCCTCTGAAGTGGGCATACGGATACCCCCCAAATGAGGTGCTCTCTCTAAACTCAGAAGTGACCGTCTAAGGAGCAAGTGACTGTGCCCAGACCTTCTCATCTCAGCTTCTCTTCAGAATTCAGCACTGTCCCTGCAGCTTTTAAGACAAGGCCTATTTGATAGAATTTTCCCATCTATTTGTACAAAAACCTTCCTTCTGCCCCTACCATTCATTCATTCATTCATTCATTCACTAAATATTTGCTGACTTCCTACTATACACCTACCACTAGGTGCAGCAAATCCCTGCCCTAAAGGCCACTCCATCCCAGTGATGGAGACATAAAAGCAAGCTGGAGTTTGGGTGTATCTCATGGGGTTAAAAGTAGGTGGCAGTAGTGGCAGCAGGAGCCTTCATGAGGTAGACTGCTTGCTCTGTATAAGAGGCTTCTGGGTTCTCAGGCATGTGCCTGCCTCAGAGAACAATGGGTACAACCAGGTAGGTATTATGGGAAGAGCATTCCAAGCAGAGGGAGCAAGGGACATGGCTAAGAAAGGATGCGCCTTATGCTGAGGGCCCAGTGTCATCACAGCAGAGTGGGCAGGAGGCTAGAAGCCACGCATGGAGGCAGAGACCAAGCTGTCTCCTACCAAGCTGGTATAAAGGCCTTGTAGAGTGCAAGCAGAAAAGTGGCCTAGCCTAACTCCTCTGTTAAAAGGATCCCGCTGGCTGCTCTGTTCACGACAGCCTGCAAGAAGATCAGAAACACGGAGAGCAGATGCCGAGCGATTGCCAAATTCCAGGGAAGAGGGAATGTGGCCTGGAACAGTTTGACAGCAAGGAAGTAGTGAGAAATGAGGTTCTGAGTCAAGTTTGAATAGAGGGTCAATGGGAACTGCTGACATATCAGATGTTAAGTGTATGAGAAAATGGGTTTTGGCATAAACAAGTGGAAGGTGCGGTTGCCAAAGCAGGTTTAGGGGATGTGGTGAGGAGCCCAGTTCTGTAGCTGCCATGTTTAAAATGTCTATCAGGTGTCCAAAAGGACTTGCCAAGACTCACTTAAACGTAGAAGAAGTTCAGGGCTGGAGCCGTGGCTCAGTTGTATCCACAGCTTACCTAGTGTGCACAAGGAATGGCACCTGAGGTGGACCTCTGTCTTCCACATGCATTAAGAGTTTCCAGGTGTTTTGCATTTCAACTGAGACCAGTAAGCACAACTGTACGTTTCACCCCAGCCACAGTCACCTATGCAGGCACACATGGGGACAGTAAACTGGATGGAACCAAAATGCTGACTAATCTAAGATACTATGACACAGAGAGCTGGGGTGAGGTGGTCAAAGGTTACTTTTTGCAACAAACTGCGGTGTCTCTCGGCACAACAGGGGAGAAGAGAAGATATGAGAAGGAAATTGAGAAAGAGTGACTGTAGGTCCAGCCTGAAGAACAGGAGGGATCCAGACAGCTAAATGGAAATCAGTTCGACAACAGGACACCATGGTCAGAAGGATGTTATGAATGTGGAAGATGAAGGGATCACTCAAGGCTGCAGCCACTGATAGGATAATCCACTGGGCGTTCCCTGATCAAAGTAATGTCCCCCAGGAAAGGACAGATTTCAGCTCACAGGGTGGTGAAGTAGTCATTCAGAAAAAAAGTTGAGATTATATGGGAGCGATTGTGTACCGTGGCATATATCCAACATCCTCTAGAGTCCTCTTCCCAAGAGAAGTTGCTCATGATTCGCCTGTCCTCAGAGCCTTCAGTCTGAACTCATAAGCTTGACCATGAAGCCAACTACAACCTTCCTCCTTACTGCCAACTTAAATGCACAAAGGAACCAGCTGCGACCATCGTTCACTGAGACCACTACTGGCCTTGCTCCACCTCTGCCCCTCCATATGCTGCCACCCCTCAAAAGCTTTCCTCCTCCTCCCGGCTCCTCCTCAAAGGCTCCTTGCTGCCCTCTGACCATTCTTAACCTCCCACACCTCAGCTCTTCCAGGATGCATGGCGCGTCTCTGTCTCGTACTTTAATGACAACTTACAGTAGACCGCGGTCTCTCTGGAAGCCTGGGTTACATTTTGTTCTCTCATCATGACTGGTTCTTCAACCTCTGAACTCAATGAATTTGGCCTGGTCCATGGGTGCAGGTCACAGAACAGGCTTAAGAAAGTGATTCTGTTTCCATCCCACTTCCAGACAAAGGATGGATTTGGTACTTGTAATGTTGTCACTCTGCACCTGAACACTGTACTGTGTCCTCTCCCAATCACGGACGAGGGTAAGAGAGGGAGACTCATCCCCAAGGTCAAGAATGGTCTTCTCGTTCCTTCTGGAAGAGTGCAGAGATCTTTGCTTTCCTAACACGAGGCCAACAGACTATAAGTTCTGAACTACATTCAGAGAAGATTGGGGACACTGTTGGTCCAGCTTAATTACTCATCTGGTTTATCAGGAGGGAAACTTTTGTTCAATTCTATTTTATCTAAAACAACAAAAGCACAACTGTAGCTGAGTCCAAGGTGTGTCAGGGTACTGAAGTGTGTGCCCAGAGTTTGCCTTCACATCATCCCCGTGCCTGGTTCATCTGCATGATCCACCTCCCTGAATACAGAAGTGGTTGATGAAAAGACAGAGCTGGAGCATGAGCTTCTCATGTTAAGACTTTCCGCTCTATGCCCAGAGCTGCTCCCCACACAGTAAAGCTGAGAATCTCCAGTCCTGACGAAGGCTTGGTCTCATGGATGCAAAGCCTGATGCCCTTATCTGGCCCACTGCAGTGTTTCTCCAGTCTTAGTTTCAAAAAGAAAACAGGGGGCTGTGGGTGGGGCGGTTCAGTGGACAAAGTGCTTGCTATATACGTATAGGATGGAGGGTCAGACTTCCAGCACCCATGCAAAAGTTAGGTGTGGTGGGTGCCTGTGACCTCAGAGCTACAGAACAGAAGTGTGACCCAAGGGCTCACTAGGGAGCTGTAGATCCAGTGAGAGACCCTTTCTCAAAAACTCAAGTGAAAAATCAATCGAGGAAAACAGCCTGACCTAAATCTCTGGCAAATGCACTTGAACAAGCACACAGGCATACATCACACATATATGTATGCAACACACACACACACACACACACACACACACACACACACACGCACATGCATCTCACACACATGTGCATACATGCATCACACACACAAGTGTCTCATATTCACACACACATGCATACATCATACACCCATGCACAAAAACACACATACACACAAAACACATATACATTCCACACACACTCACACACACACACACACACACACACACACACACACACATGAGAGAGAGAGAGAGAGAGAGAGAGAGAAGAGGAGGAGATCACAGACAAATGGAGGCACTACAATGCAATGTGGCACAGTCATAGAGTGAACAAAAGCTTCCATCAAACACCAAGGCAGGGGAGGCGCAGGCCCATGCATTTCCCAGCATTCTCTGACACAAGAGCTCACCTGGTACTTGTTTGGGTTGTGTCTCTCCACGCAGGCTCCCTTGAGGCAGAACTTGCCCTCACCACAGCTGGTGCCATCTGCCCAGGGGAAGTGGCGGGTCTGGCACACCATCTGCCCCTTGGCCTTGCCAGTGCACCACAGCTTTGTACAGTACTGCATATATGGGCAGGGCTTAGAGCCCACCCCAAAGGCCAGCTCGCACTGCTGGCTCAAACTGTAGCTTGTGCCCGGCAGGTCTTCAGGTAAGGAGATGGGCTTGCTGGGCTGGTCCAGGAGGCAGTCACCTGCATAGACCCAAGGATATTTGTTGGGACAAGCTGGAGAAGTTGAGGCCTTGCTGCCTTACAATGTAAACAGTAGGGAGAAAGTGAACCTAGGGGTAGCTAAAATAGTCCAAGTCAGAACCCGATTCTTCATCACCTTCCAGGGGGTGGTAAACACTGCCACCAAAGCCCTCCCCACTCAGCCTTGCTCTTCTCTGCCACCTGGCTTACCATGCCCGCTGTCCAGGAAGTCAGTGATGATGGCAGCGCTACAGGCTGACCAGGGGTTGGCACGGTCAATCTGGATGAGGGTCGGAGACATCATGTGGTTGGCCCTGAGCTTCCCAAACACCTCCTCACACACCTTCACGTTGTCATGAGGCATGTTGAACACATGGCCTGTGGGATGAAGCAAGGTGAGTCAGGACTCAGGAGCAAAGATCTAAGAACGGGCAAGAGGGGCTGCAGGAGGAGGCGGGAGAAGCAAGAAAGCCCTGTGCTGCTTTCCAAGCTGGCTGTTGGCATCTATCCATTGTCTGCTTTGTTGATGTCCTACAGACCATGTGCTTGTGTCTCCTATCGCCTCCATCAGGCTGTGAGCTAGGTAAGGACAGGAGTGTGCCGCCTCGTCTTTAATATATTCTCCCTGAAGTACCTAAGTGTCAGCTGGACTACAGCAATCAGAAACAAAACAAAACAAAACAAAAAAATGAAAGCCAATGCCAAGATTGATGCTAGCCCCAAGAAAGGATTCCTGCATCTCCAGAGTATGAGAAAGCAAAAGTAAATGTTTCCTTTCCCCCCAAAGCATCCAGCATAAATCCGGGTCGGTGCCAGTCAGCCTCCCTCCCTCCCCTCCAGCCTTACCCAGCTCATGGGCGGTGGTGAAGGCTGACGGAAGCCCATCATCCTCGATGACAGAGCAGCTTCTCTTGGGATCACACATGGTGCCCACATCTGCCATGCCCAAGGTGTCACAGGTGGTAGCCCCGCATAGGTCCTGCCAGATAGAGGAGACACAAAATCGGAGTCAGGTTAGAGATAGTCACAGAAAGGGCCCAAAGAAAATGAAGGGCACCCAATGGGCATTTATTTGCAGCTGCCAACCAGCCATGGCTTTTCTTACTAAAGGCTTGTAGAACTATTCATAGACTCAACCCAGGCTGAAGGAGGTGGCCCTAAGAAGAAAGCTCTGCGGCTCACTGAGAGGAGTGTACCCACACAGGGAAATCCTGTGGGAGGAAATTAGGAGGTACAAAATTAAACTACAAGGGCCACAGTTTTATAGAGAGAAGGTCACCAAAACAGTGGATCCCACAGTAGGGTGGGGTTCTGATCACAGCTCCCTGAGGCATGCTGGGGAAGAGAGCAACCAAGCGCCCCGTCCACAGACAGCTCTGAGCAGTCTCTATTTTTGTTGAGTGACTGACTTTTGGACAACTATGAATTAAGTTCAGATTCCCAGCCCTAGCTTGGCCAGCCAAGGATCTATCCCCGCCAGAAACTTGGCTTCCTTGAACTGACAGGAAGCAGAAAGAGGTGGGCCTGTGCCACTGTCGACACACAGCTTACTGAGCTACCGCAGCTAAATGAAAACATGGGCTCAGGGCTGCTAGGGACAAAACATAGAGATCATCACCTAAGCGGGAGGGTTCCCCCTTTTTTGTATGTAGAAGCCTGATTATGCAGAAACTAGGTACTCCCAGCAGCACACTGTATTAGGAAGTATTCCCAGGGGATTCTAAAGTGAAAACAATGGGGCTCCATAGATGGAAATCTCAAAGACCTTACTCAGTATTATAGGCCGTGGATACATCTAGAAGCGCTGAGAACCAAAATAAATTGGAAATGGGATAAAATACTCATGCACAATCTGTTCCTCGGAGGAGATGGATGTTATATCAGTCATATTTGCATACTCTTATGTCATTGTCTTTAAAACATGTGGAAATTTGGTCCTCACGACAGACTTAGGAGACAGGTACATTATCACATCTGTTTTCCAACGGTAGAAACTAAGGCCTGTGGTCATAGTTAATCCTGGTCATGGTTCACTAAGTGCCAACACCACACATGCATTTCACATGCGTGACCCCATCTAACCATCACTACAGTTTGCTGAAGTAACAATCAGTTATCCCCTCCCACAGACAAAGAAGCTCATGCTTGGGGAGGCTCACGACACACAGGAGAGCCATAATCTGAGGGTCTGTGTGGCTGGGGATTCAGATGGCCCAGCCGGTGGCTCAGCAACGCTTGAGAATAAGCTCTCATGTTCTCCTGTGAAATCCAGGGGATAAAGGTGAGCATGCCTGCAGAGCTCTACTCAATTTTGTTAACTGTGTGTGTGTGTCTGTCTGTCTGTCTGTCTGTCTGTCTGTGTCTGTCTGTCTGCCTGTGTGCATTTGCATGTGTGCACACACCCACATGCATGTGGTGTGTTTGTGTGTGTGTGTGTGTGTGTGTGTGTGTGTTGTGTGTTTGTGCACACACACTGACATATGCTACCCTGGGGGGAGGTGGGAGTAACCAGGGTTAGTAGGGCCAGAAGGCACGGTAAGAAAGTGGTCATAGTACAGAGAGAATCAGCAAAATTTAATCCAAAGTACTCAAAAGTTTACCACCCGAGCAGTCAAACTTGGCTTCCCACAGGCAGGTGATAGTCACACCTCCTAATGAGTTAACAGTTTTTCTGGCCAAAAAAAAAAAAGAGGATGACCAGCCTGAACTCAATGTCCCAGAGTCAGTGACATGCCCTACGCATGCCCTACCTCTGTTCTACTGCCTGTGTGAATGAGGTACCTCTTGCACTTTTGGGAACTTTACAAGAGACCTCAAATGCATTCCTTTCCTTTCTTTTCTTTTCCTTTCTTTTTTATCCTGGTACCTTTCACTTTTTCAAAAGCTTCATCTCCCAAGAAGATCCCCCGCCCCCCGTCCACCTCCCAGAGATCTGAAAACCTAAGAAACAACCACTGTCGAAAGATCACAGACAAGCTTGGGGCACGAGGAAAAGCAGAAGATATAGAAGAAACAATATGGAACAAGAGGTTAGGCCAAAGCACCATAGGTCCCTGGACACTAAAGCCCAGGATCCCAGCTGGTGGAGGAGGCCTCCCTATAGGTGAGGCCCATAGAACAAGCACATTCTGTGGCTTCCAGGCCACACACACACTCAGGCAGGCCTCAAGCAAGGGGTAAGGGGCGGGGGAGACACAGGAATAAGAACCAAGAGATCTGGGTCGCAGTGCTAAGTGGTTGTGTGACTTTGGCCAAGTTCCCTGCCATCCCTCGGTGCCTCAGTTTGCTGCTCTGGGAAGTGCCAGTTCTCAACTAGAACTGGAGCTATCCAATGACTTAAGCCTCTTCTTCATTCTCCAGTCTAAGTGCTCAGCCCCTTTTGGTCCTGTTGGTTATGACAGGAACACACACAACATGACCTACGTTTAGAAAGACCCGTAAGGAACCTCTCATGTACCGCCTGGGGTTTGCTGAGCTCTATAACTCACAGGGAAACACGAGCTCCTCTGTCCCCATATCCCTAGACTGTTCCTTCCATGCTGCCCTTTAGAAGTGACCAGAGCAGAGCAAGAGCTGGCATGGGATCCTAACTTGCCTGTAGCAGCCTCTGCAGCTGGGAGGTCTCTGCAGCGAGGCATCTTTCCTCTTTAGAGAGTGAATCCTCCCTCCTACAGACAAGCAACTGGCCTGGCTCTCCCTGGCCAGGAGCAACCTGCTCTTTCTACCTAGAAACCTCAGCTTCAAGCATTAAACAACAGGAGCAAGGAAGGATGGCAAAGTCCCTGTGGGCAACGGTAGCGGGGGGGGGGGGTGGATCAGAGGCCCCCAAATCGCCAGAATCTTTGGTTCTGTTGCCTTTCACCCAATAAAGGAAGCAAATGACGAATCTGAAATGTAAAGCTTTGAACGCCCACAGCCATTTGCTCAGGGCCCAGTTGTAGCTCATTTATGGCAAGGAATGTCTCCACCCTTCTTGAATGAACTCGGAGCCACTTGAATTGCTTTAACCTCTTTAGCTCGGGCGCCGGTGTCAAAGATGCAGGCACTGTCCTGTTTCTTTCTGCCTGGAAGAGCAGGCACCGTTTAGCCCAGTCCCTACCTGGTTCCCCATTTCTGGGAATTTGCCATTACTCTCACAGTCATAGCTGATCTTCCAGAGGGATCGGAGAATCATCTTAGCCGAGAACTGAATCCTCCCGGGCCCTTCTTGCCTAACTTTCCCTAGTTAGGTTTGGAGCTGTAGGTGAGTGAGGCTGGCACCAGATCCCTCTTTGCCAGTCTTGCTCCCAACACAACTGTTGCCAAAATGCCTCACTCACCGCCTTCCTTACAGACCCTGTCCTCGCCTCCTTTGCTGCACATGCGTGTTCTGAGACGCTGTTTCCCAGCAGCACAGGAGGAAAGGGTAGGGGACTTACAAAAATCAAGCATGTCGATTTTTTTTTTTAATGTGGCAGGAAAAAAAATCTGTCTGTTCTTATGTAACCAAGCTCCTGGGCCACATCCAGAATGGTCACAGAGCCTCGGAACCAGCCTTTCACTTTGCTGGTGAGCTGAAGTTACACACGGAAGGCCACATACTATCAAGTGAAGCTTAGGGTCTTGAAGTCATAGCTTTTGACACTCGGGTCAAGCCAGAAGTGTTCTTTGCCCCAAACTGTACCCTCCTAGGAAGGATACCATGATCACCAACAGAAAACATTACCAAGGCCCCTGGTTCATTTCCCCACCTGAATCTTGGCCATGAATCACCATGTTGTTGTTGCTGTTGTTTTTGATCACAAAATCCATTTGTTCATGATTTCTAATAATGGCTTTGCTTGACTAGAAGTGAAATCTAGCAATTCAGAGCTTATCAACTAAGAAAAAAAAGGTAGACAGTGAAGCCCAGGAGATGGGCTGCTGTTACTATTAACAAACGTGTGGTCACTACCACATAAATCCTTCCAGATGCAGAAAATGCTGTTACTGCAAGACACTAGAATAGTCCAAAGGGCAGGAGTTGTCGTACTGAGGAAGAACAGAAGCCAACACTCACAGGCAGGCTGAACCTCACTAGAAACCAGGACTTCAAGATAGGGCACACGTCAACTATACAATGACAGCTAGTGGTCACTGAGTTGCCACGCTCTCCAGACGCTGCAGCATGAGTTCTACCTGGATTACCCTGAATCTCCCTTTGAGAGAGATGCTGTTACTAAGCTTTTTTTTTTTACAGAAGAGACAGACATAAAGTATGTAGTTGGCCCAGGGTTGTAGAGAGCCCCAAATTTGGCAGAGTAGAGTTGAAAGGTAGGGAGTGTAGCCCTGGGCTGAACTCTAGCCAGGATTCCTCACTGCTTCTGGAGTGCATCGACTCCAAGATGGAGTTTCAGAAATACTCAAGAGGGAAAGATCACCCACCCTAGACCACCAGGTCAAGAGAGTGCTGGTCACCATGGGTGAAGAGCATCCCAAGGAAAGGGAACTGGCCAGACTAAGTGCTAACAGCAGCATCTGCTGATACCATGGTGGTTCAGCAAGCTGCTGGCTCCTCGCCCCACACCTGCACTGACACACTGACCCTGTCCCGGCTGTGCACCCTGTCTACTGACTCTAAGGTGGATTAATGTGCTCCTCAGTGGGGCCCTGCCTTTCTCTAGGGCAAAGCCTAGTGGCAGAGAGCCAAGCAGAAATGCCAGAAGAAACCAACACTGAAGGCTGACAGCCTGAAAGTGGGATTAATGGTCCCCAGGCAGAGGCAAAGCACCCAATAGCTTCAGGCAACCTGCACTTTCCTTGGAACCCTCCTACGCATTTGATGAACCACAAGATGTATATATGGGCCTATTCAGGGCTACAAAGATATGATATGATGCCTGCCTTAAAGGGACTGGCAAGTACCAGCGCCCAGAATCTCCACACAAACACAAGAGTCTTAATCAGACACGTATGATATACTTGCAAGGGCAATGAGACAAAATGCTTTAAATCAAGACTACTCCAAATTTACATTTTGGCAAAGAATCTATACGTGTTTATTCAAGAACAAGAAACATAGCCAAAGTAACTGCTCAGGTAACAAAAAATGATAGCTGCTACCATTGGATGCCTGTGCTAGGGGATCAGGCCCCTCATCCTCAAAATGGTGCCACAAGTTGAGTATCATGCCTTCTAAAGGCGAGGGAGGTGAGTTCAAGTAGCTGACTCACAGTCCACTGATCGGAAGTTCAAGTGCTGAGATTCAAACTCAGCTGGGCTCAACTCCAAGGCAGAGCTCTTTCCAGTGTGCCATGTGTCCAAGTCAAGGAATCAAGACCCAGGGGGAAGAGTGTTGAGGTGGCGGGGAGGGGGGGTGAAGGGGGGTCAGAAAACAACCACAGTGAAGTTCAAAGGAATGTAGAGAGCAACACTGAAGGCGGGAGAAACTGCCTCTGCTAATTAGCCCAGTGGTTACTAAGAAGGGAGAGAGCTGGAGCAGTGGCTCAATGGTTAAGAGCATTTGGTGCTCTTGTAGATGACCTAGGTTCAGTTCCCAGCACCCACATGGTGGCTCACAACCATCCACAGCTCCTGTTCCACGGAATCCAAAGCCTTCTGACTTAGGCAGGTACCAGGCTCATGTGTGGTGCACATATATATATGTATAGCAAAACACTTATACATATAAAATAAAATAAGTTAAAAAAATTTTTTAATAAAAGAGGAGAATGAAAGGAAGCCATCACCCCAGTGGCTGAGGCAAGAAGATGAGTTTGAGGCCAACCTTAGCTGTGCAGTAAGAATATATATGTGTATACATATATATTTTTTAAAGGCAGGCGGTGGGGAGGGAGAAAATAAAGAAGGAAAGGGAAGAGAGGGAGGGAGGGAGGGAGGGAGGGAGGGAGGGAATAAGAACAGGCTGAAGCTGAGGCAGTAGTATATCCCATGAGCCCATGCACACAAACTAGCCTCCAATGCATAGGAAGATAGCACAAAAAAAAAAAAAAAAAAAAAAAAAAAAAAAAAAAGGAAGGATTCTCCCCACCCCCACCCCATCATCCACCATTAATATTAGGCTTACTTTATTTGGAGTAGGAATAAACAAAGAAGTATCCACTCTGCAAAACATAGGACACCTCTATTCTACCATTCCTCTCTTTCCCCACCTCCCTGTTCTCATTTCAAAACCAGTGGTGGCACTACCATGTTGTGACCAAGAAATGACAACGGCACACCTTCAAATATCCCATCTCTCCTAACCTCTTCCAAAGTCTGACTTCAAAACAGAGCCCGATGGAACGAAAATTCCTTCCTCCCGTGTTGGGAGGTGGATATGAAACAAGAGTCATCATTTGACTTTTCACAGCTTTTAGTTTGAACAGTAAGCGCACTGCCCTGTCGCAGGTATTTCATTTATAGAGAACATTAGGCTCTTTTTCCTGAAAGGTTCTGCTCTGCACAATGTAGAAAACATCCCACTCCCCGCCCGACACGCAGGGTCTGGAAAGATGGCCTAACGGTTCAGAGCACACATTGCTCTTGCAAAGGATCTGAGTTCAGTTCCCAGCTCCCAAGTCGTGCAGCCCAAAACCACCTATAACTCCAGCTTCGGAGGGATCTTATATGTCTAACCTCCGTTGGGCACCTACACTCACTTTCACACACACACACACACACACACATACACACACACATACACACACACACACACACATACACACACACACACAATACACACATACACACCATACACACACACATATACACACCATACACACACACACACCACATACACACACACATACACACACACACATCACACATACACACACATACACACACACACACACACACACACATACACACACACTACACACACCACATACAAACATACACACACCATACACACACCCCACATACACACACACACATACAACACACACACACCAAACACACACACACACACAAACAATACACACACACACATACACACACACATACACAACACACCACATACACACACACACACACACACACACACACACATACACATACACACACACACACACACACCACCTCCCCACAAGATGCAGTACTACTCAAGAACCACAAAATCAGTGCCAAACTTTGGGATTGTGAGAGGGGAAATCTCAGAGTATAAATGAAGAAAATAAGAGAGTTGAGTCCACCCGGATAAATCCCAAAAGAGGAAGAAAGAAAAGGTTAAGGAAGGAAGGAGGATGCCATGAAATGATCCTAAGCAAAGAAAAATAAAGTGAGTGAAAGCATGAGAAAAACATAAACTGCAAGTCATAAAAATGAAGTCATGTCAAGAGAGGAAGTGTCACAAATAGTGAAGCAGATGATGGAAAGAGAGAAGGTCATTTACTACACAGAAACAGACTTCTCTCCCGCTCTGGGCTGGGAACCCTTTCGGCACCCTATCTCTTAGAAAGCAGCCTCAGCCATCTGGGAAGACACACACACACACACACACACACACACACACACACACACCTCCTCACAGCAGAGAAGCATTTAACACACTATGCTGTGATTGACAGCTCTTTGCCACACTGACCATTTCTGGGGCGTGGGGTGCAGGGCCACACCTTTTTAGCATGTACAGCTCCAGCCAGAAGGGTGCCTGAAAGTCACAGATGCTCAGAGAATGTCTGAGTGAGTTTTTACCGCAAAGGACTACAGAAACAGGAGAGGCACTGGGCCTAAAAACAGGGAGGACTCAGCAAATCAGGACCTACCAAGTCACAGCACTAAATACCTGGCATCTGCAGGCCCGGTGCAGTGAGAAGCCAGAGAAATTGTGTTCCGCATTGACCCTGGCTCTGATTCCCAGCAGCTCCTCACTCAGTTCTTGGGCTGACCTCACCCTGCTGTTATGAGCCTGGAGGCTGGCTGCTTTGCAAACTCAGATGCGCTCTCTTTGTCCATGAGCTTATTCTGAATCTTTACAGAAACTCTTCCAATTGTCAAAACACTTGCTGTTGTATGATCAATGTATTCTCTCTTCCGGACAGCTAAGGTTCTTGGAGACCGCATTTGTCTTGGTCTAGAAAGAACAGCTGTTTGCCCGTGTTCTCATCCAAAACTGTACCTTCCCCAGGGAGATTGGGGAAGAAAGGGGGTGTGTCTCAGGAAGGAGATGTTCCTAAGATTCTCAGAGTACAGCAGGCCCCCAAAAATCTGTGCTGGCAAGGAGGTGGGGAAGGAGCTGTTTATCCAGGCATGACCCACGTACCTTGATCACCAACCCTGGTAACATAGGCTCCCCTGCTCACTAGCTTTACCTTCTAAATGCCTAAGCAAAAAACAGCTTCTAACAGTCACATCAAGCACATCAGCGCTTCTGAGCCAAGTGGCCATGCAGCTCACACCCATTATGCACAGATGATAGGGCCCCCTGGGGGCCACCACTGAGAAACAGAAGCTGCCACCCGCTGCTCTCCACTGCTTCTTCAAAAAGGCATCTCTTCCGATGGCATGGCCTGTTTCCCCAGCAGAGGCTCTTCTTCTCAGGGCTGGTTTCAAAAGTCAGCCTTCACTGGACTGAGAGGTCTGCTACTTTAGAGGCAGGGAGTGACCGCCACAGGGGCATCTCAGGTAGCAAGTGCATAGGACAACAGCTGCTTTACCCATCACGACATCCTGTTCTTGGCCTTTGCTTTTCCTCCCAGCAAATCTGACTGCAGAGTTGCTCTGGGTGCAGAAGCTGAAGCCCCCTCTGCAGTTTTCCCCGTGACTCCAGCAGCGCTGGTAGGGCTGTGCTGCGGCCGCTCGGCGGACCTCAGTTGGAAGAATGTGCTCAAGGAAACAAGGCTCAGGCCAAAGACCTCCCTAGAGAAGCCAGGTGGTGGGAGGAGAGGAGGCTGGGAAAGGAGGACGTTCCAGCGCAGGAAGGGACTAGCTGTGCCAAATGGGTTACTGTGGAAGACTCCAGCTCCAGCCCGTGGGCGCCAGACCAACTCTAAGTGGCCATTTAGAAACAACGAGAGTGAGAAGCCATTGAGGAAACAAAGAACTCTGTACTGCGGCCAGAATGCTGTGGTTGTGATCATAAGAATAATAATAAAAGCACTGCAGGCATTCAAGTCACACACACACACACACACACACACACACACACACACACACCAAAACCAGAGAAAAGCAGGGCACTTGGATGACTTTTTTCCTCCAATATCTAAAGAATTTCGGGAATCCAGATCTTCACAGTGCCCAACTTTTAGGTCAACACTTAGGGATCTGAATGTTCACAAGTTAATGGCTTCTTGAGATGGGAAGACAGGAGGAAGGCATGGTTGTCTTCCGGAATCTGGGTCCATCTCTCCAGGCCTATCTTAGTGTCTTCCCAACCCTGCAGCTCCAATGTCCAAATGCTCTTGACCATACTTACACCACCAGCTCCCACAGCAAGGGCAGAGGGGAGCCCTGCCTTCGAGGGAGGGGCTTAGGACTGGAACTCGAATGGTGTTGTCAGCACGCTCCTTAGAATACAGCTGGCCAGTCGGGTCTTCATCTACTATCAAGGGTCAGAGAAAACTGGAAAGCAGTTTCCCCAGCTCGACTCCAAGTGGCTCCAGTTCAGAACAGGTGGCCTTACTAAATTGCATGCTGGGAATAGTATGGACGAGACCCAACAGAGGAGGATGTAGGGAGAATCACCAGTGGAGTATATATTTAAGTCTGGCCTTTCACAGCAACCCACAAACTATGGCAATGACCGCCTCCATCTCAACCCAGAACCCCCAGACCCATGACAGAGAAAGGATGACATGTTGCCCACTAGAAATGTAGCAGGCACTGACCTTGAATCACCTCTCAGTACTACATCCAACAAAAATAAACCTGCGAGGAGATGTCAGAAAAAAAACAAAAAAACAAAAAAAACAAAAAAAACAGCGACCCACAGTCCCACCATCTACAACACTATCCTAATAGCACCTCCTATCGGCCTTGAAGACAAACTGTAGCTCAGGGGCGTCAACTTCCAGGGTTCCAACCCTCTGGCGCCCCGATCCAGAAGGCGCTGATTGGCCACATCAGGACAACACCTTCAAAAGAAGCAGGCTCTCCTCCAACCTCCCAAAAGCACAGAGGTGCAGAAGGTGGAGCTCTGCTGAACCCAGGAGAGGGCTCTAATTAGAACTTCCAGCGCTAGAATTCGGAAGAAACCAATTCAAAGGGGGCATCGGGTGGCACAAAGGCACTTTGGAGATCTAAACGCAATGGCCCCCAAGAAACTAGGGTTGAGTCCAAAGAGGTGACATCAACTCACCTGTCTGGTGAAGAGGATGGCTGTGTCCCAGTACTCAGGGTGTTTGTCGCTCACTTTGTTCAGCTTTTTCTGCCAGGCACAGAAGTTGCGCAGAGTCAGGGCGGCGTTCCCTGTGACCTTGGGCCCGGTGTCACGGTCTCCTAGAAGTAACACCTTGACCACAACGATGTTGATGGGGTTGAGGATGCTGGGGTGGCGGTAGAGTCGCGCCGCCGTGGCCAGCAGCGTCAGCAGATAATGTTCCAAGTCAGCGCCATGAAACTTGACCATTGACTCGTCTGCCACCACCAGTGTCTCCACGTACCGTGGTATGGACACGAAGCGCTTGGCGCGCCCAGACCTGCGCCGGCTGTGGTTGTCCCCTACGCCCGTCCTTCGTGGCTTATAGGGGTCCAGGGCCCTCAGGATGGCGGGGTTCCAGCCCGAGGCCACCCCGCAGCGAGAGGTGGGGTCTCCGGAAGGCCCTACGGGAGCACTCCGGCGCTGGAGAAGGTGTGCGCCCTGGCCGTGACGCTGCGCCGCTGGCGCGCTGGCGTTGGGCAGAGGGCTAATCACATACTCCGCGCCTCGGTAGCCGAATGCTCCGCGGAGACCCCCGCACAGGCTCACAGCAGCAAAGGAGTCTGGCTCCGCGTTCACATACCCGGAATAAAAGCAGCGTCGCAGGTCTAGGGAGCTGCCAGTGAGCCTCTGGAGGGGAACACCTAGATACTCCGTAGCAAAGGCGGGAGCCAGGAACTGGACATCCGGTGTCAGGTGTAGGTAAAAGTCCTGCTGAAAAGCTGTGATCTGAAAAATGAGACCCTGATCCCCGGAGTCCTCCGTACCCCTCCTGTAGTAGTGGCGGCCATTGATGTCCGGGTCCCGTCGGATTGGAACGACCACCTCCCACTCTGACTCGGAGCTGCCCGCAGGTCGCCAGGCGAGAGCCAGGACTGAGATGGCCAGTACAAGCATGGCGCCCCGGCCGCGCACAGCCGCGCTCTGGGATGGGACCTAGCCCGGCTCCCCAGGGCAAGCGCTGTCCCCTTGTAGCCCAAACACCAACGCCCTGGACAATGGGCAGTTCCCAGAAAGGACAGCCAACCAAGTCGGGGAGACTCCTCCCAGAGCAGCGAGCGTGCACAGGGAAGCCCGCGCCTCCTACCTGTTCCTCCCAAGCAAAACGCGCGCTAGGAGCTTTAGTACGGATCGCTGTCAAGTGCACAGGCGAAAATTTGCCCTGGAGAAGTGGCGCGAGGTGGCCGGTTGCTTCGCGAACCACAGCTGCTCGCGGTGCAGCAAACTAGGCTCTGGGCGAGCCTATTAAAGGCCCCCTTCTCTTTGGACTGCCCAGTCAGCGCCCCTCCCCTCACTCCCCTCCCACCCTCCCAGAGTCTCCAGGGGCCACCGGAGAACCGGTCCCGCCTCCTGAGCAAGAGCCACTTGGCGGGGAGGGAGTGGCGTTATGCTGAGGCAGGAGGCGTGGGCTGACCTAAGAAACGAACGCTGGAATCTATTCGTGGTTTTGCCCTAGGTACCCTAGTGCTGAGATGCATCAGTTACTGCTGCCTGGGTGGACATCTATGAGCTCCCTGAGTCTTAGCCTTCCTCTCAGAGCAGCTGGGCTCCGGAGTCAGGAACCAAGGCCCACCTCTTTTCCTCCAGTTGCAACAGCTCCCACCCTGCTGCTTAACCATCAAGTCTCCTAAAATACCTCAAACCAAGGAGGCCTCTTTTAAGGGCCTAGAGTTGAGAGAACAACCTGGAAGAAACACACACAGCCAGCCCTTCTTGAACCCAGATCCACTGAGGCCCACACACACAGGGTGCCCTGAAAGTCCGCCTTGGATGGGCTCAGGTAGACTGTCCAATTTACAGGAATTCTGCCAGGCAGCTGTTTCATGTAGCCATTATTTTAAAACTAAGTTATATAAACTTACAATGAAATAAATTGTATTTCTAAACAATGATTTAACTCTCAAAGCTCCACCATTTCCTAATTTTCTGATTGTTGTCTCTGGTCATGAGCCACTGAGGCCTTCAGCCCTTCCCCCACACCCAGAACTCCCAGAGAAGAGAGCAGAGGAGGGTGGGAATACAAATGACCTTCCACTTAGTGTCTCCATCTCCCCACACAGCCACATAGTGATTGGTTTTCAAAATAGGTCCCGGTGGAGGTAGAGCATATGCTAGTTACCAGGGCTTGAAGAGAAGAGGCAAGCCCTTAATGAACATTTACTAGTATCCTAGTGCCTAAAGGAGATCGACAAGCAAGTGCTGGCTGCCTTCTAGCAGGGAGGACCAAGGGATAAGTGGGCAATAGAAAAGATAGACCACGAGTCACCCATGTGTAATTTGATCCTTGCCCTAGTACAGGGCACTGGAGTGGAAGGCTGAGTGTGGATCCACTGGAGAAAACACAGTCATGCGCTAAAGTTCCCATCTGGCGGGGAGAGAAGCCTGGGGACCTGCATGTGTCTCGAGACCTCAAGATGTTCACATCTTGGTAGAGTCTAGGGCTGGAGGGATGGCTCAGCGGTTAGGAGCACTTGTTCTCAGCTCCCACACAGTGGCACTCCAGTGCAGAGGGATTCGACGTGTTTAGGCACAGACATGCATGCGGTGCGCAGACATATATGCAGACCAAAAAAGTCATATACATAAAGTAAAATAAATAAATCTGCACAGAAGTAGTTTTCTTTTTTTTTTCCTCCAACAAGGAAGAAACCAAACAGAGGAAGGAGGCTTTCCTACCTAGTCTTTCTTGATAACCAGAAAATACTTGTGGGGAAAAAAATTTTGCTCTGAGTTGTATTGGGAAGAGATCACTGGCGGGGGGGGGGGGGGGGGTAGAAGAGGGTGGCATTTTAAGAATAAAGAAGATGGTGAGAAAAAGTTGGGGGGTTATGTTAGAGAAGTGGCTGCTCAAGGAAACAGGCTCCATTGTCAAAGGAAAGAGAAAGCTGGGTCAGGTCCAGCAGAGAAGAGGACTTTTTGTCTATTATCTTCTCCCCATAAAGAATCTCAGAAGAGCCCTCTAGGGCCTTGCAATTGGAAGACTGACCGATGCCTCTAACTCTACTGGGGCCCCTCCTTAACCAAGACAAAGGGTCTAAAATCCATTACGTGAATGGGTAAGAGATGGGTGTTTATAAATGAAAGGGAAAGTAGGCATATGAGAGGAATGTGTGTTAAGAGGAGTTACAGTTTACAAAGGCTTTGTGTCTGAGTGTTCAAAGAAGGCCCATAATTAAAGAGCGACTCAGCAATGAAAAGTTGTTTATTTAGAGCAAGAAATTCCTTTTCTACACCCGACAGCTTTGATGGTGGGATACGAGACTTCCAACCACATTTTATGTTCTCTATGATAGGTTTGAACAAGATCTTGCTGCCTGTCAATCAACATGGCAAACCCAGAGAAAGGAAACCTCCTCTCCACCCAGGAAACGTCAAATCTCCCTTCCCCGAACAGCTCATGCTGAGCGTGAAACCTCACCATGTGACCTTACTCAAAGACACTAGCATGTGTTGCACACTTGCTACAGGCTAAGCACTGCACCAGAAGTTTCATGTACATTGTCTTATTTAGTGCCTGTCTCCCGCATTTTGGGAAGACAGTCCAATTCAGTGACTTTCAGCAGGGGTTTCTAGTGAGGAAGTCAAGGCAGAGGGATATGATGGCAGGCAGCACAGGCGAGGTGGAAGTTAGGAGAACTCAGAACCCACACCTGTTTTTATTACTGATCTGAGTCTCAGAGTCCAGATGTCATGTCTGTGGAGTGAGCAGGGGTCAATCTGTCACAGAGCCTCATTGAGAAGTCTTCCATACATATATTTATGCCTATTTGACCAAGGCCCACAGAAAGCAGTGTAGCATAAGAGTAAAGGCTCAGGGTCAGTGTAATGACACATACATACATACATACATACATACATACGTACATACATACGTACATATATGTACATAGATGAAATTGATGTGATAGAACCCTTTACATGTGTGATAACAGACAGGGAGAGAGAAAGAGAGAGAGAGCAGAATCACAAATCTTTCACCAGCTGCCAGCTGCACAGTCCTGGGCACATTACAGTATTTCCCTAAGCTGTAGTTTCTCCATTGTTAAGATGCAGCAGGGGGCAAGGATAATACCTTAGCTCCAATAGTTGTGAAGATTAAATAACTAATACTTCCAAAGAATACAATAGTGTTTGGAACATGTAAAAAATGTCTCTTAAAGTAGTATCTACTAATACTAGCGCTATTATCGGATTTCGCCATCATCACTGCCACTACCAAGCGATACTAGGCCCTCCAGCTGGCATCATGGCCTTCTGAAGTTTTCCATCTTCACAACAGGCAAGGGAAGAAAGCATATGGAAACATTCTCCCCAGCCTCTGGTAAGGGACTGCCCGTGGCTTCAGCTGTCCAATATCCATGCTAAGACCCACAGCTACCACCTCCTTGCGTTTCTCTGCCCTCTACCATGTAATTATCCTACAAGGTAACACCTCCCCCAGAGAGAGGCTGTGTTGTCACTTTTAAACATCTCAGTTTGGTCTTTAATACCCTTGAAGTCTCAGCCAACATGCGGCTTCTCCGAGAGTTGTCTCCAAGCCACCCGACCTAAATGTCACAAAGTGGTTATGATGGCGTGTCTTGTTTAGATCCTAGCATTTATCTCTAGTTTTAGAAATTAATTTTCTTATTGCATTTATTGGTGAGTGTATAGGTGTGTGTTTGTATGTGTGACCGCCATAGCATATGTATGGAGATCACAAAACACCTTTCCGGAATCTGTTCTCTCCTGCCACCTTGTGGGGTCTGAGGATGGAACTCAGGCCACTAGGCCCTGTGCAGAAGCACATCTACCCACTGAGCCATCTCTTTGGCCCTGGATGTTTATTTCATTAGAATGAGGGTTGGGACCTCATGTGCCTTGCTCATTATTCTTTGCCTAGGGGCCTGGCATAATGCTGGGCTCTCTGGACTCTCCATACATACTGATTGAACGACTAAACCTACTCTGTGCTCAGCTTAGTGACCCAAGTCTATAAATAGTTGACAAGCTATTTCACCTCCTACAAAATGGGGTAAACCTGCTCCATGAAGTAGACTCCCCAATGTACTGCTTTTGCAATTCTTCATGCCTCCCCTCCACCTCTCTAGAACAAACTGGAGTCCACTACCCCATCACCTAACCCAAAACCTGCAACTCAAGTTCAAATGAATACATGGGTTTGTATAAAGGCAGCCAGCCAGCCAACTAGCTGTCTTACCCAGCTCATGAGCTTACCTTTCCTTATACTGCCTGAACACTGAACACCTGCTCTAACCTAACCAACCAGCAGCTTGGCTGCTTCATGTAGCTCTTACCATATAAATAGCTCTATGGAAGCCATTTCTCCTGCATAGGCTATCCTCTTAATCTCACCTATGCCCATCTATAAAGGACAGAAGCCCCTTGAATACCGAACTCATACAGGAAGATTCTGTTTGCTTGCCCTTTTCTAATTGTGTTGAGCCATATCCTGAGTCAGGGCTACAGTCATCATACCCTGGAGACTCATCAAGATCAGGGCTCCTTTTCCTTCTGTGTCAGTTTCCAAGATGGTTTCCAGCACAGGGGTTGACTCCATGGCTGGGCCAGGTTCATTCAGGAGGTCCCAGGGAGATCAGCTCATAAGGGAAGCATCAAGGCCAGAGGTTCAGCCACAATCGGGTTAGATTTCATTCACTTCCTTCAGGCAAGGCTGGTGATTTTCTAACATAAATACCAAAGATGACTGTGTTGGCCTGAGGCATCCTGGGAGTCCTTCCCAAAACACCAAGATGAATCAAAAATAAGACCACGGAGACTAGGAGAGCAAGCAATGTACTGGTTAGACAAGATTTTCCTGGAAAGGAAAGTAATTGATATCTCATTTTGATTTCTCAGATTGGTGATTATAAATCACCAAGTGAGGATTTCAACAATGCTTTACACCACAACATGAAAATAGACTTATGAACTTATCAGTTCATCCCTTGTAGTTTATGTCTTTACCATTCTTTGTCAAAGATCACTAAAAGTCATAGGAGTCTCGTTTGCTCATCATGGACTCTACACCAAAGAGAAAAAAGCAAAGCAAACAGGATGTAGGTGGGCTCAGCCTTGGGGAGCACCTTGGGGGACCAAGAGAAGGCTAAGCATGGAGTTGAGACCTTCACTGGCTTCCACTACTACTTGGTCTCTCCACTATTCTCCTTCCAGAAGTGGGGAGAGCTGGAGCAGCTGGAGGCTCATCTAAGCTCTATGAATTACAGCTCTGGGCCTGGGCCCATTCTTCATTGCTCAAGGAAATGTTTAACTCTATTTTCCCTCTGAGCCACCCACTCGTGTTCTTTTCTCTGGGTTTAAGAGCTTAAGTAGAAGTTCCTCTGGCGCTTCCAGTCCTAGTTCCTTTGAATACTAGATGAGAACAAAGGGTCTTGATTGGCCTTACGCAAACTCAACAAGTAATTCCAGACCGTGTCCTTCTTCTGACCTAAACTCCACTCCTATAGTCTTAAATACCAGCCACCACCCCCGTAGCTCAGGCTCCCCAACACAACCATTTATTTTATAGCTTTACATGTACACACCCCAATGTCAATTACTTTGGACTTCTTGGCTACATAATCACACCTTTGGCTTTCAGCTGGCTGGATGCCTTCAAATGAAGATGAACTGAAATGTAAGTTCTCAACTCCTACCTAGAGACTTCAAAGGCAAATTCAATTGTCCTGCCAAACAAACTTCTGTCTCCTCTGCTCATCCATTATACTCCTTTTTTCCAAGCTCTGTGTTAGAACCCTTAAGATTGGACTTGACCTAGAGCTCCATCTTGTTAGTAATAAAGAACAACCTGTAGACCTTGGATGAAGCTCCAAGACAAAATCCACCGTTCCAGAGGACAAGATGGTGAGAAAGGGACATATTGTACAGTAGGAGTGGGGAGCGGGAAGGGGAAATTGGAGTGGATATGACCAAGATATATTGAATACCTGTATAAAATTGTTAAAAATTAAAGACAATCTCTTAAAAAATTTTTTTATCATTCTCCAGAAGTAAATTTGTTTCCTTCACCAGCTCATTCTTCTTTCTAATAAAATACTAAGAACATTCAAAAGTCTATAAAATTAGAATTCATACATATTATCTTGTGTTACCCTTTTAAATCCTCTGGAGAAAGGGTTGATAAGAGTCATTAATACCTCTACTTTGGGTAAGATAAACTTAGCTTTGGACTAGCAAGATGGCTCAGTGGATAGAAAAATTTGTAAGCAAGTCTGCCGACCTAAGTTCCACCCTGAAGCCTATAATGGAAGGAGATAGCCACTCGTAGAAGTTGTCCGCCAACCTCCACACGCACACCACAGCACACACATGCTCACTCGCTCTCTCATATCACATACACACATCACAGACATACACATTCACTAATAATAAACAAGAATAACAAATATTTTAAATAACACACTATTTAAGCAAAAAAAGAAAATGACTGACAAAATTCACCTCATTGAGGAGTAACAGAAATAAGATCATTTATTTTTCATTAAGTTCTACGCAGGGATTCCTCAGCCTTCAGTGTTGCCATGGTCACTATCTTCTGTGTCCATCCATAGGCAGCTCTACATCTTCCTTCCAGTCACATACTCTTTCTCACACTCCTTAAACACTACAAATAGGCTTAAAAGGAATTCCTAAGAATCCAGTGATTAATAGCTTGGGTCAACAAGTAACATAAAAGTCCTAAAGTGGCTTAGTCTGCCTTCTTTGTAGCTTCTACAAAAACCTCCAATGAACTCTCAGAATAGAATGGCACTGTTCAAGGTGGAGTCCAAGAACGTATTTTCCACGGTCTTCACTTTCAATCCTCTCTCCGTGCACAGTGCCACTGAGAGGACTGGACTTACTGGAAATCAGAGACCACCAGGGCTCCAGTGCAAGGATTCTTAATAACTTGGGAACCTCAGAGAGCATCATAAACCATGAGGAGCCTCCCTCTGAAAGAACACCCAAATGTACACACAGTCCCTCAAAAAAAAAAAAAAAAAAAAAAAAAAAAAATATATATATATATATATATATATATATATATATATATATATATATTTACTTCTAGAAGGATAGCTAGACCTGTCCATGCCCAAAAAGCAGAAAAAACTCTTCTCCAAAAGAAAGATAATTGATTAGATGTTTGAAATTTTATTAAGGGCTTGTGCTAAGTGTAAATGCAATGAGCTGCCCCTTCTTCCAAGGTGGGGAGAGAAGAGCACAGAACAGGCCAACTACAGGTCAGCAAGCTGGAGCCCAGGCAGCTCTGTTTGAACCTGCTTTATTTGGAGGCACTAGCTACGTGCCCCAGTCTCCTGGAGTTTTGAGTTCCTTGTTGTATTCCTAAGAGACAGTATTCTTATTATCACAAGCACAGACACACCAGATCCACAGAGTATCAGCATTTGGGACTCACAGTTAGAAAGTGCCATACAGTTCTCACTTCCGGAGTTTGAAATGTATTTGTTCTGCCAAGAAAAGCTAAGATGAGTTGTGGATTCGTGCTCACTTTGTTTAGGTAAAATTAGAGGGCAAGGTATATATCCTGTGCAAACCCAAAAGCAACAAACACTTCCTTGTCCTCTGCTCCTGTCTCCTGGAGAACACTGCCTCCCCTCTGTGCTCACGTTCCCTGACTGCTCCTCCCCCCTCCCCCATGCCACTCTGCTTTCTGTGGCTCTCTCACTCTTCCCACACATCCTCACTCCCTTTTCTCAGAATGGTGTTGCCAGCATCTCATTCACACTGATGTGAAAGTCATAACAGCTCGAAAGCAGTTCCCATTAGTACATATGTATTTACACCTTAAAAGAATCAAACTGTTTTTCAAAGTCAAGTTCTGATGGTAGAACATCAGATAGTGCTCAGAAAGGACACAGCCTTTAGGATGGGAGGAGAGACACCCCCATAGGAAGAGCTGCTGTCAGCAGACTCGCAGGTTGTACACAACTCTAGAGCGCATGATTCTCATCAATGAGGACCAACAGGGGTAAAACACACAGGGCAGCAGGTGAACCCACCTGCTAAGTGTGTCCCACCCCTCCATCATTTTCCTGACACCAACAGGGCTGTGGTGGGGAGGCATCTTCTGCCCTCAACTCTTTTGTCTGGCAGCTCGTTTTGAGCACTGTGCTCCTCTCTCAGGAAGGTTGTTTTTGGTACTAACGTAATGGATACACGTCGCCTTCCTCCCAGCTTCACGCCTCTGCATTTTGCTCCGGAAGTGGAAAAGTGAGCGAACCACGGGAATAAGCCTCGTGCGTGGCCGAGGTGAAAGCGGAAGTGGAGGTGAATTTTACTACTGAGCGCCCACAACCCGGTATGGATGAGTCCTGTAGGTACTCTGCTCTTCCACAGGATGCAGGTTTGATTTCCAGCACCCACGCAACAGCTCACAGCTATCTGTACCTCCAGTTCCGGGAGATCAGATGCTTTCTTCTGGTCGCCACAGGCACCGGGCACACACGCTATGTACAGACATGCAGGCAGAGCATCCATGTCAGCCTACCTCCACATGCTGGGATCTGTTCTGCTTGAGTTTGCGTGGTGCTTGTACATGGTGTCATAATTGCTGTGAGTTCATCTGTGCAGCTACCCGTATTGTCCGGAGGACACTTTTGGTTTAGCCACCCACCACCTCTGGCCCGGATAGCCATTCCACCCATTCTTCCATAACAATCACTGAGCCTTGGGGCGGGGAGTGCTTGGGGGACATAATACAGATGCCTCAGGTAGGCCTGAGAATCCTGCAGTCTCCTATTCTCTGCACCTTGGACAGTTAAAGGTCTTCGTGTTAACCACATAGATTACTGCAATGCCATCATGTCGTGTGTCTGCTTAAAAGCCTTGGTGCATCTACACTGCCACCTGGCAGAGTTCGCAGTACGGAAGCTCAGGAATGCATCTTTTCCTGCACTGGCGTGCACTGGTGCTGCTAACTCCTCCAGTGGTGTTCCTCGGTTGTCTCCTGCGCTGCACACCTGTGAGGCTGCTTCCTGTTTCTAGTGCTGAGGATTTCACTGGGGCCTTGAGCATGACAGGCAAGTGCTCTCCCACAGAGCTACATTTCCAGCCCTTGGCTTTTAATCAGCCTAACATCTAAGGTGCAAGTCTCCTGCCCACCTAGTGCTGGGATTACTGGCTTGCTACATATATCCAGCTATTTCTTTTCCTTTAACAGACCCACCAGACACTTTAATGTCTATGTGAGAGAGAGCATCTACATGCATGCACACATCTGTACCTTTCTTAAAAGAGTTTTCTTCTTCTAGGGCCTAGTAAACTACTCATTCATTAAAGTTAAGAAGAAAAGAAAAACATTTGGATGGACCCCTTCCCAACCTGCTCTCTTCCCAGCACAGCACTCTCTCTCTCTCTCTCTCTCTCTCTCTCTCTCTCTCTCTCTCTCTCTCTGCTCCACTAACTCAGTGATTGGGTCCACTGGCAGCGTCCGCTGCACTCCCGTTCTCTGCACCAGAGATCCTCACACAGCTTCATTCCTGCGCCTGTAATACCATATGACAGTTACTTGACCATTTCAAGGCAGACCAGGGGCAGTCTTAGTGAAATAAAAAACAGGACACCAGAAATGCCTTTTTGCCTTTCTTTGTCCCAAAGTCTAGAACCAGTTCTGGCACACAGTAGATTTATGGAGTGACTAAAAGTGCAGTTATAGGTGATGAGTGCCAGGGAAAGGAAAGGCAGAAAGGAAGAAACTTTAGAAAGAAAAAAAAAAACAATGAGTAAAGTCAAGAAGAAGAGAAGAGAATGAGATAAAAGCTGGGGGTGAAGCAAGAAAAAAGTAAGAACGAAGAAATAGAAAGATGAGCCTTGTCTCCTATCACCACTCAAATATGTGTGTGTGCGCGCACATGTATAAATAAATAGGTGAGTAGAGATGTTGAGTGTAATTGAGAATCTGTCCACACACACAATCAAGATTCCAAGAAAAGCCTTCAACATTTGAAGCTTCAGTGTTACTTAAATCTTTGTACTGGTCACTCACCCGTGGCCCTATCGCCTCCTCCCTCCTCTCTTCATGAGGCTATAAGCCCTACTCTCTTTCTGTGTCCTGGGGCCTGGCTTCTTTCCCAATTGCCTTTAAGACAAACAAAAGATAGATCCACGTTCTCAATGAGCTCATATAATCCAAGGCACTCCTTTGTAGGCAGTAATTATAACTAAAATCAGAAGGGTTCAAATTCTTCCATGATGGAAGATTCTTCACTGATGAAAACAAACATAAAGGCCTAGAGAAATGGCTCTGCAGGTAAGACACTAACTGTTCTTGTAGAAGACCCTGGTTAACTTACCAGCACCGTATCCAAAGACTCACAGCTACCTCTAAGTCCAGTTTCAGGGGATCCACCATCCTGTGGCCTCTTCTAGAACCTGCATATGGTGCACATAAATGCATATAGGCACACACACATACACGCAAATAGAAAATAATTCTTTTTTAAAAGAAGGCCATGATAAAAGGAAGAGGTCAGAATGAAGGTGCACAGTCCACCATATAAGGGAATGCTGAAATACAGTACAGCCCCTGCACTCTGATGAGCCGGGTTTTGCTGGCAGCCCTCTCAACAGACATTGGCTCTGGGTCACACCACGCACAGATGTGACACGGAGACAACCTGTACTGAGAACCTCAAGGCCCAGGCTAATCTTCTGTCAGCCATGCGGCTCTGGTTAGATGACTTGCTCATAAGTCTCAGTCCTCTCTGTCAGGAAAGGGGCTCTTAGGTCCTGTCTCCCTACAGTGTCTATGCCTCTCTTTGAAATTCTTTAATGAAAACAAGCAGGATAAGACCCAAACAGACTGGACAGCCTAGAAGGACATTGGGGGGGGGGGGGATAACCCCTGCAGTGTAAGGAAGTAAGGCTGGGAGACAGGTGAAGAATTTGTAATAAGCAAAATGACTCAAGACACAACAAATCATAGAAACTACATGTTTTTACCCAAAATCGAAAGAGTCTCCCACTATTCAATAATATTTGATAATTCCAACAAGTGAGTCCTACAAGTTCATCTCTCGTGCACTTCAGGAATCCTTTTTTTTTTTTTTTTTTTTTTTTTTTTTTTTTTTTAACACTCTTGCATGTGTCTCTTTCTATTGCTTGAATACTTCCACTGGCCTATTAAAATTACAGAGTTCTGCCTAGGTGCAGGAAGCAGTGGGCAGCACAGCTGCTGAGGACCCGGTGTGTAGCCCTGGCCCCTCCCGTGCTGCCCTGACAGTGCCTGAAAGCCTTTCATTCTCTCTTTCCTCCACTCTCTTACAACTTGAACATTCCTTGAAGCTGTGATCCTCAAGCCTGCATGTTCCTGACTTATGGATTCTCTACCAGTTCTCAAGCAGAAGGTCAGCTGAGAGCTCCAGGCCACTCTAGACTTGAGAGCTGGGTGGAAAGGTGGTGAGATTTATTCCAGATGGTTTACAACTGTTCTCCCAGGACAGATATGAGAACAGATGATGATCATGTTGATACTGGTGGTGGTGGTCATGGTGGTGATGTTGGTGGTGGTGATGGTGCTGGTGGTACTGGTGCTGGTGCTGGTGGTGATCGTGGTGGTGGTGATGGTGGTGATGGTGGTGGTGGTGATGGTGCTGGTGGTGGTGGTGATCGTGGTGGTGATGGTGCTGGTGGTGGTGGTGATCGTGGTGGTGATGGTGATGGTGGTGGTGGTGGTGGTGGTGGTGGTGGTGGTGGTGATGGTGCTGGTGGTGCTGGTGGTAGTGGTGATGGTGGTGATGGTGGTGGTGGTGATGGTGATGGTGGTGGTGGTGGTGGTGGTGGTGGTGGTGATCGTGGTGGTGGTGGTGATGGTGGTGGTGGTGATCGTGGTGGTGATGGTGATGGTGGTGGTGGTGGTGGTGGTGGTGATGGTGCTGGTGGTGCTGGTGGTAGTGGTGATGGTGGTGATGGTGGTGGTGGTGATGGTGATGGTGGTGGTGGTGATGGTGGTGGTGGTGGTGATGGTGGTGGTAAGGATGGTGGTGGTGACATATATACTCTTACATGTGTCATGGCACTTCACCTTCGAACTTATTGTAATTATATTTATAAATGACTCAGTAGCTTTTACATCAATGTCCTTGATAATCTTGACTAAGCACCTTGCCATGTCTGAAAAATCATTGTCTATCCTGAAGTACGTACAGTACCTACTCCTTTCCCTCATCTCCCCTTTCCTTTCAAAACAAGGCTAAATGGGTGCAAAGTCAGGTGTGTGTGTGTGTGTGTGTGTGTGTGTGTGTGTGTGTGTGTGTGTTTAAGAAATGGTTACATGCAGAGGAGACATGGTTTAAAGAGGTTTCAGACCCTCTTATAGCAGCTACAAAAGGTAAATGTAACAAGACTCCCATCTGGTGGTTGTAATAAATAGTGACAATTTAGGGAACCGTGTTGCTTGGTTTAGTAATTAATTGGGTGTACAGGAGCCAGGGCATTCTTGAGACTGGGGTGGTCTTAGGCATTGAAAACATTTCAGCTTTTGCTGCCCTCCTAGACAGCCTTTGGAGTTGATAAAGACCATAGATGGAAGTAAAGAAAATCTAGTAGGAAACATTAAATAAGATGGACAGCTTACCTCCTTCAATGAATAGCTGTTGGGAATCTGGTGAACACATAGCTTTCTGATCCGTATAACTAGGAAGAACTGCTCCTTCTTATCTCTCACAGGACAGCTACTTCTAGAAATACCAAGTTCCACCAGTGCCACCTTCTGGCCACATGCAGCCCCATAACTATAGCCATAGTTATAACCTATATTGCTCAAAGGCCCAAGTAACTCTTACAAGTCAGTTACATAGTAATCACAGACTGTATTCATGGATGCATTTTATTTGGAACCCTAGGCAGACGTGTGTGTGTGTGTGTGTGTGTTACCCACGCACTGTCCGTTAGACTGACTTGGAGGGCAGGGGACCATCTCTTAAGCAACTTTGTGCACACATTAGCAGACACCGAAAACACAAACAGCAAGCAGGGTTATTGGTACCTTTGTTTCTTGGTGTATTCAAAACAATTAAACTCTTGTTAGGAAGAAAAGGTAAATATCACCATATGGTTGCTTGCGCTTTTCTCGCTGATCCTGATAACGCAATTGGAAGCACACCCTTAGGAATTCCCCGAGAATGCCGCGTAAGCCAGGTGAGAGCGGGCGTTAATCGGAGTAAGTGGTTCTTTGCCAGAGTGGGCCTTGAGGGCATGAACAAATGGTTTTGAAAACACTGAATTTGATTCCAGAGGTTTCACTCAGGACTAAGAAAGAACCGAGCAGATAGAGGTTCCCGTGGAACCTCTCTTACACACGAGTGACTAACACCAAAGCCCATGTGCTGGAGGAAACAGAAGGTGTGAGTCAACACAAAATCAATGCTAGAAAAGGAGCGTGGCCTGCCTGGGATGTGCAGTCAGTGGGCAGAGGGGGCCTGTGAAGTCCTTTCTCCACTAACCGACAGGTGGAGTCGTAGCCATCATATGACAGTTAGCATGACAGAAAGTGAATGTGAACATGACTTGTGGCACAAAAGGCTTAGAAAGAATGACCGTTCTTACATTTAGGGGCTATAGCTGGACTTTGAGAGAAGCCCCCTCCTTTTTTTCCATTTCTTTGAAATCTTGAAAGAAGGGCCAGGCTCCAGAACAAGAGACTTCTAAGCATCCTCCCAAAGAAGGACACTGGTCCACTGGTCCCCCAACATTTCTTTTTAGCTCTATGATACCTTAGTGAACTCTGTGAGATGTTATTCCCCAAAAGATGTTCTATTTAACTAGCAGTTTGTACATGTGACTTTGGTGAAGGGTCCTGTGTTATTATCCAGGAAACCCTGCGTGTGTTATTTAAATGCCCCAAGCCTGCGTCTTCACCTGTGTAATTGCCTCATCAGTTCAGTGCTTAGTTACAACAAGCACTCAAAGGATGCCAGCAATTGCCACTAAGGAACAAATGATAACAAGCAAATAAAAATGAGCATATTAGACAATGCCTCGCCCACAATTGACAGTGTTAATGAAACAGTACAAATTACAAAGGAAACTTTGGGGGGCAGTGCCGTCTACCTCCCTGTAGAAGGCGCCGTGGCATTTATGGTTGGAAGGCCACTATCAGTTTAAATCACTGAAACCTGTATTTTCCTGCCTCTCTAAAATGCAAGTGGAAGTGGATTAGTTGACCATTCATGTTTCTCCTAGTTCTGAAGTAATTTGGAAGCCTAGAGACCACCAAAATTTAGTACACAGTACAAAGTTATGGGGTAAGCAGTGTATAAAATCCTTGTGATAAACAGAAATAGTATGAATTAACTATAAAAACTTAAAGTTCAGATTGGAAAGATGGCCCACCCAGTTAAGAGAGCTTGCTGCATAGTCGTGAGCACCCATGCAAGCTCCATGTCCCTCATAACCAGACCCAAGGAAAATGGAGACAGGAACTTCTCTGGGGCTTGCTAGCTTCCAGCCTAGCCAATGAAAGGCAAGTCCCAGGCTCAGTGAGAGACCCTGCCTCAAAAGAATAGGTGGAGACTGGTTAGATGGGCTATGCAGTGCCTTCTTCTGGCCTCCAAAGTTGTGCAGAGCATTCACAAATACACATACACTTACACAAACACACACAAAAGTGAATGAATATTTTAAGAAAACAAAGGGTCTGGAGAGATAGGTCAATGATTAAAAGCACTGGCTACTCTTCCAGACAACCTCACTTTGATTCCCAGCACCCACATGGCAGCTTACAACTGTCTGTAACTCCAAATCCAGGGGATCCAATGGCCTCGTCTGACCTCCATGGGCACACATGTGGTCCATATACATACATGTGGGCAAAACACTCATACCTATAAAATAAAATAAATAAATCTAAACACATTTTAAGAAAACTAAAAACAACTTAAAATTTACATAAGCTTACAGCATACGCCAGTACAAAAGCAACTAATTGTTTAAATGTTAATTAAATAACGAATGGCTGCTAAATATAGATTTAAAGACAAAACAAAGACATCGTGACTTTTCAAATAATTTCCCATTCATATTCATAGCAAAAAAAGTTATTTTGAGCTTCTTACTTCCTAAGAATCACATATGTGGCATCTACATCCCACACTCCAAAGTTTTTGTTTTGTTTTATTTTGTCTTGTTTTTCTAGACAGAGTTTCTCTGTTTTAGCCCTGGCTATCCCGAAACTCATTCTGTAGACCATGCTAGCCATGAACTCACAGAAATCTGCCTGCTTCTGCTTCCCAAGTGCTGGGATTAAAGGCATGGGCCACCGCCACCTAGCTTTTATTTTTTGGTTTTTTGTTGTTTTTTTTTTTTTTTAAGATTTATTTATTTATTATGTATAGTGTTCTGCCTGCATGTGTACCTGTACACCAGATGAGGGCACCAGATTTCATTATAGACAGTTGTGAGCCACAATATGGTTGCTGGGAATTGAACTCAGGACCTTTGAAAGAGCAGCCAATGCTCTTAACTTCTGAGCCTTCTCTCCAGCCCCCCACACTCCAAACTTGAGAAATTCAGACTAATACTGTTTTACATTAGCCAGCAACCCCCCCCCCTTTTTTTTTTTACTCATTCAGTCTGACCCCTTTACAGCTCAAATGCAAAGTGCCCATGAATATCTCTTGCCAGTAAACTTTGGTATGAATACTGAAGCTTGACTTTAATGGCATTTTCAGGGTTGTGAAATATTAATGGTCTATTTTTTTATATTTAGCTCTTAAAATATATAAAACATTTTATTTAGCATGTGGGATGTACAAAAGTCTTGGTCTGTACATCACAGTTTGCCAAGCTTTTTGGCAATTACATTCTTTGATGATAAAAAATGGTAATGTAGGAATTCCATAATTGGCCCATTTGGGATTTTCACTGGTGGGCTGTGATAGTGTTTGTTTTGCTGTACTGGTTTCACCCACCATGCTTCTCAGGGTCTTCTCTGCAACCCACCCACCATCCCTGCAAGGCTTGGCTTAATCATAGCTAAGGTAGGGGTGACACCTTGTGGTCACATTGCAAATGGCAGGCATTTCCTGGAAGTTACCATGGAGGCGCAACCTCCGGGAAGGGTGAATTCAGCAGGCCTCTTCACCTGCCAACCTGGCTGCCTCCTGGGATAGTCTGCCAGGCAGCAATTGTTGTGTGACAGTAGTTGTGGTTGTTGGTGAAAAGGGACATTATAAAGTTCACAATTCAGTGTCTGACTGTCTCCAAAAAGGGCATCCAAAGGCGGGTCTGTCTTACGACAGTAGCTGCCACAATTTCCAGAACCTTCCCAAATGATTAAACACAAGCAACATTTCGTCCCCCAGCCTGGTTATCTAAGGATAGAAGAGAAGCTGGGCGCTCTTCTCGGATAGCCATAAAGGGGGAAGAAAGCACACGTGGCGGACCTAACTACTACTAAAAACCAGAAGCTGAAAGGCAGGCATGAGGCCACAGCATCTCTGACCTCAGCACTCAGGAGGCTAAGGTGAGAGACTAAGAAGTCTGTGGCCAGCCAGGCAGTGACTGTCTCAAGAAAGAAACGAACCTCAATGACGATGACAACAACAACAACAACAACCAAAAAAAAAAGTTCCACACCGGAAAACAGTGAGCAAAGGACTTAATGGCAAAGACCAGTAATTGAAAAGTGATCCCAGCCCTGAGACGAAGGGGATTACTCATTTTTCTGTACAGGTCACACTGTCCCAGGGGTGTTAAACTGCAGTGGAGTGGGATGGGTATTTTGTTCATTTTTGGTAATACAGTGATGTTTTCCATTCTCCTTCCCCTAGCAGCGTTTCTCCCAAACTTCCAGTTCTCTGGCAGGGAAGGAGGGAGATTCTGCATCTTGAAGGTTCTCAACCACCCCCTTTGTATTGCTATAAAAGCAGAGAGGACTTGCAGTGTCTGTGGCTTCTTCTTCTGTTTTGCAGCAACCTAAGTCACTTTAATAGCCTCCTCTCTGTAGGTAACAAGCCCTGAGAGTCTCGCATGTACGTCAACCCTTCACAGCTACAGAAACAGATACGGTGGGCTAGAGGAAGTAAGTGTGGGCACCCTCAGCATGAGCAAAAAGGCTGTGCAGTTGGGGGTAGGTGAGCTGGTAAACGCTGTGTCCTCTACGCTGGCCACTCAGAAAGGGCGCGGAGCAGGTGGCTAAGACTTGTCCTTGTTAGAGAACGTGATTCTGAATCCAATCTAGACCCGAATTGAACCCTTATGGCTGGAGTGGATGCAAATGTTGAATTTTGTGGTCTTAAGACTTTCATCACTCTTCCTGGGTCCCACCCTCCTCTGCAGGAAGATGTGGCGTGTGGCAGAGTGAATTAACTTCCCACATTTTTATGTATTTGGAGCTGTAGGCAATACAGTAAAAGGGACCTGACCACCTTTCCTCAGGTCACCAAGGCAATTGACAGAACTGTATGACAAAAGACAGGCTGGAGAAGTACCTCCTCCCAGGGGAAAGGGGAACTTGGTGGCATTGAATACATTTTACCTCCCGGATGGTAACCTCTCACTGTCTGCCCCGACTACCCTCAGAAGCAAGCAATTAAGTGTCCTTGCTAGCCTTGACCAGGTGGCACTTTTTAAGTTCTGCCATGGTTCTTAACGGACAGCGTGATTTCACTATGACTTTCCTACCCCTCACTTGTGTTCTCCATTAAAGGCTCTGGAACCTTCTCCCAAAGTCTCTTTTAACACTGTCCGGTCTGTACAGGTATCTGAATAGTGTTGCTGACAACAGTGCAGAGTGTGTCTGTCACCAGCACCTGGCCCTAGCACAAGAAGAGGCTAGTGTCTCTCCCCTCTAGGACTTGCCTTCAGGGGCTGTCCAGCATTACAGGAATTGACGTGGGTCTTTGCGTAGAAAGGGGGGGGGGGTTGTAGTTGACACTTAACTACTTAACTGTAGGGATGGGCTCACTGATTCCTGATTGGTTTTACATTTCATCCTTCTTTTTTCCCCTCCTATCCTTCCTTCTTTTCTGTTTCTGTCTCTGACCCCAGGGGAGGGGAAACGGGAATAGTGAGAGATCAAAAATAAACCTCTTATGTCAAAGCCGGGAAGGAATATAAATACGAAAGGCTCGGCAGCCCACTCGGTGCTTCCAGAGAAAGGAGGCGACCGAACCGGACAGCGCGGAGGACACACGCTTGCTCGCCGCCCTGGGCGCCAGCTGCTCAAGCTCTGCTAGGTTAGCTGACGGGCGCTGGAGGAGCGGGCTGCGCGAACCAGAGGGGCCGCCAGGGGACCGCGGCGCCTGCTGCCGCTGGCCGAGTGGGCCTCCCCATCTGATTGATCATTTTTCCTGGAGAGAGCGGCCCGGCCGCCTTGGGCCACCAGCACCTGCCCGCGCGCGGCTGCCTTCTTCGCTCCCCCGCGCTCTGCAGCCTTCTGCCCCCATGCTCCGAGACCCCACCGCCGCCCGGTGGCCGCCCCTCCTGCTATTGCTGCTGCTCTTGCAGCTGCGGCCGCCGCCACTCGTCTGCGGCGCTCCGGCGGGGCCGGGAACCCGGGCACAGGCCTCGGAGCTGGTGGTGCCCACTCGGTTGCCGGGCAGCGCGAGCGAGCTCGCCTTCCACCTGTCCGCCTTCGGCCAGGGCTTCGTGCTGCGCCTAGCGCCCGACGCCAGCTTCCTGGCTCCCGAGTTCAAGATCCAGCACCTTGGGGGCTCGGGCGCGGCGGCCGGGGACGAGCCAGGACTGCGCGGCTGCTTCTTCTCGGGCACTGTGAATGGGGAGCTGGAGTCGCTGGCGGCGGTGAGCCTGTGTCGCGGGCTAAGCGGCTCATTTTTGCTGGCAGGCGAGGAGTTCACCATTCAGCCGCAGGGCGCTGGGGACTCTCTGGACCAGCCGCACCGCCTGCAGCGCTGGGGGCCGGGGCAGCGCCGCGAGGACCCCGGGCTCGCCGCCGCCGAGGTCTTCCCCCTCCCTCAAGGAGTGGAGTGGGAGATGGAGATGGGTGAGGGGCAGAGGCAGGAGAAAAGTGACAACGAAGAGGACAGGGAGCAGGACAAAGAAAGGTTGAGCAAAGAGACAGAAGACTCCCGCGAACTGCCACCACCCTTCGGATTCAAAACTAGGAGTAAGAGGTTTGTGTCCGAGGCTCGCTTCGTGGAAACACTACTGGTGGCTGATGCGTCCATGGCTGCCTTCTATGGGACCGACCTGCAGGTAGGACTTGAGAGCCTCCAACAGACGCTGTCTAACAGTCCATTGCTTCTTCCCCCATGACTTTCAATCCTTCCCTTTCCACTGGAGCGGGGGGCGGGGGTGGGGGGTAGGGGTGGGGGGGGGCGGGGATCCCTCGCGCTCCCAAGCCCAGCCCCAAAAGGGACTTTCTCCTTTGTGAGAAAGAGCAGTAACTCCATTAACTTCTGCCATCCCGGCTTCCCAACCTTTCGTCCCTTCCAATTTACAGTAGAGGCGCTGGCTCTGTCTCTTCGGAGCCGGCATCCTGAGTCTCCCGCAGTCCCCAGGCACCTGCTTCTCCCCGAAGGAGAGGAAAACTGCCCTTTTCTGAAAGAACCTTGCCCCTCCTAGTCCCACTTCCCGCAGCTCTCTACTGTCCCAGACTCTCTGAGACTCCCTAGGACAAGGAGCTGCGCTGGCACAGGGTGGCTCTGTGACTGTGTTTGGGTACAGAACTGAGGCTCCTGTAAAGTAAAAGACTTTAGAGGGAACTGAACCTGGAAGGAAGCTGTCCAACCTCTGTTCGCCCAGCTGGTTCTGATCAAGGGGCACAGGCTACCTTGCCAACCTGGCGCTCAGCCCCGGCAGAACTTGGCAATGCCAGCATCCAGCGCAAGAAGGAAGGGGGACAGAATTTTTGCCTAGGGGCTCAGCCCAGAAAACTGAAGTTTCAGTAAGAAAAGGGAGGGAGCAGGACTAAAGGATGGACTTTTTCAGTTAACTGTGTTCAAAGCACCCAGGGCTGAGCTTTGGTCCACCCAGCTCCTACACCTCCTACACCTCAGCCCAGAATCAACTTTCAACTGACCTAGGCAGAAAACCTGAGTCCAGGACCTTATTGCTGGTAGCTGAGCAGCATTCCTTACTGCACGCAGGTGGTGCTGACTCAGCAAGAAGTGTTCCCAATATGTCCCTCTGAAGACAGGGCAAAGATATATTACAAGAAGGACAAGGGGCAAGGGTCCCATTTGGGGGGGGGGAATATATGGCACTATAAATGTTAGCTCAGACAAAGGAAACTGACCTGGCCAGAGATCACAGTTCCCCCAGTCAGGGATCCTAGCACCAGAACAGCCCAGTTAACACTTTGGCAGTGATGTGTCTTTGATTAGGATCCCCATCCTAGCTAGAATCAACCTGTACCTGGCTGTTTTGGGTGCCAGGAGCATGGACATTACCTTTGCAGAATGGCCAGGCAAAGAGACAGCACCTGCTGCTTCTCATGTGGTCTTTCTCACCTTCCTGTGATGAAGATGTGTTTGATGAGAAAGTTCCAGTGGAAACCAGGTGGAGAGGACAGAAAGGGTTGTGGGGGAGAAGACCACGCATGTGACTGCCGTTCTATCCATTGCACAGACCAGTTAAACCTGGGACAGTAGCCCTGCATGCTCTAGTGGTATTGGCTCTGCTCAGAATACTGCAGAGGGCTCTGAGCCATCGGCCCCTTGAGGTCTGATCTGTGCTGACGCTGACGTCATATTTGATTCTCTGCCTACCCTAAGAGGAGGCACCAGTCACTTCTTCTGACTCCTTCCCCCACCACCCCCCCCCGGTAAATATTAAAGATGTGGAGAAGGGTGAGGAGGGGGCTTCCCAATTCACCAAGACCACTACATCTGTCTCTAGGCTTCTCCAGGAACAAACCCAGAGCTAAAAATTATATCCACCCCCACATGAGAACAGTCCCTAACATCTGCTGGATGGCCAAAACGTAGACAGACCAACATGAACATGAAGAAGCTGCAGGACAAGTCAGGTTTTCAGAATGCAGTGCCAAAATGTCCTTCCTAGCACCTCTCTCAGCTGCTCATTTAAACACTGAGTTGTTAAACATTTCCTTCAAGGAGGCACTTGAGGTCTCCAAAGTTCACAGCTGTCCAGGCTCCAGAATTCCCGAGCTACCGGAAGCAGGACATCTGGTTCTCCCCCACCCCCAGGTTATGCTGACTTCTGCTTTGAGGACCAGGTGTGTCGTTCACACCAGCTGGCTTTCTCTAAGAAAACGAAGTCCTAATACTTTGAGACTTGGCTGACTCAAACCCACCTCTTCCATACAGAAGCCAGTCAGTCCTAAACCTGCAAAGAGACTCTGTACAATCCATCCATACAGATAGAAGTCACTTTGGGGTGTCTTTGGGTAATGGGGGTGGTGATGATAAGAACCCCTGATCCTTTAAGGAAGAACAAGGGCACTTGGACAAGGTAATTAACTCTGGTCCGAGCATCACTGAGACTGCTTGATGAGGAGGCCAACGTCTGTCTGGTCCAGCTGCTTTCTGAGTACGCTCCATTTACAGGATGGTCTTCTATGCATGACCTTAACAGAAATGCTTCTGAGAGACACAGAGGAAGAGTATACAGCTCAGAGAGGGCTTGTGGCTTTCCTAAGGCCATGCTGCTGTGTGGCAAGCTTTATCTGCCACACACCTGAGGTTTGCTGAGCCTAAGGCTAGTGTTGCTTGTTGCTGTATCATGCTGCATCTTCTCATGAGGAACACGTGTGGCTCGAATCACCCTCTCACATCTGTCTGCACTGGGGCGTGGCTCCTTAAATCCAGCAGTCTCAAGATGCCCCCTCAAGGTCCCAAGCCCCATTCTGAGAAGAAACCAACTTTGCCTTCAAAGCTTCAAGAAAGAATTGGCTATGATCCAGACTGGTATCATTGCTAAGTGACAATGACATTTACCAGAACACTGCAAATGAGTTCACTTAATCCCTTCACAAGAGGGACCCCTGCCTCCCACCTTCTTATCTGGCTTCAGAGGTAAGGGCTCATCAAAAGGCAGCCTCACAGATGCTTAGACCAAAATGTGTTACCTGGCCCAAGCGCCTTCTTCTTCCTTAACAGATCAGGGGTTCTTAGCATCAATATCAGCCCCCCTCCGTTACCCAAAGACACCCCAAAGTGACTTCTCTATGTGTGAATGAATTGTTCAGAGCCTTCTGGCTGGTTACATGTTAAGGCTTGTCTTCTGTATGGATGAGGTGACTTTGAGTCAGCCAGGTCTCAAAGTACCAGGACTTGGTGGCTTTCATAGAGAAAGTTAACTTGTATGAGCAACACACCTAGACCTCAAGCAGAAGTCAACACACCCTGCTTCAGTGGCTAAGGAATTCTGGAGCCTTGGACGGCTGCGACTTCTGTCAGAGCTGGGGCCAAGGGAGCTTCCTGAAAAGAGGGACCACCTTAGGAGAGCCCATTAACTTTGGCTACATCTCAGATGTTAGTAAGTGTTCTCTAGGCGGACTTGGAGCACAACAGAGTCCAAGCATTATGTGGACCTTCTGAACCGTCTTCTCAGCCGGGAGCATGTAGGGGTGGTTCTTCTTTTCCAAAGCAAACTGGAGCATTCCCAGATGCAAGGGTCCTGGCAGCTGATTCGGGGCAGGGTCTGTCACGGTCATCTTATTTACCTCTACCTTCTGCCATCACTGTTCCCCCACAGGCTCTAGTACTGTACTTATCCTGTACCCTGTTCTGCCCAGAGGAATCTCTGCCTGGTAGCATAAATACAAAGAGTGTCGTCTTTTGATGTCAGTAGTGGGCGGGTTTGGATGGTAAGCAGGTACTGCCTCCAGCAGCAGCTCTACAGCCATGTCCGTTTTCATGGGGGGAGGACTTACTTATGTTCAGCCCACCTTCCAAACAAGGAGTCCTTCCCATCTCTTACATCCGCTAGTCAGAATGACTAAAGATACTGACTATTTCCCAAAGACAATGTCCAAATATCCAAATGTTGGGTGTGTGCAGATCATGGCAGGGCAGCCTGGCTTGTTTGTTTACTTGCAAACTTTGGGTTTGGTTTTCCTTGTAGCAGCCAAGATTGATGATAGTGTAGTGGCCGGGAACATAGGCTTAGGAGGAAAATAGAAGTAACTGAGAGCTCCTAGGCAAGTATCTATCTCACTGTACCTTGATTTCCTCACCAGGGAAATAGAAGAAGTATTCCCCAAGGGTTGAGATTGTCTTGAGAATGTAGCAAAGCATGAGACACATCTGAGTCAGAGCCTGGTAGACAGTTGGTGTTCAGCAAAGCTATTCCTAGCGTTGTCCTTAGTGGTTGCAAGCACTTGTCAAGAGTGGGTATAATGGTACAGCTACACATCACTGAAATGCTAGCTATTGCTTTTCAGCTTTGCTGTCCCGTATGGCAGAGAGACCATCTTTGCCGATTGCCCCAACTCTGAGAGTTTATGGTTGGCTTCTGGCAGTTCTGAATAAGGGTAGCTTTTGCAGCAACACCTTTTGCTGTTTGGGGAACAAGATGCGGTAAAGGATGGCTATGTGAGTCTTGCTCTTTCCTGCCCCTCTGCTTCGCCATTTCCTCCTTACAGCACTGTCCTGTCCTAGATCCTAGAGTCTACCCAGAAGGAAGGATAAGGACAGCACATGTGGACAGCCCCAGGCACACCACACAGGATTTAGTACTCACTGTGTGAGAGCAGATAAACAAAGTACTATAGGTGACATTGTCACCAGGATGTGGAGCCGGTGGTAGTGCACCCTGCGAAAGCTCAGCCACCACAAGGATCCCAAAGGCAGGTTTTGATTGCCAACAGGAGCATCCAGGATCCTGGGGGGAGGAATTCTTTAATTCAAATAATTCTGGGTGTACTGACAGAGAAGACCCCCAGAAAAAAAAATACCACGTTTACCTAAGGAAATTTAAGTTGTTTGACTCACCTTGACTGTGGTGATCATGGGCTTCCATCACTCTGGCATAGTTCTGGGGGTTGCCTGCCAAACAACAGGGGCCTCAGTCAGTAGGGGAAGAATCTCACTCCCACCCTGGAGCTCACAGTTTGTACTTGTGTGGTAAGCCGAGAGGTATAAATAGACACCAGGTGGCAGAGCAAGCAAGCCATTTGACCTTTCCCCATGACACTGGGACTTAGAGATACTGGATCTGTAAGTCGGGTCCATCCTTCAGGATGCAGAGAACAGAGGTGGAATAAGAAGCACACAGTCTCCAGGTGGCACAGCTAGCTCAAGCTTAGCAGTCCTTGTCCCTGGAGAACTATGAGGTGAGCTACGATGGCAGCTTCCTGCCACTGTGTCTAGAAGATCTAGCTGGACGTGGAGGTGGGAGCAGAGGACTGGATCACAGAATCTCGGGGGCCCTCCACTATTATGCAGATTGCCATCTGAGATCATCAGCGACAGGGAAGGACTTAAGATGTCTTTATGGCCAGCTGTTGCCTGGAGACAAAGACTTCCTGGCTGTCTCAGCCTGACTGCTGTTCAGTATCTGGAGAAAAGGTCTCACAAATTCCCTGTACTGTACTCCTTCCACGTAGCTCTTTGTCTCTTCCCTGAGGATCTACAGCATCATCTGTCACTCTACCTAAGTCTGGTCTGGTCTGGTCAGCTTGCATATACAGACCATGCTCGGACCTCCCCCAAATCTTCCAATCCTTCATGTTAAACCTCCTTGGTTGAACACCTAGAAGCCAGCTTCTTGTTTCTCACACTGTTTTGAAATAGACCTCACCCTCCCTAGTTTTCAGATCACGGAACTGGAACTCAACAGGAAGAAATCCTGGAAGGCTAGTTACAAACTTCTCCAGACGAGATTCCCAGGGGTTGAGCCAGGCCTAGCCTAGCCTTGCTTGACAGACCAGAAGACTGTCTGTCCTCCCTCAAGAAGCAGTGAAGATCTGGCCAGGAACTTGTCTCACAAGCTTCCATTCCTCAGGCTCACCCCCAGTTGCATAACGATGTGATTGCACTTTTTTCTCCTCAACAATCCAACTCAGGGAACAGATGCCAAGTTGCAGCTTTGCTGATAAGATGTTTACATCAGCCTAAACAAGCTGGAGTGCATGGCATGCTAAGCAACCTGCCAGCCTGTTGGGGCATGGGGGGGGGGGGTAACGAAACATCTGGTCTATTGCCCACGGGATGAACAGATAGGTCTCATTCACAAATGGAATGCATCTGGAACTCCCACGCCTGGCCTTCCTCAATGGAATGTCCCCTTTATAGCCTCTCCTCCTCCTCCTCTGCTCCCACCTTAAACCACAGGAGAACAGAAAGAGGGGAGCTGAGGGAGGAGAAGCTTCCAGGAAGCAAAGAAAGACAAAGCATGGAAACAAGTGCTCAGGCGGGGCCACACCATGGCCTCAAAGCACGCCAGCTTGTCACCCTTTGTCTCTGCCCCTGAAAAATAATCCATGAGGTCCCTGAGGCAGGACAATAAGCTCCCATCTGCACTCCCCTCAAAGCCTTGGAATCCAGCAAGAAAGCAGTTGGCAGCTCAAGGATAGGCCAGAAGCCAACTAATGATGTAGGACCATAGGCCCTTCAGTTGGCCTGGGTGGAACTGGAAGCAGGTGGGATCCTCTGCGTGTGGGTCTCATTAGGCCCTCTGGCTTCTCCTAAGCCCCGAGCAGAGATGAATAAATACTGGGGGAGGGCGGTGTGAGATGTTCAGACAGAGACCAGAAGGCTAAGCTCTGGGAACTCTAGGGAGGAATGTGAGCCTCAGACACACACCTGGGCTGGCATCTAGTCTTTAATAGTCGTGTGATGAACTTGAATGACTCACATTTATAACCAGAATGCCAATGCCTGATCTATCCTTGCTGTGAGAAGCGAATGAGGTGAGATGTCATTGCTGAGGGTGATTATTAGAGCAGAGTTTTCAGAGTCAGTGGTTCCCATGCTAACAGGTAGGAGTTATTCCAATGAGCACTGGGGAAATGCTCAGACAGATTCTAAGAGGGAAATTCCACTGACCGTGAGCCCTCAGCTATTGCTTCTGGGGTGATGCCAGGGAAGATGGGGATGCCAGGCAAGGAACCAGTTGGTGTTCCGGGCTCTTGGAATAAACCACCCAAGCCAGAACTTTCTCTTTGCAGTTCCAATGCAGCCTCCATGCTCCATAATCAGCTGCTGGTACATTTGCAATGTTGCTGGTGCAATGGAAGAGCTGCCTGTGTTGAATTTTAGTTCATTACTAGGAAATAGGTCACCGGTGAGCTGGTCTGGATGTTGACTACATAACAGGTCTGGGTTCAGATGATGGCTCATTCACTTTGTGATCTTGGGCTAGCCACTGAGGCTAGGTCATCTCCTCTGGGGAAATAACACCGAGTCCTCGGATGTTTTGCTGCTCCTCATGGGAGGTTGCATATCTAAGGCTCAGCCTAGAGCCTTGCATGTGTGAGATAAGTGTCTCCTAACAAGAGGTGGTAGGAGTGGGCAGCTAAGGCCATGAAAGTGAGTGCATTCTCCCACTGTCCCCCTTCCCGGTAGACCCACATCCTCACAGTGATGTCAATGGCAGCCCGAATCTACAAGCACCCGAGCATCAGGAACTCCATCAACCTCGTGGTGGTTAAAGTGCTCATAGTGGAAGAGGAAGGATGGGGCCCCGAGGTGTCAGACAACGGCGGGCTCACGCTGCGCAACTTCTGCAGCTGGCAGCGGCGCTTCAACAAGCCTAGCGACCGCCACCCGGAGCACTACGACACCGCCATTTTGTTCACCAGACAGGTGTGGGCTGGCTCTGAAAGCCTGGGAAGATGGGAGATGGGATGGGCAGATCAAAGGGAGGGCTCTGAGGCCAGGCCAGACATGGGAACTGCCTCCCTGCTGGACCCAGCTGGAGTTTGGCAGCCTCTCACTGGAATGAGGAGAAGGGGGTCAGGAGGACATGTGTGAGGCCGTTGCAAGGGGAGAAGAATCTAATAAGGGCTCTTTTCCAAAAGTTTGTGACCAGCTGTCTGCTGAGGTCATGTTAGGAGGAAACGGGCTCACGTAGTCCTGGCAGAGGCCTGGAAATGAAAATGGGAAAGGGGTTCTGTCTTCAGTCTGGTTAGGCATAGAGATGGTAACAGGGAGGCTGGCGTTTCCACATAAGAGGACAGCTATGGTGATTTCCACAGCTTTCCTGATGGCCAGTAAGCACGGTCATGTATGCCAGGCACAGTCATGTATGTTTCTTGGACCCCTCTCCAGGTTAGAAAAACAAGGATAGGTGACCTATAACAACCAAGATGGGACACTCAAGGAGTCAAGACAACTAGGTAGAATGTCTAAGTGTTGAACTCTATGGATTCTCCAACTCTTTTCTAAACACTTTAGTAGGCTCAGTAGTGCTTTCCCCATCGGGTGTTGTCTCTCAGAAGGCTGAGGGGGACCCTGAGCACTCACCTCTGGTCTCCATGCCTAGCCCTATAACCTAACATTCTCTCTTTGCCACACAGAACTTCTGCGGGAAAGGAGAGCAGTGTGATACGCTGGGGATGGCAGACGTTGGCACCATCTGTGACCCCAACAAGAGCTGCTCAGTGATCAAGGACGAGGGGCTGCAGGCAGCCTACACCTTGGCCCATGAACTAGGTAAGTCTCGTCATGCCAGAGCTTGCTTTGGAGATCAGTGGAAGCTGCCTCTTTCAAGTCCACAGCTACCTGGATTCTGAGAAGGAGGCAGCCTCACACGTGGCCACTGACAAAGTAGTTCTATGTAGGTCGATGTTATGCTTGATATTACTGGCTCCACTCCTACTCTAAGCATAAAATTATTGGTGTCCTGGGCCATCAGCAGCATTACCCAAAGAATGCCAAAATATGGAAGACGTGTTCAGTCACCATGATGATGTAAGTAAGCTAAGTGGTCAGGCTTCGTGGGAAGATGGATTATGAAGAGAGAACCACGTTAGACAGCCAACTGTGGAAGTGAACGTGAGATCCTCTTACGCCAAAAAATAAGGGGGTCATCTGAAAAGACTTCTTGGAAGTAGGATGCTGAGAGTAAAACCCAAAATGAAAGTGTTCAGGGAGTCGGGGTGGCCATACCAATGAGGAGAGGGTAACAGGAAAGGACAGTTGAGACTATCAGCACTGCTAGCCACATAGGGAACAATGCATGAGCAGGACCTGAAGGTGTGGGCAGCTGGGATGGACCACAGCTCTCTGCTCCCCTCACCCCCAAACCAGGGCACGTTCTCAGCATGCCCCATGATGATTCTAAGCCCTGTGTGAGGCTGTTTGGGCCCATGGGCAAGTACCACATGATGGCACCATTCTTCATCTACGTGAACAAGACGCTGCCCTGGTCTCCCTGCAGTGCTGTTTACCTCACAGAGCTCCTGGATGACGGTCACGGTATGCCCCACTCAGTCCCCTCGGCTTCTCCCACCCATCTGCTATAGAGCCTCTTTCATCGCTGTTGGCACCTGCTCTGCCTTGGGGACTCCCAGCAGCTGCGCTTTCTCACAAAGCCCATAGGGGTGGGGAGAGACTTCAGAGACATGTCACTCTAGAAAGGCATGCTAAGCATCCTCCCAGAATGCTCTTCCTTGCCCTCATCTTCCCAAAGCCGAGCCTTGGGGTAACTTAGATTTATTCATTCTGAAGCAGAAGGAATTAGTCTGAGAAGGTTGTCTAGGAGTGGTGAGTTTAAACAGAATGTAAAGGAATGGAAGACTGTTTGTAGTTTGAAAGAGCGGAGAAAAGAATGTTCCAGGCTGGAGTGGTAGACTGTACGGCAGCTCAGAGATGACAAAAAGACTGGGGCAGGTCACGTGAGAGCAAGGATCTAGGGCAAAGGTGCCAGGTCAAAGTTTAGATTGTCGAACAAACCAGTATAGCAAATATTCTAGATTCTTCTCAAGGAGGCAATGATATAGAGCCAATGCAAAAATAGTAGGCTGTACAAATGTCAATACTCAGGCTTTATTTGCATGTTGGGGAAGTGCTTTAATAGAGCAAGTGGCTGGCAGTCGCGAGACGCACATGGATTATCGCAGGGAAGGTACCTAACAAGAGGAAAGTCAGCCTACAGAAACCTTTCTACAGTTGCCCAGAATGAAACAGTGCACATGGTTGGGCGCTGGTGATGTTTTTAGATCAAAGATGAAGAAACCAGGATGCCTAGGCAGTCAAGGGCATCATTCCGAATTGGAGCTTAGTGTAGGAGCTCAGTGCAGGAGACCATGCAGAGCTGAGAGCAGGGCCTTGCCCTTAATTTGACTCACCTGTTTCCTCTATTCTCAGGAGATTGTCTCCTGGATGCCCCCACCTCGGTCCTGCCCCTTCCCACAGGCCTCCCAGGCCACAGCACCCTCTATGAGCTGGACCAGCAGTGCAAGCAGATCTTTGGGCCTGATTTCTGCCACTGCCCCAACACCTCTGTGGAGGACATCTGCGTTCAGCTCTGGTGCCGTCATCAGGATAGTGATGAGCCCATTTGCCACACAAAGAATGGCAGCCTGCTCTGGGCTGATGGTACACCCTGTGGCCCCAAGCACCTATGCCTGGACGGCAGCTGTGTGCTCAAGGAAGAAGTGGAGAATCCCAAGGTGAGGAAAATAGAGAGGTGATAGAGGGAGGAGAGGAAAGATGGAGGGGGAGGCGAAGGCTGTCCGTGTGAGTAAGAGTCAGGAGCTAAGACAGTTCGCGCCAAGCCGCAACTGTTAATTATCAGAAAAATCAGCCGTCTTTCAACGAAACAAGTTGTAATTACCCCCACGTGTGAGGAACTTTGAGATTTGCCCGTGTCTATGGGCTGCTGCCATCACTCCCCAAAGTTTAGCATGCCCCCTTTTGGTGCTCTTTTGTAGCTAATTTGAAGGCTTATGCAGATTACTGAAGGTATGAAGGCCAGAAAGTGGGCACTAAAATTGGGAGCCTAGAGGAATCCACTATAAATAGAGAGTGAGGTAGACTAGGAACATTTCATCAAGGGCTGAGTATGCACAGCCTACCATGTTTGAGCTGAGTTCCTTAGTAGAAACCAGAGAATACGTGTAATGGTAAGAATGTCATACTCCCAGAGAAGGGGAGAAGGGATCCGAGTGGCCTGTGTCCAGGAAGAGAAAACTTGGCCCAGTACAGAGGAAACTTGCGTGAAAAACCAAGGCAATGCCAGTGAGGGTTTTCAGTGGTTCGCTGCTTCTCCCTGCTCTTAATACATTCAAGCGGCAAGGCTGATCACATTTCTCCTCCTGCGAGTCATGGAGCCTTTGTGATGAAATACCATCTGATGAGTTTCATAGCCTGGGCCCTGCCCAGTGCTGAATCGCCACGGTGGCCCAGGCATATTCCAAGGGCTGTCCTCAGTGGCATGCTCTTGTGCTGAGCTTGGGAGCCCCCCTGGGCTGTGGAAGCCACACGTTCCCAACCGAAGCCTGGGCTGGTGCAGCATGCATGGATTCCAGCTCAGCCACCTCCTGTTCTCCCATTCATCCTTTTCTTGTGGTGTTGAAAGAAGAAGAGAAGGGTCCAACCACTCGTCTCAGAAGCAGGGCCAAGTGAATTTTGAGAGTGACATAAAACAGTCACAGGAGCGTCTGTCCACAAAATGAAAAGGCAGGATTGGAAACTCACTTTTGTATGCAGTCTCATGCCTCTGTCAAATGAAAGCACCACCACTGTAGGATTTTCTGTTTGGACCAAAAGAATGAGAAGATGCTATGAAAATCATGGAATGCTTTCTTTCTGGGCAGTGATGCATTTTGAAAGCTTGCTTTCTTTCTTTATCTTTCTTTCTTCCTGTACTTACTTTTACAGTCTTCTGTTTTCATTTTTATATGAGCAAAGTGTTGCTTTGGTAAGAGAAGAGGATTAATTTAGAACCCTTGATAGAGCTATCAAAGGAAAGGCTTTGTTCTCGGAAGTCAGTTGTAAACTTGGAAGTCACTCTGTTTGTTGCCATCCCTGTCCTAGGACTGGAACCAGTGGCTGTTAGAATGACGGCAATACCTCTCTGTGGCCATTTCTTTAGACCACTGGTTCTCAGCCTTGGCACTAGTGACATTTGGAGCTAGGAAAGGCATTGGGGAAACTGTGCACTGTTGGTTATTTAGAAGAATCATTGTCTTGATCCATTGAGTGCTAGTGACATATATTCTCCCCAGATGAGGCAATGACTCTAGACTCCTGCCATTGAGGACAGTGTGAGCACCAGTGGAGACCTACTGCACCAGGCCCAAACTTATTCATAAAGGTCTCTCCCTCACACTCGCTCAGCAGCTATTGGGCTGAGCACCTGGCTAGGGTAAGGGCAGTCACAGCAAACAAACCCAGCACAGCCTCTATGCTTACTAAGCTACATCCAAGGAAGCCACGCCCACCGTTAGACAAGCAATTGAAGTCAGTTACAGAACTCAGTACCCTCAGATGAGAGTAACTAGAAAAGGAGTCAGGCCCACAGCCACCAGGTAGCATAGACAATTGAAATCTGCTCCCCTTTGGTCCTGACGCAGTAGCATCGTGTGTTGCAGGCTGTGGTAGATGGAGACTGGGGTCCATGGGGACCCTGGGGAGAATGTTCTCGCACCTGTGGAGGAGGAATACAGTTTTCCAACCGTGAGTGTGATAATCCAGTGCCTCAGAATGGAGGAAGATTTTGCCTGGGAGAGAGAGTCAAGTACCAATCATGCAACACAGAGGACTGTCCACCGAATGGTAATTACCTGCCGGAATGGCTGATGGGAAGTCTCTTTCGGTTCAGACTTGAGCTCTGATCTAGATTTATGTGGGCTCTGCAAGACACCAAGCTTGAGAACCATCCTTGGGCACCCGGGACTGCTCTCACTTTAGGGGAGAGGCTGATGATGATGTCCTGGTCTTCCAGAGAGAGACAGAGCATGTCACTCCTAACCAAATCTGTCTGGGAGGGACCTTTGAGGAGGGGTTGTGTGGAGGGTAATGATCCTCTTGGAGGCATCTGAACCCTTCTCTATGTGCAGATGGCAGCCTTTTCCAAAGCAAGTGGCAGAGCCAAACCTCCAAGTTCTCCCTAGCCAGCGCCAGCATTCAGCCCAGGCAGGAGGCGGGGGCAGGGGGTGGGGTGGGTCTGAGTGTGATTGATTCCTGGGCACATTCCTTCTGAAAAGAGCTGCCCATCTTCCCCCCAGGCCTGACAGAGCCTTCCCCAGAAGGAGCAGCCCCTCTGCCTCCCCCTGCTCATTCCTATCCCCGAGGTCATGCTGGAAAACACACACACACACAAACTCAAAGGTGGAAAGGGAGCAGTAGCCAACTTAGGAAAGGGGATCGGATTTTTTTTTTTTTTTTTTTTTTTTTTTTTTTTTTTGGCTACCTTCTCCTCCGGTGCCAGTTTGAGCAGCTCCAGGAAGTGTTGGCAGTGTGGGAAGACAAGAGGAGCTTTAGGAGAAATTCCCCCAACTGCCAAGATGCCCTGGCATTGGGCTGGTGTCTAATAGGGGAATCTGTAGGCTCGGCAGTTTTGTTAAACAGGGAGGATCGGCAATGGTATGCACTCTAGCAATTTCTCTATGGTACTAATGACAGTCTTCAAGGCAGGCATAGGGGATGGGTGACACTACAACTTCACATGCACAGAGATCAGCCTTTCCTATCAAGTGTCAGTCAAGGCCTCTGTGTCCACAACTGTAGTAGACACAGAAGATAACAAATGCACAAGGCACAGTCTCTGTCCTCTGCAGTGCAGCTAGTGATAAATTATCCCTTATGCTCAGACAGTTTAGGCCAAGGAAGGCTGGTGAGACAGGAGGTTATGTTCCAGGATGGGGCAGGTATGAGAAAAACTATCATTTTTGGGTAAAGCCAAGCAGAAGTTGCACCATGTCAAAGCCAGACCACAAAGGTCCTTAATGCCTGGAAACATGAAGCATATGTAGATTGTCCGCGACAACTATCCTATCAGGTCATTCTGACACTTTTCCAGTTGCAGCCAGGACCCCTTCCCCAGGATGGGCTCACAAACTCAGCACCGTTCAACTGTGTTTAGAATCTCCATTGGGCCATTCAGATGCAAGGGTGGAGATGCATGGTAGGAAGAGCAGGCTTCATTCAGGATTGTTCGAGGAAAACACTAACATCTGAAGGGTACGCTGGTCTAAAAGCTGTGCACATATACCTTCATGTGTGAGCACTGGGGCGGCTCACTGGAGACTGAGCACTGGGTCCCCGAAGAATGGCACGAGACCTGGGCTGGAGATTATGAGATTTATACGCAGACATTTGAAATCACAAATTTTCCTGAATCCAGCAGAAGATGTTGTTTGTGGTAGATTAGAAATAGCACAGAGAGATGCTGGAATGTTCAGGATGCTGGAGTGCCAGCCTCACTCAGAAGCATAATAATGAATGCCAAATCAAACCAATTATAGGAAGAATAAGATAATGCTGATTTGGGGGTAATGATAGTACCTGCAGTTGGAGCGCTCCCATAGATATTCAGAAGTATAGAAAGTCAGATGTAGAGGCAAGATCAGGGCTAGAAATGTCAGTGAGTCTTTGTCGCATGTCTGTTGTTGCTAGGGAAGTCAACATAAAGCATAGTTAACAGGCTCCTGAAAAATAAAGCTCTGTGTCAATCATGCATCCCCAGCTGGAAAGGGTACTTGTGCCAGAAATCCCAGTGTGAGGCTGAAGGGTCACACACCCCCACACAGGTGTGTCTAGAAATAATGGGCTGTGCCTGTGCCCTTGGGTTGCGTCCAAAGCATCCAGAAAGAAAGGAACTCTGGATTCATACCTTGTTCTACCAGCATCCTTCAGCGGGTATGTTAGCTCCATTGCCGTTCCTTACTCTTCTCAGGAAAAAGCTTCAGGGAGCAGCAGTGTGAGAAATACAATGCCTACAACCTCACTGACCTGGATGGGAATTCCCTTCAGTGGGTCCCCAAATATTCAGGAGTGTCCCCCCGAGACCGATGCAAGCTGTTTTGTAGAGCCCGGGGGAGGAGTGAGTTCAAAGTGTTTGAAGCCAAGGTAAGAGTCTCCTGGATTTGGACAGGGATGGGAGGGCAGGCACATATTGCCACCCCCACCTGCAGACGGCTTCTGGGTGCTATATACCCTCTCTTACTTTCCCAGGTGATCGATGGCACTCTGTGTGGGCCGGATACTCTGTCCATCTGTGTCCGGGGGCAATGCGTCAAGGCTGGCTGTGACCATGTGGTGAACTCACCTAAGAAGCTGGACAAGTGCGGGGTGTGTGGAGGCAAAGGCACTGCCTGTAGGAAGGTCTCCGGTTCCTTCACCCCCTTCAGGTGGGTCTCCTAGAGGTTGAACCCAGGCAGAGAACATAAAAGGCTTTGGGCACTGATGGCCTCCAACTTAACAGTTGTGTATGTAGATGGGGGATCTTATAAGTACTTCAAGACTCCATTTCTCTACAACATGCCAGTGGCTGTTTCTTTGCACCGTCACTTCTCAATGTGGGAGTTCCTGAGGTGGGAGGTGTAGAACACGTGGAATAGGATTTAGCTATAGAGATCATGGGACCAGAGCAGCCGTTGTTTCATTAAGAGCCGGAGGCCGCACTGACAGGAATGTGTTAGCTCTGAGTCAATTGTCAGGAGAGCAACCCTGAGTAACAGCACTCAGCCACAAAGCAGCTCCCTGAGGCCAGTCATGGGAGAAGATATCTGACCCTAAGGCCAGTGAGCCTGCTTTCCTATGACAAGACCTTTCCTTCATCAGAGAAGAGGGCCCAAACCCACGGCTCAGGAGCTTTGTCCATCTAGGGACCGAGAGCTGCTCACAGCCAAGCACCCCACATGCAATGAGAGCTCCTGGAGTGGTCCGAAGCACTTTCATCCTATCGGGCAAGGCCAAAACTATCATTCCCTAAGCTAGGATTGAGGAAGTGAGACACAAGAGGATCCATTGTCGCTTCTAAGGTCACACTGAGTTAACGATAGACAGAAAGAAAACGTAGGTTTCCTCTTTTTTTCCTTCCTCTGCTGTGCTAGAGATTAAAGCTAGGGCATCTCTGCACACCAGGCAGGTTCTTTAAGTTCCCGGTAATTGTTTGTTCTCTGATGTCTCTTGCACTTCCTGAAGAGTCCCAGAGACTAAAGTCAAGGTCAAATGTTTCCTTTGTCACGACGGTATGGAGTACATTCATATGACTTCCTAGTGTTCGAGCCTTCTATCAAGCCCCAGTACCTCAGAGCTTTTGTCTTTTTACCAGTCAGACACCCCATCTTCTCTGTACCCTCCCCCTCTGCATTCCATCCTTTTTCCTTTACTCCCTTCTCTTCTGTCTTCTCCTGTCCATGTATGTATGTTATGGTAGTCTCGTGTCTCAAAAAAATAGAACCAGAAAATGGAAGTATTTTCAATTTAAGCTCAAAATAAGTAGGGGGGGGGGAAGCATAAGCTATTGAGATCCTGAGTCCCTTAGCCACTTCCTACTAGATCCTAGACACATGGCCTTGGATCCTTTCCCTCACCTTAGACTGCGCCCAGCTGGACATACAGAACCCACCAGATGCCCTCCTCAGTAGTTTATCCCAATCCTGTGTAACCCAGTCTCCCAGAGAAGGACAAGGGCATCCTACATAAAGCCCCCATGTCTACGATGGACTGCAAGCATTTTCCCCAATAGTGCCCCATCACTAACAACCACGGTGCTGCTCATGGTGTCTGGGCATGCTCACAAGGTACTCCAAAGAAACAAGCTTTCTTCTCATAGTCATCTGATACTAGATGCAGGTAGACTCAACAAGGAGGTGTTAGTCCTCATTCTGGTTGGGTCCTGGCCTGAGCTTGGCCTGTCCATGGGAGTTTGGGCTCTAGCCCACTTTTACCACATGAGGTGGTAAATGTATTGGAGTTCTCTCCTGAGTCAAGGGTGGACCAGGTTGCCCGCACTTTTCTCCTAGGCGCCCCTGTGTTGCTGTCAAGATCCAGACATTTAGCTGCCTCCATATCTACAGTAGATTTGCCAGATGAAGCAAAAGTTCATGCAAATCCCAATGCCTAAGACAATTCTATCTGCCTTGGCACCTAATTTATTAGAGCTTGGAGGCAATCACTTTATTATTTGCTAGTTGCCTTTGTCTGTTCACCCCGCCCCAGACACCTGGGGGACCCATCTCAGTTTCCAAGATGGGAAGCCACCAGTCCTAACAGAGTTTTTCTGTCTCCGTCATAGTTATGGCTACAATGACATTGTCACCATACCAGCTGGTGCCACAAACATTGATGTGAAACAACGGAGCCACCAAGGGATCAGGAATGACGGCAGCTACCTGGCCCTGAAGACAGCCAATGGGCAGTACCTGCTCAATGGCAACCTGGCCATCTCTGCCATAGAGCAGGACATCTTGATGAAGGGGACCATCCTGAAGTACAGTGGCTCCATGGCTACCCTGGAGCGGCTACAGAGCTTCCAGGCCCTACCTGAGCCCCTGACAGTGCAGCTCCTGACTGTGCCTGGTGAGGTCTTCTCCCCCAAAGTCAGATACACCTTCTTTGTTCCCAATGACATGGACTTCGGCATGCAGAATAACAAAGAAAGAGCAACCACCAACATCATCCAGTCATTGCCATACGCAGAGTGGGTGCTGGGGGACTGGTCTGAATGTCCTAGCACTTGTGGAGGTAGCTGGCAGAGGCGGACTGTGGAATGCAGGGACCCCTCAGGTCAGGCCTCTGACACCTGTGACGAAGCTCTGAAACCTGAGGATGCCAAGCCCTGTGGAAGTCAGCCATGTCCCCTGTGATCCCCTTGGTGGAACTGCCTTAGGCTTATGGACTTGGGCTACTGGGGTATAGACAAGGGTCCTCTCTGAGGTGTTACTACATATCAAGATGGCATGGCCCTTCTAGGCCTCCTGTTACTGCAGCCCCTTGGATACTGCCTAATTCATAAGGAAGAGGAGAAGAGGGTATGAGGATGACAGATCCTAAAAGTTGACTGTCTAGTGGACTGGACTTTGCTTATGTTCAAGTAGAAGGTATAGGTTAAAAGGAAAAGTGCACTTATTGATCCAAATGTGAGATTTCGGAGCCAGCCTCTTTGCAAAGGACTAGAAAAGTTAAATGAAAAAGAAGAAATCTGTTCTATTTTGGTTTCCCCAATAATTAATCTACCTCATAGCAGGGGGGAAATTAGTGAATGGGAGGTATAAGGCCAGGTGTTAATGGTGAATGTCAAAGCAAGCTCCAGAGCTGTCTTGAGCTATCTTCAGAAATGACCATGGCTGTCTTCGGTGTTAAAAATCTGTTGTGTAAAGAGTGATGGCGTCCATCACAGGGTTGTAGAGAGCCACTTGTCCTCAGGCTTCCACCTGCTGGGGAGGACCCATTTCAAGTATTTATACAAATATGTCTCTGAACTAAAGTGTGATCTTATTATGCCAATGAAATTGTCTAGTCTGGCTCATTGTTTCTCTGGAAAGGGCAAAGACCCAGCACTCAAGACAATGATTAAAACTAGCTTACCTGGAACGCACATGGGGCAGCTGCCATCTTCCCTGGGTATCTTCAACTTTCAGTAAGCTGGTGAAGCCTTTGGCTCTGGTAGGCCTGCTAAATGTAACTTGTGTGAGCAGCTGTTTATCTCTGTTATCCACACCAGTGGTTCTCAAACCCCAGTGCCTCGTAGAGGGCTCAGTCCAACCCAGTGGCTGAGCAGACTGTGGCTCTGCATTCCCAACAACCACCGGAGAGTATAAAGACTGCACTTTTAGAGACTACATTTCAAAAAGCCTGTGTTAGAGAAAATTATAATCTATAGGTTGTAGTAGATTTTAGTACCTCTGGGATCTCTATTTTTTTTTTTTTAATGGGTGTTCATTTTTATTTTGGTTTCTGAGAGAGGGTCTCATGTAGTCCAGGCTGACCTCAAACTCTGTATGTAGTCAAGGGTGGTCTTGAACTTCTGATCCTTCTATCTCCACCTCCCAAATGCTGACATTGCAGGTGTATACCACCATGCCTGTGTTTGTTTGTTTGTTTTTTGTTTTGTTTTACTTTGGTGACAGGAGCTGCCCCATCCGTCCTCTTATGTGCTGACCTGCCTCATTTAAGCCGAAAAAACACAAGAGCCTCTTAGGATCCCAGGATTGCTCACCTTCTGCAGAGGGAGCATCACTCCTGAGACATCGGCCCCTGCTCAGCACCTAACCCCCACCACATTTCATCCCTATCTCACAACCCTTGTAGTCCAACTTCCAGTGAGTGCTGTTAACCTGGAACAGTCCTGATCTGTTACCCGCTGGAAATTTCCCTGAAGGCCTCTAAAATTGGGCCTTCATGGCTCATCTCAGAAGAGCTCCATGGCTCTATCTTCCATATAAAGAACTCAATCCTTGGTCACAAGTGGGTGAACTGAAATGGACATTAAAAGGAAAAAAAAATGACATTCTAGGGTCTGAAGAGATGGCTCAGGAGATAAAATGCTCACTGTACAAGTGTGAAGCCCAGCATGCACATCTCCTTACCCACACAAAAAGCCAAGCGGGCTTCGCAACCTGCCTGTAATTCCAAAGCTCGGGAGGCAATGGCGGGAAACTGCAGGCAAACTGAGTAGCTGGAATAACCACCATCAAACCGCAGGTCCAGCAAGACACCTTACCTCAGGAAGGGAAGTGGAGGGCAATCAAAAAAAGACAGCTGAATCATGTGAAATAAACAAAGAACCAATAAAAAGTATAAAAAAACAGCCGATAACAACATCTGACCTCCACATGCACTCACACAAACACAGACATACACACACACACACACACACACACACACACACACACACACACACACACACACACACACACACACGAGACATACACAGAAGGAAGGAAGGAAGGAAGGAAGGAAGGAAGGAAGGAAGGAAGGGAAATGACATTCTAGCAACAGAAGGGAAGTACCTCAATTTACATCTTCCTGTTTTTCATGCCCTTTTTCCTTGCTTCCCAGTTTCTCTCAAGACATAGGGACATGGGCATCTGGATACTAAAACTAGCATAAATAAGGACTTAGACCCTTGGGGCACAAGGCAAGGCCAGCAGGATGGCAGCTGCTACTGTACTTCTTCACTAGTCTCTAGACAAGGACAGTTGACATCTACTCATCACTGGTGTCTTTTTCATATCTGTCTAGGTTTTTAGTGAATAGGAGAGCAGCAGCCTTACCCAAATATAAACAAGCATGTACACGCGCTCATGTTGTTGACAAGTGATAAACGCAGTGATTTTTTTCCCCCTGTGATGTGTCCCTGTTTGCTAAGACTGATGTGTGTTTCTGCAAGTCTTTATGCCCTTCCGTTTCTCATCCTCCCCCAAATAATCAAAGACAAGTGTGTCCTCTTCGCTGACTGCCCATGTCAGGCCAGCTGTGCCATCCTGACCGCCTGTACCATTACCAGACACAGCTTTTGCCCTGGAGTTCAGCTGGCAGCAAAGCTGCTTATGTGCAAAGCAGAATGGAATCTGACTTGGCTGTGCCTTGCTGTGTGGGCTCAGCGAGGCTCACAGAATACATACTTGTTTGTGTCTGGAAATTCAACAGCTGCAGCTCAGTACTGAGAAACAGAGCTGCAGGGGGAGAGCACACCATTGTAGGCCCTGGCCAACCACAGCCACCTCTCCAGCTCACAGAGGGAAAGACTATATTTCCTCTGCTAAGAGTTTGCATTTTCTAACCATTGCTCCTGGAAACCAGTACCTGCGTTTTCTCTTTGGAAGCCCTGGGGCCCTGACTCAGCAGGTAGCTGAGCTTTTAATCTGGATACTCCAAACAGCCACCCAAAATATTCCTAACCTAGTGCATTAGCATCAGGTTTTTTTGGTTTGGTTTGGTTTGGTTTGGTTTGGTTTTTTCCCAATTTATCATCCTTAAGATAAATAAATCCAAAATTAGCCATAGTGGCACACCTATGCAATTCCAGAACTGAGGAAGCTGAGGCTGGGGGATCTTAAATTCAAGGCTAGTCTAGGCAACATGGGGTTTCTTCTGTGCCTTTTACTCCCAAATAGCTGAGCAGACTGCAGATTCAGGGAGGGAATTCTCCAAATGTAAAGGAGTCTTTTCCTGCCAGCCATCCATGCCCCTAGTTTCCTCTTCATTCAGATCCTCAGCCACCTCAAGGTCATTCAGAAAGGGAAGAAGACAAAGGGCAGAGGACATGGGAACAGCCCTCCTGGGACTCGGGAAGGTACACTGGGGCTCCTGTCCTTTGGAGACCTGTGTGTGGCAAGAGGACAACATGACTTTTATGAGAAAAATCTCTGTGTGCGAAGTCACGGGTGGAAGCTGACATTTTTGCTGCCTCATGGAGGGCAATCATTAAAGGAACAAATACTTATATCTACTTTGCATAGAAAAATATTGTAGGAGTCCGAGAGGGTAGTAGCTCTGTGGTTGAATGCATGGCTGGCATGAGGGAAATCCTGGGTTTTGATCCCCCCAGTACAGTGGGGGGAGGAGGGGAAAGGGGGAAGAGGAGAAAAGCAGGCTAGATAAGAAAGATATAATATTCTAAACAATATCATCTAACACACCAAAGGCACTAACAGTAAGTTGAGTGAGCTGAGACTCTCACTGTCCGCCAGGAAGATGGGGATTCCTCCCAGGCACCTGTCTGTTTTCTACGCCAACATGTTTCCCTGGTTTGTTCTTCAACTGCGAAGATTCTCTGGCATTTCCCAAGAGAAGTAGCTATCCTTGCATGATATTGCTGACCAACCCAGAAACACCACACAAGAGAGAGAGAGGGGTTCCTCTCAGCAACTACTGGGACGAGAGAGAAAATGCCAAGACGTAAACACACTCCAAGCTAACGCAGAGAGGCAGAAAGACACCTGCCTCCTTTGAAACACAGTTTCCTTCCGGCAGTGGGCTCAGTGAGATCAGAACATTCTAGTAATGTTCCCTCTCCACTCCTGGCAGGTGATGTACAACTGCCCCAGCAAAGGAGAAAGTTGTACATCACCAAAAAAAAACCTTCCTCAGACCTTACCATTCCTCATTCCTAACATCGTATATGTCTCAGGGGCATTGGAAGAGTTGTCCTTAGCCAAACACAACTTCCTGTTTCTAAGAAAGGGAAGGGAAAAAAGTTGTTGAAAGGATATTTGGACACTAGAGATTTCGAGTTTCTGTGAACTCTAGTGAATCAGACACATGTGGAATAAATTTCCCCGGAAATAAGAAAAGATGTGAGTTCCTCTCGCTGGATCAGAAAGAAGAGAAACGGAAGTTGGGAAGGGAGGTACATCAGATGCTAGAAGGAGAGAGAAAAGCCATGTGAGTATCGGATCAAAGACGGGTCCCAGTGATGACAAGGGTCAACATGCCTCTCCCAAGACCACTTCCTGACTTATGGATTACTCAGAGTTCTCCACCTCTGAAGTCATAAATCCAAATATCCTGCTCCCTGACCACAACTTGCCATCTTTCCAGCTCTTTCACTAGCCCCACCACATATCCTTCTACATCTTCATGGTTCCCAGGTCTTTGACTACCCCATATATGTACTGTCTTCATCTGCATTTATTTTTCCTATGTTGCTGCACTTTCCTAGGGCATTTAAACTCCGTGTTCGAGCCCCTCAAGGACATTGAACATATCAACATCCTTGCCCCATTGACTTTCTTCCCGCTGGGCATGGTGGCGCACGCCTTTAATCCTAGCACTCAGCAGGCAGATTGCTGTGAGTTCGAGGCCAGCCTGGTCTACAAAGTGAGTCTAGGACAGCTAAGGCTACACAGAGAAACCTTGCCTCAAAAAAACAAAAAACAAAAAACAAAAACAAAACAAAACAAGACTTTCTTCCCAATAGCCCAACCCCAGATTGATGGATCCAGCCCATCTCAAAGTTGCCAACTCTCCTTACCTACATTCCTCTAATATGCAAGAGGCCTGCCACAGATATAGGTTTAGGTTTTAGGTTAACAGGGTGGTTCACATCTTTTATTCCAGAACTGAAGTGATAGAAGCAAGCAGATCTTTGTGAGCTCAAGGCCAGCCAGGTCCACAGAATGAGTCCCCGGACAGCCAGGGCTACGTTGTGAGACAAATATCCTTTTAATTTTTTTTCCCTCACAGTGATTTTCTCAACATGAAAATCAGATCATTTTATTTCTCTGCTGAAACCCTTCAGTGGCTTCCCAAAATGCTAAGGATAAAAATCCAACTTTCAATTCAATATGAAATGTATACCTACTCCAGATGACCAAAGGGCAACAAGAGCTTACCAGATCTGACTGGAACTCTAATGCTTTCCAAAGCACAGGTCCCTCTCTCCAAACACCTCCTTCGCTGACTTTCTCTCCACTCTGAATTCATTCTGCTCAGTTCTCACCTTCATTGCCAAATTAAGCAGAATCCACACATCTGGGGAAATGACACTACAGAGCGTTCGTCTCTAGTACTCTCCGGTAAACCCAACAGTGTATCTACAGAGCGTTCGTCTCTAGTACTCTCCGGTAAACCCAACAGTGTATCTACAGAGCGTTAGTCTCTAGTACTCTCCGGTAAACCCAACAGTGTATCTACAGAGCGTTCGTCTCTAGTACTCTCCGGTAAACCCAACAGTGTATCTCTTATCACAGTAGACAAGGAAGAAGCAGCCACTGTCAACAGATCCAAAAGAGACGAACCTAGAAGAACATTACAATTCTACGTTAGTCTGGAATAAAAAAGCACATTACAATTTCTGTCGACCTTCGTAAATAATGAAGAGATAATAATTAATTCTACTACCTTCCCAGTTCATTGTTCTGCTCTTGGGAAGGAGGCAAATCTTTTCACTTGTTTCCTCAGGACCCAGCCTTCCTACTCCATCATCAACCAGACCCTGGTTCTCCACCACTTGCTCTCTATCTCATCTGGGTCTGAGCTGCAAGCCACGAAATCATCTCACTGCTGGATGAACTGACTCTTCAGATCCCAGCAATGAAGGAAGGAAGGAAGGAAGGGGAAGGCCCACATGGGACAGACCCAACACAGCACACATAAAGACAACTGACTGCCTCCAGTGCCGGTCTCAGCTTCCTGCTAGCCTGTCGCCGGTGTGTTGTAGTGCTGAAATGCCGTTTCCCTCTTCTCCATTGTGAGTCTTATCTGCAAAGGCCCTCTTCTGTTTTCCTAGCACACAGCTGTGCCAGTCTGGAAGAATGAAAACACGGTAGAGAAATAAAAATACCTTCATCCAAAGAAAATAAAAATTATAGAACTCTGACTATCTCTCCCACTAGTCCCAGAGTTACACCTATAGTTAAATCCATCCATTAAAAAGCAAAACCACCCCCGAGCCCCACGATGCTAATTTGAGGGGTCCAACCACAAGCAGGTTGAGAGAGGCTCCTGTGCTTCAAACAGAATGTATAAAGCTCTTAGGTTAGAAGAGTTTGGGCAGGAAACTGACAAGAGAAACTGTCACCAGAGGAAAAGACTGACAGGAGGTAAGGCGGCAGCAAGCAGACAAGAGTTCACATGGGAACTGTCAAGAAGCTGGATTTTTATCCTTAGCATTTTGGGAAGCTATTGAAGGGTTTCAGCAGAGAAGTAAAAATGATCTGATCTTCATGTTTAGAAAAATCACTGTGAGTGGAAAAAAAAATAAAAGGATATTTGTCTCACAACGTAGCCCTGGCTGTCTGGGAACTCATTCTGTGGACCAGGTTGGCCTTGAGTTCACAAAGATCTGCCTGCTTCTATCTCTCCAGTTCTGGAATTAAAGAAGTGAACCACCCTGTTAACCTAAACCCCCCCCCTTTTTTTTTTTTTGGTCTCTGTTCTTGTTACATGGAAGGGTATGTTCCTCCTGTCAAAACTTGTCCCTTCTAGATTCCTAGTTCTCCACCTCCTCACGATCCTCAGCCCATCTACCCATCCCTGCCCCCACTGAGCTTTCCACCTCCGAGACTGTCTGCAGGGCTGAGTCCACTCACTCCAGTCATCTGTAGCCATCTCTTTCCACTCTTCTGTGCTCCCCACACCCCTCTGAAGCACCTACTCTCTCTCTTCTTCCAGACAGTCACATATGCTCTTCCTTCTTCCAGAACGTTGCTTTTCTACACTCTCATGGTCTTCTGCTCATTAGTCAAGTCCCACACTAAAGGTCCCTGTCATCCTCAGGGTGGGCTAAACACTCTGTGGGCACAGTGCTTTCCAGATACCCAGCACACTGGATTCCTTCCTGCCACTGATGCTGGACACAGGCTCTGTGAGCCACACTGTACACCTCACATTCATTTGCTTTACTAAACCAAGCTCTAAGCCTGTCACTTTTTCTTCCATCTTTCAAAATATGTGTACACTTCCCTCCCATGTCTCTGCCCCCTCCCACACTTGGGAAGATGGCTCCCCTCTCACGACCCCTAATGAGCTAGTTCTCGCTACAACTGCCCACAGGAACTGTCTAGCCAAGATCATTAATGACCTTTTGCTAAATCCAGCAGACATTCCTCAGCCCAATGCCTGGGTTCTAGCCCTCCCATGTATGTTGTCTTGTGTATTCCTCAGTGGTGGAATTCCTCAGAGTTCTACCTCACCCTTCCTGGCTGAGGTCATCTGTCCCTCTGGTTCTTGGTTTCTTCTGTGTTCTGATTCATTTGTAGATGCAAATCCTGATGCTTTGTGCCAAGCCCCCTCCCCACCTGTGCAGGAACAACACCCCGGCTCTTGGAGAGTCTCCAGGACTCAAGACCCAGCCTGTAGTTGAACCCTGACTAAGGTTTGTTATAGAGGTGCAGTAAGGACGCCCCGCTGGATGATGATTCACATGCAGGTAGAATCTGGGGAAATGCACGCGTGGCCTGCCTGTGCCAGCTGTCTTCTGTGAAAGGTGGATATCATTAACTCTGGCCTGGCCTCAAAAACTCAGCAGCCCAGGGGTGATGCTTTTATGTTAGGGAGTCCGTTAGAGATCTGATGACACAGAGCTTGGGGGAGGTTGACGTTCATGTTGACCTCTTCTGCTTAATATTATCAAATGTCTAGTGGGCCTCCAATGTAAATCATGTTGCGCACAGTCTAACCACCTTACCAGCTAACTGTTTGGGAGCCAGTCTGAGAGACAAGTTTCCAGACATTGGCCTAAGAACACCCTTGTAGCCAAGTGATCTGGAGAGCAGCAGAGGCGGGCCCTGATGCATTCACTGCTCTTCTGCAATGGCTAGGCATGTCTCCATCCTTTCCCCACACTCAACACTCTCTTCCTCCCAGCCCTTTCACCTATGGCTTCTCTTCTACTGCCCCTCCTTTCTCAGCTACCCAGTCCACTGATCCTCAAGTACTGACATTTCTGTATATCTCATCACAGCCCCTTCTTGGAAGCTCTGGATCTTTCACCCTAGCGTGGCTCCCTAACCCTCTCCTGGTTAGTATGAATGCCCTCTAACCCTATCCTCCCTTTATTAACAGTGGTTTTTTTAAAATAGATTTATTTATTCATGTATTTTCATGTACATGAGTGCTCCGTCTTCATGCACTTCAGAAGATACCATTACAGATGGTTGTGAACCACCATGTGGTTACTGGGAATTGAACTCAGGACCCCTGAAAGAGCAGCTAGTGCTCTTAACTGCTGAATTATTTCTCCAGTCCCTATTATCATTTTATTTTTTTAGATGTGAACAAAAGTCCTCCTCGGAATCAATCCTCGTTTTTCCCCTTCAAGTAACACTTTTCCAATGAGTAAGTCTATGGATAACATTTCTGTTCTTCGAATAACCTCCTGGTGCTCAGAGAACAAGTGTGTAAAGTAACAGTAAGGAACAAGGGAGCTGGAGGAACGGCTCCTCGGTTAAGAGTGCTGGATGCCTTTGTAAAAAAGACTCAGGCCCAGCCAGGCGGTGGTAGTGCACGCCTTTAATCCCAGCACTCGGGAGGCAGAGGCAGGCGGACAGCTGTGAGTTCGAGACCAGCCTGGTCTACAAAGCAAGTCCAGGACAGCAAAGACTACACAGAGAAATGCTGTCTTGAAAAACAAAAAAAAAAAAACGAACAAAAACAAACTAACAAGCAAAAAAGACTAAGGTTCAATTCCCACCCCACGATGACTCACAACTGTCTATAACTCCAGTCCCAGGGGAGTCAGATACCCTCTTCTGTCATCCTCAGGAACCAGGCATGAAAGTGGTGTACAAACAGACATGCAAGCAAAACATTCATACTCATAAAATAAAATAAATTTAAACCCTACCAAATCCAATAAATAAACACATGAGCAAACAAACAATGTGATGCAAGATTTTGTCACATCTTTTCCTCAAGGTTCCTCAGTAGCTCCTGCTTCCTCCTAAAGCCTGTCTCCTCACTTCAGGGTCTCTCAGGAGCACCCCAAAAAAGTGTAGCTTTCTTCTGTAGGCATATGCCCTCTGTTCCCTTCAGCAGCACACGCAGCAGAAGCAGTGCTCCTGAGAATGTGCAGTAAACACAGCGGCAAAACTTCCAGGAACCTGTACTCCGGTAACTACAAAGCTGCTGGAGAGAAACCCCATCCTTAAGGAGTGAAGAGTCGCACACACTCAGCTTGGTGTGAGTCCTTGAGAGACAAGGTCATTTTGAGACAAGCACAGAGCCTAGCACTATGCCTTGGCACCATCACTTTTGAGCCCTTTGCCTGCCTTTGGGAATTGCCCCATCTGCTGGGTAGAGGATCGCACTAACTGATGGGAATTAGTTCTGCAAAGGTCCTTTCCAGGTTCTGCAAGTGATGCTGGGTAAGCATGTACAATGAGTATGCTACACATGTGTACATTCTTTCCTTGCAGGCCCACCTCCGGACTTCCACATTAGGCACTCAGAGGCTCCCAGCCTGGTTCTCCTATCCGGACAAATGGCACTGTGCACTGTCCTAGGTTATTGATGCAGTCAGTTAATAGCTTGAACCATAATTCCTCTTGTTTGAATACTTCACTCTAATTATTGACAGAAGTAAATCTTGGGAAGAATTTGCTAGAGTTTCAGCCTCGTACCATATTCCAAAAGATTGAGTTTGATTTCATAGACATGACAGAAAAAAAAAGGAGGGTGGGAGATTAGGACAAGATAAATTGGCTGGTCTCAAGTTACATCTCTGCCATTATCAAGTGGACGACTTTGGGCAACCTACAAACTCAGTTTCTGTCAACTTTAGTTTCTTCATCCAGATAATACCCCATTGACAAAAATAAATAAATAAATAATAATAAAGTTTAATAAATAAATAAAGGGATGGGATGTGAAAGTGGTTTGCTAATTACAGAATGAATGTATAAAATTCAGCTCCACATGACCTCAAGTGACTTGTTGGAACAGCATTTCAATTACAACAAAATCCTTGCATGTAGGCAGAGGTGGAGTAATAACGCATAGTTATTTAACCCAGTGAACAGCAGAATTTGTAGCACAAACGCTATGTATCCCAGCCTGTTGGAGAAAAGGCAGGGGAAAGGTGAGCAATGCCGACTATACACATGTATGAAAATGTTATAATGAGGTTCACTATCAATGTCACTCACAATATGTGTCAATAAGATTTCTAGTAAAAGAAAGAAAAGACAGGACAAGCAAAAAGTAAAGCTGCTCATGTCTGACTATGTGGTGTGGCACTTTAATTCTAGTGTTGGGTTTAGCAGAAACATGGGACTCTACCACTGCCCTCCCCCCTACTAGAGCAGAGACATAAAGTAAACATAAGTTATGGTGATCTGAATATAACTAATGACATCATAACTATACAGAGGCTCATTCAGTGAAATGCTCTGCAGCAATTTCAGAAGGTGGACCCAGTAAGGTCCTGAACAGAATGCAGCTTCCCGTGAATTCACGGTGGCTGTGACCTGCACAGTATCAAGCCAACCAAATCCCACCACAGTAAAGGAGGCTCTGATGAAGTGCCAACACTAGGCAAAGAGCCATTGGCAATCCACAGCTGCTGTGGGGGTGTGGATGAGAATGCCCCCCCCAGGATCATCTGTTTGAATACTTGCCCAGTTAGTGAAACCACGTCGGAAGGAGTGGGAGGTGTGGCCTTGGAGGAGGAGGTGTGTCACTGGAGGTGGCTTCGAGCTTTCAAACACCCTCACCAAGCCCAGTCTCATTCTCTCTCTGCCTGCTACCTGCAGATCAAACGTGAGTTCTGCTATTGCTCTAGTGCCATGCCCGCATGCCTGCATGCTGCCACCCTTGCCACCATGATGGAAAGGGATTAGCCTCTGAAACTATAAGCAAGCCCCTGAATTAAACGTTTTTCTCTATAAACTGCCTTGATCATGGTGTCTCCTGATAGCAATAGAACGGTAACTAGGACAGATGTTGAGGAAGAAAGTGCTTCAGTTTTCTTCAAGCCTTTAACCCCTGAGAGGATGCACACATTCCCAGTGGATGGCCTCAGGCATCTATGGGCAGCACTGAATGAACTCGGTGAGTTTAAAAAGAAGCACATGAAGTTGAGAGAGAAACATTGTCTTAGTTAAGGTTCTTATTGCTGCAACGAAACACCATGACCAAAAAGCAAGTTTGGTTTTATTCAGCATACACTTCCGCAGCACTGTTCATCATTGAAGAAATGAAGAAATTATATATAATACTTATATAAATATATATAATTTATTCTTTTAATATGTGAGTACTCTGTCTACATGTATGTTTGCATGCCAGAAGAGGGCAACAGACTCCTTTACTGTGAGTCACCATGTGGTTGCTGGGAATTGAACTCAGGCCCTCTGGAGGAGCAGCCAGTCTCTTAACCACTGAGTTATCTTTCTAACCCTGGTTTTTTTTATAAAACCCTATTGTTGTTTTTTTTATAAAACCAGGACCAGCAGCTCTGGGGTGGCACCACCTACACTGGGGGATGGGCGTTGAGCTCTCAGAAGCTCAAGCCTGACCAGTATCACGTTCACTTCCTGCCTCCTGCCACTCCAGATGTAAAACTCTTGGCTTCTTTTCCAGCACCATGTCTACTGCACACTGCCATGTTTCCCACCATGACTGCTGAAACTGTAAGCCAGCCCCAATGAAATGTTTGCCTTTTAAGAGCTGCCATGACCCTGGTGTCTCTTTACAGCAATAAAACCCAAACTAAGACAGGGAAATGTCTCACACATGTCATTTTGTACTTTCTGGATAATGACCTATGTTACTGTCAACCTGCATTGAATGTATGTGATTTCATGCACTTACATGTGCGTGTGTGTGTGCGTGTGTGTGTGTACATGGAACAATAAAATAAGCCCCAGACAGCAAGGTATAGGATCTGAGCAACAAAACATATGCTGTCTATCTTGGAGAAACACAGCATGGTGCCTGGCAGCAGGGGCCCCTCCCAGTCTGACAGTGCAGAGGAGAAGAAATTGCCTTTTCTCCAGCCAGCACTCTCTACCTGCAGCAGCAAAGTGAACAAGGTAGCCTCCAGGGGAGGAGTAACAGTGGGGGGTGGAAGGTGGCTGAGGGTTGTGGGGCAAGAAACAGCCAAGAGAGGCTGCAGGATAGAGCAAAAGACTTAGAAGGAGGCGTAAATGGTGTCAGAGCCTTGTGAGGACCAGAAGACAACAAGAGAGCACCGAGAGGGAGCCAGACTTTCTATACAGTGTCCACTAGTAGACCAGGGCACACAGGAGATAGATAGACCACTTGGTCTTGTGTAATTAGCAAGGGTGCCAATAAGGTAGTACAATGACAAGCCTTCACCAGAGCCTGATTCTGGTTCTGAGGAAACCCCTCGATTTCCAATCTACTGCACTCCCTTCCCCCCACATTCAGAAAACTCCCTTGCTTTGGCTTTCCAGTGTTCTGTTTTACATTTGGCTTTGTTCAGCAGCAGCCTCCACTTAGCCAATTTCTGCTGCACAGCCCAAGTGCCAAGAAACTACACAAGACGACGAGGCCTGGACAGGATCAGAAAAGTGCCAGAACTTCTGCCACCAAGCCTCATCCACAGAGACTGCCAGGAGAGCTTTGCAAATGGAATCAGTCTGAACGTGGTTGATGAGAACCATGTGAAGGAAAGGGGCCAGGACAAACGGGAACCGCGGAGTTTCCCACTGCCCCGGGCTGCTCTGGCTCCCCCGGTTTCTGCTCCTACGCGTCGACCTTTCCATTCCGGGGAAGACACAGTCCTTGTTGGAAGCCTGTCCAGCTCGTGCTAATGAACCCTGACCTCACAAACCCTGCTGTCCCTCCGCTGCCTGCTCTGTGTGTCAGTGCCAGTCTTCCCGTGGCTATTGGGCCTAATTGCTGTGTTTGGTACTGTTTGAGAGAAGTAAACATTTGGTCCTAATGTGGTTCCTTCTTCTGCCTAGAATATGAACAGGTTGAGAGCCTTCTGCACTAACCAGATATGCCCTCGTTGCCCAGAGTGAAACACCAAAGTGCTTCTTCAATGTGGTCGAGAAATCGAGGACACTTTTCTCATGATTTTCTCATGGAAACATAGCTGATATCCAAGAAGAGACTTAATCCACAGTAACACATCTCAGATAATGTCATGACAAAAGACTGTGATTATCAGCCTCAAGTTGATAGAGAGAGAGGGTAGAGGAGAATCAGATAGGAAAGCCTGCACATCTACAGGAACCAAACTGCATCTTGGACTGGTGTGGACTTCAGAGGGGAAACTCAGACTGTCCTCCAAGAGACTCTACCTTAAAATAGAAATGGTTTCATCTGCATCCAGTTTCTTCTCCGAGCCTATATTTTTACTACATAAGCTTCTCAATTCTTATCGAGGGCAGCTGGCCCTCTGTACCCAGCTGTCTCCGTCAGGTGCTCTACAGTTAGCTGGATGAAACTAAGCACATTCTACGAGAGGTCCGGCCTCCACAGAGCTTTGGTCCAGACCTAGGACAGTGATTGGTGGCTCTGTGATCTGATATTTAGGAGCTGCCAAATGGCCCATCCACAAACATTTAAATGGTTGGTCAAGGAGTTCCCTGCCTCTTAGTTTCTTTGAAGGATAACTTAGCTGTGTGTTACACTGAGCATAAACATTGTGCTGACCTTGCTCCAGGAATTTAAACAGTGTCATTTAATGTAAACGTTAACAAATATCTTCTTGCTGAAGGGCTCTGTTTTCAGATGGGTTAGGGCCCCTTCTCTGTAAAAAGTACTTCAGATTTTTTTAATTGACGTAATAATTATACGTCTTTAGAGAACATAATGTCATTTTTTGGTACTTTATACATTATGTAATGGGCAACTCAGGATATTTAAGTTATCTATTATTTCAAGCACTTGCCATTTTTTGTGATAAGAACATTTAAAATCCTGTCTTATAGCTATTTTGTGGTTTTGTTTGTTTGTTTGATATTTTATTTATTTTTTGTTTTCATTTTGTTTTGTTTTCCAAGACAGAGTTTCTCTGTGTAGACCTGGCTATCCTGAACTCACAGAGATCCACCTGCTTCTGCTTCCTGGGTGCTGAGATTAAAGGTGTGCACTACCACGCCAAGCATGTTGTTATATTTTTAATTAAGTTTAAGTATGTGCACACGAGTATAGGTGCCCATGGAGGCTCTGGTCTGGAGTTAGAGATACAGGAGGTTGTGAGCCACCCAATGCGGTTGCTGGGAACTGAACTTCAGTCCTCAGGAGAAACAGCACTTGCTCTTCACCACTAAGCCATCTCCCAGCCTTTTATAGCTATTTTGAATTATACAACACAGTATTGTTGACTACAGTTAGTTACCCTTCATGTAATGCAACACCAAAACTTAACCTTCCTTTATGGCTACAGCAGGTACCTTTAACCAATATCCCTCATTTCCTCATCTTTGGCCTCTGATAACCACTGTTCTCCTCTATTCTTCTATGAGCTCAGCTTCTTTAGATTCCACATGTCAGTGAAATCATGTTGTATTTGTCTTTGTGTGGCAGGCTTATTTCACCTCATTATAATCTCCAAGATCAGGCACAAGACGAGGTTATCCACTTTCACAGTATCCATTCAGCATAGTACTGGAAGTCCTAGCCAGAGTAATTAAACAAGAGAAAGAAGCAAAGAGCAAATGTTGGCATTCCTATTAGATGAAAGGACTCGAGCCCAAGAACCACACAGCGCTGAGATAGGACAGTGTCCCAAGGCAAGACACAGGAGCCCAGGAACCACATAGCGTTGAGGTAGGACAGTGTCCCAAGGGAAGAGTATCCTGAGACACAGGAGCCCAGGACCCACACAGCACTGAGGTAGGACAGTGTCCCAAGGGAAGAGTATGCTGAGACACAAGCACAGAAACCACATAGCGCTGAGAGGATGATGCCTCAGCAGAGGCACTGTGGACCTGAGGGAGGATATCCCTGGCTGATCAGAGTGCTACAGTGTAACAGCTCCACTTCCCTGCTCCTCCTCTTCAGTGTTGCAGCTCCCAGGACAAGGTATGCCCAGCTGAGCTGAAGCGCCCAGGATCTTCAGGCCTGCTTCCCTTCTTCCCTTCTTCCCTTGTTTGCTTCTTGGCTTCTTCTGATAAGAGAGTCACAGCAGGCAGCAAATCTTATAAAAAAGATTTATTAAGGGGCTTCTGTAGAATTTCTTATGGGGCAGAGATTTCCAGGGTGAGGATTGGTGAGGCTTCAAGTCCTGAGCTTGGGGGAACTCAGGGATTGGTGGGTTTTTCTGCTTCAGAGCTTGGTGGGATTCTTCTTGTAGGGCAGACTCTGGACACTCTCCTCCCTTGGAGCTGGAAATGACATTTACAGCCATTTAAAAAATGATCATTAGGGCCCTTAGAGACATCTAAAGGAGAGGGCCTTGCTGCTAGAGCTTTGAGAGCTAGGGGGCTGGAGGGTTACTTTCCTGCCTTGAGGGTTTACAAAGTTTACAAAGGGAGTCCACAAAGCCACTTCCCCTGATGGTTGAGATGTCATGAATAGCCAACAGCATCCAGGTGGGGATGAAGGAAAATGGCCCTTGTTTATAGATGTCTTGGTCATATAGAGAGAGAATCCTAATGACTATAGTAAAAGCACTGTTAGAATTAATAAATATAGAGTTATAGGAAACAGAGCTAATGCACAGGTCCAAAAAGAGTGCCATATTTCAAAGTACATTAAGAAAGAAAGAATGGAGTCAGGCATGGTGGCGCACGCCTTTCATCCCAGCACTCGGGAGGCAGAGGCAGGTGGATCTCTGTGAGTTTGAGGACAGCCTGGTCTACAAAGCAAGTCCAGGACAGCCAAGGCTACACAGAGAAACTCTGACTCAAAAAAACCAAAAACAAAAAAACAAAAACAAACAAAAGAAGAAAGAAAAAAAAAAAAAGAAAAGAAAAGAAGGGGACTAGAAAGATTGTTGAGTGGTTAAGAGCACTTGCTGCTTTTCAGGAGAACTCATGTTCAATTCCCAATACCCAAAACACCTCTGCATATATACCATCACATTCCTACACACACACCATAGATAGATAGATAGATAGATAGATAGATAGATAGATAGATAGACAGATAGAAAGAATAGTTTAAAAGTTTCAGATGCTTGTTTTTAATTATTCTTATTCTAGAGATACATATTTTATTTAACCAACGAGGTGAAAAGTCTCTAGAGTGAAAACCATTAAATATGGACAAAATAAATTAAAGATGATACAAATATATGAAAAAAGTATTTTATATCCATGGAAGAATTAATACTGTTAAATGTCCATATTAACCCACAGTGATCTGTATATTTAATGCAGCCACTATCAAAATATCAATGCTGTATTTCACAGAAACAAAAAGAACACTCCTAAGATTTGCATGGGATAGTAAGTTTAAAATTCAGCCAGGTCTTCACCCACTTGTATCGGTTAGCCGTCCAAGCATTCCTACCAGCTTCTATGGTTGAGGGAGCCCTCTGCTGATGGCTTGACTGTAATTTCATAGTAGCAAAAACTGGATGAACTCTAACGATCTCCTGACTCTGTGAGCTGTCTCTGGGCCTAGAGCAGACTTTTATCATGAAATGTAAGCTCTAGACATGCTTTGATCGTTCCACATTAGTTTAGGTTTTATTCTTTCAAGTAGTAGAAGAAAGGAAGTCCACAAAGAGACATGCAAGCTTTTAAAACACACACACACACACACACACACACACACACACACACACACACACACACACCCCACTACAGTTATGGCATCATTACCCACTACCAAAGAACAGTGTCTGTCTGTCTGTCTGTCTGTCTGTCTCTCTCTCTCTCTCTCTCTCTCTCTCTCTCTCTCTCTCTCTCGTGTGTGTGTGTGTGTGTGTGTGTGTGTGTGTGTGTGTGTGTGTGTGTTCGTGTCTTGGTATAAATGAGTGGGAGGCACCAAAGTATTTCTAGAATCCTAGAATCATAGGATTAGATGGAAATTTGCCCCTTGTGGCATGTCTGGAGGAGAGATTCTGACAAAGCCACAGCGTGAGACAGAGGAATTCTCTCCAGTGTCTGTGGCCTTGATTCTGGAGGTTAACAGCTTAACACCAGGGTATGCTGCCTGATATGAAGTCTGGAAATTAATGATGATAAGGGTGGGCTACCTGCCAAGGCCTAAAGTGTGAATCCCAGGAGAAGCACCTTCTATTTTGAGATCTTTCTCAAGCCATTGTGTGCTGATCTATGCTTTGACCCATACCCCACCTCTGTCTGTATGCTTCTTTTTCCAACTCTTTTACTTGTCGCCTCTTCTGGGTTTTCAGCTCATAAACAATGGAAGCTGCTTACTCTGTGAGCCTTCGGATTCACCAGGAAGAACAGCCATTTGATAATGACTATTGAAGCAAATATTTGACTAAAGCCTCAGCAGAAAGTACAAATGATACAATAATTTTTCTTTCTTGCCAAAGATGTCCAAGGAAAGACATGGGGAATGGCAGAGTATCAAACAGAAGTTGGGACCAAAAGGAATAACAGCATAAGTTCATTTTCCTTGAGAGAGCTGCTTTGGAAAGGAAAGTATAAACATGCAATCTCCCACCACGTCCTATGGCCAACACTGCGTATGCAAAGGGAGCCATGTCCAGAAGAAAGAGAACTCCCCTGCTCAAAGGCTTCCACAGCACCCACTGCCTAATAAAGCTAAACTACTGGGCTAGAGAGATGGCTCAATCAGGGAAGTGTTTGTCATGCAAGCATAGGGACTTGAGTTTGATCCCCACAACCCACATTTTTAAACATTGGGTGTGATGTTCTTGAAATCCCAGCCAGAACTGGGGAGGCAAAGGAACAGAGCTCTCTCAGGCTTGCTGGCTATGTGGGCCTCCATCTTCCATCCTCTGTTCTCATGATCATTCTTCCCGGGGGGGGGGGGGGGGGGGACCTGTCATAGCATCTCCTGTATATGAGGTTCATTGCTCACACCACTGCACCAAGTTAGCACTGAAACTTAGGGGCAAAAATAGTCACACCAAAGAGACAGGACATCAATATCCACTGGGCATGATGGCACATACCTTTAACTCCCTTTAACTCCACCACTCAGGAGGCAGAGGTAGGTGGATATCTGTGAGTTGCAGGCCAGCCAGAGCTACGCAGTGAGGCCCTGTCTCAAAAAGAAAAAAAAAAAAATCCCATCCCATTCTAAGTGGGGTGAATTTAAGATTACTTAGGATTAAAGCCAAATATGAACTCTGATTTGTCTGTTCCAACATAGTTCATATTGAAGTTTCTCAGCATTTATTGCCTACAGTTCAGGGACATTCAATATGCATGTGACCAAGGAGTGCCAAGGCCAACTTTTGAGCAACTGTGAATTAGAACATGTTTCCTTACTAAAAACTACTCTTGCTAGATCTGGAAATCTGTCATAAAACTCACCAGATGTTACAAGTAGTCAGGTGGCACCCTGGAATTATAACACGAGCAGCACTGGGCCACTTGCATTTGTACCCAGCTCCACATCCAGCTGGTCGGTGTCTGTCCTTTATGATAGGGTTTACGATAAGGTGTGGACTTCAAAGCCTAAGAAGTCCAAATTCCTGTCCTGGTGACTTCTTATAACCTTCAACTTTTCTTACCTCTAAAACAGAACTTGGAACTCATTTTTTTTTTTTTTTTTAATGTAGTGGAGCACGCCTTTAATCCCAGCACTCGGGAGGCAGAGGCAGGTAGATCGCTGTGAGTTCAAGGCCAGCCTGGTCTACAAAGCGAGTCCAGGGCAGCCAAGGTTACCACGGAAAGTCCCTATCTCAGAAAAAAAAAAAGAAGAAGAAAAGAAAAGAAAAAAGAAATATACCAGAAAATGGTATTCTTGTGTGGAAACTGGGAAAGAAAGAAAAATAAATAAAATAAAAATGTGGGCTTTTCAGTGGGCCCCTTTGAAATGGCTCTGTAGACCAAGAGACACTGGGGACTAAAAAGATGAGAATAAAAGAAGACAATGATTTGGGATTAGATGTGCAGTTCATTCTTCCATTCTTGCCTGGCCCCTTTGGCCGTGGTCAGAGGTAACAGGAAGCTGAAGGAGAGCAGGCAAAAGTAGTTCAGAGTTGCTGGTCGCTGGAGAGAAGCTGTTCCTGGCAGTGAGCATGCCCGTCTGTGCCTGGACTACAGCAGTGGGATTACGTGGTTTGCTGGGCCCCATAGTATGGTCTGTGGAGCTGTCAGCAGCCTTTAATCAAAACATGACGGTGTAGCGCACAGGGTGGCTGGTTTATGTTCTGGATATTAAATGCAGGCTTACGTGTCCCTCTATTTATACGTGCTCCCAGGCCTGCTGGATGACTGCCATTCCATTCAAGGGAGGTAAAATAACACCCTCCCGTGCAGCGTGTACATTCCTGGAAGCAGCAGGCAAGAAAATGTTTGCCCTCCAACCACAAAAGGAAACCCAGTAGGGGAAACCACACAGTGGCCTAACTGACCACAGAGAGAGATCCATCTTGAGAGCGCGGAAAGCTGGGCTTGGTAAAGTAGTCGGTGGGGTTTAGAATAAGCCACCTCAGCCCTGAGAGATGGGACGGCTACATGAAAGGCTCTGGGGGCCACCCGCCTGCCTCTGCATCAGGGGCATTCTCAAAGTTGTCGAAAAATCTCACCCTTGGGAGAGCACAAGGCAGACACCAACGTCATTGCCAATTCACCAGGTGCGTCCTGCAGCAGTCCTTCCCCAGAATGTGTGACACAGTTTGAACCCAAAGGAAGGCAGGCTGCAGAAGTCAACATGGCAGGGTCTATGGGAACTTGCTAGGCAGAACAGGAGAACCTGTACAGAGACAACTGGTAGACCTGCTTCCACTGGTAAAATGTTCTCATTCCCAGACTCATCATTGTACCCTACAACTTCCATCTTGTTGCTGCTGTCCCCTGCCTTAAACATATGCATATATTAATCATATTTCATTTTCATTCTTAGGTGCATGAATGTTTTGCCTGTGTGTACAGTGCCCAAAGCAGCCAGAAGAGGTCGTCAGATCCTCTGAAACTGGAGTTACAAATGGTTATGAGCCATCATGTGGGTACTGGGAACCAAACTCTGGTACTCTGTAAGGATGTTTAAAAAAAAATACAGATGCAGGAACACACTTGCACACATAGTAATCCCATTAAAACACAAAAATTTGAAACCATAAAATATTAGAAAAAGACCTGTAAGGTTAAAAAAAAAATGTCTATACAAAGCATTATGAGACAAAAATGCTCCAAAAATACTAATGAGTTTGCTTTGTATTGGCCACCTTGCTGGCCATGGGGCCTGCCCATGAGTGTGGTTTATATATTCAGTAAGATTCCACTGGAGGAAACTAATTTCCTTTGTGAGCAGTTATCAATTGGAGATAGCTTCTGGGTTAGTAATGGGGCTTTGTGTCCTCCTTCTCCTCCCAGTGCTGGGATCCAGTCTGGCTTAGTCCTGTGAAGGCCTTGTGCATGCTGCCACAGTCTCTGTGAGTTCACATGTGCATCGGGTCTGTTGTGTCTAAAAGGTCTAGTTTCCTGCTTTCTTCCATCCCCACTGGCTCTTACAATCTTTCAGCCTCCTCTTCCACAATGTTCTTTGAGCCCTGAGGGGAGGTATTTGATAGAGACATCTCCTTTAGGACTGAGTGTTCCAAGATCTCTCACTCTGCAGAAAGAATCTCTTGTGTCTGTGTGGAAACATCACCTGTCAATGAAAAGCTAATGGCCTCTTAGCTGAGGCAGGAGGTGGGAGTTCTGGCAGAGAGATAATGAACTGGGGAAAAGATAGACAGGAGGTTTTCCCTGGGACTCTGAGGAGAAGGACTCATGAAACTGAGGAGAGGTATCAGCCATGTGGCAAACATAGGAAAAAATAAATGGGTAACTTAAGCTATGAGCTAGTCGAGGAGTGAGCCAAAGCTTATGGCCTAGGCATTTATTCATAAATAATAAAGTCTCAGAGTCATTACTCAGAAACTGGGGCACGGGAGGAACACCCTGAAGTTATAGCACACTCTCCATTGTCCAGTTGTGAGTTTCTATATTTATTCCCATCTGCTGCAGGAGGAAGCTTCTCTGATGATGGCTGAGCAGGGCACTGATCTAGAAGTATAGCTGTTTTCATTAGTGTTGTTATTCCTGTGAAGAAAACACCATGACTATAGCAACTCTTATAATGGAAAACATTTAGCTGGGGCTGGCTTACAGATTCAGAGATTTAGCCCGTTATCATCACAGTGAGAAGCACGGTAGCAGACAGGCAGACATAAGGCTGGAGAGGTAGCTGAGAGTTCTACATCTGGATTGGCAGGCAGCAGGGAGAGAGAGAAAGAGAGGGGAGGGGAGGGAGAGAGAGACTGGGCCTGGCTTGAGCATTTGAAACCTCAAAGACCACTCTCCAGTGACACCTTCCTCTGATAAAGCCACGCCTCCTAATAGTGCCACTCTCCAATGACCAGCTTCAAATCTATGAGCCTATATGGGCCATTCCTATTCAAACCACCACAATAGCAGAATGTAATTACGAGTAACTCTATTATCACACTTACTTACCAGAACAATAGTATTTGGTTTTCCCCAGGTCCCTGAGCTATAGCTAGTCTCAGGTCACCGGAACAGTGTTAGGCATGGGTTCCATATCATGGAGTGGGTATCACATTAATCAGATTTGTTTTGTTTGTTTGTTTGAAGACAGGGTTTCTCTGTGTAGCCCTGGCTTTCCTGGACTCACTTTGTAGACCAGGCTGGCCTTGAACTCACAGTGACCTGCCTGTCTCTGCCTTCTGGATGCTGAGATTAAAGGCATGTACCACCACACCTGGCAAGTTAATCAGATATTAATTGGTTACTTCTACAGCTTTTTTTTTTGTGTGTGTTTTGTTTTTTGTTTTTCAAAACAGGGTCTCTCTGTGTTAGCCTTGGCTGTCCTGGACTCACTTTGTAGGCCAGGCTGGCCTCAAACTCACAGCAGTTCTCCTGCCTCTGCCTCCTGAGTGCTGGGATGAAAGGCGTGCTCCTACAGCTTTGATGCTACTATTGCACCAGCAAATCCCGCAAGCCTGACACCATTGTAAACAGAAGGATTCGTAGCTGGGTTGGTGCTTACCTTTCTCCTCTGCTGGAATTCAGAGTACCTTTCCAGTACCATGAATACTAGTCAGTAGAGGTGAAGCCCTATGTCGGCACCAGCTCAGCTTCTCTATGTTCAATGAATTTTGTAGGTGTTGTGTTCAGCAACATGTCCTTACCATCAGTTTGAGGAGAATAACCAATAAATAGCTTGGGTTGTTTGGCGGTACCCATGGGTCCCCTTTGGCCAACAACTCAATTAGATGTAATCTATTCCTAGCATAGATGTTTCAATTAATTGGAGCTTTGCCTCCCCCATTATTTGATGACTCCATTTAGATTTCTTTTATATATCTGTATATTTTAAGAAGCTTTTCCATATGTTCCCGCAAAAGGCCCTTAGCTGTGTGTCGCAGCCTGATATTCACAATCTACTGCCTCAGCCACCCAAATGATGGAATTACAAGTGTGTGACATCATGACCAGCTATCAATATCTTATACTCAACCCTTCTTCTTGTGATAATATAGGGCGCTACAGGTCCACAGGGTGAGATGAAGTGAGATGACATAGCATTAGGGTACAACATTGTGATCTGATAGCTGAGATAGTTACTAGGAGTAAAGGAGTGAATGATGTGTGCATCTACTGGACAAATGGGACAATTCTTGTCCCAAGCAGGACAGAACAAAACAATAGAGGTTTGTTTGTTTTTTAAACCATGTTACTCATATGGTACATGTCAACTTGACACAAGCTGAAGTCATTTAAGAGGAGGAAACTTCATTTGAGAAAATGCTTCCATAAGATTGGGCTAATATGGAAGGTCCAGCCCACAGTGGATGGGGCCAGCCCTGGGATAGTGGTCCTGGGTTCTATAAGAAAGCAGGCTGAGCAAGCCATGAGGGGCAAACCAATGAGCAGCACTCCGCCGTGGCCTATGCAGCAGCTCCTGCCTCCAGGTTCCTGCCCTGACTTCCTTCAGTGATGAGTAGTGATATGAAAGCCTAAGCCAATAAACCCTTTCCTCTCCAAGTTGTTTTAGTCGTGGTGTTTCGTCATAGCAATGGTAACCCTAACTAAGACAGTACACAATTTAAAACACAAATTCTGGAACTAGCCAGGGCGGTGGTGGCGCAAGCCTTTAATTCCAGCACTCGAGAGGCAGAGGCAGGCGGATCTCTCTAAGTTCAAGGCCAGCCTGGTCTACAAAGTGAGTCTAAGACAGCCAGGGCTACACAGAGAAACCCTGTCTCAAAAAGAACAATTCTGGAGCTGGTGAGATAGCTCAGAGGATAAGAGCACTGAGTGCTCTTCCCAAACATCATGGGTTCAATTCCCAGCAACCACATGGTAGCTCACAACCAACCATCTGTAATGAGATCTGGTGCCCTCTTCTGGCTTGCAGGAAGAATACTGTATACATAATAAATTAATAAATCTTTTTTAAAACTTACATATTTTTTTTTTATTTTGGGAATTTTCCATTTAATATTTTAGGGCCATAGTTGCCATGAGTAATTGAAAATGAAGAAAATGAAACTGGATTTGAGGGTTGGGACAGGTAATAGTACTCTGCTGGAATGCTGTTTAGCAAGCTGATTTGCTCTAGAGAGATGGATGTGAAAACATAAAAAGCAGAGTGGCAGCTCATTCTTCAGGAGCATCCATCAGCAGGATGCTTCCCTCAGTGGTCCTTGCCTCACAGCTTCCTGTTAACCTCCACAGTCATCCCTCTTCTCCAGTCTCACAGCCCCTCCTGTTCCCACGCCTCAGGTTCCGATATTCGTCCACTGTCCCTAGAACTATGGTATGTTTCCTCATTACTCTTCCACTCATATTTTATCTTCACAGTTGCTATACTTTATTTAGATAATTAATATAGTCCACACATTCCCACCTCCAGATCTCTTGCTCACCCATTTAGCATGCCAGCAGGGTATATACCCACATATGCCTGTCTAAACTGCTCTTAACTTTAGAACTCAGTTCAACTAGCCCATCCCTTATGAGTCTCCCCACAAAACTCCCTCTGGAACTAAGTTCTCTTTTTCCAACTGTCATAACACTAGATGCCTTTCTTACCTTACCATGTGCACTCTAAATGAGAGCTTCTTGTTAGTTTGTCTTTCTCTTCTCCAATAAAAATGGAATTCTAAAGGACAAATTTTATCCTTTTTTAAGATTTACTTTTATTATTTTTAAGTGTATGTGTGTGTGTCTGAGAGACCAAAGGCGTTGAGTAACCTCGGAGATGGAGTTACAGGCAGCTGTGAAGCACCCAGTACGGGTGCTGGGAACTGAACTCGGGTCCTGTGTAAGAGTGGTACATGCTGTTAACTAAAAACCATCTCTCTAGTCCCATAAAATTTCATTTTATTCCTCATTGGATATCTTAACATTGTTCAGTTCATGTAATATGACCTCAGTGGGTATTTGTTGGGTGAAAGAGTGCATGCATGTACACAGCAACAGGGAACAGATAAGTGGATTATTGGTTTGCCAGTATTGCCTAGATTTAAGAAAAGCAAAATCATACCAGACGGTGTCTGGCCAGATACTTTGCCTTCACTTTGATTCTTTACTCTTAGCTCTGTCTTACAGGTGAGACAACTGAGGCCAAAAAGAAGACTAAATTCCTCCTAAGAGTCACCGTCTACTTCCATTTTAAAGGTCTTCATTCTAACCCACTTTGCTTAATATTGGTCTGTTATTTCTCAGTGTCTGGCACATATATCATGGAATTAACTTCAGGAACAACCCTCACCCCCACCCCATGTACCCTACTTCTTTTTGTACCCTTCATATTAACACTTTCTTACTTCTATAACTCCCTAGAAGTCCTAAATGAATGTTTGCTATAACAGGAAGATGTCCTGTTCATGATAAGCAAGGCACCTGTGGTCTAAATTAATCTAAAAAGCATTACTCAAAACCTAAAGTAATTTCCCTATTGGGCTGGAAAGATGGATGGCTCAGGGGTTAAGAGCACTGTCTGCTCTTCCAGGGGTCCTAAGTTCAATTCCCAGCAATCACATGGTGGCTCACAACCATGTAATGTGATCTGATGCCCTCTTCTGTGCAGGCATACATGCAAATAGAGTGCTCATATACATAAAATAAATAAATAAATCTTTAAAAAAAAAAAAAAAAAAAAGGTCATTCCCCTATTAGAGCCTATGGTGCCGCAGGCAGGTAACTAATATCAAAAGAAACAGAACCAGGCATAGTAGCACATGCCTGTACTCTCTGCACTCAGCAAGTGAGGCAGGAGGATTCCAAGTTTAAGGCCAGCTTGGATTGTATAAAAAGACCCTGTCAGATGAAAGAGAGGAAGAGAGGGAAGAAAGAAAAAAAAATCACATAATGGGGGAAACCTAAGCAATGATCTATCATAGCTGCTTCAAGATCTGGCTTCATAAGCAAGGCCTGCATAATGAAAGCACCACCTGACAAGCCAAGGCCGCACTCCTAGAAGAAAAGCTACAGGCCCTCAGTGCTGCTGAGAGATGGAGAGTCATCTTCTCCAGAGTCTTCACCTGATAGATTATTCAATTCCAAGTGTGTATGTGTGACATTAAAAACGTCATGAACTTGAGCAGGGGTGGGGGAAGGGGGAATTAGAGAAGTTGGAAGTAGAAGAGAAAAGGGTGGAAATTATGCAAATACAGTACTCATGTATGGAAGTCTCTTTTTTTTCTTTTCTTTTTTTTTAGAGAAGCAGAAAGAAGAGTCCCCATGCCTTCTTGACACAATGCCAGGAAGTCTTTGGTTATAGCTGCCTAGACTTGGTTCAGACTCTACCAAAGGACATTGTAAGGCTGGGCAGCAACCGTTTCCCTCTGACAAATGACCAGAGAGAATATACAACCCTCCAGGGCCTATCATACCTAAAACGTCAGAGGCCAGCCTCAGGGACAGAGCTGCCCTAGGCTAGGAGGCGTCTCCAGGTCACAAGCAGTGCAGTGACCACCACTGTACGTGCCGATTAATGCCTGTCCAAGGAAACTTCTGGCACGTGTTCTCACAACTTGATTTGTGTGAACAGCAGTTGCTGATAAAAGCTCAGGAAGCAGATAGTGGCTATTTGCACCTCTGGCCCTGACATTCCTTTGGCAGTCTTTCTGCATGATAGAGAAAGAAAACTCTGGGGGCCTCTGGAAGTGTCAGAGATCAGCCTAGAAGAAAAGGCATTCCCTGCCCAGCCTTTTCAAGGATAACAAAGTAAGTGGCTTTGTGCCTTTGTCTCCTGGACTCGGCAAGATTGGGTAATCCCTAATTCCCCAAGCCACATCAACCTGATTGGGCACTCTGACAGAAATCATCATCATCATCATCATCATCATCACCACTTTGTGAGTAGAAACTTTCCTCCAGGAGCCTCTAGCACCTAAGGAGTGTTTCTTCTACAACTGACCCCAGAGCACCTTGGGCTCCTGGCTGTACCTATACTACTGATGCTTCCACCAGGGGTGGGCTCTGCCAGGACCTCTAATACTGACACAAGCTGAAAAGCAGCTCCCCCCAGCCATTTGTTGGTAGTCACAGGAATGAGTTCCAGGATCCCAACACCCCATACCAAAACCCACCAATGCCTCAGACTCTTGTGTAAAATGACGTAACATTTGCATGTAGCCTACACTGGTCCTCCCATAAAATTTAAATCAATGCTACACAAAGGGCTGTCACATGTATTGCTCAGAGGGTAATAACAGAAGAAGTCTGACCTACTTAGCACAGACAACTTTTTTACATAAAGATTTATTTATTTATATGTTATGGGTAGTGGTATTTTTGCCTGCATGTATGTCTGTACACAAAATGCATTCCTGGTGCCTGTGGAGACCAAAAGAAGATTTTATATGCCCTAGAACCAGAATTTCAGATGGTTATGAGCCACCATGTAGGTGCTGGGACTAGAACTCAGGTCCTCTGGAAGAGCAGCGGTGCTTTTAACCCCTGAACCATCTCTTCATCCCTACTGAAGACAATTCTTTAGAAAATATTTTCAGTCCTAAGTTGAATCCAGAGACACAGAACCCACAGATAATGTCATCCTACATTCACTTTCCAGGTCACTGAACAACGTCAACTTAGCCATTCACGCATTCCTGTTACATGGAGTGTTGGGTGAATTATCTGAAAAAAAAAAAAAAAAAAGAACAAAAGACTATGCAAAGCTATTTTACAGTAGAAAGGGAACTAGGAAAGTGGGGGGAAAGGAAGAACAAGAACAAAGAGGTGGCTCCATAGGTTACAGCTCCTGCCACACTAAAAACCTGGTCGTACCCCCAGCTCACCCATATGGCAAGACAGGAGGTGAAGAGAGAACTGCCCAGAAGCTCATGGGCCAGCCAACCTGTACCCTTCCTTAACAAGGTAGAAAATGAGAACAAACTGGGTGATTTTTCTTAGAAAATGCCTTAAATTGGGATTTAGCTGATTATATCTTTGCCATTTAGATCGTTCTTTTATCCCTCCAATTTCATGTAAGATAACAAGTCCAGAAGACTTTAAGTAATCAAGTTCAATTGTTTATCCATGAAAACATCACAAGAAGCCAGGCGGTGGTGGCACACGCCTTTAATCCCAACACTTGGGAGGCAGTGACAGGCGGATCGCTGTGAGTTTGAGGCCAGCCTGGTCTACAGAGCAAGTCCAGGACAGCCAGGACTACACAGAGAAACCCTGTCTCAAAAAACAAAAAAAACAAAGAAGAAGAAGAAGAGGAGGAGGAGGAGGAGGAGGAGGAGGAGGAGGAAGAAGAAGAAGAAGAAGAAGAAGAAGAAGAAGAAGAAGAAGAAGAAGAAGAAGAAGGGACAATCCTGTTGTATCACACCAAGAGGCACATGATCTTTGGGGTGTACTACTTTTAAGAAGGCTGAGGTGGGGTGCACACAAGAGCAGCCTGACTCTTGAGGATGCTCTCTGCTACCATTACAGCTAATAGCTTTTGACTCTCTAATAAACATTGCCTGTCAATTATTATCAATCAATTACATAATTACAAGTTGAAGGTTATGAATTTAAAACATTCCATCATTTCTTCTACATTTATCAATTGCAATTCTTCTATGTAGACAGGACCTATACATGAGCTTCCTAGTTATTCTGAAACATTTATGACACAGAAAAAGAAAAATGAGTGTTTTCTCATTCATTATCTCTAGAATAAAAATAACTATTATCCTATCAACCTCCAGCAACAGGCCATCCGTTGTGTGGAGTTGAGTGTTTGGGGCGTGGTCTTTTGTGTTATGAGCTCACTCTTTCATGCATGTGATAGGGTAGGACACATTGTATTGCTGTTCTTTTGAGACACTTTGTCTCCCTTTGACTCATGAGAGCTCTTTCAACATGGCTTTTGTGTCATCTGACACGACTCTAAGAAGTCATAGAGAGCTTCTAGCCAAACAAGGTTTCCAAAGCTCATTGGTTTAGTTTGTATTTGTACAGTCCATGTCTTAGAGCCGCAGAGATGGCTTAACAGTCAAGAGTACTTGTTCTTTCACAAAGAACCCAGGTTCCATCCCCAGTGCCCATATGGCAGTTCACAACCATTGCCAAGTCCAGTTCCAGAGGACCTAACGCCCCCTTCTGGTCTGTGTGGACACCAAGCATGCAAGTGTTGCACAGGCACACACGCAAGCCAAACACCCATACACATGAAATTAAAATAAAATTTAAGCCCATGTGTTAACGGCTTGGTCCACAGCCCATTACACTATTGGGCATTCTAAGAGGTGGAGCCTCAGAAAGAAGTTAGATCTTCACTGGTATGGCCTTGAAGGGATATCGGGACCCTGTCCCTCTTTCTGCCCCTCTTTGCTTCCTGACAGCCGTGAGACAAATAGGGCTCTTCTGCGATGCCTTCCCACTCTGACGCACTATGCTGGCATGAGTACAAAGTACAGGGATAGGTGACTGAGAACTGAAACCATGAGCCAGAATAAAACTTTTTACTTAAGAAGTTGACTGTTTCAGATATTTTATTACAGTAACTTGCCGCAAGTTCTGACCCAGAACCAGAATCAGCCATTTCAACAAGACAAAGGATATGTAGAGATTTTTCTCCAGGATTTTTAAAAAAGCAAACACTGCAAATGTAGTTAGGCTTCTTGTGCAGTCATCTCCCTGCTCTCACAGCCCTCCCACATGTTTGATGGCAGCAGTCCTACCATGAATATATTATCTTTTTTTTCAAGTCCTTACATATACATATGTATTCACAAGTCTCTGCTAACTAGCCCTAGCAATAAGAGAAGGTCATGGAATGTGCATATTATGAAATCCAAGGATTAATGAAAGGGACCAGAGAGGGAGGGAGGACTCTGGGAGCAAATGAAAACACAGCATAATGCTTAATATGTATGATAAACAAAGCCCATTTTTTTTTTTGTATGCTAACCAAAAAAAGTTTTAAGGCATCTCATTTGTTAGACTTTACTGTGTCCTGAGCTTGATGGTGAAGAACACTTTTAAGTACATGCCCCACTTTCATCATACCTAACAAAAATATCATTAACTTCCTTTAACACCCAATCCCTTTGTACATTTACTTGATTTCCCTAAGTCTGACTTCTTATTGTTGATTTACTCAACTCAGGATCTAAAAGCAGTCACATTTTCTCCACCTGTCTTATACTATAGTCATTCTCTCTAGTATCATTTTGGTTGGAATACAGTTGATCTCAAGTTGTACTATAAGGCACTAGTAATAAAAACAGCGTGGTATTGGCATAGAAATAGGCTGGTTGGCCAATGGAATTGAATCGAAGACCCAGACAGAAGCTGACACACTTATGAACACTTGATTTTTGACAAAGAATCCAAAACCATACAATGGAAAGAAGATAGCATCTTCAACAAATGAGGCTGGTCTAACTAGGTGTATACATGCAGAAAAATGCAAATAGATCCATATTACTCACCCTGCATAAAACTAAAGTCCAAGTGGGTTGAAGACCTCAACATGAAACCAGATCCTAAATCTGATAGAAGAAAAAGCGGGGAAGGACATTGAACTCATTGGCACAGTAGACAACTTCCTGAACAGAACACCAATAGCTCAGGCTCATGGAACCTCATGAAACTGAGAAGCTTCTGCAAGGCAAAGGACACTGTCAACAGAACAAAGCGACAGCCTACAGACTGGGAAAAGATTTTCACCAATCCTACATCCGACGAAGGGCTAATATCCAAAATATATAAAGAACTCAAGAAATTAAACACCACCAAAGCAAATTATCCAATTAAAAATGAGGTACAGAGCTAAACAGAGGAACACTGAATAGCCGAGGAACACTGAATAGCCGAGAAACACTTAAAGAAATGCTCAACTCCTTAGTCATCAGGGAAGTGCAAATCAAAATGACTGAGATCCCATCTTACACCTACCAGAATATGGCTAAGACCAAAAACTCAAGACTCTTCTATTTTGAAGGCAAGCTTTTTATTGATCAAGGATGTTCCCAGCCCTGAATATAGTACTTTCAGCCATTGCAAAAAAAGAAAAAAGCACATAATCTTTATTTAATGTAATACAATCTTTGTTGTCATCCCCTCTTCCCCAAACAAGGTTTCTCTGTGTAGCCCTGGCTGTCCTGGTACTTGCTCTGTAGACCAGGCTGGCCTGGAACTCAGAGATCCGCCAGCCTCTGCCTCCTGAGTGCTGTGCTGAGATTAAAAGCATGTGCCACCACTATGCCTGACTTAATGTAATAAAATCTTAATCTTTTTTTTTTACTGTTTATGTTTTTGATACATGGACTAAGACATTTTTCTATAGCCTAAGGTTTTTTTGTGTCCAATTTGAATTTTCTTTATTAAACAAACTATGTTTAATTAGCATACAAAGAAATGGGTTTTATTATGGCATTTCAAACTTGATTTGTCTCTGTTGGTCTTTCTACCTCACACTTCCCCTTTTACACCCATCCATCCCTACTACTCCACTATTTTTCTATTTTCACATATGTTCTATTTACGTTTTTGTTTTGTTGTTTGTTTGTTTGTTTGTTTGTTTCCGAGACAGGGTTTCTCTGTGTTAGCCTTGGCTGTCCTGGCTTCGCTTTGTAGACCAGGCTGGCCTCAAACTCACAGAGATCCATCTGCCTCTGCCTCCGAGTGCTGGGATTAAAGGTGTGCGCCACTCCACCTGGCCTCTATTTACATTCTTGATGATCTGTTTTCTCATGACACTTAGCTTTTTCTTTCATTTGTAGGACTTTTAGTTCACCTATGATTTAAGATAGGGATATAATTTGTTAAAGAATAACTGATTCTAATACTTGTTATTTTCCCACTGATATGCAGTTCTAAGTGCCCAAATATGTGTGAGTTTGCTTCTGAGCTTCATACTCTGTATCTACTGCTGTTCCACTATGTCATAATTTCTGTAGCTTTAAAATAAGTCTTAGTGTCTCCTTGTGATGGCCGATGTTAGTCAATTTGACAGAACCTAGAAAGAGCTGGGAGATGGGCCTTCGGGCATAGCTGTGAGGGATTGTTTTGGTTATGATGTGGGAGTCACCACCTTACTTGTGGGATACACCATTCCCTGGCCAGATCCTGGACAGTGTGAGCAGAGAAGGTGAGCCGAGCAGCAAGCGTGAGCTCATTCCTGGCTCTCGGCTTCTTTACTGTGATATAAGGTGACCAGTTACTTGAAGCTCCTCCTGCCTTGACTTCCCTGCCACGATTGAAAACACCTCAAGGTGTGAGCCACAGTTGTAATGCCCAGGTCGTGACGTTGATTTGGTCCCTACACAGTAAGCCCTCCCTTACATTGCTTTGATCGGGGTAATTTATCACAGCAAAAGAAAAATGACCAAGATACCCCTGGAACAAGAATGGTCATCTTCTTTAAAACTGGCATCCAGGCCGCGTGTGGCGGCACACGCCTTTAATCCCAGCACTCAGGAGGCAGAGGTAGGCAGATCTCTGTGAGTTCGAGGCCAGCCTGGTCTACAAAAGAGAGTCCAGGATAGCCAGGACTGTTACACAGAGAAACCGTGTCTTGAAAAAACTATTAAAAAAAAAAAAAAAACCACAAACCCTAGCATCCCCCTCTTCTATAGCATCTCTTGGAGCATATATAGCCAATGTGTAACATCTGAAGGATACAAAGGGCGGGGGGCTGGCTGTAGAAAGGCCCTGGGGAAAGCCACACACTCATAATGTATGTGTACGAAGCAGGGAGAGACTTTTTCAAAAGCCACTTGAGGGCCATATCAAAACATTTGCCACAGTGGGGGTGACCTTAGATCCAGCTAAGAGGGTCTCCATCTGGGGTGGGGGGAGGGGAACAACAACAGCCTAGGAATGTGCATGAAATACTGACTTTAAAGGTAAACCTCAAGTAACCAGATGGGGGAGATGCACTGCCCTGCTTTGAATGAAATGGCAGGCAAAAGAATCTCAGAAATGGAAAATAGATATTAAAGACAAAAAGCCTCCAAAAGGGCTCAATGCTAGAACAGTTTTAAAATCTCATTATCATGGGATGTTTAGATACCAATTGGTAACCATGGTACCAACAGGACCTTCTTCCCATTGCTCCTCTCTTCAACTTTCCCCGCTTCAGCTTTCTCTGAAGGAATCAGAGGTCACACCATGATGGAGAAGTGAAAAGGGCTCAGTCAGGGAAAGTAGGTGAGGCACACTCTTCACCCACCCCCTACCCCCCCACCACCCCCCCACACTCCCCTTCCCATTGCACCTTCCTGCCTACTACAGGCTGTGTGGCCAGACAGAGCTCCAAGTTTCTGAATGAGTTAGTTAGGGTCACTATTGCTGTGATGGAGCACCACGACAAGAAGCTGAGGGATAAAAGGGTCTATTTGACTTCCACAGCGCTGTTCATCACTGAAGGGAGTCAGGACAGGAACGCAAACAGGGCAGGATGCTGGAGGCAGGAGCTGGTGAAGAAGACACAAAGGGGTGCTGCTTACTGGACTGCTCCCTGCACCTTGTTCAGCCTGTTTTCCCTTCTAGGGCCCATGACCAGCAGCCCAGGGATGGCCCCACCCACGGTGTGCCGGGCCCTCCCCCTACAATCACTAATTAAGAAAATGTGCTCCAGAGAGATCTCAGGGAGGCATTTTCTCAGTTGAGGTTCTCTCCTTTCAGATGACTCTGGCTCTTTTCAAGTTGACAATAGACTAACCAGCTCAGCAGGGTTGGAAGCTTTGACTATTACTTGAAGCTAGCTTTTTTTTTTTTTTAACTAGATTTTTTGGGTTTTGTTTGGTTTGGTTTTTGGAGACAGGGTTTCTCTGTGTAGCCTTGGCTGTCCTAGACTCACTTTGCAGACTAGGCCCTCGAACTCACAGTGATGCACCTGCCTCTGCCTCCCAAGTGCTGGGATTAAAGGCGTCCACCCACCATGCCCAGTGGAACTAGATATGTTAATTCATAAACTAGAACAGCTTTTCATGATCAAAGTAGCCAAGAAAATCAATGGCATTTGCCAGAGATGTCATTTAAGGGCAACAAAGAGCTCTACAATTTAGTTTCCCAGATCAATAGCAAGAGAAAAGTATGATAACTGGTCACATCTCATAAATCCTATTCATTTCAATGTTGTATTTATAGTTTTTAGTGTACAGCTTAGTTAAAAAAAAAAAAAAAAAGTATATGTAGAGCCGGGCGTGGTGGCGCACGCCTTTAATCCCAGCACTCGGGAGGCAGAGGCAGGAGGATCGCTGTGAGTTCGAGGCCAGCCTGGTCTACAAAGTGAGTCCAGGATGGCCAAGGCTACACAGAGAAACCCTGTCTCGAAAAAACCAAAAAAAAAAAAAAAAAAAAAAAAGTATATGTAATTATCAAAATAATTGAAGTTGTTCCCTCACTGGGTCCGCTGACTTCCCTAGCAGCAGGGTTTTGTCCTGGTTTAGAGTACCTAGTATTTCACGTGAGAGTATGGAATTTATACATAATTCTTTTTCTTTTTCTTTCTTTTTTTTTTTTTTCTTTGTCAGCTTCAGAACCAAAGTTATACTAATTTCACAAAAAAAATATTTAGGTAGCTTCCCTTCTTTTCTTTTATACAAAACAAGTTGTATAATACAAAGATCTTTTTGTGGTTTTTGGTGTTTTCAAGACAGGGTTTCTCTGTGTAACCTTGGCTGTACTGGACTAGCTTTGTAGACCAGGCTGGCCTGGAACTCACAAGGATCTGCCTGCCTCTGCCTCTCCAAGTGCTGGGATTACAGGCGTGCACCACCGTGCCTGGCTTTAATATAAGGATCTTAAGTTTGTTGATGGTAGTCTCTAAAGCCAACCAAAGCTAGAGACATCAAAGGCAGCAGGCTGATACTATGATGTGTAGCTGTACTTTGGCACTCATAAAGTCTCATCACCTTGGAGCTTCTGAAAAGATGGGATGCATATTAGCTCTCTCTTACGCAGGACACTTCCCTCAAGACACATTACGTGCCATCTGTAGCGCCAGCTACAACGCTGAATAAGGATGCTAGTATTGATTTGGATATTAGATTGTTAAGAAAGCCATATTCTTTTTTTTTTTTTAAGGTATATTATTTATTTGTGCCTATTTAAATGTCTGAGTATGGGCTGGAGAGATGGCTCAGTGGTTAAGGGCACTGGCTGTTTTTCCAGAGGACCTGGATTCAATTCCCAGCACCCACATGGCAGCTCACAACTGTCTGTAACTCCAGTTTCAGGGACTCTAACACCTCTACACCTATGCATATAAAAATAAATAAATAAATGTCCGAGCACATATGCACTGGTGTACATTGGTACACACACCTGTGCCTTTAATCCCAGCACTGCTGAATAGTCATGTTTATTATGGGCAGGGTCTAGAAGAAATCAGGAAACTTATTAAAGTACCAGGCTACAAAGACATTCAAGTTGAAAGGGAAGAACGGCGCCTCTGTTCTTTCTTATTAGCTCAGCATCTGCTGTCCAATTTTATCATCACAGTATCGAGATTTTCTTGGAGAATCAGCAGCAGCTTCCATTTCTAGTTCACGCAATTCCAGTGAAAGAGCTGAGAAATGCTTTGGTCTAGCCAATCAGCTCCAGAGACAATAATGACTCGGGCCTGGCCAATCAGCAAACTGCATTCTCTCTAGCGATCATGGTCAGCTCAGAATGAAGCTCGACACAAACTGATCCCAGTGAGACTCAGCCTTGGAATTTCTACTAAGGCTGTTTTTGGAGCTGCTACCAAGAGGGAATGAAGGAGACCGAGCTCCCACAGCCTGAGCTTCATAGCCACAGGAGAGGAAAGAGCCTCCAGGGAGGTTGGATGCAGAGGACCAAATCTTGAAGGGTTTTTTTTTTTTTAAAGCCCTGGAATCTAGATGTTCTAATGACATTCTATTACAGAACTTTGCAGCTGTATAAGGTATTAAATATTTTTTCCTAAAACAGTTTAAGTTAGACTGTCTGTAACTTGCACTCAGGCAGATCTTGACATTAATTCTTACAGCATTCTTCTAGTTTAGTCTCTAGATCACTATGGAGTCATATAAGCTTTTTTTTTTTTTTTTTTTTTGTCTGATACATTCTCCAAGTTTATTAGGAAGAAACAGCCCCATGACCTAATATTTGGAAATTGCTGTAGCATCATCAGTCTCTCGGGAGAAGAAATCCAAAGCTTTTCCATCTAAGTAGGTCCTTTTCTCTCAGAATGACAAGTTGTTGCCATTGAGGTAAGTCTCTGTTTCTGTCTGTCTGTCTGTCAAGAAAGGTTGGTTACGGGAATGACAAGCTTGGCCGGTATGCAGCGCTCTGTCACTGAGATTATTCTCAGTTAATGAGCAGACATTGCACAACTGTCTGTTTCAAGTTCAGAGAGCTAATACATAATACACAATCAGAGGGCATTGTACGCTGGAATATAACTCATTACCAGTGTCAATTCTCTACCCCTGGAAATGAAGTTATCCATTGTCTGTCAGAGCTGTATTTTGAGTCTTTTGAATTTGTAGCTATTATAGTCCAAGTGAGGACTCCAACTTGTGAAGAATCCAAATGGGATTAGGAATGGGAGTCCCAGCTGAAAGCCATCCTCAAGTCAAAATCATGGCAGTACAAGAAGGGGCTGGGTGCTGTGAGAGATTCAAAATGGAGACTGGCCTCCAGCACCTCCCCTTCAGAGTACCAGTCAAGGGCCTTAGGCAAATCTAGCTGAGGCAGCACCTGGCCCTTATAAGGGACATCCCAGAATGGACATGTCCCTGAGTGACTTCCCAGTGAATACCAAATGGATTGGGTCATTTTATTCAAACCTGGAGGACTTGGCCGCCCAAGCACATGCTCTGTGGATGAACTCACTTTTGCTCCAGTCCCACATGGTTGCTGAAGTATGAGAAACTCAGACAGCAGGGACAGGGGAGAGGAGAACACAGGGCAGACGATCAGAGAAACCCAAGGAAAGGGATTAAGTTACTGTCAAATCAGAGTGCCTGTGAGGGAGACGCTGGGTCAGACTTGTGAAAGAGCCTAAGCGTCTGGCAGAAGACTGAGAACTGTCACAGCCCACTATAGTGAGGCAGCTGCCCTTTGTATGCAGAGCGTGTGCTAACTGAGCAGGAGGGAGGCTTAACAGTTACCCCAAAATACCCGGCAGCACACCAGCTTACAGGCTGGGAAACAAAGCATGCTATTTGGGCTCCAAATCCCACTAACTACGTTATCCTGTTTTTTGCTCGTTAAAGCATGCATGTCTCTTCTACTCTTGCCACAAATACTAAGAGCCATCCAAACGTCATCAGCTCTGCTAGGTCCTAGAGTTATGGAGGAAGTATGCACAGTATTTCCCTGGAGAAGTGATCGTCTAGTTAACAATTACAACAGGGAAGGAGTGTAGCAGGAAGAAAAACTCAAGAGTGAATAAAACAGACTAAAAAGTCCTAGGGAGTTTTCATCCTAGTGGGTCAGGGAGAAGGTTTCTGAAAAGACGCACTGAGCACAGCTATAAAAGATGGCAGTGGGAAAGAGTTGTGCTATGTCAGGTAGTGCCTTTAGCTTGCTAGCAAAGGTGTCTGGACATTCTGAAACATTACACATGTGCACACTAGCCCATGCCAGCCTCTCGTTTTAAAAAGAACACTGCCACTGAGTGCTTCGGGCAACGGTAATGGGTTTGGATGAAGTGAACCATCTACGGTCTCTTGCTCCAACCTCCAATGACCACAGACAGGAGAGATATTTGCTAAGCCTCTGGCTCTGGTGAGTAAAGACGCTCTAGTCATGGGAGCTTTATTCTCATTCCAAATGAAGCTAAGCAATTCACGAAATTAAAGTCCTGACTTTTCACTCTCGTCTTCTACCGACTGGCATAAACAACACACTCAAAGAAAGGCAACCAAGGTGTGAGAGTGTAACCAGAGCACGGACATCAAGTTATTACTAGACCTGACTGCTGTGGGGGATATTGTTAGCATGTGAGGTCATGAACAGGAGACTAGACAAGATGAGAGAAAGCCGTTAAGTGGGCTTAATGGAAGATGCAGTGTTAGAAGAGTGGTTTGTGTGATTAAATCTTTAACTCCTTAGGGTTCTAACTAACACAGGACTTAAAGCTGTATGAGAAAAACAAAACACAGCCCAAGCAGGACCAGGGAGGCAGAGACAGAGGCAGGCAGGTCTCTGTGAGTTCAAGGCCAGCCTGGTCTACAGAGTGAGTCCAGGACAGCCAGGACTACACATGGAGAAACCCTGTCTTGAAAAACTTAAAAAAACAAAAACCATAAACAAACAAACAGGGCCAGGAAACGGAGAGAGGGAGGCTCTCCGTGGAGCACTCTGAATCTCTGTATTCAGCCATACTCAAAAGCTAACAAGAAAGGCTTAGATAAAAGCTTATATGTATTTTGGGGGGGGGGGCTTGGATTTTTTCATTATTGTTGATTAAATAACAAAATTTGGCCAGGTGGTGGTGCATGCCTTTAATCCCAGTACTTGGTAGGCAGAGGCAGGCAGATCTCTGAGTTTGAGGCCCAGTCTGATCTACAGAGTAAAGTCTAGGGCAGCCAGAACTACACAGAGAAAACAAATACAAAAGCAAAAAGAAAATAAACAAACAAACAAAAAGCCTAAACATTTCTACATGGGCAATTTTGATTATGTATGCAATGCATGCTGGCCAGTCTCACTCTCCCACATCGCTATTGCCCTCCTTCCTTCCCATTCCCCACCTCCCTGGCCCTCTGTCCCACCCCCACCCTTACCGCCCGCCCTGCACCATGTTCATGTCTGCTCATCTTGTTTTATTACCACCAGGATTAACCAGGGCTGTCTGTGTGACCATGCGTTTGAAGCTCTCTAACAAGAGCCAATAGTTCAGAAGTAAAGAGTAAGGTCCCCTGAGTTCCTCCCGGTCTCTAAACCTGTCTTTGACAGAATAAGTCTTATGTGAGCCCAGCACACGTTCCTACAGTTGTTGGGCATCGTGCTGGAAAGTTTTATGTCAGCTTGACACAAGCGAAAGTCGTCTGAGGGGAGGGAACTTCAATTAAGAAAATGTCTCCAGGGGCTGGAGAGATGGCTCAGTGGTTAAGAGCGCTGCCTGCTCTTCCAGAGGTACTGAGTTCGGTTCCCAGCAACCACGTGGTGGCTCACAACCTTCTATACTGAGACCTGATGCCCTCTTCTGGCCTGCGGATGTTCGTGCAGACAGAGCGAGTTCCAGAAGAGCCAGAGCTGTTTCACGGAGAAACCTTGTCAAAACAAAACAAAACAAAAGCAGGCTGAGGAAGCCATGAGAAGCAGTAAGCAGCACACCTTCACGGCTTCTGCTTCCGTTCCTGCCTCCAGATTTCTGCCCTGTTTTGTTCCTGTCATGACTTCCTTCTCTGAGGAGCAGCAATATGGAGGTGTAAGCCACATAAACCCTTTCCTCCCTAGCTTGTTTTGTGGTCGTGATGCTTCATCACAACAATAGAAAGCCTAACTAGGAAGGGAGTTAAGCATTGCGATGCCTTTATCAAATTCAGAGAGCAGCGTTTCTAAGCCCTTCAGCCAAAGGACTCTTGTAACTTAATTAGTTCAGTGACACTCCCTTATTATCTGCAACAAGAGTTCAAGAGTTACTCCATTCCCACATTACTAATAAAGAGATGAGCTGAGGAAGACGAAATCCAACCCCAGGTGGTAAGGTATTTATCTCTTGGCTCCTATTAGCTCCTCACCCCAACCCACCCCGTTTTTTCCAAGACGGGGTTTCTCTGTGTAGCCTTGGCTGTCCTGGCCTCTCTTTGTAGACCAGGCTGGCCTTGAACTCACAATGATCCACCTGCCTCTGCCTCCTGAGTGCTGGGATTAAAGGTGTGCACCACCACACCCAGCTTCCTATTAGCTTTTCTTTTCTGGTACTCATCTTCCTGGCACTGGCTCCTGCTCTGTGCACTGCATCCTCACCAAGATTCTCAGAGGAAGACAGGGCAGAAGGGCCACATAAAGGTCAGAGGCCAGTTGTTACCTGTATAAGAGACCAGATCCTAAATTATATCTGTCTGGTTCCTACTCTTCAGCCTTTCCTTTGCTAAAGCAAAGAGATCGCCCGTGTCTTTGGTAGGAAGGACCATGAGTCTAGTGATGTCATAACTGGAATGTGCTCAGGGTTTCTCTTCATGCCAGGAGAAGGAATGTGGTTTCCAGAAGCCCATTTTGACATGGGATTTCCTCATCCTTACCAACTAGATTATTACACTTGGAAAACAAAAGAAATTCTGAGCTGCAACTAGGTCCTCTTAAAAATACATTTTGTAAGATTTGCTATGTAATTTTACAATGAAAACTTTGCTTCCTTTAGCTTGAAGTATAAACCTTTGCTAAAATGTAAAAAGCTTCTTAAAATGTTTGTGTTTGTGCTTATTAGCCATGTCTACCTTAGTGTGAATTTTCTTGGCAGGTTATTCTTGAAGCATATTTTTCACTGAGGGGTAGAAAACAAAACAGGATAAACTGAAAAAGAAACTTGAGAGGAAAAGCAGGCAATGATAGGACAGAGAAATTAGTGCAGGAATGGAGAGATGGGGACAGTTCGAAAGCTCCCCTCCAACAGTCACTTCTGAGGAAAAACTGTAAAGCACAGGCATGCTAGGACATGCTGGTAGAAAGAGCGTCATGGCCGGGCAGTGGTGGTGCACGCCTTTAATCCCAGCACTCAGGAGGCAGAGGCAGGTGGATCGCTGTGAGTTCGAGGCCAGCCTGGTCTACAAAGCGAGTCTGGGACAGCCAAGGTTACAAAGAGAATCCCTGTTTCAAAAAAAAAAAAAAAAAAAGAAGGAAAGAGAGAAAGTATGTCATGAGAAGTAAAGTGAATTAGACAAGGGCTTTGGATCCTGAAGGGAGTCTCTAATGTGGTTCCAGAACAAGTCATCTCATTCTTTTCTTTTTTTAATTGAAAAATAAAATCATTCATATTACATCTCAATTGCTATCCCATCCCATGCATCCTCCCATTCCTCCCTCCCAAGTCATCGCATTCTTTTCACATGCTCTTCCACTTGGTCACTTCTGGCATCACTCAAGACCATTCATGAACGGGAATCATGACCCAGCCATTCCCAGTGTGTGACTGCAGCTGCCCTACACTGCCAGCAACCACCAGCTCCTCTGCCATTTACTACCTAGACAGAACGTACGTGCTACAACCTCATCTGCTCTCAACTGTCGTCAGTGTCCTCGTAGACTCTTCTCTTTCACTCCCCAAGCAAGCTCATTCTAAGCTGCTCCAGAGAGCCAACGCTGATTTTGTCATCACATTATTTTATGACTGTATGTTTGTGTTACTTGCCAGGTCCTGTGGTGCCCTTGGTGACAGTAGAAATGCAGGCAAAATTATGTTGATAAGGAATACATCATAAAAAAGCAGACTAGGAAAGTCCGGGTCTTAAGCCGTGCGTGGTGGCACACACCTTTACTTCCGCCTCAGGTTATGATGCAGGAAGTGGCCTCTGGGAGGCAATTAGACCATGAGCAATCCATGTCACGAAATTAATGGCCTTAGAGAAGAGGCCCCTGAGAGATCAGTCATCCTTTCTGACATGTGCAGACAAATGAAAGTGATAGCCAGGCACCAGAAAACAGGCGGTCACCTCACAGCAAATATCATGACGGCCAATATTTTGGCTGGGAAATTGAATTTCTAGCTTTTATATTATTTTGCTAATGTAGCCCGAACAGATGAAGGCATATGATGCATTGCTGGAGTTTTAATATTAACAAAGAGGTGGGAAAGTATAAAACCAAACCAAACAGGAATTCTGGAGCTACAAAGTATAACGATTGAAATGGAAACTTCACTTAGAAGGAATCGGCAGCCTGTCTGAGGAATGAGAAGAAAGGATGGCCGCGTGTAAGGGTGGGCCACTTGAAATTACACATTTGAAAAACAGAAAGAAGAATGAAGTAAGCCAGGCGTGGTGGCGCACGCCTTTAATCCCAGCACTTGGGAGGAAGAGGCAGGCGGATCGCTGTGAGTTCGAGGCCAGCCTGGTCTACAAAGTGAGTCCAGGATGGCCAAGGCTACACAGAGAAACCCTGTCTCGAAAAAAAAAAAAAAAAAAAAAAAAAAAGAATGAAGTAAACTGAACAGGGCCTAAGGGAATTTACAGACATCTCGAAAAGGGGGTGGAGGTGGTTATTTTTAAAAATCATGGGCAAGGCACCACACGTTTGATGAAGTGCATTTATCTAACAACTGCGAAGAAACCAGATGAGCCCTAAGTAAGACAAACTAGAAAGGCTGCAACAAGACACTTTGTGAGTCACACTTTCAAGACAGAGCACACTGAAAGCAGAAAGAGAATGGCTCAACACACGGAAGCACTTTGGAGAAAATAATTCAGATCTCACATCAAAATTCTTAGAGGCAAGAAGGATGTGAGATAACATTTAAAGTAATGAAAGTGAAAACTATCAACCAAAAATCTTGCAAAATTTTTCCTCAAAGATGAAGGAGAAACCAGGACACTGTACTGTCAAAGAGAAGCTGACAAAATTCATTACCACCTAAACAGGCGCGGTAGCTGTTAAAGGGAGTCTTCAGAGTTAGAATTAAAGGATGTTAGGTAGAAACTTGTTAAGAAAATAAGATGCCAGACAACAGATATTATATAGGGTTTATTAAATGAGCATGGCGAAAGAAGGAAAGGGGGAGAAGGGGTACCCCAGAGAGAGACAGAGAGATAGGGAAAGAGAGAAAGAAAGAGGTAAGAGAGTGAGCCAGGAGGAGAGTTTGGCCCTTTATAATCTTGGGCAGGGCCACGCCCCCAAGGCAGGTAGGCAATGACGTCACAGGTACATAGACTGGAGGGGAATCCTAACAGAAACTCATAACTATAAGATGAAAGAGCTCTCATACAATGGCATAGTTTAGTGTCTAGCTGACTGGCAGACCTGGGTTTGAGCCCCAGCATTGAACAAAGAACTTTGAAGACAAATATGCTAAACATTTTTAAGAAAGCTAGTTATTGAGTACTGGGTTTGAATTATGCTCTCCTTAAATCCGTATGTTGAAGCTCCAACCTTCAACACATCAAAATATGTCCACAGTTAGGCCTAGCTTTATTACAGGGACCACAAGTTAAGATGAGGTCACAAAGCAACAGGGAGCCCTGAATCTATTGTGACTAGTGTGACCAGGAAGGTAAGCTATCTAGAACAAAAGACGCTCACAGCCGGCCCTGCTGGGATGCTTAGGGTATGAAACGGAATGACAGTGGGAGCTTGTCTCCAGGCTTGGTGGATGTCTTCCTGCACAGATTCAGAGGCCTGTTCTCCCCAGAACAAGCCTCAAAGTGGGGTAATCCAGGCAAAAATCCAGGTTTGTTGTTGTTGTTGTTGTTAGTGTTGTTTTTTTAGAGTTTGGCATTGATGAGTGTGCTGGCACGCCTGCAATCCCAGCACTAGGGGAAACAGAGGCAGGTGAATCTCTGTGAGTTTGAGGCCAGCCTGGTCTACAAAGCGAGTCTAGGACAGCCAAGGCTACACAGAGAAACCCTATCCTAGGAAAAAGAAAAAAAAGAAAAAAGAAAAAAGGGAAGAAAGAAAGAAAGAAGAAAACATTGGAAAGAAGCACACAGGAGGCTACCACATGAAAAACAAGACTCAGAATGAAGGAGGAATCAAAGGAATCAATGTATCAAAGGAGCATTCCACGAGCTAATGAAGAAAGGCTGCCAGAAGACTGTGGAACAGCATTATAAGGTTCAAAACCCAGACAAAGGGAAACTGAGGTGCTTATTTAACTTATCAGAGCTGACCTGGTCAACAAGTTCTCCCAGAATCTCTCAGTCCCTGCCTATTACAGGGTATGGCTGGCATGTCCCAAACCCCAACCCTAAATTTTCAAGCCTAGGTACTAGGCTGCCCTTCCCCCAGCCTCCCTATGTAATCCGGCCATTTTGGTGACCGCCTTTGGTCTACCCTTTACCCTCCTGGCATCTTGGTCTGGCTCTCCCAGCTCCCCTCACTCCCCTCATCATATGGCCCAGCTGAGGGTCATGTTCACTCTGAACTCTCCCGGAAGTCCCTGCCTCTGCCTATGCACTTCCTTTTATCTACAACAAGCCTCCACCACCACCATATCTAGAAGCACTCATGTCCTTCCTCTTCATAAGCTTTCCTCTCACAGTCTCCGAAGGGAGCAGCCTTATTAGCCTGTCACCTGTGAGACGCATTTCTCATGTATAAACCAACTAGTTTGTGTTGTTTTGTCACAGTACCCCTAGGTAACTATCATAAGCACACAATAAAATGCAACTCATAACATCAGCAACACAGGGTAAGAAGGGGGCAGAGATCTGCATAGGGCTTTTATATATGACTGGAATTAATTTGGCATCAAATTAAGATAAGTATTACAATTTTTAGGTGCTATATGACTTATCTATAGTAGCCACAAAATATTGTAGCAGAATACATACAAAAGGAATAAAAAAAGGAACAAAAAGATATAACTCCAAAACAATCAAGTAAACACAAAAGGCAGTAACAAAATAAATCAGAAACAAAAAAAGCAGCTGGGCATGATGGTGCACACCTTTAATCTCACCACTCAGAAGACAGAGACAGGCTGGTCTTCGAGTTCAAGGCCAGCCTGGTCTACAGAGTGAGTTCCAGGACAGCCAGGCTACATAGAGAAACCCTGTCTCGAAAAACCAAACCAACCAACCAACCAACCAACCAAACAGAAGTCAGTTCAGCTGGATCCCAGCAGCAACTGCAGCGGCTCATTTCTTCTGTAGCTCAATCTCCCTTTCATCTCTGGAAACATGGCTTCTGGTGTGGCTATCTCTGATGGTGTTCCTAAGTTCGCAAGTCCTCCACGCCAGACGTGAAGAAACGCAAGAAGGCTGTGCTCTTCTGTCTGAGTGAGGACAAGAAGAACATCATCCTGGAGGAGGGCAAGGAGATCCTGGTAGGAGAAGTGGGGCAGACTGTGGATGACCCCTACAGTGCTTTTGTCAAGATGCTGCCAGACAAGGACTGCCGCTACGCTCTCTATGATGGCAACCTACGAGACCAAGGAGAGCAGGAAGGAGGACCCGGTGTTCATCTTCTGGGCCCCTGAGTGCACCCCTCAAGAGCAAAATGATCTATGCCAGCTCCAAGGATGCCATCAAGGAGAAGCTGACAGGAATCAGCATGAATTACAAGTACCACTGCACCCTGGCAGAAAAACTAGGTGGCAGCGCGCAGTCATCTCCCTGGAGGGCAAGCCTTTGTGAGCCGCCTCCAGCCCCCGGCCTGGAGCATCTAGGAGCCCTGGACCTGCTCTTGGGTGTTGCAGGCTGCCCCTTTCCTTCCAGATCAGAGGGGCTGGGGGGCCTCCCAGTAGAGAGAGGGCAATCTCTTCACCCCAGTTGCCAAATGTCCCCCCACCCACTGGATTGTCCCCTTCCCTTCATCCCTGATGGTTCTGGCCATCCCAAACTGCTTTGGATCTTCTGAATCCTCTTGGGTTGAAGCAGACCAAGATCCATCCCAGACATCCAATTTGGGGGGAGCCTGGTTTGCTTTGGTTTGGTTATAACGACACCCCTACTCCTCATCCCTCCCCATCCCATGCTGCCAACTTCTAGGCACGATAGTGACTCAGCGCTTGGCTGTTTAGTTCCGTGTGGAAATGACCCTCTCTGCGCCAGCTGCTTGCTCTCCTTTTTCCTTTGATCTTGGCCACTCATGGAAGCAGGACCTGTAAGGGACCTTCAACTTAAAACAAACAAACAAAAGCAAGAAAACAATAAAAAGGGTAATTAACAAAAACAAACAAACAAACACTGGTGGGCACTCGGGAGGCAGGTGGATCACTGTGAGTTGGAGGCCAGCCTGGTTTACAAAGTGAGTCTAGGACTGCAGTTTAGTACACATGAAGCCCTGAGCTTGATCCCCGGCAGCATATAAGCATAAAGGCAACACACACCTGTTATCCCACCACTTGGGGGGTGGAGGCAAGAGGATCAAATGTTTGGGATTATCTTCAGCTTCACAGTGAATTTAAGGCTACCCTGAAATACATGAGACTGTCTTAAAAAAACAAAAAAACAAAAAAACAAAAAAACAAACAAACAAAAAAAAAACAAGGCCAGGTGTGGTGGGGCACACCTTTAATCCCAGCACTCAGGAGGAAGAGGCAGGCTTGCTGTGAGTTCGAGGCCAGCCTGGTCTACAAAGTGAGTCCAGGATGGCCAAGGCTACACAGAGGAACCCTGTCTCGAAAAAAAAAAAAAAAAGGGAAATATCCAAAGTTCATGGATTACAAGATTTGCTATTGTTAAGATATCAAGTGATGAGGCTGGAGAGATGGCTTAATGGTTAAGAGCACTGTCTGCTCTTCCAGAGGTCATGAGTTCAATTCCCAGCAACCACATGGTGGCTCACAACCATCTACAGTGTGATCTGGTGCCCTCTTCTGGAGTGCAGGTGTACATGCAGATAGAGCACTCATATACATAATAATAAATAAGTCTTTTAAAAAAAGATATCAATACTACACAAATTAATCTACAGACTCAATGCAATCCCTATCAAAATTCCAAATATTTTTCTTTGTAGAAATAATAAAAATCTATCCTAAAGCTCAAATGGAATCTCAAGGGACCCTGAAGACAGAAACAATCTTGAAAAACAGTGAGTGCTGTACTCACACCCCCTAGTTACAAGAGCTGGAGTGTGGAAGTATCAGGCCAGTACAGCACCAGCCGACGGGTGGAGTACAGACAATGAAGCAGAAGAGACAGCACAGCGGTAAGCGATTGTATATGACCAAGTATTTCTCAACAGTAGAACCAAATCATGCCTGCAACCTTAGCATGTGGGAGGTTCAAGCACAAGGCTCTTAATTTTGACAGACTGTGGCTATGTAGCCAGACCTTCTTTGTAAACAAAATTAATTGTAATAATAAAAATAGAAACAATGGTGCCAAAGACCATTCAATGAAGGACGTGAGAAAACAAGTACTGGTCAAACTATGGCAACATGAGATTGTCTCAGTAAAGAAAGAAAGAAAAGTTGCTTCAAAAAGAAAAATAGAGGCTGGAGAGGTGGCTCAGTGGTTAAGGGTGCCGCCTGCTCTTTCAGAGGTCCTGAGTTCAATTCCCAGCAACTACATGGTGGCTTACAGCCGTCTATAATGTTATCTGATACCCTCTTCTGCAGATAAAGCATTCATATGCAATAAATAAAATAAATAAATCTTTTTTAAAAAATAGACCAGCCTGGTCTACAAAGCGTCCAGGACTGCCAGGGCTACACAGAGAGACCCTGTCTCGAAAAACCAAAAAAGGAAAAAGAAAAAAAAGAAAAAGAAAAAGAAAAGAAATGAAAAATAGAGAAAATGGAAGTGGGAAAGCTGATGTTCATGGATTGCAAAACTTGCTATAGCTGTGCATGAGTTTGTGGGTGTGCAGAAAAGGTCAGTGACTCTAGAAAACAGTATGGCTGCTGAGCAAAAATCAGAACACACTTGCCACATCATCCAGCAGTTCTGCTTCTAGGTATGTACACCAAATGACTAAAAGCAGAGTCTCAACCCCACACTCACATCAGTGTTCATAGCAGCATGACCTGCAATAGCCAAAAGGTAGAAATGACTCATGTCCATCAACAAGTAGTGTGTGACGTAGGATGAGGGTGAATGAAGTACATGCAAACTTACCAAAGAATGAAGTTCTGTAACTTGCCATATGTTCACTATGAGAATATGCTGAGTGAATTAAACACATAAAGACTAATAGTATATATTCTTTATGAGTGACATAAAATTGGCAAATTGATAGAAACAGAAAAAAAAAATGATTACCATCAGCTAAGAAAGGGAATTGGTATTTAGGGATCTGGAGTGTCTGTGTGAAATGCTGGACAGTCCTGGAAAAAGTTATCAGTTACGGCTAAACTATGATTTGATATATCTAGGGTCATTAATATCTTCATAAACCTGGATAAATTGCTGAGCTTGATGGTGCACTTTTTTCTTTCTTTCTTTCTTTTTCTTTTTCTTTTTTTTGTTTGTTTTTTTGTTTTTTCAAGACAGTGTTTCTGTGTATTACAGAGCCCTGGCTGGCCTGGACTCTCTTTCTAGACCAGGCTGGCCTGGAACTCACAGAGATCTGCCTGCCTCTGTCTCTCAAGTGCAGGGATTAAAGAGTGTTCCACCATGGCCCTGTGAGGTAGGTGCACGTTTTTAATCCTAGCACTTGGGAGGCAGAAGCAGGTAGATCTCTATGAGTTTGAGGCCAGGCTGGTCTACACAGCAAGTTCCAGGACAGTCAGGTTAAAAAAAAAAAAAAAAAAAAAAAAAGCCTGGGTAAAATGGTAAATTTTATGAGATATATGTATTCTCAAAGACCACCATTAAGGCCATGTGGTGGTGGTGGCAGCGGCAGTGGCTGCGGTAGCAGTGAGTTCAAGGCCAGTCTGGTCTACAAAGTGAGTCCAGGACTCTTGTCTCAAAAAACAAAGTCAAACAAACAAACAAAACAAAACAAAATACTACCATTGATCACTTAACTTTTTTTTCCCTTTATTCAACCAAATGTATTGAATACCATCAAAATGGTGGCTCTCTTGCCATTTCTCAGCTTCCAAAGACACGTAATATTCTCTGCCATAAAAGACTTTTAAATCTGAGCCAAGTAGCGGTACATGCCTATAATACCAGCATTCCAGGATGAGGCAGGAGGATCAATTTAAGTGCATCATTGGCTACAAAAAGAGTTCAAGGCCATCATGAGCTACTTTAGGCGCTGCCTGTTTGGAAAGTCAAGGGAATCAAATGAGAAGACAATCCATGTGATAAGGGATGCCACGCCGATAGATATAGGGAGGTCAAGGAAGCACAGAAGCAGAACACTTAGCTCAGGTAAGAAACGTCTAGGAACACTATGAGAGGACTTGGATGAATTAGTTGCCTTTCTGTCGCTGTGACAGAATGCCTGATAAAGCCATCTTAAAAGGAGGAAGGGTTTATTTGGCTCATAATCTCAATGAGTTGGGAGATGTATAATTAATTATGTGTACATGTGTGTGCATGGTGGGGAGGGGGCAGAACATATGTACTACATGGAGGTCAGAGTACAACTTTGCAGGAGTTCGTTCTCTACATGTAGCTTTATGTGGGCTCTGGGGATTGAACTCGGGTCCCAGCTTTGCGTGGCAAGACCCTTACCTGTGGAAGGAATATGACCAGGCCCAAGGTGAGAGTAGTCTTGGCGGGCTTTGCCCCTAGAAGGAATGTGACTTGGTCCCTGGTAAATGTTGGGGGGGGGGGATGGTCTGATGTATTTTGATGCTAATTAGTGCTTACTGTCTCTGTGACCAACATTTTGTTTAATAAAAAGCCATCCCACCTGGGTAGGGCAGAAGAGATAGGTGGGACTAGGAGAGAGGAATTCTGGGAAGAAGAAAGGACTGCCAAGAGGAGAAAGAGAGAGGCCTGAAGTGAAGAGAGGAAGGCCGCTGTGGGTTAGCTGGAGGAGAAGCACATGACCCGCAGCGTGGATGGAGAATCCAGGCCAGATGAAGAACATTAGCAAGTATTTGGGATTATGGATGGGAGGTAGCTTGATAGAAGTTATTAGAAGCAGATGGCATGGGATTGAGACAGGGATCCCATGCCTGTCCCACTATGGGAGGTAGTTTAGAAGATCGATATCTGCCCTGCCCCAAGTTAACTAAGGCTATTTTAAAATATAACAAGTGTCTGTGTCTTAATTGATTGCTAGCCAGGCCTACAGATAATACATGTAATTAAAAACAATAGGTGAAAACAGACTTGGTGGGCTTTTCTGAGACACCATGGATACCCCACTGAGAAAAACATTGTGATGGACTGAGAGGAGCCATCCTGAGTCTGCCAGGAGTGGCAGGAGTGGCACACCGATGGAAGATGGAGGCTGAGAGACTGAGAGGAAGTGGGGGGTGGGGGGAGGACTGGAGGATTGGACCATGAGGGGTGGATTGCTTCGATCAGAGAGAGGATCTGCATGCAGGCCCGGAGACGCCCAGGGATTCATTCAGCCTGTGGAACCGAGACCTGGAAGGTTTAGTCTTGTTCTTTTTAACCTCCTTTCCCTCTTGTTTAGAGTAGTCAGGTTGTAAGGAAGATACTTTTGTTAATAAATTCATAATAAAACCTAATTGTTAAGGGATAGAGCCAACACTTACCCATGGGGTCGCATTACTTACCCAGTAAAAAAGGTTCTTTACCTCACAGCAGACAGAAAGCAGAGAGTGAGAAGGGACCAGAGCCCAAGCATACAAGACATGCCCCATGTGACCTACTTCCTCCCATGTTACCCCACCCACCTCCTGAAGTTTTGTCACTTCCCGAAATAGAACCACCAGCTGGGGCCAAGCATGGTACATGATACATAGGAGTTGGTCACCCACCTGAGTCTTAATGAGTATGAAGTAGCCGGTAAAATGAGACGGTTTCGGGCTAAGAGAAGCATCACGTGTAGGCATAGGCAGTAAAGAGAGCATGAAGAAATAGTAAAACTTATGATATATGAAATGGATAGAGACAGGTGGTGAAATAAATGGTGAAGACAAGATTCATGAAAGTAACCTAATGGGAGTTCGCCCTTTGTCCTACGGGCAATGAGTACCCATTGGATATTCCATAGGGTTGGGAAAGAGGGGTCAGCCATGTCCGTCAAATAGGCCTCCCAGCTTACTTTGTGAGAAAAGACACTCTTACAGAACTGATGAAAGGCCTGAGTTAAGGTACGGGAATGACGGCGGAGTGTAATAGAGCCAAATAATGCTGAAACAGACCCAGAAGACTAGTGAGTAGTTAGTTTAGGTGATGGGAAGGCTTGGCTTCCTAGCTGGAAAATTTGGCCAATGGTGGAATAATTCACCATTTAGAAGGGAAAGTAGGCCCAGTGTAAGAGAGGTAAGAGCTCTGTTGAGGATGTATTGATAGCGGCGGTGGGGCAGGAGCAGATGGCTATTCAGGAGTGCAGTTTGGGAAACGCCTGGTGTGCAGAAAGATTAGGAAGCCCACTGGTCAGAAAGGAGAAATTGCCTGAAGCTTAAGGGAATTAACGCCTAATTGTAAAATTCTATAATTAGAAATAAATATAATTCTTCTGCTGGGTAATTTAAGCAAGAGAACAGCTCCTCTATATGACATCAAAATCAAACCATATGGGCCATTGCCCACTCAGCTTTGCATATAATAAGCTTATGAGAATAAATCAACTACAGATAAATGTGGACGCTTTCCATCTGGTTTTCATCTTGAAGCAAAAAGTTATTTTCCTGTGGCAAATCAAAATCCTAAATTCTTTATATTTAAGATCAATCAGGAATCTTGTTTACAGAAAGGAACCAAGAAACAAAAGCATAATAATAATACTAATTATTATTAATACAAGTGCTGCTAAATTCTATTCTTCTCAAAAGGGAAATCATTATCAATTTCCTATACATTGTCCTCCACAGGTGACAGAAATCCTTCCTTTCCAGTCGGTTCTATCTGAATGACTTCTGAGGAACTGGATCATATCACATATGAAGGAAGACTGGCTGGCTGAGGTGGCAAATGCCTTTAATCCCAGCACTCCAGAAGCAAAGGCAGGCAGATCTCTGTGGAGTTCTGGGCCAGCTTGGTCTACAAATCGAGTCGAGGAAAGCCAGGACTAAAAGAGAAACCCTGTCTCAAAAAGCCATAAAAAAGAAAGAGAGCCGGGCGTGGTGGCGCACGCCTTTAATCCCAGCTGTGTGTTCGAGGCCAACCTGGTCTACAAAGTGAGTCCAGGATGGCCAAGGGTACACAGAGAAACCCTGTCTTGAAAAACCAAAAAAAAAAAAAAAAAAAAAAAAAAAAAAAAAGAAAGAAAGAAAGAAAAAAGACTGGTCTTTGGATCAAGAAAATTCCAAGCTGAAGTTGTATTCCATTCGCAGAACATATGCTCATACTGGGTATGACGGCACATGCCTTTAATACCAGCACTATGGAGGCAGGTGGATCTCTGTGAGTCTCAGACCGGTCTAGTGTACCCAGTGATTTCCATGCTCTCCAGGGCTGCAAAGGGAGACCCTGTCTCAAAGGAAAAAGGGGGTGGGGGAGGGGTAAGGGGAGAATCCTTCTACAGCAAATGACTATATCATCAATGTTATTGCTGTCATGGTCTCTCTCCCATTCATTATTTGGAGGCTTTGACACTGTGGTCATAGGATACTCTCTAAATTCTGTAGCAGCCTAAATTAGTCATGGTTCTCTATGGAGACGGAACCCAAAGGATATATAAATACACATATATGTATATATATATTTATATCCAGAGAGATATTTATGTTAAGGAGTCAGCTCACATAAGTGTAAAGACTGTCAAGTCTAAAACCTGTTGGGCAGAGCAGCCAGCAGGATTTCTACATTGCGGTCTTAAAGAAGTTCTTCCTATTTGGGAAAATTGTTTTATCCCTAGAGGCCTTCCTCCTACTGTCAACTTGACACAGCCCAGAGTTATCTGAGCAAGTCTCAGCTGGGGAGTGGCCTGGATTACACTGGCCTGTGGACGCGTCTGTGAGGCATTTTTTGATTGCTAACTGACAAAGCCCTAGCCCACTGTGCGTGGTACCATCCCTAGGCAAGGGGTCCTGAGCTGTAAAGCTGGCCTAGCAGAAGATAAGGAGTTGGCAGCAAATAGCTTTTTTCCATCGTTTCTATTTCAGTTCTTGCTTGAATTCCTGCCTTGACATCCCTTAGGGATGGGATAAAGTGTAAGCTGAAAACAAAACAAAAACTTTTCCTCTCTGAGTTGTTTTGGCTGTGGTGTTTAATCACAGCACCAGAAAGCAAACTAGAACAGGAACTAACTGTGGGGAAGCCCACGTAAGCTAGGAGCTTAATCTATTTAAATCAAGCATGTAAATATAGGAGACGGTGGTAGGTTCAGTCAGTAAAATGTTTCCAAGCATGAGGACCTGAGTTTGGATCCTACACAAAAGCCTGGCTGGTGACATATGACTGTAACTCTAGTGCTGGGGTAAGGACAGAGACAGGTAGATTCTGAAAGTCCATAGGCAGCCAGTCTAGTCAATCTGTAAACACAGACTGTGAGAGACCCTGACTCAATAATAATAATAATAATAGTAATATGGAAGGCTGGGAGATAGCTAAGTGGGTCAGAGCACTTGTTCTTCAAGCATGGAGACCTGAATTCAAATCTCTAGCACCCACATAAAAGTTGGGCATGGCTGTGAGTACCTGTAAACCCAGGACAGGGAGAGAGATAGGTGGATCCTGAGAGCCAATACCCCTCCTGAAACAAACTTCCACTTCAGTAAGAGACTGTATCTCCAGGTAATAAGGTGGTGGCCCATAGAGGAAGCCACCCAATGTCCTGCTGTAGCTGCCACATTTTGCATAGGCGTGGATATTTCCACACAGTCACATGCAAGTACCACATACACATCACACACACACATACACACACACACTCACTCACACACATAATACACCACAAGTTAAGGTGGAGAAAAACACCTGATATTAACCTCTAGCTTACAACTGCACTCACGGGTGTACACACACACACACACACACAGAGAGAGAGAGAGAGAGAGGAGAGAGAGAGAGAAAACATAAATAAAATAGACTATGGTGATGACTCAATGGACAAAAGCATTTATTGCGCACTCTAGTCAGCTTTAATGCTCAACTTGACAGCCTACAGTCATCTGAGAGGAAGGCTTTGATTGAGGAATTGCCTAGGTGTGGTTGGCCTGTGGGCGTGGGATAGTCTCTTGATTGTTACCTGATGTAGGAGGACCAGGCTCCTCCGTGGAGTGGTGCCATCCACAGGCAGGTTCCCTGGCTGGATAAGAAAGGTAGCTAAGCAAGAGCCTGGGAGGAAGCCAGCATGCAGAATCCCTCAGTAGGTTCTACTTCCAGGTCCCTGCCCTGACTTCCCTCAGTGAGCTGTGATCTGGAAATGGAATAAACCGTTCCCTCCCCTCAGTTGCTTCTGGTTAGAGTGTATCATTACAGCAGCGAAAGGAAACTAGACCACCACACAAGTGTGAGGACCTGAGCTCAGACACCCAGAGCACGGGAAAGGCTGGATGCATGGTGTGAGCACAGCCTCTCCCAGTGCTTCTGTGGGAAGATGGGAGGGAGAGACAGGTGACTCCCCCGAGGCTTGTGCATCAGATAGGCTGGTGTATGCAGCAGAAAACAGGGAGGAAAGTGAAGGTCAACACACAAGGTCCTCTGGCCTCTACAAAATACACCATGGTCTGTGTACACTCATATTAGCACATACCACACATACACACAGAATAAATAAATCAAATTTTAACCCCATCTGTCTTCACAGCAACACCTAGACTAGCATTTGGCGAATACTTGAGTATCACAGCCTGGCTAAGTTGACACACAGAAGTCAATCACATGTCCCTCTTCTTCTTCTTCTTTTCTTTTTTTTTTTGTTTTGTTTTTTTTTTTGTTTGTTTGTTTGTTTTTTCCAGACAAGGTTTCTCTGTGTAGCCTTCGCTGTCCTGTACTCACTTTGTAGACTAGGCTGGCCTCGAACTCACAGCGATCCACCTGCCTCTGCCTCCCAAATGCTGGGATTAAAGGCGTGCACCACCATGCCCCCAGCTACATGTCCCTCTTCAAAGGGTCTAGATATCTCAAGCAAGGCCCAGCTGGAAGCAAAATTCACTGAGATGGATTTGGTAAAAGAAGTACTTTAGAAGTGCTTATCACATGGATGCAAACAAGCAAGAAATGCTAAGGTACCTAGCAAAACTGTGAAGAATCTGAGATCTTACTAACTCAAAAGGTAACTAACGAGCCTGTTTCATGGGTTCTGATAGGAGACATGACACGCCTGGATCTAAGATGAAGGACAGCCTACCCCATAATAATATCAGTAACCAGAGCATTAACACTTAAAAAAATAAAAAAGTATCAGCGTTCATTAACTGCAGAAAACAATGGGTTTCAATATGACATTTTTGGACATGATATAATGTACTTTGAGCATCAGCACTTTTATTCCATTTCACCAAGGCTCCATTCCCACAAAATGACATACAGAGACCCACTAACACTTTTACATGCAGGAGCACTGAGTTATGCTATAAGATCCTGAGCTTAGAGAACCTAATCCTGTTAAGGACACTAAGCCTCTTGCTCTGGAGGGAGACAATATCTTTGCTTCCCAAGGCTGTTTAGCATATAAACAACCTTGAAAATATGTCTTATTCATGAAACATGTAGAAATATAAGACCCATATGGAATTCTCATCCACTCTCTCTGCTTTCTCACTCTCCTCTTACCATGTGACCCAGAGGAGCCTACAGCTCACTGTGTAGCCACTCCTTGACTTGTAGCTATCCTGCCTCAGCCTCCTAAATTTGGAAATCACAGGTGTGTACCACTAGGCCTGGTTTAAGAATTCTATTTTGTGGGGCGCTTGTGGCACATACCTTTAATCCCGAGCACTCAGGGAGGCAGAGACAGGTAGATCTTTGTGAAGTCAGCCTGGTCTACGAAGCGAGTCCAGGACAGGCAAGGCTACACAGAGAAACCTTGTCTCAAAATACGGAGGGGGGAAAAAAGAGAATTCTATCTTGGCAATTCCTAGCACAGAATAGTATTAGAAATGTTACCATTCATAGAGCCAGAATCAGAATAGCAAGAAAGAGTTATATGAGCCCAGTGAGAGATGGAGCCATCGGGGGGGGGGGGGGGGGGGGGGGAGGCCACTCAGTCGGGACTGTAGTCATAAAGAAGCATACTGCTTACCACAGAAGCAGAGCTGGGGCGGAGAGAGTGGGGGGGGGGGGAAGCACTCTGAAGATCTCTCTCTCTCTCTCTCTCTCTCTCTCTCTCTCTCTCTCTCTCTCTCTCTCTCTCTCTCTCCACCCCCCCTCTCCCTTCCCCCTTCTCTCCCCCCACCCTGCCCCAGCTTCTTTAATTTTTGGTATTTCCATGGGTAAAGCAGCAACTTTACAAATCCAGGTTTTCATTCCTCTTTCTCTTCTTGCCCCTAAGAGCTTTGTTTCCATGTCCCCAAAATAGAGGAAAGCTAGCAGAGATCCTCAATCGTTCACTCTGCCATGACGCTAAAGCTGCCTGTCACCAATTGGACATGAGGTCATGTGCCTATAACCTCAGCTACTCAATCTAAGGAAGAAAATCACAAGTTTAAAGCCAGACTGGGCAACTTAACAAGACTGTGTTTCAAAACACAAATCTTAAAAAGAAAAGCTAGATAGCTTAGCAGTTAGGAGATGTATTCTGTGAGGTGTGGTGGTGCGCACCTTTAATCCCACCACTTGGGAAGCAGAGGCAGGCAAATTTCTGAATTCCAGGACAGCCAGGGCTACACAAAGAAACCCTGTCTGGGGAAAAAAAAACAAAAAACAAAAAACAAAAAACCAAACCTGTATTGTTCTTGCAGAGGACCTGGGCTTGGTTCCCAGTATCAACACTGGATATCTCATAACCATCTGTAACTCTAGTTCCAGAAGATCTGACGTCCTCTTCTGGGGTCCACTGGCACACATCTCACACTAGCACACACATACACACATATATTTAATCTCTTCTTCATTTACTCTCTGTGTAGCCTTGGCTGTCCGGGACTCACTTTGTAGACCAGGCTGACCTCGAACTCAGTGATCCTCCTGCCTCTGCCACGCAGATACATGGCGTCCTCTTTATTCATGTGTCACATTCCTCTGTTTTCCCACTGCTCTCAGGAGCCTCATTCAGCTCAGGCTATTTCTGTGGGGGTCTAGAACCCACAGTGCACATTTGACACCACCTCTCACACCCAACATTGGAGACTTCCTTCACTTTGCCTCACCCATCATTGCACACAGTCAATATTGGACCTAATCAAACACTATCTTTCTAATACATGTGATAGGTGTGGTATACAGAGCAAACAGGAACTTCTGAGTTAAACAGAGCTAAAGTTGCATCTAGCCCTGCCATTTACTAAGTAAATAGATACAGGTAACCTATCTTAAGCCTTCATTTTACCTCCAGTAAATATTTCTACATATATTGCAATATATTCAATATCATATACATTATTCAATCACATATACAATAAATACATAATAATATCTATCTAAATGTTTTTAGAACCAGTAGTGAATATAAGGGGTTTAGCACAATACTTGATCCCATCAGTAGACGGTGGCCATGATAAGATTCTGGTCAAAATCTCCAGATTGATGCTTCACAGATTGTTTTCAACCTCTGCAATGTTTGAGACCTATGGGGTTCCACCTTTCCAGTTCCTGCATGTGACCAACAATCTCAGCAGAGTCAAGCCTTATCCCACAACACTGACCTTGCTCTCAGCAGGTAACTCTGCTTCCTAGTTCAGTGAAAACACTGAGAGAGGCTCAGTATCAAGGAAGGTTCTCCTGGCAGAATCCTGGTACACTCATATAAAATGTATTCCACTCTCTTTCTGGGCCTCATCTTGTAGCTCAGGCTGGTTTGGACAATATGTAGACCAAGCTGGCCTTGAACTCACAGAGATCCCTCTGATTTGTTTCCCAAGTACTGGAATTAAAGGCACGTGCCACCTCACATGTATTCCATTCTCAAGACAGTGAATTAGGTGTTAATGAATTTTTCTGGTCCTGCTATGAACTTAGTTATTCTCCAGAAGACATAAGTTCTAAATCAGTGATCTCTGTATCTTATATTCTTTTTCCTAATCTGTTCCTCCCCTACTCAACTTTTTTTTTTGAGACATATATCCCAAGCTAGCCTCAAGCTTGATATATATATATACATATATAATACACACACACACACACACACACACACACACATATATATATATATATATATATATATATATATATATATTTTTTTTTTTTTTTTTTTTTTTTAGCATGGCCTACCTCTTTTTTTTTTTGGTTTATTTTTGTTGTTGTTGTTGTTTTGTCTTTTGTTTTTCAAGACAGGGTTTCTCTGTCCTGGATTTGCTTTGTAGACCAGGCTAGTCTTGAACTCACAGAGATCTGCTTGCCTCTGCTTCCTGAATACTGAGATTAAAGGTATGAGCCACCGCACCCAGCTGCTGACCAACTTCTTTAGTGCTGAGATTTGAAGCATTTCTGCTATGCCCAGTTTGCGGCATGCTGGAGATTAGGCCCACAGCTTGATGCATACTAGGCAGGCCCTCTACCTGAACTTTATTAGCTTGCTTGGTAGAGTGCTTGCGTAACATCATATACAAGGTCCTGAGTTTGAGTCCAAGCACTAGAACAAAGCAAAACAAACCAGATGGAGGTTCTATTTGTCTATTTGTCTTGCATTGTTTCCTATGTGTTGTACTCAAGAAGTAGTGCGATATGTACACATTTCGCTCACTGAAGTGGGAAGGGCTTAAGAAAAGAAAGTGTAAGTGTCATTTTACCCAGTGAGTAAGTGCCCGGAGTAAGCAGGAAATGGATATGCTGGCTAGTTTTATGCCAACTTCTCCAAGCTAACCATAAGATCCGGCTGTAGGCAAGCCTGTGGAACATTTTCTCGATTAGTGATTAACATGGGAGGGCTCAGCCCATTGTGGGTGAGGCCATCCCTGGACTGGTCACCTTGAATTCTATAAGAAAGCTGGTGCAGCAAGCTAGTAAGCAGCACCCCTCCGTAGCTTCTACATGAACCTTTGCCTGCAGGTTCTTGCCCTGTTTGAATTCTGTCCTGGCTTCCTTTGATGATGAACAGTGGTGTGGAAGTGTAAGCCAAATAAACCCTTTCCTCTCCAAGTGGCTTTGGTGATGGTTTTTCATCAGAACAGTACTAACCCGAAGACAATGGAAAACACAAACTCTACCATTTCTTCCATTAGTCTCTGTTTCTAGTTACCTCTCGGGGAATGAGTAGCGAGCGAGCAATGCGAGTGGGGTCTAGAGTGTGGGTCTCCTCTTCCCTGGGGCATTGTTGGCCACCAGCCCACAGAGGCAAGAAGAGCAGAAGACAAGACTGACAGGTCATAAGCATGACAGAGATGGAATACTCTGGAAACCACTTCAGGAGCTAGTTCAACCTTAATCAGGAAGAACAAAGGCTATATAGCATTTGGGGAGTTGGTGGGGGACTTCCAGGAGAGGCATTCATAATTGGTTGAAACCAGGCACTTTAAGGATGTTTACTTTGCATTTTACAGCATGCTCCTATCATATGAACGGGAACACAGCACCTAATTATCCTATAGGAGACTCAGGGAGGGAAGAGCTAGCAGGGAGCTGTGACAAGGGTCATCTATCAAATGTGGTTAGGGGCATCTATGTCTAAAGACACTCTCCAGATGGAGTCAAGCAGAGAGCTGGAGGCCCTGCTGTGGAGAGGGAGTCCTACATCTAAGGTGGAGCTCAGAGTGGCTATCCAGACTGGGAGGACTGCAACCTCAAACAGTAGGGTTATTCCAACAGAGAGTTTCTAAAGACAAGTCTTTAGAAGCCGACTTCCTCTCCTGCTCAATGAAAGGATGAATAATCTGTTCCAGTGCAGAAGAGAAATCTCACTTGGTTGGGTTTATTGAGAGAGTCTCTTACATGGCTCATAAATAGAATATGACTTGCTTTTTTAAGTGATTTAAGAGATCTTTAAATGTTATTTTGGCTATACATGATCATTTGTAACATATTTGTTGTGTTATATTAAATTTTTTTCTTTTTTTCCAAGGCACAGTTTCTCTGTGTAACAGCCCTGGCTGTCTGGACTCACTTTGTAGACCAGGCTGGCCTCAAACTCATGAAGATCTAACTGTCTCAGCCTCCTGAGTGCTGGGATTAAAGGCATGCACCACCATACCCGGCTAAAATTTTTCATTTGACTAATTAGAAAATCAGATAAAAATGAAGAAACTAGATAAAATGGAGTATAGAAGCAAATGGCATATGACGTATGTTAGAGAGAGGTAGAAATAAACAGAATCCATGTTCTTTTGTTTTTGGGTTTTTGTTTTGTTGTTTTTGTTTTTTGTTTTGTTTTGTTTTGTTTATTCGAGACAGGGTTTCTCTCTGCCTCCAAGTGCTGGGATTAAAGGTGCATACCACCACTACCTGGCTCTAAGCTTTTCTTTACCTGATACTTGCTCTATATCAGGCTGGCCTTGAACTCAGATCTGTTTACCTCTGTCTCTTGGATTAAAGGCATCTTTGTATTCCAGCTGGATCACACAGACCTAAAAGATCTTTGGATGTGATCTCTTGCCAGCTGGATCAAATACTTCTCTGTCTATCTAGGTTAGAACATGGATTCTGAGCCAGATATGGTGGCTCACACCCTTAATCCCAGCACCTGGGAGGCAGAGGCAGTTGGATAACTGTGAGTTCGAGGGCAGCCTGGGCTACAAAGTAAGTCTAGGAAAGCCAGGGCTGTTACACAGAGAAGCCCTGTCTCAAATAACAGAAACAAACAAACACACAAACAAGAATGGACTGCTCTTCCAGAGGACTCGGGTTCAATTCCTAGCACCCACATGGCAGCTCACAACTGTCTGTAACTCTAAGATCTGACACCTTTAAACAAACGCACATGCAGGCAAAACACCAATGCAAGTAAAATTAAAATAAATTAAAAAAAAAACCCAAGTACATAAGTTTCATGCATCTTCAATCTATTAGACACTCATGCTCAGATATGAACTCTGATCCTCATAGCCCCATCAAAAAAGAAGAAAGTGCTATAATCCCAGCACTGAGGAGTCAGAGGCAGGAAGATCTCTATGAGTTCAAGGCCAGCCTGGTCTACAAAGCAAGTCCAGGACAGTCAAGGTTACAGAGAAACTCTGTCTCTGAGAGAGAGAGAGAGAGAGAGAGAGAGAGAGAGAGAGAAAGAAGAAGAAGAAGAAGGAGGAGGAGGAGGAGGAGGAGGAGGAGGAGGAGGAGAAGGAGAGAGAGCACAACAAAATTGACATAGAAGGGGACAAACAGAATTGCAAATCCATAGTCAGGTAATATGGTCATTTACCACTTTACCTTATCAACAATGTTGATCTACCTTCTTCTTTCCTCTTGCCTTTCACTGCATCTCTTAAGTTTTGTAATCAACTATGATTCAAGTCTGTGGGTCTTTTGTTGTTGTTGTTGTTGCTTGACTTTTTCTGGGAAGACATAAAGAAACTTATTCACACCAACAAAACAAAGAAAGGATTCCATCCAAGTCAAGCATGGTAAACCAATGAGTTTATTAGGGTTTGTTGAAGAAATATGGGTGACTCAAAGGCAACTATGCCACCAGGAAGTGCCCTGGGCAACTTATAAGCAGCTATGCCACCAAATAGTCCCACATGCATTATGAGCAATTTACAGAAATCTTTGCCATTGAAGAGTCCCCTGAGCAACTTGTAGGCAATTACACTACTGAAAATTCACCAACTCCAGTCAACCTCAACTTTCTATATAACCTCAAGTGAGAGACTTGAAAGTTAGACTGACTTTCTAGGAGGCAAATTCAATGGACAGAAGTCATGGCTAAGTACTAAAGGTGGCAACCTTCCAAGATGGCCTGCTTCTCCTTCACCCTCCAGACCTGGACAGTGGTGGTGTACACCTTTAACCCCAGCACTTGGGAGGTAGAGGCAGTCATATCTCTGTAAATTCCAGGCCAGCCTGGTCTACAGAGTAAGTTCCAGGGCAGCCAGGTTTTCAAACAAACAAACAAAACCCAACCAACCAGCAAAAACAACAACAACACAAAATCACAAAGGCATTGTAGGCTTTTTTTGTTTTTTTCTCCTAGTAGTAGGCCCCTGCTGATGCAATGGATTGGCTCAACAAGGCCAGATCAGGACAGGTTCAACAACAGTTAGGGGCCAATCAACCATTCTATCTTCCTTCAAGCTGACCAAACCTCAATTAAGGGAGGAAAACTTTTCAGTGACTTAAAAAAACAAAAAAACAAAAAACTCCCACTAAAAGACTGAATTTTTTTTTCCCTACAGAAGGTCTTTGTCTCTGTGTGCCTGCTGCATGTGTGTGCTCCCTCATGCCCAGGAAATGCCTTTCTTCAACAGTTGATTCTATCTGTTGCCATTAGCAGAGTTAGATTTCTCCACAGCTACTGTCACGCTCCAGAATTTTCCCTGACTTTTTTTGCTTGTTTGTTTGTTTTTTAAATTTTTTAAATTAATTTATTCTTGTTACATTTTCCCCTGACTTTTAATTCTTTAACTGGAAGAGAAAACAAACCCAATCAAGATCCCTGGACTGTATCAAAAGGAGGATTCTGTTAAAATCTAATGAATTTTGTGAACCTCATGTGCCCCCATGAACCACATGAGCCTTGTGAACATTCGCCCTCCCTCCATGAGGAAAAATCAGTGAGCTCAATGTCACAAGTTTCATGTAGATTAGCCTATTACTTTGATCAAGACGATCATGTCCAAGCCAAACAGGTATACAATATTACATCTTTTTTTCTGGTTCTTTCCACCCCATCTTCTTGAGCTTTAGAGGTTATGATTTAGGGATTATATAGGGATTTTCTCAGAAGTTCAACAAATTATGAGTTTCCACAATAATTATGGTAAGAAGTTTCTATTACCTGCAGCTGTCATAAGGAGTAATTTACAGGTACAAACAGAGATGTTTAGAAAGGAGGTTTATAGGGACTTCGAATCTGTTTAACAGAGCAGTAACAGCAGCTTCTATGCTTGTCCACTATTATCTTAGACATAGGTTTGTGTCTGCGGTTATAATATGAAACATAAATTCTTTCCTGTGGAGTGGGCTTTAAGTCCAATCAGAAGATAGTTGTTAACACCCACAACAGTCATGCCAATATTGTACCAAGAGGCACATCTTGCCAGGCATGGTGATAGTGTAACAACACTGGGTCCATAGCTAAGCAGGACATTTAGTAATAATTAGTTATAAGTCTCAGCAGCCTGCATAGTACCTTCAGGCACTATAAATGCGAGCCAATAGGAAGGAAGCTTCCAGCACCATCCTAGTCTGATTTCTCTGTGCCCCACAGTTACACTATATGGTATCTTCAGAAATAGGAACTTTCCATTTAATGCTAGTGTGTAACCAAGAGCAGTGACAATAGCTTATATGGGGTGTGGGTGGAGAGGCGGAGCTTCCTTGGCCACAATATGTAAAGAGGCAGCCCACTCTGTCACTGGCAGTTTAACCAATAACCTTAAGGCTTTTAGAATGCTCTGTTAAACTCACACAGTGTGCCTTTGTTCAAACTCATTAACTATTGTTTTCATTGTTCTCCTGGATGTTGTTCCAAGGCTGCAGTACACTTAAGAGTCAGCATCATATGATGAAACCTTTCTACAGTGGGTGGACAGGACCTATGAAGCTCCAGCGCCATCATTTCCAGCAAGCACAAATTGGTCTTGGGACCTTGTAGCTAAGGAGTCGCTAAAAACAAGTTAGGAAGGTCCAATATAGCATAAAAATACCTATCCTGGCTGGGCACAGTGGCACATGTCTGTAATCCTAGGACTCAGGGAGGCAAAGGCAGGCAGATCTCTGTGAATTCGAAGCCAGCCCAGTCTGCAAAGCAAGTCCAAGACGGCCAAAGCTACAAACAAAAATCAAACCCTGTCCCTCCCATTACCTGTGTCATTTGTCCCATCAAAGGAGCTGCGTTAAGTGTCTTGTTATGGATCAGGACCACAACTTTATTTAGATGAGATTGGGCATGCTCAGGGTGGTATGACAACACTCTCTACTTAGCCTTTTATAGCCCAAAGAAGCTGTGGCTTCTTTGCCAACCATAACTGGCTACAGAGGGTAAGCTCTGAGCCCATCTCCCCCGAGCACAAATGCTTGCCTTCATGGTTTATATCTTCAAGTGAAAACTTCCATTAATGTATGGAAAATGTACCTGGGCAGTTCACGCACACACTGTCTATATACTTTCACACAGATAAGAAATATACATGGCACAGTAATCTTTTTTTCTTTTTCTTTCTTTTTTTTTTTTTTAACACACACTGCTCTGTCTCCACTAGCCCTGCTCCTTTGGGTGGTTGCTGTGAATTAAGGTGTGCCTAGCTGCAGCATCTAAAGCTTTCACAAGAGCAGGGGACCAGTGAGTCCCATCAGTTGAGGACCTCTGGGTACTCCATGTGCCCTTCACCTACTGGCAACACTAGCTAACTCATTAGGGGAGCGCCTGGGGTGATTTCCAGCCCACAAACCCTTCTAGCACAGTAGGTGGTGCTGTGGGGACCATCTGTGTTTTTTAGTCGTTCTTCTTTTTAGGGAACTGTTCAGGCTTAAGGCCTTCCAGAAGTTTATAAACACGGCGTTTGTCTTTTTATCCCCTCCCCCAATCGTTATCAAGTGACCCAGACAGATCTTTTGTCTGATTTTCCTTAAAGTCTTAAACTTGCCACTCTCTGGCTGTAAAAACTGGAAATTCAGCTGGGCGGTGGTGGCGCAGGCCTTTAATCCCAGCATTTGGGAGGCAGAGGCAGGCGGATCGCTGTGAGTTCGAGGCCAGCCTGGTCTACAAAGCAAGTCCAGGATAGTCAAAGCTACACAGAGAAACCCTGTCTCAAAACAAACAAACAAAAATTGGAAATTCAACACTATGTTTGTTTGTTTGAGACAGGGTTTCTCTGTGTAGCCTTGGCTGTCCTGGACTCACTTTGTAGACCGGGCTGGCCTCGAACTCACAGAGATCCACCTGCCGCTGCCTCCCGAGTGCTAGGATTACAGGCGTGTGCCACCCCACCCAGCTGAAATTGAGCACTTTGATCCATTCCTCCTTCTTATCCACATTGCCTGCTAATAAGGAGAATTTCTCCTGTATATCTATTTCCAGGCCAAGTTCCCTTAGATGAGCGAACTCCCTCTGGACAGACAGAAGAGCGTCAGCTGCATGTCTCCTCTTCTGCAGCAGGGATCATGGGAACGCGAGTACAGTTTGTAGGCAGACCAATGCACAGAGGAAGGATCCCCTCCTCTGTGAACACTCATCCTGTGGTCATCTGTAGTTCTGCCAGCTCTTGTTCACATGCAAGGTATCATAGTAATTTTCCTGGGAAAACTATTCACCTCTATAGAGAGGGCATTAACAGATCAAAGACAGGTTTCCATCCAAGTCCAGATTGAGGAAAGAGGGATTGGATAAATCGGGATTACTCATGGAAGAACCAGGGGTAACACAGGGCAACAACACCAGCAGCAAGTCCCCTGGACAGATATGGGCAGCTACAGCCCTGAAGAGTCCCTTCAACTGCTTATGAGCAACTATACTGCCAAGGAGTTCCCAAGCGCCATCAACCTTCCACCCCCTCTCTAACCTTGGAGAGTGGAGGGATACTAGGAAGATCTCATGAAGAGTCATGAGTCCCGTGAGCCCCATTAAATAAGCTCCATGAGCTTTGCCTCCTTCCAAAAGAGAACACTAATCTGTCCACAGTCTTGAGGGCCACCCATAGGAGTTCATGGCCACTCTGATACAAGATGAAAATGGTCACGTACAATCTGAGAAACAGACATAACTCTTCTGTTGTTTTCAGGACTATTTTTCCTAAGGCTTTTGGAAGCATGCATTGCCCCAAGCTAATTTCTTGCAAAACATAAGCTGACTTGAGAAACTGAAACAAAAAACAAAAACCAACCTGTGGTTTTTACAGTTTCAAAGGTCATTAAATTTGTCCATTAGACCAAAGGCTGGAAAATGGCATGCAATCATATTCAGATCTCATTAGCAGAGATTTAGCACATCGGTGTTAAGTACAGTAGCCGGTCATGTCTCTTCATTGTTTCACAACGAGGATGTAAGGTTTCTGTATTATGTAAAGAAACTATGTTGGACAAGAGAATTTAGGAAATGAAATATAGACAAAAAATATGTATACAGTCATGTCAGGTGGCATATATCTATAGTCAAAGCCTGTAGACAGTAAGAAAAATAAGTCACTTTAGCTAACGTAGGCAGCAAAGAGGAAGAGGACTAGAAGGAGGAAAGAAGACTGTATACTGTGCTCTTTATGAAATTATATGCTTGGTATGTGCCTCACTCTGAAAGCCGCACTTTGTGTCCTCGCGTTCAGCAGGGAAGCTGCATAGTTTTATGGTACTTCAGCAGCCTTGATTCCAGTTGATGGTGAGATAAGGATCCCACTGGACTAAGCCAGGAAACTTGGGAGTATGAGCTTAAGACCATATACATTTGTATGGTGTTTTCCTGTAGATTACAGTGTATTAGGATTATATCCTGATATCTTGGGTTCTGGAGACAAATTATTTACATTTAAATCCCGATTTTGATACTTAATACACACAATCTTGGGCAAATGTCCTAACCTCTCTCCTGTTTCCTTATTTGTCAGACAGATAACTATAGTATCTTCTTCATGTGTTTCCAGTGAATAACGTAGCATAGAAGAGCATTTGCATGTATACCTACACACGTGAATATGTATGCAGACAACACACACACACATACACACACACACACACAGAGGCATACACCTACAGACACAAACTATGAGAGAGAAAAATGACGGGGGAATTAGAGAAAGATTTATAGATAGAGGGTTCATATACAGTCAGGAAAGATTTTGGTGATGGAGATGAAAACGGGCCAGTATGAATGGGCTATATGGCCTGAAGTGAGGCTGGAAAGCTAGGGAGGGACTAGATCAGGTAGGACCTTAAAAGATGCAGAGGTCCTGAAGACTTAGGTAGGTATTAAGAGTTCAACCAAGGAGCAGGGCAGTGGTGGCACACATCTTTAATCCCAGCACTTGGGGGGCAGAGGCAGGCGAATCTCTGGGAGTTCGAGCCCAGCTTGGTCTACAGGACTGCCAAGGCTACATAGAGAAACCCTGCCTCAAAAAGCCAAACACAAAGAAAAAAGGAGTTCAGACCAAGGCTTTGATTAGGGTAATAGTAGTCGCAAGAAAGAAGTGGCCAGAGCTGAGGGATATTTGGTCATAGGGAAAGAATCAGGCCCCTGCCCAGCTTTCCTACTTACACTATACTATTAGATAATCAAATAACAAAAGAGGAGCAATTTCCTTTGTACCTGATAAATGAGCTGATAGAAGCATTACTCATCAGTGACTGCTGACATTACAAGTCGAAAAAGACAAGCACACAGTTGTGTACTGCCCAGTGGAGAAGTACACCGCTACCTAGGACGTAATCTTGCCCTAAATCAAAATGGAATCTGATAAAACATCGAGATCCTACTGCTGATTCACGCAAAAGTACAGAAGGGAAGGGAACGTGTTATTTATATCAAATGTCAAAATCTACATTGTGGGAAACAACACAACATGGTCACTTACACCCAAAAGAGGAAAATAATATAGAGGTCTTAAACATGCACCAATGAAGCATAGTATAACTCAACAAACTAGAAAAAATAATGTATGCAAGCATGTATGTACAAAAAGCAGCTAGGACAGCAGAGCTAAGGTAGGGAGACCTATTGCTAATAGGTCTGCGTTTCCTTTTGGGTGAGGAGAAAGCTTAAAAATTGACTGTTGGTGACAGTTTTACAACTCTGTGAAATATTAAAAAAAAATCTCTGAATGGTATACCTTAAATGTGTTTGTTGTGTGGTATGTGAGTTGTGTTTTAATAAAAATTTGTCCACATATATTATACACATAATGTACATAAACTACATAGAGCATGTATTTTTATTGGTCTGTATGGTCTGAAGATGATAAACAATAGCTGGACTTGCAGTTTTGAATGAACAAGTTTAGTAAGTATATAGTACACAAAAGCAAGAATAAATAGTCGAGCAAGGAACAGATAGAAAGCAAAACATCATCCAATTGGACACTCAAAACATCCAGCAGAAATTTACCAGGGAAGCCCTGTCGAGTCTGCTAGCTGGAGCTTCTGACTGAGAGAGCAAAGTATCCCCTCAGGTGGAGCTTCCCAGGAAAAGAACACATAGCCACAGAAAAGCAACATCATCAATTTGGACTTTTAAAACCACCTGGCAGAAACCAACCAGACAAGCCAAAGCTGTCAGCTGAACTTCCAGTTTCCTATTCCCTCTGCAGCCATTTCAATGTTGTGGGACAAACAATAGTAAGCTCTGTTAGAAGCAGTTTACCTTAGAGCTGTTTTCCAAGACATGGTGTTTTTACTCTTGGGTGTTTTATTGTTTTCTTCTCTTGCTGTGACAGAGGTGTGTGTGTGCTGGGATGGCAGTCCTTCCACAGACACAGGGCTTTGGAGGATACTATGAGAAAAACAGGCCTGCAACTTAAACAGGGATGGGAGGCAAGCCCATCTCCAGAGCCAGCTTCTCAGTGAGCTCAAACAGCATGTGACAATTTACAAACATTATGTATAGTTATACGTTCCAAATATATTTTACATTATTCAAAGTATATCATAGAAATCTGAAGATGGAGAAAAAAAATCCAAAGAATGGATATTTCTATTTACAGGAAATAATGTTATGTGAGAAAGAACATGGTATTTTAGCGGTGAAAAAAATAACTCTACAACTACCATGTTTCTTGAAAGAGACAAGAAAGGGCCAAGACAGGAGTGTTAGAAAAGCCACAGTAAGAGCTTGGGACTTTACCAGAGAACAACAGAAACTGTTGGCTGTTGGCTGACACCATTGCTAAGCCTGCCACTTGGACAGTAGAGAGAAAGGGGAGTCTATTTGGGAACCAGGTAGGCATTATTACAACTTTCTAGGTACCGTCGGTTATAGTTTAGGATGGCGCAGTGGGGTAGGTTATAGTTTAGGATGGCGCAGTGGGGCAGAGCATAGTTAGCAGGGATTGTTCCATTGGATTGGTTTGTAGTAAGAAAGTGGCAAAGTGGATGGTGGAATGGGACCTTTCTAGGGCGGCATGTTTCATGGTGAGGAGACGATTGGAAGGCTCTAACGAGGAAGGAGGGTTGAATTGTAATAGGCTCCTACTGAAATAAGTCCAGTCAGACTAGAAACCTTTCTGGTGAGTGGATATAAAAAATTCTTTTTCTGAAGTATGTTTTGTTCAAATAACTTCTCATTCAGCAGTAATGGTAATGGTCTACCGTGCAAAAGTATCACTTTTGCCAGAAATGAGTCTCCCAAACGGCTCACGGATAAAATAATGCCCCCCTGGAATTTGCCTGGAACTTGAATTCCTCAGAATCATCTACACTGGGTTAATAATTGAAAGTTTCTCATGCTGTCTAGTTTGTTTGTTTCACTTGTGTACAGGATTCTGATTTCACAAAATCCTCCCAGCAGAATTAATTATTCAACCTGGTGTCAAAGAAAGGTCTACCTATTCCAGCCACCCAAGGGCAAGTCTCTGCTAGCTCGGAAAGAAGAGCTGGGAAGCTAGGAGGTTACAGAAACTGATCCTGCCCAGAACCAACATACAGAAGAGGGTTCCAGCAATAGCTAATCTTTGCATTTTTTTCTCATATTCTCTCCACACAACTAGTACTTTGCCTTTAAGAGACCAACAACCATTTGTTGCTTAATAAATTCTTCAGACCTAGGGTGGAAATGGGATAGAAGGATGGTAACATTTTTAGAGACAAAATGAGAAATAAACAAAGCTTAAGAGAGAAAAGGAGGCAAGAGAATGAAAAGTGCCCCCTGATGTTGGGGATGGGATATAGAGATATATAGGGATGACAGGACAAAAAAGTAAATTATTGAATCTACTCCTCAAGGTTAATTTTAATTCATTGATATAAAATTCTATATATTGGTACAAAGTAAGTTTAATTTTGACACATTAAAATAAAATTCAAGTTTAACATTATATTTCTACTCTAATATAATGCATTGTACATATACAAACTCAATTCAGACACGGTTGCTATTGTAGACTGTTTAGGATAATTAAGTAAGACAAGTCAATTGTTGATCAATTCATAGTCACGTCAAATATAACAATATAGAGCCGGGCGGTGGTGGCACACGCCTTTAATCCCAGCACTCAGGGAGGCAGAGAGTCGCTGTGAGTTCGAGACCAGCCTGGTCTACAAAGTTATTCTAGGACAGCCAAGGCTACACAAAGAAGCCCTGTCTCAAAACAAAACAAAACAAAAACAACAACAACAACAACAAATATATACCTACACATGCTAGGTTTAACAGATATGATTCTACAGATAGGTAAGACAAAATAGTTAGATAAGGTCTTCAAAAACCTCAGAGACCTACAAAATATGACATTTAAAAATGTTTTTATTATTTTAAAGATTCTTTGACAATAAGACAGGTTAATTCCTGACAACACCCTGCCTACCTCAAAGATGATGATGAACATTGAAGAACCTCCTTGTGGAGATGGCTTCGAATGTGACAAACCAGCCACAAGACAAAAATGTCCTCGTTTCTCCCAAAGACAGAGTTCTGCCTAAAATGGACGAACTTAGACAAAGTTGACAGCCAGACTCTGTCAAGACAGGGTAAGAAAGGCCTCAATGGCTCCTGCTTCACAAATATGTCTGTCAGATATAATAGGCCAAAACGCTAAAAGATGATACTACAACGTTATATAGAGTTTAGGGTGTCTGTTCAGACAGTTAACTGTCTCTGTCATTTCTTTCATTTTGGAAGCTGCTAACCTGCACTTCCTGTTTACTCAGGTAATTACATTTATTCCTTCTCAAGTCTCTGATGGGGTTAAAGACTAGATAGTTTTAAAAATAAACTTAGTAGTTTAGGAGTTAAGAAGATACTTTTATGTCTAGATAGATACTTTTAGGTTAACAGATATAAGCTTTAATAGATGTTGATTTCGTTCGAAACTTTAGACTCACCAAGATAAAATAGATAACATTTTCTACAAGGTTGTCAAATACCTTTTGATTAGACATTATGTGTAAGTCTTACCTATTGGTTTTTATAGTTTTTCATAATTGTACTTACTGTATATATATATTTTTTAAAATGGACTTTATTTAGACAGAAAAGGGGAGATGTTGGGGGATGGTCTGATGTATTTTGATGCTAACTACTGCTTGCTATCTCTGTGACCCACCTTTTGAATAGTAAAAAGCCATGCCACCTGGGCAGGGCAGAAGAGATAGAGGTGTGGCTAAGGGTCCCAAGAAAGAAAAAGAGAAATCCTGGGAAAAAGAAAAAAAGACCAGGAGAGAGACCTGAAGGGAGAGGAGTAGAAGGGCACCGTGGGTTAGATTAAAAAAACAAACAAACAAACATGGCCGACATGGATATAAAATCAAGCCCAAATAAAAAATATGACCAAATATTTAGAATTATAAATGAGAGGTAACTTGATAAAAGTTATTAAAAACAAATGACATGGGACTGAGGCAGGTATCCCATACCTGACCCACTATAGAAAGTAGTTTAGAGGATTAATGTCTCCCCTGCCTCAGCTTAACTAAGACTATTTTAAAATATAACAAGTGTCGGTGTCTTAATTAATTGCCAACCGATAATACTAACAATACAGATAATTTAAAAACAATACCTCACCCCGTGTGTGTGTGTGTGTGTGTGTGTGTGTGTGTGTGTGTGTTTCTGCCTGTCCTCTGAACATTAACCTCAGTCCCTTGAGGCACAGTTAGAAACGTCCAATTGAATGCTCTTTTATTGGCTGTCCTATTAAATAGACTATGAAACAGATTTTGTTTACTTTATTCCCACTAGATTCTTCTCCAGTTGTTTCCATAATATGTTTTGGAACTCCACCAAGGGCCTTTAGCTTAAGCAGCTCCCTAGTTAGTAAGAGTCTTCAAATTTCAGTATAAAGCCAGGCCCAATTTGTTTTCTGATTTTGTCAGTCGCTGAAATGGAATAATAAAAACACGATAGGGCAATACTACGAAACCTATAGATTAGGTTGTTATGGATTATATACTTGAAAATGTGTTGGAAATTGTGAAAGGTTGCACAGACCTTGGTTTTGTTGCCTTTATTTTAAAAGTAGATTTCACTGCTTCGGGTCCATGGTAGCTTTTCTCCTGGAGGGTGGATTAAAGTCAGAGGCAGCCAAGTGTGGATTGTAGCTAGGAGGTCAACCTACCTTGCACAAAGAAGTCTTTTGGTTTAAAAGCTGGAGGTGTGGATACACAGTATGTATATGCAAATGCACAGCACTCAAGGTGCCCAATCTTGGCTGGAATTCTGCCTTTCCTCCACTCTTCTCGGGTGTGTAATGCCGCCTGCCTCCAGGGGTATCACCCAATCCGCAGGTCTGGTTCTCTGAGGTCCAAGGAAGCCAGGGCTCATGGAGTTTTAATACCCTAAAGGCTGATTTTGCAAACCAAAACTCAGAAGCCAATCAATTTGGGGTGATCGGCACATCCCGTCTCCCAAAGGCAGTGAAATAAAAGTGTAGTAGGATGGGGTTCACGGTGGGCGAAGGGATAGTTCACCGTTGCTTTAGGTTTTAGAAGCCAGTCTGAGCTGGGTAAATACAGGGAGACCAATGGGTTTTTTCCCCCCTAGTCATCTCAGAACTGCACTTCCTGCCACCTCAAAGCACACGCGCCAAGACGCCCTGTGGTACCCCTTGCGCGGGATCGCTGCCCATCAGGGAGAATGCAGGGGAGCTCGCCAGGTTTTCAGTGGCCCTCGTGGGCGCGCCCGGCTAGGCCTCAGTTTTCCACGTGTAAAAAATGGCAACAACCACCCAAATTCCTTTCCTGACCGAGAAGGGCTGGGGGTAGGGGGGATGCTTCGCCGCTACAGAAACCACCAGGGAAAAACAGTTTCTTTCGGCTTATAGTGCCAAGGGGAAAGCAAAACCGTCCTAACGCTTGCTTCCCTCGGTGCGGGATCAGACTACGGCTGCAGAAGGACAAACTGGACCGGCCTTATAGCGCTTACGTCTATGAAGCACACAGACGAGTGCACAGACCGGGTCAAGGCTTCAATGTCTGGCAGGCAGCACAGGTTAAGGACCGCTCGCTCTGCGCTTGCGCAATCGCCGCGCACCGCCTTCAGCCCGGCCCCGCCCCTCCCCCCGCCGCCCCCCCCCTTCCCCAGCCCGGCCGTCCGCGCAGAGCATTGTGGGACACAAACAAAGTGCCCCTAAACAGGCTGGAGTGAAACGGGCGGCTACGGCGGCGCCGGCCCGCACGCGCGCTGCGGCGTCTTCCTCCCAGCCTTCCCCTCCCCTCCCCTCAGCCCCTTCTCCCCTTCCCCACCCCGCCCCGCAGGGCCAGCACGCGAGCCGTCGCCCGCCCCTGGCGACCGCCCGCGCGTAGCGGGCTGGACCCCTCGCTCCTCCCCCTCGGGCCCACGGGCGCCTGGCGCTCTTCTCCTCGCGCCTCGCGCTCTCGCACCTCGCCGGCACGCGGGTACGCGGGTGAGCGGCGCCGCCATGCGCGCCCAGTCCCAGGCTGCACACTGGCCTAGGCGCGGCGGCCCGAGATAGGGTCCCCTGAGCCTCCCGGGGGAGGAGAGGAGCCAGCCGCGCGCTCCGCCCCCTCCCCCCGGGTTACCGCCGCTGTCGCCGCCGCCACCACCGCCACCGCCACCTAAGCCGCCCCAGCCTGGCGGGGAGGAGGAGGAGCAGTAGCAGGCCTCCTGGCCCCCGCACCGTCGCCCGCAGGTAACGGGGAGGGGAGGGCCGGTGGGGGAGACGGCGGGCCAGCCCGGGGACCGACACCACGCGTTGCCCACCTGGACGCGGGAGGGAAAGAAAATCCGGTTTGTCAGCCACCGAGATTCGTGCCGGGAGGCACCCCAGAGGGTCTCCTCATTGGCAATTAATTCTTGGAAGGGTGTTGGCCTTGGTCCCCGCGGTCCTGAAGCAGTCACCCGGGTCTTCTAGGGGAGCAGATTTGCAAGACAGTCCGCCCAACACCAAATGTTATCCTGGCGGGGTGTTTATTACTCTCTCACCTGGTCTACCCGCGAGCCCTCAGACCTGTTTATTCCCTCCTCTCCAGTCTGCCCCCCCCCCCCCCCCGTATTGGAACGACACTTTCTTTTGAAAAGAAAAGAGGAAGAGAATGCAAACCGCCCACCCCCACCTACCTGAGGATCACTCTGTATCTGGTCATTTTACAGTCGGCCTAGTAAAAAGAAAGGAGTTACCTGCCGGTGAAATGACAACTAAGTTATAACTAATTAGAAAATTGCGTCTGCTTGATTTTTGTACACCTTAACCAGAATATATTGTAAACCGCGATGTTCATGTAGTTTCTCTGAACTTAGAGATTTTTAAGACCAAAACTTATTTTTTAAGCATATAAGCATACTAATCTGTTGAATGTGTTTATCGGAAAAATTCTCAACTTCCGCTTATTAGCATTTTATGCAGAGATAAGTTAATACCAAAAGCAAACTATACAACATAATCGATACCAGAGGCTGGATAAAGACTTGATATTTTGCTTTTTTGTTAATTTTTGTTTTTTAAAAAATACTATATAGATCTTGATTTTTCCCCCTCCCTATTCACTTTGATATCCAGTTGTCTTATAATAACTCATTTATGTGTTTGAAGGTTTCCCTGTGGAATGTAAAAATGAGTGTTTTCTTACTAGTTTTGTATTTTATGATGATTTGTATTTATTAATTACAGAAGCCAGATTTACTTATTTTGTGTGTTACTTTTTATATATGTAGTCTTACTCTCAGAACCTGATATGTACATAGTAACATTTGAATTTTATAGAGGCGACAGAAACTTAGTAGTAATTGTCACTTGCCCTAGGTTATGCCACTTGTAAGTTGACAATTGAATCCAGGAACAGTTAGGGTAATGTGTCTTTCTGCTGTACTTCTCAGTAGTGATATAATTTCTTTTTTTTTATTTTTTTTATTTTTTGATATAATTTCTTTTATGGCATGGAAGTTTTCAGTTTTACAGTAGTTGTCTGGAAAATACAGTGACCGTATCAATACCAGATTTAGTGATCGCGCCACCCCCCCATCTTCTCTATTACTGCCTGTGTTGCTGCTGCTGCTGTTGAGACAGTCCGCCTCTTCCTCCTAAGTGCCGAATTAGATTTCTTTCTCTATCATCATGTTTGATTCTTAAATATTTCCTAAAACTACCAAGTCAGTAACCGTGCCCACCAAATTTTGTGTATTCAAATCCCCTCAGTGTCTCCACAGCTGAAGTCAGGCAAGCTTCTTGCGTCGCGTTTAGTGATTGGATATACTGACTTAATCCTAACTCTCCTTTTTGGAGGCTCTTAAGTGACCAAGCCAATTGTTCTGTAGAATATGACTTTATTTGAGCTTTGACCTTGTCCTCTGAGTGTCATTTCCTTTACTGCTCTTGTTAAGTGAAAGTTTGGTTCTAGACCTGTCCAACTGTTGGTCTGTGGTTGCATAAGGCCAAGGATATTTATAAATACACAAAGTTGTAAACTGGAAATATTGGTTTGTGTGAGTGTAACTTAATTTGAGAACTTTGTAGATGATAGTGATATCAAAAGGTTGGACATCCCTGGAACAAAGATTTAATTAGTTTAAAGTGAAAACTTAGTGGCAAGAATACCTCCGTAGGTGATGTGCTGTACCACGCAGTGGACATATTAGAACACCACAGAGTTGATGTTAAATGTGACCACCTGGTTAAAGTGGTGACTGCAAAGTCTTTTGTGATATGACAGCTTGATTGTATATACCTTAAGGTAGTAATTGATAGGAAGCAAATAATTTGTTTCTGACTATATTTTGCTTAGTGATTTTTTTTTTTTTTTTTAGCTCTTAATTAGTTATTTTATTGAAGTTTCCTGAAAAGAGATTTTTCTTAGTTAGGTATGAATTAAAGTTCTTCCTAAAAATGCAGATTAAATGCTTGATCGATCACCTTGATTTTTAGAGAGCTGGGGAAATTGTTATCCTAATGAGCAAATTGGCTTGTTTTTGTTTTTCATTTTAGGAGCCATATGATAACCATTGTGGACTTGAGATTTTGGGGGGGATAGTACCCCCAGGGACTTTTAATTTATTCATTTTCTATCTACTTAGGGTCCTTTTTGAAGGCTATATTGTCCCAAGTTTGGCTGGAGTGTCTTTTGACACTTAGGCTCACCACTGCCTTGGAGCACTTTCTGGTACAAATACCCTAGGCTGCTTTTCCTGTGCCATCTGGAAGTCTTGGTCATTTCAATGAGCAATGATATATACAAACTAAGATTGGAAAGTTTGGCATAGTCATTTTTACCAATGTTTGAAAGGGTAAAACTAAAAATTTATTTACTTAGACAGGGAGGGTCTCACTATATAATCCTGGCAGCTCTGGAACTTACAGAAATCCTTCTACTTAGCTGTATAGCACTTGGGGAGACAGAGGCAGGCCCATCACTGTGAGTTTTCAGCCAGCCTGTTTTACAAAGTGAGTCCAGGACAGCAAAGGCTACACAGAGAAATCCTATATCGAAAAACAAACAAAAAAGAAAAAGAAAAAAGAAAGGGAAAAAAGCCTTCTACTTTTTCCCTCAATAGCGCTAGGATTAAAGGTGCAGGCTACCACACCCAGCCATTTTGATTTTGTTTAATCATGAGTTCATTGTGATGCATTCCAAGTCAAATTAACAGGACAGACTTTTTCATCTTTGAGTCTTCTTTTGTTGAAAATGAAGATCTTGTTAACAAAAGTATGTTTATTTGTTTTCAGCTCTATTTAAATCATTTTTAAAAATTGCAATGCCAGTACTACTGACTCTTGTTAAAATTAGAGATTTATTTTAGGATTTGTTTTGTTTTGTGTTTCAAGACAGGGTTTCTCTGTGTACTCTTGACTATCCTGGACTCACTTTGTAGACCAGGCTGGCCTTGAACTCACAGCAATCGGCCTGCCTCTGCCTCCCAAGTGCTGGGATTAAAGGTGTGCGCCACCACTGCCCAGTTTAGGATTTTTTTTTTTTCCTAAGGCATTAAAATTTTCTATGTGTATGAGACTGGCAGAGGGTGTTGGAACCCCTGGAACTAAAGTTAGGGTTACAGTTGGTTGTGAGCTGACATATGGGTACTGGAAACTGAACCTGGGTCCTCTGCAATGGTATCTGGTACTCTTTAGTTGCTAAGCCATCTCTCTAGCTCCAGAGTTCTAGTTTTTGAATGCATAAAATATATGCATAGTTCCAAATAATGTTGCAAAAACCATGCCTTTAAAAACTTCACGCATACCTGGTGCATACTTTTTTTTTTTTAAGATTTATTTATTTATTTTGTATATAGTGCTCTGCCTGCATGTACACCTACATGCCAGAAGAGGCCATCATGAGGATGCTGGGAATTGAACCTTTGGAAGAACAGTCAGTACTCTTAACCTCCGAGCCATTTCTCCAGCTCCTGGTTGTGCACACCTTTAATCCTAACATTCAGGGAGGCATAGGCCAGCATATCTCTGAGTTTGAGGACAGCCTGGTCTACAAAGTCCAGGACAGCCAAGGCTACACAGAGAAACCCTGTCTTGAAACCCCCCCCCACCACCACACACACACAAAACAATCAAAACAAAACAAAAAAATCCCTTCACTCAAGAGCCTAGGTGGAGGCCCTGTACTATCAAAAAACAAAAAACAAAACTTTGCTCAAGGGCCAGAGGGTTAGCAGTAGGGTAGGCTGAAGCCATATACTTGTAATTTAATTTTTTTTTAATTTTATTTATTAATTTTTATGTACATTGGTGTATTGTCTGTATGTCTGATTGTGTGTGTGAAGTTGTCAGATCTTCTGGAACTGGAGCTCCAGACAGGTGTGAGCTGCCATGTGGGTGCTGGGAATGGAACCTGGGTCCTTTAGAAGAGCAAGCAGCCAGTGTTCTTAACTGCTGAGCATCTCTCCAGCGCTGCTGGCTCTCCCCCCACCCCCCCCCCCCCCCCTCCGTTAAGTTTTACAATTGCATTTAGATTCCTTTGGTTAATCTTTGGGAATTTGCAAAGAAGGAAATGTGAAGCTTGCTTTTGTAGGTGTCTTTGAGACATGATTTCTCTGTGTAGCCTTGACTACTAAATTCGCTTTGTAGGCCAGGCTGGCCTCAAACTCACAGCGATCCACCTGCCTCTGCCTCCCAAGTGCTGGGATTAAAGGCATGCTAACTTTTTTTGTTGGGGGGAGCGGTTCAAGACAGGGTTTCTCTGTGTAACCTTGGCTGTCCTGGACTCACTTTGTAGACCAGGCTAGCCTCGAACTCACAGAGATCCTCCTCTGCCTCCTGAGTGCTGGGATCGAAGGCATGCGCCACCCCGCTGGCTGTGGTGTCATATTTTAAATCACAATTCATGAAAGAAAAACTGCAGCTTTTACTTGAAAAATCTTATTCTGGGTTATAGGGAATAGCTCCATGATAAAGTGTCTGCTGTAGCAGGCATGCAGACCTGGGTTCATATCCCTAGCACTAGTGCATGGAGAGGTCCCAGGATTTCGGGAATGGGTAAAGGTAGCATACCTGGTCCCTGAGACTTGGTAGACAGCCAGTCTAGCCAGTAGATGATCTCCAGGAAAGTAACAGGAAAACAGGAGACTTTGACCTCATACCTTCCTTACACCACCCCCCACCCCCCATCAATCATCTGAAAGCTGAATGTAATTGATAAGAGATTTTATGAATATTTGCTTTATACTACACAACAAAACTAGGATCTGTGTGCTCTTTGCGGATGTAAAGGCCATTTGGACACAGTGAAAATAGCATTTTATTTGGATTAGACAGTTGATTAAAGTCCTAATTATGTGGTCTGAAATACTGGATTCACGTAGTTTTCAGAGTGAGCAGTGGCTGTCTAAAGCGGATAGGTGTAGCTATCCGTGGCCGCAGCCTGTTGTGGTATACTACGTGGGCTAATACGAGGACTGTAATTTGCAGCATCTGTTGTGCCCTTCCTGTATACCAGCTGAATTAAGTATTCTGTGAATCACTGCAGTTAAGGCTCATTTTAGCACCTAGATATTGCTACTAGTATTTTATTTTGCAAGTAAGGAAACTGATATCTAGAAGAATTAAATGGCATGTCTAAGATGTCAGCGATTGAGTGGCAGGGCCTGGGTTTTGAGTTCAAGTGTATGTTCAGAGTTAGTACTTCCCTACTTTCTGTATCTCCACAACCAAGTGTAGCAAGCCATGACAGTGAACTTATTTTCTGTCACTATACACAAGGAGCTACATGACTCACATTATACTATCGGAATACTGAAATTGCATGCCAGAAGTCACAAGAACTTGCCGTATCTATTACAAATCCTTAGATTTCCCCTTCTAAAAAATGTGGGAACTGCCTGTGGGATAAGACTCTAATATTAAAGGCATCAGGAATCAAGATAGATTGACAAGTGGACAGGTTTGTGAAAAAAAGTACTTTAAAATTTTTTAATTTTATTAATTTATTCAGATTACAACTCAATTGTTATCCCATCACTTGTTGGGCTGGAAAGATGGCTCAGCCGTTAAAGGCTAGGCTCACAACCGAAAAAGAAGTACTTTTACAGAGTTTTGATGGTTGACTCTAGGTAGGTATGGCTACTTAGATAATCAACTGTAAGGGCTTTTACATATTTTTTTCTATAAAAGCTTTCGCAGTAATATGTTAGGGGTTGTGATTAAACAACTATTCTTATTAAAAGCCAGTTATAGCTGGGGCTATAACTCAGTGGAGAATACTGTCCTAGCACTTGAGGTCATTACAGTGTGTAAATTGAGGTAGTGACAGGCATGATCCTGTAGTGCCAGCACTCCAGAGGTGGAAGCAGTGTCATCCTAGACCTAAGCCAGTTTTGGCCACCCTGGCTTGTTGCATGAGGTCCTGTCTCAAAACTACAATAAAGTTTGAGTCCTTCAAAACAGCCACCTGCACACCTCCGGTATTATGACAGTTAACACAGAGACCCTTACCCAATCAGTGTACCGAAAATAAGAGATGTGAAGTACTCAGCCCTAAATGACAGGCGTATATTATTACCTCCCAAAGCTCTGGATCTTCTAGGAAGAGGGGCAGAAAATTGCAAGAGCCAGCCAAAGGTGGTAGTCGACTTCAAGGAAATAGTATAATTTGGACACAACAGGGCAGTTGTTTAATAAACTCAGTGGTTACGATAGCATGGCCAAGATCTGCACAAGATGAAGCCAGACAAAATCCCAGCACTGGAGGCATGGGCGCTGGAGGCATGGGCGCTGGAGGCGGACATGGGATGCTGCCCCTAGCTGAGGAGCTGTGATGTTTAATAGCTGTTGGGGGAGCGAGAGGTGGCTCTCTTTGATGTTAAGACTCTTAGTGTATTGATCGCACTACAGGGTAGGTCTCACTCCCAAGAGTAAGTTGGGCAACATAAGCGTCGTTCATGAAAAAGTGGGGAGAAAAAGAAAACTCAAAGTTGAGTGGGTAGTGAGATGAGGGTAGATATGGGAAGAGTTGGGGTGAATATGATAAAAATATATGAAGTTCTCAAAGAAGTAAAAATACTGTTTTTTTAAAAAAAATCCCAGTGTTGAAAACTGTTTAAAAACCAATGAAGTATAGCATAAGTATAGCATTCTCCAGTTTCCTTGTGTATAGTAATCCTCTGAAACTTCACTGCGTCTTTCTAGTGTGTGTGTGTGTGTGTGTGTGTGTGTGTGTGTGTGTGTGTGTGTGTGTGAGAGCATGAGCATGTGAACATAGGTGACTATACTACAAGTGGTTGTGAACCTGACATAGGTGGTAGAAGTTAAACTCAGCTCTTCAAGCAGCAGGTGTGAAGAGGGCTCTTAAACACTGAGCCATCTCTCCAGCCCCTTCCTAGACTTGTAAAGAGAGTTTCCTCATTATTTAAGAGACTCTTAATTAATTACATTTCTAAGAAGAATTTTAATACCCTTATAATTATTACATATATCAAAGTAATTTCTCCCTGCAGTTTCCTGACATTTTATAGAATGCAATTCGTGTAAGTTTATGGGGTATTTTTGTTTTAAGTGCCTCTACATTCATTATGAAACAAATGGTTCTCCCACTAAATAAGGATTGATTAAAAATTGGGTTAAACTGAAAGTCTTGGCAGTTGTTTTTTTGTTTTTCTTTATATTAAAAATACTTCATTTTACATCATGAGCTGAAAAATCTTTAGTTTTAGTCATAGGTAGGTTGTTGGTATTAGTAAACCTTGTTTATTGAGACTGGGTTTTATTACATAGTCTAGACTGTTGGAACTCAGTATGCAGCATAGGCTAGGCACAAATTCCCAGCAGGCCTTCTTCCTCAGTTTCTCCAGTGTTGGGATTACAGGTGTTACAGCACTGTGTAGTTTAGTCAATAGTGACTGCATGTATGCCTTTAAGAATACAAAGAAACTTTAGCTTAGTGTTATACTCTTGCTTTACTGCCACAATAATTTCTTCATTTAACATTAGTGCCTCAGATGCTCTTGGCCAGAAGTTTTACTTATTCTGGAGGAAATCCTGGTGTCCAAGAGTCCAGAAGTGGGTGTCAAGTCCTCTAGAACTGGAATTATAGACAGTGTGAGCTATGTGAGGGCTGAGAACTGAACTTGGGCTCTCTGAAAGAGGAACAAGTGTTCTTAACCCCTGAACCGTCTCTTCAGCTTCTCTGTGAGTTTTGTTTTCTTATTACACTTCATTTCCTTTACTAATAAAATTAAGATTCTAAATAATGTCTATCAAATGGTTATATGAAAATGAAATCATGTACTGTGAAAAAACATTGCTAGGCACTTGTTATTAATGATTATTGTTACTGCTTCCAATAAAAGAATTGTTTTTTAAGTTCATGAAATATAGCTTAAAGGTAGCTCAGAAAGCTTTAGGTCTCTCATTCTAGTCTCTGCTGGCCTATGCAGCACCCCGCCTAAGTGTTGGGATTATAGGCACTTGCATGTGCTGCTTGCAAGGACATCTGCACCACCTGTGTGCCTGGTACGGGTGGAAATCAGAAGTGGGCATCAGGTGCCCTGCACAGTTGTGAGGTGCCATGAGAGTGCTGTGAATCAGACTTTGATCTTCTGCAAGAACAAGAGCTCTTAACTGCTGAGCCACACTCACTGGACCCAGAGCTCACCATGTTAGCTAGGTCAGCTTGTCTGTGAGCTATAGGTAATCACCTTTTCTCACCACACACACACTGAGTCCTGGGCTTACAGTGCATGCCACCAACCTTGCTTTTATCTGGGTTCTGGAGGTCCAAATTTAGGTCCTCATCTTTTGGCTCCTCTGTATGTTGTAGTCTTGTTTCTAACTCTGCTGTTTCTTTTTGTGCTTTTATTAGTTCCTTAGTGATTGTTCACTGGCTACATTAAAAGAAAAAAAAAACCCAACAACAATAAAACTTTGCTTTATATTGTTGCCCTATCAACATTTGATTCTGTTAATCACTCTTTAAAATATATAATATGTGGGGCTGGAGAGATGGCAAAGTGGTTAAGAGCACTGGCTACTCTTCCAGAGGACCTGGGCTCAATTATCAGCACTCACATGGCAGCTCACAACTGTCTGTAACTCCAGTTCCAAGGGCTCTGACAACCTCATATACATACTTACATACAGGCAAAAGCACCAATTGCACATAAAATAAAAATAAAATAAAATAATTGTTAAAAAGAAATGCATGATTTGTTTGGTTTCTGAAATGCCACAGTATCCTGGTTATTCATTATAACTTTTCCCAGGTTTTCCTTCTGTTTATATCTACCCTCATTATTAAACCATCTTTGGTCTGTTTACCTGAAGGTAGTGAAATGAAGGGAATGGGGAAAGTGATCAGTTGTGAACCAGGCATGATGGCATGTGCCTTTAAGCATTTGGGAAGCAGTCAGATCTGATTGAGGCTGTCTTAGCCGATCGATACAATGAGTTCCAGGCGACCCAAGGCCTACATAATGAGACCTTGTTTAAAAAAAAAAAAAAATCAGAAAATAAGATTTTCTATTTTCTTCCTTTCTTTTCTTCTTTTTTAAAATGAAACCTTCTGGTATTCTGATAGACAGGTCCACCACACCCATCTCAGACTTTATACTTCAAATAGGAGTACCTCATTGTCCTATCAGTTTTACCCAAGTAAAGCACTTAGAACATGGTTTTAAAGAAATCTATGCTGGGAACATACATATGGTTGATCATAGTTATCTGTGGAGAGGACAGGACTGGTAAACTACATTGGTGTTATATCCATAAATTAAAATATAACCAACTATCTTGGGAGTTCTGTGGAAGGAATATGAAGGTGAAATTTAATTAAACAACAAAAGTTCTTGAGTTTGGTTTGTTTCATAAGGTTAAGATCTGGATAATTTGAAAACATATCACGAGGTTTGAATGAGAACGGCTGCTTAGATTATATATTTGAATGCTTGGTCCCAGTTAGTAGAACTGTGTGAGAAGGGCTAGGAGGTGTGGCCTTGCTGGAGGAGGTGTGTCACTGGAGGTAGACTTTGAGGTTTTAGAAGTCAACGCCGGGCACAGTCCCCAGTGACCATACTCATCTGTCCCCCAACCCCTGCAACTTTAAAACCAGATGTGAGCACTCAGCTGCCGCTCCAGCATTGTACCTGCCTGCCACCATGCTTCCTCAGTATTGGTCATGGAGTAACCCTCTGAAACTGTGAGCAAGCCCCTAATTAAATGTGCCCCTCCTTTTTAAAAAGATATTTATTTATTATGTATATGAGTACGCTGTCTTCATTTACACCAGAAGAGGGCATTGGATCATAATACAAATGGTTATGAGCCACCTTATGGGTGCTGGGAATTAAACTCAGGACCTCTGGAAAAGCAGCCAGTGCTCTTAACCACTGAGCCATCTCTCCAGCTCTAAATGTGCCCTTTTTTTTTATAAGTTGCCTTTGTCATGGTGTTTCCTCACAGCAGTAGAGGAGTCGCTAAGACATTGTAAATAGAAAGTGACACAGAAATAGAAGGCATTGCTCTAACACCTGGGATAGAGAGAACAAAAGAATAGAATTTAACATGTTGAGAGCATTCAAGTACAGTTTCCAAAAAGAGTGCCAGTAGAGGATTAGAAATGTATATGTTGTATTTAAAGAGTGAGGAACCAGAGTCAATATTAGTGTGCAAGGAGGGAGAAGCTTAAAATCATCTAAAAGGAGAGTGGAAACAATGGCGTGTGTGTATATGCTGAAAAAATTGAGCATCAGATATAAATTGCTATTACTGGCCTTGTGACATTGCTACTGCTGCATTTTTTCTTTTGTATTGTGTGTATGTGTATTCTGTGTACAAGTGCTATAGGTATATATGTGGAGGTCTGTGATAAGTCAACAGAAGTTGGTTCTCTTTCTACCATATGGGTCCTGGGAGTCGATCTTGGGTCATCAGACTTGATTACAGGTGCCTTTGTCCACTGAGCCATCTTGCCAGCCCCTATTTCTTCTGAGTCTCCATTTCCTTGCTAGTATAGTAGGAAATAATAATTCTCTTATGTTAATAATCTTGTATCTTGAGCCAGACAATGGTGGTACATGCTTTTAATCCAGAGGCAGACAGATGTCTGTGAATTCAAAGCCAGCCTGGTCTACAGAGTGAGTTCCAGGACAGCAAGAACACACAGAAAGAAACTGTTCTAAACAACAAAACAAAACAAAAATCCTGTATGTTAAAATCAGTATTAAATGTTTCAGTATATGGAAGTACTACTGCAGAGCAGTAAGGGTTAATAGTTCTTTATCATGCTAAGGGATGAGCTAGTAAGTGGACTCTAGTGTTTGTGTTATTTAAATAACAGTAGAGAAATTAAGTTTGGGAAAACTCACCAATCAAGATATATTGGTTGGGGGAGGGGGGCGCTTATTTGTTTCGTTTTTTTTTTTGTTTTGTTTTGAGGCAGGGTCTTTGTCTGCCTCTCCCTCCCAAGTACTGGGATTAAAGGCCCTCACATCATGCCCTGCTGGATATTGTTTTAATGGCCTTAATATACTTTCGGTTCAGAAAGGAAAGAATGGGTTTGGTCTTACACCCTTACAGATACACTTAGAGGTAAACTTTGTTAATCTCCTCGGTTCTTCTCAATCTAGCCAAGTTGACAATTAGAATAATCGACATAGGGCTGGAGAGCTGGTCCCCTGGTTAGGAGCACTGCAGCTTGCACTAGCTAGGTTTCTGTTGTGCTGACACCATGACCAAGACCAGCTTGGGAGGGAAGAGCTTTTTGCTTGTTTGCTTTGCTTTGTTTTTTGGTTTTTTTCAAGACAGGGTTTCTCTGTGTGGCTTTGGCTGTCCTGGACTCTGATTTGTAGACCAGGCTGACCTCAAACTCGAAGAGATCTACCTACCTTTGCCTTAAGTGCTGGAATTACAGGTGTACACCGCCATACCTAGTGGCTTATTTCTGCTTAAAACCCCAGCTCACAGTCTACCATTACGGGAGACTCAAGTAGGAGCCTAGAGTCAGGATCTGTAGGTATGGAGGCATGTTGTTTATTGGCTCTTCTTCATGCCTTGCTCAGGGGTAGTGTCACCACCCTCTGTGAGCTGTGGCTCCCTCTCCTTGGAGAGGGTTCCCAGCACGTACATCTGGAGGCATACTGCCATCTCTAATTCCCGTTTTAGAGGATCTGAGCCCTCCATGAGCACCTTGCACTCACATGGTGCACATGCTTACAATCAGGTACACACATACATAAAATACATTATTAAAGTAAAATTTGAAATAGATAAAACTATCACTGACCATTTGAAGTACCATGGGATATCTATATGAGGATACTCACTTTATGTGTTAGAAACTTTGAACTTAGTAGCTAAAATGATAAAGACATTTATCATTTCAAACGACAAAAATAAGCATGAGATTAGTACAACTATAGAGTTGTTTTAACAACTATCATACACTTAAGTTCTCACCTTTTTACTTTGCCATCCTTAGACTAGCCCTTTGATAGTTACAGAATTACTAGTGTTGCCTGGGCTAGAGTGCGACCGCCTCCCAGGACAAAATCAAGCAAGAATAAAAAGCTATATGAAGCCCAGCATGACAGCAGAGTGTAAGTGTGATCGAAGAATTCTATTGATTTCTAATAACTGAAATTTGCATCACACTTTTTGCCATTTTCTTTCTTTTTAACTATTTTGTGAGCTGGGCACCATTGCACTTACCTTTATCACAGTACTTAGAGGCAGAGACAGTGGATCTCTTCAAGTTCAAGGCCAGCGTGCTTTACATAATGAGTTCTAGGACAGCCACAGGTCTACACAGAAACTGTCTCAAACTAAACAAGATTATTTTTGTGTTAACATGTAATAGACTTATTTTTAAATGAATCTTTTTTGTATTTAGTTATTTTGTATGCATGTAAGTTTGTAGGTGCCACCGTGTGTGCTACTCAGATCCATTTGCAGGAGTCACTGGCCTTCATCCACAATGTGGCCCCTGAGTAAGAAACTCAAGTTGTTTTCTGGCATGGCAGCAAACACTACATGCTGAGCCCTCCTGCCAGCCCTGAATCCTCTTTTTCTTTTTTTAATTTATGTTTTAATTTATAATATGGCTAGTATTATAAATATGAGGTTTACATAAGTAAAAGCCTTTCTGGTTCTCAATATATTTTTAAAGAGTGTTAAAGAGACAACAGTACCTGAAATCTGACTGCAGGGTTAATGTCACTCTAGCAGCATACACCAAAACTTATTTCCTGTTATTTTTTTTTCTGGGTTTTGCCCCTTGATTATCCTTTAAAAAAAAAAAAAAAAAGAGGTTTGTTTGTTTATTGTGTATACAGTGCTCTGCCTGCATGCACACCTGCACACCAGAAGAGGAAACCAGATCTCATTATAAATGGTTGTGAGCCACCATGTGGTTGCTGGGAATTAAACTCTGAACTTATAGAAGAGCAGTCAGTGCTCTTAACCTCTGAGCCATCTCTCCAGCCCTCTTTTTTTTTTCTTTTAAGATTTATTCTTGATTATCTTTAGTTACCATGTAGATACCATATCTTCATATGTTGTAAGAGTTCTTGAGGGTATTTCAGTCATTGTTACTATTTATCAAGTATTTATCCCATTGATTGGGCAATGTGCAAACTTTGCCTCCATTCTTTACTAATATTGGCTATTTCTGTGTTTCATTTAAATTATAATGTCCTATTTTTGTTCGTTAGCATTTTTACTGGTTTCGTGTCTACCAGGCATGATGGATTTTATTGTAAGCACAGAATAGTAGTGACAATCAGAGAGCCAAGAACTAAATGACATTACAAATTCATTGCTACTGGCTGGTCATGCCAACACATACATTTAATCCAAAATTTCAGAAAGCTGAGGCTGAAGGTCTACCAAATCAATGTTCAAGGCTAGCCTGAGCCAGTATATAGTGAGTACCAAGTAGATGAGGGCTACATCTCAAACAACATTTTATTTCTTAGTAGTAGACACAGTTAATACTCTTGCTCTGGAAAATGACTTTATCATTAAACGTAAGTAGAAGATGGTCTGTGGTCTGTCTAAATTTGGCTCTGAAGGAGAATAGCTGAGGGATGATTTCCAGGTTTTGGTAGGTTGGGTTGGAGAATTTAAAATGAAAAGTCTTCTTTATCTACAGCTTGACTTTTGCAGTTTAAGGTACTCAGGATAAGTGTAATTGCCTTAACACTTTGCAGAAAGACACCAGGTTTATATAACTTGGTTATTGTTGCTCATCTGTTTGAGATTAGGTCTGGATCATAGGGGCCATTACTGTTACCATACATGGCTTCAGGCATCCATCTTCTGTAGCCTCAAAGAAGAGGGAACTGTTACCTTAGGTTTTAAGCTATGAGTGGTTAGGCAGTTGAAGACACTGTCATTAGCAGAGCTCGTGCCTATAATCCTAGGTTAAGGCAGGAAAGCCATAAATTTGAAACCAATCTGGGATTCATAGTGAGCCCTGTTTCAAAAAAGAGGGGTGTGAGGAGAAATTGTGCGAGCTCAGTTTCAGATACTGAATTTGAAATGTGGCAAACATATCCAGGTAGAGTTTCCAAGCACTCACTTGCCACTAGAAACCCATAACTGAAGTTCAGGAAGGATGATATTTGACGTTGATTCAGTCGTATATGGTAGTCAGATCTACCATTGTTTGCTCATCACTGTACCATGTGTCACAGCCCCCCCACCCCCACCCCGTGATAATCTTTTAATTCCTATAACGCTCATAAAACTCTGCTAACTTAAATCATCCAGCTACTTTAGTAATACAGTTGATAATTCAGAACCCTCTGATTGCAAAGCTCTTGGAGTTTTTTTTTTTTTTAAAGATTATTTATTTTATGTATATGAGTGCTCTATCTGCATGTACACCTGCATTCCAGAAGAGGGCATCAGATCACACTGTAGATGGTTGTGATCCACCATGTGGTTGCTGGAATTTGAACTCAGGACCTCTGGAAGAGCAGCCAGTGCTCTTAACCTCTGAGCCATCTCTCCAGCCAGACAGCAACTCTTTCAAAGGGGCTGCCTTACAGTTTCAGAGGTTTAGTCCGTTATCATCATAGCAGGAAGCATGGCAGCATGCAAGCAGGCATGGTACTGGAGGCGCAACAGAAGAGACTGTCACATTGGGTGTAGCTTCAAAGTCTGCCTCTACAGTGACACACTTCGTCCAACAAGGCCATACCTCGTAATAGTGCCAGTGGGGCCAATTACATTCAACTTGCCACACAGTCATTATTCTAGTCCAACAATAACTTTTTTCAATCTCTGTTTTGTTTTGCTCTGTTGATATTTCAGTCAATATTAGCAACCTTTAATTTGGCATAGACACTGTTCCACTGAGCTAAATCTCCAGCCTCTTTGTTGTTGCTTAATACCATTTTCTTAGAGGATTTACCTGAGTTGCAACAGTTTAACAAATTTTAAAGACAGATTTATTAATTATGTATACAGTGCTCTGCCTGCATGTACACCTGCAGGTCAGAAGAGGGCATTAGATCACATTATAGATGATTGTAAGCCACCATGTGGTTGCTGGAATTGAACTCAGGACCTTTGCAAGAGCAGAGTCAGTGCTCTTGACCACCGAGCCATCTCTGCAGCCCCACAGTTTTAACAATTTTGAATTAAATGACAGTATAATAATGAGTTCTAAGTTTTCCCCAGAGGAACTGCTTTATTTCTGTATAAAAGCAATTTGACAATTTTAAGAGAGTGGATTGTGAGTTCTAGAAAGAAAAGATTTCTATTCTATTTAATTTATCTTTATTTTTTATTTTATGTCCATTTGTGTTTGCCTGCATATATGTCTGTGTGAAGGCATCCAATCCCCTGGAACTGGAGTTACAGTTTTGAGCTGCCATATGGGTGCTAGGAATTGAACTTGGGTGCTCTTAACCACCGAGCTTATCTCTCCACCCCCAATTTCTATTCTATTAACAGTAGTCCTGGGACTGACTGGGAATGTAACTCCGTGGTAGAATGCGTATTCTAACATACAGGAGGAGGTGGGTTCTGCTCCCAAGAGTAGATCCCCCCCCCCCCCCCGCCAAGAAGAAATACAATTGTTTCTTTATAGATAGTTATTATTGACAATTACAAGTCACTGGAAAGAATACTTGTGTATTGGCTATGTTCAAATACCATGACCAAAAAAGCAGCTTAAGGAAATTTCATTTTGTCTTTGGTTCCAAGGGGGAAAGTCCATAGTGGTAGAGATGGAGCAGGGGTGCCATCTGACAAGCACAGAGAGTAAACTTAAAGTGGGGTGAGGCTGCACACTATCAAAGCCCACCCCCAGTGATGGACTTCCTCCAGCAAGGCTCCATAAACTTCCTGACTTGGGACGAGGAGTTCCAATAAATGAGCTTGTGGGGTTTTTGTTTTGTTTTTATTCAAAGGCAATATGGAAACGAGCTTCATGTCCCGGTTTGTCTGTGTGTGTCTAAGTCAGGAAGTCACTAGGGTTTGTCCTCTGTTGCTCTCTGCCTTATTCCCTTAATTAAGATGGGCTTTTTCTGGCCTTGCAGCTTGAGTTTTTGCAGGGAGATAGCAGGTAGGATGGTGACTCCACGCTCTAACAATCCTCCTGTCTCTGCCTGCACTCTCCTCAAACTCTAGGCTTATGGGTGCTTGCAAAGACACCCATTGCTCCCCCAACTCCTGCTGGGAGTGCTAGGGATCTGAACTCAACTTCCCTGCCCTCAGGCTCTAGTGTGTACAAAGCTGTAGACTCTAGAAACCTGTTAATCTGGACAAGTATCTGGCATAAGATAAATGTTTAACTAAACTCCTTTCTGGACTGTTGTTGTCTAAAACTCAAATTCCTTTGTTCTGTTTGTGTATGTTATGAAGGAAATTATTTTTAGAGCAATGTTTTCTTGTATGAGGTTATGAGTATGGATTGGTGCAGGTACGGAGGCCATAAGCCAAACTTGGGTGTTGGTTCTCACCTTCTACCTTGTTTGAGGTGGGGTCTCTTGTACTTTCCAGGCCAATGAGCTTCTCATCTCACCGCAAGCATGCTGATGTTACGTGCACCACCCTGTTCTCTTCCTTAAAAACATGGTTCTAGGCATGCAGACTTGGGCCATCTGACTGTGCTGCAAGTACTTTTACCCATCGAGCCATCTCCCTGGCCCAAGTAGTTTTTGTTTGTGTTTCTACGGGGAGAAATATTGCCTCTTTCGATTTAGCCAACTTTTTAATCTCAAAAATAACATTTAAGCCATGAATACTAATTCCACATAATATAAAAAAAATGAAAAATCCCAGTCCCAGTGTCACTTTGACTGGACATATAAATAGAGCAGTGAGTTTCAACCCCTTTGGGACCAAATGACCTTTTCAGATACCCTGTGTATCAGATATTTACAGTATAATCCATAGCAGTAGCAAAATTACAGTTCAGACAGTAATTTTATGGTTGGGGGCCACAGCATTAGGAATGTTGAGACCCATTGGTATATAGGTACTTAGAATAAAATTTACTATTATTAAAGCAGAATGTTTGATTATTGATTTCCAGAACAGTTATTTGAAGTCCTGTTCTTGCTCAGTTTAGTTACAGCCCACAAATAAGTAGGACTTACCAAAACTTTGTGATTGTCATCTGTGAATCAGTTATAAATAAATTAGAACTTTGAGAATTGGGTTTTCTAGCTTATTTTTTTTTAAAGAACTATTATTTATATATAATATCATTAATAGTTGTGGCAATTAGTATTAGCATGTTTATGATTATTATAAACCTAGTTTTGGTGTGTTCTTAATATCATTATCATTACTATTGTTATTTTGCGATGCAGGTGATTAAACTCAGGGTCAAGCATGTGTTAGGGAAACATGTGTACCCACTTAGCTACATCCCAGCCCTTACTGTATAGCTCAGCTGTCTTTGACTCCTGAGTACTGAATTAAAGGCAAATGCTGCCATGCCTAGCTTGAATAAAAACATTTTTAGTTTTATTATTTTATATGTATGGGTGTTTTGCCTGCATGTATGCTTGTGCACCACATACATGCCTCATGCTCATGGAGGCCAGAAGAGGATGTTGGATTCCCTGGAACTGTAATTACACATGGTTGTAAGTCACCATGTGGATGCCAAGAATAAAACCCAGAGCTGGGCATGGTGGAGCAAACCTTTAATCCTAACACTCAGGAGGCAGAGGCAAGTGGATTGCTGTAAGTTCGAGGCCATCCTGGTCTATGAAGCGAGTCTAGGACAGCCAAGGCTGCACAGGGAAACCCTGTCGCGGGGGGTGGCGGGGGGTAGGGAGAACAAAACACATGTTCTTAACTTCTGAGCCATGCCTCCATTCTCCAGCATTAATATTTATTAAAGGAGAATGCATATGAAAAATAGTTATCGAAAAAAAAAGAAAATTAGTTATCCATATTACCCATAAGCATCTATGATAATAATATAAAATTAATGTGTAAATTGTAAGTTTTAATATTAAATTTGTGAATTTTTTATTTATACATGTACTAGTCTATAGTATTATCTGTGGAGTAAAAAACAAAAAAGAAAGAATTACTATCAAGGTTCAATTTTTTAAAATGAGGTTGAAGATATATTAATTAGGTAAAAAGGACAATTTTGTGCTTTTGAGATAGCTGCATGTACTTCTCAAGCCTGACAGCCTGAGTGCTATCTCTGGAACCCATGTACATGTAGTCAGAGAGAATTGACCTCACAATATTGTCCTCTTCCCCAGTGTAAGCACACCTTCCCACACATAACACATATAGATGATAGTACATCATTTTACAGGGAAACTTTTGTGCCAGATGTGTTAGCACATGCTTTAGTTCCAGTGTTCAGAGAGACAGAGGAAAGAGAGAATGATAATTTGATTTAAGAGGGTTAAATGTACTTCTTCTATACTTGGTAAAATTCTTTAGGTATAACCATGAGTCTAAGATGTTATTTACATTTGTTCACTGAAGTTTTAAAAATAGGTGAAAATGGTTCCACTTAGGCTGAATGTGGTAAAGCACGCCTTTAATCCCAGCACTCAGAGGTTAGAGGCAGGCAGATCATTGAGTTTGAGACTAGCCTGATCTACAAAATGAGTTCCAGGACTACACAAAGAAATTCTGTCTTCTGGGGAGGGGAGAGGGAGGACTGCTGCCTACATAACAATGTGAGCATACTTAAATCGTTGAACTGTACCGTAAACCTTACTGCCAGAATGACAACATTCATTACACTATCAGCATGATTGTTTAAAAAGCAGCCTTGCCCATGGAAATACACCACATGCTTAAAAATCAGTCAGTCATATATGTCATGGCTAAAATAATTAAAAAATGAAAGAGATTGGTAACTTAGAAAAGAAAGAAATGTGAACCATTTAAAGTAGCCACTGTTCTGAAAATGCAGTGAAATGTTAGGATTTGATGTTTGGGTGGACTTCAGTCAAGTAGATTAGAAGTCTGTAGGAATGCAGGGGTGTTGGAAACACCTTCTCTAAAGAATCTGCGTTTGAGCAAAGCTCATTAATGGGTAAAACAAATGTGATACATTCACACAGTACTGTAAATGATTCAGTCTTAGAGAGCAGGGAAAGTTTGCCGAGCCATAGTGTGGACCAACTATGAAAGCATTATGCAAGTGACCACTTGAAAACCTTAACTTGTAAACTCAGAGGCAGACATTAGAAGAGTGTCTTGTAGGAACCAGGAGAAGAGGCGCTGTTTAATGGGTACTGGGGTCCGATTTGTAATGGTGAAACTTTTTTCAGACTTTTGGGTAGTGATTATTTATTGTCTCTCAGAGTGTAAATGTACTTAATGCCATTAAAATGAAGACATGTAAATTTTATGTAAGTAGTAAGTGCTCTTGAAGGATGAGCTATCTCTCAGCCCCAAGGGAGAATTTTTCTTTTTTTCAATTAATTCTTCAATTATACTGCTTTTTACTAGCCTATTGAATTTGTCTGTCTCATCTTGGTTGCATGAGCCATCTGTTTCTTTTAGATTTTACAGTTTTTGGAATTTAAGTTTTTAAGTTCTAATGATTTTTTTAAATTTAATTTTTAATTTAATTGAAATCCATTGCAATGACTATTTTCACCTTTATTTTTTTTTAAGATTTATTTACTTTATGTATATGAATGCTCTATCTGCATGTACAAATGCCAAACAAGGGCAACAGATTACATTATAGATGGTTGTGAGCTGGGAATTGAACTCGGGACCTCTGGAAGAACATACAATGCTTTTAACCGCTGAGCCATCTCTCTAGCCCCTCTTTTCACCTCTTAATTGTAATTAGAATCTTCTCTTTCTTTTGATTAGTTTGGCTATTAGTTTTTGATCTTGTTACTCTTCTTAAAATTATTTAATCATTTGTCCATCCATATAAATAATAAAATTTATCCAAATAAATAATTAATTTATTATTATTGTCCTTGAGACAGGGTCTTTCTACATAGCTCTGTCTGTCCTGAAACTCACTATGTAGACCAGGCAGGCCTCGAGCTCATAGAGATCTGGCCGCCTCTGCATCCTGAGCGTTGGGATTAAAGTGTGCCACTTACACAGCTTTGGCTTTTAGTCTTTACATTTATTTGGTTAATTTGAATATGGGTTTTTGGATCTTGTTAATCATTTAAAAAAAAACATTTCTTTGTTTAACTGATTTATATTTTCTTCCTTGTTTCATTTTCATTAATTACTGCCCTGATCTTGATTTGGTTTTCTTTCATTTGTTTGTTTGGTTTTGTTTTTCAAGATGGGATTTCTCTTGTAGATCTGGCTGTCCTGGACTCCCTTTGTAGACCAGGCTGGCCTTGACTGCACAGAGATCCACTTGCCTCTGCCTCCCAAGTGCTTGGGATTAAAGGCGTGCGCCACCACACCTGGCTTATTTGTGTTTTTATAAGGCCCTTGGAAACATTAAATTATTTATTTGAAATTACTCTGCTTTTAAAAAAATATTTCTACTGGGACAGGGAGGGGGCTCACATTTGCTGGTGTGTGTGTGTGTGTGTGTGTGTGTGTGTGTGTGTGTGTGTGTGTATGTGTGTATGTGTGTATGTAGAAACCCAAGGACAGTATGTGGAGTTCTCTTCTCTTCCACCATTATGTGGGTTCTGGAGACCAGACTCAGTTATCAAACTCGGCAGCAAGTTCTTTACTTACAGAACCATCTCTTTATCTATGAACCTTTCCATTAGACACCTGGGTTTTGTGGAGTTTTAAAGCATGTAGTCACTTACAGTTACAACTTTCCTTTCTGTAGTACAACTTTTATGGTATCCTTAAGGTATTGGTTTTCATTTTCATTCACTTCTAAACATTTCAAGTATACTTTCCCCTCAAACTGTAAGCCAAATAAATCCTCTCTTAGGTAGCTTCTTGTTGGGCATTTTGGGTTGCTTTGTTTTCTTTGTGTGTTGTTTGGTTTTGTTTTTCTTTTTTAAAGATTTAATTTATTATGTATACAGTGTTTTGCCTGCATGGACACCTGCATGTCAGAAGAGAGCACTAGCTCTCACTATAGATGGCTGTGAGCCACCATGTGGTTGCTGGGAATTGAACTCAGGACCTTTGGAAGAGCAGCCAGTGCTCTTATTTCCAGACAGAGTTTCTCTGTGTAGTTTTGACTGTCTTGGACTTGCTTTGTAGACCAGGCTGGCTTCAAACTCACAGAGATCTGCCTGCCTCTGCCTCTCTGCCTGTGCCTCTGCGTCTCTGCCTCTCTGCCTTTGCCTCTGCCTCTCTGCCTTTGCCTCTGCCTCTGCCTCCCCAAGTGCTGAGATTACAGGCATGTGTCACTATACCCTAATTGTTAGGCATTTTGTACAGCAAGAAAAAAATAACTAGTAGAGAAGATTGATACCAAGAGGTAAACCTGACCATGTGGCTCTTAGGTTTTTGGAACTGGTTTGCAGCAGGAATGTAGAAAAGTTTGGGATTTGGTACTAGAAAATTGCTAGAATATAGACATTAATGGGCCATTCTGGTTGCAGTTTAAGGTTCTAGAATGCTAAGAGAAACATAAGGCATGGATGTCCACTTCATGAAGTTTCAGAGGGGAACATGGGAAATGCGCTAGGTGCCATTCAGGTTATATTGGTTCATGAGAGGGATAAGGTGGGAACTCAGGACCTTTGGATGAGCAACCAGTGTTCTTAACTGCTGAGCCATCTCTCCAGGCCCATGGATTTGATTTGTAATATCCCATGAATCTTGAAAATATGATAATTTTGAACTGGGCACAGTGTACAGCTTTAATCTCTCCACTCCAGAAGCAGGTGAGTCTCTGAGCTCTAGGCCAGCTTGGACTACAGAGCCAAGTCCCAGGACAGTGAGGGCTATACAGAGAAACCTTGTCTCAAAAATGAAGACAAAAAAAATACCATTCATACTTTCTCACTAAGGTTTCTCCGCCTTGTTTTTATGTGTCTATTCCTCCACCTTGTCCTCAGGCTCAGTTGTTCTGTCTGTTTCTTGATCCTGGTCTATTGCTGGGGATTTTCAAGGAGTCTTTTATTTTACTTACTGTGTTTTTCATATCTAGTATTTCTGATACTTAGTTTTGAAAACAAACAAATTTTTATTGATTTGTCTTTCACATCTTGCATTGTTTTTATTTTATGTAGGTGTCTATTTGAATTCCCGCAAAGATTTACTTGTATCTTCTTTGATTTCTTTTAATATAATTATATTTTATTATTTGGGATTTTATTTAATTCCTCTCACTGGATGCCAATACCATTGGATTAGTAATTGGTGGGGTGGGGGTTTGTTTTAATATTACTGTGTTGGGATTATTTCTTTGACTGGAATTTTTATTAGCTATATTCTTTCAGTTGAAATATTTGCAGTGTTCAAGTGGGGCTTGATTGTAGAAGAGTTGACATATATATGTATGTATACATGTATATTTTGTTGTTGTTGTTGTTGTTTAGAAGTGATAGCCTTAGTCCAAGAGCCCAGGGTGTTTAGTGCTTCATGTATATCTTCTCCTAGGGTAGAATTTTAACTACAAAAGCAACCAGAGCTCCTGACCATTCCCATTATGCAATTGCCACAGTAGCCAGGGGACACCAGTAGCTCCCCCTCCCTTTTAAAACGGAGGGTAAAGGAACAAGGAGAAGCATAGTATGCTGTATAATAAATAGGACTAGTCACTAAGATTCCTAGCGGGAGAAATAACCGCGAATGTGGGGACAGTGATAAGTATCAGATCAACTTTGGAAATAAAATTAAAATGGAGGAAGAACTTGGAAACTTAAGATCCTGTTACGATCTACAGATTTTAGATATTGTTAAAACTATGGAAGTTTTTAGTTCAGAAGTATAAAAATAGATGGGAATGAGGAAGTAGATTGGTTGTGCATAGGAAGAATAGAGAATACCCAGCTATAGACTGGACAGAACAATCCTAAAACCTATCCAAACAGCTTTAAACTAAAGCAAAGCTATTATGAGATGTGCAAGAATGAAGCTTAAAATATTTTTAAAAAGCCAAACATAAGAATAATAAACCAAGAGATACAGTGTGATAAAAGTTTTTTGTGGTTTGTTTGTTTGTTTGTTGCATCAGTGCTCTTCCTCGTGGGATGAGTTTTGAGTCATAGAAGGTGTTCAGTTTGCAATTCCAGCTCAAATTCATAAAACCAGATTTGGGGTGTGTACTGCACCAAGGAGTTTAGACCAGTTAAGCTTTCAAGTGAGTTTTTGGCACAGCTGTACTGAGTTGAGTGTGTGATTCTCAGTTTCCTCCTTGGTGCTCTGAGTGGTGCTGTGAGAGCTAGGTGTGAGCAGGAGCTCTTGATGACTCTAGGACCAGCCTTGTCAGAATGACTCACTTCAGCCCAGCTTCAAAACCAGAGCGGTTGTGCCCGGTCCGCTTTTGGTTCTGCTGCAACTCTTCCCTTGAGTGTTCGATAGTGGTGGCCTGTCGGGGGTCGGGGTTCTCAGGGACTTTTATCCATCTCCTCCTTTGGCTTCAGCTCATGCAGCTGACCCACAGGCTTGCTGTGCTTAAAGGAGAAGCACAACCAGCAGTTTCTTACAGCCCTCATTGGAGCCTCTTATCCAGGCAGATCCAATTCAGTCACTGCTGCCTGCGTTCCATGGAAATCTCACCTAACCTAACAAATTAATTTATAGGTATTATCTCTTACAGGAGTAGAGATTATTGTATTTTATCTTGACTGTTTCTTTCATTGAGTCTTATTGGTGGGACTTAAAATCCACCATCTGACCCATAAATTCTCAGCTTGAATTCATTTTAGTCCATAGTATTGGTAAGGGTTTGTCATTAGAATTAGAGCCTTTACCTGAAGAACAACGGTAACAATGGCTGTTGTTTGTATGTAAGAGGTGCTGTTGATAGTTACCCAGTCTAAAACATTTGTTTTGTTGAGTCTTTTTTTTTAATTTACATTAAAATTTTAAAAAAATTTATGTGTGTATGTTTTGTTTACATATATGTATGTACCACATGCCTGCCTGGTGCCCAAGGAAGCAAGAAGAAGGCTTTGGAATATGTAGAACTAGAGTTACAGATGGTTGTAAGCTACAGTGTGGGTTCTGGGAACTGAACCTGGGTCCTCTTTAAGAATGACAAGTGCTCTTAATTGCTGGACCATTTCTCCAGCCCAGAATGGGTCATGAGGACAGGGATGTGTGAGAACACACATCTAACAATCTGTAACTAGAGTGTTTTTATGTAGTCCGTGCTCTTTTGGTTAGTTTTGTAGTAGAGACTAGAGTGAGCTATAACAAAGGGCAAGGAATTCCTACAGTGAATAAAGGACGTTCAGGCCAGATGGCAGAGATAGTCAAAGTCATAGCCTAAGCAAAAGAAATGATTACCACCCAGCTGGAAATAGAGAGGGCCTCACATACTGACCCAGGAGATGAACAAGAAAAGCCAAAACATCATAGTCACAGCAGGATTATTTTTTATTGTTATTTCATGTGTGTGGGCATTTTGCCTGCATGTATTGTGTGCACTAAATACATGCCAGGGAGCCAGAAAAGGACATCTGGTCCTCTGGGACTGGCGTTACTGGAAATGTGAGCTGTCACGTGGGTGCTGAGGACCAAACCCAGGTCTTCTGGAAGAACAGCCAGTGCTTGTAACGGTTAAACCATCGTTCCAGCTCACAAAGTAGTTTTTAAATACAAGGTTAAATTTCTTAGAGCTGTAATTAATCTTAGAACTCCTTCTGAAGATATTTGTTCCAGGCTAGAGTTAGGGCATTCTCAATAATCTGCTAGGTAGGCAAACTCCTGAGGTATTTACCGTAATGCCCAAGCAGACAGTCTCTTACGGATTTAAAAACCTTTCCTGCTCTTTCAGATATATGGACGTCTTACCTTTTCGAAAAGGAGCAAGTCACCTGTAGATTTGTTGGTATAGTGTGAAACGTTAGCTTGAGTTGAGACAGATCTGAGACAGGAATCCTTTGGTTAAAAGGGTTATTTGTCCTTGTAGGACACAATCTCCAGGTTTGATTTTAAAATCTAGGATAGGATAGTGAGGAGGGTGCCAGGAAATGTTGACCAGCTTAGAACCCTAAGCAGCCTTCTAAGAATCAAGGCACAAAGACCTCAGAGAGGGTTTAGTAGGGATACCAGTGTTGAGAAAAAGCCTGTGGTGGGATAACTTGAAAGGTCTTAAGCATAAAGGTGCTTGTTATCTTTGTTTCCTTTCCTGTTGCTATGACTTACTACTATGACAGAAGCAACTTAGGGGACAAAGGCTTTGTTCTGGCTGACAGTTCAAGGGTGTAGTCCATCATGACAGGGAAGGTAAGGGGGCAGAGCTGAAGGAGCTGGGAACATACCACCCACAGTCAGGAGCCTGAGAACAAAGAATGCTTGCTGTCACCCAGCTTCCTTTCTTCACTTATTTGTACAGTCCCAGCAGCTAGGGAATACCATCTCCCACCTCTATGCAACCAAAATAATTCTATATTTTGTCAAGCTGACAGCACTATCACACATGCCTTGAGAATGTTTCTAAATCTTGAAAGAAAAGAAAAGGAAAGAAAAAAAAAAAAAAAAAAAAGACAGGCACTGACTTACGGCCCTTATTGAAGCTCCAGAGATGATTTGATAAGGTGTTTTAAGATAAAATGAACCTTTCAATTTTTCCTGAAGATCGAGGGCGATACACATGGTGGAATATAAAGAGGATACCCAAGCTTTGTGAGACCTGTCGGGTTATTTTGGAAACAAAGGCTGTATCACTTTAGAGAGAAATTTTGGGTAGGGGACAGATCTGTGGAGTATCAATTGTAACAATACTTGGTTATGGGCCAGTCATGGTGGCGCACGCCTTTAATCCAGCATTCTGAGAGGCAGGGCCAGGTGGATCCTGTCAGTTCAAGGTCAGTCTGGTCTACAAAGCAAGTCCAGGTCAGCCAAGGCTACACCGAAACCCTGTGTTGAAACCCCCCCCCCCCAAATAAGACTGCTTGGTTGATTTCCAAAGCATTTTTTGTTTTGGTGTGAAAAGGCCCTAGGCAGCACCAAAAAATGTCAATAACATTGAATAAACACTTGGATTGTTTTATTTAAATTGAGTGAAATCCATTCACCAATTCTATTCAAGTAAGTATCTACTCAACTAAATGAGTTAAGGAGGAGCTTGAGGAGTGACAGGCCTAAGATAGAGCAGTTTATACTGAAGACTTATAATTTAATTCCTGGCTTGAGAAGTGGATAAGGGGAATATGGAGATTGTGAAGAGGGGTGTCCCCACGTAGAAGCATTCTGTAGTATAATAAGATGATCCCTTTGTTAACTGCCAAGAAGGATACATCTTCCTTGTAAGGAAAGCCAGATCACGTTTTATTAGCTTCTTTCTCTATTGATTCCTCCTATTCCTTTTAGCCATGCTCAGGAATGACTGAGGAAATGAATAGCTAGGGCCTTGGTAGCTGGTAAAGGGCAACTTTTCTTTCTTTCTTTCTTTCTTTCTTTCTTTCTTTCTTTCTTTCCTTCTTTCTTTCATCCATCCTGTTATTTTGCAGTGTTTCTAAAGCTTGGGTCTTGATGTCCTGTGCAGTAGATAACTGAAGCCTGGCTTGGGGTTTGTGCATCTGCAGTTAAAAGTCCTCTTCTAGATTGCTGCACAGGATAGGGAAGGCATGGGAGGAGTCAATATAGATGTTAAGTCTTACCTTTTTCCAGGATGAGAACTCTGGTAAAGGCAACAAGTTATATGCTATGGGATGATGTTGTTTGAGGATATGTAAATACCTATAAAAACTAAAAACCGGCCGGGCAGTGGTGGCGCACGCCTTTAATCCCAGCACTCGGGAGGCAGAGCCAGGTGGATCCCTGTGAGTTCGAGGCCAGCCTGGTCTACAATGCGAGTCCAGGACAGCCAAGGCTATACAGAGAAACCCTGTCTCAGGAGGGGAAAAAAACTAAAAACCTATGTCCACACACAACATGTGCGAGATTGTCTATAACAGCATATTCTTTTTAAAAATATATTTTTATTAATTTATTCCTATTACATCTCAATGGTTATCCCACCCCTTGTATCCTCCCATTCCTCCCTCTCCCATTTCCTCCTTACTCCTCTCCCCCATGACTGTTACTGAGGGGGACCTCCTCCCCCTGTATATGCTCATAGGGTATCAAGTCTCTTCTTGGTAGCCTGCTATCCTTCCCCTGAGTGCCATCAGGTCTCCTCATCCAGGGGACGTGGTCAAATATGGGGCACCAGAGTTCGTATGAAAATCAGACCCCACTCTCCACTCAATTGTGAAGAATGTCCTGTCTGGGTAGGCGTTAGAAGTTTACTGCATGTATTGTCCTTGGCTGGTGCCATAGTTTGAGCAGGACCCCAGGACCCAGATCTGCCCGTCATAATGTTCTTGTAGGTTTCTAGGACCCTCTGGATCCTTCTATTTCCCCATTCTGCCATGCTTCTCTCACCTAGAGTCCAAACAGGATGTCCTCCCTTCTATCCCACTTTGCTGATAAGTGAAGACTTTCATGGGACATGCCCCTAGGGCTAGTGTCCAGATATAATTAAGTACATACCATTTGAGTCTTTCTGCTTCTGGGTTAACTCACACATTATGTATGATCATTTCTAGTTCAATCCATTTGTCCACAAATCTCGGGAATTCTTTGTTTTTAATAGCTGAGTAGTATTCCATAGTGTATATGTACCACAGTTTCTTTATCCACTCTTCTACTGAGGGACACTTAGGCTGTTTCCATGTTCTGGTTATTATGAATAAGGCTGCTACGAACATGATTGAGCAAATGTTCTTGTGTGCTGGAGCATCTTCTGGGTATATTCCAAGGAGTGGAATAGCTGGGTCTTGAGGAAGCCCTATTCCCAGTTTTCTGATAGAGTGCCAGATAAGATTTTCAAAGTGGCTGTACTAGTTTGCATTCCCACCAGCAATGAAGGAGTGTTCCTCTCTCTCTAACAGCATATTCTTTTTTTTTTTTTTTTTTTTTTTTTTTGGTTTTTCGAGACAGGGTTTCTCTGTGTAGCCTTGGCCATCCTGGACTCACTTTGTAGACCAGGCTGGCCTCGAACTCAGAGCGATCCGCCTGCCTCTGCCTCCCGAGTGCTGGGATTAAAGGCATGCGCCACCACGCCCAGCTTAACAGCATATTCTTAATCAAAAGATAGAAACAGATTGAAGGGAGAACTCAGTGGCAAAGTACTTGTGCAAACATAAGGATCTGAATTCAGCTCCCCAACACCGTATAAATTATTGGTCATGGTGTTAAGTACCTGTGATCTCAGAACTGAGGACACAGAAGCAGGAAGGCCCCAGAGAGCTAATTGTAGTTTTTAGTTCTTTTAGGATTGGGAGAGACTACTGTACTACTATTCCAACTACTGACATTCTCTGTCTCTAGTTACTATCTGAAACATTTATTTGATTATTAGAACTCTGTAATATAGGTTCTATCATCCCTGTTTAACTGCTGCAGAAATTTAAAGTACAAAGGTTAAAGTTCATATCACTATGTACATGACATAATCAAGATGCCAATCCAGTATTCTGGTTCCATTCTTTGCTTTTAGGTACTGATGGAAAATAGCGGCACATTTCTTCATCTTGGCTGCTCTTTAAATTAAACTGTGTCCTTTAGAGTGTTTCCAGGTATAATAGGCACAAGATAGAGAGAAAACATGCCTCTGCTTTTAAAATTGGACCATCAAGAGTGATTACTTTGATTAGGATCATGTGATTGGGGGCAGTCACTATTTTTTCCTTTTAGGAAAGAAGAAAAGAGTTGAATGGTGTTTGGAACTCAGAATGAACTCCTTTTCTAATTTCTAGCTCTTTGATCATAGAAGATGGAGGTAACAACACCAGGTTGAAAAAGTTTTTCACTCCCTCCTTGCATAGGTAGCCTTAGAAGGCTGATACAGTTCCAGGGCCTCCACTCAAATCATGTTTGAAGTGGTCTCATTTTAGCATTCTATTGATATTTTCCAAATATGATGTTTAATTTCTTGTTTTTATACCTTTGTGTTCATGTAGATGTTTCCTGCATTACGAATGTCATTTGCTTTAAAGGCATTCTTCTGCCCTCAACCACATGATTGAAACCAAAGCAGTTACTCTTGATGGCCCAGCTTTGAAAGCAGTGGCCAGTTTAGTGACATACAACAATGAACAACACAATGCTATATGTAGCCTTCCTGTCTGAGTGAGAGAAAAATTATCAAATTCATTAAATTATTCTCTGCCTAGATCAGTCCTAACTATATTATCTCTTTGTGATTACTTTGGAATTTTGTTTGCTTTTTAAATTTGGATTTACAATTTTTTGTTGTTTTGATCTTTTGTTCATTTGGTTTTTTTGTTTTGTTTGTTTGTTTGTTTTGTTTTGAGAGAAACCCTGGGTAACAGCCCTGTCTGTCCTGGACTCACTTGTAGACCAGGCTGGCCTCAAACTCATGGAGATCTGCCTGCCTCTACTTCTCCAGTGCTGGGATTAAAGGCGTGTGCCCAGATTTTTTAGGATAGAATCTTGCTATGTTATATACCCCTGGTTGGCCTGGAACTCATCATGTAAGCCAGGCTGGCCTTGAACTTATGGTAATTTTCCTAATGCTACTGCCTCAAATGCTAGGATTACAAGCATGCACTGCCATGTCTGCCTGTGATTACTTGTATTTAAGAATATATGGAGCAAGATTTCTTTGGTTGTTATCTTTAATGATCTTTGGCTTTCTTCTTCTTTGAAGGATTTGAGCAATGCTTTAATCCATAAAACAGAATGAATGTTGCTGGAGCAGGTTTGAATTTGGTCAAGGTCATTATTTCTATGGCATCAGCTCTCTTACCTTCTTAGAAGCATAGGATTCATTTCACATTACCCTTTATTGTGATGTCAATGGGGAATAGTTTTGTCTCTTGTCATTAGATTTTTTGGACTTTTTTAAAACCTTGAAAGCTTTTCTTTTTTCCTTCTCCTTTCCCCCCTATACATTTATCTGAGTAAAAAAAAATTCCTTAAAACTTTTTTTCAAGTCAGGGTTTCTCTGTGTATCCCTGGCTGTCCTGTACTCACTTTGTAGACCAGGCTGGCCTTGAACTCACAGAGATCTGCTTGCCTTTGCCTCTCTGAGTGCTGGGAGATAAAATTATTATATAATGTTTGCCTGGTATTATTGCTGCAGGTTCACAGGGATAAGTATATACCTACTGGCCAAGGTGTCTTTGACAACCAAAAAATTATCCCATTTAATATTTGCAGTAGTTTCTGGCACATAAAAGCACTATAACTGTCATTTAACTGTTTTAAAATACCACTTGTTAACAGTGATTTATAGACACTGTTGATGGTTTAGAGAATGTATCATTATTATTTGTGCATTCATTTTATTTATTTGACATAGGATCTTACCCTATAGCTCAAGCTGGCTTCAAATTTACTGTATAGCACAGATAGTCCTTGAGCTTGTGATAGTTTCCTGCCTCAGCCTCCATAGTACTAGGCTAATAGGAATCTGACACCACAACAGACCAGAAAATGTATTTTAATACATTACATACCTGAAATTTTTCTCCCTTATTTTAGACTTTTATTTGGCACAGTGCCTACATAAAAATGATATATATAGTCCATTTCAACTATTAAGCTGTCATTTGATGTTTGGTTTTCTCTCTCTCTTTTAGGATAATTCTGATTCATTGTATCCTTGAAGAGCATCACTAGAAGAAGAAGAAAAAATGGGTGTGAAAACATTTACTCACAGCTCCTCTTCCCACAGCCAGGAAATGCTGGGAAAACTAAATATGCTACGAAATGATGGACATTTTTGTGATATCACTATTCGTGTCCAGGACAAAGTCTTCCGGGCTCACAAGGTGGTACTAGCAGCTTGCAGTGATTTCTTTCGAACGAAACTTGTAGGCCAAACAGAGGATGAGAACAAAAATGTGTTGGATCTGCATCACGTTACAGTGACTGGCTTTATACCCCTTTTAGAATATGCTTACACAGCAACTCTGTCAATTAACACGGAAAATATTATTGATGTTCTAGCTGCAGCCAGCTATATGCAAATGTTTAGTGTTGCTAGTACCTGCTCAGAGTTCATGAAATCAAGTATTTTGTGGAATACGCCTAATAGCCAACCAGAAAAGGGTCTAGATGCTGGGCAAGAAAATAGTTCCAACTGCAATTTTACTTCTCGAGATGGAAGCATTTCTCCAGTGTCTTCAGAGTGCAGTGTTGTGGAAAGAACCATTCCTGTCTGCCGAGAGTCCAGGAGAAAACGCAAAAGCTACATTGTTATGTCTCCTGAGAGTCCTGTGAAATGTAGCATACAAACAAGTTCCCCCCAGGTATTGAATTCTTCAGCTTCCTATGCAGAAAATAGAAACCAGCCAGTTGATTCTTCTTTAGCATTTCCATGGACTTTCCCTTTTGGAATGGATCGAAGGATTCAGCCTGAGAAGGCAAAGCAGGCAGAAAATACCCCGGACTTTAGAATTGCCTGGCCCATCTGAGGCAGGCAGAAGAATGGCTGATTATGTGACTTGTGAGAGCACAAAAACTAGCTTGCCTATAGAGACAGAAGAAGATGTCCAAGTCAAAGTAGAAAGATTAAGTGATGAGGAAGTCCATGAGGAAGCGTCCCAGCCTGTCAGTGCATCTCAGAGCTCACTGAGTGATCAGCAGACAGTACCAGGAAGTGAACCAGTGCAAGAGGACCTTCTGATTAGTCCACAGTCTTCCTCTATAGGTATAATGTTTCTTATATTAGTTACGGTTTTTAAAGTCAATTCAAACACTTAAGGGGGGTGGTTAAAGCAATAACTGAATTTATTTAATTATTTATTTATTTTGTGGCTAGGTCTCAATATATAACCGTGGCTGGCTTGAAACTTATAGAGATCCATCAGCCTCTGCTTGCAGAGTACTGAGATTAAAGGTATGAGCCACCATACCTGGCTGATGATTGGATTTAGAATACATGTATATTATTAGCTCTATAAATTTTGTGTATGTTTGACAAGTTGCACATTGAGAAAGAACAAAGTTCAATGGGATATATGGGACAAAGGCAGAGATAAAAATTGTAAATTACCATTTGCTTGTGTAAAGACACAGAGTTTTGCTTTGTAGTCCAGGTTGACCTTGAACTGGTGATCCTCTTGTCTCAGACTCCTGGGTGCTGGCATAATATACCACCACCACTCCCAATTGTGAGTACTTTCAATACAAAAGAACACGAGTTTTGAAAATCTAGTTAAAGAAGCCCAGCACAGTGATACGGGTTGTAATCCCACCCTAAGGCAGCACAGGCAGGAGGAGTGTATCATCCTCAGCTCCATGTCAGGGTCTGGGCTGTATGAAACCTGTGTATGTGGTGGAGGAGTGACTTGGTTTGTTCTTTATTAAAATGAGTAAGAGCAGCCGGCATGGTGGCACATTCCTTTAATCCCAGCACTCAGGGAAGCAGAGGCAGATGTTTCGCTGTGAGTTCAAAGCCAGCCTGGTCTACAAAGTGACTCCAGGACAGCCAAGGCTACACAGAGAAACCCTGTCTCCAAAAAAATGGGTAAGGGTGTTTGCTGCCACATCTGAGACCTAAGTGTGAGCCCTGGAACCTCTCTAATAAAAGAGAGACCTTGCATGCTTCCTCTCTCTCCCCTTCCCATCCTTCCTCCTTTTTTGTCTCTCAAAATGAATATATAAATGCAAAAATATAAAAATATTTATTGAAAATTTAAGCAATGTGCCAAACATGATAGTATGTAGAGAAGACATTGTTCTTAAACATGATTCTATGTAAGAAGACTTTATTCTTACAACAAAGGAGATAATAGCCCAAATGCAAAAGCAGATATGTTCATAAGTGACTACAACAAACTAGTAAAGATCCTGTGTTAGGCAAGTTAAAAGGCATTATTACAGTAAGCAATGATTTAGTGCAAAGTGACAAACAAAGCAGGGCTACCTGAGTCAGTGGGGAATGAGTAGGAAGTCCAAAGGAGCTGGTAAGAACAAATTGGAGAGAGCCTTGACCACTTGTTCCACTCAACTGCAGCTAACAGATCCCTTCAAACATGATCTTATTTTAATTATGTATATGTTCTAGAACAGGAAGCCTAGAACTGGTAATGTAAATCTGCAGTGTTAATCAGTGTTCAAGGCTCCTTGTATATTTATAATTTACCATTTTTCATCTGTCAGTTTAGCTGTAGGCTTCTTTGCTTTGTGGTTATGAAATGTTCACTTCATCTTGAGGTTGTGGTCTAGAAAGGGATTAGTGCTTGTAATCAGGAGTGTACTATTAAGATTTTCCAGAAGATCTTTTTAAAAAGTAGTCTGTGCCACAGGATCTTCCTTAGCCACAGAGAGTCTGAGAAAATGATTATTTGTTGAGTACATACATGATGGCTTTGAGCAGAATTAGAGTAGAGTAGAGCTGGGTGTAGCAGAATGAGCCTAACCCCAGGACCAAGGAGGCAGGTGCAGGCAGATGGATCTCTGTGAGTTTGAGGCCAGCCAGACCTCTACATAGTAAGACTGTATCTCAAAAATAAGAACAAAATAAAACATAGTGGATAGTGAACATACAACAATCTTAAAAGGTCCATCTTTGAAAAGAATTTTAACGAATGCAGATACTTGAGGAAAATTAGCTTGCTTTTGGTATTGGTATGCAGGAGATTTGGCTCAGAAACCTGTTAGAGCAATTGGTAGAAAGGACTAAAATATTTTTAATTATAATACTTTTAAAAAATATATTTCTTTATGTATATAATGTTCTGCCTGCATGTACACCTGCACACCAGAACAGGGCCTCAGATCCCATTATAGGTGATTGTGAGCCACCTTGTGGTTGCTGGGAATTGAACTCAGCGCCTTTGGAAGAGCAGCCAGTGCTCTTAACCTCTAACCTCTTAACCTGTAAACTATCTCTCCAGCCCCTCAGATGTATTTTTTACGGTTGATAATCTGTGCTGTTTTTTTTTTTTTCCTTAAAAGCACAAAAATTGATATTTATAAAATAAATAAAATTTTGTCATCTAATTACAGTAACTGCAATATGAACATTGGTGGGAGAAGGTAGTCACCTCATTTTAAGAGTAATCAGCAAGATCAGTGTGTGTAAATTTTACTTGGATATTTACAAGCAATGTCAGGCCACAAAGAAATCAAAAGGTGAGCTGGGCGTGGTGGCAAACGCCTTTAATCTCAGCACTCGGGAGGCAGAGGCAGGCGGATCGCTGTGAGTTCGAGGCCAGACTGGTCTACAAAGTGAGTCCAGGATGGCCAAGGCTACACAGAGGAAACCCTGTCTCGAAAACCAAAAAAAAAAAAAAAAAAGAAATCAAAAGGTGTGATTGTCAATATTTAAAGATTTGGGACTTTAAGAAACTATGGGAGAGCCAAAACCCTTGAGAGGTTCCTATATTCAGGATTGCGGAGTGATTTTTTTTTTTTTTTTTAAACCAATAAGTAAAGATCTCTCTAAAGGTTAAAAAACCAAGACCATAACAGCTTTGTTAATTTCTTGTGTTTTGACCCACTGTTGAGTTTCCAGAGCTGCCACAAAAGTACCACAAGCTTGGTAATGTAAAACAGTTCACATTTATTTTCTCGCAGTTCAGAAAGCTGAAACTCCAAAATAAAGTGTCAGAAGCTCTTTGTTCCCTCTAAAGTTTTGCAGACAGAATCCTTCCTTGCCTCTCCAAGTTCTGACAGTTGCCAGCCACCATTTACATTCCTATAACTTGTAGTTTTGTTATTCGAATCACCACTTCTATCTTAACATGACTTTCTTTGTGTCTAGATTTGTCTCTAACCAATCATGGCATACGGGATCTTACCTAGTCTTTTCTTTTTTCTTTTTTTTTTTTTTTTAAGGTTTTTAGAGACAAAGTTTCTCTGTGTGACAGCCCTGGCTGTCCTAGACTTGCTTTGTAGACCAGGCTGGGCTCAATCTCACAGATCGACCTGCCTCTGAGCGCTGGGCATAAAGGCTGCGCTACCACGCCAGGCCTTCCCTTATCTAACTACATCTTAACTTGATTATATGCATAAAAGCCTCCTTTGCAAATAAGGTTTTATTTCAAGTAGCCAAGGTAGGACATCAACAAGACAATTTTATGTACTTGAATTTGATAACTTGATTTAGGAAATTTTTGAGGAATTTGAATAAATATGACATTAATAAAATATTTAATGTATACAGATCATAGCTATTTTTGAATCTTTAGTATTAAAACTCTTAGTGCCTTCTAAATAATAAATAACTTTTAATGATCTGAAAAATTAGAAATCCAAATATTTAACTAGATATCTGCTCAGCTCATATTTTGACTTACAATCTTACTAAACCTGGTTAGAGAAAGTATAAATAGACAAAATCTTTAAATTACATAAGCTGTTTTTACCTATGTAATCACAGATTCTATAACATTAACTTAGGAATATCTAACCTGAATATCATGTCATCATATACTCCAAGTGGCTTTTTTTCTGCCTTCATGTCCTGCACTGATTACTCTAACCCTATCTTACATCAGTAGATTTCTACATTAAAGCAAAGCCATAAAGAATAAAGGAGCAAATTGCCGGGATACTGTGGGTAGTCAGTAAATGTTCTACTCTGTGCTCTTTGTATTTCAGAAGAGCATGCCTGTGAGCGGTTCATTTTATTTACTAATTCAAAGTGATAGCTTGTCATTCACTGGCTAATAAATTTGATACTTAATACATTCATTCTGAAATTCTTAAGTAGTAAAAATTTGACTATCCATGAATTTTATTTAAGTGGAATTTTACCTAATATTTTATGTTCCCTTTTTGCCAGAAATACTTTGAACATAGGATAAATAGAAGCAATAATTACAACAAATCTAAAGGCTGGGGCTGGAGAACTGGTTCAGGGTTAAGAATGCTTTCTGCTCTTGTAAAGGAATGGATTCAGTTCCCAGCACCTACCGGTAGCTCACAACTTCCTGCTAATTCCGGTGCTTGCTTTTGGTCTGTGCAATTACTGCGTTCACATAGACATCAGTGCACACACAGGTAATTAAAAGTAAAATAGTTATTTCCTTTTAAAGTTTTTTACACATGGCACATGTAGAGGTTAGAGGACAGCCTGTGGGGATGAGTTCTCTCCTCCTGCAGTGTGCCTTCTGGATGCGGAGGTAGGCAGATTTCTGAGTTTTAGGCCAGCTTGGGCTACAAAGAAAGGTCTAGGACAGCGTAGGCTGTTACACAGAGAAACCTTCTCTGGAAAAGAAAAAAGAAAAAGAAAACAATGTGGCTTCTGGAACTGGAACTCAGGTTGTGCAACTTGGTGGTGGTCAGCTCCTTTATCCACTGAGGTCTCTTGTCAGCCTAAAAAAAAAAAAAATTAAGTGCAGGCCATCAATTTGTAGAACATTTTAAGAAAAAAAAAATCTTTGATGTGATGACTTCATTACTTATCTTAAAGTTTTAATTGTCTATATTCACCAAGGACAAATATGAATGACTTTCGGTAAGCTGCAGTTTACTGAACCTAGCAAAGGAATTCTATACTCAGAAATTCTACCATTAAAAGCAAAATGACTCAGGAATACTTGCCCTGCCTTTCCATCTTTCCCAGAGAAGCAAAACTCTACTTTGTAAAAATGTTTCAAAGCTGTTCTTGGTATGATTGAAAGCAGCCCCTTACCTGTTTGTGATAAGAATTTAGGCAGCATAAAGATCTTTTGAAGCATATATCATGTAAACTTGTAAGAGTTAATCCTAAACTGGGTGTGGTGGCGCACACCTTTAATCCCAGCACTTGGGAGGCAGAGGCAGGTGGATCGATGTGAGTTCGAGGCCAGCCTGGTCTACAAAGTGAGTCCAGGACAGCCAAGGCACCACAGAGAGACCCTGTTTCGAAAAACCCAAAAAAAGAAAAAAAGAAAAGAAAAAGAAAAGAGTTAATCCTAAAATTGAAAACAACATTCCCAGTTGTAAATGGCTGCCTATTAACTTAAAAGTTTTTCAGAAGACTTTCACCAAGGAACAATTTGTATATGAGTAAGCAGCCAAAATACTCCTAAAAGACCTTATTTATAGGAAACAAAATAAACCCCACAGCAAAGGACAGTCACTAAAATATTTGAGCTTGGCTCATGAATTTACCTTCCAGCCAAGGGCAGTTCGCATCTCAAAAAGGATTTCCACTCTTCAGTGTTATCAAAGAGCTTTAATAAGCATGGCAACTGAGGAGTCTCTTAGACTACCTTTCGACCAAGTATAGTGAACAGTTCACTTCATTGCTCCTTTGCAATGAGGGAGATTATACCACAAAGCTTTTACGGTTGTTTTGGGTTTTGGTAAGATGGTACTTGGAGGAATTAGCAGAGAATTTAAACATTCAAGCCTGGGTTAGGTGATTGTTTTAGGGAGTGTTCCAGGCAGCAGAGTTTGCCTAATACTCTGAATGCCAGAAAGCAGGGATAATTTTATGACTGAACCTCAATAAATACCTTCTAGAAGTACAGACTAAAATGACTCCAATGCCAATAACTTCCTGGCTAAAAAAGAAGGATGTGAATATTTTTGTGATAGCACTCACCTTGTTTTACCATCCTTACATTTAGTAAGAGTCTCAGAGTAGCTGGCTGATGTAGATGCCCCATGAGGTTGTGTCTAACAGGATGCTGTGGCCTACCTATGGGCACAGACCTTCCAGGTCTGGTCCTGAATATTAAGACTACTCTTTTTTCCCCCTCCTCTCTTTTTCCTTTTCTCATTTTGACAGTAGGCAACGAATGTAGGGCTTTGTCCATGCAAATGCTCTCTACCACTAGATCCTCAGCCCTCTTATCCTTAACACACTATACTAGAAACAGTGTCTGGGTTTATTGAATGGCAATATTGTCATAAGATACAGCTTCAACGGCAGCAGTTTGCCAGATAACCTCACCTACATTGGTAACTGACGATGTGGATACATGTTCTCTTATTACCAGTTTTAATCATTACTATTACCTGTCATATCATGCAACACAGAGTAAATGTATCTGTGTGTGTGTGTGTGTGTGTGTGTGTGTGTGTGTGATATATATATGTACATATTGATATGTGAGTTACAGAATGATTATAATAGGCTACAATAGAGCTCAAGAGGTTTCAGTAGTAGATGGATAAAAATGTAAGAAGAATCTGTGTTGGTAAAATAAGAACCCAAGAACAATAGGAAAGAAGCTGCTTTCACAGCAGAAATGGAGAATTGAGTCCACTGCAAGATGAAAAGGCACAGCCAAAACCAGGAATGTCCAACCAGGGCCAGGTGGCTGGGCAGCCAAATAGGCTGTTAACTGTGGGGAGAACCATGCCAGGCTGCTGAAGCCCTGGGGCAAGGAGGGGGTGCTTGCCCTGTCTTCCTTGGTACACAGACCAGATATCAGTTGAAAGGTCTCTGTAGGGTTATGTCACTGTAGTTCTAGCTGCATACCACTTTATGGGATATAAGTCAAGGGGCTTTACACCTGTTCCTTCGTGTGCTGTGTCAGATTAGTTCTTGATGCAGCAGGAGCTACATTGTACACCATTCCTTATTGTCGAAAGTGTGGGTTGGTTTTATAAGCCCGCTCTTCTAATCAAGCTAATTGTGACCACAAATCAACGAGGGAGAAGAGCGTTCAAAATTCTCAGCTGTCCATACTGTGTCTGAGAGTGAAATGGAACTTTTGAAGATTTACCTCTTATCACAGAATGCTATAAACCCAAAATTTGTGTTAAAATTAAATTTTAATAATTAAAAAAAATACTACCCATCAATAACTTTTACAGCTTGCTGTTAAGTCATCCAAATCAGATTCTAGTTCATATAATTACTTGTGTGTGGTTGTTGGTAAAAAACAAGCACAACAGGAAAAGTTGTATGAAATTGATTTTTGTGGATAGTTATATAAGTAATATTTTCATGCATATGCTAAAACTTCCACAATGTGGGTGGAACAACGAGGTGTTAGGTACCCATGGTGAGGGTAAAGGACTTTCCTTTTTTGCATGCTTACTGTCTGTTGAATTATGGACTTAGTGACCAAGATTTGACATTTTATTGTGTTAAAGTAGTCTTTTTTGTTTCAGATGTAGTTTTTACTCTGCGTATGTATAGTCTGTGTGAATGTATATATCATGTACCCAGGTGTCTGTAGAGGCCTGAAGAGGGCATTTCATCTATAGCTGGAATTACAAGCTATACTGAGCCAACTGACAATGAATGTTGGGAACTGAACTCAGGTTCTCTGGAAGAGTAGGAAGCAGTCTTAAGGCTGAGCCACCTAGCACGGGGGCCAGCTTTTTAATAAGCTATTGATATTCTAGAACCCAGGACACAGTAGCTGTTATTTCTACCTCACCAAAATGCCACACCCTCCTGTAAGGAGTGCTACCTGTCTGACATGACAAGTAAGGGGCACTAAATCGGTCATCCTGGACTGCCCTTATCACACCAGGTGCTTTTGTCTTTTTCTGCAAGTTTTTGCCTATTAAGCATTAATACTGTCTTCATTTGACATCACCAAATCTAAAATGGGCCTCTTCCAGTTTTTACTAAGACAATTGGGAATGTTACTATTTAGTTCCATTTAGAGGGCGGGGGCGAGGCAGGCGCAGAGAGAACGTGGAATGATAATAAGTGAGCAGTTCTTCAGTAAAATGCTGCGGTTTTTGTTTTCTACCATAAATCAGGATTTTTCAACAGTCAGAAGAAGCTGGGCATGGTGGTGGTAGTGGTGTATGCCTTTAATTCCAGCAGAGGCAGGCAGATCAATGTGAGTTGGAGGCCAGGGCAACTAAGGCTACATAGAAAAAAAGAAAACAAAGCAAAAAAAACTCAGAAGGATCAGAGATAAGTTGAGTAAATAGACATGGGAGACAAAACAGCCATTACATTTTAAGGAAATGGGACAGGAGAAGGCATATACATAATCAGTAGGTTGAGATGAAGGTATAGTTGAAGACAGGCATTTCCCCCTGTCTACTCTGAAAAGACTATTACTAGGATGTGGCATAGTGATTGGTATCCTTGATAGTTGCTTTGAATCAAGAAACAAACAAAATGTATTCTTTATTTAAGAAATCAAAGAAAATATGACCTTGCCACAGATTTTCCAACACAAATGATTAATTTTGAATACTTTAAAAGGGATATGGTTAGGTTTTTGTTACTGTTTTTCAAGACAGGGTTTCTCTCTGTAGTTTTGTCTGTAGAACAACCTGGTCTCAAACTCAGAGGTTTGCCTGCCTTGAACTCAGAAATTGCCTGCCTCTGTCTCCAAAATGCTACTTCAGGTCTGCGCCATCATGCCCAAGAATGCCAGGCTCAAAAAAAAAAAAAGTTAAGTGGAACATATGCTTGTTTCCTAGTAATGTTGAACAAGTTTAAGTAGTCTGAAGAGGAAGACTGAAATACTAGATTCTAATTTTATATCAGAAGGAAATGCCATGTATATTAAGTGTTCACATACATATAAATGTATTTAGATAAATGGTTAAAACTAGAATGTATAAATTTCAATTCAAATATAGCTATCCAGGTGGTAATGGCACACACCTTTAATCCCATCACTCAGAAGGCAGTGGCAGTTGGATCTCTGTATGTTTGAGAGCAGCCTGGTCTTTATAGAGAGTTTCAGGACAGCAAGGGAGACTAAATCTTTAAAAGCGTGTGGGGGTCTGTGTGTCTGTGTCTGTGTACAGGAACACACATACAAACACACACACACACACTCACTCACTAACCCAAAAGCTTGTTTGCTCCTGAGGAAATAGATAATTCCAGAGACTTAGATTTGTTCTTTTTGCAATACAGCTAGCTCATTTGCAGACAGTAAAGAATTGGCATAGTTAATTTCCTGATGAAGATGTTACTTGAGTTCCCTACTTTATTATAAGCAACAAATTCTAGATTTAAAATGTTACCTTAAAAGTGTTTTAATAACCTGAAAAGACTATCAAGGAGCTACCAAATAAAATTATTGGAAGAAGCCCTATCTGAAATGGCTTACAGAATACTAGAGCCAATTGCTCTCATTTAAGACCTTTGTCAAATTCTCTAATGCAAAATATTGCTATGCTGGGTGACACCCTGCAATGAGAAATGCTCCATTTGATACCACAGTGAACATCTACAGCGCTTAGCCAGGCAACCTGATAAACACAGAACACTGCAACCTTCTTTTCTTTATGAGAACTACCAGATGAAATACATTTTAAAACGTGACCTTTTGACCCAGCTCTCCTACAATGTTGAAAACGAGGACCACAAAAGTATGTCCCAACCGAAATAGAAGAGAACCCTGATGATATCCCACTTGGTCATATGGCCGCACTGGTTGTGAAGTACTTATGCTGGTGTCTTGGTCTCACCTAGAGCTGATGAACCAGACCATGAAGGCCATGATTATGAACATTACCACCAGCCTTATGTCCTTGCACCTCAAGAAGAACAACTAGGCAGCCGTGTGCCTTTATTCTAACACCCCCTCCTTCCCGGTTAGTGGACAGATGTGTCAGGTATTTAGAAGAAGAAGCAGTGTCTCTGATAGATGAGCTAAGACACCGATTGGTGCTGAAGAATGATGGCTATGTGGCCATAGACTACAGGGAGGACCGCAGATCCAAGGGTGTAATATACTTCTTAGTTCCTAAGAGGCCTATAGCAAAGAATGTAGCCAGTTAGAAATGTTAGTGTCCCAGCATCTCAGAAACCTTGCATTTTACTCCTAGAGCATGCTTGAGCATCCCAGGTCTATGTCTCAGCCACTGTCCACTGCCTGAACTCTGGCTTCGCCTGTCTGTGTTGAGGTATCTACTCTATGGTTTTGTCACAGTAACCTAAATAGCTTCTCATTTTTAACTCTGAACAGCAATCTTCCAAATAACCTACTGTTGTTATAAGAGAATACCTGGACATAAGAACCTGCTATGCAAGAACCAAGAAAGTCTGGTGTCAGCCATGACAGAACCTTCCTTGCTTATTTATACCACAGTGCCATTGTATTATGTGTAGCAGTCATACATTGGGCTGTAATTACTCTGAAGGGGTTTAGAATCCTACATTGAAAACAGGGAAATTTGAAGCAGTTCCACTTTTAGGTTTTGCCATTGTTTGAGTTTTGATCCTTGAGGGAGTAGTCAGTGAGAACCATCAACGAGTTAGATAGCATGCCTGTTTTTTGTTTGTTTTCTGGAAAAGGCTTTTTTATTTTTTTAATTATAATTTATTCACATTACATCCTGGTTGTTATCTCCTGACGGGGAGGAGGGTCCTTCCCCCACCATCTGACCACAGCCTATCATGTCTCATCAGGATAGCCTGCATCCCCTTCGTCTGTGTGCCCGCAAAGCCTCAGAGTTCAAGTCAGAGGCAGTACCTGCTCTCCCTACCACCATTACATGGGGAATGAGCTGTCCATCAGCTGAATCTAAACAGGTGGACTAGGTTCTCTGCATGCATTGTCCTTGGTTGGTGCATCAGTTTGTGCAGGCCTCCTGGGTCCAGATCCACTGGCGTTGATGGTCTCTTTGTGAAGCTTCTGCCCCCACTAGGTCCTTCCATCTCCCTCCTGGAAGAGGTTATTTTTATAACGTTCTTAGAAGCTTTTCTAGCTTTCTAGAAGTCCCTCCTATATTCTTTCTGCTCCTCCTTTTTCCCTTTCTCATTGAGAGAATAAGTAAGATCTATTGCATAATCAAAGCTCGCAGATTTTTAGCTGGTCATGATAGCACCATACACTTCTAACACTTGAGGGATGGAAGCAGGAGGCTCAGAAGTTAAAGGCCAACCTCTGTTATGTAAGAAATTCAAGGCCAGCAGAAGACAGTTGAGAACCCTATCTCAAACATACCTACACTGAAAAGGCCTTATAACATTTAAGAAAAGCACAGGTACTAATGGAATCTCTAGCTGGGGTGAGAGTATTGAAGGCTTTACCAAACATAGAGGGGAAGGTATAGAAAACAGATTTCTGTAAGAGCAAGTGCAGGTTTTTCAGTCTTGGAGAGGTTGCTCCCTTAAAAGACTGGATCACTAGAACTAAACTCGTTTCTTGTCCTTCAGACTCCAGGAGACGTTAACAGTCTTCTTTGACAGTGGGCAGACTAGAAGGGAAGAAGGGAACTGGGGAGATAGTTCAGTGAGAAAAGCATTTGCCAGAGTTCAGATCCCCCAGTACCCACATAAAGCCAGATAAGCATAGAGACATATATGTTAACTGCTTAGAATACAGGAACCCACCCGCCCACCCACCCACTTACATACCCTCTGAGCAAGCTGGCTAACTACACTAGTTGAATTGGTGAGTTCTGGTTTCAAGTGAGAGACGATGCTTAGCTCAGTATATAATAGAATGCATTCAAAGAAGAGCCAGGTGTCTACCTCTGGCCTATACACACATTTACATGCATATGCAAGAGAAGGGTGAAAAAGCACTTCCTGAAAAGTGATCACTCACCAGATCACTTGCACATATAATCATCCTAGTTATGCAACATGTGGACAGGCCAAATAATTATAAGTCATGCTCAAGAACCTAGCAGAAGCCAGCATAAAGCTCTAGAAGAGATCACATTTACGCCAGTCCCAGCGATATTGCTCCCTTACAAATGATTTCAGAAGACAAAAAACGGCCACAAGCAGGGTACACAAGGGAACAAGGCAACAGAGAAGTACCTACAAGGAAAAGATGATGATACCTATAGTAGAAATAACTTTATAACAAGTACGCTTAGTCAGGATAATAGGTTTGAACAAAGATTGCAGGGAACAGTAAATTATGCACAATGTAACAACATATTTGAAAGTATTTCTAGTTAAAAACAAATCTCGCTGAATATTTTAACAGCAGATTGGATTTAGCAAAAGAGAATTGAGAATCTAAAAACAAATCATTTTGATATTTTGTTGAGAAAAGACAGAACATAGAGACTATATTAGAGAAAGAAGGGTGTGGAAAACATACAAGGGAGAGAATATTGGTGAGTTTTCAATATCAAACAGGAATAATAAAAAATAAGCCTAGACACATAGAAAAAATTATTTTAAAAACAATAAAATAACAGAACACTGTGGAGTGTTGTCCTAAGAAATGTTACTGCCAGTCTGGATTGCTGCATACCATGAGATGAGTTCTGAAAACGAAGGATGGGAATACAGTGCGATGGGTAAAGTGCTTGCCTAGCGCACAAGACGTCCTGGGTTTAATAACCAGTGCTGTGTAAAACTAGGCATGGTGGCCTAGTCTATAATCCCAGGAGGGATTCTACTCAGGAGGCAGGAAGAGACGACGTTTGCAGCCCAGGATACAAGAGATTATCAAAACAATAAGGTTGTGATGCTGCTGCCTTCGCCTTCTGAGTGCTTGGTTTATAGACCCATGCCACCATTTGCTCCATGAGATCCTGCCTCAACAAATAAGTGAAGATGTTTTCAGATGGGCAGGTTTTTGGGGTATTTGTTTTGTTTTGTTGTTTGTTCTGTTTTCATTAAATGATCACTAGAAAATCTTAAGGAGGTTCTTCATCAGGCAAAGTAAGTAGAAGGTCTTATATTTAAGAACAAACAGACAAATGTATGAAAAATATAAGTAAGCATCATTTATGCAACAGAGCAGTAATATCTGTAGACCTAATCAAATAAAACCCAGAAAATTTGTTATAGAATTGAAGCAGGTAGGAACACTGTCAGCCATCCTTTTGTTATGTGGAAAGTAGTAAAGGTTTTGGTTAGACTTCGGTAAGTTACATCCTGTTCCAGGGGGAAGTTGCTAAAGACAGAACCCAGGGCTGTGTTCATACTGGTCATTTGATTTACCACTGAAGTACATCCCCAGCCCAGTGGATCTGTAATGACTAAGATAACCATCCATTAAAAATAGTAGGCAAGTATGTAATTTCCAGTCCAATTCAGCAGGGAAATTTGAATCATACACATGTACACTAAGTTACTTCAGCAAGATCATTCACAGCAGCATAGCAACATAGTTGAAAGAACCCCCATACTCCCGTCATGAGGAAATAGGTTATTTATATTCTGTAACAATGAAAACAAAACTGTATCAACATGAATATGACTACAGGATATGATTGTGTATGATATGTAATGCAACTAGTTTATAACTAGACAACACTAAACTGGAGTTAAGAGACAGTTGTGAGCCACCATATAAGTGTTGGGAATTAAACCCTGGTCTTCTTGAAGAGCAGCTCTTAACAGCTGAGCCATCTCTCAGTCTGGACCCTTGTCCTTTACATTTTTTGTAAAAATTGTGTGTGGCAATAAAGTAACTATTAAAAGATACAAATTATCAATGCTTTGTTAAAGAAGTATCAGTATCATTTAATTTTATGTGGATTTCACATGTGTTTAAATGGTTCTGCTTATTTTTCCATGGTTCCTATGAAAGAAATAGACCTGAAAGAATTTTAATATCAAAGCTGGCCCTATGTGATTTACTTTTAAATCACATAAACATTTAATAAAAAATAAAATATAGCGAGGTGGTGGTAGCGCACGCTTTTAATCTCAGTACTTGGGAGACAGAGACAGGCGGATCTCTTAAGAGTTTGAGGACAGCCAAGGCTACACAGACAAGCCTTGTCTGGAAAAAACAAATGTGTGTGTGTGTACATATATATATTTTAAAACATTACTACTGTTTTGTAAGATGTGGGCACTAGATAAGGTTGAGGATTGGATATGTGGCTTGCAGTTAACATCTGAGCTTATTTGCACTAGACATGAACAATTCTCCCTTCTAAAATCCTTTTTACAGGCTCAGTAGATGAAGGCGTTACAGAGGGTTTGCCTACACTTCAGAGCACTTCTAGCACCAATGCTCATGCAGATGATGACGACAGGTTAGTACCAACATAGTATATCCTTTCCTCATGAAGATTGTGTTTGTAGTTCTAAATTCAAACTTGTGTAAGAAATTATTAAAACTTTAGTACAATTTTGCACATTTCCAAAACTGCCTAGTCCCCTTACCATACATGGAATGATTTCTCTCTTGCTTGCTACAGTTTGCCTAGTCTTGTTCTAGATATCATCTGTGATTTCTAAGGAATTGTCTTCATTCAGGCTCTGAGAACTATGCACTATCCTATCCCTCGTCACTTACTTGATCTCCCAGTACCATATTTTTCAGACCATAAGATGCACTTTCCCCCCCCCAAAAGTGGGGTGCGCCTTATGGTCCAATTGCTGTTTTACTGTTTTTCTTGTTTTACTGCTCTTAAAACTGGGTGCATCTTATGGCCAGATGCTTCTTATAGTCCGAAAAATACGGCATTTAATCTTTAAGTCCTTTCAACTCCATTTTCAGAATCCCTAGTTTACTTTCCTCTGTACCACAGCTACACAGTTTAAGACACAACTGTCTTTCTCCTGACTACTCTGGTAGTCTTGAAATTAGCCCCTGGTTTCATTCTTTTACTTCTTAAGTCCATTCTTCATGTGCTACCAGATCATTTCATTTTTAACTAAGATGTCACAGTTTGTACTTAAAAATCTAAGTGTCTGCCAGGCATTGGTGATACACACCTTTAATCCCAGCACTTGGGAAGCAGAAGCAGGCAGACCTCTGAGTTTGAGGACAGCTTGGTTTACAGAGCTAGTTCCGGGACAGCCAGGGCTACACAGAGAAACCCTGTCTAAAAAACAAAAATCAAAATTCCCTGTATCTATATGATACAGGTTTACCTAACTCCCATGCAGTTCCTAAAACCCTTCATATTTCTTTCTACCTTTGGGCCTTTCTGCTATTTTATAACCTTGCTCCCCTGGTTTCCACTTTTTGACTCTTAGCATTTTTTTTATTACTTTATGTGTGTGGATGCCTTGCCTGCATATATGTTTGTGTGCTGTGTACTGCATCTCTACCAGGTGCCTTCAGAAGCTAGCAGAGGGCGATAGATCCCCTGGAACTGGAGGTTCAGATGGTTGTGAGGCACCATCTAGGACTCAAACTCAGGTCCTGGAAAAGCAGCCAGTGCCCTTAACAGCTCAGCCATCTGTCCAGTCCCCTCTTGAACTCTGACCTTCAGATCATTGGCTTGACTGGAGGAGGCCTTCACTGACTACCAGCTTAAACCAGAACCCAACCACTGTTGGATCATCTTCCTAAATTAATTATCTACCCTCTGGTCTTTTCTCTTGATTATTTATTGTTTGTCTCTTACCACTAAGTATAGATTCCACTGAATGAATTATTCCTTACTTTGAATGCAGAACAGTCTTATACCTGTATTTGCTGAAAACTTGAAGGATTCAAAGATGTATTATTTTTGAGTAGCTAAATCTGGAAGATTATAAACCAAAATTAATAAAAGAATAAGCACAAATGCCCTTCTTTCCTCCCCCCCCTGCACCCCCCCCCCATACCCCCGAGACCGGCTTTCTCTGTGTAGCCTTGGCTGTCCTGGACTCACTTTGTAGACCAGGCTGGCCTTGAACTCACAGAGATCCGCCTGCCTCTGCCTCCCAAGTGTTGGAATTAAAGGCGTGCACCGGCACCACCCGGCTTTATTTCTTAATTTTAAATAGTAATTAAGTTTTCTATTATTTATTAAATACTTTGCTAAGTCATGGGACTACAGAAATGAAATAAACAGCCTTTTCTCTTGAGAGCTTCTTGGGTTTTCAGGGAAGGAAAGAGGCTCAAGATAGACAGGGAAGCAGATCACCAGGAGAAATTTGCAAGAAGTTTGCTGCTGGGTGTGGAAGTTACCTACTTAAGCAGTAAATCAATGAAGGCTTGCAGGGAAAAGGAGGCGAGGAGTCAGCTACAGTTTATAAAGTGAATGGACACTACCTAAGCAAAGAAGACAGGCTCGTAGAGGAAGTACAGTGTGGGGACACAGCATATGGCACACTAGAGAAATTACTTAGCATAAAATATATTTTGGATAGTGAGGAGTATGACCAGACATTAGGCTAGGAAGAGAGAGTCCATATATGGGTGGTTTTGACACTTCTGTAGGGGTTGAAAATGTATTCTGAAGAAGACAGTTACAGCAGAATTTTAAAGGGGGAAATGATAAGGGCCTAAAATTCAGGAGCAGAAAGGAGGGAATTCAAGAGATTGAAGGGTATCTAAGGTGAAATAGCTTATGATACGTTTTGTGGGTTTTATGTCCACATTTAAAGATGCTGGGCATTCTGAACAATCACATTGCCTTACAGATTTTTCTAAATGAAACTTTTGAAAGTCTTTATTATTTCCTTTGTTTATTTAAGAGTTGGGCTACAGAAATGTATATTCAACTTAAACATCAGAGCCTGCTTGCCTTCTTTGGTTTATTTTTTTAGATTGGAAAATGTTCAGTATCCCTACCAACTCTACATTGCTCCTTCTACCAGCAGTACAGAACGGCCAAGTCCAAACGGTCCAGACAGACCTTTTCAATGTCTAACCTGTGGGGTTCGATTCACCCGTATTCAGAACCTAAAACAGCACATGCTTATCCACTCAGGTAATGTTACCTTCAATGTTGTTGCATACAGGGGCATGCCAAAACATGTTACTTTGCAATCCCAATTAAAATAGAAAATAAAGACTTTGTGTCAGCCATAGTGGCACATGGGGTAGTCTCACCACTAAGAGACTGAGGCAAAAAGAACTGCAATTTAAGGCCAGCCTGGACTGTAAAATAGAAAGACTCCATCTGAGCAAGGAGGAAGAAGGCACAGTGAGTGAGAAAGGAAGTGGAGGCTGGATGGGATGAGAGGCCTGCATTAGAGAGCAGAAAAAAGGTTTAAAGTCCTGAGAACTCAAATGAGATCATACTGGCTAGCAATGGTCTCTTTGAAATGTCAGGAAGTTAGTAACTACATTTACCATTTGCCATACAGGTATTAGGTATTCTGATTAAAACTTAAAGGCAGTATGCATAGTAAATACATAAGTTACCAGATATCGCACATAATTAGGTATGTGTTATAAATGAGAAAAGCTAAAATGCTTTATAACTCCCTTATTAATATCTAATAATATTAAATACTCAAAAGCTAGTTCACAATATAATGGGCCTGTTGGTGATTGTTCCATACAGAGATGTTAGAGTTTTTTCATTTTTCTTACTTCTGTCTAAACTTGTATCTTAGTTTTCCTGTTGCTGTGATAAATACCCCGAGAAAAGCAACTTAAAGGAGAAAAGGTTTACCTGGCTCACAGTTCCAGGTTACAGTCAGTCCATCATTGGCATGGACACCATAGCATCAGGAACCTGAGAGAGCCGTTCATATGGATCCAGTCACAAGCAGAGAGCAGAGAATCAAGTGTGCATGGGAGTGTTCACCTTGCCCTCTTTGTTTATATAGTCCAGGATTCCCTGCCCAGGGAAAGGTCCCACTGGCAGTTAAGCCAGATCTCCCCACATCAATTAATTTAATAAAGATAACCCTCAAAGGCATGCCCAGGGGCCCATCCTCCAGAGGACTGTACATTTTGTGTTGACTTGACAGCACCCACTATAACAGATAAGTGATGCTGACACTTTTGAGTGTAAGCCTCTGTAATGAAATATGTGTTGGTTTGGGGATTTGGGTGTATAAATGGTGTAGTTTAAATGTGTTTTGTGGATGGAGATATGGCTCAGTGGTAGGCCACTTGCCTAGTGTGCCCAAGGCCTTAGAGTGCATTCCAGCACCACAAACAAAATAATGTTGCAGTTTCCTCTCCGTTGCTGTGATAAAATATTCTAACCAAAAGAATATTCTAACCAAAAGAAACTTAAGGAAAAAGGGGTTATTTCATCTCACAGGTCACAGTCCATCATTTAGGGAAACCAGGGCAGGAACTGACTCGCAGACCATGGAGGGAAGGTGCTTGCTGGCTCATTGACAGGCTCACACTTAGCCACTTTCCTTATATATCCTAGAACCACCTGCCCATGTGGGCTGGGCTTTCCTATATCAATTAGCAAGTCAGGCAGCCCCCCACAGAGATGCAAGCTAATCTGATCTCTAGCAATTCCTCAATGGAGACTCCATCTTGATGTGATTCTAGGCTATTGTCATGTTGGCAGGATAATTAATTTTTGAAGTCTGTAAAATGTATAATTTAAAAGAACATTCAAAAAACAATTTAGTTCATGGTCCTTAGTTGCCTCCTCCCTACCTTGCCCTCTTTTTATGTACTAGTGACTTCAAATATTCTGGACCACCTCTGAAATACATTGAGTCTGTTTTATTGGAAGGTTTTCCTTTTTAAATTATTTTTATAAAGTTGTTATTCAGAAATGTGTGGTTTTTTTAAAGATTTATTTATTATTTATATAGTATTCTGCCTGCATGTGAGCCTGCACGCCAGAAGAGAGCACCAGATCTCATTGTAGATGGTTATGAGCCACCATGTGGTTGCTGGGAATTAAACTTGGCACCTTTGGTAGAACAGCTAGTGCTTTTAATCTCTGAGCCATCTCTCCAGTCCCAGAAATGTGTGGTGTTTTGTTTTTGTTTTGTTTTTTTTTTTAATGACCTTTCAGTTCATTTTCAGATGGTATTTTGTTCTGTTTTATAGGAATTAAACCATTTCAGTGTGACCGCTGTGGAAAAAAGTTCACCAGGGCTTACTCGCTAAAGATGCATCGCCTAAAGCATGAAGGTAAACGCTGTTTCCGGTGCCAGATATGTAGTGCCACTTTCACTTCCTTCGGGGAATATAAACACCATATGAGGGTTTCCCGGCACATTATCCGCAAGCCTCGGATTTACGAGTGCAAAACATGTGGCGCCATGTTCACCAACTCTGGAAATTTAATCGTGCACCTGAGGAGTCTGAACCATGAAGCATCAGAGCTAGCAAACTACTTCCAGAGCAGGTGAGGTGCACAGCGAAAAACGCAACCAGGAAAATCTGCATTCTAAACTCTTCCTGCTTTCAGGGCAGCCTGCTGTGTCATTATCAGGCTGCCGGCTAATTAGTCCCATTCACTTTCAACTGCCACTCTGCACTCTGCTCTCCTGATCTGTGGAACTTTGGTAGGTCTCCTAAGTTACGAAGTCATTTCCTATAAAGTAAATGGTAAAAATATTCCCACAGAAGACTATTTGTCCTTTTGGGTTTTTTGTTTTGTTTTGTTTTGTTTTTAATGGAGTTAAATAAATTTCTACACTAGATTTAACTAGATATGTTAGCAGAGTTCTTCAGCACCACCCCTCCTTTTTAAAATTTTACATAGCCAGCATGGTGGCTCACGCCTTCAATCCCAACACTCAGGAGGCCCAGGCAGGTGGATCTCTGAGTTCGAGGCCAGCCTAGTCTACAAAGTGAGTCCAGGACAGCCAAGGCTACACAGAGAAACCCTGTCACAAAATACCAAATAGACAAAGTCTTATGAAGAAATATCCATTTAGTAATGCAAACATTATTATATGTTAGCTGTTAGCGTAGTTGTGAATGGATCTAGTAAGTCTCCTGTTTTCTTAGTTAGTGCTCTGGCTTTTAGCATTAATAATGTATTATAATAATATATTTCTGACTTATAGGTTATCCAAATAAATTCACTCTATTTCTAGCTCTGCTGTTGATTGAGCATATCAGGTATCATTTGAAATTTAGCTGAAGATAAAACACAAGCTTTAACACGATGGTATATAAGTCCTCCCGTAGCCATAAAGTCTTATATATGTGTTTCTTAATACTTCTTAAGAACCCTACCTCTGTAGGAATCCTTAGCTTCTCAAAAAATAAAATCCTTCTAAACCTTTACAGTTTTTAACTAACCTTCATTTTTTTAAGGATTCTCAGTTCTAAATTATTCATGTATAGTTTTGTTTTCCCTTTAGATGAGGCACACATTTAATAACTTCTGATTCTGAATGTGTGGTTATATCAATAAAGCTAGATTATATACTTATTAAACTTAATTGTTGAGGGATAAAATAGTCCAGTCTCACCACTCTTGAGTGTGTGTTTTCCCATATTGGGCTCTGTATCTTAGACTACTTTTGCCTAGCCCATGAAGACTTTCTAGGAAATAGAACACAAGGCACTAGAGATTATTTTGCAGACAAATAAGCAGATTTTAATTCATCTATTAATATTGAATACTCAAATTACTAAGTGGTTACCTCAAATGTATTAGTTATTGATAGGCCCATTATAATAATCCTCTTTAAGTTTAGCAGTGAAAGCTTAAATAAAGTATCTGACTTGCTTCATAATTGATTCCAAATTCTTATTAAAACTTATTAATGTGTTCATATACTAAACCTACTAGTAAAATGAACTATTTTCTATGTCTTTCAACTTCAACATAGTAGAATGTATGTAAGGCATGTATACACAAGGACTTAGCTTCTTAGCTAACCTCTGGGCAAGTAGCAGTACACAGAAAGGGTTATCTGAACCTCTTACTCAGGGTGTTTCAAGGAAAGTTAAGCATTTACCTTACATGATCTTTGCTTTAGTGGAATGCCACTTACATTATACACAGAAGTAGATCCAGAAAGGCCTTTAAAATGTCCAGAGACTCACTGGTGATAGTAGTATTTATATTGCCCATAAGGAGATGTGATACACTTTGGTTCTACTGAATGGCTTCAGTTGATACTAGGAAAGCTATTTATTAACAACTTCATTGAGTAATTAATGAAATGAAAAGTCCCAGTCTTGTTTTACAGATTACATCTCAATTTGAAAATTAATTCTGTATTTTATCCTTTGCCTCTCATTTAGTGATTTCTTAGTACCGGACTACTTAAACCAGGAGCAAGAAGAGACCTTTGTTCAATATGATCTTGGAGAACACAGTTTTGAAAGCAACTCTTCTGTTCAAATGCCTGTGATTTCACAGGTTTCCTCAACCCAGAACTGTGAAAGCACTTTCCCCCTGGGGTCACTTGGTGGGCTTGCAGAAAAGGAGGAGGAAGTGCAAGAGCAGCCAACGGCCAGTGCTCATGCTGAGGTTGCCAGAGATGACCCCCCCAAGTCAGAGCTGTCTTCTGTAACGATTGAGTAACTGTGATTGGCCTCGGTCTGGTTTTTGGAAAGTGCCTGTGCTTGGTCTTATTTGTTTAAATTTAATTTTTTAAACAAGGAAGGGTTCCGTTTGTAAGCCCTGAAACTGGAGGGTTGCTTTGTTTTGTTTTTTTATAGATGAGAGTTTGCTTCTGAAGTATACAGTGAGGTAACATTGAAACAGAACAACTCTGAGGCTTAAGGAAAAGCAGCTGATTTAACACATGACAGCTCTTTCTTCTGTTGTTAAAATGGGCCGTAGCAGATAGAGAAGAAAGCAGCTTGTTGTTGAACTTCCTGAGGTGAGAGGGCTCATGAAAAGTTACTAAACAAAATCTAACAATTCCTGAATAAATGTTTACTCCTAGATGCAGGGTGTTATAAACTCTGTAGTTTTGGAAGTACTTATAGTAATTTTTTTTTCAAATGAAGATAAGTAACTTCTGAAATCCAGCATGTTCTTTTTTTTTTTTTTTAAGCCATTTTGAATTTTCATGGTGAAAAATTTGTATCTGGCAGACGTTTCCCATACCTTCATAGCACCACTCCAAAAGCTAGAAGGTGTGATTGAGAGGAATCAGGCTGTGCATGAACAGCCAGGTACAGAAAGAGGTATGTATACCCCAGCTTTATAGGGATTCTCTTCACACTGTTTTTCTTACTAGAATGAATGTTTACCTGATCTTTGAATGCTGATACCTGGCTAACTAGGACATGCCCAGATAACGTTCCCTCTTGCCCATCAACAGTACTTTCACTTGCATATACTATTGTGCTGCCATATAAAAGAAAAATATTGAAGATATTCTATATTTTATATATAGGTTTATGTATTGTTGGGGATGTTTATGCTGTGCTGTTTTGGACAAAATAAAAGAATTCTGTTTTGACGCTACATTCTTAACCCAATTAAGATTGTTTATAAGATCATATATGACAATAATACATTGTCCTTATTCTAAAATATTTTGAGGTATTGCCAAGTTTGTTAAAAGTGGCTATTATAGTTTTCATGGGATGTAAGCAATAATGTGAAAAAGAAGTTGTAAAATGATCATCTGTGACTCAGAAATTGGGGGAGGGATTGTTAAAGCTAAAATCTAAAAACTTTGCTACTAGGATGATAAATTTTATATAATGCTCTAGATTGGGATATACTTTTTTGTCTGGTGCCATGAAAACCTATTTGATTTGAAATATTCATAAGACCATGAATAATGAACTTTTGAGTAATTTTTCTATATAGAAAATAGCCCCAAGGTTCATCATTATGAGAGTTCTGATGGGTTAGAAAATAAAAACATGTTTTTTGTTTGACTGGATATTTTCTTTTGTTTTGTAACAGGATCATATGTAGCCCAGGTTGGCCTAGAACTCCTGATCCTCTTGCCTCAGTTCCCCCACAACCCTTGCTAACATTATATATTATAGACACGTATCACCACACCCAGATCAAACTAGAGTTCCTTAGCCAAACACATGTTCTGGATTTTACTCCAATGCCAGACTTATGTTTTACCTTATAGTATCTTCTCTAAAATATATTAATTCTGTACTTGAATTTCTATCTCTGTCCTGTTTTCTTCTTAATACTGAGAATTGAACCTGGGACCTTATACATTATGAGCACATGTTCTGTCAGTGAGATGCAGCCCACCCCTTATTTCCCGTTTTCCACCTGAATCATGAGTTTATTTGCCCCCAGGCATAAGTGTATGACTTTAAGAAAAATCAAGTAGAAAAGTCAGTAAATTTTATTTTTCTGTCATATATGATCTTTGAAAACCATGCCAACTAATAAGTAAATCCTAAAACTCATTAGAATCCTATTCTAATACGATAAAGATTAGGTTAAATTATGATCAGGGATGATGAGTTGAACTGAACTGCAGAATTCTTTTCAGATTCTTGGTTGAAAGTGTTCCAGTAGACCCTATGTAAGAATTATGGGTTAGGCCTGCCCTGGCAGCCTCCCTTAGGACAGTCCTCACTATGGATTCACATTGCTGATGGCAAATCTTAGAACCAACCTTTAAGAAAGACTTGCATATACAGTGAAAACACATATAGTTAGTCACCTACTGCCCAAATTTTTTTTTGTTTTGGTTTGGTTTTTTGTTTGTTTTTCAAAACAGGGTCTCTCTGTGTAGCCTTGGCTGTCCTGGACTCACCTTGTAGACCAGGCTGGCCTTGAACTCACAGTGATTCACCTGCCTCTGCCTCCCGAGTGCTGGGATTAAAGGCGTGTGCCACCACACCCGCCTCAAAATCATTTTGATAAAGGTGCCTGACCAGTGTTTAATATAAAATGATACAAAGGCCTTTTTCTGTTCTGGCGAGACTCTACAGTTTTTGAGGACATTTTGTTTATGGATCTTTTATACGAAATACAACTGCAAGAGATAATTGTATATACAGTAATATTTAAGGGTTATTCAGAGTTAATTTAAGAGGAATGCCTACATGTATACTTTTAACCAGATAATGTGGAAAACATTGTGAAGCCAGTCAGTCCTATGATCCCTTCATAGAAATCACCAGGGTAACTAAACAGAAAAGCATTCTTCTTTAGAATATTTAAGGTAGCTATCTTTTGTAAGGCCTAAGAGGATAACTTTGTGATATTTAAAGGGCTTAAATTTTAGAAGGCTGGATAAATTACTTTTAAAAACTAAGCATTTTATATAAGAAAAGCTTTGTTTTCAGCGTTTTTCCAACAATCAAATAGATAGGCTGTGCTTTAGAAGTAAAGTTTCACTGTGCCGTTAGGAGTCGTAGCTCCTCTTGTCGCTCTGCATTTCCAGACTCTAGCCTTCAAAGCATCACATCAGTGATTCACTTACTCAAAAACAAGAATTTAACCATGGCTTTTACTTTCTGCATTTAAAATTTCCAAGAAATGGATGTAGATAAATGTTGTTATCCACAAATATTTAAATGAGTTTCTCTTAATAGGCCATTTTAAATAATCCCAATTTCTATTTTAAGTTTAACCACCATTCATTATATTACTAGGCTTTATTTTGGAGGCTCCGGGGGTTACGTTTACAATTTTGTAAGACAAAATGTACTAAATAAGTGGCCTCATTTCAGTCTTCTGTTGAAACATCTTAAGTCCCATTAAATAAGTTCCATGTTGAGATACATTCCCTTTGTTATTTAAAAAAAAAAAAAAAAAAAAAAAACAAGAACAAACTACTTGTGTTTTGTTAAAATGTTTTACAAAATAGAGTGAAGTAGTCAGTGCCCTGATGTGCTGAGTCACTCGTGACCCTGCTGCCTTCTGACTGCTGAGCCAGGGTCTCCTGTTCTAGAAACCAATCCCTGTCCCTTTGGAAGCTATATTAAATCTTTCACTCCTTCAAACATACAACCACCTACTTATTTTATTCTCTTAGTCTAATTAGTTAGAAGCCACTTAATGCAGTTAGTGGCTTCTGGGTCAATTTTCATGTTGTGCTTTAGTCTGTTAGCTTTGCGTTCCTATAAGGTACATAACCATACAATGTTATGCAGATGGCAGTTTTCTGACAGTGTCACAGAGAATTATTTTTTATGATGGCAAATGGACAGTCCTAATGTTTAACTGAAGAGATTATGATTTGTGAAACTAATGAGCAAGTGAGTCGGAAACTTCAGTGTACTGCATCCGTCATCTTCAAAAGGGCCTTAAAACCCTGGAGTGTACATCTGTGTGAAGGAGTGATTTTTGAGTTCTTAACTAGGGTTGGAGGAAGGAACCAGGAAAGCTCACATATGGTACAAACAGCCCAGAGGTAGGAGAGGAAAATGGATTTTAACTGTAAGTTGTTGACATTGGATGCCTTTTTTTTATTTTGATAGTTACTAAAAGACCAAACATAGAGAAACCAGAAGGGCAGTAGAACAAAATTGAGGTGGAGAGACATTGTCATAAACACAGGTATGAGGAATATTTATAACTAAACACAGGTTTTAGGTATGATCATCACAATTAAGATCTCTTGTTTTGCTTTTACTAGTATTTATCTCTGTCAATTTTGACAGAATGGGATGGCATGGGATATTTTTATTTTAAAAAATCCTTAGCAAAATGAATTTGCCAAAATCGCAATGGTTCAGATAAGCAGTGAAGTGGAATTGAGCCAGTTCTAATGCACACTGGGAAGTAGGCTGTAGGTGTTTCAGTCCAGATCACCATACACAGGAACTAAGTTTTGCTGCCTCCTAGAAACGTTGAACAGGGAATGGTACCAGCTACTATCAGGAGTTAGACTTTTCTTTCTTAATTTATACATACTAAAGTGATGTTAGATGTTTCCACATATTATAATTCTATTTTTATAATAGAAAAAGGTAGTCCCATGTTCTTGGAAATAGTTGCTGTGGAGATTTCAGACAGCGCTTTTAGAACCTTGGTTTGGGCAGTGTCTGAGCAGTGGTGCTACCCTAGCCTGCTTCTGTGACTTCAGTAGTAGTACTCCCTCCGAGTGAGAGCCAGACTGCTTCCAGCAAACACCAGGCTTCCTGTGTGCCAAGGAGAAGTTCACAAAGGACTTAGCAGTTCAGACCATAACTGAAACACTAAAAGTAGTGTTTATATTAATTTAAAATGAAAATTAAAGAAAAAATAAAAATTAAGTTTTTATTTTAGTTTTGAAGTGCCTAGTTTATAAAAGTAAATTCTTCATTTCTTTCCCTTTTAAGTTAACAAGCTTTGCTAAACCTAAAGCCCTGGGCTCAGTTGTGATGATTTATTGGTATAATCACTGATAATCATTTGAGGAGCTATGGTGTCATGACTTTTACTAAATTCCTTGTTTTCCCAAATGCCAGTTTGATCATACTTAGAGCTTGAAAAACATCCTGTAAATGATGTTGCTTACCAAAGCGCATCTCCTGCTGAGCAGTCGGTCTCTCTGTGCCAGGAGAGGTGTTAGTGCTGTCTTCAGGATAGGGGAGCTTTTTCTGTCGTTCTCATTTCCAGAGAGACCTTGTCTGACAAGGGCATGAGTACGCTTCCTCCGGGTTTTTCTTTTTAGGTAGCAGTTTTCAAGTTGACAGCTGTTGTGGAAAGTCTCCCACACTGAGAGAGTATTGTACTTCTGAAAGTTGCACTGCTTTTCTGCTCCCCGGTATTTGGGTATTTAGAAGTGAGATCATAAACTTTGTTGTTTTGCTTATACAAAATGATGGCTTCTAGTGTTTATATTTGAAGGTATTGTTTAAAGAAACAACAGTCTCTGATAGGGTAAAATTTAGTTTTAACCCAAGTTCTAATGATGTATTTAGTTTATTGATACTGGTGTCTCCTGTTGCATCAGCTAGATATTGCCTGCCTCTTTGTTAAGGCACCTTGTGGCACCTTATGTTCAACTTGAAGGATGGTATGTGGCCTCTTTGTGCCTCTACTGTCTTTTCAAAAGCCATTTTATAAAAATCTTAGGTATTTTAATATTTAAATATATATATTTGTGAAAGATACTTTTAGAACAGACTTTTTTTTTTTAACTTTAAAATTCCTGTATTCCCATTTTTAAGAGTAAACTAAAGCTTTTCCAGGCTTAGGAAGTACCTTTTTTCAGAGCCGTGATAAGAAAGTCAGATTGAGGTAATAAAGAGTTCAGTGATAGGAAAAAAGATGTCTGGTGAAGAGATAGAAATTTAAAAGTGAAAAGTTACTTTGATGTAACAAATTAACTTTTTAAAATAAAATTGTGGTTTTGCTTCTGTAGTTTCATATTTGCTGCTACAATAGCTCAGTATTTTACAGGGCTAATATATAAATATGGCCCCATTTCAAAACTGGGGTCTTTTCTAATACAAGCAGCCTAGAAAGAGACTGCACCACAGTCTGCCAGACGGTGGCCAAGTGTCCTGTGTAGCTAACGCATGCTTTAATATTTGCCTATAGCTGGCAGCACGGAGCTCCCCTGCCAGCTATAGCATATGACTCTTGGGGAACTGGCATCTGTGAAACAGGCCAAAGAGGGGACTGCTGAGGAGAAAATGTGAATTCAGCTACATGAATGGGTGTTCGGGTGTTTCCGTGTCCTCTACCCCACTCCTAGAACAATACTATTACTCTGTCAACCTGTGCCACTCCCCAGTTCACCAGCTTTGTACCAGTTGTCGTCATCTCATTCAAGTATAGCTTTAGTTGGTGACAGTGGCCATAGCTAAATTACTTGGCATGTTTGACTTTCTACAATAACAAAAAGATGGTCTTAAATTTTGTTTTGTTTGATTTCCTTTTAAAAAAAAAAATGTATACAGTGTTATAACTTCATGTTTTATATACTAGTATCTGGCTATTAGTATTTTACAGAAACCATGGTTCTCTGGTGACTACATATATATATATATTTTTGTGACTTTTTTGTAAACTAAGTGCCGTTTCAACGTTACATTTTTAGAGTTACTGTAATCAATGTGAATATCATGTTTTTCAACTCTGTTCTGAGCCTAGTGTTTGCTTTGTGAACATATGTGTACTGTATATATTCTGTATAGTTATACTGTACTGAAATATTAGCTTGTTTGATATGAGAAAGTATGTATTGAGTATCTTTTTGCTAGCCTGATTGCTTAGTTTTTTTCTAAAAAAGGTTTAAACTTTTTTTTCTTTTTAATCTTTAAACTGGCCTTTATTAATGGTCACAAATAAAGTTGCAGTTAGAAGGGATGGACAGGGAAAAATTAGCCTTGAGTGTCTTTGGATAGAAACATGAGACTAAGATTTGTTTTTGTTTTTCCTCATTAAAATATCTTACTGGTGTTTTATGAAATAAGTTTTCCTGTTGTTGTCTTTGACTCTTGGCTAAAAGGAGGAACTAGTTACTGTGAATGTGCAGACTGGAGACTGCTGTAGTGGACAACGTCTGTCAATGTACCTGAGTACAGATCCCAACACACCCAGGCAAGGGAGGGAAAGGGAACGAGGGCAGCTGGGGAAGCCATCAGGTCTGAGCGCTAGGGAACTAGGTTCCTGGGCACAGCTACTCATTGCATGGTGATTGCCTCTAGGTTTGGTTTTTCTGTTGTTTGTTTTCTTTTTGCTTCTGAAATTGTTTCATATTTACTTATTTATCATTTTGTAAATTTCTATTAACTTATGTGTTATGAGTGTTTTGCCTTCGTGCATGCCCATGCACTGCAAGTGCCAGTACTTGAGTAGGTGGGGAGCCTCCATGTGGGTGCTGGGTGCTTTGCAACAATGTCAAGTGCTCTTAATCCCGAGCCAACTCTCCACCCTCAGCTATTTCGTATTTAATGTTGATTAGATAGAGACCATTGCTCCCATTTCAGTGATGACTGACAAATGGGAAAGCAGCTTATTACAAAAGTGGTGTGCCTGTGCAAGCATAAAAGGGGTCTCAAAGAAAATGACTGTAGTGAACTCCGTCAACTAGGTTCAGGAACAAAGAGGGAAATTTTAAGACATGCTTTGGTATGGGCATTTTAACAAGTTTACCAGACAGAGTCAGCAAACTGGTTCCTCAATATCCTGAACCCGAGCCATGGATGACAGGGCAAAGGTAAAATTCAAAATGATTTTATCTTGTAGTTTTCTTTGCATAAAAATTATGAATGAAAAGATTCAGAGAATAATGCTAAAAGCAGTAACCAAAGATATGTTTTCTAAATTGGTAGAATTAAAATTAACAATTTGGGCCTTCTTTTATGAACAAGAAAACTTGTTCTAAGAAATAAAAAGAAAGTTATCAAAATATGAACATGCTAAACCTTAAAGGAGGGGAGGTGTATATAACTATGCTCAGTTACTGTGACTCTGTGGTGTCAGCAAGCTGCACAGGGGTAAATCGGAGCCTGGAAAGCAGTCCCTCCACCAGACTGCTCTAACTAGAATCAGAACGCTCTTGGCAGAAGAGCTGGTGTCGCGGTTGCTCCTGTTGTTTCTGTCAGTTCTGATTGGTGTACTTGAGTTTTCCTCCCAAACAATATTGGAGTATTTGTACTTCATAAACAAGGAACAGATCATTGCTAAGGCCATGAGCAGAGTTGACAGTACTCCCTCACAGGGCCTCGTCAGTCCCTGCCTAATTTTTCTTGCTGCCATGTTTTTAGCCGCTTTTTTTCCCATAAAAATTTACTAGTAGGCCCCAAAATAACTCTTCGTTGTGGGCAATAGGTAGCAAAAGATGTTATGCCAGAGAATCTCGATGCTTAATTAGCAATTAAAAGTGGTCACCATCATCTTACGGAACAGCTTACATTTTGCCAGATTTCTTTCTTTTTTTTTTTTTTTTTCTTTCGAGACAGGGTTTCTCTGTGTAGCCTTGGCCATCCTGGACTCACTTTGTAGACCAGGCTGGCCTCGAACTCACAGCGATCCGCCTCCCTCTGCCTCCCGAGTGCTGGGATTAAAGGCGTGCGCCACCACGCCTGGCTGCCAGATTTCTTAATTCCACCTGTGGCCGGAGTGCCCTTCAGTGCCACCTTTTTCCAGCTTCTTGGGCTGTTTCCAGGGACTTTTTCGTGCTACCTTTGCAGCATGACCTAGGCGGTGCCTTTGCCCCCTTCCCCTGAGCCTAATCCTAAGCCCTTTTGCTACTTTGACTGGAAGTCATTTACTGAGGGAGTCTCACTTACCATAGAACTTAAGAACTTAGGCAGGATCAATTTTTACCCACCTCACTTCCATACCCAGCTAGTATGTGACCAGCCTCAAGTGAATCACCTTTGACTCTTGCCATCTGGAGAGCAGCATCCACTGGGAAATTTGCTGTAGAACACAATCAAGACTCCCAGACTCTAGTTTGAAGACAAAGGCAGATATGCTCTCTTAACAATATAGACACAGCATGTGGTAGGATCCTCCAGTAGAACACTTAAGAGAGGCTGACCTTGAACTCACTGTGCAGGATAGACTGGCCTTAATCCTCGGGACAACTGCTCTTGTCCTACTCAGGTGTCTCAAACCTTTCCATCTGCTTCCTCAAACATCACAGTCCATGTTTCCCTTGTCAAGGGGGCCTCCCCGCTCTCAGGTGGGACTCCCCCTTCCATTAATATAATGTTCTGTATTTTCATTACTTGTCATTGACAACTGCAGGCCCTTGGCTTAGTAAATAAATGAATCCTCTTGATCTTTTAGAGGTGGCTTCTGAAGTAAAGAATGTTTAAAATGAAGAAAAATTAAAATAAAAAAAGAACCAAGATTGGAGAAACACCAGAAAAGGCTGGAAAATGGAGGAGCAGCCTGGCTAAAGGGATAACAAGAAAAAGCATGGGGAGGAGCCAGCACTTTAGTGTGTGCTTGAGAAGGGTTTGTGCACACTGAGGAGGCGCGTGCTTCAGAGACTCACTCTGAGCAGCCTTCGGCTGGAGAGTTATTTGCTGACTTTGTGGCATTTCTGAATGGGAGGAATCGAGGGTTGTGTTACATAGGCTTGGCTGAGGCCGAGCCAGGGAAGTGCAGAACTTCATGCCTGCCCATAATCCCATCACCTAGGATTGTCAGGAGAAGTTCAAGGCTGGCCTGGGTTTTTTTCAGTCACTGTCTCAAAATGAGAGGGGGTGGAGAGAGAGAGAGACAGACAGAGCGCGCTCTCCTGCTAGCTGGTAGGGAAACTAGTCATATTAACCAGGGTCAGAGCTTTCTAGGTGAGAACAGGATTTGCGGGAACAGATAAGACTTAACTAAGCCCATCAGAGTTCAAGTTAGAGCCTAAGAGAAGCAGCAGGTTAGGGTTAGCTGGAAAATGGGCCTTGAGCTTAACTCCCAGTAGTAGGGAATACCTGCTTTGTCCATTCCATACCCATTGCCTGTTCACTGCTCAGGCAGCCTGGCTTTGCCTCTGACTGGGAGACTGCAAGAGGACTGCAGTGCAGCATGGGTAGACTGCACACTCATGCCAGAGCCCGTCACGGCAGGTCAGAGGAGGAGCTTGCATTAGGCTGAGGAAAGTATCTCTCCTCAGAACTGTTGTACAATACTTGTTGCTAATGTACTTGCTTTCTAGCCCAATTCACCTACTGAATCAGCCTCGTGGGGTTCTGTGATCCAGACATTCTCTATGGCTTGCGAGTCATCTTCTGTTCATAAGTATTAGACAACACAAAAACCAAGTGTCTTGCCCTGGGAGGGTGGGGAGCATGGCCAACAATTAAAAAACACTTGGGGAGTATGTAGGTTAGTAAGGGCTAAAGGAAAACGTGTTGGTAGGCTGAGTGAGGTTAACACTCAGTGACAGTTAACTAAAGTCCCTAAAGAGTAGAGTGTCACAGACACACACACACACACACTCTCACTCACTCATTCACTTACTACCCTGCTTAATCTGTGACCAGGAAGGTAAGCTATCCAGAACAGAAGAAGCTCAAAGCAGGCCCTGCTGGGAGATTTAAGAGCATGAAATGGGATGACAGTGATGCGCTTGTTTCCAGGTGTCTTCTTGCACAGACTCAGAGGCCTGTCCTCCCCAGAACAAGCCTCAGAGTGGCTTAATCCAGGCAAGGATGCACAGCATTATAGATCGAGGGGTTTGGTGTTGTTTTGTTAGAGTTTGGCCATGCTGTGCGTGGTGGCACACACCTTTAATCTCAGCACTCCACTCGGGGAGGCAGAGGCAGGTGGATCTCTGAGTTTTAGGCCAACCTTGTCTACAAAGTGAGTCCAGTACAACCGAGGCTACACAGAAGCCCTATCTCAAAAAACAAGAACTTTTTAAAAAAGGCATAGCCTTTTTTCCATATCTAGATTTCTTGTTTTAACAGCATTAAAGTGTCATTTAAAATACTCTGCAGGCTAGAGATGTACTCCGTTGTGTTGTAGCATGCTCAGGGCAAGACTTATACGTGTGAAACACATGCCTTGGTGCAGAACCACTGGCCAGGTAAACAGCTATAACTGCTACTCCCAGGATGTATACACATCCATACCTGTTGTGCTCTGCTCATCCAGGAAACCTGAAGCAGCTTTGTAAAGCAAAGTAACCTGATTGCCCGGGAAAGACCTATAAAGGGTTGAGGTTTAAACGGGAGGCCATGTGTAAGTGGGACACTGCTCCACTAGTGTGCAGGCCATGCTGCTACATTTGTGTAGAGTTTCTCCAGAGCTGGGGGTCCAAAGCATCCCACCTGTGTGTGACTCCTATGAGAGTTCCAACTACCATGTGGGCAAACTCATGCAGCAGGGTTATCTGCAGAGAGTCATGTTGGACTAAACTGTGGGAAAGATTTAAGTTTTGTCACAGGTGGAAGCAGTCTTGGCGGGCTTTACCCTTGGGGCACCCCATGAATACCTTGTGACAGACTGAGTGGAGCCATCCTGGGCCTGGAATTCAGGAAGCAGACCCGGGAACCCCAACTGGGCTATTGTTTTTCTAATTGACCCTCTACGGGAGAAGGAGACCGCCCTTCCCATGTGACTGAGGCAGGTAGGGAAGAGAGAACAACAGGTTGAGCCCAGGCTTGGGCTCGTGGAGAGCAGTGAACAGGCTGGACCAGCACGCGGGCCAGAGAGACACCTAAGGACCCGTCCCGTGGAACGGATACCAGAAGGTTCACTCTTTTGTCCCTTTAACCTTTTTTCCTTCTTGTGTAAGCTAGTTGGGTTGTATAATAAAGTTTAATTGTTAAGAAACAGCCAACACTAAACAGTACATCTTTATGCACATCCACGTGCACATGTCACCTTTGTGTAACAGGTGGGAGACCTGGGGACGAGGCTTCCCTGATTGAGTGGCATTGCAGTGCTGCTGAAGTATTAGGCCCTCACAAGGCCCCAGTCCTAGCTCTGACTGCTATAAGACTGCCGCAGCTGGTGCACCAAACGCCTTTCCAAACCTGGTGAGCCTGGCCTCAGTGAGTCACCTGCAGCGCCCTTTCCTGTCACATTTCCATCCTTCTTTGGCTCTAAGGCCCTAAGTGAATTCAAGATTCCCCAGGGTGCTGGCCATCCTTCCACCAGGACCCTCATGCCCAGTTCTTGCTTGCCCCAGCTCTTAGTGTGTATTGTGGGTGTTGCAGTTCCCTTCCCATTAGCATCAAGGAGGATGAGCAGGGCATCCTCTGACAGTTCTAGAGTCCGGGAGCATAGCCTTCTGACTGGTGTTCGAGAGCATGCTAAAGATGTCAATACAGAGGTTTGACCTGCTGCAGTTCTTCACCAATCCCAAGCTGAGATAGAAGTCAAGACTGTCTAGGTTATCCCCGGTTATGTGGCACCAAACGTGCTTATTTTGTGTCCCTGAAGCTGGGTGTCGATGGTGTTGAAACACTCACTTGTACTCCTGACTTTCTTTTGTATATGCATGGAGCTTTTGCTTGCGTGCATGTCAGCACACCACATGCATGCTTGGTACTTGCAGAGCCCAGAAGAGGGCATTGGATCTCCTGGAACTGAAATTACAGATAGTTTTAAGTTGCCATGTGAGTGCTAGGAATAGAACCTGCGTCTTTTTGAAGAGCAGCCCATGATCTTAACTATTGAGCCATCTCTTTAGCCCTTAATTAGCATACTACTAACACAAAATAATGACTTTGTAGCATTTTCATATGTGAATAATGGATATATCATGTCTTGTTCATGACCATAATTTCTCATCCTCCCTTTTTTTCTTTCTTTTAGTTTTTCGAGACAGGGTTTCTCTGTGTAGCCTTGGCTGTCCTGGACTCACTTTGTAGACCAGGCTGGCCTCGAACTCACAGCGATCCACCTGCCTCTGCCTCCTGAGTGCTGGGATTAAAGGTGTGTGCCACCACGCCTGGCTAATAGTCTCTATTTTTAGGTCATCTAATGTTTTGTTTTCACATGCAAAGATACATGTCCTTTTACTCTAAAGTATGCCCTGGCTCCAGCTCTGATTGGCTGGTTGCGATGCTGCAGTTAGAACCCAGAGCCTCCAGTGTGCTAGACAAACACTGTACCACTGGGCTAGCTATACCAGACTACAATACTTGTCTTCCTGTGGATGCTTACATGATGCCATCCCTTTTCTTGCAGATGACATAATCTCATTCTTTATGGCTGAATAAATTCTCTCTCTGTGTGTGTGTGTGTGTGTGTGTGTGTGTGTGTGTGTGTGTGTGTTACATTTTCTTTATCCATTCATCTGTTGATAGGTGCTCAAGCTGATTCTATAACTTGGCTACTATGGGTAGTGCTGCAGTAGACATATTTGGGCTAAGTAGATTGCTCTTGATGTTCTCAAAAGTGGTACAGTTCATTTGGGTTTGGGGGAAACTTCCACACTGACTGCATGATGTAAGGGCCCTTTTGCCAAAATTGGGTGTTTTTAAAAATCAGCATTATGATTGGAGTGAAGTGGAATCACAATGTAGTTTTGATTTGCATTTCCCTGATGGCTAAAGATACTGGAGCATTTCCCCATATATATTGGCCATTTGTACTACTTTTAAAACGATCTGTTTGGGTCACTTAGGCATTTTAAAAATCTGGTCCACCCAGCCACACTTTATTTTTAGTCAACTGTTTTGAGTAACTTATGGTAGCAATTAGCCAGGTAAGGTGGCGAGTGGGTAGGCTTGTGATCAGGAGGCTGGGTCCTGTGTGAGATCATGCTCTCCCTGTACCTCACTTGCCTCGTTATTTTGGAGTTCACAGCTGTACTCAGTGCTTGGGGAACAGGCCTGGTACCTGGTAATAAACTAGTAAGTGTCCATCAGTTGAGTAAACGAGGAAGTGGGAATGTAAAGCTGTAGAAACTTGGGCCACAGTCAACAAAACGGTGTATAACCAAGGAGCACGGCACACATCACAAGTCACAGTGACTTAGAGGCTGCAACAGGAGAATCACTTAAGCCCAGGAGTCTAAGACCTGTCTGGGCAACATAGCCAGAACCTATCTCAGAAAGGGGTAAGGAGAGTATGTTGGGAACCTTAGTATACTTCCTCCTCAGTCACTTGAACCCTCAGCAATGAAGATGCGCCCGTTATACTCAGGCTCCTCCCAGTTCCCGGGTGCTCTTCGAAGGCTCCACGACTAAGAACGATGTCAAGAGATGATTTTCTTCCGTGAACATGCCCCAACCTTCAGCTTCCCTAGTAGTACAGATGAGCAGATAGGCTTGACAAGCAGGCCTAAAGGTGTTAGACTTATTTAACCTTAAGGAAGAAATGCTTTGGGGAGTGAGGGTTTCCAGATACCTGAAATGGAATGAAATATGAGCTGTGCCCAAAGTGACCTGAGGGACACGTCCAGGCTGGCCATAAGAGGGAAATGAAGGGCATTTCCACCAAACTTGACATATCCCAAAGAAATGAAAGTGTACTGTAAAACAAGTGCTTGCTAATGGGAGCAGATCCAGAGACCCACAGCCAAATATTAGGGAGATTTCAATCAGGTCCCTCCCTTTGGAGCTTGGGGAACCCCACAGGAGAACTGTAGGAGCCAGAGGTCAAGGACACCAGGAGAATACATCCCACAGAACCAACTAAGCAGGGTTCTTGGGCCCTCACAGACTTGAAGTGGCAAGTCATAGTCTGCATGGGTCTGTGCGAGGTCCTCTGCATATGTGATGGTGGTTGGCTTGGTGTTCTCGTGGGAACTGGGGTGTCTCTGACTCTTTGACCTACTTCTTAGGACCCTTTCCTCCTACTAGGTTGCCTTATCCAGCCTTGATATGAGGGTTTGTGCCTAATCTTACTGTATCTTGTCATACTGTGTTCAGCTGATATTACTGGGATGCCTGCTCTTTTCTGAAGGGAAAGAGGAGCATTGGATCTGGGGGAGATGGGAAGCGGGGATTGAGAGGACTGGAAGGAGGGGAAGCCACACTCATGATGTATTGAAAAAAAATAAAATAATAAAATGTTTAATAAAAAATAAGAAAATTTTTGTTTTCTTTTTTTATTTAAATATGGAACACTTCTCGAATTTGCATGTCATCCTTGTGCAGGGGCCATGCTGATCTTCCCTGTAAAATCTTCCAATTTTAGTATATGTGCTGCCAAAGCGAGCATTTTTGTTTTCAAGAGAGGGTTTCTCTACATAGCCTTGGCTGGCCTGGACTCACTTTGTAGACCAGGCTGGCCTGGAACTCACAGCGATCTACCTGCCTTTGCCTCCCAAATCCTGAGATTAAAAGTGTACGCCACTACAGCCAGGAAAAATACAATTTTTATAAAATGTTTAATTCCCCACAGCTGTGACCATGCACCCATTTCCCTTGGCCTCCCACAGACTAACACTAACCTCCACATTTGCCAAGGAACTGTATCTATTTGTTTTGAGAAAGTGGCTCACTATGTAGACCAAGTTGGCTTCAAACACATAGAGATCCACCTTCCTTTGCATGCCGACTGCTGAAATTAAAGATGCATGTCACCAGGCCAGAAGCCTGCATCTTCAACCATTAACTGACAAGAGATCCACCTGCCTCTGCCTCGTGAGTGCTGGGATTAAAGGCATGCACCAGCACGCCTGGCTGAATTACTGAGTCTTAATAGGAACCTGTCAAGTTTCCCTGCTGTATTGAAAACAACAGTCAGCTTGTCCCATCACCCTTGGATGTTCACACATTAGGACTGAGCTTATGGGGAAAGCTGACATAGCCAGTCATGGAAGGCCACCTTCCCAATGCCACACAAGTCCATTGTCACCTTTTATGGGGACACAGGTGATCAACATCTGTGCTTGCCAGCAAACCATAACTGCATGGGAGGAGGCTGCCTGGTGCTTCCTTCTGAATCACTTCCATCTCACTGCCTTGCTCCGGCCACTGGCCACACTTACAGTGTGTGAGCACCCTCTACTGTTCTTACCTGGAATGAATTGCAAGGTATATGGTATTTGCCTTTACAAAATGTTTAAATCTGATCAAAAGGTTTTTGTTTGTGCACTTAATGACCTTAGTTGTGTGACTTTTTTTTTTTTTCAAATTCTCTTAATAACAAAATGGGGTTGTTTGGTTCTTATTCATTACCCCAGTTCCATGAAAATTCTTGTTCTCAGGTATATCGGATATTCTACCAGATCTTTTGAGTCTGCCCTAGGCACAGTGGCACCCTGCCCCTGCCCCCCAGCAGAGTCCAACCAATTTTTCCAGGCCTGGCCCAAGGCAGAGGTACCTGCATCATGGACTCTGTTCCCTTTGCAGCAGCATCTCCTGAGGCCGTACAGCTTTCCATCTTCAAAGGGAGGATGGTGAGGGGCAGGGGCTAGTCCTGAACTTCAAGATGGAACATGGTGTTCTGCTGCCTACAGCCAAGACCTCAAGGAAACATTTCTCCTTCCACACTTCCCCAGGCAGAGTAGTAAGAGAAAGCAGATGGTTTGGCCCCTGAGAAAGGGAAATGCCCAGGGGCTACTGGAGGTAGCCAAAGAAGTGGAAAGGGAAAGATTTGGAAATGGAGCCAGTCAGCCTAGCTAGTGAACGTTCTTTTAGCCTTTTCCACATGTGCCTCTGCCAGGGGATTTATTACCTGGCAAGAGTTCTGGCAATTTAGAGCTCCAGGTGGACATGGCCTAGCCACTAGAGAGTGGCAGAACTCCACTGTTGCCCAGCTGTAGAACTTAAATCCACTTTCTGAGATACCTGGAACATTTACAAGGCAACTCTGGGCCTGCTGCTCCCGTGTGGTAGGAGTAACTGGTCCTCTTCCTGGCTGTGGAAAATAAAGCAGGAGGTATGTACAAGGTGGTTGTGCCTACCACTTACACTATTGAGCAGATGAGCTCAGGCCCTATGCACTGCAGAGGACACAAAGGGACACTAATCCCATTTGACAAAGGGAGGGGTACAAGCAGAATGAAAACGCAGTGAGTTCTCCATCCAGGAAGCCCATCTGCTCTCACAACATAAAGTCATTCGAAGTCATCCCCAGAAGGCTAGCCTAGGGGACCTCGAATTTGAAGCTCTTTCTCACTAGAGTGGGTGGCGTAGTATTCTTCCATTTCTAAAAGGGTGGCCTCGGCAATTATCTCTGTAAATCCTTTACACTGAAAAGCTGAAGGGTTGTGTAAAAGTCCCTGCACACAGCAAGATGGCTCAGTCCATTAGGGTGATTGCCATGGAGTTTGATGACTAGTTGCCCTCTGTCCCAGCCACAGTCGCCACCGTGCTGAGTAAATGACCAGGTCCTTTTTTCTTCCTGCCATGGCTTATATGAATAACTTGGTGTTTCGTTTTGTTTTGCCACAGTTACATCTTTCAAACAGATTTCCTTTTTTCCTAAATCTATATTCCTTTGTTGTCCTATAGACTGTCGAGGCTATGGCCCTCCAAGAGCTAAGGTGTGTTCTTCGTGAACTGGTCTCTGGATGTACTTGTTTGAGGGGACCTCTGCCTTCCCCTGAAGGACCCATTCCTCTCATTGCCTCCACACACACACACACACACACACACACCATGTTCTTGGAGTTCTGGCGTAGCCAGAACTAAATAATTCCCCTATTAAGCAGGACCATATGGAGTGGCAGAAAGCAGGCATGGAGATGTTATTATGGATTATAGGAGTGGCAGAGGAAGCTATGATAACCTCCAAGGCGAAGGCAAAGGAATGTATAGGGGAAGCACATGAGCTAAGAGGAAGGGAAAGTTGAGCCCACACCCCAGGAAAGCAGGGCCCTCCTGCTGGAAGATGCTGAGACAATGGAACAAACAGACAATGGAGCCTGTCCACCTACGCCTGGAAACACTGGCTTTTTAGGAAATGAAGGGAGGTGAGTGGAAAGGACAAGGAGCATACAGCTGCAGGCAGGGGAGGATGGAACTAGAATAGAGGTGGAGAACAGGACGATGCTCAATGAAACTCAGTTTCCAATTGGGAAGATGGAAGAACCGGTTTCCCTTACACGTGGTTGCAGGTGGCCAGCACACAGACTGCAAGCCTGGAAATGTGAAAATTGCATCACCTAGTCACATGGCATAGACTCAGAATCCATAGGTGCCTTGCATGGGTCACAGCCAGGTCTTCTGACATACTCTGATTCCCCCCCCCCCCACAATGTCTGTCTGTGTGTGTGTGTGTGTGTGTGTGTGTGTGTGTGTGTGTGTGTGTACAGACATGTCCAGCTGTTGTAGGCACCAAGCTAAGCTGTGACAAATACCTGTTATGTCTCATGGGATACTGCTTTATCTCTGCTTGCCACCTAGAGATGTAACATCTAACAGAAGGCTTTGTCTGTGCTCCCTCTCATCTTTTGATCCTGCCTAGTAATGAGCTATCCAGGCTCTGATACTGAAAGGCAGCAGGTCCCGCCTGCACACTGACTAGGGAAAGGCTTTGTGCTAGGGCTCCTTCCATGCTAACCCGAGACAGGCACTATTTCTACTGCACTGAAGGGTAATTAGAAACTAGAAGGCCTAGTCAGGCCCCACCTCCTGAGGGGCTCTCACTTGTGTGACAACACAACATTGCCACCATGTGGACAAAAGCCTGAATGACCACTTACCAGCCAGCCCTGCCCAGTGGCTCAGGGTCTGGAGTCCTAACCTTAGATCCGGGGATTTGAAACCTTCCCTCTTTTGTTAGGTTCTTTCACTGACCCGTGTTTCACAGTGTCCCCTGCAGGACCCTGATGGAAACAGGAGTCCTTTGTAGATGAAACACACAGGATCTGAATTTCTTCATTAAGCTCCTAAGGTTTTGATTAGTGACAAATAATTGAGATGCAAGGTAGTTTGGGAGGACCAGAAAATGAAGTGCTTCAAGATTCCCAACGTAAGATGGTCAGCCAGGGAAAAGACTCCATTGTGTGCGCTGAGCTGATGAGGCCAGTCGTAATCCTGGACTGTCTCAGGGAAGCCCAGCTGCACAGTTTTATCTGTGAACAGGGGAGCAATCAGCTTTGCACTGCCACTGCCATCACCTCCTCTCAAAGAGATCCAGCTACAGCCATGTGACACTGCAGCACCGATCTTCAGGTGACTTTCATCTATGCAGTGGACAGAAGCCAGGAGGCTGGATGTTAGACACCACATCTCACCTGTCAGCCTTTCACCCCACATCAGAATGCTGGAGAATGGCACAGGACACAAGGCTAGCTAGAGAATCCACAGAGCAAAATAAAATATTCAGACCCTTGTTCAAAGGCAAGAGCGGAGCATGGAACCTAGTGCAGGGCTCTTCTGGGCATGGAGCCCGGAGCACACAGGGGAGACAGCCCTACCTAGCTGCGTGAGGTAGAGGGCTGTCCAGCTTTCAGTAGCTTTCACTCCAGGCTGCAGTGCCAGTCAGTGGTCTCAATGCATTGTTCAGCCTGTTCCTCACACAGTGGCCTTGGCCACAGCTACTGCAGCCTGCACTATGTAAATCGAATCTTCTGTCACATACTTGAAGCTGAGTTCATGAATTGGAAACACAAATGTGTGCAAAACATTTTGGTCCATTGAGCCACACCCCCCAACATTCCTGCCTCAGTAAACTTAAGATGGGACAATACCCAATACCATTGCAAATACCAATAAAAGTGCTCCACAGTGCAGTGGCACCTCTTGTCTCCCCAGGCTCTTCAGTGGTACTCGTGACATGTTCCCATCAGTAAGCCTCAGTGATGAGTCTGAGTTCCTGCTGGCTGGAGGTCCTTAGCCTGTGTGTCAACAGAAAGGCCAGATCTAGCTTTTACACACACACACACACACACACACACACACACACTTTTATTTTTTGTTTTAGTACACTTGTTTGTGCACCTGCCATAACATAGGACAACTTGAGGGAAGCCTTCTCTTTCTAATGTGTCCTCTTTCCTTCCACCATGTGGATTCTAAGGATAGAATTCAGGTTGTCAAGCTTAGCCACAAACACTTGTACCCACTGACCCATCTTGCCAGCCCTCCATAATCTTTTTTGGAGACATCAATACTCAATCAATTACATAGGGATTAAATGTGACTATCATTCCAAGTGAGTTTTCAGGATTCTCCCAGCAGTGTGGGATCAAGAGCACCCCACCAGACCTTGCTCAGGGGCCCATAGAGAACCCTTGATGGTCATTAGTTCATGGCCCCTGCTAACAGTGCTTCTCCAGATGACTCATGTTGGTGACCCTTAGAAGGCCTCCAGAGTGGGCCGCTGCAGCCTGTATCTCCAAAATGAGGTCTCTGGAGTTCAAGGACCACTCTCTGAGAACCACTATCGCAGACCACAGGCCTAGGCTCCACCTCCAGGATCCTGGAGAGGAGGGGTGTGGCTCCAAAGGATAACAAGTTCCCAGGTAGAAAACCGTGAGTGTGATGGCTGCATTAACCTAGGACAGTGGGGCTAGAAACACCAAGGTCAGAGCAAAATGTTTTGCCCGTGAAGTTCTCAGGCAGCCTCTGCCCATGTGTTTGCTGCTGGGGAGTGAGTTCTTACAGCAGCTGTGGTGGACACTGAGGTGCTGTGTGGGTGGCCCAGGCTGCACCAGCGTCCCTGAAATCACGTGTGTGTGTGAGCTGGCTATATGCACATGCACCTGTGTGGAATCAACCCACACATGTGCCCTGCAACGCCTCACTCAGCATAGGCCCTGGCTCAGTCCTTCTGTCCCATGTCACCAGAAAGAGCAAAGGAATGACATTTACATGGTGAGTCAGGCTACAGTCTGAGGCACAGCACGAGTACCACGTGAGCAGTCAGACTGACTTTCTTCCTTTTGTTAAGAAAACTCACCAGGAGCAATGGTAAGTAACAGCACCAGCAGGGAGCTCAGGAGGCACAGGAGGCACAGGAGGGCTAAGTGCTGAGCTAAATGATGTCTCCCTTCACGACACTAACAGTCGCTGCGAAGGCTACAGGAGGCCACTCCTTTTTCTCCAGCCCCAGACCGCACAGGGGCCCAGCAGCTTTCTAAGGGCCTTTCAAAAGATCTCTAACCTCTCCCCAGATCCACAGCACCACTTCCCTGGGCCACTCCAAGCAGGGAGAGAACATTTTATAAAGTAAAAGGCAGAGCGGCATAGGAGATACAGGCACCCATCACTGATGCAGCATCCCCCTGTATCCATGTGCAGCCTGTGGATGCACATGCGCGTGCACACACAGCACAGGTAAACAATTCTTCACTGAAAGCAAGCCACTAGCACTGCACCTTCCTCTTCCTCTGACATGTCACCACCACCACCCATGCCCTCATCTGAGATAGAACCCGGCCTAAGTCAGGCCTGGGCAGCTGCGCACCCTGTCTACATGCTTCTCCCCCAAACTCCCTCCTGACCCACCTACTGTTGCAGTCAGGGCACCAGGCCCTGGCTTCTAAGAGAACATCAGTGATAACTGAGGACAGAAATAACCCCTGGCCTATGGAGACAGGTCTGCACCCAATATTGCACTAGAGCCTACACTAAGGGAGACTGAGTTCCAGTGTAGGGAGGGAAGGAAGAGTCCACTACCACAAGAAAAACAAGTTACCTAAAAAGAAATAAAATGTTTTACTCACACAAATACCCACCCCTGGCACCCTCGAAACAATTCCAACCTCGGGTGCCACTTTTTTTTCCTGGGGTCCCTAGGGCTGGAGCTTCCTGAAGAGTGACCCTAGGTGGCCGCAGCCCCTCCACCCATCGGGCTCCCAGGAACTCTATGAGAGTTGTTCCTTAGAGTCAGGAAGCAGGTCTCCAGGGAAGGGCCATCTTCACCCAGAATCAACTCCTTGCCACTGGCACACAAGTCCTCCCCGTAAGTCCTGAGGGCCCCCACTGTGGAAGCTCAGGTAAGAACCCTGAGTCCTGGGGATGCAGCTCACAGCGGGGGTTGTGGGGGAGAGGCCACAGCGTAAATGTTCTCAGTGGTCCTGGCCCATATCCAGGTGTGCGTTTGGGGGTACCCCTGTGGTGGTCATGCCAGGCTGTCTGTTTTTCTATACTCCAGTCTGTTCTTTGATCCAGTCCCGCAGTACAGGGAGCCTTGTGTACACGCCTGGCTTGTTCCTCTGAGCACAGCCTTCTCCCCAGCTCACCACACCAGCCTGGAAGATTCTCCCTTCTGCCTCCACACTGGACAAGGGGCCACCAGAGTCACCCTAAGCAAAAACAAATCCTGCACATGAGGCCCTTGCCTAAACTCTTAGGAACTGCCTCAACCAAACTGATCTCTCATGCCAGACTGACCTCTCCCGGAAGCGTGATCTCTCCCCAACTCCTGCTCTCCCCTGCCCAGGCTTTCTCCAGCCCCACCTCTCCCCAGTTCCAGCCTAGTTAGCCCCCCTTCTCCTCTTTCCCTAGCCCTGCCTCTTTCCCAGCCTGTCCCATTCTACCTGGCCCTTCCCCTCCCTGGCTTGGCCGTTCCCCAGCCTCAGCCCTTTTAGGCCCCTCTTCCTCCCTGACTCCTCTCCCCTGCAAGTCCACGCACCTGGCAGGAGTCCACACCCCCACTGAGGAAACCCACACACATCATCCTTGGGGTGATCTGCTGTGGCATGAGGTCCTCACAGGTGGTCTGGTTGATGACACGGATCTCGCCCTTCTGTAGGACCAGTGCTCCAGTGCCTGTGGGGACAGGTAAGCCAGGGTAGACTGAGGCAGGTAACTCCTGGGGAAAGCCACTCTACACAGGGAAAACTCAATGGAGATGCTCCCCACTGGTCAGGCTGGAAATAAACCAAGAACCTGCAGCTGACAGATAAATGGGTAAGTAGCCATTGTGCAGCCATAAAAAGTAACCAGACAACCGCACAGCGTAACTGCTGTTGACAGGTCAGATACATAGCAAGGTAAGGGATGGATGGAAAGCGGCAGGAACACCGGAAATGCCACCAACTGCTCCAGTGGCTGCCTGAAGGGAACCCCCTTAAGTCAGGGTTTCACTTTCTGTGTGAAATGTTCACCACGTACTATATTGATCTTGTAATGGAGTTTTTCAATCTAAAGTTTACCCACCAACTGCCTGCCCTACACAGGGCACAGGGACTCACAGTGGGCAATTTGCAGGCCCAGCTCAAAAGCTTGTCCAAGTTGAAAAGTAGCACCCACACGTCAGTTCACACTCACTGAGCATGCTTTTGCAGATGAATAACCACCGCTAATAGATTAAGCAACTGGCCACTCAGGTTGTTCAGGCAGCGTCAGGGCTTCAACCAAGAGCCCAACCTACAAATCCTAACACTTTTCACTAGGAGCCTCCTTTTCTTTTCCACCCCCTACCAGGCGCCGGGAAGCCTGGTAACCCACCAGTCCTGAAGCCAGGAAGAACGCTGTGCTAGACACCAAAAGGACACAGTGTACATGCACCATGGCCTTGCAGGAAGGCCTGAGGCTCTGTAGGTTCTGGCTGGCCTGAAGCTCACCTCCCTCTTGGGTGTGCCCCCAGCCTGTGACCCAGATGGCCTTGCCAGCAGGGAAGACGTGGGTAGTATCAGGTAGGCAGATGGGTCGCACAACAGTGCTGTACTCCGCCGGTTTCTCCAGCTCCAGTAAGGCGATGTCGTAGTCAAAGGTAAAGTCATTGAAGGAAGGGTGGGTAATGATGCGTTTGAGCTTGTGCTCCTGCACCCCAGAGGCACTGCGCTTGCTCTGGTCCAGCAGCCCCAGGAAGGCTGTCCACATTGTGTGGTCTGAGTACCTGGAATGGCACAGAGTAGGCAGGGCACAGTCACAGAGCTGTGGGTGGGTCTGAACACACAGCCAGCCCTCACTGAGCTCTCACTGACTCAGAAGGCTACCCACCATTAACAAAGCCGTCAGCAGCTGCTGAGAAACAGGAGACAGAGGGAGCTTTCTTACTTGGGCTTGACCCTAAACTAGATACTTTACTAAGCATAGAAAGAGGTGTTGGATACCCCTGGAGCTGATGCCATAAGCAGTTGTGACTCCTCCAGTATGGATGCTAAGAGTTTAACTCAACTCAGGTCCTCTAGAAGATCAGTGCATTCTCCTAACCACTGAGCCGTCTCTCCAGCCCAGGCCTTCCCCTTTCTAATGTCCTCCCACTCTTCCCTTTTTTCATATCTATTCCGTGATGTATTGCTGTTTGCTAAGTCACCCACTCAGTCAGTAATGGATGGACATCTACAATGTTCCAAGAAAGGCCCCAGGACCAAAGTCAAGTTTGGAGTGTCCTAGAGGTGAGAGACGTAAAAACCCATCACAGCATCCCACAGAGGACAGGATGGGACTGCATGGGAGGTAGGGAACGAGACAAGCCTTGAACTCAACTGCGGTTTAGCCAGCCAGATCCTGCAGGGTGTGGGCTGGGGTGAGCAGACATGAAGCACAGAGGGAAAGGTGGGAAGCAAAACTGAACGTGGAAATGGGCCAAGGACAGGGGAAGCTTAGACAGGCGAGGAAGTGCAGCTCCACAGCCCAGCCTGCCTGTGCAACACTCCTTTGCCTAGTGGTCTGAGACCAGCAAACACTCACACCCACCACTCTTCTCAGACACTCCTGCTCTTAAAGGTATAGTGCACAGTCACCCCCATGGACCACTCAAGTAGTCCAAACAAATCCAGGGCCAAAGGTAGCCCATACCTGTTTCTGGCACAGCCCTCATTGCCCATGTGCAGTCCTGTATGACATTTTGCCCTCTATCCTGGCAAGTCTGCGAGCTCCATGGACCAAGTCTCACCCTATTAGCCAGGTAATAGTTTGTGTGTGTGTGTGTGTGTGTGTGTGTGTGTGTGTGTGTGTGTGTGTGTGTGTGTGTGTATTTTTTTTTTTTTTTTTTAAGCCAGGGTCTCACATATATACCAGGCTGTCGTGGAACTCAAACTCACTATGTATCCAAATATACTCCTCCCTCAAGTGACCAAACCAGAGAGTCAAGAGTGTGTAGGGATGGGGCTGGGATGAGCAGATATGAAGGGTGAGGCTCTAGGTCAACAGCCCAAAGAGGTCTGTACTCCTTTCAGTGCTGTAGTCTCCATCACCCACACTGTGCACACCGGCCTGGCTTCCCTACATACTGCCTCCTGGGAGCCTCCTCTCTACAAAAGGGTGGTCACAGTAGCAGGGGCTATGTGCCCCCGCCCCCCGGGCTGCCCATTGCAGAAGAGTGCACAGCTGACAGGAAACTCAGCCCTTCCTTCCAAGGATGGGCAGTTCTTAGGAAATGCGCCTGTATCTGTATCTTCTTAGACACCAGAGGGGCTGGGGTGAGGCAGGAGCTCAGATAGAAATAGCCCCAGTGTCAAGCCTACCTACCTGTTTCTGCTACTTTTCTGACCCTTCGGACTTGGACACCTGCCTGCCTTGTCCTGAGACACCAATGTGAGGGCGCCCGGTAGACGCATACCTCTTGTGTGCTAGGTGCTGGGCCACAAGCACATTATCACCTTTAGCTCTGCCAACTCTAAGGGTGAGGACTCACTGTGTCACACGTTGTCAGTGCCTAGAAAGGAAATAAGCTGACCGACCTTAGGCAAGGCTCATCATTAACCAGCTCTAAGGAAACATGAAATGCAGAAAGTAACAACCATACAGGCTTTGGGATCAATGCCTGGGCTCAAGTCTGACTCTACTGCTGAGCTGTGCAAACCCAGACAAATGTCCTTTTCTCTCCAAGCCCCAGTATCTATAAAAATGGGGCATAGATAGACCAGGCTAATTTGTTAGAGGTGGCACACAGTAGACCTGACTGTGGGGCATGGTGTGGCACACCCTTAATCCTAGCACTTGAAAGGCAGAGGCAAGTAGATCTCTGTGAGTTCTGGGCCACCCTGGTCTACATAGTGAGTTTAAGAACAGCCATGGCCGCATCCTCCATGGTTGTGCGGAGAGCAGGGACTGCCTCTAACACAAGCTCTGGTGCCCCCTATTTGACCACTTCCCCTTGATGGGGAGGCCTGATGGCACTCAGAGGAAGGGGAAGCAGACTCTCTGGATGAGACCTGAAAGGATGTGATCATATGGTGGGGAAAGAGGTCCCCTTCTGCCACTGGTCTAGGGGAGGGGAATAGGGTGAAAAAGGGAGGGAGGGGTGAACAAGAAGATACAAGTGAGGAGATAACAATCGGGATAAAATCTTAAAAAAATATTTAAAAAATAAGAAGAACAAAGAACAGCCAGGGCTATGTAGAAAGACCCTGTTACAACAACCCTCCCTCCTCCACGCCATACACCCCAAACTCCCTCGGAAAAAAAAAGTGAGTTTTACTAAAATGGTTACTAAGTCCCATCTGGGATGCCCACTCCTCCTCCGTCACCCTGCTCTGGTGCCAGCTAACTCTGGCAGAGTTCAGACGCAGGAGGCCTCACTGCACACCAGGGTACTTACTTGAAATTTCTGTCATCCATAAAGCAATGAGCTGCAGAGACCAGCCAGTTGGGAGAGATGAGTGATGCCCCACACAAGTGGCCCTGGCCCAGGGCATGGAGGCTCACCTGCCAGGGCCACTCGCCCTCGTCCGCATTCGTGCCACCAACCACCCGAGCCTGTTTGGTAAAGGATCGCAGCCCACAGTCTGGAGAGGGGATAGAGAACCAGAATGCAGGCACTCAACACCAAAGGGAGACTCAGCACAGGAATCTCCACGGGGTATGCACAGCAACACTAGAGCAGAAGGGTCCCTATGCCTCACAGATCCTCTCTCCTCCCTCTCCCTGTCTCATGTGCATCCAGGATCTAGACACCAGCTGCTTTCGTCTTGCCCAGTGCTAAGAAACACAGCTCACAGCACAGTACCACGGGGAAAACTCCGCCAGCCTCTCCCAGGACACACAGGCAGTAGGTTAAGGCATGGATGGGTAAAGATAAAGCCCCACCTGGTGCTCGGGCAGCTAGGCTCTTTCTCCTCCAAGTCGCTCACCCATGGCCATCTAGCTATGGGCAGCCAGTATGCCAGCTGTGTCACAGAAGTGCTGACATGCTGCCTTCCCACAGAGCTGTATGCTTATGCCAAGAAGCAACGTCTCCCTTTCCTCCAGATGTGCCCTCTGAGTGGGTGCTGGGCTGGGTGAGTGAGGTTCTGCTGGGATCTCCACCCCTGGGTGCTCTCCCAGATGAGCACCTTGCACAGGAAACACCCTGGCCCACCACACACAGCTGCCCTGCTTACCACAGTATTTCTCATCCGAGCCGTCACTACAGTCCTTCTTCCCATCACACTCAGGGTTGCCCTTGCTCAAGCAGAGCCCGTTGTGGCAGCGGTAGGTATATTTGGTGCAAGAGACAACTTTCACTGTTTACGGGAAAGGACAGATATGTCACACCATCATCATCTACCTGGTCTCCTATTGGCCCCGTGCATCACACCCATGTCCACGGTCCTTGAAGACCTTCTACAGGCTCTCTGCCTTCTGGAAGGTTCCCCTCAGACTTAATACGCAGGAGATTTAGGTTTATAAACTCTGTGTGCACTCCACAGCGCCTGATACTGGCTACCACCTTGGGGTGTAGTTTCATCAAAGGACAAATGACCATCCCCACAGGAAGGCGGCCAGGGCTGGGCCTTACCACTGCCACATGAAGCCTCATCAGACCCATCGCCACAGTTGTCCTGCCCATCACACTTCTGGCTCTGAGGGAGACACTTCCCATTGGTACACTTGAAGTTCCCAGCAGGACAACCTATAGAGACACAGGTCCTTAGCAACCTCCAGCATGTCCTGACTCATTGGGCCAAACGGGCACTGGGGAGCCCCAACAGCCCCTCCCTCACCCCAGGGCACTCACTGCACCCTTCCTCGTCACTGCCATCCCCACAGTCATTGACACTGTCACAGCGCCAAAAGAGGGGCTTGCAGAGCTTGTTCTTGCACATGAACTGGTGGGTGCTGTTGCATCCTGTTGTGGAAGGACTAGAGTCAATGGAAGCTCCCGGGGGAGGGGCAGAAGGCGGGGAGCCTGGGCAGTCACAGCTGCCAGGATGCTCAGCGAGCTGCTCTGCACCACTACCTATTAATTCTGACTGATACTAGCCTGCTAGCCAAGGTTTCCAGTGGCAAGGATGAGGGGAGAGGGGACAAAACGGGTACAGAGGTGAGAACAGGGGCTCACTGGCTTGTGTCTCTCTGCCGGGATAGACATTGCAAAACTAGGGAAGGAGAAGGTCAGGCCACTGGGTGAGAAAAGGGAGGAGAGAGTAGGAGGAGGCAGGAGGGGGCGGGACATGGGATGAGAGAGGGGGGCTGGGGCAGGCCCCAGCAGCACTCACGGCAGTAGCTCTCATCACTGTAGTCGGGGCAGTCTGCCCAGCCGTCACAGCGCAGGTCTTTTCGGATGCACCGTCCAGTTTTGCACATGAACATTCCCGGGCATGCTGCAGGGAGGAGAGAGACATGACTCCCATGGCTGCCCCTTCTCTCCCTAGCAGCCACCTCAAAGCCACACTGTGACAGAAGCCTGCAAGCCCTGACAAAGAGAGCTCTTACATCAGCAGCCAGAATGAGTGGTAGCACTAACTGCCCTGGGTACAGCCATGGGGGGAGAGAAGCCAGTTTTATGTGCGGTCCTCTCCTGTCCTGTGTATCCCCAAGCAGAGGCCTGTAACATGGCACACTCCCAGTGGGGTCACAGAGCAGTGGGTCTATGTCTCCTAGTCAAGTAAAAACACCAATATTTCCTTCATGCTAACACATGATCCTGAAATAGGAATACACCTCCTTGGGTGGAGGACAGAGCAGTGAGAAGGCTTTTGTCCCTGCCTCTGCACACGCACACTTCAGTCACAAGTGTGTCCTTACATCAAAGGTATCTGGTCTTCTAGTAAGAGTTTTTGGAAGCTATGCAGTTGACTTTCATTTTATGTTTGTGGGTGTTTTGCCTGCATTTATGTCTATGCACCACATGCATGCAGTGCCCATGGAGGACAGAAGAGGCTGTCATATCCTCTGGAACTGGGCTTAACAGAGTTGTTAACCAACTGCCACATGAGTGCTGGGAACCAAACCTAGGTCCCCTGCAAGAGCAACAAGTGCTCTTAATCACTGCGCCATCTCTGAAAGGGATCCAAGTGGCTAGAGCGTGGCAAACATTGTGACAGGTTTTGCCCTTCCCTTCTTCCTAAAAACCGTTACATTCCTAAAGCTAGCTCCAAAGTCCACTCCCTTGTTTGGCCACTTCCTTCTCCTGAGGCTGACTACCAAGGTCCAGATACCAAACTACTGAAGTCCTGCAATCAAAAGATCCCTCTGGCTCAGCTAATTATCGTGCCCAATTAAAATTAAACAACTCAGCCCGCCGTGGTGGTGTGGTGGCCCATGCCTGGAATCCCAGCCCTCAGGGAGGCAGGGGCAGGTGGAGCACTGTGAGTCGAGGCAAGCCTGGTCTACAAAATGAGTCCAAGGCACCTAAGATCATGCAGAGAAACCTTGTCTCATAAAACCAATAATAAATAAATAAAAACCTCATCCTAACACGAGGTTTCCCATTGTACCTTTATAAACATCTGTCTCCTCTCTCTCCAGAGGCAGACCTTTGTCCCCCAGGGTAAAGATCCTGTCCTCCTCTTCCTCGTTGCTTTCCCTTTCTCCCTCATCCTCTAGCTCTTGACTTTGTCACTTGTCCCTGCCCTCTGTCCCTCTGGGGCAAATAAATCTCCTTTGTGCTAAGAACCTGGTCTTGGAGTATCTTGAGCCGACTTCAAGCTTCCCTTGGATCTCGCTAGCCCCTGCAGTTATAGTTTTCATTAAATGTCACTTCTGGTGTTTATAATGCCTTCCGAAGGGTTATTCCATAATACAGGGCTGAAATTAAAAGTTACAGGTTGACCATCCCTCGGGCAAAACACCAAAGCCCAGAATGTTGCAGAATCTGAGCTTTTTCAGAGCTGACATGATGCCATGGGCAGAAAGCCATACACCTGACCTCGTGTGACTAGCCAAACACAGATGTGCTGATATAATGCTATAAAGGGGCCCAAGAGAAAAAAAAAAAAGAGCTTCATCTTTGCATATGTGTGTGTGGTATGTGTGTATATATTCCTGTGCCGATGGGTGGTGCACATACATGTCTGTGCACATAGAGGCTGGAAGCCAATATCAGGTGTCTTCCTCCATCACCTTTTCCTTTTTTAGTCAGGCTTTCTCACTGAACCTGGAGCACATCAATTCAGCTCTCCCATGTCTGCCTCTCCTGATCTGTGTCACGCAGCCCAATCTCTATGTGGGTGTTCAGAAACCAAACATAGGTTCTCGAGCTATGCGGGAAACATATCTACTATCTGTGCTCTCTCCTCAGCCCCAAATTTCAAGTTTAGACTTGGGTGTCATTCCTAGGATATTTCACTGTGGTATACGCAAAGGTTTTTAAAGCCAAAACCCATGACACTTCCAGACCCAGGTACTTTAGATATGGGACACTCAACCGGTACTTATGTAAGCCAGCAAGCTGATGTTCATGCAGTTAATAGAATTTCCAAATGTTTCCAAACTACAAATTAATCCTGAAAGTGCTAGCAGATTACCAAAGTCACCGGGATGTTGAACCAAAGAGGCGTGGCCTCAGGAAGTGGGGAAGGGTGTCCTCAGGCTCCCTGCCTCACTATGGGAAGCCAGCGGGAAAGCACAGGATGTACCAGCATTTGCTCTCCGTCTCTTGTGCTGGGGATCGAACCCAGAGCCTTGCAGGTGCTTAGGCAAGGCCTCTTAACACAGAGAAACACCACCCCTAGCCTAGCCGTTTTAAATAAACAGACTTTAAAAATAAATAAATAAACAGGCTTGTTTTCCTTCAAAGCTGCTGCGAGTGAGAGGCACCTGATGCTCTGCTCTCTCAGAGGAAGCACAGCACAGAACAGGGAGCGCTTCCTGTACCAGTCCCTCCGACCTGAACCAGCCACGTTCACTCACGGTCATTGGAGTCGTAGGAGAGGTACTCAGCGAGGAACCCAGTGTCCGTGTAGGAGTGATCAGAATGGAAGCGGACTGTAATCTCGCTGCTGTTGCTGCTGACAACAAACTGGGGTCTCTCACCACAGTACCTAGATGGCAAAGAGTGAGAGGCTGAGGGCGATTCGGCTGGCAGCCAGACAACTGGGGGTGGGGGATGCCTGGGACCAGCCCTCCCAACCTCCGGGATGATGGCTACACCCCTAGGGGCTCACTTCTCCCCGTTGATCTCCACATAGTCCTTGGGGCAGGTGCCCAGTGGTATGTTGGGATCCACCAGATAGAAGAGTTTGAAGCGCACTTTCACATTCTGGTTGTTGGGCACCTGAACAGAGAGATACTTTGGGGACCCTGGCTTCTTTTGCTGCTTCTTAACCCAAAGGATGTCCATGGGAGGGCAATGGGGAACATGGCTTCTCTTCTTAATAGCAATGGACGCTCCCCCCCTCCCTCTCTCTCTCTCCCTCACTCTCTCTCTCCCTCCCTCTCTCCCTCCCTCCCTCTCTCTCTCTCTCCCTCTCTTTTTTTTTTTTTTAGGTTTTAAATTTCACTTTAAGTGATACAGAAAATATAAAAATAATATATATAGTATTACCACATAATCCTTAAAGAAATCCTTAAAGTTTACCTCCTAGGACATATGTCTGGTTGTGGCTAGTCCTGCAGCAAAGACCCTAGTCTTGTGGACCCGTTAATGTGGCTCTTTTGGGATGTTAAAGTCATCTCCCCGCCCCTCTGCTCTTCATCAAGTTGTACATACGTCCCCCCAAAACTCCTACCTTGATATTCCACGTGCAGTTGATGTTGGGTGGGTAGTGGCCTGGGAAGTAGGGGCTGCTAAATGTCCCTTGGGCTCGACTCAAAAAACCACCACAGCCTAAGAGGAAAGGCAGGAGAAAGTGGGAAATTGAAGGACCTCCTTAGCCAGAGGGCGTGGGAAGAGCTGACAAGCTTCACAGCACCTGTACTCAAACAGGACACTGGACACTGGCAAGGTGCTCACGCCAACTGCTTTTTAAAAGTGGTCCCTTAGGGGGCTAGAGAAGATGGCTCAGAAGTTAAGAGCACTGTCTGCTCTTCCAGAGGTCCCGAGTTCAATTCCCAGCAACCACATGGTGGCTCACAACCATCTATAATGAGATCTGGTGCCCTCTGGTATATAAAATAAGTAAATAAATGTTTTTTTTTTTAAAAAGAAGGGGGGGAGTGATCCCTTAGCTGGGCATGGTGGCGCACACCTTTAACCTCAGAATTCAGGGGGCAGAGGCAGGCAGACCTCTATGAGTTGAGGCAATCTAGTCTACACAGTGAGTTCCAGGACAGCCAGAGCCACACACTGAGACCCTGTCTCAACAACCATACCCTAAAAATAAATTTTAAAAATAAAAAAAAAAAAAGAATGGTCTTTGGCCTGGGTGGTCACCAAAATGCCCTTTGGTTTCATCTTCTAACCTATTCCAAGAGAGGCCAGTCTGCCAACCTCCGGGGTTCAGGAAACCCTCTAGGGCCTGCACCCCATCTGCAGCCTGGAAGCATGCCCGTCATTGGCCCCACTCATTCTTACTGCTCATCTTGGGCAGCTGGAAGAAGGTGGCCTCAAAGCCAGGGTGCCGGCGGTCAGTGTTGGTTATCAGCGTGACGAGGAAGACGTTCTGGGAGGAGAGGAAAGTCAGGTTGTAGGAGGGAGGGTAGGTGCCACACAGCCTGCAAGGCAGAGGGATGGAGTTAGTGACAGAGACAAAGCTCAGGCCTTTCACTCCAAAGTAGAGAGCCCAGAGGACCCGATTCCAAACCCTGGACCCAAACACAGAAGGCCAAGGGCAAGGTCAAAAGGCTTTCAGAAGAACAGATCATGGTGGCACACACCTGAAGCCCCAGCATTGGGAGGCTGAGATATGAAGATTTTTGAGTTCAAGGCTAGCCTGTGCTACAAAGTAAGGTTGTTTTGGAGAACAGGTCTCTCTGTGTAGTGCCCCAGCTAGCCTCAAATTCTCATCTTTCTGCCTCAGTCTCCTGAGTGCTGGAGTTACAGGCATATACTGCTTAATTCTTTTATATTTTATTTTACTGTTCTGCTTTTTTTAAATCAGGTATAAATGTAATCAATAGTATTTATTTTGGTGGCTACAGTGTGGCTGGAACATCCTGTGCCTTCTGCAAGTTGCACGGTGAGAACCGTAGGATGTTGGAATTTGTGGTCCACTCCAAGACTGCATTACCAGCCAGTGAAGCTCCCTGAGCTACAGACTGGCCTGGGGATCCAATGGAGTTTTGAGACCCACTAGACAGGCCAGTGAAGGAGACCTTAAAGCACTTGCATGTGGAGTTCCCTCCAATAAGAGTGTGGGGCCCTCAGAGCTTTTCAGCTGTCTCCTTGACAACAGATGAAAGAAGGCTTCAGTGGGTTAGCACCAGGATGGAGGGGTTTACCAGAGGCCATTTGTGGCCACTACACTGCACACAAATCCTGTGGATAGCATAACCGTGCTCAGCCTTAAATCTGGATGTTTTGAGGAGCTCAGACCCTCAGAACAAAGCACACTATACGTTTGTTCCTCATAGCTCCTGCAGGGACTTGTGTACACCTGCGAGCTGCCGACAGAAAGAAAGCTAGCAATTATTTTGCTTGCTTGCTTGCTTGCTTGCTTGCTTGCTTGCTTATTTGTCTTGGAGAAAAGGTCTCACTATGGAACTTTAGCCACTTGGACTCAGATATCTGCCTGCCTTTGCCTTGTGAGTGCTGAAATTAAAGGCGTGCACCTGGCTAGGCCTTTTTGTAATACTTTCTTATTAAGAACACGCCAAATGGGGACTGGAGGGATGGCTCAGTGGCTTAGAGCCCTTGCTGCTCTCCCAGAGCACCCGACTTCCATCCCCAGCACCCATGCTGGTCAGCTGACACTTAATTGCACACAGCCCCAGCTCCAGGGCATTGGGCACCTTCTTCTGCCCTCTGCACACTCATGGCATTCACTTGCACATCCTATCTACAGATAAAAAAAAAAAAATCAATAAATCTTTACAAAACCAAAAAACAACTTGGCAGACAGTTCTCGGTGGCTGGTTTGTGTTCCTTTCTCTTCAGAGTTGGGACTGAACTCAGCCCCACAGGAGCACTTACTCAGCTACTGAGCCCTAGCCCCAGCCCCAGCCCCAGCCCCAGCCCCAGCCAATGCTTTGATATTTACTGACTCAAAATCCCCACAGCAATGTACAGTAGGCACTAGAACCATGTGCTACAGGTAACGGCACTGGAGCAAAGAGGTTGAGAAGCTTGCCCAAGATGCTGTGCCTAATGTGTGACAAAAGGGGCGTGGGGGCACACATCTTTATTCCCAGCCCAGGAAGCAGAGGCAGACAGATCTCTGTGAATTGGAGGCCAGCTTTGTCTACACAAAGTCCCCGTCTCAAAAGCAAAAAAATAAAACAAGTAACAACAAAACAACCAAATACAGTATAACCCCTTCTAGAACTGTGCACGCACACTTGTACACACACACACACGCACGCACGCACGCACGCACGTACATGCACATACACACACTTTTGTCAGGCTGAACCCAACAGCGGTGGATTCTATATGGTGAGGAAAGGAGTCTCTGTGATGATTCGAAGCCATCAACTTAATCATCTAAAATCACCCAGGAAATGAACGTTTGACCTTTGGATGTGCAAAGGGGATGTGCAAACAGGGTGGGAGGATGGGTGAGGCCCCTGGACCATATAAAATGGAGAAAGAGATGCCAATCATTGCTCTCGGCTTCCTGATTGCAGCTGCACTAAGGCCAGCTCCCTCAAGCTCCTGCCACTGTGACTTCCCTCCCATGGGGGGCTGTGACCTAGAACCATGAGGCGGACAACCCTTTCTCTCTTACATGGCCGTTTATCACAGCCGCAGGAAAGAGAAGACAGTCACAGTCACTCGCTCTCCTGCTTGCTCATTTCTAATGTTTTCCCTACTATCATTAGTAGTTTGTGTGAGAGACAAGGAGAGACAGGGCCTCACACTTTTAGCCCAGGCTGTTCTAGAACTCACTAGGTAGCCGAGACGATCCTCCTCCCTCAGTTTTCTGAATGCTAGGACTCAGTACGAACTACCATGCCTGGCTTTAGGCTTTTCTGGGGATGAGGGGGGTACCTCCTTTTTGCATAATTAACAGTTAGGAAAGATGTTTATAGAGAAATGAGAAAAGGACTCAGTCGTGACTGTTCAGCTGTGATTTGGGCCAGGATGGATAGAAGGCTTTGACCTGCATCAAGAAGAGGCTGGCCATCCCCCAACACCCTTGAAGCTGTGAGAACTCCATCCTGACATGAGCTTTCTGCAGCACCCATCTTGGGCCAGCCCCCACCCCGAGCAGATTTATTTAGTTATTAAAGATTTGTTTATTTTTTATTATTATGTATACAGCATTGTGCTTGCATGTACACCTGCAGGCCAGAAGAAAGCATCAGATCACATTATAGATGATTGTGAACCACCTAGTAGTTGCTGGGAATTGAACTCAGGACCTCTGGAAGAGCAGGCAGTGCTCTTAACCTCTGAGCCATCTCTCCAGCCTCAAGCAGATTTATTAATGACACCTTTATTTTCTGTAATTCTGATACTCGGACGTCTGTGGTTCTGCCCTCATGGTACCAGCAGTCCCTAGAGGCTATTAGAGTCATCTCTCAATGCCTGGAGCTCCCAGCATTGCACTGCCAGCTGAGGTAAACTGTGTTGTCCCATGTCCCTTCCTCTCAGGAATTGTAACAAACCTTTTCAATGGTAACTATCTCCTGAACCACAGGCCTGGCTGGCTGTACCTGCTTGATCATAAGCCTGCTTTTCTGGCAGCAGGCTCGAGTTCTCTCAGCAGTCAGGGAAGCCCGAACTTCTCTGATTGACACTGCCAAAGCCAAGGAGCTCCTGGCCCACTCCCGGAAGCTCACACAGGTGTGTACCATACCTGCCCTCCACTGTCTGTTGCACAGTAGCCTGTGGCCAAAATGTCACAAACTGTATCCCAAGCCTATACTGCCATCTGTTTAGATGGTCCATCTCAGCCAGGGCCAGGCTCCCTCAGCCAGGACCTCCTCTCCTTCCCAGGACACTCACCGCACCACAGCATGGGGCTCCACGGGGCTCAGCGTATCATACACGGTGACCAAGTCACTGTCATGCTCATCACAGGGAGCCACGTCAAAGCTGCGGAAGGTGAGGCTCAGCACGGAGTCGGCGTCACCCCGCAGGACCCACTGGCAGCGGGCATGAGCTGGGTACGGGCTGTTGGGGAATCCAGGGGTGGTGAAGCGCGTCACCTCCCCAGCACGGGCATGCAGGGCAAAACTGCAGCTGTCTGCGTGGGAGACAAGACAGAAAGAAGGTGTGGACCGGGCAGGCCACGTCCCAGGCCTAGCCCCACCCACCCCAGTACATTCCCCTGCCATAGACACAAGGAAGAGGCTTTGGAGGGGAAGGGAAAAGGAAAAAGAGGGGCTGCTGGCCTATCAACGCCACCTGACTTCTCGGGACCCTGTGGCTTAGAGGGCACCTGGCCAGACTCCTTCTCTGCCAGGAGTCAACATGATACTTACTGTCCTGAGTCCTCTGCAGCATCCTGGGGTCAGTAGCTGAAGAGCAAGAAGGCAAACGTTTTACCGAACCTATCGATTTCCTCACTCTTGCTTCCTTATTACCCGGAGGGAGGTGCCAGTCAGCAGGCAGGCTGAGTCCCGCCAGGCCACCTGAGCCTGTGAGCGTTGGTCTCCCGACCCACTCCTCTACGGGCTGGCTCACACATTCCCACCCTGGTCTGGCCCGTACTCACGGAAAGCCACCACAGAGGTCAACACAAAGGATTTCAGCGCCCGTGCTCGGGGTGGCAATGTGACCATTCGCTCCACAGCCATGGCGCGATCAACCTCTTCCGCCAGGTGTGGGGGGATGCTGAACTCTGACAAGTAGTAGGCGATGACACTGCCTTCGCTGGGGAGACAGAGGGAGCCTAAGATGGGGCATTCCAGAGCCTACATGCTATACTACTGAGGCACACACATGGCAGTTCACGATACTCTGAGAGATGCTAGCCCTGCCTCAGGCTCTCTGTGCCACCCACCCGCATTTGTCCTTGGTCAAGCAGACATGACCTAGGGCCAGCTCAAGTTTAGGAGTGAAGAGAAAAGCTGGGCTGGGCTAGAGCTCCCAGAGGCTCAGTAGAATCTCCTTGGCTCTGATTGCTGATTTGAGACAGGGAAGAGAATGCTGCCTGCTACCCTTCATTCCAGAAGCTTCAACTGAACAAGCAAAATAAAAGTACTTTGGAGCTGGGTGTGGTAGCCCACACCTGAAATCCCAGATACTGAGCCAGAAAGGACTGCAAGTTTAAGGCTAGCCTGGGCAACGTGAGGAGATGATGTTTCAAAAAAAAAAAAAAAAAGCAAAAGAAGAGGCAGAGGTCGTCAGCTCGGTGGCAGAGTGCTCAGCATCAACTATCAGGACCACACACTTGCACACTGGGAGGCAGACACAGTGATTCCAGCCCATAGTCCCAGCTACTCATGAGGCAGAGGTAGGCAGATCTCTGTGACTTCAAGGCCAGCCTGGTCTGCAAATCTGGTGGAGGATAACCAAGGCTACACAAAGAAACCCTGTCTCAGAAAACCAAAACCAAACCAAGCCAAACAAACAAAAAATGGAGGGGAGGGGAGGGGAGCTGTGAGGCAATGGGTTCTACCCCCTGTGCTGCAGAAAAACAAAGTAAATGAACACTTTGGCAAAAAGTCTATTTTTTTTTTTTTTAAATGCACACAGAAGCCCTTCCTGGGCACCCCAACTCCCTCAAATCCAATTTAGAAAATGAATATCTTTATGAATATACCACATGGGGTAGCGCCTGTGAAAACAGTGTCTGCGGACTTTCCCCAGCCAGCCCCATCAATCCTTGCCCGGAAGACAGAGGACCAGGCATTCTAGGTCACCTGCACAAGGGACCGACACACTGATCCTGTTCCCGTCAAAGCCTCCAGCGCCCACCTGAAGGCAATCACAGTCGACCTCTTGTGGTAGGGACCCAGGACAGGCACTCCATCGTACAACAGCTTTAGCTGAGGGGACAAACACAAGGCTTACAGCTGGCCAGACAGTAGAAATGACCCCGGCCCGGCTGCTCCCAAGCTCTACCCAGCCCCGCCCCCCAGGGCTCTGAGAGCGAAGATTAGACAAGTCCTTTCTAAAGGGGCGGGGGGGAGGGGCGGGGGGGGCGGGGCGCTGAGGCGGGCAGGGCCGAAGGACTTTCCCAGGGACTAGACTCACCGCTTCCTTCACCTGGTTGGCCAGGCTTATAAACTCTGTGGAGTTTGGGTTCTCATAAGCATCCAGAAATTTCTCATTTGTGACCCTCAGATGGCCATTGAAGACCTTTTGGACCCGCACGTTCCGGTCTGCCAAAGGCAAAGAAGTGATCATAGACGATGACGCAACCCCACCAGTCCCACCCTGTTGCCCTCAGCTGGGAGGAACAAATGCCAAGAGGGGCCAGATCTGAACAGCCCCCCCCCCCCCCACCCCGGCCCCCCCCCTCCCCCCGTCATTCACCAGCATGGCCTGAACCGGCTCAGGGAGACAGCACACTGGGCCCTTCCCACTAATGCCTCTCCCCCACCCCCCCCCCCTGGCCCCATTCTCTCCCTGTCCATCACTGGTCGCCCTTTGCTCTGCCCGCTAAGGGAAGAGGGGAAACCACCTCTCTGTCACCCTCAGTCACCTTCCACAACCTCCACAGTACTCACAATGGAAGTGCCACACCAGCAAGCCAGCCGTGAGTGAGAGCAAGAAGAAGCTGACTAGGACAACTGCCAGCACCACCCAGCGCCTGGAGCCTGGCTTCTCCACTATCTTGGCATTGTTCACAGGCAGGAACTCCACACCTTCCTCAAAGCCATTCATGTTCTAAACAGGAAGAGGTTACAGGGCTCAGAAAGGCTCTTCAACAGCTCTGGTTCTCTGTCACTTGTGAGCTTGGGGGAACCAAGACTGGGCAATAGAGAAAAGGCTGCACCCAGGGGTGCAAGACACCATGCCAGTGGAAGAAATGGAGGTGCTTCTGTCCACACCCCAGTGGCTGGAGGGCATGAACTGCCCAACAAAACCCAGAGCAATGGGCGCTGGCATATTCCTACAAGTCCAGCACCTTGGAAGTGAGGGCAGCAGATCAGGGGTTCAAGACCAGCTCCAGCTACATAAGCAGTTTGAAGCCAGCCTGACCTACATGAAACCTGTTTCCGGACAAAACCAAACAAGTGCAAGACTTCAGGAGTGTCTACACCCAGCGCTGTAGATCTGGACTTGTGCAAAATGTCTTTGGCGTAAGTGACTGCCAGGTGTCTCTTTCCCAGATTTATGACTTTGTGACCCATTTAGTCTAACTAGGGCATGCGTGAGCATGCATGTGCGTCTCTCTCTCTCTCTCTCTCTCTCTCTCTCTCTCTCTCTCTCTCTCTCTCTCTCTCTCTCTGCATGTGTGTGTGTGAGAGAGAGAGAGAGAGAGACAGAGACAGACTTGGATGGGAACTATCCATTGGTGAACTGGGCATCACCAGTGGGAGGACAAGTGAGGACAATGACTTCCCCTTTCCCTGTGAGTTCAGGAAGGAGAGGTAGGGCCCCTGAGCAGCCCTCCATCCATGCCTGACTGCTGACCCACTGCAGATAGTCACAGCCGCTGTGACGTCATGATTGCAGTGGCTGTGCCTTGCCTAAAGATGGTATTTTGCAATCCTCCTGAATATCTTTCTTCTTTTCACCTCCTCTAACACAACGTTCCCTGGGTCTTGGGACTTAGAGAAGAGCAGTTTAAGTGTCTTTAGGGCTAAACCCTTATCCATCACTTATTCACAGCACCCTGAGCAGCCAAGAGTCTTCGCATTCGATGTCACATTATCACAGTACTAACACTGATATGATAGACTCCACCGCAGGCCACATTGGAACACTTGCGTCTCAAAGTCTCTGTCATAATAGATTCCACAGACGCACATCTCAGAGGTAGGCACTTAAAAAAAAGATTTCATTCCACTTCTCTCAGAAGTCACTATACAGAACAGACTGACCTCAAATTCTCAGAGATACCCCTGTCTCTGCATCCTCAGTGCTGGGATTAAAGGCATGCACCCCTCCTGCCCAGCTAACATTTAAAAATTATGTGTATGTGTGTGGATATGTGCAGGTGGGTGCAAGTGCCCAGGGAGGCTATAACAGGGTGTCAGATCACCTGGAGCTAGAGTTACAAGTATTTGTAAACTGTCTGGTGGGGGCAAATTTGGGTTCTCTGGAAGAGCAGTAACTGCTCTTTCCTGCTGACCCCTGATTTACTAAGATAATGTAAATCATAATGTCCCCCTTCCTTTTTTTTTTTTTTTTTTTTTTTTTTTTTGAGACAGGATTTCTCTACATAATAGCCCTGCTGTCCTGGAGTCACTTTGTAGACCAGGCTGGCCTCGAACTTACAGAGATCCACCGGCCTCTGCCGACCGAGTGCTGGAATTAAAGGCGTGCACCACAACGCCCAGCCCTCCCTTCCTTTTTTCTTCTCTATCCTCCCAAGGTTATAGAACCAAAGTTGTTCGGTTTTGGGTTTTTTGTTTGTTTTTGTTTTTTGCTTTTAAAGATATACTGCTATGGGTAATGGTTGACATTTGTAACCCTAGCACTCAGCAGGCAAGGGACAGTAAGACTGCCAGCTTAAAGCAAGCCTGGACTACATAGCAAACACCATGCCAACTTGGGCTACAAAGCAATACACTGCCTCAAAACAAAACAACTCTCTCAAACCAAACAAATCATTAAAAACAAAAACAAGCAAACAAACAAAAACCCCAGCCAGGTGTGGTAGCACACACCTGTAATCCCAGCACTCAGGGAGGCACAGGCAGATGGATCACTGTGAGTTTGAGGACAGCCTGGTCTATAAAGCGAATCCAGGACAGCCAAGGCTACACAGAGAAACTCTTGTCTCGAAAACAAAACAAACAAACAAAATACAACCAAACATAAATGAGTAAATAAATAAACCTCTTTTCATTAGACTATTTCACTCAGTTTTGTTTCCTCTCCTATATAATTTATTTCAATAAACATGCAAGTTTTAACATATAATTGCTAAGACCTTGTAATTTTTTTTTTCACCCTTCCCCATTTGAAGTGTGTCAAACACTCTCTTTGTTTTTATTTTTCTCCCTGTGAGCCTCTCTCCTCCTCATATCTGCTGTGAACTGCCCTTCCTCATCACCTGGGCACCTCTTGTGTCTTTCCTTGAAAACCTGTTTCCTAAAATGCCATGCCTTCATCTCTTGTGGCTCATTCTACTTTTATTTAGTTTTTCCTTTTGTTGTTGTTGTTGTTTTTATTGGTTTTCTGAGAAAAGTTCTCAACTCCATAGCCTAGGCTGACCTAGAACCGACTATTTAGCCCAGGATAGGCTTGAACTCGGTGATTCTCCTGCCTTGGAGAATCATGAGCACTTACTCATCACACACACACACACACACACACACACACACACACACACATTTTTTTCCTTTGTTTTGTTTTTTAGGGACACGGTTTCTCTGTGTAGCCTTGGTTGTACTGGAACTAGCTCTGTAGATCAGGGTATGCCAACACACTTTTAATCACAGCACTCAGGAGGCAGAGACAAGTGCGCCTCTGTGTGCTCAAGGCCAGCGTGGTCGACCCAGTGAGTTCTAGAATGGTTTGGGCCTCATAAAGAGATCCGATCTCCAAAAAAAAAATTTTTTTTAATATACTTTTTTCTACACGCACATTTGTTGATAGTTGGGATGGGTATAGAATTATGGGGTTAAAATAATTTCCATTTTGAACTTTGAAAACATTATGTTTCTAATTTTGCTTCTGAGATCATAAATCTGTTATCTCTCATTTAACGACTTGTCTTTTTCTGAAAACCTTGAAACAGACTCTGAATAGGCTCTGAATCTCCTTATCCTGCAGTCACCATATGTCCTCTGAGTTTGGAAATTTCCATGGTTTAATCTAAGAAATTTTTTCTTGTGGTATTTCTTTTTTTGTTATTGTTTGTTTTGTTTTGTTTTTGTTTTTTGAGACAGAGTTTCTCTGAATAGCCTTGGCTGTCCTGGACTCATTTTGTAGACCAGGCTGGCCTCACAGTGATCTGCCTGCCTTTGCCTCCTGAGTGATGGGATTAAAGATGTAAGCCACCATGCCCAGCCTTAATATTTCTTGATTTATTTCTCTCCTTTATTTTCTCTGTTCTACTTTTTTCCTAACTATATTGATCCTTACTTACCTTTTCTCTGTATTAGCCATATCATTCTTTAACTTTTATTGAGGTGGCTCATGTTTGCTACCAGCACTTTAATAAGGTTTTTTTTTTTAATTTCTTCCTCTTTTATTATGTCTTATATTTGTTTTGTAGATACATGCTTTTCTCTTTATATTTCTCTTAAGTACCTTCTCTTTGTATTGAAGTTTTTCTTCAAATGGTCAAGGATGCTTCAATTTCCATTCACATCATTGAGTGTTTAAAGCTTCTACTTTGGGGTACTGCTATGGTTGGATCTGAAGTGTCCCCGCAGGCTTGTGTTTTCACTGTTTGTCCCCTACAGGGTAGGCTAAGGAAACTTTGCTGGACGAAGCCTTAGATGGAGCCCATCAAAGCCAGGGGAAGCTTGTCCTGAGGAGCCGGCTTCAGTCAGGCACTTCAGTCACGGCAATGAAAAGCTACCAAATACAAACACGTATCTATAGATGTGCAACCAACAAAATAATGAATAAGAGCTTCCTTCTAGGCTCCTTCCCTGATTCCCTGCCTTGTCTCCAAGCAACCACTACTTACCGCCACTAAAGACTCATTTACTTTTTCTAGAACTCAACATGTGTTGGTACTTTTCTAGTGCTACGATAAAACAACATGATCAAAGGCTGGAGAGGTAGCTCAGAGGCTAAGGGCACAGGCTGCTCTTCCAAAGGTCAGGAGTTCAAAACCTAAAGACTACGTAGTGGCTCATAACCATCTATAATGAGATCTGGTGCCCTCATCTGGCATGCAGGCATACATGGAGGCAGAATACAGAATACTGTAAAAATTAATAAATAAATAAATCTTTAAAAAAACAAAACCTGATCAAGACAGCTTGTAGAAGGAAGGGTTTATCTGGGTTCTAGTGGGATAAGAGTCCATCACCATCAGAGTGAGAAGCATGGCTGCTAGAACTTTAAGCTGAGAGGGTTTATCTCTCCACCCACACAACGAAAGAGGCCAAGTTGGGAATGCTACATGGGTTTTGATACCTCAAAGCCCACCCCCAGTAGCATATTTTCTTCAGCAAGGCCACACCTCCTTAGCCTTTCAAAACAGTGTTCCCAATTGGGGATCACATATGGAAATGCCTGAGGAAATGGAGGACGGCACACTATGTTAATGGAATTACTTAGTAGGTACAAACACCCCTGTAAGGGTCTTTGTGTCAGATACACTTTTATTGCTGTGGGGTGACGATCTAACTGTGGAATATGGTGCATCCATGAGACAGGTACGTGTTGAACTGAGGAACGACCAAATTGTTTCAAAGTGGTTGTGTCATTTTATAGTCTCATTAACAATGCATGACAATTCTGCTCCTTGGCATGGTCAATGGGCTGGTTAGTTTTTGTCAACTGGACAGAAACTAGAGCCACCCGAGAGGAGGGAACCTCAACTGAGAAAATGCTTCCATCAAATTAGCCTGTGGTATGTCTATGTGGCTTTTTTTTTTTTCCTTTTTGGATTGTTGGTTGATGTGAGTGGACCCAGCCCACTGTGGGCAGTTCTATTCCTGAGTAAGAAGTCTTGGGTGATATTTGACCATGTCCCTTGGATGGGGACGCCTGGTGGCACTCAGAGGAAGGATAATATAGGTCACCAAGAAGAGACTCGATACCCTATGAGCATATACAGGGGGAGGAGGTCCCCCTCAGTCACAGACATAGGGGAGGGGAATAGGTAGGGAAGCGGGAGGGAGGGAGGAATGGGAGGATACAAGGGATGGGCTAACAACTGAGATGTAATTTGAATAAATTAATAATAAAAAAAGGGGAAAAAGTAAGTAAACACTATTTTAAATGTGTTTACAGAGATGCTAAATGAATAAATGAAATTTATTCACAATTAAATACAGTTTAAAATTCTATGTTCAATAAATTGCCTATTCAATTTACCATGTAAAAAAAAAGAAGAAGAAGAAGAAGAAGTCTTGGGTGGTATAAGAAAGCAAGCTAAGCTAGTCATAAGGTGAAAGCTAGTAGGCAGTTTACTTCCGTGGAAAGAAAGCTTTGGCTGTTGTTTGAATACTTGTCGTTCTCCTCCCCAACATTGCTTTGGGTCATGGTGTTTATCACAGCAATGGAAAACAAACTAGGTAGGCGGGGTTTTTGATTTTTCACAGGTGCATATGGTCGATCACTGTGGCTTTAAATGGCTTTTCTCTGATGAGTGATAAGGCTGAGTAACTTTGAACTTTTTGTTTACTCTACTGTCATCTGTTTATCTTCTTGGCCTAAGTGTTTTCTCTAATCTTTTGCCTATTCTTTTAATGACTTTTTTCCGATGCTCTTGTCATTGGATTTGAGGATTGTTTACATATATTCTAGATGTAAGTTTTTATACACTTACTACTCTATAGCTTGTGTTTTAATTTCTTAGGAAGGTGTCTGTTTATTTTACTTACTTACTTATTTATTTATTTACTTATTTAATGTATATCAATGCTCTATCTGCATGCATATTTATATACCAGAAGAGGGCATCAGATCTCATTATAGATGGGTGTGATCCACCATGTGGTTACTGGGAATTGAACTAAGGACCTCTGGAAGAGCAGCCAGTATTCTTAACTGCTGAGCCATCCCTCCAGCCCGCACTAAAGTTCTTTTGGGCAGGAATTTTCTGTGTAGCCTTGGCTGTCCTGGAACTAGCTTTGTAGACCAGGCTGGCTTCAAACTGACAGAAATACACTTGCCTCTACCTCCTGAGTGCTGTGATTAAAGACGTGTGCCATTGCCACTACCCAGCTCTTAGGAAGGTCTTTGATGAGCATAGGGTTTTTTATTTGATGATGACCAACCTGTCCGATTTTTTCTTTACTGATTGTGGCTTGTTTTTTGGTTTTGTTTCTTTGTTTTCTTCTCCTTCTTCTTCTTCTTCTTCTTCTTCTTCTTCTTCTTCTTCTTCTTCTTCTTCTTCTTCTTCTCCTTCTCCTTCTTCTCCCCCTCCTCCTCTGCCTCCTCCTCCTCTTTCTTCTTCTTTTTCTTCTTTTTGTGGTTTAGTATTTTATCTAAGCATTTTTGCCTAAGCAAAAGATTCACTCCTACATTTTCTTCTAGAAGTTTAATGGTTTTAGGTTTTAGGTTAGGGCCTATATAACCAAGGGTTTCTGTGGGTCTTTGTTTTCATTTTCATAGCTAGATCTCCAATAATTCTATCCCCTTTAATGACGAATGGTCATTTCTCCTCAGTACCACCTTTGTCAAATGTTCATGTAATTAGCTTTAGCTTTATTTCCAGACGAATTGGTTCTACCAAGCTACCTGTCTATGCTTTCTGATTACCATGCTGTTTGTGAGCCGTCGAGATGGCTCAGCAGGTAAAGGTTCTTTGCCTCCGAGACTGATGACCTGAGTTCAAGCCCTAGAAGCGCATGGTGGGGGAAGAGAACTGACTCCTACAAAATTGTCCTTTGACCTCCACATACAACCATGTCTTATACATGCCCATACACACACACACACACACACACACACACACACACACACACACACACACACACACAAATCAATCAATGTAATTCAAAAAATTTTTTAAGATTTATTTATTTGTTTATGTCTACAGCGCTCTGCCTGCATGTACACTTGCATGCCAGAAAAGGGCATTAGATCACATTATAGATAATTGTGAGCCACCATATGGTTGCTGGGAATTGAACTTATGACCTCTGGAAGAGCAGACAGTGCTCTAGACCTCTGAGTCATCTCTCCAGCCCAAAGAAATGTTACTGAAATCATTTAGCAAAGTTGCAGAATTTAAGATCAAGGAACAACAATCTACTGTGTTCCGGTATTTCCACAATGAACAATTGGAAAGTCATAGTAAAAGTTACCAGTTGCAACAGTTTACAAAGACAAACTCCTTGGGGGCAAGTCTGACAAAAGACATTCAGGATGTGCACACTGGAAATGCAGAGCATCACCAGGCACAGTAGTACACGCCTTGAATCCCAACACCCTGAAGGCAGAGGCAGACAGATCTCTGTGAGTTTGAGGAAAGCCTGGTCTACAAAGAGAGTTCTGTTGCCCACAGAAACCCTGTCTCAAAAAATCAAAAACAAAGCAAAAGAAAGAGAAAATGCAAAGCATCAATGGAAGGAAGCTCAGAGACAAATTAGTTGAGCAATGGATCCTGTTCATAGCCTAGAAGACTCAATATTAATAAAGTATCTAATTTCAAATACATCTATGATTCAATATGATCTTGATCAAAATCCTAGCACGTTTTTTATAGACACTAATTGGCTGAATGTGAAATTTACATGTAAATGCAAAGCCCTTGAAAAAGATCAAAACTGGAGAGCTCCCATGTGACGTCAGGACTAATTATAAAGGCGATGTTCTGTTCCAAAAGCTCTACTTTCATTTCCAAGAATATTTTATTCCTTGAAGAGCAGCCATTTGAGCAGCTTTTGTTAATTATCTGAAGTTACTAACTTCTTGTTCTTTCTTAGACTGCACCTCATTTTTGTTTGGCTTATTTTTTTACTTTTCTCTGTCAGAAAATAAGCTTTCTCTAGCTATAGAATGGGCCTTGGTTGTCCAGTGATGTGTAAGAATGAGAAAATATGGGCTAGGGAGGAGGGCCAGTGGATAAAGTGCTTGCTTCGGGTAAGCAAGATGACCCCAGCCTGGACACCCAGCATCCATACAAAAGCCAGGTACATTGGAGCGGAGACAAGAGGACGCCTGGGTCTCACTGGTCAGCTAGCCTAGAAGAACTGTCGAGCTCCAGGTTCAATGAAAGAATCTGTCTCAAAATATAAGGCAGGGGGCAACTGGAGAGATGGCTCAATGGTTAGGAGCACCTGCTGCCCTTCCAGAGGACACCAGTTTGGGTTCCAGCACCCGTAATGAGGCTGTAAGTCCACTTTCAGGTGGCACTGATGCCCTCTTCTGGCCTCCATAGGCACTGCAGGCACACAGTGCACATCCATACAGGCAGACAAAACACTCACACATAAAACAAAACTAAATAAATCCTTAAGTTGGAGGGAAACTGAGGAAGATGCCCGATGTTGACCTCTGACCCTTTAAGTAATGTGCACACACATGCATGTGCACCTAAGTACATGAACATACATGAGAAAAAAAAAAAACACAAAGGCTTCAGCTACACAATCTGAACAGACTATGTGTATGAGAGATATTATTTAGGACAGTCGTTATGTTTAGACATACTTTAAATTCCTAGACTAACTTCCCAACTATTTTCTTCCTGGATCTTCACAATAATCCTGGGAACCTTTCAAGACTGGCACTCTCACCCTGATTTACAGAGAAGACAAGGCCAAACACTGCTTCTGCGAAGTTACATAGCAGTCGGAGGCAGATCCATAATCTAATGGCTGCCTCCCTCTGCGGATCTCCCCACCCCCACCCCAGCGAGGGAATTGAGGGAGCAAGTAAGAGTTCTGGGGTTCTACTCAGCCCAGAAACAACTGTTTAATCAGTAACTTGCCAGCTCCTTTTTATAACCACGGTTTTCTGGCTCCATTTTCTGGCAGCAGAGAGGTCATCTTACATAACTCCATTATTTTATTGAGGAGGAAACCGAGGCTGAGTGAGCGGGAGTGGCCTGACCAAGGACTCAAAGATAGCACACTTAGTAAAAGCTAGAACGCTGGCTAAGAGCCCGACTCTCCATCCGGAGGCAGGATTTCAGGCGTGTGTGTGTGTGTGTGTGTGTGCTTGGCCTCAGAGTCCAGCCCTGGGGCTACTGGGACAGAAGAAGGTCGCAAAGAGCGTGGTGTAACTTCACGCATGGTCTCTATACAGCCAGAGACAACAGAAGAGAAAGTATGCCTGTGCCTGTCACTATTTCTACCCCTCAGATGCAAACATATCTGCAGGTGTACAAACAAAAAACACAAGGCTGAGAAGCCAGGTGCTTGCTTACCACAAACAGAAGCCTGGTAACCATGGTGGCCTCTTCCTGCCCACAGGCTCCAGTTTAGAGTTGACCAGAGTAGCTAGAAACACAACATGGCCTCGGGGCACTTGAGACAAAAGCAGAGGATAATTTCCAGGAAAACAAGACTTGAAGTAGGTAATTCAGTACAGACCCTGGGGGCCTGAAAGAGGAAAGCCCTGGGGCTCAGTTTGCAAGGATGATGACGTCAGAGTACCCAGGTCCACTGAGCTTCCTGCAGTGAGAAGGAGCCCTGTCCAAAAACCCAGGAAACGAAGTGTACAGAAACCAGAAACCCTAGAGGAAACAGTTTTCTTTCAGTCCTTTTTTGGTGTGTGTGATGGTGTTTTAAGACAAAAATAAATCACAGACCCTGGAGCTCACCTATCTCACTGCGCTCCCAGAATCAGTCCATCTCCTGCCCACGCAGCTTCAGGCACTGAGGACCCAAACTCAGGCACTTTTTTTTTTTTTTTTAAGATTTATTTATGTATTATGTATGCAGTGCTCTGCTTGCATGTACATGTACACACCAGAAGAGGGCACCAGATCTCATTATAGATGTTTGTGAGCCACCATGTATGTGGTTGCTGGGAATTGATCTCAGGACCTCTGGAAGAGCAGCCAATGCTCTTAACCTGAGACATTTCTTCAGCCCCCACAAACTCAGGCACTTTCACTAAGTGACCCATTTATCTGGAAATCACATTTTCTACTTCTACTAAGAACACTGGTTCTCAAGACCAGAGCCAGTCAAAACAAACAACAAATAAAAACCTTTTTTGCATAATTTAATTGCTGATGTACACAAGAACGTTGCAACCGCGTTATTCCCTTATGTAGAAAACCAAACATGGCTGACAGCTAAATGCTGAAGCAACAATGCTGCTCAAATCGACTCCAGGGTCCTCTCAATGAAAGGCTCCCTCTCCTGGGTCTCAGCACACACAGACCCATCACAAGAAACAATCTATCTGAAGTTCACAGCATCCCTGGTTCTGGGACCAGCAAACCAAAGAAAGAATGTGCCACCGATAGCTCAGAGCAAGTAGTAAGTGACTTTGTGTTTAGTGACAACAAAAACACTACTAACTGTAGAGAGGACATCACTATGTAGAGACTGGAAAGGAACATCCCTATGGGGGAGCTTAAATAATGTAAGCCTGGTCCAGAGAGCATCCTTAACAAAGGGAAAGAAGAAATGGGAAGTGACCAGGCTAAACAGTGGCCAAGCAAGCTAACCATGGCCCTGCACTACAGATGTTGCCCAGATTTCCCCCAGAGTCAAATATCAACCAATCAGGAATGCCCTCATTTGCATAGCAGGGGGGGTGGAAGAGGGCTGGCAAACTGAAGCCACCAGCCAGTGCAGTATACACAGTAAACTTAAACCATTTTCAATTCTGGCTTGATTTGAGTGGATCCTTTCACTGCCTGTCAATTCCCGATCACACTATACAAGATCCAGAAGAGATTCCATCCAAATCATAGGAGGAGAAAAATAAACCTTCACTCCAGACTCATATTTTATAAGTTGGGTGTGACCTGCTGGGAAGACAGAGGTAATCATGGAAACCTGAAGAGATTACTCAGACTCAGGGAGGGTGAAGGGCAGTCACATGATAAGGGCAAACCTGTCTGTGCTGCTGGAGACCAAGGTCAAAGGGCAGCAGTGACATCATCTTTTGGGGACACAGGTATATGGCTCAGACTTGCGACTAAGACAAGGGTGGCTGCATGCATGAGCCACTGCCAACTGTCACTGATGCGTGGCAGACAGTCTTCACGTAAATAATCAGTGACTCAGTGTTATCCACTCAACAGGTGGAACGGATTTCATGGTCTCACCACCGCTGGGCTGAGAGCTGTAAAACATCCCCGATGACTCTTCAAGCAAGAAACGAAAGTGCAGCGGTGATGACTGAGCACCGGCAACAGCCACCAAGGCAAGAAGACAGTTTACAGTATTCTGAAGAACATTCGCCTGCTCAGGAATGGCCCACCTTGCCAGGCAGCTCTGGACATCCTGGTCAAGGTCCCCATAAAAGCCACGGAGCCAGAGGCTCGGTCAACAGAGCAGAGGATGAGTCCTGAAGTGGAACCCGTGTGTGTGTGTGTGTGTGTGTGTGTGTGTGTGTGTGTGTGTGTGTGTGTGTGTGTGTGTGTGTAGTCTAGATGGGAGGAGCTGAATGGGCGTGTCCAGCTCTGATGGACAACTGAGGTGGAGTGGGCGGAAAGCCAGAGGTCAAGTGGCTCATTACTGGCGTATTTCACTTTACTGCACTTCACTAAGATATGGTGTTACAAGATGAATGTAAGGCCACCTTCAATCTCTGGGCACCATTTTTACAGAAGCTCAATTGGCCCTTGACATTTTTTTATTTTTTAAAGCAAGAGTGTTCTTAATTAAGTTGGTGCATTGTTTTTGTTTGTTTGTTTTAACATTTAACAGAATACAGGAAAAACATTAACTTTTTTTTTTTTTTTTTTTTTTTTTGAGACAAGGTCTCTCTGTGTAGCCTTGGCTGTCCTGGACTCGCTTTGTGGACCAGGCTGGCCTTGAACTCACAGTAATCCGCCTGCCTCTGCCTCCTGAGTGCTAGGATTAAAGGTGTGCGCCACCACGCCTGGCACATTAACTTTTATATGTACTAGGAAACCAAGAAATCTACTGGAACATTCTGGTTTTTGCAGGAATCTGAACTAAGCTCACAATATACCCCAAGGCTTTCCTGCCAGAGGGGCCCTGCTGCGAAGGACTTTCTCCAGTGACCCTCGGGCCACCTGCACACTCCCAATATCAGTCAAGAACCCAGCACAAACTCTCACCCAGAGACGACTCCTGGAACACAAGAGAAGGGACGAGAAAGCCCACACTCCAAACCTCCCGCCCAACAACAGCATTTGATATCTGAAAAGCCAGCTCTCAGCCCACAGGTGTGTCTGGTTCCTGCTGACCACACCAGCCATCCTTCCTTCCCCAGACCTGTCCAGTGGGAAGTGAGCTAGAGCAAGCATGTTGTTCGCTCATCGACTGGATTCCTGGGCCTCTCTCCCAGTCTCCACACCATGGTGTGTTACACAACCAGGGCCAGAGCCTGGGATCTGGAAAGGTTTTAAACAAGAGCCTGGGTCACTCTTAGGCAGCTGACACTTGAGAAACTCCACCTACCCTTCCCAGTTTCCGGACAGTCAGGCTCCCCCACATGTCATCACGAGGGAAGAAGCGAGGGAAGAAGCGGCCTGGTTTACCAGCCCCAGCCAGTCTATTTTAAGCCACCAAGGATGGTGGTTACCTGCAGTGTAGGCTGGCCTTACTTCCTGCCCTGGGGACCCTCCCATAATAGTTAAGGCATCACCCCTAGAGTCCCTGGGGCTGTCAAAACACAGGCTCCCCATTCACTCAGGCAGCCTCAGGCCTAGCCACATGCTGAGGACCTCCCCCAACCCTTTCACCATTTCTCCACCCAGCCCCCTCCTCTTTACTCTCTTACCCTCTCATTGGCGTCAACTGTCCCAAGAGACATGAATGCTGGAAAATGAGTGGACACAGAATTTCTGTCCATGTACAAACGACAGCCCATCAGAACAGAACACCAACAGAAGGCCAGTGGCTCTCACTGAGACTGTAAACCGAGAGTCTCCATACCTGATTTGACCATAGGGGAAAGTCCCAGGGACCTACCTGGCTCTGTCCACAACACAGAGAAACAAGCCTCTCTGCCAGGGACCAGCAGGCTCCTCCTATGTTTCTATGATGCCTCCCCAGAGAGCTGAAGCCCATAGTTTCGGCCAGCAGAGCCTGGGGACAGAAACCACACTTCCCAGCCGCAGGACACCTTCCTTCCCAGAAGAGAAGGGACACACTGTGGGGAGGACTGCCTGACATAAATCTCTTTCCTTTTTTTGTGGGGTGGAGTGGGTGTGACCCAGATCCAGATTCTGGGCTGAGCCCCCTAAGCCTTTGGGGCAAATACTTTTCATTGGGCCTCAGTCTCCCGCTCTTAAAACTGGGTTAATAACCCCTTTAGAAAAGGTAATTAGCTAATTCCTGCTAATGACAGAGGCCTCCCTTCTGTGTCCCTTTGATTTTAGTTTCCCCACCCACCACGCATCCACCCAGAGCAGACCTGACAGACCCAGGACGGAGCAAGCCCAGGTGTGGCATGGGGCACTCCATCAAGGCCAGCCCAACGCACTTGCTTGAGCCACAGAACCAGAGAGACCTCTTCCAGCACCCTCTCTCATCTCCTCCATCCTCCCTCATCTCCTCCATCCTCAGTCACACTGAGATCTATCACGTGACTCTTTGATGTGGGTGATGGGAGGATGGGATGAAACAGTGGCTACAGATTGATTTTGGTTGGTTTGTTTGTCTGTTTTTTGTTTTTTGTTTTTTGTTTTTTTTTTCGAGATAAGGTTTCTCTGTGTAGCCTTGGCTGTCCTGGACTTGCTTTGTAGACCAGGCTGGCCTCGAACTCACATCGATCCACTTGCCTCAGCCACCACCTCTGCATGCGCCATCACGCCTGGTGTGGCTAGAGATCGAAACCAGGCCTAGTCATTACCTCACTGCTCTTCCTGCCCAGGGTGGCGAAGCGCAGCAGCACAACCTCACTGATCTAGCCCACCTGGCCCCAGCCCCTAAAAACAAACCAGACAACAGAAATGAGAGGTGCAGCAAGCAGCTCCTAACTCCCTTTCAATCATTTTCTTGACTTTTCACCGAATCTACATTCCAGTTACACAGACTAGTGTGTTTTGTACTATTGCAATTTTTGTTGAGATAATTGAGATTTCCGCAAAATTGTAAGAAACAACGGAATGCTTTGTAGGCTTTGCCCACGTTCCCCCTATGGCAGCACTTCAAAGATTTACTAGTGTGGCATTGACATAACCCACAGAACTTACCCAGGGTTCCTGTCATTCTTGTACATGTGTGTCTTTCCATGTGCTATCACTGGCTTAGGTCCTTGTGTTCACTGTGGACAAGGCTGTGCACTGCTTCCAACAAGAAGGTCCCTGCCTTTGTCTTTTTTTGGCGGGGTTGGGGGTAGACTCTTTCTACATAGTCCTGACTATCCTAGCACTCACTGCATAGACCAAGCTGGCCTCATACTCACAAAGTGCTGGTTTTAAAGGAGTATGCCACTATACCCAGCCCGTTGTCTTTTTAAACCACACCTACCTTCTTCTTGCCCTCCCCGTCCCCCACCTCCTCAGTCCCTCATCCACTTATCTGTTTAAATTTCAATGCAGGATCATTTTTAAATGGCCATCTAAATACATACAATATGTAGAGTTTGGGGAACATAGCGCACCCTCTTTCACGCGCACGCGTGCGTTCTCTCTCTCTCTTCTTTCACTACCCATAATTCCCTCGGGAACCACTCAAGATATTGTTTCTATCAAGAGATCAGTGCCATTCTTTTCTATTATTGAGGAATAATGCGGGGTATACAGATACCACAATTTGTGTCTTGAGAGGCCACGGGGATCTGCAGACAAAACCCTCAAGCCTCCACAAATTGGTAAGATTCAGAAACATATGCTCCGTGGCTCCCAGGCCCCTAATTAAGCTTGGGATCTAAGGCTTGGTTAGAGTAAAAGGACTGAACTTGCAAACAGAGAAAGCCTCTCCGCTGAGTCCATAATTATAAGACAGACTCTCGGGAGGAGTCGGTAGTGTGCGGGGAGGGCCTCTGAAGCTCCATCCCTGCTCCGAGGCCCAGAGGTAGTTCCTTCTCCAGGAAATCACACTCTCTCTGGACACCAATTTCCTTCCTCTCTCCACGGTGTTCGGCTTCAAGAAGACCCCCTTCACTATCAGCACCCAACCAGTCTGGTTTCTCTGGCTCAGGGCAGTGGCCAGCAGCCACGGCACTTCCTGCTCGTGTGTGTTCTAGCTCTTTCTCTAGCTAACCATGCCTGCTTCCTCCGATCGGTCTAACAGAATGTTTTCCAAACCGCTGGCCACCGGGCTTAGCCTCATTAGTCATATTCCCGAGGATGTGATCTAAATTCAACATTGTGGCACGCAGGAGATCTGAGCCAGTGGGATCCATGAGGCGGCTGGTGGCCAGCCCCCAGCCTGACCGCTCCATTTCCGTTAATCACCCAACAACAGGTAGCTCATCCAAGGAAAGGGATAGAATAATACAGCTACTAAGGGAAAGATCGTGTGATAAGCCAAAGTGTCCTTCCAAAGGCTAGGTCGTTAACAAGGGGAAAAGAAGACAGGCTGAAATGGAAGTCATATTCGTCTGGAATAGTCAGCCATGCACCCCTATTCTCAGAAGACTGACTGCAGGGTTCGAGGATGATAAACTTATCAGGTGCTGAGGTCAAGTCACTTGCATAAAAGGAAGTACTGTTTGCATAAAACTTGTTTTCTGGGGAAGGGGGCTTTCGAGACCAGGTTTCTCTGTGTAGCTTTGGCTGTCATGGACTCGCTTTGTAGACCAGGCTGGCCTTGAACTCACAGAGATCCGCCTGCCTCTGCCTGCCTGAGTGCTGGGATTACAGGTGTGTGTCACCTCACCCAGGTTGCATAGAACGTTTACATGTCCTTCTACCCTCAAACCATCTCTACAGGTAAATTTCTACATGTTACAATGTTGGTGTGTGTTACATGTTTCAGAGAATAAAAGCAAGAAAGGCCTATAGAGGTGTACTTCTTCTGCAAGTAATTTCAATCAGTGTTTGGTTCGATCTGCAGAGCAGATGCAGAGGATTAGGGCTAATTCCTGCCCTTTACTACCCGTCAGATGTGTCCTCAGAACTCTCTGGCACAGACCCCCTTCCTAGACTCTCAGCATGATGGGGGAGGGCAGAAAAGGAGCTATGGTTCAACTCTGCAGTTCCAGCATGGACCACAAGAGCTAATAAAGACCAGTGACGCTGTTCAGTGGAGAAAGACGCTTGCCAAGCCTGACTGCCCGAGTTCAGTCCTCAGCGGACTCCTGTAGATGACTTCCATATGCATGCCATAGGGCCTCCACAGAAATTTTAAAAATATTTCTTTAAAGCAAAAAAAAAAAAATCAGACCTTTAGAGAACACCAACAGCTGAACAGCTGTAGCACCTCTTACTGGAACAAGGGTGGAGCAATGACGGTGCAGTGGGGAAGAGTGTTTGCACTCTCACAGAGGACTCGAGTTCAGTTCCAGCACCCACACCAGGGAGCTCACAAGCCCCTGTAACTCCAGCTCTAGGGGATCTGGTGTCCTCATCGGCCTCCGAGGACACCTGTACATGTGTGTTTATACTCACAGTGATGCACACACATACACATAAATGAGAATACTTTTAAGGTTTAGATCATTACCTTGGAGAACAAATTCCAGGAAAAAAAATCACTTTATTTCTTTAAAGATTTGTTTATTTATTTTGTATATATGAGTGCTCTATCTGCATGTACATTAGATCCCAGTATAGATGGCTATTAAGCCAGGATGTGTTTGCTGGGAATTGAACTCAGGACCTCTGGAAGAGCAGACAGTGATCTTAACCACTGACCCATCTCTCCAGCCCCTGTCCAATTCACTTTCTAATCTGCTTCTTTCTACACTGCCTGACTTCCAAGCCCTCCCCTAACTTTTGTAAACACAAACAAACCTTAAGAGAACTCGAATATCCAGCACTTGGGAGACAGAGGCAGGCGGGTCTCTGTGAGTTCGAGGCCAGCCTGGGCTACATAGTAAGGTCCAGGAAACCAGATCTGCATAGTGAGACTATCTTGAAAAAAAAAATGTGTGTGTGTGTGTGTGTGTGAGAGAGAGAGAGGGAGAGAGAGAGAGAGAGAGAGAGAGAGAGAGAGAGAGAGAGAGAGAGAGATTGCATAAACATAAACAACAACAAATTGCTACAGTACTTCATTTAAAAATTGACTGGCTGGCATTTGGGAGGCAGAGGCAGGCAGATCGCTGTGAGTTCGAGGCCAGCCTGGTCTACAAAGCGAGTTCAGCACAGCCAAGGCTACACAAAGAAACCCTGTCTCAAAAAAAAATAAAAATAAAAATAAAAAATAATAAAAAGACTGGTTCAGCGGTCAAGAGCACCTATTGCTCTTGCAGAGGACCTGGATTCAACTCCCAGCACCCACAGTTGCTCACAACCACCTGTAATTCCTGTTCCAGGGGTCCAGTGCCACCTTCTGCTCTCTGCAGGCATCTAGTCTGCACACAGTATACATACATACATACATACATACATACATACATACATACATACATACTGACAAAACACCCACACATACAATAAATGGAATAAATCTAATTAAAAGTAAAATAAAAATACTGACTATCTGGGTTAACCATATTTTCTTTGAGAATATACTACACTTTCTTAGCATCTTAATATATTTTTTATTTATTTGTGTAAGGGTGTATGGTGCGTGTTGCGGTGTATCTGTGCCATGGTGCAGGTGTGGGGGTAAGAGTACAACTTTGGGCCGGGCGTGGTGGCGCACACCTTTAATCTCAGCACTTGGGAAGCAGAGGCAGGTGCATCGAGGTGAGTTCGAGGCCAGCCTGGTCTACAAAGCGAGTCCAGGACAGCCAAGGTTACACAGAGAGACCCTGACTCGAAAACCAAGAAAAAAAAAAAAAAAAGAGTGCAACTTTGGGAGTCGATTCCTTCTTTCTACTGTATTCTGGCAGGACCTTGCTTGTTTTGTGATATGCTGAGGATTTGCTGGCCTTCTAGCTTCTAGGCAATTTTTAAAATCTCTGCCTCCCATCTCACAGGAGAAGCCCTGGGATTACAGATACGAGCCACTACGTGTGGCTTTTGTTGAGTTTTGGGGATAAAAACCATGCTTGTTTGGGAAGTGCTTTCGCCTGCTGGGCCATCTCATGACCCTCAGAAATAGCCTTTAATACATCCAGATAAATATGGTGTGGGAAGGGTGGAAAAAAACTCTTACTTTAGAGTTGGGACAGCCACATGACAAATGACAAGCCTGGCCTGGGGTAAGATCCCTGTCACCTGAAAACTCTGGGGGGGACAGGGTGGAGTTGGCTCCTCACTCTGAGCCATGGAGGGAGGCGGTTTCTGTTTCCACCTGGGAGAATGGTGTCATGTGGGCAGCTTTTCCTCCAGACTCAGGAGGACACATTCTGTTTCGGCAATCCATCCAGAGGGCCAGCCAGTTCCTTCTGAGTCACCCTTCAACCATCAGCGGCATCAGCCTTTCCCTCCCAGCTTAGTGTCACCCACAGAAGCCAAGAGGCCAATGTCCCAAGTCTGAATGTCCCATCTGCTTTGTTGCTAACGAGGAGAAGGCACAGTGCCCAGAAGGAAATGAGAGGCAGCCCAGAGGCCACCACACACAGGGACCCTCTTTAGCATAGGTGCTCAGATATTCAGAAACCACCAGACCTTAAGACTCCCAGTCCCCTGTGCCCAAAAGACAGATCGCTGCTATGGCTTTGGGCACCACAACACACTAGATAAAACTCCACGCACCAAGTGAGGAGAAGAACGAGGCAAAGGAAATGAACTGATCAGATTTGTCAGCGTGGGATGGGTGAATTGTTTTCCAGTTGAAAACTGCAGCTTGCGGGGGTTTTTAGTTATGCACATAATAAATGAGGGTGCCATGTTGAAGTCACTGCTGCTATGCTCCTGGTTCTCCGTGTTAAGTCAGCCCAGAAAGCAGACAGGTTCAGAGTGAGAGGACTTGGGTGCACCGGTGCTGGCGCCTAGTGATCACCACTTCTCTTTTTATGTGCTCACGGCACCCTAATGATGTGTCCTCGGATTTGGTGGGGATCTGCGTCAATCACTCCTGTCTTTGGAACACGATTTTATAATAGCATTGTGGTTAAGCTCCTGGGCCTTGAAGTAGCACAGATCAAGGTCTGACATCGCGCTCTCCCTCCCACTGCCTTTGGGCAGTTTACACAAGGCTTGTGAGCCTCAAAGTTTTCATCCATAGTAAACTATGCTTTTAGTTTCTCCCGCGTCAACACTGTGGGGAGCGAGACAGCCGGCTGCAGCAGCGCACAGAGTTCAGCAAGGGAAGAAAGGAATCCGCGGCCTTTCCTCCATCGCAGTCATGATAACTATTATACCTGGGCGTCACAGACAACAAAGAGCTCCGAGATTCTGGCCAGTTAGACAACAGCTACAAGACTACTTCCAGAGAAGCCCTGATGTGTCCTTAACCTCGGGCAGAAAGAGCAAAAGAGGAAGATGAGCTGAGCGTCTCAGGAATTTTTAGTATGAGCCTGCTTCTGGAAAAGCTGTCAACGGGCCGGGGCAATGGGGGCTCACACCTTTAATCCCAGCACTCGGGAGGCAGAGGCAGGCAGATCGCTGTGAGTTTGAGGCCAGCCTGGTCTACAGAGCAAGTTCCAGGACAGCCAAAGCTACACAGGGGGAAGTGGGGAGAATAATTGCTGACAAGAAGCTGAGTATTGCTCTGAGGCAGGATTTAGCAACACATGCACAAAGCCCTGGGTCTAATCTTTAGCATTGCAAACAACTACTAACAAATAGACATAATTAATAAATAATTAAATTAGAAATTGGCTCTGAGCCAGGCACGGTGGCACACGTCTTTAATCCTAGCACTCGGGAGGCAGAGGCAGGCAGATCCTTATGAATTCGAGGCCAGTTTGGTATACAAAGCGAGTCCAGAACAGCCAAGGCTACACAGAGAGATCCTGTCTCGAAAAACCAAAGTAAATAAACAAATAAATAAAGGCTACACAGAGAAATTCTGTCTCAAAAAAACCAAAATAAATAAATAAATAAATAAATAAAGACTGGCTCTGCAGGGAACAGGTGCAGGCATTTTTTTATCTCTTATACAACAGCTATTTACATTGTATTATATACTGTAAGTAATTCAGAGGTGAAGGATGTGTTTGGATTGTATCTGAATAACTACACTCCACAAGATGGTTTTTACCACCACATACAAAAGTATGTAGCACACAGCCCCAGTATGTGGCAGGCTACACCACGTCACCTTGTACAATCCATGCTTACACATCGAGCAGACCACCTAACGACAAGGTTCTCAAAGTGTCTCCCTACCACGAATCCAATCATGGCTAACCCTTGCCTAAGGGACACGAATACAGAGGGGCACTGTGACCTCTGAGAGGATAAACCCTTGCCTCAGGGACATGAATACAGAGGGACACCGTGACCTCTGAGAGGATAGTGTAGGCTCCAAGTACTCCCAGCAATAGCTAGTGCTGCCCATGATCCAGCCTTGTGGCCACCACACGGAGCTTGATAACATCTTTAAGCCCCCTCACTCTGTCCCGTGCCCCCTCCCGTTTCAAGAACACTTGGTGGGTGGAACCACACACTAGAGAACAGACAGACAGACAGACACCATGGAACTGCGGGACCGCAGCACTCGTAAGCCACTGTCCACAGAGGCCAGGCCGAGGGAGGAAGCAAGCTTGCTTCTCCTTCTGCGGCCACGGATGTTCCTAAGCAAAGCCACCGAGCATAGGAGACTCTCAATACAGAGGTCTTCTCCCTGCCTCAGCTTGCCAGACTCCTAGATGAGGATGGCAGGACCTGGGGCAGGGGTGAAGGGCGGGTCCTCTAAGTACCCACTGGAAAACAGTCTTCCTTTCCTCTGCCAGCACCTCTTGTTCCTCACCCCCCAAAAACACTCCCAGACTCCCAGTGCCCGCTGCCTCTTCCATTGCCTCCCTCACCCAGCACCCAGTACTTGGAGAACAAAGAAAGGCCGCTACAGGTACAGTTTGCCTAGCGGGAGGGAGAGGAGTGAGATCTAAGGGAAACTGAGCAGGCCACTCTTTTTTTGTTTGGCTGGTTTTTGTTTTTGTTTTTTTTTTGGGGGGGGTCAAAAAACAGGATTTATTTCATAGAAGCTGGAGAGTGGGGGAGTGAAAAGTGACAGAGCTCAGGGAGATGGGCTACACTGCAAATGGCTGCGGGTGTGGCTCCCCAGCACACCCTCCGAGGAGCATTGCCCTGTTTTCAGCCAGGCCACCCTGCACTACTGCAAAGTCAGGAACCCACTTAAAGCAGAGATTCTCCTGATTTGCCCCCAAATATAGCATCCTCCCATTGGTCTCAGGGCCTTTAACCTCAGAAACTCTGATCTGAAAACCACCGCGGATTTACAAAGGTATCCTATACAAAGCACTCCTTTGACTCTTAGAGATACACCTGGGTCGTACATGGCCTCCCGTTTCATAGCTAGGACAACTGAGGTTTGCTGGGATTGGATAACATCTCAGGTCACCTGGCTAGACAGCGATGGCCCTTGGTTCCATGTTTGCCCCTCACCTTGAGTCATCACAAGGTGTCTGCCCTGAGATAGACACAGTCCTTCTACATGCCCACTCTGTGCTTGTCCATACTACCCACAGCGACTTAGATGCTTCTCAGTACCTGGCAAGGGTTTGGTCATTGGGTACTTAGTGAATACCTGTTATGCAAATGAGTGATCGAATACAGGGGTAAATGTTTAACCGATTAACAGGTGACTTTAAATACCCAAGAGTTGTAGGGCCTAGCTCCCAAACACCTGATTTTCACCCACAGTCTCTAAGTTCCCAACCTGTCTCTCTAGTTAGGGGACACTCTAAGGAAATCATTACTGGCCATATACACATAGTTCGTACGCAGATATGCAACTTCATAGCCAGCATCAAACACTGACCAGGACTTAGCCATTCAGACAGGCTTCTCAGTTCTCATAGTGGCCAAAACTGAAGCTGGTATCTGCTCGCCTGCACAGACCTGGGCAGGGCACACACAGTTCCAGGATACACATGACAGGAAAAACAACACAGCGAAGTAACTCCTACCCTCCATGGGAGTCATGAGGGACCAGCACAATCAGCCTTGGGGGGAAAAGACAGACAAGTAACAACCCAAAAGCTGCAGTAGTGGTGCCCCTGAGACACAGCATGACCAGAGCCACTGTGGCAGAAGCTACCCAAGAGGCAGCAGCCATACAGAATGGTCAGAGATATGCCAAGGCAGATCTGCAGACCCCATTATGAATAGGCACTCCTGAGTGATGCCAGGGAGGAGCAATCAAGCCTGGGGTGGGAGGTAGATTTGAAGACTTCCTGGAGATATGAAAGTGAGCTGTGGTTCACTCGCTTGAGGACACACTGCCTCTTGTCAGACTTTGTGGGTGTCCACATGTCCCAAAAGATTAACTTCCTTAAAGGAGTCGGTCACATCAATATTGGTCCCTGAGAGTCCCTTTGAGCACTGACTGCCTGGCCCAGCACTGGTATAGGGTTCGTTCAACCGAACTGGAAAAAAAATACGGAGTGAGCCACACATGAGAAAACCGGCAGAAGTTACTTAGGAGTCAGGCAAGGGGTGGAGAATAGATGATGAAAACCTAGGGGGAAAGCAAGGTGGAGTTACTGGGGAATAGTAATCAAGCAGGAGCCCCGGGACCAGAGAGGTGAGCTCCACCCTGGTTCCCATGGGGGGAGGAACTTTGTGCTCCTCCCCAGAGGTAACGTAGAGAGGAGACCGAGTTCAGTCACCAGAGGACCCACTTTCAGTATCAGCGACAGTCTTCGAAAGGGAAGTCAGGAAGGGCAAACATGAAAGGGGAGAAAGAAACATCGTCCTGAAGACCAAACACCCAACAGCAAGGCTACCTGACGAGGAGGCAAGAGCCCCAAGCAGACAATTACTAAAGACCACAAACACCCCATTTATGGAAAAGAAGAGAAGACGGCAGCAGTGGCAAATGCCGGAACACATCTCTCCGGCTACACAGGGTGAAAAGTGGAGGCAAAGGGCTCGCGGACCCCCACATCTGCCCTACTCCAAGTCACCGCAGAAAGAGTGCATGAAAAGGTGGCGGAGGGGAAGCTCCAGGAAACTGCCTCTGCCCGAGCAACAAGTCTTGCTCACCAGCCTTTGGCTGCTAGTCCCACCAGAGCACTGCCCCGACCCCTTGCCGCATCTCCCCCCGGCCCCCACCCCCGTGTGTGCCCTTCAGTAAGGCGACTAACGCCCTCCGCCACTCCGTACACTAAGTGTAATGCTTTTGAGGTCTCTTAAGAGATTTTACATGCTTCTGCCTCCTGTTTCTGTAACTTCCAGAAGGCTCAGGACTCAGGCTCCCTCACTACTGCCCAGACAGCCACCTACTCAGGGGCCAACATGCCCTTCCTCAGCTCCACCTCTCTGTGTGGACAAAGCTCTGCTTAAGATTGCCCCTACGAAAGATCCAAAGCGCCTTTTGACCAGGAAGACTAAAACGAGTTGCTGTAGAGGCCAAGGACAGACAAATCTCCACGGATATGTCCTTGCCATAGCTCAGGTCACCCACCCATCGGAGCACAGAAAACCCAGAGCAATGGGGCCCCCCCATGGAGGTCCTATTCAAGCCAGCGAGAGAAGCGAGAGGGCAGGAGGCAGGAGTAGCGCCCCATGCCTCCGGGCCCTGGGGCTTCCCGCCTCCTAGATGGCCCGCGCGAGGCAGATCTGGGACCGAGGTCCGACCAGCCCCGCCCTGCCACCAGCGGCCAGGCACCCACCGAACAGGAAATTCCACCTGTGCGCCGGAGCCCAGGCCACCCACGGGCCGTAGAGCGGCGCCCAGGCGAAACCAAGAGCCCCCGCGCAGGTGACGGTGCGCGCGGATCCCGACTGTGGACGCCCGGCCCCGGGTCCCCGGCCCTCGCCCACCTCTAGCCTGGAGCTGTACTTGAGTCCCGCGCTGAAGTTGGAGCCCCCTCCGGCCTTGCGGCCCCGATTGCTCCCCATGGTCTTGGCGACCCGACCGCTGGTCTCAGACGCGTGGTCCCTGCGGGCAGCCGACTACCATGGCCCGCGGGGCGTTGGGTACACAAGGGGCGCGGGGCGCGAACGGAGGCTCGGGCCAAGTTCCGGGGCAGGCCCAGAGCGCCCGGCCGGCAACAGAGGCTCTAGTTCTCATCCTTCCTCCTCACGCAGGTAGTTTCAGGGTGTGGCCTCCCGGGTCGCCCCGCCCCGCCAGCCAGCCAGCACCGGTGCCCGCACACCTGTTGCGGCTAGTCCCGCCTTCCGCCATGCCCCCCAGGAAGCTCCTCCTCTCCCGCCAGAACCCCCGAAAAGGAGCACCGCGAATTTCTGGCTCTTTCTTCCTCCAAATCACTGCTGTCTTTTTCTCCATGAGCACAGTCCTTTAGCCCTGCCTTTTGATACCGACCATCTCTCCACTACTCCCTTATGGAACTTTTTTTTTTCTTTTTGGCTTTGGTTTTGGTTATTCAAGACAGGGTTTCTCTATGTAGCTTTGGTTGTCTTGAACCGCTTTGTAGACCAAAGATCCTCCTGTCTCTGCCTTCCCTGAGTGCTGGAATTACAGGCAAGCGCCACTGCGCCCCGCTCCCTTTATGCAATTTTAATCTCTCTCCTCTGGACCTTTCCCTACAAGCAGCCATCTTGCCAGATGCCTGTGTCTCGGTTATTGTCCCTCCTGAGCCAGAGGCACTGACTGACTTGGTCTGTGCCCAGAAAAATGACAGCAGGTCTTCAGAGTCATCCTCCAACTGTTTGCAGCATCAGACACTGCAGATCCTTTCTTGAAAAGCGCCTCTACTGTGCTTTTGTAATCCTTTCTGACCCTAGACACATGGACCCCAACATTCACTGATCAGCCTCCTCCCTCTTTGATTTTCCCTTCCTTTGATTTTGTTGTTATGTTAGAGAGCAACTTGCAGGCGTGGGGTCTCTCCTACTATGTGGGTTCTAAGCAACGGCGAGTCATCAGGCTTAGTCAGCCTGCAGGCCCCTACACTTTCCTTCTTGACAACTCGCCTCTGATAAGGGAACCTGCTGTCCTAGCTCAGACATCAAAGGTCCTGTAGCAACCACCTGGGTTTTTCTTTTCTTTTTCTTTTTCTTTTTCTTTTTTTTGTTTTGTTTTGTTTTGTTTTTCGAGACAGGGTTTCTCTGTGTAGCCTTGGCTGTCCTGGACTTGCTTTGTAGACCAGGCTGGCCTCGAACTCACAGCAATCTTCCTGCCTCTGCTTCCCAAGTGCTGGGATTAAAGGCGTGTGCCACCACGCTCAGCTACCTGGGTATTTTTCCCCTGGCATTCTGCAGTCTTGCACAGTGAACCAAGTCTACCCAGATCCTGGTAACTACTAAGCTCACAGTGTGCATTAAACACTGTCCCATATACTGGGACACAAGAGCGAACAAAGAGCTGGGTTCCAGCCAGAACCCATCCCCTCTTCTGAACATATATAATCTGTATGGGTCCGAGTCCATCAGGGGCCACAGTAAGCAAGCCCCCTGTGACATAATCTGGATAGAAGTGATGTGACAACCCAGGTGACATTACACTAGTAAGAGTTGATGGTTGTGTCTACTGACATAGACCTGTTGAGTCTTGATGGACAGGCAGCTTCCACTGTGAGCCAGGGCTAGGTTGTTCTGGTACCTCTATGGTCACACTACTGTGTCTCACTGACCAGAGTCCTCCAAGTCTAAGTTATGTCAACTTAATGCACAGGAAACTAAATCTGCCACCATACAACGTACAAAGCATCCCGGAGCCAAATGGAACATACTGAAAAATAACTCTCTGCTTTGAATTACTACTGGCACAAAACCGTTTAATTAGTGTCCACCAGCGTATGTTGCTACTCTCCGGTTCAAGTTCCACTGGATCAGGAGGCGGTCGCAGCTTCTCTTGTGAGAATGGCAGGGTTCGTGTGTCTTCTTTGCTCAAATAAAACAATTTAACTTAAAAACAACTTAGTGACTGACTGAAAGTTAGCCAGACCGGAGGCAGCAAAGACGGGAAGGTTCTCGTGGTACAGAACCTGCTTTGCTGTTGCGAAAGGAATGACTCATATTCTCTTCCAAATTCCTACAGTTTCATCCTTTATCTCAAAAAGCTGCATGTGCATCTTGTCTGTGAGAGGCATCTGCGTGGTCATCCGAATGTAAGGCGGTGTCATAAATCTTGTTGCAAATCCAGGCAAAGAGTCACCTTCTTGTGTCATGCGCACCCCTATATGCATGCCTATGACATCGCCATGACCTACAACAGGACAAAGCCAAGTGAACACCTTAAATGTGCCTAATTTAATCTTTATAAAGTATGTATGCATATACAGGGCTACATAGTGAGTTCCAAGCCAGCCAGGTTACGTAATAAAACCCTGTCTCAATAAATAAATAAAATGAATGAATGAATGAATGAGTAAACACATGATATTAAGTACTTTTATCTCTAAATTGTCAATAAGAACAGCCAGTCTAAAGCCTCGAAACCTAAGATGTAGCTCAGCAACAGAGTACATATTATATGAGTGTTAATGCATTTGATACTCAGCATCACACACACACACACACACACACACACACACACACACACGAGGGGGGGTGTTCAGTCCCTGTCATCTCAAACTGTGCCAAGCTAACTCACAACCAAATTAGCCAGCCTTTACCACATGCCTTCCTCACCGCACTGCCGTGCCCCTCCCTATCCCAGACCAGCTTAGTCCAAAGTTGCCCTACCATCTCTCCTGGACTTCTCAGAACACTCTGTCGGTCGGCCGGCCAGAAAGTCAAGTTCCTGTTCCTGGGAACTTTTGAGGGTTTTTCCTGCTCACTCATGTCCTTAGGGCAAGTCACTTAGAAGGTGATCCTATAGGAAGGTGGAGCCATGGTTCAAGTTTAAAGTCACCAAGACAGTAGGACCAGGAAGTCTGAGGGCCACTCCCTCAAGGAAGAGGAAAACCCTGCCGCAGAATTCGTCCGTTAAGGACCCCTCATTGGTGAAGGTCTTCCCGTCTCCTGGTGTAAGAAGGGTCATCTATTCCACACACTGCCATTGCGTTTATCTGTGGAAGTGGCTTTGTATGTTAGAACTGGACTTTCTAAGCACCAACTGTGTAAGTATCTCCACGCTAAGTCGGCTTGTCCCCTTCATAGCTTTGACAAACCACCCCATTTGTCCCCAGCCCTCCCGCTGCTTGCTACAACCGCCTTGACTACTCCTGGTGAGACCCAACTTCATCTAGCGCATAGCATTTGTGACACTTTCCCCAAGCCTAACCAATCTCTCCTTTCCGAAACTGCTGCAGACACACACATTATAGAATAGTTTTATCTTCCTCCCTTACGTAAGGACTCTCAAAATGCTGTTGCAAAACGGAATGAGCAATGGCAGGTCATAGAGCTAAACAGCAGTGTATATTTGGAGCCCTTGCTCCTCACGCTGTGGTTGAGCTTTTTTTTTTTTTTTTTTTTTTACACATAGTTTGGAAACAAAAGCATACTGTAGTTTCTATGGAGCTTAAGCCAAATGGATTGAACTTAATTAGCATAGGGCTAAAGTGCCATGCACAGAGTGTACTCAATCTTGAGCCCACATGGAAGGATCTTGGCTGACGTCTCTCTTGGTCAGGATTTGTAATGAACGCATTGTGTCCGAATGGCCACATGAGTGCCTTCCATGGGTAAGACACCTACCCTACGAGAGAAAACTCTAGAAACGAGATGGGCTATAGAGCTGCTCTGCTTACATCAGAATAGCACTTCTGAGCATTGTCTCACGCGTGTAACTTTGGATGGCTATCTCAGTAAGCAGTCTTTATTCAGTCAGCCCATTCTAGAAGCATTGCTCACTTCTTTCTTTCCTTATCCCACCCACCCCCAAACAACAAATGCACAAATCGCTAGGCTGAAAGTTCCACTTCCAGTATAGGATTGCAATTTATCTGCTCTGTCTTCTGCCACCCCACCCCCCGCCCCCAAGCTACTGTCATCTCCTCCATAAACTGTATATTGCTCCGAGAAGGCTTTCCTTCATCCAATGCTCCACTCTAACCCGTCGCTTCGTTTGTGATGCTGGGAATCTCAGCTTCTCTTGTATTCTAGGCGAGTGCACCATCAGCAGAGCTGTATTCTTCAACCCAACTCTAATCTACTGGGATCACAGTCAAAGACAGAGTGTGTCTGGTCACTCACTTCTCAAAACACCATTCTCCCAAAGGCAGGGATTAGCATCTGTCTCCTCCCCGCCCCCCAGCACAGGCAATGAGTCATAGTTATTAAAAGGTGAGAATGTAAAAATAATGACAATAGACATTTTCCAGTCTTCTGCTATCACCCAATTTTTCAGTAATAACTGTGGTGGAAATGCAGAAGACAACATAAGATGGATATTGTCTACACCCCACTGGCTAATTGTAAGGAAGCAGTCCTGTGATGGTCCGCGGCTTGAGAGAGTACAGGTCACCTCTCTCCCTCATCTCAAATACTTGTGCCCAGAATTTTCTGGGACTTGAAAATATCTATATCTATATATCGATCTATATCTATATCTATCTATATATAATATATATGTGTGTGTGTGTGTGTGTGTATTCATATCTGTGGGATAGGACCCAAACTCTAACCACAGATTTCTTTTACTTTTCATATATACTTTATATGTGTAACTAAGTATAATCTTATACACCATTTTTCATGTGTGTGCAGTCCATCCCAGGTATGGAATCTTCCAACTGTGGCATACTGATGCTTAAAATTTTTTCCTATTTTCCTTTGTTAGAATAGGATTGGGCTCTATCTATAGAGTTAGCTAGTTAGCTAGTTTGTTTGAGACAGTCTCACTGTGTAGTCCAGGCTGCCTTGGAATTCACAGAGACCCACCTGCCTTCCTCTCTTGCATGATGGGATTAAAGACATGTGTCACATGCCTGAGAACCTGTAGAACGTCATCAGCTGCCCCTCGAGCCACACACCTGTCCCCAAAGTAATCTTTTCTCTCACCGTTAGGGGAAGCCAACCGCTGTACCACTTTGCTGGTTATTTCTTTGGTCTCACTTAATTTAGCAATCTGGACCTGAACATCTGTGTGCTAACATCTACTTCTGGCTTTTTATCTTTTGAAGATAGAGTCTTATTATTTTTCATTATTATTTCTAGACAGGCTGTCCTCAAATTCGTCCTCCTCCCGACCCCATGTCCCAAGTACTGGGACTGCAGGTGTGCACCACCACAATGGCCCTCTTTCATGTTGCTTTTCTAGCCTTCCCTTTACAGTGTGTTTACTGACAGTCCCCCGGGGCTTTTTATGCGGACTCTGCTGCAGTCGCATCTTACTCATGGCTTGTATGTCAGGCGGAGTCTACTCATGGGCTGGGATCCCAGGCACTTTCGTTTTCCCTAAAAACCATTCTGTCCAGAAACTCACTAAAGGCTTCTTCTCGTTCTGTCGTTTGTTTATTTATTTTTGCGTGCACGTGTGGGCATGCTCTGCCTCAGTGGCATGTGTGTTAAAGGGCAGAGGACAGGCTACTGAAATCCTCTCCTCCCACCATGTGGGTTTGAGGGACCAAATTCAGGCCGTCAGGCGTGGCTGCAAGCACCCTCACCTGATGAGCCATCTTGCAGGCCGGAAGGGTTGCTTCCTTTTTTTTTAAAGAGGGAATTGATTTTACAGGGAGTGGGTTTTGTTTTTGTTTTTATTTAATACGGGGCTCCTATCTGGTTGCCTCTTGTCTCCTACTGTAAGCCCTATGCTTCAATTCTAAACTCACTAGGAAGTGGGAACAGCAATATTGAACCCATCATTCCGTTCACTGCCTTGTCAGAATGCTTAGAAAATAACACTTCACAACACCTGCTTCGTTACCCCGTGACACGCAGAAGGCAGGGAGACAGGAAGAAAACCTCTGTGCATCTTTTCCTTCATTAACCTGGTTAAAAAAAAATAATTTATTTATTTTTATGTGCGTTGTTTTGCCTGCATGTCTGTCTGTGAGGGTGTCAGGCCCTCTGGGACTGGAGTTACAGACAGTTGAGAGCCATCATGTGGGTGCTGGGAACTGAACCCGGGTCCTCTGGAAGAGCAGTCGGTGCTCTTAACCACTGAGCTATCTTTCCAGCCCCTCATTAGCTTGTTTTAAAGGTTGATTCCTTTCTATCTTCCAAGGGTCTTTAGCAGCTTTTTGGCACTGAGACAAAGTACCTGACACAATCAACTTACAAAGAACACTATTTTTGACTTGTTCCAGCACATGGTCAGTTGGTTGCATTGCTTTGGGGCCTGAGGTGGCAAGGCATGGTAGTGGGCAGAACAGCTCATCTCAAGGCAAGAAAGAGAAAGAGAGAAAAGGACCAGAATCCCACAGTCCTTTTCAAGGGCATGCCCCCGCCCCCCGGAGACTGGAAGACTTCCTGGTGGGCCCCACCTCTTAAAATTTCCATGGCCTCTCTTTTTCTTTCTTTTCTTGAGATTGGATTTCTCTGCGTAACCTTGGCTGTTCTGGAACTCGCTCTGTAGACCAAGGCTGGCCTTGAACTCAGAGATCCACCTGCTTCTGCCTCCGGAGTGCTAGATTTAAAGGCGTGTACCACCACCAACCAGCTCCAACACCTCTCAACAGCACCAACAAGAGACCTAGCCTTTAACACGCGGCTTATGGGAGGGCTCTTTATATACAATCTATTGCAGACTAATTGGCTTTGCTTTGCTGGTTTTTTCAGTGTAGGGGCTTGAGCCCAGAGCTTCCTATGCAAGGGACAAATGCTGTGCCACTGAGCTACCCTCCCAACCCAATCTGTTGCGTTTATAGGCTAGGATTCTGGGAATTTTTAACAAGTCCTGAGGTTCACTGACACTCTTGAGCATGTGCATGTTTCAGGTAACCCCCCTGACCAGTGGGAGTCCCCGCCAGCTGCTGCGGGTCCTTTGACTCAATCCTAGGCATCTTTTCTTCCTGGTGCAACATTCCATGTCCACCGTATACGTTGCTCACACTACCCACCAGCCATTTCCCTAATATACATCCTGATGTCGCTTAAAGAACGAAATGCTAAAATCTCCATCTGGGCACAAGGCACGTGCCGCAGTCCCTTGGTCATTGTTTCTTACACTTTTTGTTAGGATGGTAGAGGTTATTTGTTTGTTTATTTATTTAAAGTAACTTATTATTTTATGTGTATTGGTGTGAGGGTGTCAGATCCCTTGAAAATGGAGTTACAGACAGTTGTGAGCTACCGTGCAGGTGCTGGGACTTGAACCTGGGTCCTCTGGGAGAACAGTCAGTGCTTTAAACCACTGGGCCATTGCTCCAGCCCCTTATCTATTTGTTTTTATATTGGTGCCAAACCCAGGGCAACACTCACACTGAGGCATGCGCTCTAACTCAGAACTGCAGCCTTGGTCTCAGAAAGCAGGCACCTTTGGAAGCAATAAAGCACTCCACATGTTTTAACTGAGATTTGCACTTAGAATCTAGGACCACACAATATCAACTTATTCTATCTGTAACTTTTTTTCTCTCCACTCACACGACTTTTGCTGCTCTAGCAGTACTGAGGACTAAACCCTAGGTCTCATGTATGCTGGGCAGGTACAGTCCCAGCCCTCACTTCAGCTTTTAACCTTAGCTTTTCAATTTTACTTTTTAAACATTTTTATTTATTTATTTATTTATTTTTATTTTTAGATTTTCTGAGTGTTTTGCCTGCATGTATGTATGTGCACCACGTGTGTGCCTGGTGACCACGGACATCAGATGGGATCATCAGATGCCCAGGAACTGCAGTTCCCAAAGGTTATGAGCTATGATGTAGGACCTGGGTCCTCTGCAAGAACAGTAAGTCCTCTTAATGCTGAGCCATCTTTCCATCTCACTTGACCCTAGTTTTTAAAAATAAAGTCAACAGGTAATTTCTTCCAGGAGAGGTTAGAGAACTTGTCCTTAGTGGAGTTTTGCCTATTAACCAGTTCACAAACAACAGAATACGCTGAAATGAACAAAGAAAATGGGAGAGGCAGCATTTAAAAAAAAAAAAAAAAAAAAAAAACCAAAGGATTTCTTTTTTTCTTTTGTTTTTTTGAGAAGGGATTTCTCTGTGTAGCCCTGGCTGTCCTGGGCTCGCTTTGTAAACCAGGCTGGCCTTGAACTCACATCGATCCACCTGCCTCTGCCTTGGCACCCAGCTGAGAATTTCTTAAATGCATATAATGTGTTACAGCCAAGTCTCTCTTCTCCCTTCCCTCTCTCTCCCTTCTAGTATCCACCCCTACAAATGCCATGTGTGTGCCTTTCTTTTTTTTTTTTTTTAATTTAAATATTTTATTTAATTTACGTGTGCTGGTGTGAGGGGGTCAGATCTTGGAGTTACAGACAGTTGTGAGCTGCCATGTGGGTGCTGGGAATTGAACCTGGGTCCTATGGAAGAGCAAGCAGTGCTCTTAACCACTGAGCCATCTCTCCAGCCCTGTGTGTGCCTTTCTAAGCCATGAGTCCATTCCACGCGGCTAATATGTGCACAGGTGTAGGGCCATCTACTGAGCATGGGCAGACTCTCGGGCTGCATCAATGAAAAGAACTGAGTCTCATTCTCCAAGTACCATCCACTGCCAGCCAACTCCTCAGCTATGGCTGGAACTTCATGACCTCCCTCATCCATACTCAATTCTTGACTGGTTTCATCTTGAGGACTTGTGCACGCTTGTCACAACTATTGTGAATTCACACCTGCAATTGCCCTGTTGTGTCCAGAGAGCAATTTTTGTAATAGCCATCCACTGCCTCTGGCTCCAACAATCTTCACACCCATCTTCTACAATGACCCCAGAGCCTTGGGAGGGGTCTCTGTATGTAGGATATGGATGTCCCATTTAGAGCTGAGCACTCTGAAGCATCTTATTCTGGACATAATGACCAGTTGTGCATCTCCATGTTAATTACCATCTACTTTACAAGAAAGAAGCTTCTGTGATGATAGTTGGGAGATTCAATAATCTGTGGGTGTAGCAATAAGCCATTAGGTATTGGCTTAATATGATGTGCCTTTAGCAATCAGTAGCAGCAGTAGTAGTAGCTCTCTTCCAGGGCCTATGAGCTACCTTGTTAATGCTGATGGGTATTTCATCTTATGGAGTAGGTCTTAAATCCAAATCAGAAAGTAGTTGGTTAGTCTCATAAGGACCATGCCACTATGGCACCAGTGGGCATATACGGGTCATTCATTTTTATAGCTCACAGGATGCACATCTGGGTGAGACTGTTGATTACTCTTCTCCTCCAGTGGTGTACATAGGTAGTATCTTTGAAAGCAAGCCAAAAGGGATGAAGCTTCTAGGTCAGTCCCAGTTTGATTTCTCAATGTCCTATGATGCAAGTATTTAGTACCTTCAAAAATAGGGTCTCACCATCAAGTTCTGGAAGGTAAACAAGAGGATGGCCATACTCTATAATGTTTGGAGGGGTCTAAAGAACCATATTGGCCAACAACTGGAAAATATGTTAACCTATACCTGGCTCTTGACCTTTATTTTGTTTTTGACACAGGGTCTCACTAAGTACCCTTGGTTGGCCTGAAGCTCACTATATAGATCAGGCTGGCCTCAAACTAACACAGAGCTCCATCTGCCTCTGCCTCTGCCTCCCAAGTGCTGTGATTCAAGGTATGTTGTCACCAAGACTAGCACCATGTCTTTCATTTGGTAGCCTATGGTATCTAGGAGAGGATCACTTTTCTGTTATAGGGTAACTCCTTTAAAATGTGCGCGCGAGTGCGCGCGCGCGCGCACACACACACACACACACACACACACACACAGCCAGGCATGGCGGCACATGCCTTGAATTCCAGCACTTGGGAGGCAGATGCAGGTGGATCTCTGTGAGTTTAAGGCCAGCCTGGTCTACAAAGTGAGTACAGGACAGCCAGGGCTACAAGAGAAACCCTGTCTTAAAAAGCCAAAATAATAATAATAAAAATAATATAATAAAACACACACACACACACACGTATTATGCATCTTAGGATGCTTTTACGGTAAGAGGTCTCCACATGGCTTTTTCAGGAGTCTTTGGTGTTAGCTATCCCTCCCCCACCTGCCTTCCCATCCCACACCTCAATTATTCTTGTTTTACTTTTCAGGGACGGGCTTCTTAAATGAGCCTGAGAGAGTCACGCGGTGTCTTGAGAGCTGCATTGAAAGCCCTCCAGCTCTTCCCCGTACAATTCCTCGTGCAGCGCCCAGAATCTGCCCATCAGCCAGGATGCCATGGCTGCCCACAAAATCAGGTGTTTCTTCCTCGAGTCTCAGAGAGCAGATCACCTGCGCACCTGTACCCTCACTTTGCTCTCTCTGGAAGGTCTCTCCTGTGACCTACGTATAGGTAAGCCAAGATTTTTGTCTAGTCAAGGATTCAGTTGGTACAAATTCCCCAAATAGAAGGGAGCAACTCGAAATCCAGAGTCCAGTCCAAAGCTGTACGAATGCAGATGCATTGACCCCTGGCTTGGATTGCAAATGCCCGCCAAGGCCCCTGCACTGAGGTGTGTTTCCAGCCTGTGGTGGTGCTATTAGGAGGGCTGGACCTTGGGAGGTGCAGCATAGTACAAGTTAGGCCATTGGAGAAATGACCCTGAAGGGGATCCTGGGACTCTGGCCCGGCTCCGTCTTCCATTTTATGATGAACAGGCTTCCTTAATCACACCTGGGATTACACAGCCACAGGCCCAGAGTTCTTGAACAGTGGTTCTCCACCTGGGGGGCTCAACCCCTTTGGAGGTCACATATCAGATTTTTGCATTACAATTCGTAACAGTAGCTTGCATTACAATTCGTAACAGTAGCAAAATTGTAGTTATGAAGTAGCAACGAAATGACTCTATGGTTGGTGGTCACCGCCCGAGGAACTGCATTAAAGGGTGGCAGCATTAGGAAGGTTGAGGACCACTGGGCTAGAAGTTCTGAAACCGTGAACTAAAAGCAAGCCTTTCCTCTTCCAAAGCTGCTTCCCTCAACTATTTGCCACAGCAGAGAGACTGACCATGACTGAAATGTTTGCCTGGAACCCATTCAGAGCCTATCTGCAAATGCATCTCACCTGGGGCTATCTGGACTTCTGCGCAGTCCACTTCATCAGCATGCTGAGGGCTCATCCCCCTTTCAGTGCAGCATGTGTGGCTCTGGCCTAACCTACTGCCTGGTCCACAGCCACATGGGCTTTCATTCCCCACCCCCTACCCCACCTCTGGAGGCAGGGTTCCTCTGTGTAGCCTTGGCTGTCCTGGACTCAGGCTGCCCTTGAACTCAGAAATCCACCTGCCTCTGCCTCTGAAGTTCGCCATCACCTCCTGGCTCACGGCTCACATGGGCTTCATGTTTTTTTGTTTTGTTCTCTCTCTCTCTCTCTCTCTCTCTCTCTCTCTCTCTCTCTCTCTCTCTCTCTCTCTCTCTCTCTCTTTCTCTCTCTCTCTATGTGTGTGTGTGTGTGTGTCACCTTTTATTGTGTAGCCTTGGCTGTCCTGGACTCACTTTGTAGACCAAGCTGGCCTTGAACTCACAAAGCTCTGCCTGCCTCTGCCCCTGTGAGTGCTGGGATTACAGCCGTGCACCTCCATGCTGGGCTTTCAAAATCAGAGTCCATTGAGTTATGCGTACACACGCCTTGGTCAGTGCTTAGGTGAAAATGCTCCATCATTTGATAAAAACAGCCAAATAATTCTTGTTTTTGTTTTTTGAGTCAGGGTTTCCGCTGTGTAGTCTTGGCTGTCTTCAAACTCACAAAGATCTTCCTGCCTCTGCCTCCCAAGTGCTGGGATTAAAGGTGTATGCCACCACACCTCGTCCAAAAAATTAAAACATTTTTTTATTTATCAAACACACACACACACACCCCACATACACATTTATAGATGTTTTGTCTACAGATTATGTCTGTGCATCACACACATGTCTGGAGCCCCGCAGAGGCCAGAAGAGCATGTTGGATACTCTGAGTCTAGAGTTATAGTTCTAAGCTACTGTGTAGCTGTTAGCGCCTCTGGAAGAGCAGCAGTGCTCTTAGCCATGGAGCTATCTTTACAGCCGTCTCACCCTATCCTCGGTTTCACTTCCTGCTGTTTCTGTAATCATCGGTCAACTTCAATCTGAAATTACAAAATGAAAAAACTACATAAACAACAACAGCAAAAACATTTTCAACTATATACTATTTTGAGTAGCCTAATGAAATTTCAAGTCATTCTACTCCATCCCACCTGGGATATGAACTATTTTATTTGTTTTAAAATTTAATTTATTCACGTGGGGTTTTCATATGGCCTGGGCTGGCTTCCAATCTGCTATCTAGCTGAAAGTGATCAGATCCTCCCTATCACACAGAGCTGTAGTTACAGATGCATTCCACCATACCTGGTGTAGTGGGGCTGGGACTTGAATCCAGGACTTCCTACACACTAGGCAAGCACTCTACCAACCTAGCTACATTCCCAGCCCGTGAATCATCCAACTGCCCAGGGTACCAATGCTGTATGTAGCACTTTCCCATCAAGTTCCTTAGTAGCTATTGCAATCGTCACTGTATCACAGTGCTGTGTTGAAGTAACCCTTAGCCACTGTGTCACGGTGCCTGCACCACTGACTTCACTTCACCTGACCACATGGGCGCCACATTACCTCACATCTCACGAGAAAGGGCAAACACAGTAATGAGAGAGCACTAGCATAACTTACTGTACGTAATAAGTTGAGCTTTATTATACGTATGGTGGGCGGCATTCTGGTGCTGTTGTAAATATCTGAGTATCAACTTATAAGGAACAAAGGTAGCAAAATGGATGATCACCCATGACAAACCAGGGAGAGCAAAGTGAGGAAGCTGAGGCTCCACCGTCTTCAGGGGCACCCCCTGGTGACCTCAGGACCTCCCGCTGCTACCGTCACCTCCCAATACTGCCAAGGCTTGGAGAGATACAGGGACCCAGAGCACAGCAACAGGTATGGGGCGGGGGCTGCTTTTTCGAAAGGAGCTAGTACTATCTGTGGTTTCAGGCAGCCACTGGGGGTCTTGAAACTTATTCCTCATAGGTAAAAGAGTACATGCTCCTGTGTACATGAGAGTGTAAATTGGACCAGGAGGTATAACTAACTAGGCTAATGTCACTAATAAGGCTTAAAAAGTAAAAGCCTCAGGGTGTAATGACCACACCTTTGATGCCTGTACTCCGAAACAGAGGTACACAGTTCTTGGTGGGTTCCAGGCTAGCCTGGTCTACATAGGGATCCAGGCCAGCTAGGGACTTTTCCCAAAAAGTTACAAAACACAAAAACAAGTATAGAATCTTTACTATCATTGTGTTTACATAAAGGCCATGATGGCCTCCAATTCCTAGGCCCAAGCAATCCTTCTGCCCCAGTGTCCTAAGTGGCTGGGACAAGTCACACTACAGAGGTCAGCTTTATTGTATTTTTAAACACACACACACACACACACACACAGAGAGAGAGAGGGAGAGAGAGAGAGAGAGAGAGAGAGAGAGAGAGAGACAGAGAGAGAGACAGAGACAGAGACAGAGACAGAGACAGAGACAGAGACAGAGACAGAGACAGAGACAGAAACAGACAGACAGACAGACAATTTGAGGCAGGATCTCATTGGTAGTCCTGGCTGGCCTGGAATTCTCTATGGAGATCAGGATGCCCTCCAACTCACAGAGATCTGCTCCTGGGGAACTTCACTATATTTTTTATACATAGATTAGACTTGACCAAGAAAACACTTTATACATTAGAGTCACCTGTGGTAAAGGGTTTAAGGTTGAGTTTCCAGGTGCTCAGCTTAGTTACTTTTCTATCGCTGTGATAAAACACCATGACCAAGGCAGCTTACAAAAGAGAGCATTTAATTGGGCTTCCGCTTTCAGAGAGCGAGAGTCTGTGATGGCAGAGCTTTAAAAGCATGGCAGCAGGGACTGCTGAGAGCTCACACCTTGATCTTCAAGCAGGAGGCAGAGAGGACACTGGGAATGGCATGAGTCTTCTGAAATCTCAAGCCTTGAGTGCTTACAGAAGCTAAAAATGCTGGGTCCCCCAGGCTGGAATTAGCAGCAGTTGTCAGCTGCTTTCTACTGGTCCTGGGAACTGGACATGGGTCCTCTGCAGGAGCAGTTTGTGATATTAACCACTGAGCCATCATTCTAGTCTACCTTTGTGATGTACCTTTTCTTTTCTCTCTTTTCTCTTTTTGGAGACAGGGTCTCTAGCCCAGGCTGGCCTCAAGCCCCTTACATAGCCAAGGATGACCTTAAACCTCTGATCTCCCCATCCCCACCATGAGTGCTGGGAATACAGGAATGTGCCTGACCTAAGCGGTGGATCCCAGGGTGTCATGCATGCTAATGAGGCACTCCACCAATTGTGTTCTATTACCAGCACTCTTCTGCCTTAAAAAGAAAACAAAAAGATAGCTTTACTGAGTGTGGCAGTTTAAATATGAAATGCCCCCATGGGGTCGTGTGCTAGAACACTTTGGCTCCCAGCTAGTGCTGTTGTGTGGGACTGTTAGGGGAACTTCAAGACCAGGAGCCCTGCTGGAGGAAGATGTTACTGGGGTCAAGCTTTGAGGACTTATTTTTGATACACAGACTCACTAATGTAGCTCCGGCTGGCCTGGATTTCCCAGAGATGCACCTGCCTCTGCCTCCAAGGTGTCAGAATTAAAGGCATGGAGCACCATACCTGGCTGAGCCTTTGAGGTTTCACAGCCTGACTTCTATTTCTGTTCACTCTCTACTTCCTGACTGCCATGCCTTCCCGCCACATCTGGAGCTGCGAGCCAGAACAAACCCTTTCTGCTTACAGTTGCTGTCTATCTGGGTGCTTTATTCACAGCCACAGAAAAGCAACTAGTACATTGCGCGGCCACTGATAACACAGTAAAATGTGTATGTGTCTAAGCTCTGACACATAAGACACTTGTGGAACTACTACCACGATCTAGAATGTTTTCCGTTTTGATGATCATTAAGTACAGCACTGCAACAAACTGACCTCAGAACTAGGCTTTCCAATTGCTCTATTTCAGGCTGTCAAAACACAAGTTAAAAAATGGTAGGAGAGTACATCAGCCAGCATGCCATCATTGTGACAAAATGTCGACTGAACAGCTTGGGAGGAAGAAGAACTATTTTTGCTTATAGTTTCAGTCCCTGGTCACAGGGCCTTGTGGTGAGACAGCCCACCACACTGGAAAGCATGCAGCAAGGTCATCTGCTCACCTCCTAGAGGCCACAACACAGCAGAGTGGGAAGGGAAGGGGCTAGAGCCCCAATATAGTTCCCAAGGGCACTTCCCCCATGACCTAACTTCCTCATTCTAGCTTTCAACAGTTATCACATGCTGGAGATCAATCCTGACCAACAGGCCTTCAGGGAGACAGTCAAGGTGCAAACCTGACAGAGTGTGCCAGTCAAGCATAAAGCTTCAAGGTGGAGCCCCAGTTCTGTCTGTATCCGCCACATGCCTGTAATTCTGCAACCTGGGAAACAGAGGCAAGAGGCTCAGAGTGAAACATCTAGCTAAGCATTCCTCTAGGCTGCCTAACAAATCCGAGGTCAGCCTGAGCTATAGGCTGGCTGCCTCCATGCCCCTGCCCCCATAACCTTTTCCAAAGAGCGCTACAAGTAACATTTATCTTTCCAACAACAACACTGTGGGGGAGGGGTAAGGAAACTTTAAATCAGGTAAATCTGACACCACCAGGCTACCCAGGGTTACTAGCAATAGTGTCATGTGGACAATATGTTTTTTTGTTTGGTTGTGTTCTTTGCTACTTTTGTCTGTGGTCATCTAGCAGTGTGACTCTAGCTCAGAGAGCAGCACTTACTTAAAGAGTACAAGGTATCGGGTTTGATCCCAAACAAAGAAATTAAAGTAAAAACCATAACTCCTTAAGGAGGCTTTTACAAGAAAACCATCAGACACAGTTCCATGTTCTAACAGTAACAGCTGACTGGTCAAGACCACGAAAACAAGGACGGCTACATCCTAGAACAAAATGGGGGCAGCAGATATAAACCAAGGAAAGCTCTATCAACAATGGACCGGAGAGACAGGGAGAGGGCATATACTTCAGGAGTGTGCACTACCTCATACAAACAAGAGCAAGCCTCCATATTTTACTGGGTCCAAAAGGTGGTTTTGTTTTGTTTTTTAACGATTTATTTAATGTATGAATGCGCTATCTACATATACACCTGCAGGCCCGAGAGGGTATCACATCACATTACAGATGGTTGTGAGGAGTGGTTTCTGCGACTTGAACTCAGGACCTCTGGTAGACCAACCAGTGCTCTTAGTCATCTCTCTAGGCCCCAAGAGGTTTTTATATCCTTATTAAGTAAATTTACTTCATTTTTTTTTCTGCCTCCCAGATTTCCATTTTGGATATGGTATATACATAATTTAAATATCCACATGGTAAGACAGGTGTGGTGGTGCACGCCTTTAATGCTAGCCAGCACTTGAGAGGCAGAGGCAGGCAGATTGCTATGAGTTTGAGGCCTGCCTGGTCTACAAAGTGAGTCTAGGACAGCCAAGGCTACACAGAGAAACCGGTCTTAAAAAACAAAACCAAAAAAAAAAAAACAAAAAAAAACCCAAAACCCAAAAAACCCAAATACCCACATGGTGCTGCTATTGATGCTGGATGTAGGCCTATTCAGAGTGGCTGTCTTAAGAGGAGGTCGGAGTGGGAAAATGGTTGCCAAAGTGCTTTCTGTGTGAACGTGAGCATCTGACTTTAGTCCCCAGCATTCACACAAAGGCTGGGTGGAGCAGCACACATTTGTAACCCCAGCCCTGGGAGGTAAGGGATTTTCAGGCCTTGCTGACCTGTCTAGGCAAAAGGAGAGATGCAGGTTCAGTGAGAGATGATGTCTCAAAAAAAAAAAAAGGTGGATTGGGCTGAGGCAGCTCAGCAGTCATTCGAGCACTTGTTCTTCCAAGACACTAGAATTTAGATCCTGTCATCCCTGTTGGGCAGCTCACAAACCCTGTAACTTTTGCTCCTGAGGATCTGGTGTTCTCTTCATGTCTCTGCAAACATATACACAAATACAGCATATAGAGACTCTTTTAAGATGGAGAGAGCAATTGAGGAAGAGAGCTGACATCAACTGATGACCTCCATTTGCAGATGGATATATACATGCATACACCCATCTGTACTTGAACATACACACATACTGTTTTTGAGGCTGGGTCTCCTATGTAGTCCAAGTTGGTCTTGTGCTCATGATGTAAGCCAGACTGGTGTTGAACCTCAAGTGGTCCTCATGCCTCAGCCTCCCAAGTGCTAGCTCTATCGGTGTGTGCCACCGTGATCCAACATCTGACTTCAAAATTGTTATCCAGATCTAGATTTTCTTGGCCAGAAAACTACAGACTTCTCAAGTCGTCTCTAATCCACTTCAAAGAGTTTAGGGAAAGTGTAATTTATGTCTAATACCATAGAACTGACTAATGAAGTTTATGACCAAGAACACAGAAAGAACACAAAAGACAACCTTATTCCATAAGCAACAAGGCAAGAGACGCTGGTCTCCTCGTTTTACAGACCACTTTGCTCTTTGTCCTGGAAAAGAAAGGCCCATTGTTCATAATCAGACTCCGGTTCTGTCACTAGGTGCAGGAGATCCTGTGGTCATGTTTCAATCAAAATCGTCATGTCCCCTTTACTTTTCTGCTCTGTCTTTGTCCATGACTTCTCCTAGGAATTTGACAGTATGTTCCTATGAATGTGCCCCCCTGGACCCTCTAGACTCTTAGGAATTCATTGCATTCTAATCTGTGTCTTCTAAAACCAGAGCATCAGTTGTCACAGTGACCGAAACCACAGCAGACTGTCCACATGCCTGGGTCTGGCCCGGGTCTCAGGTGTCGGGCTTGGCTTTGCAATTGAGAGCAGACAGGCAGATAGGACCTTCACACCTATGCAGCAGCCAGCACCTGAGGCTCACTGCAAGGTGGGTAGGGCCACATTCCCCAAAGGTCACAGCTTAGTCATCCAAGCAGAAACCAGCAGATGAGTAAGTTTCTTTCTGTGCCCATGAGGGAGCCGTACTACTAGGGGGAGGTCAAAGGGCAGTTCCTGCTTTACATTTCTGTGGGTGTTTCCTTACAAAAGTAATCACTATATGGCTACCATAAACACAGCTACCTCTACAGTTTAAGGAGAATTCAATTAAATGAGTCAACGCCCTGCTGAGTGCAAAGCAAATCTGTACAGGGTAAGAGACACACAGGCCTGGCTGTAATGGTTTTTGTGTTCTGATCCAACCTCCACTGTAGCTGTGCCAATTTGAACTTCTCCCAGGACTACTCCATTGTTATCAAGAGTGCTGGTGAGAAGTTCTGAGCACTGACCAGTTGGATAGAATTTGGACAGAGGTTGCATTGCAAAGATGACCAAGCCACATACTCCCTGAGAACAGATGAGGAGAAAATAGGCATCAAATAAACGAAGCTGGTCTTGCTATAGTTGGAATTAGACAATGAATGAAAAAGCAGTTTCCCAGTCAGCAGGAGGGTTCGGTGACACCCCTGTAGAGCGCTCTGAAAGGAACTCATGTCAAATATAAAGTTCCCAGAGCAGGGCTCAGTGATGCAAGCCTGCAATCCCAGCACTCGGGAGGCAGAGGCAGGCTGTGAGTTTGAAGCCAGCCTGATCTACAAAGTGAGCCCAGGACAACCATGGCTACACAGAGAAACCCTATCTTGAAAAACAAAAACAAATATATGTAACATGCACACACACTTGCCTCTTCTTGACTCTTGGGTAGCAACCTGAGGGGACAGCATAGAAGAAGCTAAGTGTTGTCTGTGACAACTAACTAGAGTGCTGACAGACTCACTCAAGTGCTTCTTGGTAACAGTTGCTCACTATCCCAGTGCCATGAGAAAGACCACTCATATATATGCCTGCATGCAGACATATGCAGTATGACCCGAACAACTTCATGTATGACATGTATTGACTCTTTACATAGCAGAGCACTAAAGACTGGGTGTTAATAATGCTAAGGCACAAAGTCCTATGAGCAGCTAAAAAACTTAAGTCAATGAGCACAGGGGGCCTCCTAGTGGCAAGTCACTTAAATTCAGAAATAGATTCATATTCTTGGTATGGGGAAGAAGTCTTGATTTAAATTTTGCAAAATACCACGCTATGTGGCCAAGGCTGGACTGCAACTCAACAGTCTTCCTGTATCAGCCCAAGTGCTAAGATTAAAGCCACACATCAAGCTTCTTGACTGAAGAAAATAAGTCTTTTTATGTGTGTGCATGTTTTGCCTGTATGCATGTAAATACACCGTGTGTGCACCTGATGCCCACGGAGGCCAGAAGAGGGTGTCAGGTCCCCCGGAACTAGAATTACTGATGGACCTGAGACCCCATTCTGGGACCTCTCGAAGAGCAGCCAGTGCTCTCAGCCATTGAGCCATTACTCCAGTCACTTTCTTCTTCTTTTTAAAAGAAAATGGAGTGCTTGGCTTAACTTATTACTATAGCATCTGCAATACAGGCTAGTCATTCTTCACTCAAGGGAAATGTCCACCATGCCCAAAATCAGGGCCAGAAAGCCCCATCATCACAGATCAATGCCATGGTCAGTAAAACACAGTGCTCAGGGAAAGTTAAAGTGTTTATTGATGTGTTTAAGTTCTGTACATTCTCCACAGATCATATTAAGGAGTCTGTAGGTGAAATTTCAACCTGTGCATAGTGGGAAGAGGCATGGCTAGGGTCAAAGGGGAGGAAGGAAAGGGGAGGGAAAATCACAGAAAAATACAAAAGAACAAAACCAAAAAAACCCCAAACAAATAAACAAACAAACAAAACCCACAACAGGTTACCAGAACCTTCAGATTAAAACAAAACAAGCAACAAAGCTCTAAAGGCTGTGAGCATCAACTTCAGCAATACAAGCATTACAGGTTCATGTGAAGGAAACAGAAAGTTCCAAAGATTTCCACAGTGTCCACAGGTCCAGTTTGATGTACAACCCAGAACATTCTCCTGTCACATCATAAAGCCTGCAGGGAACTCTCCTGGGTCCTCAGCCACATATTCATTATGGTATTCTCTGAGTGAACAGCAAAAGGGCTGGCGAGAGTGCTGGGAGTGGGAGTGAGGTACAAAGGAGGGCAGAGGTCAGTGCATTGGAGAGAGATGTCCAAAGAGGAGGTGGTTGCACATTTGGATGCACTTGGTAAGGAAAAGTGGGTAATAAAAAAGCTACAGTAAACAATAGTGGAAGAACACATACCAACTACAGGCTAGTTGCTGTGGAAGAACTAGATTTGAAGGAAAGCACAGTGGATCTCTGTATGCATTGGGCTAGCTCAAGGTGCCTTAGCCCTGCTTGGTGACAGCTGGCACAGGAGCACCCAGACACCCAGCACTGGAAACACTAGGCTTCCAAGGAAACGATGACTTTAAAGTAGTTCAGTAACTGTATACAATGCACTCCAGTTCCACTTAAGTTTCTCAGCAACCTGAATAGGGGAATACTGCCTTTTTACATTAAAAAACAAATAATAATAAAACCAGCACAGCAAATGAGCCTAAAGAACTGACTTACATTACGGGAACAGCCTGTTTATATAGTCTATCATCAAAAAATCAATTTTCCATTTATATAGAGCATGTGTGAGACAATACAATAGAAGTGGTATTTCTAATTTAAAAAAGAAAACTACATCCATCAGTTATCTGCAATAGATCATTTTTTTCATTTCACTTAAGGTTTATATATCATATATTGTTATATTAACATTTTTAAAACCCATTTAAAAGAATGGAAATAGCAATCCTACAGTAGTACTTTATAGTCCTAACAATCCAGGAGAGCAGGATGTACCATGAGGCCTTCTGGCACCACTGGTGGTCAGCAGTCAAGCACAAACGCTGAACCTCTTCTAGCCCACCTGCACCAGCCTCCAGCCAGGGTGTCACACATATCTTGTCCTTAAATCTGCATCTGCTCCAGGTACTTGTAGGTGGGGTTTTCATAACCATGGTTCTGCATCTTGTTCAGGTGACGCTCTTCTGGAGTGAGCATTGGGTCAACCTGCAGGAACAAAAACTTAAGGTCACTGTGGTATACTGAAGAAGCCTGCAGAGCGTCAGGACTCAAAGCAGCCCAGCATTCTTTTTTTACCGGACAGACCAAAAAAGAGCTGGTATCAAGGACATCCGGAAGGGAAGAAAGGAAAAGGTTGGAAAGGCAATGCGTCTCTCTGAACATGGAGCTCTGAAAGCTTGGTCTAAGTGAGAGAAGAAGCCCATTGACAAAGTTGGCGATTTCGGATTGGTCCTTGGGACCCACATGGAAGGAGAGTGACTCCTAATTGTCCTCTGACCTCCACCCCTGAAAAGAGTAACTTAAAATGACAGACTAATACATAGGCTATCTTCATTATGTAAGCCAGTTCTTTAGGCTCGCCTGCTGTCCTGTTTTTCTGTTTTTGTTTTAACATAAGAAGGCAGTATAATCTTTTTCAAGTTGCCAAGAAACTAAGAGAAATTGAAGCACACTGTGATATACTTACTGAACTATTTTAAAGGACCAGTTTCCTGGAAGCCCCAGTAATGAGTGGCTTCCAACCAACTGGTTTTTGGAATAGTGGAGGCAAGTCATGTCATGCTCAGTGATGAGGTAAGGAAAGGGGCCAGATGGTCTCACGCTTTTCAGCTAAAACTCTACAGTGGAGGCCAGGCTCTGGCACTAAAACTTGCATATCAACAAAACTGTCCCATAGTGTATTAGGTTCCTTAGTGTATTTATATAATCTAGAAGCAAGAAATTAAACATGGGCTGCAGAGATGGCTCAGTGTTTAAGGGCACTGACTGTTCTTCCAGAGGACCAGGGTTCAGATCCCAGCACCCACATGGCAGCTCACAACTGCCTGTAACTCCGAGATTTGACATTCTCACATAGACATACATGCAGGCAAAACGCCAATGCACATAAAAATAACAGTAAATTTAAAAGAGAGTACTTCTAAAATGAAAAAGGAACCAAACATTTTCCACCATCCACTACAAAATGAGCAGCAAATTACTGCACATATGTATCAGCAGAGGCAGAGCAGAAACACGAGAGGCTGACAGTCTAATAGACAACATACCTAGCACACTGAAGGCTCCTGGTTCCACCCCCAGCAACATAAACCAAATGAAGACAGACAGACAGACAGACAGACACACACACACACACACAAGCCCTTCTTTGAAAAAAAAAACACACCAAGAAAATAGTGAAAAAGTTATTCTTACTTTCTGAAGCATAAACTGTTATGACCTGATATTGGCCTATTTAACTAATTAAAAGCCAGATGGATGCTCAAAGTTGTTGACAGTCCCTTGAGACAAGAGCAACATAACTCAGTAATGGCTCATTTCCAAAATGTGACCTAATAGCCCAATTAGTAATACAATGGATGGCAGCAGCATGTCCAGCTCTCAGGAAGTCAGATTTTTAATTCCATAGAATCCCAGTCCTAACCACTCACCCCTGTTGACAGCGCAAAGCAAATGCTCATCAGCTTAGGGCAAGGGAGCAGGCAGTCCAGTCCTTACCTCCACAATGCCATGGCTGATGGTGCCGTATTGCCTCTTCCTCAGCATCACCAAGCTGATAACGATGACTGTAGCAATGGCCACGGCAATAACCAGCAAGCCAATAAGAGCACTGCTGCTCAAACTGAAGTCCTCCCTTAAAGGTCCCACAGACTCCTGAGTCAAAGCACAGAGGAGACAAAGTCCCAGTGATTACCCAGCAACGAGTCAGGAAACCCAAAGAGGGCCACGTGCCTCTCAGCTTGTTAAAAATCTCAGGGCAAAGATCTTGCTTTGCCCACATCATTAACCACATCAGGGAGGGTGCCCACTTTACCAGCTCCACGGAAAGTTTCATTTTTGCATTTTTACTCAGAAGTATGGGACACTGGAACAGCAGTCCCTTTTTAACTGAAAATACTAGGGATCTTTTATTTCTGCTTGCAGGAATGGAGATCTGAAAGGAAAAGACATGAAGACTGCTCTTCCATTCTGGAGCAAGCACATACCGGCTCTTCCTCAAGGCCCCCAACTCGCTCAGCATTGAAGATCATTTCCTTAACATCCAAAGTCTCGTCAATGACCTGAAACAGTCACAAGTGTCAGTGAATGGAAGGCAAACGAACATAAATGCTACTTCCCTCCTTCTTCATGTGGCATTGGGAAGCTATTTCTTCTGTCACACTGAAGCAAATCCACTCACAAACCTCCAAAAGGAGGGTCAGAGTAGGCAAAGGTGCTGTGTAGTGGCTGCTCTAGTGAGGCTCTTCACCTCAGCTTCCCTTGAAATAAGTGTGGAGGACAAAGCTCAGGGAAGACAACTAACAAATGGCATGTAAGTACTGAACTTGGGTCCAGCAAACAGCTCAGCAGTCAAAGTGCTCGTCACCAAGCATGACACTTTCAGTTTGGTCCTTGGGATACACAGATGGAAAGAATGATTCCTCCTAATCATCCTCTGACTTCTGCCTATACACCCAAGCATGTATATATGTATATATGATAGACTCCCCCAATAAGAATCAAAAAAAAAAAAAAAAAAAAAAAAAATCAAATTCAGCAGAGAACCCCTCCCCCCAAAAAAAACAGATAAAAAACACCAGAGGAATGAAAGGTGTATGAACAACAGTGTAAGAAAAGCAACACAAAGGTCAATTTTATTCAATTTTCCACTTAATAAATCTTTACTTGCTTAAAAATAGTCTCTGGTATATGTTATTTATACCTTTAGTTACAGATATGTTTTTCTATCATATAGTTAAAAAAAAAAAGCAGTTTTGCTGGTCTCCTCATCTGCAGATACTAAACAGCTGGCCCCCTATCTTCTACTAGTGGAATCCTGTCACACACATTGTGACATTGTGTTTCTTGCTCCTATGTACAAAAGGAAATGTGCTATGCAAAAGACAGGTGGCTCACCATATTTTCGTCCATTTTATTCTTACTGTTAATCACTTTTTCTTCTGCACCAATCAATCCTCCGTCTTGCTCTGCCACTCCAGATCCTGTGTAGAAAATGTTCACAGCTGAGTTTCTAGGCAGCCGTGTCAGGCCAGTCTCTCCGAAACAGCAAATCCCTGCCTGGTGGCCAGAGAAGCTTCTTACCACACACCCGCAGGACTCCGTACGTCCCTGCGTTGGCATGTCTGAGGATGCACTGTGCTGTGCGAGAGTGAATGGTACAAGCATCTTCACAGGGCTGATGTGCATAATGAAGGGAGAGAAGTGCTCACTGCCTCCCATCTGAAGGAATGGAGTGTAAGCCTCGGGAGAGAAGCTGAGCCTCGGTGTGTTCCAGAAGAGACCATGTTCCAGCCCTTATGTATGACTGTAATAGCATTTGTTACCCAACAGCACAATTCTTTGGTACCAGATTCCACTGAATGGACGAATGACTGCTACCTGCACGTGTGCTTTCAGCACAATAGTTTACTCCACAAGAAACTGTCTCTGCCTCAAACCCTTGCCACCTTCCACCCTCAAGTCCTCCTATTTGCCTTTCAAGCTTCAAGCTCTCTAGGGAGATGTTTCTGGGTTGTAGCACTTAGAATCCACTTGTAATTATCTACCTCCTACTATGTCTCCCACTGGCTGTTTTATCCATAAGGCTTGGATTCTTCAGAGTTACATTCCTAAATGGTTAAGCCCAGATGACGAGAAAGAGAGCAGTTCATCAACAGAGAGAATTTTAACCAAGGTGGAAGGAACAAGAATAGAAACTGTCCTTCTTCCAAGGGCAGTAATGGCTTGAGCCAACGTCACTCATGTGCGGCACATAGAATGACAGTATCCAAATATACAGCATGTCTGGACAGGAGCAGAGGGGGAAAAATCCTTTTTATTTTTAGCTTCAAGCATTTGATTCCTAGCGATCACAAGTTTCTTATTAATAGCAATATGTTTAGTTTGTATATACCTATGATTTATAAAGAGATTTGGTAACCAAGCTGACATGCTAAGGTAGCTGCTGTCCTGGAGCAGGCAAAGGCAGGCAATGATACAAAGCCCAGCCATAGTGAAACGTTCCATTTCACAACTAGACTTGTTTTCTTAAGACAGACCAACAGGAGTGATTAATAATAGCCATGTGGCTGCTGAGCTTGCAGCCTAGTTAATTTATTAACTCACTGCACTATAGCCAAGGTGATGCAATTTTTTGGGGGGTGGTACAGCATTCACTTCAAAAGAAAAAGCGTAACTTGATATCAGTTAAATCAGGGTTGGCTTTTGTGTTTTAAACCAACACAGCACTGCCTGCCTGTCATTCAGAAAGAGGAATCTAGAAGGGTATTATTTAGCATGGATGCTTGTAATCAAGACTACTAAAGTCTAATTTTGAGCTGTTCCTCACACTCTCCTCATAGTTTTAAAAGTCACAAGGGCAAGATTTTTAGACTAGAAAACGATACTGAATCAACTCACCTAAAGGCTTGCCTTGGTCCAGGCTGTCCCAAGGCTTTTCAGTGCTGTAACCCATGTTTCTTAAACACTGACGAAGCTTACTTTGGTTTCGTAAAGCATACAAGAAATGACTTTAAGAGACCAGAGTTAGTATCTATTTTGTCCTAATGCATTTTTCTTAAGAAAGCTAAAGCCAAGCAAGCTTAGCACCTAAAACATACAGTTGAGATGAATATTAGCACTGTGACTTGCAAGAAGAGGAGGCACAGCTGAATAATACTAACAGGCAAAGGATTTTCATAAGAGTTAAATCATATTTTTTGGTTCTAAGAATAAAATATGGCATAAACTAGTACACCAAATTCTGAACCAGGGAACCTCACTCTGTCCACCCGTGACCAGAGCCAAGAGAGCAAGCTCATAAAGGACAGTAAGAACTGCACGACTGTCACTGGCTTGGGAAGGTACTGACCAACCACTTCGGGGAATCTGTAGCTGTCATTAGCAATTCACACAGCGGCAATCACATGGGCCACAAAGATAGCCTTGGGTCCAGACCTTGAGCCTCTAACTTCTTAAATTTGCACATTTGGGAAGTGACGCATATAATCTCAGAGGCCTTTACAACTGCCCAATCTACAAAACTGAGCCAAAAACCCTGTCCAAGAGGGAGGTGCAGTGGGTAAACAAGACGACAATGCAGCTGGGACAGTGCTTACCACAGCACACAACTGTCTTTAGAGACTGGGGACTCACTGCACCTAGAGTTCACTTGCTTCTCTCTCTTCCACACAACACCTTGTGTGTTAGGAATGCCACAACTCAGGACTGTAAGACATGGGGCACGGATGGAAGGTAAAGACAGCTAAAAGGGGGAGAGGTAACTGGTAATAATGGAGAAAAAAGAAGGGGAAATTTAAAGTCTATCCGACTGCAAGAGTTAAGCATGTTCTTATGATAGGCTAGCTGTACACAACAGTTTTGTTAGACTAAACATGCTTTTGTGTCTGTTTCTCAGGCAACCCCAAAGCCAAGCTTGGGGTGATGACGCAATGACTAGACTCTGCACGCTAGGACAGCCAGGGGCTTGTTAGTAACACGGAGGCAGGGCTACTCTAGCTCCACTCACAGCCATGGCTGAACATGAGGCGGGGAAAGTCAGATGGAGGTATGAGACATAAAATGGAACTTCCAACACACTGGGGAAGTGAAAAGGAATGGAGGTCTTACAGGAACATCTGTGACAAACCAACCTTTTTTCATTGGGTGGTACAACTCCGGCTGAGTGTCTAGCAGAAAGGAAAACAATAAAAAACAAAATAGCACAAAAGGAGATTAAGAAAGAAAATGGTTTCCTTCTAAGTTCCTCTCCTATAATGTGAACAAAAGGCATTTTTCCTTAAAAATTATGCCTGAAATATCCCATAAACAAACTAATAGTAATCTAAATAGCAAATGGCCAGATGTATCCCTGATGAGAGAGAAAAGCAAGAAGCCAGGACCGGGCCGTTTAGAATTTTAGAAGAGTCCCATATCATTTTGCTTACTCCATAAAACTATTAATATCATCATCATCATCATTAAACAGCAAAAATTGAAGTTAGTATTGACTATGGTTTGCTACAAAGAGACAAGGTACTCTGAGCTACATCCTGCTATGCCTCAACCCCAAACAAAACATAGAGAAGCTGTACATGTACGGCCACCCCACAGCCTCAAGGAAGTTTGGGATCTGCAGAGTGAGAATTAGTAATGGGGTAACACCACCTTTTTAAAAAAATTATTTATGTATGTATTTTTAATGTATGAGAGCTCTGTCCACATGCATACCAGAAGATGGCACCATATCGCATTATAGATGGTTGTGAGTGAGCACGTGGGTGCTGACAATTGAACTCAGAACCCTTGGAAGAGCAGCCAGTGCTCTAAACCTCTAAGCCACCTTTCTCTAGCCCAGGGTGATATCACTTTACCCACTAGATTCTTAAGTATTTGGTACGGGAAGGTCAGGTGCACTGAGTCTGAACCTCTGGGCTAATAGCTATGAAAGGGTTTCTGCTGAAGTCTAAAGGCGAGGTTTGCTGTCTGGAACTTTCATGAGCTACTTCACTACATCTAATCAGAGTCATGTAACTACCCAGAAGCTGTGGGAACTGAACTGTCAGTGTGGATTCAATCCACCTACAAGCTAAGCTCCACGGCACTCTAAATCTGTTCCAACCTTAGTCTGTCCAAATGGGGCACTCAGTGTCTACTTCAAAGAGTGTTTTGAGCACTGAGTGAAAGGCACCCAAGCCCAGTGCTTACCTAAAGCTGGCACATAACTAGGACTCCAGAGCCATGGGCCATTTTTATCATTACCACCCTCACCATCAGCAGTAGCAGGAAATAGAATCTGATTATACAAACTAGTCTTAGGGCACAAGGCTCAGCAGCTTGTTTATTTTTGGTACAGACTCATGATTTTCAGGGATACTTTTAGATACTGAGACCCAGCAAGAGAATAGAGAAAAACATGCCTGTGAATCAAAGGATACAGCTTCTCATCCAACTCATCTTAGAGATGTGCCCCAAGCCAGTCAGGGCATCTCTTCAGCTTCACCCCATAATCTGCCTCCCAAGACTGTTACGCTAGGCAAAAATAACGATCTAACAGAACTTACACAAAGGCTCTGTTCAACCCAAAAGGATGCCCACATGTAAGGGACATCACACAAGCAGAAGGCTTGCTGTAAATGTGAGACATATTCCTGATTTTCTGATGACACTAAAGATCATTGCTCCCTCTTGGAGCCCTGCACAGTCCCCGCACATCGTGGGTGCTTGGGGAATCCATGACTTCTCTTTCCCCGCCTCTACAACACCACAACCAGGTTTTTAAAAAAAAATGTATCCCAATTTTCTAATTTTATGCTCCTCTCTTCTGCTCCTAGGGATGGCTCTGAGGACCATACATACCTTCATTCTCAGACAAGGATGGGAAGGGATGGAAAGGGTGGAACGGCGGGATCTCCTCACTCTCCTCAGAGCTCACCCGGACATCCACAGGGCTCTCTGAGATGGAGGAGGTAAACTGGTCCATATCTGCTCGCTGTTCCTGAAGGAGTTCATCTAACAAAGGCACAACAAGGAACAGATAAGCAGCTTCTAGAAGCAGGTCTAGGCACAGAACCAGGACTCTCCTGCCTACTGCCTGACTTTACAGCATGCGTGGTCCATCTCTAGACGGCTCGTCGTACATAACTGTGCCTTCACAGCCTTTGCATTATTTCTGAGTCTGTATCTCTACCACAGGAACAGGGCCATCCTACCCTGGAGCACACAGCAGAAGGCAGTATAATATAGAATGGCAACTACAGGGTAAATTGCGAACAGGAAACTTCCCAGGCCCCAGCAATTTCACACCCTAGAGTTTCTTCCGCTAATAAGAGTGAAGGTCAATGAAATTCAAGGCTCTATGGCTCCAAGCCAGTGCATCTGTCTTTGGAGACTCCTCAGCCTTGTCACGTAAACCTCCAGTCAAGTCTAGGCTTTCTGAAACCATGGCATGCTAATGCCCACCTTATCAGCCTTGCTTCCTCCTTATATATTTCATCCTACCCAGCTATCACTCCTGAGCCTCAGCAAGAATGTCCAGTCTGGCTTTGATATAATTAGTACCCACCAATTTCCTCTTGAATCTCTTGAGCCACATAAGGAACTTTGTACAGCAGAGAAAGGCTTTGGTTCCTTCTTTCTTCAATCACATGGAGGTGTGTCATCACCTAGAAGAGACCTTGTCACTGAAAACTACGACAGGAGGAAAACCCCCACATACAGTTCCTGAGACCCAAATGTTCTCCTTCCTACTCAACACAGCAGAGCACAAAGGAGAAGTCTACTATGTCCTTTGCCAGACTTGCTACATTCTAAAGCACAAGCCAGGACACCGTGTAAGTGATGCAGTCACTTTTTTGTAGACAGGAATACAAGTTAAGAGAAAAGTCCCTTTCACACTATTGGCTCGAGGGGCTGGAGAGATCCTCAGTGTTACCAGCATTTGCTGCTCTTGCCGAGGACTTGTGCAACACCCACATGGGAGCTCACAACTGCTGTTACCTCTAACTCCAGGGGACCCTAACCATCCTCTAGTGGCCTCTACCAGGCACACATGCAGTCAAAACACTCATCCACATAAAACAAATAAATTAAAACACTAAAACCAAAAAAGCTCACTCGTCAGTCAATTTGGTTTTTATAGAAGACAACTGTCAGTCAGTAAATATATTGTATGCTGAGTCCTGCCTTGGTGTGTAGGTGCTAAACTTTGATATCATTGTGCTGATCTGAGAAAGAGGAGAAATGACAGTCACTTTTTTCAACTAGTAAGATTAGCACAGGAAAACATACACTGAAACTATTGGTGGGAAGGCAGGGCTGCTCGTGCACTTGGTTTAGTGAAGGAACTACTTAAAATTATAATGGTTAAAACCAGGACTAATTTATTCCCTTTTAAATTATGGTTCTTTAAGAAATTCATGATAAACAGTAAATAGTCCATTTTTTAGGAAGTGTTGGAGAAAGATTTATCATGCTAACTTGCTACTTTTCTGAATGCAAAGGTTGTTAATCTAATGATAACAAAAGCATTCAAGGTAGAAAGGAAAGGTGGCGTTCTATGGCAGCAGCTCAGCATCTGCGGCCCCTCCATATACCCCCAGCCTAGGCCAGCATGTGCGGGGCTTCTACTGAAGGTGGTGCTCAAAACCAGTGAACTCTGCGGCCCTGAAGTCATTAACATGAAGGGTTGACATGGAAAAAAATTAAAAATGCTTTTACTGTAGACTGATGTGCTTCTGACCTTTAAAAGCAAGATGAAAGCAATTTAATTTTATATTTGCCATTCTGCCAATCAAATAAACTGATGGGAAAGCACAAGTATAAGTGGCTTGGCAAAAAATGCAAGTGGAATTGCAATGTGCTGCCCAGAGTCCAGCACGAGTAGATACCGTTACACTGCCTCTGATGAATTAAGGAGCCTTTGAGAGTACAGGAACCACAGGGTACCATAGTGGGAATTAGTCACTGCAGCAACCTTAGAACCAAAAGAGCCTGAGTGGTAGGTTCAAAATATAGGAGCACTAATAATATTACACAACATTAATTTCAGAATATAAGGTATATATGAAACATAAAGCAACCTCAGGTTTAAACTTGGGTCACAACAAAAAAATTTTGGAGACTCATTTATTTATTTTTTAACATGTATTTTTTAATATGTCTGCCAACATGCATGTTTACCTCCAATTTGTTCCTGGTGCCTCCAGAGGCGAGCAGAGGGCATCAGAGCCCCTGGAACTAGAGTTACAAATGGTGATAAGCTGCCATGTGGGTACTAGATAGCAAACCTGGCTGTAGCACGTATTCTTTTAAATTCCTAATCAGAAATACTTCCAGCCCTAGCTATTTGGACGAAGGGATACTGAGCATGTAACAAGCTGAGTGCTTACATTGTGAGTGCTCAGGTAGCAGAGGGACAGACAGAACAATGTAATTCAGTGGCCTCATCTCACTGGAGTCACAAGCTGAGAAGGTTTACAGCACAGGAAGCTAGTCTCTCCACACAATTGCTAGGATGGGATGGTTCTCTTTCTCGGTCTACCTGCTGTGGATCTTCGTCTTAAGAATTTGCTAAAAAGATGTTTCTATACTGATCAGGAGCAGGGATGTGTAGCTCAGCAGTAGCAAGGCATGGGTAAGGGCCAGAGTCTACCTTCAGCACCAAACAAAACAAAACAAAGTCCTCTCTCCATCATGCTATCATACAATTATATAATATGTATTATATCAATATATAAAGATACAACATAAATATAATAAAAGATTTGAGTCAAACCAATCCAATCCTGATAAGACTCATTTTTCTACCTATCTTCCAGAGCCTGTCCAGAACTCTTTCACGCCACAGTGCAAGATGAAACATTGACTCCAGGCCCACACTAGGAACTTCTTGAGGTCCCACTTTTTAGGCACCAAAGTTCTTTAATTTTCTCAAACATCCAACTTCTAGTGTGAACTCTGTATCTTGGAAGAAAGTAATTTTTCATCTTCATAGCCAACAAAATTAATTTTGTACTAGTCTTTGAACTGTACTCAAGAGAGCCAACATGTGCAATTTTATTTTATTTTTGAGATTTGTTTATTTATTATGTATATAGTATTCTGCTCGCATGTATGCCTGCAGGACACAAGCGGGCACCAGATCTCATTATATGCGGTTGTGAGCCACCATGTGGTTGCTGGGAATTGAACTCAGGACCTTTGGAAGAGCAGGCAGTACTCTTAGCCTCTGAGCCATCTCTCCAGGCCGTGTGTGCAATTTTAGCATGTAGATAGTAGCACATAAACTCCTGCCCAACAAAGGAGTGAAACTTAGCTGCAGTACTACTAAGACTTCTGGGTAAATTATTTTATGATCTTACTATAAGTTAAAAAGGTTCTGGAAGGGCCCTATTATAAGTAGATCCCGCTGGGCGGTGGTGGCACACGCCTTTAATACCAGCACTCAGGAGGCAGAGGCAGGTGGGTCGCTGTGAGTTTGAGGCCAGCCTGGTCTACAAACAGAGTCCAGGATAGCCAAGGCTACACAGAGAAACCCTGTCTCAAAAAACCCCCAAAACATTCCATGCATAGAGCACTTACAATCTGTTTGGCTTTATATTTAAAACAGGAAAATAAAATAAGGATGGTGATGCTATTACACAGCCCTCTGAAAAGCCTATTAGCCATTTCAGTCCTATGCACTGTCCATAGTTCATTTTCTATGGCTGCGCAATGGGCAAGTGACCTTACCAGTGAGCCAAGATCAGTTTTTAAGACCTGTACAATATATTTGAGTAGAAAAGGGCCTCACACACTAATTCAAGTAAGTGGTAAGTGGAGTCAAACAAACTGACATGAAAATCTGATTTGGAAACTGGCTTTTGGGAGGGAGGGCAAAACCCAACTCATGTACTAACAAGCACAACCAGTAGCGTGTCTCAGCACCTGCTGGCGATCTGTCTGGTTTACCTGGGATTTCATCTGCGCAGCCTTTTCTGGGTCAACAGCCAACACATGTTGGTAATGGCGAATGGTGTGCAGGCGATCTTTGTTCTCAGCACGGACGTAACGACGCAGAGCTTGCAGAATGCGATGTGGCTACAAGACCAGAAGATTCAAAATAGCGAAGGAAAACAAAAGCTTCAAAATTGAATAAAGAATAAAAGCAATGGCATGGAAACAAGTAAAGAATTATCATTCTTAAAAACAAACAAACTGTGCGCCCGGCTCTCCAGCCCACAGCCCTCCCGTGAACTTTTCCTGGTGTGCCTTAACATCTAAATTGTGAGCTAGGTGGTTTTCTGAGTCACTCTAGAGAGAGACCTCAATGGCTAATCAAGAAAAACACAAATATTCTTCTGTCAAATATTTTTAATTTAAAAATACTGTTTAGTATGTGTATATCTGAGTGCATGAGTGTGGAAGGACAGACCACAGCATGCACGTAGAGGTCAGCAGGCCAGTCTGTGGAGCTGGTTCTCCTCTCCCACCATTATGTGGGTTCTGGAGATTGAAGTCTGGTTGTCAGGTTTGTGCAGCAAGTGCCTTTATCCTCTGTGTCATCGCACCAGCTTCCTGTCCAATACTTTCTAGGGCCTTCAAATCAAGGCGGCTTCAATTAAAGCATTAGACAAAGCTTGAGGCCACTCACTCAAGGGTTCCACTATGACTAGTTTACCCCTTTCCTATGCTTACAAGGCTGGACACAGGCTTGAGACTCTGCGAAGGACTGAAGTTACAAGTCCGCACTACTATTGTCCACACCTTTCCAGTTTTCTTCATAATATTGTTTTGAATGGAACTGATTCAAAAGCTTTTATTCAAAGAAGGCATGCTTTCTTTCATTGAAAGTAAGCCTACCACAGAAAATCCAGAACTGTGCAAATGGTAAATCCTCGGAGATTACGCTTGTCCACTTGCGTGTCACAGGTGGCATCTGCAGGCACACCGTCAAGTAAATGGTACTAGGCTCAGCCATCTAGCCACTTGATTCGGTTCCTTTTCTGTTCTAATCTTTACCTCCAATTATGTCAAAACTTGTCATAAAAATATAATTTTTAGCAAGCTATATGCAGTACATTGGAGGCCCATTAAGTACATGCTTTAAGCAGAAACACTAAGAACACGACTTGTCTATAATTGCACTCTGACCCCAACTCACCCGAGGTGGGTCAGACTGCAGGGCAGCCAGGTAGTTCTCCAGAGCTATGCGCCGCCGGTCATTCAGCATGGCTTCCACTCTGGCCAAGTGGGTTTCCACAAGCTGCTGTTTCTCACTGGCCGCTTCCTTCTCTAAAGCTTTAACCATAGCTTGGAAATGCTAAGCCAAGAAAGAATGAACAACACATAATCCATGGCACCTGAAGGAAGTCTAAGCACGCAGCCCGAGGACCCAGTGCGTCTCTTGGTCTAGTGCTGCTGTAAGACAGTAACAGATTCACAGTGACACAAAGGCTAGGCACACTCTGATTTCAATTAGGATGCTTCCATTCTTAAAAAAACAAATTATGCTGGGTGGTGGTGGTGCACGCCTTTAGTTCCAGTATTTGGGAAGCAGAGGCAGGGGATCCCTGTGAGTTTGAGGTCAGCCTGGTCTACAAAAAAGAGTCCAGGACAGCCACGGTTACACAGAGCAACCCCGTCTTGAGGCCTGTTCCCCCCGCACCCCCCCCCAAAAAACCACAAAAAACAAATTATATTTCCATGTTAGAGAGGCTCTCACGTTTCTGTAGCTGGTATTACTAGGTTTGCAATTTCAACATCTGGTTTTTCAATGTTCACTATCATCATCTTTTCCATGTTCTAACAGGACACCAACTTATAAATCCTGAAGCCAGTAACCAACAGCAGGTCATGGGGTTTGAAATGAAACAGTTCCGTAATGTGCTGGCTCACTTGAGTCAGACCTGCTAGCACTGTGACAGAACGCTAACTGTGACCTGCCTGGCCATGTTTACTAGCAGCTTAAGGTTGCTTAGGCAAATATCTCTATAGAAGCTGAAATTGCTTGTTTGAGATTTAAAGCTCTGCGATTCTGAGTAACTGATTAAAAAGCCAAGGTCCTACAGGAAAGGCACCAGTGATGAAAGAGCGCTAACTTGATACATTCTGATTTTAAAATGTGTGCTTCATCTGGGCGGGGTTCTTTGCTCAGCTCCCAAAACTGTCCCCAACCATAACAAATTAAAGCAATGAACATGATCCATTTTTTTCAAAACCACTCATTTTCTATTGCTGTCCCTCCTCTCTACTGAAGGAGTACAATCTGTTGCTATGATATAAAGTTAGGGATAAACTTGCACTAAAGATCTGTGTTTTCTGCCTTTTGGCTTGTCAGTGAGTCTTCCACTTTCTTTTTAAACCAGTAGTGTTGAAAATCAAGTCACAGCCCATGAACAAGTTGACAGAGGGCCATTGCCAAGAAAGGAGAGTTAACCAACAGCGAAGCCAAGACTATATCCTGCACAAGTCAGGTATGCTCTGGGAGAGGGCTTAGTTTCTCTCTACCACAGACAAAGAATACTAGTGGTGAAAACGAAATGAGGAAGGAGAAGGAGGGGGAGGAAGGGAGAGAGATGGGAGAGGAACGGAAAGGGAGAGAAGAGGGGAGAGAGGAAGGAGAGGGGAAGAGAGAAGAGAAGAAGGGGAGGGGAGGGAAGAGAAGAGGCAAGGACAGGAGGGGGGAGAGAGAGAGGGAGAGAGAGAGAGAATATGAATGAGAGAGAATATGAGAGAACGAGCTTCCATGTAATTTAGGTCCTTGACTAGGAGGAGAATTTGGCTCCGACTGTATTTTCAAAAGGCCAAGCTGGCCCTTTGTCGCTGGAAAAAGGACCCTACCTGAATGAGGGTCTGTCTCTCTGCTTTGGGGAGGTTCTTGGCTTGAAGCTCTGCCTCTTCCCATTCCTTCTTTACCTAGAACAAAGATCAAAAACATTCATCAAAGAATAATCCTCTGAAACAACTTCCCCATTTTCTAAAAATACTACTGGGTACTGAATCCAATGCCGGAAATTGTGCAAAAGGAAACCATATCATATGATCCCTGAGTTCAGATTGTTACTCAGAAATTTCTAGAGCTCGGCCATTCCCAGATCCCTTCACTCCCATGACCTTGTTGTTAACTTGGGCAAGTTACTCTTTACCCTGACTCTCCCTTCACTAAAAACTAAGGTTTTTATTGGAACTGAGGTGAACATAAAATAATGAGCCTTTCACTAAGAGTAAGTCTAGTGTATAAAGTACAAGTGTGGAGGGTGAGGTGGAGGGTGGTAAACCCAACAAGCAATTCCTTCTGTTGTTGCTGTTTTTGAGACAGTCTTATGTAGCTCAAACTGACCTCAGGCCATGCGTATCTGAGGACAACCTTTAAGTTTTGATACTGCTGCGGCTTCCTCCCAAGTGCTGGGAAAACAGCTGTGCCCCTCTAACCTGGTGTATTTGGTGCTTGTGACTGAGCACAGGACTTTATGCATGCTAGGCAAGTACTCTTGAAATAAGCTGCAACCTAAGACCCCAGACAAGGCTAGCCTGGGTAGACTAGCATGATTCTGACAAGGCTGTGCTATGAGATCTCCCTGCTTTTGCTTTTAGACCTACACTCTTCTCTCTGCAATAACTATTTTACTTTACCTAGTTTACTTTTGCAGTTTCATAACCCAAGTGTTTAATTTTGACAGTGACAAAAAAATTTAGATTTTTAAAAAATTTAAAACTTGCAATAGCAAAAAAGAGTAACAAGCAGGTGCAAGTATGGAAAGTGTTCAGAAATGTTTGTAATGCCACTGAAAGTCACTTCAACATATGATAGAAAAAGGATAAAGAAAAAGGATTCATCCACCCAGGAGGTAGCTCCCCAGAACCTTGTGGCACTTTAGCCGGCCAGGTCCCTTTCTTCAACTATAAACACCTGCCTTGCAGAATGCTTGCCGAGTGTGCACCAGGGTCCTGGATCCAATCCCTACCACTACAAGTGAAAAACAGTACAAAACACCATGAAGATAAGGGAACTAGTGAGGTTTACCCTGTCCATTCTGTTGCGATGCCGAATTTCCAGCTGTTCCTTAGCCTTCTGGAAGCGGGCGTGTTCATTATCATCCGCTGAGGTCTCAAAATACACATCAACATCATTGGTTGGCAGGGGAGTTGGGGGAACTGAAACAAAGTCACAGAAGTTCTCTTTGGGAGTCAGGCAGATAATCAAGCACAGGGCCAAAGGATGGACTCAATTGGTTGTGGGGCTTTGCAACAAAGTGCAGGGTGCTGCTATCTGCCAAGAGTCCACTGTTAGATTGCAGTGGGCAATCTTTTTTGCAAAATATTAACTAACCATGTCAGTCCATGCTAATACATCACTCATGAGGCATTTACCTATGACTGCAGGACAAAAAAATAAATAAAAGAGAGGAGAGAGAGAGGAGAGAGGCTGTTTCTACAATCTTCCCTTCAGAGCTTAGAGCTTGAAACCTGAAAACATAAAAAACCACTACCCTACTGTTTATTGCTGAAATCAGACCTCATGGAGGCATTCCCATGGAGACCTCCATTTTTAAGGAGCAGGCTCCTGTCTCTCTTATGGCAATCTTCAGGCTTTCATTCAAGGAAACTGGTTCAAGTGTTGAGTGGACACAGTGCAGAGCACTCTAGTTCAGGATCACTGAAGGACTCTTAGGACTGTCCAGTAACAAGGCTGGTTTCTCTACTTGATAAGGACACTTTCCGTGGATGGGAGGATGCCTTGGTCTTATCTGATTCGTGACACTGACTGACGACGCTTTCAGGTGTCCTCCAGAGCACAGACGCATTCAAACAGAAATCTCTTACCTCACTGCTGTGAGGCATAAGCTGTTATGGCCCCAAAGCAAGTGATTATGTGCACAATGGGCTGGGTGGGCATGTTCACTTTGCTGTATTGCATAGTTTTAACCCATTTGAGTAAGTGTACAACTGATTTAAAAAAAAAAAAAAAAAGGCTAGAAATTAGCCAGCAACTCCACAAAATTTATTAGAAGCAGCTTTCCTTGTTTCCCTTTATTTAGTAAGCCTTACAACTGTAATTGTGTGATATTTTGTCTCTCTGTAACTTAAAAAGAATCTCAGTAACTGACAGATGAACTAAATTACAGTATGTTTCTTAGGAAAGAAAGCATAGTAAACTTCAAATCTATTCTATACTAGCCATCAGCAACGCATATCAGAAGTATAAAGGCTTTCATGTTGCGAGGATGGTGCCAATCACCGGGCTGAAAAAATGCAAAACAGCAGGTCTAAACACTCCTGGAAACTAAAAAGGAAATGCACAGCATTCAGGAGACTCACTTCTAAAGATATGAAGTACAGGTCAGAATCAAGACAGGCTCGGCCTACCCCTTCACCTCAGGCCTCTTAAGAGACACGATGTCATTACAGAAAACCTGGTATCCATGGGTCTTCAGGGCTCTCCAGCTGAGGGCCCTGCAAGTACATATACAAGTGCTTCTCCTCAACAGGGCTCTCCTGGTGCACAAGGAAACTTCATCTTGTTTCAAAGCACTGCCTGAGCTTTGGGCACAGACAATATGGCCATATTCAGTGAGACCACTAAAGGGTCTCAATTCCCTAAGCATTAGCCCAATACAATGTTTTGTTATATTTTAGCTGGGCCATTTTTAAAAGCAGTAAACCACAAAAATTCTTATTTCGAAATCTGTCCTAAGTAATCTAAGCTTACGGATGAAAATTCCCATGGCTCATTCTTCTTTACCTTTTTAAGACTATTAAATGAACTAGCCTTCCCCTAGTGTAGCTGGAAGGGAAGCAATAAAAATACACTACACTAGATTAAGATCTTTCCCCCCCTAAGATTTATTTATTTATTATGTATATAGTGTTCTGCCTCCATATACTCCTGCACAACAGAAGAGGGCGTTATATCCCATTTTAGATGGTTGTGAGCCACCATGTGGCTGCTGGGTATTGAACTTAGAACCTCTGGGAGCGTAGACAGTTCTCTTAACCTCTGAGCCATCTCTCCAGCTCCTAGATTAAGATCTTAAACCTTTGTGAAGAGAAGAAGAGGGGTGAAGATACCCAAATGAAAAACCATCAGAAGCTATAGCAAACACAAGGGAGAGGCATCCACTCATTCTGATGAGTTCCAGAGCAGAAGCCAAGGCAAGCTGCCCGATCTGAGCATTTTCCTAGCACATGAATTAACAGTACAAGATGGGGTCTTAACAAAGAAAGCAGTAACTGTGAGAAAAGGAAAACTCTCCCTATGTTCAACAGAAGCCCAACTCAAACTGAATCACTGCCCTTCCTCTGAAACCAAAACCAAACACAGACAGAAATACACTCACTTCCTGAAGCCCTGCACAGCCCGCATGGCCACAACACAGGCAAAGCTGCGCTAAGGTTTGGAGCACAGACTTCTTCCCACTGGAGTGCACAAAGCCAGGTGTTTCAATATTCTGGAATCCCACAAGTATTCCTGCTGTCACTCCTTTTGATGGTGGGGGTCCTAACAGGTAGCATGCAGCACAAGGGTCAGCAACAGCTTAGGTCAAAAACGGAACAAGAGGCAAGGCCCAAGGCACGCATTTGAGCAGACCCCAGTGCTACCATGTTAACTGCTCTGTGGTACCTCTCAACAACAGATGCCGGAGGACAAGGCTGCCTTCCCTACTGACACTAACCCACACCCCCACAGCCTATGAACTCCAAGAACAAACCCTGGTTGTGCTACCCACCGTACCAGGGTGGTCATACTACCAACAACAACCATCAGTAGACACACAGGGAACACGGGACACTGAGAACTGAGCTCACAACTGCCAACAGAAAAGCAAGCCTTGGTCTAGAAAGCACAAAGATGAGGGGAAAACAACTGACAGCAAACACCTGCGTTGAGCATAAACATGACAGATGCAGTCACAAGGACGGCCGGGAGAGACAGAAGGCTGGACAGGATGGCACTGCTGTGCAGGGCCAGCACAAGGCGGGACTTACTCATCGCTTTACACACAGCCATACAATAATCCTCAGACTCAAAATTGTTCCTGTTGCCGCCGCAGCCGCCATATATAAAGCGTATGCACTTTCCCTTGGAGAGGTCGAAGTACCAACGAGGCATCACAGCCCGGCAGGGCCCCGTCATGGCCTCCTGGGAGCAGACAGCTGTGTGAAAATGGTCAGAGTGTCAGCAGGGCAGAGGCAGTGCTTGAAATGCTTCACAGTGCTGCAGGCCAGCTGGGGCAAGGCGGGAGCCACAGTGGCTCGGAAGGCCCTGACTAACCTCACTCACCAGTACAGGCAGACAGAGCCACTGTCCATGTGATGGAGACGCTTTAGGGAGAAAGATAACTTTATTTTTTTCTTTTCATTTTTCTTTCTTTTTTTCACTAAGTCTAGATTAATACCACAGGCTGACATAAAGGATCTCCTTGTGAGCCTCACACTTCTGATCTGCGCAGTGGTGACAGGAGCCTGCGCTGTTTGTTCTGATGGCTCCTAAGATCAAAGAAGCCAATGTAAGAAGGCGGCCATTTTAAGTACTAATACCTGCAGCAGGGACTAAAGCTCGTGGAAAGATCAGTGCTTCCACTGTCATAATCTCCACATAAACTGAACACTGCTAAACCAGTCAAGCATTTTCCTTCAGCCGAGTCCCAACTAACGCTTCAGGTCTGACGAGGTTTCAAACATACAACCAGCAGCGATTATATGTAATGTCTCTGGAACTATCACAGCCTTTTCTTTTTCAGTTTCATCTTATCCACTACAAATGCGTGACCAGAGGGTAGGCTATAGACAGGAAAGCACATAGGCAAGAAAAACCAAGCAAGTCATTCCACTCTAGAAGGAGATTCTGAGCAGCACTGAAGTGGGAACTGGCCCTGAGAGGACAGCACATCTTCAGCTGGATGTGGAAGAATCCTCAAGAGTTGCCGCTGCTCATTTTCTAATTAGATCCACACAGCGCCAAACTATGCTTTCTGGTTCTACTCTGACCCTGGACGTGCCCCCCCGCCATGCTGACACCTCCACTGCCACACTAGACAAAGCTGCATTCCTGATGGTGCAGACGCTGCTTCGCCTTCTGAGACTTACCCAAGCTGAGTATTATGAATGCAATACAAGCTCCAAGAAGCATGTGGGTTTTAAAGCTGTGGCGTCATACTGAGTTACCTTTAACATCGTGAGCAATTTCTTTGTCTGAAATGGTGCCATCGCTGCTGGGTTCAGTTGGGTTCTCCTCATTGTAATCGTCTCCTTTAAAAGAGTCATAGTAGTAATCACGGTCTTCCACCACTTCCTCCCCTTCTTCCTCTTCCTCCTCCTCCTCCTCCTCATCCACAGCTGCTTCTGTGAAGTCTTCCAAATCTGCTTCAGTAGGAAACTCACTAGAGGCCGGAAGGCAAAAAGGAAGGTTAACAGTGACTTCTACACACAGAGCAGGACTCCCTTCCCAGTTCTAAAACACAAAAACAGATGCAAGAGATAAGCTCATCCCACATGGAAGTGTGCACCAGAGCCCCCGGCTTAGCTTTATTGGCAAAAAGGAAGTCCGTGAATACAGACTGCGTCAACCTGTTAAAAAAAAATGTGGCTCGGAGTTCTGAGGGTTCATCAGTTCAGAGCTTTTGCTGTTCTTGCAGAAGACCTGGACTCAATTCCCATCACCATCATGGAGGTTCACAGTCATCTCTACCTCAAGTCCCAAGGGATCCAGTGCCCTCTTCAAACTTCAAGAGTACCAAGGCACACAAGCGGTGCACATTCATGTATGCAAGCAAAAATTGATATATGTAAAATAATAAAATAAATTAAAAGAATTAAAACTGTGGTCCAAATCAATGGCAAGGGAAAAGCTACAGGTTATATTCAAGTATGGCTAAAATAGTGCCTCATCAAGCTTGCCCACACGCAAGTCTGTAGGGCATTCTCTTGATTAATGATTGATTTTTCAAAGGGCTTAGTCAGGTGGTCCTGGGATGCATAAGAAAACAAACCAAGCAAGCCAGCAAAAAGTAAGCAGTACTCCTTCATGGGCTTTGTTTTAATTCCTGCCTCCAGGTTCCTAACTTGCCCGTCATGAAGCACTGTGCACTGTAAGGAGAAATAAGCCCTTTCCTTCCCAGGTTGGTTTTGGTCAGTGTTTTATCATAGTAATATAAACCTAATAAAACATAGGCCTTGCCTTAGCCAGCAATGAGGGACCTACAGACACTTTTACAAAATGGCTAAAAACCAAGTCATTTAACCCCAGATAACTTTAATCCCAGAAATCGGGCATGATGGTACATGCCTTTAATCCCAGCACTCAGGGAGGTAGAGTTATGAGTTCAAGTCAAGCTATGAGTTCAAGGCCAGCCTGGGTTACAAAGTGAGCCCATGACAGCCATGGCTACACAGAGAAACTTTGTCTGAAAAACAAAACAAAACAAACAAACAAAACTTTTAATTCCAGAACTCTGGAAGCAGAGGCTGGCAGGTCTCTAGTTCAAGAGCAGCTTAGTCTGTATAAAGAGTTCCAGACCCCTACCTCACAAACACACACTTAAATGCCCTTACCCCCCCCCCCCCAAATCAAACAAAACCAGGCAAAATGAGTCCAATACTCTAAGCAAGTTTACCTTTTCTCAAGATCATAGTCTTCCTCCTCCTCCTCCTCCTCTTCCTCTTCTTCCTCCTCTTTGGACATAGTAGAGTCAGAGTCAACAATCTTTGTCTGAGGGCAGCACACATACTCGGTGCCATGGAACTGGTCTACCCCACAGGGCAGCAGCATGCCATAGCTATATAAGGTCATCCCCTGTGTCAGACATGCCTACAAGAGATCCATAAGCCACATCAGGATGTTTTTGTAAGCTCCCTTGATCCCTAGCTTCATTAAAAACAAACAAACAAAACACCTTATCAGAACACTAGGTGCTAATGCGTTCTCTTCTGAACACATTGTCTATTCTTTCAGAAAGTTATCATGCTAGTATTTTAAGAAGACTTGAAATTCTTGCTTAATTTATAATCTCATCTGAGCCAAAAACAAATAAAGACCAAACCTAAGATCAAGGAACAGCTGGCCATGGTGGCCCATGCCTGTAATCCCTGCACTCAAAAAGGCAGAGGCAGGCAAATCTCTGTGAGTTCAAGGCCAGCCTGGTGTATAGAGCAAGCCCAGGACAGCCAAGGCTACACAGAGAAACCTTGTCTCAAAAAACACCAAAACAAAACAAAAGATTTAAGGAAAAAAAAAAGTTTTAGGAATACCAGTTCAGGCTATCCAATGCCATTATTTCTGCCCTAGGTACCACTTGAAAATCTGACTAAAGACAAGTGACTTGGAGAACGCATCTAACTGCGGGATCAGAGTAAGCAAGGGTGTTCCTCCTTACCAGAGGAGTGAATGGTGCCCAAGCTTGCCTTCTGTGCTTTTATGCACGCACACACCTAGGTTCTCTAGAGTTGGCTAGTTCTGCACTGACCTGAGGGGCTAGGATGACTTCTTAGGAGCAACTGTCTTTTAATAACTCCCACCCCACTCGGTGGTGCCAGGGATCAAATCCAAGGCTTGTACATACTGAATAACTGCTCTTTTACTAAACTATATCCCAGCTCAAATGAAGGAGGAAATGCCACTAAAGTGTTTTCTGTTCTTTTTCTGTCAGTGCCAGGAATAAATGGAAGCCAAGGCTTCAAATGCTATGCAAGAGCTCCACTACCAGCTTATATCCTTGGCTCCCCAACACTTTCAAGTCTAGGAACCAGACTTGTCATGCTCTATCTCTGTATGAAAAATATCTAGTCTTCTCCCAACTGTTTATTTTTATTTTTATTTATATGTCTGCCACATATATGCAGGTGCCTGTAGAGGCCAGATGAGGACATGAGACCCCAGGGACCTGGAACTACAGGTGGTTCTGAGTCACCTGATGTGGGTGCTGGGAACCTAACTCAGTCCACCGAGAGGGCAGGAAGCACTTTTAACCATTGAACCCTCTCTCCAGCCTCCTAGGTATTTATAATTTAACACAGAAATACCTAGGTGTGGTGTTACATGTCACTCTTAAACCTAGCATGAGGGAGGCTAAAGTTGGAGGATTGTGATGAGTTCTAGGTCAGCCTGAGCTACAAAACAAGACTCTGTTTAAAGTAAAGTAAGAAAGAAAGAAATTGAAAAGCATGGTGTTGGTGGAAAAGAAATCCACTCTCTTCTGACAAATGGCGACTGCCTGTTCCACACTAGCTCTTACCTCCTTGACTACAGTGTGCCAGCGCTGGTGCTTCTCACACACCTCCATTCGCTCTTGGTGGAAAAACTGGCAGTTTTCTGGAACTAGCAGAACATCACTTACAAATTCGCCTACTGTGGGGAAAAAAGGCTTTGTCAGAAGCAAATCTAGTTATGATTCCGGGTAAAAGCAGCCTTCAGTGCAGACCCTCCTGATAAGGTCTGCACAGCCAGGCGCACAATGAGCACACGTGGACACCAGATCCCTGTTTCTGGGGAGATGTAAACAGGATCCCCTCCACGACTATGTCAAGTAGATACACAAGCATTCCTCATGACCAGTGTGTCTTTCTTTACACACCCATTAGAACAAGTGATATAGGTACAAATTATTCACAAAAGAGAGAGGAACCTTCACAATGGGAAACAACCAAAACCTGGTGACCACAACAATGCTCCCACTCAGGACAAGCTGACACGTACAATGCCCTAACAGTATCAGTATCACCTACAGTATGCCTGCCAAAATTAATTTTTTGAATGTAATCCTAACAAAACAAATTCAAATTCCAAGATATTCTACAGTTTAAAGGTTTTTTTTGTTTTTGTGTGTGTGTGTTTTTTTTTAAATCTGTGTGTATGGGTTTGTGTTGTTTTAAATGAAAATCCCAATGCCAGATGGTTCTATTTTACCAAAAGACTCAGGAGCCAGATGTTGTGGTGAAAAATCTGCTAGCTTGAAGAGGTACAGAAAGGACCCAGCTGAACTTCCAATGGAGAAGGCCCCAAAAAACTCACTAGCTCAGCTGGCAGCCCAGGAAGAAAAGGCTAAAAAACTCAACGCCAAGGCTTGCTAGCTCAAAGCCCAAAAAGTCAAAGACCAAGAAACTGAGGAGCTAGAAAGCTATGAGTCGAAGAGCTCGAGCACCCCTTCTACTGCTACACCTGTCTTAAACACTCCTCAAGTCCTCCTACTCTCTAATCGCTGCCTCTTGACCTCGGGTTAACTTTATTAACTCCTGTGTACAGAGAGCTCTTAGATTAAAAGTGTGTGTAAGGCTGGCTGAACCACACCAGAATCACCTGTTTATAATAAACAGAAAGCTCTTGGATTAAAGGTGTGTTAAGGCTCAACCACAAGAAAAAGGGATTTGCAGTTTAATCTCAGGGATCACAATAGGATCAAAGACTGATTTTTACAGCTCATAATCTCAACGATTACACTGGGATCAAGATAAGTTTTTACAATTCAGGATCTCAACCAGGTGTGGTGGTGCGTGCCTTTAAGCTTAGCACTTGGGATGCAGAGGCAGGGAGATCACTGTGAGTTCGAGGCCAGCCTGGTCTACAAAGTGAGTCTAGGACAGCCCAACGCTACACAGAGAAAGAAACTCTGTCTCGAAAAACAAAAAACAAACAAAACCAATTCACAATCTCAAGGATCACAATGAGATTAAAGACCCTGTAGGAAGTATGTGTATATGTACAAATGTGTAGGTGAACATAGGACCTCTGGAATTAGGTTACAGGAGGTTTTGAGTTACCCAACATGGGTACCAAACTCTGGTCTTCTACCACAAGCAACAAGTTCTTAACTGCTGAGTGAACCATCTCCCTAGTCTCCAGGAACAGATTATTAAACAAATGGTCTGGACTCAAAATATATTATTGTCACTGAACATTTAAAAGACTGAGAAACTCCCCTGAGTGAAAAATAGTGTGATTCTTTTTGAAAAGGAGACTATAAAGGAGATTATTAAGTGTGGTGACCGTATCATCAGTATACAGTAGATTATCCCTGCGTTGAGAAGCTTAAGGTGTTTAGAAGTGAGATTTTCAATGTCCCAATTGACTTTCAAATAAGTCAGCAGCCAGAAGTGTGTGTGGGAGATGCTGAGGGGCTGGGAGAAGTCAGGGGAAAGGTTTTTGTTTGTTTGTTTTGTTTTGTTTCAGGGGAAAGTTTTAAAGTCTCAGTAAAGAGCAGAGGTGTTATGCAAAGCCCAGGATGTCTGGTGGCACTGTTAGTCCTCACAGCTCTCAAAAGTACTGCTGGACCACTGTCCACATTCTGTTGATACTGACTTAGCGCCTCATGAAAGCAGTGGCGCTTTATACACATCAATGGCAGCTTAAAGATGTTAGTTTATTATATCTTTGTGCTGTGTGCTACCAGTGTGAGTCACTGCTTTGGAAATTAATAATCAAGTGTTCTTTAACAACCCAGCCATTAGCTAGTAATTCCATTTGTCAATTTTTTAACTAGTTAATAAACAGTTTAGTGTACACATGTTCTATAAATGAAAAATAAATGAAATACTTGTATTTCACATATGCTAAAATTCTAACTGTACTAAATGATGTTTCCCAAGAGACAAATAAATTGTATGTTTCTATTTAAAAAAAAAAAGGGCAGAGATGTTCACTGCTATTCTTTTTTTTTTCTCTGTAGGTCTCAACTTGGAGGAATGAAAGGAAGTCTGGCCTGCTTCCCCTGCACTGACCGTTACACACATGGGAAAGATGGATGTGAAGATTAATATCATTACTAATTCAAATATTTAGATATTTGTTAATTTTCTATACTAAAAAAAAAGTGTGTGTTTATAATTGGATTACTGTTCAGAGATTCTGATGGAGCTGTGTACAGGTGGACTCAGTAAATTGCTTTTCCAGGTGAACTTGATGCATCCACGTGCCCATACAGGGTCTAAATAGAAAGAAATAAAGAAGGGCTATGTGTGCTTTCTTTGCTAGTGCAAAGATGTAAGGAAAAAACTACGGGAGAGCAAACAAGTTAGCCTCAAGTTAGGTGCAGGGAGTGAAACAAGGAAGAAAAGGGAGGCCAGGTGTGGTGGCACTCGCCTTTAATCCCAGCTCTCCGGAGGCAGAGGCAGGCTAAGAGGCCACTCTGGTCTACAGAGGGAGTTCCAAGATAGTCACAGCCACACACAGAAACCTTGTCTCAAAAACAGAAAAAGGGGAGAGTGAGAGAACGCAGACACAGTATGCTAAGAAAAGATTTCTAGCCCAGCTCTGAGAAAGACTAGGCAAAGCCATAGCCAGGTCTGACAGCATGCCTGTGTCTCAGTTAAAAAAAGGGGAGTCACTAATCTTACCAAGGGGGTTCTGGTGGTATGACTAAGAATGGCCCCATGTATTTGAATGTTTAGTCATTAGGGAATGGCACTACTTGAGAAGGATTAGGAACTGTGGCCTTGTTGGAGAAAGTGTGTCACTGAAGGTAGGCTTTGATGTTTCAAAAACCCACGCCAGGCCCTTTCTTCCTGCTGCCTGCAGATCCAGATGTAGAATTCTCAGATCCTCTCCAGCATCATGTCTGCCTGTGTGCCCCATGTTTTCCGCCATAATGATAATGGACTAAAGCTCTGAAACTATAAGTAAGGCCCCCAATTAAATGCCTTGGTTATGGGTGTCTCTTCACAGCAATAGAATAGGGGTGGAGTATGTCTTTATCATACATTTCAGCAGTAAGAAGTCTCCTTGTTATACATGACAAGTGGGTTTCACATCACTATTAAATTATTAGACAGGAAAGTAGAAATGTCAATGTAAGTTAGATAATGGTGCTGTCTTTTCTGGGTCATCAAGGTTTATGCAAGGTAGAACCTGTATACAGTATGAGTTAATGCACTTTAATTTGTAACCTCTACCGTTTTATACAACTGCAAAATCAGAAACAATTAAATCAGTAATTTCACCACTTTGTATATATTCTATAGAAACCCTAAACAAATAATACCCATATAATGGAATATTACATAATAAGGTTTAACTGAGTTAACTTTATCTATTTATATAACATTTTGGATAAACTCCAAAATGGTGTCAAATGCACTCTGGTACTGGCTACTTGCCAGGGAAGGGGTAAAACAAATGAAGGATATGAGAGTGGGGGAGAGAAAGCATGGCAAATATTAAAGACCTTAAACAGCAATGGCAAGTCTGAATATAGTTTTAACTTTTCAGGATGCTTGAAATATTTCAGTATTAAATTGTAAAATAAAGTGTTTATAAATATCATTTTATGGTGCTATATATTAAATACCACCACTCTTTAGCTATTCAATAAATGAATCATCTCTTTAAAGGGAAAAAAAGAGTGAAGTTAAATTTGAAAATACACTAAACTCCTATTTTAGGGAGTCTGGGAATTTAGACAAGGCCTCACTATGTAGCCCTAGGTTGCCTTGAATTCATAATAGTTCACCTGCCTCTGCCTCCTGAACGCCGGCATCAAAGGTGTGTACTCTACTACAAATTGAACTCTTAGAAATGGAAAAATACTGACTGATTCAGTAATTCCAAGTTAAAATTTTACCCCAAGTAATAAAACCAATGTTTTACATTAATAACAATCCCAGTGCTATTAACATAAAATAGCCATCAAGAAGGAACTAAATGATGGTGAGAACACTATCATCATAAGAAATACAGTTGGATTCAACATGGAGTTTCTACCAGAGTTGGTAAATTTTTGTTAAAAAAAAAAATCAAGTAAGCAAATGTTAGACATGGCAGCATACATCTTTAATCCTAGCACTGTGGAGGGTAGGGGGTGGGAGGCTGGCCAGGTATAGACAGTGAGGCCTTTCTCAGGCAATGACATGTTATAACCCTAAAAGTAGCATATAACAGCTGTCCAAGGTCATTTCAAAAAGAACCTATGCAATCTTATTCCATTTAGAAAAAAGATTTACGGGGCTGGAGAGATGGCTCAGAGGTTAAGAGCACTGTCTGCTATTCCAAAGGTCCTGAGTTCAATTCCCAGCAACCATATGGCGGCTCAAAACCATCTACAATGAGATCTGGTGCCCTCTTCTGGGGTGCAGGCACACATGCAGGCAGAACACTGTATGAATAATAAATAAATAAATCTCAAAAAAAAAAAAAAAAAGAAAGAAAGAAAGAAAGAAAAAAGATTTACGTATATGTGTATGTATGTACTGGAAGAAAATGTTCATCATGGCTAACTAAACACAGAAACTAGAATTGATCGTTTTAATTCGTGATCCCTTGCAAGCTTTTATTAAAAACAAACAAACAATCAATCAATCAAACAAACCTTTTCCAACAGTGAACTTGAAGGAAGTGCATCTAAATTTCACCCCAGTTCTATCAGTTCACTGTTGCATTTTGCCTCTTGTACAGTAATTTGCTAGAAGGCTATGGAGAAAACTTACCTAAGGACATCATTACTTGTCAAGTTTAACAAACACTGAAAATATCTTACTAAGTTTATACCCAAGATTGTAACAGTGATGATCAATTTAACCACTTTCAGTACAATATAGTCATGTAATTTCCTAAATCCTTGCACAAACACAGAAACAGACTGGTTGGGGTGCCCCCCCCCAACAAACAAAGCCATACACAAATCCTATCCTGATTTCAGATAAGCTGCAGCAGTTCTGAGTTGCCTCCAACTCAGCTTTCCTTTCTTATGATGTCAGTCCAGTCAAGCAAAGCTATGGCAGCCATCCAGGTTTTAAGCCCTTTCCCAAGGTGCTGAAATCTCTTTAGAATAACAAAGACTGCTTACTTGGGTAAGACCCCAACACGTCTACACATGTAAATATATCTACAGCAGAGGTTCTGCCAGCTACAAATAGAAATCATTCATGGGGCTCCTGGAGGCTATGGCCAGGTAACAGAAAGACAGCACACTGAGATCTGTCTGGTAGCTACCCTTGGTAGACATCTTTGAGATTAACAGGGCTCTGTGGAGTTGACTCCAGATTCTCACTACAGAAACACTGACCTAGCATCTGGCAACAGGAAGAATGTTAGTGGATATGGTAAATTCAAAAGCTAAAAAGGAACACTTGTAATGATGCACAAGCCATATAGTGTCAGACATGACTAAATTTGTCCCTCCCAGATAGCCTAAGTTTTACTTTCTCTATTCATCACCAATCTGCCTCACTTGGGTCACTATTTATATGCTCATTGTGAGGCAGGGAAAGATTGAACTGTACCTTCCTACTAAATACACCACATAGCATCTAAACTAGTCACACTGGATGCAGCGAACATACACCTACATACAGTACAACCCCGGACCTGATGTGAATCCTGCCAGCTGGTCACATCTGGACAGAAGAACTGCAGGGGCAGATGATCCCTTAACTATCTTTGTTAACAATGATTTCAAATGGTTAATGTTAAGGGCAAATCTGCGCTGCGTTTCAGGTAATGCTTCTGTTTGGTGTCCTGGGAAAGGCTTATCCTCCAGAGACAAAAAGGTTTACAATGGGAGAGACAGTCAGTCCCAAAGAAGTCTACCTCCAACACAAGGAAGAAACAAGAACCCATGAGAAATTCCTCCATTAACTTCATTTTAACAGACGCAGATACTCTACTGTGAGCCAAGAGCAGAGTTTCAGCGGTGGGGAGGAACTCCTTTTCTAAAAGGCAACCAAAAACACTTACCAAGACACTTGAATGGTATAACGATGTGACTCTTGCACTGTTTTTTGTCCCTTCGGCACCAACTATCAACACTGACTGGCTGGTTGGCTTCCATCACATTTGTGATCTGCAGCTCTGGGTATATCTATTTAAGAACAACAACAAAATCCACACAGTGACCCTGCTGCAGATGGTACATTCCTCCACCTACAGCCACATGTGACATCAGCCTCTAGTTCTACTTAGTTCTGCTATACTACACATTCTAGCCACAGAATAAAAATACACTGAACTGTTAGTTTTCTTTCTTTCCATCTCCTTCTTTTTCTTCTTTTTTTTTGGGTGGGTGGGGGGGCGGTGTTTCTCACTGTTTGTTTATAACAGGTATTACCCAATTTCCTCTAGTCAAAAGTTTTTTGAGAAACTACCATCAGCCTTCACCAAATGAAGAACAGAATCATCTGGCTTGCCCACACTGTGATAGCACAGGTTTTAAACTCGTCATTAAACCTGCCTGTGACCTTGTCAACCTTAGCCATTCATCTGGCTGAACATGAGGTCCCTTGGCACCAATGATGCAGTTGCTCCCTGAGCACTTCCACAGCATGTACAGGTCCACAAACTCGCCATTGTCATTCTGTATGTGAAAGCTGCACCTGCTCCCTCCCTCCAGGTTCCACTGGAGATAAGACAAAGGCTGGTTTTCTTTTGATAGCTTGTATTCCTGACTCCTCCCAGGGATTACATTTTAAAGGGAGATCTGTATGCAAGGCCAATGCAGCAGGCTTTCGACCCAAAACCAATCTGACTGGGTACCAATTTCATACGCAGGATGTGTACACACTGCTGAGCTCCTGAAGTAAAACATTTTAGAGCCAAGTCTATGAAGTGCCTGCTGATGGAATTAAAACTACACTTCATCCCTCCCTGGTCCTATATGGGAGTCTTCATAAAAAACTTAAACTACCTCGCATTATTTCATTACTGAAGCAAAGGGTTAAGTCCAATCCTATCTAGAGGATCCTTCACAACACTGGCAGCTTTCTATGAACATGCAAAACCCACAAACATACACATGACAAATTTTTGCTTTCCTCAACAAAACTAGGTACCTACCAAACTTCTGCAAAGAACTGAACTCACAACACAAACAAACAAAACCTCTGCAATGTCTAAATCATACTAGATACTTAGAAACAAAAGGGGCCAGAGCTCTGGCTTGTGCAGATCTTGCGCAGGGGAACACATGCAACCCTGATCCAGAAGGGGGCAGGGAGGAGGTGGGCTTTCTGGCAATGCTCTTACCTCCTGGCAGTACTGAAGAACTTCTTCCTTTGTTCCAAGGCAGCTCTTGGTGCCTGTTGGGTCAGGCTCCCATTTCCCAGTCTGAATGTTCACATGCATATTCAGCTTCCCACAGAACATCGCAATCTGAGGCTCAGCAACAGCAAAGCCCGTTCCAGCATTGGCTGCAAGAGCCTATCAAAAGACAAACCAGAGTTTCAGAGTTATTCAAAAGATCTGCAGATAGACACAGTCATTTAACGTTCATACAGGATCAATATCTTACAACTACAACGCAGTACAGTTCTTTTTATTATACTTCAAGATCTAAAGGCTAAAAAACAACCGAAGGGTGGATGGAAGGTGCTTAAGAATGCTGTAGGAATATTCCGATGTGGTGGGGTGGACATTAAGAATCACAAGATGGCATGATGGCTTAGCAGGTAAAAGCACTTATTCAAGCCTGACAACCTGAGTGTGGTCTCCAGGACCTACATGGTGGAAGGAGAGAACTGACTCCTGCAAGTTGTCCTCAGACTTCCATGTGTCGAGGCTCTTGCAAGCACTCAACCACCACTCACTCCTGGGGGACAGGGGGCTGGGTCATAACAAAAGAACTGCCAAAAACTACACAGAAGTCCCTTTTATTTTGAAAGTCAGCCATTTCAAGACAAACAAGAGGAAATTCAATTTTGTATTTGTTCAAACTAATCCTTAAGTATGATTAGGTTTACACTGACTGATTCACGGGACCCATGACAAACTACTGTAAATTAGAGTGTCTGAATAGCAAGATAGCCACGGTCTAACAGTGCCTCTACTGCTCTGTCTCAGGTTGAATTTGGTAGGACTAGCTATGGTTCCGTATCAACTTTCTTTTGGGGGGTATTTCTTTTTAAAAATATAATCTCAGATATTTGTCTTTCTCCCCTTCTGGTACTACAAATACATGCTAGGCCTGAACTCTCCCACTGAGCTATTATCTAAACCTCTTTTTAGATTTTTTTTTTAATTGTGAGATAGGGTCTTGCTAAGTTACTCAGGCTTGTCTTGAAACTCAATTTGCCCAGACAGATCTTGAACCCTTCCTGCCTCAGCTTCCTCAGTGGCTGTTGATAGGCTTGTGGTACTTTATATAAAAAGCCTGTGTCCCAGGAAGTATGCCAGAACTTAAAAATGACCTTCCAGTGTATACGATAAAGTGTATACGAAAAGTTAAGAACAGCTACAACTCCAAATAATTTCCTTAATTCACTCATACAACAAAAATATGTTCGTCAAGGAAGTATATTTAACAAAGTGCTAAAGGCTCAGTATGCAAGCATGAGCAAAAACAAAACAAAACAAAAAACCAAAACCAAACTTGTTCTTAAAAGGATCTCAGTCTTCATCACTGAAAGTGTTGAGAGATGCTAAGCACAAAGGCATGGCTTCTGGTGCCTGTTCTGGTAAGCAAGGGCAGGGCTCGGAACAACAGATAGATGCACATGACCCAATGGAAGGGTAGTTAGTGGTTGCTTGAACTAAGGTGAGGCACAGTAAGAAGAGACTCGGCAAGACATGGTGATGGACCAGATATGGAGAATGAGGAAGAGGTCATCAGGTTGGGTTATCTGCAGTATGCCCTTGAAGGGGATTCTGGAACACCACAATTTCTCATGTGCATTCATATAATAATGTTCAAAAACCACAACGCTAGCAGAACAGAACATAAACCAAACTTGTCAAACAATAGAATCATTTCTTCTCTTGAAGTTGATTATCTCAGGCACTTTGTCACAGTGTAATAATACAAAGATGTGCAAGCCTCAGACCATAGAAACAGAACACGGAAAAGAATTTAAGTTAGACAGGTGCCTATTGTCCCCACTCATCAAAAGCCCAAGGCAAGAGAAGTCTATCAGTTTGGAACCAGTCTGCTCAACAAAGCAAGATCCTACCCTTTTCTTTCTTTCTTTCTTTCTGGCGGCGGGGGAGGAGAAGGGGGAGGGGAGCACTGGGTTTTGAGACAGGGTTTCTCTGTGTAGCCTTGGCTGTCCTGGATTCACTCTGGAGTCCAGGCTGGCCTTGAACTCACAGCAATCCACCTGCCTCTGCCTCCCAAGTGCTGGGCTTAAAGGCGTGCACCACCACTGCAAAAATATTCCAACCATTCTTTGGCAACATCTGTGTTTTATGGCCAGACCTTAACTGGTAACAGCTCAGAAACAGGCAAGAGATAACATTTTGAGCCGGGCGTGGTGGCACACGCCTTTAATCCCAGCACTCGGGAGGCAGAGGCAGGCGGATCGCTGTGAGTTCGAGGCCAGCCTGGTCTACAAAGTGAGTCCAGGATGGCCAAGGCTACACAGAGAAACCCTGTCTCAAAAAACCAAAAAAAAAAAAAAAAAAAAGGCAAGGCTCCTCGAGCAATGTGTCCTTAAAGAACACAAGCATCTATGCAGTTAGTGTTAGAGCAGTCCTCCTTTACCCATGGAGCTATGTCCCAGGCCCCCCCCCCCACAATGGATCCTAAAATGATGGAGTACGCTGAGCTACATGCATGCTTCTTCCATACTGTGAAAAAGTTTAATGTATAAATCAAGCACAGTAAGAAAGAAATAAGCTCCAAGGGGCTGGAGAGATGGGTAAACAGTTAAAGAGGACCAAGGTTCAACTCGTAGCACCCATACAGTGGCTCGTTTGTAACTCCAGCTCTAGGGAAATGAGCATCCTTTTCTGGCCTCTGCAAGCACTAGACATGTATGTACTGCAGAGACATACACGCAAGCAAAACGCCCATCCACATAAATCAAATTAAAACTTAAAAGAAAAAACAACAAACTTGAAATAATTTGTTTCCTCAATCGACAAATGAACTAATGATAAGGGAATCTTAGCAATGTTTCAACTACACAGGCTCTTGTATGAATCCTTTAACATTGAAGGCACCTTCCAAACAAATACGACTTAGGGTACCATATCTAATCATTCAGAAGATGGAAGGAGAGGGGACAGCATTTGACCCTTAAGTCCTCAGAATGAACACAGATAAGAAAGTGTTGATTAGTTTCATAAGCTCACTGAGCCACAACATTGAAATGGTCGATTCTATGTCCCACATGTTACTCATTACGGTTGTTGGCTAAAAGACCACAAGGGCTTCAACTGTATAAATGCTCAGTTAATGGGTCAACCACGGAGTTCAATACATCAGTGTAAGTGCATCTGATTTTTGCAGTGAGATGGTCAGTGTTATCTTCCCTAAAGAGTCTAAGTATCAGAGGTTAAAGCAACAGGAAGGAGAGCAAAACAGTCAGATCTTCATATCGGTTACCACCGAGAAAAAGAGTAACTGGAATCAATCCAGACAGCTAATAGGATACAGTGATTCACTTCTGAGTTCAGAAAGATTAATCCTTGTGGTCATGAGAGACTCTCAAGACAGCATCCTCTGAAATATAAAAGGCCTCTGTGGGCCACATCTAGGAATCAACTAATCAAACATACCCCGACCTCACCTAGAGTGTGACAGGGTCACTGTTCTATGATGCTTGTACTTCTTTACTTGGAAATGCTCTTATTTAATGTGCTCTCCATTTTCTTAAGCACCGACTGTGCCTTGATCCATTACTTCAACATATAAATCAATCCACTTCCTAATCTAACATGTTACAAATGGGACTTCACTGCCAAGTCAGCACTTCTAATATCCTGTGAACTTGGAATCCTCTGCAAAAGAAAATTAATGCCTCACATGTTGGCACTTAAGCCAGTCCCTGTGATCTATGCACACGGCAGCACTTTCAAGGCTTTGAAAACAAACTGCATCAATTGCTTTCCTAGCCAGTGCCTGCACTTTACTTAATAATTCATTCTTAGTAAGAAATGTCATTTTATTAATTTGGCTCAGAAAGAATTAAGCTATCCAAGGAAAGGAATTCAACTTAATAGAAGGTGCTCCTAACAATCTGAAGAAGCTTAAGGCATTTTCAGTCAATGTACAAAACATAAGTTTGGGCCTGCAACAAGTCCGTCCTTAGTATCACTTCAAGAGCCCAACCCCTGGGCAGAGTTCACAAGCTGCCTCCCTTCTCAAAGCTGCTGGGCCAATACAGGTACATAGCAGTTATTTCTTTCCTCGCTACAGCTACAGCTCCCAAATCAAATCTGGTCCTACAGTTTGGTACAGAGCCTACTGAACTAGTAGCATCTTCTCAAAGGCAGGGTTTTCTCCTAGCCGGGGAAATGGGGTTTACTTAGGCAGACGGGATTGCTTAGAGCCGCACTCCACCCACTGAAGGCAAGTCAGCAGCTCAGTTTTCATCAACGGTGAAGCACATCTTCGCATCTAGCTAGACTTTCAGGCTAGTGATCAAAGGCACTCTTATTCAAATATTCTTACACCCTTTAAAAAGAAAAATTTAATAACAATCAAAGTCTGAAGATCCTACTTCATTCCTGTTCAATGTTGAATAAAACTACATGAACACCAGGCAGTGGTGGTACACGCCTTAGGCAGAGGAAGGCAGATCTCTGGAGGCTAGTCCGATCTACATAGAGAGTTAGTTGCAGGACAGCCAGGGCTACATAGTAAAACTCAGTCTCTAAATATAAATTTAACAGTTTAAATATATGTCCACAAGCTTTTCACCAAAGACTTACTTATCAAAAGAAAGTGAAATGTGCTGGGTGAGGTTGTGCATGCCTTTAATCCCAGCACTCAGGAGGCAGAGGCAGGTGGATTGCTGTAAGTTCGAGGTCAGCCTGGTCTACAAATCAAGTCCAGGACAGCCAAGGTTACACAGAGAAACCCTGTCTCAAAAAAACCAAAACCAAACCAAAGCAAACCAAAACAAAAAGACATGAAGTTAGGTTGGGGAGAATCTGGAAGGAGCTGAGGAATAGGAAAGGACATGATCAAACAATACTGAATGAAATAAAAAATAATAATAATAATAATTAGGAGAAAAGCTCTCTCAAGCTATTATTAACTACAAAAAGGATGACAATTATAGTAAGAACTCTAATCCAACACTAGTGTGAGTTTCACCAGCAACAAGACATTTAAGGAAACAGGTGAGGAGAAAAACACAACTGTTACAAATCAGGAAAGACAGGCACAAACAACAAATGAATGCAATGTGGGAGCATGAACAGAATCCTGGAACAGAACAAGGCCCTGGGTGGGGGAACCACAGCAACCATTTGCATAAGCTGTGCCAACACAAGCTCCTGTCCAGCTTTATAGGTGATGTAAGACATAAATCCCACAGCCAGGCAGAGGAGAATTCTGCATATTGCCAACTTTTACTTAAGGCCTACAACATTCAAATTTAAACTATTTGAGAGCTGACGTAGCTTACCAAAATAGCACCCATTCTGCATGCGGGACAAGTGGGTTAGCTCCTAGCACCACCAGAACAACAAAGTTGTTTTGTTTTAATCCTGATCAAACTGCCTAGATGCCACTTTAGGGGGCCTAGTTTCTAGGTCATAAATCCAATCTGTCAAAAAGACAAGACAAGCTGGGTTTGGTACTTATAGCCCAGCTACTGGGAAGGCTGGAGTGGGAGGACTGTTTGAGCCCCAAAGTTTGAGGCAAGAGTGGGCAACACAGCAAGAGCCTGCCACAAAAGGAAGGGAGAGGAAGGGAGGGGGAAGGAAAAGATACACTTTTAGATCAGGCAACTAGTAAGGATTATCAGACCTCACTCAACACCTGAAAATCAAATGCCCTAATATAGCACATAAGAAATATTACGTATTAAGCGCTTTGGTTACTGTTAAAGGGGTGAATGTATGATGGCTAAACCTGTCGATTTGACATTTAGAATCACTTAGCTGACACCCCCCCCCCCCAGGCATGTCTGTGAGGTAATACCTACAATGTGCACATTTCATGGACAGGAGTCTTGGAGGAAAAACAAAGGAGATGGCATAACAGAGCGTTCACCTCTGCTTCCTGACAGAGGACAATGTAATACGAAGCTCCAAACTTCTTCTGCTGTCACGCCTAGAGTTACTCTTTTTGTTAATAAGAAAAGGAAAGAAAAGAAAGATGTATTTATTTATTTGTATGACTGCTCTGTCTGCATGTACACCTAAAGCAAGTAGAGGGTATCAGATTCCATAATATAGATGGTTGTGTGCTACCATGTGGCTGCTAAGAATTGAACTCAGGACTGCTGGGAGAGCAGTCAGTGCTCTTAACCACTGAACCATCTCTACAGCTTAACTAGAGCTACCCTTACCACCACATGGTGCCCACCATAACATTCTGTGCCCCCAACACATTAGCCAAAAATTACGCCTTAAGTTGTCTTTGTTAGGCACTTTGCAAGAGCAACAAGAAGAGTAACCAATATACTATGGTTTAGAACAGCAGTTCTCAACCTTCCTAATGTTATTACCCTTTAATACAAATCTTCATGTTGTGACCACTCCAACCACAAAATTATTTTGTTGATGCTTCATAATTAAAATTTGTTTTTTAAAAAATTGCTACTGTTATGCATCATAATGTAAATATCTGATATGCCACACAAGTGAAAGGGTTATTCAAAGCCCACACCAAGGGATCACGACTCACAGGTTGAGAACCTACCTCCACAGCACCTGCAACAGCATAAGAGGCTAAGTTCAACCTTTCAACATTTCAACTCACTATTTGACAAAATGCAAAACTCTTACACAATATGAAAACAAAACTTGTTCTTAAAAGTAACATTTGATGATGCCAGAGAGACGGCTTAAAGGTTAAGAGAGATGGCTCAGTGGTTAAGAGCACTTGCTGCTCTTGTAAAGGACCTGGGTTCAGCTCCCAACACCCATACGGTTGCTTATAACTGCCTGTAACTTTAGGTGATCCAGTGCCCTCTTCTGGCTTCTGTATGCATATGGTGTATACATGTACAAGCAGGCAAACATTTATAGACATAGAAAAAAATTTTTAATGATGGCACTCCAATTGAAATTTCTTACATTTATTCATTGTGGGGTGTGTGTGTGCACGTACCACGTGCTGTGGCACATATGTGGAGGTTAGAGGAGCTGATTCTCACCCCCTACCAAATGGAACCGAGACTGGAACTGGGGTCATAGTCTTCACAGCACATATTGAGCCATTTCTCCAGGCTACACTCCAAAGTTCTTGGCCTTTACTTATTATACTCCAACTTAACTCTAAATAGAAATAGGTAAACTAGGTATAGGAAAAAATTTAAACATTAAAAGCTAATGTTCTTACACTGATGTATATCAGCTATTATGTATTATTTTCAGAAACAATAGTTTATACAAATAACCTCACTGTTATTAAGAGCTTTAAATATTAAAGCAGAAATGAAGTATCATTTCCAAGACTGAAAATGGTTTAGACTGTCTCCAGGGCTTTTTATAGGAACATGGTAACTCGTCCAACTGGATTATATTGGTAAAAATCCAAGCATCATAATTAAATAGAAGGCTGACTTTTGCTTTATGCAAGATGGAAACTGAGTCTTTCATAAAGAAAATTGTAGAAAAAAATACTGCTGCTTACAATTGGCTCCTGTACCTGCCCAGCTGCTACCATAACACGGAAAGTCTAAGCAACTACTTCCAGGTGTACAAAGTCACTAGGGACGTCTTAGATAAACAGCCTTCTCGCTGCACTCTGCCTCAGAAGTAGTACGTGAGGCGGTGGCTAAGAATATGACTGTAAGCCCAACTCCATCACCAACTACCTGTACTACTTACTGCTCAAGGTGATCTTGGCCCCTAAGCCTACTTTTTCTATTAAAAACTTGTGTGACAGTTGTTCTTCCAGAGGACCTGGGTGGGATTCCCAGCACTCCCGTGGTAGCTCATGGCTGTGACTCCAGATAATCCCATGCCTTCTTCTGGCCTCCTCAGACAGCATGCACACATGGTGCAAAGACATATATCCATACACATAAAATAAAAAGATTTAAAATATAACTTTTCAAAGATAAGCCAGGCATGATAACTCATAGCTGAAGTCCTAGCACTTGGGGCAGGAGAGGGGCAGGGCTGAATAAGGAGGATTACTACAAATTCAAGGCCAGCACAGGCTACAGTGTGAGGCTTTGTGGGGGGTAGGCCACTCTGAGAGGACGGCTTAGTTGGTAAACTGACCGCTGTGTTAAGCGTGAGGAGCTGAACTTAACAGCCAGCATGAAAAAGGCAACACAAGGGCAGGGGTCCATGACCCCAGTGGTGGTGAGGTAGACTGGGTTCCTGCCAACCTGAGCCCAGGTTTTAGTGAGAGGCTCTGTCTCAAAAGGGAAGAAGGCACATTAACTCCTGAGAATTAACACCCAAGGTGGAGCTCTGGTTTCCTTAAGAGTGAGTATTCGAGCCTATCTGCAAGCCTGCCCCTACTCCCACAAACACATACAGTATATAAAACAAAACAAAAATCTTTTATATTAGACAAGTTTATTTGTACATTTACCAAAGAAACATAACAGACCTTTGATAAATAATGGTTTTAAAATAAATTTTAAAACAAAGTGCTTAAAATATTGCTTATCACACTAAAGGAGCTGGAGTGCTTATGGAAATCATCAGGATTTGCATTTCTGTGTCTGTAGAACAGGGCTACTAATATACCTACTCCTCTCAGGCCTGCTGTGGGGATTAAATTACGATAATGCACAGAAGCACTACATGCAATTCCTACTGCAGAACAAGCGTCATTATCACTGTGCTTGCTCCTCAAGATTTAGTTCTCTCTGGCTGCAATTACACAGAACTGGGCTTAAATTAGAGGCACTCAAGTGAAGAACACATGAGGACCTCACGTGATTATCCATCTTTCCAAAGCATAGGCTGGCACGAAACAGGATTAAGAGACTGCATTTTCTTATGTTATTAAGTTTGGAAATGGATTAAAAACAAAAAATAAAAACCAGTTGCATTTCTGCTCCATACTTTATGTTGTGGGAACTCAGCCATCAAATATTTATATGACTAGCCCTGCCATTTTTAAAGAAAACTACTGGAAGCTGCTGGTTTCCTGGCCCTGAACCACTTTCGCCCTGAATCAGAAGTGAGGTAAAGAGGAACCTGCTCCTACTACCGCAGCACAGCCAAGACGTGAGGTTTTATAGGGGCAGGCGAGAAACGCAAGCCACATGATCCAAGTTCAATACCCCAGGCCCACATAAAGGTGGAGTAAATTCACCAAGTTGTTCTCTGACCTCCACAAAAGCACTATGGCTGTGCCTCCATATACACAACATACACATGCACACACATAAAAATATTAGCAGTTTTGTTGGTCTTGTCTGCCTTCTTTGTGAACTTCACACATATGCATGATTATTTGATCCCCTAATTTGTTTTCTTGATATCATTATATCACTTTTTAGCTACAAAATCTTACAGGAAGTTAATCCTTCTTGATCTTCTAGTATTTTTTACTTTGGTGCAACATAAATGAATTTTAGTTTCTACAACAGATAAGAAACCTACAATTCAAAGGGTGAGGCTCCCGGCCCCCCACTGTAACAGATAAAAGTCTACTTTCCCAAGGAATACCACTTGGAAACTCACTGGATCACATTTCCCTATGATGAAGCAGCAGCCAATTGCCAAGCTCTGCGAGGCTGCCAGCTAACTGCAGAGACCAGGGTGCCAGGGGCTTCTGTATTCATATATGACCTAAACCGTGCGCACTCAGGCTCACTCGTGAACTCTAGCATCATTTAGGCTGTTACCAAGAGCTGCATCTACAGGGTTAGGAGAATGTACAGGAATGATTTCAAGTAATGAGCACCTAGGAAGTGCTATGGATTAAATATTTCATAATAAAATATGTTCAATCTAAATTATTCTTAGTGAGAAACATAATAGAAATGATGGTTTTCTACAGAATATCCAAACACAGGCCTGGCAATCCTCTTAAGTTATAAGCAGCCTCTGGCTGATCTGATACTCTAAAATGTTTTGGTTTTGTATGAATCAAATCACTATCAATCAAATAACTGTAAGCATCTTTTTTGTTTTTGTTTGTTTTTTTTTTTTTATTTTTCGGGACGGGGTTTCTCTATGTAGCCTTGGCTGTCCTGGACTCCCTTTGTAGACAAGGCTGGCCTCAAACTCATAAAGATTCACCTGCCTCTGCCTCCCAACTGCTGGGATTAAAGGCGTGCACCACTACACCTGGTATCTTTTAAGTTCTTATAAATCATATTTCTTAAAATATTCCACTTAGTAGATAATTCTACTAAAATAAGCATTTAACTTGGAGGTTCTACCCAAGTTGAGAAACTATCCAACATTCAGGTTTAGCCAAAACACACATTATTACACAATGTCAGGACTTCAAATCTGAATGAGTGTGTTAAGAGCTTTGAAACTGATTCCACACTGGTTCACTTTCCCTTTAATATAGCTGGGAAAGGTAAGAAGGCCAATCCATGTAACAGGAAACACTGATAATTTCATACACAGGATCATATTTTAATATTTATTTTCATGTGTATGGGCCTTTTGCTTCTATGTATGTCTGTGCACCGTGTACATATGACTACAGAAGCAAGAAAAAGGGTGTCAGAGCCCCTTAGAACTGGAATTAAGGACCATTTTCAGCTGCCATGTGCATGCTGAGAATTGAGTATGGCCTTCTGCAAGAGAAGCCATCTCTCCAGCCCTAGATCATTTCTACTGATGCTTTTAAGCCTACGTTCCACAGACACCTATTAGAGAGCATAAGGGCTACAATATGTCTGGTGACACCCTGAAGAATGAGGAAGATGGAGTGGTGGTGTAGCTAGGTGGCAGGACGTTTGCCTAGACCTCATGAGGTTCTGGGTTCAAACTTCAGCACTGCCTCATGACAAAAGTCTGGAGGTGGGGGGTTGGACACAACATTTTGTATTACTGTGTGCATATAATATGTAAGGCTATAGAAACACTGTCTTCTCTTGAGAAAGAAGTGTCATGAATTCTGAGATATCTCCTTTCATAACAGAATTGGTTAGTGGGTAGGCCTTTAAAAAAAAAAAAAGTGAAGTAACCACAACCTTCTCTACCCAGTCTTCCTTGGAGACTTGTGAAGTGGCTCAGAGGTAAAGTCACTTGCTGCCAAGCTGAATTTGATCCGAGGCCCACATGATGAAAGGATAGAACAGGCTCTCTCAAGTGTCTCTGGTTGCCACATGCATACTGTTATCAACAAAATAAATATTTAAAAAAATTATAAAAAACAAATACTGGAAGCCATGGACCTAACTATTTCTAAGAGTCTAAGGTACTGAATGGCAAAAAGGTCTCAGGTGAATAATCTTTCTCCATAACTGAAAAAGGTTATTTTTTTTTTTTAATGACTTAAATGATTTTCATAGGGCAGGGAGAACTTCACTTTTAAAAAAAGAAATGAAATGTTTAAGCAGTTTTGTTGTCTTTTTCTAAATGCAAGCAGTATGACTTATCAATCTTGATTAATAAATTTTAACTTTTAAATTGAAACTGAGAGAATAGAAAAAATATGAAAGTGTTCCACGCTCAAGTTCAGAGCAAGTCAAAAGACATCTTTCTTGTGATTTATGTAGCATGTAAATTTAAAAGTAAATAGACTGCACAATCAGCATGCACCAGATCTGCTTTCAAGCAATAATTCTTCCTGCCTTGGACCAATGCCCATGTGCATTACTGTAATTATCAGCAATTAAAAAAATAAAGTAATAAAGCTAATACACTCCATAAGTCAGTATGTTTACTGCTTGCCGAATGGGTCATTAATTACCCTTTCTTGGTGCAATCCACGTAACTACTAAATAAATGCATAAAGGGGAACATGAAAAGTTACAAGCAATATTAAAAGGAATAAGTAAGGATGAAGACACAGTGAACACCCCATACGCAGCAGAAAATACAACAGCACTTTAGTTTTACTACTCAGGTGGCCACCAGGGAGCTGAATCAGTCTTTGCCCCCAAAGATCCTATCTCGATCCAACTCTGGGTCCTGGAAACACTAGTTTGTTCCAAGAGATCAACAACGTGGTTGGTATAGCCTACAAGGCCCAGTGGAGCAGTCTCTGATTGAGAACATCTTCCCACACGCTCTAGACCATTCTTAGTGTTAGGCCCAAGCCAAGGTGCCTCATCCCAAGTCCTCCACCCAAGAATCCCTTTCCCTGGTCTTCCCAAAGCAGACATGTTCTCACCTTTCAGGATTCTGCTCAGCAGACACCCTCAAAGACTGCTCCAGTCCTATCCCAGCCTTGCTCATGTGCTTGCCACGTGAGAGCACTAGAATTTAAGTAATTCTTTTCCTAACCTCTATCTAGCAATAGTACGTAGAATATAGCAGGTAATCAATTATTCCCAGAAGAGAAGCAGGCTCTAAATTCAGAGCTCTTAGATTTTGCTTTATATTTTCCCTAAACTACAGTCGACAGTGATTTCTAAGTCAACACAGGATTAGCCTGTACATACGCATATCTACAAATAAGAAATGTGTGTTGAAAAGACGTTTAAAAGCACTTGCTGCTCATGCAGAGCTCTAGCACCCACATAAGGCAGTTCACAACCACTGCAAACCCAATTCCAGAGGATCTGGCACCCTCTTCTTACCTCCACAGGCACTTGTGTGTATGTGGCATAAATGCAGGCATGCACACAAAGGAAATCTATGCAAAAAAAAAAAAAAAAAATCAATGGCTAAATATTTTTTCTTTTTTAGATTCTTAAATTTTATTTTATATATACGAGTATTCTATCTGCATATATGCCTGCATGCCAGAAGAGGGCATCAGATCCCAGTGTAGATGGTTGACCACCATGTGGTTGCTGGAAACTGAACTCAGGACCTCTGGAAGAACAGAGGGCTCTTAACAGCTGAACCATCTCTCCAGCCCAAGTTTTTTTTGTTTTTTTTTTTTACATTTTTTATTAATTTATTTATACTACATCTCGATTGTTAGCCCTTCCCCTGTTTCCTCCCATTCTTCCCTCCCTCCCACTTTCCCCCTTCTCCCCTCCCCTATGTCTGTGATTGAGGGAGACCTCCTCCCCCTATATATGCTCTTAGAATATCGAGTCTCTTCTTGGTAACTTGCTATCCTTCCTCTGAGTGCCGCCAGGCCTCCCCATTCAGGGGACGTGGTCAGAAAAGGGACACCAGAGTTCGTGTGAGAGTCAGATCTCACCAAGTTTTTAACTCTTAAGCCATCACCCTCTTAAATTCACCCTCTTGCCCTTGGCTAAAGCAGTACTTACTTCCATAACAGACGTGTTCTGCAGATTGTATTTTTTTTTTAAGATTTATTTTTATTCAGTGTATGGATGATTTGCCTGCACGTATTTTGTGTACAACATACATGCCTGGTACCGACAGAGGTCAGAAAGAACAAGGCATCAAATCGCCTAGCCTGGAATTACAGATGATTGATTGTAAGCCACCTTGTAGGTATTGGGAACTGAACCTGGGTGTGCTAACAGCCAATGATCGGAAAGGCTGACATTTCTACAGCCCATACCTACGTATCTGTTTCTCCCGAGATGTCTTACTGTTGTATTGCTGTGAAGAGACACCATGACCAAGGCAGTTGGGGGCTGGTTTATAGTTTCAGAGACTTAATCCATTATCACCATGGCAGCGAACAGAGCAGAAAGCACGCAGATACGGTGTTGGAACAGTAGTTGAGATATATATCCTAATCCTTCTCAAGTAGTGCTACTCCCTGATGACTAGACATTCAAATATTCAACTATAGAGCCCATGAGGGCTGTTCTTATTATACCACCACATACACAGACCTGAAACTATCAGAAAGGTCCATGAATGTCCTGCAGTGCACGTACTGAGGTGTGCTACTTTCAGTTCTTTCCTTCCTGACACCAACAGTCCTCCCACTCCACCTGGACCCACTACTCTCTCAGCCTGAGGCTGTCAGTCCTGAAGAGTCAGCCCTTCCTCTTTCCTTTAGCCTCCTCACTATTTGTCTTTCCTGACTGACTTCCGTTTTAGGAGCTCACAGCTTCCTCAGAGACATCTAAAAATAGAAAATTTCAAACATAACAGCCAGCTGAGACAAGCTTTTACTTTATGTACACACTTTATGGGTCGTGTACATAAACACTAAATTGTGTCTGGAAATTACATTGTCCCTCAAAATCTGAGGTCTTCTGGCACTGCTGCTGAGAAACCAAAATCCGATCCTTCTGTACAGACTGTTCCTCCTCACCCTCCCAGTGTTGGGTGGTCTTTACCTTCAGCCTTTGCGTCCATCACCAGATCTGTACAATTTCCCGTCTGGAGTCTGTGGTTTCCACTCCCTGGATTTCCCAGACCAAGCCTCTAGTTTCTTTTCGTTCTCTCTTCTTCCAGTGCATTCCTACTGGTTTTCTTCTCCGTGGTATATATAGTGCATGACTGATCAGTATAAGGACCTAGGTTCTATCCCCAGCATCACAAACAATAAAAATTTAAAAAGTGCTGGTAACTCGTTTCTAACCCTTCCAGCCAAAGTTGGCACTGATAGTCTATGATGGCTGCCTCATTAGTACATACCCTACGGCAGGTCCAGCTTCTTCACCCATATATCACATGCACAAGCAGTGGCTCTGCTTGGTGAGGCCCTTGTCAGGCTTGAGTCCATGCTCCTAGGACCACTACTAAAGATACTGTGATCTGTCCTAAGCATTACTTCTATTGCTTTAAAAAACACAAACACCACTCACTTTCTATGACTTATATCAATTCATAAGATTAATCATTGTCCAAAATAATACCCAACAGGATATTTATTACTGTAGATCCTGAGGGTGCTATCAAAACCTCAAATAACCATTTTTCCATCAGTTTTCCAAAAGACAGAAGGGGGAAGATTTGTTCCAGTTTCCTTCTGTTACGATAAAAAAACACTCTGACCAACGCAACTTAGGGGAGTCAAGGATTTATTTGGCTCTCACTTCCAGATCACAGCCCATCACTGAGGGAAATCAAGGCAGGAATACAAAGCAAGAAGCTGAAAGCAGACCTGCTTGCTATTCTATGCAGAATTACCTCTAACCTCTAAACTCACTCACAGCCTAGAAGTACAGAGGAAACTACGGTTACTCACAGGCACAAGCTTGGCTAGCTTTTTACAAAGCCTGGATACTGCTGTCCATAAAGGGCTGGGCCCTCCCACATCCATTAGCAATCGAGACTATCCTCCACAAACATGCCCACAAGGCAATCCGATCTGGGCAATCCCTCAACAGACTGGCTTCTCAGATGACAGTAGGCTGTGTTGACACTTAAAGCTAACTACAAGTTTGTTCTAAGGAAAAAGAACAACAAAAATATAACATCAAGGCTCTGTTATAAATTAGGGCTCAGCATAGGGCACATGCCTAGCGTATTCAACAACTCAGTGCACCACAGAATGAGAAAACTTACCAGCAGCTCATTACTCAAAGTTTCATTTTTCATGGTTCCCATTATCCAGAACCGTGGCCTAAAAATATTGAATGGGAAAATTCTAGAAATAAACAACTCATAATTTCTGAATTGCTTACCATTCTGATTTAAAATAAGATTTCACTTTGTCCCATGTAGGGCACAAATCATTCCTTTGTCCTATGTCCCTACTACCTAAGTCATTTAGTAACTGTCTCAGTTATCAAACTGTGGCAGCAGCACTGCCTGTGTGTTCAAGTAACCTTTACTCCACCTAGACACAAAACTGGTGATGGTGGCAACTCAAGCCCACTTTTTCTTGCTTCCTCCCTTTATCTATTCATTCATTTTGGGGTGCACATTTAAACCTAGGCCCTTGTGCATGCTAGACATGTACACCATAAAACGCATATGCCATATTACGCTATCACATGGGGCAAGTTCAGTTCAGTAAGACATCTTTACGCGGTCTTAAATACAGCATTGTTAACACTGCCATGCTCATTACTTCCTAGTATAGCTTACTGTGCCTAACTTACTAAGCTTTACCATAGATGTAGATATATAGAGCTATAATGCTCAGGAAAAAGAAAAGAAAAACAGTGATTCAGAGTTCAGGGCTCACTGGAACAGACTTCTCCTAGGTGAGGGGGCTGTTAAAATGTCAAGAGATCATTTCCAAGCCTTCTTCCTTTTTTACCATGGGTTGAAAAACCAGATGCCTATGCATAACAAATAGAAAACAGGATAGAAACAAATGGAAAACACCCACTACTTGGTCCCTGCTGTCAGATGTCCTCATTTCTTCAAAACCTGGTAGTACTTTTTATTAATTGAAAGTGGAAGTGTGTACCTAGAATTTAAGTCCAATTAAGTCTAAGGTGAGGACAAAATAAAATGGGAAGAGGCCACACTCTATTTACAGGCTACATTTTTTTCCTTATATTTTCTTTTGTAAGCCTAAATTTAACATACCAGACTTCAGAGTAAAGAGAGCTGACAATCTAAAAGAACAATACTCGGCAAGCCCAGAAGGTAAAGTACAAGCTAAAATCTGACTGATGCTGTCAATTACAAAATTACTATAATATTAACTCTAAAGACCTTGGCATTTTGGTACAGGGTGTAACTCCATGGCAGTGTGTGTGTGTTAAGAACACACAAGGCCCTACTCTCATCCTCAAGATGGAAAAGGTAATTTTGGCATTTGAGGATGGGAAGACTTAATATTGTTAAGGTAACACCATGACCCAAAGCAACCTTCATGCAATCGCTTACCAAAAACCTTGATGGGGCTTTTTAAAGAAATAGAAAGGCCACCATACGAGTCACTGTGGAATCTCACCATCTCGAAAAGAAACAGTTCAAAAATAAACCCTCATATAAGGCCAACTGATTTTTGACAAGATTGCCAAGACCATATAATAGGAAAAGGACAGATCCTTTCAAACAAATGGTCTTCTAAGAATGAGGTGGATCCCTACCTGAAAGTACATATAAAAATGAGTTCAAGGCCTAGGGAGGAGATGAGTCAACAGGTAAAGCAAAACACTTGCAATCTAAACCCCAGCATCTACACAAAGCCAGGCAGGGCCATGCACACCTGTAATCCAGCTTTGGGAGGATGAGGCAGGTGGATCTCAGGAGCCTGCCTGCCAGCCAGTTTAACTGAACAGTCTAAGATTCAGAGAGACCTTGTCTCAGAGGAAGGGGCTAGACATCTTCCTTTGGTTTCTTCAGGCACATATGCACACACACTCTCACACAACCTAACTGAAAACTACGGAACATCTAAGCTTGAAGTTACAACTCTCAGAAATCTTAAGGGAAAAGCTTCATGACATAATTTCTCAGATATGACATTTGAAACAGGTAACTAACTACAGGGAAGAAATATACTTTATCAAATTTGAAAATTTTGTGCATCAAAGGACACTATCAAGAATGATAGTGTATCTGCAAGTCACTCCTCTGATTCACATCTAGAAAAATAAAAGGAACTCCTACACTTCAACAGCATCAAACTGTCTAGTTCGAGAACGAACATTTCGAGAGGGCATTTCTTCAAAGAAAAGCCAGCATGAAAGGACATCCAACACCACTAGCTATCAGACTAACGCAAACCCACACCATAAGCAAGGTGCTGCTCCATACAACTGAGACATCTGTTACTGAAACTAATAATTCTGAGGGTTAAAGATTATTATCAAGGATATGGAGAACCTGGGAACCCTTGCCCAGCGCTAATGGGAATGCGCAGACACAGTCACTGTGTAAAACTGTTTAGCAATTTCTCAAAAATGAAAACACAGACTTGCCAAAGACCCAGCAGTCTCACATATGGCTACATAGCCAAAGGAACTGGAACATGGTGTGGAGGAGACACAGCTCACTGCAGAGCTAACATGAAGGCAGCAGACGCCACTATCCTATACCCACAGGCCCCTTTTCAATGCCCAGCACAGAAAAGTGAACAAGGGATAATTATAAATTTAGGCCTGTAACCCCAGAACTAGGTTAGTGGTGGCTGGAGGACCAGAAGTAAAACAACCAAAAGGAGGAGAGGGGAAGATGAGAAGGGAGGGAAGAAAGCACCTACACACTGACACTAATGAGCAGGGGAGACACTGTTAGGAAAAAAACAAACCAGTCAGAGAGCAGATAAGGAATGAGTCCAGCCGCATATGCATCTGAAATACTAAAATTAATAAAAACAGAGATCAGAATTTCTGCAACCAGAGGCTAAGAGAGTGAGAAAAAGTTGCTATTCAACAGGTGCTAAGCTTCCTTATAGACTATTCATAACTTCTAGAGATCCACTATACAACACTGACCAATACTTAACAGTGTGTTGTGTGCTTACATTTTTAAGAGGTTTGGTGAGAGAGCTTGGTAGGCAAAGTACATATTGCACAAGAATACAGACCTGAGTTTGATACCAGAACTCATATAAAAAACACCAGGTATGGTTAGCATACTTTATAAATCCCACAGAGCAGAGTAGGAACAGGCAGATCTCTGGAGCTCACTGGCAAGCCAAGTTAGCCTACTTGGCAAGCCAATGAGACTTGGTTTCAGAAACCAAGGTGAAAGGTGCCTGAGAAATAAGGCTGACAACTGCGCACATGTGCACTCACACACACATGCACCAACATATGAATATACAGCCATACACGAAACAATATGAGACCCAATCTTACATTAAATGTTCTTGCCAACAATAAAGTTAGCTTTTAAAATGATAAATTTTCTGTTATATATATTTTACTACAATCTCAAAAAGATGTGGATTTTGAATTGTGTGATTTAGAGAATTTTTGTATCTTTTAGCTGACATGTTAAGTACTATGAAATAAACCTATATAATAGTAAAGGGGGGTATAGATTGGAATCTCCTATACTGAAACACTGAACAAGCACTGACTATCATTTGCCTAACAGAAGCGTATTTGTCACTCTTCTCAGGGACTTATAGTGCCTTCAGCTACACTGTCATAATACCTAGCACAGCAATTCGACTGAGGTTCATTAATATGATTAACTATGAAGAACTTCAAATGAACCAATCACCATGCCAACACCTTCAGCTTTTGAAAAAGTTATATCCAGAGGTTCTTTAAAAAGAAGTTTTAAGTGTATTATTTTTAAATTTGGGTGCACTTGCTTCTTTGTATGTGCACATGTGTATGCAGGTGCCTTCAGAGACTAAAAGAGGGCGTCAAAGCCCTGAGAACTGGAGTTGCAAAGTGGTTGTGAGCCTCCCAACGTGGGTGATGGGAATGGAACTTGGGGCTCTGCTGGAGCATCAAATGCTCATCACCACTGGGCCATCTTTCCAGCCCTCCAGACATTCTCTTAAATATCAACTTAGGTTATAGCTTTAAAAATTTGTTTAACTCCACTGCATGCTATTTTCATTAGACAGATTTTAGAAATACAAGGAGATGAGAGATGAGGCAGCAGCTGAGAGCACCTGCTGCATAATCATGAAGACTAGAGTTTGGTTCCTTGGAATCCCTATGAAACTGGGCACAGTGGCAGCTATCTGTATGTAATCTGGGTGTCAGGAGAAAGGGGGGTGACCCTTGGAGCTCACTGGCCAGCCAGTCTAGCTGAACCTGAGAGCTCCAGGCTCAGTAAGAAACCCTGCCTCAAAAATATGGTGATGAATTGCTAACGCAGGAAGGCATCAACTTCTGGTCTCCATCCCCACCCCCTGGTCAAAGAGATGCACATCCGTCAGGTCTTCTAGCACGCTGGTAGTTAATCAAACCTCAATTACTTCCAGTGTTTGGGGGGAAATCATTCTTGAAGACTTATTTACAGCATTTAATATATCCCTATATAAGGTGCCCACTGAGTGTAATCACCAAAATTCAAAAGGTTTCCAACTAGAAAGCACCAAAAAAGCAACAATTTACCAAATCAACTGCTTTCATTGATATATGTATTTTGAAAGCACTCCTGTCATTTTCTCACATATTCTTATTAAGATGTGTGTAAAATACATCAAAATATTTAAACAGTGGTTCCAATATTGCCACTAATACCTAACTACTTAATAGTGGCAAGCCCCTTCCCTAAAAATGTACTCAAAACATTTATGCAACAGTGCATGTGTCCAAGTCCAAATTCAGGGTGTGAAAGGCTCCTTCAGAGAGTGAGTACTGTCCACCTAAAAGCTCAGCAAGTCCAAAATTTCTTAACCAGGAGGGTGGTTCAATTGAAAATGATGCTTTAAAAAAAAAAAAGTTACTCAAATGTTAACTGGGAAAATGGGTTGTAAACACTAAGGGGGCCTCTACACTTTGAGAAACAACTGATGGGAAAAAAAAAAAAGAGAGAAACAACTGATGGAAAAAACAAAGCAGGTATTGGTCTGGATGGTAAATTACTTTTTCTGTTTTTGTTTTGCTTATCAGTACCTGCATTGTTCACGATATAATTCTTTCTTAATGGAATTTATACCAGTCACCACAAATAAATAAATAAATAAATAAATAAATAAATGTCACTTGTGAAGAGTCTATTTTAAAACGTTTTTCATGTGTGTGACAGGCGTGTGCGCCCAAGTACCACGAGGTAAGTTTAAGCATGCTAAATGCACACTCAGGCACGGGGCTACAGCCACCAGTCCCTGGTAGGTGTTTCTAACAACACACTCTAAGAAGCAAGTGTAAGTTAGTAAGGTACTCCATATGTCTAAGGAGTACTTGTGCAACTACGGGAAACCTGATCGTGCTAGGGATTCTGAGAGAAGGAAACACTGAAAGCAGCATTCTCCTGTCACTTTGTATGACTAATGACTGCCTATATGATGAGTGCCTAATGGCAAGGCTCACCCAAATGTCTTGGTAGTCATGCTGCTCTGAGCCACCCTGTCCTCAAGGGCCATCTGTCCTCCAGTAAAGCACAACTTAAAGAGCAAGTTCACAGATCTCTGTGAACATGTGAGTTTGAGGCTAGCCTGGTCTACAGAGCTACCAGTACCAGGACAGCCAAGGCTACACAAAGAAACTCTGTCTTGAAAAAACAAAACAAAACAAAAAGATCATATTTCATTTTGGTGTATTGAAGGCTTTAAGTCACTTACTGGGGTTAGCTGTTAGGATAATTAATTCTTTGAAGAGAATCTATGGCCCTTTTCCCTGGTTATTTCTAAGCTTTTTTTGCTGCATCATGATTTCAGTAATTTTTCTGTAAGCCGAGTCACTAGAACCCATACAACACAGCAGACATGCTGCTAGTCCCAGCACTGGGAAGCAGGGACAGCAGAACTCGCTAGTCTACCCTAAAGTGTAGGTAAACCCTAGGCCTATCTCAAAAGGCAAGGTTGACAGCTCCTAAGAAATGACACCTGAGGCTGACCACTGGCACATGTGCTCACATACACATGAATATATATGCACATATCCACATAAGCACACATGTGTGCAACAGATATTGTTAAAAACTGATAAAGGCAAAAACATTACTAGGTAGAAAGAGTAAAGTATGAAGGTGTTTTTTCTTCGAGAAAGAGAAAGCAAAACTTGTTACAACTAAGTGGGAAGGGAAAACTATAAATCACAGCAGTGGTGAGGCTACAGAAATGCCTTGGTGACTAAGATTGCTTAGTATTCTTCCAGAGGACCCATGTTTGGTTCCCAGCACCTTTGTCCAGCAGCTTATAGGTACTTCATAGCTCCAGGGGATCTAATGCTATCTTCTGGCCTCCTTGGGTACCTCACACCCATGGCAAACACAGACAGAAAGACAGACACATAATACACAGAGAAAAAAATAAGTCTTAAATGAGAATTTGGGGGCTGGATAGGTGGCTTAGAGGTTAAGAGCACTGACTACTCTTCCAAAGGTCATAAGTTCAATTCCCAACAACCACATTTGGCTCACAACCATCTACAATGTGATCTGATGCCCTCTTCTGGCCTGCAGGCAAAAAATAATAAATCAATCAAAAATAAAACTTTAAAAAATGAGAATTTTTAAAAACATGCCTTTTTCAGTCACAGAAAATGTTACATAACACATGAGCATGAGCGCACGTGTGTGTGTGTATGTGTCACACACAGTAATAATCCAAACAATATGAAAACAAGATTAGAACATGTGTAAACAAAATGTATACCTTCTCTTTGTGAACACAGGAAAAGAAATTCTATCATTAATAATGCATGTTTTGGAGCTGGAGAAATGGCTCCGTGGTCAAGAGTACTAGCTGTTCTTCCAGAGGACCAGGGTTCAATTCTCAGCACCTACACGGCAGCTCACAGCTATCTATAACTCCAGTTCCAGGGGACCCAACACCCTCCTACAGACATACATACATACATGCAGGCAAAACACCAATGCACATAAAAAAAATTTTAATACATGTTTCAAGAAATTTCAAAGGCAACAATCAAACCAACCAAATACTGACCACAATACAATCAAGCTTTAAATAACAAAGCCAAAAAACTACACATAGCTGGAAATTAAGGAATAAGAAGGCTGACTATGTCAAACCCATTTTGGGGACATGAAGGCAAAATTCTAAACAAAATTTTAGCACCCCCCCCCAAAAAAGGAAACAAAGCAGGGGGAGAAAGGAAGTCTATGAGACCATAATGGTTTGGGGAGGTAGGAGAAGAAAGGACATTCACAGGGGCACAGAGTCAACTCAGTTAAAAGCACTGGCTGTTCCCCTAGAGGACCAAGGTTTGATTCCCAGAAATCAACCCATGGAATATGACACCCTCTGCTGGTCCCTGCAGGCAATGCGCACACACGTGGTACACAGACACACACAGAGGCAAACTACCTATACATATTAAAAAATTAGTGAAAAAAATTCTTATTTAGTACCTTTGTAAGCCAAAGGCCTCTTATTATTACACAGTGGGACTTACATGTATCATATAAATTCAGTACAATTCTAAATTAATTCCAACAGGTATGCTTTGGTGACCTGTGGTAAACAAAGAAAGAAATGGGTTTAGAAAACAAAACAAAACAGAAACAAAAACAAAAACAAAACACCAGGCAATAGGAGGATACAAGGGATGGGATAACAATTTAGATGTAATATGAATAAATTAATAAAATATATTAAAAAACAGATTTACAAATGAAAATTTAACAAAAGTGGCACAGTGGAGTTCCTGGGGGCACAGGCCTTCTAGCACTCAAAAGGATGAGGCAGGAAAAATCACAAATTCAAGGCTGGCTGGGGTTCCTTATCATCAAGACCAGGCCTCAAAATAAAAAACAGCAAGGTTGAGACTCTCAGTCACAAGGCCCTGGGCTCAATATCCACCAGTACTAGCCCCGCAAAGAGATGGGACAAAAGGCAACTGTAACAGTAAACAGCACTCACTAGCTGTGTGACAGGTGTTGGATGTCTAGATGGAAAAGGCAGTACTTAAATGACATTATTAAAAGAGTAAGGGGTAGATTGGAGGAATGGATCAGTGGTTAGGACGACTTGTTTCCCACATAGCAGCTCCTAACTAGCTATACACCCTCTTCTGGTCTCAGATGGCCCCAGGCACACAGAGGATACACATACACAGACGCAGGAAAAACATTCATATACATAAAATTTAAAAATAAATCCTTTGGGAGATGGGGGGGGGGGGGGGGTTTAGAGTCAGAACAGGAAATGTTTAGCATGCTAGAGGCCCAGGGTTCCATGCCCAGAGCCTAAGAAAACAAAAAGATGTTCAGTAAAGCCACGGGGAGAAAGCACATCTTAACTCCAAGTGGAAACAACTCAAGTGTCCAAGGGCAAAGTAAGTTGTGGTTTACTCATACAAAACATCAACAGAAGCCTGTGAGTCACAATTATACTCAGTACAAATAACTTTAAAACATGTTTCTTCAGCCAGGCATGGTGGCGCATGCCTTTAATCCCAGCACTCGGGAGACAGAGGCAAGCGAATCACTGTGAGTTCGAGGCCAGCCTGGTCTACAAAGCAAGTCCAGGACAGCCAAGGCTACACAGAGAAACCCTGTCTCAAAACAAACAAACAAACAACAACAACAACAAAAAAGTTTCTTCAAAGATACCAAACACTCAGGAATTTATTGAGTATTCCATTTACATGAATCTTAAAAAACAAAAAAGGAAATTTTAATGAGGATGTCTGCTAAGACTACAAACAAAGGCAAGAATAAATATGGAAAAGCTGGGGCGCAGCTACTTCTGGAGGACAGAAAGAAGGCATGGTGCTGCTCCTCCCTTTGACCTTGGAAGTGATTCATGACAATATGCTTGGCTACTTTCTTTTGTGTATTTGTAACTTGTAAAAGCTGAAAAATAAGCAAGGGACAGCTAGGGCCATATCTCAGTAAGGAGAGGATTTGCCTAGTGTGGGCAAGGCCAGGTTCCATCCCCAGCACAGTATAACTCAGGCATGGAGGCACACAGCAGTAATTCTAACCAAGAAGTAGAGCAAGAGGATAGAAAGGTCAAGGTAAAGCTGAGCATGGTGCTGCACACCTTTGAGGCAGAGGCAGAGGCATGTCGATCTTTGTGGTTCAAGGCCAGCCTGGTGTACAAAGGGAGTTCCAAGACAGTGCTACACAATGGGACTTGGTTTTTTTCTTTTTTGTTTGTTTTGAGAAACAGGGTTTCTCTGTGTAGTCTTGGCTGTCCTGGACTTGCTTTGTAGTCCAGGCTGGCCTCAAACTCAGAGATCTGCCTGCCCCTGTCTCCCCAAGTGCTGGGATTACAGGCATGAGCCACCGCATCTGGTGAGACTTGGTTTCTTTAAAAATAAAATAAATTAAATTAAAAGTAAAAAATAAATCAAGGTTATCCTCTCCTACCCAGGGAATTCAAGACCAGCCTGAGCTGAGACACTGTCTTGGTGAGAGAGTGGGATGCGGGACCAAGATGGTTGAAAGGTAAAGGCACTTTGTGCTGAGTATAATCTTAGGAATCCACATACTGAAAAAGAGCTGATTCCTGCCCTGCACACGCGTGTGCACACTCACATGCACTCACTCACACACATCCTCTGTCCTTCTCAAAAACTATTAAAATAACAAAAGGCTTATGAAAAGCCTGGTTAAGGAGGGCAGCACGTGGGTAGGCACCTTGACAAGCAATTTTCACATTCTTATCTCATGAAATCCTCACTGTAGGCTCAAATAATGAGTCCTGTATCAATGATAGAAATATTACAGTTCAATAAGATACCCAGCAAATTTTATGAAGATATGAATAGGAACAGGTATGCTGAGCAAGTAAACCCAAGGGAGGAGTCACTACTGAGAAGTTCAAACAGCTACTTCATTTGTGTGTTAGTCTTCGTCTTATTGTTTGTAGCCCAGGGTGGCCCTGAGCCCATCCCCCGTCCCCCCACCCCTATCCTGTTTCCATTCCCTACGTCCTGGAATCACAGAGGTGTGCTGTATGTCTGACCTTTTGGTCTTTAACCTTCTATCCTGCTCCCTCAGCCATTACAAAAGTATGCTACCATGCCTGGCTCCTTGTTTTAAGCCTAAAGCAAGTAATGTAAGTGTTAAGACGAACAAAGCCAGATGTTGGCTATACGCATTTTTAAAAGATTCTTTGCTGTGGTATTCATAATAAAAGGAGGTAAAATAAATGTTGCACTAACATTTCATCTCTCAAAATAAAAATCCTATTTCTGCCATACCAAGTCATAAATCTAGCATTCCAGGAAAAAGAGTTGAAAATGTCTATGCTCTTACTACACTACTAAACCTTCCATTTTCTTCTTTGTAGAGGTCTGTCCCCTTTACAGTTTATCCACAGTTTATATTCTTCAAGCCATCTTGTTGGGGGTGACATCTATAAAAAATGAAGTATAATGGTTGGAGAACTGGCTTGGTCAGTAAAAGTGTCTGCCATGCTAGCACCAGGACCTGAGCTCTCCTTCCCAGCACCCATGTGAAGTGGCATATGGTGGTGACATCTGTAACCCAGCCTGGGAGGAGGACAGAGAAAGGTGGGTACCTGAAGCTTGCTAGCAAGCCAACCAGGAAGTCGAGCTCTGGGTTTAGTCAGAGACCTTATCTCAAAAATAAGGTGAAAAACAAAGGAGGGAAAAGCTTGATGTTGACCTCTGGCTTCCACACCATGTGCACATACATTTGTATTTAAAAAGGAAGTGGAGCAATGTGACAAATCTCATCAGCTAACTTCTAACCCAGAATGATTCTGTAGGTAGGAACTGCTTGTTTCTCTGAAAGCCAACTCATCATACACAGAGCTTCCCAAATGGAGAGTGCCCTCATTATAGGCAGGCAATGGGCTGCTACCATCAATAAATCTTTAAGCCAAGCCAAATTTGATTCAAGGCTGCTACATTCTGCTCCAGAGCAGGTCCTAGGAATCTGAGACTACTGACATAGGACTATCCCTGCTCTACTTGCATTGGTTAAAAGCACACATTACTAATTTTGGCCAGCAACATTTAAGAAGTATTGTGACACCAAACTAGGAACTGTTTCTTCACTACAAAAGGAGACATACAAAGCAGTTTCCTCTTCCTTTAGACATTACCATCTTTAGAGAAGCGAGTCTCAGGAAGGCAAAGTAAAAGGTCATTGGTGAGTTGCTCAATTAACTACTGCTGTCCCATGCCAAAAACCCAAGTAACTTTTTTCTAAACCTCAATCTACTAATTACACAACACAATGACGAAGATCTGTAAAATACATGTGGAGCCTCTTCTTTGAATAATAACATGCCCCTGTCTCGGATACAATCCCCTACAGGAGATAATGTCTTTTTTTTTTTTTTTGGTGGTGGTTGTTGTTGTTATCATCATTGTCAGAATACAAAGATAAAGGCTGGAGAGATGATCCAGCAGTTAAGAGCACTGGCTGCTGGTCCAGAGTCCTGAGTTCAATTCCCAGCACCCACATGGTGGCTCTGATGCCCTCTTATGTCATGCAGGCAGGCATATATGCAAATAGAGAACTCATACACACATATCTCTTAAAAATACAAAGATAAAACAAGCTTAGTATTAAAGAGAGCTTGGGCATTATAGGAAACGCCACTGAAAGGTCTTTATAATCAGTGGAAATGTAAAATGGGAAGTATTCAGTAATATAACAATGACTTCAAGAGTTGTTAAGTTTGGTGTAGATCAGTTCATAATATAATCTACATGAATTTACAGAAACCTACAGCCAAAAACACCAGAAACTCCCTGACAGAGAGGAAGGAATAGAGTAGTGAACTTAGACTAAATAGACAGATTCAAGCCCTGGCCACAGTACATGAGCTTCAAACCTTAGAATCTACTGGACTCACTTTTTAGGTGGTAGTAAATACTGAACCTGGTGGTGGGAGCAGCACTCATTTGTTAGGTTTTTCCCCCGTCTATATTTCAGTTACCTGAGGAGCTTTTGAAAACAGCATCTCTATAGCCCCTATTCAGATCTAGCCAATGGACAGTGCATACTTAACAGCTGTGTGGAGAGCAGAGACTACCTCTGACATGAACTCTGGTGCCCCTTATTTGACCACATCCCCTTTGGTGGGGAGGCCTGGTGGCACTCAGAGGAAGGGGGAACAGGCTACCAGGAGATACCTGATAGGCTGTGATCTTCTGTCAGAGGTCTAGGGGAGGGGAATAGGGCAGAAGAGGGAGGGAGGAGGGAACAGGAAAATACAAGTGAGGGGATAACAATGGAGATGTAATCTGAATAAATTATTTAATTTTTTTTTTTTTTTTTTTTTTTTTAAAGAAAAGAAAACAGCATCCCTGATGTTGCCAATGAAATCCTGAAATGACATGCAAGTGCACCTGGACCACAGGAAGCAACAGATTCAGCTGCCACTGCTGCACCATTTGGCATTCCCCTCAGAACCAGTTAAGAGGTCAGTACTACCTGGACAAATAATAACAAACAGTCAGCTTTCTAATCTTCCTATTTTATAAACAGATTACAGGGACTGCAGAAATGGCTCGTGGTTAAGAGCACTAGCTGCTCATCAGGAGAACCCAGGTTTAATCCCTAGCACCCACAGAATGACTCACAACCACCCAGTTCCCAGGATCTGGCACCCTAATCTCACATCTTCAGGTACAGACATACATTCAGGCAAAACACCTATGCACATATGGTAATAGTAAGAATAATTAAAACAAACAATAGATTACAACTGTGTTTAAGGCAAATTCACTAAAAAAAACAAACTTCAGAACTGGGCATGGTGGCACACGCCTTTAATCCCATCACTTAGGGAGGCAGAGGCAGGTGGATCACTGTGAGTTCAAAGCCAGCCTCGTCTACAAAGCAAATCCAGGACAGGCAAGGCTACACAGAGAAACTCTGTCTCAGAAAAAAACAAACAACAACAACAACAAAAAAAAAAAAAACCCCCAAAAAAACACAAAAACAAAAACCTTGAGCTGGAAATGCACATGAGGAGTAGAATGCTTATCTAGCATGCTCTATGTAGTCTGAAGATTCACTTCTCAGCTGGCTGTGATAACATGCCTTCAGACAGATCTCTGTGAATTTGAGGCCAAATTGGTTTAAGGCTCCAGGCCAGCCAAAGCTATATAGTGAGAATCTGACTCAAAGGGAGGAAAAAAGACTCAATTCTCAAAACCAAAGAACAGAAAAGCAATTATTTGCTGTACTTTATACACAAGACTGGAATCCCTTCTATCTGATTGCACCTACATGATCTACTTTCCAATTTAAGCTATAAATCAAGGTACAGTATACTAAACTCAATTAAGCTTTGAAGTAATCTAGTTTATCTCACTAAAAAACAACATGAAAATCAAGTTAGAGGCTATTTAGAATTCTCTTCTCAACTGGCCCTTCCAGAGCGACTGCAAGCTAAACAAAAATTAGCCCCTATTTTAGTCACACAGAAATGTTATTTTCTGTAAGAAGTTCATTTTAAGAGAATCAAAAGTAGTCAGTGCTGATACCAGCTTCAATACATAGTGTCTGTCACTTCTATAAAACTTCTACACATCATATATCTGGAAACATAAACAATACCAAAATGTTTCCAGGTTTCCCTGAATGACATATCAAAGCTATTTTTTCACTTATTTCCTGTTATTTTTTTTTAATCTTACAATGACTATGCATCATCTATACAAAATTTTCATTGTTGCTTTCAAGGGGGAAAAATGCATGCTGGCTGCAGTGGCACATGCTGGTAGTCCCAGCACTCAACAGGCTGAAGGAGGAGGATTATGACATTTATGGGCTCTTAGGACACATAGTAACAGACTCTGTATCTCAAATAAACAAAACAAACCAAACAAACAAACAAACAAAAATCCTGATAAGTCAGTAATAGTGAATAAAGAATCTTGCAAAGTTACATTTTGATTTTCCAAAGTCAAAATACTATCAGATAAGTTAAAAATCTGACCATTATATTTGGAAAAGTATATAACCTTTCACATACTAATGCCAATAGCTCAGAAGCATATTAGCGTCTTAGAAAGTGACCAGGTCAACTGACAAACTGATATACAGACAGGACATAAAATATTGTATCAATATTAAATGTCCCAGATTCCTAACTGTCCGGATGTTATGTAAGAGAATGCCTTTGTTCTAGGTTTTCAGGGGCAAAGAAGGCGATGTATGCAACTGACTTTCAGGCAGATTAGCGACAAATCAAATAATGGTAACAGAACAAATGATAAATTCTTTCCCCACTCCAGGGTGCTGGGCATTCTGCCACTGAGCTACATCCGGTCATGTGAAAGCAAATTCTAAATACGCAGAATGTTGATGCTGAGTTCAGGTAAATTCCACAAGAGTTGTTTGCACAATTTTGCATTTTTGTAAACTTGAAATAATTTCTAATACAATTTGAAAAAAATAAAGTTAGTAAGGGAAAAAAATAACATTCATAATTGTGTTTTTTAAAAAGGCTACTCAAAAAAAACAAAGAAAAAAAAACAAACAAAAAACAAAATTAGGACTTATATCAGCATCTTGAAGCATTGAGGGAAACATGGCAATATGTTCAAAAGTGCTAACAACATGTGTAGGACCAGCATTGGGCAAATTTGTGCAAGAGAAATAAGCAGCTTACATAGGTAGCATTCAGTTTTCTAACAGCCACATCAGAGAACAAAGAAACTGAAAAAATAAAATAATGTAAATGCATTTTAGTTACCCAATGCACTAATAGGAAAATTGAAATACTTTAATGTTTTCATACTAAGTCTTCACATCCCAGTGTGTATGTGATATTTGATAGCACATCTCAACCCAGAAGCTCCATTTTCATAGAAAATACCTGATTGGCATTTCCTTAAATGAGCTTTATTCCCCCCCTCCCCCTTAAATGAGCTTTTAAAAGTAGATTCAGGGCCAGGCTGTGGTGGCACATGCCTTTGATCCCAGCACTCAGGAGACCAAGGAAAAGGACTTGCTTCAGAATGTTCTCCCAGCCAGTGAGATGCCTGGGTAGGTAAAAGCACTGCTGTCATGGAAGATGGATTGAGTTTGCTCTACAGGACCTACAGAGTGGAAGAAAAGAAGTGACTCCACACTTTGCTCTATGGCCACCACACGTGGGCCTCAACACACAAAATAAGTAAGTGAATGTATTCTTAGAAGTATTTTAATAAGGGGCTAGAGAGATGGCTCAGTGGTTGGGAGCACTTCCCACTCTTCTAAAGGACCTCTGTCTGAAGCCCAGCACCCCAGTCAGGTAGCCCACAATGCCTGTAACTCCAGCTCCAGGGAAGCCAACAACTTGTTTTGGCCTCCAAGGGCACAGACATGCCATACACTCAACACAGATACACACATACACATAAATAATAAAATACAACTGCTAAAACATTTTAAAGGGTTTTTCCTCCAAAACTTTCAAATATAAGCTTCAGTGAAGATTTCGTTCCTCAACCATAAAAGTCACACAGCAAGGAGGACTACACACCGCTGGTGACGACACTATGTTGGCTGCTTAGTTTTACATGGGAATGAAATAAAGTCCTTCTGACAAGAGGACCAGATTGGTAAAATTTAATTTGGTTCCTCAGTTACCAGTCTTTAAAACGTAGTTCTAACAGAAATATTACCCTGATACAACTCCACCTTCCACAAAAACCTCACAAAGCTTGTCCACCTCGGTTGGAGTTTCTGCCCATCAAAATATTTCTTTCAGATGTAGCAGAGCAAATCCAAGTTCTGGCTCTCAGGAGCCTAACCATCCATAGTAGAGCAGTTTGGGCACAAATACTATCCTGTGGTTCCTAAGTGGGACTTGCACACAAGAGAACTTGCCCTGGGATTTAAGAAAGGAAGTGCCCAAAGCAGAGAGGTGTTTAAAAAAAAAAAAACAGGTGTAAGAGATTAATTTAGTCAACACCAAGCAACAGTAAAGATCCACCAATCGATAATTCTGTGCCAAGCAACTTGATCAGGGATTTGGCCAGAATCTCTTTGGCTAATCTCAATAAAAGCCTTCTCAAAGACATCCTGATTTAAGCCTTTCTCATCTAAATTAAGGCTTCGGCAATCCTTTGCCTGACAGCAAATAAACAAATAGTACACATGTGAATAAAATTCTGACAGTCAGCAAAAGGAAAGACCACTTGAAACTTGACAGTGTGAAGGAAAATACAGTTACAAGGAAGCCACGTTTCCACAAAACACTATTTTTAAAGTATTTTGCAAAAATGTTTCTTACTTTGTTTAGCCAAACTTTTCAATTGAATAGTGTGGCTAACGGTCAAAATTAATTCAGAACAACTAATTCTAATATTGCTATTTTCCCGTGCAGACATATGTGTTAAATGGGTTCTTTATAAAACTGACAATCCTTTGTTGTGAATTCACTAGTGCCAGAAGTGCCTCACACCACTGGGAAGTGAGGCTGAGTGTAAACGATGGTTTTTGACACCTTGACCCCTTAGGGCCCACCTAATACATAAACACAATCCCCCTCCCCAACCCCTTCCCTTCTTATGCTGCTTAATGTAGCTGTTTTCTATGGGACATCTTTTTGAGTATCACAGAAACAACCCTACCTAATGTGTGTGTAGAGGCTAAAATAATCTAAAATTTGTGTATATAAACATTAACTATTTCTATTTAAGACTTTACATCCTTTCTCCCACTTCAGTCAAAAAGTTTTAAGCAAGACGAATGCAAAGGTTTATCTGGACTATTCCATCCGGAGAATTTTTTTCTCATTAGCTCTCTTTTACCCGAATATTTACACATTCTGTAGCCGTGAATACATTCTAAGCCAGGTTTTTAATCAGAATGTTCTCAGGTAATGCCTATTTAATCAACATGCAGAAAGCCACGGTGATTTTTTTAAATACAACAAACAGGCACAAGAAGAAATAAACTACACCAGAAATACACATTCCAGTCCAACAGTTCAAGCACTATTTCGAGAAAGTAAATAATAAAGTCCCATGTCTCCCTCGGCGACGGGGGCTTCTTGCCGGGAGGCTAAGTGCCACTCCGCAGAACAAGTTCTACACCCGACATCCTGCCTCTTCCAGTGGTCTGAACTCCCGCTAACCACGGGGGACCCCAGGCGACTTGACCAGGTTATCGGGGGTGACGTTTGGTGCAGAGCAACCACTGTGATCCTGACCCAAGCAAGGAACCTCTGTAAGGTTTTCCTAATGTAGTGGTGGATACTTTCCCTAAAGAAAGCTCCGACGTCCCCAGGAGCAGAAAAGCCGGGGCTCCCTAGTTTGCCAGACTTGGGCACACGGCTAGAAGGCAACGGAGAGAGCAGAACGCCCCGCTGCCCTGGTGGCGCCTCCTCGCCCAGCTCCCTCGGCATCTCGGCCGCTCGCCAGGGCTGGAGCCGCATCCCCGCTGCCAGGTCCACCTGGCCAACAAAGACTGCCCCGCGGTCCGTCAGGTGCGAGCCCGAAGCCCTGGCCTCCCGACCGCTGCGGGCACCAGGGACCCTGCGCCTACCGGCCCATTTAGAGTACCGCGGGGCCGCAGGACGCACGGCCGAGGCGCGCACTGTCCCGGGGGAGGGAGTGCGCGCGCGGCGCGGTGTCCCCTAGGATGCGGCGACGGCGGCGGGTAGGGGGGCTGGGGCGGCCCCGCAGCCCCGACGCCTTTCATTTGGCCTCTGCGGCGGCGGAGGCAGCCCGACCTCGGGGCGCTAAGCTCTGCGCAGAGCTGAGGCGCGCGGGCGGGGTGGGGGGGAGGAAAGCAACCCGCCGCAGAGCCGAACCTCGCGCCGCGCCCCCGGCCGCGGACCCACGCCCGCCCGCCCGCCCGCCCGCCCCGCCCGCAGGCCGCGCTCTCCGGCGGCCCAAGGAGATGCGGTTCAGGCGCTCGCCCGGTCCTCACCTCGATGTAGCCAGCCAGAGCCGCAGCGGGCACCGTGAGCCCGAGCAGCAGCAGGACGAGAAGCTTGCCGGTGGCCGCAGCGGCCGCGGTCCCGGTGGCCGCCATCCCTCTCCGGGTCGCTGTGGCGCTGGGCTTCTCCCGCTCTCAACGTACAGCCGGACTAGAGCGCTTTCCACAACGCGACCCAGAAGCGTCTGAAGCCCGTTCGCCGCCGCCCCGGGGGTTTTACACCGACCGGAACTGACTTCACAAAACCACGCCCTCCTTCGGCGGGATCCAATGCGAGCCGGTAAAACTGGCCTAAGATGCCGCCCCTTGCTTAGTCCAGGTCCAATCAGGGCATGGATGCACCCGCTACCCTCTCCGCCCAGCGCGCGCCCCCGCATGGCCCCGCCCCCAGCCGCGGCCAGCCCCGCCCCCGCCCCGGACCCCGAGGCTTGGGGGGGCGCAAGAGTATTCGCCCGGACGACTGTGGGCTGCTGCTCCCAGGGCGGGAGGCGCCTGTGTGGTTATCTATCCGTGTGGCTCTGCATCATCCGCCCTTAGTGTCAGGATCCAGGCACGCCCCACTCCCCCACCCCTACGGGATATTTTTCATATTCCTTTGGGTACCGCCCTCTTTGGGGCTTCTGGAAAATGTTTTAATTAAAAACAGGATGAATTGTTGGGAGTCCCGTACCGGTTGCAGAGGATAGTCCCCGAGGCCCGAGAGGATGGATGAAAGCAGGCGTTCTGCTCTTCCAGCGCTGCACGGGGCGCTCTCCTCCCTGAGACCGCTGCGCCCTTGTTTCATGCCTAAACCCCGCAATACCTGGACGCCTCTGACCTCTGCTCCTTAGGTCCTTTCCCAGCCCCTCTTGTCTCGCCGCATCCCCTGCTGCACAGAAAGGCCAAGGCCGGGGCCACTGAAAACACAGCGCGCGCGCGTACACACACACCACACACACACACACACACACACACACACACACACACACACACACACACACACACACACACTCACTCACACAATGTATTTCAGGATAGGATTCTGGCATCGCTTGTCTTCAGTTTAAGATCCCTAAAGCAAAAAACTCGCTTTCTCTCTCTTTTCATGCCCCTCAGCATTTTGGCTCATGGGAAAGCGGCCTGCTGCCCCAGTTCACAACTGGCACCTTGTCCTCCCCATCACGAGGGCTCTGCTGGCTTTGTTTCCTTTCCGTAGCGGGTAATTTATGTACCACCCTCTGCAGAGACCTGGACTCATTTCTTTAGCGTCAACCAAATTGAGAACCGGATTCCTCCCCGCAGGAAACTCCTAGTGGGCAGACTGGGCCAGTCAGAACCCTGTATTTTACAAAAGCATTCCGCAACTACACGCCAAGGTGAGCCGTCCTGCTGTGGTCAAACTGGCTCTGCTTCATTCTCCAAAGATGCCAGGCTCCTTTCCATTGCACAGTTCCTGCTCCTGCTCCATTCCCACAGTCCTCCATTATCCACCTACAGGAAACATCTTCAAACAGACATCATTTCACCCACCTCAAAATGCTAAGGGGCTGTGTCCCACGGTGGCACTTTCCCCTGGCTAGGTCTCACATCATTGACAAGACTTGTGTGTGTGATGGCCAGTTCGACTCCAAATGGAAACCTCATCCAATATAAGTTGATATTCGATCCAAAGACCATAGAACTGGCATGTGCTGAATTTGCCATTTATACATTGAACAAATGTCTCGGCATTTGTCATTGGGCCCTTTGGAAGGCAATTAGGTTTAGCTGAGGTCATGGATGAAGCGATAGAGCCACTGAAGAGCTTGCCCTCCCTTTTCTGGACCCTCCCCTCTCTTCCCTGTCTCCCTGCCCTTATGAAGACATAGTAAACGGCATCTAATGTATGGGAGGAGAAAAGAAATATAGGAAATGACTTAAGTGGTCTTCAGCCTAAAACAAGTTGGTGCTGCAAAAAAAAGCTTATTTGCATTTTCAGGGCACTAAAGAGTGTCCGTGAGTGGGCTGAAGAGATGGCTCAGCTGTTAAGAGCACTGTCTGCTCTTCCAAAGTACTCAGGTTCAATTCCCAGCACCCACATGGCAGCTCACAACTGTCTGGAACTCCAAGATTTGACACCCTCTGACCAATGCACATAAATTAAAATTAATAAAATATATTAAAAAAAAAAAAGAGTGTCTGTGAGAAGTGACTGACACAGTGGCCAATGTTCTGGACTCTGAAACGGTACTCTGTTTTTATTAACTGATGGTGTTGGTGTGTACCTAGTCTTGCAGCTCTTGTATAATAAATATTCATCCCAAATATGTTCATGTCAGTGTTCAAGGTTTAAGAGTGACATATCTTAATGTTTTATTATCTTTTGTGCACAAAAGTAAAAGGCCCTAAGATAATATTTTGGTTGTATTTTCACAAGAATCAGACTTTCTCCTGAAACAGCTATCTTCCATATACATTTAAAGCAAGAATATTTCTTTGTTTAAAATTAAATAAAAGACCCAAAGGTCAGGGTCCTATTTCTTTTTTTTTTTTAATATTTATTTTATTATTATGTATACAATGTTGTCTGCTTGTTTACCTGCAGGCCAGAAGAGAGCACCAGGTTACATTATAGATGATTGTAAGCCAACATGTGGTTGCTGGGACTTGAACTCAGGACCTTTAGAAGAGCAGGCAGTGCTCTTAACCACTGAACCATCTCTCCAGCCCCCCAGGGTCCTATTTCTAACTCAAGCAGAAGTCCTCACTTGTCAGATGTGTGTGTCCTGCATAGATGGGGCATGCAGACTGTCTATGTTGCCCCCAAATGATGAAGATGCTTTCCAGGATGAAGATGCTTTCCAGGATGAAGATGCTTTCCAGGACCAGCTAAGATCTTTACTGCAAAGGACCACAAGCCCAGAAAGTCTGATTCTTTAAGGCTGAAATGACCTAAGGGAACCAGAATATGCATGCATTTATGAGGCTTCCTAGTACATCCTAATTCACTAGGAACTTGTTTTATTTTCTTTATTTTAGCCCTGGTAACTGAACACAGGGCTTCTAGCATAGTAGGCATACATTAGCTCTTGAGCATACTCTATCTTCAGCTGCATCCCAACCCATTAACCCTCTGAAGAACCAGTGCTCCATGGGAACAGTGTCGGTCCATTGCCGTATGTTCACTCACAACCCCTTTCTGCTGTTTTCCCATAATCCAACCGTGTAAATTTTCTGGTCAGTGATTCCAGGTTTTAAATAATGTGTAAGTATTTAGTTTCTACACTTTATCATCCGCTAAGAATTTAAGGAAAAAAATCACATTCTCTGTTCATCTGTCAATGCTGGCATTCATATTTAGTTTTATATGCTTTCCCCTGTTTTTAGTTTTGTCTGGGTTTTATGGATCATGGATTATACTTTTGTTCGTCAATAAGAAATGTAAGAGCAGAGGCCGGACAGATGGGTCAGCCATTAAGAGCACTGTCTGCTCTTCCAGAGGTCCTGAGTTCAACTCCCACCAACCAGATGGTGGCTCACAACCATCTGTATCTTCTAATGCCCTCCTCTGGCATGCAGGTATACGTGCAGATAGAGCACTCGTATACATAAAATAAATAATATCCTTTAAAATATAAATGTAAGAGTAGAAAGAATGTAATAATAATAAAAATAATAGAAGAAGAAGAGGAAGAAGAGAAGGAGGAGGAGATTGGTAAAAGAGAAAGAAAGGAAGGAAGAAAGAAAGAAAGAAATCAGTGTTCGAAAATAGTGTAGTGGTTTCTCAATTCTTGGATATGGTGAACAGCAATAACACAACAAACGCGAGCAACATGGCTGTTGGGTTGAGATGACGTCTTTCCTATGCGGCCCAGGCTAGGCTCAGACTATGATTCTGATGCCTCACTCCCCAAACGCTGAGAGTTTGCTGGCCTCTATTACCAACATCAAAAACAAAACAAAACAAAACAAAAACAATTTTTGTTGTTGAAAACTTAAATTTGCCAATGTTTTTAGCTTTCTAAAATGAACATTAAAGAACCGTACAGAACTTGAGCATGGCAGGGTCATCACTTTGTACTTGCAGAAGGCTGAGGCCTTTGGTTCTGGAGTTGCAGGGTAACTTGAGCAACATAGAGACTTTGTTTCTTTGAAAAAATATTTTTATGAGTGAGATATAGCTATATTCTCATCATACTTTCATTATAGAGCAACTAACAACAAAAAGGTAAAAATGATAATGACTTCTAAATTTTTACGGTTAGATAAAATGTGCTTTCTGATAATTGCTGTTTATATACCCTTATCTCATTAAAAGTCCCTCTTGTGGATGCTTCTAATGAAATATTCCTGTGTATCAGCTGTTGGAACCATTGCAGTAGGGGAAATAAATGCGAATGAGTTATAGTCCGGCTAATGCTGGTCACTTTCACACGCCTGCTTCTTTCTGTACATTGTCTTTTTCCTGATGATCTTTGGCTACCTCAGTATTTAAGACTTGGTTCAGGTGGGCGCGGTGATGCACGCCTTTAATCCCAGCACTCGGGAGGCAGAGGCTGGCTGATCGCTGTGAGTTCAAGGCCAGCCTCGTCTACAAAGAGAGTCGAGGACAGCCAAGGCTACACAGGGAAACCCAGTCTCAAAAAACAACAACAAAAAAACAAAAACAAAACCAAACAACAACAACAACAACAACAAAAAAGACTTGGTTCACAGCTGGGCATAGTGGCCCACACCTTTAATCCTTTAATCCCAGGATTTGGGAGGCAGAGGCAGGCAAATCTCTGTGAGTTCGAGGCCAGCCTACTCTACAAAGTGAGTCCAGAACAGCCAGGACCACAAAAGAAACCTTGTTTCAAACAAACAAAAAGACTTGGTTCATGTATTGTTTCCTTTTGGGTAACTTGGTAATTGTCTTTTTTCCTTGTAGAATTCAGAACACCTCTGTGTCCCCACAAAGAGCCAATGTACACCCCTCTACACTATTTGTAGGCAGAATATTTCCATTTGTTCATAGCACAAGCCCTGTACAGCCTAGCATAGGGATTATTAACAAGCATTCAAAGAATATTTGTTAGGCCACAGGCGTAGCTTCATAGTACACAAAGCCCTGGGCTCTATCCCAGACACTCTTGTAAAATTGTTAAATGGATGTATAACTAGCTGAGCTTCAAAGTATGGCAGAGAGCAGAAAATCTAGGCACACATAAGTATTGTACCGATGGAGTCATAACCGGCAGAAGAGGAAAACTGCAGTTTCTCAAGATAAGAGTGTGAAGGAGGAAGTTAGTCATACCTGTGCTGAGGACCTCAGCTGGCTACAGCATGGTCTGGTGCATTGGATTTGATTGTTAATTATTTTGCTCCCCGAGGTCTGCATGCTGTTTTAGGAGTAGACTATAGTGTGCCCCAAATGTTGCTGTGTAACCTTGCCTCCAAATAATCCCTGTTTGATCAATAAAAGGCCTACACACCGGGGTAGGGCGGACTGGAGAGGTGGAGCTAAGGTTTGAGGGCTTGCCATGGGAAGGGGAGAAACAAGAAGTGATCAGACATGAATTAGTGTGGAGAGATGCACATGGCAGGGAGGGGCTGCCTCTGAGGATCAGCTGGCTGGAGAGAAGCAGCCCGGATGGAAAGCATGTGCAAGTCTATTATTTTGGATGGGAAATAGCCCAGATAGCTCTGATTAGAGCAAACGGAATGAGATGTGGGACTGGGAGATAACTAGGTAGTTTAGGAGGTTAATATCTGCACAGCCCTAGGTGAAACAGGGTTTATTAAAAATCTGTCAGGTGTTTGTGTCTTTTACTGATATGAGAGCGGGCTAATAATATCCACCACAATAATTATATGGGTTGATAGTACACATAAGTAGCCTAAATATTTTCAACGGCACAGCCAGAAATTGTAAAGGAGATGAGGCATGAAATATCCTGGGCATGTTTCAGCAAGCATGTACACAGGATGTACATAAGCGATGTCAGGGAAGAACAAGGAACGTGGAAGAAACAATGCACTTCCTGTGGGAAGTGTGCACAGGAATACGTGGGCAGTTCACTCTGTTCAGGAAGAGAGTTTGTAATATAGTTAAGGCAGGAGAATTGATAAGTTTACCCAAGAAGGTATAGATAAAAATTCAATAAGAGCTTTTTTAAAGATTTATTTATTTAATGTATTATACTATGTATGTGCTTTGTCTGCATGCATGCCTACACATCAGAAGAGGGCATCAGATCCCATTATAGGCAGTGGTGAGCTGCCATGTGAGTGCTAGGAACTGAACCCAGGACCTCTGGAAAAGCAGCCAGTGCTCTAAACCTCTGAGCTGTCTCTCCAGCCCCTAAAGCTGTTTGTTTTGTTTTGTTTTTAAGTCAGAATGAATGTGAAAACTACATAAGCAATCAAGTAGAGGCTGCAGAAGGAGAGGCAGACATCTGCCGTAATCCTGGGGAAGGAATAAGTAGGCAAAGAGCTGATAGGGACGCACTGGGATTGGATGGCGCCAGGTTCAAAGGGGAAATCTCTTGTTTTAGCCAGTAACTGCCTGAGAAATCATGTATACAATGAAGATTTTCAAAGAGAGATAAAAAGAACTTCAAGGGCTGGAAAAATGGCTCAGAGGTTAAGAGCACTGACTGCTCTTCCAAAGGTCCTGAGTTCAATTCCCAGCAACCACATGGTGGCTCACAACCATCTATAATGTGTACATGCAGGCAGAGCACTGTATACATAATAATTAATAATAAATAAATCTTTTTTATAAAACACTTTAAATATCTAAACATGTAGCTAGGAAAATGTGCGGCTGCTGCTGCCATTAGCAGAAATAGAGAAAGTATGACTGTGAGATGGGGTGGGGCAGGGGGTGTGATGTGAAATCCCAGGAATGGCACCTGTACCTATACAAGATGCCTAAAATACTTGGGAAATAATGCTCAGAGGGAAGTTAAAATCAGGGTTAGCATTTGTGAGAATTACCCACACAAAGTTTATAACTTAAGCCCATAAAATAGCTAGTGGAAGCCAGGCACAGGTGGTGCATGTCTGTAATCCCAGCACTCAGGGAGGCAGAGGCAGGCAGATCACGGTGAGTTCGAGGCCAGCCTGGTCTACAAAGTTAGTCTAGGGCAGCCAAGGCTACGCAAAGAAATCCAGTCTCAAAAAACCAAGCCAAAAATAAAATAAAAGATAGCTAATGGGCACACCAACATAAAGAGTAGAAAGAAGTCAGAAAGATGTCTTTTTTTTTTTCTATCCAATCAATATCAAGCAGGGTAGCGGAGAATAGCCAACTGGACGAAGTCAAGCAGTGTGTAGACTAGGAAAGGACCATTGACCTTGGACTTGATCTTCAACTATTTCTTTGTAAGGATAAAAGCTACTCAAAGGAACAGAAGTCCTAAGTGGCTGTTCAGTGAGGAGAGCCAACAAGCACAGTCATCTCTTAGAGATGCTCTCTCATGCTCCCTGCTTGGTTTTGATTTGTCAGAAAATACTTTGATAAACCCTTCTTCAGTGGGCACATGAAAATATATCAATGGTTTGCCTTTCTTTTCACTTGCGTTTTAGTATGGCTCTGTGATATTCTGTAGAATCACACTTCTAATAATAAACAGAGAAGCCACTATAAAGGTGACTCATAGCTTTGCACATTGACAGTATCACAGCCAATGAGTTTTCTGCCAGGAGTGACTACTGCTAATTAAAAGTGTGACTCCGGAGGCATTGGAAAGTTATCTAGCTAGCCTCTCTTTCTCTCAGGCTTGGAAGGCTTCCGTGTTCTGTCTACCACTGAGGCTGAGCAGGTGGAAATCCTTCTCAAGGAAACAGAGAAGCTGCTTGAAGCCGAACAGGTTTGGCCTTATGTGAGTCACAGATTTACCACATGAATGGATAACTATGAAGTGAAGATTTTAATTTACAAAGCTTCCCCCCCCCACCGCTAATCCCTGCTGGTCTAAACTAAAACGAGGATTTGTCAAACAAGGCAAATAAGAGACAAGTATCAAATACGTTTTTTCAGGGTAGAGCCCCCAGTTTGATAACATTGCTAGAACTGTTTAGAATTGGAGTACAATGTAGGTATGTCTGAGATCAAATGCTTGAAAAGAACACTTAAAACAAACATGCTGTGAATATGTTGTTTTGTTCCACTAATAAATAAACTGGCTTGTGGGCTTGAAACAAACAGGCTTGGTTTGGCTTTTTGGTTTTTTAAAGGCATCTTGGGCAAGACTGCTAGGGCTCTCACTGATGCTTTAGTGGGCAAAAGAGCAGCCGCCTTGAAGCTAAATGTTCCTTAGCACTACAGAAAAACTGTCTCTGGCTGCAAGTGATGCGGGAGGAGTGGCCCATGTGGGTTAGCTGGCCTGGTGAGTTTCCCTCACCAACTGTTGTTCCCAAGTCTCCATTGAAAGAAGCTATGCCATGCTTGTGCTTTAATTGATTTGTTCTACCTCCTTGCTGTGCTTATTTTTCTCAGATGCCCATAATAATGTCATGGTTTTTTGAGTGCTCTTTTTTTTTTTTTTTTTTTTTTTTTGGTCCTTCTTAGAATGACTCTTCAGTTTCCAGTGCAGAAACGTAAAATGCTGGTGAAAATCCCGATGCCAGGAGCTGCCTCCACTGCAAATTCTTATTGTTTGTGATCCCTGTACGTTTCTTGCTTTTCGGAAATACTAATGTGAGGTCACTCAATCTGAGATGTCCAGATAAAGAATTTGAAAGCATACCTTTAGGTCATCTTTCTATTCTGTGCAGAAGTCCTTTCTACAGTATTCATAACGAAGCTGGGCTCAGAACTGAACACTGCTAATCTTGTCAGAAGAGAGACTGAGGGATGAGAACCTCTCCATCCCAGAAGTTTGCGACTATCCTGGGCAACGTCTTAAAGCCCCAATCAAGGACAGGCGGTGGTGGCGCATGCCCTTAACCCCAGCACTTTGGGAGGCAGAGGCAGGCAGATCACTGTGAGTTCAAGACCAGCCTGGTCTACAAAGTGAGGCCAGGGCAGCCAAGGCTACACAAAGAAACCCTGTCTCAAAAAACAAAAACAAAAACAAACAAACAAACAAAAACCCCAATCAAAACAAAAACAATGAAGCTACACAAATGTAATGAATAGATGGAAAAGCTCTCAGCTCTACTGATATATATATATATATACATATACATATATATATATATATATATATATATATATATATATATAGAGAGAGAGAGAGAGAGAGAGAGAGAGAGAGAGAGAGAGAGACAGAGACAGAGACAGAGACAGAGACAGAGACAGAGGCAGAGAGAAAGGGTCCCATTTGCCCTCAGTTGTTGGCTAGTACTGGGTAGCTGAGAATAACCCTGACTTTTTTTCTTCTCCTGTCTCCACAATATCAGTGCTGGAATTACAGGCGTGTGCTACCGCACCTGCTTTATGAGGTGCTGGTGATTGAGCCTAGAGCAACTCTTCTATCAACTAAGCTGCACGCCCAGCCTCCAGATCTTTGTCTACGGAGCTCATGCATCTGAAGGCACTGCTCCACTCTCCATTGGGCCTCCTCACTCTCTGTCCTTCCTTCGCTGTAAGCGTGCCGATGGTTCCAGATACTCTGGTTATCCTTATAGCTCTACAGACTGATAATCAGGTCCTCAGAAATGAGGAATTGAAAATGGGACAAAACCATCTCTATAGGCACTGATATGGGACACAAAGCAGCATGACATCTATGGACGAAGAAGGAGAAGGGGATTCTTCCGGGACAAAGAGGTTGCCATGTATCTCGACAGCTACAGAAAAAACCATTAATGGCTGCCAGCTGTGAATTTTAGAAAGACCACTCTGGGCTAGAGAACAGGCTAGGGAGGTCGCGCAAGAGACTGTAGTAACTAGAGGCCACGTAGTAGGAATCCAAATTGGGATGGAGACAGTAATTCCGTGAGTGGCGGGAGTTACAAACTGCCCCTGCTCTGTGTCTTCTGAGATGCAGAAGAAATGCAAGGGCTAAGGGTTTGGCTGAGCTGACAGCCATGCACAACGCAGAGCAGATGGACTTTAAATGGCAATTCGGAATCCCTGTCCCCTCTCTGCCGTTCCTGACTGTATCTTCAACGAAGATTGGCCTTATTCCCCCCACCCCCACCCCGAGACTGGTTTCTCTGTATAACAAACACCCTGGCTGTCCTGGAACTCACTCTCTAAACCAGGCTCCCCTCAAACTCACAGAGATCCGCTGCCTCTGCCTCCCCAGAGCTGACTCTCAGACCTGTCTTTGCAGCCCAGCTTCCTTCTCTGTCTGGGGGGGACTCTCAGATTTTTTTTCTTCTTTTTTCTCTTATGCTGGCAGGGAGGGGCCTGGTTACTTTCAGGGACTTCCTGAGGCTATTTTGAGCGGCTTAAGGAGCTTCCCGGAAGGACAGAATGCTTCAATCTGGGAGGAAACTGTTACCCTACAGGAGGGGAGGCTCCCTCTATGTTGCTACAGCTTTTTCAGTGAAAGCGTCATCCTGTCATCCAGCTGCAGGGAAGAGCATCCACACCCGTTAGCAACTCCTCCCCTAAACTCTGTAAGGAAGCGTAAGAGCCTCCTTGAATCCCCAGAGTGGACTTTGGCATCATACCTCAGGTTGTCACTGAGACTTTAGGAAGAGAGGGCAGATCTTGTTTTACCTAGACCCAAGAAAAGGAATTATTGCAGCATGTATTTAGCGCGGTACACAGTACTTAGTAAGTGCTTGGTACAGGATGGTAGAGAGTCCTGGATCACTGTTTGGCAGAGTTGAAAAAGCTAGGGTGTGGTAGCGCATGCCTTTAATCCCAGCGCTTGGGAGGCAGAGGCAGGTGGATCGCTGTGAGTTCGAGGCCAGCCTGGTCTACAAAGCAAGTCCAAGACAGTCAAAGCTAATACAAAGAAACCCAAAACAAACAAAACAAAACAAAAACAAAACAAAACAAAAAACAAAACAAAAACAACAAAAAGAAAAAGGAAAAAGCTAGGAACCAGAGACGGCAATAGAACAATAATAGCTCATTTTGAACGGTGATTTTCAATTTTCAAATTTCTTTTGTATACATTCTCTAGTTTCCTATGTGCACCCTGGGCAGCTCACTTACTTCATTTCTAGGACCCCATCCAAAGAAAATATTCTAAGATGAGTGTAAAAAGAACGGCTATTTGCCTGCTTCTGCTGACCTAGGCCTAGTCCGGGAGGCTTCTAGCCTTCATACCATCCAATGTAGACTGTGGGCCTAGAATGTTCTCAGCCTCCGAGACTTACTGCTTAGTAACCTCACCCTTTCTGGTTCTAACTGAGCTCTGGGCTGGCTGGTTCAACTCAGCTGTTCTGGCTCAAACGTCTCTCCCAGCTGATTTATTCAACCTGGCTTTTCTCTCAGCCTCTGAACTGCCCTGCTTGGCCTGAAACTAACCTCAGGCAATCTGCTCTAATCTCCTGGCTCCTCATTCTCTGTCTCTTTCTGCCTTCACCTGTGTCCAGCTTGTTCTCTCATTCGACCTCTCTCAGCAAAACAATCCTGGTAAAACTGCCTCCTTCCTTCCTCTCCCTCCCCCTCCCTCCCTCCTTCCCTCCTTGCCTCCTCCTCCTTTCCCCTCTCTCCCCCTCCCCTCCTCTTCTTCCGTGTCTCTCTGTCTCTCTCTCTCTCTCTCTGTCTCTGTCTCTCTCTCTCTCTTTGCATTGTCCCTTAAGTAGCTTCCCTTTCTTCTCTCTTCTCGTGAGAGTTGGGTGTTTCCTATCCTGTCAGATGAGAATAAATGTTCAAAATGCATTTGAGAGATTAGTTCTTTACTTGCTTAGTTTGAAGATGAAGACAGAGCCCAGAGTCTTTTGTAGGCTGGGCAAGCACTATGCAAGTAAGCTCCCTCCCTAGACCTTGGTTTTGCTGAGACACAGGCCTGCTATGTAACCATGCTGTCTTTGAGCTTACTGAATAGCCCAGGCTGTCCTCAAACTCCTGGTCCTCCTGCTTCTGCCTCCTAGTGCTAGAATCACAGGAGTGAGTCACCATACCCAGGAAGATATGATAAGTTATTTTAAAATGTAATGCAAATTGCATACATAGAGTAATTTTAATTATGCATTTAAAGTAGACTAGAAGGAAATAAGCCAATATATTAATTTTTCTGAATAGTAGGATTATAAACAGTTGCTTTAGTCTTCTCCATATGTGTGTGTGTGTGTGTGTGTATATATATATATATATATATATATATATATATATATATATATATATTTTTTTTTTTTTTTTTTTTTTTTTTTTTTTTTTTGAGACAGGGTTTCGAAAATATACAACCCTGGCTGTATATATTTTCTATAGCAAACATATATTACTCTTATAATGTGGGGAGTAATGGATCCCTTCTATTTTGTTTTTGTTTTATTAACAATCTGTTGTTAAGTAGATAAGATAGTTGCTATAATCTCCATTTAAAATACTAATGCTTCCATCAATATAATAGCTACAACACTTTTTAGAGCTTTCTCATGCCAGCCATTATAATTCTTTAGGAATGAATTCCTTAGAATCATAGCTAGCCCTGTCTCATTAGATGTGTCTATCTAAATAATAAACATGTCTACTCAAACTGACTTAAACAACAATGCATGCTGAGGTGTAGCTCATTTGTAGTGAGAATTTTGGTTCTTAAAAAAACCTAACTATGTGCTGGGTGGTGGTGGCTCAGCCCTAGGGAGGCAGAGGCAAGTGGATCACTGTGAGTTCGAGGCTGGCCTGATCTACAAAGTGAGTCGAGGACAGCCAAGGCTACACAGAGAAACCCTGTCTTGAAAAACCGAAAAAAAAAAAAAAAAAGGCAACAAAAACCTAGCTTTGGCCGGGAAGTGGTGGCCCATGCCTTTAATCCCAGCACTCAGGAGGCAGAGGGGGTGTCTCACTGTAAATTCAAGGCCAATCTGGCCTATAAATCTTGTCCAAGATAGCCAAGGCTACACAGAGAAACCTTGTCTCAACCAAACAAAACAAAACACCGCCCCCCCAAAAAAACAAAAAACCTAGCTATGTTATCTGAATTTTTTTTGTTTTTGTTTTAAATTTTTATTTAAGTAATTTTTCCAGATTGCATCTCAATTGTTATCCCCTTAGTTGTATCTTCCCGTTCCCCTCCCTCTCTCTGAATATGTTTTTGTTTTAATCCCAGGTGTGACATATGGGGCTGCTTCAGATTGTCCACAGCCATGATTGTCACCTGCTCCAGGAGGGGTGTGATTTTTGCCAGCGGCAGATAGCCTGGGGACATTGTAGAGGGTATAAATGGGAGAGCCATGAACGAGTGGGGGGATGGCAACTGCTGGTCCCTGCTGCTGCATTTTCTATTGCTGGTTTGCTGGATATTCTGACGATGGAGTTGGACTTGCCCCTAGGAACCTGATGCACTTCATCAGCAGAACGCAATCTAACCTTTGCCCTCTAACCGCCCTTCTTGCCTACCTAATGTTGGGGGTTTGGAAGGGATTGGGGTTGAGAAGGGTGGTAAATATAGGAACCCAATAAAGTAGCCAAGAAGCCCAGTTACACTCATTGGTTCAATCCTGGGCTCAATCCTTACTATTAAGGAAAAATAAAAAGAAATAATATTCATAGAATCACTTATTGGAAAAGTCTTACTTGAAGAAGAAAACAGGCCTTACTCCAATTAGAATTTTTGTTCACATCTAAATAAAATAAAAATTATTATAGGGACTAGAGAAATGGCTCAGTAGTTAAGAGCTCTGGCTGCTCTTCCGGGGAACCCAGATTCAGTGCCCAGCACTCACATGGTGGCTCACAACCGTCTATAGCTCCAGATCCAGGGGACCTGACACCCTTTTTTGGCCCCATCAGGCACTAGGCACACTGAGGCACACTCATACACATCAAATAAATAACCAAATAAATAAATAGATAAATATATTTATTACCTTGAGAGAGAGAGAGAGAGAAAGAGAGAGAGAGAGAGAGAGAGAGAGAGAGAGAGAGAGAGAGAGAGAGTTTGCATGCATGCACGCACATGAGAGGACATATTCATTTATGGTGGTCATGTGACAGTCAGAGAACAACTTCAGGAGTGGGGTCTCTCTTTCCACCATGTGAGTCCCTGGAGTTGAATCAGGTGGTTAGGCTTGGCAGGGAACACCTTCACCCGCTGAGCCATCTCACCAGTCCACTTGCATCTTTGTTATGATCCTCCTCATGTGGCACCTCCTGGTGTGGCAGGCTATGTGCAGTTTCACGTCCTTTTCTGTATCCTCACCAGAAATTGCACAGAAGAGATGGCTTCTTCACAGCCTTCTAAACAAGTCCGGAGATTTTTCTGACTGAACAATTTAGGTCACATCCTCACCCCAATCAATAGCCAGGGGTTGAGGTGGGAGGAGAAGGTGGAAATAAAATGTACTCTGTATCTTAAGCCATCTAGGCCCTCTCAGGAATTGAGGGAGACAGTGGCAGGGGTGGGGGGGGTGTAGATAAACAAATGAATATCAAACAGGAAAGATGCACTGGGAAAGCAAGTAAGACCACATTCCTCATGTTATCTCAATATTCCCTTTAATTTGCCACTTACTGGTCTAACTAACATCACTCCTGCAATCCTTATTTTTTAGTTTATTCTGTGATCATTGACTGTACGTTCTTAAGTGGAGCTTATAAAATTCTTGTGCTTTAAATTTCTTTAGTAAATCCTCAACTTGAAGATAAAGCGTACAATAGTTAACACATTTTTTTTAAAAGTGGCTTATATGTTCAGCAGGTATTTCTTAGTTGTTTCTATATTATTAAGATATTTTTTATTGTTTATTATATTTAGTGTTAAAATATTGCGATTGTATGGGTATGGGTGTTCTGCACACTCTTATGTCTGTGCACCATGTGCATGGCCCTTGGAGGCCAGAAGACGGTGTTGGGTCCCCTGGAACTGAAGTTATAGATGGCTGTGAGCCACCATTGTGGGTGCTGAGAATTGAAGCCACGTCCTTGGGAAGAGCAGCCAGTGCTCTTATCCAATTAGCCATCTTTCCAACTCAATTGTTATTTTATTTTGTGTGTGTGTGTGTGTGTGTGTGTGTGTGTGTGTGTGTGTAGACAGAGACAGAGAAAAAGAAGGATGTGCATATGTCTGTTGTACAAAGGAACGTGTCAATTATCCTGCTCTACCACTCCAGTGAGCCTCCAATCACTGGGGCTATTAAATATGCTTTGGGGCCGGGAGTGTTGGCACATGCCTATAATGCCAGGACTTTGGCTGATTCAGGAATCATAAATTCAGTGCCAGTCTGGGCAACATAGTGACATACATGTTACATACATACGTAGAGTAGGAATGTAGAACACTTGCCTGGTATACACAAGTTTGATTTGCTGGTTTACCTGTTGTGGTAGCATGCAGTTTGATCCCATTACCACACACACACATACATAAAAAGCACCATCTCAAGATGGGTAAATTTGTTACAAAGAATTAAAAGACACGTGTGAACTAACTACTATAGATTTTGGGAGCCATAATGCTCATAATAGCCCACACGGGAACACCCCTTTCTTAAGATATCTGAGAAACTGAAATATTAATTTGCCAACTCCTTTTTTTAATAGTTTACTTAAGGAAAGTAAGGATTTTGCTCTTAGTGTGTGTGTGTGTGTGTGTGTGTGTGTGTGTGTGTGTGTGTGTGTGTGTTTTGACTGCATGTTGTGTGAGCACTGCATGCATGCCTGGTGCGTGTAGAAGACAGAACAGGGGGTTGAACTTTCTGTAACTGGGGGGTTACAGATGCCTGTATGCCACGTGTCGGTGGAAGGACTAGACCTGGGTCCTTTGCAAGAACAGCAAGTGCTCTTACCCCCAAGCTATCTCTCCAGCCCCATACTTTTATTTTGTAACTGAGTGTCTGTGGTTGGTTTGAGGGAGTATGTTCATGTGTGAGTGTGGGTGCCCAAGGGGTCCAGAAGAGAGTGGCAGATAGCCAGAACTCCTGTTACAAGCAGTTAGGAGCCAGTGTGAGGACCCAGACTCTTCAGCCTCTGCAATGCAAGTTTATCTGCTAAGCCACATCTCCAGCCGATTAATCGCCCAAATATCTACGGCAAACTCCATACTTGCAAAATGTTCTGAAGCTTTAAAAAAACAAAACAAAGCAAAACAAAATTATTTCTCCTACCTTACATAGAAAGTAAGTGAAACCCAGGATTTGAACTCAGTTCTGCCTCTTTCAGAACTCCTTCCCAAGCATTAGACTGGACATGCATTGCTTATCCTTTTTTTTTTTTTTTTCCTCTCGTCTGGAGACAGGGTTTCTCATTTATACCTGGCTGTCCTCGAATTCACAGAGATCTGACTGCCTCTGCCTCCTGAATGCTGGGATTAAAGGCAGGCACCACCACTCCCTGCTTTTTTGGTTTTGTTTTCTCTCTCTCTCTCTCTCTCCCTCCCCCCTCTTCAGTGCTGCTTATCCTAATGTGCTTTCTGTTGTGCTGATACACAGCAAGGTAAAAAACGCCGTGGGGGAGAAATGTTTATTTCAGCTCACAGGTTTCAGGCATCTTCGAGGGAAGCAGGGCAAGAGCTCAAGGCAGGACCCTAGAGGCAGGAACTGAATTAGGATCATGAAGGAATGCTGCTCAGCTGGCTTTTCCAGAGTGCAGCCCAGGCCTGTCTGTCCCATGTGTGTGCAGGTACCTGCAGAAGTCGGAAGGACACATCAAAGCACCACTAAGTCAACCAGCAACCAAAAGATTCCACAGCGGTGTCCACAGAGCGATGTGACGGAAACAATGTTGTAGCGGAGGTTCCTTCTGCCCAGGTGTATCAAGTTGACAACCAAGATTAACCAGGTAGAAAAGCCTATCCTAAAGCTAGGTAGTGTTGTTCTTACACAGTGGCCTGGTTTGCCAGCGCTGGAAGGCTTCACGTGGCTCTCTGTGTCCTGATTGCTGAGGAGAAGTGCTTCAGCACCATGCTTTCTGGCACACCCTCAAACGCGCAGTCAGCAGCCTTCAGAACAGCTCCTGGACGCCTGCGCTGCGGGGACTTCAATGATGGCTGAACTATTTTGAGATTAAAAAAAAAAAATGTTTGGTATCCACTGGGCCAGAAACTTACTCCAGCATCAGCTTTTTAAATCTCCTGGTACGTTGTACACGATGAAGGGCTTCAGGAGGCTTGAGTTGTTTCCGGTTCCACTACAGTAAGATGGATTTCACTCCAACTGAGGAGAGCTGTAGACTAGACAAGACATTGGTCAGTGACTAACGCTGCCATCACACCTTGGGATATTACTAATCCTGGGGTGTCTAGATTTCTGTCAGAAATTCTCAGGAAAGCAGAAGGATTGGCGCCTGTGTTGTGCTTATATTCAAATCTAGGTTAGTTACGTGGGCATAGTAACATGGGACTCAGACTCACCTTGAGAAGTTTAAAAAGTTATTATGTGGTAGAGGGAAAGGCTGTGCACCCATGTGTAGGTGCCTGCAGGAGTCAGAGGAACAGATCAGATCCCCCAGACAGATCAGCAGTTACAGGTGGCAGCGAGCCACCTGATGGAGGTGCTGGAAAATAAAGTCTAGCCCCCTGAAAGTACAGCAAGGACGCTGAACTGCTGGGCCATCTCACCAACTCTCTCACCTTGAGAATGTTTTCGGACTTTGTTAGCTGAAACAATGCATTATAGTTATGTGATAAAACAAAAACAAAAACAAAAACAAAACACCTCTTTTCCCTTTGGAGATGTGTTTTAAAAAGCATTTGGGGGGAAAAAAAAAGCATTTGGAGTGAAAATAAAGAGTAAGGTTGTCTTTAGAAGATGAGACTGAGCCGGGCGGTGGTAACACACACCTTTAATCCTAGCACTTGGGAGGCAGAGGCAGGTGGATCGCTGTGAGTTCAAGGCCAGCCTGCTCTACAAAGCGAGTCCAGGACAGCCAAGGCTACACAGAGAAACCCTGTCTTGAAAAAAAAAAAAAAAAAAAAAAAAAAAGATGAGATTTAGGAGCAAGGCAGGGCTCACTCACTGGCATTTTTAAATTAAAAATAAAATGGTCTGGGTGCATGGCCATGTTTAGAAACCATTATGCAAGCATGAGGACCTGCCTACCCCAACATACAATGCTGGGCATGAAGTGCTTGCAATAGTGACACAAGCTGTTAACCCCACCACTCAAGAAAGGTAGATCTCTATGAAGTGGAGGCCAGCCTGGTCTACACAGCGAGTTCTAGGCCAGGCAAGGCTACATAGCGAAACAGAACAAAGAAGGTGGGCATAGATGTATGTACTTATAACCCCAGTGGTGTGGGGAGCAGAGAGGGGAGGCTTGCTGGCTGCCTGCCTAGCTCCAGGTTCAACGTGAGACCCTGACTCAAAAGGCTGAGGTGGAAACTGATAGAGCGGGGCACCTGATTTCCTCTGGCTTCCATGAGGACTTGCCTGTACATACACACTGTTCTCACATATGCACAGGGTGGGGCCAGGGAGAAGCAAATAGGGGGAGAGAGAGACTTTGAAAGAGAGACAAGTGAATGTCTAATACAAACAGTTTTGTTATAAAACAGGAACTGCCACAGGAACCACTCGAGCGCCAATCTCAGTGAGATACAGATGGTTTATTAGAACGCCACACCCTAAGACTGACCATGGCCAGGGACACGGTGGACTCCGGAGCCAAACTGTGACATTGGTCTGCTTCTAAGGCCGGCTTTTTAGATGAAAACCCGTAACCAGGTAACAAGCTGGCAAGCAGGTGGGAAGCAAGGAGGAGGGCAGCATTACATCATTTTGATTAGCTAAACACAAGAAGAATCGATTCTGTTCTGAGCACAATGTCCAGGTAGCTAGATAAAGCATTTTAAGCTGATTGGTTAGAATTTAGGGTAGGGGAGCTCTTGGGGGCTTTCCAGCTCTCTGGGAGTAAGGAACATAGCAGGTTGTTGTGGTCTTAACTCTAATGGAACATACATTTATCTTTAACCCAAGCAGACCATGCATTTATCGTCTTTTGCTTTATTCTAAGCAGCAAACATTGAACCTTCCAGTTTTCAGGCATGTAGGGCCTGAGACTTTTAACTTAGCTGGCGTTCACAATGGAGCCATAGTTATGCTAAGAACTAAATTAGGTCTCATCAGAGGGGCTATAGAGTTTAGGCAGGTGACGCAGGTTACAACAGTTTAAAGTGTATAGCTGTTTCTTAAATCACTCAGCTGATTTAAGAATAACCATTCAGGGCTAGAGAGACGGCTCAGCAGTTAAGAGCCCTGACTGTTCTTCCAGAGGACCAGGGTTCAATTCGCAGGACCCCCATGGCAGCTCACAGCTGTCTGTAACTCCAGTTCCAGACAATCCAACACACTCACATAGACATACATGCAGACAAAATACCAATACACATAAAAATAAATAAATCAAATAAATTTAAAAAAAGAACCATTCAAATCTGATAGAAATTATTTGCAAACTATTGGCATGGAGAGCAGTCAAGGCCAACTATGAAGCATTATGTATGGAGAGCTACACAAATGAAGATGAGGATAAATGATGGCGGGATGTCTCAAGAGCAAGTCAGTGTCACCAGATAAAAAGATGCTAACATGGCCTGGAGAGATGGCTCAGTGGTTAAGAGCACGGACTGCTCTTCCAAAGGACCCAGGTCCAATTCCCAGCACCCACATGGCAGCTCACAACTGTCTGTAACTCCAAGATCTGACACCCTGCCACCAATGCACATAAAAAAAAAAAAAAAAAGATGCTAGCACTTGAGTCAGAAAGGCTGATGTGTTTATCGGTACAAAGAGGAGCTATCCGTCTGTGTTGGTTTTGATCCCCAGCTCTTGGCTGCTTCCCTACAGAGCTTAAGGCCAAAGCTCTCAGGATCTGGGAGGCTGACTCTGCAGTGAGGACAGTGGCAGCAGATGTGAGGATTTTTGTCTTTAAAATTTGATAAAGACTGCCTTCCTTTCTGGCTCTTCATCTACATGCCAGCCTGCTTACCACTGATAAACTGTTCTCTGCTGTTCAGGCCTGAGTGCTCCAGTTTCCTGTGAATGATGCTGTGTGTTGATTGTAACTGACCAACGAAAATTCAACTATCCACCTGCTTTATGTGCTGCCCAAGACCTCTGTCTTAGTTTCTCAACCTACTAGCCTTCTTTTCAGGCATCTCCTTGAGGAAATGCCAGCCCAGACCATTCCCCGCCCCATCCCCTGCCTCCCACCCCCCACCCCCCAGTATATTTTACTCCTGTGTGAACAATCCTGGTAAAAGGTCATATGGTCCAGATGAGAGGAAGAAATACAGAGCTCCAGCTGAAGGCCTCACAGTGAGACAGTTAATGAAAGTGGACTTTGGACGGTCATTGTGGTTTTCCATTAAGGAAATTCTGCCTATTTATTTATTTTTTTGTGTGTGTTTTTCTTTTTTTGAAAAACATTTATTTATTGTATATGAGTGCTTTATCTGCAGAAGAGGGTATCAGATAACATTATAGATGGTTGTGAGCCACCATGTGGTTGCTGGGAACTGAACTCAGGACCCCTGGAAGAGCAGGCAGTACTCTTAACGACTGAGCCATTTTTCCAGCCCCTATTTTTGTATTTTTCAAGACAGAGTTTCTCTCGGTAGCTCTGGCTGTCCTGGAACTCATTTTGTAGACCAGGGTGGCCTGGAACTCAAGAGATCTGCCTGCCTCTGCCTCCCGAGTGCTGGGATTACAGGAGCCGCCATGCCCCCCCCCCCCCACACACACACCTGGCTCTTAATAATCTCTTACCAAAGCAATCAGCGCCTCTTGTTTTCAGAAGGTCCAGCAAGTCCTGGGAAATGGCCTTAGAGTGAGTGGTTATTTCTCCTGCCACTTAGTCTCTTCCACTCATTTGGGAATTAATCAGCAGTAAGGCCAGACATGGTACTGGACTCAGGAGACTAAAACAAAAGGATTGTAAATTTGGGCCAAGCCTGGACAATACAGCCAGACACCATCTAAAAAAAAAATGTTTTTAAAGAAAAATTGGAAAAATTTCAAGCAGCTGCTTATATGTTAGAGCAGTGGTTCTCAACCTTCCTAATGCTGTTTCCCTTTAAAACAGTTCTTCTCCTTCTCCTCCTCCCTCTCCTCCTCCTTCTTTTTGGTTTTTCAGGACAGAGTTTCTCTGTGTAGCCTTGACTATCCTGGATTCACTTTGTAGACCAGGCTGGCCTCAAACTCACAGTAATCCACCTGCCTCTACCTCACAAGTGCTGGGATTACAGGTGTGGGCCACCGAGCCTGGGTAAAATTGTTTTCATTGCTGCTTTGTAACTGTAATTTTGCTACTGTGGTATTGTGAAGAATCATAACGTAAACATTTTTGAAGACACAGATTTGTCAAAGGGATCCCAAAAGATGGGTTGAAAACCACTGCCTTAGATGCTGATAGATTCCAGACTATTTTGAGAGTTTAAAAATAATTCTCCGGGGGCTGGAGAGATGGCTCAGCGGTTAAGAGCACTGGCTGCTCTTCCAAAGGTCTTGAGTTCAATTCCCAGTCAACCACATGGTGGCTCACAACCATCTATCATGAGATCTGGTGCCGTCTTCTGGTGTGCATGCAGGCAAAACACTGTGCATATATGATAAATAAAATAAAAATAAAAATAATTTAAAAAAAATAATTCTCTGTTTGCTGTTCAATACAGCATTACACACCTACGATGCTAGCACCTGGGAGGTAGCAGCCAGGCGAATCAGGAGTTCAGGGTTATCTTCTCAACTACACAACAATTTCAAGGCTAGCCTGGACTAAAGGAAACTCTGTTTCAAAAAATAACAACAAATATTCTACATTTTTAGCGTGGCATCCTGGCCCACACCTGTAATCCCAACACTCAGGGAGGCAGAGGGAGGTGGATCTCTGTGAGTTTGAGGCCAGCCTGGTCTACACAGAGAAATCCCGTCTCAAAAAATAAAAATAAAAACAAACAGACAAAAAAAAAATCCCTGCATTTTTTATTGTGGCTATACTTCTTAAAGCTTAAAATTAGGACATATGATCTGATAAGGAGATGAAATATTCGAAGATGTATTTATTTCTGTTGTACGTGTATGAGTGTTATGTTTGTATGTAATATGTGTGTGTGCCACGTGCATGCCTGGTGCATGTGGAGGCAAGAAGAGGTCATCAGATACCCTGGAATTGGAGTTACAAATATTTGTGAGCTGCCATGTGGGTGCAGGGAATAGAACCTGGGTCCTCTGCAAGATCAGCAAATGCTCTTCACCACTGAGCCATTTCTCCAGCCTCTTGAGATAAACTTAAAAAAAAAATAAAATAAAAAGACTACTAAAAATGTTATATGTATGGATGTTTTAGCTGTATGCATGCCTGTGTACTATGCATGCCTGGTGCCTACAGCAGCCTGAGGCAGTTCAAATCTATTGGAACTGGAGTCACAGATAGTTCTAAGCAACCATGTTGGTGCTGGGAATAGAACCTAGCTTTTCTGGAAGATCGTCCAGTGCTCTTAACTATTGAGCCATCTCTCCAGCCTGAGATAAAATGCTTTAAATTAGAGCATTTAGCCACCATGCATTCTTGACAGCTAAAATAATATTTCCCATTATGGTCCTTGTTTATAATTGCTTTTATTATTGTGTGTTCAGCAACTTTGGCCTTAATCAAACACTTCCACTAAGAGGGGAATCAATAAAGAGAACATGTATTAAAGAATAAAAGAAGTCTAAATTTTAATGGTGCGAGATAACTGAAAATCAGTGTTTAGAAATTTAATATTCTTCCATTAACAGTAGGCCATTATTTTTAATAAGCCTTGTTTTTGGAGCAGTTATTAGGCCGTTTAAAAATTGCTATACAGTTCTAGCAGAATTGATTTGCAGGAACAAAAAAGAATGTAATCTCTTCGTGTATTCAGGTCTGTAAATATTTTACATAGAGTATTGTGCACAATTTTAGTTCCTAATAGGATAAAGATGTGCATGACTTTGGAATAGTCTCAAAAATACCAACCATACCATTCAAAGGCTAGAAAACAAGCCACATGGAGTTTGTCCTATGGATACACTCACTCAAATGTGTACTAATGCACAAAGCTCATGCACTGGAGCAAAAGCAAAATACTGGAAGCCATCCATGAATGATGGCACGTCTATATAATGAAATCACCTCAGATATAATTAAAAAAAAGAAAAAGATTGAGGAGTAGAGGCATAGCAGTGCACTTCTGCATTCCTGGTAGTGTCCGGAGGCTAAGACAAGGAGACCCAGAGTTCAAAGCCAGCCTGATCTGCATATCAAGACCCTGCCTCAAAACACTGGAAGGTGCTATTATGGAAAGGCCTCCAAGATTTAGTGTTAAATGAAGCAAGAAAGGCATAGAACTTGTATGTAAGATGCTACCACTGCATTAAAAAAAAAAGTTTATTTTGTGTTTTGAGACAGGGTTTCTCTGTGTAACCCTGGCTGTCCTGGAACTCACTTTGTAGGCCAGACGACAGAAAATACTGTCCTATGTACTTCAGACTGGATTTTTATAAAGGCAGATTAAACAAGAAAGCCATTTATAAACAATAAATTTACAATTATTAAGTCTAAGGAGTAGAGAATTGTATTATTCTTCCAACGGCTAGTGCTCTATCATTAAAAAAAAAAAAAAAAAAAAAAAAAAAAAAAAGCCACTAATTCAATATTCTCCTCTGTGAATTAGGACCATGTCTGAATCACAAGTGAACTCTGCTGTGGAACAATCCATTCACTGTCTTTGCAATTGAGTTAGCCATGTGGTAATGTACGCTGGTTGTGGAGACTCTCATAAGATGAGTTATTTAGAACCATTCATAAGTACAGACACAATCTAAACCCTTATCCCTCCCATCATTTTTCTTCATATTGTTTCTTTTTTGCTGTTCACTTAATGTTTTTTTTTTTTTTTGGTTTTTAGAACAAGTAATACAATAGGAAATGTCAAAAGTATGCAAAGCTATGAAATAAAACACCGCTTCCTCCTACACTTCATTTAATTCCCGCCCCCTTTCATAGAAAATCACTATTATTGACTTCATGTGCATATTTTCAGACTTAATTTCCTTTATACACAGATATAAATGTACATGTTCTCCTATTTTTATTTTTCCCCTTTCACATGCTAAACATGGACTTTGCCACTGGAACTCCCCTTTTAATTAAAAGTAAGTATTGTACTTACTTTGGTTGTGTATGTAAGTGTGTGGAGATCAGAGGCCAGCCTCTCAGAATTGATACTCTCCTTCTACCATGTGGGTTCTAAGTTTGGAATTCAAGTTGCCAGGCTTGAAAAGGGTCTTGTACCCCCAGAGCTGGCTCACTGTCACCCATTTATTTATTTATTTATTTATTTATTTATCTATCTATTTGTTGGTTGGTTGATTGGTTTTTCAAAACGGGGTTTCTTCTGTGTAACAGCTCTGGCTGTCCTGGACTCTTTTGGTAGGCTAGGCTGGCCTGGAACTCTCAGTGATCCACCTGCCTCAGCCTCCAGGGTACAGGGATTAAAGGCGTGAGCCACCATGCCCGGCCTACATTTTTTTTTTAAATGCAGTGATAGCATCTTACATACAAGTTCTGTGCAGATCTTGAGAGTTCACTGGCCAGCCAGTCTAGCCAAAATAGGTGAGCTTCCAGTTCAGTGAGAGACCCTGCCTCAAGGCTGTAAGGTAGACAGAGATAGAGGGAAACTCCCAAAGTCAATTTCTGGCCTCTGCATGCACACGCATGCACACCTACACACTCATGAATACACTACAACACATACACACAGCACACACACTGGAAATAAGAGATAAAAACTCACTGATGGCCCCAACTACTACACTCCAGTTTAGTTCGTTCTGTGGTACTAGCCATGGAATCCTAGGCCTTCTACGCACTACACAAACTCTCCATCCCTGGGCACCACCCTCAGTCCATAGAAGACAATATTTGAAATGGAGACTAGCTTGAAAATAAGAGATACATCATCACCGAGGGCTTGCCAATCAGTGAACACCCTGGAAGTCGGTATCCTGTTACCCTGTGCCCACTGCTGCTGTTCTGGCCCTGAGTTACTGCATAAGCATTATTATTATTATTTTTTTTTCCTTTATTCTGATGCAGAGATTTTGCTGAATTTCTAATTTGATTCTTCACAGTAAAAAGCATATTTAAAAAAAAAAAAAAAAACCTCCAACTAGCTGAGTGATGGTTGCCCTTAATTCTAGCACTGGGGATTGGGGATGAGGGGTGGGGACAGAGGCAGGTGAGTCTCTGAGTTCAAGGCCAGCCTGCTCTACAAAGCTAGTTCCAGGACAGCCAGGGCTACTTAGGGAAAGCTTATCTCAAGAAACAAAATAAAGCCGGGCAGTGGTGGCGCACGCCTTTAATCCCAGCACTCGGGAGGCAGAGGCAGGCAGATCACTGTGAGTTCGAGGCCAGCCTGGTCTACAAAGCTAGTCCAGGACAGCCAAGGCTACACAGAGAGACCCTGTCTTGAAAAAAAAAAAAAAAAAGAAAGAAAAAAAAAAAAAAACAAAAACAAAAACAAAAAAAGAAACAAAATAAGACAAAATCTTCCATCTATTCAGGCTTAAATTTTAACGTAAGGATTACAAAGAAAGCCTATTAAAGTGCAGATTCCCAGGACCTCTCTCTCTTTAACGATTCTGATTGGCTGGGTCCTGTGTGGGGCCTGGGAATGTGCTTTTTATAAGCCCACAACTGTTCTTGTATGTGCGGCCCTAAAACAACATTCAACAACTGAGATTGTTTGCAGCTAGTGACTCTGCATGGCTGATTAAGATCAGCACAGCTTCTCAGAACCTCTCCCTGAGCTCATTATTGCTAATACAAAGAGGCAAAGATGAGGAGCGAGCGCTGATTAGCCCCCCCCCCCCGAGGGCTGAGGAGAGGCATGGTAACGGCACACCACGCTGGTGTTTGTCTATAGTGCAAAGACATAGACCATGACAGCTGAATATGCCGTTGACCCCAAAACTGCAAGTGTGCACTAAACTGTCTTTGGAGGTGCTGGGCACCGGGTGGGTAGTGGTGGGTGGTCTGGAGCGGTGGCCTGTTCTCTTCGAAGGACATTGGTTACATTTTGACTGTGCTAATTAGAGACCTTGGTGGTTTGGGATTTGGTTACCCAGTGATTGCTGTTCCCTCCCCCACCCCCCCCCCCTGCAGCCCTGTGCCATCTGAGATTTGAAAGGGTACAGCCACCTATGTCCCCAAGTTCCCCCTACAGAGGCCTCACTCTCGACAACCTTGTTTATGTAACTGCATCTCTCTTCCGATCTTGGTGAAGCCCCAGTGTGGCTTCTTCTACAGTTTGGCACAGGACTTTTCCTTTCTTCAGTTGACCTCTCTGACTGAGAGTATTTTGTGAAGGCAACTTCAAAATTGTTTGAAATGGCTTAATGCCTAACACACGCATTTGTCATTTGCTGAAGGTTTTTTTTTTTTTTTTTTTTTTTTTTTTTTTTTTTTTTTTACAGTTTTACATAACTTCCTGAGTGTTTTTAACTTTGGGCTTTTGGTCCAAGGCAATTATTGCAAAGGACATACTTTTATTAATTGAAATCATAAATACTTTGTAGGTGTTCTAATAAAATGAGGTGATTTAATGCTTAAACGGCACATTGAGTCATTCTATAACAGCAATACCCTCTACCTTGGTAAAAGCCAATGGAAAAATACAGAAGGAGAATAAAAAAAAAAAAAAAAATTCAACAGCACCTCAAGGAAGTCACAGGAAATGTTGGAAGTTTAGTGTGGTTTAGGTAAGATTTGTTTTTGGCAGACATTAGCGATGGGAACACAGGACCTCACACAAGCTAAGCAAATCTTGTCCCACTGAGCTACAACCACACCCCCTCCTGAATTTTAGAAAAACATTTTCTCTGGAAATTTCATTTGTTAATTGTTTTTCCTTGAGGTGAAGGCTAGCAGGTGTTATGTTATTAGCTTGTCCGGTCTTTGAGTAGAGAAGGCCGGTGTAGGAATGGTTCAGTGCTGTAACCTCTCATGGCCTCATACGATCACTCACTACTCACTAGCCGATCCCCGCTTTCCATACACCGCATTGATGAGAATCATTAATTTACCTTCTGGAAAAGGAAATTCAGATATGCTTTGACAATGTGTAGCCCCTATAACTCCAACATAAATTGGCACTATCACCTGAGACAGGGGTGTAACTGTTTATGGAGATGTGCTTGCAAGTATCTGTCAGGCCCTGAATTTGATACTCAGAACTGCAAAAATGAAAACAAACAAATCACTCATAGGTGAAAAGTACAAGTAGAGGGCTAGGTGTGGCAGTGCACACCTATACATAATCCCAATACTTGGGAGGCAGAAGCAAAGGAGCAAGAGTTCAAGACCAAACTGGACATGGTGGTGCACACCTGTGATCCCAACACTCGGGGAGGCAGTGGCAGGTGGATATCTGTGAGTTCGAGACTAGCCTGGTCTACAAAGCAAGTCCAGGACAGCCAAGGCTACACAGAGAAACCCTGTCTTGAAAAACAAACAAAGAAGCAAACAAACAAAAAAAAAAAGAGTTCAATTGCAGCACTGGCAAGTAGATCTCTTTGAATCTGAGGCCAGCCAGGGCTACATAGTGAGACCTTCTCCAATAAACAAACAGACAAAACCAGTTCAAGACCACCCTGGTCATTCAAGCTACTTGAGACTGTTTTGAAAAACAGCAACAGCAAATCCATTGAGGGTCCCATGTGATGGCACACTACTATATGGCCAGTACTCAGGGGGTCAAGGCGAAAGGAGTACCTTGTTTAAGGTTAGCGTGGGCTATGTACCAGGCCAGTCAGGACTCCAGAATGATCCCCAGAGCTCCCATGTTGGAAGGGGAGAGCTAATCACTGAACCTTGTCCTCGGACCTCCGCCCAGGAGCTGTCGTCTGCATGCGTGTATGCACATTCTAAATAAATAAATGTTTAAAAAAAAAAAAAGTGAAAATACACATTAAAAGGCAGATATGGTGGGATTGTGCTTGTAATTGTATCATTTGGGAGACTGAGGCAGGAAGACGTCAAGTTCAGCCCCACCCTGTGCTGCATAAGGAGAACTTGTCTCAAAAATGCATTTAACACATGTAACGTATGACAAGACACAGTAGCAGGGTAAACAACAGAGTTTGGCTGTTTCCTGACGTCAGCTTCGCTGTGCTGCTGTTGTTCAGACTCAGAAAAACGAAGCCATGCTGTGAATTGTTAGCTTGAGGAAAGATCAAAGTTTGGATTTCAAAGTACACGCCCAGGATATAGGGCAGTGGTAGAGCGCTGACCTGCCTTGCTCAAGGCCCTAGCTCCTAGGTTTGGTGTCCCGTATCACCAAAAAGATAAGAACAAAAAAGGAATCACCATCTCTAGGGTTGAAGAGAGGGGCCTCTGGTCCATCTGCCTCCATCTGTCATATTACAGCTTCTTCAAGCACGACAAACCAGCAGAGGGTTCCATAGCTAGATGAAAGTTTGAGATCCGGGAAGGACAGAAAGTGAACGTATGCACCCAGTAGAGATGAAGACGTGTTCTGTGTCTGCTCCCAACACCACATGTGACTGCTGAACACTTGAGATGTGTGTTGCATGCTCTGGGCCTGTAGCTCAGAGGGAGAGCCTGTGGGTAGCACACACAAGGCTCTGGGAACAGCACCAACCCGGACACAAGGGGAGAAGAGAAAAAGGAAAAGATGCAGAAGGCCTAGTGTGACTGAAGAGCTGAATTTTAAATTTTCTTTTCTTTTAATGAATCCACCCACCTATTCACTCTTTTTGGAGTGCTAGGGGTCACATGCAAGGCTTTGGGCATGCTGAGGAAGAAACGTACCCACTGAGCTGCACTTTCAGCTCTGTTGTTTTGGTTGGTTGGATGTTTGGTAGCCCTGGTTGTCCTGAAACTCACTTTTTAGACCAGGATGGCCTCGAACTCTCGTAAATCTGCCTGCCTCTGCCTCCCAAGTGCTGGGACTAAAGATGTGCACCACTATGCTTGGATTGTTTTTGTTTTACCATTCTGTGGGAAGTGCATGCTCCATGCAGAAACGGGTAAAACACCAGAGTCAAAGGAGCTCAGGGCTCTGGAAGCCATCAGAGCTCAGCCTGATGTGGACAAGCCGACGGCGCTTTGTGAGCAGCTGGTAAAGGAGGCACACTCAGAGCTCGGAAACCAAGAGAGGCAGAGGTGGGAGTTCAAAGTTGGATTCCCAAAAGTGGCTGCCCCAGGAACAGCCAGCCGCTTGCTCCCACAGACGGGGCACTGCCCTAGAAAGATGGCATCAGGGATCCATGCTGACTTGCTGGTGAATAGCAGAAGAAGGGAGCCCTTCCCTCCCCAGAATAAATGACGAATCTCACATGGTTGTGGCCCTCTTTGTTTCACGTGAAACAGGGAATTATAAGCCTTGGGCAGTGGGAGGGGTTTTGAGGGTTAAAGTATTTGATTTGCTGGGTCTCTGGATGCTAGGGATACTTGATTTACATGTAACCAAACAACCCTACCACAAGAGGGGGGGGGGGGGGGGACGGTAGTTAATTATCCTCTGGGTGGAGGAAAGATCTACAGGAAAATCAAAGGTCATTGGTTGAAAGCCAAGACACCAAGACATCTTATTAGCATAGGGTGGGTATCTCTAGGAATCCTCAGGTGCTTGCTAAACAGGTTTCTTATCAGGAAAGGGTTGGGCTTGTAATCTTCCTGAGGGTTACGTGATGCTCAGTAGGAGATTTGGGGTTCACTAGATCAGGTAAAGGGGAAACCCAGCTGATTAGCCTTGGCTGTCCTGGACTTGCTTTGTAGACCAGGCTGACCTCAAATTCACATCAATCCTCCTGCCTCTGCCTCCTGAGTGCTGGGACTAAAGGCATGTGCCACCACTCCCGCGTGCCACCACTCCTGGTGCCCCTGCCCTATACAGAGCTCAGAGGCTATCTGGAAATCCCAGACTTCAACCTTAGTAGCAGGGTCCCACAGTTTTTGAGACAGATTCATAATGTGTAGCTCTGGCTGCCCTCGAACTCTCAGAGATCTGCCTGCCTCTACCTCTCTAGTGCGGGGATTAAAGTTGAGTGCCACTGCCCCCATCAACTCTGTAGTGTTAATAAACTTGTATTTGCACAGCCAGCCACAAAGAAGCTAGTGTCACTATTGCTAGACAGACAAGGTTATGTTCCCACGTGTTAGGCACCCAATCCAGACTGAATATTCAAACCGTAACTTTGAATTTGCATGCAAAGAAAATAGATCGTTAAGAACTCAAAGAATCAAAAGAAAAAAAATCTTCATTTATTATTTAGGTAGGAGGAAAGACATAATTTTAAGGCAAATAGATAATAAAGAAAAATGTAGTTGACTGCCTAAATATTGGTATCTATATGATACCAACAGACTATTCTGATTCTCTCCCTCCCTCCCTCCCTTCCTTCCTCCCTCCCTCCCTTCCTCCCTCCCTCCTTCACTTCCTTCCTTTCCTCAGATAAATGGAATGGAGTGAATTGGCAGATAAATTTGGCACTGTGTAGCGTGGTGAAATATAAATGAATAACAAACACCAGAAGGCCTAAGTGGATGTGGATTAAATGAAATATTTACACACTACACAGCAGATCTTTCGTGAAGGGCAAGTCTACGAACCGGAAGCTTCAATAATAAAAGGGGTTGGAAATTGTTTTGTTTGTACGAAGCCTGCTGTTTGACACCTGGGCCAAAGGCAGTCTCACCCAGCTGCCAGCAGGCAGCCCAAGTGTCACAAAATAAAGTCAGGCGGCTGTTTTAAAGCTGCATTTATATGTGTGGGTGAATAAAAAGATGAATAATGGATATGCCAAACATACTGTTGGTGGATCGTTTCTGTTAAGCCGGGGACTCGCTTGTTACTATTGGTAACCCTTTGTGCCCTCTCCAGATTTTCCGTCCTGAGCTGAAGCTGGTCTTGTTTTGGTTTGTTGAGGCAGAGCTTCAGTACGTGCATCCCATGCTAGCTAGCCTTGAACATTCTGTTGTTTCTGCCCTCCAGAGGGCCACGTTTACAGGCTCTGAGATGCTGTGTGTGGGAGTGGGGGTGAGGAGGTAAGTTGGAGGTTGGGCTGGAAAGATTGCTCAGTGGGTAAACGTGCTTGCTATCCAAATATGAGGGCCAGAGTTCAAACCCCCAGCACCCACATAAAATAAATGAATACATAAATCCAGTTATGCTGACACATGCCTACAATCCAGTGCTTGGGAGACGAGGCAGTTGGTGAGCTCCGTGTCCAGTGAGAGACACTATCTCAAAAAAACAAAGTGGAGAATAGCAGACTGGCTTCCATATGAGCATACACACAAAAATAAAATAATTTTTTCTTTGTGTGTAGGTGGTTTCAAGGCAGGGTTTTTCTGTGTAGCTCTGGCTATCCTAGAACTCTCTCTGTAGATGAGGCTAGCCTCGAACTTATAGATCTGCCTGCCTTTGCTTGTCCAGTGCTGGGATTAAAGGCACCTGTTACCACTGCTGGGCAAAATATTTTTTTTTTCAATAAAGAAAAGCATAAAAGAGATTAATACAGTGACCATTCACCATACTCAGACTGGAATAATATTTCCTAGTTTGTTTTATTTGCTTTGAACATTCCCTTTTCTCTTTCCTCCATTCCTTCTCTCTTTCTTTCCCTCACTCCATCCATCTCTTCCTCCTTCCTCCCCTCCTGCCCCTTCCTTCCTTCCTTCAGCTATAGCTGAAGTCTCCGGCCCATCTTCACTGCTCCTTCCTCCCAGGAGTAGTCATTAACACAAATGGCTCAAACTCAAGCTGACTAATTCAATTTGGCCTCTCTCAGCTTCTGACTTTTTGCTCTGCTTGGCCTCAGATTAACTCTAGCAATCTGTTCTAATCTTCTGGCTCCTCCTCATTCTCTGGCTCATCTGTCTTCACCTGTATCTAGTTTGTTCACGCTATGACCTGACTCTGTAAAACTGTCCTGGTAAAGATTGCTTCCTCTCTTCCTCTCTCTGCACTGCTCTCCTTCCTCTCTGTTCTCCTATTCTGTCAAATCTTTCTCTGATTCCTCACTTTATCTGCCTCTCAATTAAACATCACTTTCTTTCTTTCTTTCTTTTGAGGCAGGGTTTCTCTATGTAGCAGAGCCCTGGACTCACTTTGTAGACCAGGCTGGCCTCGAACTCACAGAGATCCACCTGCCTCCGCCTCCTGAGTGCTGAGATTAAAGGCGTGCACCACCACACTTGACTACTAGACATCACTTTCACATATGAATGCTTCCTTCTACCAACTAATTTTGCCTTCACTGTTTGGGATTAAAGGTGTGTGCTAAGGCCATGTCTGTATTCCAGCCAGAGTAGACATGTTGCTAGGTTAAAACCCCTCCTCTATAACTGGCTGGTCCTCAGGATTGCAAAGCAAACCCTTTACTGACTGGGCTATCTTCCCAGCCCCTTGTGAGTTTTCCTTTTACCCTTTTGCTTCCAGTAGAGAGCAAAATCACTAGGCAGAATGACTCATTTCTGAACCAAAGCGAGAGTCAAGAAATGAGCTAGGAGCTAGGCATGGTGGCACACTTTTAAGCCTAGCATTCTGGAGGCAGAGGCTGGCAGATCTCTGTGAGTTCAAGGCCAGCCAAGGCTACATAATGAGCCTCTTGGGTTTTTTAAAATTTATTTGTTTGTTTAAATATAAATAAAATTTAAAATTTTAAAAAGGAGGTGAGAAAGAGATGGGGGGAAGGGGGGCAAGAGGTGGCTGACATAACAATGTACTTATGGTCCCAATTGTTGGAGAGGCTGAGGTAGGATGCCAGCCTCTGAAACATAGCAAGAACTTGTCTCAAGGGAGTAAAGGAAGGAAGGAAGGAAATGAATAACAGAGAAGAAAAGTAGAGCCAGAGAAGAAAATATAAAAGCACAGCCAGGTAGTGGTGGTGCTCACCTTTAGTCCCAAGCACTTGGGAAGCAGAGGCAGGCAGATTTCTGAGTTTGAGTCTAGCCTGATCTGTAGAGCAAATTCCAGCATAGCTGTCTTGAGAGGAAGAAGAAGAAGAAGAAGAAGAAGAAGAAGAAGAAGAGGATGAGGAGGAGGAGAAAGAAGGAAGGAAGGAAGGAAAAGAAAAGGAAGAGAGGGAGGACAAAACAAATGAAGAGGAAATGACCATCTGGACCAAGCATGTGGACATACAGATGCTCACTGCTTAGGTAAGACAGACCAGAGTTTATGGAGATTGATGGGAAGCCAGGATGTCAGGATGCTGTACTCTTTCCTACTCCAGTTGGCAACCCTAGGATTAGAGGATGGGGCTGCAAGCAGATCTTCACACCCCCTAGGACAGTGCTGCAAACACTGCAGCCACCAAAGACAATAGTCATTGACTGAGATCTTTTGAAAATGTTTAATCCTTATTGACCCAGTTTAATGAACATTCAGAAGCAAGCACAGGAACAAAATGAGCCTGTGTGCCCTCCTGTTGCGTCTGCAGCCCTCAGTCTCTCTCCCTTATCTGAGGAAGGAAAGATTATTTTGTTTCCTAATGTTTCCCCTATTGCTGGGATGTTACTGACTTGAAAAAGCAGATTTTCCTTAATCACCCCTTGGGCAGAGTCATAAATGTCAGGACACTTTTCGTCAAAAGGAAAAGCCGGTTGCTAGGTGTGGTGATGCATGCCTTTGGTCCCAGCACTCAGGAGGAAAAGGCATGAGGGTGTGGATTCAGGCCAACATGACCTACACACCAAGCTCCAGGCCAGCCAAGGCTAGAGAGAGAGACCTTATCTCAGACACATAAAATGAAACAAAGAGATGTTTAAGAAGAAAAGTGCAGTGTAACTTACTGATACTGTTGGCAGTGCTGGAGATCCACCCAGCACTGCGTTGCCAACGTGCCAGGAAAGTGTTCTACGTTGATCTGTGCTCTCAGCTTCTCATATCCAAATTAATGTTTGCCTCCTGATTTTTTCTATTCTTCTAGTTTCTTTTCTATGAAATGGGACAAATGTGTCCTCCCTAAATATTTGATCTTATAAGAGAAGTGTCATATGGCCTTTCTTGGCTACATAACCTCTCTCTCTCTGTCTCTCTGTCTCTCTCTCTCTGTCTGTCTCTCTCTGTCTCTCTGTCTCTGTCTGTCTGTCTGTCTCTCTCTCTCTCTCTTTTTCTCTGTCTCTGTCTCTCTCTGTCTCTCTCTCTCTCTCTCTCTCTCTCTCTCTCTCTCTCTCTCTCTCTCTCACACACACACACACAATTTATTTGGATGTGTGCATATGTGTGTACGTGGGTCCATGTGCATGTATGTGTGTGTGCCTATGAAGGCCAGAATTCAGTGTTACATATCTTCTACTCTCTACCTTAATGTGTTTGTTTTTGTTTTTTTAGACAGGGTTTCTCCATGAACCTGGAGCTCACCAATTGGCTGGACTGGCTGAAGAGCACGCATCAAGGATCCTCTAGTCTCTGTGTTCCCAAAGGATTTCAGGTCAAAGTCACAACCCCCGGCTTTTCATAGGGTGGCGGGGATTCATACGGAGGTCCTCATGCTGTGAGATATTTCCCGCGCCCACGCTCATTGGCCTTTTTATTTGTGTATGAGGGTTTTGCCTGCATACATGGACGTGGACCACATGCATGCCCACTGCCTGTGGAAGTCAGAAGAGAGTATCAAACCTCCTGGAACTGCACTTAAAGGCGTTTGTGAGCCATCATGTGAGTGCCGCAAATGATCTTAACCACTGAGAGATCTCTCCAGCCCCTCTCATTGGCCCTTGATGCCTTCTGGTTTTCAGTGGAACCCATGTAATTCCTTGACATGGGAGGGTCACCCCAGCCTGACCACATCAACTGTCCCAAGTTCCCATTTCCAGGGCCCACAACTAGAATGATATTCTAGTCACCCGTACTTCAGGGGCACACTCTGTCCACTCTATTCCCCGAGATAGCAGTCTCTCTTACAGTCTTTGGTTTTGGCTCTGTGCCCCCGAGTCATGCTACCTCACTCCTGCCCAGGTCTGATAAGCCAGACCCCTAAGTGCTCTCGGCAGGCAGACTCTAAGCATCTGCGCAGTACACTTGTGGTACTGGTGAAGGACAGAAGAAGCAGCTTGAGGCTTTTGTGGCATGCCTTAGGCAGGCACCCTCCTCTGTTGTTTTCACATCTGAGGGGAAGGTGAGGTTACAAGAGATTCACTGTTGGAACAGGGTCCAAGAATGGAGCTGCGTGAAGAGAATTCTCAGAGCTTGTGAGAAAACTCCAAGGGGTGGGGGAGACCAAAGTCTTGTGATCTCAATTTCTTCAAAACATGGAATCCTTTTTGGAATGTGTTTTCACGCTCCTCCCAGGTGTAGCAGATAGGAATGAGTTTACTTCAGTTGTTGCTACTCATACGCTTGTATGGAAAACCATGTTTCTGTCATGTGTGGAATTGCACACTTTACTCAGGTGACTCCTCTTAAGTCTCACAGTGTAAATTGTCTGATGCGCTCAATAAAGTTGGCTATGGCATGAGACTTTAGACTGTCTCGTTTTTTAGGCCCCGCTCTCCAAGGCTCACTCCGCCAAGTAGAACAGCAAACTATCTAGTGCGCGCGATTGGATTTCCTCAAGTCCTGACGATGTCAAAGAGGGCTTGTCCCTTGTTGCCAGTTGAAATCAGCTCCCTAATCTCTATAATTGCCACTTAGAGGAAGCAGGCATTCCTAAGGCAACAGCTAGTTTCAGACTAGACCCTTTAGCCTTCTGAGCAAGCTTTTATAGTGCCTGTAACTTACAGCAAATGTTACTGTTTTTTCATTACCATGGTGACACAGATTCCAGTGCTGGGGATCAGACCCTAAGGACTCGCCATGAGCTCTGTTGACTGAGTACCTGCCTCCGGCACATTGAACTTAGTGGGTTCATGAATAAGCACAGTGATTTCGATCAAAATCATAGGTAAACATCTGTACAGCTAACAAATGGGTAAGGGAAAAGACCCCTTGTAAGTGGCCCCTTTTCCCGTCCCTTCTCCTACATGAGGACACAGCTCTCAAGGCAACACAGGGAAGTAGAGAGCAGTCCTCGCGAGATGCTGAATTTGCCAGTGCCATGATCTTGGACGGACTTTCCAGCATCTGAAACTAAATAAGTAGGAATAAATCTATGCTCTTCATATACTTAAAAATAATGTATAGCCAAAGTAGTAAAATAAGAGGGAAGTAGTATAAGGGGCTGGAAAGACGGCTCAGTGGTTAGGGGCATGCTGCACTCTTGCTAGAGGACCTGGGTTTGGTTTCTAACATCCACATGGTAGCTTACAATTGTCCAGTTCCAGGGTCTCCACGGGATCTAGGTGCGCAGGAGTGCATTTATACTTGGGGGGGGGGGAATACTCATACACATAAAATAAAAATGATAATATAAACTTACATTTAACTTATATTAGCATTGTACATATGTATAGACACATGCATATGGGTTGTGTGTGTGAATCCATGCAACTCCTGTCCTTATTATGCCCAAAGTCCCAGCGCAGGAAACAAGGGAGGGAAGGAGGGAGGGAGAAAAGGAAGAAAAGCAGCAGGTTGGACTAGAGAGATGGCTCAGCGGTTAAGAACACTGACTTGCTCTTCCAGAGGTCATGAGTTCAATTCCCAGCAACCACATGGTGGCTCACAACCATCTATAATGTGATCTGATGCCCTTCTGGCCTTCAAGTGTACATACAGGCAGAGCATTGTATACACAATAATAAATAAATCTTAAAAAAAAAAAAAAAAAGCAGCAGGAGGGGTGAAATTGAGCCAAGGTGTGTGTCTTGGTTTGGGACACCATGACTACAGCAACTCTTATGAAAGAGAACATTCATTGGGGCTGGCTTAGAGTTTCAGAGGTTTAGGCTACTGTTGTCATGGTGGGGAGCATGGTGGCACGCAGACAGACATGGTGCTGGGGAAGGAGCTGAGAGTTCTACATCTTGATCCACAGGCGGCAGCAGGAGACTGTGTGTCACACTGGGTGTGACTTGAGCTTCCGAGACCTCAAAGCCCACCTCACACTTCCTCCAAGGCCACACCTCCTAACAGTGCCACTCCTAAGGCCAAGCAGTCAAGTATATGAATCTATAGGCCCCATTCCTATTCAAACCACCACAGCACTTATGTGTCATGTGGAAAGTAATGCTTGTTCACAAATAAATGCTTCTAGAATGTCTGCTGTTCAGTATAGCATTGAGGGTTTACTACACACTGGCGGGTTTTTTTTTTTTCCTTCTTTTTCTTTTTTCTTTTTATATTTTATTAATTTACTCATATTACATCTCAATTGTTATCCCATCCCTTGTATCCTCCCATTCCTCCCTCCCTCCCATTTCCCCCTTACTCCCCTCCCCTATGACTGTGACTGAGGAGGACGTCCTCCCCCTGTATATGCTCATAGGGTATCAAGTCTCTTGTTGGTAGCCGGCTACCCTTCCTCTGAGTGCCACCAGGTCTCCCCATCCAGGGGACGTGGTCAAATATGGGGCACCAGAGTTCGTGTGAAAGTCAGACCTAATTCTCCACTCAACTGTGGAGAATGTCCTGTTCATGGGCTAGATCTGGGTAGGGGTTTGAAGTGTACTGCACGTATTGTCCCTGACTGGTGCCATAGTTTGAGCAGGTTCTTTTTCTTTTAAAACATTTTATTATTTTGATTTCCACAGCATATATGTGGGGCTCAGAGGATAGCTCCAAGGAGTCAGTTCTCCATATGCCATGTAGATTCTGGGGAGAATATTCACTCGCTGAGCCATCTTGTTGCCACCCCACTTTAACAACGTCATTTCGGTATAATTTGTATACCGTATGCACTCACCATTTTTAGTAAGGTAAACATTTACATTCATTGCCCCAGAAAGATCCCTCGGTGCATTTGCTGTCCCCAGCCCTGTCATGTTGTCTTTCCTATGGAAACAGACACCTGGAGGTGTGTGATCTCCTTTGTCTGGCTTCTCTCAGCGTCTGTAAGAGGTTAACTAACTCGCAGGCAGCCACTCTGCCCTGACAAAGCCAGCATTCAGCCTAATCTGATCCCACATCCCATCATCTTTCCGCCTTGGGATGAGCTGTAGCTGAGTATTTGCTTTCCCAATGTGGGGCACTGGGAGGATGATGCAGTGGCTTTTCTCCAGCCCAGGCTGTGGTCCCTGAAACAAATCAGGTGAACAATGGAGCCTCGGGCCAGAGAAAGAGTGTCTGGTCTTTTTGTCACCCAGTTCAGGATTATCAAGCCCCGGAAATGATTCACATGACTCGTTCACTTCTTAAACTTGAGGTGAGGCTTCAGTCTAGACTTAACAAACACAGTGCATGAGCAAGCCGGCTAGCATAAAGAGGCTCCCATCATGGTGGGCTGACTTTGACAGTCTTGCAGCTCTTTTGGGCAGCTGCAGAACTGGAGATTTTTTTACTTGTCTCTGAGTCATGGAGCAGTTTCTGAAATTGCATCTGCTAACAAGTCCAGGCAACGTCACCTTGTGGTGTCTGATTTGTCAAAACACCAGCGGCTAGGTTCTCAGAATGATTCTATAAAGACACGGGAAATGCCAAAGATTGAAAAGATGGAGAAAAAAATGTCTACTTTCTGGAGTTGTATATGTAGCGGGATTGTTAATAAGAGCGCGTCTTCTCGTGTCCATGTCTCTCTGTGCCACTGTCCTAGGGGAGGTACGCCAGGGGCCGACTGTTCAGCTTCATCTTCCCACAGAGGAAGGCATGGTGCCTTGTACCGTCAGACCTGCCTCACAGCTTTCCTAAACTAGGGCAATCAATCAATCAGCCTCTCAGTGGCTGCTCTTTACGTACCTTTCCTTGATCCAGCCTGGTTCCTAGGCTGCCTCCTTACATATCTATCTAATGCACTGTTTTGTTTTTTAACTTAAAGAAAAATGGCATTTTGCCATTTACATTGCAAAGAGACAGCAGCAACACAAGGCATTTCTGCATGGTTTATTTACTTTTGCAGGCCTATGGATCAAATTCAGGGACCACTGCATAAGACAGGGAAGTGCTGTTACTGAGCTACATCCCTGTCTCAAATCAGTCTTTTAAAAATAATTGTAAGGTGGGCGGTGGTGGCACACACTTTTAAGCCCAGCTCTTGGGAGGCAGAGGCAGGTGGATCTCTGTGAGTTTGAGACCAGCCTGGTCTACAAAGGGTGTCCAAAACAGCCAGGGCTCTGCTACACAGAGAAACCCAGTCTTGGAAAAAAAAAATAATAATTGTAATTAGCTAACGCGTGTGTGTGTGTGTGTGTGTGTGTGTGTGTGTGTGTGTGTGTGTGTGTGTGTATTTTGAGACACGATCTCACTATGTAGCCCAAGCAGTCCTGGAGCTCCTGACCCTCCTGCCTCAGCCTCTTCAGTAACAGCATTATAAAAATGTGCCACTATGCCTGGCCCCAAATTCATCTTTTTGTTGTTGTTGTTTTTCGAGACAGGGCTTCTCTGTGTAGCCTTGGCTGTCCTGGACTCACTTAGTAGACCAGGCTGGCCTTGGCCTTACAGTGATCCACCTGCCTCTGCCTCCCAGTTGCTAGAATTAAAGGCGTGGGCCACCACTGCCTGGTGCAAATTCATCTTCTTTAATTTTTATTTCTACATCTGTATTGTTAGGATTCAAATTCCAGGCTTCATGCATAGTAGGCTAGTGCTTTACCAATGGACTACAGCCCTCTCTGTGTATTTTAAACATGGCTACTGACTTATGAGTTGACCCAAGACAAAGAAACAAATAAGTTTAAAGGCTGTCCATTACTGTGCAACGAAAGCCATTGTCCTTCCGCAGATCCTAAGAGACCTGAGCTTGAGAAAGTCTGTAGCTTGATGTCTCACTCTTCACCTTCTCCTCTGTTTGAAAGGCCGGTTATTCATTCTTAGCACTCGAGAGTGTCTGCCTGAGTGGGAAGTAAGTGTTCATTCAACACAGACCTCCTGTTGCATTGACAGATGCTTTGACCTGCCAAGAGCAATATTCATTCAATAAGGCTTGCGAGGTGTCAGCGAATTCTTCGGCCTTTTTTTCTTGCTGGTGGAGGTATAGGGATGGCAAGTGAATGATTATTTTTACTCTTCCCCAAGTGGAATCACTGACTCATTCAGCTTACATCTTGACGTTTTTTTTAAAGGTCAATCGTTATTTTAAGATTGTAGAAGTGTCCATGCTTCAAAATAGAAGAAATTCATTGAGAAATAACAAGTGAAATGGTTATGGTGATGCACGCCCACAGCCCCAGCATTTCAGAGGGCTCAAGAGAAGGATCGTAAGTTCAAGACTAGACTGTGCTACACAGTAAGACCCTGTTTTGTTTTTGGTTTTGTTTTAAAAAAAAATAATAATAAATAAGGAAGTGAATTAAGTAGCTGGGCATGGTGGTGCACACCTTTAATCCCAGCACTCTAGGAAATCAGAGACAGGCAGATCCCTGCGGGTTCGAGGCCAGTCTAGTTTACAAAGTGAGTCCAGGACAGCCAAGGCTACACAGAGAAACCCTGTCTTGAAAAACAAACAAACAAACAAACAAACAAACAAAAAAGAAGAAAGAAAGAAAGAAAGAAAAGAAAGTGAAACGAGCTGGGTGGTGGTGATGCATGCCTTTAATCCCAGCACTCAGGAGACAAAGACAAGTGTATCTCCAGCTTTGAGGCCAGCCTGGTCTACATAGTGAGTTCCAGGACAGCCAGGGATACACAGAAAGACCCTGTCTCGAAAAATCAAAAACAAATAAATGCAAAACAAAGATGCACGCCTTTCATTCCAGCACTCGGGAGGCAGAGGCAGGCAGATTGCTGTGAGTTCGAGGCCAGCCTAGTCTCCAAAGTGAGTCCAGGACAGCTAAGGCTAGCACAGAGAAACCCTTTCTCAAAAACAAAACAAAACAACAACCAAACCACACCAAACCACACCAAACCCCCAACCAAACCAAACCAACAAAAAATGCAAAATAATAACTGAGTACCAATTTTCATAATAGTGAGCAGTACAATGAATGTGATTTGAAAGATTTTGCTGTTATTGTTATTGCTGTTTGGTTTTTTTTGAGACGGAGTCTCTCTGTGTAGTCCTGACTATAGTGGAACTTGCTATGAATACCAGGCTGGCCTGGCTCTAAACTTACAGAGATCTGCCTGCCTCTGCCTCTTAAATGCTGGGATTGCTTGTGGCACCACTTGCCTAGCCTAATGTGAAAGGCTTTTGTAGTCATTTAATGCTGAACTGCAGAATTCTGCCTAAAAACGGGCAAGCTTGGATGCAGGCAGAGTCAATGGCCAAACTCTGCCAAGACAGGATAAGAAAGGCCTCAATAGTTCCTGCCTCACAAATAGATCTGTCAGATAGACTCGGCCAGAAGGCTGAAGATGATGCTCCGATGGCATAGAGAGTTTTGGGTACCTGTTCAGGCAGCAAACTGTCGCTGCCATTTTTGTTTTTTACTTTGGAAACTACTAACCTGCACTTTCTGTTTACTGAGGTAATTAATTTTATTCCTTCTTCTGGTTGAAGACCAGATAGTTTAGCTTTACAATTAAGCTTAATTGTTTAGGGGTTAAGATGTTTTTAGGTCTAGATAGATATTTTAAGTTGATAGAGATGAGATATGCTAGTTATTGATTTACATTCAGAATTTTAGACACACCAAGATAGGAAAGATGTTTTCTTCAAGGTTGCCAAATTCATACAGCCAAAACATTATGAATGTAACATTTATATAATTCCTGATTGTTTCATAGTTCTTCTTGCTGTATGTAGTTTATTGCATTTGTGTGTAATAATATAAATGAAAAGGCTAAGAAAAAAGAAAAATAATAATTAACAAAATGAGCAGCCAGACGTGGTTGGTGCACGCCTATAATCCCAGCACTTGGGAGGCAGAGGCAGGCAGATCATTGTGAGTTGGAGGCCAACCTGGTCTACAAAGTGAGTCCAGGAGAGCCAAGGCTACACAGAGAAACCCTGTCTCGAAAATCAAATCAAAACAAAACAAAACAAAAAAAGAAAAGAAAAGAAAGCTGAACTGCTGGTTGTTGTTTTTTGCTGTTTTGGTGGTTTTTTGGTTTTCAGGATGGGGTCTCTCTGTGTAGCTCTGGCTATCCTGCTGGTTATTGTTTTAAGAAAACAATAATAGTAGAGCTGAACGTATAACTGACTCTGCAGAATGCTTGCCTAGGACGCATGTGTCACACACACACACACTCACACACACACACTCACACAGACACACACACACACACACACACACACACACACACACACACTCACACACACACACACACACACACACACTCACACACACACACACACACACACACACACACACACACACACACACACACACGATCCTGAGTTCACCATCTCCCCCATTCGTAAAATAAATAAAGGGAGGGGCTGGGACCATAGATCGGTGGTAGAGCTCTTTCCTGGTGTACACAGGACCCTGAGTTTGATGAATACTACAAAAACAAACAGGCAAAGTGCTAGGCTTTTGATACATGGTTTGACCTACAAAGGTTCATGTGCTACAGGCTGAGTGCTCAGGGTTATGTGGACTGAATGGTGGTAAAATCTCCCAGATGTGGGAAGTAATGAGGTCATTGGGAGCTTGACCTCAGGAAGGATTAAAGCCATCTCTTGGGAGACTAGTCAGACCTTGGAGGGCCAGAATAGCTACTGAGAGCAAATTATTGTAAAGAAGCCACTGTGCACTACTGGTCCCTATGAAGGCGCTGTTCCCAGCTCCCAGAGAGTGTGAAGATGCAGCATGAGGTGTGTGATGACTCATCTGGATTGCCGACCTGATGCAGTTTAGAATCGCCACTGACACAGGTTCTAAGGTTATCTGGATTCAGTTAGCCGAGATGGGGAGATGCATCCTAAATGATGGGTTGGAGTCCGTCTGCATTGAGGGAAGCAGGCAGTGAGCTGAACACAGATGTGCGCTCTCTCTCTCTCTCTCTCTCTCTCTCTCTCTCTCTCTCTCACACACACACACACACACACACACACACACACACACACTGGTCTAGGGGAGGAGAATAGGCTGAAAGAGGGAGGCAAGGGTGAACGGGAGGATACGAGTGAGGGGATAACAACTGGGATGTAATCTGAATAAACTATTTAAAAAGAACAAAAACAAAACAAAAAAAGTTTCCTGAGGTGTGACAATTTACTTCTGATACCTACACTTTGGGATAATCCTAAACAAGGAGCAAACACAGTAAGTTAAGGGACATTTTATATATGGATTCAAACCACCTAAATACTGGACAATGGGGGAATGCAAGAGCAATTATTAAATGCTTATTTGATGGGATATGAAGTAGCAAATATGAATCAACATGTGCAAATCCCACAAACATGCCTAGAAAGCAAATTGAAAAATGTTTGAAGCACGCAAATGGTCTTCCATATTACTTAGGACCACATACATGCATAAATACATATAGTATGTGCTGGAAGTATTAAAAACACATGGCTGAGTTGTCACCAACTCAAGAAACTGTTAAGTATGATTGAGAAGGTGAGGAAGACTACACAGAGGGCACAACTCCCCTTGGTAATGCCCCTGCCCCCACGACTCTCCCAGATGAGGACTGAATCTGGGACCTTATGTGTACAGAGCACACACTCTACCACTGTGTGCACCCCCAGCCCCATAATTTTTTATTTTATAATCTCAGTGCTGGTCATGGGTGCTTGTTTTATTATTGTCTACAACTTTTTGCATAGCTTAAATATTTTGTGACAAATATGAAAATTAAATGCTTGAAAGAGGACTTTTGAATGTTTTCACAACGAAGAAATGATGCACTTTTAAGGAGGTAGGTTATTTCCTGGTTCGAATATTACAAAATGTGCACATGTGTTCAAGAATCCCATGGCACACCGTAAACAATGAGATGTTGTACTGTTATAAATGGGTTAGGTTTAAAACAAACAAACAAACGAGGGGGCTCAGGTGGCCTACTGTTCTAGCAGAGGACCTGAGTCATATCCAGCACCTACATAGAACAGCTAATAAATCCAAGGGAACAGTGGATCTCTTCTAGCATCTGCAGGCCCCGGAACACTTTGATGCACACCCAGAGACATACATACAAGCACACACATGGATTTTTAAAAGTATTTTTCAAAATATTAGAGCTGGGGCTGGAGAGATGGCTCAGAGGTTGAGAGCACTGACTGCTCTTCCAGAGGTCCTGAGTTCAATTCCCAGCAACCACATGGCGGCTCACAACCATCTAGTATGTGATCTGATGCCCTCTTCTGGCCTGCAGGCATACAAGCACGCAGAGCACATAATAAATAAATCTTTAAAAAATATATATTAGAGCTGTGTATGTAGCTGAGTGATAGGATGATCTTGTCTAGTGTGCACAGGCCTAGAGTTTGATGAGAAAAAAATTTCAAATTAAAAAATGATGTAGCTGGGGCTGGAGAGATTGCTCAGTGGTTAAGAACACTGTCTGCTCTTCCAAAGGACTCAGGTTCGATTCCCAGCACCCACATGACAGCTCACAACTGTCTGTAACTCACACCAATGTACATAAAATAAAGTTAAAATAAATTATTAAAAAATGATGTAGCTATCTAGTAGTTCCACAGAAAGCCAACAAAACAAATTAACTTTGTTCAAAGAAAGAATACCTGAGTAGAAAGATAAGCCAGGGTTCTTTTGTTTGTTTTTCGAGACAGAGTTTCTCTGTGTAGCCTTGGCTGTCCTGGAACTCACTCTGTAGACCAGGCTGGCCTTGAACTCACAGAGATTGCCTCTGCCTCCCGAGTGCTGGGATTATAGGCATGCGCCACTGTCTGGCTGGCTGCACCATCACTTTCTATCTACATCTGTGCTTGAAGGATAGATGGAGGAAATGAAAGAAACTAAATTTTGGGATTTAGAAAGTCTTCATGATGCATGATGCCTGTAAAAAGGTGTTGGGCCTTTAAGCAGTTGCCAGTGGTATTCTCTCACACATTTCTCCTAAGTGGGGCAGAAGCCAGTACTGGTGTTCACTGGATAGCTTTTCCTGGATGCTAATGAGTGAAGTTTTCTGAACTCTTAGAATCCTCTCAGCAAGGGATTGGGACAGATGCTGGGATTCGCTACTGGGACTCCAGGTGAGAGAGGTATGGAAGAATGGGGAGATAGATGGACCCAGAGGGTCTAGGAACCCCACAAGAAGACCATCCATGCTGGTGGATCTGGACCCAGTGAGGCCTGCATAAACTGCTGTACCAACCAAGAGACAATGCATGCAGTAAACCTAGACCCCCTGTTCAGATCTAGCCGAGGGACAGCTCATTCTCCATGGTTGTGGGAGCGGAGACTGCCTCTGACATGAACTCTGGTGCCCTCTATTTGACCACTTCCCCTGGTGGGGAGCCTGGTGGCACTCAGAGGAAGAAGAAGCAGGCTATCCAGATGAGACCTGATAGGCTGTGATCATACGGTGGGCGAGGAGGTCCTCTTCTGTCACAGGTCTAGGGGAGGGGAATAAGGTGAAAGAAGGAGGGAGGGGTGGATGGAAGATACAAGTGAGGGGATAGCAATCAGGATGTAATCTGAATCAATTATTTTTTTTTAATGGAAAAAAAAAAAAAAAAGAATCCTCTTTGGCTCCCGGACCAGCAGTAACAGCATCATCCTGAAATTTATTAGAAGTGCAAATCTCTAACTCTTAGTCTAGTTGTTTTGTCTACATTTTAAACAGGGTCCCCACATGATGATGCTATTTAAACTAAGACTTGGAAAACAAGCACTTGGCTAGCATGTGCAAAAGCCCTAGGTTTGAATCCCGACATCACAAAAGAAATGAAAACTAAGGCTGGAAGTGATGGCAGGTCCTGTAATCCCAGCACGTGGGAGGTGGAGGGGCATCAGGAGTTGAAGTTCATCCTTAACCACACAGCACAGGAGAGCATGGCTTATTTAAGACCTTGTCTTAAAACGGAATAACTGCTGAGCAGTGGTGGCACACGCCTTTAATCCCAGCACTTGGGAGGCAAAGGCAGGAAGATCTCTGTGAGTTTGAGGCCAACCTTGGCTACAAAGCGAGTCCAGGACAGCCAAGGCTACACAGAGAAAGCATGTCTTGAAAGGGAAGAAAAAAATATTTTGCTGGGCCAGGTGATGGTGGCACCTTTTATCCCAGCACTCAGGAGGTAGAGGCAGGTGAATCTCTGTGAATTCAAAGGCCAGCCTGGTCTACAAAGTGAGTCCAGGATAGCTAAGACTACACAGAGAACCCCTGTCTTGAAAAGCTGAAGAGAGAGAGAGAGAGAGAGAGAGAGAGAGAGAGAGAGAGAGAGAGAGAGAGAGAGAGAGTTTACTGCTGGGTGGTGGTGGCACGCGCCTTTAATCCTAGCACTCAAAAGGCATAGGCAGGTCGATCTTTGAGTTTGAGGCCAGTCTGGTCTACAGAGAGAGTTTCAGGACAGCCAAGGAAAAGAAAAGAAAGGAAGGAAGAAAGAAAGCCAGCGATCCCCCTCCCAAAAAGAAAAGAAGAATGAAAGAGAAGGAAGAATGAAAGAGAAGAAAAGGAAAGGAAAGGCAAGCAAAGGAAAGGACAGGAAAGGAAAGAAGAAAGCCGGCAAGCTCACAGAGCCAGGATGGTGGTACACATTTATAATTCAACACTCTGAAGGCTGAGGCAAAAATATTACAAACCCGAAGCGTGTAAAGACTACAGAGACAGACTCTCTCCCGCCACGTCAAAACAAGCAGGAACAGAAAGATGCATCTCGGCCTGTGTACTGCCCACCCCTGACACCTTACACAAACACGTAACCATCACCCCCATCACCATCATATGTAAAGTTTAAAAAGCAAGCAATGAAACAAACACACAAAAAAACCCTGAGCATCTGTGGACTTCAACACAGATATTCTATCTGTGGCCTTTCCTGTGCTACTACTCTCTTTGGGATCCTGGACTCTTTAGAGAATATACTGGAAATTAGGAAGCCACTCATCAGAAGATGTGTCCAAACCATCTTGAGCATAGTATTTTCTCTAAGGTTTAAACGGCTGTATAGTCTGACTACAAACAAGAAGCTTATTTTTTTATTTTTTTTCTTCACTTTTGAACTCAGACATATTGCTTATGGATGGATTTTATGAGTAGATTGTGAGCACAAGTTGTTGAGATGCTTATGAATGTGACTTTTTGTTTGATTGTTTGTTTGTTTTTTGAGACAGAGTTTCTCTTGTAACCCTGGCTGTCCTTGAACTTGCTCAGTAACACCAGGTTGGCCTCGAACTCAGAGATCCACCTGCCTCTGCCTACCAAGTGCTGGGATTGAAGGCGTGTGCCGCCACTGTCCGACTGTATGTGACTTTTTGGTGAAGAAACAAATAAAGCTAAATACATTTCCTCTAGAGACCTAGTCCCCAGCATTGATTGTATTTTTTGGTGTTAGTGATTAATGCTGGTTCCTGGTTAAAAAAATTTTTTAATTAAAAATTTTAAATGTGCCGTATTGGAATTTGAAAATAAAGGCATTTGTTTAGGTCTCAAGCTTTCAGATGGATATTTTAATGTGATCAAGAAACATACAATTAAGAGCTTGTTTGCTTTCTATGACCATTTAGGTAAAGTAAATAAGGAAATATGTTAAGGAGAAAAGGTCCTATTTAAATTTAAGTTCAGGATCTGGCTCTTCTTTGCCAAAAAGCAAAAAACTTTAATAACTTAAAAATCAAACCCTCAAGTACGTGGTACACCCTTTTAATCCCAGCACTCAGGAGGCAGAGGCAAGCGGATCTCTGTGAGATCGAGGCCAGCCTGGTTTACCTAGGGAGTTCCAAAACAGCCAGGGCTACAAAGTGACCCCCTCTCTCCACCTTGCAAAAACAAACAAAAAACAAAACAAAACAAAGCAAAAATCAAACCCTGAGTCTTCGTAGTAATTAACCCACAGAGTGCTATCCTTCTCTTGATTTTTCTTTCTTTTGTTTCACAATGTTGGGATCAAACTCAAGGTCTTGTGCACCCTAGGCAAGTGCTCTGCACAGCCCCTGGTGCCCAGCCCTGCCTCCTCCTCCTAAATCAGAGCAGAAAGGTCGGCCACCTCTATAACCTATGTCATTTCATTTCCTCTCTGCCTTCAGAATTATGCGTCCATGGCCCTGCTAAAGCATCCCTGTCTTTTTAGTCGTCACATGGGCCTTATTGCCATATGTGATGGAAAAATCCTCCAGTTTTTTTTTATCCAATTTGCATCAGCGATATCTATTTCTAAGGATTATTCGAGGATTACCCATAAATGTTCAGAGCTCTGTCCCGGTGGATCTTAATCTCTGCTATATTTGACTTAGAGTTTGGTTTTCTTAAAAAAAAAAAAAAAAATTCCATTTCTTTTCTACCTTTCAGCTTACAATTCACCCTCGTTTAACATTTGGTCAACCACTATATTTGTAATCTCCTGTGCATCAGACAGAGCAGTCTGCAAAGGCAAGGCTGAGCAAGCTGTGGGCTTTATACAAAAACAGAGTTACTCAAAATAGAGATACCCCATTCTGCATTGAGTTTCAAAAACCAAAATTTAAATCAGCTTTAGAAAGATATCTGTATGCTTCATTGGTGAGAATTCCTAGAAAGTGTTTTCTTAGAAACCTTTTTTTTTTCACAGTTAAAAAAATATTGTTTTGACGCTTCCTTTTTATTTCTTATGAGCATTGGTGTTTTGCCTGCAGGTACGCCGTGGTGTTACATGCCCTGCAACTGGAGTTACAGACAGTTCCCGGCACCAACAGCATGGCACTCGGCAATTGAACTAGATTTCTCTTGAGGAGCAGCCAGTACTCTCTTAACCTCTGGGCCATCTCTCCAGCCCCAGAAAGGCTTTCCTTAACGGCATGGTCTCTGGCAGCCATCTCTGTGAAGCCTGGCAGCCATGTTTCCTCCCTGCTACCGCCTTTCTACTTTTATGTGGAAGGGAAACAACCAAGCCGTGGGACCCAATCCGGCAGCTGTCTTTCCTTTCTGCCCCTATCGTTCCCTTCTGTCATTTCTTGATCATTGCTCAGCTGGAGCTGAAGCCAAATCCAACACAGAGGGGAAAGCTGGCCACTATTTCTTCTTCTTATTATTATTATTATTATTAATTATTATTATTTTGAGACAGAGTTTTTCTGTGTAAGCCCTGGCTGTCCTGGAACTCGCTCTGTAGATCAGGCTGGCCTCAAACTCAGAGATCTACCTGCCTCTGCCTTTTGAGTGCTGGGATTAAAGGTGTGTGCCACCGATGATTAGCTGTTTGTTTAGTTGTTTTTTCTTGTTTTTATTTTTATTTTTTTTTATTGTTAGTGAGTGTGCATATGTGTGTGTGTTTCTGTAGGCACACACATGCCCTAGCATACCTGTGGAGATCAGGGGAGGGTTTTCAGGAGTCTGTTCTCTTCTTTTACCCTGGGCTCTGAGCAACTAAACGCAGGCTGCCAGGCTTGTGCAGTACTTTTCCAGCTGTGCCATCTCACCAGCTCTTGCATTTTTTCATTTATGTATTTTCAATTTTTATTCATTTATTTTCTGTGTATGAGTGTCTTGTCCACAGGTATGTCTGTTACACCATGTGGGTGCCTGGTGCCTTCGGAGGTCAGATGACAACATAGGAGCCTCTGGAATTGGAGTTACAGGCAGTTGTGAGTCTCCATGTGGATTCAGGGAACCAAATCTGGGTCCCCTGTCCTCTGCAAGGGCAGCCAGTGCTGTTAACCGCTGAGCCATCTTTCACTTCGCAGCTCCCACTCTTGTATACAGGCAGTTTTACATTAGCTCACATTTAACTGTGCTCTGAACTTATGACTAAAAAGGGACTTTCAAGAAACAGCCAGCACCCCAACTACTCTTGTTTTCAGCCACCCCTCCACCCCACCCCACACACAAAGCAGAACCGTGGGCCTCTGAGATGCTTCTTAGGAACTACCGCCAAGGCTGAAAGAAGAGAAAAAGACAACCACAGGCAGCTCATTTGTGTTTCCAGCTGTCAGTGAGGTCTACAGAGAGGATCCTAAGTAACCTTGACAAGAGGACAGACCCTTGACAAAAATTGTGCCTTGGGAAGAAATGCTAACTGCTGCCCTCTGAAGTGCACACTCTTCATAACTGGGTCACCACACACATCTAAGTAGGCTCATTGGAGACACATATTCTCCCCTGATTGTGACCACTATTCAGGGAAAATTGTTCACAGACTTTGTACTGGATGCTCCCTTTAAGTGGGGAGATGGAGGTTATCTGCTTAATTAGGAAAGGGAGCTGGTTGCTTGCTGAAGTTGCTCCCGTCCAAATCACACCTGTAGCTGTGCTATCAGTTGGCTGTGGTTGGCCGAAGCCGCACAAAGTGGCAGCAAAGATAAGGGAAGGCAGTGAAGAAGGTATGACGCGGCGCCTCTCATTGTTCTATAGAAATGGAGCAGTCCCTGCTGGCCTTGTGGCTAAGATCAAGTGCGAAGGGAACAAGAAAAGCGTTATCCCTCCGATTGGTTATTCCATAACTACTTGTTTTTGGTGTTGCTGTGAAGGTGTTTGCATGTGATTAGAGTCGTGACTTTAAGGGGAGTTTTCTCGCTCATCTGTTAGCCTCATTAATAAGCTGAAAGGTGTTGAGAGGGCTCTCACAGACGCAGCACAGTAGCAAAACTTTTCCCTAGTACGTAGAGTGCCCTGGAGTCCGTCACAATCCAGACCAGCCAGCCAGAAACAGGCAAAGCCTTAACAGCAGAACTAAGATGGCTGGGAAGAAGCTAAGAGCCTAGCGCAGGAAGAGCAACTTCAGTCGGTGCCCAAGTGCACCAGCTGTCTCCCCCCCCCCCCCCCCCGGAATCCTATGGCCCGGCCCCTGCACTTCATACTTGTTACGCCTCCAACCCCCAATCCCACCCCTCCACCCCTGACCACGCAGAGTCCCTCCAGATGTCTTCATCTAGGTCCGTTTCTCCAGCAGAGCACCGATTCATGCAACACAGTTTGGGTTGAGTTTGTTTGTTTGTTTGTTTTTTCATTTTGCCCCTTTCACTCAACAGCGTCTCTTGGAAGTCGTTCCAACCCATGGACAAAGCAACAGACCGCCATCTTTAGCCACTGCATCCAACTTCTGTAACATTATCCTTTGAATATCTCTGACTTCATCCCATCCTGTTGTGGAAAATGAGTCATTAAATGCTTTGTGTTGGCTAGACAGAGAAAGCCTGTCTCAAAAAACAAACAAACAAACAAACAAACAAACAAAACCAAAAACCAAAACCAAAACCAAACAAACAAACAAAAGCTTTGTGTTGCTATTTTCTTTTTCCTATCCAATTGAATGATTATGTAGCTGTCAGGCCAAGGAAAGCACCTTTTCCAACGATTCGCTGGAATGACACAACAATGAAAGATTAATGGGAGAAAAAGAAAAACACACCTACTGACATGTTCAAGGAACAACCACAGATGTGCAGTTACCCAGCTGCTAATGAGGTCTAGGTCATTATATTGCCTTCTCTGTGGGGAGAGGGAGTTGGGAAAGAGGACCAGTGTGAGCAGTGCTAAACACGTAATATTCCATGAATAGATGAACCCACTGCCCGGACAGTAGTTAGTGAAGGGTTGTGTGTGGGAATTGGATGGGCCTAGGAGAGAGGCAACGGCTCATGAAAGATCAGTCCAGATGTAATTACATTCTTGGGCCTCTCTTCCTGAAGATAAGGGCTTAGTTAATGAAAACACAGGAAGGAACCAAAGGTAATTGTATTCTTTGGAAGGAATGTCAAAGTAAGGCCTCTTCTAGTACTGGCTGTTGTCAAAGGATCTCTAGTTTGGAATAATTGGCTTGTTAGAGTGCTATACTTGGGGAAAGCCCACATAGATGTCTCCTATAACACCAACATTCTTATAAGCATGGCTAGTTTTAACTGATGTGACTATATTGCTTTCCACAGAGATTGGACTGGTTCGTACTGCCCCAACATAAACATAAACACTCTACCCCAGCGGGTGCTGCTTGCTTAATTTTCTCTTTATAATAATGGTAAAAGGACATCTAATTCCCCTAATTTCCATTTCTATGATGCATAAAGTTTGAGTCCCTTTTCAGGAGAATTTGGATGTTTATATTATTTTACCACTGGATAAAACTTCTAAGAAATGTTAGGGAGCTGGGGCTACAAGACAGTGGTAGAAATTGTGTTCAGACCGAATAGTGGTAGCACACGCATTTTATCCCAGCACTCGGGAGGCAGAGGCAGGCAGATCTTTGTGAGTTCGAGGCCAGCCTGGTCTACAGAATGAGTTCCAGGACAGCCAAGGCTACACAGAGAAACCTTGTCTCAAAAACAAAAAAAGAAAAAAAATCCTTCTGTGGCTTGCCATGATGGTGCATGCCTTTAATCCCAGCACTCAAAAGGTAGAGGCGGGGGATCTGAGTTCAAAGACAGACTGGTCTACAAATGGAGTTCCAGGACAGCCAGAGCTATTACAGAAAGAAACCCTGTCTTGAAAAACAACAATTTAGACCCCAACCAATTATAGTTCCTTGATTTCAAATCTTGGTGAAAAAGGTCATCATTATATCGAGAGAGAGAGAGAGAGAGAGAGAGAGAGAGAGAGAGAGAGAGAGAGAGAGAGAGAGAATGTGTGTGTGTGTGTGTGCCGTGTTTCTCTGTGTAGTCCTGGCTCACAAACTCCTGTGCCTCTATCTCCAAAGGATCTAATATCTCAGTGGGCTCCTGAATTAACACATGTCACCTCCCCCAATTAAGAATAAGGTAGATCTTAAAAACATATTTAATGATGTTTAGTATCACTCTTGTTCTTATGACTTTTGGATCTAATTTTTATCATCTGATGAACTCTCTTCTTATTCTAAATACATTGTATTTAGGGTCTGGGGAGATGGCTTAGTGGATAAAATGCTTGCCACATAAGCCTGAAATTTTGAGTTCAATCTCCATACCCACATTAAAACCAAACCAACCAACCTCAACTGTAATCTCTGCCTTGGAGTAGTGGAGCATCCCAGGAGCTCACGGGCCAGTTATTCCAGCCCAATCAATGAGCCTTATGTTTAGTGAGTGACTCTGTCTTAAGAAACTTGATCACTGTGACCCACATGGTAGAAGAGAACCGATTCCCAAAAAATGTCCTCTGACCTCCACACTAAGATCGTAGTGTGTATGTTCTTCCACCAAATAAACAAATATTATGATTAGAAAAATTAAAATAAAAGAAAGAAAGGGATTAAGGAAGATATTGTTGGCCTCTGGCTTCCACAAGTGTGAATGCACACACAGAAATTCTTTTGGAGATTGACTGGTTGGTGTATGGGGGAGCTAGTTTATATGTAGTTGGGGCATGCAGGTGCCTGCAGGAGCCAGAAGAGACTATCATATCCCCCAGTGCTGAGTCACAGGAAGTTGTGAGCCACCCAATGTGGGTGCTAGGAGCTGAATGCCAGGTCCTCTGTAAGAGCAGCAAGTGCTCTTCATCTTTCCAGCTCCTAATATTGTTTAGTATTTTATAAAATTGAGGTGCAGTCTAATAAATCTTAATTGTATTACAAATGGAATTTAATTCTACTTATTGTTTATTTATTTGTTTTGTTTTATTTTTTTCCAGACAAAGTTTCACTGTGTAGCCTTGGCTGTCTTGGACTTGCTTTGTAGACCAGGCTGGCCTCAAACTCACAGTGATCTGATCCACCTGCCTCTGTCTCCCAAGTATTAGGATTAAAGACATGTGCCACCATGCCTGACTTTGTTTGTTTGTTTTTGTGAGACAGGGTTTCTCTACGTAGCCTTGGCTGTCCTGGACTCACTCTAGACCAGGCTGGCCTCGAACTCACGGAGATCCTACTACCTCTGCCTCCCAAGAGTTGGGATTAAAAAAGTGTACCACCACGCCTGGCAATTCTCAGAAATCTTAAAACAGCACTCTTGCACTCTTGGGGTAGAACATGCCTTAAACTGCTTGTTTACAGTAAGCAGCTTAATAGGGTTTGAAATATGTACACATAGGCTGGGTGTGGTGGTGCACACCTTTAATCCCAGCACTCGGGAGGCAGAGGCAGGTGGATCTCTGGGAGTTGGAGGCCAGCCTGGTCTACAAAGTGAGTCTAGGGCACAAGGCTACACAGAGAAACCCTGTCTCAAAAAACCTAAGAAGAGAAGGAAGAGAAGAAGAAGAAGAAGAAGAAGAAGAAGAAGAAGAAAGAAAGAAAGAAAGAAAAAAAGAAAGAAAGAAAAGAAACATGTGTATGTACACATCATATATCTGGCACTGCAGTCGAGAAAGCGAACATAAAGTAAACGTTTTCTTCTGAACTTGCTCACCCCCTCCTCCAACATCCACACTAATCAGGTAGTCCTTCATCTGTTTCTTATCACTCCTAATCAGTTCACATTTTCTGGAGTTTTATCTAAATAGAATCATGTGGTAAGAACTTTGTGGGAGTTGTGATGGTGCTGGTTTTAGTTAGCATAATCATTTTGAGGCTAATCTATGTCGCTGTGTGCATAAACTGTTCATTTGCCTTCATTGCTTAAAATTACTGTTTGCATTTAGATGTTAATGGACATTCCAATTCAGAGCTATTTCAAATAAGGCTTTAAGCTTTTATTATTTTAAATTTTTGTTTGCTGTTTGTTTGTTTTTGTTTTTCCAGACAAGGTTTCCCTGTGTAGCTTTAGCTGTCCCAGACTCACTTTTGTAGACCAGGTTGGCCTCGAACTCACAGTGATCTGCCTGTCTCTGCCTCCTGAGTGCTGGGATTAAAGGAGTGTGCCACCATGCCTGGCTAAAAAAAAACTTTTAAAAGGTGTCAAATATTTCCTAATTGCTCCCACAATTTTGTCATTTCATATTTCCTCAGGTGGCATATTCCAGCTTAGTTGCCCCTCATCTTTGTCAATATTTCATGTGGCCAGTGTATTAAACGTTCTAACTAGTATCTCTATGATATTTCTCAGAGAAATAATTGCACCTCCCTAACTATTATTGATGTAGACCATCTCTTCCTGTGACTACTTCCTGCACATCTATTTTCTTTGGTGCTGTATCTGTCTTGCTTGCATTGTTTACTGCCAAGTCCTTGCCCGGTTCCAGGGATTTGGTCTTGACTAGGAGTGGTGAAGGAATAAAGGAAAGACAGACAGATCGGCACATGGACAGGAAGCTGGGATCGGGTGGTTTGGACGCTCTGCTGGAGAAACCTCAGCACTCCTCAAGCTCACTGTGTTTAGGACTAGAACAGAGAGGCGGGCTCATTGCATACAGCTGGACAAGGAGGCCGGTTATTAACTATAGATAAACAAGGTGGCATGGTTTATGGGGTGCAGTTGTCCCCAGGAGATGGGCCTAGCTAATCTTGGTAGGAGTGCTCTCTGTGGGGCAGCCGTCTTTGGGGCTGTAAATATCCAGGGGAGAACGCGATGGTGGACCTTTTCTGAATGCACTACTGATATCCACACACAAACCAGAAGAGGGGAATTTGCCATTCCCCTCTGAGCCTCACCGTGGGTTGGAGAAGGCTTTGTCATTTTCCCATGCGACTCAGGACCCCACCTGGACGAGCATCACACATTCACTCAGGACTTGACACACTGTTAATGAGAAGGCCCTCTTTCTGTGGAGCTGTCTTTCTATGTAGCCCCTGTATATCTAATATCCTGGGCTATGAATTCCCGCACGCCTCCTCAATCCAGGATATTTGCCCATTTCCCCCCACACTATGCACTGCAATCTCCCTAGTTCTTTTCCTTTTGTTTTTGTTTGTGTGTGTGTGTGTGTGTGTGTGTTTTTTTTTTAGAGATTTATTTATTTATTATGTATACAGTGCACATTAGACGACATTATAGATGATTGTGGTTGCTGGGAATTGAACTCAGGACCTCTGGAAAAGCATTCAGTGCTCATAACCTCAGAGCCATCTCTCCAGCTTTTCTTTACTTTTCTTTACTTGGGGGGAAATGTATATAGTGTCCTGTAAACTCTCGTCTTATATGTACTGTCTTGGTTTGAGGGATTAAACAGGGCATGCTGAGCACATGCTGTACCACCCAGCTACATCAGAGGCTCCTTGAAGGTCTTCATTTTACCCTCTGTCAAAAGAAGATATTTTCCTTCAGGGGCTAATGGAAGTTCAAGTTTTGGGCTGGTATAAACCAAAGTCTTGTGAACATCCGTATGCTCATCTTTAAGGGACTCAGACATTCATTTCTCTGGTTAATACAAGGGCTGAGGTATGTGCAAGGTGGTCACTGAGTGATTCAAGAATGTGCCAAACTTTCTTCAGATTGCTCATGAAACTAGTAAAAAGTTGAATCGCATAGTAGAGTTGTTTTCACCTTCATGTCATTTAATTTTATGAAAATCCCCTCCTGTGGCTTTCTAATTTGAATGAGCTCGTGGCTCTATTTCTAATCTCATCTTCATATTCTGTACATATTGTTTTAGGAACTGGTTTTTATGACTACATAGTCCAGGCTGTCCTCTTGGATTACAAGCATGTACCACCATGTACCCTCTCTCTCTCTCTCTCTCTCTCTCTCTCTCTCTCTCTCTCTCTCTTTCTCTCTCTCTCTCATGTGTGTGTGTGTGTGTGTTTGTGTGAGTGAGTGTGTCTTCTGTGAGCGTCGTGGAGGAGATGGCTCTGGAGATTGCACCCAGGCCCCACACATGCTAGACCCACACACATGAGGGCTCTCCACCTCTCAGCTGCATCCGAACACTCTCTGCTTCTTTTAAAACAGAAACTCCCAATCTTAGAATTCTACAGAATCCCTCGAGGAAGGAAGGTTCGATGCACACTTATCTCTGTGGGTTTCTTCTTCTGGTTTAGACTCTCTTTCTTGACAAAGTGCTGAGACTCCACGCCTGTGTCCCTGCACCTGGTTGATCAGGAGTGTGGCTTTGTGCATCTAAGCGAAGGGACTCTGACCAGCTCTAGCATGGCAAGCATGGCAAGTATGGCCCCAGCAGGTCTTGCCCTTCTCCCCCAGTCCCTCTGCCTTACTAAAAAACCTTCAGATTACATTCCTCAAGTTAGCCACCAAGGTCCAGTCCCTTATTTGGCCATTTCCACCTCCCGAGGCTGACTACCAAGGCCAAGCTATCAAAATAGCGAGGTCTAGCAATCAAAAGCCCCCTTTGGCTCACCTAACTAACATGCCCAATTAAAATTAAACATCTCTTCAGGTTTCCTCTCTTACCTTTTAAACTGCCGGCTGCCTATGTGCCACGTCTGTCTCTTCTCTATCCAGAGGTGGACAAATCCCCCTGCCCCTCTCTCTTGTTTCCTTCCCCTTCCCCGTCATCCTCTATCTCCTGTCTTTCTCTCTTATGCCTTGCCCTTTGCCCCTCTGGGGCAAATAAATTTCCTTTGTGCTGAGCACTTGGTCTTGGGAGTCCTGAGGCCATACTTTTCCTTTCAGCCTAAACCCTTGTTTTTCTTTTCTAATCTTTGTGTTCTTCAGATTTGTCTATTTCACTGTGGAACAACTCCACAACCAAGTGTTGTATGACCAAAAACAAAAACAAAAAAACAACAACAAAAAAACCCCCACAAACAAACAAATAACTTTTTTTTACAGGGGGAACGGGGGAATGCGTCATACCTGTCTACTCACTCTGGATGGGGAAACCATGACAGACCAAAGTACAGATACCCCCAAAGTCCAAGTATGCAAGCCAAATAGGTTTATTTGGGTTACTTATAGGAACAGGAATGACCCAAAGACAGCTGCATCACTAAAGCCCACTCAGCATGGGTGACAGTTCTTAAAAACTGGAAACTTAGAGCACACTGCATAACCTGCAGGTCCTTTCTAGGCACCTCAGTTGGCCTGAGCCTCTCCCAGGCTGCTCAGCTGGTTTCTGCTTCTCCCAGGCAGCTGGCGTGGTCACAGGGTCTTCTTTGCAGGTTTTCTCCTCGGAGACTCATCTTAGTGGCTCAGCTATCTCAGTCTTCTCTGCAGCTCAGTGTCTGAGGCACATAACTCAGATTTTATTGCTTGCTCTGGCAGGGAGGGGCCTAGAGAAACCCGTCTGTTTCAGGGGCTTCCCAAAGCTATTTTTGAGTTATTTACCATCCTATTTAAGGAGCTTCCTGCAGGATAGAATGTTTCAATCTCCTAGAAAGCAAATCACCATATAATGGGGAGAAGAACAGGAGATACATCATTTGTTTATAACATTTAAGTGGAATAATTTTTAAAATTTACCATTAATAAGGCAGCTGTGGTGGTTGGTAGCCATAATGTTAGCATTTGAGAGGTGGAGGAGGAACGTCAGAAATCTAAAGACATCCTTTGCTGTATCAAGTTTGAGGCAGAGGATGAAGAAATGGCTCAGCAGTTAAGAACACCTAGTGAGTGGAGTACAGTGGGGCACTTGTGTAATTCCAGCATTCGGGGAGGCAGAGGCAGGCAGATCTCTGTGAGTTCAAGGCCAGCTTGGTCTACAAAGTGAATCCAGGACAGCCAGGGTTACATAATGAAAGCCTGTCTCAAAAAAACAAAGAAACTAAACTAAAACATGCCCCCCCCCCCAAAAAAAGAGCACCCAGTAGTCTTGCAAAGCTTGATTCCCAGCACCCAGGTCAGGTAGCTCACAACCACCTCTAACTCCTGCTCCTGGGGATTCACCACCCTCTTCCAGACTTCAGGGGTATCTACACTTTCACATATGCCCAAACATACATGAAAATATATACCATATACACATAATTTAAAATAAATATATGTTTAAAAGTTTGAGGCAGCCTGGGCTTCGCAAGACTCTATTCCTTCACCCCCAAAATAGCATTAATGATGTTTGTTGCATAGCTTTTCTTACCCCATATATCTATTTCCTGATTAAATATAGACTTTCCTTATTAAATATAGATGTTTCCTTATTAAGTATAGTCATATATTTAATAGACTTAACTCTGTTGGTAGAATAATACCCTGGGTCAATACCCAGCACCATATAAATCAGGATTAGTGGCTCATATCTGCAATCCCAGCAATTGGACAGTGGGCTCAGGAGGATCCCAACTTCAAAGGCATCCTCAATTATACAGAATCTTTGAGGTCAGCCTGGGATACATGAGATTGTCTCAAAGGAAAGAAAGAAAGAAAAGTCTTATGTGCTATAAAATATGAATCCCTGGTGAGACATTTCATGAATTCAATAAAAACTTCATAAATCCAAAGTATTTGTAAGTTTTTTGTTTTTTGAGTCAGAGTTTCTCTGTGTAGCCTTGGCTGTCCTGGAACTCATTCTGTAGACTAGGCTGGCCTCGAACTCACAGAGATCCGTCTGCCTCTGCTTCCCAAGTGCTGGGATTAAAGGCATGTGCCACCACTGCCCAGCAGAATTTGTAAGGTTTTAACGAGTATAAAGTCACTATGCCCAATGTGGTGCAACTTCTGAGTTTTCCCATGTCCACTAAAATACGTTTTTTCTTCTGTATCCATATTTAAATTTAGAGCACTGCCTAAAGGAAAGTTTTCCATACCTTTCACATTTATAGTATGTGTTACATGTACAGCTTGGTTGTTTGGTTCAAAACGGTCTCACTATGCAGCCCTGGCTGTCCTGGAACTCATTATGTATCCAGGCTTTCCTGGAGCTCACAGAGATCTGCCTGCCTCTGCCTCCTGAGAGCTGGGGTTACAGGTGTGCATCACCGCGCCCAGCTAAAAATGTAGAATTTCTGTTGTGTTTTTTTTTTTAAAAAACAGTTTCATTTAGTCCAGGCTGGCCTAATAAATAATTAACAATATTCATAGGGCATACCACAAATATGAGTTTTCACATTAGATTTGATTTGCTATCGAGTGGTTTCTTGCCTTCCTTACGTTTGCAGGGTTTGTCTGTCTCCATTAGGAATCCTCTGGTGTTTAATGTATGTGTATGGGTGGTGTGTGTGTGTGTGTGTGTGTGTGTGTGTGTGTGTGTTTGTGTGTTGTTGATGACGCAGTAAGAGAGAGGTATGCTAGACACCCACTCTACCACTGAGCTACATCCCTAGCCTTAGGCAAGGCTTCTTCATGAAAAGCCTTTTCATGCCTATGACATTCAAAATTCTTCCTGGCCGGTTAGCTGATGAACAAAGAAGTCTTGCTTTTGCCTGGAGATTACTGCATTCATTACATGCACAGGGTTTCTTCCCAGTACAAATGTTTTTATCTTTAATGAGATATTGCTTCTACTCAAGGGGCTTGACAATAAAACAACTTTCCCACAGTCACAGACGTTTTAGAATGAGGAGCATGATGCGCTCCACTATAGTTGGCACATTTCCATGTTTATCATTTGTGTGTGAATGCCATTTTTTAGTTTTTGAGACAGGGTCTCACTGTGTAGCTCTGGCTGGCCTGAAACTCTCTACGTAGACCACAGTGACCTAGAACTCACAGAAATCTACCTCCTTATGCCCCCCTGAGTACTGGGGTTAGAGGTGCATGTGTCACCATGCCTGGCTTGTCTGGATTCTTTTGGGGGCGGTGCGATTCAAGACAGGGTTTCTCTGTATAGCTTTGGCTGTCCTGCATGTCCTTGAACTCACAGCGATCCGCCTGCCTCTGCTTCAGGAGTGCTGGGATTAAAGGCATGCGCCACCACCGCCTGCCCTTGTATGGATTCTCAAATGTGGTATGGTGGTTGGATGGGAGACAACACTCGATGATTTGAGGAAGTAGACCAGCTGTAAAACCCTGTCTTGCTGACTAGAGGTCCAAGTTCTAGCTCTCAGCAAGGCAGAGGGAGTGGAGGAAATACATAGAGAACATATTTTGGGGGAAAGAGAGACTTCCTGATTATCTCCACCCCACGGATGTTATTTCTCCTATGCACATTTTCCTCAAATCTGGGAGCTATTGCTTTAGCCAAGGGGTTTTCCACATGCACTGCAGTCATAGATGTCTTTTCTGTATGGGGCTTTTAAATGCTGAGGGCTTTATTTGAGTTGGATCCTCTCCAGCATTTCTCACAGGCTGAGGCTTTGTCACCGGCAGCAGGAAATTTAGCTGGCTGTTGCCTGTTGGTGCTGGAGGAAGACCCTGGGGACGGGGAACTCGGTTCAAGTGCAGCTGGGTTCTGGATATCACAGAGAAGAGTTTTAGGATGACTCAGAATAAAGGAACGTTAGGGAGTTTCGGGGTTGAGTAGAAAGGCAAGATGCCCTTGCCTCAAGGGCAAGTGGGAGGAGAGAAAGACACCAAGGTGCTTCAGTAGCAGCTGCCAGTGTGATCTGATGGTTCAAAGCTACTTCAACTGAACCTAAGTTTAGGTATTAGAAGAAGTATGTACTGCTGGTTTCTCTCTCTCCCTCCTCCTTCCTTCCTTCCTTTTTTCTTATTCTCAGAGTTCTGTCCTGAAAGGGATACTATTTTGGAGGCGGGCATGATAACAGAGCTATAACACCAATCAAAGGGCTCATCATTGCTTAGTAACATGTCCCATGACTCATTAGTTTATTAGCCATCTTTTTAAAAAAATGACTTATTATTTTTATTTTGTTGCATGGACGGGTGTTTAACCTGCATGTGTGTCTGTGTGAGGAAGTTGGAGTCCCCGGAATGGGAGTTACAGACAGTTGTGAGCTGCCGTGTGGGAGGGGGTGCTGGGAATTGAACCTGGGTCCTCTGGAAGAGCAGCCAGTGCTTTTAACCACTGAGGCATCTCTCCAGCCCTGCATTAGCCATCTTTAACACTCCTGTTTCTGGTATTTCTCAAGAAGGGGAGTAGAGTCCTTCTGCAGGTGGTCTGGCCAGTGTTGGTGCTGGGGAGCAGCCAGGCAGGCAGAGAGATCAGAGTAGGAGAGTAGAAGAGTCCCCTTTCCTTCTTATGTCTCTTCTAGTTCTTAAATACATTTCCTGCCTACTTTCCCTTTCATGTTGATTCTCAGGAATCAATGGCATGCAGTTTTTGTTTGCTTGCTTGCTTGTTTGTTTTTTGAGACAGGGTTTCTTTGTGTTAGCAAGTCCTGGACTCGCTTTGTAGACCAGGTTGGCCTTGGACTCACAGCGATCTGCCTGCCTCTGCCTCCCAAGTGCTAGGATTAAAGGTGTGCACCACCATGTCCGGCTCAATGACATATTTCTAACGAAACACAACCCACCTTTAAATGAGATCACCACAAATAGAATGACCATAGCTCTGAGGCTGTATTGAGAAAACATCCAAATTCTTCTGCCATACTCAGTAGACTTATATGACAAAATGTATACACACAGTGAGCAAGCAAGCAAGAAGTTCTGCACCAGAATCCTCAAATCTAGTCCATCTCAGATGTTATCTTGTGAGTGATACCTCAGATCTCAACCAGTTGAGTGTTCAGTCCTGCAGGCTATTGCTCACTCTAGCTGCCAGCCACCCTCCCAGGATGTTTTGCCAATGCTTTTGATGGCCTGTTCTAAGCTGGCATCCCCACAATTCCTCCTTAGTTCTATTGCTTCACTAAAGTAGCTCATAGAACTTGATGCTTACTGGCTTGTTGTAAAGGATACTACAAAGGATACTGGTAAACTCCAGATGATGACACCCTCCAGGAACCTCCACATGCTCATTTACACTGGCTAGCCAAATTTGGGTTTTCATGAAGGTCCTTGTTATGGAGGCTTTCGTGATTAAATTGTTGCCTATGGCTGATCAGCTTAACTTTCAGGGGATGGGACAGAAAGTCCCAACTCTCTAATCCTGTATTTATTTTTCAGATAAAAGTCTCCCTGTGAAGCAATTTAGGGGTTACCATTGCCCGTATTCCTAAACCTGCCAAACTTACTAGTATACATAAAAAGACAACTTCTCTCATGCTGACATCTAAGTTAAGGTCCAAAAATCTTTCATATTGAATCACATCCAAAGAAGGCTTTTAGTTTTGCTTTGTTTTAAAATTGACTTTAAATTTGATTCTAGACTCAGGCAACACTTTTATTTCCTCAAACAGAGCACATCTTCCCCACAGGGGTGTTCCTTAAAGTAAAATGTTTGATTGGAAGTTCCTTTGCATTTCATGTGCCTCCTGGTTTTGGTTTTTGGTTTGTTTTGTTCTTTTTTTTCTTTGACTCTGTTTCATGGGAGAGAGGCAACTTGACTGGAAACGATCTATATGGCTTCTCTCTTTAGGGACTAATTTTGCAGGTTTCTTCTGCTCTCCACAACTGTTCCCCCAGCATCTTTGACTCTAATGAACATGATGCAGTTTTGTAACGTGCTATTGTGACATAAATGTGTATCTGGAGTTTGCCAGTTTCCTGCCACATCAGTCCTAAAACTCTTGGATGGTAAATGTCTCGTATGCCAATGAGATAAATGGGGGACTTAGTTGCTTTGGGGTGGGGACAGCTTTCTAGGAAGACCAATACTACTGGGACTTTCAGGCCCACTTCCCACTTCTGAAGTAACAAGAGGGACCAAACCACTCACTAAAGGTTAAACTGACCACAAATGGCCAATGACATAATCATTAATCAACCCTGCTACATAAAGAAACCTCCATACAACTCCCAAAGGGGCTGGTACAGAGGATCTGGCTTTCTAAACATATGGAAGTTCCTAGAGGGTTATGAATCAGGAGAGGGTGAACGTGTCCCAACCTTTACTGGTGTCCTTTGCCTATGCTTCTTTCTATGTGCATGTTTGCAACCTTTTTAATAATAAGCTAGCAAATTTTGTTGTGCTAACATCTCTCACTGGAGCTCAGGATGGCCTGGATCTCACAGTGAACCTCCAGGCTCAGCCTCCTAACTGCTGAGCTAGCAACGGCAACCCTCTTGAGTTCTGGGAACCGTTTTAGCAAACTGAACCCAATGATGATTTGTGAGAACCCTGGCTGGTGTCTGAAGTGGGTGGCATCTTAGAAACCGAGCCTTCAGCCCATGGGTTCTGACCGATCTCCAGGTAGATTATGCCAGAACTGAGTTGGAGGGTCCCCATCTGGTATCCACTGGAGATGTTTGGGGTGTGTGTTGAGGGGTGGTCACAGGAACGTTTGTGGTGTATTGAGTGTATAGAAGCAGGAAAAATAGTTTGGTTATTCCTATCTCTTACAGTAACTTTAAAAATCTCTGGTAGTCTGGGCCACAAAAGAAAAGCAAACATTCCATAATAGCTGGGGTTTGGGGGGGGCGGTGTTGCACAGTCTTTTCTGTTATTGAGAAATGGTGCTTTTTTTTTTTTTTTTTTAAGACTAGAGAGATAGCTAGCTGGTAACATGCTTTCTTTGCAGTCATAGGAACTCAAATTTAACCCCTAGGACCCACATTAAGAAAGCCAGTGAGGATCCTGTAAAGATAGCTCAGTAGTTAAGAGTACTGGCTGCTTCCAGAGGACTTGGGTTCAGTTCCCAGCACCCACATGGCAGCTCAAGGTAACTACAGTTCCAGAGAATCAGATGCCTTCTTCTGGGCATCAGGCATTCATGTGCAGAGACATACATACAGGCAGTATACTTATATACATTTTTAAAAGAGAAAAAAGCCAGTGGGCAGCTGAGATGGGTTAGCAGATGAAGGTACTGTCCACCATGCCTGACAACCAACTTGACCAGTGTCTGAGTACAGCTGAAGGTAGCACATTGGCCAGTCCATGCTGTCTCTTGTTTGCACCTGTTAGTAGGATATGTTGGTAGCTCATGTGTTTTTAGTCCCTGGGGCTGTTTGTAAGCCCTTGGTTAGCATTTATGTCTTTTGAGTGAGGGCACAAAGCAAGTTTGATCCCTGTGGGCCCCTTTCCAGTGTCTGTGAGATCTCTGTGAGTTCAAGGTCAGCCTGGTCTATATTGTCAGTTCCAAGGTAGGCAATGTTACACAGTGAAGCCCCATCTCAAAATGAAAAATATAAAAACTACCATGGACAAGATGGCTTGAAACAGTAATTTATTCTCTGAGTTCTAGAGACACACATGTCTGAAACAGAGCTGTAAATGCACCGTCTCTCCATCTTTGCCTGTCTTCATAGGTTCTCACCATGACCCACTTGTGTTCCCACATTCTCTTTCTCCTCTTGTGTTCCAGGCTGGCCTTAAACTTGCTATGTAGCCATAAATAGTATTGGGCTCCCAATCCTCCTGCCTGCAGAGTTAGAGGTGAGCCCCACTACCCCTGCTTTATTCAGTGCTGGGATGGCGTGCAGGGCACTATGCCTGCTGAACAGGCACTCTACCCATCAAACTGAATTTCAGCTCCCTCTCTTTTACATCTTCTTACATTTATCTTGTGTACACATATGTACACATGTGTACACATGCATGTTTTTGGTCTGATCCAATCCAGAGAATATATTAAATTATGTATTTTTAGTTTCTTTAATCTGGAACAGTTTCTTGGGCTGTGCTTTTTATTATCTTAGTACATTTTCCATTGTCCAAGGAGTCATATTCCCACATAATAAAGCTTGAGGGAGAGCTCACATGTGGCATAAAAACCCAGTCATTAAGCTACTGAGACACAAAAGGATCCATTAATATTTTTTAAAGAGAAGTGAGCAGGCCAGTTATTAAATAGAATGTCTCTTAGTTTTAGGTTGTTGTGTTCTTATAATTAGATTTTGGTTGCTAATTTTAGGTAGAAGTGAAGTTGCACAGCTCTGAGAAACACACAGACTCTATTGTCCATCCCAGAGCATATTAAACTAGCGGGCTTGCTATGTTGCCCAGGCTAGCCCTGTACTCAAGCTATCCTCCTACCTTAACCTCCCAAGCAGCTGGAACCATACGTCCTCACTTAGCATAGTAGCTTTGATCATAGAAGAAGATATAGCTGGGTGTGGTGACACATGCTTTTAATCCCAGCACTCGGAAAGCAGAGGCAGGTGGATTTCTGTGAGTTCGACACCAGCCTGGTCTACAAAGAGAGTTCCAGGACAGCCAGACCTACACAGAGAAACCCTGCCTCGAAAAACCAAAAAAAAAAAAAAAAAAAAAGAAAAAAAGAAAAGAAAAGAAAAAAAAAAGTTGTTTGCTAAATTTCTCACTGTGAAGTTTCACTGTTGCCTTTTATAGATAATAAATATCTTTTATGAGGTTGGGTGGGGACACAGCTTAATGTTGGAAAGCCTGCCTACCATGCTGCAGCTCCCAGCCTCCCACAAGAAAAACAAATATTTTTTGTGGAGGACTTAAATGCTGACTATGTTGTTACAGAAGTGTCAATATTTTACCCCTAAGTGTTAGCATCCACCCATACTGTTTCAAAGAAACATTTGCTTTGTTCTTTTTCTAAGAAAGAGTTCAGCCTAGAATCTAAACGCAGGAGGACTGTGCTCAAGTTTCTGCCCCCTGAGGGCTCCCAGAACACAATGTGACATTATGCCTAGCTACATTTTCAGCTTTTTGTTTTGCTTTGTTTTTCGAGACAGGGTTTCTCTGTGTAGCCTTGGCTGTCCTGGAGTCACCTTGTAGACCAGGCTGGCCTCGAACTCACAGTGATCCACCTGCCTCTGCCTCCTGAGTGCTGGGATTAAAGGTGTGTGCCACCACTGCCCGGCTTACATTTTCATCTTTTTGAGATAGAGTGTCACAATGTAGTCCTGGCTCACCTTGTGCTGGAAATCTGCCTCAGCCTCCTGAGTGGATTACAAGCATATGCCACCATGATAGGCTAAAACTCTAATCATGACTATGGTTGTTGCTCAGGGATGGTTTCCTCCAGCCTTCTGCTTGCCTCCCCCATCCCCCACCCCCCGCAGAACTTTCCCTTTTCCCAGGTGGCTCTGGTGTTTTTTGTTATGGTGGTGGCTTGTTTTGTGCTGGAGATCCTCAGAGCATCATACACTAGGCAGACCCTCTTGTGCTAGCTTTGTGACACATTTAAAAAGAAGCCTTTATAAATAGCATATGCAGCTCCTCCCTTCTCTTCTCATCCTCCTTCTCTCCCTCCTTCCCCCCCTCCTCCAGCTCTTCTCTCTCTACAGGGGCTTGCCCTGTGGAGGACCTGGAACTCCTGCCCCCACCTCCTGCTCCCATGCCTGCCTGGGTTAGTTGATTTGACTGCATAGGAGGTGGGGGGGGTGGGTTGAGGGAAGAGATTAATTGATTTGCTGGTAGTATGTCTTATCTGTTATACAGTTGGCAACAGATGTCTCTCACCATCCTTATGCTTTTTCTCAGCCATCTCCTACTGTGTTTCCTAATTCTCCCCTGAGGGTGCTATTATCCAAGGGACCAGCCTGTCTTTTTTATCTTTCAGTAACATTTGCTGTGGCTGACAGCTACATCTCCCTTGAAACACAATGTCCCTTGGTTTCTTAGATGCAATCCTCTTCTGGTTCTCAAGTCTTATTGACCTGCTCGGCCATTTTAATTGAATTTAAAACATCACTTTTGAGCCAGGTGTGGTGGTGGTGCAAGTCTTAAATCCCAGCGACCCACCAGAGGTTCCTGTAAGTTCAAGGCCAGCTTGATCTACATAGTGAGTTCCAGGCCACCCAGGACTACAGACATACATAGTAAGGCCCTGTCTCAAAAACAAGTAATTGTGTATTCAAGTGTGTCTATGTGTGGACACATGCACATAAATACAAGTGGCAAAAGAGGCCAGAAAAGGTGGTTAGGTCGCCTAGAGCTGAAGTTACAAACAGCTGAGGGCTCTTATTTGTGGGCGCTGGGAAAACTCTACAGGTTCACCACTAGGCTGTCTCTCTAACACCTAACTGAATTTTTGGATACAGAGGTTTTGCTCTATGCTGGTCTTGAACCCCTGAGCTCAAGCGCTTGCTTTGTCCTGTTCTTCTGAGTTTCTGGAAGAGTAAGACATGGGAACACCACCTCTACAAGTGACCTGGCCCCTCCCTGAGAGGTAAGATCTTGCTGTGTAGCCTAGGCTGACATCAAACTAAAGCTATTCTTGCTTCAGGCTCCTGAAAGCAGGGATTACAGGAATGGACAGGCACACTCAGCCCCGCCCAGCTTCCTGTTGCCCATCTCTAAATTCAGCAGTCCCATAGAGTCCAGAGATCAGGAGTCCTAGACACCCTCGTCTTCCAGCCCTCCCCACCCACCCCCTCAATCATCAGTAAATGGCTGTGTAATTAGGCCTCAGCTAATCCTATACACTGAGAGGAACACTCTACTGAGCTCTGTCTCTAGCCACAGTCATATACATTTAAACATAATTTACAATGTAGCGAATAGGGCTGGCTATGTAATTCTGTTGGTGGAGTGCTTGCCAATCACGCTGGAGGCCCTGGATTTAACCCCTAGAGCTGCATAAATGGGGTCTGTGGGGAGTGTGAGCAGGAGGCTCAAAAGTTCAAGGTCATCCTCAGCTATATAGGGACTTAGAGGGCGGCTTAGGTTAGAGACCATTTCTTTTTTTGGTTTTTCAGGACAGGGCTTCTCTGTGTATCCTTGGCTGTCCTGGACTCAATTTGTAGACCAAGCTGGCCTTGAATTCACAGAGATCCACTTGCCTCTGCCTCTTGAGTGCTGGGGTTAAAGGTGTGCGCCACCACACTCGGCTTTCTTCCTTCCTTTTAAAAATTTATTTTATACACACACACACGCACACACACACACACACACACACACACATATATATATATATATATATATATATTTTTTTTTTTTTACAGTGCCTCACCCAAGTCAGGGCAAGAGCTTTCAAATTTGTCATGAATATAAGAGAACAATGAATTTTCTAACCATTCCTCACTTCATCTTTCTCAGTCACTGCATCACCATTTAGTCATTCAGGTCTAAGTCCCACATCTGGTCCACCTATAAGTCTACCCACCTCTCCTCCCTTCACCCTCTCACAAGATCATCAATCATTTCCTGCTCAGAGCAGAGAGACTCCTTATCTCATTTCTTACTCTGTGAGCTTCCCTGCCTGCCTCCCCGCCAACAAGCACCCTGAAGCAGCTAAGTTGTCTTAAAGTAGGGATAGAGTGGGGGTAAAAGTTCATTTCCCTCTTTAAAGTGCATTCAAAACATCTGACCATAGCACAGCCTCAAAGCTTTGTATGATGTCCCCTGCCTATTTCCCTAGGTTGTTTTTGGTGACTTTGCCCTTTGCCCTGTATTCCAGCAATCCTGGCCTTTCTCACGCCTCAGACAGATGGAGGGAAAGCTCCAGAACGTGTTTTTTTCTGCTCTATCCTTTTGCATAGAGGTCAGCCCATGAACCCCAAAGCATCTAATGTTGTGCCTCCTGGCATGATTAGTAAGCCCTCCATGACCAGCTTTACAATGAAAAAATAGTTGGATTGAATTCAGGTCATCAGGCTTGCATGGCAAACGTCTTTAAACTGCTGGCCCATCCCACTGGTCTAGTGATCCCCAGTCCCAGGCAGGTTTTTTTCCCCCCTTATTCTAGTCCCCACTCTTACTAGTATTTTAGGAGGACTTCTTGTTAAAAGTGTGTGTGTGTGTGTGTGTGTGTGTGTGTGTGTGTGTCAGGGGCTGGAGAGATGGCTCAGTGGTTAAGAACACTGTCTGCTCTCCCAGAAGTCCTGAGTTCAATTCCCAACAACCACATGGTGGCTCAAAACCATCTGTAATGAAATCTGGTGCCCTCTTCTGGTGTGCAGGTGTACATGCAAGGCAAAAGTGTGTCTGGTGTCTGTGTGTGTGTGTATGTGTGTAAGATTATATGTGTGTCATTTGCAGATGCTGGAGGACAACCTTGGATGTCATCTTCAGGAATGCCATTCACGTCTTTTGAGACAGGGTCTGTCATTAGTTTGGAGTTCATCAGAGCCCAGGAATCCCGCTGCATTCTCAGCCCCAGAGCCAAGACTATGGTCATATACCACCATGTCTGGCTTTTAGGTAGGTGCTGGGGATCTTTTACATGGGTTGTGAGAATTAAATTCAGGCCCCTCCCCTCCCCCCGGCCATTTTTTTTTTAACAAAGAAAACCCTCTATAATCAGAGCCATTCCCCAGGCAGCACCGTGGCACACATCTTTATACCTAGTACTGGAGGGGAGGGGGGCCGAGGCAGTAGGATCTCTGGGAGTTCTGGTCTACATAGTGAGTCCAAAGACAGCCAGTGCTACATACGTAGCTACCCTGTCTCCGGGTGGACAAACCAGAGCCTAATCCTGGGGAAGCATTTTGACACACACTTCGCATTTCCCTGCACTATATTCTTTGTTAACACACAGTCAGTTAGAGCTATTTGTGAATGTTGTTCTCTTGCCTCCATTAACCGGAAGCTTAATGCGAGTGCTTCTCTGTGCTCCCCTCTCTTCATTGTCTAGAACAATGACTGGCTCATGTACACGTTCCAGGAATACTTCCTGCACAGGAAATCTCATTATGTGTACATTTTTTAAAAAGTCACATTAAAAAAAAAAAAAAACATGTTTCTGAGACTTCAGACAGCTGACCATTTAAAATTGGTAGATGACTGCATTGATATATTTGTGTCTATCAAAGCTTTAAAACAGGCCAGAGAGCAGAGGTCTATAATCCCTGCCACTTAGGAGGTTACAGAGTAGGTTCAAGACCAGCCTGGGCAATTTAATGAGACCCTAGCTGAAAATAAAAAAAATCAAAAAAGAGGGCTAGGGTATGGATCAGTGGTAAGGCACTTCCCTGTCAGGTGTGAGGCATCAAGTTCAAACTGCAGTACTGTAAATGCAATGTTTTAGGGCTGGGGAGATAACTCAGTTCATAAAGTGTGTGCTGTTCAAGCATGTGGAGCACATAGCCCAGAACCCACATCATAAAAAGCATGACATGGGGCTGGCAAGTGGTGGTGCACGCCTTTAGTCCCAGCACTGGGGCGGCAGAGGCAGGAGCGGCCCTTGGCACCCACGAGCCAGACTGCCTAGCTTCATCTGTAAGTACTAGGTCCCAGTGAGGAGACCTATTTTAAAAAAACAAGATGGGTGGCCATCCTGAGGAACACCTGAAGCTGACCTCTGGCCTCCACATGCACATACAACTATGGAATACAAACACACACACACACACACACACACACACACACACACACACACGAATGAAAAAAATAAAAAAAGATAGGACATGGCTGCTCCAAGGTATGGTGGAGGTGACAGTTTATTGTAGATAAAAGGGAGAGCATAACAGAGGCAGGGACATCTGGGACAATCCAGAGTGAACACAGCCTGACTGAGCCAGGCCATGTGACGAGAGGTGGGGAAAAGAGCCACTGACAAAGAGGGATGGCCTGAGTGAAGAGACTGGCCAAGAGAGGAAAGGGTACACCAAAAAGGCCAGGTAACCAAAATGGCTGGATTATGCAGCTGGGGGTGGGGCAGGCCAGGCCCTGTGCTGGAGAGGTTTAGGGTATGGAGCAGGGTATGCCAGCCATACCATGTAACAGGGAGGGACTGAGGGATGCTGGGAGAACCTGTCGGCCACTGTCTCGGTTAGCCATTTGTCCCAGGTTTGAGACCTAACAGTACCCATATGTACACCACACATACAAGTGGGGATGAAGACATCTGCAAATGTGACCATAACTAAGACATTAAGAAAATTTATGCAGAAATAAAAATTGGCTTCCTCATATATCACAGTGACCTTACTATGGCTATAAAAAAGAAAAAGGTTTTAGCGCTTTATTTAAGGCCCAGTTAGACAATCCCATTTCTCCTGTTGTGTTTCCTTTTGTGTCATTACTGATAACCTGACCTCTGGGGCTCCTAATCCATCAGAGAAGATATAATTCAGTTAAAATCTCAAAAGGACCTCTAGAGGTCATGGGTCCCAGGCATGGCAGCCTTCCAAGACCACAGAGGACCCATCTACCTCTGGCATTGTCAACTCCTATCACTGAGCGATCATCCTAGAGATTTCTTTAGTTACTATGACCATTCCAAAAGCAAATGGCTTCTTGTCAACAGATCCAGAGAGCAACGTGAACAGTGCTGCGTGGAACAAATCTGAGTCCTCTCTCTTTCATGCTGTCTTTCTATTGAGTTTGACAAGGCTTATTTACTGACAGCCTTTATTCCGTGTCCGGGGCTGCTCCCGAAGGGCTCTTGGGAAGAAGAAAGCATGGGATCTTCATCATGGCCTACCTTCCAAGGCTGTCTTAAAAACTACCCTCAGCTTTTCACTGTTTTCAGTCACTTAAAAACAAAACTGTACACAATACAGTGGAATGGATTTTAGTTTTCCTCTCTGGGGCTGTTTTCTATTCTCCAGTCTTTCGCCTACTAGTTCCTTCTTTTTTCTTGGCTAGCTAGTAGTTTTGTAGAGTTTTTTGGTTTGGAAACTGAATTTTGCTGTGTACTGCTGGTTGGCCTGGAACCATGTAGGCTGGTTACCCATCTGCCTTTGCCCTCAAGAACTGGGAATTCCAGTTTGGGCTACCTAGCTGTCACTCTGTAGTTTTGTTTTGTTTTGAACCATCACTAACACTTTTTTTTTTTTTTTAAGTTCCAGTTAGCATTGGAAGAAAATATTAAAATATGATCTCATTTAACCTTCAAAGCAACACAGCAAAGTACAGGAAAATATTCCCTGCAGACACAAAGAGGGAAGGTCTCTGGCATTGGTTGTGATCCCTCTGTCAGTGGGGAGTTCCCAGCTTGCCTCATTCCAAAGCCTGAGCTTCTTTCGAAGCACCTGGCTGTACTTTGAGACGGCAATTTTTTTGTTGTTGTTTTTTGAGACAAGGTTTCTCTGTGTAGCTTTGGCTGTCATGGACTCACTTTGTAGACCAGGCTGGCCTCGAAGTCACAGCGATCCACCTGCCTCTGCCTCCCGAGTGCTGGGATTAAAGGCGTGTGTCACCTCAGCCCGGCCTTTTCTTTCTTTTTTTTTCAAGACAGGGTTTCTCTGTGTAGCCTTGACTGTCCTGGACTCACTCTGTAGACCAGGCTGACCTCGAACTCACAGATCCACCTGCCTCTGCCTCCTAAGTGCTGGGATTAAAGGCGTGCACCACCTCTGTCAGGCTGGGACTGCAATCTTAAAAGATCGTATGATGTGGGTGTCCTAAGGAAGAAGAGAAATCTGTCGTTTTTGGTTGTCCAGGGTTGATTAACGTGTCTGTCCATCCCCCGCGACCCCCTCACCCGCTCCCAGTCTCAAGCAGTCCAAGCTGGCCTGGAACTGCTGCACCTACGGCCTTTCCCAGGTGCACCACCACTCCAGGACTTGGTATAGCAGGCAAGCACTTTATTAACAGAGACACATCCTCACCCCATTGCTTCTGAAAAACACTTTTCCAGAATGGTAAATGGTTGAATAGAGAGATGTAGTGTAAACGCTATGTAGGGGATGACAAGGTCTGATGACCAAGTCCCCTTGTGTCCGGAAGGCTGTTAGGCCCTAGGCCCGAGGGAGGCAATCTGTTTAATCCGTTTCGGTGGTCCCGGAAAGGCGTGTCCAAGTTGCGCCAAAGTCCTGGGCGCGTGCGTTCTGTGCAAATCCGTTCCAGGGCGGGTAGATGCACAGCCTACACCTCCAAGAGCTCCCCAAGCCCCGAGTGTGGGAGACAGGTGGGCTGGAAACCCAGGTGCGCATTGGGTCTTCCACAGTGGACACTCTAGCATGCTGAACGGTGCCCCTCCACTTGCCCGCCAGGGTTCTCAGATGGGCCTTGACCCTGATGCAAAGAGTGGGGCTTTCTGATTGGCTTAGAGTACAAACGCAGGCGAGCACCGCCAGAGACCCGCTCTTCTATTGGGTTTTACATGAACTGCAGAGCACGAAATAAAGAGGCCTTCAGTCATTGGGCCATTGTGTGAATCTCCTTTTGGCTTCTCTGCCGACTGAATTAGCGTCCCAGGATTTTCGTCATGACTCTTAAATCTGGGCTTGTCAGTTCGGCCCAGCGTTCCAGGTCTCTAGGAACAGCATGGGACTTTCAGAGTTTAGCCAATCACATAGCGTTGAGATCAGGTTGCCAGGCAGATTATGCTAATAAGACCCCGCCTTTTATGCTGCTCCCACTCTGCGGCGGGAAGAACCACCTGGAGGCGGCGGGGGGGTTTGATTTCCATCACCCCTAGGGAGAGAGGATCCGAGACCCGCTGATCTTCCAGCTCCCCTCACCCAACGTCGTGTAAGTACCTAAAGGATTAAGGGAACCGGATAAACCGGGGTCCAGAGTATCCCATCGCCGGGGAGAGTGTTTCGTCTTTGCTTAGTCCCACCCAAAATGGCGCCCAGCTCTTTCTGCGTCTCAGCGCCCGGCCGGGGCCAACCGACCGCGGACCCGGGTGGGGGGGAACTGATGGTAGTGGTGGGGGGAGCAATCCCGGCGGCACCGCCCGATGGTACAGTCCAGCCGGGGCTGGGACGAGGCACCTCGCTCGGGGTGGGGGGTCAAACCATCTGTACCTTCTTTGCGGAAAGGGGCAAGTTGCCCTCCGGGAAGCCGGCCGGGCCCCGCGTCCAGCGCGGGCTTCGGCGCTGCCCGCCTCGTCTCCCCGGCGTGCAGCCTGCCCCGCGCCCCCCGAGCGGCTCGCATGCACCGGCCGCCGTGCGCTCCTCTCTCCCCTCCCGCGTTGGTTGGGCCGGGACGGCGGTTGGGCTGCCTGCACGCCGGGCGGCGGTTGGGCGGGCGGGTGTCCGCCGGCCGGGACCCGCGCGGGGGGTGGCGGCGCGCGTGGCCGTGGGCTTTCGTGCGGGTATCCCGGCCCGCGTTTCCTAGCCGCCCCTCCCGCCAACGTGTGGGGACTGCCCCTGCGGGTCGGTCTGCAAACGGGGTGCAGGGCTGGGTAGGGCGGAGGCCGAGGACCTGCAAAGCTGGCGGGCGAGGCCAGTCTCTTAGGGAGCCGGGCTCTCGTTGAGCTAATATTAAAACGAGAAATGTCTGTAAGCCAGGCTAATTAAGTACTAGGTGAAACGCAGTAGTTGCGATCTGCCTTCCCGGCACACGAAAGCTGCGGAATTTGGGTGCCATTCCTTTTAGCCTTGGATTGCTTGGATTTCAACCCATTTTCAACCAGTATACACGTACGCCAGAGGGTAGTGGGTGGCTTTTGGTGTCATTGAAGAGATCCATCCATCTAAATGCCATGCCCTAAATCTTTACCCGGGTTAAAAGCTTGCCCGCACTTCTTTCTTGTGTTTTAGGCCAACTGTATGTACTTTCATTAAACGCAAAAGCGCCTGTGACTCGACTGGATTTCTGACCTGTCTGCCTCTGCGGCAGTAAGCTCTTTGTAGGCCGGAGGCTGTGCAGCGTTACATACATTGGATTCTTTTGAACCCCTCCACTGATACCACTATAATACAGTCTGCACCCACGTGCTTATTTGTTGCTCTAGAATTGAGAAAACAAAGTCAGGATTGGTAGGGGCAAAGCAAGGCACAATGTTTGCTCAATCTGGTATATTTAGTCACTTTACTAGGTTTACCTTTTTCAAATTGAGACGAAATGGACACAAAGTGAACTATTTTCACGGCAACAATACTCTGTCACTTAGTATGTTTACATTTTTATTTTAGATTAAGATTTACCCCCAACCTTGTGACTCAATTCCAATAGCATCCACCTTTGAAGTAGTTACTTTTTCCTAAAGGGTCTTGTGTTTTTGTTTTTGGTTTCTTTTTTTTCTTTTTTTTTCTTTTTTTCTTTTCTATTTTTCTCTGTGTAGTTTTGGCTGCCCTAGACTGGCTTTGTAGACTAGGCTGGCCTCCAGCTCACAGCAATCCGCCTTCCTCTGCCTCCAGAGTGCTGGGATTACAGGCCCGTGCCAGCTCTCGGGGCAGCAAGGGTCTTGGTTTTTTTCAGATTAAATCATTTTTACATTTTCTAATGATTTGTAACATAGTCCACCAAACATAATTTGTACATTGTATTACAGCTGTGAATGCAGGTGAGCATGTCAGAGTGAGACAAGGCTCTGTCTTCAAAGACCCTAAGTTCTTTTTACTTAGTAATTATGGAATGTCAATCCACTATAACCTCAGATTGGCACTGGCCAATTTCTTCTTGCCTCCTTTCATTTTAGCAATATCACATGATCATAGAAACAGCAATATCACATGATCATAGAAACAGCAAGCCTGTAATCCCAGCACTCGGGAGGCTGAGGCAGAAGGATTTTTGTGAGTTTGAGGCCAGCCTGGTCTAGGACAGCCAGGGCTACACAGAGAAACTGTGTCTTGAAAAACAAAAAAGAAAAAGCATGAGAAGTAAAAACTCCTAAAATATGAATAGATAAAACCCTTACTAATATATCAGTGTGCTTTAGATTTTTGTGTGCAGGTATTAATGATCAGAGGATATTTGTGTGAGCACTTTGTGTGGCTTAGCATCTGTTTTAAGTGTAAGTGGGTACTTAAATACTTCATAGGTGATTTGCCACTGAACTAAAAGGAATAATTCCCTCCCTGCTTTCTTTTCTTTGAGACAGTCTGGCCTCGAACTCAGAGAAAACTACCTGCCTCTGCTCCACCAAGTGCTGGGATTATAGGTGTGCACCTCTGTGCTAGGCAAGAGATTTTTTTTTTTTTTTTTTTTTTTTTTTTTTTTTTTTGAGACAGGGTCTCTCTGTGTTAGCCTTGGCTATCCTGGACTCGCTTTGTAGACCAGGCTGACCTCGAATTCACAGTGGTCTACCTGCCTCTGCCTCCCAAGTGCTGGGATTAAAGGTGTGCACCACCACACCCGGCAAGAGTAATATTTTACTTAAAAATTGTTTATTTTGAGACATGTATTGCTGGCTGGAACTCTCAGAGTTGGTTCTGGGATTAAAGGAGATTAAGGTTGAGCCCTATTAACTCCCAGCTTGGTTTTGTTCTTTTGAGACCCACTGTGCAGTCTTAGCTGGCCTGAGTAGATAGACTCAGGCTGGCCTGGAGCTCAGGGAGATCAGCCAACTTTCACCTCTTGGCCTTAAAGGTGTATGCTAGCACATCTGACTCATTTTTAAAAGCAAAACCTGAGCTAGGTGTGGTGGTGCACGCCTTTAACTCCAGCACTTGCAAGGCAGAGGCAGGCAGATCTCTGTGAGTTCAAGGCCAGCCTGGTCTACAAACTGAGTCCAGGACAGCCAGGGCTCTATATAAATAGGAACCCTGTCCCAAAAAACAAAACCAACCAACCAACCAAACAAAAAGCAAAACCTGGGTCCCTGAGATGGCTCAGCAGGGACTTGCTAGTTGCCTCAAAAGCCTGCTTACCTGAGTTTGTTCTCAGGAACCCACATAAAGGTGGAAGGAGAGAACCAACTCCACAAGGGGCACCTGTACCCCTAGTCTCCCAAAAGATTAAAAAAAAAAAAAAAGGCACACGCCTTTAATCTTAGCACTGGGGAGGCAAAGGCAGGTGGACCTACCAAGTTGAGTTCCAGAACATCCAGCACTATACAATGAAACCAGCAAAAACTGGGGCCATCTTAAGCAGTAGTAAATACATGGTGACTGCATGATTTCATTTGGTAAAAATTATATGTTGAAAAGTAGGAAGCATCCTGTTGTAGTTTATCGTGAGCTTGAATGCCAATGTGCTTACTGCTTCTTGAGCTGGCTCAGTGGACGAAGTGCTTGCTGTGTCCGCACAAGAGCCAGAATTCTAATCTCCAGGACCCTCAAAAAAGCCATGTGGCCCTGCTGGGCTGATCCTGAGGACCTGATGCTCCCCCAGTCAGGCTAATGGGTGAGCTGCAGGTTCGTGAGTTTACCTGTTTTAGAAAATAAGCTGGAGAGCAGTAGAGGAAGGAAATTTATCTCTGGGCTTCATGTGTGCATTCACAGGCCAGTAGACACACACAGAATGAGTAAAAGCCAAATTAATAGAAAAGGATAGGTCTTTAATAGGTTTCAGGACAAGTAGAGCTGACTCAGAGGCTGGGAAGCACCAGAGTTGTAATTTCCATTTCCTCAGTAGATTTACATTTTAAGCAGTAGTAAATACATGGGACCCCATGATTTCACGGTGAAAAGTAGGAAGCACCCTGTTATAGTTGATTTTGAACTTGAATGCCAACGTACTTACTGCCACTCCCAGTCCAGCTATCTGCTCTCCCTCGTGCAGCAGACCTTGTTACTGCTTCTGATCGACACTGATAGATTAACAAATGAAAATTTAGCCTAGTTAGGAAAAAATGAAATGTTAGGGCTGGCAATATAGCTTAGTGGCAGAGTGTAACTTGTGTAAGTTTAGTCCTCAGTACATGGCAGACACCCCTCATCCCCCCATCACCCCAAAATCTTGGGCCAACCAGATTTTTGCAGAGTGGTTGGTTGTAGTCTTGTTATCCAGGTGGGGAGGAGCAGGAAAATGAGTAGGGTGAAGACATTTCCTTTACTCTGTGTGGTTTGCTTGAATCACCATGTAAGTGGTAGAAGGGCATCTGGTTTCTGTCCTTTTGAAATACCATTATAACGCCAAGTGACCGCTCATTTGGAACACTGCAAACGGGGACAACTTGCTTCTTTCCTATAGCTTCTGTGAGTTTGCACCGTGCTGCTGGTTTTGAAGTATTCTCCCTCTCTCCTCTTTCTGAGATCATTTGCTGTCTTCCTGTTGCTCATGCCTCGGTAACTGGAAGTCTGTTCAGGTTGTAGGAGTTGCATCTTTAAAAAAAAAAGCTTATTATTTTTATGTGTATTTGAATGTTTGCCTACATGTATGTATGTATGTATACCACATGCATATCTGGTGTCCTTAGAGGCCAGAAGAGGACAATGGGGTCCCCTGGAACTGGAGTTCCAGATGGTTGTTGAGTCTCTATAGGTGCTGGGAACCTAAGCCAGGCCCTCTGCAAGAGCAGCAAGTGATCTTATTAACCCTGAGTGTCGCCACAGCTCCAGAAAGGAGCTCCCCCCCCCCCTTTTTCCTTTTTTAAAAAATAACTTTGAAATAGTGAACTTATTGAATGGTAAAGGCACCTGGCACCAAACCTGACGGCCTGAGCTCAATCCCCAAGATCCACATGATGGAGGGAGAAAACTCACTCCTTCATGTCTCCACTGGCATGCCATGCCAGGCACTCACTCCCAACAAATACATTAAAAAGATAACAAAAAAGTTGTTTTTTGTTTTTTGGTTTTTCAAGACAGTTTTTTTTCTGTGTAGCCTTGACTGTCCTGGACTCACTTTGTAGACCAGGCTGGCCTCGAACTCACAATGATCCACCTGCCTCTGTCTCCCTAGTGCTGGGATTAAAGGCATGCGCCTCCACCACCTGGCAACCAAAAAAAATTTTTTTTAAGTTAGAATATTAAAGTTAAATGCTGTCTTTCAGCCTCTGCGGCTCTGATGTTTTGATTTATGCAGTGTTTCTTCTGCTGGGTTCCCTTAGCTCAGCATGTATAGTATCCTACGTAGCCAGCAGCCTGCTTCTGCTAAACTTCTGAAATAAGACACATATGCAGTATGCTAGTGTGAAATGTACACACTACATTTAGTGAGATTTAGTATGAAAAAATAAATATTGAGATGATACTATGTGGGCTCGGCAGTTAAATAACATAATTAATTCCACCTGTTCCTGCTATTAAACAGCATGGCTACTGGAAACTTTCAAACTATGTGGCTCCCATATTTTTATTAAACAACTCAGCCTTAGCCTGATGGGGGTGAGGTGTCCTCAAGTAGCAGTAATACAATGTGCTTATTATCTTTAGGCTCTTCTAGTGCCAACTAATAGACAGTGCTAATTTATTTGTAGGTGTGTTTGGCTTTTCTAGTGGCTATGATAGTTCTCACAAACCCACAAGTATGTCCTTGAAGAGTGTCTCAGTCTTAGAACCACGTCCTAACGTATTAAATGTTTCTGAGTTAATGTATAATCAGCTAATTGTTTGAACTTAATATCAAAATGATATCTTTGTTTGTTTGTTTGTGTTTTGAGGCAGGGTTTCTCTGTGTAGCCTTGGCTGTCCCAGACTCGCTTTGTAGACCAGGCTGGCCTTGAACTCATAGAGATCCGCCTGTCTCTGCCTCCCAAGTGCTGGGATTAAAGGCGTGCACCACCATGCCTAGCCCAAAACGATATCTTTTTTTGTATGTCTCTGTGGTTTCATGTGCACAGGCTCATGTTTCTGTGTGTGCACATGTGGAAGCTAGGGGAGGACAACGCTGTCTGCCCTGTTCCCCTCCACCAGACGCTTTCCAAATTAAACCATGTAGTTTCTAAAGGGGCAGGCCTTTAATCCCAGCACCCAGGAGGCAGAGGCTGTCCAAGACAGCCAAGGCTACACAGAGAAACTCTGTCTCAAAAAACTAAACCAAACCAACCCCAAACAAAAAGTTTCTTTTAGGTTTCTTTATTTTATTTTATAGATATGAGTATGTATGTGAACCCTGTGTATGCTGGTACTAGTGGAGGTTAGAGAGGGTGTCTGATGCCTTAGGACTGGACTTACAGACAGTTGTGAGCTACTTTGTGGGTGCTGGGAACTGAACCCAAATCCTTTGCATGTGCAGCAAATGCTCTTAACTGCTGAACCATTTCTTCACTACCTTTCATCCCTTCTTTACTGTTTTCTCAACACTAGTGTGTGTGTGTGTGTGTGTGTGTGTGTGTGTGTGTGTGTGTGTGTGTGTTGGGGGGGCTCGAAGCAGGGAGAGAAAGAGAGTGTGTGTGTTAAATATGCCCTATTTATGACTTAGCATTCAACAATTACTTAGCACTTCAACCCATTATGAATTTCTTCAGTAACCCTTCTGCATTTAGCGGAAGCTATTCTGGCCAAAACTTAGCAGCACTAGTCTATGGGCATAAATATAAATCTGTAGAAGGCAATTTGATGGACCTAATAAGTTTGTTTAGCAAAACAACACTCACTATGGCTGTGGTCTCTCCAGCTTCAGGATGTTTGTTTGTTTGTTTGTTTTTCGAGGACAGGATTTCTCTGTATAGCCTTGGCTGTCCTGGACTCGTTTTGTAGACCAGGCTGGCCTCCATACCTGGTAGGAATTCTTTCCTTTGGAGCATGCCTCAAATCTAAGCACAAAGCAGTTGATGATGCCCATAGCAGGCATACCCCTGTTGCACCGCAGATGCACCTTGCCTGGCAGGTAGGTTGGTAGTGTAACATGCAGAGCCTACAATTGAGGAAGGCTGTTGATTTTTCTCCTCAAATACCTTTCAACACTTTGAAAGCTAGTCATTGAGATGAAGCTTACAGCTCAGTGCAACTTGGATTTCTCATGTCTTGTAACTTAGTTTGTAGTATGTTTGACTAGCTTAAAATAATGCCTATGTGTTTTGCCTGCATGTATGTCAACACCATCTGCAGAAGTGCCCTTGGAGGCTAGAAGAGGGTGTTAGATCGCTTGGAACTGAGGTTAGGGATGATTGTGAGCTGCCAAGTGGATGCTGGGAACCAGACCCTGGTTCTTTGCAAGAGCAGTAAACACTTAAAAAACAAACAAACAAACAAACAACAAGAAAAACTGGGCATGGTGGCGCACACCTTTAATTCCAGCACTCGGAGGCAGAGGTAGGTGGGTCTCTGTGAATTCGAGTTCAGCCTGGTCAACAAAGGGAGTCCAGGAAAGCCAGGGCTACACAGAGAAACCCTGTCTCGAAAAACCAATAAATAAACCTAAAAACAAACAACTCCCTCCTAAACCTTAGCACATGACATCTATAGAACAGTGTTCGATTTTACAGAAAGGTGACAGATCCAGTGAACTTGGGAAGAGTGAGGAGGCAGCTAATAGATGTAAGAGCTGTGGATTCTCAGCCCTAGACAGTGCTATGCATGTTAATGACTTCCAATCTTGTCATCATTTATTCATCTCTTTCTCTTGAAGTTGATGCTGTGTGTGTGTGTGTGTGATACTGAGGATAGAACCCTGGCTAGGAAAAGTACTCTTCCACTCAGCCACACATCCCTAGCTCTCTAGCCCCTAGATTTTACTTCATTAAAAAAAAAAAAAAAGATTTTTTTTATTATTATGAATACAGTGCTCTGTCTGCATGTACACCCGCAGGCCAGAAGAGGGCATCAGATCACATTATAGATGGTTGTGAGCCACCATGTGGATGCTGGGAATTGAACTCAGGACCTCTGGAAGAGCAGCCAGTATCCTTAACCTCTGAGCCATCTCTCCAGCCCCTTTTACTTCATTTTTAATATATTTATAACTAAAACCTCTGAGAGGCAACCATGCAGCTCTTGGATTTCAATTAATTCATTGTTGGTAGATATATAAGAAGTACCTTCGAACATTGGTGTTTAGAGACATTGGTTTTGAGACAAGATCTCTCTGTGTAGCTCTGTCCTGGGATTCACTGTGTAGACCAAGCTGGCCTCAAACTCAGAGACCCACCTGCCTCTGCCTCCAGAGGGCTGGGGCTAAAGGCGTGGGCTACCATGCCCAGCATTTCTGTAGGATACTTTTTTGTTTGTTTTGTTTCTTGTGGAGACAGGGTTTCTCTGGGTAGTTTTGGCTGTCCTGAACTCACTTTGTAGACCTGGCTAGCCTTGAACTGAACTTCTAGCAATCCTCCTGTCTCTGCTTCCCTGAGTGCTGAGATTAAAGGCATGTGCCACCACTCCCACCTTCTTTAGAAGACTTTTAACTAGGCCATCTTTTTCTCTTACACAGAAAAATGTTTCTTCATACCCCACCTCCAGATCTGTGGTCTTCGACAGGTATAAACCATAGCAGGCACATGTGTCTATTTGTGCTGCTGGTGACCAAGTGCAGACAATGTACCAGGCCAGACTTCTGTTACTGCTCTGTGGTATCAATCCCTGCAGATACACTCTAAAGTCAACAAACGATGTGAAAAGAATACCCAAACTCTTTTGGCAGTGACTTTGAGCAATATAGATGCACAGAAGTTGAAGGAGTGCTCAGTGTTGCGAAGGTGCACACCTCTGTAGCTGTGGCCGAGCCGTAGGGTTAGACAGGCCGCCTCTGAGAAAGGACAGATTACCCTTGAAAGGGAAACTGGGAAAGATGCTTAACAATGTAATGCTGCTTTTGACCAATTAATAGGGATCTATCAGCCGAACACCATAAGCAGTCCAGAAATAGGTTCATACATATTCAAACCCCAGGAAGCAGGTGCATAGCAGAATGAGAAGGCTTTCAGAGTTACTGCAGAAGAGTGTATGCACGGCCTTCCTAGAGAAGGGGCTCCTGACGCAAGGCACTGCAGGTGCTAATGGAGGGAAGGCAGAGGTCTTCAACAGGCACTTGGAAAACGAGAAACCCACACGGTTAAGATCATCTGTCTGCCTGTCTAAGTCTTTATCTGTTCAGCCTTGTGAGTAATTAAGGAAACAAGTTAAATCCACAATGACATATTCCTATACACCCAAGTTGAAATAGGCAACTCCAAATCCTAAGGATGCTGAACAGTGGTGATTTTCATACAAGACTGGTAGGAGTAGGGATTTGGCATAGCTCCCTGAAAGGCAGCAATATTAAGAAAGTGTACGATAAAGCTAGGCACTGATGGAGTTTGTAATCCCAGAGCCAGAGAGGCCAAGACAGGAGCCACTGTGAAGCTCACTGCTGGGGAGATCCAAGCCGATGGGACCGTGACTTAGGAACATTGAAGAGGTAGACAGTGCCTGGGGAATGACACCTGAGGGTGTGCTATGATGCCCACTTACAAGTGCACAGTCATGTTTACACACTCATGTACACACACACACACACACACACACACACACACACACACACACACACACACACACACACACACACACCCTCTTGTTCGGGGATGGTCTGATGTATTTTGAACACACACACACACACACACACACACACACACACACCTCTTGTTCGGGGATGGTCTGATGTATTTTGATGCTAATTACAGCTTGCTGTCTCTGTGACCCAACTTTTGCTTAATAAAAAGCCATCCCACCTGGACAGGACAAAAGAGATAGATGGGGCTAAGGAAAAGAAATTCTAAAAAGAAGAAAGACTACCACGAGAGGAAAGGAGAGAGACTTGAGGTGAAGAGAAGAAGGCCGCCATGGGTTAGATGAAGGAAAAGCACATGGCCTGCATGGATAGAGAATCCAGCCCAGATAAAGATCATTTACAAGTATTTGAGATTATAGATGGGAGGTAGCTTGATAGAAGTTATTAGAAACAGATGGCATGGCATTGAGACAGGGATCCCATGCCTGTCCCACTATGGGAGGTAGTTTAGAAGATCGATATCTGCCCTGCCCCAGGTTAACTAAGGCTATTTTAAAATATAACAAGTGTTTCTGTCTTAATTGATTGCTAGCCGGGCCTACAGGTAGTACAGATAATTTTATAAAACAATACCCTCTTTTCCTTTCTTACCCAATGGGAACCAGTCACTAATGGCTTTGTAGTTACCTAGCTCTCTGGCTTCTGAGCAACTCACTTTTTTTTCTTCCTGAGACAGGGTTTCTCTTTGTAGTCCTAGCTGTCTTGGGCTCACTTTGTAGACCAGGCTGGCCTTAAACTCAGAGACCCACCTGCCCCTTCCTCCTGAGTGCTGGGATTACAGGCGTTTGCCCCCGTGCCTGGCTATGAGCAACTCTTCCTTTAAAAACCAGCCGGCTTGTGCATGCTCGTGTAACTAACACACACACACACACACAAACACACACACACATACACTTACTTTCCTTCCTTCCCCAATGGGAACCCTTCACTATGGCTTTGTAGTTACTTAGCTTTGGCTTTTGAGCAATTTGCTCAATTAAAGCTCTTTGTGGGTTGAGTAAATTACAACCTCCTCTGCTTCCCTTGGGATACAGTCTAGCCTTGTGATTGCATCATCTGGTGGGAGCTGGGAGACAGCAGCAGATGCCAACCCTGCTGGGTCCTGGCAGCCTTGTCCAGGGTGGAAGTTGTTGCTTTTGTGGGGAAAGAGGTTCAAGCTCTGTGTTAATGGGTCTGGGGTCATGCCCCACGAAGTGTTTGACTTTGGACAAGCTGCTGTTCTTGATTGTGGTGCGGACTGTTTTGAAAGCTGATATTTAAAGGGCATTTCACAGTGCCTGGCACCTGCAAGATGCTGGAATGGCAGCAGCTCTGTTATTACTGCCCCACTCCTTGTTTACTTAGGTAACATTGAATTTCCACAGTCTGCATTTTGAGCCAGTGGAACTGTGATTATGCTGATTTTTAAAATAAAGAGCTGCATCTGTCAATAGGTTCCAATTTTATGATCTCATTTAACTCCTTCAGTGCTGGTATAAATGAGTGCAATCTGTGGGCTGCACTTGAATAGAAGGCATAGCACCCATGTGGACTAGACAGAGTACCAACCATGTGGGGCCCTTGGAATCAGCCTCAGGCCCTTAGGTTTGGTGGCCAGTGCTTTTGCCCACTGAGCCTATTCCCTGGCTGTAAAAGTAACTTTTATTCTCCTGACTCAATTGTTGTCTGAGAGGATTACTGCCTCTGCCTGATAGCCTAGGCTTGGTCCTGGAAGCTTCTAGCCTCCGTAAAACCTAACCTACGCCTAGATTGCTTTCAGCCTCTGAGACTTACTGCTTCCCCCTCCCCCAGACAGGGTTTCTCTGGGTAGCACTAGCTATCTTGGACTCACTTTGTAGAACAGGGTGGCCTTGAACTCACAAAGATCCGCCTGGCTCTGCCTTCTGAGTGCTAGAATTAGAACCATGCACCACCACACCGGGCTTAATAAACTCATCCTTATTTGTTCTTTCTGAGCTCTGGGCTGGCTGGTTCAACTCAGCTGTTCTCCCAGCTGACTTATTCAATTTGGCTTCTCTCTCACCCTCTGAATTGCTCTGCTTGCCCTCAAACTAACTCCAGCAGGCTTTTCTAATCTGGCTCCTTCTTATTCTCTGGCTCACTCGGTCTTCACCTGAGTTCTCTCTCTGCAACCTGTCTCTGATTACTGTCCCAATAAAACTGCCTCTTAAGTAGCTTCCCTTTCCTCTCTCTCCTTGTGAGAGTTGGGCATATCTTATTCTGTCAAATCTTCTCTGATTTGTCATCTTTTCTGCCACCCAATTAGACATTACTTTGTAACATGAGTGCTTCCTTCTACAAACTAACTTTACCCTTGTTTGGGATTAAAGGCATGTATCACCACGCCTGGACCTTAGCTTTTCTTGACCTGATACTTGTTCTATACCAGGCTGGCCTTGAACTCAGATCTGTTTGTCTCTGTCTCCTGGATTAAAGGCCTGATTGTAGCTGGGCATGGTGGCACATGCCTTCTTCTTCTTCTTCTTCTTCTTCTTCTTCTTCTTTTTTTTTTTTTTTGGTGTTTTGAGACAGGGTTTCTCTGTATAACAGCTCTGGCTGCCCTGGAACTTGCTCTGTAGTCCAGGATAGCCTTGAACTCACGGAGATCCACCAGCCTCTGCCTCCCAAGTGCTGGGATTAAAGGTGTGTGCCACCACTGCCCAGCCGGCACATGCCTTTTATCTTATCATTTAGGGAGGCAGAGGCAGGTGGATCTCTGTGAGTTGGAGGCCAGCTAGCCAGGACTACAAGACAAACCTTGCCTTGAAAAACCAAAAACCAAAAACCAAACCAAACCAAAACAAAACAAAACAAAAAAACCCAAAAACAAAAGCATAAAGGTGTACACAAAAGTAAAGTAAAGATGTGCTTGTGTTCTAGCTGGATCACACAAACCTAGAAGGTCTTTGGATGTGATCTCTTGGGAGAACAGCCATGTTCTGAATTAGCATTCCTCTACACCTGGCTTTGAGGGCTGATTTCTAAATGCCTCTTTATGCAGGAAAAAAAAAAATAGTAATCACATCATTTAAAATTCTGTCATTTTGAATCAAACATTTCCTGGTGAAATGGTTCAGGTATGAGAAAACTCATGAATATAGTAAAAAGGTATTTATTGCCAAGTCAATTGTTTAACCATGAGGTAGGACTTTTCTGGATAAGGCAGTTTCCTGAGCTAGTAGCCTGTGGTAGCCACAGTTTAGATTTAACAGAGCTAAGAGTTGCTACTTAGCTGCTCTCACTGTATAAAATACCTAACACTCTATTCTGTGTTAGCAAAGACATTGTGAGTTAGGAAAGACAGGTATTATTTCAATTGTCAAGATAATGAAACCTTGCTTGCTTTCCAGTCTGTTCCTTTCCCACTGGTACATGCTGAGAAAGCACCTTAAGAAATGTCCTGACAATAGCCAGGGGTTGTGCACTCGTGTTATGCCAGACCTCTGGAGGCTGAGGTGGCATGCTCTGGAGTTCCAGGACAGCTGAGCTACAAAATGACACCACGTAGGGGTGGGTGTGGGTTCTGGTTTGTATGTCTGAGTACTAGAGCAGAGATTGCTTGCCTACTGTAGTAGTTTTATTAAGATGGGGTAAGTGGAAGTTTAGTATTATGTTTAATTGTGCTTCTATTGTGCATGTATGTGGGGGTGGGGGCAGAGGTGAACATTGGGTGTTTATAATTTTTCACTCACTCACTCACTCACTCACTCACTCACTCACTCACTCACTTTATTTATTGGTTTTTCAAAACAGGGTTTCTCTGTGTAGCCTTGGTTGTCCTGGACTCAATTTGTGCATCAGGCTGGCCTTGAACTCCCAGAGATCTGCCTGCCTCTGCTGCCCATAGTGCTGGGTGGGATCACAGGTGTGCACTACTGTGCTCAGCTTTGCACTTTATTTTTTAAGTCAAGGTGTCTTGCTTGTCCTGGAGGTCACCAACCGAACAAGACTGACTAGGGAGCAGGTGTCACTGATCCTGCTGTGTGCCGCCCTGGGTCTAGGGTTACAGGTGTGTGGTAGCACACCTGGCTCTTCATCCAGGCGCTAGGTATCCAAACGCACGTCCTCATGCTTGCATGGTGAGCACTTCATTGACTGAGCTTTCTCCCTAGCCCCCAAGATAGAGGTTCTTTTTCTTTTTTTTGTTTTTTAAATGTTGGGTTTTGTTTGTTTGTTTGTTTGTTTGTTTTGTTTTGTTTTGTTTTTGCGGTGCTGGTGAGAGCCTTCAGGGCCTTCCTTGTGCATGCAGGCAAGTGTTCTACCACTGAGCCATATCCCTAACCTAAGAGTTTTTAAACAGCAGCAAGGGCCTCAGTATGTCATCCATGTGAATGTATTACTTCATTAATAAAGCACTTATTTTACCCCTTCACGTTTAACTGTGGTTGTGGAATGGCAATCTTGAATTGAGAAACAGGGGAGGCCCTCTTTAGCTGTCTACCTGGGCAATGACCTGGCTGTAAAGGGAGTGACTTCAGACTCCCTCGTATTCGGAGTCAGTCTCTGAACGACACTATCTTTTCTCATTGTTTTGTTTTGTTTTTCCAGACAGGGTTTCTCTTGTAGTCTTGGCTGTCCTGGACTCGCTTTGTAGACCAGGCTGGCCTCCAACTCAGAGATCTGCCTGCCTCTGCCTCCCAAGTGCTGGCATTAAAGGCGTGGGCCACCAAGACTATCTTTTTTAAGGGTTAAGTCTGAGTGAACTTACTGAGGAAATAGTTTACTACTTGAGACTGTGCCTCAGTCTCCGTTGTCTAGGATTTTATCTGAGGAATTGGGTTTGTTATGTTTGACACATAGTTCCCTGCAGCTTTTCAGGATGCAGAAGACCCTGTCCAAGTTTCTTAGCTACTGTGACTGTGACTGTGGTGACTGTGACTTTAACTAAGGAGCATCTAGCTCCCTGCGAGCTGTCAACAGGGATGCTGCTGTTGAGGAGGGCAAGGCTGGAGCTTTGTAAGTTTATCTGTGGTGCTAACAGGGTAGCCTGGTATTAGCAAGCCATTGGCAGGCAGTTTTCAGTCTTCAGATGACCTCTGTGAGTCTGTATTTACATTCAAAGTTCACTGTAGGTATCCACACAGGTGTCTGGTACTGATTGACTTGTTTCCATGTAGTCAGGGGAAGCTGGAAAGTAAATGAGAGAACAACCTGGTTGGTAGAGTTCACCCCTATCTCCTTCAGATTCTAAGACATAAAGACCCACAGTTAAAGAATCTGGTGGGTTACACACCTTGAAGAAAGATGTACGTGTTCTTGCTAAGTTATTGTTTAGCAACAAAAAAGGATTAAAAAAACTCTGTGTGTGTGTGTGTGTGTGTGTGTGTGTGTGTGTGTGTGTGTGTGTCCATCCACTTGCTCAGGTCAAAGGACAACTTGCAAGAGCTGGGTCTGTCCTATTGGTGTGGATTCCAAATATTGAAATCAGGCTTGGTGTTAGTGCCTCTATCTGCTGAACTTTTTCTACAGCTCAAGTTTCTTTTTCTTTTTTTTTTTTTTTTTTTTTTTTTGTTTCTTTTTTTTTAAGGTGGCAGCTCGGGCCTTTGGAAGTTTGTGTAAGAATATTTATTCACATCATTAAGATGCCTAAGAATTTTGAGCTCTTTTCTCTGCCCCCTGATTATCAGAAGCAGGTCTTGGCCTCATTGTAATCAGCCCTCAGATTGCTTCTAGAATGACTGTGCATTTTTCTTTCCTTGCTGTGCAGGAGCTAGATTTGGCTTACACAAGAATCATCTGGAGACGGACAATGGTTTCTGTGCATTTTCCTCTCTGTGCAGCTGATTCCAAGTGATTCTTCAGGGGTCAGGCCTTCACCAGCTCCCAGTTTGAAAGCAGAACTAGTTTGTGAATCTTTTTTTTAAAGATTAATTTTATTATTATTTTATTATTTTATTTATTATATTATTATTATTATTATTTTATTATTAATTTATTACATATATAATGTTCTGCCAGCACACCAGAAGAGGGCACTAGATCTCATTACAGTTGGTTTTGAGCTACCATGTGGTTGCTGAGAATTGAACTCCGGACCTCTGGAAGAGCAGACAGTGCTCTTAACCTCTGAGCCATCTCTCCAGTCCCCTAGTTTGTGTGAATCTTGAACATGTAGGTAGACCAACTGAAGTTTACAATTTCCACCTTCAGCACAACACTAACCACTGTTTGGTGCTTTTATTTCTTTAGACTAGTTTTACTACTTTATGTAGACGAGTGTTTTACCTGCATGTTTGTTTGTTTACCACATGGTGCCTGGTGCCTGAAGAGGCCAGATGAGAGAGTAGGAGCCCCTGGTGGTGGTGGAGGCCGCAGCCCACGCTGACTGTAATTCCAGCACTTAGGGAGGCAGAGGCAGGCAGATCTCTGGGTTCGAGGCCAACCTGGTCCACAAAGTGAGTCCAGGACAGCCAAAGCTACACAGAGAAACCCTGTCTTGAAAAACAAAACAAAACAAAATAAAATCTTGGCCTGTGTGAGTGCAAACATGGCACACATGTGGTGATCAGAGGATGGCCTCAGGTATCAGTGCTCGCCCACCTACCTTGCTTGATATTCAGTGCACCAGGCTAGTTGGTGCACTAGTGCCTGTGGATTCGCCTCCTCTTTATTGAATTTTGAAAGGAGCACTGGGATTAGGAGCCTGCTCTGAACTTCATGTGGTTTCCAGGGCTTAGCCTTTATCTTGCATAGCAGAGCTTTTACTCCTGAGTCATCGCCCCAGCTCTGGATTTTTTCTCCCTTCTGGAACTCTCAGAAGTTACACTCACTTTCTCTTTTTGTAAAAAACAAAACCAAAAGGGCTTTGGGCTGGGTCTAGCTCAACAGTAATGCTCTTGCCTAGCATGTACACAGCTCAAGGTTCCAGCTACAACAGCACTTCAAAAATAAGTAAAGCTGTTTGGAGGTATAATTTACGTACTGTACAATCCACTTGTTGTAAGTATGCAACCTAATGACTCTCAGATCTTCAGACTGTGCAGCTGTCACCACAATCAGTTTTATAACATTCTCATAACCATCCCTGCCCCCAGCCCATATCCCTTAGCTGTCACCGTTAATTCTCTCCTTGTCTTCCAAGTCATAGACAACTGTTTTTGTTTTTGTCTACTGATTTCCCTGTTCTCCGTATTTTCTGTCAGTGGACTCATTCATTGAATGCTTTTTGTTAGCTAGCTGTTCACTCAGTGTAATAGTACCAGGGTTCATCCATTACTCCCTTTACCATTCATGCATCGATTCTTCATTCCTTTTTTGTTTTTAATTAATACATATTAATTATATATAAGACTGCATTTCATTATGATGCTTATATACATGTATATAGCACAATTTGAACATATTTTACCCCCTAATCCTCTCTTGTCCCCCATCCCTCTGATCTTCCTCTTTGAAGTCAGTTTCCCTTTATCATGTCTCCCTTCTCTCTCTCCTCCCTCCTTCATCCTTCCTTTTTTTCTTCCTTCCTTTCTTTGTTGTTTTTTGGCAACCCACTGACTTCCATTAGTTTGCTACAGGAGCATGAGGAGCTGTTTTCTGAGATATGGCCTGTCTGTGAAGTCCTGGCTGGCCTCGACTTGCTGGCCTTCTGCCTTCACCTCCCAATTTTTCATTCCTTTTTATGGGCATGCATATAGATAGTCCACATTTTATGCATCCTGTTATTAGTTGATGGGTATTTGGAGTGTTTCCAGAGTTTAGCTCTCATGAATAGCACTATGAATATTTATGGACATGTTCTTTGGGAAAATGTTACTCTACCAGGGTTTATTATATGTTCATAAGGAATCAGTGTGTCATTTGGTAACTGTTCAGCCTTTGATCAATTGCCAGACTCTTTACCAAAGTGCCTACAGTATTTAATCACCAACAGCATGTGAGGGTCCTAGTTTCTCTATAGTCTCGTTATTTGTTCTTGTCTTCCTCTATCAAAATTTAGGATAAAATTAGGGAAAATGGAGATATTCTACCAAAGTGAGGAGAATAGAAACTAGAATGTCACTAACAGAATCCCTTTGGTGTGATGCAGCAGCATGCCCTGCAATGCTGCCTGGCATTAGACTGGAGCTCACCACGTGATGCAGCATGTTGTTATTTGCTGAAACTGAAGTGCCCACAACTATTTTCAGATTTTCTTTTCTTTTTCATGTCCTGGGGAAACAAACCCAGGACCTCATACAATCTAGGCAAGCGCTCTCCCTCTGTCTCCTTAGTTTTGTGAAGCCAGACAAGCCTTTACTGTAGCTTGTGCGCCTTGAATTGCAAGGGTGTCTTGCCTAGGCAAGAGCAGAAAGAATCTGAGGTACGTTTTTTCTTGTGGGCATTCTCATTCCTTTTAATTTTAGGATGAACATGAATTATTAGGGTCTATTAGCAGTTTTATTAACCACATTGATGACAAGGTGCATTTTTGAGGGTTTCTATCAGTTATGGCATTGCATGCTTTCTGTAGTTTTTTTTTTTTTTTTTTTTTTGGCTACATAATTCCATTTTAATTTATTTTTTGGTGATTGGTCCTTTGTGCATGTAAAAGTTGTAACACTGAGCCATACCATAGGCGTATTTGATTTATTTCATAGTTTTGACCATTTTACACTAGGGACAACTGTGTTGTTATTTGTACATGAGAGGTTAAGTTGAAATGACTTAACTGACCAAGCCCATGCCTCAGGCTCTGTTGCCTCCTCCAGCAATGGTATGTTGCAGTGACAGAGCTGAAGGAAAAACAAGTTTGGTCAGTTGCAGGCTATTGGAAAGGCCTGTTAAGACACTAAGAATTACATACGGATTTACAGCTAGCTACACAAGAACAGACTGCTATTGTGTGATTTCCAGTAGATATCATTATCATCCTGGGTCTCTGGCCTTTCCTGTTTACTGGGCAGACTGGAGGCACTGGGTGAAGAGGCAGGTCTACATTGTAGCATACCACACCCTGACTTGGCCATGCCAACTGCAGCTTGCTGTAACCACCGTGGATGCAGAGATCCCTAATGGGGCGTGGAGACGCTCAACAGACCTTGTAGTCCTGTTCTGAGAGCATGACAAGTTGTGGCTGTGGGAACACTCAGGAGCTAATAGTCACCCATGACTACCTTGTAGTAGAACTGTCACACTTAAAGAATTCCTTTTCTGTATCTGGCTTCTAGCCTATTCTTTGCATTCATAAGAACGGATTTTGAGTTTAATTTTTCAGAACAAGAGCAGCTGAACTCTCTGTGCCTTTTCAGTTGTATAGATGGCAAGAATTCAGATCCTCTCAGAATATTCCCACTTGCCAGAAAGAAAGAGTCTATGCCTTGTTTTTTCTTTTTTCCTCTTTAGTGTTTTCCCCCTTTTCTGGTTCATTCAAGCTCAGGTAACAATTTCTTCTTCACTATGGTAGCAGTTGTAGGTCATTTTAATGATAATAGCTTTTTTTTTTTTTTAAAGATATAGTTTTCTCTACCTAGCCCTCTCCATCCTGGAACTCACTATGTAGACCAGGCTGGCCTTCAACTCACAGAGATCACCAACCCCTGCCTCCTGCTTGCTAGGATTAAAGGGCTATGCCACCACGCCTGGCTCTGATAATAGATTTTTCATTGATAAGAATTCGCCCTGAGTGATTTTTTTGTTTTGTTTTGTTTTTTGTTTGTTTGTTTTTTGAGACAAGGTCTCTCTATGTAGTCCTGGAACTCACTATGTAGGCCATGATGCCCTCAAACTCACAGAGATTGGCTTGCCGCTGTTGCAGTTAAAGACATCCACCACCATGCTTGGCAGCCTGCCTTTTTGTTTTTTGTTTTGTTTCTTGCAGTGCCAGGGATAGGACCCAGGGTTCATACAGGATAGGTAAGAGCTCTGCCACTGAGCCACATTTCCAGATCTCCAGGCGTAAGTTGATGGTAATGCCTCACAGAATGTTAAAGGAGAGTCAAGTGAGAGAGAATGTGCAAAATGCCCGCCCAAGGAGGTACCGGTGTCCTTGTTATCTGAATGATAAAGAACAATTAGTTTTTCTATAATATTGCCTCAAGGCATCCAGACAGAGACAACTATTGCCCTGGCCCTTTGGTAAGCCTGGGAAAGGTATAACGCTCCAGGGAGGGAGGACCTGGAGAGAGCCCCAGCTGCACAACCCTGCAGCTCCAGCCAGCAGAGGGGCTGCTCTTGCTATAGGAGGAACCCCCAAACCCTGGCCCATGGGACAGGGTCAGAAACAGGGCTGTATGGAGGTTGTACATGCCCCTGAAAGGTCCAGTTGGTGAGAAGCGCAGTATAGCCTTGCCTTTGGCACATACATTTGGAAAAGTGTATTTTTGTTCAGGAATGTATCCTCAGTTGAAAAAATGTTTTCCTTTTATCCATCAGACTGGGTACAACCCATAGGACTGTGTAGACCACTTGAGATGGCACACGCCTATCACTTTAGCACCTGGAAACAGAGGCTTGGTGATGGGGAGTTCAGGGTCATTCTTGGCTCCATAGTGAGTTCCAAGCCAGCCTGGGATATATGAGACTTGTTTTTTAAACAAGTGTATTCTCAAATGAGGCAGTGGAGATACCTCCTTGGGGTTTTCAGTGCATGTGAGAAAGAGCGGACAGAAACACTGGTAGTCGGGTAGGAAACCAGGTCCAAGGGAAACTTTGTTCACTGTAAACATTTTATCAGAATACAACATACGTCTAGAAACCTTTAAACTTGTTTTTCTAGTACTTAGGATCAGATCAGACCAAGGATCTCATGCATGTCGGGCTGACCCAAACTGTGTGTGTGTGTGTGTGTGTTTGTTTGTGTGTGTCTGTCTGTCTGTTGTCTGTCATGAATGCTGGGACTAGAGGCGTGTACCACCACAAGGCCTGGCTTTTATTTTTCAATAAAAATGGGAGATTCTAGTGCATATTTTCTGATGTGAATATTCCCATAAGGAAAGAAAATATTAGTGCAGAAGAGACAAAGAAGAAGTCTCCAGGGCCCAAGAAAGCTGGGCTCTGGAGACACCTGGGTGTGTGGCTAGTCTTTGGTTAGGCCAGGATGTTTCCTTCATTGTCATTGGAGGTTAATGAGTGCGTGGGCACGCAGAGGGAGTATCTCCTCAAAAGGGTCTGCTTCCCAGTGATATGTGACACATCACCAGCTGAGAGTTGAGATGGGAGCAAATCTGAGCAAAAAGGAGAGAAGTGCTCCATTTTAGAAGTGGGAGCTTGGGAACTGGGAGGATGGCTCAGTGGGGGAAGTGCCTGAGGACCTCAGTTCAGGACAGCAGCATGTACCTGTAACCCAGAGCTGGGGAGAACAGAGACACAGGTGGATCCCTGAATGTCACTGCCAGCCTGTCCAGCCAACCCCTGTGCTCCAGGTTCGGTGGAGAGACCCTGTCTCAAGAGTCAGATAAATTGGAGAGTGATGGGGGAAGACGGCAGGCAGAGCGAGAGCCCAGACATGACACAGAGGCAGCCCAGGCTCCAGCCAGCTTAGTGCTCATTGCACATGACCATCTTGTCACAGAAAAAGTCCAGGGCCCCAGGAAAGGCTCAGGTGTAGAGCGAAGGCTTATCATTGCTGAGGCAGAGCTTGATCCCCAGCACTAAACACAAAGTGAGACCAGTCAGTACCAAATAAAGGATTTCCTCTTGAATGGGTAAGGCATGAAATTGATGGGCGTTTTACAGGAAGGCTGTCTAAGATTAGACTTTGAAATTCAACTCAGTAAAAATGTCTAATTACTGCATTGTTTTGGCTGCCGCAGGACTGTTTACAGTGCAGTGCCATCACCAGCTGTGCAGAAACAGAGGTCTGCTCAGCCTTAGCTGTCACTGTCTAGTCCTTCCTAAGCATCCCAGCACTTAGCTGATAGCGGCAGGAGGACCAGGAACTCAGGGTCATTCTCTGCCACACACTGAGTCTGAGGTCAGCTTGAGCTACACGAGACCTTGTCATAAAACAAACAAAAAAATCAGACTGAACACTATTAAAAAGAATTCAAGGCTGACATGGTGTCACACACCTCTAACCTTAGCAATCAGGGGGCAGAAGCAGGAGGATAGTTCAAGGGCAGCCTGGACTACATAGTGAGACCTGTTTCCAAAATAAAAACCAAGCAGACAAGAAAGGAAAACATCCAGAAAGTGCCTAAAGCTGTAAAGAGATTAAGCAATAGTTTCTGTGGAGCTAGGGAAGTAGTTTGGTGGGAACCCTGGCACCAGACCCTGGGCCCAAGCCCATTCCTGAAGAACAGAAATAGAAGTGGACTGGGATGGGGAGACAGCCTAGTCAGTTAGCTACCTGCTGCACAAGCCGGAGAGCCCGATGCTGATCTCTAGCGCCACATAAAAGCAGGGCACGGTACACATGCCTGTAATACAAGCGGCTGGGGTGGACACCAGAGGGTTCTGGGGCCTCCTCCCCAGCTACCCTAGTTGAATTGATAAGCACCAGGTTCAGTGAGAGACCCTGTTTCAAAATAATAAGGTGGAGAACAATGAGACAGTTCCCAGGTTTGACTGCTGGCCTACACACACACACACACACACACACACACACACACACACACACACACACACACACACACACACACACACACACTCCTGTACAGACATGAATGAATGAGTATGGCTAGTATTTTATCTAAGTTTTTTTTTTTTTTTTTTTAAAAGACCAGGCTGGCCCTAAACTCACAGAGATTTGCCTGTCCTTGCTTCCCAAGTGCTAATCCATGCACTATTGTGCCTGGCTTTATTTTGAAATAAATTTATTTATTTATTTATTTATTTGTTTGTTGTGTAGCCTTGGCTGTCCTACACTCACTTTGTAGATCAGGCTGGCCTCCAACTCACAGCGATCCACCTGCCTCTGCCTCCCAAGTGCTGGGATCAAAGGTGTGCGCCACCATGCCCAGCCCCAGAATTTTTTTTTTTCCAGTTTTTTGAGACACGGTCTCTCTATGTTAGCCTTGGCTGTCCTCGACTCACTTTGTAGACCAGGCTGTCCTTGAACCCACAGCGATCCACCTGCCTCTCCCTCCCTGGTGCTGGTATTAAAGGCATGCGCCACTACACTCGGTTCCCAGAATCTTTTCTAATTCACTATTTTACTTTAAAAATATATTCACAAAGCTGGGATCAGCCTGTAAAGAGATTTAATAAATAAATGGAAAAAAGGGGGAAATATAGCCACATATATGTTTGTTTTTAGAACATTTTCATCACCTCAAAGAAGCATTTACCCCTTACCCCCGCCCACCCTTTTCTAACTCATGCCTGTAGCAATCACTTATCTACATTTTGTCTGGATAGATTTGCCAGTTCTGGACTTTAAAGACATAATAAGTGGTCTTTTGGAATTAGCTTTGTTCACTTACTGTAGTTTTTATTTTCTTCTTTTTCTTTTTGTTTTGAGACAGTTTCTCTCTCTCTGTCTGTCCATAATTTTTTTCTGGCCTTGATCTCAGAATGCAAGCACTGCTGGGCGCTAGGATTAAAGGCGTGTGCCACCATGTCCTGCTTATCATGATTTCAAAGGCTCAGCCTCGCAGCATCTCTCACCGCATTATTCCCTGTGGGGATTTGATGTGTTTATCCCTTTGATACTGTGTGTATGTGTGTGTTGGGTTGAAGACTGAACATAGGACCTTGTACATGTAAGTTCCTGCTGTACCACTGAGCTATCCTCACCTCTTAAATACCTTTTTATGTTTTTTTGCCCATCTGTAAATATCTGAGAAAAATGTTAACTGAGATCCTTTGTTATTATGTCACAACTATTTATTTTTAATTATGTGTGTATGAGAGTTATCATCCAGGTTAGAGGCTTTGGACCCCCCTGGAGCTGGAGTTATAGGTACTTGTAAGCCAGTTGACGTAAGAGCTGGAAACAGAACTCAGGCCCTTTATAAAAGCAATATCTTAACTGCTGAGGCCGTTTGTCCAGTCCTGTCTTGTTATTTGCTTCGTCTTCTTCTTCTTCTTCCTTTTTTTTTTTTTTTTGGTGGTTGTTATTTCTCCAAACAGGATTTCTCTGTGTAGTCCAGGCTGTTCTGGAACTCATTCTGTAGAACAGGCTGTCCTAGAACTCAGAGATCCACCTGCCTCTGCTTCCCGAGTGCTGGGATTAAAGGCGTGCATCACCATTGCCTAGCTAATTTTCTTATTAGATATATGATTTTCAAATATTTCCTTCCTTTGTCTGGTATGTGGAAAATTATGCATGTGGAAAACTGTCACTTCATTTCCGAGTTAAGATATTTTTAATGGTAGGGTACAGTGGGCACAGTGGCACACACCTTTAATTCCAGCACTCGGGAAGCAGAGGCAGGCGGATCTCTGTGAGTTCAAGGCCAGCCTGATTGTACAAAGCAAGTCCAGGACAGCTCTGGAGAGGGGATGCTTAGGAAAGCAAGTGCAGCTTCCGGCACCTGCTTTCTCACTGTGGGGCTGCTGAAGCCTACAGAGCTTCAGGGAATGTCGCCAGGCTGGGGAAGGCCGCAGTTAGAGTGGAAGGGCATGGCAGGAAGTCCAAACACAGGTGACAGGAGGAATGGCATGTTGGCTAGTCTCAGGTCACTGGACTCAGAAGCTGAGGTCCACGGTCCCTCAAGTACACTCTGACATTGCTTCTTCTACACTGGAAGGGCTGGCCCGCAGTGGGCCCATCTGGACAACAGACCAGCCATAAAACAGCTCAGACCTTGAGGTACCATGCCACTAGCCTGCCAGGGGACAGAGGGCCTGGAATAAAGGCAGTGAGAGGGTGCCTGTCTGCTCCACCAGCACCGTGAATTTGTCCTGACTCACATGCTCTGGTTAGGTTGCTGTGCTGCACACACACACACACATACACACACTGTGCTGCTGCTGCTTTGAGCCTATTTAGCAGCTCCTGAATGCAGAACAGAGGCCCCTGACAGCTTTCTCTTTGAAATTGTGTTCACATCTTAACAGCCAAGCAGCTGGTCTTAATGAACAGGCAAAGGCAGACATCAAGGTTTGTCATCCTTAGAACTCACACGGAGCCCTTTTGAACTCCCAAGATTTTCATGTACGCCTGACAGACCCAGACCCCCAACAAGTCTCATCACCTGGGCTTTTCTTTTCTTTGAGTGAATGGTAGGGATTCCTTTGAAGGACTTGATGGAGCCCTACTGTCTCATGAGCAGACTGTCATATGGGATGGGAGGAGTCGCCTTTGGATTTGGTACATGAAAAGTTCTTATTTGAACTAGAAGGAGAAATCCCACACTCCCTGGGTTAACAGGAAAGATTTGCTTGCTTCCTCCTTTGAGGCACGAAGAAAGAAATGCCCTAACTCCACCTGGAAAACAGGATCGTTCTTAGAAGAAAAGCCTTCATCGATGGTCTGAGAAATTTTTTGTGCACAAGGAAAACAAGGAGCTATTGCCCTGCAAGAAGGGCTTGAAGGACTCTGCGTGGAGAGAGAGTGAGCGCCTGGCTCGCTGCTGACCGTGTCTGGCTGACGTCACATCTGCCTGCCCCTGCTTCTCTTCTCCGTTTCCCAATCTGTGTTCACTCTTAAATAATAGTTCAGCTCTCTTGCGGTTACATAAAGATAGCCGAAAGTTGATGGTCAGAAAATCAACAGGAACATTTTTTCCCCTTTCATTTTAAGATTTTATTGCATGGAGCTGGAGAGATGGCTCAGTGATTAAGGGCACTGACTGCTGTTTCAGAGGACTCCAGTTCAAATCCCAGAACCCACATGGCAGCTCACAACTGTCTGTAACTCCAGGATCGGACACTCTCACATAGACACACACACAGGCAAAACACTAATGCACATAAAATAAAGGTAAATGCAGTGCATGTATATGCAGTGCCTACAGAAGCTAAAAAAAGGTGTAAAATCTCCTGGAATTGCAAGTTGTAGGTGGTTGTGAGCCGCTATGTGGATTCTGGGAGCCAAACCCAGGTCCTCTGCAAGTGCAACAAGTGCCCTTAATCACGAAGCCATTTCTCCAGCCTGGTAAACAGACTTTCTTTCCTCCAAGACCTTAATCTCTATTTTGTTTTTATTTTGTGCATATGTGCACCAGCATGAGTTACGTGCACCATATGTGTGCAGTCTCCTGTGGAGGCCAGCAGAGGTCTCATCTCCCAAACTGGAGCTATAAGTAGTTGTGCGTTGCCACATAGGTGTAGGATATCTGCAGGAGCAACAGATAGCCCCAAGGAGTTTCTTTAGGATGCATTATACAACCATTTTAGAGTTGAAACTGTTCGCTCTCATAAAATCAAATGGCTGCTTAACTCCAAAATTGATCTACCTTCCCTTACTCACCAGTGTCTGGCTGCTTTTCTGAATGCTCATCCCCAACCAACAGCATAAAACTTTATTTCTGATGGATTTTGTTGATTTTACAATTGGAGCGCTCATTTTTAGCTTCAGTGTTGACATTTATAGCCGTTGTTAAATGTGCTGGCAGTAAATACATGTAACAGCCCTTAATGTCGTGTTCTTACTCATTTTAACTTTAGCCCTCCCTGATTATACAGATTTTCCAAGCTGGACTGTGGCAGCACACACCTTTAATCCCAGCACTTTAATCCCAGGCAGAGCCAGACAGATCTCTGGGTTCAAGGCCAGCCTGGTCTGCAGAGGGAGTTCCAGGACAGCCAGGGCTACACAGAGAAACCCTCTCTTGGAAAAGAAAAAAGAAAAAAGAAAAAAAAAAGAAAGAAAGAAAAGAAAAGAAAAAGAAAACTTTCAAGCTTATAAAGACCTAAGTAAAGGAAAGAAAGAAAGAATTTTATTTAAGGCATAGTCTCTGTTCTTCCTGCAGTATGGGGACCAAACCCTCTCTATCCTAGTATTCTCTCTCTAAGCAATAGTCCCCAACCTTCCCCTGCCTTTTATTTGTTCTTGAGACAGAGTTTCTGTTATATTCCTGCCCGTCCTGTAACTTGTTCTGCAGACAAGGCTGGCCTTGAACTCATAGATATTTGCCTGTGTCTGCCTTCTGAATCCTTTCTGGTGGCATTAAAGGTGTTGAGTCACCTTCTTTTTCTTACTGTATTCTGCAGTTAGAAAACTATTTAACCATATTTCCTCCTACTCCGATTCTAGCTTTCCAGTAGCTCATTAGTTGGAGTCAGAATGGGTGGTGATGGACATCGTATTGCACAGCAACAGAGACTAGGCTATCAATGCAAACAGTTAGTAGACGTGATAACCTCTTTCTCCAGAGCCACAGCAAGAGTAGACCTTGTCAGCTGTTGAGGTGAAGGGCAGATGAAGCCACACTCCCAGGCACTTGGAAAACCTTCGTGGGCAGGAAGGCATGGTTTTTGGTTATGTACATGTGGCTGTTCATTTCTGCCTTACAACAACAGTTCCAGCAGTTTGTTGCAATTATTTTCAAAACTTAGAAACTATACTGTCTTTGTTAGGGTTCTATTGCTATGATAAAACACTGTGATCAAAAGAAACTGGGAAGGAAATGATTTACTTCACTTTAAAGCTTGTAGTCTATCATCCAGGGAAGTTAGGGCAGGACCTAGAGGCAGGAACTGAAACAGAGGCCATGGAAGAGTTCTGTTATTGACTTGCGGGTTTGTTTGTTTGTTTGCTTGTTTTGTTTTGATTTTTTGAGACAGGGTTTCTCTGTGCCCAGCTTCAACCTGTTTTCTTACACACTTCAGGACCACCAGCCCAAGGGTCCTCCCGCATCAACCACCAATCAAGAAAATGCACCACAGGCTCGCCTAGAGGCCAGTCTGGAGGAGATATTTTCTCAGTTTAGGTTTCCTTTTCCAGAACAATGCTAGCTCATGTCAAGCAGCTTATGACATGAAACTAGCCAGCACATATGTGAAGATCAAGTAGGCTTGTATATTTCATTGCAAGAATAAGGAAGGTGTAGTGACATTTGTATTATTTGCCTGTTGTATTTCTGCTCTGGTTTCCTTTTACCAGTTAGAACTAAACTTAGTACATTTTCTTTCTTCAGTTCTAAAGTTATTTGTCCCAGGAATCAGAAATGTGAGAGCTTTAACTCACATTCCAAATGTGAGCAGAAGAAAAGCTCTTTATTTTCATTGCACTTGTTGTCAACTTTAATGTAGCGCTTCATTCGTACTCAAAGGGTTGTCTCCGGCTGCCTGGCTTGTTACTGTATTATATGTTTATGAACCTATTATACATTTCCTGAACCTGAGATAGTGAACTGAGTTGCTCAGTGTGAGCCCCTTGGATGCTGTGTGAGAGGAATTTGAGTTATCACTGAACCCATTCCCCCTGGCCACTCACACAGGGCTCTGTCCCCAGGAAAGGCTTACATTTGGTAGGAGCTTCTACTTCTCTAGCTCAAAAGCTAGAGAATTTATGAAATAAGAAACCAGGTGAAGGTAGGAGTATGAGAGCGGGCTGTTAACCAAGGCTCCAGCAGCATGGCCTGTGCTGCCTAGACACAGAGAGCCAGACAGGAGCATCCTTTGTAGCCCCCTGCTGTGACCTTCTGCTTCCTCTTCCTAAAAGAAAGCCTTAGAGGCAGGCACCTTGGGTAACTGCAGTGTTTTCTGAGACTAGTTCTCATTGAGTTTCCCATGGCACCAGCTGTGCTGCAAATACAACTCAAGAGATAAGGAGCACAGCTGAGATGAAACTTGTAGACTGCAGTGACGTTGGCTGCCCCTGCTACCGATCTTATAGCCAGCCTGCTGCCTAAACAGCAGTTTGGATGCCAAGGATTTCAGAAGGATAGTGTTGGCCACAGTTCAAGACCTGAGCCCAGGAGACTGCAATGGTAGCAAGTGAACAATGCCAATTTGGCTGGGTGGAGAAAGGGTTGGGAGGCAGGGTTGTTCTTGAATGCGCCAGCTCTTGTCTCTTGATGACATGTGAAAAAAGAGACCAGTGACATCCCATCTCCACCATGAAGAAATGGGACATTGATTATTACTAGTTATCTATGAATACTTTTTATTTCAGCTTTTTATTATGGAAAACCATGTAAAAAAACACAACCATTTGCTTTTTGTTTGTTTTGTTATTTTTGGTTTTTCAAGACAGGGTTTCTCTGTGTGTCCTTGGCTGTCCTGGACTCGCTTTATAGACCAGGCTGGCCTCGAACTCAGAGCACTGTTTGCCTCTTCCTCCCAGGTGCTGGGATTACAGGCATGCACCACTACCATGTCCAGCTCATGTAACCATTTGTAAATGCTTTAACGACTGAGTCCTTTCCCTAGCCTGCCTGTCCCTAGATAAGATATCATTATCTTTTATTATTTTTCAATGTGTATTTATTTTGTTTCATGTGTACTAGTGTTTTACCTGCATGTGTGTATGTACATGACATACATGATTGGTGTTCAGGGAGGCTAAAAGATGGCATCGGATCCCCTGGAACTGGAGATACAGATGGTTATGAGCCACTGTGGGGCGCTGGGAGTAGAACCTAGGTTCCCTGCTAGTGCAATAAGTGCTCTTAACCACTGAGGCATCTCTCTATCACCACCATCTTTACTTTTAAAAAATGATTAAGTTTTAAAAAATTATTTCTGTGTGTGTGTGTGTGCGCGCATGCGCGCGCGCTCGCTCCATGACATATTCCTTGTAGTCAGAAGACAGCTGATTGAGTTGATGGTCTCTTACCTTTAAGTAGGTTTCAAGGATGGAACTCGTGTTGAACTCTTGCTTTTCAAATGGTTAAACAATTATATATATATATATATATATATGGAAATGGTAATATTTCATGATATTCTGTTATCAGAGCATAATTAAAAACCATGGACATGGAATTTCTTTTTTCTTTTGAGGAAGGGTCTCATGTAGCCTATGCTTACTGTATAGTGAAGGATGATCTTAAACCTCTGATCCTCCTGCCTCTGCCTTCCAAGTGCTGTGAGTGCAGGCACGTACCACATGAAGTGCTAGGAACTGACTTAGGGCCTTGTGTGTGTGAGACAAGCACTCTGCTAAGTGAGAGGCATCCTCAGTCCTGGAATTTCTTAAATACTGAAGCAAGTTCTGTTATTTTATATGACAGAGTTAGGTTTCTTGGAGCTAGGAGCTTCTGACCTCTCAGAAGGTTCTGGAGTAGTGGCATTAGCTAAAAATGGCACAGTGATGGTTGAATGAGATAACGGATGCTGACGGATGGGGCAGTGGGTAAGTGACAGGATGGGAACTCAAAAATGACTGAGAAGAGGGGCTGAACACTCCAGAAATGTATTTGATCCACAGTCTCAACCTCATTGCTAAAGGTTACTGCTATTGTTTTCCTAGAAACAGACTGTCCCGTGTCTTTCCTCTTCTGTACACTAAGCTGTAATCCCTTCCCCAGCCACTCCCAAGCCCTGCTTGATGTAGTTGCAGATGCTTAGCCTCATGTACCGGTTCTTGATCCAGTAAGATTTAACAAAGACTCTTGAGTTTGGAAGGATTGCCCTGCTCCTTCTGGTGTTTGCTTTCTTCCTAACATCTTCTACATTTCTTCTCCTCTAGGCAGTGAGCTCAGAGCACCTCTGGGTTAGACATCCTTCCTCTGTCCCCACTCTGTACAGTAGGAATTTTTTTTTTTTTTTTGGTTTTTCGAGACAGGGTTTCTCTGTGTAGCCTTGGCCATCCTGGACTCACTTTGTAGACCAGGCTGGCCTCGAACTCACAGCGATCCGCCTGCCTCTGCCTCCCGAGTGCTGGGATTAAAGGCATGCGCCGCCACGCCCGGCTTCAGTAGGATATTTTTAAACTACTCAACAAAAATCACCCAAGTCCTTCCTCATGTCTGCAGTTAAAACATGATCTTTGACTTTAAGGAACAGAGAGGGTTAAGATAAGCAGGAGGAGACTGTAACACAATTGAGTAACTTTTTAAAAACGGTTGCATCTTGTGTAGCAAACATTATGCTAAAGCACTTTTCACCCATTGTTTTATGTCATCCATCTCTCAGTAACCATATGACCACCATTTTACAGAGAGGAAAGAGAAAGAGGGGGTTTGAGATTTGCTCAAGGTTACTTTGTTGCTGTTAAAACCCAGGCGGGAGCCCACACCGTCTGCTTGCTTCTTCCAGCTGAGGCTGTCCCAAGTCCTTGCTAGAGCTCCTGTGCTCTATGCCTCAGGTACGCTCACAGCACTAAGTGCAGGGTAGGTGAGCGTCAGTGTGGGAAGTTCAGAAACTAACAGTGATCTCACTGCACACAGCCACGTCAACTGCTTCAGTATCTTCTTGGAGAAGAGATTATGGAGTACTAGCCTCCACAGTCCCAGTAGCTGTCCAAAGTCAATGCATCACGTCACAGTAGAAGATCAGAGAACACCTAAATGGCCACACGTGGTGGAGCACGTCTTTACCAGTACTCACTTGACTGTGACCATTGATGTGTGCGATGTTTAGATATGCACTTACTTGTAGTGAGAGTTTTGATGTCGTAAAAGCCCAGTTATGTTATATAAACATTTTTTGTTTTAATCCCAGGCGTGGGATATGGGGCTGCTTGAGATTGTCCATAGCAGCAGCGGACTATTTGAGTCTCTGGCAGGGGTCTGATTCTTTTTTCTCTTTTTCTTTTTAAAAATGACTTATTTATTTTTATTTTATTTACATTGGCGTTTTGCCAGCATGCATATCTATATGAGAGTATCAGATTCCCCTGGAACTGGAGTTACACACAGCTGTGAGCTGCCATGTGGGTACTGAGAATTGAACTTGGTCCTTTGGAAGAGCAGCTAGTGCTCTTAATTTCTGAGTCATCTCTTCAGCCCTTGTGATTCTGCCAGCTGAAGATAGTTTAATTCTGGGGACCCTAGACAGGGTATAAAAAGACCAGAGGCCAAAGAGAGGGGATGCAGCTCTTCTTCCTGCTGCTTCCTGCTGCTGCTGCTTCCTGCTCCTGCTGCTTCCTGCTGCTGCTGCTTCCTGCTGCTGCTGGTGGTTTGTCAAGTGTTCGAGAAGCAAGGGAAGTTGGGGATATCTTGAGGAGATGAAGATTGGGCTTGCCCCAAAGAACTCAACACCCCTAATCAGCAGGAAGTAGTCTAAAAAGATCTCAACATCCCCTCTCCTTATTAACCTTCTGTCTTTCCTACCTGGTATTGGGGTATTGTAAGGGACTGCATGGTAGATATAAGAACCCATATAAAATGGATTAAAAAATACACCTACACTTACTTGTGGAGGCTAGAGGACAACCTTGGGTGTCAATCTTCAGAAACTGAATACCCACCCCAGTCTTTCACTAGCCTAGAACTTAACAGCTGCGACACCTGGCTTTTTATATAGTTTCTGGGGATTGAACTCAGATTCTGGTGTTTACAAGGCAAGTACTTTATGGACTGAGCTATTTCATAGGTCCCAAAACCTAGGCATTTATCAGCATAAGGATGGTTGAATAAATTACAATATATTCATACAAAGAAATTATGCAGCTGGAATTAAAAAAGTGAAGAAACTGTATATGGGTGGAATGGTGCACAAAATAGGTTGTTGTATAGAACAAACAGGGCGGAAGAGGTGTTACTTCATAAGGAATCAGTAATTCATTTGTTTGCAGTTGGAGAGATAGAACATGTATATGCATTTATCTGTACGTGAATAAAATGCCTTTGGAAGGGAAAACAAGAAACTGATTCTAAGCCAGGCATGGTAGCACACGCCTTTAATCTTATCGCTTAGGGAGGCAGGGACAGGCGGGTCTCTGTGGGTTCAAGGCCATCCTGGCCTACAAAGGGAGTCCAAGAAAGCCAACGCTACACAGAGAAACCCTGTCTTGAACAATCAAACAAATAAAACCCAAATAACTAACAAACAAACAAAAAACTGATTCTAGGAATTGTTCCTGAAGAGTGGCTAAGAGATTTGAGGAGGGTGATTGCCCACTGCCTCTACTTGTACTCTTTCAATTTTTAGCTAATTGCAACCTCAAAGAAAAATCAGAGAAACTGAAGACTGTTCTGTGTGGTTCAAAAGTGGTCAGGCCACCAAAGACCAGCAACAGGAAGCTGTTGGATTGAAGTGGGCAGAGGGACATGACAGTGAGCACACACAGTGAAAAATGTTTGACACCAGATTGGATCATAGCCAGGGAGAAAAGTGTTCCTTTGGCTGTTAAGGACAGTAGATTCGACAGCTGATATAATATTAGGCAGGTCTGTGAGTAAAGTAGAATTGCTGTTTCAGTCTCATGTGTGTGGTTTTGATTATGGTCCTGTACCTCTGAGAGGGTTCTCAGTTTTAGGGCCTAGTTACTTATGAATCTGGTGGTAAGTAGATGCTGGCACACCAGTAACTCCAGTCACTCATGAGGCCAATACTAGATGAGCACAGGAGCCCAGGAGTTTGAAACTAGGTGTAATTTTTTTTTTTTTTTTTTTTTAAAGACAGGGTTTCTCTCTTTAACAGCCCTGGCTGTCCTAAAACTCACTTTGTAGATCAGGCTGGCCTTGAATTTACAGAAATCTGCCTTCCTCTTAAAGGTATGTGCCACCACCACCCAGCTTAGTCTAGTAATTTAGCAAGACCCTATATAAAAAAAAAAGAAGAAGAAAGGAAAGAAAAGGGAAAAAAAAAAGGCAAAGAAACAGTGTTTCTAGCTTATTCTGAATTGGTTGAGGTGAAAAAAGAAAAGAAAGAAAAATGTGACTGGAGAGATGGTGCAGTGGAAAAGCTCTTGCCGTGGAAACATGAAGACTGGAGTGTGGATCCACAAAGCCCAGTAGAAGCCAGGCATAGGTGGTGGCTTCCTGCGTGCTCAGCATGTGGGAACTAGATGGGGTCTTCAGGGCAAGCTGGCTAGCCAGAATCGCTGAGCTATGTGTTCAGTGAAAGACCTTGCAGTAAGTACCGTGGAGTGATTAAGCAAGACAGGTCAACCTTGGGCCTCCATACACATGTGCATACAAGTATACCCCCACACATGCAAGCCTGTTGTGGTGGTTTGAATGACAATGTCTCCCAGAGGCTCTGTTGTAACCTGTTTAAAAGTAGCTCCTCTGTTGACACCTGCTTTTGTCTTTAGCATAACAGAAACCATTTTGTTCTTAAGTCTCCATTTTGATTAGAAGATGAAATTAAGTTCAGGTTCTCAGCCTCTACCTGTCTGGAGCTTGAATAGCCTTTTACTTACAATTCAATACTTGTTGGACATTCTGCTTGAAGTAATGATATATGTTCTACTTAAACAAAACCACATTAATGCCCTGCTATGTTCCTTTCTCCCAGAACAGTGGGGAACTGCAAAGTCCCGAAGCCTATATCCTAGCCAATCAGCTTAAAATGCTTTGTCTAGCTTCCTGGATCCGAGGTTCTCAGAACAAAATCGATTCTTCTTGTGTTTAACTGGTCAAAATTATGTACTGCCGCCCTCCTTTTGCTTCCCACCTGGTTACATGTTTGCTACCTGGTTACAGGTTTTCTTATAAAAGGCCTACCTTAGAAACTGGCCAGTGTCACAGTTAGGCTCCTGAGTCCTTTCTGTGGCCTGGGTTGCAGTCAGCCTTATCTTGGGGTGTGTGTGTTCACTCAATGAACCATCAACATCTCACGAAGATTGGGGTGTGAGTGGTTTGTGTGGCGATTCTTGTACTACAACAGGCTCCTTGTGTGAACACTTGATCCCCAGTTGGTACAACTACTTGGGGAGGTTTAGGATGCTATTTAGAGGGGGACTTTGTTGCCATTTGACCACTTTCATTCCTCTCCCATCTTTGTGCTTATGGTTCAAGATGTGAGCTCTTGGCATTCTGCTCTGGCTACCATGCCTGCCTGCTGCCTGTTTCTTGCCATTATGGATCCTAATCTTCTGGAACTGAAAGCCCAAAAACCCCTTGGTCATGGTGTTTATCACAACAGAAAGTAGCTAATCTATTTGTAATTATATACTAATATGTAATACACATCTACCACATGCAGGAAAATAAAGTAAACATGGTAAATAGTGTTATTTGAAGAATCTCAGTGTAGATTTTTGACATATTTGTTTCTTGCAATAACAACCTTTCCAGTACAGATTTAAAAAACAGGATATTTCCATTTCTTTAGAAAATTCCCCCATGCCCTTTTACATTCTACTGTTCAACCATGTTTCAGGTACCATTGAGTATGGTGGGGGCAGTGTAGGGCAGGGGTGAGGAAGGCAGGAATAAGGCTGTTCACAGGCTTTGATGAGGTGGCTGCTATGTGGTTTGTCCATGCAGTTCCCAAGTTCAGGTTAGGTACTGACGGGGAATTATGGCGTCCTTCATCGGGCTTTATTTTAGCTTAGAGGTTGGAGTGTGTGTGGTCCAGGAACACACCTCTCAGCATAATTTTTATTGATAATGGAGAAAGCTCTGGTGGATGTTGGCCAGCAGTCTTTCCTGCCTGCTGTAATAGAGGTGGATCAGGAATGGTGAGTCTCATGTGGTTTGCAGGATGCCAGTTTCATCCTTCTCATCCAAAGGGAAGATCATCACCTTCAGAATCTGTTTAGTGGGCTGAGGGATGGAGTAGTGGTTAAGATCACTCGCTGTTCTTGTAAAGGGCCTCAGTTTGGTTCCCTGCACCTACAGGGTGGCTCACAACTATCTGTAGCTCCAGTTTTAGGGAATGTGATGGCCTGTATTGACTTCCTTAGGCACTAGTCACACGTGTAGTATACATACATACAGGCAAAACAGTTATACACATAAATAAGTAAATCCTTTTTAAAATAAGTTTTAAAGCCTGTAGTGGTGTATGCCTTTAATCCCAGCTCTTGGGAGGCAGAGAGCAGATGGATCTCTGAGTTCGAGGACAGCCAGTGCTACACAGAGAACTCTTATCTTGAACCCTTTCCCCTCAGATAATAAAAATAATATTTAAGAGTCTTATTTTAGAAAGTAGACTTTCAAAATGTACTTTTGAAATGTAGGTTTCAAAATGTAGACTTGAGTGTATTGATGTCTAGAAAGGCTTTGACTGCTCACTGTTCACTCCTGTACTGACCTGATGGAAGGGACGACAAGGTTTGTATTATAAGCTGGGAAATTCAGTTTATTTCATCAGCTATTTCTTTCTTGTTTTGTCATTTTTATTTTTCTGCTTTTCATTTTTAGTAGAAGTGGTAGTGGTGTATGAGGTCATGTCTACCAGGAAAAATTCTGGTCTAGCTGGGCAGTGGTGGTGCACACCTTTAATTCCAGCACTTGGGAGACAGAGGAACATAGATCTCTCTGAGTTTGAGCCTAGCCTGGTCTACAGAGCGATCAGATTGGGCATAAGCCTATAATATTATAGGAAAATAATTTTTCTCAAAATAAAATTGCTTTCAATACTTTTAATTGTTCTATATGTTGTGCCCATGTGTATACACATACATACATCTAATGATTGTCCAAGATATAGCAGGTATGTGGTATATTATTTCCACAAATAATAAATTATTTTTACCCTTTGCTAAGATGTGCTACATTTTAACAAAAACTTTTCTCCTCTTTGTGGTTGAAACTAATTTATTAAAATATAGTCGTCTACTTAAACCTTGGCCCCTTTCCTGTCTTTTGTCAGGTGTCCTGCAGAGACCTTCCTGCCATCCATGAGCACATGTTTTCAGGACATACAAGACAGATGAGTGTCCTCTGTCCTGGGCTGCTGCTGTAGGTGGCTCAGACTTGGAGCTGTCCAACGAGGAGAAGATGGATTCCAAAGATGAAAGCTCCCATGTGTGGCCAACATCTGCGGACCATGAACAGAATACTGCACAGGTAAAGGACGGTCTCTTCCAGCTCTCTGTTGGCGGCACTCTTTTAGTTGGGTGGCTGCTGACAGCTAAAGAAATGCCAGTGTCTGTCTGTAGTGAGAGTGACTGGGCGGGAGCAGGCGAGAGAACATGCTCAGAAGCTGGGATGTGTTAACTTTGGCTTTATTGACCGCTTTCCTGTGAGGTAAAGCTCATTGGCCCTGCAGGCTTCACCTCTGCACTGTGCTAGTAGGAGTGCTTTACTGCTCTCCCTTGTCTGTGCTATTGATCCTGAAAGCCCCAAGCCATTGATGGCCTCTTTCACATTAGCCCCTGGAGGGTTTCAGTTCCCATGAGTTACGGTGCCTAAGGAGTGTTTTATAACGTGAGTGACCCATCTTCTCTTTTAAGACGGGTCTTGGCTGGCCTAGAACCCTCCATATAGTCTAGACTGGCCTTGAACTCATAGAGATTTGCCTGTTTCTGCCTCCAAAGTGATGATGTGAGGCAAGCTAGGCCCATAACCTCAGTTTTAAACAGTAAAATAAACAAAAGGTTTTGGTCCAATTTTTCACTAAATTGTAAACCATAGTACCATTGTCAAAATCAGAAAATCAACCTTGAAATATTTAAATGTGCAAATATTACCTAATAATCAACTCTAATAAGTAACAATGATTATATAATATGACGTAAAGGTTGCAGTCTAAAATTTAGAGAAAAGTGATTCTAGAGATACTTTCAGTAGAATAATTGAGAACTGCTTTTCTCCTGGAAACTGTTTTGAGGACTACTTTCATTAATTTATATATTGTGTTTACCCAAAAGCAAGAGAAAAGGTGAGGAATCCTGGCACATGCCCACTGGGTAGGCCGAGGCAGTTGGTCTCTGTGAGTTTAAGGACAGCTTGGTCTACTTAGTGAGTTCCAAACCAGGGCTACATAGTAAGACCGTGTGTGAGAAAGTAGATGGGGGGGGGGGGTGAGGGGGGAAGGAGGAAGAGGGAGGGAGGAAGGGGAGAGAGAGGTGCTTTTGTGAGGTTGTGTATGTGATCAGAGTCCCTGTCTGTGGGGAGCTGAGGTCAGGATCTGCCACTACGTTTTTAATTTCCAGTCTTTTCTGCTCCTAAGTTTTGCAAACTCTTATTTATAGACTCTGAGTAAGGAAAGCCAAGTGGAAAAGCTTAGCTTTCTTATTTTCTGAGGAAAATGTCTCTCCCCCATTTTAAAGCTTTGGTATAAATGAGAAAGTTGAAAATTGTAATATAAATCTGAGGTCACAAGATTACCGTAGAGCAGTGGGAGCTGTGCAGACATGCTGTAAGCCCAATGTCCCCATGTGTGTGCTTTATCTTCAGGCGTAAATTAAACGTACATAGAAGACAGCCTAATCACTTAGCAGGAAATCTGTTGTATTCTTGTGGTGCTCAGTTACACTTGGCCTCTAGCATTCTTTCTGGGCATTAAGTTAGTTTATGTGTCATCTGTGAAATCCGTTATTTCCCACTGGAGAAAACTGCCATAGAAGCATTAGGGCCTGTGGCAAGTCACTAAGAGTAAGGATGCCAACCAGCAGTGTGAGCACATCAATTATTTCTCCCCCAGATGTGTGCTTTGGCTATCCACCTGTAGACTTTCTGAATCAGGCATGAGGCAAATGCCGTGCTGGGGCCTCCACAGAGTTAGTCTTCCATACTGACCACCCAGAGAGGACTTTATACAACTCAGTTCTTTTAGTTCTCTAGATCTTAGGGCACAGAAGAACCCTTCCCTGGGGACAGCTGAACTGCTTGACCAGAACCACTTAAAAGTACTTCATCAAGGTTTTCTGCTTCTTTATTTAGCTAGCAAGGAGGCGGTCCAGCACATCCATTGACTCTGTGACATTTCCTGATGTCTCCTGCAGTATGTCCTTCACATATGAAATAGCGTGTAGGACTGGAGGTGACATTATTTTAATATGTCTGCTGAAAAGCAGCATTCATTATAAAATTTTTATGATGTGTTGAAAGCAATTGCTTTTAGGCTTATACCACAGAGCAAAGTTGTGTTTTGTATTTTGGCAGTGGTGTCATGCAGGAATCTGCAGTGGCTTTTCCAGGATCAATTAATTGCCCCCTCTTGAGTCACCAGAAGTTGTCTGTTTATACTGGATTTTTAAGGCAAAAGAATTCAAGTCAGCTCTCTAACATTAAGCAGTAAATTACTGACAGGGTCCATGTGTCCTGCCTTCTGGGCTGTAGCTCAGCAGGGTGAAGGCACATCACTCTTCCTTTTCCTTCCTTGCATTATGGGTATTTCCGCTCAACTGTGCTTCATTGGCTGTATGTGTTTGTGAGTTTGATTTTGCTTTATAAAGACAGATGCAACATGCTTGACTGCTTTTTCCCCAGGTGCACTTTGTTCCGGATGCTGGAACTGTGGCTCAGATTGTATACACTGATGACCAAGTCCGTCCACCCCAGCAGGTGGTGTACACAGCAGATGGTACCTCCTACACGTCCGTAGATGGTCCAGAGCACACACTGGTGTACATCCACCCAGTGGAAGCTGCACAGGCATGTGAAGAATGGGTTTTGACTTGTTTACTAATTAATACACCAATTACGTTCACTGTGGGTCCGCTGTCTGTCCTGGATGTTTTGCTTCGGTAAACATTCAGATAAGATTTGTACTATCAAGGAGTGTATAACCAATTTGGCAATGAAAGAGATGGTACATTTATTTAAATTATACGCAAAAATGAGTTAGAGCTCCAGTCTCATGTCAGCCTTTCTCTCCACTGACCACTGAAGTGGTTGTCAATTTGTTGCCTTTACTGAGTGTCCAGCACCAAGCATTTGTTCTGTACACACCACATAGTGTATAGCTAAATCAGAGTTGGCTCACTGAAAGCATACAGATTATTTCAGTGAAGTGTGTAAGCAAAGGATCCTTCTGCTAGCTCACGCTGTTGTTTGTTAGTAATGTACTGGTATAGGACTATAATAGAAGCTGAGGCAGATACTCACAAAAGCTTTACAGTATAGCTTTTATTTTTTGCCACTGACTTGGAATTTCTGGAAGAGTGACACAGATATTCCACAGATATTTTTGGCACTTTACAATGTACAAAGTGTATATAATGTCTTACATACATACATGTTACATAGAGTACCTATGCACAGGTCCCACATACCGTACTCAATTATACTAATGAAGGCCGAGGATATAGTAAGTATGCAATACATTCTATTACTATTATTATTTCTTCATTTTGTGTTTCATTTTAACCCAGATGTTTATGCATGCTAAGTGCATGCCCTACCAGTGGCCTGTAGTGACAGCCCCTAAACCTTTTTTTTTTTTTTTTTTGAAAAAGAGTTTTTGACATAGCTCTGGTTGAACTGAAATTCATTATCATGTAGATCAGGCTGGCCTCAAACTCACAGAAATTTGCCTGCCTCTGCCTCTTGAGTGATGTGATTAAAAGCATGTGCCACCATGCCTGGCTTCATTTGATTTTTTTTTAATGAATATTTTTATGGTAGAATCCTTGTCATAAAATTGTCCTTGTGTAATATTTAATAAAGAGGTGCACATCACTTCTAAGAAAGCTGAGATTCACCTCATGAATATATTTCTAGTCTTTACAGAGATGAAATTCCCAAATGCTTAATAGGTACTTTAGGAATGCCTTGGCTTATTGTTAGTCCTCTAGCTGTATTAAAGTACGACCCGAGACTGTATGTGAAGGAGAGCCGTACTTAAGTGCTACCTTATTATAGTGTTACTACATGCCTGAATTTTGGTAATATTTTAAATGTCAAATTGAAGAAGTCTCCAATTCCTGTACCTGTCCTTCCTAGCTCTCTAGAACCAGGCTTAAGCAACTTTTATTCCCATAGATGTATGAAGGCCATGGGCAAATCAAAGTCTTTCAAAAGATTTAGCTGAGTGACTTTTTCTGGACTTGAGATGCTGACAATGTCTTAGTTGTCAGGGAAATGCCCCTTCTCTAGTTGTTAAGTGTTTCTGATGGTTACATTTCCTTTTTACCATTATTATACCCACTGGCTTTATCAAAACAGAACCCGTGGACTATAAATTCGATTTATGTTCTTTCTACTCTTTTGGCATTAACACGTGTTGCTGTTGTAGAGGCTTATAACCCTGTGTTCCTGACACTCCTCTGTGTACTCCCACCTCTCAGCCCCTTTCTCTGACTCACAAGTCTCCTCTGTGAGTAGAGTTCGGCATGAATGGTGCACTCCGTTCACGGCATATCTTTTGTGTTTCCATGACATGCCTTTTTAATTAGCTGTGATGTTCAACCTCAGGAGAGGCTCTGCTTGAGAGTAGAATATTGAAGCATGTTAGTCTTTTGGGATGGTTGCTCACTCAATCTCTGGAGCGTTGTGAATGAAGGGCCAAGGGTAGGAACACTGTCTTTATCTCCTGTGTTAATGAAGGATTATGAGCTATGATTCAAGATAACTCTCCTAGGAGTTGGTGCTTTGCAGAGTAATTTTTCCTGTGTAGGTGAGCAGTCAAAAGATCTATTGATATGTTTGCTTGCTTTTCTCTAGACTCTGTTTACAGATCCAGCCCAGGTAGCTTATGTCCAACAGGATGCCACAACTCAACAGGTAATGAAAAGTCCTTTGTGCCATTTGGAAGTATTAGGGTGGCTGTCGTGTTTCTGCAGTGTCCTTCTACCCCTATGGCAGCTCTGAGTGTTTGTTTGTTTATTTGTTTTATGTACATTCTTTAACTTCTTTAATGGAAACAAAGCAAAACAGAACATAATGCTAGCATGCTGCAGTCAGTTTATTGGATAGCCTGCTAATAAAAAGTGCTTGACTAAGAAAATTGTAGAAGTAAGCATATACTGCTAAGGGAGATGAGACAGGAGGATTTGTTGAGTCCAACCAGTCAAGATCAGCCTAGGCAAAATAAGTGAGCCATTCTGTCAGATGATAGACAGACAAACAAACAAACAAACACAAATGGGATATTTGTTCAAGTTTCCAATGAAAGAACGATCATGAGAGAGAGAGAGAGAGAGAGAGTGAGAGAGAGAGTGTGTGTGTGTGTGTGTGTGTTTTGTTTTTTTGGTTGGTTTTTTTGGTTTGTAAGACAGGATTTCTCTGTGTAGCCTAGGTCTCTCTGTAGACTGTCATCGAACTCATAGAGATCCACCTGCCTGTGCCTCCTGAGTGCTGGGATTAAAGGCATGCACCACCACTGCCTGAATCATGAAGGTTTCTTGTTTTGTTTTGTTTTGACCTGGTGCCACTGTAACACTAGCACTTGGGAGGCAGAGGTTGGAGAGTCACAGGTTCTAAGCCACATTGTGCTACATAGCTAAGCTCTGTCTCAGGAGAGAGGCTGGGAGAGATGACAGAGCACACACATCATTATACCTTCTGAAAGCTGGCAAGCCTTTGCCCTGGCCATTCTCAGGGCGTTCCTCATCAGTAACTTGAGAGAAATTTCTTTCCCAGATAATAAACAAAACACCATTTTCATCCCCTAATGAAGTAGAGTTCTGGGTGGTTGCTGTCAATAGCAGTCTGAAAAAGACTGACGAGGAGTATTATGATGGGCCAACCAGATGGTAGCAAGTCCCTCAGCTTTCCTGTAACTGGAGAGGGATGGCTGCTCACTATATGTGCCTAGTGCTACATACTTTCCATTGTGTCATATTGTGGGAGTGTTCAACCCAGAAAATGGCATCTCAACCTGACTGAGTCTGTGGAGTGTTCTGCAGCTGACAGGATGCATGGCAGAGAAACTGAATGAGTCAAAAGATATATAAGACTTATTGGTGATATCTAGCCTATGGACTCCAGGAAAAATGGCCTGTGGTTTTATATTTTTGTTTATTTTTTAATTTTAATTTTATTCAGATTACAACTCAATTGTTATCCCATCACTTGTATCTTCCCGTTCCTCCCTCCCTCCTGCTTTCACCCTGTTCCCCTCCCCTAGGTCTAAGACCGAGGGGGACCTCCTCCCCCACTATATGGTCATAGGCTATCAAGTCTCATCTTGGTAGCCTGCTTATTCTTTCTTTGAGTGCCATCAGGCCTCCCCACCAAGGGAGATAGTAAAATATGGAGTACCAGTGTTCATGTTAGAGTCAGTCCCTGCTCTCCACATAACTGTGGAGAATGTCCTGTCCAGTGGGTAGATCAGAGTAGGGGTTTGATGTTTACTACTTGTATTGTCCTTGGTTAGTACAATAGTTTGAGCAGACCACCCTGGGCCCCGATCCACCCATCACGATGTTCTTCTTGTAGGTTTCTAGGACCCTATGGGTCCTTCTATTTCCCCATCTCCTATATTTCTCTTACCTAGAGTCACTCCTTGGAATATATCCAGAAAAATGCTCCACCATACAACAAGGACATATGCTCAACCATGTTCATAGCAGCCTTATTCATAATAGCCAGAACCTGGAAACAGCCTAAATGTCCCTCAGTTGAAGAATGGACAAAGAAACTGTGGTACATTTACTCTATGGAATACTACTTGGCTATTAAAAACAAGGAAATCCTGAAATTTGTGGACAGATGAATGGAACTAGAAATGATCATACTGAGTGAGTTAACCCAGAAGCAGAAAGACGCACATAGTCTATATTCACTTATAATTGGGCACTAGACCAAAAGGCATGTGCTACAAAAGTCTTTGCTTATTTTGTTTTTAAGACAAGGTCTTGTGTATTCTAAGATGCTGGGCTTGAACTTACTATGTAGCCAAAGATGATTTTTAACTTCCTGATCTTCCTGTCTTCACTTCCTATACACTGGATTACAGGCACGTACCATCACATTCAGTATGTGTCCTGGGAATCGAACCCTGGTCTTCTGTGCATTCTAGGCAAACATTGTATTAGTGAAGGTACATCCCATCCAGGTAACCTGTTTGGGTTTTGCTGCTGTTTTGTGTTGTTTTAGTTTGTACAAGTATTCTACCACTGAGCTATAGTCCCTGGCTTTTCCCACAAATAATCCCTAGGGAAAAGAAGAGAAAGGGAACTAACAGACTTGGATGTATCAGTGCAGTGAATGCTGTAAATGGTTTTCATTTGGAGCCTGATTATTGGAACCAAGTGTAAAAAAAAGTAAAAAACCAAGTGGGAAAAATAGTAACACTAATGGATTTTTGTTTTATTTTATTTTTTTAAAGATTTATTTATTTATTATTATGTATTCAATGCTCTGCCTGCATGTACACATGCAAGCCAGAAGAGGGCATCAGATCACGTTATAGATGGTTGTGAGCCACAATGTGGTTGCTGGGAATTGAACTCAGGACCTCTGGAAGAGCAGCCAGTGTACTTAAACTCTGAGCCATCTCTCCAGCCCCCACTAATGGATTTTAAATTACACTAAAGGATAGTAAGTTCTTAGAAATGATGATATGTAAACTATAAGGGTCACTGAATGTATACACACACACACACACACAGGCAGAACTAAAGATAATAGTCTATATAGTGTAGGTTTTGATTTATAGTAATCTAAAGAAGGTGGGAGATCAGTTAGTGTTTTGAGTCTAAATGGCAGTATATGAAGTTTGTTGCACTGTTTCGCTTGATGCATTTGAGATTTGTTCTTATGAATAAGAAAACTGTGTTTGCCAGGCATGGTGGTGCATGCCTTTAATCCAAGGACTCAGGAGGCAGAGGCAGATGGATTGCTGTGAGTTTGAGGCCAGCCTGGTCTACAAAGAGAGTTCCAGGATAGCCATGGCTATTACACAGAGAAACCGTGTTTCAAAAAACTATGAGAGAGAGAGAGAGAGAGAGAGAGAGAGAGAGAGAGAGAGAGAGAGAGAGAGAGAGAGAACGAACTATTTGTATGTTTGAGATAGTCTCTTAAGTATGGCTGGCCTCAAGTATGAGAGTCTCCTGCCTTAGCCTCTCATGGGCTGGGATTACAGGTGTGAGCCACCATGCCTTGTTTAAGAAAATTATTTTGGGGCTGGAGAGATGGTTAAGAGCACTGGCTGCTCTTCAGAGGTCCTGAGTTCAATTCCCAGCAACTACATGGTGGCTCACAACCATCTATATCCTCTAATGTCTTCCTCTGGTCTGTAGGTTTACATGCAGATAGAACACTCACATACATAAGTAAATAAATCTTTTTTAAAAAATCAAAACTATTTTGACAATTCTTTGTAAATTGCTTCTGGGATATTGAAGAAATCTATATTTCTGCCAACTATATTCAAATGCCTATTTTCAACTCTGCTGCTGGTATATTTGCCTTCGTTTCAAAATTTGCCAATCTGATGGGCAAGATGATGTTTTGTTATTTCACTATTGAGGCATGTTTTAATTGATGGTTTTGTTTCCATTTGCACCTCAAAGGGCCCTTCATCTTCTCCAATCTCAGAAACAATCTGGTCCTTTTATGTTTTGTGTGAAAGGAAAGGTGGCTCTGTGAACCATGGCATTATAAAATAGTGTATGTAGCTGTTGCCTTAGAGCCTTGCTTGAGTTTGTCCCTTCTCTTCTTCACATTGGGATCAAGGTCAGGGCCTTGTACATGTGGAGTGGGACACTACCATTGATACATCCTCAGCTCTGTTTGTCTCTGTCCGTCTTTCTCTCTCTTTCTTTCTTTCTTTCTTTCTTTCTTTCTTTCTTTCTTTCTTTCTATCTTAGTTGAAAGGTTTCTTTTTTTGTCTTTAGTGGTTGAAAAATCTGTTTGAAGCCCTTTTTATGTGTTCATTCCTTTGTCTTTAAGAGAGGTGCCAGTGGAGTACAGACATGGACCCACTGCTCTTTTTTTTTTTTTTTTTTCTGAAAATGAGCATGTGTGATTGATTCTCCACACACAGAGAAGAAAATATGCTTCCTTGATACTTGAGCTCAGTAGGAGCCACAGAGCATTCTGTCATATTCACTGTTGTCCAGGGTCATTTCCTGTTTACGTCTCAGATGAACCGTGTCCTGAAATGCATTGTGTTGATTTGGAATTATTCACGGGGTGGCATTAAGTGGGAAAAAGAAAGTGAACAATAAGTTTAGCAAATTCTTTTTTCTTCCACTGTGTTTGATGGTACAGTGGTAAAACGCACAGGACTAACAGCTTCCTATTAAATTCTTTTCTGTGTAGACCAGGCACACACCACTCACTTATCCACTGCCCAGCCCTTACCAGGAGCATGTGTATAGCTTGTTACTTAGTATTCAAGGAGGGGTGAAGTTGGGGGTATTTACCTCCTCTGCTGCCTTCCTTGAATAGACTAAATTCTCCAGGAGCTTTTGTGATGTAGTGGAAAAGCCAAGTGGTGGCAGAACTTGAATTTCATGTCCGCAGCTTAAGGGATGAAATATACCTCATCCGAAAGGAACTTAGATGCCTACCTAGCACTCAGTAGATGCCCGGTGAATTGGAGTTAAGCTGACTTGTCGAGCATCCCACTGTGTGCTCTGGTCTGTGCTGTCTACGGGCAGACAGTGCTCACCCAGAAATGCTCTTGGATCCTTTCCCACAGTAGTTGTTGATCCAGGTATTCTGTGTTCCGTCTGCTTCAGGGTCAGTCCTCAGAGAGGAAGGTTGTCATTACACAGTCATGCCAGCTTTCTCAGCAGTGTTGAGAAGCCAACAGAAACCTTGCCCAACCAGAGTTCTTGTAACCGCATCTATTGAAAAAAAAAAATGCATTGCTGTGGCTTTTAGAATAACTCTGGGTTGTGCACTGCATCTTATTGCTGGGCTCTGTAGAAAGACAAAGACTTTACAGAGAGCAGAGGTGTCTGTGTGCCGTGGTTCAGTGGTGATAGCAGTCGTCACTAACACTGGCATTGAGCTGAAGTGTCTTAGAGAGGGTGGGGTAGACCCACTCAGCGTGGTAGGTGGGAATGAAGTGCTTCCTTGCAGGGCATGCTTGAGGAGGCTGCACTGCCAGAAACCCCCTTTTCTTCACTTCACCTTCAGGGGCCATCTGTTCTTTGTTGAGGCTGAGGCAGAGTATCTTCCTGTTTCTCTCCCCTCCACCCATAAAAATTTTCTAGAAATCCCTGAGATGCTCAGATAGAATGTAGTGTAAAAGTCTAGGCTTTTGGGCTCAGTGAATGTACGTTAAAACCCCAAGCATGCAGGTGCACACCTGTTATCAAAGTTACATGGGAGGTGGTGACAAGAGTCATGAGTTCAAGGCCACTCTGAGGTATTATAGGGCTCACGTTGATTTTTGTGACAAGGTCTCTCTATGTATCCCTGGCTGTCCTGGAATGCATAATGTAGACCAGGCTGGCCTTGAACTCACAAAGATCTGCCTGTCTCTGCCTCCTGAGTGCTGGAATTAAAGGCATGTATGGCCATGCCTAGCTACATGGGGCTCTTAAAAAAACAGTTGCCGTGCTTGGTGGCATATACCTGTAATCAGAGGTTCACAGGTTGAAGGCTAGCCTGAACTACATAGCAAGATTGACTTAAAAAATCAGAGGAAGATAGTGGGAAAATAACTCGTATCTGGAAGTTTAAGCTTACTGAGTAACTTAGTCTACTAAGTTTGCATGGGAAGGTGACTGTCGTATGCTAGCGGATGATGCTACATCCACAGACACACACAACTCACTAGGGAATAAACAGATGCAAGATGATCAGGGAGCTGGAAGTTTGCCTATATGAAAAGTGAATGAGTTAGGAATTTTGAGTCCTTGAGTATTTGTATCATATGACAGAGAAGTTAGACTTCTCCATGGAAGCACACAGGGAAAGGCCTAGCTTCCAACCAGCAAGAGAGGTGCATGGGGAGATGTCATTAAACTCTTCACAGATGTTCTGACTGCCTGGAGAGGAAATAAGGTCCAGAACTGCTGGACAGCCAGACTCTGTCTCCAATGGCAGTAGATGCTCAGTGCACCGGAGGGTCAGGCTATCAGACGTAGCTTGCTGGAGAAGTAGAACACGGTTGCACTTTGGAGGCAGGTGAGGGAATAACATCTTAGCAGAGGAAACCAGCATATGGGAAGATAGAGAAAAAGCGAGTGGGCACATTCAAATGATTCAATAAGGAGGACATGGTTGAATGTGGTCAGAAGAGAGGACACTGGCTAAAAGGAATTGAGGGTGGTTTATTTTATTTTTTAATATTTATTTATTTATTCATGTTTTGGTTTTTGGAGACAGGGTTTCTCTGTGTTGCCTTGGCTATCCTGGAACTCTGTAGACCAGGCTGGCCTTAAACTCAGTGATCCTCCCTGCCTCTGCCTCTTAAATGCTGGGATTAAAGGTGTGCACCCCCCACCCCCCTTGAGTGTAGTTTATAACACTGTAACACTCATTTTGTAGGACGCTGTTTCTTTTCTGCATGTGTGTTGAGCAACATTAATCCTGTATGTCACCTAAATATTTGCTTATTTGCAACACTGACTTAAAGTAAAAAAAAAGTTCACTTCTTTTGTTCTTTCCAAAACACTTAAGCCTCTTAGAGTGTTTCAAAGGAGAGCTATCAGCTATGAAGTTATACCAACCACATGTTATGCCCTGTATTTAGATTTAAAAGCAGGCCTGTAGCTTAGTGGTAGAAAGCTCTGGCTTCCCTTCTCAGCACTGAAGACAAAACAAAACAAAACACCAAGGTGAGACGAGTAGTCCCAAATACTCAGCAGACAGCAGAGTCACTTGAGTCTGGGAGTTTGGAGAGCTTGCCTGGGCACATAGTAATTCTGTCTTTGAAAAATAACAAGCTGGCTGGGGAGATGGCTCAGTGGGAAAAATGCTTGTTCAAGCATGAGAACTTGAGTTTGGGTTCTCAGAACCCACATAAAAATTGGGCATGGTTGCTGGGCAGTGGTGGCTCACTCCTTTAATCCCAGCACTCAGGAGGCAGAGACAACCTGGTTTACATAGTGAGTTCCAGGACTACATAGAGAAAAACCCTGTCTTGAAAAACAAACAAACAGGGCTGGAGAGATGGCTCAATGGTTAAGAGCACTGTCTGCTCTTCCAAAGGTCCAGGGTTCAATTCCCAGCACCCACATGGCAGCTCACAACTGTCTGTAACTCCAAGATCTGACATGCTCACATCAATGCACATAAATTAAATAAAAATATTTTAAAAAAAAAAAAGAAAGAAAAACAAACAAACAAACAAAACAAAACAAAAAGAACCAACCAACAAACAAAAAGGGGGGCATGGGGGTGTGTTCCTGTAACCCCAGCACTGCAGAGTCAGAGATAAGTAGATACCAGGAGCTTGATAGCCAGCCATGCTAGCTGACTTAATGGGCTCAAGGTCAGTAATAGACTCTGTCCCAAAAAATAAAATGGGACTAGAGAGAGGGCTCAGTGCTTAAGAACATACACTACTCTGCTAGAGGATCCAAGTTCAAATCCCAACACTCACATCAGTTGATCCACAACTATCTATAACTCCAGCTCCAAAGGGATCCAGCACCTTTGGCCTCTGTGTGCACCTGCATTCATGGACACGCACACACAGACACAGACACACACACACACACACACACACACACACATATATATGATGATATATATGGATGATGATATAGATGGGGAGTGAGCAATCCAATGTTGATATCTGACCTCCATATATGCATGCATATGCAAGTGTACTCACTCAGACACTTACATAGTACACATCATAAAAGCACACAAGTTCTTAGAAAAGCAAAGTAATTGAAAAACCCTCTTCCCTGCATGACAGTCACTTTTAGAAGGAAGGAGAGACCTTTGTCCTAGATTTAGTTCAGATATAAAGACTGCAGACTTCACAAGCATCCCCCGCAGGTTTAATGGACAGATGCTATGTATGTACTTGAAGTCTCTTGGAATACCTCCATTAAGGTCCATTAAGCCGATGTGAAATGTCTTGTGCAAGCAAGGAGAGGAACTAGATTTGAACCAGTTACTGGTGTGTGTCAAAGGCTTTTTACTCTGCTCAGATATGAGGCAAAAGGTGAGGAGGGATGATGGGGCTTGAGAGCTAAGGGCATTAGACAGCTGAAAGGAAGTTAGATTGTTGGAGAAAGTTGCCTATGGATAAAAGCCATTCCCCGCCCCCACCCCCCAGAGCTTTGCAAGAAACTAGGGTGAAAAATATATTCTGCCAAGAATGTATTTGTTGTGCATACATGTGGGTCCTAGTTCGCTTAAAAGAGGTGCCTGCTTGCTTTGCCCCTCAAGCTTGTGTCCAGGCCTCATTACCTGTACATAACCAGGTGCTGCCTTCCATTGAGAGTGTGGACGGTTCCGACCCGCTGGCAACTCTACAGAACCCGATTGCCAGACTAGACACAAAAGAGGAAGAGGAAGAAGAAGAGGATGAAGATGAGGATACAGAGGAAGAGGAGGAAGAAGATGCTGAAGACACCGATGTGGATGACTGGCAGCCTGACCCACCCAGGCCTTTTGACCCCCATGATTTGTGTAAGTGTAGGCACTGGACTCTTCGAGGGCGGTGTGTGGGAGTGTAGTCATGTGCGCAGCAGAAGTCCAGCCCACAGTGCGACATCACCTCTCTTTCTTCCCAGCAGCCCTAGGAGGGAGGTCATGACTCCTGTTTCGTTTTTGTTTTTACTGTAAAGAACTTGAAACCCAGAAGAGGTTAGGTACCACCCAGGGTCACATGAGTGGGCACCCGGGCACCCACACAGGGGCTCTTAACCGCTGCAATGAGTTGGCCTAGGTCAGGTCTCTGCACTGTGTTGCTTTGTCTCTCTCTTTTTTAAAAAAAAATTATCTGTATTTTATATACATTCACATTTTGCCTGTATGTATGTCTGTGTGAGGATGTCAGATCCCTGGGAACAGGAATTACAGACAGTTGTGAGCTGTCATGTGGGTGCTGGGAGTTGAACCTGGGTTTCTCTAAAAGAGCAGTCCGTACTCTTAACTGCTGGTCCAGCTCTCCAGCCCTGCTTTGTGTCTCAGGCTGCAGCACAGATGCCCTCCACAGCCTGCATGCCTTGGAGACCCTTACCCCAGCTCTGGGGAGCAGGCCCCACCCCACCCTGAATTACTCTTCTCTCCTGCCTGCTCAGGCTTCTGTGTTTACCTACCTAACCATTGCTTCTTTCTGTGGATTTTCATGCCCACGTGGCAGACTGACCTCATTCACTTTTGAGTAACCAAAGCTGTTCAGAGTTTGTGGCTTCGCACTGCCCTCATGGGCCTTCTGTCGTGTTGGTAAAACTTGTCTCGGTGGGGCCAATACTCAGCCTCATATCTAAGCCCCGTGTAACAAAGAACTTTGTTTTGATTTTCTTTGAATTTATACATTTTCAAGGCAACTCCTTAATCAAGATGCACCGAAATCCACTTTATCTTATAAACAGTAATACAAGTCACTCTGCATTACTTGAAAATTGTAGTAATTGTGGGTACCTAAACCAGGTCACCACATAACCAGAGGGGGTGGGACTTGATGCATATGAACTCTGCCTGGCCTGGTTACTTGTCTCTGATTTGTGACCCTGAGTATCTCTTTTGGGTTCCTCTTGCAAAGGGAGTGAGCATGCCTGGCTTGAGGCAAAGAATTCCAGCATGAGTTGAAAAATGTGTGTCCTGCCTGGGCTTGGCTAATGGTGCTGTCTGAGTCATAAAGGAAGGCATCCTGGTGATGCTCGCCTTAGCATTCTCAGGCCTTGCAACCTGAAGTGAATAGCATTCTCTGTTTGCCTTAGACTACCCCTGTGCTACAGTTTCTCAAGTTCATGGGGAGGAAGTGGATTAAGCAGTACTGTCAGGATTGATCACCCCCAACAGGATTATTAAAATAGTTTGTTTCATCAGATTTTGTAACATTTAGCTAATAAGCTTTTCTTTTTTTTTTTTTTTTTTTTCTTATAGCTGATTTGTAAATCGTGTCCACTAGTTGAACCACTATCCCTCAGGGAGTTAAGTCATAGTTTGCATATTCTAGCAAGGACAAAGTGTGAATTTAGGGGGAAATTGCAGCATTCTCACTGGGCTATGAAAGGGAATATTCCATTTTATAATGGAAGGCCAGCCCCCTAGTAGGAATTAACTGAACATTGGCTTGAAAACTTAGATTTGGATTATTTTTAGGTTAGCACCCTTTTCACTGGATCAGGAAACTTCGAGGCATCTGACTTTGCTCTCTCTTGCAGGGTGTGAGGAGTGTAACAATGCACATTCTTCTGTGTGCCCGAAGCACGGCCCTTTGCATCCCATCCCTAACCGGCCTGTGCTCACCCGGGCCAGAGCGAGCCTGCCTCTGGTCCTTTACATAGATAGGTTTCTTGGTGGTGTGTTCTCCAAAAGGCGGATTCCCAAGCGCACCCAGTTTGGCCCAGTGGAGGGGCCACTTGTCAGGGGGTCGGAGCTGAAAGACTGCTACATTCATCTCAAGGTAAGTTGGGCTTTCTCCCACTTCACTTGTTCTGTTAAGGCTTTCCAAGAGGCACTTATTTTTACAGAGTCTCTTTTTTCCGTTTCATCCCAGCTGGTTGCTAGTTTTCTTTTCATGCTTTAAGTTGCCTGTCTGTAAGCTTGCTCTCTGTCCTCAATAAACTGGAGATGGGAATGGCAGCTGCTTAAGGCGGCGTATAATCACTTGGAGATAGGTAGTTCTTGGGAGTTATAAGTACTATGCTGTGCTTTAATCCTAAAACATTGCAGGGTGCCTGGGGAGAGACAAAGCACTCGCCATGCTTTGTCTGGCCCAAGGACCAGAGTTGAGATCCTCAGCACCCATATGGCAGTTCATAATATCTACAGGTCTAGTCCTAAATGCTAATGCCTTCTTATGGCTGCCATAGGCACCAGGCATGCACATGGGGCATATACATGCAGGCAAAACCCTCACACATATTAAATAAATAATAACAATAATACAAGCCTAGGGCTGGAGAGATGGCTCAGTGGTTAAGAGCACCGCCTGTTCTTCCAAAGGTCCTGAGTTCAATTCCTAGCAACCACATGGTGGCTCACAACCATCTATAATGTAACCTGATGCCCTCTTCTGGCCTGCAGGTGTCTAAGCAGACAACATTGTATACATAATAATAAATAAATCTTTAAAAAATAATAATAATAATACAAGCCTAGTAGGTATGCTGACCCACCCCTCGTTCAGTAATCTGAAAGTGGAGACAGGATCCTTGGAGCTGCCTAGCTAGACTGAATCAAAAAGATCTGGGTTCACTGAGTGAATAAAATGAAGAGCTATTGAGGAAGCCGGGTAGTGGTGTACACACCTTTAATCCCAGCACTCAGAAGGCAGAAGTGGGCATATCTCTGAGATCGTGGTCAGCCTGGTTTACAGAGAAAGTTCCAGGACAGTCAGAGCTACACAGAGAAACCCTATCTAAAGAAGAAGGAGGAAGAGGAGGAGGAGGAGGAGGAGGAGAATTATTTCTTCCTCTGACCTCCACTTGCATGCACACACATGCACACTGCATACACCTGCGGGGTAGCTTAAAATAGAAATGTCTTTCTTAAAGCTCTGAAGGCTGCCAGGCCAAGATTGAGGTGTTGGCAGTGCTATTTTTTTTCTGCAGTGTCTCTTCTTGATTTGAAAATGGTTATCACCTTGGTGTGTCCTCACAGGTTCTACCCACTGTGCTTGTGTTCATACTCCCTCTTATTGGATTGCAGCCTGCCTTGATGATGTCATGTCAACTTAATCACCTCTTTAAAGGGCTTGACACAAATTAGTCACATTCTGAGGAATCAGGGTTATAGCATTCCCACATGAGTTTTTTGGGGGAGCGGGGAGAACATAAAATCAAACTTTGTTGTTGTTGTTGTTGTTGTTTTTGAGGCAGAGTTTCTCTGTGTTAGCCTTGGCTGTCCTGGGTCCCTTTGTAGACCAGGCTGGCCTGGAACTCACAGCGATCCACCTGCCTCTGCCTCCCAAGTGCTGAGATTAGAGGTGTGCACCACCACGCCTGGCATAAAATTAAACTCGGTATACTTTCTCTTTTGTTTATTTCATTTTTGTTTGCTTGTTTGCTTCTTTTTTCTTTTCTTTCTTTTTCTTTTCTTTCTTTCTTTTTTTTTTTTTTTTTTTTTTTTTTTTTTTTTTGAGATAGGGTCTTTCTGTGTAGCTCTGGCTGTAGTGGAACTCCCTTTGTAGACTAGGCTGGCCTCAAACTCAGAGAGCCACCTGCTTCTGCCTCTTAGGTTCTGGGATTAAAGGTGCATGCCACCATGCCAACTGCTTTTCTCTTCTAAACAAAATGATGGTAGAAGACTGGAAATGTAGATTACTTGGTCTAATGCTCCTCTGCCCTGTAATCTCAGCATTCAGGAGGAAGAGAGAGGAAGGTCAGAGGTTCAAGGCCATTCTTGGAACAGAGTAAATTTGAGCCAACCTGTCTGAACATGTTTTTACTTTAGAGTTGGTGTGGTAGCACACACATATAATCCTAGCAGTTGTGAGGCTGAGACAGGAGGATTGTGAATTCTGGGGTAGCCTGAGCTACACATCCAGGTCCCCAGAATACAGAACAGTCTGTGCCTGTGTGTGCTCTGTGTATGATGGAACAGTTGCTTGAGGCACTTCTCAGTCTTGGAATGGGTCTGTCCTGTGGCATTTTTTGTGTTAAAGAACAGTTCACAGGGATTGGCAGAGATGGACACAGCTCAGCGCCTAAGAGTATTGGCTGCTCTGGGAGAGCACCAGGGTTTTGTTCCCAGGACCTACATGGCAGCTCACAACCCTTTGTAACTACCGTTCCAGGGGATCTGATGCTGCTTCTGACCTCTGTGGACTCCTGCATGCTTGCAGTGCACAGACAAACACTCAGGCTCATAATAAAGCAAAATAAAAATATATTTAAAAGAAAATCATAGTTGATCGGGGCTGGAGGGGCGGCTCAGCAGTTCAGAATGTGTATCGCTTGTCTTGAGGACATAGTCTAGTTTCCCTTCTCTTTGGCTACAGGTTTCTCTTGATAAAGGAGACAGAAAAGACCGGGATTTGCATGAAGACCTGTGGTTCGAGCTGTCCGACGAGACCCTTTGTAACTGGATGATGTTTGTGCGCCCAGCCCAGAACCACCTGGAGCAGAACCTGGTAGCTTACCAGTATGGCCACCATGTGTACTACACGACAATCAAGAATGTGGAGCCCAAGCAGGAACTGAAGGTACAGAGCTGGAGCCTCAGCTGCCTGTGAGCACAGTGACTCTCAGGCTCCTTCCCCGAAAAGGGTCCTTTCCTGATAACTCTTTCATTGTTGAGTGACTTCAGCTTTCCTGCTGCTTCCAGGACCCCTGTCCCCCACCCCCCGACACACACACACAAAAATCTGTGAATGCTCAAATTTCTTATGCGAGCCCATACATGTCCTCACATAAATTTCAGATTATTTCTAGACTATTTATAGTACCTGCTGCAGTATAAGTGCTGTGTAAATAGTCATTATGTTTAATGTATAGGCACAGTGGCAAGCAACATCTTCACCTCAATATAGATGGTGGTTTTATTCATACGCTTTCATGCTGTTGTTGGTGGACCCTGAACAAACGGGGTTGACTGTCCTGTATTATCCTTTTAATAATCCTGTCAATGAAACACAATGGGACTAGGTCACTTTTGTGTTCATCGAGGGCCTACACTAAGGCATTAAGTGTGGGGTGAGGCCCTGACTGTGCTGGGGAGACTAAAGTTGCCAGTGCCATCGTGTATACCATAGAAGAACTACTTGTGAGACGGGAGATTTTGTAAAATGAGGTTCAGTTGTATGTACAAGATTTCTTTATCTAAAAACTTATTTTTTTCCAAAGAATTCTGTGTGCTGGCTTCTGGTTTCAGAAATAATTTTGGGGAATAATTGTTAGAATTTATTTATGACCTCAATGACATAATAAAAATTGTGCAAAGGTTCTGTATGTAAATGAACACTCTGTTCCCCCTCCCCCCCGCCCCCGCTGCTGGGGGTTGGATTTGGGTACCTGTACATGACAGGCAGGCAGTCACCCCTCAGCTACACCCTTAGCCTATGGAGTCTCCATGCACAGCTCAGCTGGCCTCAAATTAAAATGCTCCCAGCCTCAGTCTCCCTAGTACTGATCTTATGGCATGCTCTCTGGCTCAAGTGACACAAAAGTATTGTTTGTTTTGCATTAGAATCTTACAAACACACACACACCTCCTCCCATTAATTCTTTCCAGATCTGCCTGTATCTCCCTACTCCCCAACTTTGTATCCTTTAAAATACAATTAATAACACATTGATTCTGATTTCTATGGGCGTGGTCATCCATTGGATTATGGTCAGGGTATTAGAAACCATAAGACGCAGGGCCTTGTGTAGCTCAGGCTGGCTTCTAACTCACTGTGTGTAGCTAAGGAGCAACCTTGAACCCCTGGTCTTCTGTTTCCCCCTCCCAGCTGCTGGGATTGCAAGTGTACACTACCAAGTGCTGCTGCCAAGGCCTGAAAAGAGCTTCTTGGTTGCGGAAGGATCGGCTCCCTCCTTCTCCCACCATCCCCTCTTACCTGTGGGCTGGGTACAGAACCTCTGAGCTGTGCCCCAAGTTCTGTTTTCTCTTTGAAAAGAGCAGATGGAACTAATGGGATAATGATTGGTGGAACTAAATAAGAATAGTTAGCTATAATAAATGATAATAAATAAATAATAAATAACCTGGCTCAGTGGTAGGATACTTGCCTAGCATAAGAAATACTCTGGGCTTGGTACCTAGCACTACAAAACAAAACAAGGCTGGCCTTAGTGGTTCATGCCTGTGATCTCAGCACTGGGAGGTGGAGCCCAGTGCCAGACTGGTCTACATGGCTAGTTATAGGCCAGCCAGGGCTACATGGTTAGACCTACTTAAAAAGAAAGAAAGAAAGAGAAAAAGAAAGAAGAGACGAAAGACTCCATCCAACCAGCCAACCAAAACAGATAAGACGGAGGCCATTGAGTGGAGGGACCTTTGTAACGCACTTACTGTCTAGATGGGAAAGCAGGAAGACGGCTCTGCACATCCAGCCTCACCAGATGCAGAAATGCGGGAGCAGTCCTTAACTAGAGGAAACAAAGAGCAAAGACATGTTTAAATAATTTCTCAGTAATTTAAAAGATGCTGAAAGGGCTTAAGATATAGCTTGGTGGAGAGTGTGTGACATTCCAGGTGGAATCCTCGACATTGCAGTAGACAAAGTTATAAATCATCAAACTATAAGTTACTGTCTGTTAGTTTAAATTAGCAGAAATAAATGGGTACGGTATAAAGAAGGTGAAGGTTAAAAAAAAAAAAAAGTAGACACCAGGGGCAGGGGAGGTAGTTCTGTAGGCAAAGAGGCACTTACACATAGGCCTGATGACTTGAGGTCAGTCCCTTCATCCACAAGGTGGCAATGTAGAACCAGCTCCTGGGAGCTTTCTTCTGGCCTCTATTGTACCTATATCCCTACACTTGTGCATGGGTGTACACACACGCAGGCACACACACATGCACACATGCACCAAACAATGATGACAAAAAAAATAAATAAACCAGAGACTTTGATTACAGAATTACTATACTTTATAGGGTCTGAGTATTTCAGAATGGATTAAAAAAAATGTTCTTGTTCAAGTAAGACAAATCTCACAAAGTTAATCTAAGGAAACAGTTGTAAAACAAAAACAAAACAAAAACATGGTAATACTGTATTTCCTGACTTTAAGACACAACAGCTTTTAAGCTGCTCCATTAAGAAACTTGCTGGCAGTTTTTCTATTATAATTCATTCATAAAATCAACAAAATGATTGTCTCATCATCATCAAAGGATCTACTCTATATTTGATTAGAATTAAATTATAAATTATGCCCCATTGGTGTATGAGTACCAAGACACAGTTAGCACCAATACTTTTTTTTTTTTAATATAGGGTCTCACTATGTAGGTCTGGCTAGCCTGGAACTCACTATGTACTCCATGCTATCATCAAACTAATTAGCTGTCTTGTCTCAGGCTGCTAATGCTGAGCTTTTAGGCTATCCCACCAAGCCGGACGCCTTGAATATTTTCCAAGTAAGTGTTACACTTTTGCTTCTGGGATATTTTCCCACATTGCTGCTATTCTGTCTGCAAGTCTGGACACTGTACTTTCCCATTTGCTTGAATTTATTCTGAATTGAACAGTACATGGAAATTAATGAGCTTTCTGACCAAGCCAGCAGGAACTTTGACAGTTCTCCTTGGTGCCTTAGCAAGACCCTGCAGATGCTCACCAACCTTGTTTTGCTTTGAAATTTCTCTTCTGGAGGGAAATGACAGGTTTTTGATCTCCACTTGCTTGCCCAAGAGGAAGTGAGGACAGCCTAGGGCCAGCCTAGGCTTCTGCAGGAGTAAGAAGCAGCCTGCTAGTACTAGTTGCATCAAGGCTGGTGGGTGCTGGATTGTAAGATATCTTTTGTTTCCTCATCAACAATAATAAAGTGCCCAATTTGGAGGTTTTATTTCTTTTGAGGGTATTGTGGGTTTTTTTGTTTTTGAGACAAGGTTTCTGTGCAGCCCAGGATAACCTAAAACTCAGCTTGCCTTTCCCTCTCCTAAGTCTGACATTTTAGATGTATGTCCCTGATTTCTAAGGTGGAAAAACATACATCTCAGAACTGATGGACAGAATTTGTAATAGGAAAATGGCAAACTTCATAAAATATTATAACTAGAGGGATATAGTTAAGGAATTGTGGAACACAGAGTCTACAAAATGCTGTTCTATAGAAATCTTATATAAGCACACTCATATATTTAATGCACATAAAAATAATGCATGATTAATTCATTTAGCAGTTAATACACATTGAACTTAAGGTGTGTGTTCTACATTAAGAAAAAGCAGTCTTTCTCTGTGTTTAACAGACTTGTATCTAAAGGGAGAGGTGGACAGAAAGATATAAATAAACAGAGTAAGTGTCATATGATGTAAAGAGAGCAAGTAACAGGACAGCGGGCTTGACCTGGCAACGCTGGAGTCTAGCTCCAGGCTGGAAAGCACTGGGCATGCTCAAGGAGCCTGTTAGTAGGTAGTGAGAAGGCTGAGGTGTATAGCGAAGTATCAGGGAGAGCACAGAGTTCTTTGGGGTTATTAAGCCTTTTAGGCTTATCATAAAATGAGAAGTCAAAATCTAGTTTTGTTTTAAGAAGACTACCATGGGACTGGAGAGGTGGCTCTGGGGTCAAGAGCAATTGCTGTTTTCGCAGAGGACCCAGACATCAGTTTCCAGCAACCACATGATGGCTCGCAACCATCTGTAACTCCAGTCCCAGGGTCTTTGATAACCCTTTTAGGCAAAGCACATGTAATATGAAGACAAAATACTTATACACATACAATAAACAAGGACGAAGAGGAGGAGAGGAGAGGGAGGAGGAAGAAGAGGAGGCGGATCACCACCACCACCACCACTGTGACTGCAATAGGAATTACAAGGAAGAGGAGAGGCTAATTAGAAAGTCAGGTGACGTTCTAGGCAAGAGATGGTGTCTGCATGAGTGGCAGCTGAAACACTGAACACACAGTGTATCAGATCCGAGGACAGTCCTTGCTAAAGATTACTGAAGCAAATGGCGAAATAGAAGGTTTTAAATCTGAGTGCCTGTTGGGAGGCAGGGCATTTAGAATTTGAGGTGGGAAGGGCTGGCATTGGTAGAGCAATTTACTAGCACGTACAGAGGGTCGGATTCCCAGGACTACAAAAACAACACGACAGCAAAGCCATTCTTGCCTACGTATTAGGGGTGAGAGCTGAGCAGGGCAGTGCACATTTGTAATCACAGCTACTCAACCAGAGAGGCAGGAGGGCTAGAACTTGGAGGCCTGCCCGCACAACTAGGAGAGATCCAGTCTAAAAATAAAACTATAAAAGGGCTTGGGATGTAGCTCAGTGGTGCACTGTTAGCAGAGCGTGCACAAATTCCTGGCTTGAATCTTCAATCCGGCATAAACCACATAAACTCAGCACTCAGGAGAATAGAAACAGGAGGATCAGAGATTCAAGGGCAATTCTCAGCTAGCTACCTACTGAGGTTGAGGCCAGCCTGGGATTTAGGAGGTACCAATATAGAGTTGGTTGAAAATGGGTGTGACACCAGAGAGAAAAATAAGACTCAGGGTTCAGATTAAGCTTCAGGAGCAGGGACATATACAGATTAGGTAGACAGGGCTAGAGTGATGACGACAGCCAGAGAGAGTGAATAGAAGCCGAAGCTAAGGGGGTGGGAAGGAAGACCAGCCCCAGGAGAACACAGGGACACGATACGGTCCCATCATTAAGCCGAGTGACAGCATCTATGATTACAGCTGTATAAAAACCCATATTTAAATGGCAAGTTTTTAAAGGCTTTTTTTTTTTTTTTTTTTTTAGATAAAGATACTGTGAGTGTGTAAGCCTTGTGAATTTTTTCCAATAACAATTTTTAAGGAAGGAAGACGAAAGCAGGCAATGCATCTGGATCCTAGATGCCCCCATGGGTCATCTGCCAGATGGATATCATGGGGGCTCACAGCATGGCTGTTGTTGTTAATGGGTGCTTTAATGGAGCGCCCAAATTGTGTTATGCAAGTGAGAGAAGTGATCTAAGCAGGCAAAGCACAGCTGGGGATGCCTGTTGGTTCTTAATGATGTCCTTGGTTCCCATAGGTGTGGTATGCTGCGTCCTACGCCGAGTTTGTGAACCAGAAAGTCCACGACATATCCGAAGAGGAAAGGAAAGGTGCCTGCACTTCCGAGTGTGCCTTTTGTACATGTAACATCTGACTTTTTTTTTTTTTTCAGTATAGCCCACAAGATATGAGAGTAGGTTTCGTTTCCACTTAATCCTAGGATCAAATTACAATGACAGCTTTGCTTTTCTTCTCTGGGTACTAGAAAATAGTATTTAATATAATGAAAACCTCCTGTTATCAAATTAGAACCTTAGAGTCAGAGGAAGATTCCTATCTGGAATTAATCATATCTGACGACATAGCCAGGAAAGCCCTGACCTTGTTTTTAATGTAAGTGTGATTGAAGAGTAATCTCCCTACAGAGAGATACACAGATAATGAAGTGTGTACAGCTTGATTAATTTTCACAGTGAACACACCTGTGCAAATCCCCAAGCACACTTTCCTGACTTCTAATATCACACACTAATTGCTTATTAATGGATTGCATATGAACAAAATGATATGATGCACGCTCATCTTTCTGTGTTTGGGTATCTTCTGCTTGAATGTACTGTTTCCTTTGTTTCTGGAGCTGGGGACTGAACCTAAGGCCTTGGACTTGCTCAGCAAGCATTCTACCAGGTGAACATAGTTTTGAGATACATCCACATTGTTATACATAGGATGTAAATTTGTATATTACTGCTATTAGGTACTCTACTCACAATTGTATAGCAGTTTGTCTCCCTTGTTAGGGATTTAGTGTGTGGTGTAGTTAAGTAAGTACCCAGAAGTAGGTAATGCTTCATAGGTTAAAGGCATCGTCTTCTACAAGACTCACTTCAGACAACAGTTCCAGGGTTCTGTGGGTCTCATGCTACCCTTACTTTTAGTACTGTGTATGTACATACACAAATGCATGCATGGAATAATTTAGGGACTCCCTGTACCCCTGCAGGCTTCATAACTTATTGGAGCAATTTGTGGGACCCAGGAAAGTACTAAAATCAACGAGAGTTTTATAATAAAGGATATACCTAAGGACCAGGCAAACGAAAAGACATGCTGATCTTAGAATGGACTGTTTGTGTCCTCAGGACATAGCAGTCCTGGGGCTCTGGTGTCCAGAGCTTTTACTGAAGCTTTATTACATAGCCATGGCCGGTGGAGTGGTTGCCATGTGGTTAACGCAGTCTCTAGCCTCTGCCCTCCTGACATAAGACTGGCATCAGCAAGCACAAAGCACCAACCTTCACGGTTTTCTAGCCAGATCAGCTCCCACCTTGAGACATCCCAGAATAAAATCAAGTAGGATATAATAGGAGAGCCTCCTATCACTCAGGAAATTCCTGACATAGCAGTCACCTCCAAGGGGCCAGGAATAAAAGGATGATTTCTTTTCATCACCCAACTGCTGGCAGTTTCTGACTACTCTGAGGAGTGCACCTGTACATAGGCTTATGCATGCGTTTTAGGAGGTGTCTGTGCACACTCTGGTTGGGTGCACAACTGGGAAAGGAACTGCTGCTGGGTCATGCATACACAGTTGGACATTTTGCTAGATTGTATTGGACGTTGACTTTTGTTGCGATATGTCCTTACTTATGAAACTTGCATCTGAAACTGGAAGTTATCTAAGGATAGATCTTCTTTACAGAGTTTTCTGCTTGTTGAGGAGATAAGAGAGGGGAGTGTGATAGTGTGAGTCTTTTGATGTCTTACATGAATGCTTTAGAACACACGATCTTCAAAATGACTTCTCTGCCAAACTTTAGCCTTTGATTTTATAATAAGAAATGAATGCAAATAGCAGCGACTCTGCACAGTGAGATAAGGATGCTGGAGCTAGCAGGAGCTGTATTTCCCAGTGTCTGTTGATCATCAGCCATAAATTATGGTTTCTCTTCCATGGCTGCAGTTCTTCGAGAGCAAGAGAAGAACTGGCCCTGCTACGAGTGCAATCGCCGCTTCGTCAGCTCAGAGCAGCTGCAGCAGCACCTCAATTCTCATGACGAGAAACTAGATGTGTTTACCAGGTGGGCATATGAGGCAGAGGCTCATAGATTTGGTTCTCAGTGGTTTGAAATCATTTGTGGATATGTGAAAGCATGTTGTATGTGTGTACATACGTACACAAATGCATGTATGTACAGCTAACCAGGTAGGATGCCAAATACCTTGGGAAATGTTTTCTTTATCGTTATTTACTTTTTCCCAGAATAGTCCATACCTACATAGAGATCCTTTTACCTTGGTTAACTATCCTTTAACTAGATTCTGAATTGTGTTTTTGTTTGTTTGTTTGTTTGTTTTTACTATTATTTTTATTTTATATCTATGGGTGGTTTGCCTGAGTGCATGTCTGTGCACCGTATGTGTGCACTGGTGGATCTCAAAAGAGGGTATCAGATCCCCTGGAACTGGAGTGACAGACCATTATTAGCAGCCATATGGGTGCTGGAGGGTTGAACCTGGGTTCTCTGGAAAAACAGTCAATCTTCTTATTCACTGAGCCATCACTCCAGCTCCCTGAATTGAGAATTCTCTTTTTTTTTTTTTTAATTAAGACTATTTATTTATTATGTATACAGTGTTCTGTCTGCATGTATACTTGCAGGCCAGAAGAGGGCATTACATTATAGATGGTTGTGAGCCACCTTGTGGTTGCTGGGACTTGAACTCAGGTGGAAGAGCAGTCAGTGCTCTTGACCTCTGAGCCACCTCACCAGCCCAAGACAGTATATATATTTGAAGTAATATGCATCTCTGATTTTCACACTTCTCTGAGCACTATGATTTTTTCATGGGGATAAATTATATGCTTAATTTTACTATATAAAAAACAGACAGAGGAGAGTCATGTAGGATGGATTGGGCTTATGGGAGATGGTACAAAATTTAATCTTTTAAGTATGACATGGTCTTTAGGAAGCTCTTGTCAGAGAATGTTGTGATGCTGGGTTTTCAAAAGACCATTTGGATAAAAACTGAGAACATTAGCTGGGCGTGGTGGCCCACACCTTTAATCCCAGCACTTGGGAAGCAGAAGCAGGTGGATCGATATGAGTTTGAGGCCAGCCTGGTCTACAGAGTGAGTCCAAGACAGCCAAGGCTACAAAGAGAAACTTTGTCTCAAAACAAAACAAAACAAAAATATGAGAACATTAGTTTAGCGAATACTGGAGTAAGAATGAAGACAGAGCCTTGATCAAAGTGATTTAGCAGGCCAGGTGGAGGATGAGACTTCTTTAGAGAAGGGTGGTAGTAATGGAGCAGGCCCACTCTTACAGGGCTTAGGAAAGTGGGAAAGGAGATGCTCTAGAGAGAAACCATGTAATAGTTTGCAACACTGAGTGCCCACCTTGGGTTCATAGTCACTAAATAGGAAAAAGACCACAGCAACTTTGTGTGCTGTTTTCCAGCCATGAGAGTACTATTAGAAAGGTGGGGGGGTGGAGGGGGGGAGGGAAGGAAATGGCACAGGCTTGTGTGGCTTAATTACACACATCAGCACAGGGAAAATAGAGAAGCAGCAATCGCGGTGGGGATCAGAAGCAGGCAGTGTGATCTTAATGATAGTCCTAAGAGTGCCTGCTGTGGAAGCAAAAAGGACAGGGTTGGAAGTGGACAAAGAAGCTAGTCCAGGAACTAGAGGAGTGATCTGGAGAGTGAAAAGATAACTTCTGGTGGACAAGGCATGGTGGATTAAGGATGACGAAGCTTTATACTAAGGACAACAACAGCTAGGATAGGACCACAGGGGTAAATGTCCTGGGCAGGAGCAACACAATGAGATTCAAGTCACTCATGTTTGAATATCCCTAAAAGCATGTACCTGGCTTCATCGTAGCATCTTTATACTACCTTATGACTTTTGGTTTGCATGCCTGCAGTCTGCTAGATCTCTGAGGGTAACAGCTGTCACATGTCGTGATGTGTCCAGTGCGTAGCATAGTGTCTGACACATAGATAAAATGCTTACTAGCTACTACTAACAATGAGCAACTATTGGGTTTGTAGGTGTAATAATAACATTGTGTCTATATATTCATGCATGTGTATGTAGAGCTGTTAAGATTCAGAGATGCTTACTGAGGTTGTACAGATAAAGGTGCCTACAGTTTAATGGGTAATTTGTGGGGAGATAGTGGGGATATAGACAGCATAAGATTGGTCATAAATAAGTCTTAAAATTGAGTATGAATATATTGGCTCATTATTCTTTTATCTTCATTTGCCTGTATTCAGAAATTTCCATAATAAAGAATCTTTTAAAAGTTCCTGGACTCCAGGTGAGGTGTTGGGTGCCTGCAGTCACAGGTCAGTTGGAGGCAGAGGCAGGACACTTTCAGCTCAGGAGTTTGGGGCCAGCCTGGTCAATGTAGTAAGACCCCATCTCAGAAAAAAACAAATAGGAAAAAAAATTCCTGGGAAATATATATTTGATTAAATAACTGTGTGGAAGAGTGAAATATGATCTGGTTGATGTATGCAGCACACACATGCTAGCTGTTCATTGCTATGACAGAATAAATGAGAAAATAACTCAAGGCGGGAGAGCATTGTTTCATTTGTAGTTTCAATCTGTGATGCTGGAAAGGACATAGCAGAGCAGAGCTGTTCACCTCACGGCACCAAACGGCAGCCAGGGACGCCTGTGCTGGTGGCTCCCATCTTCTTAGGCCATGGAGACCCCCAGAAGGAGGGCTGGTGCTGTCTGCATTTAAAGCCGCCTCTCTTCCATGTAGTAGCTGTCTCTGGAAGTAGTCATGCGCATACTGCAAAGGTGTGCTTGCTAATGTCCTCAGCGCTTCTCAGTCTAGTCAGGTCACACAGGTCTTCCAAAATAAGTGTGCAATGCTATGTCTGAGTCCATCTTCCTGCCTTAGCCAGGACCTCACACATGTTGGGCATCTGGTCTATTGCTGACTCTGACTCTAACTCTCTCTCTCTCTCTCTCTCTCTCTCTCTCTCTCTCTCTCTCTCTCTCTCTCTGCCTTCCCTCTCTCCCCCTCTTCCTTTCCTTTTCTCCCTCCCATTGAACTTCTGATCTTCCTGCTTTCACTTCCTGAGTGTTGGAATTACAAGTGTGTGCCACCACCCCTGGCGAATGCAGTCCTGGGAATGCTAGGCAAGCATTCTTCCAACTGAGCTGCATTCTTAGCCCAGGACTCTCATCTGATAGAGACGTTTTCTATTTGTAATCAGTTAAAGTAATTTGTCATTACTTGGCCTGTTATGGAACAGTTGAATTAGAATTTTTTTGACTGTCTTGAAAGCTGTGGAAAACAAGAGTGTTATTTGAATTAAGCCACATTTCTGGGCAGGAATAGGAGTCCCTACAAAGGACAAAGAGAAGAATGTCTGAATCTAAGAGGAGCCATGGGGCAAGCACGTCCTGTTTGCGTTTCTCACCTCCTTTCAAAATTGAAGTGATGTCAGTAACAGGGTTTCTCTGTGTAGCCCTGGATGTCCTGGACTTGCTTTGTACACCAAGCTGGCCTCGAACTCACAGAATACACCTGCCTCTGCCTCCCCAAGTGCTGAGATCCCAGGTGTGCGCCACCATGCCTGACTTGTGCTTGGTATTTTTATAGCTCAGGTTAACCCCCAGTAATCTTACGACATCTCCAGGTTGCAGAGTAAAGGCGAGAAACGTAGAAGGCAGACGTTAGTAAACCAGTGGGCTCCATCTGAACAGAAGCAGGGGAAATGGTGAAGTGAGAGGAAGTCAAGTTCTGGTGCCTGTGAGAACCTCTTAGGGAATAATGCTGTGGGGTGCCATGTGATGACTGTTTGTAACCCAATCTCTTGTCCCCAGAACGAGAGGCAGAGGAAGGGGTCGAGGCAAGAGGAGATTTGGCCCTGGCAGGCGGCCCGGGCGGCCTCCAAAATTTATCCGCTTGGAAATCACCAGTGAAAATGGGGAAAAGAGTGACGATGGGACACAGGTACTGGGGTCAAAGGAGCTCCTTTTTAGATGCGTGTTTTGGGGAGCACTCAATGTGCCTATAATAAAATGCAGATACCTTAACACTCTTTACAATCCTGCCTTGTTAGAGTGTTGTCCTGTTAACTAAATTGGGATTGGAACAGGACAGAAAGAATGTATTTTCACATATTATCTTACAGATTTAACTTTGCTGTGCTAGAGTGTTGAAACTGACTGGAGGTATTCTAGGAGAGCTTTGCTTAATTAACTTAAACCATTAAAATGATTACTATGCCACTGTGCCAATTTCCGTGTTCTGTGACCAGGGCTGTGTTACAGTTATTGCACTCTGCACACATTTACCTGCTGACTTTCTCAGAGGGAGCGTGTTATTTTCAGTACCTTAACACTAATCATTTTTTTTAAAGCTGTAGCTGGGCTAGGTGGCATGTTCCATAGTCCTTGCCATTCAGGAACCTGAGGGGGGAAGGAGTGAGTGCTTGAGCCTAGGAGTTTGGGGCCACCCTAGAAAATGTGTCAAGACCCTATCCCTTAAGTAAATGGATAGCACTGCTAATGAATTTGAGCCAACAGCTCTGTATCTCTGATCTTTATGGAGATAGGGAGGTAATTCCTGATGTTTGCAAATTCAGGACTTGCTGCATTTCCCCACAAAGGAACAGTTTGATGAGGCGGAGCCAGCTGCTCTAAATGGGCTGGATCAGCCAGAACAAGCGTCCATCCCAATCCCACAGCTGCCACAGGAAACCCCATCTTCTCTGGAGCAGGAACCGGAAACTCACACTTTGCACCTGCAGCCACAGCAAGAAGAGAGCCTAGTGCCTACCCAGACCACTTTGACAGCGGATGACATGCGCAGGGCCAAACGCATCCGAGTAAGTGGGAAAGTACACACTCTGTGGCTGGCCAGTTACTTCCTCTTCTTGGACAGCTCTCAGGCCCTTGTGTCCCAGCCTGTTGACCATTCTTTTCAGAATCTTGCACCTAGTCTTCCCACGCCCTTTACATCACCTTACTTTGCAGAAGTGCTTTTTCTCAATGACTCTGTTCATGGCAAGCTGACATGGCTGTCCTAGAGTCTGTCAACATAGTTCTGACACACCGAGGCTTGGATTTGGGCAGTTCATGGACTAGTATACTTAAAATAGGGACTTAGGTATATTTAATTACAATAATTATTTCTATTTTGCTTAATTTTTTTCTTCCTTCTTTTTTCTTTTTGGTGCTGTAGACTGAACCAAAGGCCTTACACAAGCTAAGTGGGGCCTCTTCCCCCCAGGCTATAATATTTTTATTTCCAGTCAATCTCATCTGTGTTTAATCATAGCTCTCAAGGAAATTACAGGTAACTAAATGTGGTTACTTGTGCTTTCTAAGGGAGACTAACAAGTGTCCCTGAGAAGGGATCTGTGTCAGTTAATGTGGAAGGTTTGGGGTACACACCTGGCACTGTTTAAAGCTGCTGCTTTCAGGAGCTGGTTGGGGTGTCACTCCTGTGCTCTGTCTCTTGGCTTTAGGCTGTGTGTCTGCAGAGGTCCTCTGACTTCCATTTGCAGCACATTTCCTTTTATTATTTTGTGGCGTCATTTGAGCCTGACTTAGGAACTGCAGTGGCAGTGGGTGTATGTGGAAAGCAATATGGTTCCATGTGATGTCTGTGTCCACAAAAAGTAAGGATGTAAGATATAAGCCCATGTTTATGGCAGCTAGTGTGCAAAAGGATTTGTGGTGCTTGGCTTGTACATGAAAGACACACACTTGCACATAAAGCTTTCTAGCCTTTAAATTTTCTAGATGGATGGTCATGCTAGCGTGGGGTTGCTGTGGTCTTTTCTTCCTCTCTTTGTTCTTTCTAACGGTGATTAGTGAAGGCATTCACGGTGTGCTGCCAAGATAGGTATAGTGACACATGGTTTGGGTTCTTGCAGCAAATGAGAGAAACTGGGTCTGTTCCCTCTTTGGTCTGCTTATAGAACTGAAGGGACCTTAGGAATACAGTTCATGTAACTGTACATTTCCACATTCTCAGTCACATGACAGCCTCAAGGGCCCTGTGATCAAAATACATACAACCTTCAGGTCCCGCTGGTTAACTTCAACAATTTCATAAATGCAGGCCTGAAGGAGAGACCGTGCAAACAGGCGTCTTCTTATCCCTCACTGTGTGTCACTTCCCAGTCTGCATGTGCCCTCCTGCCCAGCTGGTCTCAACTGTGCTTTGGTAATTCTGATGCCTTACCAAGTTCAGAGAAATGCTCGCTCCATTTAATTGTTTTGAAAGGAAATAAAAATAAACAAATAAATAAACAAACTGAAAACCCGTCTAAACCTGTAGTCAGGGTGGAATGCACAAGCCTAGTCCAGCTGTTTGTGCACTTCAGTTTTTAAAAGAGGCGGGATACTGGTTCCAGCACAAGGTTCCTTGCATCAGTGCATAAGCCATGTCTGTGTAGCCTCTGGAGGTCCATCTTGGCTCATCTGTCTTGTTTTTTTCCTCTCACACATTCTAAAAAGTAGGGCTATCTATTTTTTTCATCTTTTTTATCCAGGTTGGTAATGACCAACTGAAGGGAAGTCTTCCAGTCCAATTGGTAATGTAACTATTTTTCTCTCCTCTAATGCTGCCTGCTCAGTTGGAGCTGCAGGTAGGTTGGTTTCCTGTGTCTCACATACCAGAATGTCATGTAAGTGTTTGCTGACCTGCTGTTCTTTGCATCCGGTACTTACTAAATCCAGATGGAAAACACAATTTGGATGCCCCTGTAAATGCAAATGAATGAATGATGAGAGTTTATTTCCAAATAGACAAATGAGTAAGTTGTGGGCTGGAGATTGTTCCTGTGGAAGCAAAGGCTGGAAAAAGTGACCTTCAGGCCCCTTCCAGCCCTGAAGCAGCGTCAGGGCTGTGTGCTGTGGTGCCGGATTTGGACTGCATGCTCAGCAGTGTCTGGGCTCTGAGGCCGTATAGTCTAACAAGGAGCCAGTATTAACAGAGAGCTATTTGCAGTTCCTTGTAAATATACAAGGGCAGCCCATGACTGCTCCAGGAACTGAGAAGAGCAAAAGGCTGAAATTAGGGAAGTCGGGAAATAGTTTGTAGACAGAGGAGATAGGCACTTGGAAAACTGTCACTTGTGGGAGGTAGGTAACGTCATAGGAAGTCAGTTATAGGATCAGAGGCCCAGGCACAGTCCTTGGTGCTGTTATGGCGCAGCACAGCTAGTATCTTGACCCTGGTTTGGGTGTGAGGTGAGGGAGAATGGAGAGTGAGGTATGTTAGGTAGGATTAACCCACCAGAGGTTTTGAAAGCTGGATGCATGATACACTGAAGAATTATTTGTTTGGTTTGGTTTGGTTTGGTTTAACACAAACAAAACCCAACAAGCAAACTGGGTCATTTTTCTTTAGTCTCAGGATCAGAATAGTATGAAAATGGGTCAATAGCAATTGATTTCAAACTTTAGAAACACTGTACAAATGAAGGATCGTCTCAGAATTCGCTGTAAAGCAGTCGAGTTCAGGAGGCTGCTCCTTTGGCATCCCTAGAGCAGCTGATGTGCAATATGGTGGCACCGAGCAAGGGCGCGCGGGGCTTAGAAGAGCCACAGTGCATCTGTGCACAGCCTCCCTGTGTGTGATGATTTTTTCTAGAAGTGGCCCAGGAGTGGCTGTGCACAAGAGAGACTCCCTTAGAGCAGAACCAGCTTGCAAGTGGGTCAAGGGTGGGGGTAGCCCAGAGCTCACTACCTTGTAACGCGAGTGCGCTTATCTCAGAGAGAAGCCGGCAGCTTGTGAGCCTCAGACAGTGCTCAGGGCCCCATGGCAATGATGATAAAAGTTGCACTAGAGCTAAGGCAGGGGAGCCAGGTGGCTGCACTGTTAAAATCAAGTGTCTGGAGGGACTCATGCTAATCAGAAGTGACAGGAGACCGAAGAGAATAATGGAGCAGAACAAAGCTGAGTTCTGAGTTGGGCACCCAGGAGAAACGGACGCCCCTGTGGGATCAGCCCACTATTGTGCAGCAGTTCTGTCCCTGGAAACTTGACCGAGGTTGGATCAAGGAAGCGATTCTTACATGGCAGACATGCTTTCAATCCCGACTCTTCACTGACCCTTAGAAGAGCATCTGGTTGTCTGGCGTCTTTCCATAACACTCTGCAAGTGGAAGAAATTAGGAAGCGCCTTTCTGCCAAGTGTATGTGTCAGGATAAAGTGAAAAGATCAGATTGCCACCAAGGAGCTTGAGGAAATGAAAGCAACTGTGGCTGATTCATAAAAGATCTGCTCTCCAGGATCGTGGTGGAAACTGTAGGAAAGAACCTAGGAATAATTTTTGTTTTATTTGAAATACGTTTTATTAATTTTCAGACCAATATGTGAGACTTCCTGTGATTAAGTAGTTTCTTCAGGGATCTAGATACAAAAAGGAGTAAGACTGGTACACCACTCCCGTCACTCAAGCAGCCCCAGGCAACTTAGGAAGACAGCAGAATTGTTGCTTGCCACTGCAAAGAAATGACTAGGTGGCACCTTAAATACCTCTCCTCGGCTTGTTGAAGAAGCCTGGAGAGATGATTTCCTGGCGTATGAGTTAGACCATGTTCAGAAATCTCTGTGAATCAAAAATAAATATTTTGCCTTCCCTCATGATTATTTCACACTAAATTTAATTTTCAAGGTGCTTTTGATAAGCAATTAAAAGTACACGCTGACCACCATATTTTCTTCATTGCACAAATAATGCATGGCGATCCCCACTAGCCTTTCAGTGATGCTCCTTACAGCCGCCCTGCATACCTACTCACAGGAGTGTTCGGAAGGGCTTCCCCACCGTAAAGCCACCTAGACCTTTGCCCTCTGGTTTGAGGAACTTGAGAGTAAGTCTTACTTGTAGCACAACTAAGTATTGATTCTGTATCCCCGTATTTGAGGATTTGCTCCCAGTGGAGTGCCAGTTGTTTGTTCAGCAGCTGTGACAGAGTCCACCACATATCTATTTCTGTGGCTTGGAGTCCGTGTGGAAATTGCATACATTTACAAGCCAGCTAACCAGCCACAGGAGGGCAGTCTGTCCCAGAAGAAAGAGCTAGATTGACATGCTTAGACCAGAAGCACAGTAGGGAGCATAGCTTTGCCCAGAACTGACCGCTACTGTGGGAACCAGCCCTTCAAATTCTCTAAGAGCCAAAATACATATGTTCCATTTATGATGTGTTCACGTCATGCCTCCCCAACAAGTACATTCACATAAATCTTCATTTCCCCTTCAGCTCGTTTTCTGAAATTGAGATAAGTAATTCACACAGCACAAAAGCTGCTGATTTAATTTCTCATACCCAAAGAAACCCCATGTCTATTTCTTTCTCCACCTTCCTCTGAGGAAGGTCTCCTTGCCCTTCAGTTCCTGTTACTTTATTGTGACATCTTTTAGTCATGTTTTTGATTCTTTCAGCAAGGACTTTTGCCTGACATAGTCTAGTCTCATCTATGCATGTGTCATTTGCCCAAGTTTTTTCCTTCCAAATCTCCAGTTTTTGTTCTCTTCTGTTCTGGGTTTGTTTTCTTTCTTTTTTAGTTTTCTGTTGAAAGCATGTTTTGAGCAGGGGTAGTGGCAGATTGCCTTTAACCCCAGCACTTGTGTGCAGAGACAGGGGGATCTATGAGCTGCAGGACAGCCAGAGCTATAGAGAGGGCCTGTCTCAAAAAAAAAAAAAAAAAAAAAAAAAAAAAAAAAAAAAAAAGAAGAAGAAAAGAAAAAAGAAAGAAAGGAAGAAAGAAAAGAAGGAAAACATGTTTTGAAATTTACTGAAATCTTTTCAGAAGGAAGTACACATATATAGCTCTAAAGTGAAACCCCAAAGCAGTGTCTCTTCAAGACAGGCCTCTTTGGGCTTGCTTCAGCCTCAGCCATTCTCACCACTCTCCTTTTCCTGTGCGTCCTGGAGTTCACCTTCTCCAGAAAATCTGATTGCAGGAGTCACCATTGGTCTCCTTAGCACTCGGCTCTGTTTGTGTCTTTCAGAACGCAGCTCTTCAGCATCTGTTTATCCGGAAGTCCTTCCGGCCTTTTAAATGTCTGCAGTGTGGGAAGGCCTTCCGGGAAAAGGACAAACTGGACCAACACTTGCGCTTCCATGGGCGGGAGGGGAACTGCCCGTTGACCTGTGACCTCTGTAACAAGGGCTTCATCAGCAGTGCCTCTCTGGAGAGCCACATGAAGCTCCATTCGGACCAGAAGACTTACTCTTGCATTTTTTGCCCAGAATCCTTTGACCGCCTTGATCTGTTGAAAGATCATGTGGCCATTCATGTCAATGATGGCTACTTCACGTGCCCAACTTGTAAGAAACGGTTCCCTGATTTTATCCAGGTGAGTGTCTGTGACCGACATTCCTGTCTGCTTCCACCTTTTGGTAAAAGAAACTTCACTTTTTGGAAAACTGAGACCATCCAGCATCTGTGTTTTCATCTTTTTTTTTTTTTTTTAAATAACTTTGCAATAGGTTTCAAACTACTTTTCAAGTTCAGAGTATTAGTTTCCTCAGCTGTCCAGATCGGTGTTATTTAAGTTATATTTGTAGTAGTAAACACCACATCTGGTGCTGACAAGATAAGTCACGTAGGTAAAGGTGCTTGCTGCCAAGCCAGGTGATCCGAGTTCAATCCCTGGAGCCCACATGAGAACCTCGCCCTGCAAATTGTCCCCTGATCTCCACATGTGCATTGTAACACATTTGCACTAAAAATAAAAATCATCTTGGAACACCAAATCTGGTTATTATTTTTTAAAAGTCATTTTAAAAACCTTTGTCAGACATCCATTACTCGTTGTCAGACATCCATTACTCGTGAAACAGCACAGACCTTGCAGCACGTGGTGCTTCATTTCTGGATGGAAGTATCTACCATCATGCTTCCCGGCCTTGCTTCTTGGTAAGGCTGTGCATCTTGGGAGGAAACAGAGAGAGTTGGCATAGAAACAAAAGAGTGTTGGGCCAAGCACTGACTTTGTCTTCTATACTATCAGAGCAAAATTAGAGATAGAGAATTCCCAGAGTGTCCTTGATTTAATTTTAAATGGTAATATTTTTATATTCAGTAAATAATTAAATCACATTAGCACATAAATGTTCTTTAAATTGCTGAGCATGGCAGCACACGCCTTTAATCCCAAGCACTAGGGAGGCAGAGACTGGCAGATCTCTGAATTTGAGGCTAGCCTGGTCTACAGAGCTAGTTCTAGGACAGCCAAGGATACACAGAGAAACTCTGTCTCAAAAAAAAAAAAAAAAAAAAAAAAAAATATATATATATATATATATATATATATATATATATATATATATATTTATTCTTTAAAAATTACCAAAAACAGCCGGTGTGGTGGCGCACACCTCTAATCCCAGCACTAGGGAGGCAGAGGCAGGCAGATCTCTATGAGTTCGAGGCCAGCCTGATCTATAAAGCAAGTCCAGTACAGCCAAGGCTAAACAGAGAAACACTGTCTTGAAACAAAGCAAAACAAAACAAAAATTACACACACAAAAAAATGGAGGGTGGGGTTTAGTCTTAGTTTTTCTAACAGTGAGTGTACTGGGACGTTTTTCTTCACATGGTTAAGAAGTTGTTAAGGCCCAGTGTAATGGTAGCAGGAATTCCAGTGTTGATGAAGGCGAGTGCCTGAGAGGAGCAGGTTGGACTTCCTCCTGAGCTTCTGTGCAGCTTGCTTGCTTTTCCCTTTTCCCCTTTAGTGCTGGCTGTTGGAGTCGCAGCATCCTACAGCACACGTAGTTCTACTGAGCTTTATCTTCTCCCAGAGCTCTTTGTCGTTTATTATTTATAGCTAGGAGAGTTCAGAACCTAATTCCATCTCTGCTGTAAATTATCTGAAAGCCAAGGGCCTATGTGCCAGCTGAGGAGGATGGGGATCGTGGTTGTCTCACGGAGTAGTGTTGCCGATGTCATCTGATCTCTGTCTTTCATTCTTCAGAACCTGACTCCTTTCTTCCAGAGCTAAGATTGAACCTAGGGCCTCCAGCGTGTGTGGCCGCAGGCAGTTGTGTTACACTGAGTTGCATCCCAGACCTGATTTTATAGGATGGTATGAAAGGATCAGCTGTTAATGAAGCCAAGTTACCTCTACATATGTAGAAACAAAAACAAGGAGAAATGACTTGCTTTCTTATAGGTAATCTTTAACAAGATTCATTTAAATCCAAAGCAGTCCTGCTTTGAGCCTTGAAAAAGAAGAAAATGGTACAAACGATCCAGGCGGTGCTCTTTTTTCTGTGCCTTAAGTTACCTGGGAGGGTCAGATTCATGGGGCTCTCCAGCTGTTCTGTTTCCTTGTGACAAGAACAGTGTGTGTTACTGCGGGCAGTCTTCCCTTGTGACTGTGTGACTGACCAGGCTGCTGAGAGTCCTCAAGGTGCGTTGGCTCCCTCTAGCGTCATAGCCACCTCTGGTCCTTTCTGTTGGCCTGAGCATCCCCTGGTCTTTTCTACCAGGTGAAAAAGCACGTGCGAAGCTTCCACTCTGAGAAGATCTACCAATGTACCGAGTGTGACAAGGCCTTCTGCCGCCCTGACAAGCTGAGACTGCACATGCTCCGGCATTCCGACCGCAAGGACTTCCTATGTTCCACCTGCGGGAAGCAGTTTAAGGTAGGAAGTCAACCCGCCGCCTGAGGGGACTGTCCTGCCCACGACCAAATCAGGCTAAGGACAAACACCTGCATGTTTCATGGCTTTGTGCACCTGTCCTAAGTAATGGTTAGTAGAACGAGATTGCTATTGACTGAGTCCAAAGATCCCAGGGCATTTACTTACTAATTAAATCAAGAGGTCTTTCTTCATGTTGAATATTTAGTTAGGTAAGAGCCTGCAGGTAAGTCATCTAAGCAGCAGGAGCTTCTCTGGCAGAGACGGGACTGAAAAGAAAGATGTGAGAGGGGACAGGTCTGAGGGCTTAGACTACTCTGGAGAATGTGGTGGTTTCAGGGACTCTGATTAAATAGAGGGGGCTTGGCATGGAATCCCAGTCTTCAGTAGGCCAAGGCAGAAGGGACTTAAATTTGAGGCCAGCCTGAGTTATCTGTCTGTCTGTCTGTCTGTCTGTCTGTCTGTCTGTCTATCTATCTATCTATCTATCTATCTATCTATCTATCTATCTATCTATCTATCTAGTAAAGGGCAAGCCAGTTTGCGCTACATAATGAACCCAAAAGAAAACAAAATGAAGCCCAAGCCAGTAACCTGCCTGGAATTAAGAAAAGGCCGAGGGGAAGTCTGCAGGGGACTCAGAGGTATCTGTTAGTGAAGGTCACTGCTAAACATGGCTGGAGTCATCTGTCAGAGCGCCAGTGCCACACTAATCTGAGTCTGATACTCAGATCCCACAGTAGAAGGAGAGAACCTACCCCTAAAAGTGTCCTTTGCCCTTCACATCTGCTTGTGGTATTTTAGTGTCCTCGCCACTAATGATTAGTAAAATTAACCAAGCAAGAAGAAACTGGAGATGAATCTGAAATGGATTCTTGAGAGGGGACAAGTGCGAGGCATGTTCATATGGAATGTGAACTTTAAAGAGAAAAAGCTTAAGCTTTGCGGTACGCCATGATAGACTGAGTGTGGATTATACTGGTGATGGCTTATAGCGTACTGTCATGATTGAGATCCCTGAAGAATCCCACTAGGAGCTCTGTATGGAAGTGTCTACCTGGGATCTCAGTTCTCAGGGGGCTGACACAGGGGGATTACCATGAGTTTGTGGCCAGCCTGGATGATGTAGCAAATTAAGAGCCATCCTGGGTATATAGTGAGACCTTGTCTCAAAAAACCAAAATGGGCTGATGAGCTGGATGGTTCAGTGGGTGGGGGTGCTTGCCACTGGGCTGAACAGCCTGTGTTTGATCCTCGGAACCATAAAGTGGAGGCAGGGGACTGATTCTACAGGTTATCCTCTGGCCATGTGCGCATGCAAACCTGCACATGAGCACACACACAAGTTTTGAAGAAGTCCAATGTGAGCGATATAAAATGGACTGAAGTTTTCCTATCTTCTTCTTCTCTCTCTCTTTCCTTCCTTCCTTCCTTTTTTCTTTCTTTCTTGTTCTCCCCTTCCCTCTTTCCTCTCTAACTTAGTTGCCTCTCGCTGTAATTTTTCTTTGTTTTCTTTCCCAGACAGTGTTTTCTATGTAGACCAGGCTGGTTTCAAAACTTAATTATTCTCTTGCTTTTACTCCTTACCGCCAAATCCTGGGAATACAGGCACATACCACTGGAGTCTCGTCTTATCTTATTTCCTCCTCTTTCCCTTTTCTTCCCTTTCTTTCTCCTCTTTTCCTTCTCTCTCCTCCGTTCCCTTAATTTCTCCATTCCTTTCCTGTGTGTACCACCCTATACTCAGGTACTGTAAAATTTTTTCTTTAGCTTTTAAAATTATTACATTCTGCATAGTGGCCTGAGCCCTCACCTTTCCCCTTTCACACTTTCCTTTTACATTTCATTTTTGTTTTCCTTTCCTGCTCTCTTCTTTTTCCTTCCTCTCTCCCTGTCCCCATCTCCTCTTTTTCCCTGTTTACTTCTCTCCTCTTTTCCTCTTGCCCTCCACACCTTCTATATTGGATATTGGGTTTTATGTATGCTAGTCAAAAACCCTACCAATAAACTACTTCAATTCTATAAAAAACTTTCTTAGCTGAGTGCAGTGGTGCACGCCTGTAATCCCAGTACTTGGGTGGCAGAGGCCAGTCTGGTCTACAAATCAAGTCCAGGACAGCCAAAGCTACACATAGAAACTCTCTTGAAAAACGCAAACAAAACAAAATAAAAATCCAAAAACAAACAAACAAACAAACAAAAAGCAACAAAAAACCCCCCAACCAAACAAACAAAAACCCCAAACCTAAAAACTTTCTTTGTAAAGGAATCCCTGTGTTCTCATGTTAGTATTTGCCAATCCATTCATTCTGTTCATCCAATATTCTATTGCTGTTTATGTAGCCAAGGCTGGCCTCAAATAGGATGTCCTATTAAGGCTAGCCTTCAGCTCCTGATCCTCCTGTCTCCACCTGCTTAGTATTGGGATGATAGGCATCTGCCACTATGCCTGGCTCAATACTTTCTGATTTTTTTAATGCCAGACATTATTTTAATGCTTAAGAAGGTTAAAAGCCAACCATATGGTTCAGTGGTTAAAAGCATCTGCCACTATGACTAGCAACCTGAGTTCAGTCCCTGGACCACACACTGAGAGAGAGAACTGACTCTTGCAAGTTGTCTCCTTGACACCCACACATGCATCATGGCATGCAGTTTCCTTCACACATAAAACACATGTAGTAAAAACTCTAAAAGCAAAAGGAGAAGGGAGGAATGGGAGGATACAAGGGATGGGATAACAATTGAGGTGTAATATGAATGAATTAATAAATAATAATTTTAAACAAAAGGAATTACAAAGAAAACAAAATATTTCTGTTTCTGTTTTCTCCTTTAATTTCATTTAATTTGTTAGATAGGGTTGGTTCAGGGAATCAAAACTACTACGACGGTTAGAGAATAAGGGATGTCCTGAAAAGACTAATAACTTAATTATGGGGGAGATGTAAAAATCAGAGGGTGGGGCATGGGAAGTCACTATTGCATTGGCTGAAACACTGCTCTGGGTGGCAGATGGGGCCTTATCTGGGAGTCTGGGACCCCAACGCTTTTGACAACAGTGTGATCCCATGATAGAAGGCTGCATCCTTGGGGCAGGTCTGGAGTTGGCCAGTATATCTGGCAGTCAGGAAGAGAGTTGGTGGCTGAGTGGGAGGGAGAGAGGATGTCCCAGCACCTTCCTATCCAAAGCCACCTCCAGACACTGCTCAGCATGGCAGCCACTTTGGTCCCATCTTTCAGACTGTTGCTGGTTTCTTTTTTGGCTGACTCCAGTGTGGAGCAAAGCTGGGAGGGGAGTCCATAGAAAACATCCTATGCCTTGGACAAGTGGGCACTACAACCACCATGACTGCAATGCTCTTTTCTGACTCTAACCAGGGAAGTTTTTCTAGAAAACAAATCTGCTGTTGTGGCTTTTTTGGGGGAAAAAACAAAAAAACAAAAAAAAAAACCTTTGCAATTCTCTATGCAGATAAATCCCACAGTTCTCATCACAGCGTCAAGGACAGCACAAGATCTGGCTCCTCCCTCCTCTTTGGCTCCTCCCTCCCCTCTGGCTCCTCCTTTCTCTTGGTAGTCTTGCCATGTGGAGTTACTTCAACGCCATTTGATCTTATTCCCAGATTGAAGTCAACTTTCAGAATCACAAGATTTTACCTGGCTGAAAGCACTTCATCTGGAGCATTTCTTGAATGAAATGAAATGCTTGTTATGAATTCCCAGCTGACCTTTTGCTGGTGACGCCATCATAGCTCGTACATAGCTAGGGAAAAGGCGAGGATGAGGAATGAGCGAGGCATGAAAACTTAGTAAGCAGAAGTAGGGACTAAGGCTGAGCATTGGAATGGATGGAGTGTGTGGAAGAGGACAGTGGTGGATTTGGCCAGCAACTTAGGTTGAACCAGCTTGCTATGCTATGCTGATAATTTACTTTGCGATGAGGGGAGTGAGAGGCCTCATGGAACTGTGTCTAAATTCAGGAAGAGGCTGTGGACAGAAGATGTGTGAAGGAGAATTCAGAATGTCGGCATGGATAGAGAGTGAAGGGTAGAGGGTAAGGAATCAAGACTGACTTGGGTGGCTAAATGTTTGGGAATGCTACGAATCTCAGGGAGCTAACAGAATAGCAGGACAGAGTGTGCAGATGCTGGGTAGCTTTTGGTAATAGGAAGGAAAGGCCTTATGGGCATTTAACAGCAGAGAATTTGCCGATCACTGCACACATGGGATGCTTCAGTATTAGTGTGGGGCTTTGAGACTTGGAAAATGATTCAGTTAAGGTGGACTATTGAAAGGAATTAAATGGAGGCAGAGGACTGGGGAGTACAGGCAGTGAGGGAAGGGTGGAAGGGCAGTGAGGCTTCAGCCTTGTATCTGCAGCGAAAAGAAAGACTGTTGTAAAGGGCAATGCTCTGGGCCCATATTTTACTACGGACTGGGAAACTCACAGCAATCTCGCCCCAGCACTCCAGGTGTACAAGCAGGCGTGACAGGAAGAAATGGCAGTGTACCCACGTTAGCCGGGGCAAGTAGGTGAAGGCTGCCTTCCCTGAAACTCAGCTGCTGACATGCTTCCTGATCATGGCGGCACTCAAGGTGCAGTGCTGAGAACATGCGCTGAAAACGCAGGTGGCGAAGAAAGTCCTCATGAGGAATTAGCCTCCTGGGACGACTCAAGATCTTCCCAAGATTAATAACAGTTTAATCATTTTCCAAGAGCAGAGAGCTCCATGAGATCAGATAGTTGGAATTGGTTTGTTTTTTAGAGACAGGGTTTTTATATGTAGCCCTGGCTGTACTTGGACTCACTTTGTAGACCAGACTGGCCTCAAACTCACAGAGATCCATCTTCCTGCCTCTACCTCCTGGGTGATGGGATTAATGGCGTGTGCCACCACACCTGGCTCGTATAGCTCTTAATACCAAACTTACTCTACATATTCTTTGAGCTCCTCTGTATAAGTGCAAAGTGTTTTCTTTCTAAAACCCAATCTGGGAGTGACAGTGACTTAGTGGCTAAGGGCACTTACTGCTCTTCCAGGGAACCCAGGTTTAGTTCCCAGCACTCACATTGGACAGCTTACAGCCATCCTGTGCTTCATCTCCAGCGGGATCCCACATCCCCTCTGGCCTCTACAGTTACCTGCACGCATTCAGGATTGTTTTAGCTATCCTGTTTTGTTGTTGTGTTTCATTGTTCTGTTTTGTTTTTGTTTTTTAATGTTTCCATATGAAGCTGAAAATTGTCCTTTCAAGATGTGTGAATAATTGTGTTGAAATTGTGATGGGGACTGCATTGAATCTGTAGATTATTTTCGGTAGGATGGCCATTTTTAGTATGTTTGTCCTACTAATCCATGAGCATGGGAGCTCTTTCCGTCTCCTGTTATCTTTTTCAAGTTCTCTTTTCCATGCTTTGAAGGTTTTTTGGGTTTTTTTTTGGGTTTTTCCGAGACAGGATTTCTCTGTGTAGCCTTGACTGTCCTGGACTCTCTTTGTAGACCGGGTTGGCCTCGAACTCACAGTGATCCTCCTGCCTCTGACTCCCAAGTGCTGGGATTAAAGGCGTGCGCCACCATGCCCAGCCTTGAAGTTCTTATCATACAAGTCTTTCACTTGCTTGGTTATAATTAGCCCAGGAAATATTTTACTACTTGAGGCTATTATGAAAGGTGTTCTTTCCCTGATTTCTTTCTCATTCCATTTGTCATTTGCCTATAGGAGGGTACTGACTTTTCTGAGTTAACTTTGTATGTAGCCACTTTGCTGAAAGTGATTATCAGTTATAGGAATTTCCTGGTAGGATTTTTAGGGTTGCTGGTGTATACTATCATATCATCTGCAAATAAAGATAGTTTGACTTCTTCCCTTTCGATTTTTATCCCCTTGATCTTCTTCAGTTGCCCTGTTGCTCTAGCTAAGGTTTCCAAGTACTACATTGAATAGGAGGGATGGAGAGAGCGGGCAGCCTTGTCTTGTTTCTAGAGGTACTGATGAGCAGTGTCTTCTTGATTCCTGTTATTTTTGTTGTTGTAAGGTTGTGTGTGTGTGTGTGTGTGTGTGTGTGTGTGTGTGTACGTACACATGCATGTGTTTTCTCATCTTTTGATTAGCTAATTTGGAATTATTTATCCCTGTGTTTTCAACCTCTTTATGTTGGCGTTTCCTTCTATTGCCTTTTGCACTGTTGGATTTGTAGAATATTACTGCTTAAATTTGGGTTTATCATGAAATGTCTTGTTTTCTTCATCTATTATGATTAAAAGTTTTACTGGATATAGTAATCTGGGCTGGCATCTGTGGTGTCTTGGAGTCTGTAGAACATCTGTCTGTCCAGAATATTCTGGCTTTTAGAATCTCCATTGAGAAGTCAGGTGCTATTCCAATATCATCATATAGAATAACAAACATATAGTCTAACTTTATATGTTACTTGGCCTTTTACCCTTGTAGCTTATAATATTTTATTTGTTCTGCATATTTAATATTTTGAATATTGTGTGGAGAGTAGAATTTCCTTTTTTGTCCCTTCTATTTGGTGTTCTATGAGCTTTTGTACCTTGATAGGCGTGTCCTTCTTTAGGTTAGGGAAATTTTCTTCTGTGATTTTGTTGAAAAAAATAGGGGCATATTTTGAGACAGAGTTTCTCTGTGTAGTTCTGGCTGTCCTGAACCTCACTATGTAGACCAGGCTGACCTTGAACTCACAGAGATCCACCTGCCTCTGCCTTCTGAGTGCTGGGATTAAAGGCATGGACCTCCACCATACAGCTTTGTTGAAAATATTTTCTGTACCTTTGACCCAGGTTTCTTCTCCTCCCTCTATTCCTGTCATTCTTAGGTTTGGTCTTTTTATAGTGTTCCAGATTTCTTAGATGTTTTTGCTAGGAGTTTTTTAGATTTAACTTTCTTTGACTATGGTATCTATTTCTTCTATTGTGTCTTTAATCTCTTGTATTCTGTTGTCAAGGCTTGCCTTTCAGGTTCCTGTTTGAGTTCCTAAATTTTTCATTTCCGGATTTCCCTCAGTTTGGGTTTCTTTATTGATTCCGTTTCCACTTTTAGATCTTGAACTGTTTTATTAATTTCCTCCCAGTGTTTATGTTTTCAAAGATTTCTTTAAGGGATTTATTCATTTCCTCTTTAAGGCCATCTATCATATTCATAAAGCTCATTTGAAGCTCTTTTTCTTGAGCTTCAACTATGTTGCAGTTCTCAGGGTCTCTGTGGTAGGTTGCTGGGCTCTAGTGGAGGCATATTGCCTTGGCTGTAACTGATTACGTTTTTATGCTGGCTGGCTTCTAGGCATCTGGGTTTGGGACGGTTGTAGTTCTAGGTGCATTTTGTTCCTTAGTCTCAGTTGCCCTGGCCATTTGTTAGGAGTGGGTTATGGCATCTGTGTGTTGCCTGAGAGAATTCTTTTGGGATCCTGCTAGATGTGGCCACAGGGGGTTCCTGGTAAAGCGTGTTTCTAGGAATTAGGGACTGATACTTAGGCATACAGCTGGGCTAAAAGGTGGGGACTGAGGGGTCTACAGGTGGGAGAAAAGCAGGATATCCCATCAGGATTTGCTTAGTCCCTGGGAATGAGGGCAGAAAGTAAGGAGAGTCCAGCAGGTAGTCTGCTACAGAGCTGGGGATGAAAGTGGGAGGTTGGGGGTGGCAGAGAGAAGGAGAGTGGAGATCTGAACTCAGCCACCCGCTTTGCTGGCGGGCTTAGCCGACAGGGCCCCCAGGGAACGCGGCTGCAGCTGGTGAGGAGGGAGTGGTTTAGAGGCTGTCTTAGGGTTTCATTGCCCTGAGGAGACACCATGACCATGGCAACTCTTATAAAGGAAAATATTTAGTTGGGGCTGGCTTACAGTACAGAGGCTTAGTCCATTTTCATCATGGGAGGGAGTGGTGGTGCTGGAGAGGAAGCTGAGAGGTCTACATCTGGATCTGCAGGCAGCAAGAAGCGAAGGAGCCCCTGAGACCTCAAAGCTGCCTCCAGTAACCTCCTTCCTCCAAATCCACACCTACTCAGGCAAAGCCATGCCTCCTAGTAGTGCTACTCCCTGTGAGACTATGGGGCCATTTTCTTTCAAAAAATTAGAGACGGGGGGCTGGAGAGATGACTCAGAGGTTAAGAGCACTGGCTGCTCTCCCAGAGGTCCTGAGTTCAATTCCCAGCAACCATGTGGTGGCTTAGAACCATCTATAATGTGATCTGATGCCTTCTTCTGGTATGCATGCAGACAGAGCACTGTATACATAATTAATAAATAAGTATTTTTTAAAAATTAAGAGAGGAAGATCTGTGTGATCCCCTGGAGCTGGGGCTTGGCAGGTGGGGATGAGGCTGGGGAAAGGATTTGGTGAAAGAGGCCAAGATCTGCAGTTAGCCTACCTACTTCCCTAGCTCGAGTAGTCAGCGGGTTTCCAAGGAATCAGTGATTTATATTTGTTTGTTTGTTTTTTAATATTTCTATCCTTGCCTTTACTCCTTTTAAACAAAATTTCTCCAAATAGCGAAAAGACAAACTCCGGGAGCACATGCAGAGGATGCATAACCCTGAACGGGAGGCCAAGAAGGCTGACCGCATCAGCCGCTCCAAGACCTTCAAGCCGCGCATCACATCCACAGACTACGACAGCTTCACGTTCAAGTGCCGCCTGTGCATGATGGGCTTCCGGAGGCGAGGCATGCTGGTCAGTTCCTGGTCCAGATCTGTTAGTGGTAATGAGCCTTACCAAATTAGATTTGTAGATGTGTCAGTTAGTGGCTAGGGGAGAGGTAAAGCAAGCAGTCCCCAGCTTGGACTTCTTTTCTTTCTGTGTCCCTTTGCCCTTCTGATCCACTGTTTTGATGACCTTTTGAAAGAACATCTCCATGCCCTTCCCTTCCCCCTCCTGATGCTAGGAGCCTGGGAACTTGTACCTATTTGCCATGTGTTCTGCCATTAAGTGACATCCCTAGACCTCTGTCTTTTCTTTGTATTTCTTCTTCTTTTTTAAAAAAGATTTATTTATTATATATACAGTGTTTTGCCTGCATGTGTGCCTGCACACCAGAAGAAGGCACCAGCTTTCATTATATTATAGATGGCTGTGAGCCACCATGTGGTTGCTGGGAATTAAACTCAGGCCCTTTGGAAGAGCAGCAAGTGCTCTTCACCTCTGAGCCAGCTCTCCAGCGCCGACCTCTATCTTTTCATTATTAGTTTGTTTTCCTTGGTCTTGTCTCAGTCTGTTTCCCTCCTCTTGTTTGTTTAATATTCTTTCTGATGGGGTCTTTATCTCCTTCCCACTGTTCTCTATCAGTGCCATCTTTGTCCAGTCAGGAAACAGTGACAGAAAGAAACGTCTCTTGAAAGCAGGGAGTGTGGTCCCAGATTAGGAAACATCAGGACATCCGCTAAGGTGGTGAGAACGTCTTAGCAGTTAAAATTTAGGCCTTTACTCTGTATCCATTCAGCACTCTCAGTAAGACAATTTAAAAGGGAAAGCCAGGTTTGCATGAGCGTAATTCATCAGGGCCGTGTCCTTTCTCTAACTTGTTCTTCTGACAGAGACTGTGGATGGGGCTCTGGATCAAAAGCTCACCTTCAGGCATTTGCTGAATGATTTACTAACTCCTGTCAACAGTGTCCACAGACACTTGGGTGTCCAGGGGCTCATCAGGCTAGCTCTGGGCAAAGGCTTTACTGTTGTGAGCACTGGCCCTCACTCCCAGGGGCCTTTGCTTAACGTCGGTTTGTAATGGTTCTCTCCCCGGGGGTCTCTCCTTTGCAGGTAAATCACTTATCAAAGAGGCATCCAGACATGAAGATAGAAGAGGTGCCTGAGTTAACCCTACCCATCATAAAACCCAACCGAGATTACTTCTGTCAGTATTGTGATAAGGTAAAAGCAAAATCAAAAGCAAAGTCTTCCTCCTGGCTGGGCTGCTGGATGCCTACCAGAGAAAGGCAGCCTCACTGGAAGCCAAGGGCTTTGGATGGCTCTGTGGTTAAGAGCAAGTGCCAAGAATTCTGTCTCCTCTACCTACATGGGGCAGTTCAACCTCTTGTAACTCTAGCTCCAAGGGATGTGATGCCTTCTCTTGTCTTTCATGGGCACTGCACAAACAGGGTGTAATTATGGACATACACACAAGTTTTTAGGGGCTGAAGAGATGGTTCAGTGGTTGAGAGCATTTGGTGCACTACTGGAGAGCACTCACATCAGGTGGCTCACAACTGGACTCTGTGGACACCTGCACTTATACATGCACATACGCAGATATATATATATACACATATTTTTAACAAAAATTTTTAATTTAATTTAATTAATGTAGCTGGAAGTGGTAGTGCATGCCATTAATCCTAGCACTAAGGAAGCAGTCAACTAGTCTCCTGCTACAGTCTATTGAGAGCTGAGATTACGGATATGCCCCACCATATACCATGCCTTGTTGATATTTATTTTGGGCTGCTCAATACATTTTTTTTTCCTTGTTCTTAGAATGAAATGTCTTACTTGGCTTTAAGTAGGAAAGTAGAACCGTATGCTGTTTTCATGGCCAAATATTTAAATTTGCAGGTTTATAAGAGTGCTAGCAAGCGCAAAGCCCATATTCTGAAGAACCATCCAGGAGCTGAGCTCCCACCAAGCATTCGGAAACTTCGCCCTGCTGGCCCTGGAGAGCCTGACCCTATGCTGAGCACCCACACCCAGCTGACCGGCACCATCGCCACCCCTCCTGTCTGCTGCCCACACTGCTCCAAGCAGTATAGCAGTAAGGTATGGCGCCGGCTCTGACCAAGCATGACGTCAGGACCTTTACCCAAGGATGCCTTAAAAGATAGCCTTCCTGTCCTGGCGTCCTGCGGGTGAATCGGTTGGCTGAAGGAGACCTATGAAAGCAGAGCACACAGTGAGGAATGGGCAGGGGATGGTGTGCTCGCCTCCAGAAGACTGCTATCTGCTGGTCTGAGCACTCAGCACTCAGCTGCTTTCTCTACCTTGGCCTGCTCAGGGCCCTATGCTTAAGTGTTCTTTGCCCACACTTTACAATCTCAGCCTGAATCACTGTACAGGAAGTGAGAAGGAAGTTCCTGAAAGGGGGATTAGTTCTATGGCCAGTGACTAACTCTTCAGGCATTCTTGGGGATTGGGAATAAGGGCGAGGTATTTGGATGCGATTTGCTGGTGTGGAATCGTGTACCTTTTTTATTTCTCCTCCTCCTCTCTTCTCCCCACATCTTATACCCTTGTACTGCTTTCGACAGTGTGGTGGCTTCCAGAGTGTTGGCACTGATGCTTTGATCTTCTCTTTAAATTGAATTTAGGAGATAGGATCTCTCTGTGTTTCCCAGGTTTGCCTCAAACTCCCAGGCTCAAGTGATCGTTTCTGCCTTAGCTTCCCAAGGAGAGGTGCGCCTTATGTACACAAGCATTGGCCTTCGCTAAAACAAACTAAAGACAAAAATTAACAGACAACTTTTTTTCTTTTTTTAAAGCCAGGTTTCTTTGTGTAGCCCTGGCTGTCCTGGAACTCTATAGACCAGGCTGCCTTAGAACTCACAGAGATTGGACTGGAGAGATGGCTCAGAGGTGAACAGCACTGGCTGCTCTTCCAAAGGTCCTGAGTTCAATTCCCAGCAACCATGTGGTATCTTACAACCATTTATAATGAGATCAAGTGCCTCTTCTAGCGAGCAGGCATATATGTAGTCAGAACACCGTACACATGATAAATAAATCTTTTTTTAAAAAAAAAAGATTAAGCCTGGGCGTGGTGGCACATGCCTTTAATCGCAGCACTAGGGAGGCAGAGGCAGGCGCATCACTGTGAGTTCAAGGCCAGCCTGGTCTACAAAGTGAGTTCAGGACAGCCAAGGCTACACAGGGAAACCCTATCTTGGGAAAAAAAAAAAGTACTCACAGAGATACGCCTGCCTCTGTCTCCTAGCGTGTTGGGGTTACAGGTGGCACCGCCACACCTGCCTGAGAGGACATTTTTACAGGCATCAGAAGAAGCACTTTAAGAACCTTTGGAGCACTTGCATGTGGGAAAGTTGCTAATTCTGGTCATTGTTCTTTTTGCATTATTTTGAGGCAAGGTCTTGCTGTCTAGCACAATTTGGCCCTAAACTTAAACCATTTCTGCTTTAGCTGAAGTAACTGTTTCTTTATTTTTCCTTCATTTTTCAGACCAAGATGGTCCAACACATTCGAAAGAAACACCCAGAGTATGCCCAGCTTCCCAACACCATTCATACGCCCCTGACGACAGCCGTGATCAGTGCCACCCCAGCTGTCTTAACAACAGATAGTGCCACTGGAGAGACTGTAGTGGTAAGTGGGTGTCTAGGAAGAGCGTTTTCTTCCCTTCAGTGCCCACCCTCTCTTTAAACAACAAAGCCATGCCAATCATTTATTAATTGGTGCAGGTGGGGTCACTTACTCTTAGCTTGCTACTTGCAGCATCGTGCTTGCCCTTGGGTCTCCTTGTCAGTGCTTTCCAAATCTCTGCAAAGAAGGAGCAGGAAACTTTTAGTGTTTCCTTCCCAGTGATATCAGCAACTCAGAGCAGATCTACTGGGCCAGAGTCAAGCCCTCTTGATGCACCCTATGCTAAACTGAATGTAGATGGAGCTAAGAGCACCGAAATTGCTACAGTGTTTTTACTCATATGTTCTGTGATTTTTTTTTTTCTTCTAGACGACAGATCTGCTAACTCAGGCAATGACAGAACTGTCCCAGACCTTAACAACAGATTACCGAACACCTCAGGGGGACTACCAGAGGATTCAGTATATCCCTGTGTCTCAGTCAGCGTCTGGTCTGCAACAACCTCAGCACATACAGCTTCAAGTGGTGCAAGTGGCTCCGGTACTGTGACATATGGTTTTCTTCCTCTCCGTGAACACTGTATTACCAATGGCCACCATGGTAGCCAGAGTCAGCAGAAGCATCCTTGGCTCTGAGTGAGGTGCAGCTGATAGAGAAGTCCTGAGGCTGAGGTGTTAGGAGAATACCATCTCCGCAGCCTTCTTTCTTCTGCCCCTCATGATGGCGCTAGACTCAGAAGAGAAGAAGTTTCTACTGTGGTCAGAAGGTCTCATCTCCTGTACACACAGCCAGACTGTACAGCCCAGTGACACCTCTTTCTGAGCTGTTTCTTAGTATTCTGGCTTTTTTTTTTTTTTTAAGATTTATATATATATATATAATATTATGCCTGCATGTACACTTACATGCCAGAAGAGGACACTGAATCTCATTACAGATGGTTGTGAGCCACCATGTGGGTGCTGGGAATTGAACTCGGGACCTTTAGAAAAGCAGCCAGTGCTCTTAAACTCTGAGCCATCTCTCCAGTCCCCTGGCTGACTATTTCATAATGAGCCAGTCTGAGGAATACCTACATGGACATTGAATTATTTATTCCAGTGAGAGATTTTAGGAGTAATTTTAATTGTCTTCATATCAGTCAGCTCCTGTAGTATATGTTGTTGTTGTTGTTGTTGTTATTATTATTATTATTATTATTATTATTATTAATATTATTATTATATCTATTAAAGTATATTTTGTCTGGTGCTTATGGAGATCAGAAAAGGGTGTTGGATCCTCTGGAACTGGAATTACAGGTGCTGTAAAGTGTGGGTGCTGGGAACTGAACTTGGGTCCTCTGGAAGAGCCATAAGGATTTTCACTCACTTGCTGTCTCTCCAGCCCCAGTCAGCTCCACTTGGAATAGAGCTGTCATTGTGTTCCTCTACTAGACAGTGACTAGCCATGCTTTCTCGTTGTGAACTGAAGGAAAGATGTCTCCCAGAGTTGATGCTCCCTTTACCTATGCCGTGAGGAAGTGGACTTAAGAACATAAATGAACATTATCACTTTCAAATAATTTAGTCTCAAAAATATGAAACCAACACAGTTTTAAATGTATGCAGATTGGTACTTACCACTGTCAGTCTGCCATCGACCATTTCTTACTTGATTTATTTATTTTATTTTTTGTTTTGGGGTTTTGGTTTTTGTTTGTTTGGGTTTTTTTTTTTTTTGTTTTTGTTTTTGTTTTTTGGTTTGTTTGTGTTTTTCAAGACAGGGTTTCTCTGTATAGCCCTGGCTGTCCTGGACTCACTTTGTAGACTAGGCTGGCTTTTAACTCACGAAGATCACCTGCCTCTGCCTCCCAAGTACTGGGATTAAAGGCGTGTGCCACCACACCTGGCACTTGTTTGTTTGTTTGTTTGTTTGTTTGTTTTTAAGATAAGTCTCGAGCTGTAGCTTTGTCTGGCCTGGAGCTTACTGGTAGACCAGGATGGCCTTAAACTCAGAGAGATGCACTTGCTTCTGTCTCCTGAGTACTGGATTAAAGAGGTGCACCACCGTGCCTGACTTCGATTTACTGTTTTGAAAACATGGTCTCATTAAATGGACCCAGTTTTCCTCAAACTCAACCTCTCGTCAGATTCACCTGCCAGGGGATATTATTTTTAGGCAAATGCTTTCTCTGGGGGATGTCTTTTAACCTCGATTAGTATGTATTCAGTTTTTAACCATTTCTTTTTCCCTCCAGGCCACTTCCCCACACCAGTCTCAGCAGTCCACAGTGGACGTTGGACAACTGCATGATCCTCAGACTTACACGCAGCATGCCATCCAAGTGCAGCACATCCAGGTCACAGAGCCCACCGCCGCTGCTCCAGTATCATCCCAGGTATATTTCTTCATAGGTCATGCAGAGAGTTAAGGTGACATCAGGGACTATCAGATTAATAGCAGTGAACCCATTATCCTTGGCCATCAAGATGACGTCACAATATTTGTACTCTCCAGTTTTACTGTAGTCCCCACTTCTACGTCATTATTGCAGACATTCTCACAAGTTACTGTCTGGGCTGTGCTTCCATGCACCGTGGTTACCAATGTGGCTGGGCAAGCTGTTCTACCTTTTTTGGTTTAAGCTTAGCCAATGTAACCAATTATATACTTCTCCAGCAATTTAATTGAAATTAATTGGTTTAGTATCTTTGTAGATTACCCTTTGGAAAAAATACAGAGTTTCAGAATTATGATTGTTTTTCATTAATTCTACTCTTATTTTAAAATCTTACCAGCCAGGCGTAGTGGTGCACGCCTATAATTCCAGCAATTGGGGGAGGCAGAGGCAGGCAGATCTCTGAGTTTGACCCACCCTGGTCTACAAAGCAAGTCCAGGATAGCCAAGGCTACACAGAGAAACCCTGTCTTGAAAAAACCAAGTATATATAACTTATAAGTCTTAAGTATCCTGGAATTTCACACTTTTCTCCTTTTGTTTTCTCTTTCTCCCCAGGTGGCTGGGCAGCCATTGAGCCCCTCTGCCCAGCAGGCACAGCAGGGGCTCAGCCCCTCCCATATCCAGGGCAGTTCTTCCACACAAGGGCAGACTCTACAGCAGCAGCAGCAGAATTCCTCTGTACAACACACATACCTCCCCAATGCTTGGAACTCCTTCCGTGGTTATTGTAAGGAGAATGGGACAGCCCTTGGGTGGGGAAATCTCTGGTCGTGTACCTTAATTTCATCAGCTTTGTAATAGGGTTTTGGATTGACGTATCATTTGCTCCTATTCAGTCCTCTATGGTATGTGTATTTGAATGTGTTTCATAGCAGAAGCCAGGCAGTGTGTTGATCTCAGGGTGCCAGTCTTATATTTTACGAGATGTTAAGGGTGTTACTGGAAGATGTGAAGTGGCGCCTTAAGGTGTGGGCTAGATGGAGAGAGCATACATTATTATGGTAATGTCTCACCCCTTTATATATATATCATTGGGAATCAAACCCAGAGTCTCATTAAATGCCCGTTTCTGTGATACTCAGCATGCTTGACCATGGGTATGCTATATGTGTCTTAGTTACTTTTCTATTGAAAACTCCGTGACCAAGGCAACTTATATAAGGAAGTGTTTAATTTGGACTTACAGTTCCAGGGGGGAAGCACAGCAGCAGACAGGCACCCTGCTGGTGCAGTAGCTGAGAGCCTGTATGCTGAAATACAACCACGAGGCAGAAATAGCTAATGGAATTGAATGGGCTTCTGAAACCTTAAAGCCTCTCCCCCACAGTACACCTCCTCCCACAAGGATACATCTCTTGATTCTTCCCAAACAGTCCTACTGAGGACCAAGTATTCTAATCTATGAGCCTACAGGGCCGTTTTCACGCAGACTCCATGATATATAAAGATTAGCATGGACCGCATACTGCTTCATGACGTAACCAAATGCAACCCCATTCGGGTCTTCTTGTGTGGAAGGAATGAGCCCAACTCAGGTATATGAAAATCAGTATTTAAAAAAAAAAATCTATGATGTAAGTACAATGATTCTGGCATTTTAGACATAAGGCAATGTACATACAATAACTTGACCAAGAGACATAACTAGTCAACAGAAGATTGGAATCCGAGAGTTCTCTCTACAGAGCTTACTTCTAGTTCACCTCACTGTACCGCCTCTCCTACAGGCTTTGAAGTTATCAGGGAGCAGAGGTTGATGCATATGGGTAGTCTTTTCTGGAATGCTGAGGTTCATGCTCTGGAGCGTGAACAGGCTGGCTGTCAGAGGTGAGAGTTGATACCTTCTCGGTTGATGCTCTGTGACTTCTCCTGGGAGACATGAACAAACTTCTATTCACCCTACATAGGGCACCAGCAGCAGCTCAGATTCCACCCAAAGCTACGCTACTGAACCAATGAGTTTGTTGGGATTATCTGCAGGAGAATGGCTAAGTGGTTACTTATATGTGACTCAGAAGTGGCTCCTGTCACCAAAATGCTTGATGATTCACAAAAGCTGTATTCCTGGAAGGCTCTACCCAGTTTGTAGTCGGCTCTATGGAATTTTCACTGCTTTTATGAGGTAGTGGAGAGCCCTTGTGAGCCTTGTAACCACCACACTTCTTTAGCCCACGCCTTTCCTTGGCTTTCCAAGTCTTGTGAGTCTCTCTTGCCTCAGCAAAAGAGAGGAACTGGCTACACAATGTTCAGGCCTGTCACCAGCTCCTACACTTTTTCTACCCCATTTCTACCATTAGTGGCTGAGCAATCCAGTAAGGACTCTCTGCAGTAACAAGTAGCAACTGCAAAAAAGAGATTTCCCTCCACATCTGAGGCCGACAGCATTAGAAATATTTGGGCATAAACACAAATGTTTAAAAAGCATTTTGATAGACACCTATCTGTTTATACAATTACTTCCCTACTTGGGTCTATGACCTCCCTAGTCACAGTTTTGTCCTGGATTATAATTTCAGACATGAGTTTCTTCCAGTGTAGTGGCCTTGGCTGCAGTCAGAACAGTGAAAGCCAGCTAGCAGAGTGGGAGCTTCCAGCCTTATCCAGGCACATTTTTTCCCCATGTCCTAGAGCCAAGAAGTACAGTATTTTAAGCAATATGGTCTTACCACCTACTTTTGGCATGCAAGCAACAGTAGAGTGACAATACCCTTGAGGTTTATGTGTCCCTAGGGACCTCCCTGGCAAACAGCTCATACTTTATAGCTCCCAGGAAACGTCTTTCCCCACCCATACAGCTTGTCTTCATTCAGACTCTCCAACTGCTACTTTTAATGTTCAAGATGTTTTTCTAAGCTGGGCGTGGTGGTGCACGCCTTTAATCCTAGCACTCGGGAGGCAGAGGCAGGTGGATCTCTGTGAGTTAGAGGGCAGCCTGGTCTACAGAGTGAGTCTAGGACAGCCAGGTCTATTATGCAGAGAAACCCTGTCTCAAAAAACCAAAAATAAAATAAAGTTAAATCAAAAGATGTTTTCCCAAATCAGTGAGGTGCTTTAGGTTTGCTTTATATAATGTAGCCTTTTTTACAGAGGGTGTGCAGGAGCTCGAAGGCCTGCTACTGTCTCCTCTCAGCAGCTGTTAATTGCTCTTGAGTGACTAAGAAGAAACATGGTACAGGTCTAATATAGAGTGAAAAATTCCATCACTGACATCAGTTGTGGAAAGAGCAGTGTTAGGAACAGCAGCCTCAGGGGGAAGGACACCTCTCCATCTGCCCTGGGTGCATTTCCTACCTCAGTGGAAACCCACAAAGGGTTGTCCAGGGAATACTGCTGCACGGGATGCCCAGCCCCAGCAGTCTGGTGATTCCTCGACTCAGGCCTAAGTGGGGAGCTGGACCTCAATCTAACCTGCAGTGCATGCCACTGAGCTGGCTTTCCTGTCCTGTCTGACAGGCCAGCACTGTGGCTACTGCCTCTGCATTGGCCATGTCTGGCTAAGTGGATAATCTCTGTACCCAGTATACTTTCTTTCAGGGGAACAATATATGTAGCATATTTTATATAGATAGCTATTTTCCCTATAATAAGCTTAATCTTTGTCACCTTCTTCTTCTTCTTTATCATTTATGTCTTCTGTAAGTAAACTGTTGTGGCTTTAAAGCCTTCCAGGCTCAACTAACACTAATTTGATTTACTGTCAACTTTTCCCCTAGGAATGCCACCTGACACAAATCTTTCTGCATTTGCATTTGAGTGACCCAACAGGCTCCTGTGTCTGCTTTGCTCTTCTGTCATCCCAGATTGGTTGCTTTTGTACTTTACAAACTGATGGTTCTTCCAGAGCCTCTCTCTCCTCCTTCATCTACATCATATCTTGCTGTGCGACACAGCAGAGCCACTAAGACTCTGTACCACTCCAGAATCAATGCTGAATTAACTTAACTCTGGTGAACACAGTACATTGGCCCAGTGAACTGAGCATCAGGCTCTGTCTCTCTCATACTCACTTTCTTCAGTAATAGCTGTCCATCTGCTGTTGCCCTCTAGTTCCTAATGTTGATAGGAACCCAGGCCAGTGATAACCAAGTGTCTCTGATGGCTTGTATGAGCCAGTCTAGGAGATACTTATTTCCTTCATCTTGCCTTGGATTTTTCAGCCTTCATCTCAAGGAAGGATGGATAGTGTAATTACTTTGTTTTCTCTGCATTTGTAGCACCCAGACTGATCCCACAGTTCCATGAGCCAGGCTCTTCCATTCCTTGTTTAAAAGTCTTTCCCAGTCAAGTTCAGAGGCAGAATAATTCCTGGTCATCGTAGTTTCCTGTATTGACCATTATTAAGCCCACCCATCTGCATGCTGAATCATAGATTTTTCTCTTCCTCTGTGTTAAAGGTCAGACCTGAGGGCTCTTCTATGACTTCATCTTTTACTCTTCCTTCTTGCTCTTTTACCTTTTCTCTTTTCCACGCATTCCGTCCACTGTAAATATGGCAAGCCAACACCTCCATCTCATCCTCCCCTTTTCCAACTTTCCCACAAAATCAGAGGAGAATGCTAAGGTTAGAATGCATATGTTTTTCCCCATTGTAATTCTGCCCTTACATGGGGAAGTTCCTTTTGGGCAGACAGCTTAGCCTCAGCTGCATGTCTTATTGCCCAGAGCAAACACCGTACAACAGCTGTCACCACCTGTTTATGCTCTTATCCCAAACATGTTACTTTCAGGGACTGTAATATGCTCTCTAATACATCAGATATTTGAGGGAGCAGAGAATTCCTGTACTTATGTGGTAGACCTCATTTATCAGCAGATGCTACTCCATACCATGTAGAGGAAGAGGGCCACTCTGGGATCTGCTCTTCTCTCACCCCCAAGATACACCACTCTCAAACAGCTTGGCTTTGGATATATATCTTTTCACCTAATTGCAGTTGCCACTATAGCAAAGAGACATATCATCCCATATGTCATGGGGGAAAGGTAGCCATATTGGGATTGTCCCCACAGATGTACAACTCTCACTTGGATCGGCTTTGGTCACATTGACCATTGTGGTGCAGCCACTCTTCTCAATTCATCTTTGGTTCTGTCAATCCCTGTTCAGATGCCAGCTGTGTTGTGTGACTTTTCTTGGAGAAATGTAAATAATTGTCTATTTACCCCAGAAAGGACACATAACAGACAAAAATTATTACACTCAATATAGTTTGATGAACCCATAAGTTTATTAGGGTTGTCTACAAGAGCATTGGGTGAGGGGTTGCTTATAGGGTAACACAGGTTATTTACAGGTGACAGAGGCATCCCCAGCATGGATAACAATAGCTTGTTTGCTGCTTTCCTGGCATAGAGAGGCCTTGGGAGTCTTGTAACTTCTAAGCTTCCAGGACCTGCTGAATTTCTTGGACTTCCTGAGCCCTGTAGGATTCCTTGGCTCCTTCTCCATAGGAATGAAAGTCTTGGGTATCAGGTTGCAGGTATGAGAGCTTTATCACTGCAGATGAGGTCCAGGTGACAGACCCCAGTGGTAGCAAGCAGGAGAAGTAGAGGCCAACAGAGACAGGCGAGCATATCTTTCTTTCTTTTTTTAGACAGTGTCTTACTATGCAGCCCTGGAACTTGCTGTGTAGGCGAGGCTGCCTTGAACTCAGAGGTCTGTCTGCCTCTTCTGTTGGCTGTAAGTGGGCTTACAGGCAGGCACTGCCACAGTTTGATCTTCTATTGCTGGTTTATATGGGGCCTATTTTTTTCTGATTATCCTTGTCTGTGTTTTGTAGATTTGGCATGGAGTCAAGAACAAACTCTGCTGTTTATATTTCCAGTCTTTTCAGTGAAATATTGGTCATCAATATGAGGACTAGCTATAGTTTCTGCCAGGAAAAGACATTTACTCATGGTCAATGCCAGTAGATCCTTGCAGAGAAATGTGTGTGTGTGTGTGTGTGTGTGTGTGTGTGTGTGTGTGTGTGTGTCTACATATACATATATATGTATGTATGTGTACACATATACATATATGTATACACACACACACATATATTGGTTTTTTGAGACAGGGTTGGACGCTCTCTGTAGAGAGAAATGATATTTATACTCAATTTGAGAAACTAAAATGAAGGGCTAGAGAGATAGATCAGAGGTTAAGAGCACTGGCTGTTCTTCCAGAGGACCCGGGTTCAATTCCCAGCACCCACATGGCAGCTTACAACTGTCTGTACTTCCATTTCCAGGGGACTTGACACTCTCACACAGACACACATTCAGGCAAAACACCAATGCACATAATAAATTAAATAAGTAAATAAATAAATGTGAAATGATGTATATACTTAAAGTAATCATAGTATGAATTAGCATTCTAATTTGGAAAAAATAGTCTGGAACTGAAATGATTTATTAGGAAAAGAATCCAGAACTATACACAGTGGAGAGCACAGCATATGAACCCGCTGTGCCCTCTCTTTGGCTGCAGCAGTTCCTAAGTCCTGCCCAGCCTTGCCCTACCTTTCTTGCACACCCCCAACTAGGTAATTTACCCATGACATCCTTTCACTCTAACCATTTAGTATCTACTATCTAAAATGGAGTGACTGAGCATGGTGGTGCACACCTGAAATCAGAGATCTTAGAAGGTAGAGGAGGAGACTTGCATTCAAGGTCATCCTTGGCTACATAGCAAGTTTGGGGATAGCCTGGGCTACATGAGACCTTGTCTCCAAAAAAAGGAGAGGAGACTGGGGAAGTGTCTTAGTGGGTGAGAATACTTGCTACACAAGTATGAGGATCTCAGTTCAAATCCCAGGTACCCAAATAAAAGCTGGGTGTGGCTGCTCCTGGCATTATCCCAGGGAGTGGATCCCAGCAGATTCCTGGAGCAGACTGATCTGCACCTGGTGAAAGGTGTGTTCCACGTGCAGTGAGATACCCTGTTGTAAGGATAGAGGCAGACACCTGCTGTCTTCCTCTAGCCTCCACGTATGTGTCTGTGTAGCTGACACACACACACACACACACACACACACACACACACACAACACTAAAAAGAAATGAAAAAACCCCACCAAGACATTCTTGGTTTGGTTTTTGGTGCACAAGCCTTGCATATGCTGAGCATCTTCTCTATTACTGAGCCAAATACCTAGCCCAAAACATTAAAAAAATATATTATCATGCTATTGTTATTATTCAGCCTAAAAATGCAAATGATTATTTAATATCTTCAAATAAAGTTCCAATATCCAGCCAGTATTCATATTTCTTTGATTGACTGAGAAAGGTTTATAAATTTCTTGTTTGGACTGGGTTCTGAGCAAGGGCCATCCTTCACAGCTAACTGAGTCTTCAGTGTCTTTTCACACTGCCTCACTCTCCCCTTGCAGCTGGTGTGTCTGTGGTGAAGACACGGCTCACGTGTCCTGTAGTTTTCACATTCTGATTTTACTGGTGGCATCCTTGTGTTATGGCTTGATGTACTTTTTTTTTGGTTTATTTCCTGTAGACTGGCAACTAGATCTACAGGCTTAATCAGGGTCAGGGTCTTCTCCCCAGTGTGCTCAGCTGGTGTGGCCATTGGGCTGCATCTTTGTCTCTGGCAGCTTCTTTGTCTCATGAGGACTTGCAAGGTGTGATGCCTGTCCTGTCATTCCTACTCTTTAATTAGGCAGAGAAGAAACAACTGTGCTGGGTATGGTAGCACATGCTCGTAACCTCAGCCTGTAATCTTAGCACTTGGTAGGCAGAGAAGCGGGAGGATTGCCAGACCAAGCAGGGCCATATAGAAAGACACAAACGAGAAAGTTGCAGACACAGAGGCAAAGGATCTCTGTGAATTTGAAACCAGCCTGGTCCACGTAGTTAGCTGAGGTTAGACAGCTACATAGTAAAGCCACATCTCAAAATAACAATGAAAGCAAAGCAAAACAAGAAAGAAAGGGAAAATTATAATCATAAAATTACTCTAAGATACACTTTGTACAGGAAAAGTAGAATAAAATACTTTAAATGCCAGATTCATCACTTCTTTTTACTGGTTTTCAAAACAATAAATCAGTTTCCTTGTACTGTATAATATGTCCAAGATGGCTAGTGGGTGTCTTAGTGTTATTTTTGTACCCACGATGTTTATACACATCACACATGACTTGCTGGAACCTTCTGCATTTCTTATCCTTATAAATGTTCAGCTACGTCATCTTTGCCTGTTCATCCTGGCACCCGCATCTGTCACGCATGACCCTTTCCTGTGCTCAGAAGACAATGTCCCAGGCGTACCTTCTGTCACTACCCAGAGCTGGCATCAGTCAGTCTCATCTCTCAGCTATTTTGGTGGGATATTGCTTAGAGACTGTCAGTGGGGCACTAGGATAATTTCTAACTTGCTTAAATAATGCTGGTGTTTCACTTGTGAACAGTAGGCAGCTGTAAATATACCTGTGCCATGAATTCAAATCTCAGTATAAAAGATAAAAATAATAAGCTAGAAAAAGTATACTTTTAGGACTCATTTCAAGGTTTAAAAAGTTTGAGTATTTATCTTTGTGAATATTTAGAAGCCACTTGAGTTAGGAGGTGTTAGTTGTGTGTTTTTTTTCTTTTTTCTTTTGTTTTATTGGTTTTTTTTTTTTTTTCCAAGATAGAGTTTTTCCACGTAGCCTTGGCTGTCCTACACTCACTTTGTAGACCAGTCTGGCTTCAGACACACAGCAATCTGCCTGCCTCTGCCTCCTGAGTGCTAGCGTCAAAGGTGTGCACTACCACCCAGCTGGTTGTTTCTTATATGGTCCCTTTGTACTAGTCTCTTCACGCTCAGTGATTATTGTAAGAGGTCCATTCACTCAAGAAATGCTATCAGGCCAGGTGTGGTGGTACACTCCTTTAATCCCAGCACTCCAGAGGCAATCTATCTCTGAGTTCAAGGCCAGCCTGATCTACAGAGCTAGTTCCAGGACAGCCAAGGCTACACAGAGAAACCCTGTCTTCAAACACCACCAACAACAAAAAATGGGTAGGGAGAGAAATCAGACTGGTAAGATCTTGCAAATGTGGGAGACCTTGGGAGTTGTCTCAGTGGGAGTGTGAGCACTGGCAGATATGGATGATCTCCATGATCTCCAGTGTAGAATTTAGGATCTCTTTTCTTTTGGCTTTTGGGTCCCATATAGCTCAGGCAAACCTCAAACACACTATGTAGCCCAGGCTGGGGGTATAGCTCAGCTGGTAACATTTAGGACTTCCTGCGTTTAATCCATAGCACAACATAAATTGAGCATGTCACCACATGCCTGTAATCTCAGGAGGTGGGGGGGCAGGGCAACCAGAAGTTCAAGGTTCTTCTCAGCTGCATAGTAAGTTTGAGGCTATCCTGGGATACACGAAACTCTATGTCAAAAGAGAGAAAACAAAAAACAAAACTGTGGTCCTTCTGTGTTAGCCTCCTGAGTGCTGGTGTTGCAGACTTGAACCACCAGGCCCAGTATATTTAGAATTTTCAGCATAGGATTACTGTTCGTGGGACAAGAACACAGTCACACACACCATTTTGGGTTCCTGTTTTCAGGTGGGAATCTCATTTTACTAATTGGCTGGTCTGGACAATGAAGCATTGTCCTTGTCTCAGAGATTGATCTGCTTTAGCCTTGAGTCGCTAGGTGTACAATTGCCGTCAACACTTCAGTATAAAGTAGGCTTTGCATCAACAGGTTTATCCCCCTATTGCCAATATACAGGCTCTGAATATGCCTAGGCTAGGCTAGGCTAAGCTATAATACTATATATATATATATATATATATATATATATACCAGTGTATATATACACACACACACACACACACACACACACACACACACACATTATTCTTACTTTTTCTCCTAGGCTGTCTTGGAACTACTACATTGGCAAGGCTCCCTTCAAACTTAATAGAGATCCACCTGCCTTTGCCTCCCCAGTATTGGGATTCAATGTGTGCTTTACAATGCCTGGTAGCTTAGCGGCATTAAATGCATTCCACTTTACTGTATGTTTAGTTTATGGTGGGTTTATTGGGATATAGCCTCATAATACAAGTAGAGAAGCATTTGTTTCTTCTAGCACCTTCCACTAAAATCTAAGCCCACTGAATTTTGTTTATTTCTTGTTTTCAGCATCTGAAATCCAAATGATGACACTGCCCCCAGGTCAGTTTGTGATCACAGACAGTGGTGTGGCAACTCCTGTTACTTCTGGGCAAGTAAAAGCAGTGCCCCCGGTAAGTCACTGTGCCAGGGCTGTGCTACAGCTTGGTCATAGTCTGTCTTCCCTTCCTCCCTCTCTCCTTTCCTTCTTTTTTAAGTGCTGGGACTGGGATGCTGGGTGGGTGATCTTCCATTGAGTTACCTCCCCAGGCCTCCTATTTATTTTCATTGGTGATTTAGTCAGTTGTCATGATTTGAACTCTGGGTTGTTACTACTTTATCCTTAGTGCATTGCTTAGGACACTAGTGCCAAGTGAATGTTGATTCAGCTCCTAACTACAACCAACCTGCCAGATCTAGCCAGAAGATTACAATTTTATGTACTTTTCATAACTATGATAAGACTTCAGCTGGGAAAGAATAATATAATGAACTCATTATGGGGTATGTGCATATTTGAGAAATGGTTTCACTATGAAAGCAAAACTGGTACAGAGTCAGGAGAGGTGCAGGAAAAGCTGGCTATAGGGTACTGGTGCACAAAGCTGGAGCCACAGGCTGCCTTAGGAGAGGTTTGATGTGCCAGGTACATGCCATGCCAGTCAGAAGAACAAGTGAGTGATCCACCTGCCAGCTGAACAGCCTCACTCACTAGATTTGGTTCTCAAAGATCCATTCCACTGTCCATCTATACCCCACCCCCACCATCCTGTCCCATTGCCTTCTCCTCCCACTGGGTGCCCCAGCCCCAACTTGGGTGGACTTATGCTGCCCAGAAGCAGTCCACACCAGTCAAAAGAACCCACCAAAAAAACCAGAAAAAAAAGATAGGTGAACTCAGGCAGAGACTTTCTGCTGGATGAGAGACCACACCAACTGGCTATCAGAACCACAGATAGGTGGCCCACCAGAGGACCTCCTCCACTCATTCAGTGCCCCCAATCCACACTCCCCTCCTCATCACTGTATCCCACCCCCAATTGTGCAGAGAACCCCTGCTACACCAAAGGCCAAGCCAGCCCCCAGAAGTCCAGCCCCCAACTTGGACAGAGACCCCTTACTGGATCAGAGTTTACAACAACCACCAGAAATCCCGCCCATAGACCAGAAGACAGGAGAGGAAACAGAAACCAAGGATCTAAACACCAAGTGTAAGAACACAACCAACAACAGCCAGGGCAATGTAGTACCACCAGAGCACAGCTATCCTGGCATATATGAGACCTGAATATTCCAACACAGATGAAGCATAAGAAAACAACCTTAGCCGGACCTGGTGGCGTATGCCTTTAATCCCAGCACTTGGGAGGCAGAAGCAGGTAGATCACTGTGAGTTCTGAGGCCAGCCTGGTCTACAAAGTGAGTCCAGGATAGCTAAGGCTACATAAAGAAACCCTGGCTTGATAAACCAAAAAAAAAGAAAAAGAAAAAGAAAAAAGAAAAAGAAAGAAAGAAAGCAACCTTAAAAACAACTATGAAGATGATACAGGTCTTTAAAGAAGAAATGAAAAAAAAATCAAGGAAAAGACAAACAAAAATTGGAGGAAATCAATACATTCCTTCAAGAATGCCAAGAAAAAACAAACAGGTGAAGGAAATGGCTCAAGACCTGAAAATGAAAAAGAATAACTGAAACACAAATTGAGGTAATTCTAGAAGTGGAAAATCTAGGTAAGTGAATGGGTACTACAGATGCAAGCATCACCAATAAAATACAAGAGATGGAAGAGAAAATCCAAGACATGAAAATAAGATACAAAAACTGATTCATCAATCAAAGAAAATATTTAACCTAAAAAGTTCCTAACAAAAAACATCCAGAAACTTTGGGATACTATGAAAGACAAAACCTAAGAATAATAGGAGTAGAAGAAGGACACGAATCCCAGCTCAATAACCCAGAAAATATATTTAACAAAATCATAGATGAAACTTTTCTTAACCTAAAGAAGAGCATGCCTATAAAGGTACAGGAAGCTTACAGAACACCAAATAGATTGGAGCAGAAAAGAAAAGTCCCCTCGCCATATAAGAATCAAAACATTAAACATAGAGAACAAAGAAAGAATATCAAAAACTGCAGGGGAAAAAGGCAAAATAACATATAAAGGCAAACTTGTTAGAATTACACCCAACTTCTCAAGGGAAAGGCTAAAAAACTAGAAGAACCTAGACAGATGTCTTGCAGATTGTAAGAGACCACAGGTGCCAGCCCAGACAACTGTACCCAGCAAAACTTTGAATCACAGCTGGTCATGGTGGAACATACCTTTAATCCCAGCATTCGAGAGGCAGAGACAGGCATATCTCTGTGAATTTGAGGCCAGCCTGGACTACAAAGTGAGTCCAGGATGCCAGGACTACAAGAGAAACTGTCTCAAAAAATCAAACCAAACAAACAGGAAAAAACAAACAAACAAACAAAAAACCCCACCAAACAAAAAAGCTAAAAACCAAGCACAAAACTGTCAATCACCATAGATGGAGAAAACAAGATATTCCATGACAAGATCAAATTTAAACAATATTGATCCACAAATCCAGCCTTACAGAAGGTACTAGAACTTCAACCTAAGAACATTAACTACACCCAAGAAAACATAGGAAATAAACAATTTCACACCAGCAAAAACAAGAGAAAGGAAACATACGCTACCACCACCAACAACAAAATAACAGGAATTAAAAATCATTGGTTATTAATATCTCTCAATATCAGTCGACTCAAATCCCCAGTAAAAAGACACAGACTTACAAAATGGATGCAAAAGACAGGATCCATCTTTCTGCTGCATCCAAGAAACACAGCTCAGTATCAAAGATAGGCATTACCTCACAGTAAAGGGTTGGAAAAAAGATTTTCTAAGCAAATGGACCCAAGAAGCAAGCTGGTTTATCAATTCTAATATCTAACAAAATAGATTTCCAGCCAAAACCAATCAAAGGAGATAGAGAAGGACATTTATACTTATCATAATAAAATCCACCAAGATGTCATTTCAATTCTTAACATCTATGCTCCAAATGCAAGGGTATCCACATTTGTAAAAGAAACATTACTAAAGCTTAAATCACACATGGAACATGTTTTTTTTTTAAAGATTTATTTATTTATTATGTATACAGTGCACGTTAGATCACATTATAGATGGTCGTGAGCCACCATGTGGTTGCTGGGAATTGAACTCAGGACCTCTGGAAAAACAGACAGTGCTCTTAACCACTGAGCCATCTCTCCAGCCCATGCAACATGTTAATAGTGGGAGACGTCAACACCCTACTCTCACCAATAGACAAGTTATCCAGACAAAAACCAAACAGATATAATGCAGTTAACAGACAGCATAAATCAAATGGACCTAGCAGATATCTATGGAACATTTCACCCAAACACAAAAGAGTATACCTTTTTCTCAGCACATCATGGCTGGAGAGATGGATCAGAGGTTGAGAGCACTGACTGCTCTTCCAGAGGTCCTGAGTTCAATTCCCAGCAACTACTAGGTGGCTCACAACCATCTATAATGAGATCATCTGGCCTGCAAGTGTAAATGCAGGCAGGACACTGTATACATAATAATAAATAAATAAATATTTTTAAAAAAAACAACACTTTTTCATGATAAAAGTCTTGGAGAGATCAGGATACAAGAGACATACCTAAACATAATAAACAAAATATATAGTAAGCTGATAGCTAACCTCAAATTAAAAAGAGAAAAACTCAAAGCAATCCTAGTAAAATCAGAAACAAGATAAAGCTGTCCACTCTCTACATATCTCTTCAACATACTGCTTGAGTTTCCAGCTAGAACAATAAGACAACTAAAGGAGATCAAGACGATACAAATTGGAAAGAAAGAAGTCAAAGTATCTCTGCAGATGATATGATAGTGTGCATAAGTGACCCCAAAATTCTACCAGGGAACTCTTACAGCTGATAAACACCTTCAGTAGACAACAAAACAAAACAACAAGAACAAAAACCCCTGTAGCTCTCCTATATACAAATGACAAACAGGCTGAGAAGGAAATCCCAGAAACAACATCCTTCACAATAACCACAAATAATAAATATCTTGGTGTAACTCTAACCAGGCAAGTGAAAGACCTGTATATAAAAACTTCAAGTCCTTAAGGAAATTGAAGAAGATATCAGAATATGGAAACATCTCCCATGTCATGGATCAGTAGTAAAAACAGCAACACAATCCTCCTTGAAATTCTAACACAATTCTTTATAGACCGTGAATCTTCATATGGAAAAACAAAAAGCGCAGGATAGCTAAAACAATCGTGTATAACAAAAGAACTTCTGGAGGTATCATCATCTCCAATCTCCAATTGTACTACAGAGCTATAATAATAATAATAATAACAGCATGGTATTGGCCTGAAAACATACACATTGATCAAGACTCAGGCGTAAATCTGCACACCCATGGCCCCTTGATTACTGGTAAAGAAGCCAAAATTATACAATGGAAGAAAGAAAGCGTCTTCAACAAATGGTGCTGGTCTAACTGGATGTCTGGTATGTAGAATACAAATGGATCCACATCCATTACCTTGCACAAAAGTCAAGTCCAAGTGGATCAAAGACCTTAATATAAAACCAGATACACTGAATCTAATAGAAGAGAAAGTGAAGAGTAGCCCTGAAAGCATTGGCATAGGAGACAACTTCTTGCACAGAACACCAACAGCTCAGGCACTAAGATTAACAATTAATAAAAGAGACCTCATGAAACTGAAAAGCTTCTGTAAGGCAAAGGACACTGTCAATAGGACAAAGTGACAGTCCACAGATTGTGAAAAGATCTTGACCAACCCCACATCTGACAGAAGGCTAATTTTCAAAATATATAAAGTCAAGAAACAAGACATCAACAAACCAAGCAATCCAGTTAAAGAATGGAGTACATATATAAACAGAAGACTTTCAAATGATCAAGAAACAAAGAAGTGTTCAGCATCCTTAGCTATAGTCAGAATGGCGAAGATCAAAAACACAAGTGACAGCTCATGCTGATGAGGATGTGGAGCAAGGAGAACACTCCACTGCTGGTGGGAGTGCAGACTTGTGCAACCAGTTTTCTTTAAACTGCAACGGGTTTTCTTTAAAAAAAATGTGACTCGGCTATACCACTCCTGGGCATATAGACAAAGGATGCTCCACCATACCACAAGGACACTTACTCACCTATGTTCATAGCAGCTTTATTCATAATAGCCAGGAACTGGAAACAACCTAGATGTCCCTCAACCAAAGAACGGATAAAGAAAATGTGGTACATTTTCACAATGGAATATTACTAAGCTGTTAAAAACAATGACACCATGAAACTTGCAGGAAAATAGATGGAAGTGGAAAATAATCATCCTGAGTGAGATATCTGAGACTCAGAAAGACAAACTAATTGTGTACTCATAAGTATTTATTAGTTGTAAAAGATGGTCACACAATCCACAGACTCAGAGAGGCTAAGTAACAAGAAGGGCTTGGTGGGTGAGGGGGTGGGGGCGGGGAACTGGGTGCCAGAATCTCTTGGGAAGGGGAAATAGAATAGATTTCACAGGTGGATTCGGGGTAAGGTAGGGAACAGGAAGGATTGGCTGATTGGTGGAGGGTGGGAAGATACCAGGAGAAATTACTGGAATTGGGGAGGGGGCGCATTTTGAGGGTGAGGTGGAAACCTAGTGCAATGGAAACTCCATGGAATATAAGAGAATAACCCTAGCACAGACTCCTAGCAATGAGCCCACGGAGCCTGAGCCAGCCATTTTCTGTAGCCAGGCAAGGCCTTAAGTGGAAGAATTGAAACCTTCAAGCTCAGTTTTTCCTGCTCGCAGTTCTGGGAGCAGAGCCTAGCAGAATTGTATCAGAGAGGCTTCACCTAGCAACTGGAGGGAGTAGGCACAGCCAACCATTAGGCAGAGCTCAGGGAGTCCTTCAGAGGAGGGGTAGGAAGGATTTGGAGGAACCAAAGGGCCACCACAAGAACAGGGCCCACAGAATCAGCTGCCTGGGACTCATGGGGGCTCCCAGAGATCAGGGAGCCTATAGGGGTCTCACCTAGGTCCTCTGCATAATCTTTTGGCCGAATTGCTTGATGTTCTTGTAAAATTCCCAACAGGCAGAGCAGGGGCTGTCCCTGACTCTTCTGCCTGCTTGTGGGACCCTTTTCCTCCTCCTGGGTTGCCTTGATGTGCTAGTATGTGCCTGGTCTTCTTGTAGCTTGTTATGCAGGATTTGGTTGATGTTGGGAGCCATGCTCTTTTCTGAAGGCAGGTGGTGGTGGAGCCTGGGGGAGAAGAGAGGTACGAGGGACATACTAGTGGGATGGGAGGGAGGGGATACTGCAGTTGGGATATATGAGAGAATAAAAAAGAGAGAGGAAGAAAAAAAAAAAAAGAAAAAGAAAGCCAAATTTGTCTTATAATTCCAATTCTCCTGCCTCAGCATCCTGCGTACTTGGATTACAGGCATGTACCACCAACATTCCTAGCTTATAGAGCTTTTGTGGGAGAAGGGGAATATTGAGCAGGGCCTTGCTGTGTAGCATTTTGGATGAATTTTAACACTTGACAATTTCTAAATTCTTAGAAGCAACTGTTAAAAAGCCTGTTTTTTGTTTTGGTTTTTCGAGACAGGATTTCTCTGTGCAGCCTTGGCTATCCTGAACTCACTTTGTACACCAGGCTGGCCTCTAACTCACAAAGATCCACCTGCCTTTGCCTCTCTGAGTGCTGGGATTATAGGCATGTGCCACTGTGCCCGGTGTTTAAAAGTATGTTTTATTTTTTGCCAGGTAAGGTATCACCATGTTGCAAATGTCTATACTTAAGGTTCCTCATTGTGCTGTGTGATGAATTACTTTTGGAGTCTGTGACTTATCCATCCTTCATAAAGGACCATGGGTAAAGCATCTCTCAGAGGCACTTGTTAAGTCTCTTTGTAGTGATTCTGTGGACATTTGCCTTCCTCTCTTGTAGTAGCTCCCTCCCTCTCATCCAAATCTCTTTTTTCCCTGCTCTAGGGTCATTATGTGTTATCAGAGAGTCAACCAGAACTGGAGGAAAAGCAAACCTCTGCCCTCTCTGGTGCAGTCCAGGTTCAGCCCTCAGCACACAGTGATCCCCTGGATTCCACAAACCCCGGCCAACAGCAGACCACACAGTACATCATCACGACCACCACCAATGGGAATGGGAGCAGTGAAGTGCACATCACTAAGCCGTAGCCTTCTTCCTGTAGTTGGAGTCCAGAGCTCACACCACGTCTCCTCGGAATCTGAAGCTTCAAACATCTAGACCTCTTTTTAAAGATTTATTACTCAAGCGTTTGGAAACTGCAGTTTTGACACACATATGCCAGGGGTGATGTTTGCCAAGGTCATCTTTACCCAATTGACTCTGCAAACCCTTGGGATTTCTGCCATGGAATGCAGCTCTTTCAGGGGAAAGTTAACTTTCAGATGGAGAAACTCGGCCTTGCTCTTGAGCTGGTTCTTTTTTTGTTTTTGTTTTTGAACACACTTACAAGCCTTACTTTCCCTTTGTGGAAATACTAAGTGGCATATTATGTTCATACCAAAGGTGGAGGCAGGATGTGCCAAGTCCATGGTCATCGGACTTCTGAAATCCAAGCTATGGCATCAAAAGAGAAGGAACATTTCTGGGTGTGATTAAGTCAGGACCACTTTATCTCATTCATTTGAGTTTTCAGTAATTTAACAAAGGCAGCTTATTAGATGAAAAAATTAAAATAAGATAAAGGTTTGATGGTGGTGTTCTGATGGAAAAACTGTCATCTATATTTTTCTTATTGCTGATAACTCCCTCCTTCCCTCCCTCCCCACTCTCCCTCTCACTGTGCTGCCCAGTATAGCTGTGAACTCATCGACTTGTGGGATCCCCTGCCTTAGCCTCCCAAGTAGCTGGGACTATAGTCGGGCTCCACTATGACAGTTGTTTTTCAACTTTCTTGTTTTGGAAAACCTACTGGGCAACAGTAGTGCTCCACACAGGTGCTGACCCCAGGCTTATTTGACTCCCTGCATGATTGCAACTGGATTTAAACCTCTACATTAAAGCTCTGCTTCGAGACTTCTGGCTATATATATAGCCATGTTGAAGACGGAGATAGTTTTATGAAAAATTGCTAAATTTATTGTGTATATATATATGTACAGACATATATATACAAATACACCCTTATGGAGAGAGAAAACTGAGACATCGTCCTGCCTTGCAGGGTCCACTTACTGCTCATTTGTAAAGGATGGGTTCCTTACTCTGATCAGGTGTTTATGTAGGACATTTTATGTGTGATGCTGGGAATCAAACCTGGGGCCTCTTGCATGCTAGGCAGGTTCCCCACCACTGAGCTACAACTACTCTACCCCCTACATTGCACTCTTGTTCACAGCATTGGCCGTATTTTAGTACTTTCAATGCTGTCTTAAAAATGAAGATTCTTTAAGGTTGGGTAGAAAGGTGGCCTTTCTTGTTTTTAAGCGTTTTAAATCTGAAGCATATTGTAACTCACCCAGAACTTGTTATAAGATGACCAACTTCCCTCTTAGGGCAAAGATAAAAATAAAGGGACCATTGTAATACACTGAGGGAAAAGGATGGGTGTGGAGGGGTATTAACAGATAGTTGGGAGAGGAAAGCAGTTTTCTGTGTGATAGTGGTCTTCTGTGTGTTCCTGTTTGGGAGTCTTGTTTGCTGTGAATCTAGTGGGGAGTGTTGCCCCTCTTTTTACTGCACATTCCAGTTGTACCCATAAGACATCTTAAAAGCCTGTATTTTAACAACTTTTTTGTGACATACATTTTAAAGATAATTATTGTAGAGTGAATTTATCACTCCAGATCAGGAAGACCTAAGTTCATTTCAAATGAAGTTAACTAATTTATTTTATTTACATTTCTAAGGAAAAACTGGGTCTGTGGATTAAGAAATAGAATAACTTCTGTGTGGTAAAGATGCCTTTCTGAAAAGTAATCATTTGGTTTGAAGTCACTTTATTATGTAGATCCTGCACTTTCCTTTTGAGATCTCCTTCATAGACTTATGTCTAAAGATTTGGGCATGAAAAAAACGTAAGGAAATTATCTAAAAAAAAATGTGTGGAAATGGACAATGGACTCCATATCTTTGACAACAAAAAGGGAACAATATTTTCAACATGAAATGTTGACTGCAAGTTACAAAATGCAAGACTCTGGTTCCCAAAGCCCTATGGTGTAATGGCTGTAACTACTCCAAGTGCCCCAAAGTCCTGTGGTATAAGGACTAATTATCTGAGTCTCACCCAGAGAGACTCAGAAGGTAGAGAGTACTACACCATCTCAAAGGTACACTTTTAGCTCTTGTAATTTAAATTTGACCTGTTGGGCCACGTGTGGTTGCACAGACCTTTAATCCCAGCACTCTCGGAGGTGAGGCAGGCGAATCTGAGTTGGAGGCCACTCTGGTCTACAGAGAGTTCAAGGACAGCCAGGGCTGCACAGAGAAACCCTGTCTTGAAAAAGAAACTAAACAAGTAAATAAATTTGACTTGTTGGATTCTCTTTAATTTGAGCCAGCAAGATATCTCCCCTCTTCTCAGGAATAACCCAGTGATCAAAATAAAAAGCCCATCAATGAAGGACTGGTGGTTTTATGTCAGTTATTTTTTAACTTTTAAAACACACAGAGGAAAATAGTATTGAAGGACCTCTTTGTCTCCTTTCCTTCTAAATTTTACTTGACTTTTTTTGGTCCTTATGTGGAATAAGTAAATTTGAGAACATGTATCATTAACCAGAGATGCAGGTGGTAGTGAGGACATCACCACTTTAAGATCAGGTATTTTATGAATTTATCCCAAGGTAACAGAAGAGATGGCAAAGTATAATGCTCTGACAGCCCAGTTTGGGAAACACATGTAGCCAAGGTCTGTATGGTAATTCCTCCCAGACACTGTGGACTGCATTCAATACAGTTGACTGTTTTGAAGTGGGTTGGATACAGAGATTTTTTTTTTTTTTTTTACATTTTTATTGTTTAGTTTGTGCCCAGAGAAATGGATATTTCATCATGTAAGATTCCTCTTTTTCTGGAAAGACTTTCTATTTCGATGTTCTTGAATTATCTTCTGACCTGGAATTATTCTTTCAAAAAAAATTCTTAAAATACCTAGAACTAAAAAGCACCTAATGAGATGCTGAAGCTGGCCCATTGGTTGAAAGTATTGATTCTACTGTTATTTAAATGTGAACATTTACTGTATATTCAGTGAGTTATAGTATTGATAGTCTTGTGCTACCTAGCAGGTATAAAAATTAATAAATATTTTTTTAATAAACATGTTTCTTCCTTGAGTATGTGTATACAGGGACTACTGATATGGTTAGATATTTTCTTATAAATATTGCATAATCCATCCTGATCTGCAAAGTAAGTTGTAGGTTAGTCCAAGCTAACCTGAAACCCTGTCTCAACACTCCTCTCCTCAAAATATTACACTTTAGATTTTGGTTCCCAATCTGGCATTTAAGAACCTTTGAAGTAGCCGGGCGTGGTGGCGCACGCCTTTAATCCTAGCACTTGGGAGGCAGAGGCAGGCGGATCGCTGTGAGTTCGAGGCCAGCCTGGTCTACAAAGTGAGTCCAGGATGGCCAAGGCTACACAGAGAAACCCTGTCTCGAAAAACAAAACAAAACAAAACAAAAAACGAACCTTAGAAGTTTTCTCTCCATCTTCCTTCTAACATACAGAAAGCTGAACAAACAGAAAATCTAACAATCTAAGATCCATCAAGAATTAAGATCATGGGGAAAACTGCTGGCCTCACAATTGGGGAGGCTGACAGGCAAATACAAAAAAATCACAACCTCTTGAGTAAAATCCTCTAAGTGAACCAGTGCCAGCCAAGATAGGAAAACCTGAACTAAAAGCAATGGACCTTACGAGCCTCAGTGTGGAGAAATCTGAGAGACTTAACTCCAAGGGAGGCAGAGGCAGGCAGATGGATGTGAGGCCAGCCTGGTCTACAGAGCAAGTTCCAGGACAGCAAGGGCTATTACACAGAGAATCTCTGTCTCAAAATCCACCCCTCCACCCCTCCAAAAAAAAAAAAAGAGAGAGAGAGAGAGAAAGAAACAAACAACTCTTGTGAAAAGTGGCCCAAAGACATCTTAGCAAGAAATATATACAAGTAACAAGTAAACATATGGAAATACACTATACATTTGTTACCACCAGGTAAGTTCAAATTAATATTAAAATGATACAAAGCTTTGGGTGTGGTTCAGTGGCTGAGTGCCTGCATTCCACCCCCATCACCAAAATGAAAACCTTATTATTTACTTTCTGGTTGGAAAAAAGATTAAAAGTCTGCCAAATGTGGTGGCACCTATGGTAATGCCAGGACTTGGAAGTCTAAGGCAGGAACATGGCAAGCTTGAAGGCCAAACAATGGAGACAGTTAAAAGATCAGCAGTTGTCAGAGGTAAGGGGCATATAAGGATGAGTAGGTGGAGCATAGATTAATTTTGGGGTTGGGCAGTGAAATAATATACAGATTCATCAACTATTTTAAAAAGTAGGTGAAGAGTATTGGGTGGGCAGGGAATTGAGGCAAACTTACCCTTTGCTAAATTTTGCTGAGACCCTAAAACTGCTCTAAAAACAACGTTAATGGAAATGGCAATTTGTAACGTTTCGTTGCTCTCCTGTGCGGTCACCCAGAGTGGTGCTGCATTGCTGTTCACACTTGGTGACTTCTGTCTCTAACAGGATCTACGGTCATCTGTGGAGGCAGCGGGGGCACAAAGTTTTGCCTTTATTTGGAAAGCACTATTTTCCCTTGAGGGACGCATATGTGCTCCTCGGACATGTTTTTACTGAACTGAAAGAACTGAGGCTAGTCTATGCCGGACTAGAGGGTCAAACTGTGGAATACTTGAGAAGACAGTCTAAGATAGAGTTAGGGAAATGGGGCCATGATAATGTGTAAGAAGACTAAGTTTCTGACGTTTGCACTTTCTGGAAGTTATGCGAACTTGGGGACACCGGCTAGGTTCTGTGTTCTATTTGGCTAACCTTCAAGACTGCAGGAGTTCCTCAACTGTCTAGAGGCCTCAGCAAAGCCTTCCACATAGTGGTGTTCTGTAACAGTTTTCTCCTCCTCCTGCGAAGCTTTTTTTTTTTTTTTTTTTTTGGTTTTTCAAGACATGGTTTCTCTATGTAGCCTTGGCTCCTTGGCTGTTCTGGAACTCACTCTGTAGACCAGGCTGGCCTTGAACTCAAGAGATCCGCCTGCCTCTGTCTCCCAAGTGCTAGGATTAAAGGCGTGCACCACCACGGCAGGCCCGGCTGCAGGGAAATAAACAGAAAAGTAAACAATGCAAAATAGCTTCAGGAAATTCCTGAAACTGACTAGATTCTCTAGGGCTCTCTCTGCCAGAGTAAATAATAAAAGCCATGAGCCCCTCCTCCCCCTCAGATGGAAACTGAGCGACAAAGAAAATTCTGAGAGGGAAAAGGCTGCAAAGAAGACTGTGAGACCAGAGCAGCTGCCCGGAAGTAGCAGAAACCCGCTGAGCTTCCTGGAAAAGGTTTAGACTAACTGAGGCACCCGGAAACGACTTCCTCCAACCTGTTGAGCTGCCTGTCGGCTGTCTGTGAGCTCCAGGTTCCTAGCTTTTGTGAGCTACCCCATGCTGGGGTAGGCCTCGGGTTTGAAGTTGTCCTTTGAGTCACTTCTGCCTCTAAGTGACCTCTCACCCATACTCAACTTTGATGATACCATCGTACTCTTGTCTGCCCAGGGATCCCTATGGTGAGTGGGCGGGTGGCGGCTCCCTGGGAACATTTTTGTCATACAAGAAGTGGTTAGCACGGCGCCTAGTCAGGCTGTACTCTTTTTGCAGACGACGGGAAGCGGCATCGCTTTGTCCTCCGAAGCTCCTAAACCAGGAGAGCGTACAGCGGAACGGAACCTGCCCTCTAGACTGCCATGGAAGGATGTACCAGACGGGTCGGGACTGTTCAGGTGCTGCCCAATACGTCCCGCCCTACCGTTAGGTTCCGCCCCCAAGGGCCCCGCCCCTTCCGCTGCCGGAGCCCAGAGCGTGCGCGCACCCAGAGGCCTTGCGGGAGCGAGCGCGTCCGGGAGCCCGCGGCCCGGCGAGCCAGCGGGTGAGACCCGCGGACCGGGCTGAGGTGAGGGCGGGCCCAGGCATCGGGGTTGGTAGGTGCGGAGAGAAGGGAAGAAGCGAGGCGAAGGGAAGAAGCGAGGCTCGGTGGTCTCCGTCGCCGTGGGCACGTGGCGGGCCCCACGCGTGGCGTTCGGCAGCCGGGTGGACGAGGGTTAGGGTGAGGACGTGTGGGGGAGGGGCGGGGCCGCGGCGCGCTGCGCGCAGGTGGGGCTGGCGACGTGGGGCTATGGCTCGAGATCCTTGCCTGCTGGTGACCCGCGAGGGCTCGGAGGGTAGGCTAGCCCAGGAACAGAGAAGAGGCCTTCCTGGTCTAGCGAGGAAGTCCCGGACACCCCAAGACTTAGAAATCTGCGGCTTCCGGGGTTCCACCTCTCTGGTAGCCGTTTGTGTTTTGTATTTTGAGTTCTTGTGCAGAATAAGTGGCAAGGCAGAGGCTGTCACTAGATACTACGTCTAGCTTAACTAACCGTCGGCATTGAAAGGAGCTTATGAGCGAGTTGTTTAAAATCGTGCACCTGTCAGATGAGGTAACTGACTTTCGACGCTGTTCTGTGTCACTTACTAACATTTTAATTCTAAGCATCAAGTTGCGTTTACACTTTCCTTTCTTGTTTTGAAGCCTTGTTAATTAAGTGCAAGTGCCTTGTTCCTTTCTCATTTTCCTCAGTTATTTAGGCGTCTTTTCGCAGTGTGCTGAAGCTGTTGTGGTCGCACTGTTGCCAGGGCACCACGCTGCGTCAGTGTAACACTGTATCTTTCCTAGATCTGAAATACTGTCAGAACTTGAACTGATTTTGCAGAGAGGAGCTTCATTCTAGATACATTACAGGCCTGCTCTCTTATTATTTGAGAACTTGGGGAGTGGGAAGGATCTTCAATGTTACGCAAACCTTTTTAGCTGGAGAGTATTCACTGAAAGATTCTAAGAGTTCACGCCTTTAATCCCAGCACTTGGGAGGCAGAGGCAGGCGGATCGCTGTGAGTTCGAGGCCAGCCTGGTCTACAATGTGAGTCTAGGACAGCCAAGGCTACACAGAGAAACCCTGTCTCAAAACAAAAAAACAAACAAAAAAAACCCAACCCCGCAGACAAAAAAAGATTCTCTTAAGAATACACATAAGGGTAGGGAGGCGGTGGTCCATCTCCTCCTTACCCAGAGGTAAGGAGCCTGACACCTGCTGAAGTAAGATGTCACAGATTAGTGACAATCCAGGAGTAGAAAGTTTTGACTTAAGTCCAGTTCATCTTTTCATTGTTGTGGGCTTGTTGGGCAATTTGTTGGTAATAGGGGGTAAGAGTCCAGTATACAGAGCCATGGTTCTCAAATTGCGGGTCACGACCCTTTGGGGGGGCCGTTGAAGGACCTTTTCACAGGGGTTGTCTAAGACCTTTGGAAAATACAGATATTTATATTACAATTCATAACAGCAAACTTAGAATTAGGAAGTAGCAACAAAAACAGTTTTATGGTTGGGGGTCACCACAACATGAACTATTTAAAGGGTCGCAGTGTTAGGAAGGCTGGCGACCCACTGATGGAGAGTGATGAGTTCGTGTTCATTGTGTGTTGGTACACAACAGTGGCCTCAGTTTTATATCTGATTGCAGCTTTGGGAGATGCTCTCTAAATATGTTCTTGTGCTTAGTTTTCTGAAAAGGATGACCAGCCTTGTTCAGTTAGTATAGGAAAGAGGAAAATTGCATTAGTTTATGTGGATCCAAAGATCTGATTGACCCCTGACAACTAGTGATACTCTGGTGATTGGAGTGTCAGGGGTTTATGTGGACTAGCAAAACCATACCAAGTTTTTACAAATTTAAATTGAGAGTATATACAAGAGGTATTATTATATGTGCTTATCATCTACAGGCAGGCCAACCTAATGTTGGGCAAGTTATTTCCAAATTATGATCTTCCAATTATTATAGCTAAAATAAACACATTCATTTGTAAGAATTCTCTGACACCTGGCACTCAGTCCTTGAGAAATAACTTGTATGTTACTATCTGAGCTTTACTAATGCTTCTGGAATTTATGGCTTTTAAAAAATAATCTTACAGGCCATATGCAGTGGTGCACGCAGGTAAACCCAGCACTCAGGAGGTAGAGGCAAGAAGAGCTCTGTGAGTTCAAGGCCAGCCTGGTCTACAAAGCAAGTCCAGGCCAACCAAGCCTACACAGAGAAACCCTGTCACTAAAAACCAAACAATAAATAAAATAATAATTATACATTTAAAATATCATCAACGGGCCTGGAAAGATGGCTCAGAGGTTAAGAGCACTGGCTGGCTGTTCTTCCAAAGATCCTAAGTTCAATTCCCAGCAACCACGTGGTGGCTCGCAACCATCTGTAGTGAGATTTGGTTCCCTCTTCTGGTTTGCAGGCGCACATGCAGGCAGAATACTTCAAATCTTTTTTTAAAATATCAGCATGCGTGTGTATATGTGTGCAAATATGCCACAGCATGCCTATGAAGGTCATAGGACAACTTTCAGGAGTTCTTTCCTTCTGTGGTGGAACTTAGGTTTGTGTGGCACACACTTTCACCCATTGAGGTACCTTGTCAGTCCTGCATGTAGATTTCTAGTGAACTTTCTAACAATTCCTAAAAACTAAAGAAATTATGTTGAGATAGATTATTGGCCTTGGAACTTGTAGTTATGGACCATGGTCTATCATTTATTTACCTTTAAGACAGAACCTCATGTCATACCCCAGGCTGGCTTAGAATTTGTGATTCTCCTGCCTTAACCTCCCAAGTACTGGGGTTATGCACTTAATTGAGTATGTCTGGTTACATCTCAATTCCTGGGTCTTATTCTTCTAAAAATGGAAGCGTAAGAAGCATAAGAATTTAGGAGTTAGAAACATTTGGGAAAGTTTTACTGGGTAAGACTTAAATTCGACGGGAATGGCGTTGGAAGGGTGGGAGGATGGCAGCATGGCACAGGGATACAGCGGAAGGAGAATGCAGCCAGGCGTGGTTACTCTCTCTGTAATTGTAGTGTAGGAATGCTGACCCGGGAGGATTATTGCATGTTTGAGGTTAGCTTAGTCTACTTAGTGAATGCCAGGCCATTTTGGGATACAGGATGAGACCCTCCCCGTACTTTAGAAAACAAAAGACTTGCTGGGCGGCGATGCATGCCTAGGAAACAACAACAGAAAAACCCCAGAAGACTTGAGATTGAATATTAGTGTCCACGCGATCGCTGGTTTTCTGTTCCAGGGTGGATTTTCGTGTAGAATTCTTGTGGAGAAGAAACAATGGACTCCTTGGATCACATGCTGACAGATCCCCTAGAACTGGGTCCCTGTGGAGACAGCCATGGCACGCGGATCATGGAGGACTGCCTTCTGGGTAGTACTAGGGTTAGTCTGCCTGAAGACCTTCTGGAGGATGTGAGTTGTAACATTGTTGCAAGCCTTTTCCTCCCCTCTTCTGCGGGCATTCCTTTGCACTTTTGCCTTTCTTGCTCCCTTTTATTTTCTACATTTCAGCAGTGTTCCCATACTACTTTTTAAAGAATAGTGTAGTTAGCATTCTGATTAAGGAAGACAGTCTAAGCTGAGGTCTGCTTGTTTGATCAGCCATTCAGAATAATACTAGCATGACATAAGTAAACCGTACTATAACAAGATAAATTTCACTAATTAAAAAAAGGTTGAATATCTTAAAGAGTAGAATTATATTTCCCTTAAAATGGTTTCCCTGTTCTCAGTTACTAAATAAATGCAACTTGTCTGTGTCCATGAGGTAACCTTGTAGTTGGGAGTAATATGTGTCTTGGGACAGAATATCAGCATGTCTTTGAATACTTTGACAGGTAAGATACAAAGTCATCACTAGTAAGGAGGCTGCCATCTATTAAGAGAGCGAGTGTATGTGTGGGGTATCTCTCTCCCCCATCTCCTCCTGTCCCTCTGTCATGGGGTCTCATAGCCTAGGTTGGCTGTGAATGTACCATGTCGTTGAATAGCCTTAAACTTGAGATCCTGCCGCTGCTTCCCAAGCACTGGCATTGCAGCTATACACCATCGTGCTTTGTTTATGTGATGCTAGGAGTTGAACCCATGGCTTGTGTATGGCAGACAAACATTCTGTCAACTGAGCTACATTCCCAGCCCAGATACAAGCATTCTACCAACTGAGCTTCATCCCCAGCCCTCCTTTGTATCTTCTTTGTGTACTCTTTCAAGGAAATTTCTTTATGACATCTATCATTAGATGCTTATTTTATTGCATGCCCAGTTCATGCCAAACATGAGTAGATACTAAAACTAAAATTGAATGAAAAACAAGTTTTTACAGAAAGATATTAGATGTGGAGTCTTAGGTACTTGGATACATGCATGGAAGGGTGTTTCGTGGTCGAATTATGTTGTAGTTTTCTGCTTAAATTTCCATGCCTCTGTTATGCTGTTGGGGTAAAGTCATAATTACCTTACAGGTTTACATGGCCTTCTGTCTACTGTCACACCTTCCCTTTCTTTGATTGAGCCAAACACTATCTGAAGTTGTTAATTTAAAACGAAATCACAGTTAAGAGTAAAATAAACATCAATGTATTGGCACATTTATATCTATCTATTTTAAGCAATGACAAAACATAACAGCATTCACCAATATGTTTACCTACTCAGGAGGCCGAGGCAGGAAGATCACTTTGAGCTCACTAGTTCAAGATCATCTTTAAAACAATAACATGCCAAGTGCAGTGGCACATGCCTGTAACCCCAGCACTTGGGAGGCAGAGGCAGGTTGAGTTCAAAGGCAGTTTGGTCTGTGTAGCAAGTTCTAGGTAGCCAAAGCTACATATTTCAAAATAAAATATATATTAATTAAAACAAAATGGAATCCATACTGCTTCCTTTCATTTTTCAGTCATCTCTTCTGAGACTCCCTCATCCCCCACCCAGTTAATTTTTCTTGCTGTTTAGTTTAAGGTGAATTCTCATGGCTGCCGTCATACCCTAGTTGGCAGACATAGCTTTCAAATGGCTTTTCTCTGACATAAGTTTCCTCTGGATTTTCATGTACTGCCAAATTGTAATTTGTGTGCTGTCTTTAATAAGTTTTTTTGTTTTGTTTTGTTTTGAGATAAGGTTTTGCCATGGAGCTCAGGCTGGACTTGAACTCAGAATCCTCTTGCCCTTGCCTCCCAGGTGCTGGGACTACAGGGGGTACTGGCTGCCATAGCCAGTTAATGTCTACTTTTTGAGAACTGAGTCAAAATCATTAGAATTTTAGTCTGTTTTAAAAAACGTCAGGATCATAGTGTTGCCTATATAAGAAATGTGAATATACTTAAAACTTCTGAACTGTGTACCTAATTGTGATAAAATGGTATGTTCTATGTTCTGCGAAATAGGCTGCACAGACACACAAAACCTTAAATGCTTATTTATCTTTGCTCACTTTTTTGCAAATTCTTCCAGCCTGAGATATTCTTTGATGTCGTCAGCCTCTCCACATGGCAGGAAGTACTAAGTGACTCCCAGCGTGAACATCTCCAGCAGTTTCTGCCTCAGTTCCCCACAGACAGTGTGGAGCAGCAGGATGAGCTCATCCTTGCCCTGTTTAACGGGGAGAACTTCCGCTTTGGAAACCCTCTGCACATCGCCCAGAAGCTCTTCCGAGGTCTGTAGCTCAGTGTTTTGTTGATAGGGTTTGCACATATGCTCGTATCTTATCCTTTGTTTTCATGTACTTATGTGGCATCTGAGGACAGTGGTTTTGTGTATTTATTTGCAGGCTATGCTATTTAAAAAAAAAAAAGATTGTATTGATTTATGATAGAAAGCACATAATAGAATTCAGCTATGTGACCGTCATGAGAAATAAAACATTGCCAGATCCAAAAGATCTTTATGACTAATTAAAAAAAAAAAAAAAAAAAGGACACCAGCTTGGGGTTTTTGTTTTGTTTTGTTTTCTGCAGAAAGGCATGACATCTCACCACTATACACACTTTTCTCTTCTAAAGATGGGTCTCACTGTGTAGCCTGTGCTGACCTTGAGTTTATGACAGTTCTCTGGCCTTAGCTTGCTTGAGATTCCACACACAAGCTATCACTCCTGTCTTGGCTGTAGATCTTTTCACAAAAGACATCCCCCACATAATCCTTCAGCCTTGTTAATTTACACTGAGCCAGTTATATAGAATACCCCTTACTTTTGTTTTCTTAACTGCTCCTGAATTCATAATATACTCAGCATGTTTTGATTTTGTGTCTATTTAGTTCTATGTATGGAGGATCCATTTTTGGACACTGGCATTTTTAAAGATTTAAAAAAAAATTTATTTTTGTATAGCACATTTTTTCCCCTTATTTTCTTTTTGAGATAGGGTTTCTCTGTCCTAGCCTCGAACTCACATCAGTCTGCCTGCCTCTGGCTCTCAGGTGCTGGGATTAAAGACATGTGCCACCATGCCCCACTTGTACAGCATATTTTTATTGTACACTGCCCTGCTTTCTGGGAATTTGTTATCTTGTTGCTTCCATATTAGGTTTGTGTCAAGTGCTTTTGGTAAAAATGTTACATGGGAAATTTCCATCCTTCCCATTATATCGTTTAAGAGCTTTCTGTCATTGGTAATAGTGGCCATCTGTGGTCATGTGGTTAAGTGGCATCTGCCTCCTATTTATTTGTTTATTTTTGAGATAAGATCCTTCTCATTATATAGTCCTAGTTGCCTAGAACTCTCTATGGAGACCATACTGGCCTCAAAGTCACAGGGATCCATACACTTCTGTCTCTTGAGTGATGGGGATATGGGCATGGGTCACACGGCCATGCTATAGATCTTAAATGTAAGAGTGCCTTTTTATCTTTTTAGTTTAGTCATCTTTTTGGTTTTGCTTTGGGATCAAGACTTGTTTCTCAGACACCTTCATTTTAACTAGTCTTTTTTTCCCCTCCACTGGTGATCTTTGCCTGAATCAGCTATCACTTCAGGCAGTGCAAGACAATTTGAGGTCATTCTTAGACCAAAAATGCTCTACCACTAAGTTGTAGCTCAAGCCCCCTTTATTTTTGTGAGAGACAGTCCTCACCTGGTTATCTAGAGTGGCCCTAACCTGGCTTTATAATCCTCCTGCCTGACCTTCCTAATAGCTGGGGTGACAGGCACACCAACATACACAGCTATTTTTCTCCTTTTGGTGGCTTATTAGTTTAAACACAAGTTTTCCTTTAGTTGTGATCATTCGGTTTGACTAGGGGAGTACACTGTCTTCCCTCATGCAAAGCAGTAGGGACCCTCGCAGGATTTAGAGGGTTCTATGAGGGCCCTTCTGTAAGTGAGCAGTGCTGCTGTGCATCCCCACCCAGTGTGATTGTGTGGTAAGTATACAAAGGAAGCACAGAGGCAGAGATGCATTTTTGTGTATTTCTCTGACTGATGTTCTATTTCAATTCCAGTTTTGCTGAAGATAATTGTGATACTATGGTCACTATGGTTTCCAGCTTTAAGTGAGCTGTTGGTTTTTGTTTTTGTTTTGTTTAATGCCATTTATTTTTGGGTTTTTCTCTATTGGTTCTCCTAAAGAGTCATTTTCTCTTTCTCTGCTGCAACAACATCTCTTGTGTATTCATTACATGTGTGTAGACTGGCCAGGCGTGGTGGCGCACGTCTTTAATCCCAGCACTCGGGAGGCAGAGGCAAGTGGATCACTGTGAGTTCAAGGCCAGCCTGGTCTACAAAGTGAGTCCAGGACAGCCAAGGCTACACAGGGAAACCCTGTCTCAAACAACAACAACAAAACACAAAACATATGTGTAGACTGATGCATATACAGCTGTGTTTCTGTGTTTTTAAGATGGACACTTTAACCCTGAGGTGGTCAAGTATCGTCAGCTCTGCTTCAAGTCACAGTACAAGCGGTATCTCAACTCCCAACAGCAATATTTCCATCGGCTGCTAAAACAGATTCTTGCTTCCAGGAGTGTAAGTAATGTTTGGAACTAGATACGCAGTGTGGCCAGTGACCTGGGAAGCATCATGGTATCATGCAGTGATTCTGATGCAAATACCAAAAGAACCACGAACAAAAGTTGGGCTTTGCCTTGTCCTCTTATGAACAGGTTTTTAGATTTCAGAGGTGTTCAAACATGAAATACAAAGTTCTTCCTAGAATCAGTATTTACAAAGAAAAGCAAAGGGTGTCAGACTCACCATGTGTTTTGAGGATATCTAGGGTGTTTTGGAATTGATGTGCAAGTATGTACAGGCCTCCGACTATTGCATTTGTGTAGATCATAGAATTTGGTGATCTCGGGGTCCCTTCCAGTTCAATAATTCTCTGTGGCAGAAGTTCTTAGGAATTCTTTTCTTTGTTTTCCTCCCCCCATCCCCACCCCACCCACAACAGAGTTTCTCTGTGTATCCTTGCCTGTCCTGGAACTCGCTCTGTAGACCAGGCTGGCCTTGAACTCACAGAGATCCACCTGCCTCTGCCTCCCTGAGTGCTGGGATTAAAGGCGTGCGCCACCACTGGCTGGCTAGGAGTTGTTTATTACTTTCTTCCTTACTTAGTTTGTGTGCATGTGTGTGCTTATATGTGGGTGTGCATGTGCCACAGAGCACACCTGACACGTAGAGGACAACTTACTTGAGTCTGTTCTCTCCTCTTGTCATGTGAATAGGTCCCAGTGATCAAACTCAGGTTGTCAGCCTTGGTGGCAAGTGCCTTTACCTTCTGAGCCGTCTCACTGGCCCTGTTACGAGTTCTTTGAGACTTAGTATAGAAATACCTGGATGTTTAGTCTGAATATTAATTCTTAGTGACACAGGTCAACACTAAAATGGGGTATTTTTACCATGTAATTTAGGTTCTTTCTTATTTGAAATGCTTACAACCAGAAGTGTTTGGGATTTCAGATTTTTGGAATACTTGTATGTTTTTGGGGGGTAAGACACAGATGTAAACAAAATGAGGTTTAACATGCAATGCAACTCACATATAGCCTAAAGGTGATTGTGTATCTTTAGTGTTACTTACTGTGTTTGGACTAGTCTGTGACACAAGATACAGCGCAGGGTTTTTCATTTGTGATGTTGTATTGGTGCTCATAAAATTTCAGATTTTATTTTAATCATGAATGATCATACCTTAAGGAATTTAGCTGCTTTTCATTTGTACATAATCCTATATCTGTACATTTCTTTGTCATTTAGAGGGGACAAATTGTTTTTTAACATTGAACAGAATAAAACATGGGCTTGTAGACTGTCCAGTGAGTGAGACTTGATGATGACCTAATGCCTCATCTGGTCTCTTGCTAGGATCTATTGGAGATGGCCCGTAGGAGTGGCCCCACTTTTCCCTTTCGACACAAGCGCCATTCACCATCCCGAAGCCCTGAGGAGCGGGAATGGCGGACCCAGCAGCGATACTTGAAGGTCTTGCGGGAAGTGAAGGAGGAGTGTGGTGACACCGCCTTGTCCTCTGATGAAGAGGGTGAGTGTCTGTGGATATTTCCGGGAATCTAGAGTATTGGAGCCAGTGGTAGCCATGTATTTCCCAGTAAAGGTGCCCTGTGAGTTGTCTTGTTTTGTGGGGTGGAGAGGGGCTCGCCAGCTCTTGGTGGTTGAGTTGTTGAGACATTGTGTTTAAGAGTGACTATGTGCCCTCTTTACTCTTGTGCTCGTGTGGCACTTAGGTCAGATGAGAACATCTTGGACAGATCCCTGCAGGACAGGGTCTTTCCACAGTAGGCCTCTGGTCCCATTGTGCCACTTGAGAGAACTGCTTTTCCCCTTACAGGAGAGTAGTAGTGACTGTTGGCCTGCTGCAATGCGACCCCATCACTCTGTTGAAGTCTCTCTCCTGGAAGAGCCGTTTAAATGACCTAAGTGTGCTCCAGCTCATCTGGGGAAGGGTCAGAAAGGAATGTGGAACCCTGGCCTCCATGTTGTTGGCTTAGCCCTGTTGAACCCAAATGGCCACTTACCCAATCTCCCCTATTGGAGTCCACAGCCACGTTGGATTTACAAGAAAAATTTTCTTTTGAAGATCTCAGCTCATGGCTTCCAAGCTCTCCAGCACGTTCTCCTAGTCCTGCGGTGCCCCTGAGGGTGGTGCCCACGCTTTCCACTACGGATATGAAAACTGCAGGTGAGAACTGAGCTGATGCTACTGCAGTTCCACGACATCATGGTGTAGAAAAATGAGAGCTCCTTAGGGAGGTGGGGACTGGATTCTTGCCTGTCAGCAAACAACAGTGCTTCTCAGAGATGGGAGACTTGGAGAAGTATGGTACCACGTAGGATTTTTACCATCTAGAGCTAGGCTTCCCTGCTTTCCTTTGTTTTGAAATTGTCCTCAGAAGCTGATCAGTTGCTATTTCTGTTTAAAGAAAGCATAATCTTGCTTGAACTAGCAGCTCCCTAAGCTGTAAAGACAAGAAGAACTTGGGTTTGGAGTAGGAACCAGAGGAGAATGCCCAGCCTCTTGAGTGCTTGTGAGTCTGCTAAGTAACTGAAGTCATTTATTGGTACATGAATAGACAAGTAAGAATGCTGATCCGGGGACTGTGTGAAGACTTGTACTGCTTACGGCACACAGAACCAGAAGTAGCTCGCTTTTGAATGTCTTGGATGACTAGGCAGATTTAAGTTACCATCATAGTGAATGACCTGGTCTATGTGGTTTGGTTCATTTACTTTCAGATAAAATAGAACTGGGGGACAGTGACCTGAAGATAATGTTAAAGAAGCACCATGAGAAGCGGAAACATCAACCAGTAAGATTATGGTGGGAGTGGCCATGGGTAGCCTTCAGTCTGAGCCCTCTGGTTTGGCTGCCTTGAGACTGGTAATCTCTGCCTGAATTGTGGGTTTTTTTGTAATCACTGTCAAAGGCAGAAGCAACAAGAGAGGATACTTAGCATCAGAGGTGTGAGAGGCCAGTCAAGTGCTTTGGCTTTACAAGGCATGGTTGACTGTGTGTGCTTCATTCTGTCTTTGTTTGAAAGTCATGATCTCTCCCATTCCCAGAGGCTGCATTTATCTTTGGTCCTTCAGCCAGTGGCAGAGCCATGAATCAAACTTGGTGCTCTGCTGTTTTGTGTTGCCTCCATTGCATCGCACTATGAAGGCACATCATGGTGGGGGAATGCAGTGGGGAAGAGAGCCATCAGAGGCAGAGGACAAACTAGGAAGAATAGGGAAGGAAGGCTGAGTTCTGTCTTCTCCACTTCTTAAGTCCTCAGAATCCTATTTTCAGACTGGTAAACTGTTTTATGAGCATGTGAAACAAGAATTCAGAGGGGCTTTATGAACTGCAGCTGCCCTACAGCAGAAAGGGGAGCCAGGTTTTCCATGCTCCACTGTGAAGAGCAGAGTTGGTGTTTCTGTATTTTTTAGTTCAGGATGATCCCTCTGGTGTTCCTGACATACTGTATCTGTTAGGTAAATTGGCACAGTCACTATCAATTTTGAGTTCTTTTTTGGACCTCTATAACCAGATCTCTGATGTCATATCTAGGATCACCCAGACCTTTTGACAAGCGACCTGACCCTCAGTGACATCATGACTCGAGTAAATGCTGGCAGGAAGGGCTCTCTAGCAGGTAAAAGACTATGGGTCCCTTCACCTCACTTACGATGCTAAATTGCATGACATACTGTCTGTATGTGACAAAAATAAATGTAACCTTAGCTTTCTTCATGCTGACCACCTTTGTTTTGTAATTGCTCTCTGAATTTGAAATGAGCACAAGGCCTGGGGAGAGAGCTCAGTGGATACAATGCTTGCTGTGCAAGGACGTGAGTTTGAGTTCCCAGCACCTATGTAAAAGCTGGGTGTTACTGCCTTCTGCAATCCCAGCGTTCTGGAGGCCAAGATGGGATCTCTTGGGCAGGTCCACTAGCTAGACTAGAGAGACCCGCTTCAGCAAACAACATGGAGAGTGACTGAGAAAAATGTTCCGTGTTATCTTCTGGCCTCTGTGTGCACACACCTACACACAAGCATGCATATACATGCACATGTTCTATGAATAAAGTGAAATCAAACCATATCAGCACAGCATATTATTAAATATTAAAGTTAAATTATAAGTCATGCTCTGAGTTTGGTTTTCAAAAAAAATCTTAATTGTCTTATTACTGAGTCTCTGACAGGCCTTGGGGAAGGGTATATAGGTAAGACCTCTCACTTCATAATGCAGTTTTGTGACTTATACATGTGTGTGTGTGTTCCCCCCCTTCCAGCCTTATATGATTTGGCTGTTCTTAAAAAAAAGGTGAAGGAAAAAGAGGAGAAGAAAAAGAAGAAAATAAAGTTGATTAAATCTGAGGCAGAGGATCTGGCTGAGCCCCTAAGCAATACTGAAGGGGTCCCAGCTCTCTCACAGGCCCCCTCTCCCCTGGCAATATCATCTATCAAGGAAGAGTGAGTGAGGCACAAAGATAATGGATTGTGCTGGGAGGGAGGGAAGGAGGGAGGGAGGGAGGGAATTAAGCACAAGATGAGCCTGGTCTTGGGACTTGTGTTGACTGACTGTGTGTGCTGAGCCCGAGATCTTGCTGGGAAACTGGCACCATGTTCTCTTAATCCCTTGAGCTCTTGTACTTACAAGGAGGCTCAGGGGACCTGAGTCAATCTGACATGTGTTCTTTGTCGTTTTTATTCTACATTTAAAAAAACAAAGAACAACAACAAAAATCCCATGTTGTAACATTTGTCTGTGTGAATGTGCAGGTGTATATGTTGTATATATGGAAGTCAGAAGACAGCTTGGAGGAGTTGCCTCTCCCCTTCTGCTGTGTGGGGCCCAGACATGAAATGCTTGTCTTTTCTTACTTACTTGTTAGGCCCCTGGAAGACATCAAGCCTTGCCTTGGAATCAATGAAATATCTTCCAGTTTTTTCTCTCTTCTGTTAGAGATCTTGCTGCTGGAGAGTCAGGCTAGCCTTCCCATGGTAAGCGTTGTGGAGATGTGAACATTTTGCAGTTGCTGTGCTCTTGAGTGGTCTCTAACTATGGTTCTGCGGTGATACAGATCATGGACAAAGCATCTTGGGGAGTAAAGGGTTTATTTAGCTTACACTCTGAGGGGGGAATACTTACTGGCTTGCTTCCGTGGCTTACTCTGCTTGCTGTCATTAACCCAGGACCATCTGCCCAGGGGTGGTGCTATCCTTGGTGGGCTGGAACCTCCCACATCAATTATTAATCAAGAAAGTGCCTCACAGATTTGCCCACAAAATTAGATGTAAGCAATCTCTCAAGTAAGGGATGACTTACCTTGCGCTACCGTAACAAAACTACCCAGCACTGGTGGGAGATAGAGCTCAGCTGGATCCCTCCGACAGCACTGCAGCTATTTACTTTGGGTATTTGGCAAGCTGGGTATACATGCCCTGCGGCTCTGTCACCCTGCAGTTGCTGGTGTAAAGAGAGACCTAATTGGGTTCCATCTTTCCCTCTCCTTCAGCTGGAGGATCGGGTTTTGGACTGGCAGTCTTCTCCAGCCAGCTCCCTCAACAGCTGGTTCTCTGCTGCCCCAAATTGGGCTGAGTTGGTGTTGCCTGCTCTGCAGTATCTTGCTGGAGAAAGCCGAGGTGAGGTCTTTTTTCTGTGAGATTATGTTTTCTCTCTAAAAAGTTATTGCAGTAAACCATAGCTGCTCTTTGTCCATCAGACACATCCTGCATCTCTCTCCTTTCTGACACACTGAAAAACAAAGTAAAACAAAACCCTCAAAACAAGAACAGACTCAGAAGCTTTCCCAGAGCTTAGGGTTTAATGTTCTCTTACTTGTGTGTCTTGCTAGACATCTTGTTCATGCGATCCATTTTTTTGCAGTGGTTCCTTCAAGTTTCTCTCCATTTGTTGAATTCAAAGAGAAAACCCAGCAGTGGAAATTGCTTGGTAAGTATTCTAAGCTCCAAGAGGCTCTTTGTTTTTTGTCTTTAAATGAGAGAAGTCTGAGGTGGGAAAAATGTCATGGAGAGGAGGGGGTGTCGCAGCATTTCTGAGGAGGTGCGATATTTCTTGTCTCAATAGGAGGAAAAGAGACAGTGGCTCCATAGTCAGTGGGCTCATGTCTACTGCAAGTGAGGAGGAGGAGGAGGAGACAGGGACGTGTGAAACTATGTGACCAGTGATGGCCAGATGGCCATGGTGATTGCCTGTGGTAGCTTTTCATCTTGTCTTTACTGTGACAGCCTCTACCCACCCTTTACTTGTTTTCCTGGCATTGTTGATTGCCTGATTGGAAGACTGGAGACTGTATAGCTAACGATGGATTTTCGAAGTTAGTCATGTTGCAAAGACCAGGTCACTGAAGTTGTTTTGCTTTTGTTTTGAGGGCAGGGCTGACTTTTTACTTTGTGGCTAGGATGGCCTTGAACCGATCATCCTGCCTCTACCTCACGACGCAAGTGCTGGAATTACAAGGGTGACTCGGCTTTGTGAGATCTTGATTTCAATTTTCTTTTGCTAAGAAGTGAGATTGTTAGACGATACGGCAATTTTCTAAAAATTTTTTGAGGAGCCTTCATACTGTTGCATGATGGCTCTGTCAGTTCATAAACCCACCAACTATGTACAAGGGGTGCATAAGGGTTGTCTTCACATCCCTGCCAGCACTGTTTTCTTTTTGAGATAGGGCCTTTCTATGTAACCCTAACTGGCCTGGAGCTCCCCCTGGATACCAGGCTGGCCTTAAACCAACAGAGATCTGCCTCCTGCCTCTTCCTCCCAAGCACTGGGAATTCCAGTCTGCCATCATGCTGGCCTCACCAATACTTCCTGGTATTTGGACCTTTTTAAAATAGTAACCACTATGAATAATATCTCAGAGTGGTTTTGATTTCCTTTGTGATTAGTGACACTGAATCCCTTTCCTGTGCCTGTGGGCTCTTGTACGCTCTTTTGGCAAAATACCTCCAGAATTTGGCCTATTTTTGTAAGTAAGGTTACTATAGTTTTATGATTGATTTGTAGGAGTTTCTTATAAGTTTTTATTTATTTATTTATTTATTTATTTTATGAGATAGGATTTCTCTATGTGGCCTTGGCTGTCCTGGAACTGGCTCTGTAGACCAGGCTAGCCTGGAACTCAGAGATCTTCCTGCCTCTGCCTTCTGAATGTGGGGATTAACAGTGTGTGCCACCACACCCAACTAGGTTATTAACATTCTTAGCTTATATGTAGTTTGTAAATATTTTTCCCATTCTGTAGGTTGCCTTTTTCTTCTGGTGTTTCCTCTTACTATGCATAGCTTTTTGTTTTTTGTTTGCATAGTTTTTGGTAAATGCAATCTCACTTGGTTTGTTGTTGTTGTTTTGTTCGATCATTGTTGCCTTCTCTTTTGGTGTCATGTAAGGAAAATTGCCAAGATCAAGGATATGGGGCCTTCCCTAATGTTTTCTTGAAATTGTAGCCTTGCAATCTAATCTTTACTTTGGGCTTTGTGTGTATTTTATGACTTTAGGATTGAATTCTATACTTGTAAATGTGGAATTCTTTTGTTCAGGAGGGAGAAGCAGGAGGCAGATCTCTGAGGGTTTAAGGCCATCCTGGTATCCATGGAGAACGCCAGGCCAATTAAGGTCACACAGAAAGGCCCTGTCTCAAAAAGAAAGCGCACGCCGTCAGGGATGTGAAGAGAACCCTCACACATACCTTGTGCATAGCTGATAGGAGTGTGAACTGATACAACCATCATGCAAATACAAATTCTTAATAATGCGCCCCAGCATCTTTTTTTCTTTCTTCCTTTTTTTTTTTTTGTGGGGGTTGGCAGGAGGCTCTTTTGGTTTTTCAAGACAGAGTTTCTCTGTGTAGCCTTGGCTGGTCTTAACTCATTTTCTAGACAGGCTGGCCTTGAACTCACAGAGATCTCCCTGTGCCTCTCCTGCTGGGATTATAGGCATGCACTTCACACTTGGCTGCCCAGCATCGTTTTTTTCCCTAGACATTGTCCCTGCAGTATTACATAGTACTGGCAACCTTGCCAAAAATAAATTCACTAGTCACATATGTATGAGTTTATTTCTAGACACTCTTTATTTTGGAACAGGCTTTTGTACAATTTGCTTTTTTTAATTTTTCTTCTTCTTCTTCTTAGCAGACTGGAAACAAGTATCTAAAACCAGCCATGGGGTGGAGGAAGAACTAACTCTTCTAGCTTTTGACCCTAGGGTTCAGCCACAAGAGCATGGTACTCAGCATCTCTAGGGCTCAGAATGCAGGAGGAGTCAGCTTGGAACAGAGAAGGAAGATTACATTATTGATGATTGACTAATTATGAATAGCCTTTGTAGAAGACACAATGAGAGGCAAAGATGGGTGTTATAGGGAAGAGAGAGTGCAGAGATTTCTGGATATGGCTGTTGGGAGTTGACTAATGACAACAAATTTAAGCATCCTGGTGAATAGTCATTTCTCTGGAAAGTGGAGCTGTGTTCTGATGTAGCCCACCTGTGTGGCACTGATCCTATGGTGGTTCTAGTCTGTGCAGAGATCTAGGTGCCATCATGAGCCTGAGTTCAGTGGCACAAGAAGGAGTCACAGAAAAAATAGTTCTCTCTTCTAGGCAGGTCACAGAGCTAAGCTACTTCTTCCTCAGGTCCTCTTACTTCTGTGCCAGTGTTAGGAATTAATTTTCTACCTACAAGAACAGGATCCTTCCCTGGTGTAAACTTTTGTAGCATCAATTATGAACACATTACCTATCCTAGAATTGATATTGTTTATATGAACTCATTGCTCACTTGATGTGACCTCTCTGAGTTCAGAGAATGAATTTATTCATGGTCTCAGCTTCATCCAAGTGCCTGGTGCACAGTGGCTGCACTGTAGATACTCGTTGAAAAAGTGACATCCTGGGGTTTCGTCCGGGCAGTGAGGAGAGTGGCATGAATATGTGGGAAGGACCAGTGACAGGTTCTGTTATGTTCTCTTTCTGGCGTTAATAGAGCTGTTAAAGAAAAGACAGGATTCTGAATAATACTTTAAATTTCTTACTTTTTGTGTGTGCACACCCCCCATAGGTCAGTCTCAAGATAACGAAAAGGAATTAGCTGCTCTCTTCCACCTGTGGCTAGAAACCAAAGACCAAACCTTCTGTAAGGTGTGTCTCTCACTTTCTCATTACTTGGGTTTTTAGAACTCTTAAGTTAGTGAAAATTTTCTAGCCCAGTTACTTGGTAATGATTTTCCCTTTTTTGAGCAGGAAAATGAAGACAGCTCAGATGCCATGACACCTGTCCCTCGAGTGTGAGTATTTTGTTCTTGTGGTGGGTGTTTCCCATGAAGCCATGACTTACTGTTACTTCTGTCAGTCTGCTGACATGCTTTACTGTGTTAGAGCTATAATGGACCTTAGAGACCCTACAAGTTCACTGACTCATAGATCTTCACATAGTTGAGGAGGGCACTTCTTTTCAGTAAGAATAGCTTCTGACTGCAGTAGTCTCTAATTACAGATGATCTGCCTTGTAGGTGGGCAGTTTTCCTATGTACCCTTCCTGGTTTTCACTTAAAAATGATTAATCTAAAAAAAAAAAAAAAAAAGATTAATCTAATTCAGGTTGCTCATTTTACTTGTAAAGAAATCCATGGCTAGGTGTGATGGTGCACACCTGTAATCCCAATGCTCCAGGAGGCAGAGGCAAGTGAATCTCTGAGTTGAGTCCAGCCTGGTCTACAAAGTGAGTCCAGGACAGCCAAGGCTACACAGAGAAAACCTTGTCTCAAAGAAAAAGAAAAGAAAAAAAAGAAAAGAAAAGAAAGAACCCCATGAAGTTCAGTGACTTGCTAAAAGTTGGTGCTAGGACCCTGGCTAGAGTTCAGATCCCTTGACTCCTAATTCTGTGCTCTTCTGCCCAGTCATCTCAAATTCCTGATTCCTACCTGTTCAGACTGCAGGGTAGAGTCCTCTACCTAGCCTTAATGTAACCATACATACAGGCGGGTGGGCATGCAGGCACACATGCACACACACATAAGCACCGACACACAAATACTCATTCATATAGTGGGGGTTTAGATCTCAAGTTCTGGGTTCTTTGGAAGGCAGGAAATCCACTTATCAAACATATTTTTGAAGTGCTTTGTTCCCCCAAGAGTAGCATTTTTGTTACTGAGTTGAGCTGACTTTTCAACACTACTGAAAAGAGTAGGTAAAGATGCTATTCTTTTTCTGTTTATTCCAAACACTTGAGGATCCTGAGAATGGAGGTAAGGTGGAAACTATCAGTAGGACTTCTATGGTAAGAGCTAGAGAGTAGACTGAGCAGGAGTTGAGTTCTTATGAAGAGATATTTTCCATGTTGCCAAGGGGATAGTTCCAGATGCTGAGAAAGAGTGAATGGTCTGTGACCTTCCTTCGTGCTCTCAGAGATGATACAGAATTCTTTCTGTTCCAGAAGAACTGACTATGTGGTGCGGCCTAGCACAGGAGAGGAGAAACGGGTTTTCCAAGAGCAGGTACGATCTCTTTAGAAGCAGTATACACAGGTGCACTGAGCCTGGCTTTCCTTGATCTCAGCTCCTTGGGTATTGACATCCTTCAGCCCAGATAATTCATTGGTCAAGGCTGCTTGTTGGTAGAAATAGTTTGGTGAAAGGGAAAGTAAACTATTTTTGATCGTCTTTTCTTCCAGGTAACAAAATGTATTTTACTTACCTGCCATTTCCTGGGTGACCAGCTGTGAGGACTGTTTTTCCCCTCTGTGGTTGGGTCATTGTTTTTTGTGGGGTTGCTTGTTTTCACCTGTTTTAAGGGCGCTCTAGCGGGAACTCCACTAATTCTGACATGGCAACTTCTGCCTTTTTTTCTTGTTAGGAGCGTTACAGGTATAGCCAACCTCATAAGGCATTCACCTTTCGTATGCATGGCTTTGAGTCTGTGGTGGGGCCAGTGAAGGGCGTGTTTGATAAGGAGACCTCCCTCAACAAGGCTCGTGAGCATTCACTCCTGCGCTCTGACCGGCCTGCCTATGTCACCATTCTGTCTCTAGGTACGTGTCATGTATTTATTACTAGGGATTTCTTATTTTTACCCCAAAGCTTTCCTCAGATTAAGTCTACACTATCTGTACCAAACCCAGACCTCCTTTTACACTCCATCCATTGATAGGACTGAAGATCAGTCTTACAAGTGTTCAAATCTAAGAGATGGCTGGGTAGATTCTACCCTGGTAGATTGCTGACAAGAGCCATTGCTTGTTTCTGAAGTCTTGATCATCTTGATGAACTGTTCACCAGCAGTTACTTTGTATAGGACAGTGCTTCCTTAGAGAATTTTTTCCCTGAGATTGTTGATGCATGCCTGTGACCTGAGTACTTAGGATGCTTAGAGTAGAGCATTGTTGTGAATTTGAGCTCTGCCTAGGCTGCACAGTGAATTTGAAGCCACACAGTGACATCATCTCAAAAAATAAAAGAATGAGGGATTTATTGTATCATAAGTCCCTTTGTTAGTCTGGTGACACCTATGGGCTTCTTCCCAGAATTAGAATTCTGAACTTGAATCTCTCCCCACCCTGACAGGGTTTCTCTGTGTAGCCCTGGCTGTCCTGGAACTCCTTCTGTAGACCAGGATGGCCTCAAACTCAGAGATGTCCCTGCATCTACATCCTAAGTGCTGGGATTAAAGATGTGAGCCATCACCTCCTGTCTGCATTTAAATTCTTAAAATACTTAGAGTTACAGAAGAAGCCAGTCATGTTTTAGTGATTATTAAGTTGTTAAAACAAATTCAAATGCAAAACTATGTTTTTTATGATACTGAATGATAGGACCCAGTAGCAGGTGTTTCAGTTTCTGTAGCTTCCAATGGGGAGTGAGTGTAAGTGATTTTATATGTTACACTTATAACATATAAAAAGTATTGACTCCCATTGTAACAGCACACTGATAGTAATATGTCATTTATAATGTTTGTTAATAATTGAAAGAAGTGCTAAATCGCTTTTCCATTTGTACATGAATGCATTTTATTTGGGTCTAATCCACCCTTACACCCTCCTCCAACATCTCCCTGCCCCACCCCCCGGATGTTCTCCAAACTTTATGTTTTCACTAAAAATGCAGTGTGTGTGTGTCTGTCTGTCTGTCTCCCACTAAGTCCAGTTAATGCCATCTGAATACCTGTGGGTGTGGTGTGGGTGTAGGACTGTCCACTATAGCATGGATAACCTACCCCTCTCCCAAAGAAAACTGACTTTATCTCCACTGGCTGCCATGATTGTCTGTAACTTTGCAACTAGAAATGGAACCTTTTGAGCCCCTCCCATCCATGCTGGAATAGTAACTAGATAGATATTGTGCAGGTCTTGTGTAATGATCATAGCTTTTGAGAATTTATGAGTTCAGCTCACTCGCAGAAGGTGCTGTTTCCTATCAGTCTTCCCTAACCTCTCTTAAAACCATTCCACCTTCTCTTCTATGACATTCCCTGGGCCTTGTGGGAACGGAATGTGATACAGATGTCCTGTTTGGGATTGAGAACTACTCCATTCAATTCTAAGATATCCATGGGCCTATATTTGTCTGTAGGTGTGTTAAATGGGTAGGAAGTGTGAGGGCAGTGCACCCTGACCAGTCAGGTGAGCAATTCAGGAACTATGATACTAGGGAGCTCAGCCTGACCACAAGAGGTTAGGAGATGTTGTAATTCATTAGAAGGTTGCTTGACTCCTGGATTTTGCATTGTCTAATGTCAGTTCGGGATGCTGCAGCTCGGCTGCCTAATGGAGAAGGCACTCGGGCAGAGATCTGCGAACTGCTCAAGGACTCTCAGTTTCTTGCTCCAGATGTCACCGGCACTCAGGTAAGTTAGAGAAATAGCTTTTCTTGCCTTTATTTCAGAATGTATTTGAGAAAAACTATTACAAAATGGAAGTTATGCTTTTTTTTCCCTTGTGATACTGAGGGTTGAACCAGCTCTTGTACATGTCAAGAGCATGCTTTACCACAGAGCTGTGCTTCCCTACTAGAAACCCTCTAAAAATGAGTGAGTAATAATATATATATATGAAAGAAAAAAAAAATGAGTGAGTAATTCGGGTATGGTAGTGCACATCTTTAATCCTAGCACCTGGGAGGCAGAGGCAGGTTTGAGTTACAGGCCAGCCTGGTCTAGAGAATGAGTTCCAGAACAGCCAGGCTACACAGAGAAACTTTGTCTCGAAAACAAAAAACCAAAAACAAATCAAATGAATAAAAGCTAGCTAGGCATGGTGGCATATACCTAGAATACCAGGTACTGTAGGAGGCTGAAACAGGAGGATTTTGAATTGAAACGTTGACAATGTAGTAAGATTCCTTTCTCAAAATCAAAACTATCAGCTGGTGAGATTGTTCAGTGGATAAAGGCACTTGCTGTGCAAGCCTGCCGACCTAAGTTTAATAACTGGAGTCTACATATGAAGCTGGATGGGTGGCATTTCTTTAATCCCAGCACTTCTAAAGTAAGGGTGGAGGCAGCCATGGGAGAAGCATCCAGCTAGTCTGGAATACACAGTGAGGCAGAAACAGCAAGAGAGACTGCTTCAAAAACAAGGCAGACAGTGATGGTGAGAACCAGCCCTGAGAAGTTGTCTTCTGACTTCCACATATGCACCATGACAAATGTATGCCTGTACTCACATCATACACACAGTAAGAATAATAAAATAAATAAAACCTATTAAAAATACTATAACTAAAAATACTATAACTCAGTGGTTAAGAACATGGCTCTTCCAGAAGACCCAGGTTTGATTCCCAGTATCCATGTGGTAATTCACAACTGTTTTGTTTTGTTGAGACAGGGTTTCTTTATGTAATCTTGACTATCCTCCTGGGCTCACTTTGTAGACCAGGCTGGCCTCAAACTCAGATATACCCGCCTGCTTCTGCCTCCCTGAGTGCTGGGATTACAGGTGTGTGCCACTGTACCTGGCTCTGTCTTTTTTTTTTTTTTTTTAAAGATTATTTTTTTAAAATGTGTGTGTGTCTATATTAACATATACCATATGAATATAGGTGTCCATGGAAGACAGAAGAGGGCACTGGATCCCCTGGAACTGGAACGGGTTGAGCCATCTGATGTGGGTTCTGGGAACTAAACTCTGGTCCTTTGGAAGAGCAATAAGTGCTCTTGACTCCTCAGCCATCTCTTCAGCCTTCCTTATTGTATAATAAAGGAAAGGTTTTTCCAGTTGATTAGTTCACAGAATCCTTATAGTGAAGATCAGTTAGAATCTCAGTTGTTCAACATTGTTTTCAAAGTGATTAGTGAACTATTGGATTGACGGCTAGGTTGAGATCCAATCTGTTTTTCTCTGTGATGTACATCTACTGATTTTCCTCAGGATTCCAGATAACTTGTATTATCCTGGTTGGACTTGTCACATACCTCCTTTTACTCTGTTCTTAGGTGAACACGGTAGTGAGTGGCGCACTGGATCGGCTGCATTATGAAAAAGACCCTTGTGTGAAATATGACATTGGACGAAAGCTGTGGATCTACCTGCATCGTGACCGGAGTGAGGAGGAGTTTGGTATGTGAGGCCTTTAGTGTGTTGACTAGATGAGGGAGGCAAGCGTCTGCCTTTCTGTTCTAGACCTATTCTGTTTGTTGGCATTCAGTTAGCATAAGATTATGGAAGCAGAATCCAGTCCACCAACAAGGTCTTATTTTGTTTCTGAGACAGGGTCTTGCTGTGTGGCAGCTTGATATGGAACTGGCTGTGTGAGCCACGCTGGCTTTGAATTTGTGATGATTCTGCCTTTGTTGCCGTAGTTCTGGGCTTATAGTTGTGCAGATCAAGTCCAGCTTTTTGATTTGCCTTGAGATAGAGTCTAGCCTGTATATCAGGCTGACCTTGACTTTTTGGTTCCTGCCCCAGGCTCCTGAGAAGTGAGTAGTAGTACACCTTCTGCTTGGAGAAGCCTTGGTTTTTAGCAAAGACCTTCTCATTTAGCAGGCCAAAGGCAAGTTTCCTAAACTATAACATTCTTGTTTATAGAACGGATTCATCAAGCTCAAGCAGCAGCAGCTAAAGCCAGAAAAGCTCTTCAGCAAAAACCCAAGCCACCACCTAAGGTGGTAAGTTACCTCATGAGAGCATTTCCTGTAGAGATTCTGCTATGAGGCAGCTCAGCATAGACACTTGGCTTCTGGCTGACCCAAATGGATCAGGAGCCTTCTTTCATGATGTCTGAGGTAGATTCCTTTTTCTCTCTAGAAGTCCAGTAACAAGGAGAGCTCCGTGAAGGGCCTTAGTGGCCCTTCTGAGCAAAGCCAGATGAGCCTCAGTGACTCCAGCATGCCGCCTACCCCAGTTACTCCCGTAACCCCTACCACGCCAGCGTTGCCCACCCCCATCTCTCCTCCACCTGTGTCAGCAGTGAACAGAAGTGGCTCCACCACTGTCTCTGAGCCAGCAAAGTCTAGTTCAGGGTAAGCACCTTTGTTTCTTTTCTCCTTCCTTCTCTCCAAAGTCTTTTTGTATTCATGTTCTGAGTGTTTTTGGGATTTTCCTTATAGTGTTCTTCTGGTATCCTCACCAACAATGCCACAGCTAGGAACGATGCTTTCCCCAGCTTCAGTCCAGACTCCACCCAGTTCTCAGGCCACTGCTCGGGTTGTGAGCCACTCAAGCTCAGCTGGACTGCCCCAGGTTCGAGTGGTAGCCCAGCCCAGCCTTCCTGCTGTTTCCCAGCAGTCAGTGGGGCCAGCACAGACTCTACCACAGGTGCCAGCAGGACCACAGATCCGTGTGCCAGTCACTGCTACACAAACCAAAGTAGTACCCCAGGTAAGTGGGTGCTGCATGCCAATGGAATATGGGACTGTGGGGACCCAGAGATGGGTGAGTGAGGTAAACACGCAGAGCTTGAGGAAGACCGTCAAGTCATATATTGTTGGTATTGACAGTGAAGCTCATTGAAATAGCTCATTTAATGTTCAAGCTTCAAGGAGAACATTCAAAATTGAGAAAATGCTTTTAGGTACTCCATTTTATATGCTGGAAATAAGACGTTCGTTCTCATACCAAGACTCTGTAGAAGTGGAGTGAAATGTCAAAGGTTGTTCTTCTAAATTCCATGTGCCTTAGCCATGCCACTGAGTCTGTATGTGGCTCTTAGAAAAGATTAGTGGTTTTTTTGTCTCCCTTTCCTTTCCTGTATGTAAAATGGAAGAATCGCATTTGTCTTCAGTATAAGGAAATGAAATAAGATGTTAAATATAAAATATAAAATCAGATGTTAAATACAAAACATTGTGAACATGATACAAATATAGGAGATGTAGTGTCCATTCATATAGGGCCCCTGCATACTTTGCTGGTCCCATTTTGGTGTCTAATTGGTCTCCTGACTTCACATCCTGAATTAGGCAGTTATGGCAACAGTTCCAGTCAAAGGGCAAACAACAACGGCCTCTGTGCAGCGGCCTGTACCTGCACAGACAGGGCTTACAGTGACAAATCTGCCTGCTGCAGTCAGCCCAGTGAGCAAGCCAGCCATGAGTTCTCCAGGGACCTCTGCTCCAAGTGCCTCCACGACAGCCGTCATTCAGAATGTCACAGGACAGAACATCATCAAGCAGGTACGTGGACTTGACTCTGAATGGTGACCTAAAGCTAAAGCAAGTGACTGATAGTGTGAGATGTTGCTGAATAGCCTGGGTGCAGTGGAGAATGGTTTGTTACCTTGACTCATGGTTTGGAGATTGATCGGGTGAATGCCCCAACCCCCCTCCTCCTCCAAAGGCAGAGCTGCTGTTGTTAGTTTATAAATATAGCTTAATAAATGTTTATTATTAGCCTTACAGTTATTATGTCAGTATTATTTAACCTGCTTTCACAATCAATAAAGACACGGACTTGTTACACATTTTAGACTAGCCTTATCACCTGGGGCATGGCAGATACTAACTCCTAAGCTACTTTCCATTATATCCCAGCCTCCAGCCCATGCCATCTGATTCTAATAATTTCTGTTTGTGCTACCTTCCATCCCTAATCCCAAAATACTTGCTAAGGTTGTTCATCTGGGCCACTTCTTTCTTTGTGGAACTTCAGAGTTCCTCCTCTTGGCACATGTGACTCTTTTCTATCTCATGATGATCCTCCTGTGATACCTGTTTGCTTCTCCTTCCCAAGATCCTTCTCTCCCAAAGCCTATGAACTTGGGCCACACCTACCCCATTCTGCCCTGCGCAGGTTTAGGCTTTTAAATCAGCCAATCAAGAATAATTTCTTGGGCTGGAGAGATGGCTCAGTGGTTTAAGAGCACCGACTATTCTTCCAGAGGTCCTGAGTTCAATTCCCAGCAACCAAAACCATCTGTAATGAGATCTGGTGCCCTCTTCTGATGTGCAGTTATACATGTAGATACAACATTGTATACATAATAAATAAATATTATTTTTTAAAAAAGAATAATTTCTTAGACAAGGTTACAAACATCATTTAGAGGTACGTGAGTTCTGCTCATAAAAGACTTCAAGCAGACCTGGGCGGGAATAGTTAGCTATCGCGTACAAAACACTAAACCATGCCCCAACACAGAGCAGCATTTATCTCTGTGTATTTCAACATTTGGTAGCTAGGGTTTGGATTTATGTTGCAGTTTCCCTGGGTTTATGCAGTTATCTCCCACTGCCATATTTTACAAGGTTTTCAGTTTGTCACTTATAAAGGCAGAGTATACATTTGTTCTTTCTTGGCTACGAATATGCAAGCATAATCTTTGCACTTTAAAAAATAATTGTGCCGGGCGTGGCGGCATGCCTTTAATCCCAGCACTAGGGAGGCAGAGGCAGGCGATTGCTGTGAGTTCAAGGCCAGCCTGGTCTACAAAGCGAATCCAGGACAGCCAAGACTAACACAAACCCTGTCTCGAGAAACAAAACAAAACAATAATAATAATAATAATAATAATAATAATAATAATAATAATAATAATTGTGAGGCTGCTGGCCAGTGGTGGCACATGCTCTTAATCCTGGCACACAGGAAGCAGAAGCAGGTGGATCTCTGCGTTCGAGGCCAGCCTTGTCTACAGAGTGAGGTCCGGGACAGCCAAGGCTACACAGAGAAACTTTGTCTGGAAAAAGAATTGTGAGACCATTTGACACCTAGTACTAGAGCAGTGTCTTTTGTGTGCTGCACCCCACTGTGTGGTCTACAGACGTTAGCCAGTCCATCATGGCAGTGTGTGTATTGTTGTTTTACCATTCTGTAGATGGGCAAACAGCCAGAAATGACAAAATAACATTCTTATACAACAATTGCATACTGTCTTGGGGAATTTAGGCATGTGTTAAACAGGCTGAGCCCCTTTGTGGAACTCTTATGTCATAGTAGGCGACAACTAACTAAGTCAGCATCAGATAGTAAGAAATATTGTGATGATTTGGGTAAAGATGGAAGATTGAATAGCATAAGTTATTTTAGCCATAATGATGGGGAAGTGGCTTCTCTGAGGACATGACATTTGAAGGTGAGGAGTGAAGCTGCTGTGCTATGTAGTGGTCACCTGGAGATACAGTGTGTAGGCCTGGAACGTGAGTGTGAGTGACAGCTGAAATCCTTGTGGTTATAACTTAGTGCATTTGGGGAGGGTGACAGTGGCTACATTATGTTGCGCTTTGATTCTGACTTAAATGTGATGGTGAATCACAGGCAGATTGTGGACTCATCAGTTAATTTGATAGGTAGTTGATTTGTACTTAATTCCCAGATAATGAATACACTCAGTTTGGGAAACAAGAATAAAAGCAAGGAGACTATGTAGAGCAGCTGCAGTGGCCCAGGTGAGAAGATGGAGGGCACCTGGTAGATACGGTAAGAAGGGAAACTAGCCTGTGTGGTTTGCAGGTAGCTGGAATGTGACTCTAAAAGAAAGAAGTGTTCCTGGGGGCTCTGGATGGAATAAGTTAGGTATAGTGGTGTCATTTACTGAGAAGGGGATACAGTTGGAGTGGAGAATGTGGGGCACACAGATCAGTGTATTCCTGCAGATTGGACAGCACCTGTGTGGGGTATGGTAAAAAGTACTGATGAGACTCATCATCACTGTGTGCAGCTATGGAGTAGATGTGACTGGGACCTGGGTCTGCATTGTTAAAGGGAATGTCAGGTGAGGAAGCAGAAGTAAGTAAATATGAGGAATTTAAAAAGAAATGTTTCTAAAGACAGCATAGAATTTGGAGTGGAGTGTTATGTGCTGGTGAATCATGAAGCAGTCAGATTTGATAGTTTTTTTTTTGGATGGCCAGTATCATTTGTATTTGTTTGCTGTAACAGTGATGGAGTAGAAGTGACACCAAGAGGAAGGCGATGAGTAGACTGAAGGAGTTAAGCTATGACATATTGGGCACTGTGATGCTGGGGTGATGAACCCAGGGAGTCTGACTCCAGAGCCCCTTCTTGGAGCTAGTGCACTACACTGTTGGTCAAAATAAGTGGGCTGACTATAAATAGATGGATTTAAGATACTAGAGCATTGGGGGGGGGGGGCACAAAGACAGCCAGATATGTGCTGATAGTACTTGCTGATTAGTGATGGCACTATGACTAGTGTTTTAGCTTTAAAAAAAAATCTTTTGCTAAGTTACGTGTGTGTATTTGTGTGTGGGAATATATATATATATATTTATCCACAAAATGACATATATTGGTGTACTTTAAAATATTCCAGTTCTTGTGTGTTGTATGGTGGGGCCCTGGATTTGTTACACATTGTGAGGGTATGTCTTGCTGTATTACACCTCATATATAATTAACTATGCTGCTGCTAGTACCTCTGCCAAAATTCTAGCTCAGGCTTTTCCATTCCTTCCTAAAGCCAGGAAAGGAAGGATAGGTAAGATGCACAAAGTAATTACATCTGAAGTTGGGTAAAGGGTATATGTTTTGTTACATTCTTCTTTACTTTTGTTTGTGTTTAGCATTTTTCAAAATAAAATGTTAAAGTTAACCTGATATGCATGCCCATGAATAGAGGTTTGCCTAATCCTGTCCCATGGCCAGTTTAGCACTGTGAATCTCTTCATTGTTACTGTATTTCCCATCCAGGTGTCAATCACTGGGCAGCTTGGTGTGAAGCCTCAGACAGGCAACAGCATTCCACTCACAGCCACAAACTTCCGTATCCAGGGTAAGGATGTACTGCGCCTGCCACCCTCCTCCATCACGACAGATGCCAAAGGCCAGACGGTTTTGAGAATCACTCCGGACATGATGGCCACATTGGCCAAGTCTCAGGTCACCACAGTGAAACTGACTCAGGACCTCTTTGGGACAGGAAGTGGCACAACAGGCAAAGGCATCTCTGCTACCTTACATGTCACTTCCAACCCTGTCCATGCAGCTGACAGCCCTGCCAAGGCCCCTTCAGCCAGTGTTCCTTCATCCGCTCCAGCAGGTACTACCGTGGTCAAAGTAACTCCTGATCTCAAGCCAACAGAAACTTCGAATTCAGCTTTTCGTTTGATGCCGGCTCTTGGTGTGAGTGTGGCAGATCAGAAGGGAAAGAACACAGTGGCCTCTTCTGAAGCAAAACCTGCTGCCACGATCCGCATTGTTCAGGGGCTGGGAGTGATGCCTCCTAAAGCAGGCCAGACCATTACTGTTGCAGCACATGCAAAGCAAGGAGCCTCTGTTGCTGGTGGGTCTGGAACTGTCCATTCTTCAACGGTGTCCTTGCCTGGTATAAATGCCACTGTATCTAAGACTGTGGCTGTGGCTTCTGGGGCAACAAGTACCCCCATCAGCATCGGGACTGGAGCCCCCACTGTGCGACAGGTCCCTGTTAACACTACAGTTGTGTCCACATCCCAGTCTGTGAGTAATGTTGATGGTAAAGATTTTAGCTCCCTGTTCAAGAAACTGTTTTCTGGAAGGAGTCAAGTGTCTTAGGGTTTCTGTTGCTGTGATGAAACACTATGACCAAAAGCAAGTTGGGGAGGAAAGGGTTATATACACTTCTGCATTGCTATTCATAATTGAAAGAAGCCAGGACAGGAACTCAAACAGAGCAGGAACCTAGGGGCAGGAGCTCATGTTGAAACCATGGAGAGGCGCTGCTTACTGGCTTGCTCAGCCTACTTTCTTACAGAACCCAGGATCGTCAGCCCAGGGATGGAACCACCCAAAATGGGCTGGGGCCTCCCATCAGTACCTGATCAAGAAAATGCCTTACAGCTGCTTCTTTGGAGGCACTTTCTCAATTGAGGTTCCCTCCTTTCAGATGACTCAAGCTTGTGTCAGGTTGGCGTAAAACTAGCCAGGACAACAGGATTTTGCTATATAGCCCAGGCTGGCTTAGAATTTGCTATATGTCTGAACTGGTCTTGACTCTTGTTTCTCCTTTATTGATCTTCCTGTCTCAGTCCATCAGGTATTGGGATTGCAAGTGTGTACTGCTAAAGCCAACCTGGGAGAGTTCTTTAGGTTCAACCCCTGTCCCTTAGGAGACTGAGAACTAGGACACTGTCCTACCCATGTCACTCCATCTGACTTATATGGATTTGGATTGATTGCTTTTGGAATACAATTTAGAAAAATGTAGCAAAAAACAAAAAGAGCAATAGCAGAAGTACAGGATAAAGGTACAAAATTTTCTTTATCGCCTGTTATTGTTCTGTTTTTTATAAGGGCTAATGAATAATGTAGGTATCCTTTTAGCCCCTTTCCTGAGCATTCCCTTATATATACACCCAGCTAAGAATGTCTTGGGGATCATGTCCTTTTTAGTGATGCAGGGATCTGTTTTAGTGATGAGGGGTCTGTTTCCACTGCTGCCAGGGCCACAGCAGTGCTCTGGGAAAAGTGTTTTAAGATGCACATATTGAAAGTTTTGACACTCTAATTTTGCTACCAAAGAATATCTATCAGCTATATTGTTATGTGCATAGAAAATGTTTTCTTTGAGTTTGGAACTGTGAATATAGCTCAGTGGTAGGGTGGTCACTTTGCAAGCTCAAGGCTCTGGCTTTTAGCCCCAGTACTGCAGGGGAAACTATTATATTCCTTTGCTCTTATATTGGTTTTGTTTACTTCTCTCTTTCTTGGTGATTTTGCTATGTTCCTTGCTGGCCTGGAACTCTATAGCTTCCTGAATACTAGGATGGTCACCAAGCCCAGTTTGGTCTGTCATCTCTTCACCATGTATTTGGTTTGAATTACATTTATCAGCATTTTCTTGAATGCTTTCAAGGGTTTGTACATGTGCCTACTTTATTTCAGGGTGAAAATATATTCACCTTTATTTTCATAAAATTCTAAGTGTAAGAAAAAATATAGCTTGTTAGTCATTTGAAATAGTCTTGCAGGGTATAGGGATCTTATTTTATATTTTTTAAATTATTCCAAAAGAATCAGTTGGGCTTTCCTTTCCTGAATAACTTGAAATGCCTCTTTATTACAAACCAAATCCTATTTCTGTTTCTGTGTATGTATATTATTCCTAACTTCATAAGAACATCTCACTGTTGAGAGGTGTATATGGTGCTATATCTCAGGATTTTATTTTCAGTACATTTTATGGTAAAAGCCTAGTAATTTAGATAAAAGCCAGATTAGTGAAAGAAGAATGTGTATGTGTTTTTAAAACATAGTATGTTACAGAGAAAATAATTATTTCAGTTTTTATATCACAAGAAATGAAATAAGAAGTGAGGAAACTGTCTAATGTATTTCTGGTTTCCTGGCACAGAAAGGCCATATGCAGTGGCTTCTCCTTGTGAACACTTAGTCTAGGCTAATATAGTAAAATTGGGTGGTCAGCAGAGGGCAGAGCATGCACTCTACCACTCCTGAGTCAACTTGTCAGTCTCATTCTAGTCAGTATGTTGGTAGTCTGAGAAGTAGGCATTTTTCAGAAAACAACCATGAACAGATCCATATAAAGGTATTATCTAGCTCTCCTACTGCCTGGTGCTATCTTGTAGTGCTCTTTAATGGGCTACAAATAGTAACTAAACTGTATTGAGTCAATTTGGCGCCTGCAACTTTGTATCAGTGTCCCTGACTTCCTTATACATAACCTGCTCATAGGAAATAGCCATCATCTCCCTGCCCCTGCCCTAAGCTTTATTCCTCTTGTATTTTTAAAAGCAAGCAAGATTTATACATGCTTATAAAGTACTGGGCCAGTGAGTGTGGCTCAGTGCGAGAATATCTGCTTAGCATGTGGGAGGCTTTAGGTTTCCTCCCCAATACCAGGGGGTTGGAGAGTGGGAGGATAATTTTATTAGTAAGCAAGCATCAGAAGCTAGACAGCCTAAGAGTAGGTGGTATGGTGACTGTTTTTTTACTGCAGTGCCCTGGGCGTGTGACCTCTGCACTCCCTCATGTACACACTCTCTCCTCTTTGTCTTCTTGGACCTTACTAACTTTGGCGTTAGTTTTTTATCACTTGGCTAAGTTTGTTAGTAATGTCCCCTAACTTACCTCTCTTATCTCTGGAGGAGAAATGCAATTTGTTCTTATCAGATTGTCCTGGTGCCCACCCCATGAGCCTGCATTCCATTAGGGTGCTGTTCCTTTTCTCTTTCACGCTAGAGGTCCTCTGTCCTTGCTCACCATGTAGTTGCAGAGTATCCAGCACTTTACCATGTGTTATGGATACCCAGACAGATAGGATTGACCAATGGAGGGGGGGTGGGGTGGCGCTCAGGATCTAGGACTGCCACACTTTGTAGTTCAGGTACAGAATTGTTTGTTTCCATGATAGATGCAAATTATGAAAAATCACATAAGGAAGAAGTGGGTAATTTCAGTTGACTTATTTCTTACAAATTGAGATAATACTTTCTATAGGAAATATAACTGTCTACATTTCTTTTTGTTTGTTTTTTTGTTTTTGTTTTTGTTTTGTTGTTGTTGTAGTTTTTGAGACAGGGTTTCTCTGTGTAGCCTTGGCTGTCCTGGGCTTGCTTTGTAGACCAGGCTGGCCTCGAACTCACAGTGATCCACCTGCCTCTGCCTCCCAAATGCTGGGATTAAAGACATGTGCCACCACGCCCGGCATACTGTCTACATTTCTACAGGTGCTTCTACTAAATGTTTATGAAAGAAGCAATGTAACGATAGTCTAAATTTTTTTTAACTTTTATTTATTTATTTATTATAAACACAGTATTCTGCCTGCATTCCAGAAGAGGGCACCACATCTCATTATAGATGGTTATGAGCTACCTTGTGGTTGCAGGAAATTGAACTCAGGACCTCTGGAAGAACAGCCCGTGCTCTTAGCCTCCTAGCCATTTCTTCAGCCCCTAAATTTTCTTTTTAAAATAGAAGTAGTGGAATCACTTAATTGTCTATGAGGTCAGCATCATCCTTACACCAGAACCATAAACAGCTTAAGGGAAGGAAAGATTAATTTAGGTTCATGGTTCAGAGGTTTCAGCCCCAGTCTTTTGCTCTGTGATTCTAGGCCAATGGTGAGGCAGAAAATCGGAGTAGTAGGAATGTGCCTCAGGCTGCCCAGCTCATGAGAGGAAGCATCAAGTGAATCAGGAACCTGGGAGTCAGGCTAGCCAAAAGCACCCTCCTGCCTACTTCCTCTAGCTAGACCTCATCTCCTGGAAGTGTCCATAATCTTCCACATAAGTCCTGCCAGCAGTCGGTGGATGAGCCTGTGGGAGGCATTTCATATTTAAACTATACTATTGCACCCCTTGTCCTCAAAGGCTCCTACACATAACAAAATCAGTTTCTATCATTGTTCAAAAGTCCCAGTCCCAGCTGAGTGTATGAGGCATGCCCATAGTACTAGCACTGGAGCAGCTGAGGCCCGAAGACTCAATTGAGGGCCAGGCTGGGCTATACAGAGAGACACAGTCTTAAGCTCTATTCCCCCAACTCTAGTCTAAAGTCCCCTCTGAGCCTTATGGCAAACTTGGAGCTTGAGCTCCTTGTGACAGTTGCTACTCTCTAGTAGTGCAAGTGACATAACTTGAGTATAAGCCAGTTTATTGGAGTTACTTGGGTTCTGACCGCAGGAATATTGGAGCCTTTGTGGGAATGAGGGTTAGAGGTGTCTATAGTGCTCTCACTTTTTCTCTGTAGACACTAGCTGTTTGCTGTATCTCCGTCTGTTCCACAAAGCTAACTGTTTTCTTCATAGGGAAAGCTGCCTACAAGGATCACAGTTCCTCTCTCAGTGATTAGCCAGCCAATGAAAGGCAAGAGTGTGGTCACAGCCCCCATCATCAAAGGCAACCTTGGTGCCAAGTGAGTGCTATTTGTAGAAGAACAAACACATTTTTGGTTTTCATGAGTAATGTACTTTGAATGAATCCCCGGCACTATTTTGGATACAGTGATTAAGACACAAAAGAGCCATTCTGTACTCGGCTCATGTTGTAGAGTAGGGAGAAGAATATAACAGAAGCAATAAAGCAGTAATATAGTGAGTTACCACTCAGAAGGAATACAAGGAGGGAGGGGACCGGATGTTGGGATGGGATGGTGTAAGGGATCCTTTTCTTTGATATTTGAGCCCAAGCTTGACAAGTTTGGAAGTTCCTTTTCTCTGGCCCTGACTTGAGCAGGAATAAAAGGCCCATCGGGCATTCTGGCATTCTTAATCCTGCTAAAGCTGTTTGGGATTGTGGGGGTGGCCTTTTTCTTTCCTACGAGACAGGGATCTTACTGGATTCCTGAAGCTGGCTCACACCAGTACTCAAATGCTTTTACTTCTGGTCCACCTGGGCAAGTTTCTTACCAAGGACATGTGCTTCCTGGCAGTGTCTGACTCTTGATGGCCGTAGAATAGAATAGAGTTTAGGCCATTTTATCTACCATTCTGGAGGCTCTTGCTGTGGGAAATGTAAAAGTTTAGAAGAAAGGTAGTCCTAGCATACGATTCTATTTGAATTTAGAATGCTGGGATTTTTACTGGGTGCCAGGCCTCTTCATTGTCTCCCATTCAGTATGCATCCTCAGCCTGACCATGAATGATGTGCTCACACCTACGTCTGTTTGCCTCCCACAGTCTCAGTGGACTGGGCCGCAACATCATCCTCACAACCATGCCAGCAGGAACCAAGCTCATTGCTGGCAATAAACCAGTGAGTTTTCTTACTGCTCAGCAGTTGCAGCAGCTTCAGCAACAAGGTCAGGCCACACAGGTAAGGTCCAATGCAGACTGTTGGCCAGCTGTTTCCTTTGCTTTTTTAAATTCATGAGAGCACTTGCAGTCCACTGATAGCCTCCTCTCTTTGCAAGCAGGTGCGCATCCAGACTGTCCCAGCGTCCCATCTCCAACAGGGCACAGCTTCTGGCTCCTCGAAAGCAGTTTCCACTGTTGTTGTGACCACGGCTCCATCTCCTAAACAAGCACCTGAACAACAGTGACTGTGAAAGGCCACTTCTTAAGAGGCCAGGCCTGGTGTATCCCGGCTGACAGAAAGGGAGCAGGGAGTTTGCATTGTTCCTCTGAGCTTTCCTGCGTGAGGCAGGATGGCGGAGGATGATGGCAGCTGTGGCCTAGATTCTGCTGCCACACTCCAGAGAGAAGCCCTGACAGTGTTCCTTTTTAGGGTTCCAGGGCTGCTCTGTCTAGCCCAGGAGGAGAGAACATCTGCCATGGGAGGCCGCAGTCACACAAGCCAGGGTTACCTCCTGAGTGTTGGATGTCCAGGGAGCAGGCCTGCCGGTTGCTGAGCGAGCTGGCAGTGAATAAGCCTCATTTCGTGCGAGGATTTTACTTTTTAGTTTCTGATCCTCTCAGTGACTTGTCAGGATATCGAGTTTTGTGTCCAGAAAATTTTGTGTAACTTATTTTTTTAAAGAACTTACTGTACATCTTTTATCAAATACAAACCTGGGCTTCAGTGCCCCTAAACTGATCACTTACTCCTTTAGCCAGAATGGAACATAACAAGACTCTTAATAGGTTTGTGGCTTCCTTGTTAATTGAGAGATTCCATGGTAGGGATATGTAGGGGTAGCGTGGATCCCCTCAAGTGGGACTAGTTTGGAACCACTTACTAAAGATGAGTGTCAGAATCTTGGTTGTCCTTGTATCTTCACTTGTGGGCATTGTCCTTGACAAGCCTGTTCACATGGAAGTTGAGAGCTGTGGGACAAGAGGGTAGGGGATGCCGGCCGAGATGCTGCTCTCACACTGCACTTGCTTACGGCCCAGAGATTGCACATTTTGTTTGCTGTAGAACAGCAGTCGCAAACCAGACCTTTAGAGCTGGCCACCTGGTCCGAACATAGGAGGAACGGTGGTGGTGGTGACAGAATTAGGCACTACCTGGTAGTGCTAGCTTCAGGAGAAATGAGACTAAGTTTGACGTTTTTTATTCCTGACCATTATACACTTCTCAGCCACCACCAGCCACAAAAGAGCTCAGAAGGATGCTTTTTAGAGTCCTAAGTACTTCACTCATTGCTTGTATCTTACGTGTCTTGCTGTGGTGCAGGGGTGGGTGGAAAGCCTTTCTGCAGGAATAGGGCTTCCCCATCTCTTTGTGAAAGTATCCAAATTATTAAAAGTGTATTTTTAATTTCTGGGCCTTTAATCATGTCTTTTATGAAGAAATAGAACTAGGGGCAGGCAGAGAGGAAATGGCCTGGTTTAAGTGATAGGTAACTTGAAACTGGGAAACAGAAGGGGTCAGAGTGGTTTTGGGCTACAGAGTGGCTTTACAATTGCATTTGAATCTTAAAAGCAATTTTGCCAAATAGAATTGTCATCCCTGTTTAATGGCGAGGAGATGTACATTTGAGTGGAAATTAAAGAAAACTGAGATGAGTCCTCTGGTCTTGGATTCTAAGTCAGATCCCCATGTTGGAGATGTAACTCAATGGGGAAAGAAAGCGCCAGTTAACTACCAAAACCCTGGGTTGGATCCCCAGCACCCCTAGAAATAGGGCCTGTAATATAATCCCTGCCATTTCAGAGGTAGAAACTGGAGCGTTAGGACTTGACATTCATGCTTGGCTCTCTGCAGCTGGCTAGAGGCCCACCTGGGTGCTACATTCCTGAGTGCAACATCTGTACCTGTCTCAGAACTATAAAAGAAAAATTAGATCCTTTCTAAGTCAGATTCCCTCTGTGCTGAGCCCCTCGCTCTTTTCCCCCAACATAATATTTTATTGATTCTTTTGGAATTTCACATCATGCACCCCAATCCCACCTACTTCCCAGGCCTTCCATGTCCATCCCCGCCCCCCCCCCCCCCCCCTTGTAACCTCTCCCTCCAAATAAAAGAAAAAAGAAAACAGGTTCAGTTTGTGTCGTCCACATAACCTCTGGAGCATGGTCAAACTCCCAGTGGCCCACCCCCTCAGACACAGCAGTCTTTCTCCTCCCCTATTCCCACGAGAAGGCTCAGCTGGAGAGGCACACCTCGGCATCCCCATCCCACTCCTTAAGTGTTCTCTCTGATGGCTTCCTTCCCAGGCTGTCGCCCTTTTTGGGGGTAGGGGCAGGTCGTCACAGGAGTCTTCCGTGCCTCTTCTTGCACAGCTGTGTTCATAGCCATCTATTTCACTGCAAAAACAGCTTCCCTGCCCTTTGCAATTAGCCAGAGCACAGACCATGGGCTTCCACATGGCCACTGGTGACATGTGTTGTCTTGTGTTCTGTTGAAACTTGAAGGTAGTTAGAGTTAGGTGGCAAGCCTGGCTCTCGAGCCACAGGTGACAGGATGAGAGGAAGCTGCACTCTGGATGCATGCCTGGAGGACTGGCATGGGGATAGGCTGAGATGATGACGGGTGGAATGACTTAACAGGCACAAAAGCCAACCTGAGTGTGTTACACTCTTTCCCCCATACAAAATGATATGCTGGTTTCTAGACGACAATAAGAAAGTAGGGATATTCTCAGATATTTACTGTTGGCTAAAACCTATTCTGATTTTACTTAGCAAATCCCATCAAAGTAACTCACTTTCAGTTTCAGATCTGTTCCAAGTTTATATGTACTAGATCACCTGACTGTCTGATTTATACATGCAGATATGTTGGATATGTGTATCCTAGAGAGCATGGCTGTAAAATACAAATCTGGAGTTGACTTCCCAGAAAGTCTAGTTTGTGTGCTTCCTAGTCTGTTGTTGGAATAGTATAGATTAGAAACCTACAGCAACGGTATTTTAACACATTTGCTTTCTTCTATGTTCTGTATGTGCAGGGACTGGTAACTGAGCTCAGGTCCTATGGAAGAACAGGAAGTGCCGTCTCTCCAGCTCCATGGCTTGTACTTTGTCTAAGAATATTTTGCTAGGGTTGATTATTCAATGAAAGTATCCCAAACCACTGGTTAGAAATACAAAGATACATTTTAATATTTTATATTTAATAGTTGTATGCCAGTCTCTTGAGAATACTGTTTCTTTGTTCTGACAATATAAAAAGTCTCACGTGCATCTCTTTCTATGAAAATAAAACAGGAAATAAGTTCCTTTTCCAACGTGGGTCTAAGGAACGAACACATTTGTCTTGTTGCTGGTGAATGGCTCTTCCAGTATTTGTTGAAAGAGATTGGGTTCCTGCTCAGCTGGCAAACCAAAGGGACCCTTGAAAAGGGAGTACACGTGTTCTCTAATACATGATCTTCTCATACCTTGATCCCTGTGTGACTTTCTGTTAGGCCAGCTAGCTAACCTTTCTTCCAAAGAATATGAAGAATTTTCTGTAAAATATCTCTGCTGGGTGTGTGTGAAGGAACAAGGTATGGAATGTGAGAACGGACACCAGGCTTTCAAGTTACAGTGGTGATTGGATTTACCACTTTGTAGCTGCCTGACCTTATCCTGACCAACCTCAGGAGGCCCTCACATGCTTAAGTTACAGGGGCTGTGAGAGTCCACTGAGCCAGCGTGCTGTACAGGTCAAGGGTGTTCCTTCAACTTCACTAAGCTCAGAAGCCTCATCACACAGGAAGTCATGTGTATATTTACTTCTCCATGTTCTTGCACGACTTTGTACTGTCCTTTATGCCTAGATATAATTTTTCTTTCTTTTTTTTTTTCAAGACAGGGTCTCTCTGTGTAGCTTTGGCTGTCCTGGACTCACTTTGTAGACCAGGCTGGCCTCCAACTCACAGAGATCTGCCTGCCTCTGCCCCTCCAGTGCTGGGACTAAAGGCCCCAGGTGTACTTTTTCTAAAGGGCCAACTCCCCATTTCTCCTCTGTGGCTTATGTGTACTCCTTTCTTTTTTTAATATTTATTTTAATTTTGGTTTTTGAGACAGGGTTTCAAAAAACCCTGCCTATCCTGATACTTGTAGGCCACACTGGCCTTAAAAATTCAAAGATCACTTGCCTCTGTCTCCCAAGTCCAGGCATTAAAGGCCCTTCCTGTCCCTGCACTTTAACAAATGCCTATGATAGCCTCAGGAATTTTCTCTTATACTATACTGTCAACTCCTTCTTGGACATCTCATTAATCCTTGCAAACATTTCAGTGCTAGGACAAAGTGGATGGATGTTTAATAAATACTTGTTGAGGAAAGTTATATAAATTAAACAAACCATACAAAACAATATGTCCAAGATCAACAGCACAGTGTCAGGTTTATATTAAGAATTCAAAATTGTCATACTTTCATGTTAGCTGTTTTAAAATTGGAAGCCTTTCATAACTCGATTTTTTCCCCCTGCATCTACAAGGTACAGATTTGTTACCTAATGTTCCTCAGTAGGATAATGTTGAGGAATCATCAGAATTTCAGGTCTCAGCTGAGCAGCTTCTTGATTTAAGAAAATTATCTTTCACCTAATTTTATCTCTAAACAAGGCTAAAGTGCAATACTCAGGTATGACTGATTAGAGAATGTTTTAAAAGTTAACACTTAAAATGCCAAAGCTTGTGAGTTGCTTTATTATTTTAAAAGTGTTAGAATTTTGCCTCTGAATTGAAGGCACTGGACTTTCATCAAAGTCCCAAAACATTTCTGAGACGAAAGTACATGCTTGATTGATAGAAGAGGGGCAAGTTACCAGAAGCAGCATGTGCTGTCCTGTCAGATTCATAGCTTACCTCATCCACATGGGCACTTCTTATCATAGGTGTTCATGGCCTTAAGTTAATTCTGTAAGGACAGAAGTGCTACTGAAGGGTGTTCATTTTTCTGTATAGATGGTATTACTCTAATACAGACTTTAAGTTAAATTATACTTAGAGATTCTACTAACACGGTACATAAAAAAACATATGAGGTCTAATTTCCAACATACGGAGCCCTAGGCGCTTACTAAGGCAAGCCTTAGAAGTAGAGGGAACAATCTATATCCTTCCCAGTTATTGTTCAAAAGAATGAGAGGCCTCCACTCTCCCAAGGCCTGACGTCACTCCTCATCCGAGCCACTCAGAAGGGCTGACTGGTAAGTGTGGTCAGACTTGAGCTTCTGAATCCCAATGATTTCTCCTTCTGTGCTTCTTTTCACCCGAGTCAGAAAGCTGCAGTAGACATAACCATGAGAACCCTTAGATTAGCCATAAAGTCTTCTGCTCACTAACTCCAGGATGTAAGAGTGGCAGAGCCCCCTCTTTTTTAAGGTTCTATTAAACATGGTGATAGTATGTCTACACATCTGATGTCTCACGGTTCTGTTCACAGTAGAGAAAAGGACTTGGTGGTGACCCAGATAGTATTCTCGAGACTAGATTTAGGCCTCTTGTCATCTAGCTGTTTAATAGACAAGAAAGTAAAGCTAGAAGTCCCCCCCCCCTTTTGTCTCTGTGAGGTTCTTCCTGGGTGAAATGTGTCTGCTTTGGGTGTAGGGAAGTAAAGCCCTGGGGAAAAGGCAGGGGCAGCTTCCACAGCAAGCAACTTCTTTAATAACACTCCAACTTTCTTTCTTTTTTTTTTGTTTTTGTTTTTCGGGACAGGGTTTCTCTGTGTAGCCTTGGCCATCCTGGACTCACTTTGTAGGCCAGGCTGGCCTCGAACTCAAAGCGATCCACCTGCCTCTGCCTCCCGAGTGCTGGGATTAAAGGCGTGCGCCACCACACCCGGCTTAACACTCCAATTTTCATCTTTGCTTTTCTTTACTAGTTGGTGAGATTGCTCAGCCCTTTATAGTCTTGTTTCCCCATTTGTTTAAAAAACAAAAACACAACACCACAACTAGTACATAGTAAAGTAACAAGGGTTAGTCAATCTTAAGTTTTCTGTGGTGCCTGGGACAGTAAGTGCAGGGAGTCAATAGAAAGTGCTTTCTGCTCTGATAGATATTTTAATATCTGTCTGTATATTTAGGGAGAAAGCAAAACAAGTCTGGAAGTAGGTAATGGGTTCATCAAACTAGTGACAGTAGGGATTTCAACCTGGACCAATTGATTACTGGTTTGAGGATTTCCCTATCATGAACTAGCTTTTAAAATCTTTATTATGACGCAGGTGGTTTAACTTGGCAAGGCCTCCTTACACTCACTGGAAAGTAGAAATTGTGGTAGCTGCCCTGCAAATGAAGAGTACCTTGTGCAGAGTTTAGCATAAAGTTGGCAGTCATTAAGAAGTTAGCCACTGATACTTAGGGACTATTTAAGGAGAGAAAACTTAACAAAACTCAGACATACCAGTAAACAAGAGTGTAGTTGATGGCTACAATGCAAAGAGCAACCAAGTAGTGCCAGCAGAAGCACATGGTGATGAACATGATATTGTCCATATCCTTCTGGTCCCATTCTGTTCCAAATGGCGAGAACAGCACAAATCCAATCTGGAAGAACAGAGGAGAGATTTTCTGATTGGTTGAGAAGCAAACAGTCATCTTCATGGCCAGCAGAACAGTTCTGTGTGTTTTACACTATCTCAGAAGTTCCTATATACCAGTTAAAGCACAAACCCTATTCACACAGGATAACTTCTCTAAGTTTGATTGTTGGATAGGCTGACTTGAAAATAGCTAAACTTTAGGACTTGAATTTCATATTAGTTAAGTAAATACAGGGTGCCAACCAGTATACCAGCTAGCTATTAGTATAGAAAAAGTATATAAGCCAAAGGTTGGCATGGAGACTAAAAGGTCATCCAGGCCAGACAACACCCTGCTATATTTGCTGCATTTTCAGGCAACAACTGACTACTGGGATTTCTCTTGTGCATCTCCAAGGGGCTTCTCAACCCAGACCATAGGACAAGCTTGAGTATGGATACTCACCTGCCAGAACCAGGTTCCCTGAAAAATCAGGAGACTGGTTCGGAAAAGCTCCAGCACAATATTATCCCGAAAGATCACCTCTAGAGAGATACTGACACACCCTCCAAACAAACCAAACAGCAAGAGAGAATGGATGTGCTGGTCCAGCGGAGGTCGGTTATGAACGTGAAAGAGGAAGAGAAAACCTGTTGCAAACAAATGACAGCCATCAGAAACTTGCTTAACAAGATTCACACTGGCTCTTCCCAATTGTTGGCATTTCTCTCCTCCCCCACCCCCCAGTATTTGTCACAAATACATTTGAGATTCTTCAGTATTCAGGAAAGTGGTTTACATGACATCACTGGCAACAAGCATGTGCAGACTGCTTTATGGATCTGTTGAGAGTATAACATAATGTATCTGTCTGCAAATTTCATGAAAGGTAGTTCAAAGCAGGGGCAGTGTTTCAGCCATGATGCTGGTTTTAAGGCTTTGAATGAATGAAACAGACACACACACAGTTTCCAGGTAGGGCTTCACCTGAGGCTTTCTTGGTTGCATAACCAAGAACATTATCTGGACCACCCAGAGCATAGGACACAACCCTGCCCAGGTTTTAGAAATCCTGAGAATTGATTATCTGAGGAAGATCATTATATGTTAATGTTTACTGTCTTTTAAATTTTGACCTCTCATAATGGTCCACCTTTCCCTTTCTCCAGCCAAGTTACCTTCACTGAATACTGCTATAGCCAGAACCAATCTGTCTAACCCCAGGGGCACAATGTTGAAGTAAAGGTAGGTGAGCATGTCGATGATCCCTGAGACACCAAAGAATAGGTACATGGTGCTGTGCTGCCAATTCATTAGCTTTATCCAGTGGTTTTCATTGTAGAGGTGCAGGTGAGGCCCATCTGGAACAAACTGCTCTGCCAGGATGCCTGCCAGGAAGTAAAAGTAAAAACTGAGGTGTGAAGGTGTCAACAAGACAAACATGGAATAGCAAAGATTCACTGAAGATAGGAACCAGGTCCAGGTATGAGTGATGGTGACCCAGATTGACTTAACTATTTCCGTACAAAATTTTTCTTCGAAGCTTATGGAAATACCTGTCCCTGGATGTTCCTTTAGGGGTTGAGAATGGGGCAAAAGCAGCAACAGAAATGGAATCTGCCCTACAGCAGAGATAGAGCAGAACATTTCCCCTCAGATGGTAGTGTGGCTTGAGTCCCTGATCTTTGGACTTTATATCAAGGACCAGTGTAGAGATCCACCAGAGACTGAGGCTGAAGGGATACTGAACAGACACCACAATGATGGTTGATGTGCAGGCCCGAGGGAGGGAGGCAGCTGCTGGGTATGTGCTGGGCTGCCTCCCTTAGCACAGCGCTTGGTTTAGGGCACTGGTGAACATGAGGCCTATACTGTTTCTGGCCATGCTATCTAAAGAGAGACAAAAGTGAGGCCAGACTGATGAAGCTATACTTTTGGGGTAGTTCACGGTGCCTGTCACTTTCTCCTTTTGCTTTTTTATGTTTTGTTTTTTCAGATAGTCTTGAGTGTTGAGGCCTGGCTGGCTTTAAACTTTCCATCCTCTTCACTCTTTGTAAGTGCTGGGATTACAAGCCCTTACCACTCACGCTTTTGTCCCTTTTACTTTTTTTTTTTTTTTTGGTTTTTCGAGACAAAGTTTCTCTGTGTAGCAGCGTTGGCTGTCCTACACTTGCTTTGCAGACCCGGCTTGCCTCGAACTCACAGTGATCCTCCTGCCTCTGCCTCCTGAGTGCTGGGATTAAAGGCGTGTACCACCATGCCCGGCTCCCTTCTACTTTTTATCATGTTTGAAAGCAGACTTGCCTTTATACTTGGTACCTAAAATATGTGGGGAGAAGCCTGGAAGTTATTCAAATTTGCATTCACCTATAGGGGGTCAGGAAGTTTGTGAAATGATCCAGGAAAAGTGCCATAGAATGGAAGCCCTGTGAAGTGGGAACTATGTGTGCTTCCTACTGTTTGCTTTCTAGTACTCAGAACACTGGATTGTTGGCATCTGGTAGGAGCACAAGAGAGATACTGAACAAATATCACTTTCACCAAGCCAGGATGGCAAATAACATTTAGCGCTTTTTTTTTTTTTTTTAACGCAGTGTTGATGCTCTCCTCACTATTAAGTCATACGATCCTTCTTAGTCATTAGCTCTACAAAGAGCAGTTTGGTGCATGCAAGGAGTCTTGGCTGGATTTGGCAGGTGTTTAAGTCTTGCTTGCTGGAAGGACTTATACGCAGGCTTTACACCCAGACAGCAGTAGGCCTAGGACAAGGGCAGGCAACCTTAGGGGAGCTCCCTCAGTGCCCTCAGCAGCTGTGGCTCCAGGAGGAGCCTTGTTGCTGTGGTCACTTCCAGTCCCTGAAGTGCTGCTGCAGAGCATCAGTGGGCAATTTGGTGAGAAAGAGGTAGGGTTAACATCCTCACAACCCCTCTGAGGGCTTTCTCAACCCTTCTGTTGCCTGCCTTGTTGGCCTTCCTATGGACACCCCTCCTGGTAATGCTTGAGACTTGTGCATGGAGGACATGAATGCGTGGTGGATAACTACCCTGAGATCTAAAAAGAGACTATTTGGGGAATGATGATTTAGTTTAAACTGAACTCTATTTAGAACTTTGAATTGCTTTTAAAAATACCCCCTATTCCTATTTGCATTTTGTTTTTCACGAAGTATTTGTTCTGTTCCTACAACTTCATAGGACAAAAACTGGTTTACTTGGTAGTTAGTCATAGTGTGTATAATACAAGGGTCTCTTGAATATTAATATAAAGCTTTATACATAATGGATATTAAAGTAAAAGAGGAGCAGTCAGCTAAGACCCTGTCCTATTATCTCTGCTAGTAAGACATCTACTTCACAGGATCCAGGGAGTAGGGTGAAGGTTCTGGGTGCGAAGAGGAGCTGCACAGACAAGATGGCTTCTGTTCTTACCAATGACTGCAAACAAAGTCTTGATTGCACCTTCAATGATCTCAATCCGCTGTTGCTGCTGGCTCAGTCTGCTCCTCTTCAAGCCCATTTGGTGAAAGTACTTCAGTGGCAACTTCACTGACCACCAGAGCCCAAATAGTAGAAAGAAACTCCCTGGGAGAGCGTGGCCCTTGAAGTTTGCCATCCCTGTCTTAGAACAGATAAAAGACGGGGACTGCGATTAAGTGACTGGATGATGAAGACATAAGTACAGGTAGACACATATATACCTGGGGGGGTGTGCACATGTGCATGCTGTACGTGTGTGCCTGTGTGTGTGAGACAGAGACAGAGATGGGGTGGGGGTCAGTATGTGTGTGGGTGTATATGTAGAGACTGCAGGACAACCTCAAGTATTGCTTCTCAGAGATACCATCCACCTTACCCTAACACAGGGGGAGCCCACTAAAATGCTCTGCTGGCTGACCTGCCAGTTAGTTATATGCATTTGCATGTCTCCCTAGCACTGTGAGCACAAGGATGCACAACATACTCAGCTGTTTTACATGACGGAAAACTCTTCCCACTCTATAAACATGTTAAGCCAGGCATGAGGGTGCATTGCGCGGCTATAATCCTAGCCCTTGAGAGGTAGGAGCTAGAGGACCAGGAAGGAGTTCAGGGTCATCCTCTCTTTCCTAGTAAATCAAAGGCTAGCCAAGGCCACAGAATTCCCTGCCTCAGAAACACCATCCCCTCCATATTTGGGCAAGAAGCAAACTGATTCTAAATCTCAAGCCATACCAACGAGGATTAACTCCATGTGAAAAACCTTTAAGTCACATGTTATTATTGTCTATCAGGTAACTTAGGGATAGAGAGAAAACTGCTGGCCCTGAGGCTGTGTAAGATAAAATAAAATAGCTGGTATGGGAGAAATGGAGGACAGATAAGTATCTACTGATTTCAGTATAAAGATAACTTCGTAGGCATAGATGCAAAGGAGAGAACTGGAGAAAAGAAAGTTTACTGAGCTGGGCATGGTGGCGCACGCCTTTAATCCCAGCACTCGGGAGGCAGAGGCAGGCGGATCACTGTGAGTTCAAGGCCAGCCTGGTCTACAAAGTGAGTCTAGGACAGTCAAGGCTACACAGAGAAATCCTGTCTCGAAAAACAAAAAAAACAAAAACAAAACAAAGTTTACTGTGAAGTAATTTTAAAAAAGCTTTTTACTGATTCTTCATGCACCCCAATCTTACTCATCTTCCTGTCCCTTCATATGTCCCCTTTACCCTTGCACCCCCCTCCCCAAAAAGAAATAAAAAGAAAATTAAAAAAAAAAAAAAAAAACAGCAAAAACAATAAAAATCTCATCACGGAAGCTTCAGTGTATCACACAACCTTTTTGTCCAAACATCTTTAGTTGCAAATGGTCATTGCAGAGAGTCATTGGTCTGGTTCAAGGCCTCTGGCTTCTGCTCCACTATCACTGTCAATACTGGATCCTCTCAGATATCCTGTTGTTCCCCTCTGTCATGGAGATCCTGTAGCTCTGCATCCGGAGAATCAGCCCCTTTACACACACTAGCAGTTCATAGATGGGGTAGATATTGGGGTGGGCCAACTCGAAGCCCTGGATCTGGGCCTGGGTGGTAGCTGAGTTGATCAGCCTGCCAGCTCTCCCACACCCACACCACCAGGGCCAGCTCTCCAGTATTGCCCCAGCTAGCATACCCAAGTGACAAAGCTGGCAAAGTGTGGGGCCAAGTCTCCTGTTCTCATGCCCTTGGGACCCGGCTCACCTGTTCTGACACAGTAGGGCCAGCTCTACTGCGCTGCCCAAGTGAGGTGAATAGCCTGCTCTTGAGAGAGCTGCAGCCTGTGAGGGGTGGTACCAGCTTTCCTGACTGGGCGGGGGGGGGGGGGCAGGAGGGGGAGAGGGGAAGAGAGAGACCTCTCCCTGTCAGCTGAGGAACAAGGCCAGCTCTATGTAAACATTTTGTTCTTATCTAAAAAAGATGGAAAGGGGGCTGGTGAGATGGCTCAGCAAGTAGGGGTGCTTGGGGCTGGAGAGACGGCTTAGTGGTTAAGAGCACTGATTGCTCTTCCAGAGCAATGTGTTCAATTCCCAGCAACCACATGGTGGCTCACAACCATCTATAATGTGATCTGATGCCCTTTTCAGCACTGTATGCATAATAATAAATAAATAGTTAAAAAAAAAAAAAAAACTAGGGGTGCTTGCTCCTGAGCCCAATGTCCCAAGTCCAGTCTTGGTGGAAGAATTGGGACGCACTCTGACAAGTTATCCTCTCATCTTCAGATGCATACCATGGCACACATACCCATGAGAGACACACAAGTGTAATAAAAGGAATTTTAAGAGATGGAAAGGTAATGAATAAATCAGGAGACAGGGTAGCAGCTATACAGTGACTGTCAATTACATTACATATTTTTTTCTTTCATTTTTTTCAAATTTACTTTGACTTTGTGTGGGTGTGTGTGGGTGTGTGTGTTGGGGGCGGGGTTGTTTTGCCTGCATTCATGTCAAAGAGAAAGTCTGATTCTCTGGAACTGGAGTTACAGACAGTTGTGAGCTGCCATGTGGGTGCTGGGACTCGATCTCAGATCCTCTGGAAGAACAGCCAGTACTATTAACTGCTGAGGCATCGCTCCAACCCCAGCCTTCACGAATAATAAAGAAAAACTACAGACAATGGAGAAAGGACACAATTTACAACCTCATACAAGCTGGTAGTAAATCTGGTGATGAAGGATCGCGAGCGCAAGCCGTGCTCACAAAACTGAGGGAGGTCTGGTGTGGCGCTTGTACAGGTGCCTGTGTCTAGTACTCACGCTGTAGGAGGTGCTTTATTAAAAGACATCATGTGCTTTCATCCCATTTATCAAAAATATGAATGTTAACTAATATTAATTCAGGAAATGTTATCTTTCCAGGGGGGCATGTGGTGACTGAAAGAATATGGAGGGTGGGAGAAAGGTTCTTCGCACAGGTGCACAGGCTCACTGCTCACGCTCATGATGTGTAATGGGTAAACAGCTCTCGACTACTTAAATTACCCAGACCTGGCAGGGAAGTTCAGCGTTGTAGTAAAATCCTGCTCTAACCTTGTCTCTATGTTACCTACTGTCTAGTCTGTTGGCAGGGATGGATATGCCTCTACCTGGTCTTTTAACCAGGTCACTGGAAACTTCTCCCTGTTGGATACAGGCCCTTATCAAATTTTTGGTTGCCGGATCTTTTAATGAAGCAAATTATAAACCATTGCCGTTGTTGTCATTTTGCTCTCAAGGTTGGAGCTTTGACACAGGCCTGACTTGTGTCATGGACTTCACTGCCAGGCGTGGTGGCTGTAATGGTGGGGTGGGGCTGATGACTCAGGCCCTTCCCAGCTGATTTCCTGCTGCTAGACTTCCTGCTTTGAGCCTGTATTTCTTTTCTGATTTATCAGTCTGCTCTCTTGTAGTGTACCTTGCTTCCTTAAAGAAGTTATTTGGAATTGTGTTCTGCCAATTCATAGCTTTCCATTTCTTTTTGTTTGTCTGTCTGTTTTTGTTTTTTTGTTTTTTTGGTTTTTGAGACAGGGTTTCTCTGTGTAGCCTTAGCTGTCCTGAACTCGCTTTGTAGACCAAGCTGGCCTCGAACTCACAGCGGTCCACCTGCCTCTGCCTCCCGAGTGCTGGGATTAAAGGCGTGCACCACCACGCCCGGCTAGCTTTCCATTTCTTTGAGATGGCTTTTGTGTGAATGTTATTCTGTTCCTTGTTCATGTTAAGATTTCTCTTGCTTTTCTACACTTGAAAAAGCTGTCACCCACTCTAGGCTTCATTGCCTGTTTCACCAATCAGCCTAGCTTCCTCAGACATTCATTCATTCATTCATTCATCATTCATTCATTCTCTCTCACTCCCATCTCTCCCTCTCTACTCTCCCCCCCTCCTTTCTGTGCATGATGTATGCACATGGCCATACAAAAGCCAGAGGTCAATGTTAAGTCTCCCTCTCCCTCTCCCCTCCCCTTGTCCTCCCTTCCCTCCTGCTCTAGGGCTGGGGCATCTTGCAAAATAGATAGTCTTAGGGGTAACCGGTGCTAGCTCAAAATTTCATCTCACATTAGCAGTGAGGACGCAAACTCAGGCATGTCTTGTCATTTGTGCCTGTGTGTGTGTATGTGTGTGTGTGCGTGCGTGCGTGCGTGCGTGTGTGTGTGTGTGTATGTGTTTTGGTTTTTCGAGACAGGGTTTCTCTGTGTAGCCTTGGCTGTCCTGGACTCACTTTGTAGACCAGGCTGGCCTCAAACTCACAGCGATCGCCTGCCTCTGCCTCCCAAGTGCTAGGATTAAAGGCGTGTGTGTGTGTGTGTGTGTGTGTGTGTGTGTGTGTGTGTGTGTGTTTAAGGCTGTCCTTTCCTGGTTTTTGGAGACAAGGTCTCTCTTTGAACCTGGAATTCACAATTTTGCCTAGGCTGGCTGGCCAGCAAGCTCTCAGGAGCCAGGAGCCACTTGTTTCACTCCCTAGTGCTAAGGTTACAGACAGGTGTCCCACACCTGGGTGTTACATGGGTGTTAGGGTTCCAGTTTATGCCTTCATGGCAAGCACCTTACCGGCCGAGCCTTACTCCTAGCCCTTATGTGGCTTCTTTCTAACCTGCAAAGCCAGGCTAACGACTGGAGCTCTGTTTCTCTTAGTTCCCCAAAGTGTGAATGTTTGTACACCTTCACTTGATCCCGCAGAACAGAGGCATGCAACCTGTACCGCAGAACAGAGGCTTGCAACCTGTACCGCAGCCCAACAAAATTTTGGAATCACTCAAAATATTGAGGTGTTTCTTTGTTGTTGCTTTGTTTCATTTGTTTGGGGTTTTGGGTTTTTTTGTTTTGTTTTGTTTTGTTTTGTTTTTGAGACAGTTTCTCTGTGTAAATTTGGCTATCCTGGAACCCTCTTTAGACCAGGCTGGCATGGAACTCACAGAGATCCGCCTGCCTCTGCCTTCTGAGTGCTGGGATTAAAGGCTGTCTTTTCTTTTGTCTTCTTTCCCCCCTTATACAACACATCCTGACCGCAGCTTCCCCTCCCTTCACTCCTCCTTGTTTCTAATCATCTCCCCTCTCCCCCAGACCCACTCCATGTCTCCCCCAAGAGCAGACTTCCCAGGTACTGAACAAGGAACAACAAAATACAAATAGACCAAGCATAAACCCTCACATTAAAGCTAGGTGAGGCAACCTCCTATGAGGAAAGGAGTCCCAAGAGTAGGCAAAGGCATCGGACACACCTCTACTTCCTACTGCCAAGAGTCCCACAAAAACAGCAAGCCAACAACCATAACATACTCAGAGAACCTAGCACAGACCCACACAGCCACCACAATTGCCGCTTGGGTCTCTCTGAACTCCATGAGCCCTGTTTAGTTGATTCCGTGGGCCTTGCTCTCATGGTGTCCTTGACCCTTCTGTCTGTCACAATTCTTCCTCCCAGTGCTCTTATCACTGAGCTAAACCCCCAACTCCCACCCCCCTTTTAAATACATTTTTTCCGTTGTCTTTTGAGGGGGAAGTGGAAGCCCTGAGTGAATGAGTGTTGTTTATATGAACACAGCCGTGTCAAGGACCCCAGTGCCTCAGGTCTCTGTGGATGTCGGCTGTGCGCAGAAAATGGGGTCCACGTCTTCCTCCCAGATGTGTACAGCCTCAGACTGTTCCCCTACAGAGATCTAGCCCACGCCCTTGTTTGCTGCATACAATAACCCCCATCCTTCCTCAACTCAGAGGTATAAAGTGAACAAGCCGAGTCTTCTGGCTGTGGTTGGTACCACTCCTTCAGAGCCCACTGTCCGCTAGACCCACGTTTGGCTGTATGTGTATCACTTCTTCATTTCCCATCACCCCAGTCCCTAAGGCTGGGCAAGGTTGTGGTACTTTTGGTGTCCTGAGTTACTTTCTGATTTAAAAAAAAAAAAAAAGTTCCAGGCGTGGTGGCTCACGCCTTTAGTCCCAGCACTCGGGAGGCAGAGGCAGGAGGATTGCTGTGAGTTCAAGGCCAGCCTGGTCTACAAAGAGAGTCCAGGACAACCAAGGCTACACAGAGAAACCCTGTCTCGAAAACAAAACAACAACAACAACAAATAATAATAATAAAAGGCAACTATTAATCATATCATCATTCCTCTAAATGAAATGAGTCCTTTCTCTCCTGCTGCTTTTCAAATTGTCCTCGCTGACATTAGCTGTCAGCGTGCTGATTGGTTGGCATGTCTCTGTGGGAGGTCCTCTGTATGTTTTGCTTGTGTTTTGAAGTGGGGTCTGTGTAGGACATCCGCTGGTCTTAACTCAGTCTGCTCTTGCGGTTTCTGCATGCCGGGATTACAGATGCTCACCACTATGCCTGCTTCTTTGGTGTTTCATTCTTTAAAAGCTGATGTTGGTTGAGCTTCGTGGGTCTATAATGTGAAATTTTTTTCATCAAATTTGGAAGGCTTTTCAGTAAGTATTTCTTCATTCCTCCCTCTTTCTTCTTTTAGAGCTCATGCGATGTGTATGTGGGAAAAGTTAATCTTTCTCGTGAGTTTCTGGCTCTGTTATTTGTCCGTGTTCTTTTTTGCCCATTTTCCAAACTAGATTATTTTTATTATTTTTTCTTTTTTTGGTTTTTCAAGACAGGGTTTCTCTGTGAAAATTATTTATTTATTTATTTGTGGGTTTTTGAGACAGGGTCTCCCTATGTAGCCTTGGCTGTCCTGGACTTGCTTTGTAGACCAGGCTGGCCCTGAACTCACAGCAATCCACCTGCCTCTACCTCCCGAGTGCTGGGATTAAAGGCGTGCGCCACCACGCCTGGCTTTATTTTTTCAAGTTACTTGATTCTTTGTTCCCTTCCTTCACTCCTCCCATCTCTTCCCTTTCCCCTCTTTTTTTTTTTCCTCCATCTCTCTTCTTGCCCCCCCTTCCCCAGACTCACTTTTATAGCCCAGGTTGGTTTTGAATTTATCATCCTCCTACCTCAACCTACCAAATCCTGCGATCACAGTCGAGCACTGCCATAATGCCTTGCTTTAGTGAGTTCTTAACTTTGGTAACTCTACTTTTCTTTCTTTCTTAAGATTTATTTATTTATTATGCATATGAAATTCTGCCTGCATGTGTGCCTTCCTGCCAGAAGAGAGCACCAGATCTCATTATAAATGGTTATGAGACACCATGTAGTTATTGGGAATTGAACTCAGGACCTCTGAAAGAGCAGACAGTGCTCTTAACCTCTGAGCTACCTCTCCAGCCCTGTAACTGTACTTTTCATTATTATAGTTTCCATTCTTTTCGCAGTTTGCATTTATCTATTCAAGTATCCTATTTGTTGAGTCATTTTTGTTGTATTTTCTTTTAATCCTTTGAACAGTTTTAATTCTCTGAACATATTTAAAATAACTTCATTGAAGTCTTTCTTTACTAAATATAGTATTCAAGCCCTTTACAAGTTTTTTTTTCTACTTCCTGTGTCTTTGAATTTTGGGGTTCAAAATTTACTGTTTCTATGTCTGATCCATTTTAATTGTAGCAACTCTGCACTCTAACTATAGTGACTTTCCTGGATTATGGAGTCTATCTCCTCCATGACACACAAATTCTGTCTTTGTTTAGCTATAATTCATATTTTTTTATTTATTAGCTTGATTTTATAAGGGTTATACCTTTTTCTTTCTTTCTTTCTTTCTTTCTTTCTTTTTTTTTTTTTTTTTAGGTTTTTCCAGACAGGATTTCTCTGTGTAGCCTTGGCTGTCCTGGACTCACTTTGTAGACCAGGCTGGCCTTGAACTCACAGCGATCCACCTGCCTCTGCCTCCTGAGTACTGGGATTTTTTTTTTTTTTTTTTTGGTTTTTCGAGACAGGGTTTCTCTGTGTAGCCTTGGCCATCCTGGACTCACTTTGTAGACCAGGCTGACCTCGAACTCACAGGGATCCGCCTGCCTCTGCCTCCCGAGTGCTGGGCTTAAAGGCGTGCGCCACCACGCCCGGCTCCTGGGGATTTTTTTTTTAATTTGCTCACTTTACTTTGCAATTGTAGCCCCCACCATCATTTCTTCCCTGTCCTACCCTCCCTCCCTCATCCCTCCCCCCGCCCACTAGTCCTCAGAAAGAGGTAGCCCTCCTCCCCATCATCTGACCTCAGCCTATGAAGTCTCATCTGGACTCCCTGTAGCCTCTTCCTCTGAGGCCTGGGGAGGCCTAACCCACCAGGAGGAAGTGATGAATAAGTGAGCACCAGAGTTCATGTCAGACAGAAGTAGTCCTTACTCCTCATATTATGGCACCCACAAGGAGGCTGTGCTGCCTATCGACTGCATCTGAGCAGAGGGTCTAGGTCCTTACCATGCATGGTCCTTGGTTGGTGCATCAGACTCTGCAGCACTCCTCCCACCCCAATTTCTTGGCTCCATTGGTCTCTTTGTAGAACTCCTGTCCCTCCAGGCCCTTCTATCCCCCAACTCTTCCATAAGACTCCCTGCACTCACCCCCAAAATTTGGCTCCTGTCCTGTACTTTCTCTTCAACTGCTTCCAGTGTTTATTCTACTTGACCTTCTGAGTGAGAATTAAGCATCCTCCCTAGGGTCCTCCTTGTTATTTAGTTTCTTTAGGTCTGTGGATTGTAGTTTGGTTATCCTGTATTATGTGGCTAATATCTGCTTATAAGTGAGTATATACCATATGTATCCTTCTGGGCCTACGTTACCTCACTCAGGATGAAATTTGCCTGCAAATTTCAAGATTTCCTTGCTTTTAATAGCTGAGTAGTATTCCATTGTGTAAATGTACCACAGTTTCTTTAACCAGTATTTGGTTAAAGAATATCTAGGTTGCTTCCAGATTCTGGCTATTATGAATAAGGCTGCTATGAACGTAGTTGAACAAATGTCCTTATTGTGTGGTGGAGCATCTTTTGGGTATATGCCTAGGACTGGTCTTGAGGTATCACTATTCCAAATTTTTGGAGAAGTGCCAGATTGACTTCCAAAGTGGTTGTACAAGTTTGCACTCCCACGAGCAATGGAGGAGTGTTTTCCTTCTCCACATCCTCCACAGTAAGTGCTGTCACTTGAGTTTTTGATCTTAGCCATTCTCATGGGTGTAAGGTAGAATGTCAGAATCGTTTTGATTTGCATTTCCCTGATGATTAGGGATGTTGAACATTTATTTGTTTCTCATCCGTGATATTCCTTTGTTGAGAATTCTCTGTTTAGTTCTGAGCCCCATTTTTAATTTGAGTATTTGGTTTAGTGGTGTTTAATTCCCTGAGTTCTTTACATATTTAGATAGTAGTAGTCCTTTATCAGATGTAGGGTTGGTGAAGCTCTTTTCCCAGTCTGTAGGCTGTCGTTTTTGATCTGTTGACAATGTCCTTTGCCTTAAAGAAGCTTCTCAGTTTCATTTATTAATTGTTGACCTTAGACCCTGAGCTGTTGGTGTTCTGTTCAGGAAGTTGTCTACTGTGCCAATGAGTTCAAGGCTCTTCCCCACATTTTCTTCTAACAGATTTAATGTGTCTGGCTTTATGTTGAGGTCTTTAATCCACTTGGACTTTAGTTTTGTGCATGGTGATAAATAAGGGTCTATTTGCATTTTCTGTGAGTAGACATCCAGTTAGACCAGCACCATTTGTTGAAGATGCTATCTTTTTTCCATTGTATGAATTTGGCTTCTTTGTCAAAAATCAAGTATCCATAGTGTGCGGGTTTATTTCTGGGTCTTTGATTTAATTCTACTGACCCCCCTGTCTGTTTCTATGCCAGTACCATGAAGTTTCTACTCTGGTTGCTCTATAGTACAGCTTGAGATCAGGCATGGAAATACTTCCAGAAGATCTTTTATTGCATAGTATTGTCTTAGCTGTTTGGGGTTTTTTATTTTTTCATACAAAGTTGAGAATTGTTCTTTCAAGTCTGTAAAGAATTGTGTTGGCATTTTGATGGGAATTGAATTGACTCTGTAGATTGCTTTTGCTAAGATGGTCATTTTTACTATGTTAATCCTACCTATCCATGAGCATGGGAGAAGTTTCCATCTTTTCCATCTTCTGATATATTCTTCAGTTTCTTTCTTCAGAGACTTGAAGTTTTTTCATACAAGTCTTTCACTTGCTTCATAAGAGTTACACCAAGATATTTCTTTTTTTCTTTTCTTTTCTTTTCTTTTTTTTTTTTTTGTGGCTATTATGAAGAGTGTTGTTTCCCTAATTTCTTTCTCAGTTTGTTTGTCTTTTGTATAAAGGAAGGCTACTGTTTATTTGTTTGTTTTTTGAGTTGACTTTGTATCCAGACATTGCTGAAGGTGTTTATAAGTTGACAGAGTTCTCTGGTAGGATTTGGGGTTATGTGTGTATACTATCACATAATCTGTGAATAGTGATACTTTGACTTCTTCCTTTCCAATTTGTATCCCTTTGATCTACTTTAGTTGTGTTATTGCTCTAGCTAGGACTTCAAGTATATGGAAGAGATACAGAGAGAGTGGACAGCCTTGTTGTGTCCCTGATTTCAGTGGAATTGATTTGTTTCTCTTCATTTAGTTTGAGATTGGCTATTGGCTTGCTGAATTTTGCCTTGACTATGTTTGGGTATGTGTCTTGTTTCTGGATCTCTCCAAGACTTTTAGCGTGAAAGAGTGTTGGATTTTGTCAGATGCTTTTTCAGCATCTAAGGAGATGATTATGTGGCTTTTTTTTCCCTTTCAGATTGTGTGTATGATATACTCTTTTTAAAATAACATTATTTAGAGCAGTTAGCTGATTATTTGAGCAGAGGTTTCTTTCAGTATCTTAGTTCTGCACGGCATATGTTCTGTGTTGGAGAAGGCCAGCTTTCATGTTTTCCTTGAACTTCACTTGTTACAGTGATTTCTCAGGTCTCCCCTGTATGTTTTTAGGGAATGTGTGGAGAAATTTTTTTCAAGCCTTCTCTATAACCTTATGTATTTATGCTAAATTCATAGTTAACCTGGTGCTCACCAAGAGTGGGACTAAAATAAGAGGCTAGCAAAGCTTGTATTTTTAATTTCTCATTCCTCAGAATGAGAAATTTAATTTCTCACTACATGTTCAGTTCTCATGGACAGCAAAACCAAGAATTTTTAACACTTCAAGTTTAGTCCTTATGTGCCAGTATTATTCTCGTGGCTAGCTGATCTTACTTAAAAGTCATCAATTGAGCAACGGGGTGATAAAAGCATCCATGGGCAAAAATGTCCTCACCTGGAGATAGAGGCTTCCCAAGACTAAATGCTTCTCAATTTGCTGCTCACATTTGGTTAGTTTCCAGTTCCACGAAGTGGTTGGTTTTGAGAGATTCATCTAGTTTTATACATTATCTGTTCCCCCTCTGTTTTGCAGAAAGAAATGACCTACCGTATCTTCATTCTGCTACAAAGGCTAAGCTTCCTTTCAATCTCCTGCTTAATGGTTAACTCAAATTCTTGCTAAGCCTGTTGGACTCCATTTTATTGGCTTTCAAGGTGCAGAAAAACCAGCTTTGCAAATGCATGCCAGAGGTTTGTAGGTTAATTGGCATCTCCTTGGCCTTCCTATTTTTTTTTTCCCCCCTTTCCTGAATAGATTATGCAAAGGCTGAGTCCTTATCTGCATCTGTGTACTTGGTACCAGATTGCCAAGGCCCTACCCTTGTTTTTTACTTGGTCCGAAGTTCACCTCTGTGCACAGCAGGCCTGAAGCACATACACTCCATGGAAGGCTGAACACCTTGCTGTGCATGTGGACAGAGGTGGAGGAGGAAGATTTCCTCCATTCAGAGTTTAGTGGGCTACTTCACTGGATGAGCTACGTTGTAGAACAAATCGTAGAACTTTTTTAGGTTGAGTCAATTTTAGTAACAAAGAAACTGAGAAATCACTAACTTAACTAGAAAGAAATTGATTTCTAATCCTTTGGATAACCAAATAGGTTAAGGCTCTGAGCAGTCTTCTCTCCAAGAGAAGTGCCCTTCTTCCACTATCCTGTCACCCTCTAAAATAAGTCCTAAATAACACGTGTCTCAGCAATGTTGGTCTTGGTGATATACACAGGAAGAGTGGCCATTGCACAACAGACCGTTTCCAGTCTAACAAAAAATCCGCCATCAGGAAAACAAACACAGAAAAGGCTTTCACAAAGGGACATCCTCAACTTTCTTGTTTCAATATGTGTACTATCTTTCTGTAATTGTGTACCATACAGCAGGAACAGGAAAGGATGAATCCTTTTGAGGGTGGCAGCAGTGAGAACTTGCCCCAATGGTGTCTGTCTGTCTATCTATCTATCTGTCTGTCTGTCTCTCTCTCCATCCATTCATTCACTCATTCTTTACTAGGGAGAGCCTTGGAAGAGCAGCACAGCTGGAGTGGTTGGTTGGCCTGATTTTCCTGTACTCTTTTTTAACCTTTTCCCAATGCACAATCCTAAACTCCATGCATGAAAAGGTAGAAGACATGAGAGAGAATGATTCTTGGTCTTACTTTGATCTAATATTTCCTCACTGTGCCCTGTTCCTCCCTTTTAGAACAGTAATGTATATTCTGTGCAATTGTATGTTGTGAAGTATGTACTTTCCTTTTTGACTTTACATGAAACCACAGTTAGATTGCCTTGAGTCTCGGAAGAGACTTGGGACCTTTGAACAATGCTGAGACTTGGGAAGACTATGTCTGTCTGTGTGTCACCATGGTTCCCACCATGATGGTAATAAACCAAACCTCTGAAACTGTAAGCAAGACCCAATTAAATGCTTTCTTTTATAAGAGTTGCCTTGGTCACGGTGTCTCTCCACAGCAATAGGACACTGGCTAAAGTAATCACCTAAGGTGCCTGTGGGCAAGACTTATGGTAGGGTTCTTTCTGAAGAAAACTCTGTTCTACCTGTGATAACAAGAAGATTTCTGCAATAGGCATGAATTGGATATTGCCATCACCACAGAGGGGACCATAAATAAGAATGTTGTGTGTCTTAAACAAGTCTAGAATTTAGTAGAACAAACTCCGCTAGATTTTAAGGCTTGAGTAAGCCTTTTTGGTTTGATGATGTGTTGTTTGGGCCCTAGACTGGCTCTACCTTTTGGTTGTTAGCTGGGGGATCCTGACCTTCTGAAACCTAGAGGGCTTCTTCATTTTCTAAAATGATGGAAGTATCTTTGCCACTTAGAAACCCCTGAATTTAGCTCGGTGCAGTGGTGCACGCCTGTAATCCCAGCACTTGGGGAGGCAGAAGCAAGTGGATCTCTGTGAGTTCGAGGCCAATCTGGTCTACAAAGGGAATCTAGGACAGCCAGGGTGACACAGAGAAACTCTGTCTTGAATCTATATCTAACAGTGTTTACAGAGCCAAGAACCTATGTGGCTAGTTAACTCATAGCCATAAGGGAGAAACCAATGCTATTGTTGCTAAAATAAACTCTCAATGACTTATTGCTATACCTATATGTCAATATATCTATGAATCCTCATCAAGAAGTTTCTCCTTGCAGTAGATGGCAATTAGTGAAGAGATTCTCCACTGGTAAATGCGTAGAGAATAAGACACTGTGCAGAGCTCACACCCCTTCACCTAAAGCCCATGGAATCTTTTGAGAAGAGTGGGTGTGAGAGATGGAGGTGGTGGATAACGTTAAGGAAAACATTTTCCAGGCACAGCAGGGCAGTTGTGCATATGACCTCATGGCAGTTATGATAGTATGCTCATGACCTGCTCAAGCTCAAACCACACAAAACCCCAGCCCAGAGGGTGTGACATGGGCATATAAAATCCCACCACTGCCTGAGGAGTTACGGACATGTGAAAGCTGCTAGGAGCAGGAGGGTCAGCTTTGTTAGAGATGTAGGCTGCCCACACTCCAGGGCAGGCTTCACTTCAGGAGTAGTAGTTGGGCAGTGCAAGCTGGACTTGATTAAGGTTGGGTGGGCAGCATAGAGATATATTGTATGAAATTCTCAAGGAAAATATTATTTGAAAAAAAGAAAAACATCCTGAGATCTCTAGACAATCTTAATGTATTTCATTATATAATTTCTCTTTTATGGACAATTACCTAGCTTTGTGCCTTAAAATTTAATGTTTTGCCTGTGTTTGCGGTTGTTAAGCATTTGGCAAGCATGTGCATGTTATTTTCTTCGTTTCGTGTATAGTTTTCTCTTAAAATACAATAGATATTATCAGGATAAGAAAGATTAAAAAAAAAAATAAGAAAAATACAGAAAAGAACCATCATGTAAGAAAACGAGATCTAAAGCCATAGATATGCAAGTTATTGTTGATAAGGAAGGCTACTTGAAAAGGAGAAATGCTTTGGGATGAGAATGATTTTGTCTTAAAAGACTATTCAAAATGAAAATATATTAGTACAAAGCTAGAGTGTTAGTGTTAGGCTGAAGGTTTTGGGACAAAAATATCCCCCCACCCCCAAGCCAGGACAGGACAAAGATTCCCACCAGAAGCCTTCATAAAACACTGGACAAAGTGGACACTTAGTTCCGGATCCCAAAGTGACACTGGACTCAGGACACACCTCCTGGACCCCCAAACCCAGGCAATACTCCAGTAACTTATCAACCATGTCACTGCCTCCCACCCCTCTCCTACAAAAAGCCCCTCACCCAGCCCAGCCAGTGACTTCTGGACCTCCTACTGTGAGACCATGAATTCAGGAGCCACTAAATACTGAATAAACCTTCCTTTTCCTTTTTAATTTGCCTCACTGGGATTTATTGTAGTGGTGGTGAGAACCTTTATAGAGATTTTGTGTGTTGTAAAAACATTATGAGAGTTAAAATATAAAGAAAGGTCACATGAAATAATAAGGTTGATGGTATTTAGATTATTGAATTTGCTAAATAGAAATTCAGCACCCCAGATATGAACTCACAGAGACAGTGGCAGCACACACAGGACCGGCACAGGTTCAAGTTAGGTGGAAGTCCCAGTGTTGATAGGGGAGGTAGACATGGGCTCTTGCCTGAATCAAGACATTATCTCCAATTAACACTGCTTGCAAAGGAAAAATTAGTTTTTTCCTATGGAAAATGAATTTTCACTGGGTATATTGACCACATTTCAGGGTAGATGCCATGCCCAGCAGTAGATGCCAATACACAGTAAATTGTGTAGACTCTTTGTCTTATATTGTTTAGTTTGGGATTTTTTTGTTTTGTTTTGTTTTACTGGTCTTTTGTTTGTATATTATGTTTTTCAATTTTGTGTTTTATGGGTGTGTGTGTGTGTATTTCTCCTTTAAAAAAATCTGTTTTTGTTGTTGCTATTTTCTTTTTTTGCTTTGTTTTGTTTTTGTTTCTCAAGACAGAGTCTCTCTGTGTTAGCCTTGGCTGTAATGGGCTAGCTTTGTAGACCAGGCTGGCCTCAAACTCACAGCGATCCACTTGCCTCTGCCTCCCGAGTGCTGGATTAAAGGCGTGCGCCACCACGCCCAGCTGTTGCTGTTTTCTAAAGACAGAGGGAAAAGGCATAGAAGTGGGTGAGTGAGGAGGAGCTGGGAGGAGTTGGAGGAGGAGAGACTGTGATCAGACTATGGTGTATGACAATTATTTTTCAATTAGGAAAACCACTTAATACAGTATCCTAAAATAGAACTGACACATAAACAACATTTTTGGTTGATAAAAACAAACAAACAAAAAAATAACTTGTTTCCCCCAGCTCCTACTTTTAGTTCTTTTAAAACATTACTTATTCTTTCACAATTTTACATATACCCCTATAATCCCTTTACTTCCTTAGACCACAGTGAGTTCTTAGTAAACGTTAGATATGATACTTCTGCTATGTGTCACATGTAAACATTATGTCAGATCCAGAAGACAAAAGAGAAAAATCAGATGTAGATTGTGGTGGCCAATAGGTTTGGTATAATCCGGGAATCCTTTTCCTTAATTGCTTTGCCAACTACTTCTACTTCCTGAAGATGGCTTTCATGCCTACTCAGTTTTATCTAAATCAAATCTTAGGAAGAAGCTCTCCTCACACTGGGGGACATAGAGAATATTTGGCCTCTGCATGCATAAAATGTGGTCTTTGGCTAACAGGAGCTATAAGCTAATGTTCCTAGGGGGGAAAACAAAAAACAAAAAAAGCGCTGTGTCTCTGTTAAACATCCAAAACAGACTAGAACCTCAGTGGCCGTGAACAGCTATAGCATTGCAGGCCATCTCACTGTGTTGCCCTGGCTGTCCTGGTGTCCTGGAACTCACTATGTAGACCAGGCTGTCCTTGAACTCACAGAGATCTGCCTGCCTCTGCTTCTAGAGTGCTGGGACTAAAGGTGTGTGACACACTGCCTGGCAAGCTTAGCCTCTTAAGCAGAGCCAGTCCCCCACCCCTACCCCCGAAGTGTGTGTATGTGTGTGTGTGTGTGTGTGTGTGTGTGTGTATGTGTATGTGTGTGTGTGTGTGTGGCCTAACATTGCTTGTGTCAGGAACTCTTGTGCAACTAGCCTCAGACAGTGCGTTTCTGTAAGCCAATAAAAGATCTGAAATTCCTTTTCAGAAGATAACCACGACCAACCAGATAAATGATGACTGATTGGGATGCTATGAGATGTCCCTGTTTTGGGTTGGAGTCTTTGAAGCATACTCCTTATACTAGACCTACACAAAAAGAGTTTGCTTCCTTCTCAGGGTGCAATCGGTTTTTTGTATGCCACAGTTTACCTGGTCTGCATTTAGGCATCATGAATACTTTAAAAGTCTTCCTTGGACATTTTTATTCCCTCCATGTTACAATAACTCAAGGAACCCAACACTTACGACCTAACAGCAAATGTGCTTCTCTTTTAAAATTTCATCTGCCTTTGCAGTCCATGTGGATTACTCCAGGTGGAGCCTGTATTCAACTGACTTCAGGTCAAGAGTAAATTTGAGGGGCTGGAGAGCCGTCTCAATGGTTAAGAGCACTCACTGCTCTTCTGAAGTTCTGAGTTCAATTCTCAGCATCCACATGGCAGCTCTCACATGTCTGATGCCCTCTTCTGGTGTGCTGGGTACATGCAGACAATAGTACCCGAATACATAGATCTTTAAGAGTAGACTAAGAGAGGCACCTTCTCACAAGGAAGCAATGGAAGAGAGTAGTTTTAGTCCTCTGCTTAAAAAAAAGAAAAAAAAAAAAAAAAACAAGAGGAGGATCTGGGAGGAATTTGGAGAAGAGAAATATATTAATATGAAAATTTCAAGTAAATAAATAAAGTTAGTTAAAAAAATTCTTTACTCACTGGGTGGTGATGACACATGCCTTTAATCCCAGCACCTGGGAGGCAGAGGCAAGTAGATCTCTGAGTCTGAGGACAGCCTGGTTTACCCAGAGAGTTCCAGAATAGCCAGGGCTACACAGAAAAACCTTGTCTTGAAAAACAAAAACAAATTCTTTACTCTGATACTTTCCTGAATAAGCTCTCCTAATATATAGATGGTTTACCTACCAAAAATACTCATTTGTACACACACACACACACACACACACACACACACAAAACAAAACGTCCCAGTTCTTCCTTTGACAATGTCTGTTTTCTCTAACTCCTTGACTTACCTGCTAGCACCCTTGCACTATACTTAGATTTTTCCCAAAATTCATAAGCTCCCACTCCAGATGGTAAGTCTTGAATTTTGTTTGTTTTCATGGTGTTAGGGAGCCTGAGGTGCTACCACTCAACTGCATCCCCAGTCCTACCTTTAACATGCTGGGAAACGGTCAGGCTTTTCCTCAAGTTGCCTCCCATTCTTCAATCCCACCAGCAATGTCCCAGGTCCCCAGTGTCTCCACATCCTTACAGCACTTAACATCTGTCTTTGTTTTCCATCCTCAAAGGGTATGGAGTTGTATCTCGCTTTTGTTTTGTTTTTCTGGTGGCCACTAAGGCTGAAAATTTGTGTGCTTTTATGTGCTTTCTGTGTGTCTGTGTCTTCTTTTGAGAGGTCTTTCAGCTAGTTGCATTGTCCATTTGTAATTGGGGTGTCATTTTATTGTTGAATTTTAATATGTGTTTTGGATACATACATGTCAGAGACATGATGATATAAGTTATGTTTCCTCTTTCTTCTTTTTTTATTTTTTTGTGTTTTGAGACAGAGTTTCTCGGTGTAGCCTTGGATGTCCTAGACTTGCTTTGTAGACCAGGCTGATCTCAAACTCACAGTAATTTGCTTATCTTTGCCTCCCTGAGTGCTGGGATTAAAGGCATGCACCACCACACCTGGCAGCAGCTTCTTTTCTTCTTCTTCCTCCTCTATCTCTTCTTCTTCCTTCTCCTCCTTTCCTTTTTCTTTCTCCCCCCTCCCCCTCCAGACAAGGTTTCTCTGTGTAGCCTTGGCTGTCCTGGAGTAACTTTGTAGACCAAGCTGGCCTCGAACTTACAGCGATCCGCCTGCCTCTGCCTCCCGAGTGCTGGGATTAAAGGCGTGCGCCACCACCGCCCGGCTCCTTCTCCTTCTTTTCTTCCTCTTTTTTTTTTTTTTTTTCAAGACAGAGTTTCTCTGTGTAGCCTTGGCTGTCGTGGAACTATAGTCAGGTTGGCCTCAAACTCAGAGATCTACCTGCTTCTGCCTCCCAAGTGCTGGGATTAAAGACATGTGCCACCACTACCAGAAATTTCTATTTTATTTATCTATTTATTTTTTGAGACAGCATCTCATTATGTAGCCTTGAACTGGAACTCACTATGTATCCCAGGCTGGTTTTAAACCAAGAGATATGCTTACCTCTGTCTCATGACTTCTGGGATTAAAGGCTTGAGCTATCGCACATGGAATTTTTTTATGGTTGAAATTTATCTTTCGTTGTTGTTGTTTTACTTTTGGTGTCCTATCCAAAAAAACCACCATTTAACCAAAGATCATGAAATAATGACTCCTATGCTTTCTTCTAAGAGTTTTATGTCTCAGCACCTGTATCATGTAAATGATTCTTTTGGGTTTTTTTGTTTTTGTTTTTGTTTGTTTAGTTTTTGTTTTTTCAAGGTAATGTTTCTCTGTGTATCCTTGGCTGTCCTAGACTTACTTTGTAGACCACGCTGTCCTCCAACTCACAGTGATCTGCCTGCCTCTGCCTCCCAGAGTGCTGAGATTAAAGGTGTGTGCCACCACACCCAGCTCTGAACGATTCATTTTGAATTAACTTTTGTATATGTTATAAGCTAGAATTCCAGTTTCATTCTTTCACAGCCATGTCAAGTGTCTTGGGCATCTGTTGAAAAGAGAATTATTTACTAGCCTTCTACTCTTTTTTTATCAACCCCCGTCTGTCTGTCTGTCTATCTGTTGTCTGTCTGTCGTGTGTGTGTGTGTGTGTGTGTGTGTGTGTGTGTGTGTGTGTGTGTAAGATAACCTTGTGTTTCAATTTCTCCTTGACCACCTTTCACCTTGTGTCTTTTTTTGTTTTGTTTTGTTTCGAGACAGGGTTTCTCTGTGTAGCCGTGGCCATCCTGGACTCACTTTGTAGACCAGGCTGGCCTCGAACTCATTGTTTTTGTTTTTTGAGACAGGGTTTCTCTATGTTATCTTGGCCATCCTGGACTTGCTTTGTAGACCAGGCTGGCCTCACACTCACAGCGATCCACCTGCCTCTGCTTCCCGAGTGCTGAGATTAAAGGGGTGTGCCACCACACCTGGCGACCTTGTTTTTTTTTTTTTAATATATTTTATTAATTTATTCATATTACATCTCAATTGTTATCCCATCCCTTGTATCCTCCCATTCCTCCCTCCATCCCATTCTCTCCTTAGACCTTGTTTCTTTATGTGTACATCAGGCCTCTATTTTGGGGCCACTCTCTTGTCTCTACCTCCCGTGTCACCCATTAAGAGCCCTTGGGTTACAGATGTCTGACTTTTTCTGTGTTTTAGGGATATGAGCCCAGGCCCTCATGTCCATATGTTAAATTGTGAGCTATTTCTCCAGCCCAGCCTTCTTTTCTTGAAAGTAGATTTTGTGACTCTTCAAGGGAGGACCTTACTTTTAGCCTGTTCTACCTGTGATGATATGTGATTAGTCACGGCAGCGTGATACATGTAATAAAACTTTTTTTAGAGTCCAGAGAGTGTGAAAGTAAAGGGAGAATTCCTGTCACTCTGGGCAAATGACAGAAAGACAATAGGGAGGAAATGTCTCAAAAGCTTTCTTGAAGAACAAGCAAGCATTAGTCAGCATGGGTGCAGTTCCGGGAAGGGCCCCGTGCCACTTACAAAGCCTGACAGATATTAGCAGCTGTTCACTGACAAGGCAGATCAGTGTGTGGGAATAATAGCACATATTTTTGTCATCCTTGCTCTTTGACCTCATTTAGCAAGAAAGATCATGAGTCACCATCTTCCATGGGCCCACCAGGTATTAAATTTTGTTATTTGGGATTCAACAAAAGAGTATATTAAAATGTCAAATCAAATGGACTTTGTGACCCTAGATGCCCAAGAATTTTTGGGAAAGTATATACACCAACTCACACACGGTGGAGAAAGCCTGAGATAAAAAAAGGGTCAAGTGAAGTGTTGAATCAGATTGGGTACACCCTATTACCTGAAGGCAGCTGAGCTCCCTTTGAGGGGAACACAGTCACACAAGAGCATGAAGTGTAGTGTCAGACCTATACTCAACCTGGGTTTTGCCACTTCTGCTGTCGCTAGGTTTCTGCATCTAACCATTCCTAACCCTGGGGGAGAGACTCCCAGTTTATTAGTTCTCTGTCTGTCATTGCTGACACAGAGTGTCTGTCATAGATAGACAACTTAGGGAGGGAGGGAGGGAAGGAGGGAGGGAGGGAGGGAGGCCTATTTTGCTCAGGCGCTTTATTCCATCCTGGCAGGCAGGGTGTGGCAGAACAGAGCAGCTCAAGGCATGGTGGGCCAGAAAGCAGAGAAAAAGATGCAGCATTCTCCTGGCATCCTTACCCCTTTTCATTTTACCCGAGCTCTGGCCACGGGCTGGTGCCATGGACATCAAGGATGGCTCTTTTCCCACCAGTTAACCTGATGGAATGCCCTCAAGGAAATGCACCTTGAATGCCTAGGTGATTCTAAATTGGTTCTACTTATCAATGAGGAGCAGCAGGGAGGGAGGGGGGGTGGAGAGATGGCTCAGCGGTTAAGAGCACTGCCTGCCCTTCCATAGGTCCTGAGTTCCATTCTCAGCAACTGCAAGATGGCTCATGACCATCTATAGTGGGATCTGATGCCCTCTTCTGTCATGCAGGCATACATGCAGACAGAGCACTCATATAATACCTAGAAAATACATAAATACATATTTTTTTAAAAAAGTAGCTAGCCATCATACCCCGTCTTTGGAGGAATCTTGTGAGAATTAGCTGGAAATAACTAAGAATTAACTAGAGTAAGTGGGGTTTGTTTTTGTTTTTTGTTTTTGTTTTTTTTTTTTGAGACAGGGTTTCTCTGTGTAGCCTTGGCTGTCTTAGACTCACTTTGCAGACCAGGCTGGCCTCGAACTCCCAGTGATCCGCCTGCCTCTGCTTCCCAAGTGCTGGGATTAAAGGCGTGCACCACCACACCCAGCGAGTGTTTTCTAAATGAGCCTTTCCTCTTTGATCTGGGTGATTTTATTCCTGGTCCCAGTAGCAATGGGGAGAAACCTGGGTTTATGTCCTCGGAGAAGTGTACTTGTTTAACTAAAACTGCCACCTGTTGGTTTTCAGTAGCTGACCCTGTAAAGGGGAACAAATACTGTTTCACATCATCAAATCCCAAGAGCGTGGAGGGTGAGTATGTCTTTATAATGGGCATAGAGTGTACGTTTGGTCTGTTTGGTGAAGAGGTCATAGCATGCTATGTTACTACAGAACATGTATTTTCCAATTTATTATTATTATTACTATTACTATTATTATTATTATTATTATTTTTTTTTTTTTTTTTGTTTTTTGAGACAGGGTTTCTCTGTGTAGCCTTGGTTGTCCTGGACTCACTGCCTCTGCCTCCCAAGTGCTGGGATTAAAGGCCTGCACCACCACCACTCGGCTTTCCATTTATTTTTATTCATGTGAATGTGTGAGTACTTGTGTCATACCCTTTGGAGCTACACTTACAGGTGACTGTGACCCACCCTCTGTGGGGACCAGGAACCAAACTGGGATCTTCAAGAATGTCAGGCATGCCTAACTGTTGAGCCATCTTTTCAACCCTCTCCCCACCCTGGGGAAGTGTGTGTGTGTGTGTGTGTGTGTAACTAATTAATAAATTTTTAATTTTAAATTTTTTATAATGTTATTTTATTTTATTTTTTATATATTTTATTGATTTATTCATATTACATCTCAATTGTTATCCCATCCCTTGTATCCTCCCATTCTTCCCTCCCTCCCATTTTCCCCTCACTCCCCTTCCTTATAATGACTGTGACTGAGGGGGACTTCCTCCCCCTGTATATGCTCATAGGGTATCAAGTCTCTTCTTCGTAGCCGGCTATCCTTCCTCTGAGTGCCACCAGGTCTCCCCATCCAGGGGACGTGGTCAAATATGGAGCACCAGAGTTCATAAATTTTTTATTTAATGTATTCTCCCCAAGTTCAATCTGGAATACACTCAACCCTGCCATTTGTTACCTGGCACTGTTCTGGGAGCTGCTAAGTAACACAATGCAGGTGTGGTGTGGATAATTGCTTACTCACTGGATATTGTGCCTGTATTGTTGTAGAGTCCACTAAGACTTCTCTCTCTCTCTCTCTCTCTCTCTCTCTCTCTCTCTCTCTCTCTCTCTCTCTCTCTCTCTCTCTCTCTCTCTCTTTCTCTCTCTCTCTCTCTCTCCACTGAACTTAGAAAGGGCAGTGATAATGGAAAGATCTCTCTAAAATCATTAAGTCAAATTCCCAGGCTGTGAATACAGATATCTCTGAGGCCCTAAACTGTCCGGTTCATTTCCCCATGTATTTGACTGCATAGCATTATCATTTTTGTCTTTTTAAAATTAACTAACTTTACATCCGGATGGAAGTTTCCCCACCTTCCTCTCCTCCCAGTCCCCGCCTCTCTCCTCCCCTCCCCCACCTCTCCTCCCTAAACCTAGTGTTCCTCTTTGAAAAATGAGATTGGATTTGATAATCTCTGAACTATTCTTCCTGGGACACCAAACAAAGCTGGGAATCAATAAAACCAGCTAAGCAAAGTATCTAAATTAGCTTCTAAGAGTTTGAATCAAGAGTAAGTGTTCAGTGGCCATCAAACAGTTTATATCAGCGTTACTCCCAACAACTGATTTTATGTTACATTGAATATTTTTATATTTTTTGTATGATGTAATTTCATTAAGAATTCCAAAATGATTCATTTCTCTCAGTTGGAAGGGTGAGGCAGGAGGATTGAAAGTATTAGCCTGGGCTCCATAGTGAGATCCTTGTCTTAAAAATAAGCAGACTTCTGGGTAAGATGCATGATTTTAAGAAGATTACAAGGAATGGCTGATGATTCTTTTTTGTTTTGTTTTGTTTTTCGAGACAGGGTTTCTCAGTGAAGCCTTGGCTATCCTGGACTTGCTTTGTAGACCAGGCTGGCCTCAAACTCACATCAATCCGCCTGCCTCTGCCTCGCGAGTGCTGGGATTAAAGGCGTGCGCCACCACGCCCGGCTTGGCTGTTGATTCTTAGGGAAACCAGAGACCTGGAATATTTTAGAATTCTATCAAGCTGCTGCTCAGTCGCTAGGATCCACTGCATCAAGTCTCCAGTGAATTTCTCTATGCTGACCTGACAGGCCTGCTGGGACAGCAGCCAGCTCAGCGGCCAGGCCACTGTTTTTGCACCATGGGCTACCAGACTTATCTCAGAAAATCCACAAAAGATGCGGTTTTATACATGGAGTCCCCAGCAACTGTCATTGGGACCACCATGAGCACCCCACTGGGGGGGAACCTGGAAACTGTGGGAAGCGCAGGCAACCTCTAAACTGTTTCTGCTTGCTGCTGCCGCCGCCTGCCAGCAGGGTGGCGTCACAGCAACTGCAGCTGAGCAGAGAGGCTGTGTAAGTGTTACAGTTCTGAAGGGAAAGGCTTAAGGCTTCCACAGCAGAAGTGTTAAAGCTCTGCTCTGGTTGGGGACGGTTTCCCCAGTGCCAACTTAACAGCTCTTCTCCAAAAGCGCTCTGGAACTTGGGAGCCGAGGAACCTCACACAAGAGATTTAGTGGGAGAAAAACAAAAGAAAACAGATCAGGAGGGTGGTGAGGAGGAGCAGCAGCAAACTCAGCAGAAGGCAGGGTTTATATAGGGTTTCCGGGCGGGGGCGGGGGAGGGGCGGAAGGAGGGAAGGGGGTGTGTTTCATTCCAGGGTGGCCTAATTTTGGGGCAAGCCCAGGGATGGTGAGTTCTTTTTCCTGGCTCCGGATTTGGGTTTGGGGTCCCTGGTCCCTTTTACCCTTAGTTATTCCCAATTTACAGACAACTGCATAGCATAGGGGCTGAGAATCCTTAAGAGAATGAGTTAGGAGGGCCGGATGTGGTGGCGCACGCCTTTAATCCCAATACTTGGGAGGCAGAGGCAGGTGGATCACTGTGAGTTCGAGGCCAGCCTGGTCTACAAAGTGAGTCTAGGACAGCCAAAGCTATCACAGAGAAACCTTGTCTCGAAAAACCAAAAAAAAAGAGAGAGAGAGAGAGAGAGAGAGAGAGAGAGAGAGAGAGAGAGAGAGAGAGAGAGAGAGAGAACAAGTTAGTTTAGAACAGAAAGACTAGGAAACAAACAAACAAACAACAAAAAGCAAAAAAACAAAAACGCCCAGGCAATAGATTTCATTATCTTGTATCACTATTCAGCATTATCTTAAACTCTGGGCCAATGAAGCTAGCTCTCCTCCCTATTGTTCAAACAATGCTTTTAAAAAAGCCAGTGCTGCCCTGATACCACACACACACACACATACACACACACACAGAGTTACTACCAACTTCCCTGATGATGAACATAGACACAAAAATTCTCAACATAACACTTGCAAACCAAATCCAAGAATACATCAAAAAGGCCACTCCCCATGGTCAATTTGCCTGTATTCTACGGGTTCAGTGATCAATAAATGTAACTTGTCATGTAAGTCAACTAAAAACAGAAGTTACATGATCATCTCAATATATTCAGAAAAGACCAGTAACAAAATTCAACATAACCTCCAAGCCTTAGCTAGAGAAGTCAGACCACAGACACAAACACAAGGGGTATAAATAGGAAAGGAGGAACTCGACTCTTCCCTGGTGGCAGAAGATATTATTTTATACGTGACTGAGCCTCAGAACTCCAGAAAACTCCTAGAGCCGAAGAACGGTTTCAGCAAAGCGGGGAGTTGCATAATTAACATATCCAAGTCTGTGACCTTCTTACATACCAATGACCAACACACTCAGAAAGAAATCAAGGAAATAATCCCATTCACAAGAGCCTAAAAAGAAAATTCTAGCTGGGCGTGGTGGCGCACGCCTTTAATTACAGCACTTGAGAGGCAGAGGCAGGTGGATCGCTGTGAGTTCGAGGCCAGCCTGCCCTACAAAGTGAGTCCAGGACAGCCAAGGCTACACAGGGAAACCCTATCTCGAAAACCCAAGGGGGTGGGGCGGGGGGGAAGATTCCTTGGAGTAAGTGAATTACTTATAAATGGGAATTTTAAATCACTGAAGAAACTGAAGGAGAAATCAGAAGCCGGAAAGACCACCTATGATCATAGATTGGTAGGATCAATACATTCGACCAGAAGTAATCCACGTATTCAATGTAATTTGCATCAGAATTCTAACTGAACTTCTCAGAGAAAAAACAATCTTAAAAGTATATGGAAGGCACAAATGATGCCGAGTAGTCAACACGCCCTAAACAATCAACACTGCTGAGGTATCACTGTTCCTGACTTCAAATCTTACCACAGTGCCACAGTGACTAAAGCAGCAGGACACTGCCACAAAATAAACACACTGGTCAAAGGAACAGACTAAAAACCCAGATATTAGTCTAAATACATTTAGCTACTGAATTATTAACAAAGATAATGAAAATTCACATTGAAGAAAAGACAGTATCTTTAAAAAATGGTGCTGGGAAAACTGGACATCTACCTGAAGAAGAATGAAAGTTGATTCTTTAAATGTTTGGTAAAGGATTATTTTATTTTTACTTGTATTTGTTTTTGTGTGAATGTATGTATGTATGTATGTATGTATGTATGTATGTATGTACGTATGTACGTATGTATGTATATGCATCACATCCATGCATTGCTTGCAGAGGCAAAAGAGGTCATTGGATCTCCTGGAACTAGAATTGCGGATGGGTGTGAGCTACCAAGTGAGTGTTGGGAACCAAACCTGAGTCCCCTCTCCAACCCTGAAGGTTTGTTATTTCTCACCATGCACAAAAAATGAATCCCAAATGTACCAACGAATTAAGTACTAGACCCAAAATCTGAAACTTCTAGAAGAAAAAGAAGCAAGTCAACTTCAGGATGTAAACTTAGCTAAGGACTTTCTGAATGGGACCCTGGTTTTACAGTAAGTAAGAGCATCAATCAACAAGTGGGGCCTCAGGAAACTAAAAATGTTCTGTACTGTGCAGCCAGCTGCTAACCAACTAAAGAGATAGCTTATAGAATGTGGGAAATCTTTTCCAGCTATACATCTGGCAGAGGATTAGTATATAGAATGCAAAAATAAATAAGAAGCAAACAATCTATTTTTAAAAAGTGGATTATGGAACTAAACAGAGTTCTTAAATGATTAAGTATGGATGAGTAATAAATATTTTCAAGTGCTCATCATCTCTAGCCATCAGAGAAATGATTATTAAAACTACATTGAGCTTTCATCTTATCCCATTTAGAATGCCTTGGATCAAGAAAACAAAAAAACCAAATGCCACTAAGGATGTGGGGAAAGGGAAATGTTTATCCATTGTTAGTGGAGTGTAAACTGGTGAAGCCACTTTGGAACTCAGCGTTCAGACTCCTCAAGAAAAAAAAAACCTATGATACAGCTATACCACTCCAAGGCCTCTCTAGACTATTAGAGGATGGCTCACTCGTCTACGTTCATTGCTGTTCTAGTCACAATAGCTAGGGGATGAACTCGGTCTAAATGTCCAGTAACTAATGAATGGATAATGAAAATATATACACAATGGAATTTTATCCATCTATCAAGAAAAGTGAAATCATGGAATAGGGAGGAAAATTTGTGACACTGGAAGCTATTTGATTAAGTGAGGTAACTCGGGCCCAGAAGGACAGATGCCACATGCTCTCTCTCATATGTGGATCCAGCTTAGATTTGTGTGTATAACTTGAGTAAATGCCAGGATTCTAGAAGTGGGTAATTGCAGGGGGGGCTTAGGAAGATCTTAAGGGAGGGGGAATAGTAGCACACAGGTGACATTAAGGGGGAAAGGGGAATAGTGGGAGGCGTTAATTAAGGAGAGGGATGGGACTGCAGAGGAGGGTTGTGGGAGGGATAACTAACACTAAGGAGATTTGAAAAAGCTGTGTGGAAACCTACTATTTTATAAGCTCACTGGGAAAAAAAAGTTAGGATAGGAGTAGCCTAAATGGAGGGATAATGTTCTTTCTAGAAGCCATAAGTTATTCAACAAAAACCCCAGTGCCTAATATAGGGTACTTCCCCTTGTAATGTCAGTCAGGGGCATCCCTGCAATCCCCAACACAATACAAGCTATTGCCGTTGCTCTTAATTGTCCACCAGAATGTGATGGTAAGACTCTAATCCTGAAGATGCTACTCAAGCCAGTACTGAACTGATTGTTTCTCCATGCTGGCTAACTTTCACAGTGCTGGAAAAGCCTGTGCATAGCACAGGGGAGGAAAGTCATCAACAGTTTTATCCAGCTGGGAACTCTTGAGAGCAACAGTAGTGATTGGCTTGGAAGGATATTACCAATGCTGCAACAGTGGCATGAATGTTATGGGGGGTAACGGGCTATAAGGCCCACTCCATAGGAGGGGGCTCATGCTTGGTATCACTAACCTGGACAGGAACCCGTGTCTGGAGAAGTCATAAGCCCTAGAGGAGAGCTTACTGCTGTTTATTGTGCTAAATATAGTATTAAACTGCTTTCTATATACCTTCATTCATACCATAAATTAATGCAGCTCTCAGGCCTCATCTGAGAAGCTTCTTTTTGCAATGGACAGTGATTAATGAACAGAGACACAATTGGTCAAAATGCAAAGAATAAATGACTGTGGAGTGCAGTCCTCAGCGTTAAATGCGTGTCTGTATCACCTCTCTCTCCACCGAAGGTACAGGGGACATTGCAAAAAGAAGAAACGGCAGAAAGTTTGTAAGAGCCGAGAGTTAGGGAGAGCCGCTGATAATTGAGGTTTTTATGGGTGCTACTCGTAAACTCACAGTAGCTGTTATCTGCGTAAGACCTGAAGACCTGCACCAGATCAAGAGAATCAATATGCCAGGATCGACAGCAGAGGCGCTACTGGCAAGTCCATGGGCCCGGGCTACTCTGGGGAAGGACAGCCATTGTTTTCCTCAGGGGTATTGGCTCCTGGCAGGTTGCTCATACTCCAATAAAAGGCTTCACATCCATGGAAATAGTGGAGTACTAATCTGATTTAGTGGGTTTTTTAAAAAAAGGAGATAAAACATGGGGTTGGGAGGGAAGTGTGTGTGATGCAGTTCAGGATGAATGGGGCGGGGGGCAGATTGGGGAATGGACATGACCAAAATACATTGTATATATTTGTGAAATAAACAACACATAGAAGTAAATATGAATGTGCAAGAGAAACAAATTATAATCTATCACAAACTTAAAAAAATAAGTAATAAAATACAATAAAAAATAATACAAAAATCACCTAGTATGAACTATAGTATTCTGAAAAGCATTCTGGTTGGAGTCCTGGCCCTACCATTTCATAACTGGACAGCACTGGACAGGTACAAAATGGTTTGGTTTTAGTTTCTCTACATATGGAATAGAGACTCTATTCTTACCTCCCAGAACACAAACCACTCTGTGCTCTACACATCTTCCTTCCGCTACCCACAAGATATTCATGACGTTTTCTGAACTCCAACTCCTGATGAGGGAACACTGGCTTGCCATGACAGCGTCAACATAACTATGTACCACACACAGGTGACTGAGAGGCCTTTCAGTTTTCTTCCTGCCTCTGAGTACGTGCCTTGTCCTCATCCACTTTTAAAGGATGTCAGTGAAAGAAACTGGCAGGCAGTTAGACTTTAATGTGCCTTTGTCTATTTCCAGGTAAAAGTTCAGAGTGCAGGTGAAGAGCGGCAATCATAGCACTTCTGTGTGGTCTCTGACTGTTTGCCTTCAGTGTGGTCTAATGTTGTGCATAACTTATTGTTTGCCTTATGACCGGCTGTAAAACATATAGAAATAAAATGTTTTTCTATAGCTACCTATTTTTTGTTAACATACCAGTGTCTTGGATCTCCCTATAATTAAAAACTTTTGCAATCTCAGAGACTCCAGCTATGAAGATGGCTTTACAAGTGGCAAAGCTGTCTTTGCCTGCTGTGATAACCCTTGACGGCCCTTTGGCTATACCTAACACATAGCACACATAGCACCTGCATTTTGAACAATTAAGCATGCTACTGCCGTCATCCTGAAGTAATGAGAAGACTCAGAAGTCCTCTTCTTAATTTCCTCCCTTTCCAGTGCTCACCTAAGTGACATTTGCCAAGATTAAGTCATAGCTATGGCCAAGAGCATATCGGGGTGGGGGGACCCCAGATAAAATCACTGTATTCTACGAGGTTCAACGTCCTCACCATGCCCATCATAGCCAGTGTACACCTAAAAGGCAGGGGAAGAGACCACAGAATACAAGGGAAAGTGCAGCCATAGGACCTGTTTCCACCTTCCTCAATGAGAGCAAATCAAAACTCTTTGGAAAGAAGGAAGAATGTCTGGTCCCTATAATACTATTACAAATACTGTGCACCCAGATGATATCTTGCCCACTACTTACCACAGGCTCTCCCTTTTGTAAAACCAAAGGTTCATATTCAGTGGGGCCATAGTCTCTTTTCCAGAAACTACAACACAGCAGGTGATCACATTATTATTAAGCCAACAAACTGTCATAAAGAGCTGCTTCTTCAGGGTTCAAAATCCAGTCTCTATTGAGTAGAAAGCACGTATTGACAGAAAGGAAAGCACAGGTTGCTTGTGAACAATAAACCACAGGGGCTATTTAGATAGGTGTGTAGTTAGATAAAATGCGTCCCTTTCCAGCTTTGATGGCTATGCTAATCTTGAAGTCAAATAGAACCTAGGGTAGGGCGGCACAGGAAGCAGTGTGGGGCGAAAGGAAAAGAGGCTCCAAAGAGAACAGAACGGACAAGGACGAACCGGAAGCAGCCTTTTTGTGAGCCGTTTGGCGAGGCAACTGCTCTTAAGCTTTTAAAATTGCATTTTATGAAGCCCCACCTTTCCCTGCTGGAGTACAACTCTTCTTTCCATTTAGGGTGGGCCTTGTCCCTCTGGATTCAGACAGGTCCTCCACTTTCAGCCTCTCCTTTCTGGGGCCAAGCTTATGGCTTTACTCCGTGCTTTTAGAAGCCTAGGCCAAATGATGGTTGGAGGAGCTAGCTCTACCAACCAGCTCTCATTATCAGACTTCCTGGCCTAAGGAATGTTATCTGGTTCCTGTATTTGTGGATCCCTAGCTAACAAGTTGCAAGGGCCAGGGTTCAGGTGAGCATATGCCAAGCTGGCAGCCTGAAAACAACTCGAGGTCTCTGTAAAAGGCATGTCACCTAAGTTAAGCCCTCTGCTCCAATAGATGCCGAGCCTAGCATCTTCTCCCCGCAGCACTGTGGACCCGAACCATTCCAGGACCTCGAGGACAGTGCAGAGGAGCAACTCTGCAGGGACTGATGAGTAGGACTTCTCCCAGCCCCGAACAGGAGACGCAACGGCTTCTGAAGTACTAGGTACCCTCTGCACTCCAGCACCCTTCCTCAGTCTGAGATGCCGCCAAACCAGTGCGCCCTTATTCCTCTCAGTCTCCTTCCTGAGGCTCCAACTCCGGATCCTGAACTTCCTTCCCAGGTGGAGTCCCCTCAGGCAGTGCCTCCTTTTCTTTCGGCCCCGAGCCCCTACCCCAGCGTGGCATCTTACCTTTTCAAGCCTCAGAAGTGTCCACTTACAAGCTCTTGTCACGAATGTGACCGCGAGTACCTTGCACTCTGGTGTCCGACTGGTGCAAGCGTCTGCACCCCAGCCCCGCCCAGCCCCGCCCGCTGCAGGCGCACGTAACCCCAGGTGGCCCCAACTCTGCTACCTAACACAGCCTCAAGTGGCCTGATATTACATTTTCCTTCGAGCTCCCTGTCCCTGCCTGCTTCAGTCTCCATCCCGGCCACAGGCACTCCCTAAAACAATTATCCTGAAGCCCAGATTCCTGGTTCTTCCAGGTGGACTACTTACGAGGACTTCCTATTATGCAAAGCAGTTTCTGGATTGGGAGGAAGGGAAAACACTGAAAGAGGATGTAGCTCTGAATTTTGTCAGCCAGAGGACCACAGCCAACACATGGGACAAGTAGCCACCTACCATTCAATTGCCAAGGAAGGCTCCCTTGAATGGCACAGTGGTGCCTGCAGTTTCTCTCTCTCTCTCTCTCCCTTGAGTGGCACAGTGGTACCTGCAGTTTCTCTCTCTCTCTCTCTCTCTCTCTCTCTCTCTTTCTCTCTCTCTCTCTCTTCATCCACCCACACACCCATCCAATCAATCAATCTGCTCTGGGCACATTTGACAAGTCTGTCGGGTGGGTACAGTTCCTCAGGTGGTGTGAAAAGAGTCCCCTTCCTACCTTAGGAATGCACGGCTTTCCCTGTAGTGCTTAAGATGCTATGACCTTTGCTGCCATCTGTAGCACTTGTAGCTAAGAGACTGACCTTATTCTGCACCGTTGGTGCTGCCCCATACCCCCTAAAGACATGAAGAGAGTGCCATCCCTAAAATTTTGTTGTTTTTTCCTCCCACGTACTGATAAGAATCAGGGAGGGGTGCTAGCAGAGGAAGCTATGAAAAGCTGCTCTATATTCAAAAAAAGTATTATGAAAATCTATTCTCTCTCTCTCTTGGTTTTTCTTTACTTAAAAAAAGATTTATTTATTTATTTATTATGTATACAGTGTTCTATCTGCATGTACACCTGCACATCAGAAGAGGACACCAGATCACATTATAGGTGGTCGTGAGCCACCGAGTGGTTGCTAGTCATTGAACTCTGGATCTTTGGAAATGTAGCCAGTGCTCTTCCCTTCTGTTTTTCAAGACAGGATTTCTATGAGTATAGCGTGGCTGTCCTTGACTCTTTTGTAGACCAGGCTGTCCTCAAACTCACAGAGATCAGGCTGCCTCTGCCCTCTGCCCACCCACCCCGACCCCCGAGTGCTGGAAATCTCTATTCTCAGCTTGGGGACTAGCACTTGAAGGGAAGTGTCAGGCTCCACCCTGGAGCTTTCCCATACCTGCAGTTTTTGAAATAGAGGAAAGGGAGGAACTCTCTATAGTCCTCAGTCTGGGAGAGGCTGCTCTTGGTCACCAGATCCTTCTGTGGACTTTCTGTTCAGTAATATTTTATTTTCCTCTTAGGGTAAGATCTTGAGAGAAATGTATGCCATTTTGGTTATATAGTTAATGGTTTGTGATGCTTTTAAAGTTTCTTGTTTCTTTTTTTTGGGGGGGGGGCAGGATCTCAAGTAGCTCAGGCTGGCCTCAAGATGACCTTGGATTTCTGATCTTTCGGCTTCTACCTTGCAAGCACTGGGATTATAGGCATGCACCTCTATGTCTGGTTTATATAGCTTTGGGGGTTGAACACATAGTTTTGTGCAAACTAGGAAAATACTCTACCAGTATCTCAGCCCAGAGATTGTGTGTGTGTGTGTGTGTGTGTGTGTGTGTGTGTGTGTGTGTGTGTGACTTTTTACTCCAGTTCCAGAGAATCTAATACCCTCTTCTATCCTTTTCAGGCACTGCACACATGTGGTACATGGGCATACATGCAGGCAAAACACCAATATATGTAAAATAAAAATAAGCAATAATTTTAAAAACTCCAAAATAACACAAAGAGATATAACAGATTAGTTAGTGTCTGAAATGTCCTTGTGCAGACCTTAACAAGCAAAGGAGGATGTGTGCAGCCTTAGAGGGACAAATGTTGTATGTGTTTTCTCATATGTAGAATTTAAATAAATAAGCACAAAACTTGAAGGGAGAGTGTGTGAAAGATGGGAAGGGAGCTAAAGAGAGGGGAAAAGGGGAATGTGAGAGGATAACAGGTAAAAGGAAGACAAAATAATTGCCTGCTTTCAGGAAGGCTTATATGACAGAGCTGTGGAGGGGGCAAGTAGAAGATGGGGCAAACATGAACAAGTTACAATGGTACCTATCTATGAAAATGTCATATGAAACCCACTATTTTGTGTTCTAACTAAAAGGTAAATAGAAGAATGGCATGGGGAATGATTGATTTAGTTCATGTTACTAGCATAACTATACTGGTTCCTTTTTCAAAAAAAGATTTATTTATTGCATATGAGTGCTTTATCTGAAGAAGAGGGCATCAAATAACGTTATAGATGGTTGTGAGCCACCATGTGGTTGCTGGGAATTGAAGTCAGGACCTCTGGAAGAGCAGGTGGTGCCCTTAACCACTGAGCCATCTCTCCAGCCTAATACTAGTTCTTTAAAAAACTTTTGTCATGGGGGCTAGAGAAGTGAGTGGGTTAACAGTCAAGGGTGCTTGATGCTTTTCCAAAAGACTTATATTGGTTTCCAGCATCCACATTGCACAGCTCACAACTGCCCGCAACCACAGCTTGTGTGGATCTAAAGCCATTCCTGACCTCTGTAGGCACCTGCATGCACATGGCGCACATATTCAGAAATGCATGTACACACACACACACACACACACACACACACACACACACACACACACAAAGGCATGTACACACACACACACATGAATGCACACATACATTCACACAAATGCATGCACTCATACACTATATGCAGTCACACATATACACATGGGTACACACACATTCATGCACACACTCACACACATGCAAACACACATACATGCATGTACTCACACACACAAGCATGCACACACTTATACATATGCATGCACACATTTACACATATGCACGTACACACTTAATATACAAGCATACATACACTTACACACTATACACACACACAAACACACACATAGTAACAGAGTTTGATCCTTAGAGCCCATGTAAAAATGCTGAGTGTAAGCAAGGTGTGATGGAGCATGCCTTTAATCCTAGCACTCAGGGGGTATATCAAAATCATTCTTCTAGTCTTTTCACCCTTTTCTTTTTAATTTAATGGATTATAGATTCTTGCCAGATCTTATCTGTGCTTGTTTGAATGAAAATGGCTCCATAGGCTCCTGTATTTGAATGTTTAGGCCCCAGCTGGTAGAATTGTTTGGGAAAAATTAGGAGTTATGGCCTTTTTGGAGGAGGCTTGTTGTTAGGGGCAGGGTTTGTTTGTTTGTTTCTTTAAGATAGGGTTTCTCTGGGTAACCCTGGCTAGCCTGGAATTTGCTCTTGTAGATCAGGCTGGCCTCTGCCTCCTGAGTGCTGACATTGAAGGTGTGTGCCACCACCACCAGCCAATTCCACCTAGCACATCTAGTAAGCAGGACTAGGTCAAAGGTTTGGTGGCTGCATTGGTGGCCCAATCCCTCCACTGGTTGTCTTGCCTGGTTACAGGAGAGGGCAAGTTCAGGCTCCATATCCCCCATTGCTAGGAGTCTTAGCTAGGGGCACTGTATATCCCTGGGAGTTTCTATTGTGCTAGGCTTCTAGCCTGTCCCAGAGATGCCTGCTGATTCCAGTTGTTTCTCCCAGTACTCTCTCCCTCCATCCACCCATCCTTTCTGTTCCTATGCCCTCCATGCCCTCCTCTACTCCTCCTGACAGGCACCCTCTCATCCTTGTCTACCCACAATGTCTCCTCTATTTCCCCTGTCCAGATTCAGGAATCTCCCCATCGAACCTTCCTTGTTAATTAGCTTCTTTGGGTCTGTGGACTGTAGCATGGTTATCCTTTACATCTAAAAATTCACTTATAAGTGAGTACATACCATCTTTGTCTTTCTGGGTCTGGCTTACCTCACTTTGGATGAGTTTTTTTTTCTTTTTAAGTTCCATCCATCTGCCTGCAAGTTTCATGGTGTCATTGTTTTTAACAGCTGAGTAATGCTCCGTTGTGTAAATGTACCACCTTTTCTTTATTCATTCTTTAGTTGAGGGATATCTGGGTTGTTTCTAGTCTCTGGCTATTACAAATAAAGCTGCTATGAACATAGTTGAGTAAGTGTCCTTGTGATATAGTGGAGTGTCTTTTGAGTGTACGCCCAGGAGTGGTAAAGGTGGGTCTTGAGGTAGATTGGTTCCCACTTTTTTGAGAAGCTGTCATATTGATCTCCCAAGAGGCTGTACAACTTTGCACTTCCACTTTCTTCTTCTTCTTCTTCTTCTTCTTCTTCTTCTTCTTCTTCTTCTTCTTCTTCTTCTTCTTCTTCTTCTTCTTCTTCTTCTTCTGTCTTTTTTGTTTTCAAGACAGGGTTTCTCTATGTAGCCCTGGATGTTCTGGAACTCACTCTGTAGACCAGGCTGGCCACGAACTCACAGATCCACCTGCCTCTGCCTTGCCACTGGTGGAATTCAAGGCATGGGCCACCATGCCCAGCCTCTGGGTTCTTTTTTTCCTTCTCCTCCTCCTCCTTCTCCTTCTTTTTTTGAGACAAGGTTTCTCTGTGTAGCCTTGGCTGTCCTGGACTCACTTTATGGACCAGGCCTTCCTCAAGCTCACAGAGATCTGCCTCCCAGAGTGCTGGGATTACTGCCTTGTTTGACCACACCCAGCCCTTCCTGGTTTTTTAGTGAGGGCACTTAGAACTATAAACTTCCCTCTTAGGATTGCTTTCATTGTATCCCATAGATTTTAGTATGATGTTTTAATTTTTATGTGATTCTAGGATTTTAAAAAATATTTCCCTCTCCATTTCTTTAATAACTCATTTATCATTCACTAGCGTGTTGACTAGCTGCCATGAGTTTGTATATGTTATAGGATTTCTCTTGCTGTTGACTCACAACTTTATTCTTCTGTGGTCAGATAGGATATAAGATATTATTTAAATTTTTCTGTATTGTTGAGATTCATTCTGTGTCCTAATATACAATCTGTTTTGGAGAAGAACTCATTGGACTCATATTCTGCCGCATTAAGATGGATTAAATTTTTAAAAATTTACTATTATTTATTTTATGTGTATGACTGTTCAGCTTGCCTACATGCATGTCTATGTGCTATGTGCATGCCTGGTGCTGATGGAGGCCTAAATTGGGTGTTGGATCTCCTGTATGAGTCACCAAGCAGATCCTGGGAATCAAGGGTGGGTCCTCTGGAAGAGCAGCCAGTGTTCTCAACTCCTGAGTCACTGTCCCAGAACTCTGGATAAAATGTGTTGTAGATGTCTGCTTAGTCTGTTTGATCTAGGGTGACCTTTAGTTCACATATTTTCTCATTAATTTTTTAAGGAAGGCCTGTAAAGTATTATGGGGTACTGATGCTGCTCACTACTATTGTGACTTTACATCTAATAGTATTTGTTTTATGAAATTGAGTGTGTCTCTGTTTGGGCCATGTGCCTAGAATCATAATATCCTCTTGATGAATTGTTCCTTAATCAGTATGTAGTGACAGTCTTTATCATTTATCATTAGTTCTGTTGTTGTTTTGCTTTTTCAGAAATCTGCCTGCCTCTGCCTCCCAAGTGCTCAAATTAAAGGCGGCATTTACCATCACTGCCCTGCTTATTACTACTAGTTTTGATTAGAAGTCCATTTTTTTTTCCGGTCATCTGAAAAGGTTTCTATTTCTAATTTGTTCACTTTATATCCCAATTGTAGCTCCCTCTCTCGTCGCCTTCTGTTCCCACCCCGCCCCCTCATACCCTTCCCCTTCCTACCCAAGTCTTCAGAAAGGGGAGCCCTCCTCCTTAACATCTGACCTCAGCCTCTCAAGTCTCATCTGGACTGCCTGTATCCTCTTCCTCTGTGGCCTGTCAAGGCCGCCCTGCCAGGGGGAAATGATCAATGTGTAGGGACCAGAGGCCATGTCAGAAGTAGCCCCTACTCCCCATATTATGGGACCTACAAAGAGACTGTGCTGCCTATCTGCTACATCTGAGCAGGGGGTCTAGGTCCACACCCTGCATGGTCCTTGGCTGGTGCATCAGTCTCAGCAGCAGCCCCCTCCCCCACCTGGATCTGTTGGCTCCATTGGTCTCTCTTGAGGGGCTCCTGTCCCCTCCAGGTCCTTCTATCCCCCTAGAAGTCCATTTTGCAGCATATAATAAGAGTGACACCTGCTTATTTCCTAGGTCCATTTGTTGGGAACACACTTCCATCCTTTCACCCTAACACGGTGTCTGTCTTTTGAGGTGAGGTGCATTTCTTGAAGGCAGCAACTAGGTGGTTCCCACTCTTTGATTCAGTATAGTACTTTGTGTCTTTTAATTAGGGAACTGACACCATTAACATTTAGAGTATTGGTTGAAAGGCGTGATTGATTCCTGCTATTTTGTGGGGTTTTTGTTTTGTTTTCTTCTTCTTTTATCTATCTATCTATCTATCTATCTATCTATCTATTTATCTATCATCTAATTTTAGTTTTTTGAAACAGGCTCTCTGTGTAGTTCTGGCTGTTCTAGAAGACCAGGCTGACCTTGAATTTACAGAGATCCACCTAACTCTGTCACCTTGGATTAAAGGTGTGCACCACCATACCTAGTTTTTTTTTTCCCTTACTTAATTATTATTGTAGCATGGTTTATTCTTTCCTTTGGCCTCATGGATGGGTTTGCTTTTCTTTTAGTTTGAAGAATTCCTTTAAGTTGTTGTTGTTGTTGCAGAGCTGGTTTAGTCATCTTACATTCCTTTAGCCTTGTTTCCATTCATCAAATTTTAAGTTTTCTTTCAGTATCACAAAGAGATTTGCTAGGTACAGTAGTCTGGCCTGGCAGTTGTTCTCTTTTAAAATTGAAATCCATCTGTCTAGGCTCTCCTGGTTTTTAAAGTTTCCACTGAATAGTCTGCTGTTATTCTGCTGAAACTGCTTTTGTGTGTGTGGCTTGGTGTTTTTTTTCTTGATACTTTTGGATACTTTCTCTATTTTGTATACTTACTGTTTTAGCTATAATATGATGAGAGGAGTTTCTTTTCCCAGTCTTACCTGTTTGGTGTCTTGCATTTTAATATCTTGCATTACTTTTCTTGTTTTATCAAGTTGTTTATGTTTTTAACCTGAAGATTAACTTTTTTCTTTGAACGCACGTATCATATTTTTAAATTATCTGTCTGGGATTTCATCTAACTCACTTTGACTATACACTATAGAACTAGTAATTTTTGGAGGAGTTATCTTGGTTTTTCATGCTTCTTATGTTACTGTATTGGGATTTATAGATCTGGTATTACTTCTTGGCTTGGTTTATTTTTATCATCTAGATTTATTGCAGTGAACTATTTGCAATTTAATGTGATAATTGGATAGAATAGAGTTAAATGTGTAGTTCAGAAAATAGGTCCTCAGTCCAGGAGCCCAGGGTGTCTGAAGTAACCTCTATGTTATTCCCTGGATGGTATACCAATTTTGAGAACAACCAGACCTGCCTGATATTTTCACTATGCAAACATTATACTAGTTAATTACTAATTGTGTCATTGATTTTTTTTTTTTTTGGTTTTTTTCAAGACAGGGTTTCTCTGTGTAGCCTTGGCCATCCTGGACTCACTTTGTAGACCAGGCTGGCCTCGAACTCACAGCAATCCGCCTGCCTCTGCCTCCCGAGTGCTGGGATTAAAGGCGTGCGCCACCACACCCGGCTTGATTTTTTTATGATAGCTATTGAAGAATAAATAACCAAGCATAGAAATGGAAGGGAATTGGGGTGGTTGAAATGAAAATTAAGAATTAGCCAGGGAGGTGGTGGCACACATCTTTAATCCCAGCACTTTGCAGGCAGAGGCAGGTGAATCTCTGTGAGTTCTAGGCCAGCCTGGTCTACATGGTGAAGTCTAGTACAGGCAGGGCTACACAGAGAATCCATGTCTCTGTTTCAACCTCCCCCACACCCCCAAAAAGAATTAGATAGAGTTTGAAAACAAAATTGAAGTGGGTTTAGAAGCAAGGAGAAGTGGGGCTACTGTCAGGACCCACAGATTGCTAGAGCTATGGAGGGTAATAATTAAGAAGGAAAAAGAAGAGAGGGTAAGGATGAGAGAAAGAACTCAGAATCAGGGTGAGGAGTATATGAGACGTGGCCAAAGAGCATGGTAAAGAATATCCACAGTAACCTGGGTAACACTCCTAAAACCTGACCAAACAACGTGCAAACAAATGGAAGCCCAGCGTGAGACAGATATACAGGAGCGGAAACGAAATAATAGAAAATAACAACCAAAAGGGATACTTCGAGAGTGAATTGCTAGCCCAGCTCTGCTGAACTGGAAGTTGTCAGTCTCCTGGCTCTAACAGCTCCCCATGGAGCTGGGGGGGGAGCATCTAGTCTCCCTGGCCTGAGGGCTTTTGTGATTCTGGCTCATCCTTTCCTGGTAGTTTACCAGACTCCTTTACTGTGCTCTGGCCTTCCCTGGTCTCGCAGGCTAGCTGTGTGTGAGGAGCCAAACTCCCTCGCCAGTTTCCTCTGCTCTCCCCTGGGCAAGCTGAGCAAGGCACAGAGAGCAAGCCAGTGAGCGGTGCTCCTTGCTGATTCAGTTCCTGCCCTATGTCAGATCCTGCTTTGGCTTCCCTAAGTGATGGACCAAACCATTTCCCCCCACTTTTCTTTTGGCAGGTGTTTGTCACAACAGAAAAAGGATCATGACAGTTTATCATCTTTTATATATATGTAGATATCTTTAAAATTAAAATATAATCACATCACTTTTCCCCTTCCCTTTCCTCTTGCCCCTTCTAAATCCCCTCCCTCAAATTTCTTCTATGTCCCCCCCCCCAAACTGATGGCCCCTTCTTCCCCAGTTGTTTTTGCTATATGTATATGCATATATATTGACAAATGTGTAAATACAACATGCCATGCCCATTTCTGTTGTTTACGTGTATGCTTTCAGGACTCACCACTTCGCATTGCATGCCTGAGTAGGGATCTCATCCCCAGGAGAGGCTAATTCGTCCTCTTTCTCCAGTCACCAGTTGTCTGTAGTTCTGTGTGGCCCAGTGAAATTTTCCCTTCTACATTAGCGCATCTATCGATACTGTGTTGGTCAAGACTTGTTTGTGAGAGATGGCTGCACAGCAGACATCCTGTATTCCGGCTCTTATGATCTTTCTGCCTAGTCTTCCATGATGTTCCCTGAGCCACAGTTGCAGGAGCTGTGATGTATCCACTGGGGCTGAGAGCCTCATGATCTGTACGTCTTTGTACTGTGTCTAGTTGTGGTTTTCTAAGGCAGCCTACATTTGCTGTAAAAAGAACTTTCTTCACGAGGGGCGGTACATACACTTACCTGTGGGTTTAAGGATAAAGTTTCCAATGTAATAGGAATAAATCTGGTCTAGCACAGTGGTGGTAATAGATTATTTTCTAATACTTTGGCTCCACTAGCCTCAGAAAGCTGGGTAGGTTTCTATTGGCAGGCATGTTTCCCCTCTCTGCTGAGTGGGCCTTAAGTCCAATTAGAGAGCAGTTGGTTATTATGTGTGGGTGCCACTTATTACACCTTTATGCATATAATTTTAGTTCTGTGGTGGTGTGAATAAGAGTGGTGCCATAGGCTCATATATTGGAATGCTTGGTTACCAGGGAGTGAAAGTATTGAAAGGCTAGGAGGCATGGCCTTATTGGAGAAAAAATATGACAGGGGGTGGGCTTTGACATTTCAAAATCCCATGGCAGGCCTAGGGTCTCTCTGCCTAGGATCAGGATGTTGCTCCAGCACCCCACATGCCGTTATGTTCCCCACCGTAATGATAATGGACTAAACCTCTGAAACTGTAAGCAATCCCCTAATTAAATACTTTCTTTTACAAGAGTTGCCTTGGTCATGGTGTCTTTTCACAGCAATAGGGCAGTGACTAAGACAGGTTCATATGTGTTGAAGTTGGGTAGGACTCTTAATTGCTTCTCTCTCTTGGTAGCTTGAAGAATATTTTCTGGTACCATAGACGCTAGAACACAGAAAAGCTCTCAAGTTAGAGCCATCGGAATAATCTGAGTTCTGTGTCCTAAGTATGCAGTGTCTTCAGCAATAGGGGTTTACCTTGAATCTCTGAGAGGCAAACGAAGGTAACAGTCATAGTTTATGTTGTTTTGGTAGGTAGTTAGTCTACCCTGACCAACCACTCTAAAAGAAATTTCATATGCCTGGTATTGGGATTTTTGTTAGTCTGTGATTCTTTGGGGAGTTTTGTCAGCCCTAATGGTATAGCTTTCCTTTATGTGTATATATGTATTTATAATATATACACATATTTATGTAACTATGCATGTATATGTATATATGTATATTTATATATTATACTTGTTTATATATGTAAAATGTTTGATTTTTAGGTAATTTCTAGGTAATAAGGATCTTTAAGTATTTATCAAACAACCTTGGTGTTATTTGTTCCTCCTCCCTCCTTCTCTTTTTGTGCTGCCCTCCTTCTCTCCTCCCTAGTTGGAGAGTCCTGTCCAGTTTTTCTCCCTTCATTTCATCTGTATTCAGTTATTCCCCTCTCAAGCCCGCACCAGCGATCCTCTACCTTTCTACTTTGCTTGTTTCGGCGGTTACTCCATGTTGTATACTCACACCTGAGGATTTGGAGCTGGGAATCACAGATGAGAGAGCGATCATGAGTGTTTGTCTTTCTGGGTCTGGATTATCTCACTCAATATAATCTTTTCTAGGTCCATCCGTTTGCCTGAAAAGGTCCTGGTTAAATTTTTCTTTATGGCTGTATAGTATTCCATTGTGTATATGTACCATGTTTCATTACCCAGTCATCAGTGAAGGCACATTTAGGTTGTTCCCACTCCCTGGCTATTGTGAATAGGGTGGCAATGAACATGGCCGAGCAAGTATCTGTGAAGTAGCATCTGCCAAGGAGTAGTATAGTTGGGTTATGGTAGATTTATTTCTGGCTTTTTGAGGATTCTTTATATTAATTTCCAGAATGGTTGCCCATTTTGCATTCCCACCAAACAGTGAATGACGGCTACCTTTTCCCCACAAGTGTGCCCACATTTGTTGTCAGTGGCTTTGTTGGTCTTAGTTATTCTGGCTTGTGTAAGATGAAAGCTCAGTAACACAGCTGGGTGTGGTGGTAGACTTCTTTAGTCCCAGCACTCTGGAGGCAGAGGCAAGTGGATCTCTGTGAGTTCAAGACCAGCCTGGTCTACAAAGAGAGTTCTAGGACAACCAGCACTATTACACAGAGAAACCCTGTCTCAAAACCCAAAAAAGCAAAAGAAAGCTTAGTGATGCTTTAATCTGCATCTCTCTAATCGATAAACACCTTTTTGAGGTCTTTCTTAGCTATTTTTATTTCTTCTATTAAGAACTCCATGTTTGATGGAAACTATTACAAAAACCTACAGCCAATCAAAATGCAGAGTGTGAAGCTCAGTCCCAGCTGATACATCTACAATATGACTCCTGTACATAAGGCTTGGGGGGTCACTGAGGAAGAGAGGGTAGAAAGACTCTAAGAGCCAGAGGACCAGAGAGTTTACTGTGGGATCCTTGACTCTTAGTCATGTCATAATCTACACTCATGAAGTCTCACCAACATGACTGTCTGGACATGAGGTGAACATGGCTGACACCAGCAGACATGCTAACATGGGTGGGGGAAAGCTCACAAGGGCTCAGACCTACACAAAAAACTACAGGCAACTAAGGCTTGCTAAGAGTGGGAAGAACACACCAATTGGTCATCTAAAACAAATGGTCCATCCTGAAAACACACATACAAGTAAGGTTCTACAGACAGAACAGTTTGTATTTAGGAACACATACACACACACACACACACACACACACACACACGTGTGTGTGTGTGTGTGTATGTATGTATGTATGTAGGTATGTACATATTTTTTGTAATGAAAAAGAGGCCATAAATTTAAAAGAGCAAAGAGGGGTATATGGGTGTGTTTGGAGGGGAGAAAGGGAAGAGGAAAATGGCATAATTTTATTATAATATCAAAATGATAAAAACCAATTAAAAGTTTTTTAAATTCTCTCTTTAGATCCCTAACCTATTTAATTTTCTTCATTCATTATGTTTTGATCATATTCTTTCTCCTCTTCCAATTCCTCTCAGGTCCCTCCCTACTTTCCTACCCACCCTACTTCATACTATTTCCTTCTATCTAAAAAATCAAAACAAAGCCAAGAAAAGCAAGAAAAATTGAAAATTAAAACTGACACACAAAAAGAAAAGAAAATCAATGAGACAAAAATACCAAAACAAAGTCTGGTAGTGATGGCACACACCTTTAGTCTCAGCACTAATTTCCAGGAGGCAGAGGCAAGTAGATTTCTGTGAGTGCAAGGCCAGCCTGGTCTATAGAACGAGTTCTAGGACAGCCAGGGCTACACAGAATGACCCTGCCTCAAAAACAAAAGCAAAAACATAACAAACCAAACCAAAACAAAAAATGCAACAAAGAAACAAAACAAAACACCATGGTAACTGTTTTGTGTTGGTCAACTCCCAAGCCCATTTTTTAATTGGATCATTTGTTTCCATGATTCTTTGTGTTTCTGAGTTCTTTGTATAGTCTGGATATTAATTCTCTGCCAGATGTATCAGATAAAGATTCTCTCCCATCCTGTGGACTTCCTTTTCACTCAATTTTTAGTTTTATAAGGTCCCACTTGTCATTTGTTGGTTTTAGTTCCTGGGCAAACAGAGTCCTGTTCAGAAGTCCACTCCTATGCCTGAGTCTCATGGGCACTGCCTATGTTTTCTTCTCTCAGTTTTAACAGCTCAGCTTTCACATTAAAGTCTTGGAGCCACTTGGAGCTAATTTCTGTGCAGCGTGATGAATATGGTCTAGTTTTGTTCTTCTGTGTGTGGATATTCTGTTTGCCCAGCATCATTTGTTGAAAATGTTTTTATATTCTTCTTCTTCTTCTTCTTTTTTTTTTTTTTTTTTTTTTTTGTTTTTTGAGATAGGGTTTCTCTGTGTAGCCTTGGCTGTCCTGGGAAAATGTTTTTAAATCCAGTGTATGTTGCATCTTTTTGTCTAATATCAAATGTGTAGTTATACATACTCATATTTAGGTTTTCTTCTTTATTCCATTGGTCTACTTGTCTGTTTTTGTGCCAGTACTATATTGCTTCTATTACTGTAGTCTATAATATATTGTGAAGTCTGGGATGGTAATGTGTTATTATTATTGCTGTTATTATCATCTTCATCATCATCATTAAGTTTTTAGAGACAGGGTTTCTCTGTTTATCTTTTGCTGTCCTGCCCTCATCTTGTAGATCAGGCTGGCCTTGAACTCACAGAGATCCGCCTGGAGTGCTGGGATTACAGGTGTGCACCACCACATCCAGCTTTCCAGTATTATTCTTTTAGTTTAGGACTGGGTTAGTTAGTCCAGGTCTTTTCTGGTTCCACATGAATTTCAGGATTTTCTCCCCTACTTCTGTGAAGAGTGTTTTATGTATTTTGATTGGGATTGCATTGAATCTGAAAATTGCTTTTTGGTAGGACGTTCATTTTCCCAATAGTAATTCTACCAATCTATAAACGCGGGATCATGACCCATTTTCTAGTGTCTTTCTCAATCTTTTTCTTCAGAAATCTGAAGTTTTCACTACAGATGTCTTTTACTTGTTAGGCTTATTCCAAGGTATTTTCTAGTCCTTGATGCTATTGTAAGTGGAAGTATTGCCACACTCTCTTTCTCAGTGTGTCCGTTGTTAGTGGATAGAAGGGCTACTGCCTTTTAAAAAGTTAATATTGTCCCCACTGCTTTGCTGAAATTATTGTTTTTAGAATTTTCTGGTGGAATCTATGGGATCCCTTATGTGTACATATCATATCATCTGAAAATAGGGATTATTTGACTTCTGTTAGTATGCTGCTGGATTTACTTTGCCAGTATCTGGGTGAGGATTTTGCATGAGTATTTACCAGGGATATTTGTCTATAACTTTCTTGTGTTGCATAATATTTGGTAGAAGGCCTCACAGGATGACTTAGAAAACACCCCCTTCTCTTCAATTAAGAAAAAAAGAGCTTGAGAAAAATTGGTGTTAATTATTCAACCACTTGATGGGCCATTAAGTGCAAGCCTTTTTTTTTTTTTAATTGAAAAATTACAATTCAGTAACTTTTGTTTTCTTTTGATTACTAAGTCAAACTTACTGACTATGAATGAGCCTTCAGAGTTTTCTATTTCTTAATGATTAAGTTTTTGCAGATCATCTCTTCCCCAGAATTTGTACATTTCATCCAGTTTATTGTCTTGAACTATTTGTGATGCTATGTAATAAAACACCTGCACGTAATAGGTGTGTTCCTATGCCTGCTATGGTACAACGAGACTGAGTGCCTTGTGAGCAGAAGGTTATTGCTTATAGTCTTGGGAGCTCGATTGGGCAAGATCAAGAAACACTGAGTGGGTATGTTGCCTGGTAAGAGGCCAAGTGTCTCCTCCAAAGCAAGGGAACACGGTGTCTTCCTTCACATGGCAGAAGGAAAGATGGAGGAGAGATTATGACTCCTTTCATTAAGCCCTATAATAAGGGTGTATGATTCTATTGTGCAGGTGAATCATCAGGAGTCAATGGCCTCCTAAGGGCCATGATTCACGATTAAGTAGTCATTAAACTATTTCTGGAAGGGACACAAACATTAAAGTTGTTATCAATTACTCAATTCGTTCAATTTGTTGCAGTAGAATGTTTCCTCAAACTCCCTGATGATCTTCTTTATATAAAATATATAGCAATATTCCTCCCTTTATTTATGACTTCTGGATTTTCTTTTCTTAGTCAATCCAAGCATTGTCAATTGTATTAATCTTACCAAAGAATCAACTTTTAGATTTGCGGACTTGCTCCATACTTTTCTTTTCTCTATTTGCTTATATCTGCTCTAGTATTAATTTTTTTTCTTCTGCAAATTGGAGTTTAGAGTTTTTTTTTTTTGTTTGTTTGTTCACCTGTTTTGTTTTATCCCTGTTCTGCCCGCCACCCCACCCCACCCCGATTCCATGAGCTGTCATGTCAGGTTGTTGATTTTAGATCTTTCTGGGCAAGTGTCCTCAGTTGTAACTCTCCTCCCTAGTGCTGCTTTTGCTGCATCCCGTAAGTTTTGGTGGGCTGTGTGTTCTTGCTAGAGTGTAGGGCAGAGGTAGAACATTTGCCTAGCTTGCAGGTGTGTGTGTGTGTGTGTGTGTGTGTGTGTGTGTGTGTGTGTACATGTACACAAGTATAATGTGCACACACGCACATATACCCTTTGGGAGACCAGAGGAGGGTGCTGTCACTCTCATTCCTGTGAGGCAAATTCTCTTGCTGAACTTCAGGCTCCTTTTTTTTTTTTTTTTTTTTTTTTTTTTTGCCTAATCTGGGAGCTGGAAGACTCACAATCCTCCTGTATCTGTTTCTCTTAGTGCTGGAGTGACAGGTGTACATGAGACCTCACCAGGCACATGGCTAATATTCAAGCTTCAGTCATAGTACTTTGCACCGCAATTTTTTTGTTTTGTTTTGCTTTTTTTTTTTTTTTTTTTTTTGAGACAGGGTTTCTCTGTGTAACAGCCCTGGTTCTCCTGGACTCACTTTGTAGACCAGACTGGCCTCAAACTGACAGTGATTTGCCTGTCACTGCCTTCCAAGTGCTGGTATTAACGGCGTGGGCCACCACACCCAGCACAGCAAACATTCTTTACCATTTAGCCATCTCTCTAGTCCCATGTAAACTTTCTTTGACCCGTGCAGATCTTATCTATTGGGGCCTGGGACCCGAGGACCTGAAAGAATCTTGAGGCCTACAGTCTGACGCTGTAGACAACATTACTTTAGTTACAGTGCCCTTTTATACGCGAATGAAACAAAGAAAGCAGTGATCCAAGTAAGGTTGTTTGAGTGCAGAAAAACATGATCAGGAAAACATCTAAATAGTCAACCAGTCCTTTCCAGAAATTTCTTAGGACAGAACAGTTTAAACAGTCTGACAAGTGCTATAGATTGTGTCTGGGAAAGCACAAAAGCAAGGCGGAAGGCCACATCCAGCTTCAGAGCCCACTGAACAGACTGGGTTCTATAGCAATGACCTGACATCCAACAAGAACAAACAGGTCTTATAAATTGCATGTAAATGTTTGCCACAGGACTGAAATCATGTCCAAGAACAAGCCAGGGAACAAAATGGGGCTGAGAGGAAAGGCCCTCTGCCTTTTTTTCCTGGAGCCTTTCTCACAGTTCCCCAGGCATTGTTTACCAGGGGTCATTCTTTTGATCCTGTCGTGACATCTCCCTCTTTTTATTTATTTATTTATTTATTTTTTAATTTAAGGTATTTATTCTTATTTGGGGCCATTGAAACCCTAAAGGAAGTATAAAAAGACATATGATAAGTACATGATACTTTGTCATCAGGAACGAGGGTCCATGCCTTGTAAGGCATCAGCAATTTCTTTTGTTATTCCTTGTCCTGAGATCCCAGGCAACTGCTTAAAATATGTCTGACAATTCTCATCCTGGTACCCAGTGGTCATAAGGTCTTCGTACCTTATAGCACAGGGCAGTGGCCGCATGTGGGGCTGTGCATCCTGAAAATGTTGGGAAGCTAGGGTTATAAATGGTTTCACCGTGGGGCAACTTTAAAGTAAGCAAAATGATAGCAAGAGTATCCTGGGGAGTAGTCCCCCCTTTTCTTTTGTAAAAGTTGCTTTCTTAAGGGTGGAATGTGCATGTCCTATGGGCTGTAATGGATTCTGGTGATATGTTGAATTTGTCATTCATAACAGAATTTCTTAAAATTTCTACCAGTAAAAGCTGGACCTTTATCGGTTTTTAGCTGTGTGGGAATGCCCATAACACTGAATGTCTGTAATAAGGTGGGAACAAGAGCTTTGAAGGAGGGTAATTTATCTAATTTTTGAATGTTGAATAGTTAATATTTTATCATTGGTTGAACACCAATACTTAAATTGTCATCTGACCATCTCTGCTTGCGGAGCAAAGTAACTAGCAATGGGGTCACCTGAGATCTGAGTCATTGACAGGAACACAAGTGTTACTCTCCTTCCTAAGTAACAAAGGGAAGGACAGGAAGATCGGGCACATAAGCCTGGTATGTCTCAACAGCCACAGATGCATTCAACCAAGACAGGATAGCAGAAATAGCATTTTGTAGCCATAGCTTTCCTCTAAGACTTTATTAACCCTTTTCCCTCAGTCGCTGATCTCTTCATCTGAGTCACTTTTGGTAGGGAGGCTCTCGGGTTTTGGTTGGACGATTTAGTCATTCCGGTCTCTTTCTTTTCTTCAGGTGCAGCCTCTGCAGATGGGTTGGAGTCTCTTGGTACATCTTCCACAGGTTGAGGCAGTCTTTCAACTATCCACACTGGGTTTTTGGCACTCTGAGGAAGAAAGATGAACACAGCCTTGGCTTCAGTGGATTACCGGAGCTGGACCCTTCTATTGGCCAGACATAATAACCCTCCAAAGGACTGTGGCCCTGGCTTGTTTTGGAAGGGCCCCACAATGTCCTGTGGCAGTAAGGTCATCCTTGATCACATGTAAAGAAATTTTAAGTGTATAAAATAGGAAATAAAACACCGTGAAGAGTAGTCATATTACTCTACTCCTATCCTTTATTTTTAAGTAACATTTAAGTTGTCCATTAGCTCGTTTCACCAAGTGCTGACTGAGGATTATATGGCATGCCTGTGCTGTGGCTTATACCAAACTGTTGGGAAAATTCCAGAAGAGGCTTGGCAATATATATAGGAGCATTGTTAGCTTTTAAATATTTTACAGGGGCACAAAAATAGCAGAAGCCAGTGTTAAGTCATCCAAAGTATTTAATTTTTTTAATGAGGAATACAAATTTAAATGGCTAGCCCAATTTTAATTTTTCTTTTTTTTTAAATTTTATTTTATTAATTTATTCATATTACATCTCAATGGTTATCCCCTCCCTTGTATCCTCCCATTCCTCCCTCCCTTCCATTTTCCTCTTACTCCCCTCCCCTATGACTGTGACTGAGGGGGACCTTCTCCCCCTGTATATGCTCCTAGGGTATCAAGTCTCTTCTTGGTAACCTGCTATCCTTCCTCTGAGTGCCACCAGGACTCTCCCTCCAGGGGACATGGTCAAATATGAGGCACCAGAGTACGTGTGAAAGTCATACCCCACTCTCCACTCAACTGTGGAGAATGTCCTGTCCATTGGCTAGATCCGGGTAGGGGTTTGAAGTTTATGGCCTGTATTGTCCTTGGCTAGTGCCATAGTTTGAGCGGGACCCCTGGGCCCAAATCTGCCTATCATAATGTTCTTCTTGTAGGTTTCTAGGACCCTCTGGATCCTTCAACTTTGCCATTCTCCCATGCTTCTCTCATCTAGAGTCCCAATAGGATGTCCTCCCCTCTATCCCAGTTTCCTGGTCAGTGAAGACTTTCATGGGACATGCCCCTTGGGCTAGTATGCAGATATAAGTGAGTATATACCATTTGACTCTTTCTGCTTCTGGGTTAACTCACTCATTGTGATCATTTCTAGTTCAATCCATTTGTCCACAAATTTCAGGAATTCCTTGTTTTTAATAGCTGAGTAGTATTCCATAGTGTAAATGTACCACAGTTTCTTTATCCATTCTTCTACTGAGGGAGACTTAGGCTGTTTCCATGTTCTGGCTATTATGAATAGGGCTCCCAATTTTAATTTTTATAAACAGATTTTTAGCATTTGTTATTATTAATTTGTGAAACACAGAATATCATTTATATAATGTATAATAAAAGCAAGAGGAAACAGCTCTTTCTTTCTTTTTAAAGCAGTAGCAAGTAAGTTTTGATATGAAGTTGGGCTATTAGTCATTATTCACTCCTTGTTCCTTGTTGAATGACTGCCAATAGTGGAGGCACTGTCGGCTCCTGGAGGGCCAAAGCCAGACTTAACTCTTGTGTAGGTGAAGGCCTAATATCAGCACAGAGGCGGATATAAATAGTCATTGATAACTCCTTTCTTTGACAGGGACAGGCAGCAATCTGGCATGCTGCATTAGCATTCTCACTTGCCAGCTGCTTAACAGTAAGCATTACTGCTTCTCCATCAACCATAGACAACTGACTGCCTGGAACAGATGAGAAATAAAACCTGATACAGTTTATCAGGCCGGGACCTGATTTTAGAAAATTCCTGTCTTTTTTTCCATATGTCCTCACTCCCAGAAAACAAAGGTGCTTCTTTCTCGAACATCATTTTCCCCTTCCTCACATCCCTTCTAGTCATCATCATAGCCCTCAAGTAGAGGACACAGTAGTCCACGTGTGGGGGGCAGATGGCCAGTAGTGCTCATCCTCAGGCGGAGCTGACATTTTTTATGTTTGACTTTGTTGAACTTGGTCTCTTCCTACCTTGTGCTGGGAAAACCACCTTTCTAGCTTGTAAGCTAGTAATCAAGGGTAAAGAAACATCTGTCTTGACTTTTCTGGGAGAAGTTGAGGCTTGGCACCACGAAGAGAGCCCAGGAGAAGCTATTGGCAGTAGGGCAGCCCAATTGCAGGAGGAGACCCTGGCAATTTGAGGATTCCAGTGACCACCAAGAACAGCAGCAGCCATGAAGTCAAGCCAGCTAGAGTTAAACAAGCTGTGTGTGCTGCAGAGGGCAGAGGCAGAGAAGTGACCCAAGCCTTTTGGAGGAACCCAGGATCAGGAGTGAACCCCAGACGTTGGGTTTACACTACTGGAATTTGGTTTTGCTTTGATCTGATTCTTCCCTCTGGATAAACGTATTTAAATTAGTTTTTTTTTTTTTTTTTTAAAGAAGCCCACAGTTGAGAGACTTTGAATTTTTAAAAAGAGATTTAAAATTTTTAAAGAGCCTGAACTTTTAATGTGGGAAGGATTGTAGGCATTGTCACAGGTGAAAGCAGTCTTGGCGGGCTTTGCTCTTGGACACACCATGGATACTCCCTGAGATTGTGGAGCCATCCTGGGCCTGGGGGACTCCACCTGGATTATTGTGTTTCTAATCGACTCGACCCTCTATGGGAGGAGGAGGCCTACCTTTGCACTTGAGAGACAGGCAGAGAGGACGAGAGGGGCAGCAGGTTCTGACTGAGCTCAAGGGCACTTGGATTGGGAAAAGGATTGTGCAGGCCAGAGACACCTAGGGACCCATCCCATGGAACGGATACCGGAAGGTTTGCTTCTGTTTCCCTTTACCTTTTTTCCTTCTTGTGTAAGATATTTGGGCTGTCTAATAAAGTTTAATTGTTAAGAAACAGAGTCAACACTTAATCTATTTGAATTTGTAAAGACCGTAGGACTTTTAAGTTATGCTTTATATTGTGATGTTAATATTTACACATGCCATCTTGGGGATAAATAAGAAAGGAATGGTTCTAATTTTAAAATGTTGGGTTTGGGTGTCAAGTTGACATGGATGCAATTGTCAATCCTAACCCTGACATTGTTCTTAAATTTGTTTTCTTTTTCTTTTTTTTTTTTTTTTAATTTGTTTTCTTGTAATGAATAATGAGATAGAGAATGGTACATAGTTTACTACTATTATATTTTAAGTGGCCATCCACTATGTTTGCTTATTTTTCCTTTCAGGGCAGTGCCTGCCTATTACTCATCTGCGGGTTATTTAGAGACAAAAACTTCCTTCTAGGGTCTTTCTTACCTTTTCACTTTGTTTATGTGTGTAAGATTTTCCTAAAGTGGTGTTTGTCTGTGTTGGTTATTAGTTGTTTTCTTCTTAGGCCCATTTTCTTAATGACTTGATTGTAGGCCTTGAACTTTTTCAAACCTACTTCATTTAGGGTTCTTTAATGCTTACACTTTCCTTCCAACCCACCTACCCTAGGTAGGAGTAAAAAAAGAGGTTAATAGGAACAGGAGAAGTAGACCATTTTAGACTCAGTTCCTTGGAGTGATTCCACTGGCGTAGTCAGGATTCCAATAGACCAGTTAAGCAGCAAAACATCAATTTAGCGAAGGTGACTGTAACCGCAGCCGCTGGAACCCAGAGCACCAGCCAGAGCCCAGAGCTTCGAAGCGTTTGCTGGAGCGGTTCGCTCTAGGAGCATCTTGAAGTGGAGTGATGAACAGCCAAGACCAAAAGGCCCTGCCTCTTGTTTTGGGCATGTGTGTGTGTGTGTGTGTGTGTGTGTGTGTGTGTGTGTGTGTATGCCCTTTCAGAGTTCGTACTAGGATGTTTGTCAGTTGCCAAAGATTATGCTCCTGCAAGAGGCGGTTCCTCTCCCAGTGGACAAATATTACCTGTTCTCTCAAAAATCTGTTTTCAACGGAAAAACACTGCATACCCTTACGAAAGTCTGTTTCATATCCCACACTTAGGATCAAAACAAAAACATGTTTACATCCACTACACTTGATAGACTGTGCCAGAAAAGTCAATACAAATGTTTACTTCTTTTCTTGAAAGCATTTGCATGGTTATAAAAGCTGGAGGTCAGCCTTAGGTGTTGTTCCTAAGGATGGCCATTTTCCTTTTTCGTTTTTAGGCAAGGGCTTTTGCTGGAGTGGGGGGCGGAGGGGGCTACTGATTATGCTAGACTAGCTGTCCAGCAAGCTCCAGATACTCTCTTGTTTCCACTTCTGCAGCCCTGGGACTACAAGTGTCTGCCACTATACGAGCTCTTACTGCAGGCTCCGAGCTGCCTCCCTAGCCTCTCTCTTTTCTCTTTCTTATTTATATTCTCTGTCCCACACATGCAGAGCCTCCCTGTTACCCACGTTTTATACTAGAATAGTACATTTCAAACTTTTAAGTCTATGTTAAGATACCATTATTACCACAATCCATAGTTTAATGAGGATTCATACTTAGTGTTGTACACTTGTATTTATGAGCGTTTCTCGCTGTAACCAAATACTTGACAGAAACAATGTGAGGAGGGAAGTTTTGGTTCTGGGTTTGGAGGGCTCAACACATCATGGTAGAGAGGGCATATTGAATGAAATGTTAACATCATGGTGTTCCAGTGAGCAGAGAAATGTTGGTGACAATAGGCCATATGGTCAATGTTCAGCCGTCTTGTCAGAGCCTGCACCTTTTTTGTTGTTGTTGTTTTGTTTTTTTAAAAAAAGTATTTATTTATTATGTGTACAGCATTCTGCCTGCAGGCCAGAAGAGATGATTGTGAACCACCATATGGTTGCTGGAAATTGAACTCATGACCTTTGGAAGAGCAGTCAGGGCTTTTAACCTCTGAGCCATCTCTCCAGCCCCCCCTCCCCCTTTTTATTTTGTTTTGTTTTTCGAGACAGGGTTTCTCTGTGTAGCCTTGACTGTCCTGGACTTGCTTTGTAGACCATGCTGGCTTCGAACTCACAGCGATCCTCCTGCCTCTGCTTCCCAAGTGCTGATTGTCCTGGACTTGCTTTGTAGATCAGGCTGGCTTCGAACTCACAGCGATCCTCCTGCCTCTGCTTCCCAAGTGCTGGGATTAAAGGCGTGCGCCACCCCTGCCCGGCAGAGCCTGCGCCTTTAAGTTTCTATTTTCCCCAGAGCTTGCCTTTCACCAGAAACTAGCTGACCCTGTTGTGGGTAGGCAGTTAGACTAGAGATAGATAGAGATGAAGCAACCCTCTTGTGATTTAGCAATTAGACTAAAGATAGATAAAGATGGAGCAAGATATTCTGTGTGGCAGAACGTCATGACCCTGCCTGGAATTCCCTGTATTTTGGGATAGCCTGCAGCTGGGTTGCTATAACAATATGCTTCCCTGCCTTCTGCCTTATAAAAGCTGCTGCCTGAATAATAAAATTTGAGAGCTTGATCAAAGTTTAGACTTGCTCTTCTTCTTTGTGTTTTGTATTTTTTTTCATACCGGTGAATCTCCTCCCGAGCTTTAGTCGAACCCCTGCAGGGAAAGACAGACTCACTCTTCTTGCTTTTTTATTCTGTCCCATGCAATGATGTGGTCCATATTCAACCTAGCATCTTTGGAAATGCTCTCACAGATACACTCGGAACGATTACTCAGTCTCTTTGGTGATTCTATTTAAATCCATTCAAGTTGGCACAAACATTAACATAAGAGTTGATAAAGCCCTGTGCTTGAAGGTCACAATGTCACAAAAGTCACAATGTCACAGACCATTATCATAGCATGATATATAGTTTCAAGGCTATACGAGTCAGACTGTTGATCACCAGGCTAACCTCTGGTAAGTATTGATCTTTCTAAAATTTTACTTTTATGTGTATGGATATTTAGTTTGCATGTATGCTTGTACACTACATGTATTCCTGGTCCCATTAGAAGCCAGAAGAGGATGCCAGATTCTCTGGACCTGAAGTCACAGACAGTGGTGAGCCACAGTGTGGGTGCTGGGAATTGAACCTGGGTCGTTTGGAAGAGCAGCCAGTGCTCTTGACTGTTGAGCTATCTTTGCAACTCTACCAATCATGTTTCTATGGTCTGATTTTATTGTCTGCTTTTATTTTAAATTAATTAATTCACTTTACATCTCAATCGTAGCCCCTCCTCCTGTCCTCCCAGTCCCACCCTCCCTCTGTCTCCCCTGCATCCCCCTCCCCTACCTCTTAGAAAAGGGGAGCTGCCCCCCAACCCAGCAGGTCAAATTGCATCATCAGGACTGAGCATGTCCTCTACCACAGCAGCCTGGCAAGGGACCCTGGCAAGGGGGACGTGATCAAAAAGTATGCAAGAAAGTCCTTGTCTTTTGTCTGTTAGTAAAGTTCTGCTTTTTCTTGACTATCATAAGAGTTGGAATCACAGTATGTGTCACTGATGCCTTTCACTTAGTAATATAAGTAAAGTTTCTCTCACGTCTCTTCATGCTCATTTTTCCTTAGCATTGAATGTCTTATCTTCCGAATGTACCAATTTATACATCCACTTACTCAAGGGCAGCTTGATGGCTTCCTCGTTTGCACAGTTTTAAATAAAATTCCATAAACATGCAGGTACAAGTTGTTCTGTAAAAAAAAAAAATAAATAAATAAAATAAACAAAAGAGAGAGAGAGAGAGAGAGAGAGAGAGAGAGAGAGAGAGAGAGAGAGAGAGAGAGAGAGAGAGAGAGAAAGGGGGGGGGGGGGTGGGGGAAAAAGTTGTTCTGTAGATGTGTTTTAAATTGTTTTGTTTAGATACTAGTCAGGGCATGTGATAGAACCTTGGAAGAGTATGGTGGTGCACGCCTTTAATTCCAGCATTTGAGAGGCAGAGGCAGTAGATCTCTGAGTTCGAGGTCAACTTATGAGGCTTCCCATAGGGCTTTTTATTTACGGTATTAATTTCATTTCCTGGAAATTCCTTTGTGAGTCAGAACACAGCTGCTGATCACACCCCAGGGAGGACCTGTTTTTATTTAGTGGGTCCTGTTGAAATGCTGCTCCTATCTTAGAAGATCTCCTTTGGAAGACATAGTTACAGATGCTGGTCTGTGCCTAACAGTGATGACAGATGCTGCTCATGCCCTTGAGAGATCTTGGAAGTCAGGCTGTGAAGGCGGTTCCACCTCTTTGTGATTCTTCCTGCCGTGTACCTTGCTGCCTGGAGCCCATGTCTATCTTCTCCTGCACACCTTGGCTCTAACCTGCTTCTCATCTCAGTGAATACTGTGTGTTCCTGAGTCAAAACTTCTCCCCCATCCAGAGCTACTCTCTTGGAAATAACCTATTCTCTTTAATCCAGTGACACTTGTTCTGTGTTTTTCAAGAGTGTGGTTTACAAAAAGTCTGGTCTCCCCAGACTCAGGTCTCACCAAATTTTGGTCTTACCAAATCCTGGTCTTACCAAATTGGTGACTCTTCAAAGATGGCGTTGCGTGGTTATTCTGGCAAGGGTTAAGTGCCATGAAGAGAGTCTTTCCTTCCAGCGTCTCCTCCTGCCAGTGCTTTTCTGCTCTTAATACCATTACCAAAAGTGCAGCTTGCAATTCTGGAGCCTCTGTTCTGAGCTCCTGCCATGTTCTTCCTCACCAGGAGCAGGGCGCGTTCCCAGACCCGGTCCAGGGTAGACTACTGCAGCCCGCCTCTCCTGTGTGGCATGTTCCCTTCTTTACTCTGCTATTTAAGCTAGAAGCGTGCAGGCGTCCCCCACCTCTCCTGATAGGCATTATTCAGCTTGCCCTTGTTTATTTCCTGGAGACTCCAGCAGGCTCTTGGAGTATCATCTGCCACCTTCCTTAGATGACAGGACAAGCTTGTGTATGCCTCGTATGCCACAACTTCTCTACGTGTAAAATGGACACAGTATTATCTACTATATAGGGTTGATGTGGTAATCCAAACATACATGTTTAAATGACAGCAAGTACATGTTTCTACAGCGCTCACTGTGCTTGACACACAGGAAACATACATGAAATGTCCTCCATTTGAGATATCTAATGTTAAAACGGCAAATGGTAACATCTTTGTAGTGGATATGGACACTTCATCTGGCAATGCATTATGAGTTTAAAAAAAAAAAAAAGCCAGACCTTACATTTTAAGATTGGAAATTTTGCCAGTCTTCATAGCCAGAGTTAATAATATACTTAAAGTCACTTAACACTGACTTCCCATCATGTGCTCAGTCTCTTTCTTTGTTTAATCTGCTTTCAAATGTAACGACTAATCTTCCTTAGCTTGGGTTTCCCATGTAATGAGCTTTTCCAACCCAAGCGAATGCATGCTGAAATCTTAACTTATGTACTCTTCCATGCCCCGACTCGAGAGTAATACATGTGGTTTATATGTGTGTTCTGACAATCATTTGCTGACGGGAGAAAATAAGCATTGGGCAGCCTTACAAAATGAACATCTGCCACAAAGAAGGAAGCAGAGTTTGGATCTTGCCTGATAGTGTTTTGTTCTTAGCTTAGTTCGGGTCAGTGAGTTAAGCATTTGCAAAGCCCTGTTAGAGGTGTCTGTAAAGTATCTCAGTACTTCCCCTGTGTGATGCTTTCTGTGCTGTTCAGCAAAGGGGAGAGGAAAAGCTCCTTGTTAGGGACAGAGACACACAAACAGAGGGACAAGGACGAACAGATTCACCAGACAGCCTTCAGGCAGGCACAGATCCAGACTCACACAGAGGCAGACAGGAACCACCAAAGACAAAGGGAAAGACTGAGAACTCAAATCCGGGCTCACTCTTGGCTAAATGACGTGGTTTCTTTTAATGCAATACCGATGCATCATTGATGACTCTAGTTTATTATTAATGCGTTCAAACTGACTGTATTATGTGCAGCCTTTATGGTGCTTTTGTAAGGAATCTTTAATGCATCTACGCCTATGCAACACTGACATAAATATGATTTGTTTAGGTTTTCTGCATTTGCAATGTTTTCATGAGAAGGGAGAAATGAAGCACTGAACACAGGAATAGTGGGAAGAAGTCAACAGTCAGGTTGGGTTTGACATAGCAAACTGTGTTAATCATTTCTGTTAATATACTGCTAGTATACCTTTCATTTTTTTTTTCTTCTGCCACTTCTGTAATTTTTGACTTGATAGCTGCTTCTAAAAGCATCAATGGAAGGAGAGCACGAAGTCTTAGCCAAGGCGTAGCTGAACACTTGTCCCACATACTGCTCTGGAATCAGAAGCAAGTGTGTGTGTTCAGATACACAGCAGACTATAGTACTTCTTCTTATCACCACGCTTGCTTGACCTCAAAATCAGCTCCTCAAAGTCTTTTCATAGTCTTTGTCACTCATATTGAAAGTACTCAGCAACAATTAAAACTACTCAAGTAACCTCAAAAAGAAAGGCGAGAGACTTACAACTCTGTTTGTAATCAAAGTAAGGCACTTAGGGAGCTATTAAACTTTATTATGAGGAGTAAAGCAAGAAAATGAGATTAGACAGATGCCATAGTGAACTCGTACTTAACAATGATAAATCAGAAACTACTATAGCATTTTTTTTTTTCTCTGCGTATGTATAGCTAGGGTAATCCAAAGTACCAGTGCCGGAGATGGCAAGCTGACTTAGTGAGTAAAGGTGCTCGCTACCAATCGTGATGACCCAAGTCCACACTTGGAACCACAAAGTAGAAAGGACTGACTCCCATGCGTTGTCTTCTGATCATCTTGTGTGTGCTATGGCCACACCACCCCTATTTAATAAAAACATTTAAAAACGTGAACATCAAGCTGTAGTCACTGGGCCATGTTAATATGATGAAGCACACAATTAACCTACTTGACTTCTCCTAAGAGCAGTGAAAAACGACTCTTTTCTTTTCCAGTATATACATTATTTTTCTTGCCTTGTTGCATTAGTTAAATCCTCCAAAGCAAGATAAAATACTGTTGATGGTAACAGACATACTTGATCTTAATAGAAACAGGGTTTAGCGTGTCACAATTTTATATCATGTTAAGGGTGTGTGTGTGTGTGTGTGTGTGCATGCGCGGGCACGTGCACGCACATTTCTGATCTTTTGATTTTTTATAGATTAATTTATTTACTTTATATTCTGGATAGGAAGTTTCCTTCCCTCCTCTCCTTCCCTCCCTCTCACCTCCTCTTCTCTCCCCTCCCCTGTACCCCGTCTCCTTTTTTCCTAGAGAAGGGGAGACTTCCCATGGGCATCAACCCACTTTGGCATAACAAAGTAGGACTGGGCACCTGTTCTTCAGCCGAGGCTAGACAAGGTTGTCCAGTTAGGGGGAGGGGTTCCAAAGGCAGGCAACAGCTCCTGCTGTGAGAGGTCCCCACATGGGAACCAAGCTGCACATCTGTTACTCATGTGTGTGGAGCCTAGACCCTTCCCATGGAATGTTCTCTGGATTGTGGTTCACTCTCTCTGACCCAAAGGGGCTCAGGTTAGTTGACTTCACAGGTTTTCTTATGGTGTCCTTGACCTCTCTAGCTCTTTCAATCCCTCCTGCCCCTCTTCCATAAGATTCCCTGAGCTCCACCTGATGTTTGGCTGTGAGTCTCTCTGCATCTGTCTCCATAGCTGCTGGGTGAAGTCACTCAGATGACTGCTATGCTAGCCTCCTGTCTTCAAGAATAGCAGGACGTTATTAATAGTGTCAGTGGTGGACTTCCTCTCATGGCATGTAACTCAAGTTGGGCCAGTCATTGACTGTCTGGTGGTGTGGGAGTTTTGGTGTCTTTTAATAAAAACTCAGTTACGTTATGTAAACATGTTTTTGTTTTAATTCTAGGTGTAGGTTATGAGGCTGATTTAGATTGTCCACAGCAGCAGAGTATTTGCCTGGTATAGGCCCTGAGAGAGGCGTGATCTTTGCCTGCTGCTGATAGTTTAATGCCAGAGGCCAGAAAAGGATGGGGCCCTGTAAGACGGCAGCTGCTGCTCCCCACTGCTGCTGATGGTTGCTGTTAGAGATACCCTGATTATGAAGATTGGACTTACCCCAAGGCACCCTACAATTCTAATCAGCAGGAAGCCTAAGGGACACATGCTGCCCCACTCCCCTCTGACCTTTCCCTCCTATCTAGTGTTAGGGGTTGGAAGGAATTAGAATGGATAAGGCTTGGAAGGGAGGTAGAGGTATTAGAACACCACAATAAAATAGATAAAAAACCGCATACCAGGAGGCTAGGTCAAAGGTTTTGTGTGTGATTTGGTGTCCCTGTCCCTCCACTGGATGATGTTTTTCATGTGTTCTTGGATGCAGTTTGCGAGTGTTTTTGAGTATTTTTGCATCAGTGTTCATAATTAAATTTTATTACTTTGGGTTGAAAGTCTATTTTGTTAGATATCAAAATGGCTACTGCATCTTGCTTCTTGGGTCCATTTGCTTAGAAAATCTTTTTCTTTTTTCTTTTCTTTTCTTTTCTTTTTTCTTTTTTCTTTTTGTTGTTGTTGTTGTTTTTCAAGACAGGGTTTCTCTGTGTAGCCTTGGCTATCCTGAACTCACTTTGTAGACCAGGCTGTCCTCGAACCCACAGCGATCCACCTGCCTCTGCCTCCGCGTGCTGGGATTAAAGGTGGGAAAATCTTTTTCCAACTTTTTACTCTGAGGTAATATCAATATTTGTTGCTGAGGTGTGTTTCATATGTGCAGCAGATGATGGATTGTTCACACATCCATTCTGTTAGCCCTGTGTCTTCTTATTAGGGAACGGAGTCTATTGATATTGAGAGATATTAATGACCAATGATTTAACCTCTGTGTGTTAGAGTTTTCCTTCCAGTATCCTCTGTAGGGCTGGATTTGTGAAAAGATGTTGTTTAAATTTGATTTTGTCATGAAATATCTTGTTTTCTCCATCTATGTTGAATGAAAGTTTTACTGGGTAAAGCGGTCTGGCCTGGCACCTGTGGTCACTTAGAGACTGCAAGACATATGCCCAGGCCCTTCTAACTTTTAGTCTCTGTTGAGAAGTCTAGTGTAATTCTAATAGGTCTGCCTTTATATGTGACTTGGCATTTTTCCCTTGTGGCTTTTAGTATTCTTTCTTTGCTCTGTACATTTAGTGTTTTGATTAGTATGTGGCAGGAGGATTTTCTATTTTGGTTCAATCTGTTTGCTATCCTGTAAGCTTTTTGTACATTTATAGGCATCTTTTTCTTTAGGTTAGGAAATTTTTCTTTTATGATTTTGTTGAAAATATTTTCTGTGCCTCGAGCTGGGAATCTTCTCCTTCTATTCCTATTATTCTTAGGTTTGGTCTTTTCATAGTGTCTCAAAATTTCTGTATGTTTTGTGTTAGAAACTTTTTAGATTTGACGTGTGTGTGTGTGTCCAATGTATCAATTTCTTCTATCGTATTTTCTGTGCCTGAAATTCTCTCTTCCATCGCTTGTGTTCTGATGGTGATGCTTGCATCTGTAGTTCCTGTTCTCTTCCCTAGATTTCCTATCTACAGGATTTCTTGAGTTTGTGTTTTCTTTATGTCTTCTATTTACATTTTCAGGTCTTAAACAGTTTTATTAATTTCCTTCACTTGTTTGATTGTGTTTTCCTGCATTTCTTTAAGAAATTTATTCATTTCTCCTTTAAAGGCCTCTATCAACTTTATAAGATTGGATTTAAAGTTGTTTCTTGTGCTTCAGCCATGTTAGGATCTCCTGGATTTGCAATAAGACAGCTAGGTTCGGGTGGTACCATACTGCCCTGGCTCTTGTTGATTGTGTTCTTATGCTGGCCTTTAGCCCCCTGGTTGTCTCTCGTATTGGCAGGCCTCTGGTAATGCAATCCAAGTTGTGAGCCAGAAAATGGAGCTCTGGGAGCAGGTGCGGTTTCTCTCTGTTGGGAATGTTTTAGAGGGACTCTCAGGAAGGGGGTGGGGGAGGGTGAGTCTTACCTGGTGGTCTCTGTTGGCAGCAGTCCACTGGGGATGCAGGCAGAGCTGTAGGCTGGGAATGGAGCAAACATGGGACAGGGTTTAGCTTACCACTGCAGTGCTTTCCCAGCGTGATCCAGTAGACAAAGGACTAGTGCGTAGGGGTCTCACCTGTCTGTCCTGGGTGGCAGAAGACCTCCAGGGATGCAGATTGAGCTGTGAGCTTGAAGTGGGCGCATAGGGCGTTGGTTTTTTTTTTAAGATGAAATATTTATTTTAATTTAATACCTCAGGTGGCTTTCAGATATATTATTCTTCTTGATTTCTAATTTGATTCTACCATAGCCTTAGGACATACTTTGACTCCAGTCATCTTAAATTTGCTGACATGTATCTTATGACCCACAATATGGCCTGTTTTGGTTAAGTGTTCCTTGGTAGTGTGAAAGGAATGTCTCTCCATTGGGAAGAATGAGGAGTAAGGGAGATCAAGTCAGTTCACAGTGTCACTCAGGGATTCCTTCTTTGCTTTTTTCCTCCCTGAAAACATTTGAGAAGGTATGGTAAAACTCAAATTATGACTAAAAATTTATCTATTTCTCATTATATGTCTACCAGTCTTTGTCATATCCATTTTGAAGCTTTGTGGCTAGGAGTATAGATGTTAAGAATTGTTATTTTCTTTAGATTAATTATCTTCTATCATTAATAAATAGTCTTCTTTATCCCTGATAACATTCCTTGTCTTTAGGTCTGCTTTACCTGACAAAATAGTCACTTCTGTTTTCCTTTAAAAAATTTTAAGTCAGAATTTATTAATTACACATAATAATGGTAGTACTATGGAATTTTCATACAGGTACGCAATTTCTTTTCAGCATCCCCATTTCCCATTGTCTTCTGTTGTCTCCTTTCATCATGAGTTCTGGGAATGGAACTCAGGTCAGGCCATCAGACCTGCATAGCAAGTGCTTTTACTCAATCCTACTGGCATCTTCTGTTTTTATTTTTATTACTTCATGAGTTTCATTAGGATTGCTTACTTGAGCATAGGTAAGGTTTTCTTACTGAAACTTAGACACCTGCTAATGGTATGTCTCTACTTCTTCCGTCAACAATTAATTGTACATAAATCTTCAGGGAGTGGTGCTCTTCAAAACTAGTCCAAATCCTGAGCTTAACCTGGGGTTCTAAACCTAACCATAAACCCCTAACCCTAACCCTAAACCCCTAACTCCCACATGTACACTTCCTTTGCCTTTTTCATCTTTTCTGTCCCTTTCTCCATAATGTTTCTTGAGCCTTGGTGATGTATATGTCCCATTTCTAGCTGAATATCAACAGTCATGTTTTATCAGCATTTTGACTGGTTATGAATCACTGCAGCTACCACTGATTATTGTAAAAGAAAGATTATTTGTCTAAAGTTGACAGCAGAGTTAAGTTATAGATGTAAAACCAGTTTGATGGGACAGCTTGTACTCTGAGCAAAACAATACCAGAAATTTCCCCATTAGGGCCTGTCACCTCCTTAGTCACAGGCTTCCAACAGGATTATGATGTCAGACACCAATTCTCTCTTGTAGGGTGTGTCTTATCGCCCAGAAAGCAGCTAGTTACCCCCATAACAGGCTTGCCTCCATTGATCCAGTGGGCACAGCCCCCTTGGCTGGCTGGTATTACTGCCCTCAGGGTCCACAGCTGAGTAAGTCTATTGAGGACAACCCTTTACCAGTGGTCTCCAGAGCAGCTTCCAGGCCAGATCCAGTGTGACTTTTATGTCCCGTGGCCAGGGCAGTGATGTCTTCAAGCAGTTAGATTTTACCATTTGGCTCTGCTTGACAACCAAGAGCAGTGACATTTGTTGTATTGTTTTGGGTATTTCTTGGACCTCCCATATCAAGAACTCACAGGAAGGTAGCCCACCTCTGGAACTGGATCTTCATTTGATCAAACTCTAATTTTTCATTTTTATTTTTTACTAGCATACCAAGTGTCTTATGGCTTTACATCAATCAATTATGAAAATGTCCACAGGCTTGCCTGTAGCCCATTTTCTCAATTGAGGCTGTCTTCTTTCTGATGACCCAAACTTGTGTCAAAGTGGCATAAAACTAGCCAGGACAGCTGACACCTTGTCAGGTCAACACACAAACACATCACTCTTAAGCCACAACCTTTCTTTTCTTGTTCATCCTCACGGTTCCACATTAATAAAGACATCACAATGGAAAGCAATTTACAAATTTTAAAATTCCCGCAGCCTTACAAACTCAAACACTTAAAAAGTTATCCCTTGCTAACCCTGCACCTTGCTTGGGCAGTACAGTAGAGCTGGTCCTAGATGTGGGGGTTGTGGATGAGCTGGCAGGAGACTTGACCCTGGTCCTTGTTTGCTGGGTGGTGGCATGGATGAAGAGGTGCACTACTCTCCTTCCTCCTTGTCCCCCCCACCCCCACCATCTATGGCAGGCAGGAGAGCTTGCCCCAGGGTCATGAGAGTGGGAGAACTGGCCATATCCTTCACTGGCTGCAATACTCAGGAGAGTGGGCCCGGCCCCTCACCTGGGGAGAAGGGTAGAGCTGGCCCTGGTTTCAGGGGTTGTTGGTGAGCCAGTTCTGAGGGCATGAAAGTGGAAGAGCTGGTGGGCTGACCAACTTAGATACCTCCCAGGCCCAGATCCAGGGCTTTGGATTGGCCTACCCCAACGTCTACTCCATCCATGAAGTTCTGGAGTGCATGAAGAGGCAGCAGATCTAAAAGTACAGGATTTCTACGACAAAGGACAACAAAAGGATAGCCAAGAGGAGTCTCAGAAGGGATCCAGTATTGACAGAGTAGCAGAAGCCAGAGGCCTCGTACCAGACCAATGAGTCATTGCAGTGAACATTTTCAAGCAAAGTGTGGACAAAAGGGCATGCCATGGGACATACTGACACACTACAGCTTCCACAATGAGATTTTTTTTCTCTGTTGGGGGTTAGGTTGCAAAGGTGGAGGGCAGGTAGGAGGGAAGCGGGAGACAAGTGGGATTAGGGCGCATGATGTGAAATTCATTAAGAACCAATAAATTTTTAAAAAATTTTTGCTTCAAAAATATTCAGTCTTTTTTGAAATACAAATTCTCTGTTTAAAAAAAAAAAAAAAACATTCCCTCCCGCAAGAAGTTTAAAATCTCTCAACTGTGGGCTCTTATAAAATAAAAAATTAAGTGCCGGTACTTTCTTACTTCAGGAGGGAAGAACCAGAGCACAGTCATAATCTGCACAAAGCAAAATCAAACTCCAACAGTGTCCAAATTTGGGGATTCATTTATGATCTTCTGGGCTCCTCCAAAAGGCCTGGGTCACTTTTCCCACCCTGTACTCTGTGTCACACAGCTTGTCTTTTCTGCTCAGGTCAGCTGCTCTCCACACCTGCTGCTGTTCCTGGAGGTCATACCATGGTACTGGCATCTCTAAAAGGCTGGGGTCCCTTCCTGCAACCAGGCTGCACTTTTACCAGTAGCCTCTCTTAGGCTCTCTTCAGGGATTCAAGCCCTACCACGTAGTGCCGTGCCTCAGCTGCTCTCCATGGCCCCTTCACGCCTTCACAACCAGTACCACCCTCATTTACCACCAAGTTTGGATGCCAAAAGAGGTACAACTTTGACCACTTCTGAAAGACAGCGTCTGTGTGCTGGTCTCTTCTTAATCAAAGCCAATTCTTCAACTCCAGCTGACCAGAACCACAGATTCCTCACTCAAATGGCTTGGTAGAATCCTTTCCTTCCCTCTGAAACTTCACAAGCCAGGGGTATTATTATTATTTTTTTTTAATTTACTTTTCATTTTTATTTAGGTGTATGTCTGTCTATGTGAGTGAATGCCATATATGTTTGGGTGGAGACATCAGATTCCTTGGAGCTGGAGTTACAGGTGGCTGTGAGCACCCAAAGTGGATGTTAGGATCCAAACTCCAGTCCTCTAGGAGAGCTGGGAACACTTTTGATCAGGGAGCCAGGGTTTCAGTCAAGTGTCTGCCATCCGCTTCCTTGTGGTCAGCAGCTGCTGCAACAAGGTCATTTGGAAGAACAACCCGACTGTGGGAGACAGAACAGCAGATTTCTGTGTCCTTCCCTGTGCTTCCTCAACCAGCAAGACCTGCTCTCTGGAAGGTCTTGCTTGTAAATAAGAAAATAAGGACAACTTACAGTAATCTCTTTCTCCCTTTTCCACCCCAATCCCTTCCAACACTTCAACACCAGGTAGGAGAGAAAAAAGGTTAGTGGGGAGAAGGGATGTAGTTTTCTTAGCTACTTCCTGCTGGTTAGGGTCGCTGGGTTCCTTGGGGCAAGTCCAATCTTGGTTTCAGGACAGCTCCAACTTCTCATCACACTGCATCCACAGCCACCAGGAGCAGCAGGAGGAGACACACCAGAAGCCTTCTTCTTGTTTCCAGCCCACGGTCTCTCTCTCTCCATCGGGCTTTTATCCCCACTGACAAAGACCATGGCCCTGCACAAGATAGTTCACAGCTGACAAACATCACGTGCCCTCTCAAGAGGCAGCTTGTTATCAGCTGTGGACAAACTGCAGCGGCCCCCATATCTCACACCTGGGATTAAAATAAAAACATATTTACATAGAAACCAAAAAACCCCCACAACAGCTTTTAATAGCTTGTAAAAACCCCTTTTCCTTTCTCTCCTTTGAATGCCCCACATTTTAGAAAGTTTAACGTGGTCAAGAGAAAAGGAAAAAGATGACACATCTTCCTTCTTAATCATTGTAAATATGATAGTACCAAATAGAAATAAAGAAAAGAGGGGTGAGGGAGATGGTTCAGTTGGTAAAGTGCTGGTTATGCAAGCAGAGAGACCCGAGTTTGTGTCCCAGCATCCACACAAAAAAGCTGGGCACCTGGGATCCCAGAACTGGGGAGGCAGAAATAGGAGGGTCCCTGGCTCTTACTGGCCACCCAGTCTAGCTGGTTCTGTAAGAGAGACCCTGTCTCAAAAAATAGGCAGGGAAAGTGACTGAGAAAGACACTCAGTGTTGACCTCTGTTCCAAATAAATGAACACAAGTGTGTTCATGAGCATCTGCTCAAAAGAAACGGGCTGGGGTCGGGGGTAGTGAGATGGCTCCGCAGGTAAAGGTGCTTGACATACGAGGCCTGGTGACCTGAGGTAGAGCCCTAGACACCATCTTCTTTCCTTATGATAAAACATCTTGACCAGAAGGGACTTGGGGGAAGTAGAGTTTATTTGATTTATCATTTTAAGGTGATGGAGCATCATTTCAGGGAAGTCGAGGTAGGAAACCAAGCAATTCAGTCACATTACAACCTAAGTCCAGAGCAGAGAGAAATGAATACACTTGTGTGGCCTGTTTGCTTGCTGCTTGCTGGCTAGCTGGCTTTCTTCACTCTTATACAGTTCAAGGTCCAGTCCATAAATTGGTGCCACCCACATTCAGAGTGAGTCTTCACCCCTCAATTAACAATCGGGACAGTCTGCTACAGAGATGTCCACAGGCCCACCTGACGTAGAATAGCTCCTTATTAAGATTCTTTTCCCAAGCTGGGCGTGGTGGCACATGCCTTTAATCCCAGCACTTAAGAGGCAGAGTTTGGTCAACAAAGCTAGTCTAGGACAGCCAGGGCTACACAGAGAAAGTGTCTTGAAAAACAAAAAAAAAATAAAAACAAAACAGAATGAAAAAAGGACTCTCTTCCCAAATCTACTACTGCTACTCTGCTCTAGGAACATAGGAATAAGATGGTTCTTAATTACATACTGCTATGCCAATAGACCAGTGCATCACTCAACCCTCATCAGTGAAGCTTCTTCTTGCAGCAGATGGAAATGAACAGAGCCCAGAGGTGGTGGATGACTCTTCCAGGCACAATAGAGCGGATACACATGTGAACTCACAGAAACTGAGTCAGCACACGCCGGACTCGGACAGGTTCAAACCAGACAGAAAGTCCCACCCCCCCAGCCAAGAAACTATTCACCATTAATATCTGCTGGGAAAGGGAAAATAATCCATTTTCTCTAATGAAATGCCATTGTATATATATCAACCTTACTCCTGGGCAGGACGATCCATGTCCTACAGTAGTTGGCCAACGCAAAGCAGACTCTGTGTGTGTGTTGTTGTTTTAGTAATTTTAGTCTTATTAATTTTCTCTCCTTTTTTCTTTTTTCAGTTTGATTTTTCTGTTTTTTCTTGTTCTTTGGGTTGGGAAGAGAGCATGAAGCTGGGCAGGTAGGGAGATGAGGAGGATCTGGGAAGAGCTGGATGAGGGGAAAGAGTGGAGTCAGAATATATTGTATGAAAAACATTCTACTTAAAAACAGAAGGCTCTCTCCCAGGCCACTGTAGGCTGAGCTGGGGTGGCAGTTAAGGCTAACCGGCATGCTTCGCAAAGCTAAGAAGGGGAGAACCAGCTCCACACAATTGTCCTCTGATATGTGTGCCATGCACGTGTTCATGTGCACACCCATATGCAAGCAATAATAGCACACGATGCATAAAAATTTTAAAAGAAATGAACTAAATATCTGGTGTGGCATTAAAATAAAATTTCAACGCAAGCAAAAATGGGTTTCTTGTACATTCGCATATAACTGGATGGTTAGTATATTCATAATTAAGTCAGAATTACCGGCATGCACAAATGAATCGGTTTGTGTCCTGCTCCTGTTGTCCTGTCTCTGAGGGGGTAGGCCTCTGCCGCAAACATGCTCCACCAGATCATCGGGCAAGCTAAGAAGCATCCCAGCTTGATCCCTCTCTTTGTAGTCATTGGAGCAGGAGGTACTGGCCCAGCGCTCTATGTGATGCGTTTGGCATTGTTCAGTCCAGAGGTCAGCTGGGACAGGAAGAATAGCCCAGAGCCTTGGAACAAACTGGGTCCCAATGACCAATACAAGTTCTACTCAGTGAATGTTTTTTTGACTACAGCAAACTGAAGAAAGAAGGGCCCTGACTTCTAAACCATGAAGTTCCCTATAAAGCTGCTTCTAATGAAGGTCTTTCAGAAGCCATCCGCACAATTTTCCACTTAACCAGGGAATACTTCTCCTCTGGATGCATGAAATCATGTTGATTTTTTTGGAGTTTATTACACTGGTGAATAAATCTCTGAAACTTGAAAAAAAAAAAAAAAAAAAAAGGAAAGAAAAGAAAAGAAAAGAAAAGAATTACCAGTGTGCTTATTCAACTCAATGAAGTTGGCACCTGTCCTCCATTCATCACACTTGTCCCTTGGTTCTCCCTGCTCCTCTCCCTCGATTTCTCACAGGTCAGTCTCTGACTTCAAGTCAGCCCATTTTATGTGTTTGCTTTTTTTTAAAGGAGAGAGGGGTTAGGGTCGGAGGGAGAACTGGAAGGCGTAGGGTAAGGTAGAGGAGGCAGGTCTAGTAGTAGGAAATCCCAGTGGGGCTTATAAAAAGTATATTAATTTTATAATTGTAAATGACAGTAGCAGCAGACTCATACCTTTGAGACCCAGTACAAGCATGAACAATTTTTTAGTCCAGAAGACTTGATATACAGATTGGACAGACTCATTTTTAGCATGATGAGAAGCACCCTTAAATTTATATTCAGAATACAACAAAAGAAAATTAAACTCTTGATCTTGGGACTGATTTATAAGCAGCCAGTACTTTACCAGTTTATTATAACCATTGATCTTACTTTAAATCTGCAATTTGCACTTACCAACATTTAAACATTTTCTTAGACCCTCAAATATTAAACATTTTTCCAGACCTTTAAACACTTGCATTTCTCAACTTGAAACACTTTTTTTTATATACAACCTTAAAACACCTTCTTGGATCAGGTTTGTTTTTTTTTTTTTTATCTTGCATGTATCAACCTTTAAACGTTTTTTTGAACCCTTAAATATTTTAGACTCAGGTCCTCAGAACTTATATAAACTATATCTTTTTTTATCTAGTTATATACCAAGAGACACAGGCAGTTGACTTACATAAAAACTGTTTATCATTTAATATGAAGCCCGTGAGCAAGGCAAGCCTGCTTGTCTTTTTAAATAAGAGAAGAGATCTGGTACCTAGTAGTTTTAACTAGCTAATGAACTGACTAGTGTATTAACAGTAGATCTACTTGTCCTCTAGGTATTAAGCTATCATTAGCTCAGCCATCAATATAATCAGAGATCTGAGAAGGAAAAATGTAACCTAGATGAATCTATATATTAATTAAAATGACAGAGATGACTAGCAAGTCATCTCTTGGCTTTGGGCGAACTCCTGGGTGTTCTTTGGGTGTCTCGAGAGTCTCGAAAGCTTCAAGTGGGAAGAGAGAAGTTGGCAGGGGGCCCAGGAGGAAAGGCTTGAGCCACTGTGGTGGATCTCAGACCAAGGATTCCCATGTGATTATATATGGGACCTGATCCGGGTGGCCGTGGGACCCAGGTCTGCAAACAACATCTTTAACCTGCAGGATAATAGTAAGGTTAAATGTCCCGTCTCTAGGCCAAGTCAGAGTCAGAGTCAAGGGGGTCGTTACAGTTTGTCCAATGTCAGTACGGTCGAGAGAGAGGAAGACAGGGAGAGACAAGACAGAGACAAACAGACAAATAAAACCGAAACCTAACCTATCAACCGTACGGCAAAATATTGGCGCCACAGAACAGGATTCAGATCGGATGGCAGAACTTCTCTGCCATTTGGATTAGGATTGAGGAGACTGATGCTGGCACCACTGGTCCTCCAGACAACCACCGGAGCGTCCTCCAGGGGAGAAAGGTCTGGGCATGTCTGCTCCATTCCTCCTCCCAATACAGATTCAGATTTGCGCACTACAGAGGCCAACTGGAAGTGGCTCGCCGACCAGAAAAGCAAGAGCTCGCACAAAGAGAAAGGGGAGACAGAAAGAGGAGCCTCGGTGGCCGCCCACAGAGCACAACAAAGGAGCTCCTGCAGAGAGTACAAACAAAAGGCAAAGTGAAAGTAACTCAGAAGTCAGTCAAGTCGGCGGGTCCGGGGCCGTTGAAACCTTACAACAAGTGGGTCGGTGGTCTCAAGGAGACCCCCAAATCACGGCGAGCCCCCACAATGTTGGACCCTAGAGTCCACTCGGGTAGGGGGTCATTGCGAGAGACCACTCGAGGACCACAGTGTTGATGCAAAAGCACAAGGTTTATTGCTGATGCGCGTCAGGGGGCCTCAGCAGGGAGGGAGGCACACCGAGTCACTGCTACAAGCTATTTTTAAAGGCTAAAACCTCAAAGGTTAGGAGGGGCTGCGTGCCCTATGTTAGGATTGGCTCTGGTGGTCGCTAAGGGTGCTTGTCTAAATGTTATTGGCTATTGCCGGGTCGTTGGTCTTGGGGGCTATTCTTGGCAGGGAGGGGTGTTGGGGAGTTTCCAGAGAGTTTCCAGATGGTACTTATTTGAAAATTGTTTACCTCAGTTGAAATTGTTTATCTCAGTTGTGTCGTAGTGGGCCTCTTGGCTCATAGGATATTGTTTTATAGAGACTGGTACAGTCGTGGGTTTGAGAGTCACAATAGTAGGAGGCTGACTCAGGAGGCTGATCTCAGAAACTGAAGCTGGCCTTCAATTCTTTCTGGGTCAGTTTCTCAAGCTTGTCTGGATCATGTTCCCAGGCTTAGGCTGAGAGAGAGAGCCTTACAACACATTCTATCAAATAGCTATGTTGGTGTGGCCCTGTGTTTTCAATTGTTAACTGTTGTGCTCGCAGAGCAAGTGCTGGCAGGATATTTGGTATTGTGGTTCTCTGATTTTTATTTTTAAATGTTTGTCCTTCCTCACCTGTCTCTCATTACCAAGTTAAAAAGCAAGCAGCCAGTGGTGAAGATCACAAAGCCCCAAAGGCAACAAAGAGAGATAGATGGGGTGTGGGGTGTGGGTGTGGGTGGGGGTGGTGGTCCTTAATTATCCTGTTGCTGATTGGTTCAGATGGAATGAGTAAAGGATGTGGCTTTTAGTAGAATAGAAAGCTGGCAGCGGAGGCTGGAGCCAGGAGTTGGGCAGTGAGAGCCACGTGGAGAGCCTCAGTGGTGAAGAGTCAATTTAGGTTAGGAGACTAGGTGAGAGACTGCCCCCAGCAAACAGGCCAACAGCTTTAAACTGTATAGATGTCTCTGTGTCTTTGTTACCCCCAAAGCCCTGCAAACCCACCCCATGTTTATTATTTCCTGTCACCTCTGTTTCTTTTTGCTTTAAGTATTCATATAGGATGATTTTTCTTCTGCTTGTTAAAAGACAGCTTTTTAACAAATATCCTTACTGGTCTGTAAATAAATCTTCTGCATGTTTGAAAAATAACTATTGCCTTGTTGAAAGAGACTTGCATTGGATATTATAGACTGAATTCTATGTCTCCTTTCACACATGGAAGTTCTTACTCTCACTGAGAGTACCACCTCAGAATGTGAGGTAAATTGGAAGTAGGGTTATCACAAAAGTAATTTTATGATTTATGTATCTATATGTGCATAGAATAAACTATATGTCTTTGTTTTGTTGTTTGTTTTTAGAGACAGGATCTCTCTGTATAGGCCTGGCTGTCCTGGGACTTCTTTAAACCAGGCTGGGCCTGAACTCACAGATCACCTGCCTCTGCCTCCCCACTGCCGGGATTAAAGGCGTGTGCCACCACCGCCTGGCTTGAATGAAGTCTTAATGGAGTATATCTGATGTTTATCAAAAGGAGCAAGTTAAACACATACAGAGGGGGAAAGGCGTATGCATACGAGGGAGGAAGGCAGCGAAATGCAGCCCAGGTCGAGAACTTCCAAAGCAGAGAAGCGTGCAGTGTGATTTCCGTCACACCGCGCCCCCTAGACCTTGGACTTCTAATTGCAGAACAGCGAGACAATGAATTTCTATAATAACGTGACTACAAATATGTGGTTAACACACGGTTTGCCACAACGGGAAGATACTGACAGCGTGTTGAGTATGAAAGTTGTACATAGTCCAAAGGCTTAGGATGCTGGACACACATGGTCACCAAGGATGCACCTGAGACCATGGTTCCAAGTTTGTTGTCTCAAATCAGTGAAGGTTAGAGATTTGAACTTCCTAAGCAGAAGCAGCCTTTATCAAGGAGAAGGAAAGAAAAATGAGAAATTAAAGAAAAGCGAGACAAGAGTGGTTTCCAAGAGAACAGAAAACCACGGAACTTCCTCATCTGGTATATGTACATATATATTTATGTCCCTTTGGCCCAACTAGGACACTGGTCACCCACTGTTCGTAGGTTTCTCACTCAGGGATGATGAGGTGTGGTTGAAGCCCCACCCACCCCACCCAGCCCACATTTACCTTTGAGTTACAGTCTGTTAGCTGTTAACCCTGACTGTTGGCTGTTAGTTTCTCTTTCAACCTTGCAGGTGGCTCAAGGGCTGTGAATTATACTATGACATTCTTTGTTGTCACCTCTACCAACAAGCCACACTTGTCCTTACTTAACTCTTATCTATGAGATGTCCTGGAACCTCTTTCCTGAAGTTTTCTTAGAAGCTAACTTTCAACAGTTGGTTTTTACTAGAATTAGTCTTTATTCTCAGCATGGCTTTTTTCCCCCCTTATGTGATACTTTTGCAAAAACTACCACCTGTGGGTCTCCAAAATGATCACCCGTTGTCATGGTATTCTACACAGCACTGCTTTTGATGAACGGACTCATTTTACACACTGTTACAGGAGATCTTGGCTAATGGTGCGCCCTGGTTTTTACCACCTTCCCCACCATCTTTGAAGCATTTGGTTTTAGATGAGGTTTAACGGCCTGGTGGAGACTTTTGGGAAGTTGTTGATTTGAATCTAGGTGCCCATGTAACAACTTTGGCAAGCTATCTGGGAGGGACACCTGTGGCTACGGTGGCATGATAGGTGGGCATACTGTGAGGGTCTGGGGAGAAGTTCTCCTTAAGACTGCTCCTTGGGTTCTGCGTGGGCATTCAGTGAATGATGATGCCATTTCCCTCATCGTTAAGGCTCAGGGGCTCAGGGGTCAAAAGTCGGGCAATATATATCCCCACCATTACGTCTATTGACTCACAAAATTGTTTGCTTTTGTGACTTTATTCTCCATTGATCTAGATGTTAAGTACGGTCATGCCATTTTGTAAAGCTCCTCTGTCTTTATTGAACAATGGCAATCCCCAAGCTGGAAGTAACTTGGTTCCTAAGCTACAGTAACCTGTTTCTCTGGATTCTTGCCCAATGCACTCTATTGTCATCCTCTATCCCAAGCCCGGACACTGCTAATGAGAAGCCATAAAAGATGTTTCTAGATCAGCTGACAGTCTTTAGCTGACTCACTGGTTACTCCCAGAGTTGAACAATCACGGGCCGTGAAAGGAAACTTTTCAATCTCCCCAATTGTGCCTGTTCCTGTGTGGCCCCCAGCAGATGGTAGGCTCTGGTTCTTAGCTCAGAGCCATCCTCTGTGGGTCTTCCAGCTGAATAAAGCCCTGTGCTGCCACTGAGCTCCAGATTCACTTTCCTACTCCTCACCTGTCTCCTCACTTCCCCACTATCACTACCCCGGTGGCCTGTACAGGGAGTTGAGTATGGGCCCTCCAACGCCCTCCTCTCTCTGCTCTTTTGTCCTTCCTGTGGACCACATGAACTCATTCCTTCTTGAGCACCCTCTTACAGGGACCGTATCCATTGTGCTCATTACACCCATCACCAGGCGATTAGACTTGGGAGAATTTTGAAGTGTCCCCACTGCCAAATAAAACCTCTTTCTGACAATCCACTAGGAAGATCTCTCAGAAACCCTGGCACTGGCTGTGGATGCCCCTCCAGAGGATCTGGGATGTTGTCTTTCTTTATCTAGGGCAGTGGTTCTCACCCTTCCTATGCTACGGCCCTTTAGTACAGTTCCTGATGCTGTGGTGATCCCCAACCACAGAATTATTGTTACCATCATCATCATCATCATCATCATCATCATCTTGCTACTTCTTAACTAATTTTGCTACTGTTGTGAATTGTAATATAAATATCTGTGTTTTCTAATGGTCTTTTGATCTCCAAAATGGTCACTACCTACAGATTGAGAACCACTGATCTAGAGGGATACCCCTTCACTAAATAGACCCTGTCCATTTGAAAATGTTCTTCCTCACTCTACTGAATGGCCACTGGCCATCTTCAAAGGGGATTCAATTCAGCCCTAACACCCTGAGCTCTACTCAAACATGGTCCCTCTTTAATGGCCATTGTTTTCCTGGTTTTGTTTTTGATCTGAGGGCACCATGGTGATTTGCAAGTCAAAGAGACCAGCTTTTCCTCCAGCTCGATGATGGAATATAGTCTGAAGTTCCCTACACCCAAACCTTTGTCTAGCTTGGCTCCTGCCACACGTCTGCCCTTCTCCTTCTGCACATCTGTTTCACCTTTTCTCCTTCTCCACTAAAATTCTCCCAGCCAGTCTCCTAAATTTCATCTCCCTCTTCTCAAATCTGACGCTTGTCCAAAGTTGGCAAAATGGTGCTCTTTCTCTTGCCATAAAAACTGTCGTCCTCAGGCCGGGCATGGTGTCACACGCTTTTAATTCCAGCACTCAGGAGGCAGAGGCGGGCAGATCTCTGTGAGTTCGAGGACAACCTGGTCTACAAAGTGAGTCCAGGACAGCCAGGGTAACACGGAGAAACCCTGTCTCGAAAAACCAAACCAAACCAAACCAAACCAACCAAAAAGCCAAACCAACCAACCAACCAACCAACCAACCAACCAACCAACCAACCCAAAACTGCAGTCCTCTCAGCCAATTGAGTACTACTTTCCAAATCCAGGGATTGCAGATGTCCTCCACTAGATCAACTTTCTCCAGCTCACAGAGAGCAGCTGCTGACTCCCACCGATTTCCTTTCTAGCCAACCCTCCTGAAGAGTTCCAGACCTGCCCTGTTGCATCTGGAAACATTTATTTTCTTGTCGTTGTTAGAAATAAATTTGGACTAGGCAAAGCCGGGAAAGCCCCATGGTAGAGGGGGAGGAAGGATTATAGGAGCCAGGGGGTCGAGGACACCATGAGAACATGGCCTACAGAATCAACTAAGCAGGGCTCACGGGGGATCACAGGGTCTGAAGCAACAACCATAGATCCCGTATGAGTCCGAGCTAGGTTCTCTGCATATACGTTATGGTTGTGTAGCGGGGTGTTGCTGTGGGATTCCTACCAGTGGGTGTAGGGGGTGTCTCTGACTCTTTTGTCTGCCCTTGGGACCCTTTTCCTCCTCCTGGGTTGCCTTGTCCATCCAACTTTTATATGAAGGTTGTGCCTAGTGCTATTATAACTTCTTATATAGTATTTGGGTGATATCCCTGAGAAGCCTGCTCTTTTCTGAAGGGAAAAAGGAGGAGTGGATCTGGGAGAGGGGGTGGGGGCTGGGAGGGGTAGAGGGAAAGAGGTGATGTAATGTATAGGTTTGGGGTTGCCAAAAAAACATCGCTACATTTGAAGTGTCTTGGCAAGGCAAAGCTTTATACTGACCAGGAGAGGCAGTGCACAGGAAAGCAGAAGAGCAAGCGTCCTGGGGTAGGAGGGAGCTTGGCTATGATCCTTTTCCCTATTGGCTGGGATTTGACCTCATTGTCTTTCAAAGTTGGCTGGACTTAAGAAGGAGAATCAGCACTAAAAAAAATAAAGGATAGTGGGAAGGGGGTCAGCCAGGTAAGTTCTGAGAAGGCCTCAGAGCCTCTGCATAAGCAAGGCTTTCCCAGGATCTCCGGGTGGTGGTGGATTGAAACATTTACTTAAAAAGTCTTACAAGGTGGGGACGACAAAAAGATTTGGATTTCTTGTCAAAAAGACAAGCTCCACACTGCTTGGTAGAGAGGATTAGCATCGAGTGTTTCTTACAGTGGATACTCCACTGCATCGGCCCCCTACAGTCTTTCTGGCCCCGAGTTCCAGGAGGCAGGGTGCACTATGGATGTCTCCTTTAGGGCTAAGCAGCCTGCAGGATCTTCGTCTCTGAGCCTTGACCAGCTGGGTCTCTCTGTGCTATCAGCACTGAGAAGAAGCTTCTCAGCTGAGGGCTCAGAGAAGCACTAATGTGTTATTAGGAGCCAGCTCACTCCTGCATCCATTTAGAGGAGTGAGAGCAGTCAGCTCTCTCCCAGGAGAGAGATAAAATAAAAGATAAAATAAGTTGCTTTTGTTTTTATTTTGGTATTTATTGCAACACCAGAAAAACAAGTAGAACATCAACATTTAATTAATTAATTAATTAATTTTGAGACAGGGTTTTTCTGTGTAGCCTTGGTTGTTCTGAACTCAATTTGTAGACCAGGCTGGCCTCCAACTCGCAGAGATCTACCTGCCTCTACCCCTTTGAGTACTAAGATTACAGGTGTGTGCCACCATGCCTGGCTGACATAATTTTTAAAAATTAGCAAAAAAATGTTTCTAAGGCTGAATGTATCTAGAGAGCTTTCTAAGATCAGCATTAATAGATCTGAGAGAAGGGATCAGGCTGTAAAGTGATTAAGCAAATAAAAGATCAATACATCTCTGTAAAGTTAGAAATGTATTCTCAGTTTTAAACATTGTTCTGCTCTTAGTGACATTTGTGAAAAGAACTGGCTTAGAAGACAGATTTTTCTGTTCTTCACTTTCTCTGAGACAGGGTCTTACTATGCAGCTCTGGATGGTCGGGCCTTGAACTCACTGAGCTAGGCCTGCTTCCTGGTCCTAAGTGCTGAGATGAAAAGGTGTGCCGCTCTACCCAGCTTCCAGACACTGTGTCTTATGACACTAATTACTTTTGTTTTCTGCTGATTTTGCCAGGTCTTAACTACTTAGGAAACTCAGTCTTAATAAAGTCAAGGCTGATTTAAGAATCTGTTCATGTCAAACCACTCTAATGACCATCTTACAAACAATTATTATCTTAAGGTATCTAGTGTATTTAATACACAATGTCTGCCTTTGGCTGGAAATGTACAGAGCTATATATTTACATTTTATTTGAATATTGTGCAAATGTTGGCAGAGCCAACGTATGTAAGTTGAATATATGCAAAGTTACCAGAAGTGTTCTTTTTCATACATTACATCTAGACTTTCAAAATATAAAATGTGCCCCTCCCCCTTTTAAAAATATCTTTGATATTTTTAGCACTGTCTTTTAAAAGAAAAATCTTACATTTGAGCACTCCTGGTATTTAAAATGCCGGTCTATATCTATTTGCTTTGACGAAGCATTTTGTTATTGTATATGAGATAGACTTTGTACATCAGAAAATGAGTCTATTCGTAGTCACCATCTGCCAGGCCATAAATTGTTAAGAAGTCTAAAGTTTGGGGCCAGTGGACTGAGATGCTTACTGTCAAGCTTGGTAACCTATGTTTGCTCTCTGGGATCCCTATTGTGGAAGAAGAGAACTGACTTCTGGAAGCTGTCCTCTGACCTCCACATATGGCACTATACACACACGAGGACTAATGTTTCTGGTTTTGCTATTGTAGACATATTTAATTTTTATTTTATTTTATTTTATTTATTTATTTGGTTTTTCGAGACAGTTTCTTTGTGTAGCCTTGGCTATCCTGGACTCACTTTGTAGACCAGGCTGGCCTCAAACTCACAACAATCCTCCTACCTCTGCCTCCCAAGTGCTGGAATTAAAGGCATGCACTACCACGCCCAGCCTTTTATTTTATTTTTTGTTTTTTGTTTTTGACATGGGGTTTCTCTGTGTAGCCTTGGCTTTCCTGGGCTTGCTTTGTAGACCAAGCTGGCCTCGAACTCAGAGATCTGTCTGCCTCTGCCTCCCTGGGTGCTGGGATTAAAAGCAGCGCGTGCCACCACACCTGGCTACACCTTGTTATTTTAAGAAGCCAAGAATTCTAAATTTGCTACAAAACCAAAATAAGGTAGAATGAATTCTGTGTGTTAATTGTTGCTGGTTCCTTAGCATACTGAATGCATTTCTATTCACTGAGTATGTAAGTCTTCTAGAATAGAAAGCTTAAAGAATGCATTACCAAACTGTGTCCTCTGAATAGGAATTACTGACAGTGCGAACCCTCTTCTGGCTGGTGTTCATATGATCCGAATTGTCTTATGAGCAGAATGTATGCTTGTCTCTTTGTTTGTTTAAATGTGTATGGATTCTTTGCCTGCATGTGTATCTCTGTACCACCGTGTGCCTGGTGTTCTCACAGGCCAGAGTAGGGCACTGAATCCCCAGTGAAGCACCATGTGGGTCCTAGGATCAGAACGTAGGTCTTTTGGAAAAGAGCCAGTGCTCTTAACCACTGAGCCATTTCTCCAGCCTTCATGACCAGAATCTTAAAGCAAAGATAAGGGCACTATTTTGCCAAGTGCTAAGCTTTCTGCAGCATTCTGATCATGGGAAGTCTAAGGCTTTTTTTCACCTACATTTTGGTCTTGCCTAAAGAATTTACAACCAAATTCTTGAAAACTAACTCTAACAGGTACTCAGTATTCAACTTGTTTTCTTCAGCTATCCACACTTGTTGGTTATGTTTGTATTCTCTGTCTGCCTGTCTGCCTGTCTGTCTGCCTGCCTGCCTGCCTGTCTGTCTGTCTGCCTGTCTGTCTGTCTGCCTGCCTGTCTGTCTGTCTGCCTGTCTGCCTGCCTGCCTGTCTGCCTGTCTGTCTGTCTGCCTGCCTGCCTGCCTGTCTGTCTGTCTGCCTGCCTGTCTGTCTGTCTCCTGCAGAGTTACAGGGAGCCTGAGTAATATGAGTGCTAGGGGGCTGCGTCCCTCTACTTCCTAGCACCCGTCTTAGAAGCCTATGCCAACATACCGCCCCTCTCTCTTTTAATTTGAATTCTGAATTCAGCTTTCTAGGCAACCATATTACTCATCGAGCTGTTCCACTGCCTCATAGGTTGCCTTTTCTTCCTCCTTCCCTTAATTTCTATCGTGTGTGTGTGTGTGTGTGTGTGTGTGTGTGTGTGTGTGTGTGTGTACCTGTGTTCATGTGTGTGAGGATGCATGTGTGTGTGTGTAGGTCAGAGGTCAACCTTAGATGCTGGTCCTCAGGCAGAGAGGCTAAGCTGGCTAACCAGCCTACGAGTTCCGCATCCAACTTCCTAGTACTGGCTCTACTCGATGTATCACCACACCTGGCTTTTTCAAATAATAGTTGGGTCAAATCTGTGTCCTCTTGCTTGCTTAGCAAGCATTACTGATTCGGCCATTTTCCCAGTTCATCTTTTAACTGTTTTTCTTGGGGCTGGAGAGATGACTCATTGGGTAAGTATACCATACACACCAACAAACAGTTATTGTCAAACAGATAAAAAGTAGGAAAAAAAAGTAGGAAAACGTCGGGGGTTGGAAAGGTGGCTCAGCATTGGCTTACTGTTCTTGCAGAGGATGTGGGTTCAGTTACCAGCAGGTTTGAAACCTTCTGTAACTCCAGTTCCAGGGGATCTGATGCCTTCTTCTTGCCTTCATGAACTCATGCAGTCATGAGCCCACACAAGCAAGTACACATGTGCACAAATAAAATAATAAAAATAACTTAAAAAAAAAAAAAAGTAGGACAAGCTAGGAAGACTTTCCTAGGTTTGTGGCACTCAGGAGTCAGGAGCTGAAGGCCCCTTCTCTTCTTCACATAAAGATAGTTTTAGGAGCTGTCTTAGTTTTTATTTTAGCTCAATGATTTTTCAAACATTGTGTTTTTTTTTTTTTTTTCTCCATCTTTCATAACTCTTCTCTTTCCAGGGTGACTGCAGTCTGGGGTCTTCGAGGCTCACTCTTATGCTTGGGTAGGTAGGGCAGAGCTTGGGCAACTTTTCAGCCGTGTGGAGACAACATGCTTGTGGAGCTGCACCAACACCTCACACGTACTAGAGAAGCTGCGACCACTGAACACAGTTCCTCATGTCGTGGTGAGCCCCTCCTCCCAACCCATAGAATTATTTTCATTGCTCCTTCATAACTAATTTTGCTACTGTTAGGAATCATACTGTAAATGTTTCTGGAGGCCCATGGGCTGAGAGCTGCTGTGCTGGAGGATCCAGCTAGTCTAGCTTCTGAGAATCCTGTTTCAGGCCCCGTGTGAACCGAGACGGCCCTGCTCATCCCTCTTTCCCCCAGGCTTCGTGGCTTCTTTGTGCACATGGCAGTGGCCAGCCATGGGCTGGAGGACCTCCCTGTGCTCCTAGGAGACCGTCGTCTACTTAGACTTGGCTAACCGCTTTTGCTGTGCAGGAGCCCTGAACTTGGTCTCTTTAGCTGGGGAGTCTGTTTGGCTCCAGTCTTTTATGGTCTGCTGGAAGTTCTCCAGGCAGTGAGGAGGCACCTGTATCACCCCCAGGTCGTTTTCTTCTTTCAGTGATCACTGTCCCACACTGCCCTTGTCCAGGGTCGGAGAGTTTGCTTGGCTATTAGTTTTGAAAGCGGGAAAGGTAAATCCAGACTCTGATGTTCTATCATGCCAAAAAGCAGCATCCTGCTCGGTCAACCATTTCATCTGGTCTCAGTAGTCCCGACTCTTATTTTAGTGTTTTTTATGGGAAGACTTTTGCATATGAAGACAGATTGCAATTATTCATAAGGTTACACGAGGTTTCTTCCCACTCCTCCTTCTTTCCCCTCCCTCTCCCTCCCTCTCTCCCCCTCCCTCTCCCTCCCTTCCCCCTCCCTCCCTTCCTCCTCCCTCTCTTCCCACTCCTCCTTCTTTCCTCTTCCTTTTCTTTCCATTCCTCCACCTTTTCCTCCTCCTCCCTTTTTCTGTTTTTCATGCTTGAAATCCAACTCACAGCCTGCTGCACAAAGCTAATTAACATCCTTAGCCCTTGATTTTAGTATTTTTGGACACTGTCTTCCACGTATTACTAACAGCTGTAATCTTTTCTCTGACTTCTTGACTATAGAATATATAATGACTATTGTAATGCCCCAGTATCCTAATTCTCAAGTCGGTGTCATTTCTTGGTTAGTTTTTGAGAGTGCCTTCCTCTTTGAGCCCTGTTTTTCCTGCACTTTTTTCCCCCTTCAAGACAGGTTTCTCTGTGTAGTCTTGGCTGCCCTGGACTCACTTTGTAGACCAGGCTGGCCTCGAGCTCACATCAATCCACCTACCTCTGCCTCCTGAGTGTTGGGATTAAAGGCGTCGCCACCACGCCAGGCTTTCTCTGCACTTTAAAAACGTTTTTTAAAAATTTAAATAATTTATTCAGAGTACATGTCAATTATTATCCCCTCACTTGTATCTTCCTGTTCCTCCCCCGCCCCGCCCTTTTCTCCCTACTCCCCTCCCTTAGGCCTGTTTCTACCGCCATGCCTGAAGATCTGTCACAGAGCTCCCTCTTGTGGCTGCAGCATGGAAAGCAAGCAAACTGGCCCTTTGCTTTCGTCCCATGACTCAGAATAACACGAGGTTCCAGGGGGAGTTATCTGGACAGGTGTGGAGCCAGTCGAGGGCACTGCAGAGCTCTTTAGAGTTGAGTATGGTATTCAGAGTCAGTAAGGTAAGCCATAAAACGGGTGTAGAGTAGCCTTCTCAGAGGAGGGCGCGGACTTAGTAACTCTAATGATATTTTACAAACCATAATGAAATTTATAACAGATAGTAAATCTGATTATAGCACACAACCACAACAATGCCGACACACTCAGACGCACAGACGCCACCAGCACCGCACACACAGAGTCAGGTGGGCCCGAATTGGACTAGTTTACAGTTCCAACAGCTGTCCTCACTAGCATTTGCTGTTTGTTTCTTACTGATTGCCATCCTGTCTGGGATAAATCAGGCCCTCACAGAAGGGCGCGTTTTCCTCACAGCTAGTGAACTTGGACACCTTCCTCTGTGGTTTTTGGCCATTTGTATTTGACCTTCAGACAGCTGCCTGTTTACACAGCCTATGGATTGACTGGGTTGTTTGGTTTCTTGTTTAGAGTTTCGAGTTCCTCACGTATTCTAGAAGTCAATCCTTTGTCAGATGTAAAGCTAGGAGGATCTTCCGGTCATCCTGAAGGTGATCTCCCCACTCACTCCTGCTTGCCATTTGTTGGCCTATGTCCTGAGGACCCATCGAGAAAGCCTTTTCCTATGCCTGTATCTTGAGGTGTCTTCCCCGCTTTCTTCTAACAGTTTTATAGTTTCAGCTTTACAGTAAAGTCTTTGACCCATTTGGAACTTATTTTCGTTCAAGGAGACTGTTTTCCTGCATCCAGTTTTCCTGCACTTTTTGTTGAAGACGGTTCTCTTTTCCTCTGTGTATTTTAAAATATGTGTCAGACCCCAGGTGGTTCTAGCTATGAGGGTTTATATCTGGTCTCCCTACTCTATTGTACTGGTTTTGTTGTCATGTCTGTCATGGTGCCAGCACCATGCTGCTTTTGCCACTGTGACTCTGAAGTTTAGTTTCTGATATTTAGCTATGTTCCCTCGGTTAAAGCTGTTCATGTTCTTTGGTGTTTCCAGGCATATTTTTGGATTGCCTTTTTTAGTTAGTTCTGTAGCAAACATCATTGGAGGGTTTGGGGGAGATTAAAATTGGGTCTGTACATAACCTTTGTTAATCTAGCTATTTTACAATATTGACTCTGCCAGCCTAGAAGCATGAATGGGTGGTTTATCATCTGGTATGTGAGTTCCTTTTTCAGTATCTTCACGTTTTCCCTATAGAAGTGAACTTGGTTGGTTGTTTTCTTTTGTTTGTTTGTTTTGTTTTTGGGAATTTTTGCTCCTGGGTTCACTGTATAATTTTCTTTGTTATATCTTTATCTACTTTGGCATCAGAGTTGAACTGGCTTTTTAAAAAAGTGTGGTAACATTCCTTTTTCTATTTTGAGGACTAATGTGACCTTAGTTCTTTAAAAGTACAGTAGAATTCAGAGTTAATGCATCTGGGCCTGGAATATTTTAGTTGGAGCCCCCTCCCCCTCTCTCTCTTAAAACAGGGTTTCTCTGTGCAGCCCTGACTGTCCTGGAACTCACTCTGTAGAACAGGTTGGCCTTGAACTCACAGAGATCTGCCTGCCTCTTCCTTCTAAGTGCTGGGATTAAAGGCATAAGCCATCACACCTGGCTGAATTTTTTATTCTTTTTTTAAAAAATTGATGTCCCTCTTTTCTTTCTGTGTTCTGTTCTGTAGAGCTTGTTTAATTGTCAGTAGTTTTCTCAAATTGTTTATAACACGGAAATGCTTTTTTTTTCTTTCTTTTTTTTTTTTTCTCTCAAATTGTGACAGGTAGATTTGCTGGGTAGAGTGGTCCAGGCTGGCAACCTTCCTCTTTCAGAGCATGAAAGTCAGCAGTCTTATTTCCCTTGGCTTTTAAAGTGTATGCTGAGAAACCTGCTGTTACTTTGATGGGTCCGTCTTTATCTGTGAATTGATGTTTTTCTCTTGCAGCTTTCCATATACTTTCTTTGTTTTAACTATGCTACAGGCTGGGGGAAGTTATTTTCTGGTCTTACTCGTTTGGTGTTCCACATTCTTCCTGTGTCTAGATGGGCATTTAAGAATCTATATTTGGAAAATTATTTGCTATGATTTATTTAATTGAAAATGGTCTCTATTTCTTTAGCATGACTTTGTTCTTCATTTATGCCCATGGTTTACAGATTTGGTCTTTGCATATTGTCCCACAGATTTTCAATGTGACATTTGTACCTTCTTAATTTGTCTTTGTCACTGACTGGCTGCTCCAATTCTTTTACCTTGTTTTCAAGGCCCACTGTTCTGTTTTTCCTGTCACCTGTTCTGCTGGTGAAGCTTTCATGAGCTTTTCATTTGATTTGCTGATTTTTGTTTTATAGTTACTGTTTTTTATTTATTTATTTATTTATTTATTTTTTGAGACAGGGTTTTGTAGCCCTGGCTGTCCTCAACTTGCTTTGTAGACCAAATTGGCTTTGAATTCATATGCTTGCCTTTGCCTCCTCATGGTGACTTGTTGAATTTTTATTTCCAGCATCTCCTCATTGAATTATGTGGTCATATCTTGTTGTATAGACTTCTTTATTCCATTCAGCTGTGTGTGTGCCTGTGTGTGTGTGTGTGTGTGTGTGTGTGTGTGTGTGAGAGAGAGAGAGAGAGAGAGAGAGAGAGAGAGAGAGAGAGAGAGAGACAGAGACAGAGACAGACAGAGACAGAGAGAAAGAGAGAGAGTGGAGTGGAGAGAGAGGCGGGGAGAGGTCTCTCACTGAAGTTCTCCATTTCAGCTAGACAGACCAGGCAACAAGTCACTCAGGCAGGATACACCTCCCTGTGCTGGGGTAGAGGCAGGTGCTGACGCTTCAAACACAGGCTGTCATGGTTATAGGGCAAGCACCTCTCCCACTGAACCATCCCTGCCACCCTGCCCCAGCCCACGAGTTAAAAAAAAAAAAACATTGTTATTCTTTGAGTGGGAGTTGTTTGCAATGTTCAAGAGGGACTGGGTGGTAGCAGAGTTTAGGTGTCATCTTCCTCTGCTAGGCTAGTGTCTGGGTACCACAGTCTATCCAGTTCTCCTCTGTGGAATACTGGCCAGGATTCCAGATGCTCATCATAGCCCTGGGCGTTCCTTTGTGATGTTAGATCATAAATGCTGGTCACACCTTGGGGTGGTCCTTCAGGGACTGTGTTGTAAACTCTATTCTTGCCCGCAGGCTCTCCTTTGGAAGGCTGGCTTACCAAAGCTGGTCTGGCCAGTGGGAGGTGCTTCTTGGACCCAGTTCCATACCCTGGCCCACACCGTGGGAAGTTCTTCAAGAGTCCATTCCCGAATCCTAGTCCAGCCTCGTGAATTTCTCCCTCATATCTGGTGTGCTGCTGGGAACCTGAGTTTATGTTTCCCGCAGACTCTGCTTATGATTAAATCTCCACCTCTGAATACTGGACACTCTGATTCAAAGTGTTGTCCCTCTAGTCTAGAGGTATGCTGTTGGGTAGGTTTCGGAATGTAGGCCCCTGACCATGCGGGTCACAGGGGCTCTTATGTCACGGAGCCAGCAAACCAGCCAGTTTGTCTTTGTTGTTTGTTTTTCTTTGAGGCAGGCCCTAGCTGGCCTGGAACTTGCTATGTAGATCAGGCTGGCTTTGAACTCATTCATGTAGAGATGTGCCTCAGCAAGTGTCCTTAAATATCGTTTTTGATGTTTAATTCTTTGTGATATCTCCATACTGTTTTCTATATAGTAGATGGTGTGCTAATTTACATTTCCAACAACAACGTGCAAAGGTCCTTTTCTCCTCACATCCTCACGCACACTTATTTTTAGACTTCTTGTGATGATTCATGGGAGTGAGGCGATATCTCACTGTGGTTATATAACTCTGAGGATTAATGATGTCGAACTTTCTTTATATACTTGTTTGCCATTTTTATGCCTTTTTTGATAAATTTCTACTACAATCTACTTTGGTACCTATCTATCTATCTATCTATCTATCTATCTATCTATCTATCTATCTATCTAATCTATCTACCTATTATCTATCTTTGAGAATGTGGAATTTTTTCCCTGTTTTTTGAGGCAGAGTTTCTCTGTGTAGCCTTGGCTGTCGTGGACTTGCTTTGTAGACCAGGCTGGCCTCGAACTCATAGAGATCTGCCTGCTTCTGCTACCTCAAGTGCTGGGATTTCAGGTGTGTGTCAGTGCCCCCGGTTGTGGAATTCTTTATATTCTGGACATAAATTCTGTAGTGTCCAAAATTAAACTGTTAAGTCCCACCCACCTAAGGATCAGGTAACTTCCTGGAATGTTGGGAGTTGTAGTTCTTGGAAATTAACAAAGCTTCATGGGAAAGTATGGTGGTTGATTAATTTTGTCTGTAAAAGCCCTTACAACACTCGTCTAGGGACCACTCAGCTGGAAGTTCCAAGGAGAGGTCCTGACGAAAGTCCATCTCATGGGCAGTATTTAATATTAACTAAAACGTTCTTCAAATTTGGCCCCAAATGGTGAAACTGATTTTTCTCCAGTCAGATGTCTGGTCTGTGTTTTCTCCCACTTAGTGACTGCACATAAGCTGATGAGTGGATAGAGTAAAAGTGGTGGCTTATACACAGTGAAATGCAATTCAACCGTAAAAGAATGTCATCCTGTCATTTGCAGCATGCCTGAGCCCTGCATCACCGTGTTAAGAGAACTAAGCTAGGAGCAGATGATGTCACTCTTGTGTGAAACCTAAAAAATGTGACCTCATAGAAGCTAAGAGTAGAATGGTGGCTCCAGTGGCTGATAATGTGGGGTTTAGAAAGGGATCAGAAGACAATGGTGAGTGGACACAAATAACAGCAATAAGAAGTTCTGGTGTGCCTCTGCACAGAAGAGAGACTTGTAAAAGTTTTGTTGGGGGCTGGAGAGATGGCTTGGTGGTTAAGAGCACTGCCTGCTCTTCCAAAGGACTCAGGTTCAATTCCCAGCACCCACATGGCAGCTCACAACTGTCTGTAACTCCAAAATCTGACACCCCCACACCAAGGCACATAAATTAAAATTAAATAAAATACTTAAAAAAAATAAGTTTTTTTTTTTAATTTTCATACATATATATGATGTATCTTGGTCATATCCACCTCCTATTCCCGCAGATCCCCCTCCTCCCGAGTTTCCCATCTCCCTTTGAACTTCATGTACACACACACACACACACACACACACACACACACACACACACACCTTTATGTGTATGTGTCTGAGCATCATGTATGTGTGAATATTTGTGACAATCAGAAGAGGGTGTCAGGTTCCCTGGAGCTGGAGTTACAGGTGATTATGAGCTTCCCAACGTGTGTGTTAGGAGCCGAATTTAGGTGTTCTTAACCACTGAGCCATCTCTCCAGCCCCCAGTTAGTGCTGCTGTATTTTCATGTGTGTATGGTCAGCCACTGGTAATGCCCATTCCTCAAGAGAAGTGCCTACCTTGCCCTCAGCAGCCCTCAGCTGCATTAGCTCTGTAGCAAGGGGTGGGGACAGTGGGAGTCCTCCCCCTCCATGTTAGAATTTTAGAAATTATTTTATTTATTTTAATTTAATTTGTATGGATATCTTGCATGCATGTATCATGGTGCATGTGTGGTACCTGCCCACAGAGGGCATTTTACCTCTTGGAAGGAAGTTACAGACAGTTGTGAGCTGTCATGCGGGTGCTGGGAATTGAACCCAGCTTCTCTGGAAGAGCAGCCAGTGATGGTAACTGCTGAGTCATCTCTCCAGCCACTCCCATGGTGGAAGCTTTAGCTCTTTTGATCTTGTGGAGGTCTTGTGTGGGTAACCATAGCTGCTGTGAGTTCATATGACAGCCATGCCATGTGCACAGGCTAGCCTTTCTCAGCACGCATCTGTAGTGCATGTAAACATGTTTTTGTTTTGACTCCAAATGTGACATGTGAAACAGACTTGTGTGAGGGTGTGTGGTGTTTGTCCACTGGAAACAGACTTGTGAGAGAACAGGTGATATTTGTCCACTAGAAGAGAAACTGCCTCTGGCAGGGGCATGGTCTTTGCCAGCTGAATAACATCCTAGTATGGACTCTGGAAGGAGATATATGAGCCCCAAACAAGAGGCTTGGACTTTCGGTTTTGGCATCACTTTCTATCATTTGTCTGTTTATTGCTCCCCTTTGAGATGCTTCTAGAAAGAAACGCTCCACAGAACCCTTTGAGGTTCTGGGTTCCGGCTGCTCCGCTTGCAGTCACCTTTGCTGAATTGCAGCTTTGCTGTCTAATGGGTCTGCTGGAATCCTGACCAGGAAAAGTGGAAACGCCCCCAAGGAACTGAGTCTTAAAAAGGTCCACTTCTCCTGTTCCCATTAGCCTCTTTTCTCTCTTGTCTAGGGTGGGTGGGTTGGAAGGGAGGTATAAGCATTAAAGTACCCCAAATAAAGTAGGTTTGAAAAAGTTCAAAGCCCACACTCTTCCTTAGCCTCCACCTTTCACGTTCTTTCTGCTTCCTTTTCCCACATAGTCCCTGAGCCTTCAGGGGTAGCGTTGACGTAGCAGTTACGTCTATGGCTGAGTACTCGCAGTAGCTTAGTCTCTGCATTTTGAACAGGAGTCTCTGCATTAGCCACCACCCTGTGCAGTAAGAGTCCCCTATGACCATGCTTGAGAATAGTACAAGTCTGTGTATAGAAACACAAATATTTAGAAGGCAGTTTGACAACATCGCCATTTAGATGTTTCGACAACGTCAATAGATGCTCTCCTAGGGCCTATGGCTTCCCTAGCCATAGATTTTGACCATGTTTACAGTGTTGGGTATGAATCCTCTCCTGTGGAGCAGGCCTCAACATCAATCAAGAAAGCAGTTAGTTACCACCATAAGCAGGCTTGCCACTACAGCATTAGTTGCCACGTCTGGACTGGCAGGTCATTGTTGTTGCTTGAAGGATCCAGTGCTGGGTAAAATCACTGATATCTTTTCTCCTCAAGGAAGCCTACATAACACTGTCCAGCACTATAAAAGCAGCCCATCAAGGAGAGAGAGCTTTCCTGGCTAGTTCAAGATTGATTTCTCTTGAAACGTGTGGTGTCTTCAGTAGTAGTCTTACTATCTAGACATGATGGGCAGACACAAGCAATGCCAATAACCCGTCACGTTTTAGGTGCCCCTGAGGCCTCCCTGAACAGTAACTCAAATGGATATAACTGTTCATGCTACTGAGGTTTTTTCATTTACTAATCCTGCTTCTGGGAGCAGCACTGTTCACCCATATCGAACTCCTTTAGACTCCTTTAAAAATACTTTAATTAGAGCCGGGCGTGGTGACGCACGCCTTTAATCCCAGCACTCGGGAGGCAGAGGCAGGCGGATCGCTGTGAGTTCGAGGCCAGCCTGGTCTACAAAGTGAGTCCAGGATGACCAAGGCTACACAGAGAAACCCTGTCTCGAAAAACCAAAAAAAAAAAAACAAACAAAAAAAAAAAACTTTAATTAGCTAACAAGTCAGTGGGGTTTCACAAGGCTTCTTCATATTTCCTTAGTACTGGTTAACTTACCCTCCACCCTTCACTTCCCTCACTAACTTGTCATCATCCCCACTTAAACCTTTAGCTCCCAGTATTCTGCATCTCCCTCGTCTTTCATATCACATGGTCTACTATCACCTTTTATTGTACTTTTTGCTTGACTTGAAGATGACAGATTTCCAGGTGGCTTCTTCATGAACCCTTTGTTTTGGCTAAGCCTTCTTCCCCTACCCCCCTGTTTCCCTGATCCCTGTCAATACATTGCTTCCTTGAAGCTTCTCATCCTCGACACTCTTCCTCTCTACTTCCCTCTCACCTGTAATCTACTGTCCCTACTCCCTACATATATCCCCACTAGCTCATTCCTAGTTTCCTGATTTTCATACAAGACCTGAGTCTTTCGGGAGCTGGGGTCAAGTAGGATGTCATGAGGGATTGAGCTGTAGGAGTTTGGAGGGCCCGAAACCGGAATCGTGTCTAACATGTACTCAGTGTTGGTGCAGGGAACTGGGCCGGAAAGAGGAGAAAGGATGAGAGATGAGTATAGGCTGGATGGAGGAAAGCTTGGGGGAGAAGAGTGAAGGAATATGAAGTAGGTGAGAGGTGGAAGGAAGAACAGGATAGAAGGAAGGGTAGAGACGCAAAGTCATGGGCTACTGAGAGCATTAGTGGGGTTTTGATGTGTTGTTTCAAGAACAACTTCTTAGGGTTGGAGGAATGTCTCTGTGGTTAAGAGCACTGGTCGCTGTTCCAGAGGACCTGGGTTTGATTCCCAACACCCACGTGGCAGTTCACAAAATGCTCTGCAACTCTAGTCCCAGGGATCTGCTGCTCTCTCTGGCCTCTTGCTGGAATTTCCTGCACATGGTGCACAGACACAGATGCGAGCAAGCATCTATACACATACAGTAAAAGCAGTAGTTAGGTTTGCTTTTAAAGATCAATGTCTATAGCCTGGGAAGACGTGGGAATAGCTGTTTGGAGCCTTTGATAAGATGGCGGGAAAGTGTAGTGAGTAAGTGTGAGGGTGTGGCGATCTCCAAGAGATGTGGCCATCTGTAGGCACTCTAAGCAGGTGACACGCTGCCACTCTTACCAGTGTTACAGGTGGCCACAGTGTCACAGTTTCCACTGATGATCAGAGTTCAGGGACAGAAATTTTATCGTAGGTGGGGGAGGAGTCCTTCAAGAATGTTGGGGACAAAAATGGAACTCTCCTTTCTCTTAACTTCATAGGTTTGCATAAAAAATTTATCATGAAGTGACACCCCCCAGTTTCACTGGATTTTACACCCCTGTTCACTTGCAGAGTCACTAACCTATCTGAAGTCTTTAAGCAGTATTTGTGGGAGCTCTTGGGGGAACATCTTGTGTGCTGTGTGTCAGAACTCACAGCTCTTGGACACCAATGCCTTGGCACTCTATAGGTGTGGGGAGCCTCTGTCTTGCTGAGGTTACAGTCTGAGAGTGGAGTTCCCAGGAAACAGTATGAGTGTCCTGGGAGGCTACAGACAGGCGAGTCTTTCTGTTCTGCTCTTCTCACAGTGCCCTTGAGCTATGCACTGGGTCAACTTGTGTTGACTTCATAACACTCCCTCCCCTGCCCCCAGACAGGTTATCTTGAGACAGCTTTGACTGTCCTGGACTCACTTTGTATACCAGGCTGGCTTCAAACTCACAGAGAACTGCCTGCCTCTGGCTCCCTGAGGGATGGAATTACAGCTGTATGCCGCCACCGCCACCGCACCCAGCTCTTTTATTTCCTCTAGACTCCCCAAGCAGAGACACAGAGCTTATCACCAACACGGCAGGCCTGGAATCCCTGCAGAGAATCCAGCCTCACCTGCAGTGCAGACTCCCACTGCAGCCTGGCCCTACTGAGAAACAGGCTAACCTATCTCTGGCCTTGTCTGTCCTGTCTTGCCTCACTGCCTGGACCTGTCCTTGCCAATCAATGGTACTAAGTAATCTCTTATCACGGTAACTAAGACAACTTGTTTCTAGTTTCTGCCTCTCAGGAGCTGTGCTTTTCGAAAGGTCTAGGCAACGATTTTGCCTCCGAACATCCTAAGCGCATAAGAGGGAAACAGCCCCATTGTTCCAGGCTGTGGATCCCATCCCAGATGCACCAGCTCCCCTTCCCAGAGAGCAGCTTATTTCTCCCCGAATCCCCAGGTTTTTCTAGTTTGATTTCTGTTGCTGTGACAAGTACCGTGGCCAAAAGTAACGTAGGGAAGAAAGGAATTCCTTGGCTCACACTTCTGGTTTATAGTCCATCACTGGGGAAAGTCAGTGCAGGAACTCAAGCAGGAGCCTGCAGCGGAAACATGTTACCTGCACGTATATGTGTATACCACATGAGTGCCTGGTGTCTGTAGAATCTAGAGGAAGGTACCAGAACCCCCTGGAACTGGAGTTAGAGACAGTTGTGAGATATCCAGTTAAGGGCCCTAGACACCAAACTCTGTGTCCTCTGTGAGAGTAGCAAGTTCCGCTAACCTCTGAAACATCCCTTCAGGCCCTGTTAGCTTTCTTGTCATGCCCAGGACAATCTGCCTAGGGATGCTGCTATTTATGATAGGCTGGGCCATCCTGTATCAATTTGTAATCAAGACAACACCCCCACAGATGTGCTCACAGGCCATTCTGATCTATGTAATTCCTTCATTGAGCCTTTCTTCTCAGATGAACTTAGCTTGTGTCAAGTTGACAATTAAAGCAAACCAGGGCATCAGGAGTTTATTGACACCTCCCTAGACTGGTGTGTTGAACAAGGTGCCAGATACACACAGAGAAACAGAATCAACAATGCATTCTACATATTAACAATGTATTAACAATACATATTAAATCATCCCTCTGCTTCTGTGGGTCTGCATTCATGGAGCCTATGAACCATGGACCAAAAATATTTGAAATAAATCACATTTGTATTGAACATACAGGTTGCTTTCTTTTCTGTTATTCTCTAAATGATGCAGTATAGAAGCTATTTACATAGCATTTACATTGTACTATGTATTGCATTGCGCAATACAGAGATGAAGTTCGTGGGAAGCCAGGCCCAGGTCGCATGCAACCACCAGAAGGTAGTTCAGCATCTCTGGATTTGGGTACCTTCAGAGGGTCCTGGAACTAACTCCTTTATACTGATGAAGTAGGGGGAAAGAACTATTCTGATAACTTGGCTTCCAAATTCTTCAGGGCACATAGGCAGAGTAGACTCTGGAGAAGGTTAATGCTATAGATGGAATCTGAAGGCCATCTGGGCAGAGGATGCTCTCTGTCTTCTATGAAGACCTTCATCTGCTCTTGCTGGAGACCAGAGTTCAGTTCCCAGCTCCCACATGGTAGCTCACTACCATCCTTAACTCCAGCGTAATAGATATTCTCTGCAGGTGCCATCCATGCATGTAGTGCACATACATACATTGAAGCAAGACACTTGTGCACATAAAAGAAGAATTATTAGCATTAAAAAAAATGACAGAGGGTTCTGTAATGGCCCCTAAGTCCTCACTAAGGGAACATTCGCAATCCATAGCTGTATGGCAGCTTTCTAAATGCTGATCCTGCTCTGCGTCTTCCCCTTGAAGCCTGTGTGTTTGATCAGCTTTCTTGCTGTAGCTCCATGCTGACTGGGAAAAATTGCTATTCAGTGCTGGGGATGGAAGCTAGGGTTTTCAGCACAGCAGGCAGAATGCTGTCTTTGTCTCAGTTAGGATTTCTTTTGCTGTGATAAGCCACCCTGACCAAAAACAACTTGGGGAGGAAAGGGTTTATTTCAACTTACAGTTCCACATTACAGTCCATTATCAAAGGAACTCAGGGCAGGAACCTGGAGGCAGTAAGTGACGCCCAGAAGGAATGGCTCACTCCCCAGGGTTTGTTCAGTCAGCTTTCTTATGCACCCTAGGACTGCCTGCCTAGGGATAGCATCACTCACAACAGGTTGGACCCTCCTACATTAATCACTAAAGGGCCCACGGGCTTGTGTGCAACCCAGTCTTATGGAGGTATTTTCTCAGTTGTGGTCTCCCCTTCTCAGATAACTCTAGCTTGCGTCAAATTGACAGAAAACTAACCAGGGCAGTCTCTGAGTGTCATCCTTCAACAGTTCTTAGGTTTTAATTTTCTGTTTCAGAAACTGCTGTTTCAGTTTCTCTTATGTAACTGCTCAGGACAGGATGCCCAGCTGCTTTCTGCAAACGTTGGAAGTAAGAACCATAGTTTTGAGGTATAATTATTTGAGATACAATTTTCATGGGCCTTGTGTCATTTGGTAGCTTTGATGAGTGTATTGAGAGTTGTGTACTCGCACTTTGAATATTTGGTTCTTTGGTGGGATGAAGAAGCCCTACTTGACACTGTTTGTCAACTTCCGTGGTGTAAATGCTTCCACCATGGTGATTCTACAATTCTGATTTGAACCACCTTGCAAAAAGTCTTTCAGAGGGTCGAATGGGCTGAGGAAAACCCTGACTGTTTGCATCTTTGTGACCAACCTCCAGGCCTGGATTCAGGCCAGTTTCGCCACCCTCCCCTTCAAGTGTCCCTCTATACTCAGCCCCCAGACACAAGCTGTGCTCATTTCTAACACCATAGAGAGGATTTTATCATCCTAGAACAACGGTTCTCAACCTCTGGTTCGAGACTCCCCAAAACCACTGGAAAACACAAACATTTACATTATGAATCATAACAGTAGCAAAATTACAGTTATGAAATAGCAGCAGAAAATAAGTTTTTGCTTAGGGGGTCACCATAACATTAGGAACTGTATTAAAGGGTTGTAGCATTAGGAAGGATCTAGAACTTTATGACAATGCAACATTTATGTTCTTAAAGTATGGATAGCCCCTGTCCCTGGTCAGATTCCACATTCACCCATAATGTGCTCTCCTTGCCTCTTTGCCCTTTTTCTTGCTCAGTACTGGTTCATCGTGTACCACAAAACCCTTCTCCCACTACCGAGCACGTCATACGCTCTTCCCAGTGTTGAGATTTCTCTGACTGATCTCAAAAGTGCTAGACAAACTATAAAAGATGTTCTCATACTCTTGGCAAAACCCTTTCTGGTGGAGCTTTGGCTTTCTCCATGATAATAATAATAATAATAATAATAATAATAATAATAATAATAATAATAATAATAATAATAATAAAAGCATTTCTGGGAGCATCTGGCACAAGGATTCTTATGTTGGCAGAAGTTTGTTTCTAGGCACTGTGCCGGGGAGACGGTGGTGGTGGTGGGGAGATCATCGTTTGGAGAGGGGCCAGACTTAATGACTCTAGAGAGTGGAAATGCTACCCTTAAAAAAAATACCCTGCAGAGTTCTTTCCTATTTTTCATTTGACAAACCCACTTCAGAAATAGTTCACAACTTCAACAATGCCCCTCAAATTTCTAGGTGAATTTTATTGTTGTTGTTGTAATGTAAAGCCTATTTATTATACCTACCCTCTTACTTTATACACACTTGAGTTTTAACTTATGTGCATTGTTTCATTTAAACTTTGTTTCTGTTTTTGTTTTTTTGAGACAGGGTTTCTCTGCGTAGCCTTGGCTATCCTGGACTCACTTTGTAGACCAGGCTGGCCTCAAACTCACAGCGATTCACCTGCCTCTGCCTCCCAAGTGCTGGGCTAACTTACTTTGTACACACTCTACTTTTAACTTACGTGCATTGTTTCATTTAAATTTTGGTCTATACTGCAAGACAAACACACATTCTTCTTCACAGATAAGAAAAGCCAAAGCTTTGCAGTATTAACTTTTCTAAGCTCAAAAAGCTATGAGCAACCTGATTTCAGCTGTCTGACGTGAGAATCCTCGCTTTGTTCATGGCCACGCGAGGTCCGACGATGTCTTATGACACGGAGCACATATCATTAAACAGTTGCTTTTTATTTTCACTCTCTTGTTCTGTTTCATAAGTACCCTATGAAAGTGAGCAAATTGGCTTGTTGTCAAGGCGGCATGTTATAAACCGTCCTGTAGACGGCGCTGGTTCCATACTTTTGTAATGGGAAACCCATTATATGGCCACCAGGCGGCGCGTGTTGCGATTGGATAAGGAGCTGCGAGATCCTGTCTGACCAAGAAATGAAAGCCAGCGGCTTCCTTTCCTCTACACAGCATCCTCTTTCCTCAAGCCAATCTAGCTGGGAACCAGGGAAAAGCTAAGAAGCCCTCTTCATGGGGGTTGGACTGGGATCTCATTTCTCAAGGGCAGGAGAGAAGAGGGAAAATTCATCAGACATGAACAGACATGAATTGGGTCATAGTAGATCTTTATGAATGCTAGAGAAGGATTGCAGGAAATTTTGGATGGAGAAAACCTAAAAAAACAAAACAAAACAGAAAGCTACCTTTTAAATAGGCTTGTTGCCGTGTGACTGATAGAAAAGCTATACGTATTTAACGCAGGCAATCCCATGAGTTTGGACATTTGTTACATACAAACCATCCCCACAGCCAAAGTCAGTGTCATATCCACCAGCTCCCCAAATTTCCTTACATTTATTTTCTTTGCGTGTGTTGTAAAAAAAAAAAATGCTACTATCAGATCCATCCTTTTAACAAGTTTTTGAGTGCACAGCGCCATATCTTAAAACCTTAGGTGTTACAGGTGAGCAGATGTGTACACTTACCCATCTTCCGGAAGTGTAACCTTACACCCAGTGGCATGTCCCCACTCGCCACTCCCCTTTTCCAAAGCCTCCAATAGCCACCATTCTACTTTCTGCTTTCACAAGACTTACACCTCTTGTAAGTCACACAGCCACCCTACCTCCCATGGCTAGATCCCCGCATATGGCAGATGTCTTTACGGTTTATCCTTGTCATACATAACAGGATTTCCATACCTACCCAAGTCTCTGCCCCTTTTATAGAGAAAAAAAGGCAGGAGGGGAGGAAACACAACAGCCGTCCACTCACTCTGGGACAGCTTCTGGGTTTTGTCTGGGCCATGTCAGCAGCCTTTGATGTAGATTGAGAAGAGCCTGAGTACTTGCAGGTAGTTTCAGTGCTTATTGGTCATGGAGTGCGAGCAGGTAAAGCCAACCTTGCAAGCTTGTTGGGCATACCTTACTATACTGTATACCATACCATACCATACCATGCCATGCTATACTGTTATATATTACATATAGATCTATGCCTTCACTGCAACGTCCCTTTACAGACTTCTGCCCCATGCATCTGACACTTACATTGTGTGCAATTATTTCCTGTCATCTAGCTAAATCTATCTACAAACTTTCCTCTCCCCGAGGGCGCACTCTCCTTAGTGTTTATTCTCAGCCCACAGCCTGGGGAGCAAGACGTAGCACACAGCAGATACACTCTGCAAGCATGAGCTGAGTGGATGGAAGGGAGTTAAAAACACACATCGTTTCATATTTTTGAACTATATTGACAGCTTATTAGGAGAAATCAATTGGTATAATGCCTTTTCATTACACACACACACACACACACACACAGACAGACACACACACACACAGACACACACACATTGCTACTTAGAAAAAATATCCCTCCTTTCCTCACTGGAAATTCTTTTAGGAGAATGTATTGAAATCTCTCTGCTCTCCCATCCTCTTTATGTTTGTATTCTTTTCTTTCTTCCATCTTTCTTTGTCTGGAGACAAGGTCTCACTATGCAACCCAGGCTTGTCTGGAACTCATGATTTTCTGCTTTAACCTCCTCAGTGTGGGGCTATAGGCATGTCCCCACCTCGTCTGCCAGCCAGCATATTTCTTCTCCTTCCCCCTCCTCTCCCCCTCCTCCTCCTCCCCCTCCTCCTCCTCCTCCTCCTCCTCCTCCTCTTCTTCTTCTTCTTCTTCTTCTTCTTCTTCTTCTTCTTCTTCTTCTTCTTCTTCTTCTTCTTCTTCTTCTTCTTCTTTTGAGACAGGGTCTCTTTGTGTAGCCTTGGCTGTCCTGGACTCACTTTGTAGACCAGGCTGGTGTCGAACTCACAGGGATCCACCTGCCTTGGGATTAAAGGCATGCGCCATCACCACCACCCAGCTCAGCATGTTTCTTCTTGCAGAGTGGTGGATTCCAGTGGCTTGGGTTGCATTCTAGGCCAGAGCTTTTGGTACCTAAGTATCTTCTTTTGAGTTAACACTGCAAAGTGTCAAAACAAGCTTATCGTGAGAAAGGAGACAGGCAGTACGACATTTAATCTGGGATACTTATTTGCCTATCAAGAACACAGACAACTCTCCTGTCAGATGTGTTCACAGCTTGCCTAGAGGTGCACCCCGACAGCCATTTCCCGTGGAGCAGCCTGAGCTCTCTGACTTGGGGGGGAGGGGATAATCTCCATTGGCACATGGCACTCTCTGCCCCTCTCTCACCCTTTTCAAATTCACTCAGAGGTAGGACACACCTCTGAGAGGTGGGAGAGTGTGGGACAGAGGCAGCAGTGTGGCAGAGGAAAAGCTGTTCTAAACATGTCCTTGCCAGTAACTGGGGTCGGAGCTGGGCCTCGGGGACCTTATGCTGGGGGTGGTGCTGGGCTTTGCGAATTGATTTGAGTAAAAAGCAAGTAAGCACACACTTCCTTTCCCTCTGTTGCTCTGTCCTCATCACTTCTCCCTACTCATGGGGTGGTGGTGGTGGGGGGCAGCTTTCTCTCTGCAGCAGTAGGACACATGACAGAGCACAGGCTGGGAACTAGACTTCATGGGTTCAAATCCTGGCAATTAGATCACCTTTTTTGTAACACAGGTCACCTCAAAAGATGGTGGTGAAATGAGATCAGTAACTCAGATGCTCCCAACAGCATTTGGCATGTAGGGAAGTGCTCAGCCATCGAGGGATTGTGGCTCATCTTTTCCTTTCCTCTCTTGGTCCTTCTATTCATCTCAAAAGTACTCCCTAGAGTGTGGAGATGCGCTGCTGCAGCGAGACTTTGAGCAAGATGAGCTATGGTCTCTGTTCTCAAGGATTTATGATCAGACGTGGAGCTAGAAGCCAGTGCGTAAGCTAACAGAGAAGGTATGCTGAAGCATGTGACGCTACATCAGTGCCATGGGAGCAGAGCAGTCAAGGGCCAGTGGGAGAAGGCATCATGAAAAAGTCAGGATGGCAGCATTCGGAGAACCGATTTACGACGTTCCCACTCTGACAATGATACTTCCCCAAACTGCCTTTACTTATGTTTCAATATGGCAGGCATGAGCCGGGTGAGGTGGCACACGCCTTTAATCCCAGCACTCGGGAGGCAGAGGCAGGTGGATTGCTGTGAGTTCGAGGACAGCCTGGTTTACAAAGTGAGTGTAGGACAGCCAAGGCTACACAGAGAAACCTGTCTCAAAAAAAAAAAAAAAAATCAGTATGTCAATATGGCAAGCACAACCTCTACCCACGAGCTCTGCGGTGTGTCTCACAGGTAGATCACATATGGGCTTAGGCCATCACTGCCTTTTTAACTGCAAGGAAAGAAGCCGAGGCTCAGGGGCTGTCTCTTTCCACAGAGTGAACAGTCTTGAACCAGTGTGGGGTAGCTTCCCCATCCTCAGGCATATGGTGACTCTCTGTCCCACGGCTGCAGAGGACTTGAGTTCATGTCAGTAAACTCCACTCCTCTGAGATGGTCTCACCTCTGCTTAGAAGTCTACAAAGTAGAAGATGCTAGACATATGCTAGCCTAATAGTGAGTGGTCACTGTGTCTCCAGGCCTGAGAAAGGACTGGCTCTTCAGAGGACACACTACCATCATACATTGTTGTATGAGACTTTCCCTAAGGGGAGAGACACAGTACACACATTTATTCACCCAAACAGCCCACGGCAAACAAAAGCCCTGATACCATCAAAGTCTAACTTGGTGAGCCGAAGACTCTTACTGGGGTTACTAGAAGAAATATGGGTGAGAGGTTACTCACAGGGAGCAGAAATGACTCAAAGACAGCTTCGTCACCAAAGCCCAGTCCAGCATGGGTGACAGCTCATAAAAGCTGGGAGCCTGCAGCACACTGAACAACCTACAGGAAGCTCAACAGGCTGGAGAGGGTCCTTTCCAGATACTTCGGTCGGTCTGAGCCTCTTCCAGGAAAGCCCTTTGTCCCTTCTGGTCTCTGCTTCTTGCGGGTAGGGCTGGGCTTGTCTGAGAGTACCGCTCAGCAGTCTTTGCTGTTTATATATTCTGGGGTAGCAGTACTGAATCGTTCAGTTTCAGGGACTTCCTGAAGCTTTTTTGATACTGTTTACCTTTTGTCTTGAAGGACTTCCCTCTAGTATTGAGTGCTTCAATCTCTCAGGAAACTGCTACGGGGCAAGCACCTCAGTGCCATGGACACACAGTCCAGGAATTTTCTTCTCCTGGCTCTGTCTTTAGCTTTGAGGTGGGATCGAGCAAAGCAGAGGGAATTTTGATGTCTCTAGTGCAGTGTGGACCTAGAGCAGAGACTCTGTGGTGTGGGATTCCTCCTGAACGGGTAATCAGCTGAGAGCTTGGGAAGGTTTCCTGGGTTAGGGTCTCTACTTGGCAGTTCTGAGCAGGCAGGGCTGGAAAGGGACATCTCAACAACCAAGTGGGTGATTTGAATGAGAAACTGAAGGAGGGCCAGGAGCTGAGGATGATAGCTGTCCCATGACTTTCCCAGGGACATGCAACAAAACATCTATTTGCCCCAGATAGGAAGGTACTGACGGACTAAAGAAAGAACCGTCAGAGTTCAGCTCAGCAAACCAGTGAGTTTATTGGAGTTACAAGAGTATGGGACTCTTAAAGGTACCATACCCCCAGGAAGTTCTGTGAGCAACATATGGGTGTCTACGCCACTGATGGCGTAGATATGTCTGTCATTCCTGCATGACATATAGGTAGCTGCCCCACTAAAAGTATGTAACCGAGGAGAGGGAAGGCACACTTGAGAATCTTGTGAAGACTTTAGAGCCCACCTCTGGTCTCATGAGAGACTGACTTGTGCAGGTCATCCAAGGTGCTCCCATCAGGAATGGCCATGGTCACATCCTACCTAGAGGAAACAGCTACCCAACAGCACCCGAAGCAGGGGCGGCCAGGTGGGTAGTTGTGACTAGTTCGTCATCTGGCTGGGGAGGATATAAAACTGACGAAACCCATCATACCACAGGCTCAGGAATGCCTAGGCAGGGAATTTAAGCTCTGCCCACAGGATGGTGAGGCTGGGCATTCTGAGGACAAAGAACACGGAATCAACCTGTTCTACTTCTGAGCATCTTCGCTCTGATTGAGATTTGGCTATTTGGAGGCCATGTACGACTCTCTGGAAGATGAAAATTGGAGAAAGTCAGCAACCCAGAGACCTCTGAAACTTTCTTTGCAAAAACGCACACAGACACACTCAGTTTCAGTTGCGGCCATAGCTGGAGAGATGGCTGGTGGTTGCCCCTGCCTCTGTTTTATTTCAGACTCTCTACAGTAACCCTGGTCTTTTTCTTTCAGTACGCCTTATCGCGACGCTGAGCCACTGGAGTGCAGTGCTGCGATCTGAAAAGTGGGAGGGATGGAGGACCCACTTCAGTGGATCACAGAATTCCTCTTCGTTTTTAGTGTTTCCTCCTCTGTATTTATATAATGTCACAGTGTCAGCAGAGTTCATACAGTTTTGGAGATGAACGCTGGAACTTCCTGGTAAGAACACATGAGGTCAGGTGTAGCATTTTCCACTTGGGGCATCGTGTTGATTGTAAGGGTCATAATATCACTGAAGGAAGATTCCAGACTCACGGAGTATGTAAAAAACAAAGAGCGTTTATTCTGCAGAAACAGCCTGCACGCAGGGGTCAACCATCCATACAAAATGGCGTTGACCCAGAGGACAAGCTCGCATGGTCTTTTAAAGGCTTCTAGGGGACGCTTGTCTGTGGCACGTGACTCTAACTGGGATTGGCGGGTGCCTGTGGAGGCTGCTCGTGGAGGCTTTGTGATTTTAGTCACGGGCCTTTTACCAGTGTCCAGTCCTCTCCGATGTTCAAGTTTTGGATTCTAGAGCATTTCATATTTTGGAATTTTGAGTTGGGGGTGCTTAGCACCCACTATCCATTTTAATCTAGATCACTTGTTGTATACTTAGAATTCCTGATTCTAGGTACGTTCACATCCCTAGCTTGCACTACTGCCGAGGTACCTGGCCACCAACTCTGGAGAAGAAATTCTGCAGACTGCCTGGCTCTGTTTCAGACCTCATGTCGCATTAGGTGGCGAAGGCCGAGTTAGACGTCCAAGAGTTCTTGCTTGCGGCATGTAGCTTGTGTTGATGCACACTTTCACAGCTGCCGGTTGTTGCCGGTTTAGATTTTCTTATTGGAGGTGATCTGAGGCAAGTGGTGCAGACAGCGGGGTGGAAAGAGGAGAGTTACCTCAATCTCACAAGACATTGAAATAAAGTTCCGAGGTAAAGTTGACAGACTGGTTGGTGAGAAAGGACATATTGGCTGCAAAGGACTTTTTAGTCACGTGAGGCTCCAACCGCTCACCCCCCGCCCCCCCCGCGCCCCGTAGTCCCATAGTATTTCTCAAAGCAAGTTCCAGACAGGACCCGTCTCTTGGCAGCTGTCACGCACTTTTTTACAGAGGCCAAGAAAAGGGGAGAGGCACTAAAAATGGGGAAAATAAATTTGTGCTCACGGCCGGTGCATTTCCACGATGCCAAGGTGACCGGCCTAGTCTCCCTCCAGCCCTGGTGTTGGGTGCCTCTGACAAGTGTCCAGAGCGCTCCCAGCCCAGCATGGAGATGGCAGCTGCAGCGAAGTCCCCTTTGAGAACACATCGAGGAGATTTCTAGAACCGTTTTTGGAAGCATCTGTCTCCACGGTGCTGCTAATCTCCCTTTCATTTGTAATTATTTTATCGCCTTGATTCTGTGCATTGGCATGGGGCCCACGGCTGATGCTGCTCCCTGCCGGGGTCCACCGGGAGGTGTCCGCGCCCCGCCGTCTGCGTGGAGATGAAAAGGGTGGAAAGAAGACGAGCCCAGTGCCCTGGCTTCAAACGGGCTCTGTCTCCCGTGGGCAGCCCCGGGGAGGGCCTGGCTGATTGAAGTAGCCGGAATTATGAAGCCCGTAGCCTTTGAGGCCAGCCGCCCCATCCTGGCCAAGAATAATTGAACAAATAGTTTATCTGGTGCACCAACAGCTGTAGAGCCGGGCGATTTGAGAGGATTAGGGGAGAGTAGTGAACGGATACTCCCACAGCGCCTCCAAATCCTCACCCTGAGTCCGACCAGCCAAGAACACATGGCGAGGCCCTGACATCACGTTCTAAAGTCCATTTCTCTCCCTTTCCAAGCGGCTCTTCCCAGTGTTTTCAAGAATTTTAAGCGGACAAGGCAAACTACCTTTGGGGGTCCCCGCCGCTGGAGTGTATTTATGCTTCCTTGTAATTGCCCCAAACTCATTTCATCCCAGACAGCTCAGAGTCACGGGAGTGGGGTGGGGTGGGGGTGGGGGATTCAGGTCAGTCTGGGAGGCAGAGGCTGCTGCCTTTGCTGAAGTCTGTGCTGCCGGCAGCTGTTGTGATGTCTAAGCAGGGCCAGGCCAAGTGCAGCAGGGTAGGATGAAAAGCACATTATTTAGGAGGGTGATGGGTGAGGAAGAGGAAACAGGAATCTTCCTTCCTGAGGGAGGACAAAGTAACAAACAACTCCAAATGAGCCAAAGGTTTAATTATTCGTCCCCGCCCCCCTAATACAACCTAGTTAGATTAAAAGGAAAACAAAAATTTATTATTGAGAATTATACAGAATTATACTAGGGTGTGGCTCAGCCGTACAGTATTTTCCCAGCATGCACCGGGCCCCAGGTTCCATTTCCACTGGCTTGAAACAAACACTTGCAACTACCCCTCCCCAAAGAAATTCTTACTCACAGATCTAAAGCCAACAGAAGCCCCATGATCTGTTAAAAATACTAATGTGAGGAGGGAAACAGGGCAACGGAAGGACAGAGAGCTGCTTTCTGTTAGCGCTTTTCCAAAAGACTTCAAGTTAACCCTCGATGCATTTTTCCTCGGGGACCTCAAAGAAGACACGTGGGTATTGTGAGAGAAGTGTATACCCCCCGCCCCAAATACATTCCTGAAAAAAAAATATGAGGCGCCTTCAGATTCCTGCATGGCCCTTGTCATAGTCTGAAGTGGCCCGGCTGACTCCAACCGTCCAAACCATGTCGTCTTTATTTGCTGTTTGTGGTCGTTCAATACCTTCTAAGGCATTGTCTGGACTTTTGGCAGGGAAATGAGCTCCTTGTGGTGGGTCCTTGGGTTCTCTACTGAATTCTCTCCTTTAGAGGTTCACTCGCCTCAGGAACCAGGAACCGAGAACAAGTTTTTCCTACCTACCATCACCAGATCCTGCTCACCTTCCCCGGAAGAGGTTGTGGTCAGTCTTTGGAAGTATTTGAACTCCTGAGCAGAGACCAGGACAAGTCTCTGTTTTTTTTTTTTTGTTTGTTTGTTTTTTGTTTTTTGTTTTCTTTTTCTGATGCTCATGTTCTGAGATGTGGTGAAGATACAATTCTGGGATGGATTACAAACAGGCCATCATCTCCTCTCCAGCCCAGGCCAGGCTTCCCCGACCATGGCCGCTTACTGAGTCCTGATCTCTATGGGTATTCTAAAAGAAACGCACATATGTGAATATAGAAAGCTAACATCCACATGTGAAAGAAAACACACAGTGTTTGTCTTTCTGGGTTTGGGTTACCTTGCTCAGAAGGATTGTTTTCAGCCATGCATTTACCTGCGTATTGCCATAATTTTGTTTTTCTTCTTTTTAAGTATTTATTTATTATTATTATGTATTCAGTGCTCTGCCGAAATGTACACCTACAGGCCAGAAGAGGGCACCAGATCACATTACAGATGGTTGTGAGCCACCATGTAGTTGCTGGGAATTGAACTCAGGACCTCTGGAAGAGCAGTCAGTGCTCTTAACCTCTGAGCCATCTCTCCAGCCCCAATTTTGTTTTTCTTAATGATTGAATAATATTTCATTGTATTAACACACTATAATTTCATTATTCATTTAATGGTTGATGGACATCTAGACCGTTTCCATTTCCTAGCTATTGTGAGTAGAGCAGCAGTGACCATGGGTGGGCAGATATCTCTGTAACGGGGCATAGGGCTCTGTGTGTGTGATATAGCTGGGTCATGACCCTCAGCCTTTACATTCTGTCTCCTACTTTATCCATTCTACTTGTGAGGCTTTCCAACAAGTTTCTTGCCTTTAACTTGACTTACTGAGCTTTTCATTTCCAAAATGTCAGTTTTAATTTTCAACATTTCTATTTCTTTATTAAGCTCACCTTTTATTTTAATTTAATTTTTTATTTAAGTAATTCATTCAGATTACATCTCAATTGTTATCTCCTCACCTGTATCTTTCTGTTCCCCCCTCCCTCTTTCATCCTATTCCCCTTCCCTAGGCCTGTGACAGAAGGGGACCTCCTCCCCCCACCATATGGTGACAGCCTTTCAGGTCTCATCCTGGTAGCCTGCTTACTCTTCTCTGAGTGCCACCAGGCCTCCCCACCCAGGGGAGGGAGCTCACCTTTTATATCCTGTATTGTCTCCCACATCTTATTTAGTTGTTTGGAATTCATATAGGAATTTATTTACATCCTTTTGGACCTCATTGAGCACTCCTATAGCCACTCTTTCAAGTTCTTTATCTGGAAATTTATCCAATTCACTCCATTTCTGAAGAATTAGTAATTCAAAGAGGAATCATATTGCCTTGATATGCTGTGTTTCTGAATTAGGGCTTACATCTCTGGAATTAGGTCACTGATTAGATTTTTTTTTTTTTTAAAGAACCCATATTTTTTTCAGTGGAAATATTTGCATTTAGATTTTAGTAAGGTCTGGGGGTACAGCTCAGTAGCTAATCTGTCTGCCTATGTTGTTAGTCTAGTTTAAGACGATAACACTAAGTGCAGAAGCAACCAGAATTGATAATTAAGCCTGCTATGAAAAATATAGTAATAAGCAATAAAATAATGACTTCTTCAAGCCCAGTGATTGGGTGAAATAAAAAGCAAGAATAGTACATGGGCACTAGAATATTAGTTAATAAGTGCAGGAGTGGAAAGGAAATAAGCATAGTAAAACCAGTCACTAGTGCCATAGCAACAGAGCAGAAAGAATAGGGAAGAAGAAATGGAAAAGGGCGACAAGAAAGCTGAAGCCAAGCCAAGGCAGCTGTAGCTACAAGTAGAACGAAAAGAGAACGAAGTAAAAAAATGGGACCAGATCCTAAAGCGACCCTAGGATCTGGGATGTGGAGGCAGGTGCCGACTCTAGGCCAACCTGCGCTCTTTCAGAAAGAGTACAAAGAAAAAGAGAGAAGGGAAGCAGCATAGGGCCAAGCCGTCACCCTAAGCTGAAATCAGACACTGAAGACTGGCAAAGGAAGGCAAGCGGCATGAGGATGGAGCTCGGTGGTGGGGGTGCTGGCCTCGCACGCATAAGGACCCACCACAGCTCAGTGCAAAGACAAACGCTGCTGGAGGAAAGAGAACTTGGTAGGGAGCATACAGTGCGTCTGCGGCCTCTTACATGGCTTGACACTTGCAGATCAGTGTGGGGGAAAAAAAATACTTAGTAGATAATTGTAGAGATCATGAAAAATTAAAAGCAGCACTTTCTTTTTCTTAAAGACCCTTTTTATTTATTTCTCTGTTTCTGAGACAGGGTCTCATACGCAGGTGCCGGCTGGCTTTGAGCTTGTGCTGTGACACGAGTGTGCCACTCAGGCCAGCTGTGGTTTTAGTTATTCCATTGATATCTTTTAGGTGCTGGATAAGTGCTCTGTCCCTGAGTGGCACCGCCCTTACTCTGTAGCTGAACTTTATACTCTTTTACGTGAATGGAAGGACGTATGCTTGTCTGGAGCTTTTCTCTTTCTCGGTGTTGGGAAGTGAACTCAAGCCTCAGGCACGCTGGGTGAGAACTCTCCCCCTGAGGTATGTCCCCAGTCCACGCGGCAATGAATTTTTAAAAAGCTGTAACATGGAGTGCGAAGTGAATCACCGGCTCTTCTCTACTTCTCAGAGCAGTGGTGGGCCAGGCATTCCCAGAAGGCATGGAGGGGGGCTACTTGGCTGTCTTTGCTGGTCAGGCGGGACTCCCGTCGCTGTCACTGACCACAAACAGGAAGGTGCTCAGTTCCAGACGAGGTCACACATTCTCTCAGCACATAACCCACCAAGGACTGTAACTTACACGGACCACTTGGAGCGATCTGTGTGCTGTCCTTCCCTCGTGGACTTAGAAAGTCGGAGGGCAAGCACGGGACCGGCGCTCCACAGTTCTGCATGTTCCTCTGGTGAAAGGGCTGCCAACAGAGAGTAAAAGTGGAACATTTTGGTGGAAGATTTCCGGTGTGTCACTCTATGTCACCTGGAAAGCTCTTGATGCCACTTTGTATGGAAGAGGATATTCCATTTCAGCAGCTATTGCAGCGAGAAGTAAATGCTGTAATCAGAATCAGGTGTTTCTATGAAAGCTATAGGTGGGGGTGGGAGTGGGGGTTGGGATTTTGAAAGAAAAAAAATTACTCAGTAAGGCATTAGCAAAAATGGAACAAAAATGATGTTAATCAAAGTTCATACATTAAATTCCCTCCCTCCTCTCCTCTCTGTCTGTCTGTCTGCCTGGCTGTCTACCCCCTCCCTCCCCCTCTCTCCTTCCTGTCTCTCATCTCTTTCTTCCCTCCTTTCTTTCTGTTGGTTTCTCTCTCTCCTCCCCCTCCCTGTTTGTGTGAGGGTCATAGGATAACCTTGGGTCCATCCTCAGGAATGCTGTCCACTTCATTTGGAGACAGGGTCTCTCACTGGCCTGGAGCTCACCAAGTAGGCGAGTAAGCATGAGAGATCCTCCTTCTTTGGTGCTGGTATTGCAAGCATAAACCACTGTGCGCAATATTTTTAGGTAGGTTCTGAGAATTGAACTCAAGTCCTCCTCGTGTTTTCAAGATAAGCACTTTACAGATGTAGTTCTCTCTCCAGTCCCTATATTAAATTCTTGGCAGTTTGCTTGTATTATAGTGTAATTTGGTTATGATAGTCATTTGAAAAACAGTTAAGCATATTTTTCAAATGTTCACAAGTCATTTTCAAATATAACAAGTAGTCTCATTTTTAAATAATGCCACTGATAACACTGGAGAGAGGGCTTATTAAAAGGTTGAAAGTTGTCACATTTACAGGGGCAGAGATTAGTTTTTCCAAAATGCATTTTTTGCTTGGAAGCTTCAGTTTTGTCATTGGCAACTAGCATTGCTAATTGTTTCCATCTAAATGGCAATCCCTATTGATTTAAAGAGAAGCCACAAAGCATCTCTAAATATCCATGTTCAAATGATATAATTGCTGATTTAGCTTCCAACTTATCATAACACTCTGTCTACCCATAAGACAACCACTGCACTGTGTGTGGCAGAGTGATTGGTGGGGTTTGTGACATTTCATTCATTTATTTATCTTAAGCGGGCTCCCTGTGCAGCTCAGGGTGGCCTTGAGCTTGACATCTCTTTCTCTTCCTGCCACAGCCTCCTGGGTTCTGGGGTTGCAAGCACGAACCACTATGAGATATGGAAAGGATTATGATTTGGGAGATTAATACTTTCTACCCTTTCATCCAGAACAGTCTTCAGTGAGAGTGGGAGTTTTCTCTTTAGCTGGGAGCACGTGGCTAGAAAGAATCAATGGTTACTGGTAATTCCTCTATTTGTATTAAGGCAAATCCCCATCAGTGTTCCATGCAAACACAGTAAGAAAGAGATAAATTCCATTTTGTTATTGTTTTGAAAACACTTGTACAGTTCTGGAACACTCCCTGCAACCTGCAGATCAGTTTAAAAATATGCCTGTCGATTCTTGAAGGTTCTTGAGTGCAAAACTCATTGAATGTCTTGGCAGAACCGTTGTATTGTTTTAGAAAAACCCAACTAGGTTCATGCAGCATCTCAAGGTCAAGGTGACCCCTTGACCCTGAATGGCCATATCTGGTCTGTATTCAGAATTTTGCTCCATGATGATCTCTAGAAAATTCAGGGCTCTTTCTTCACCTGTCAAACACTAAAATTTCCTAGAGTCCCGATGCCAAAATAGGTCCATCTTACTTTAGACTCAGCAGAAACAGAAGAGATGCACCTGAGTCACAGCACTGAGACTGTCACTCATTTTGTTGCGTAGGTGCCTCACACATGTCTGTTGTAAGGGCTTCTGATTTTTCCATGTGATTACTAAATTCAGGTAGAATGTTCTAGGTGTTCTGTCTGCGACTGATGTCTGATAAAAACAAAAATTTGCAGGACTCTTCCATTGTGCCTGTTTCTAGGAAAGAGATTCGGGACTAGAGTTTCTGAATGTCCCCATGAAAATCAGCCCAGACTTCATTGGTTGCCATAGAGCTCCATTTCCTTTGCTGTAAAACAAACTTATGTCATGACAGTCACACTTCTCCACGCCTGCTTGAAAGGAAGGGTTCACCCCTGCTGGGGTCCATCTCAGGAGCTTGTGCTGCCTGACTCTCTTTGAATCTACTGTGGGGTGGATTTGGAAGGAGTCAGGGCCAGCGCAGGCTTAGGCAAGGGCAGTGCTTTTACCGTGTTGCTTCTCTTCAGCGTCATCCAGAAGTTTGTAGGCCTTACATACATGCTCTCTCTGGGCTGTCATACCAGAAAGCAGGGCTAAAGGGGACTGTATTGGGGACATTGGCAGTCTGTGGAGAGACGGGGCGGGAGGGGGGCGGGGCGAGGGAAGCACCCCCCACCCCAGACCGGCCACGTGACTTCTAAATGAAGGTCATTTATGATTGGCAGCAGTGCAAGGATATTGGGTCGTGCCCCAGACCTCTGTACAACTGTTTTCAAGTCACGTTACATCTTGAGGTGACTTTGGGGATTTCATCTGTGAATGTGGGCATTCACGACCTGTCAAGATTTGTTGACTTATTTCTTGGAACGCTTATGATTGCGGGTAGAGCAGACGGTTTTTAGAAAGCATTTTCCTCTCATCGCCTCTAGGGGGCATGCCAGGACTCCTGATGGCTTTAAAAAGTTAAGTGGGTAATTGTTCATTCCCAAGGTCTCTGGGGAGCCTGAGTTCTAAGTGAAAGACAATTTACTATGGGGAAAGAACCTGAGGCTGATTCATCAGTGAGTAAGAAAAGAGACAGCAGCGGCTACTTCAGGGGAGAAAAGGGTTAGAGACTGAATCAGAGGGTCCCAGCTGTGTAAGGAACGCAGTGCTGAATGCAAAAGTTGAGCACAAACACAGGGAGAAATTTGTAGCCATTTTTGAAAACAATCCCAATTTTCCCACTCAGTGAACACTGAATAATCCAGGACCATGCCAGGCATTGGTCAAGAAGATGAGACGGGTGCAGATGGGCAGTCGGGTCCGTGGGCAGCTGGCCAGCGCAAAGGTGTCATGGGAGTTAAACTGAGTTGAGTTCAGACAGAGAACGATAGCAGGGAGATGTAATCTGGCCTAGGGGTCAGAGGACAGCCAAAGGCAGCAGCCTGCAAGGAGAAGTGAAAAGGGAAGTTGAAAGCAGTGAATGGGACGGAGGAAGGAGGAAGACCTGTGAGGGAGACAGATGGCTGCCTTCCTGCATGAGCTATGGAGGAGTGGGTGGAAATAGGCTGGAGGGGTCGGAAGGGGACAGACCACAGCGCGGGTCTGAACTCCATGCCGAGGACAAGAACCTTTGGATGGCTTAGGGAGGCACGTGTCTAGGAAGGAGTAAGGCTAAGCCAAGACTGCAGTTAGGATTGGTTTTAAACATACAAGGGAGAGACGTGTGGACGGCGACGCTCTAGAGGGAACGGAAGAGGACTGCGGTGTTTAAGAGGTGGCCGGACTAGATTTTTCAAACCCAAAGCTTTATCGACAAATGATCAGAACTGATAATGCTGTGTGCCTTCAAGCAACACAGATAATGTGAAGAAATGTTCCTTCCACTGCGACCTCCTTCCTCAATTAATCCGACTTCAGTACCTGTGTGGACAGGTAACTACAGAGACCTACCACTCCACCTTGGGGGCTCTGTTTGCCCTACGGCTAAAATACCTTGGCACTTTAAGCAATCATTGAAGAAAGAGATAAAACTCCAGCTGGCCTCTAACCAGAGACCTGGATTAATGAGATGCTATCTACTACCAGGAATGGTTGGAAGAGTCTCTTGACTCCATCGAATAAGCACTTTCTTCTGGGACCTGCTGAGTTTCTGTTGGCCAGTTGCTTTCACCCGAGGCAGCGGCAGAGCACATTTTCTCAGAGCTTTTCCATTGGAAGGACAGAACGCTGAGGACTGGAGTTACCACCTTCTGTAGCGTGGTACGGTCCCAGAAGTGAGTGACAACCCTTCAGAAGAGTAAGGACAGGAACTAGTGACAAGGCTTTCAATAGAGATGTTCCACTAGGATCAGGGCGTGCTGCTTGCTGCGTACCTGGAATACAAGGTTAGCTGGCCTGGGTTCTGAGGTCAGCCTGATCGTGCTGGAGACGTGGTCTGGGACCCTCAGGGGGAGGTGCGAGTGCCTGGTCTGTAACCCTAGGACTGCTCAGAAGTTGGGACAGCCATAAACTCAAGTCGGTCTATTCTTATCTCCTCACAGGTGTTGGCAAGTTCACAAGCACACCAGGGACTCTCAGAGGCTCAGGTTACATCCAGCCTGCATAGTCACCTGCTGCAGGAGCCACTTTCTCATCCCCCCTCCTGCTTCTCCATAGTTGTCGCAGCAGCAGGCGCACCAGTGACACAGACAGGAACAGAAGGGCCAATGCTGTTGGGGAGCTCAACCCTAGAATTCTTCAATGTTTAAAAGACTCATTCTGAAATTGACGGCTGTCATCTCCTGTCACCTTACCCGATAAAATGTCTATTCCTTGTCCACTGTGTGTTAGGCATGACTCCAGTTCAGGGGGCTAGCTCTGAAACTTAAACGAAGACCTCTTCACCTGTGGAGTTTTTGTTACAGTCCAGCATAGCAGGGAAACAATAAATGTGATGACGCGACTTTTGGTTTCCCCGGGGGATGCTGTGGACTCACAGTTCACCCTGATCCGTTTGGGTGGAAACACTGTTCCTTCTGACTCAAGGTGCGGCAAGGGAGCCCGAGTGGGGCCAGCATTCTACTGCAGAGATCTGTTCTGCTGTGAGCTAGGGTCAAGAAGCAGCAGGGCCACAAGGCGATGGCTGCGTGTGGAAGAAAGAAAGTAAAGGAGGAAAGTAGGGGGAAATAGAAAGATGTCAGACCTGAGTCTTCAGGTCTATGTGGGCACTACTGCTGTTTTATTTTTTTTAATTTTAATTTTAAAAATATTTATCTATTTATTTATTTATTATTATTATTTTTTTACTACTGCTGTTTTAACAACATCAAATTGTCCAGTCCGAGGCCATCTTCTATTTGTCTCTTGTTTCTTTTAATACTATTTTGGATACTTTTTTTTTTTTGGAGTTTAGAGTGCAAACACTGCATAACTTTCGACAAGTTTATTCCTAGGTAGTTTCTTGTTTCTACGTTAGTGTAGATGAAACTCTCCCCTCAGTCTTCTTATGTTTATTACCTTGTGCTTAAGTTTTGAAGGTCAGTTCTACAACCTTGCAGTGCTCAGTTTTATTAGCTTTCCAGCTGACTTCTGCAGGTTCTCTGGAGGCCACGTGAGTTCATCTGCACCGATGGATACTTTTGTTCACCTTTTCCCCAATCTGAGAGCCTATCTTTTTGGGTGGATCTTCTAAAATGATGTAGAAGACACATTGTGCAAACGGGGAGGGGGCAGAACACAGAGCTAGATACGCTGTTTCTACTCACTTACTAATTTTGGTCCAGACAAATGTGGCTCTTTGTCCCCATGGGTAGGATGTCACCTAGGACTGGGGAGTGCTCATTAATGAGGTGTGAAGGCACAAGCTGAAGCAGCATTTGAGGATTATAAGGCTAAGATCCCTTGTTTTTGATTTTTACGTAAAAAAGCATAAGAAACCCATGGCCATACCTGTTGAGAATTGGAATTATAACTCACCGAGGACTGAAATGATAGAAAATTCTCAAGTGGATGGAATGATGAGAGAAAGAACTGAGCCAGGTACTGAGCCTGGGTGCCTCAATCATGTGGGTGAAGTCCTGTGGATGGGTGGGCTCAGCCCTGCAACGCTCTATTTGTTTCTGACCTTTGCCGTGTGGGATTTCAGGGCTTAGTTCACTGCCAATGAAGCGGGAGGCAGGGGCACTTACTCAACCTCTTCCTGTGTTTGCTAATAATTATCACCCAGTTCATAATGGGCCTTGCGATGCTCCCACTTCCTTTAATTAATTTGCCCTGTATTAATTATTGGAGTATTTTGTTTTACAAAGGTGATGACTAACCCAGCCGGCAGGTTCAGAACTGCCCTGTTGGCGTTTGACTGACAAGGGCTTGGTTTCCCCATTCAGCCCCGTGTGTTCGGGAGCATGCATCATTCTCCCTTGGCATCAGGTGTGGCAGAGGAGCTGGGCTTGCCAGGGAGCCTGACCGACCTCCTGGGGCAGAGATCTTGTCAGGACCGCTGAGTCAGAGAGGTCAGTTCTGTTCATGACCACAGGGAGCTGAGCAGAATCAGCCACTGTACAAAAAAACATGGTGGAACTGGGGACCTGTGGGGGAATAGCTACCAGCTAGGTGACAGAGGCTGGAGGCTCCTCTACCAGAGGCCTGGAAAACCCAGCTTCTTGGAGAACTCTAGGGTATTCTTCCAGGATACAGGGCAATGCTTTTCATTGGATGAAAGGGATATTTCTTCTCTCCTTTCCTCTTGAGGTTTCTTTTTTCCTTTCCCTCCTTCTTCTCTCTTCTTCTTTCCTTCCTTTATTTTGCTGATGATTGAAGCCAGGGCCTTGCATACACTAAGAAAACAAGCAAACAATTTAACCCTCAACAACACCACCAGCCTCTGAGTTCTTTCCTGAAGTTGATTTTATCTTTCTGTGTTTCTCTGACTCTCCTTGCATTGCTCCCCTTCCCCTGGTTACTGCACTTTTACCCAATTTTATTTCCCTCTGGGGATAGAAAGCTTATGAAGCTTAAGGTTAGACTCATAGGTCTGTGTGATGGACGCTGAAGGTGTGTCAGCCACCATGGAGGAGATCCCCGCACAGAAACTTCTCTCAGGGCAGTTGCTTCTTCTTCTTTTTAGAAAATAATTTATTTAATATTATTTTATGTACATCGGTGTGGGGGTGTCAGATCCGTTCTAACTGAAATTACAGACAGTTGTGAGCTGCCATGTGAGTGCTGGGAATTGAACCCTGGTCTTTTGGAAGAGCAGACAGTGCTCTTAAATACTGAGCCATCTCTCCAGCCCCGGCAGTTGCTTCTTAGTGTGTCCTCTGCCGACTGTGGAGAGCTGCCCCTCTCCAGTCTACACATGAGGTGATCCTCACAGGTCTCAGGGCTCTTGCCACCCTGTCCTTAAATCTATCTAATGGGTCTTCATTCACCTGGAAACAAACCTGGAATTCAGTGGCTTGGTACCCACGTTCTCCAAGTCCATGTTGCCACTGTTACCCGTGGATGGAGCTGCTGTTATCACTCCCTCGGGGCAAGTCAGAAATGGTCATTGGGGGAAAATTCTGAACACCTGGTGATGCCTCAGCCACCATACTTTTACACGTTTTGCTTGCTTCCTTTTTCTTTTTCTTTTCTTTTCTTTCTTTTTTAAAAAAACTGCTCACAAATCTTTATTCACCACTGGGGTGATACCTCCCTTCTCCCCCACCCCCGTTACTGCCCCTCCCGATGAGGGTTCCACTGAGCTCAGTGTCATGGTAGGGGAAGGTCCTGGTGCCCAGGCACCTGGTTTGGAGAAGGACTTCATCTTTCTCTTGGGGTTGCTGGTTTTTGTTGTCTGGACCAAGGCGGAGAGGAGGGACCACTGGCCATCAGCACTCAGAGCTCCATGATGTCCCCAGATGAGGATGCTGGGTAGTAGGGACTTGGGGTATCCCCCAGCCTCAGCAGCCTGAGGGCCTCAGGGATCAGGCTACCAGGATAGCGCCAGAGAAGTAGCTCTGGGCAAGGGCTCCTGAGTGGTGGCAGGGCGTGGGGAAAAGTCACGGGGGGACTGCAGTAGGGGTGGTCATTATGTAGGCTGAGTCGGGAGAAGTGGGTGGCCATGTTCTCCTCAGACAGGAACTGTTTGTGCAAGGATTCCCTGGCGTCCAGGCCGCGAGTCACCCCAGTGGTGGCCCGTGGGTCCCGACTTGGGGGGCCGCGCTCCAGGGCCTGTTGCAGGATCATTCGCTTGCTTCCTTTTTCAATGTCCTGTCTTTTTGAGCTTCTGTGAGCCTCCCTGACTCATGCCAGGCCCACTTCCTCCATCTTCTTGCCATAGCCCTCCACATGGCAGAACCAGTCCCACATGAGAATGATTTATCACTCCCTCTCATGCCAGCTCCCGACTGTTGGATTGTGCCTTTCTCAGGGTGAGGGACTAGGCTTATTTATCTTCATAATCCCAGGCCTCTCAGTGAGCTTTTCTCACAAAGGGAAAAGGTTGACTACTGCTTCCTGGAGTGAATAAAGCGTTCCCCTCAATGTAGCCTTTGCTCCAATAAGGATGCATGTTATCCAAGAGCAAGGTTACACAATTTCCAGAAGGCCACCCCCTTTTGAGAACAGACACAAGACTTTTCTTTTTCTCTAATGCTATTGAAATTTCAGAACAAATCAAAATTTGATATTAAGCCAATTTAAAGCAATGGGCCTTGCATGTGCTTATTCAGACTCCCCAGCTCTGCCATCCCCCTGCCTTAGGAGTTGTCAGTCTGCTTAGGCTTTTGATGTAGGTCTTTAGACCAAACCCCTGACTTCAGTTTGCTAAGAGTCACTTGTTTCCTGGTACTTTCACCATTTGGCAGTTGCCTTTCTGTAAGGTAGTCCCCTGCCTCATCTTAAGTTCCCTGACAGTGGGAAAGATATGGCCTCCATCCATTCCTCTGTGAGCAAAGCCTGCCGAAATCTTCCATAACTGGAAAACCTCTGCCATCATCAAACAAAAGTCACTTTCAGAACCCCTTCAAGCCAGACTACGCAGCTCCACAGGCTGGAATTTATGTCTCATAGTGACCACTGTTCCTTCATGCCGTGCCTTGAAAGCCATTCTTTTACGTCCTGCCCGAGAAGATGGGACAAAACCAGTGTCATCTTGTGCCCAGTGGTTTGGGGCTTCAATGAAATAAATCCACGGAATGACTTGCTTTTGTACCTGCTCACTTTCCAACTAGATGTGTATGGGGTTGGAGTGGGATGCAGTGCAGAGGAGGAGTAGTCATTCTACCTGTCGAATCGCAAATTCTTCAGAGTTTGAGAGAGACTATGGAGGGAAGGAGGGATGAACTGTGATACCAGAGCCCATGAGAGTTAAAGGGTCATGGCTCAACATCAGCATGGTTGGGTGAAGTGCAGGTGGAAGAGGGCGGGGGCAGGTGGAGTCGCTAAGGGCGGAATTGGTGAGCTCAGCAGAGATGGATTGAGCCCTCCAGAGTGGGCGGTAGAGCATGCCACTCACCACCAAAAGCAGCCAAAGATGTTGGCTCTGGAGCAGAGCCTCACGTTCTGGGAATCTGAGGGGAGGAGATGAGGACAAATCTCATCTGGGCAGATCTGCCAAAATTCCAGGAAGAAAACAGTCTCAACTAGAGATGTTCTGCCTCGGGCTGGGTTTGAAGGTATCACGCAGTCAGAGTGGGACTTAAGTTCTGTAATCCTTGTGTTCTAAAAACTTGTTCTCCTTAGTTCAAATATTTTGTGCCAGGTTCTTTTATAGTCTCTCAGCATCCTGCACCTCCCCAGGATGATTTCTGAGGTGCTCTTCTCTGGGTGAGCTTCCATCTCTTTCTCCTCAAATAGTTTTTTTGGGGGGGGGCCTGATTTCCTCTGTGTTGTTGTCCTCAGATTTGATTAGGGTTCAGAGCAAAGCAGGAAGAGCCAGATGCCCTGGACCTTTCCACTAGCCATGCCTCCCTTTCGGCCCTTGACCTCCTCCTGTATTGCAGGCAACATGCAAGTTCACTCCCCGGAGCTGCCTAGTTAATCCCCATTCTGAGTTCCCAGGGAGTGCAGTGCCCCGAAGCTCTCCAGGATGCAAATTTGTAATTTTTATTTTTCTGCCAAGCCTCTCACATCAGCTCCAGTTTCATAACCTCCGTCACCCTTCCCTCTCCCTCCCTTGCTGCACGTAGGGAACCTCCCCTGTAGCCCAGATGCACACCTGCAGGAGAAATTGGCACAGCCATCTTCCCGTCTGTCACCGCTTCAAACAGCTCGAGTGTGCTGATGACAGATAAAGTAATTGCAGAGCGTACAAATGACTTAATATTTGATGTGCTAAAATAATTTTTTTAATGCCATGTGTTTGTATAATTTATAGCTGGAATCCATGGTTTTCGTCTTGCCTCCATTGGTCCCTGGCTGCCCTTCCAGGAGAACGGTGGGAATATTTATTCTGTGGTTCATGTCTTTGCTCACAAGGAGAAACCAACACTGGGCAGCATCAGTAATACCTATTGATTTCCAAATCTCCATAGCCCTATTCAGTTCTTAGCATGTCGAGGAGCTTAAAAATATTTGATGAATACATCATTAAGTAGCATTTTGAGAGTCATCTAACAAATATTTATGCAGTGCTCTTGCGTGCCAAGCACCATCCAGGGCAGTAGAATACCACAATGAAGAAGGCAGGGGCTGGAGAGATGGCTCAGCGGTTAAGAGCACTGACTACTCTTCCAGAGGTCATGAGTTCAATTCCCAGCAACCACATGGTGGCTCACAACCATCTATAATGTGATCTGATACATACTGTATATATAATAAATAAGTCTTAAAAAAAAAAAAAAAAAAAAAAAAAAAGAAGGCAGGCAAGACCCACACTCTCAGGGAATTTAACCTTTGGTAGGAAAGATAGACTCTGAGTGCGGAAGTAGAAAGGGGTGGGAGGAACGGTTTCAGGAGAGACACATGATTGAATTTTTCTACTAGAAAAATTCCTATATTGACACCAGAGATTGATGAGTGGCCAATATGAAGTGTGACCTGGCAAGTAGGCCATCAATGGAGGGAGAGAAGGCGGAGGTCTATCGGTCACACTGGGTCAGATGTTGGCATAAGGGGCAGGCAAGGCAATGAAAGAAAATGGCTCCAATCTCTTTGGAAAAGAGCTGTTTTTTTTCCTGGCACTTGTCCATTGTAGATAGTACTGGATTACATAAGGATGTTTTCATCCCTGTGTGTACCGTGCTCCGACCACAGCATCCTCCTCATCCTCTTCCTGCCCACACACATATTTGGTTAGTCCCTTTCACTCCCCACACACTTTTTACTTCTGCTTTTGTGCCATTTGAAGCACATACATGATTTTATGAATTGATATAAAATCTAGAGTCCACGAATCAGGGAAAGCAGCAAAATGTTGTCCCCCTGAGTCTGACTTGATTAATTTAATATAATGATATCTGATGATATTTGTTTTCCTGGAAATGACACAGTTTCATTATTCTTTATGGCTGAATAAAATTCCAATGTGTATGTACACCACATTTTCTTTTTGCGCATGCCTGTAGGTGGTATGTGTGTATATGTGGTGTGTGTGTGTGTGTGTGTGTGTGTGTGTGTGTGTGTGTGTTTGGTGTGCCTATGTGTGTATCTGAGTGTGTGTGTGTGTTTGCCTATGCATCTCTCTCTCTCTCTCTCTCTCTCTCTCTCTCTCTCTGTGTATGTATGTATGTATGTGAGTGAGTGAGTGAGTGTGTGTGGTGTGTGTATATGTGCCTGTGTGCCTCTGTGTGTGTGTGTTGCAAGAGCATATGGATTCCCAAGGCACTGATCACTCTTCCTCTTATTTACAGAAGCTGAGTCTCTCATATGAAGCCAGAGCTCAGCACTTCAACTAGTCTAGCTTTCCAGCTTGCTCCAGGGAGCCCCTTCTGAGTGCTGGTATGACAGTTGAGCTACCACGCCCACCCAGCATCTACATGAACACTGAGAATTGGAAGTCTGATCCTCACCCTTGCATGACAAGTACTTTACCTACAGAATCCATCCCCTCAATCCCTTCCCATTTTCTTTATCCACCCCCCATAATGCACATGTAGGCTGATTTCATAACTTAGCATTGTGAATAGTGATGCATGCATTAATCATTGACATGCAAGTGACTCTGTGGTGCATTGATTGAGAGCACCTCTGGTAAATAAATATCCAAGAGTGAGACAGCTGCGTCATATGATAGATGGATGTATGTTTAGTTTGGGGGCACCATACTGATTGTTAAAGTGGTTATATAAAGGTTTCCTTTCCTCTGTATCTTTATCAGCATTTATTGTTATTATTTTTCCTAAGTGGTTCTGACTGAGTTAAGATGGAATCTCAACATATTAACAGTTTTAATTTGCATTTCCTTGCTGTGCATGGGAGTCAGTTCCAAATGGATCAAAGTGCTTAACATAAGACCTGAAATCATGAACTCATGAGAAAAGAAACCAGGAACAACAGTCCAAAGTCTAGGCCTAGACGAGGACTTTCTAGAAAAGGACCCTGCCACTCGAGAAGTGATGCCAACAACTGACAAATAGAATCCATGAAATCAAAATGCTTTGGACAGCAAAAAGAAAGCAACCAAACCCAAAGAATGTAAGAAAAAGGTGCTAATTATACACCTTTGGCAGAGGACTAATGTCTAGAAAATACAAATAACTTAAAACCCCAAACACCAGTAAATCACACAATAAATGGGTTAATGAAGAGATGCTTCTCTGAAGATGAAGTACAAACCGAGTGTGTTAATATCTTGTATACAAGGTAAGTACTCTATTGACCACTGAGCTACAGCCCTCATCTAAGACTCTCTTAAAACAAAACAAAAAATGAAGGACAACTTTCCACTTTCAAAAGAACTTTTGAAAAGCAGAGAAGATTCTCAGACAGAAACTTTTCTCCTCTTTATACTTTCTTTTTGTTTTTGGTTTTTCGAGACAGGGTTTCTCTGACCTGCTTTGTAGATCAGGCTGGCCTTGAACTCATAGAGATCCACCTGTCTCTGCCTCCCCGAGTGCTGGGATTGAAGGCGTGCGCCACCAAACCCAGCTTACAGTTTATTTCTTAAATGCTACTCAGAGTTCTGTGTACAGGGGACAGATGAAAGGAATGTAGCTGGCAAAAGTTCATCCAAAATGTCTACTTCTCTCGCCGGTACTGCTGACTTTCTTCCTTGGTCCGAGGACATGGCAGATTTTCAATGACACAGGTGGTGTCCTGTACTAGTTGCTCTGGTTTGCCACTGACCTCACACTGGAGGTTGAAAGGAACCATATTTATATCGTGGAAACTAAGGAAATGCCCACAAACTTAGGGCTTTTATTTTTCTTGAAGAAAAGATTATCCAACACTTCTACTATGACCTGCCACTGCACAGTGAAGTGAGAGGCTAGCAGCCCAAAACCCTCTGGGTTCATGAAGGACATTTGACTTACCCATAGCACCTAGTTCCTGGCTCATTGAGGTGTGTCATTTCTCCCTGCGTCCTCAGATTTGGAGAGGGATTGCTTGCTCTGCCATGGAGGTCAGAGCATAGTGTTTGTCTACCATGCTTGGGCCACAGGTTCCATCCTCAGAACCACAAACAAAAACAAACAAGAAAGATGAAAGTTATACTGTGGGGGTCACAGAGGCCAACTAACAGGAAGTCAAACATCTTCAAGATTGTATGAAGTGACTTCATCCCCAGCACTTTCCTTATATTCAATGTCTAGGAATTCATTTGTTTAGAAGTGATTTCTCGGTATGGTCGTTGAGGATGAGGGAGTGTCAGAACGTGAGCATCATATGTAGATGAGCTACTTGGAAGAGGCATGCTTACCACAGATTGTTGGAAGACTGGATTCTCAAAGGTCAATGGGCTTGGGCTCACATCAGATTTAACAGTCTCTCTCTTTTTAAAAAGAGCATTTTTAGTCTATCTATCATCTATCTATCCTTTATCTATTGTCTATCTATCATCTATCTATCTATCTATCTATCTATCTAATCTATATATTATCTATTTATCTTCTATCTGTATCTATCAATCCTCTATCATTTATCTATATCTATCATTTATCCATTTCTATTTATCATCTCTCTCTATTTCTAATCTATCTATCTATCTATGTATCTATCTATGTATCTATCTATGTATCTATCTATCTATCTATCTATCTATCTATCTATCTATGTATTTTTGTCTGTGTGTGCACACTTGTGCATGCCTTGATGTACAGGTGGAGGTCAGAGGACAACTGACATCAGTTCACTCCTTTCATTATGTGGCCATTAGGTTGGGCAACAATCTTGCTAGCCCTGCAGAATTTTTAACGCAAGGAAACTTCAATGGTCAGGGTACAGCTTTTAGCCACCTCTTTTATCCCTTCTCCTCTTCCTCTTATTTCTTCTCCTCCTCCTTCAGCATCCTTATTTAGCAGGGGGAGAGAAACGGGCTCAAGTGAAGTACTTTGCTTAGTCAAGGTCACATGGCACCGATGGAGACAAGATTGGTTTTAAATTCCTTGTTGTCTGCTTCTAGCCCACGCCTGTTCCCAAAGAGCCAGGCCACCTGTCCATCATGAAAGGCTTGCGGTCTCAGGTAACAGATGAGGAAATTAATCTCACAGCGCTTGTGCAATCTGCCCAAGGTCAGATCGGGCCTCATGCAGGGTGCTTACAGGGGCCAGCCACTGACGGGGCCTTCAGGACTGAGGAGAGTTGCTTCTCTCTCAGACAAATAACTTCTCTGGCATGATCATCTTGCTAATCCTGGTTACTAATTACGCTGAAGTGTCCCTTCTGTGAAGGCAGATTAAGGATTACAGGGGCAGAACTGGGCACAGGACCCAGGAGTCTTGCCTTCACATCCCTGCTTTGACTTGAGGGCTGCACCTGTTTTATTCTTGTGGCTCCAAGTTTCATTTGGTCACACTTCAAAGCATAATCTCACATAAAAAGGCTAAATTTAGTGTTGGTCAAAGAGTTGCTGAACAGTAAGTCATCAGGCAATCATTACCAACTCCAACTATTGGTGACTAAGGGGAAAAAAAATGCCCCAGGAAGAGGGCAGTCAGCTACATAATTGAACCTCATGGAGACTTTAAAAGATAATCCTATGCGTGTCCAATTGTCTTCTTAATTCAGAAAGCTCAGCACCTGTATCAGATGCCCTGATATGTGCCAGAGAAGCCCCACTGGCTGTGAGTGTAGAGGGAGACCCTAGAATGGCTGAGGTGGGGGTGAGCCAAGAGATTTAGGGACCAGAGGAAGAGACTATGAGCAGATGAAGATGGTCCCAGGCCCATGCCTCTTATAGCAGTATTTCTCTATCTCAATTATACTTGGGATAGCCAACTGTGGTCACACGTGTCCGTATTCCTAACCCTCTGCAGTCAAGGCAGGAGCACCACAAATTTGAGACCAGTGTGTACTACATAGTGAGAACCGGTCATCAATAAACTGCCAAATGGCCATCAACTAAATTCTACAAAGGAGGAAAGGGAACAGTGCTCTTCAATTCCAACAAGAAGAAGAAGAACAGGGAAGCCACGAGTGGAGCGGCTTTATTCTTAGGGCATTGGCCAGCTTATATGACCCGTGGGAAGGTTTCTGGGGTCCTGGGGATCCACTGGGGGCACTGACATACTGAACTGCTTAAACAGTTCCTCCAGCAAGAATGCACAGGAAGTAGGGCCCCGTTTCATACTGGACATTAGGGGGACTGTGAAGGGTGTTAATCTTGTATTGAGTAGTGGGGAGGTGACTTCCCCATGGGAGTAGCTTTGCATTCAGTGATGTCACCGCAGTTGCTTGAAACTGGCTGGAGTGGAATTTTTTTTTTTTTTAATTCAATTTTCCAAGTTATAATGAGCTACACTTGGCAAATAGCAATGTACACATTCAAGGTAGGCCACGTAGTTTTTTCATAAACACATATAAAATGCCTTGTAAAATGATGGCCTTGGCTAAGCCAGTGCACCCCTCGGCACACTTCCCCTTCCCTGTGTTATGAGAATGCTGCTGGCCTGCTCTCCTCATGAAGTGTATAAGACACCACCACTCACCAGGATGCTTTAGCTCACTGAGAATGGAAAGCTAATGCCCTTTGGCCCATACCATGCCATTTGCCCTTGTCCATAATGCAGCTCCTCACTACTTTGTTTTGTTTTTGGGGACAGGGTTTCTCTGTGTAGCCTTGGCTGTCCTGGACTCATTTTATAGACCAGGCCGGCCTTGATCTCACATTGATGAGCCCGCCTCTGCCTCCCAAGTGCTGGGATTAAAGCGTGCACCATCACGCCCAGCTCCCCACTACTTTTTTTTTTTTTTTTTTTTTTTTTTTTTTTTTTGGTGAGATCAGGCAGCATTTGTCTTCCTGTGTCTGGCTTAGCTTGTCTGGCATAGCGTTGTCTCAAATGGCAGCGTTTTCTTCTTTTGAAAGGCCGAGTGATGCTTTACTCTATAGCCAATGCCGTATGACCAGTGTGAAGCGTTGCAGCTCTGAAAAGAAAGGCTTCCGCTAGAGAGGTGCGCTACAGCTCTGCCCTAAGAGATAGCCTGGCAAGCGGGAGCCAGGGAATCCCACAAAGTCACGCTGCACAACAACCCTCACGCAAGAGAGGCAAGAGAGGGACAGCCCCAGGAGGGTGGTTGCCTCTGCTCAGGTGAGAAGCAGCAGGGTTTAGATAGGATTTCTTAGTGAGTGGAGCGTTCAGGCTGAGGATTGGTGGAATTTCAATTCCCGACCTTGGGTGAGCTCAGGGATTGGTGGGATTCTGTGGCAAGCTCAGGGATTAGTGAATTTTGTTCCTTGACTCTGGTCTTGGGGTCAAGTCAGGGTGAGGGTCAGGGTGTTCTCCCTTTGTCCCTTTATCCTACAACTTGTCTTTCATTATGTCCAACATGAATCACATTTTCTTTATCTACTTACCTGTTGGTGGACACTTAGGTGATTTCCCTATCTTGGCTATAGTGAATAAAGTTGTAATGAACATTGAAGTGGAGATATTTCTTTGAGAAAGTAACTTTATTTCCTTTATGTATATCCAAGAGTAAGACTGCTGGATATGCTGGTCAGGTTTTATCAACACAACACAAACTAGATCCCCTGGGAAGAGGGAATTTCAGTTGAGAAATCACCTCCAATAGACTGTCTTGCGGGCACATCTGTAGGACATTTTCTTGTTTAATAATTGATGTGAGAGGACCCAGCTTACTGGGGACAGTGCCACCCTTGGGTAGGTGGTCCTGGGGGTTCTGAGAAAGCAGGCTGAGCAGGCCATGGGGAGCACGCCTGTAAGCAGCCTTCCTCCATGGCCTCTGCCTCAGTTCCTGCCTCCAGGTTCCTGCTTGAGCTCTTGCCCTGCCTTCCTTCACTATAGACTGTGATCTGTATGCTGCAATGAACCCTTTCCTACCCACGATGCTTTTGGTCAGTGTTTTATCACAGCCACAGAAGGCAAGCTAGACACTGGATCATATGGCAGGTCTATTTTTTTTTTCTTATTTTCTCCAAGACCTCTACACTTTCCCATAATGGCTATATTGTTTTTCATCTTCACGATTGCACTGTTTACACCATGAAAATCCACAAGCAAATCAAACTTTCCCCTTTTCTGAAGAATTGGTTTCAAATACACATAACTCAAACAACAAATGAGACACCTCTGTCTGTTTATGAGAATGGCTGAAATCCAGTTCCAGCAACATCAAGTGCTGGCAAGAATACAGAATAACAAAGGCTCTCATTCAGTGCTGGCAGGAATGTAGAATGGTTTGGCTACTTTGGAAGGTAGTTTCTTGCAAAACTAAACATACTCCTACCATAATCTCCAGTAATCACATACCTTGGTATTTATTCAAAGGACTTGAAAACTTATGTTTATACAAAGCCTGCAAGTGAATGTTTATTACAACTTTATTCATTATTGATCTATCTTCAGCAACTAAGATGCCTTACAATAGAGGGATAGTCATCCATACAATGGAATAGTACTCACTGGTAAAAAGACATGAGATCTCAAGCTGCAAAAGGATGCAGATAAATTGAAATGCATATTGCTAAGTAAAAGAAGCCAGTCTGGAAAGGCTACAGAATGTGTGATTTCCAACTGTCTAACATTCTGGGAAAAAGAAAGCTTATGGAAACCAGAAATATCAGTGGTTTCTGATACTAGGTGGGGAGTGAGGAGGGTTGAATGGGTAGAGCACATGGATTTTTAGGACGTTGAATGACCCTATCCTGCATGGCACTGCAAGGGCAGTTGTGTGGCATGTATGTTGCCAAAATCCTGAAGCTGCAACATAGGGTGACCCTTAATATAAACATGGGTGTTGGTCAGTAATAATGCATCACTATTGGCTTATCAGTGCCTCATGAATGTGATATGTTGACTACAGAAAAAATAGTGGGTAGTGAGGAACAGAGGGAATGTGTGGAAACTATATGTTTTCGATAAGCTTAAATCTGCTCAAATAAAAGTCTATTAATTAAAAAATGCCCGTGTGTCATTACTGTGAATATATAATGTCATATTGAGTCGATGAGATATGCTAACACACTCGCAGAGCAACCTCACTTTGATTTTATTATAGTTTATTCACATTACACCCTGATTATAATCCCCTCATTCTTAGCTTCCTGTTCTCATTCTCCCTCCCTCTTCTGCCCTATTCCCCTCCCCTAGACCTATGACAGGTGGGCCCTTATCAGCTGACCACAGCCCGTCAGGTCTCATCTGGATAGCCTGCAACCCCTTCCTCTGTGTTCCCATAGGGTCTCTCTGCCAAGCGGCAGTTATCAAATGGTGGGCACCAGTGTTTGTGTCAGTGGCAGTCCCCCACTCTCCCCCTCTTCCCCCTGTGGAGAATGAGCTATCCATTGGCTACATCTGAACAGGAGCTCTAGGTTCTCTGCTTGCAATATCCTTGGTTGGTGAAATAGTTTGTGCAGCCCCCCCCCCCCGGTCCAGATCTGCCAGCCTTGACAGTCTCCTTGTGAAGCTCCTGACAGCCCCAACCCCATGTTCTTCCATCCCCCAACTCTTCCATACAACTTGCAGCACTTCATCCTGAGTCCGACTGCAAGTCTCTGTATCTGTCTTGATCCTCTGCTGCTGGAGACTCTCAGAGGACATCTATGTTGGGCTATTATCTACTTATAAGTGAGTATATGCCATATGAGTCTTTCTGCATCTGGGCTACCTCACTCAGGATGATCTTTTCTAATTCCATTTATTTGCCTGCAAATTTCAAGATTTTCTTGTTTTTAATAGCTGAGTAGTATTCCATTGTGTAGATGTACCACAGTTTCTTTATCCATTCTTTGCCTGAGGGATATCTAGGTTGTTTCCAGATTCTGGCTATTACAAATAAAGCTGCTATGAACATAGGTGAGCAAATGTCCTTGTTGTGTGGTGGAGCATCTTTCGGGTATATGCTCAGGAGTGCCTTGTATCTCTACTCTCTCCAAGACTTTTTTTTTTTTTTTTTTTTTTTTAACATGAATGGGTATTAGAATTTGTCAAATGATTTTTGGCACCTAAGGAGATGATTGTGTGTGTGTGTGTGTTTGTGTGTGTGTGTTTTGTTTTTTGTATGTTGGTTTTTTTTTTTTTTTTTTTTTTTTAGTTTGTCTATATGATGGATTACATTGATGAATTTCCATATATTGAACCACCCCTGCATGCCTGGGATGAAACCTACTTGGTCATGGTGAATGATATCTTTTATGTGCTCTTGCATTCAGTTTGTAACTGTTTTATTGAGTAATTTTGCATTAATGTTCATAAGAGAAATTGGTTGAAACTGTTTGTGAAGTCTTTCTGTGGTTTAGGTATCAAGGTAACTATGGCCTTAAAGAATGGGTTCCTTCTATTCTATTTTGTGGAATAATTTGAAGGGAACTGGTATTAGCTCTTCTTTTAAGGTCTGGTAGAATTCTGCGTTTAATCCACCCAGCTCTGATAATTTTTTGGTTAGGAGACTTTTGATGACTGCCTCTATTTTCTTAGGAGATATAGGACTATTTATTTTGTTTACCTGATCTTACTTCAATTTTGGTAATTGGTAGCTATCAAGAAAATTGTCCATTTCATCTAGATTTTTAAATTCTGTGGCATATAGGCTTTTGAAGTAAGACATAATGATTCTTTGGATTTCCATGGTGTCTGTCATTATGTCTTCTTTTTCATTTCTGATTTTGTTGATTTGAATAATCTCCCTTTGCCTTTTAGTTAATTTGGCTAAGGGTTTGTCTATCTTGTTGATTTTCTCAAAGAACCAGCTCTTGGTTTTGTTGATTCTTTACATTGTTCTCTTTGTTTCAGTTTGTTGATTTCATCCCTGAGTTTGATGATTTCCGGCCATCTACTCTTCTTTGGTGTGTCTGTTTATTTTTGTTCTAGAGGTTTCAGGTGTGCTGTTAAGTTACTAGTATGGGATCTGTCCAGTTTCTTTTCTTTTTTTTTTTTTTTTTTTTTTTTTTCATTCAAGATTTATTTATTTATTAACTACACAGTGTTTTGCCTGCATGTATACCTGCCCACCAGTTCTCATTATAGATGGTTGTGAGCCACCATGTGGTTCCTGGAAATTGAACTCAGGGCCTTTGGAAGAATAGGCAGTGCTCTTAACTTCTGAGCCTCTCCAGCCCCTCCAATTTCTTTATAAAGGCACTTAGTGCTATGCACTTTCCTCTTAGCACTGCTTTTATTGTGTTCCATAAGTTTCTATTTCTTGTATTTCTATTTTTCTTAGGTTTGGTCTTTTCATAGTGTCCCACATTTTTTGGATGTTCTGTGTCAGGAGCTTTTTAGATTTAACATTTTCTTTGGCTGTTGCATCAGTTTCTTCAACCATATCTTCTACCCCTGAGATTCTGTCTTCCATCCTGGGTCCCTACAGACACAAATACAGGCTCCAAGGAGTAGCCACATGCCTAGCAAGGCACAAAGCCCATTGTATTCCATCAGAGGAGGCCAACAAACCCACTGGAGCAGCTCTCTGCTTGGATATCTTTCTGCCTGCTCCCCACCTACCTTTAAGGACTCTATAATTTTTATAACCTCAGATTTGAAATCTTTCTCTTGTGCATCAGGTGCATCCAGGGCTTGTTGTTGTGGTGGGACTGCTGGTTTCTGGTGGTATCGAATAGCCCTGTGGATTGTTGCTTGTGTTCTTATGCTGACCTCTTCCCATTGGGATGTCTCTGGTATTAGGAGGTTTGGTGGTCTCTGATGGTCAGAGAGTTTGGGGGTGGGTATAGACAATGGGGCTTCAGTTTTATGACCCAGATAGGCAGATTAGCTGGGTGGCCAGAGGCTGGACCCACCCTTGCTCCACATAGTTTGGACCCCTCTCACCTGGGGATTACCAGTACTGGTGGTTTGTGGTTCTCAGTATGGTCCTTAGGTACCTGCACAGTCACTGCTGTCCTGCTGATCAAACAAGGTGTGTGTGCTTGGTGCTGCCATCTTGGATCCTTCCAACTTCATTTTATACTATTGTCCTGTCTGAACTGCCCCCCGCCCCCAACTTTTTTTTTTTTTTTAAATGTCTTGCTCTATAGCTCAGGCTGGCTTGGAACTGCCTAGTTGCCTGACTTTCTTTCCTTCTCTTATTGATATCATCAGCAGAAACTTTCCTGGTGCCCATAAATATTAGGTTTTGTACTATTACAATTTTGGAATATTACATAGCCAAGATTATTGAACTATTTAAACAGTTCTGACCTTTGGCTGGGTGGGGACTTCAGTACAGAAGAAATCTGACTTCCTGTCTCAAAATTCTTCCTTCTGTAACCACAATTCTGCTTTGGCTCCTCTGGCGATGGACAAGGGGATCAGGAGAGGTGCATTATGGCTCCCTAAAAAGGGTGTTTGTCCTATTTTAGCCTCTATGTTGAGTCTCTGGGACTAGGTCAGTGCCTCCTGTGTAATTAAAAACATTTAAGTTTTAGAGGCCAGAGATGCAGCTCAATTGTAGAGTGTTGGGGGATGGTCTGATGGATCTTGATGCTAGTTAATAAAAAGCCATCCCACCTGGGCAGGGCAGGTGAGATAGGTGTGGCTGAGGGTCCCAGGCTTGGAGAGAGAGGAATCCTGGGCGGGGGGGTGGGGGGGGGGAGAGGCCTGAGGAGGGAAGAGAGGAGAAGAAGGCCATCATGAGTTAGATGGAAGAAAGCATGTGGCCAGCATGGATGGAGGATATGGGCCAGATGAAGAACATTAGCAAGTATTTGGGATTATGGATGGGAGGTAGCTTGATAGAAGTTATTAGAAGCAGATGGCATGGGAATGGGGCAGATATGGGATACCTGCCCCACTATGAGAAGTAGTTTAGAGGATTAATGTCTGTCCTACCCCAGGTTAACTAAGGCAAATTTAAAATGTAACAGGTGCTTGTGTCTTGATTAATAGCTAGCGGGTTTACTGAAGTAATAATAATTATAGGCCTGATAATAAACATCATTAAGCCATACTGATAATACCGGTAATCTATAAGAACAACAATAGAGTGCTTGCCCCAGCATGCAGTGGTCCTGGGCTTGATTCCCGGTACCATATAAACTGTTTGTAGTGACTATGCCTGCGGTCTTGGCACTTAGAAGAGGGAGGTAGGCAATTGTTAGGAGTTTATTCAAGATCATAGTCAACTTTGTGGTGAGTGGGAGGCCAGCCTGGGCTAATTAAGACCCTTTCTCAAAACAAAACAAAACAAAATAAAAACCAAAATATATACAGATGTGTGTGTGTGTGTGCTCTAACAAATAGTATGCACCATTAAAGGAGATAATGGCATCATCTTCTTTCTCCCCTTGGGCCTCATACTCCTGGATGGCTGTACTGAATCAATACATATAGATGCATAAGACATAGTATGTTACCTTATAGCAAGACTGTAAGCTCCCGCTGGCTTATAAGGCCTGTGAGCTTTGCCCCATGCACACACACACACACACGTGATAATTGGGTGGAGAAATGGCTTAGCAGCTAAGAACGCTGGCTGCTCTTCCAAAGACCTTGAGTTTGATTCCCAGAATCCACATGGCAGCTCACAAGTCTGTAACTCCAGTTCCAGAGGATAGATGCCCTCTTCTGGTCTCTGTGGGTATTGGGCCCATTCATATGCACTGGCATATATGCAGGCAAAACATCATAAACATAAACTAAAAATAAAAAAATCAAAGACAGGGCTGGAGAGATGGCTGAGAGGTTAAGAGCACTGGCTGCTCTTCCAAAGGTCCTGAGGTCAATTCCCAGCAACCACTTCATGGCTCACAGCCATCTATAATGAGTTCTTGTGTCCTATTTGGGCACACAGGTATACATGCAGGCAGAATATTATGTACACACACACACACACACACACATATATAATAAATCTTTAAAATAAATAAATAAATCTTTAAAAAAATCAAAGACAAATAAATAAGCTATAACTGCATCATAAAGCTATTTGATTATTTTTACTTTAGTCAGTTGGTCTGGACCATGGTTACATGCTTCCACACACTATATCTGCCACTAACTCAGCGCTCATCACCCTGTGAGTAACGGAAGCTGCCTTTGGTGAGTGTGCCCATGCTAAATCCTTTACTACAATCTGGAAGACAGCAGCAACAGCATGGGGCAAAGCTCACAGGCCTTATAAGCCAGCGGGAGCTTACAGTCTTGCTATAAGGTAACATACTATGTCTTATGCATCTATATGTATTGATTCAGTACAGCCATCCAGGAGTACGAGGCCCAAGGGGAGAAAGAAGATGATGCCATTATCTCCTTTAATGGTGCATACTATTTGTTAGAGCATACGGGTGTTACCAACAGAATCAAAGCACCCACCATCAAAAATGTCTGTCTCCTTTGGAGGGTCCTTACTCTGGCTCCTAGCAGTCTGTCTGTACCATAACTCACAGAACCTACAGAATTCCTTTGCTCTCAAGTGGTGTTCATGGCTCTAGGCCATGGCAAGTTGCTGTCATGTCCTCTTCTTTTGTGAAGACAGGGAGCTAGCTGGCTTTCTTCTTCAGTACATGTTTCTGGAGTGGGTGGGCGTTTGGGTTGAACCTAGTAAATTATGCTTCATATCTCTTTAGAATGAGGGGTTACCGATGCCTTTGTTTCCACAGCTCAGCAGACACAGAGGTATGAGAGAGACACAGAGAGATACACAGAGACAGAGAGACAGAGAGATACAGTAAAGGAGAGAAAGAGAGAGAGAAAGAGAGAGACAGAGACATGAGAGAGAGAGGAGAGAGAGGATAGAGAGGGGCAGAGAGAGACACACAGAGAAAAACAGAGACAGAGACATGAGAGAGAGAGAGAGAGAGAGAGAGAGAGAGAGAGAGAGAGAGAGAGGCAGAGATGAAGACGGAACGGGATGAGAGTCCTGACATTCAAAGCTGATTGGCAATTACATCTGAGCCTACTGAATACACACAACCACACAACATACCAACCTTAGAATACTCTTAAGGTCATGAATAAAAGGAGGCAAAGCCAAGCCACTTTTTCTTTTTGTCTAATAAAGAACAAACTACTGTGCTTCAGATGAAAAATTATAAACACTTGCCCCACTTGGCTGGAAAAATAATAGTCCTTTCCTTATTCCTTCCAAATAAAGCTTTGCCCTTCCATCTCTACAGATAAGACATATCACTTATTCCTTCATAGGAAATCCAACCTTTTCCTCCCATGCTTTAGAGATCAGATCCTATTCTACACCACACAGTCCAGTGTCAAGTGAGCTCTCACTCCGCCCCTGCCCAGGTGTACATAAACACCTTCTTCCTAACACTGTTTATTGCCATGTTCCATGGGTTGTCCATGATGGCTGCTCCTCCTGAAATGTTGAGACAAACATTTATTTCCTGGTGGCTTTCTCTGACAGAAACCACAGCGAAAGTCACACATTAACTTCTTTTTTTTTCCCATTTTTTTATTAATTTATTCTTGTTACATCTAAATGGTTATCCCATCCCTTGTATCCTCCCATTCTTCCCTCCCTCCCATTTTTCCCTTATTCCCCTCCCTTATGACTGTTCCTGAGGGGAATTACCTCCCCCTGTATATGCTCATAGGGTATCAAGTCTCTTCTTGGTAACCTGCTGTCCTTCCTCTGAGTGCCACCAAGTCTTCCCCTCCAAGGGACATGGTCAAATGTGAGGCACCAGAGTACGTGAGAAAATCATATCACACTCTCTACTCAACTGTGGAGAATGTTCTGCAGCCTAAGTGTCCATCAGTAGAAGAATGGATAAAGAAACTGTGGTACATATACACTATGGAATACTACTCAGCTATTAAAAACAAGGAATTCCCGAAATTTGTGGATAAATGAATTGAACTAGCAATGATCATAATGAGTGAGTTAACCCAGAAGCAGAAAGACTCAAATGGTATATACTCACTTATATCTGCATACTAGCCCAAGGGGCATGTCCCACGAAAGCCTTCACACATTAACTTCTTACTGTGTGGCTTTTCCTTTCTGCAATCTCCTAGATCTCTTTATTCTTGACAGATAACGAACGTTGCCATCTTTCTTTACAGCTTTATTGAGGTTTGATTTGCATATGATCCCTTCATATTTAGAATAAAACTTTGATAAAATTTGACTTATGTACTTTCAGCAATTATTAATCTATGTTTTCAACAGTAGATTGTGTATGTATGTGTGTGTGTGTGTGTGTGTGTGTGTGTGTGTGTGTGTGTGTGTGTTCTCATCTCAGAGAGGATGGGTGGGGGCAAAAATACTCCAATAGTGATAAGCAGGCTTAATGCTTAGCTCTTTGCTTCTTCACTAAGGGGAACCAGGACTCCCTTGAGAAATGACCAGGTTGTGGCTGAGAAAGTCTAGAAAGTGGTCAGGATATTTGGTTGCACCTGAAAGTCAGGAAGTATTTAATGAATGATTGCAACATCGTCAAGGACAAAGGACCCAGCTTGAGGGGCTCCCAATGACTAAGTCTGCCATTATGTACTATGAAAATGAGTGTTAGCAATGGATTCTATCCAATTGGATAAAATGGAATCCATGAGTCAGACAGCTAAATATAAATGAATAAATGAGTAAAAATGAGAAAGTCCTCTTCTAACTAATGCACTTGGAAGGAATGGTAAAACTGGAAAATCACCGGTTGGCAGCCCTCATGGTAGTTAATTTACGCAGGAAACAATGTCAAGGATGTTAGTATACGGTAGGAGTGATGAAAGTTAGAAGAGGATATATTTTCTTAGTCTCTGCCAAGAGAAAAAGAGCAACTTTCTAGTGGAGAACCTGGAAAAACACCTTAATTAGGCGATCCAAGTTCATATCAGCTGACACAAGGCCAACCATAGTGACATTCGTCAAACAGAATGCACCAAGAACATATATCTGACATTCTTGTCACCAAAGCATCTCCTGAACCAGTCGCAAGGAGCTGTCTACAAAATGACTTTCACACAATCTCAGAGGCATCACAGTCAGGAAAGTCAAGAAGAGATGGAGCAAACCGGGGACTGTCTGGAGAGATGGCTCCGCAGTCAAGAGCACTGGCTGCTCTCGCAGAGGACCCCGGTTTGATTCGCAGCCATGGCAACTCCAATTTCATGCGATCCACTGGTCTATTTCAGCCTCTGCAGGTACCAGGATTACACGTGGTGCGCATATACATACGCAGGCAAAACACCTACACTTGTAAAAAAAATTTACAAAGGATTTGTGGTCCACAACTGCCACAGTGTGGGTTCTAGTGTTACCGAATCAGTTGACACAACCTCAGTGACTGTGATGACTAGGTGACAGGAGTGTGGGCACCTTAATATCTTGTGTTTTATGCTGTTATCAGTATGTCAAGGAAAGTCCGCGTGCATGGGAACCACATATTCAAGTGTCTGTGCTAATCTTGGAACTGAAGAAACGGAGTGTTTGACTCAGTCCCTTTGATCCTAGTCTTGAGGGCTCCGTGGGATGTTCTCAGAGGGCCTCTGCAGAAGGCCGAGGCTCCCTAAAAGTGGATGCCAAGAACTGATTGAGAACAACATGAGGGAGTAGTAATGCGGATGAACTTTGTTCTGTGCCTGGGACTTTCCCTGCTTTTGCTGCAGTGTTGAAACCAGGAAACTTACTAATGATATCTAGACCATATCTACACAGGCATTAATATTAATGTCTGCTGAGGAGGCCTGGAACAGTGTGGAAATTCCCCTTGTCATACACACTGTGCCCAGAAGGATATGGCTGGCAAAGCAATATTGCACACTGGGATATAAATGCTCGTGGCCAGACCCTTGCCTCTCACATTTTGTGTGATCAAATTGTATCTGTGCTGTTTTTATACATTCTTTTATAAAACTGTAAGTTGCTGTAACATGACACTATTCTGGTAAGGGAGGCATTCCTTTTCCCTGGTTGTTGAAATTACCCAGAGCTTCTTCCTGGAAGCCAGGTGACTGTTCTCCACAGGCTTGCAGGCTTTTTGCCTCTTTTACTAGTATTGTACAGATGATTGAAGTTTACATAAATTGATCACATCTGCACATCTTTCCTCTATCTTTGCTGTAACTCTCCTTGCATCCTATTCCAAGTCCTAAGTAATCTCTCTCTCTCTCTCTCTCTCTCTCTCTCTCTCTCTCTCTCTCTGTGTGTGTGTGTGTGTGTGTGTGTGTGTGTGGTGTGTCTCTCTCCTCTGTGTAGTCCAAGATGTCCTGGAATTTGTTCTGTAGACCAAGCTGGCCTCATATTGCTGCAAATGACAGGCTTTGATTCTTCTTTTATGGATAAAAAATATTTATGTTCTCCCTCTTCCAACTCTACAAGGGTATTTTTTAAAGACCTATTTATTTATTATTATGTATACAGTGCTCTGCCTTCATGTACACCTACAGGCTAGAAGAGGGTATCAGATCTCATTATAGATGGCTGTGAGCCACCATGTGGTTGCTGGGAATTAAACTCAGGACCTCTGGAAAGAGCAGTCAGTGCTCTTAACCTCTGAGCCATCTCACCAGCCCATCTACAAGGGTCTTAAATCAGACTCCTGACCTCATGCTATAAAAACAATCATAACAAAACTGTGTCATCTGTTGTCATGGTTTACAGATTCTTTGACTTGGAAGGTGATCCAGGCGCTGCCTCTGCCGGCTCATGCTTAGCCACCCTTGGCCCACACAGATTTCTCAGAGTCTATGCTGTTGCTGAGCCTTTGCAACAGGAGAGGAGGAGGTGACCTCATTTCTGAGGCTCACTCCTTTCTTGAAGTTTCTAGATGTTATTCTAGGCCACTGTGACTGACCACCCCCTCTCGCCCCCCCCCCCCCCCCGCTAACCAATCATTGTGCTTGTTTTCTCTCAGATCAACTGTAGAAGGTTCCCATCTCCCATCATCCTCCGCACCTGCTTCTCCCCACCTTCACTTCCGCTTCGCCATGCAGCCACATAGTTACCTCCCGTACTTCTTCTACAGCAATGAAATTATGGCTCTCACGTGTTTTAGCTTCATTCCTGCCTCAAAGGCATTGTGTTCAGCGGAACCAGACAGACATACAGACAGCTCAGTCCTTTCAGAGCCCTTTTAGTTCATTTGTAAGGTGGCATGTCAGTACCGTGCCAAGAGTCTGTACGCAGCCCGTTATTTCTTGATGGAACTCAGACTGGTACCCACCCCTCTCCAGGACACCGACATCTCCCAGGTGAGGGGGACAGATTGGGAGAGCCCAGAGCCTCAGGCTGGGGAAGAACCGCTTTACTAATGTGGGATAATCTGGAGCCAGGAGACATGAATGGGGGATTGTGCATTTCTGGGCTGTAAACCCCCCTCTCCCCTCCTCCTCGGCCCCATCTCTCTATAAAAAATGAGTTGGGATAATTGCTGGAAAACAGCCTGCATGTACTTGGGGAAAGAAACTTTTCATGACGTAATGGTTTTGGATACAATCCCACTAAGCTGGTGCCCTGTGGCTGTTTTTCCATCACGGTATTTCACAACCTGTGATCTCCACTTTGGAGAGAGAGGGAGACTCAGGCATGGGGCCTGCAAGGGGAGATGAGAACGGGCTCTCTGTTCTCTCTTCGGCATGTGGGATGTAGCATTGGTTCTCCCTGGATTCAGGAGGTCTGTGGCTTGGCCCTGCTGACTTTAGAAGGCCTGGAACTCTGGGCAAGTTAGTTCTGGATAACATACAAAGAAAGTGCGTTACCGAAAACAACCTCAGTAGGCTAGGCAAACAATAGCACTATAGACTCTATAGCAGATTGAAATTTTCCATTCAGGACTTTATTACCCTTACGGTTGGTTTGCTCTAAGGTTTGGCGCAAGAAGGAGATGTGGAAGAGAGACCAAGGAGTCTTTTGTATGACCCGTGGAGTCTCAAAGGGTTAGACTCATGTGTTCGAGGCCAGGCAGGCTAGGTGAGAATCAGAGATGTCTCCCAATGGTTGACTCACACCGATCAGGAATGAGCCAGCACTGCAGAGGGGGAGAGAGAGAGAGACTGTTGAGAGTCCATGGATAGGAGAAGTAGGTAGCATACAAAAGGCAAGCAGGCTGAAGACAGAGGAGGCTGTGTGCTTGCTTACCTAGAAGAAAAACAGCAGCCCATTGTGCTTCCCTACCACTCTTTCCTTGACATGGCACATCAACAGTGGCTCATCCACAGAAGCCGCTGAGCTAAGTAGAGCGGATGCTCTGATCTCCAGTTCACAGAGGAGGAATTCAAGGTTCACAGAATGTTGGATGGTCTTCCAAAGCCTCACGGTAGACAAGGGGCAGAGCCAGGCTGGATGTCAGCTCTCTTTCTCCCATGGTTGGCGGCGTTGCCAAGTGCACGGAGGACAGGGCAATACCTACAGATTTGAAAGGGCTGCCCTGCCTCAGTGGCCTCATCTTTTCCGGTTGAAGCTCTGTTTCTGGCATAGTGCCACCTGAGAGCAAAACGGAGGCTATGAAATTGTGAAGTTCACGAGTCTTTGGTCTATTGTAGTGTCATAATTTGCAGGCCATATTGCTGTAGCAAGATCTTCCAGAGGCCCAAACATGGATACGTCTCTCAGCTCTTTGGCCCCATACTATTCTCTCTCTTGGATGTGCAGACACAAGTCCTGTGTCATGCCCTGCTCTTTGGCCAGCATGTACTACACATCTGCTGTCATAGATATACCCTCCCAAGCTCAGTTCTTCCTATCTGTTGGAAAGCTTTCTTGCCTTCTCAGCCACACACTTAGTCTTTGTTTGGGTGTAATGAAAGTGTTCCACAAGACACAAAGAGCCACCTTAAAATTGTATATTTTACTAGTCAAGGGCTCTGCATCTAATTGGTGGAAATGGCACTGGCTATAGATTACTGATAGAAGGATTGGTGGCATCTGTTGGAAAAGGTTCCATTCATTTTGGAGCAGCCAGTTAGACCTCAGTAGCTCTAGGATGTCAGTGACTTTCTTGGGAATCTATGAATTGTTTTAGGTTGTGGACAGAGCCAGAGTCTGCTGATGGCGGGGAATGACTGTATGGCACCTACAAAGGTGGTGTGGAGGTTTGAAATATCTGCACTTTCTCTACATCTAAATGACATGATACTGTTTCTTTTGTTGTTGTTGTTGTTTTCTCTTTTTCTTTTTTCTTTTCTTCATGGTACTGTCTCTAGACCTGCAGCCATTCTGTTTCTTAGGGGTTACCCGTGCACACTGAGGTCCTGAGGTTGGTGGAAATGGAATTTAGACAGGATACCGGCAGTAAGGCTTAAAGGGGGCATGGTATGCTCACACTGAGCTCCAGCCTCCTTGCCCCCTTTTTCTTCAGCAGTTCAAATGCTGTCATTGATAGCATCATCGAATCTATCAGTTTCCAATATAATCCCAGGACTAAACCAGATCATTACAAATACAACTTGCCAAAGTTCTAGGAGATCCTGGAGGCTCTAGGGTGGCAACGAGGACCCAGGTGATTCCAATGCTTACTCAGGCTGGGAAATGTCAGGCCTGACCCATGAGGAGGGGCTGGGGGACTTTGGAAGGATGGTGCTCTACAAAGGGTGGAAACAAGAGGAGACGCTCGTGTTGCTGCGTCCTTCCATCCAGCACAATCTCTGTGGAGCGAGGAGGAATTGCCAGGCCTGTCATTTAGGTCAAGTTTTCAAGTGCTTAGAGATTTTCATATCCTTGCACACACTGGACTCTGCAAAGCAGCCTAGTGTTCTTGGAAAGCCACAGTTCCTTAGGCAACAGTGCCAGGCGTTGAATTCATGAATTCACAGTGTTGTCTCCAACAGCAACCAACACTGCCAGGCTCATTCTCACATCTTCCCCTTCCCTATTTGAATAAGATATTAAAATTCAATAGCAGAATATGTACCCACTCACTATTAAGTAGAGTGGGTCATGTTAATAGTGTCTGATGTGGAGTACGGGAGAACTAATGAATGAGATACAGAACCAACATTAAAGTCACCATCAAAAGTGCTGTAAGGGTAAAGGGTATTCCCTCCAGGCTTAAGAACAGACGAAAGGGCAAAGCTTCTTTGTTTGATTTTTATATGATACATCTCCATCTTTAAAGACCCATTTTAGCTTACAGTGGCCATATTTTTTTAAAAAAGGTTTTATTTTTAAGGGATATATTAAAACAAAATTTATACCGAGCTGGAGAGATGGCTCAGCGGTTAAGAACACTGCCTGCTCTTCCAAAGTTCCTGAGTTCAATTCCCAGCAACCACATGGTGACTCAACAACCATCTATAATGAGATCTGGTGCCCTCTTCTGGCCTACAGTTGTACATGCAGGCAAAACATTATATACATAATAAATAAATAAATCTTTAAAAAAATTTATACCTATTCATAAGGTATCATGTGATGTCCCAGTACATATAAATTCATCTTTTGGCCTTTTAGGGCATTTAGTTGGTCCATTGCTCATCAAATTTCCAGCTACTGTGTAGCGTTTCTCACCCCTGTTGTCCAGTCAGGGTTTCTATTGCTGCGATGAAAACACCATGACCAAAAAGCAAGTTGGGTAGGAAAGGGTTTATTCAGCTCACATTTCCACATCGCAGTTCATCATCAAAGGAAGTCAGGACAGGAACTCAAACAGGGCAGGATTCTGGAGACAGGAGCTGATGCAGAAGCCATGGAGAGGTGTTGCTTACTGGCTTGCTTCACATGGCTTGCTCAGCTGCCTTTTTTTTTAAAAAAAAAAATAGAACCCAGGACCACCAGCCCAGGGATGACACCACCCACAATTGGCTGGGTCCTTTCTTATCTATTACTAATTAAGAAAATGTTTCACAGCTGGATCTTATGGCAGTGTTTCCTCCTTTGAAGTTCTTTTCTCTCTGATGACTCTAGCTTGTGTCACGTTGACACACAAAACCAGCCAGTGCACCTATGCAGCTTAATAAATCCTGATGAACCTTCCTGTCTCTTCCTCTGAACTTGAGACCAGAGTCCATTCCCACGTGACCCAGCCAGAATGGCTACGGTCAAAAAGACAAATGGTAACATGTTTGTGGGAAGGGGGAGGAAAAGAGCCCTTTACATTATCTGCAGGAATATAAATTAATATAGCCACTATGGAAAACCGGCATATTCCTAAAAGAAGAACTAAAAGTGGGCCACCACAAAGCCTACTACTGGGTATGGGTACAAAGCAAACAAAGAGACATCTGTAAGAATCACCAAGATACGCAGACAGCCAAGATGTCCATCAAACGATGAACAGACCCACTTTAGCTCTTAAAAAATGATAGTATCCTATTGTTGGCAACATGGATGGAACCGGGGATTATGATTATGTAAAGTAAGTCAGACTCAGGCAACAATGTATGCCCACGTTCACGTGGGATCTGAGAGAGCTGATCTCACAGAAGTCCAGAGTGGAATGGTGCTCATCTCTCTCTCTCTCTCTCTCTCTCTCTCTCTCTCTCTCTCTCTCTCTCTCTCTCTCTCTAAATATATATATATATATATATATATATATATATATATATATATATAAATATATATATATATTTCACCTTGCTGTGAAAAAAGCGTTGGCTCCTCCTGCCTTTCATACATGTATGCTGTGGATGCTGCTATTGCTGACCTTCCACACTGCTCCAGCCCCGCTGTTGTAAGCACATGCCCTCTCACATGCAGGTTCCCTCCTCACCTTTATGTCCAGACCTTCTTCTCATGGTCTCTGCTACTCCATGCTTGTTCTTCCCAGTGTGGAGGCTGCCTTTGTGCTCTAGCAAGCCCTAGCATCCCATATGGGGAGGTTCCCACAGGGACATCCTGCAGACTATTTTGGGCTGTAACCCTTGTGGGACAGGCAACCCTTTGCATGGAGCACATTGCCCCAGACATTTGCATTAGTGTATGGACCTGTATGTCCAACCAGGAAAAGGAGCTGTCTGCATGTTAGGGGGCCGGACCCTCTCTGTCCTGTGTTGGTCTATCACCAGGCTTCCTGGAGAAGTCAGGGAAGGGGTAGCAGTCATAGAATTGGAATTCAGACTGTGCTCAAGATAGACACATGTTATCTTTGGATGGTTCCAGAGCAAGAGGGCCCGCAGGCTGTGGAACCGAGAGCACTGGTGTTTAGTCAGTGCCCTACAGTTTGCAACCACTTAACGCTCATCTTTGAATGCGATGGCCTCGGCAGCCTAGGCAGAGGGGCATCTTCACAGAGAAAGTCAAGTGATGGCAACACTCACAAGCAAGAAAAGTTGTAGGCAAGGGACTCAGACGGGAGCCCATGTCATCCTTGACCTTTGGATCTGCAGGACAGCTGCCCAGATTTCCTGAGTGAGACCAGTCTTAGTACTGTCTCTGAGCTTTGGTTTTAACATGAGGAAACCGTGGAGACAAACCAGCCATTGACAGAACTTTGTCATTGGGGATCAAGGGGCAAGTTGGGTATTGGGTTTAATCTAAGAAGCCTTCCTGTAGAGCGTGGTGCAGTTGGTTTGTGATTTCAAATGAAGTCATAGCGGTTGGCCCGGAGGAATGATGACACTAGAAGGGGCCTTCTTCCTTCTTATTCTGAGCCTTCCCACCTCACTTGCTATGATTCTAATAGTCTTTCCCCCCACAAAACAATGCAAAGCTCAGAACGATGCCTTGAGATCTTCACTCTTTCCAGTTGAAGACCTAGAGAAAGATGCCGCCTCCCTCACCAGTCATCTGGTCCTGTCTTGTTTTTACAGCATGAGTTTCAGGCCAGAAGGAGGTGTGTGAGGGAGAGAGCAAGTGTTCACAGACTACCCAGGTGACCTGAAGAAACAGGCAGTGCTTTTGTGAAGCTCTGAAGAGAAGCCTTCCACACAGTTGTATACTCCTATTCATGCCCTGAACCTGGAGGCTGTACTTGATTGCCAAGTGTCACTGACACACACCAGAGAGTACCAGGAGGGGCGTGTTACAGCAGAGTGGTGGACTGAGGCCAAATGCCTTCAGGTTACAATGCAATAGATGATGGAAGACCAATTAATTTTTTTACAGTGGGAGAAATAGCTAAAAGATTAACAAGCATTAATTATTTATTGAATTGCTGCCTGTGCACAAAAAAAAAAAAAAAAAAAAAAAAAAAAAAAAGAAGAAAAAAAATTGCTTTGTATGGAGGAATTAATCTCTTCAGTAATGTCAGCTCTGGGATGCTATCTGCCTTTGCTTGGCGATCATGTCCATCATCTCCAGGCAAAGGGGTGAGATCACTTAGCAAGCCCCAAATAACTTTCCAGTCTCTTTCAGGGCGATCAACAAGCCGATGGGAAATCTACAGGATTTCACCAGCTGTCTTTCAAGCTTTTCAGCTCCACCTCTGTCCCAGGCTTGCAGTCATCCCAGGGGAGCCCAGGCAGCTAGCAAAGCCTGGGCACGTATGTGGGCTCCGAACAGTGGAGAAGGCATGCGAGGGGCTCCTCTCTGGACCCGTCAGTCAGAACCCACCTTAGGATATGCTGTAAAGAAGTTAGTTGTTCATGCCTTCCCTCATCTTCCCTCACTAGTTCAGTATTCATGGCACGACGCCTCTGCCACCACTTCACGTGAGATCATCTGGTCCAGACTCGGCTCTACAGACATCCCATTCTTTTGGAAGGAACCACTGAGATGTGTGTAGCCTGACCTGTATGCTGTGCTGGGACTTTTTCCTCTGGGGGCGTGTGGACTGTGGAAAAGGTGGTGGCAGAAAAATCTCCTCACAGCTGTCCTCATCTGTCAACATTCTCCCCTTCTCCTGTCTCCCCTGTAGGTGCTAAATCCTTTCTCCACAGTGCCACTTCCGTCTACCTTCTCTGCTCTAGCCCCAATGTGCGGTCCTCTCGGGGTTCCCCCCCACCCCCGCCCGCTTGTCCCTCCCTTGAGCTTGAACTCCAGGTTTCTCTCAGCCTCCTGCCTCCAGGGCTGTCGTTTTAAAATCCTCTCTCCAAAACACTGCCATGCACCCCCAGTCGTCATTTGAGTCTAACCCTTGGTTGATATTCTAAACCAGCCAGCCAGCCTCTCCTTCTATTCTCTCCTGTTTCCTGACCAGCTTTTACTCTGGCTCCAGGTGTGTCAACCCTGCTGACCCCCTAATCTCTAGAGCATCAGCTTAGCTTTTCCCCAGTGTGGGCATTTTGTGTCTTTTCCTATGTGTGGAACTCTGCCTGGAGCCTCTGCAAACCATCCCCCGGAGGAACCTTCCCTGACTTAGCTAAGACATAATTATGAAAAATTTATCACATGCTCTGGAGAATCGCTTCTAGGAGCAGCTCTCACTCTCTTGTAATAATTACTGTACCTCACCAGCTTGACTTTGAACTCTACAGGGAAAGAAATAACATTTTACTCAGTGCTGTGTCGTCAGCCCTTCCACGGACTCTGAGCCGCATTCATTTGTTCATCCACTACTTTCTTCTTGTTTGCTATTCACTCGAAGTCCGGCCTCTTCTGGCCCCTTGACCACCAAGGGACACCACAGCATCTCGTGTGTACCTCATCCTCTGCTTATTACGGCTGGGGAGTAAACCAGGATTCAAGAGGGTGTGATGGGAGCCTGGATGGCAGGCAGCGGGAGAGGTGTGGGAGGGTGCAGGCAGGAGCAGGAGCTGGCACTGCCCTGCACACCTGCAGAGCCCCGAGCCTGGCCCATTGACAGCCTTATGTACCCAGCCAGCAGAGGAAAGAGCCCGCAGGCTAGTCAGGCTAGGGGCCTCTGTTGTGGGCCACACCTGAGCCTCCCGAGGCAGAGAGGTATCAGTGCAGAGAGGATGGGGGACCTGGGCTCTCAGTATAGCATTCTGAGAAACACTTACCTATGACACTAGAGGAGTACTGTGTCCTTGGAGTCTTGTAACTATGGTGACAGTAGGGACAGGTGCTGGGATGTCTAGCAAATAGACCCCAACAGAATCCAGAAGCTGGAAGCTGGGGCAGGCTTTCCAGGGGAATGGCGTCAGTGAGACTCAGGTCCTTGTTAAGTCCATGTTCAAATGTCCCCACAGGAGCCCATACTGGTTCTGAGCCTAAGTGTCCTGCAGCAATCCCTCTAACCACAAGGGGGCGTGGTTGGCAGGGCCCAGCACTTCCAAGTGCATGTGTTGTCTCTGGGTCTTGAGCAGCCAACACTGTGACACTGCCGTGCAGGTTAAGGCCAGCCTTGCCTGTACAATGCACAATGCCGGCACACTCACAGGCAGACAGAAGCAAGGAGGGAGCACACCAAGCAGGCTTGCATCCTGTTAATGAAGCGTTCATTGTGTTCTAAGCCCAGAACTTGCTGAACTGACTTGGCTGGGCCCCTGGTGACTCCTCTCTGAGGCCCCATCTCTCCCTAGGAGTTGCCAGGGAGCCATTCGTTCTTTTCCTAAGTTAGTGCTACTATTTGCATATCTGTTCACTGTTCAGGCAAGGCCCTGACCTTTCTCTAAGGCCCCTTAGCAAATCACCCACAGCAGTTGCTTGGCCTGTCCTTGGTACTGAACAGCTGCAGTGCACTTCTATAGGTCTGCTCCCTGTGTCAAGAGACAGACAGGAGGGGAAACAGTTAATTTTCACCTTCCTCACAAGGGGCTGGAAGTCTTGACTGAGATCATCAGCACTCAATATCTTCTGCCTCCTTGTTCAGCATCCTTTCCATGGTCTATGGTTGACACTACTCAGGTACCCTAAAGGAAAGGGTTTGTGATCTGAGCAGGCAGAACGGTGAGCAGGCAGCAGAAGCAGCAAACAGGGCCATTAGCTTGGGGTAGGGGTAGGGGAAGGGGTAAGGGCTAAGGGTCTGAAGACAGAAAGGTCCCCAGGGGAGGAAAGCCCAGGCTTCCTTCCCTCCGTGCCAGGTGGCCTGTGTCTCTAGCATAAACACGTGCTCTTGTTTATTCCTTCTTTGGACTTGGTAACCGGTGGAAATATTTCAGATGATTTTTCCGGGCTGTAGTTTGCAAGCTCTAAGGGCATGACTTAGCGTTTTGGGGAGATGGCCTGGTGACCCTTCGGGCTGGACGACCCAGCTCTCTCTTCCCCAGCTTAAGGGGGAATGCCAGGAGCAGGTGATTCCTTTCTGAGGAGCAATGCCTGAGCCTGGCAGAAACTGGCTCCCTACTGAGCAGCAAGATGCATCTAGAACTCTCTAATCAGGGAGAGGGAAAGGAAGCTGCCCTCCACACTTGCTAAGAGACCTCCAGGTTCCACAGCTGCTGCTGTTGCTGCTGCTGCTGCTGCTGGCCTTGTTGGGGGTGGTTCTTAAGGATTTGAATGGGGCCCCTAGTTTCATGTCTCTTTGGGTACGCATGTGGTCTTGGCAAGATCTTTGGCTTCCTAGCCTTTGTTCCTCTGTGTGACCACAGTGCAGAGCTCAGAGCTCTGTGCTTGTAGAGGCATAAAGAACAGTGGGGCCGGGGACCACGGCTGCACCACGCCCGGCTTCTCCTCACCTTAGCATCTCCTACAGTCTCCTCAGCACATTCCCACTGTGTGCCCGCCCCCTACACAGTGGTCTTCATACTCTTCAGACTTGCATGCTACTAGTGCAGCCCTTCATCTTGTCTACGGAACCTGGAGGTGGTCACGCGTTGTTCATTCATTTGTAGACTGCTCTGCAGAGGGAAACCTGGCATCACAGGGAACATGTGAATTTGTGTCTCTTGTTTTGTCCCGGAGGGGTCAACCCTTTTGCCTTCTTTGGCTTTCAACGTCCTAAAATAGCCAATGGAGACAACACCATTGTAGGATTGTCAGGAGGATGAAGAGGGGTAACAGACTCGAAAACCAAAGCCCAGGCTTCAGTAAGTTTAAGTCTCTGCCCTGCTTGCTGGCTGCCAATCAGATAACCTCACAAAATGTCAACTGGTAGCGAGCGACAGGGACTTATGTCCTTCCCAGCAAAAAACCAACCCACAAATCCTGGCCTGGTAATAGTTTCTTGATAATTATGACTGAACCACCAAATTTGGCTCCGAAGGGAATGAGAGGGAAGTATTCCCAGGTGTAAGGCAAGGCCATGTGGATTTAGTTTGTGGGACAGAGGGAAGCTAATCTCGGGTGTTGTAAAATACCACATCACATCCCTTCATGTACCTGAGATCCTGGAGAGGGCTTTAGATTTTAAACACACTCTGTGTCTGGGATCAATCTTGAGTAGATGTGTCATTAGGTGCACTTGCTGTTGAGTCTCTAGAGGGGAACTAGACAGACAAGCACAGGGGCAGTGTATGCGCGTTTTAAACAGGCTCCTCTGCTGGATGCAGCTGTGCACACCTGTAATCCCAGAGCTCTGGCTGAAGCAGGAGGATCCCAGTATTAGAGACCATGCTGGGCTCTATAGTGATTCCCAGAGAACACAAAGAATCAAAGCTCTAACGAAGGCAAAAAAAAAAAAAAAGAGGTTCCTTTAATTCTGAATTCAGCAAACACCAAGTCTTCTCTCAGTGCTGCAGGCACAGCCATGAATAAGCAGAAATCCTGTCCTTGCAGAGCCAAGAAAGGGGAAGAGATAGATAAGCCGGAAACACCATAAACAAGGGAATTAGAGATTTTTTTTTTAATCAGCAAGAAATGCCCAGAAGGAAAAAGGTGGGGCATGTTGAGGGGGGCATAGACTTGCCAAAGGGGAGGACTGATGTCTTAGAAGTAACATCTAGTCAAAACTTGAAGATGCTGAAGTCTGGACCAATCAATAGATGGATGCATAAGTCAGGTTTCTGTTACTGCAACCAACTTTTGAAAGTAAAGAGGTTTAGTTAGCTTGTAGGTCTGGAGGCTCAAAGGCAGGATGATAGCCATTCAGCTCTGGTGAAGGCCTCAGAGTGGATGGAACCACACTAGTGGGAGCCACCAAATAGCTACATTCCTAAAAGATGTTCTCTTAGTAACATTGTTCCAATGAGCAGTAACTCAGTCTTTAAGGCGCAAGCCTTTAATCCTAGCTCTCTCGCGAGGCAGATGTAGGCAGATCGCTGTGAGTTTGAGGCCAGCCTGGTCTACAAAGCAAGTCCAGGACAGCCAAGGCTACACAGAGAAACCCTGTCTCAAAAAAAACCAAAATACAAAAGAAAAAAAAAAAAAAAAACTCACTACCACCACCACCACCACCACCACCACCACCACCAAAAAGAGCTATCTCAGTCTCTCCTGAGTGCAGCCCCCTCACTTTTCCTTGGATCACCTCTTACAGGTGCCACCAGCTCTTAATGTCATCACAGTAGGAACCAAGCTTTCAACACATAAACCCCTAAAGGAAAAGCTTATTCAAAGCAATGGAGTCTGCCTGGAAAGCTCAGTGACTCCTTGCTGTCCGAGGGCTGAGGTGGAGGAGGAAGAGGAGAAGGAAGGGAGGTTAGCAGGTTCCGGGGTAGAAGGCAGACTGTGTGTGTCTTTGGAGGCCACTGTAAACACCTCAGCTTTCCCTCTGGGAGTGAAAGAGACCCACTGTGTCTGAAGGAGGGATGCGATGTCCTAGGACAATACATTCCATATTGCCCCTGCGAGGCACCCAGCTATGAATGACACTTTAGGCAAATCAGTTACCTCTATGAGTTAGTCTTACTGCAGGGGCCAAATGAGGTGGCTGGCTTGGTTATGTCTAAACCCCATAGTGTCCGTAGACGTCAGTTTCTCTATCACAGAGAGCATCAGTCTCTGATGTCTCTTTCATCTCATCCCTTGCCCATTTTCTAGTGTTTTCCAGAGGCAAAGCTGGGTCCCCACAGGCATCTGGAAGTGGGAATCATTGTCACTGTGATAGATGGCCACTCCCAGAGGGAGCAGAGAGCAACTCCTTCCAAGGAAATTAATTCTCCTGGCATGGACCAGGGGCAGTGCAATTTCCCATGGCAGCATGAGCCCCAGGCCTCCCCCCAGCACCCCTTCTGGGCTGGCAGGATCAGGATTGGGACAGGAAACAATCGACAGGCCTGGACTGGTCCCTTGTGGGAGGGAAGCAAGATGTGGCAGGCGGTAATTTTTGCACAGTGGCAAGGTAGGACGTGGGTGCAGCATCAGGGTGGCCATGAGGGGGAAAGGTTTGCGGTTCCAGAATTGAACCCGTATATTAGGAGATGTCAGGGTGGGCGGTGCAAGGGGGTGCTGCAGTCTTTTCATGCTGGCATGTACTGAAGGTGGAAGGGACGACTGACCCTTTTCCAGGGGACTCAGGACAGTGCAGACGAGAGAACGAGGCACTCAGGGCTCAGCTCTCTCCTGCCCAGCACGAGCAGACCATGGCTGTCTTCAGCTTGGTGCACCGCCGCCCACTCCTCCTGCAGTCAGTAAGGGGGTCCACATTAGGCAGGAGCCAAAAACGCTGCTATCCAGACTGCGTTCCTGAAACCTAAGTAGAGATTTCTGCAAGAGCTGTTTTTTTTTCCCCCAATTATAAGTTACATGGAATAAAAGTCTTTCTTTGGGGAAAAAAGTGTGAATGAATAAATTTTGACAAATACAAAGAGTGGGAGTCACACAACCAGATTGGGGGGGCATAGCTGGGGGAATGGTACCCCTGATAGGGATACAGTCACCACTGGGGCAACACTTGGCGATTTCTGTCCCCCCATAGTTGCCTGTCATCCTTTTGCATTCAATTGTCTTTCATCTCAATATCTTCCAGAGGTGGCTTTCTTCAGCAATGCTCTTCTCTCTCTCTCTCTCTCTCTCTCTCTCTCTCTCTCTCTCTCTCTCTCTCTCTCTCTCTGCTTCTGTCTCTCTCTCTCTGCTTCTGTCTCTCTGTCTGTCTGTCTCTGTCTGTCTGTCTGTCTGTCTCTCTCTCTCTCTCTCTCTGCATGTTCTTTTGTCTGTCTTTCAGTTGACATTATCTTTGGGGGCGGGTTACCCAGGATATCATGAATTCATAATTTCTCTCTCTTTTTTTTTTTTTTTTGTTGTGATGAAGGATCACTTCTTTGTATAAATCTGTTACTGTTATTTTCTATGTGCTAACTTTAACTCTGTGTTTGGAAATATGTTAAGTGCACAGCTCTGGGCTTGGTGATAAGCGTCACGCTGCTGGACCTTCCTCACTCTCTGCTCCCGCTCTCACCACTCCAAAGAGAGTCTTTGGACTCAGTAAGCAGCAACTCCCCTCTGCCCGGCCTCTGGTTCCTCTAATTTATTTTCCTTCTCACTCCCCCATCATACACGTTCATGTAAGTAAAATCATATAATACTTCTGTGTCTGGCTTATTTCACTTCTTTCCAGTCATCTGTGTTGTAGCGTATGCCAGCCCTTCATTGTTTTTCACAACTGAATAATATTTCCTAATTTGTATGTAACATATTTTATTTACCCAGTCACTGGTTGGTAGACATTCAAATTGTTACCAGCATCTGGTTTTGTAAATAATGTTGCTATGAACATTGACATAAAACTATATCTCATTGGATCCCTGTTTTTTTCCAGTCGTTTCAAGTCCAGAAGTAGAATTGCCAGTTCATATAGTAATCCTTTGCTTAACTTCGAAGGAACTGTCATTATTGTTTCTGAAGAGGTTGTAGCACCATCCCAGCAGCCATGTCCAAGTTCTACTTTTTATCCTTGATAATATTTCTTTTTTCTTTTTTTTAAAGAGTAGAGCCATCCTAGCAGGTGTGGCGGAAACTTACTGTGGTTTCGATTGCATCATAATGACTAATGATGCTGAACATCTTTTCTTTGTGTATCTTATTTGGAAACATGTTTGTTCAGGTCATTTGCACATTTGCGAGGTTTTGTTATTGAGTTGTAGGAGTTCTTTATATATTGTGGTTATCAATTCCTTATCACATAAGAATTACAACACAATTTTTTTTAATGAAACGATCATCCTTTCATTTATTAATGTTCTTTGATATATGGAGTGCATTCTTCACTCTGCTTATTTTTTCTTTTGTTGTATATGCTTTTAGTATCATGCCTAAAATGTTTTGCAAAATCCAGTAGTATGGAGTTGTCCTCCTAAAGGTTTTCTAGTTTTAGCTCTTTGGCAGATTTATCCATTTTGAGTTCATTTGTCTCTCTTGTCAGGCAGAGACACAAATTTCATTATTTTCAGCATGTCCAGTTTTCCTACCATCATTTGTTGCAAAGAATCTCTTTTCAGAGCCGAAGAGATGGCTCAGTAGTTAAAAGCACTGGCATTCTTCCAGAGGACCTGGGTTCAATTCTGAGCACCGACAGGGCACCTCACACCTTTCTATAACTCTAGTTCCAATGGATTTGACACACTCACACAGATGTACATGCAGACAAAACACCAATGCACATAAAATTTAAAAAAATATTATTCATTAAAATTTCACTTTTTACTGAATGATCTTGGCACTCTGTTGAAATAATTGTTTCTGGTGCTCTGTTCTGTATGTGTAACTTTTTGTCCACATCACTTTTTTGGTTCTAATTTTGTGATAAAATCAGAAAAATGAGACCCAAAGCTGACAGTTTTTTTTTCTTTTCTCCAACAGCTCTTCTCCAACTTTCATGTCTTCTTTAATCTGCTTTTTTGTGGTGCACTGAATTTAACTGTAGTTGCATGGACACGGGGGAGGAGTTATTTACTGGATCCAGGACAATGCCACCGAATAAAATGATACTGTACTAACCCCAGGTGAGAAAGGACAGGGTCCAGGAGCCCTGCTCTCTCCATAGTGGACTGTTGATGGGGCTCTGTCTTGTTCAGGTTACCACAGGTGCTGTGAGACCATAAGTGCAGCAACAATGTCCCAGCAGACAGTGACATTTCACCGCACTTGGGCCCTCACGTTCTTTCTGACTTGTTTTCCAGAGCATTTCCTAGAGACAGTGATATAATGGCCTGTTCAGGGAGGAGTCCCCAACAGCCACTTGCTCTGAACACTTTGATCAGTTGTAAGTCCCTTCATTAGCCCCTTCCCACTGCGGACAGAACATTCTCTCACCAAGTCTGAGAGCAGCACTACTCTACAGCAATACAATGTAAATATTTAGAAGACAGGTTGACACCATGTCCACTTAGAATAACAAGAGTAATAGGCACCCTTAAACTTATTGGTATGTTTTGATTTTTATAACCTGCAATTATGCTACATTTATTAGTGTTATCAGCTTTATTCTCTTTTGTTTGCACAGCTACAGTTTTCTAAATACATGATCCTGTCAGCTGTGAATAGGAAAAATGAAAAATGTCTTTTCCACCTTGTTTCCCTTTTAATTGATTTGTCTTACTCATTTTTTTTTTCTGTCCAGAACTTTGAATGCTGTGTAGAATAGAAATGGCAAAATTTATCATCTTCATCCAGATCTTAGAAGAAAAGCTTTCTGTCTCACAGTTGAGTATGTTAACATGGGGTTTTCATATGTGTGTTGAATTCAATTGAAATATTTTTCTATTCCTAATTTTTTGAGTGTTTTATCAAGGGACCTTTAGTTTTTGTTAAATGCCTTTTTCTGCATTATTCAAGATGACTGTGTATTTCCATCTCTCATCTTACGTGGTGTTTTTACTGATTAATTATTATTATTTTTTGAAGTCATGGGCAGAGGCTTTGACACACATACACCTCTATGCCCTGTTCTCCTTTTGCTAGCCTCAGAGCACCTTCACACACAGACACACACACACAGACACACACAGACACACACACACAGACACACACAGACACACACACACAGACACACACAGACACACACACACAGACACACACACACACACACAGACACACACACAGACACACACAGACACACACACACAGACACACACACACACAGAGACACACACAGACACACAGACACACACAGACACACACACACAGACACGAGACCCCCAGGATCAGCTTTCCTGGTCATGTGTTTCTGGGAATGTTGTACACATGGAGTACGTTTGCTTTAATAAACTGCGACTGGGGCTGGGGATGTGGCAGAGTTTGTGGAGTGCTTGCCTTCCATGCATGGATATAACCCAGGTGGCTCACAGGTTCCTGTAATTCCAGGAAGTAGAGGTAGAGGTACAAGGCTCAGGAGGTCATGGTTATGTCTGGCTAAATAGTGAGAGTGAAGCTGGTCTGTGCTCCTCGACACTGTCTCCCCATTAGCACTCTTTCAGGCGCCATTTAGTGTCTGCAAGAGTTCCATGAATATAGCTAATATGATGTTGAGTTGGGGTTCAGTGGGCTACCTATGGGTGGTTTACAATCTTTACTGATTAATTCTTACACATTGAACCTCATTATTCTCAGTCATGGTGTGCAATACTAACGTGCTGATAAATCTGCCATGATAGTATATTTGTTGAGAAATTTTGCATCCATGCTATGAGGGATATTGGTAAAGATTTCACAGTAATCGTGGCAAGAGATATTGGTCTAAAGTTTTTTTTTTTTTCATCTAAAGTATCTTTTGCCTTAGTATTAGAGCAGCAATGGTTTCAGAATGAGTTATGAACTCATTCAGTTTTTGGAAGAGTTGAGAATTACTGTTACTTCTTTAATGTTTGGCAGAGTTTATCAACGAGCCCTATAAATTTTGGTGTGCTGTGTTTCTGTTTCCATTTGTCTAAAGCTATTTTCTAATTTCTTAGTTATCGTCTTCTTTTTCTCATTGATTCTTCTATTACTGCTTTCTGATTTCAATCCATTGTGATCGGAATGATGGTTTGTATGATTTCAGTCTCCCTTCCTCTCCTTCTCCCTCTTCTCCTACCCATCTCCTCCGGGGTTTCACGGTGCAGCTCTGGGTGGCATGGAACTTGATGTGTGGACCGGGTTGGCTTCACACTCACAGAGATGAGCCTGTTTCTGCCTCCTGAGTACTGGGCTTAAAGGTGTGTACCACCGTACCCAGCTTCAACCTTTTTAAAAAATAATTTTACAACTTGTTTTGTGGCCTAAGTACCATTGGAAACCATTCTTTGTGTACTTGAAAAAATGATGTGTTCTGCTGTTGTTGGGTGTCACTCTGCCTGTCCCTCTTGGGCTGATGTTAGAGGTCTGTCACTCTGCCTGTACCTCTTGAGCTAAGGGGTGTGTGGAATTAAGTCTTTTATAGTTTGCTGCTGATTATGTTTCTTATGGGAAGTGGGGGCAGAAAACTTTCCAACTGTGCTTACGGCTTTATGTTTCTCTCTTCGATTCTGGGTTGTTTGTGTTTTTTGTTTTTTTCTCTTCTTGGCATATATGTGTTTGTAATTATTATATCTTCTTCATGAACTAGCTTCCTTATCAAGATATTTTGTTTTGATTAAAGTCTATTTTGTGGCCACCCCAGAAGTCTACCGCAGCCTCCCCAGCTCTCTTTGGTTATTCTTTATATGCAATCTTCTTTTTCTTCTTAAACCCATTTATATCTTTAAACTGTCCTACACGTAGTATATACTTGACTCACTTACGAAGTCCATTCTGCCAATCTGTGCTTTTAATATACTTACATTTCAGTAATGATTTTAAGAGAACTCACTTCTGACATCCAGGCATATTTTCTGTATGTCTTACTTGGCACTCAATTTCTTCATTAATGCCCTGGTGCTAGTATTTCGAGGTGATGCTCTCACAGAGAGCATCTGAGTGTTTTTGTTTTTTTGTGACCATCTTGAGTGCTACAATGAACATCTTCAACTTGTTACACTCTAGTGAAAAATATACTTATCCAATCCCAACGTATATACATTATCACCTGTCGTCAAGACATCTGTCTCCTTGATTTATATCGCTATTGTCATATATTATGTCTTTGCATGTCCTGTGCTAGTTAACACTTGAATCTGTCTGGCTTGGTCAGATGGACAGGCGGCCACGTCTTTCATTGACTTCAAAAGTTCTCAAGCATTATTTATTCTAATACACCTTGCCTTTCTCTCTTCTTCTGGAACTCTCACAACATACTGGTGTGAGTACGCTCTTCTTCCACAGGTCCCCTGGAGTTTGGTTTTTAAAGGCTGTTTTCTTCTTTACCTTCTTGGGTTTTGTCCTTTTGATTGCCTTAATCTCCAGTAGCTGCTTCTTTTGCTCGCTTACTCAAATGTGCTGTTGAATCATTCAAGTGGAATTTATTTCACCTATTGCAATTTCCAGCTTCAGACCTTTGCATGTCTTATTACTCCTTGCTACTCAACTGTTCATATACTGTTTGCCTGCTATCCCTTAGCTTCCTGCTCCTGTACTCCTTGAACCCACTTACAGCACTTGGTTTAACATCTTTGACTACTGAGACTAATGTCTGGATTTTCCTAGAGACAGTTTCTGTCAAATTATTGTTTTCTGTGAATGGGCCATATTTTTCTACTTCTTGATATGTTTTGTGCGTGACCAGAAAATTCCATAGTTTAAAAAAAAAACAAATCAACATTTTTTTAGACTACATATTTCACATGACAGTATGATGGTTCTGATTCTTCCTTTGGGATTGCTTTTATAGGTGTCACTGTACATTTAGGTAATAGATTTTCCTAACAGAAGCAGACTCTGCATTTCTTGTGTGTGATCACTGTCCCATGATCTCTGCTATCAGCCTGTGCCTGTTCCTTAACTGCTAACATCAGCAGCCTCTCCCTTCATCAGTCACTGTAATGATGATGTGCCCTTGCAATGATTACTTATATAAGCTATGCTCATACAGAGCAGTAAGTCAAATGCACTGGATATTGGCAGATGCCTTTCTAAACTGCTTTCATTGGCTTGGTAAACACTGATAGGCTATGAAGACCCATTTTCCCAGCTGCTCGCCAACATCGAACGCTTTAACCTTTCAATCTTTGCTAGCTTTTGTTTCAGTTTTGTCACTGCTGTATTAGTGAGTTTGCCCATCTTCTGTTGCATCTGGAATTCCTTTGGTGGTATTGTTACTCATATCTTTGCCAATTTGGAGATATCATTTTATTCTTTTAGCTATTTATGAGTAGATTACAGTTTTACTAAAAGGGAACAAAGTTTATTTAGAAGAATTGATTTAAATTCTTATTTTACATCATTAAGGGAAGTAAAGAATTTATGTGAGATAAAAATCTAAATATGAAAGTGAAAAATAAAAAGCTAATATGAAGACATTTGGAGGAATATATTTCTGACACTTGAGTGTATTAAGAACTCCCTGAACAATACATAAAGGGGAAATTGGTCTATCTAAATACACTAAATTGAAATATCTGTTTAGTAATGCATGCTATAAAACATTGACAGAAATCTGAGAAAATAGATTGTATTTACAATGGGCATGAAAAACAGAGGCTTAATCTAACACAGTCTAACACACAAGCAAGAAATAAATGACTTCCCAATTGAAAATTGGTAAAAGCATATGATCAGGCAATATCCTGGGACAAAAAGGACCTAGGAGTAGCTACTAGGCATGTGTAAAAGTTGTTAATACTATCAATTATCAGAAAAATCAAACAAAAGAGGAAATGTGACAGACTGGGAAAGATTAGGAAAAGTCATATTACTAAACTAACTGTGCGCAAAGATGGGGGAAAATGGGAACCTTCATCCCCTGCCTCCTCTGACTAGAAGTATGTGTTAGTGCAGCCAGTTTTGAAAGCTAGCTTTATTCTATACATATTCTTGTTATCAGGCAATTCTATGGCAGAAATATTCACACAGTAAACAAGGCATCATGAATATTTATCACATTGATTTTGGTATCAAAGAGATGAAAGTGTCTTAAGAGTTTGTCCTAGGAAATGTAGTGCTGAACAGTAACATTTATTATATTTATACACAAAGGAATATTGACTAGCATTGTAAAGGAATAAAATATAATAATGTAGCTAGGTATTTACAATGTTGAATAAAAAGTGGAGTAAGACAAATAGGGATCTTACAGAGAGCATTTTCTGAAAGGAGAAAAGTACCTACTTTCCTCTAAATACTTGGGGTAAAAATGTACATGCATGTATGCATATGCAAGTTTGGGAATGTGCGTGCATGAACAGGAAGTTGCAGTGTGCATTAGGCAGGGCTCACTAGAGCAGTGGTTCCCAACCTCCCTAATGCTGCGGCCCTTTAATACGGTTCCTCATGTCGTGGTGGCCCTAACCATAAAATGATTTTATTGCCACTTCATAACTGTACTTTTGCTCTTGTTATGAATCATTATGCAAATATCTCATATACAGGTTATCTGATATGTGAACCCCTAAGAGGTTGTGACCCATAGGCTGAGAACCACTGCTCTCAAAGAACGGAACCAATATAATGTGTGTGTATATCTATGTGCACATACACACACACATGAGAGGAGCTGGGTCATCTGCAAGCAGTTTCTGGAACTGAGTCCATGTTGAAAGGCTGAAAGAGCTGGAATCTGATCTGGATTATACACCCAGAAAGAAGAAGGGTTTTCAGGGATTCACGCTGACTTTTCTCTTGGGCTTCTTGTTCAGGCGGCCCACCATTGGAAGGTGCCACCCACGCTTAGTGCAGATCTTTCTCTACTAGGCGCATGCCAGCCTTCTCTGGAACATTCCCCTTCCTGTACCCAAGGACACAGGTACATTTCACCAACCCTAAGTATCTTTTAATCCCATCAAGTTAACAAGCACACTAACCCTTACAAGTAAGAAATAGTCCATATGGGTGTTTATAATAACCTGGCATAAGGTTCAGGGGGAAATTCAAGGTCTCCTACTGCAGAAACCTAAATAATTTCAAAATGCTATTTGACACCCATGCATTTAATAATTTCACTGACTAGCCACTGGGTTCTTCATCCTGATAAGTTGCTATGCTAATTGCTCTATGGTCCTCTTGTCTTGTAGTGGGTTAAGCATGGCCCCTTGAAAGACGTGAGCAGATTGTAGACTCCGTAGAAACTATGAGTATGAACTTACTGGGAAGAAGCATCTCTGTAGATATAATTAGCTCCATGATCTTCAGATGGATCCTCTAGAGTGGGCCCAGATTCAGGAAGAAATGTATGACATCTGAGGGGACACCGGTAGAAGCAGAAGACTACACAGATGTGCCACAAGCCAAGGAACATCTGCAGGCAGATTGAGGCACGGAAACATTGTCCCACACGGCCTTGGAGATGGTGAGAGGGCATGGCCCTGACAACACTTTGACTGTGAACTTCTGACCTCTGGGTCTGAGAGAGAATCTGCTGTTCAAAGGCACCAAGCATGTGTGTGGAAGTTTCTTACAGAAGGCTGAGAGATCTAGGCCACAGTTCTTCCTCTTTTCCCTCTGTGGCTCCCCATCTGTCTCTTAGGAAGGACAAAACTGTTCCTGTCATTGCTCCATGGAGGATTGTTTCTCATTTGCTATGTTTACCATCTCACCTTCCACCTGTTCTCCACACCACACATCTGCGCAGCCATCACAGCCTGGACAGACTGGGTGGCTAACAAGCAATAGACGTTTATCCTTCACAGCTCTGGAGGTTGGAAGTCTTAGAGCCAAGTGCCAGCAGGCTCAGTGTCGGGGAGGGGCCCAATTCCTTGTTCTCGCTGGACATCACATGCTGGAAGGTCAAGGGAGCTTTCAAACACCTCTAGAGACTTATAAAGGCACTAACACATTTGTGAGGGCTTGACCCTCACAGACAAATCTCCTTTCAAGGGCCGCCACTCCCAGCAGCACTCTCGCCTTGGGTGTTAAGGTTTCAGCTTTTGACTGTGGAAGGGACACAATTATTCAGTCTGTCTCTCTCAAGTGAGAGATCAAAGGCAATTCCAGGACTGACTCAGCTTTAAACTTAATCGAATCACATGGTACATTATTTATTTCCAGACCTAATTAGTTAAAGAGTTGGGGAAATATGCGTATGACAGCTAACATTTCCTCATCTCCCTTATCAAAGAGAAAGCAGGTCATGGCCTTGCCTGTTGGAAATCTGGCAATAGTATCTGGCTATTAATTTCATTTCATTTATTTTTTGCTTGGCTACTTGCTTTTTAAGTGATGCCTTTTTTTTTTTTTTTTTTGAAATTTTTATTTTAGGCTTATGACAACAACATTCCTTTAAAAGCAAATGAATATAAATGAAAATATGTTATTTTAAAAGATCAATAATATATAGAGATGATACAAGGATGTGAAAGTCTACAAAGGAGAGAAATGGGATTTCTACCCCTAAAAGCTGCTCAAGGTGTTTTTCCTAAGAGAAGGCCCATAAACAATACTAGGCATGCATAAAAAGCCAAAGGAAGCATTATTTTATAAGTTTATGCATGCACACACATATACATATGAATACACACACATATAAAATTTAGATGTAGCTACATCTTACAGGGTGATAATGTTCCCCCCAAGACCCATAAACAAACAAAACCTTAGTGCCAGATGGGTGAAACATCCCTTTGAGTTGATGGTTTTGAGGGTCCAATAAGCTGCCTAAACAGTATGGCTACAGCCTCTGTCCTTGGCATGTCCCCCAGAACTTGACGTTAAGACCCTATTGCTGAAGATAGCACACATGTGGGACATAAGACTAGAAAGAATCGAGCTGGAACTGACCAGAAGCCTATTCCCTGATGCCGACCTCTCAAAGATCTGAAGGTGCTGCGCAAGCTGCCAAGGAAGACGAACCATCAACAGTCCAAGCTATCAGTAAAGCCCACAAACCAGTGCAAGTTCCTATTTTCTTTTAGTGGTAACCAGCAGCTAATCGCTCTTTAGGCTTTCTCAGTAGGTGGGAATCCATGCCTAGTACTGCAAATCTATCCAGCTACCCATGAGTGAAGAAGCTACAGAGAGAGCAAGGGTTAGTCAGGCTTCCTGGTAGGCAGATAAGGAGAGGGGCCATGGCTAGGTAGTAAAGTTGGCAGATTTCCAAGATGGCGGGCTTCTTCCCCAACCTCCCGACTTGAGACAAAAAACCTGGCAGCTTTGTCTCCCAAGCAGGTCCTCCGCTGATGGACTGGCTCAGAGTTCAGGTTTGGATCAGAACAAGTAACAGTTGTGGACCAATTAAACATTATATCTGTCTTCAAACTGAACGACCCTAAAGTAAGAGAGGAAAACTCGTTATGAGTCTTTAAAACCTCCAGTCTTAAAGAAGGGAGTAGATTTCAGCACCTCCCCCTCTCCCGCGTTTCCCGCGGCTCCGCCCCCCCCCCCCCCCTTGCTCACTTGGGGTCTTTTTCTCCGTGTCCTGTCGCATTTGCCTGTTTTCTCATTGCCAATAAATGCCTTTCTTCAACTGCTGATTGTCGGCTGAGTTTGAGATAGCTCTGCTGCTGATTTTCAATTCTTTAGTTGGCAGGGGGGAAAACAAAAACAAAACCCAAAAACCAAATCCAATCAATACCCCTACATGGTACCGTTTCAATACTCACATTATCACCATTACCGTTTTCCTAAACTAATAGAATGTTAATTGCATTTTAAATAACTATTCTTATATCTACAGATAGCTGTAGGTCTCAGTCCTCGCCAAATTTTTTTAAAAATTGTTTTTGTTTTTACAACAGATGGGGGCTTTTTAAAGACCGGAGTTCCTAAACCCAACTGCTCCATCTGCAATGGAACCCTACACGTAAGGCTCAGGAACCATCGCAGAAAAGAAAGTGGGAATGTTTTATGGGCCAGAGGATCTGGACACCCACTTCAAACTCCTATCTTCTCACAGGGCAGGGGAGCTGCACCCACAGCGTCTACAGTGCTTACGACCTGCTGAACTTCAAATGTGGGCTTAACACTACCAATGTGGACAGGGGAGTTTCACAAGGCTCCACCCCTGGGAGAGCATTAGCCAATCAATGGATGCAGCACAAGGGAGGCTCAATCTCCTTTAGGGACAAGGCCTGTTTGGCTACCTCAATCCGGATGGTTAGTCCTAAGCACACATACGTGTGAGCAGCACCAAACGGACTCAAGTAGGCCTTCTTTTTCTATGCGTATATATGCGCGACAGTAATCAAGAAGCAAGGATTATGAATTGGGGAGGGAATGGGGAGGGGACACGGAAAGGGCTACAAAGATGTGTAGAAATTATGTGAACATAGTATCCTGCATGTGATTCTTAAACATTTAAATAAAATTAAAAGAATTCTGGGGCTGGGACCCTGATGAGCAGATTAAAAAAAAAAAAAAAAAAAAAAAAAAAAAAATCTGATGTCTAGTGGGTAAGAGTGCCAGCCGTGAAAATATTAAGCCCTGAGTTTGCATCCTAGCTGCCACATAAGAAGCAGAGTGTGGCTGCTGCAGATCTGTAACCCAGTGCTGGGGGCCTTTAATGTGACTATGCCTAACGAGAAAGCATTAAAATACATGAGGCCCGAACTGGTAGACTTGCAAAAACAAACAGAGGAGTTAGACTCTGATACCCTTGTCAGAGCAAATCCAGCACACCAAAAGTCAGGAAGGACATATTTGAACTTAGCAACGCATAAAAAATGAATCAAACTGATATCTACAGTCTCCATATAACAACTGCAGAATATACAGACTGCTCAAGCTTATATACAACATTCACTGAAACAGACTTTTTCTTCATTAGCTTATTTATTTAATAGCTTTACAGCCTGACCATAGACCCCTCTCGGCTCTCCTCCCAGTCTCACCTTCATATCCCCCTCCACCCACTCCTCCTTCCCTTCTCCACAGGGAAGTTTACCAATCCACCCTGGCTCATCAAATCCCAGCAGGAGTAAGCACATCCTCTCCCACTGAGGCCCAGGCAAAAGGATCCAGAAGCAAGCAACAGCTCAGAGACAGCTTCTACTCCCATCGTTAGGTGACACACATGAAGACCAAGATGCACATCTGGCACACATGTGTAGGGGGCCTCGGTCCAGCCCATGCATGATCTTTGGTTGGTGGTTCAGTCTCTGTGAGCCCCCATGGGCCCAGGTTAGATTTCTCTGTAGGTCTTCTCGCGGTGTCCTTGACCCCAACTCTTCAACAAGACTCCCTGAACTCAGCCTATTGTTTGGTTGTGGGTCTCTGTCTCTGTTTTATCAGCGGCTGAATGAAGTCTCTCAGATGACAGTTATGCTAGGCTTCTCTCTGCAAGCATAGCAAGGTATCATTAATAGTGACAGGGGCAGCCGGGCGTGGTGGCACACGCCTTTAATCCCAGCACTCGGGAGGCAGAGGCAGGTGGATCACTGTGAGTTTGAGGCCAGCCTGGTCTACAAAGCGACTCCAGGACAGCCAAGGCTACACAGAGAAACCCTGTCTTGAAAAACCAAAAACCAAAACCCCAAAACCCAACCCCCCGAAAAGTGACAGGAACTGGTTCTCTCCCATTGGATGGGAGGGTTTCAAGTTGGACAAGTCATTGGTTGGCCATTCCATCAATCTCTGCTCCATCTTTAGCCAGGCACTTCTTGTAGGCAGGACACACTTTGGGTCAAAGGTTTTGTGGGTAGGTTGTGGGAGACTTTGTTTTACTCTTACAAAATTGTTAATGCAAGTGGCTGGACCATTGGATCCCATTTGCCTGTAATGAGAATCAATTTTGCTTCATCCACTTCTCAGTATATTTGAACATTTAAAATTTTTATTATTTTTATCTGTGTATATGTGCAAGTGCATGCTGCATGTGTACAGGAGCCTGTAGAGGCCAGAAGAAGGTGTCAGATCCCCTGGAGTCACAGTTGGGTTGACATAGATGCTGGGAACTGAACTCAGGTCCTCTGGAAGAGCGATTCAGCCAAGCATCTCTCCAGCCTCCAGTGCTTTGATTCTATTGTCTTCCCTTTGATACTATTTAATTGTGTCCTTACAGTTTTTCTTACACTTAGCAAATCCCTTAGACTTCTAACCCACATTCAGTTCAACACAGAGTGAGCCATGGGGTTAAAGAGCTTGTAAGTCCTGAGAACCCTGAAGGGCCATTTTCCTGAAGCAAGAAAGCTCTTGTTACTCCAACTCTGCTCCAACTTCTAAGCGTCAGCTGCTCAGGGACTCAGGCCTCAGACTTCCTTATGAGCTCTCTCTTCTTTGGTGATCTCATCCTTTGTTGCCATGTTATTGTTTCTCTTGTGGACTCCTTCTGTCTAATTGTCTACTCAACATTTCCACCACAATGTCTCATGCACACCCGTCTTCCTCGTCTGAACACACAGCACCTCTGGCCTCAGGATGAACATGTGTTTCCCCTACACCATGGAGTCCTCCAGCAGGACCAGGTGTTCTGTGGTTGAAATCAGTTCCAAGACCAACCAGTGCTAATGTGGATCACAGAGATTAAGGGCACAAGGCCTTAGGAATGTCCTGCACCCCAAGTTCAGGGAGCAATCATCTGTACTAGGGTGTTGCCTATATTTCTGAGTGACTAGCTCCAAGTTGGGGTTCCCATGAGCCCCTTCTAGGGACCTCAATTTGCTGAGATGGCTCACAGAACTCAGGTTAATAAAATTTGTATTCCTTACCTAATAAGAGGCGTGATAAAGGGCACACATGATAAAGAGTAGTTAGGTATAGAGAAAATCTAGGGGAGCCTTAAATAAGGAGAGGGCAGCACAGCCCCAGCATGCAGCCTAGAAACTATGACTAGCGCTTTGCGGGCTGGTGGAGGCTTTAATCATGTAGGAGCGATCAGCTACGAACTCGCTCACAGGAGACAGCGGTGTAGCCAACAACCTCAAGCTTCTAATCGTGGTTTGGTCTTTTTGATGACCAGCACTCATCAAGGATCCCAGCAAAAGTCACCTCATTACAGTAAACAGTAGTCCTGTAACTCAGGACATTTAAAAGGATTTGCGGCCCTGTGTCAGGAACCAGAGTCATAGACCATGTATTAGAACAAAAGAGTGTCCAGGAGCCCCCATATTACCCATACAATTACAAAGGTTTTAAGAGTTTTAGCTTGTTTAGCATAAATAAGTTGGAAACTATTCTTTTTTTTTTTTTTTTTTTTTTTTTTTTTTTTTTTTTTTTTAGATTTTTTTTTTTTTTTTTTTTTTTTTTTTTCATTTTTTTTTTTTTTTTTTTTTATTAATTTATTCTTGTTACATCTCAATGTTTATCCCATCCCTTGTATCCTCCCATTCCTCCCCCCCCATTTTCCCATTATTCCCCTCCCCTATGACTGTTCCTGAGGGGGATTACGTCCCCCTATATATTCTCATAGGGTATAAGTCTCTTCTTGGCTATTGCTGTCCTTCCTCTGAGTGCCACCAGGTCTCCCCCTCCAGGGGACATGGTCAAATGTGAGGCACCAGAGTATGTGAGAAAGTCGTATCACACTCTCCACTCAACTGTGGAGAATATTCTGACCATTGGCTAGATCTGGGAAGGGGTTTAAAGTTTACCTCCTGTATTGTCCTTGGCTGGTGCCTTAGTTTGAGCGGGACCCCTGGGCCCAAATCTGCCTATCATATTGTTCTACTTGTAGATTTGAGTGTCCCTCAGTAGAAGAGTGGATAAAGAAACTGTGGTACATATACACTATGGAATACTACTCAGCTATTAAAAACAAGGAATTCCCGAAATTTGTGGATAAATGGATTGAGCTAGAAATGATCATAATGAGTGAGTTAACCCAGAAGCAGAAAGAATCAAATGGTATATACTCACTTATATCTGCATACTAGCCCAAGGGGCATGTCCCACGAAAGCCTTCACTTACCAGGAAACTGGGACAGAGGGGAAGGCATCCTATTAGGACTCTAAATGAGAGACGCATGGGAGAACAGCAAAATAAAAGGAAACTATTCTTTTATCCGAGACTATGGTTGATTTTTATTTATTTTATTTTACCTTATGTGATGGACATTTTGCTCACATACATGTCTGTGCATCCCTTGTGGGCAGAGTGCCCTTAGAAGCCAGAAGAACACGCAACTGAACAGGAGCAATAACATCTTTTTCTGAATATTTCTATTGGTGCATTTTATTGTTACAAAGTACTGTGCTTCAGGGAAACCGTTCATCCCTCCCACTCCTTCCCTTTCACTAGACCCCCCCTTTTCTTCCCTCACTAGCCTTTTTTCTTTCTCTATTTTCTCCTTTGCTTTCATCACACACACACACACACACACACACACACACACACACACACACACACTTTTAAAAATTAATTTATTTGTTTATTTTACATCCCAATTGCTACCCAACTCCCTCCTCTACTTGCACCCCCTTTCCCTGTACCACCTTCCTCCCCTCCCCTACCGGGTACCAATCCACCCTGGCACATCAAGTCACATCAGGACTAAGTGCTTTCTCTTTCACCAAGGCAAGACAAGGCAGCCCGGCTAGGGAAATGGGATCCAGAGGGAGGCAACAGAGTACAAGTCAGAGACAGCCGCTGCTCCAATTGTTAGCAGACCCACTCGAAGCCCATCAGCTTCATATGTGCAGGGGCATAGGACCAGTCCACGCATGTTCTTCGGTTGGTGATCGAGTCTCTATGAGGCTCCATGGGCCCAGGTTAGTTGGCTACATAGGTCATCTTATGTTGTTCTTTGCTTCTCCGGCTTCCTCAATGCCTCTCCTAACTCTTTCACAAGACTCCCTGAGTTCTGCCTAATGCTTGGCTGTGGGTTTCTGCATCTGTTTCCATTATCTGCCTGGTGGAGCCTCTCAGAGGACAGTTATGCTAGGTCTGTCGGCAAGCATAGCAGAGTATCATTTATAGTGTCAGGGGTTGGTTCTCTCCCATGGGGTGGGTCTCAAGTTGGGCCAGTCATTGGTTGGCCATTCTCTCAATCTCTGTTCCATCTCTTATTCCTGCACATCTTGTAGGCAGGACAAATTTTGGGAGGAGAGTTTTGTGGGTGGGTTAGTATGTACCCCCCCTCTATGGGAAGGCCTGCCTGGTTATAGGATGTGGCCACTTCAGTCTCAGTATCCCTGCTGCTAGGAGTCTCAGCAAAGGTCATGCCCATATCTTCCCAGGATCCTCCCCTATCCCAGGTGTCCAGCTTGTCCCAGAGATACCCAACACCAATTTCCCTTCTTCCTCACAGCCCTCTTAGCCCCAATCCCCGCTCCCCAACACTAACGCCTGCCTCATTCTCTACCCTCTACCCCCTTTCTCCACCAGGTCCCTCTATCCCTCCGATTCTGATGTCTTCTATTTCCCTTTCTTAGTGGGAATCAAGCATCCCCTCTTGAGCTTTTGGGTCTGTGGGTTGTTGCATGGTTATCTTGTACTGTATGGATAATATCCACTTATAAGTGAATTCATATCATGTGTGTCTGTCTGGGTTACTTCACTCAGGATGACATTTTCTAGTTCCATCTATTTGCCTAAAAATTTCAATATTTCCTTGCTTTTAATAGCTGATTAGTATTCCACTGTGTAAATGTCTCTTTATAGCACAGTCTCTTTATATGTTCTTCTGTTGAGGGACATCTATGTTATTTCCAATTTCTAACTACTATGAATAAAGTTGCTATGAACATAGTTGAGCAAGTGTCCTTGTGGTATGGTGGAGCATGTTTTGGGTATATGCCCAGGAGTGGAATAGCTGGGTCTTGAGTCAGAGCTAGCCCCAATTTTCTAAGGAACATCCAGATTGATTTCCACAGTGGATGTACAAGTTTGTACTCTAACCAGCAATGGAGGGGTTCCCCTTGCTCCATATACTCGCTAGCATGTGCTGTTACTTGAGGGTTTTTTTTTTTTTTTTTTTTAATTTTAACCATTCTAACAGTGTAAGATGGAATGATGGAATCTCGGTCATTTTGATTTGCATTTCCCTGATGGCTAAGGACACTGAGCATTTCTTTTAAGCCATTCTTGTCCATTAAAGACTCTTCTGTTGAGAATTCTTGGTTTAGCTCTGTACCCCATTTTTTAATTGAGTTATTTGTTTTATTGGTGTTTAATTTCATGTCATCTGGGAATAGGGATACTTTGACTTCTTCTTTTTCAAATTCATCTCCTTGATCTCCTTTAGTTGTCTTATTGCTCTAGCTAGAGTTTCAAGTACTGTGTTGAAGAGAGACGGAGAGAGTGTGCAGCCTTATTTTGTCCCTGATTTTAGTGGAATTGCATTGAGTTTTTCTCCACTTGATGTTGGCTATTGGCTTGCTGTATATTGCCTTTATTATGTCTAGGTATGGGCCTTGTAGCCATGATCTCTCCACGATTTTTATCATAAAGGAGTGTTGGATTTTTGCCAAAGGCTTTCTCAGCATCTAATGAGATGATCATGTGATTTCTTTCTTTCAATTTGTTTATATAGTGGATTACATTGATGCATTTTCATATGTTGAACCATCCTTGCGTCTATGGAATGAAGCCTACTTGATCATGGTAAATGATGTATTTGATGTGGTCTTGGATTCGGTTTGCAAGTATTTTATTGAATATTTTTCATCAATGTTCATGAGGAAAATTGGTTCAAAATTCACTTTCTTCGTTGAGTCTTTGTGTGTTTTAGGTATCAGGATGACTGTGGCTTTGTGTAATGAGTTTGGAAATGTTCCTTCTATTTCTATTTTGTAGAATAGTTTGAGGAGTATTGATATTAGCTCTTCTTTGAAAGTCTGGTAGAATTCTGTGCTAAAAGCATCTGGCGGCTTTTCAGATGCCACTGTCCCTCCTCATCACTTGCTGCAGCCATGGACAACTCCATAATGTTCCTAGACATCGCAGTTGATGGCGATCCCTTAGGCGTGTCTCCCTCAAGCTCTTTGCAGAAAGAGTTCCAAAGACAGCAGAAACTGAGCACTGGAGAAAAAGGATTTGGATATAAGGGTTCCTGCTTTCACAGAATTATTCCAGGATTCATGTACCAGGGTGGTGATTTCATGTGCCATAATGGCAGTGGTGGCAAGTCCATCTATGGGGAGAAATTTGAGGATGAGAACTTCATCCTGAAGCACACAGGTCCTGGCATCTTGTCCATGGCAAATGCTGGACCAAACACAGATGGTTCCCACATTTTTATCTGCATTGCCAAGACTGAGTGGCTGGATGGTAAGCACGTGGTCTTTGGGAAGATGAAGGAAGGCATGAGCATCGTGGAAGCCATGGAGCGCTTTGGGTCCAGGAATGGCAAGACCAGCAAGAAGATCACCATTTCCAACTGTGGACAAATCTAATTCTTTGACTTGTGGACATCTTGCCCACCAGACCATTCCTTCTGTAGCTCAGGAGAGCACCCCCACCCCATCTGCTCCCAGTACGCTGTAATCTCTGCTCTCACTGAAGCTCTTTGGGTTCCATATTGTCCTCATTACCCTCCAAGTTTAGCAGGATTGCAGAATTAAGTTTATGATTATGAATAAAAAGTAAATAGGAAAAAAAAAGCATCTGGCTCTGGGTTTTTTTTGTTTTGTTTTGGTTGGAAGACTTTAGTGACTGCTTCTTCATTAGGACTATTTAAACTGTTTACTTGATCTTGATTTAACTTTGGTAAGTGAAATCTGTCAAAAAAAAATCATCCATTTTGTTTAGCTTTTCCAATTTTGTGGAATACAGGCTTTTGAAATAAGACCTAATGATTCTTTGGATTTTCTCAGTGTCTGTTGTTATGCCTCCCTTCTCATTTCTGATTTTGTTAAATTGCATACTATTTCTCTCTGCCTTTTAGTTAGATTGGCTAAGGGTTTGTCAATCTTATTGATATTGTCAAAGAACCAGGTCTTGGTTCCATTGATTCTTTGTATTGTTCCCTTTGTTCTAATTTATTTATCCCTAAGTTGATTATTCCCTGCCATCTACTCCTCTTGGATGGGGTTTCTTCTTTTTGTTTTAGAGCTTTTAGGTGTGCTTTTAAATTGCTAGTATGAGATCTCTCTGGTTTCTTTATGAAGGCACCTAGTGCTATGAACTTTCTCCCCTTTCCTCTTAGCATTGCTTTCATTGTGTCCCATAAGTTTGGGTATGTTGTGCCTTCATTTTCATTGAATTTTAGAAAGCCTTTTATTCCCTCCTTTATTTCTTCTCTGACCCAGTGGTCATTCAGAAGGGAGTTATTCAGTTTCCATAAGTTTGTAGGTTTTTCTTTTGTTTTTGTTGTTGAAATTTAGCTTTAATCTTTGGTGGTCTGATAAGATACAAGGGGGCTATTTCAATTTTCTTGTATCTGTTGAAGCTTACTTTGTAACTGAATATCTGGTCAGTTTTGGAGAAGCTTCTGTGAGGTGCTCAGCAGAGGGTTTATTAATTTCCATTACCTGTTTGATTGAATTTTCTTGTATTTCTTTAAGGGATTTATTTCTATCTTCTTTTAATGCTTCTATTGTTTTTATATATTTGGATTTAAGGTTGTCTTCTTTTGCTTCAGCCGTGTCAGGGTGTCCAGGGCTTGCTGTAGTAGGATGGCTGGGTCTGGTGATGCCATATTGCCCTGTCTCTTGTTGATTGCGTTCTTAGCCATCTGCTGGTCCCTGGTGCTGGGTGGATGGATGGTCCTGATGCTGACAGGTCTTCTCAGAGAGGAAGGCAGAGCCTTGAGCCTAATAGTGGAGCTCAGGGAACTGCAGGATGCTCACTGCTGCTGGCTGGGTGTTCCTGGAGAACTGCAGGCCTGGATGTTGCTCTGCTGGCTGTGTCCCAGGTGGGCAGGAGAGAAGCTGGGTGGGCTCTAACCTGGCTGTGCCTGGGTGCCTGCAGGCCTGGATGATTCTGGGGCTGGCAGGCCTCCTCCAGAGGGAAGATTAGGGAGTTGGGGGCGTGGTGGTGGTTGCAGCATGCAGCTCACTTCTGCTGGTTGTGTCCCATGGCAGGACACACATACTTAAAAAAAAATTATTTGTGTATATGCAGCACTGGAGGAGGTCCGAAAAGAATGACAGATCTCCTGCAACTAGAATTCAGCCTGTTCTGAGCTGCCATGTGGGTGCTGGGAATCAAACTCTGGTTCTTTTCAAAAGCAGCCTGTGCTCTTAACTGCTGAGACATTTCTCCAGTCCTAGTTCTGTTTATTTTTATATGATTCAATAAAGAATTTTAGGACCCACAAATGAGAAAACATACTCTATTTGCCATTCTTTGTCTGACTCATTTCACTCAATAAAATCCCCTGAAGCATTCTTTTTCCAGCTAATGATGTAATTAATATCTTTCTTCTTTATGGTTGAATACAACTCCGTGTGTTGTTTTTAAATTATCTGTACAGCCTAATAATTGTTATTATCGGACCTATAATTATTATTACTTCAGTGAGAAACCACTAGAATCAATCAACACTCAGGCACTTGTTATTTTTAAAGTAGCCTTAGTTAACCTGGGGACAGATATTAATCCTCTAATATGGGATCCCTGCCCCAATCCCATGCCATCTGTTTCCAATAATTTCTATCAAGCTACCTCCCATCCATAATCCCATATACTTGCTAATGTTCTTCCTCTGGGCCAAGTCCCCATCCACTCTGGCCACGTGCTTCTCTTCCATCTAACCCATGGCAGCCTTCCTCTCTTTCTTCTTCTCCTTTGGTCTCTCTTCTTCAGTCCTTCTTCTCCCCAAGATCCTTTCTGTGTCTCTAAGCCTGGGAACCCTAGCCACACCTATCTCCATTGCCCTGCCCAGGTGGGATGGCTTTTTATTAATTAGCATCAAAATACATCAGACCAACCTCCAACATCCACGTGAATACTTCACTTAAAAAAAAAAAAATCCATTCACCTACTGACAGACACTGTGGCTCATTCTGTAAGTTGGATGGTATGAACAGTGCCTCAAATAAGCATGGATGGATGTGCATCTATCTCTGTGTATGCTGACTTAGAGTCCTTCAGGTATTCAGCCAGAAGTAGTATAGCTGAGTCATATGGTATTTCTACTTTCGATTCCTAGAATAAGTTCTGTGTTGACTAGCATAGAGGCTGGACCAATTTACATCCCCTGAGCAGCGCATGAGGATCCCTACATCCTCACCAGCATTTGCTTCTGTTTATCTGCTTAATGATAGCCGTTCTTACTAGGGTGTAGTAGAACTCTCATACCGTCTCAGTTTGCATTTCCCTGATCTCTAAGAATGCTGAACACCTTTAATGTATTTGTTGATCATCTTTATGTCATCTTTTGAGAGGTATCTACTCATTTCATTATCTTATTTTTTTTTGCCTGGGTTATTTGGTATTCATTTTTTGAGTTCTTAATAGATTTTTTGTACATTATTGAGACTAGGACTCACTATGTAGACCAGGCTGGCTCCAAACTCACTGAGATCTGCCTGCTTCTGTCTCTCAAGTGCTAGAACCGAAGGTACACACTATCAGACCCAGCTTGAGCTCACTATATATTTTAGAAATTAATAGTTTGTCAGATATATAGACAGCAAAGACTTTTCCCATCCTGTAGCTTGACTTTTCACTCTGCTTTTTTCTGATTTCATGCAATTATTTTTTTTTAAATGTAATTGATTCTTTGTGAACTTCAATTCATGCACCCTAGTCCTTCTCATCTCCCCATCCTCTCACATTCACCCTTCGACCTTGTAACCTCCTCCAAAACACACACACACACACACACACACACACACACACACACACACACACACACACACACACAGACACGCAACAACAACAAAAATAAATCATAGAAAACATCTCATCATGGAAGCTGGAGCATGTCAATGCATCCCACAGTATATCTGTCTGTCCACATCTCTTCCCTTACAAATGTTCATTGCAATGAGTCTTCGATCTAGCTCAAGATCTCTGGCTTCTATGATGCCGTCATCTATAGTGGATCTTCATCGGACTCCTCCTGGTTATCCTGCTGTTGCTCCATGTCATGGAGATCCTGCAGCTTGGGAAGAGCAGGACTGGTCTTTTCACATGTCCCAACCATGTGCAGATGATATAGATTGGGGGGCGGGGCAGCTCAGAGCCCTGGGTCTGGGCCTGGGTAGTGGCTGAGCTGGTCAGCTTGCTGGCTTTCTCTTACCCACACCAGGAGGTGAGTTCTCCAGCACTGCTCCAGCCAATGTCACCATCAGCAGAGGGCAGGGTCAGCTCTCCTGCTCTCCTGCTTTTGGGGCTGCCTCAGCTCCACTGGCTGGGACAGTCTTTCCACTTCTTCTTCCACAAGATTCTGTGATCCCTGAAGGGAGAGTTTTGATGAAGGCATCCCGTTTAGGCCTCAGCGCCTACTTTTATAATTTAAAATGTAAATGTATCCCAAGAACACCATGACAAACGTTGTTTAAAGGACTGTGTTTATTGTTGTGTGGTGTATAGTCTAGAAATTCTATAGCTCAAGTTTGCATTCAAATCTTCTATGTCCTCTATGTTGGTGATCTGTGTGCTTGTCCTATCAATCACTGGGAGGCTTTGGAATCTTCACATTCAGTGGTAGATTCACCTATTTCTCAGTTATCAGGGAAAGAGGTGTTTATGCCATTCTTGTGAACAAACTCCTCTACCACTGCGAAGTGACCCTTATTATCCCTGACAATGTTCCTTGCTTTAAGGCCTCTGTTGTCTGATAGTGCTATAACTGCTTCCAGTTCATTTGGAGCAATGCCAGCATGGCTTATGTCTTGATGAGTTGTTTATGAGAGTTTCACTGTGCAGCACAGGCTGCTTCCAACCTCACAGCAACCCTGTGCCTTAGCCTCACGAGTGCTGGGATTTCAGGCACCAGGCCCACCTTTACATACTTTTAGGATGAAATGAAGCACATGTGGCGTGTCCTGAAAAGCCCTCCACAGCTGATTACTCCATGTTTTTCTATCATCATCCTCTCTAACACTCGCAGCTCCTATCAGACACCTGGGTCTTTGACTCCGGCCTTTGCTATGTGACATCTCCAATACGCTCACTTCAGTCCTATGGACACTTCTGATGTGTTACATGCTGTGCTGTAGATGCCAAGATGAAGACAAAAGCTGTGAGCTGAAGAACTCTGAACTCCTGGAATGGTTGCTCCTGCCCCCTTGCGTGGTGAACGGTTAGTTATCTTTGAAGCCTCAGCCAAGATGTTACAGCAACCTAAGATGCTTTGCTGTGCTTGCCAAGACAAAACCATTCACTTGTTTCTATGCTATTTATCCAGCATTAGGATAATGCAGAACAAGGAACTTGATCCCGGCTCAAGCAACACTGCCTCTTTTCCAAACAGGCCTTCATTTTTAAAAAGTGCCATTTGAACTAGCCAATGTGCTTGATGGTGGTAGCACCAGGCCTCAAGGCCAAAGAAGGAAGAAAGAAAAAAAGAGTGAAGGAGATACATAGTGCTGAGATAAGTTACAGGTAGTAAACCAATGAAGAAAATATATGTTTAAGAATCTGGAAAGGTGGCTTAGTGAGCAAAGGTGCTTTCTGCCAAGCCTGACAGCTTGAGTTCAATTTGGTGGAAGGGGAAACCCAATTTATACACATTTTCCTCTGACCTCCACGCAAGTACCATGGCATGTGCTCCTGTGTTCATGTCCGTGTGTCCGTGCGTGTGTGTGTGTGTGTGTGTGTGTGTGTGTGTGGTGTGTGTGTGTGACGTGTGCACGCATCAAGTGGTGGGAACAAACATTCCAGGACTTAGGGTTCTTGGGCTCAGGGGTTTGTCATCTTCATATGTCAGCCACAGAACAGCATATGACACGAGTGCAGGACACTACAGTGAACATGTTGGGGACATCACATTAGTAAAGGCCAAAGGAAAAGACTGATGGGAGATGAAATTGTTAGGGTAAGAAGTTGAAACTAGAAGAACAGAAAAGAGCCGGGTGTGGAAGCCTTTGGAGGACATTGTCAGGGGTTTTCTAAACTATCCTGCAATTCTGGGAGGGGGCATGGGTCATTGCTTGAAGAATTTCAAGCATACGGTCACATTGACATTTTTGGAAGATCGTTCTGTGTGTTGTTCTGTGTTGTTCAGAGCAAGGCAACCCAGAGGCAGGGAGAGCAACAGGAGGATCTGAACATGGTTCCCAGAACTATGTGCTCAAACTGGACTCTTACCAATGAGCAGCTAGCCCCTCTGCCATCCCCCAGCTTAGCTTCTGTGGAAATCCCTGAAAGGATTCTCAGTGGTACTAGGTAGAAACTTGTTGTTTTCTTTCTCCTCCAAGACTTGGGAGCCCACACTTGTTATGTGCCAAGTGTGATGGAGAAGTGAGTGGGATCTTACAGGGTACACATTACTGATGTTCCTGGCTACTGGGACACACGATCTCAAAGCCAGTACCTGGGCAAATGAGAGACCGATGACATTTCTGATCGCAAAAGTTCTTTCTGCACCCAGCCATCATCTTTCCCTCCAGAGAATTAGAAGCTGCTCTACTACTCAAATGCTCTCAGAGAAGTTCCTCACCTCATCACCTACACACTCAGGGTTCATAGCACACTATGAGGCAGGGAGAGCGTACAACGTCCCTTGGTGCTCTTTATGAGCCAGTGTGAGGGAAACAAGGGTCTGCTTCACAAAGTTTTCAAGAGCTAGAAAGTGAAGGGGGAACAATAACGATGGTGATGATGATGATGATATTACAGAAATCCAGGCAGAAGGAAGATTGCCTAGCACTGATATACCACACAATGAGGTGTGTGTGTGTGTGTGTGTGTGTGTGTGTGTGTGTGTGTAATTTCAGCAAATGTGGGAAACTTGTATCTGTGCACAGGTGTTTTGCAATTCACTGTCTAGATAAACAACTGAGTCATAACCCTGTTTCCCTGTTATGGAAAACAACCAAATGAACCCAGTACTTAAATATGTACTCTCTAACCTACTGTGCCCTGTTATCACTCTCCCTAAAGGTTCCCAGGGATTTGGAAAGAGAAAGGAAGGGAGAAGAAGAGAGAGAGAGAGAAAAAAAATACTAATTTTGTGTTAAGTGGTTTAAAAACTACAAGAAGGGGGCCAGTGGGCTGTCTAAAGTTACATAATGAGTGATGAATATATAGCCACAGTGTGTTCCTCCTCGATGAGTGGGTTTGCTGCCATCACGAAGAGGTGTGAGCATATATGACTCTAGAGGACCGAAGCACAAAGTCAGCCACATCTGAACTCTACATTGTCTAATAGCCCCACTGAAGAAATAGAAAAGAATCAAAGTGAATTTAATTCTGCATTTTGTTTAACCCAATACATTCAAATTATCACCTCAACATAAAATTAATCCATTAGTAATGTATCCATTAACTATTTTTCGACTTTGCCCTTATAATTTATAGCACATCTCACTTAAGACTAGTCACAATTCTGGGACCCGTGCAACAAGTGGCTCCACACTGGAGAATGAAACCCAAGAGTGTCTTGGGAAATGTGACTTCTTCACAATGTTCTTATCCTTATCCTCAAGAACCAATATTGCTTTGTATGGCTGTTTTCAACAAGAATGTCCACTGCTCTAGTGGAGCAAGGGCACAACAAGAAATAAAGAAAAGCAAATGGGCCAGGCGTGGTGGTGCACACCTTTAATCCCAGCACTCAGGAGGCAGAGGCAGGCAGATCGCTGTGAGTTCAAGACCAGCCTGGTCTACAAAACGAGTCCAGGACAGCCAGGCTAACACAAAGAGACCCTGTCTCGAAAAAACAAAAAACAAAAGAAAAGAAAACAAAACAAAACAAAAAAAAAAAAAAAAAACAAAAAAAGGAAAGAAAAGCAAATGGACTCAAGAAACAAGCTGAAGTAGCCATTCTAGTATCTAATAAAATAGAAATTCAACCAAAAATTAATCAAAAGAGATGGGAAGAACACTTTATACTCATGAAAGAAAAAATACATCAAGATGATGTCTCAGTTCTAACTATCTATACCCCAAATGCAAGGGCACCCACTTTCATAAAAAAAAAAAAAAAAAAAAAGCATTACTAAGCCAGGCATGGTAGCACATGCCTGTAATTCCAGCACTCAGGTAGGCAGAGGCAGGTGGATCTGTGTGAGTCCTGAGTTCTAGGCCAGTGTGGTCTACAAAGCAAGTCCAGGACAGCCAAAGCATGCAAGAGAAATGCTGTCTCAAACCCCCAAAGCATTATTAATGCTTAAATCACATATAAAACTCCACACATTAATAGTGGGATAATTCAACACCCCATTATCACAAATGGACATGTCATCAAGACAGAAACTAAACAGAAAAATAATGAAACTAGCTGACATCATGAATCAAATGGACCAAACAGATATCTACAGAACATTTCACTCAAACACAAAAGAATATACCCTCTGTTCAGCATTTTACATAACCTTCTCAAAAATTGATAAGATACTTAGTTACAAAGTAAGCCTCAAAAGATACAAGAAAATTGAGATTACCTTGTGTCTCATTAGACCACCATAAATTAAAGCTGGACTTCAACAACAACAACAACAACAGAAACAGCATAAAGCCTACAAACTCATGAAAACTGAAAAACTCTCTGCTCAATGACCACTGGGTCAAGGAAGAAATAAAGACAGGAATTAAATATTTTCTAGAAATCAATGAAAACAAAGACACAACATCCCCAAACTCATGGAACACAGTGTTAAGAGGAAAGTTCATAGCACTAAGTACCTTCATAAAGAAATTGGAAAAATATCATACCAGCAACTTAACAGCATACCTGAAAGCTCTAGAACAAAAAGAAACAAACACACTCAAGAGGAGTATACAACAGGAAATAATCAAACTCAGGGCTAAAATCAATAAACCAGAAACAAAGAGAACAATACAAAAATCAACAAAACCAAGAGCTGTTTCTTTGAGAAAATCAATAAGATAGAAAAATCCTTAGACAAACTACTAAAAGACAGAGAGACAGTATTCAAATTAACAAAATTAGAAATGAAAAAGGGGGAAATAACAACAGACAGTGAGAAAAATACAAAGAATCATTAGGTCTTATTTCAAAAACCTGTATTCCACAAAATTGAAAAATCTAAATGAAATGGACAGTTTTCTTGATAGGTACCACTTACAGAAGCTAAATCAGGATCTGTCAAACTATTTAAATAAACCTATAACCCCTAAGGAAATAGAAGCAGTCGTGAAAAATCTCTCAAACAAAACAAAACATAACAAATAAAAAAAACCAAACAAACGCCAGGGCCAGATGGTTTTAGTGCAGAATTCTACCAGACTTTCAAAGACCCAGCACCAACTATCCCACAAGATAGAAACAGAAGGAACATTCACAAAGTCATTCTATGAGGCCACAGTCCCCTGATACCTAAATCACACAAAAACTCAACAAAGAGAGAGCATTTCAGACCAATTTCCCTAATGAACATTGATGCAAAAATACTCAATAAAGCCCGGTGGTGCATTCCTGTAATCTCAGCATTCTGGGCAGCAGAGGCAGGCAGATCTCTATAATCTCAAAATCATTATCCCTCTTTTACAACAAATAAATGGGTTGAGAAAGAAATTAGAGTTCTAGGCCAGCCTGGTCTACAAAGTACGTCCAGTACAGCCAGGGTTACACAGAGAAACTCTGTTTCGAGAAACCAAACCAAACCGAAACCAAACCAAACCAACCAGCCAAACAAAAACAAGACGCAACTCTCAATAAACCACTCACAAATCAAATCCAAGAATTCATCAAAACCATCATCCAAAATGATCAAGTAGGTTTCATCCCAGGGATGCAGGGATGGTTCAACATATGACAATTCATCACTGTAACCTACCATATAAATAAACTGAAAGAAAAAACCCACATGATCATCTCACTAGCTGCTGTAAAAGCCTTTGACAAAACCCAACACTTTCATGTTTAACGTCTTGGAAAGACTAGGGATACAAGGTGCTTACCTAAACACAATAAAGTCAGTATATGCCAAGGCAATAGTCAACATCAAATTAAATGAAGAGAAACTTAAAACAATTCCACTGAACCCAGGGACAAGACAAAGCTGCCCACTCTTTCTATCTATTCAATATAGTACTTAAATTTCTAGCTATAGCAATAAGACAAAAGCAATAAGCAAAAATGAGATCAAGGGGATGCAAATTGGAAAGGAAGAAATCAAAGTACCACAGATGATATGATAGTATACATAAGTGCTCTCTAAAGTTCTACCAGAGAACTCTTACAGCTGATAAACAACTTCAGCAAAATGGTTGGAAACAAAGTTAACTAAAAAAAATCATTATCCTCTATATACAAAAGACAAATGGGTTGAGAAAGAAATTAGAGAAACAAAACCCTTAACAATAGCCACAAATAATATAAAATATCTTCGTGTAACTCTAGCCAAGCAAGTGAAAGACTGATATAACAAGAACTTAAAGTCTCTAAAGGAAAAAACTGAAGAGGACATCAGAAGATGGAAAGATTTCCCATGCTCATGGATCAGTAGGATTAACATAGTAAAAATGGCCATCTTACCAAAAGCAATCTACAGATTCAACACAATTCTCATTAAAATTACAACACAATTCCTTACAGAACTTGAAAGAGCAATTCTCAATCTCATATGGAAAAACAAAAAAGCCTGCATAGCTAAAACAATCTTGTACAATAAAAGAACTTCTGGAGGAATCTCCATCCCAGGACTCAAACTGTACTATAGACCAAGAGTAATAAAAGCTGCATGATGTTGGCATAAAACAGACACGTTGATCAATGTATTGAATTAAAGGCCCAGAAATAAACCCACACACCTATAGACACTTGATTTTTGTCAAAGAATCCAAAACTATTACAATGGGAAAAAGAGGATACTTATCAAATGTCGCTCGTCTAACTGGATGTCTGCATGCAGAAGAATGCAAATAGATTCATATTTATCACCCTGCACAAAACTTAGGTCCAAGTGGATCAAAGACCTCAACATAAAACCAGATACACTAAAAAAAAAGTGGGGAAGATCCTTGAATTCATTGGTACAGGAGACAACTTCCTGAACAGAACACCAATAGCTCAGGCTCTAAGGCTAACAATTCATGAATGAGACCTCATGAAACTGAAATCTTCTGTAAGGCAAAGGACACGGTCAACAGAACAAAATGACAGGTTGGAGAATGGAAAAAGACCTTCACCAATCCTACATCTGACAGAGCTGACAGAGGGCTAATATCCAAGATATATAAAGAACTGAAAAAATTAGACACCAACAAATTCAAATAACCCAGTTAAAAAATGGGGTACAGAGCTACTTCAAGAATTCTCAACAGAGGAATCTCTAATGGCCAAGAAGCACTTGAAGAAATGTTCAATGTCCTTAGTCACCAGGAGAATGCAAATCAAAATGACTCTGAGACCTCTTAGAATGGCTAAAATAAAAAACCCAAGTGACAGCATATATTGGCAAGGATATGAAGCAACAAATATATTTCTACATTGCTGGTTGCAGTGCAAACTTGTACAACCACTGTGGAAATCAATCTGGAAGTTTGTCAGAAAAGTGGGACTAGAGCTACCTCAAGACCCAGCTATCCCACTCCTGGGCATGTGTCCAAAAGATGCTCCACCATACAAGGACATGTGCTCAACTATGTTCATTGCAGCTTTATTCGTAATAGCCAGGAACTGGAAACAACCTAGATGTCCCTCAACCAAAGAATGGATAGAGAAAATGTGCTACATTTACACAGTGGAATACTAATCAGCTATTAAAAACAAGGGCTTGAAATTTGCAGGGAAATAGATGGAACTAGAAATTGTCATCCAGACTGAGGTAACTCAGACCCAGAAAGCCGGGCAGTGGTGGCGCATGCCTTTAATGCCAGCACTTGGGAGGCAGAGGCAGGCGGATTGTTGTGAGTTCAAAGCCAGCCTGGTCTACAAATTTAGTCCAGGACAGCCAAGGTTACACAGAGAAACCCCGTCTCGAAAAACCAAAACAAAAAACAACAAAAACAAAACCAAACAAAAACAACAACAACAAAAAAGAAAATAAAAAAGACACACATGATTTGTACTCACTTATAAGTGGACATTAGTCATAAAGTACAGGATAAGAGGAAAAATCTAGACATCGGAGGCAGGAGAGGGGATGGAAGAGGGGAACAGCAGGGATGAAGTGGATGGATAAAGTGTGGGGAGAGCTGAGGGAGAGAGAACTGAAATTGGCAGTGGCGGTGGCGGCGGAGGTGGTGGCAGTGGCAGTGGGGCAGCTCTGGTATGAGCCAGAAACCTCCCAAGAGTCTATAAGAATAGCCCTCTCCTTCCTGATTGGTCCTGTGGGCTATCCTAGGGTAGGCTTCTTCCTAGTGTATGTTTAGGAAGTTTGTCACAGTTTGTAACATTGGTAATCTGTGGGCAGCGGGAGGAGAAAACCCAGCCATTCTTACAGGGACTCATTCCTGTTACTCACGCCAGCTCAAGATTCACTGACTTCTTTTCACCTTCCTGCTGTATAGTGGATACATACTCCTTGTGATGGATGGTAGGGCACCCAGCCAAGGTCAAACTGAGACAGGAATGTTCTTGGGGGGGACTCGCATGCTGGTCATTTTCTCCCAAAGGTGCTATGGGGAGGCATTTCTCCTTGGTGGATGGAGGTCTGTCCCTAGCAACAGTGATGCCTCTAAAATAGTGGGCGAACTAAAGAATATATTGCAATCTGTAACAATAGGTCAGGTGCGGGGATCATAAACAGGCTGTGGTGGCTGTTGCATGGCTTGTGCTGGGGGTAGACATACAGCCAAGGCTCAGCTAGCTGTCCAGAAGGAACCTGTTTGTGTAAAAGCAGTAACAATGGGAAAAACAGTCCTGAAGTTGTAAGTCAAGACAAACCACTCCTCTTTATAAGTTGCTTGTTTTACATATTTTGTCATAGTAACAGAAAACTAATCATAGGAATATACGTTTGTCATTTATTTATGCACACTCCTCTGGTGCTTGTCGATTCACTAACAACGTACAAAAGAAAGGGGTGGGAATATTATTAATAACTTCTATCCATCCACTTAGCTTTAAGGAATGTTTAGGTTCCTAAAGAGCACCATGTGCTAGTGTTTTAACTTTGTAACACTTTGCTTCATTGTGAAAATGGTGAAATTAACCTCTGGGACTTATCTCTTTTCTAGTCACCATGATGTCAAGATTCATTCAAATTGTGGAATGGGGCTGTAACTGGTTTGTCTTGACTAGGCTATAGTGTTCTTTTGTGTCACCATGTGGCTGTGTCACAGATCATCTGATTTCTCCACTTTCCTGTCAATGGGGACTTGGCTTGCTTCCAAGTGTTTGCTTCATGACAATGCCACTGTAAACATTATCAATGCCACTTTGTTTCTCTTGGTTTTGTGCCAAGAAGCACAAATGTTGAGACACAGACTACAGGAAAGATCAGCTCCTTAGAGCTGTTTCTGCTATGCCCAGTGAATGTGCTATTGAAGTTCCAAATTTTGTGTCCATATTAATTTGCTTTCACTTTCCCACAATGACTCCTGTTGTAATTGTATCTCTCATTCCTTTGCTTGTTTAATCAGTTTGAATATGCATAGATCATAATTCTTCTTATCGTCAACTCCAGTTTTGAAGGTGCCAAGTCTGCTTCTTGCCTTTCCTGACATTCAAATGTACTCCCTCACCCCATAGATATTTCTCCAGGTGGTTTATGAATCTGTCTCCAGCCCTTTTCCCACCTGGGGATTCTGCGTATTTTGACATAAATTTATTTATCTGTTCATGTGCTGAAGAACATCTTGTTTTCTTCCAAGTTTGGGCAATTATAAATAAAGCCACTACAAATATCTGTGCCTAAGGTATCTGTGTGGACATATGTTTGTTTGGTTTTTTTTTCAGCTCCAGCAGGTAATTACTAAAGAGCATAATTACTGGATTGTAAAGTCTGAGTGCCTTTAGTTTAGTGAAAAACAAGGAAACTCAAAACTGTCTTCCAAAGTGTTTGTATCATTCCATCTCACTAGCTGTGGATGATAGTCCCCATGGCTTCACCTTTTTGTCAGAATTTGGTGTTGTTAGTTCTGGATTTGGGCTCTTCTACCAGGTATGTGGTTTTTGTCTCATTTTGTGATACAAGACATCTTTTCATAGGCTATCTATTATCATATATTTTATTTGGGAAAGTACCTGTCACTGCAGTCCCACTTTTTGTTTGCTTGTTTGGTTGTGTATTTTTGTTTGTTTGTTTGTTAAAAAAATTTTTTTTGAGACAAGGTTTCTCTGTTTATTTAGCCTTGGCTGTCCTAGACTCACTTTGCAGACCAGACTGGCCTCGAACTCACAGAGATCTGTCTGCCTCTGCTTCCCATGTGCTGGGATTAAAGGCGTGCACCATCACGCCTGGCTTCGCTGTCCCACTTTTAAATTGAATTGTTTGTTTCCTTATTGTTGAGTTTTGAAGTGACATTTTCAGTAGTAGTCTTTTATCATATATATTGTATCGTGACAGTATTTTCTCCCAGTCTATGGTTCATTTTTTTTCTTTTCATTTTCTTATTGCTTTATAGTACATGAAAATTTAGCTTTAATGAAGCCCAGGCAATTGTTTATTTCATTTACAAACACATTACTGTCAAACTGAAGGTAACCTAAGTATTTGTCTTATGTTCTAAAAATCTTATAGTTTAATATTTCATTCTTATATCTTTGATCTATTTTTTTACTGATTTTGTGGGAAATAAACTTTATAGTCAGATTTTTTTTACACAGATGTCCAATTATTCTAACATCATTTGTTGAAAAGTCTGTCTTTTCTCCATTATGCTGCGTTTGTTCCCATGCTAAAGATCAGCTGACTGCCTTTATGCTGGTCTATTTCTGAACTCTGTATTTGGTTACACTGATTTGTCTGTTCTTCTGCCAATATTACATTGTCTTGATTTTAATGGCTTTATGATCTTTAAGCCAGATAGTGTCAGTCCTTCACCTTTGTGGTTTTCACTCAAAAACGTGTTGATTCTTATAGGTCTTTTGTAGCTCAACACGAACTTTAGAGTTAATTTGTTGATATCAACCATAACCTGATGGAAATTTGATCTTGATTACACTGACTCTGTGGGTCAAGTTGAAAAGAACTGATGTCTCGGCAATATCAAGTCTTATCATCTGTGAAGATGCTGCCTGACCATCTATTTAACTTTTTAAAATTTCTTTCATCCAGATTTTATAGTTTTCTTCATATAACACAAATTTGTCAGACATATGCTAAAGTACTTCATTATCATGTTTTCTGGGGACTAGTGTCTTATAATTAGTGTGAGAGTGTGTGTATAATACATATGGGGATAAATAATATATCAATTGCTTAGGTTTTCTATACAGTAAATCATTAGAGTTAAGAAAAACTAGTTTTACTTCTTCTTTATGAATAGGTACAAACTTTTATTTTATTTTTACCTTTTTTATTAATTTATTCAGATTACATCTAAATTGTTATCCCATCACTTGTATCCTCCCATTCGTCCCTCCCTCCTGCTTTCACCCTATTTCCCTCCCCTAGGTCTATGACCGAGGGGGACCTCCTCCCCCAGTATATGGTCATAGGCTATCAAGTCTCATCTTGGTAGCCTGGTTATTCTTTCTTTGAGTGCCACCAGGCCTCCCCAACCTGGAAACAGCCTAAATGTCCCTCAGTTGAAGAATGGATAAAGAAACTGTGGTACGGTTACACTAGGGAATACTACTCAGCTATTAAAAACAAGGAAATCTTGAAATTGGTGGACAAATGGATGGAACTTGAAATGATCATACTGAGTGAGCTAACCCAGAAGCAGAAAGACTCACATGGTCTATGCTCACTTATAAATGGGCACTAGCCCAAAAGGCATGACCCACAAAAATCTTCACTTGCCAGGAGATTGGGATAGATGTGAGGACATCCTACTGGAATTCTAGGTAAGATAAATATAGGAGAATGGGGAAATAGAAGGATCCAGCGGGTCCTAGAAACCTACAAGAAGAACATCCGTGATGGGTGGATCAGGGTCCAGGGGGGGGGGTCTGCTCAAACTACTGCACTAACCAAGGATAGTACAAGTAATAAACATGGAATCCCTACACTGATCTAGCCAGTGAATAGGTGCAAACTTAATCTCGTTTTCTTATTGCACTAGCTAGGACATTCAGTGCAATGTTGAAAAAGAACAGTGAACTGAGGCATCTTTGCTTTGCTCCCAGTCTGCACATGAAAACTTCTGATTTCTTAGCTCTACATGTATTAGGTGTGGAATTTTGTATATGTGTGTATCGGTATAGTCCTCAAGTTGGGGAGTTCTTTTATGTTTCTAGTTTACAGAGATCTGCTTTTATGAATAAGTATAGAATTCTGCCCAATATTTTTCTGAATTCCATTGCTGTGGTGGTGTGATTTCAGCTGAACCAGACTTTTATATTGGACGTAAACCCCTCTTCTACATTGGATATACATCTTGTTATATATTTCTCAATTCAATTTACTATTATTTTGTTGAGAAGTTTTGCATCTTTGCTAACACAAGAGATTAGACTGCATTGTTCTAATTAGAACCTTTATCTGATGTAGGCATGAGTGTGATGCTGGCTTCATAGAATGGCCTAGAGAAGATTTCTTTGCTTCCAAGTTCTGAAACAGGTCGTAGAGAACTGGTGTACCTGCTTTGTGAGTGTTCTGTAGAACACAGCAGTGAGTGTACCTGGCTTGGTACTTTTTGATATTACTGCATTCATTCCATCAGCTGGGCCTATTCAGACTGTTTCTTTCAATTTGACTTTGGACAGAATGTTCTTTCGATGATTCATCCATTTCATCTGGGTAATCAAGTTTATAGACATAGTAGTTTGTAACAATCTTTTGTTATCTCTTCCTTTATTTACAAATAGATAATCTATGTCCCTTGCTTTTCCTTAGATACTTTGGCTAAGGTTCTGTTGATCTTTTCCATGACTCACAGATTCCTTATTGTTTTATAATTTTCTACCTTTTAAATAAATTTTAAAATGTCCTATATCTTGTCATTGACTTGTTTAGGATTTAATCCATTCCTCTTTTTTTCTAGTTCCCAAGGGTAGAATTTGATATTAAAGAAAAAAAAAATCTTAAGTCTTTCTTATTTTCTAACTGCTGCAAACTTCTCTCTAAGTATTAATTTCACCACATCTGACAAGCCTTGATAAGTTTTGTTTTCATTTTCACTTAGTTGAAAAGGTTTTTAATTTCTCCTGAGATGTTTCCTTCCTCTCGTGCAATAGTTTTGTGGGTCTGCGCCTCAGTGGTGGCATTCTCCAACGTCTCTCCATCCCTCTCTGCTTAGATGGTACAGGACAGCACAGGCTGGGAATTTGGCTTCCTCACTGGCCAGGTTGGCTCTGGGCAACATCCCTACAGGTTTACTGATTTGTTTCTCATTGGGCACTGACCTTGTGTTGCAGAATGGTTCCTTTTCTGACCTCCCTGATGGACGTGTGAGAAGATGATTTTCTCCAAAATTTACTATGGTAAATGAGTTGAGCTTCTGGAGATTAAGTTCGCTCAGGTGGGGGCTCCACGTTGCCGAGGTCCTCATCCTCGGGCTTACCTATGCTGGGCCTCCAGCTACTCATAGTGAAGTCTGTGTAACCGGCGGCCAGATGCTGACTACCAGCGGAGCGTTCTGCTCTGCTAAATTGCGGTTCTCTAGACTGTGGGACAGGTCTTTGTTTGCTTTGTTGGGTGTCGTGACTCACTTCTCTTATGCATTTCAGAAGAGTTGAATTTTTTTTCTTCCCTTCTTTTTTTCCTTCTTTTTCTCTTTGCTTGTTGCTAGGAGAAAGGGACTACTTCCAAGTCCCACAGGTGCAGAAGCAAAATTTAAAATTCTAACATACTTTGTTGGAATATTAGTATCAATCTTTCATGATTTTTTTGTTAATTAGGTAACTTGGGTCTCTTATACTAAGGCAAATTCCTCAGGTTGGATGCATTTCATCTTTGTCTTTTGCACATGTATAGTTTTTGCATCAGTTTATTAACAGTGGGCATTGGGATAGACAACTTTCTATTACTGCCACAAACACCGTCATAAATAAATTGCTAGCTTTGGAGGTTATACTGGCCTCAGTGCTTTGTACCTGGGGTTAGATAGCACAGGATGGTAGCAGCCTATGTCAGAACACAACTCTTTTCTTATGGCTTGGATACAAAAGAGAAAGGGTGAGAAACCAGGGTCCCACAGTTCCATTCAAAGGGATGACCCCAGCCACCCAAGACTTACCAACAGGCATCACCTCTTTAAGTTTCTATTACTTCCCAATAGTGGCACAGCCCAGGGACCAAGTCTTTGACTCTCAAGCCTTTTGGGGACATTCCAGATCTAAACCATAGATAAGCAAATCCAGAAGCAATTGTGAAATGCAAGTAGAATGAATGAATAAATTAGTGAATGAATACCACCCACAGGCGGCATCCTAATAATTTCCAAATTCACTTTCCAGTAAATCAAATTTCTATATCTCATTCAAAGTGCTTCTGAGGTATACAAAGACAGAGGCTTGTTCCAAGTCATAGGGAGACAGCCAAGGCACTGGGCAGAGAACTTGGAAACCCAGAGATGGGAATATTGACCTTTTTTCCTATTCTCCAGAAAGTGTGACCCAGGCCAGCTCCTGTGTGGAGGCCAGGTGCTGTGTTTTTGAAGGGCTTTTCAACTCTCACTTTTGTTTCCATGTTGAATAAGTCAGGGCTTGCAAAAGTTGAAGAGCAAAAGCCCCTCTAGAGAGTGGCAGGGCAAGGAGCCTTGTGTAGGTGTCCCTACTACTCTCAGTTATTTGGGCTCTCTTTTCCTCACTTAAGATATTGCTGTGAGCCCAGCCGTGCACGGAGACCTCTAATGATTCTGAGCCTGCACTCTGCAGTAAGCACGTGTGTGTGCGTGTGCGTGTGCGTGTGCGTGTGTGTGTGTGTGTGTGTGTGTGTGTGCTAGCTTCTGCATGCTGGCAAGGGAAAGGTAATGCCTTACGTGCAACTCTGTATCAGGTTGTATCAGAGCTATTTATGTGTCTGCTTCTTTCCAAGTTGTGAGATCCTTGAAGGTGAGACCTGCGTCCGCTGCCCCCCTCCCTTTCACTCTCAGTGCCGGCAGAATGAATGGCTGCTGGACCAGATGCTCAAAAGAGAAAGCATGAAATGGGATGGCTGAACACATGTTTTTCAGAAGTAAATTGGTTTCTCACGTTGGTCCACGTCTCCAAAGCTGCACGGTCCTCCTAATTCCTCGTCTCACCAAAAAGAACAGACACCAACCCAACTGCTTCCCTCTTCGCTTGGCTAAACTCTAGGCCAGCTTTGGATGTTCACATCTTTGAGTGCTAGAACCAGTTTGAGGCCTCTTCATGAAGTGTGTGGCAATGGTGTCCCCAAATGGCTTGAGGTGATGAAAGAAATCAGCTTGGGAGAGACACCTCCCTGTTTGTCTTCTCAGCCTTGGGAGTGGACCTTAGTGAGGCTTTGCCCCAACCCTGGCCTCTTTCTCGGCCCAGGGCTACGAGGGACTCAAAGTAGCTGCATTCTGAGTGTGTGAAAGGAGAAAAAGGGAACATGAGTCAGAGAAATAACTCCTAGGGCCAACCTCACCCTAGAATTGTTTCATCAAAATGGGAAGCTGGTGAGGGGGGGAACCAGTCCTATGCCAAGGTCTCCACGCTGTTCCAACTTGCCTTTGACTTGAGGACTCAGCAAACACTGACACAAGTTGACAAACCTAGACAGGTTTGATTTACAGAGCACGCCTCTGTCCCAGGGAGAAATCAAACATTGTAAATCACCAGGGAATGGCCTAGGCTCTAGAGTGCTTATAAACGATGTGAGCAGGCCTTGCCCCTCGCCCCACCTGGAGTAGCTTTCCAGCAGGCAGTGTGCCCTTCTCAGAGGTAAGAGGGAAAAAGGGCTCTGTACACATGGGTGAGGTGAGTCACAGGAAGCACTTGGCCGTGGCGGCTTCTCCTAGCCACATGATCACTGGAAGGGCTGCATAGTGGTTTCTGCTCTGCCACTTGGCCCCAGAGAGACTTGCATGAGCACCAGGGGCTGTCCTGCTTGACAGTGTGAGGAGGGAGAGATGTTCCGGCTCTTAAATTGCTATGGATGCTTCCTGGATGGTCTGCCCAGTGGGTATTTCCTAGACCCTTGGAGAGTGCCACATGTTTTTGACAGAAATCTCAAGGTTTCCTATGGAAAAGGCCAGAGTAACACCAGCCTGAGAAACAGAAGCTGGGGCCATGCCTTGCATCTGGGCTTCTATGGAATGTGTATCATCAGCTGATTAGAGAGGAAGTAAACACAAACATGGCTGATGAAAAGAGATATATTCTGCTATCAGTGACATAGGTATCTGGGCTTTGAGGACAGAGAATTCAGAATTCAGGGTTTTATTCTTTCCTTTCATGTACTCAATCAAGTATTCAACTTGAATTTTATAGCATGTTCTTTTGCTTAGTTTCTGCCTTCTAGATTATTCCCATGAGCCAATCAGCCTTTGGATGTAAAATACATACCTCGTGGTCTTTAGTTAGATTTCTGTGTTTGCTTATATCATTTGTTGAGACTCTGGATGTGGGGTTGGTACAGCTGAGGAGGGAGCAGGGAGCACAAGTGTCACCAATTGTCTCTTGGCTTTTGGAATTCTTGAACAAATGCTGCTGTCAAGAATTAGCCTAACTACGTGTTGAGTAGACGCACAAGGGAACAAACTGAACCCCACGGTGAGGTTTCTTGTAGCACAAGGGAGCAAGTTATCACTTTCTCTAGATTTCTGTTTTCTGTAGAATAAGAGGTTGGCCTATTGGGCTGTGCTCCTCTTCTGCTGGCCTGCATTAGCCATCTCCAGCAGGCTAGAGCTCACGGCCTAGTACTCCAAGTGATTTTCAGCTCTCCCAACTACTTACCGTAACCTAGGAGGGGAGAGTTATTTTGTACACCCTGGCCTCATGTCTTCCACTTGCAAGGCAGGGACTCTCCCATTGGCCCCCTTCCTGTCTGTTAGGCAGTAGGGTCTGATCCAGCCACACAGATGGGAAGGGTGGGTCAATCCTTCTTCCTTGAAGGGTCTCTGTGTGTAACCAAATCCAGGAAGGAAATCCTTCTACTCAAGAGGATGAGGCATATCTCAGGAGGAGGGAAATGAGTGGAGGCAGGGGAATGGTTCTTCTGCGGACAAGCCAGGCAAGTGTCAAACTCAGTCTGGGCCAGTGACATTCTTCTACATACACCTCTCGGTCACCCTTACATGTACAGTATTAAGTGTGGAAAGTTTATAGAGGTTGCCTTGACAAGCGTAATGATGGGAGTTGTATAAAATGTGGTCAACTTTTAATATATCGAAGGCCATCTGGTTCGGTCAGCAGGTTATTCAGTGTCAAGTCCACCAGTTGGGAGCAAACTTGTATAAAATACGCACGTTAAGTTCTTCCTTCTAAATGTTTATAATCTAAGTTGAATAGCACAAACTCAGCACAAAGAAACAACTCCTGGGCAGCTTTCAAAAGAACTGACTTAAAGACTTGTTTCACATCGTGGCTATAGGTGCAGACCCAGGCAAGGCTCTCAGCTGGAAGAACACTGATTCTTTACCAGTTGTTAGGAAAGGTCCTGGGCTGGAAGGAAGAAGTCTCAGAAGCCCACAGGGAGACACAGGTAATGTATGGAAGAGGTCCAGGCAGTGGGGAGGAGTGCCTGTAACCCAGGTCCAGCATTTTCTTTTTACAGCCTTAGAAATATTTGGTTGGGCTGGAGAGATGGCTCAGAGGTTAAGAGCACTGACCGGTCTTCTGGAGGTCCTGAGTTCAAGTCCCAGCAACCACATGGTTGCTCACAACCATCTATAACGTGATATGATGCCCTCTTCTGGCCTGCACGTGTACATGCAGACAGAGTACTGTGTACATAAATAAATAAATAAATCTTAAAAAAAAAAAAAAAAGAAGAAGAAAGTATTTGGTCAGTTGTATTGAGAAGCCGCCAAGTTGTGTGTCTTTCTCATATTGTTCACGTGCCTCTGGAGATTCCTGCCCCACCATGAGGGTTTCTTTACATCTCATCAGACCCAAGTGCCCCCCTCCCCCTTTTCCGGAGGCATCCAACTTCAAGTGGGTGTGCGGAGTTTGCTTTTTCCACCTAAACCTCCATTGTCCTCCTGCACCTAGTTCCACGTTTGCAGTTTAGTCAGTGACACCAACTGTGTTCCTTATGCGAGCAGATGTTACTCATCTTACTACGATAGACCGTGAGAGGATGGAGAAAGTAGACTACCCTGGCACCTTCAGCTCAACACCAAAGGTCCTGGACACTTGGTAAAACCCGTGTCGTTGGTGATTCCTGGAACACAGAGGCCGTGCTTCTCAGCATAGTCCCCGCCACAGGCCCTGGAGTCTAGCGCCTCCTCGGCATGCTCCATCAGCTCCCTGGCAGGCTCTGTTTGTGTTCCATGCTTGTCTGGTGCTATTGCACAGCTCCCTCCCTGGGACGCACCCCCAGTACCTACAGAGACCTTCCCACTTGGTTCCACAATGAAGGCAGCTCAGTAGACGGCAGCAGGAAAGGTGGGAAGAGGAGAGAGACAGAGGAAGAACAGAAGACAGCAGACGAATGAAATTTTGGACCACAAAGCAGACTGTGTCCACCATCTGAATCACACTGACTCAAAAGGCAATCCACAAGGAGGAATTCTGCACTGGGAACAAGGTAGCAGCTGTTGTATATGAGATAGTAGTCAGAAAGTAAAACCAAAAATTCAAGTAGTCACATACTAAACCTGCTATAGGTCGCTTCCCACACAGACTGGCTGTAAGCAGTCTTACACTAGCAAACATTATCATTAACATCGTCAAAACAATATTACAGTTTCTTAAGTTTCTAGTGTGTTATCTGAATATACCCAAGGATTTTCTGGATAAATGCAACTTCACTTTATATTCATTGTAGTAACAACAACAACAACAAATCCACATTGGAAGATATTAGCATTCAGAGGGTAGAGAGATGGCTCAGGTGGTAAGAGCACTTCCTGCTGTTGCAGATGTGCAGGTTCAGTTCCCAGCACCTACACAGCAGACCACAACCTTCTGTAACTCCAGTTCCAGGAACCCAACCCCTTCTGGCTTCCATGGGTAACAGGCACACACATGATGCATATACAAACATGTAGGCAAAACATTCACGGACATAAAATAGAGATAAACAATCCTTAAAAATATATGAGTCGTTTAATTCACTATTAAACCCCAATTTTGGACTTCCATGGTGCCTGTTTGGTAGCTGTATGCTTTCTGAAGCTTGACATTACCTTGTGCAGAGAGAATACTTTGCTTTTAGCTGATGGTGGTGTGTGTGTGTGTGTGTGTGTGTGTGTGTGTGTGTGTGTGTGTATGATCATTTTTAAATGTTTTTTGACATATACATTTATATTATTACACATAAATAAAGCAAACTACATACAGCAGGAAGAACCACGAAACAACCAGGAATTATATAAATGTTACATTCGTAGTGATTTGGCTATTTGTATTTGTCAAACTTGAAGTTGTGTGGTAATTTTTAATAAAAAGTTGGTCTTCGGGCTGTTTGAATATGGCTCAGTTGCTACTGGGAAAATCTGACTTCGTTGACATTGTTTTGACTTATAGCACCTTTGCCAGGTAGGAAATCTAACAGAACAAAGCTTCCCTAGTTTTCACAGGTCTGTAGAGGCCTGTTGCTTTTAATGGGTATGTGTAGGACACAAGCATATGACTCATGTAGAAGTCACAGTAAGTAATGTAAGCCTCTCAGCTGTGACTGGAGCGCTGGTTCTATGGACTGTACTCACATCTGTGGTCTGCTTTGCTCATCACTGTTACTACGGCAACCACTTTTTAGTGAGTGCAGGACCAGTGTGGCAGACTGTTTGGTCATAAAGGACATCACCGACACCCCTTCAAAAGCAGCTCTATGGGTAGAAAAGAAGCTAGTCACAGCATTTCACAGTCTCTGCTGCCCTGGGAGCATCCAGGAAAGACCATCCAAGCAGAGAACTGACATGACAGGAGAAGAGACCAGAGTTTTCCAGAGGCAGCCGCAGGCAGAAAGCCTCAGTGGTGTGGGGATTACAGTGGCTTTCAGGAGAACTTGCTGAATTTGTCTGGATTGTGTACCAGGCTGACATGTGGCAGCAGCTTTGAGATTCACAACCTTTTCAGTTTCCCCGTGAGATCCCAAGCGTGGGCTTCGTCCAGCCAGGCTGACAGAGTCAGTAACGGCTTCCTCTACCTTTGCTTCCAATTTCTGCAGAAGTTTTAATGTCCTATCATAAAACTTCATGTTTGAAAGACAGAGTGATTTTTATTTTCCTGTTAAAATCCTACATGATATAGTACATTAATGAAAGCATCAATGTAAACTTAGAAACATAAGTAACTGATCAAAATCAGCTGCCAATGTCACACACTGTAAAAATAAGATATTCAAGTGGAAGAAGAAAAAGAAAAAAACTGCCCCAGAAGACAAAATATGGTGCTCAGCCAACAGGAGGAACTATGGCTGAACATTACTGAAGAGAAGGCACGCCTCCTTGGCCACAGCTGGTTAGGACTTTGATTGTGGGGAGGTTGGAATGTTGCAGATCTAGGACCTAACTGCAAATTATCTTGACCCTTTAATAAGCATTTATTACCCACATTTGTATGTGACCCACATCTCTGTAGCTATTGGGTAAATCCTGTGGAATGTATAAACAGATCATGAGTTCCCACCAAACAAAATGCTAAGAATGCCATCAGATAGCATCTGTGGCCCAGGGCTGAGATTTCTCCATTCCACTGTTGTTTTTACTAATGTATTTGAAAAGTGTAATGATCTGTGATTTTCTTTGTTCAGTTACTATAAAGGTTTTATGAAACTGCTACAATGTTGGAACATGGAAGGTGGGATAATGAATCTATGTTCCCAGGCCATGATCAATAAACATCCTTATCTCCTTTAAAAATAAATCAATTATTTATTTATTTTTTTCAAAGTAGTAAAAGCCATTTTATTAAAAAACAACAAAGCTAGATACATTATTCTATCTGATATCAAAACACAAGTCATCAGGAGTCAAAACATCTTGATGCAAGCATGAGAGCAGATGCACCTACTACCCCAACAGAATATAAGCCTGGGAAGTGGATCTGCTCACAAGCACAACAAATGGAGAGAGAACAGTCTCTTCAGATAGTGTGGGAACACCAGATTACTAGACATGGAAGCACAGCATTGGGAATATCTTACTCCATATAAAAATCAACCCAAATATAAGATGTAAAACTAACAACATGGTAAAAAAAAAAAAAAAACACTCGACATATGTTTAGATTATGGTTCCTGGATATAGCTCCCAAGACATGTGTAACAAAAGCAAAAATGACTAATGAGATTCAGCAGGCTGAAACACTGCTCGAAGCCAAGGAAACAATCAATAGAGAAACAGTAAGATTACAGATTCAAGAAAGTATTTCCAAACCATGCATGGGTAGGAGCGAATATCCAAGGAACTCAAATGTTCAATGGTAAGAAAATAAGAAATTAAGAAAAAATATTCAAAGAACCTAAAACTAAAATTTATCCAATAAAAATATATAAATGACTACAAAAAAAAAAAAACAACAAATGTTCAACAACAACAATCTTCAAGAAAATAAAAATTAAAACCACAAAGAGAGGTGGGGTTGTAATTTAACAGTAGGATGCCTCTCTTACCTTGACATACATAAAGTACTCAGATTGATGTTGGAACCTCAAAATAAAAATGTTTAAAATCAAACAGCAAAAATATCAGTAAATAATTCTACCCAACTCTTCTTTGAATAGAAATGATCAGAAAAATGGTTTTTAAAAACAAAATGATAAATGCTGTAAATCAATTATTTAATTAACTATAAAACAATTAATTAAGTGCATAGCTATTTATGTTTATGTAAATACACATGCTAAATAGGCAAACCTATCAAATATACACATATGGCCTAGGCAAGCATAACATAATAATTAAATAGGTGAGTTTATAGTGAATATTTATTATATTTATATAAACAGTGCCATGATGGTATTGCATAATTTGGCTTGAGATATTGCTTTGTCTAGGGACCATAGGTAGAAAATATGCAGGCTCTAACTTACAGCACTGTCTGCTGTAAGTTAGCATTCACCTACACATGATCAGTACCTGGCATGAATCAGCCATGGTAAGCAGAAAGTGAAGCCTGCTTGAGGTACCATACATACCAAGTTTGGAAGCTCAGGTTGGCAGAAATTTGATTCATGTGCTTGTCTGTGCAACACATTTTGTGAGCACTTACTCTCTTCCAAGTACTAGGTTAGCGTGAAGGATGCAACAGTGAACAGAGTGGACAAGGTGACTGCTCCTAAGGTGCTTAAAATCCAATTAGAGATACAGACAAAGAAGCAACCAGATTTAAGCATGAGTGAGGTGCATTATGGTGACGGAGGTGTACTGTGTTCTAGGGGCACCTACAGAGAATACCTCACCCGGAACTTGGGAACAGGGGCTCAGGGAGGGGGTTGCTTCTTGAGAAAGCAGCCTTAAAGCTGAGAGGTGAAAGCTGAAAAGAGGTGGCCCAAGTGCACGGAGTAGAGGAGATGGAAGACGTCTTGGATGCCTTGGATGCCTTGGATGAAGAGCAGGAGCCAGGGGACCCAGCGACTCCTTGGCCAATCTCTCCTCTGTGGGACGGCAGTCATCCCAGTGAACTCTGATGGCTTTGCGGAAGATCCGACAGCCGTTTAAGCAGCAAAGAGACACAATCTGGCTTGTGGTTTCACGCTGCTCCACTGACTAAGGGGCCAAGAATAGATATCAAGAGATTAATGCGGGGAGGCCATCAGAGTGGCCCACATAAACGACGGCTGTACCCCTGTCTATTGCGATGAGGAGGAGTTAAGAGCTACAGGAGATGTCTAGTGTGTGGCTGGAGGAGGTTAGGGAGTGGGAGAAGTAAAGGCTGACTCACCCTTTGCATGAGGAAACTGAAGCTTAGATGGATTTCATGGCTCAGCCAAGGTCACAGAGCCGGAAGGAGGAGACTCATTATGCAGACGTCTATGTATCTGCCTCTGGAGCTTTCGGCCTTAACTCTAAGCTCTGTGATACACACATCGGAATATGGCCTCTGGTCTCCAACTCTTAAAAAAAAAAAAAAACAAACTAGATGAGGCACTTGTGCAGCCAGAGGTTCTCTGCTTCCAGGTGATGTGGAGATGTAGTTTGTTGGCCTATTGTTTGTTGGGAAATAATAATGCCAAATTATTTACCAAGTTGATTAAACTTAATTTCCACAGACCTTCCCTCTGTGTGTATGTAAGTTGTGAGGGAAGAAAATGCAGAAAAGACGAATAACTAATATCTACTCCTCACTAAGATTTTTGGTTTAAATTTAAAGTAAAATCAACAGTTGAGCTGGAGAGATGGCTCAGTTGCTAAGAGTATTGACTGCTATGGCTCCTGACATCCACGTGGCAGCCCACAACCATCTGTTATGTCAGGGTCCAGGGAATCTGATGCCCTCTTCTGGTGTCTGCAGGCACCAGGTGCATATGTGGTGTATAGACATGCACATAACCAAAACAAAAAAGAAAACAAACAAACAAAAACCACCACCACTACCAACAACAACAACAAAAACCCCATCCCGGTGGAAAAAGGTCATTTAAAAATGGTATTTCTCTTTTACTTTTTACAGAATATAAATCTGTCACTCTGGTACCTCTAAAGGCTAAAAGCCACAACCAGCTGTCACATTTTGTTTGCCAAAATGACTAAGGTAATGGGTAAGGCTGAGAAAGTTGTAAAATAATTATCCTCTATTCCTTCCAACTTACCTCTTCTGTTATATTTGAGATTAAACAAGTCCCAAATAGTTGGAAACAAATGCTGACTTGCCCACAATTTTAACTCTGTTTGCTGGTGTGTCTTAGCCCTCCTTCCCTAGAGCGAACCCCTCTGCCAGCTCCAGACGCTTGAGGGACTCGCTGCTTTGTTTCCCAGCATGTCGTATGTTCTCACCAGCTCCACCCAGCGAGGACCCCATTGCTCCACACCCTCCCCAGACCGTATTAACCAACCCCACAGGTCCAGATGCAAAGAGAATCCTAGGTTCTTCTTTCCTTCTTATTCTTTACACGTCATCAGCCACTGCATCTAGAGAACGCTGCCTTCTAATAGCCTCTCTAATCTTGGCTTTCTTCACCGTTTTCTTCACTGTGGCTGGCATCACAGTCCATAGCAGTGACTCCAAACTCCTGACAGATACTGACTTCTATGACTGAAAAACAAGAGTCTAGATTCCCAGACCCATAGGTATTCAATATTTTTCATAGCACTTGATTTACGTGCATCTCAATCATAATTGTTGGCCAAAATAATAAACAGCAAATAATTATTTTTCAATAGGGCTCTACTGAAAATTTGAGTTTTCCCATAGCTCGAGAGACAGAGAGATAATAATAAATGCTTAGCCATTGCTACTTAAAGTAAACCAAAATAATGTGGTAAAACTACGCATTTCAACTGTATATTTCCATTCTACATGTATATGTATTTGATAAAAAGAAACCACTAGAACAGAACATTAACTCACAGAAAACGGCAAATAAAGCTAATTTTAAAATGGAGAAATAAGCTGCACGTGTGGCTCTTGCGTTGTCTGTAACTCCAGATACCCAGGAGGCTCAAGCAAGAGCATCATTTGAGATCACATGTTTGGGACAAGTGTGGACAACATTGTGAGACTTTGTCTCAAGATTTTTCTTAAAAAGAAAAATAAATCCAAGTGTTTACTAGTTAAGCAACACTCAAAATTTATAAGACATATAGGTATGAATGTCATTGTTGAAGGGTTTTGATCTTTGGGAGGGATCTACATTTTAGATACAGAAAATGTATTTCATGTTGTTTTGAAATTAGTTGAATTGGTTGGCTGAAGATGTGTTCAAAATCATCTTTGAGCTGGATCTTAGGGAATGCATTGCTTTCATTTAAATTCATTTCCTTTTTTATCAATGAAACTATTTTGTCTGCTTGCCTTCATGATCATATGGCTATTGAAACAGATGTTACTTTGATTAATTCAGATTTTAGATTGTTTTCTGCTTTCTTTTTCTTTTTTCTTTTTTAATGGAATGTTGTGTTCTTCCATCAAAATATTTGCAGATGAACTGAGTGCCTAATGCAGAGTTAAATACTAGAAAATGTCAGCGCATGTTGGGCAATGCTTAAGTAACACAATGTTCAGATCTCCTAACAAGGCTGTTGGCACCCACTGGGTGTGTGTGACAAGATTGCCCATTTGGGGGTTCCGTTTGCTTCCAAAACTTGCTCTTTCTTGGCAAGCACTCTTAGCATTTTTATAATGTATGCTTCATACAGAATTACTGATATTTACTTTATTTGCAAGAATGACTTATTGCCAGGAGACAAGGACACAGAATACATCAGCCCATGAAAATAGCCCTAAGCAATGACTGATTAGCTCATAGCTGCTTCTTTCTTTTGCAGTTTGGCCCTAGATTTCGGTCTTAATATTCACCTCTGCAGCTCAGAATTCCTGCTTTCAATTTTATCTTGGTGTCTGTGAATTCTCTTGAGTAAGAAGTGTCTCCGAGTTCATTGTTAAGCTAACTGTTATCTCTTTAAAGCAATTCAATTGAGCAGGGAGCAATGGAACACACCTGTAATCCCAGCACTCTGGGAGACAGAGGCAGAGGCAGGTGGATTACTGTGAGCTCCAGGCCAGCCTGGTCTACAAAGCAAGTCCAGGACAACCAAGACTGCACAGAGAAACCCTGTCTCAAAAAACAAACAAACTTACAAACAACAGCCACAAACCCAATTCACTTGTATTTTAAGATAAGTTTAGAAAAACATATACACTTCTCTATACTCGTTAGAAATCCCTGAAATCACTAGTACAACCTGTTTCCCATCTCACCAGCTTCAAGTTTTAGTCAAGTTCAAATGATTACTTTTCTGGTCTCTGACAAATTGAGTTAAACTTTTAACAACGACCGTCTCTCCAACTCTACTGCATGTTTCTTACAAGCAGGAATTGATCTCAATTAGCACCCTGAAGAGTCTCAGTAGATGCTTAACAAACAGGTATGATTAGAGTTCAGTTTACCAAAACAGGCAGCTAAGGAGGACCTCCTTCTGCTTCCGGAAGCTGGGCAGGCTGAAACAGCAAGGCAGTTCTCACAGCAAAAATTCCTAGAAATTCTAGGTAGGCGCATTGCTATGAAAATTAAAAACAGAGCTGAGCCCAGAAGAATAAACAAGGAAGTCTTCAGGCAACACAAAGGAACAAAATCCCCCAAAAGCTCGAATCCATGGCATCAAAGCTGACAGTGCAACATCAGGATTGGGGTGTACACAGAGGACGCTGGTACAATAAGGGACCAGGAGGTAAGCTGGGCTCTCTGTGACCATGCAAAGGTTAAAAAGGCATCTACAAAGATGTGCATTGTGCTCAGTGGGCCAGTCCTTTATTATTATTATTATTATTATTATTATTATTGATGTTGTTATTAATTTAACTTTGTATTGGGTCTTTATAAATTTCCCATCATGCACGTCAATCTCACTTATCTCCCCAACCTTTTTTATCCTCCCTCTGTCCTTGTAACCTCCTTGCAAAGGAAAAAGAATCTCGTTTTGGAAGTTGTAGTGTGTGACGGTGTGTCCCACGGTCCACCCTTTTGTCCACACTTCTTTACTTACAAGTGTTCATTGCAACGAGTCGTTGGTCTGGTTCGAGGCCTCTGGCTTCTGCTACTCTATCGATATTGGATCCTCACTGGGACTCCTCTCACATGTCCTCTTGTTGCAGTCTTAAGCCAGGCCCGCCTAGGGACAGATTTCCAGGAACAAATGGGACATTATCTTTTCCCATAGGCCTTTGCCTCTTTCTCTTTCTGCTAATGCTGTGTGAAGAACAGGGTTGTGTCTAACACTGCAAGAAGCCACCGGTTTGGGCTGCAATTAGTAAGGTCTAAAGAGTTCAATGCATGACTGGAAGAAATGCTATTTTATGTTTAAGCTATCAAATTCTGAATGGTAAATTTAACATGATAAGAAAGCTCAGACTTTGCATACCCCGGGTAAACTTGTACTTGGATCACCATGATGATGTGCAATACCAACTTTTGAGAGAGCTCTTGGCAGCTAGTGCTCATTGGCAGCGTGATGAAGGAAGCAAGGCCATGAGCAGTGATGTAACAGGCATTAGACAATTACGGTTTAGGGAGATTGCAGAGATTCCATATTACCAGGTTGCAGAGTTACACGTATCACAAATTATTTCAAATCATATACAACTATGAATTTGCAATGCATTTTGAGTTGAGTTGTTTATGTAGACAATGCCATATCAAATGAATATAACTGAATAAAATAAAAACAATCTATTGTGTATAAGCTGCCACCCTTTCATTATCCATTCATCCGTTCATGGACATCTAGGCTGCTTCCACTTCCTGGTTATTGTACACAGAGCAGCAATGAACATGGATGAGCAAATATTTCTGTAATAAGATATAGAGTTCTTTGGGTATAAGCCCAGGACTGGTATAGCTGGATTATACTTCTGTGTGTTTAAGGAACCAGACCACTGATTTCCACAGCGCCTGCGCCAGTTTGCAATGAATATAAGCATTTTTCCCTCCGCCCCCCCCCACATCCATGGCAGCATTCGTTGTCTTGGATCTTAGCCATTCTGACTGGAGTAGATTCTTTTTTTAGCAGATGGTAATTAACACAGAGACCCATAACTGGTTGGAATGCAGAGACGAAGAGATTGTGGAGCACCAAGCTCTAGGTGAGGCATCTATTTTGCACTATCTCCTCCCCAAGGTTCAGGGATCATCTCAGAAGAGGAGGTGGAAGAAAGATGGTAAGAAATAGAGTTAGCAGGTGACTGTGGGGAGACAGTGTTTTCTGGACACAGCATGGCTGCTGCGCACGTGAACTCCAGCTGTTGTAACCACGTGTACCAGACCTGCAGAAGGTCAAGCCACCAAATCCCAGCTCAGACTGGGGAGGGGCTTACAAACTCACACCCTCAGCTGCGGACCTATTGGCAATTGATGGCAGCTTGAGGGGGGGAGGGCGCTGGTTTGACTCAGGGATGTGGCTCAGGTAATTATCCTTAAGTCATGCGTATGCTGAGCCCATGGTATAAAGCATTAACTGGACTCAGTGAGTTGTTTAAAAACAAACAAAACAACAACAGCAGCAGCAAAAACAGAACACATGAAGTAGGGAGAGCATATAACAAACTGTAGTGAAGGGTGCATGTGATCATATTATATACATATATGAAACCCTCAAATTAAAAAAAAAAGTTGTGCAGATTTAAAAAAAAAAAAAAAAAGCCTTCCCAGGGCCCTGAATAGCCTAGTGGTGGCTGTGTGCTGGCTTCTCTCTGTCCATTTGGCTTTGTATATTTCCTTCTAAGAAGAATACACAGGAGTGGATTCTGAAGTAGTGAGCTCTAGGAAGATAGAAGATTAAACTGGGCTGAGTTTGTTGTCATTAGAGCAGTCACCTGGCATTCTAGATTCAATATTTATTGACCGAGATACAAGAAATGGTACTTGCCAGAAGGCTGGTCTCAACAATAGTCTAATACAGTCCCTCAAAGTTTAATGGGTAGAAGGGCCAGTTGAGCTTGTTTTACATATAGGCCTGGCATATGCTTGACATTATGCATTTCAGATAGATTTTAAATCATAGATTGTACTAGAATATGAGACACCTGCCATCAAACACCCTAAGGTCTGGAGACAAGAGGTGGGACAGACCTAACGGGAGCAGTTCAGTCATCTCAGGGAAGTCCCAGAGAACAGGCCCTTAGGTAAGATATAAAAACAGCATTGATGAGAAAAGCACAAGAAGCATGTTGTGGCTGCAGGCTGCAGGCCAGAGACTGTGGTGCCTGGTGTTATGACAGAATTGGTTTCTCTGATTTTAATGGAAATCATATGTTACAACACAGTCGAGGACAGGTGGTGACAGTGTTTAGCTGTCAATTGTGGGGTGGACAAAATTACCGTTAAAAGTTGCTAGGCGAGTGGTGCAGTGGTCTAAATCCCCGTGTCATCCCAGAATCCCTACGTTGAATTCCCCAAAGAGGCATGGACTTTGTCATGGGGTTAGATCCTGAAGGTGCAGCAGGTGTGGGGAATGTGATGGTCCTGATGAAGTTCCAGGAGGAGTGATGCTGTGGGACGATGCCTTCTGGACACGGCATGGATGTTGTGTTCACGAGCTTACGTGCAGAAGAGCTACATTTAAGCCAGTCAACCATGCCAACACAGAAGGGGGCGGGGTCATGAGGAGTTCTTAGCTGCTGCAGAGGGAGAAGCCATTTTCCTTAAAGGGAGTGACTGCTGAGAAGCTGCTCAGGCTCAAATGATGGCTCCACAGGTGAAGACAGTGTGAAGGTGTCACCGGGCAGACACTCAGTCTGCTAGGACTTTGGTCTTAGGCTACAAGGAGAGATAAATTTCTGGTGCTTGCAAATCACCCAGCCTAAAGTATCCCATTAGACTATCCCAAAAAGATCAAGGAAGATGTGCAATCTGTTTTTAGTCATAAGAATTCATCTGATAACAAACTGATCAAAGTCCCAAAGAAATACAGCAGCCACTTGGTCTATAGAAGTACTGATGACGTAAACGGAAGGATTCTAGGTATGGAGGACAGAAATGTGATTAAAGCCACAGTAGTGGGAGTGTCCCAGCCTCTTATTAAATCTCAGAAATGCTAGTCCAAAAAACATGAAGCTTTTAGATTGAAGAGAGGGTTCTCTCCCTCTCTCCCCTTCCCTCCCCTCTCTCTCTTCCTCCCCCCTCCGCCCTCTCTCTTCCTCCCCTCTCTCCCTCTCTCTCTCCCTTCCCCTTCCCCCCCCCTCTCACACACACACACACAGTGAATTCTTTCTCAAACACTGAGAACTCAGGCTTATCAGGACAATTGAGAGGCAATGGACGAGCATATTTGGGCACTGTCATTGAGCTGGTTCTTAGTTTTAAAGTTCTAAAATGCTCCTGAAGGCAATGTTTTGAGTCGAGGGAAACCAGTGTTGGGCAGTGGATAGACTCACAGTGCAAACTTACTCGACTGTGGGGCTGGTGAAGCACAGAAGCTCAGCTGTCCTTACCGCCCCGCCCAAGACTATGGTGGAACTCAGGCATGCTTCACGACATGGCTGCTGACTCTCTGAGTGTGAGCTTATTAGTTTGGAGTGGGCCAAAAAGAAGTCCATAGAGAGGACTTTTCATAAGGACATTTTACAAATATTTCTTCCATCAAGAGACTTGATACCCTATGAGAATATACAGGGGGAGGTAATCCCCCTCAAGAACAGTCATAGGGGAGGGGAATAATGGGAAAATGGGGGGGGGGAGGAATGGGAGGATACAAGGGATGGGATAAACATTGAGATGTAACAAGAATAAATTAATTAAAAAAATAAACAAAAACTTCACATTTCCTGTTTAAAAAAAAAAAAGAAGTTTTAAAGGCAGGGGATGATTCCAATGACGTCTTAGTTTAAATCACATGTTTGTTGATGATGAGTCTGAGAAAGGGATGGGGGGAAACTCATGTCTGAGTTGCTATCCCCAACATAGTGAATTTGCTGGCAAGAGTCCATAGACCTGGAAACTACCATGCATCTACAGACCTACCAGATGTTTACTACTATAATTTTAATTCCAATTTTTTAAAGATTTTATTTATTTTATGTATGAGTACTCCATCTATATATATATACACCTGCATGCCAGTATAGATGGTTGTGAGCAACCAGGTGGTTGCTGGGAATTGACCTGAGGACCTCTGGAAGAGCAGACAGTGCTCTTATCCTCTGAGCCATCTGTGGAGGAATGCTGAGTGAATGTATCAACCATCAATAAAGCCCTGCTTAGCCAATCAGCTGGGCAGAAGGACAGGAAGTGGGAGGCGGGACTTCCTGGAATAGAGGAGAAAGTTTGACAGAAGGGACGAGGTTTTTGACGGTTGGAGGAGGACGGAGGGGACTTGATGAGGACCAGCCCAGGGGTCATAGTGGCAAGTGTCTGGAATATATGTCTGTTATAAGGTTTAGAGTAGTTTTGTTTAGTTTACGAGTAGATTAGGATCAGTTTAGACTTTGCCCGGTGAAGTGTTGGCAGCTTTAAAGTATGTTTCAGTCTCCATGTGTCAGTTATTTGCTTTGTAGGCTGAATGGATACAAATTACGGTAACAGCCATCTTTCCAGCCCCTTAATTTTTATTTTTATAACGTATAAATTACTGTACTCATGCTCTCCCTTTCACTGCCCTTGTGCTTCCATGTCACGTCTGGGTAGACTCCACATATGAACGATCGCATAATTATTGTCGTAATTCTCTCTTTATCCTTTCTTGTTTCTTTCTTCTCCCTTTAGTCCTAACAGTCCCTCTTCTACTTTCATACCGTGTGTGTGTGTGTGTGTGTGTGTGTGTGTGTGTGTGTGTGTGTGTATTTAAATCTAGATCCCTCATATGAGGGGAAAACATGTAATAGTTGCCTTTCTGAGCTTAGGCTACTTACTTGGTGGTTTCTACTTCCATTTATTTCCTTGTAGGTGATATAAGTTAATTCTTCTTTATTACTAAATTAAATTCCATTTTTGCACATATACATTTCTTTATCTATTCTTCTGTTGATAGGCATCTGGACTTGTTCACTAGCTACGCTACTGTGATTTGTGCAGTGATATCTGTGGGCATGCAAGCATCCTTGTGGTGTGTTAAACTCCAGTTCCTTCAGGTATATTCCCAGGAGCGGTGTAGCTGGAAGACATGGTAGTTCAATTTTCAGGAGTTTTGAGGAATATTCATACGGATTCCCTTAATGTGTGGAATAATTTACATTCTTGCTAGAGGTATATAAAGGACTCTTTTCTCCCCACATTCTCATTAGCATTTTCTTTCATTTGTTTTCTTTATGGTAGCCTTTCTAAATGAGATGGGCTGAAATAGTTTTAATTCACATTTTCCTAACACCCAAAGATTTTAAACATTTTTGTCATGTACCTATTAGCTATTTGATTTTTTTTTTTTCTTTTGAGAACTGTCCAGTCATTTCATTTTCTCAGGGACTGACTTAATGGTTGTAAGAGATGTTTTCTATTGTATTTCCATCAATAAAGTACTCAGACATAGACAGAAACAATTTGTTTTTATAGAGTAGGGTCAGCAGCTCACCTTCACTGTCACTCCTCAGAAGCATGCCAATCTGTCATTCTTTGTCATAATTTATACTGAGGGTTCTTGAGAAACTTGATATTCCTCAACGCCCAATTCTAAAGCACTATAGTGATGACATTATGCTAATTATATCTGGTAAGCAGGAAGTATCACATAGCATAAATGTCTTAATAAAACACACAGATGCCAGAAGATAGGATATACACCCCATGAAGCATAAAAATGAATTTAAAAGACAATACACATATATAAAACGAGGAGACAAGTTGTACCACCCGCCATGAATATAGAGGCATAGTAATCAATGAGCCTCTTTAGAGTTCAAAAGTAAACATGTGCTTCATTTAAATGTGCCCCTGGGACCTGTCTACCAGGCAATTTATAAATGTGTCTGTTTTTTTAATAAGTCCTGGAGCAAAGGACTCTAAAACTGATCCATGTCACAACATAAGCTACCCTGCCACTGGGCTTTCTGACCTGCCAGCCCCAATGGTAACTGAAGTGTTCCTCATAAACAGAGAGGTTTTAGGGGTCCTTTAGTAAGAACCAATGAGAATCACAGAAGAGACTCCAAGGGATGTGAAGTAATGCTGTCCATTTCCTGCTAATAAGTACAAGACGCAGTTCTGCTTGCTGTTATATCGCAGTGGAAACAGAGTGTCAACATAATGTGTTTGGAAATATCCATCCTAAAAAGGATTTTCCTTAGGTTCTCCTCTCTGTAAAGCTGGATACATATGGTATGTTACATAGATAGGGCATGTCCAGAATAGACAAGTAAGTGACATGGGCAGGTGACTTAGACTATCTTCTATTGTATCGTCACTGCCTCCTTTGACACCATATACTCAATGCACAGCTTTGATCCTGTGGGACACTTTTATGACTATCTAATGAAGACGGGATACTCACAGGTCCATTATTAAAGCAAGTCCACAAGGTCCATGGGCAGTGGTTGAAGGATAGAGTACCTACATGGCAGGCAATCACACTCAGGCGAAGAGAAGTCACTCCAATCAACAGTGTCTGGGAGCCGATATCGTTTTTTCTATATGTGTGGAAGAAGAGATGGCTTAAGGTGTGGATTGAGAACTTGTTTGAGGAAAGTTACTAAAAGATTGACCAGCTGACCAGAGACTTGGAAAAGAAAGGATTAGAGGACTGATCACAAAGAGATGTGCTAGAAATGAAGATGATGGATCCTCTTTTTCTCGCAAAAATGTAGATGAAGATCGCATCCAGCTGTGGAGGGGGCATTCCGTAATCAAGGTGACTGTCTTGTCACTGTTCTGTTGCTGTGAGGAGACACCATGACAATAACAACTCTTACAAAAGAAAATATTTAATTGGGGGATTGTTTATAGTTTCAGGGGCTAAGACATTATCACCATGGTGGGGAGCATGGGGCGTGCATGACACTGGAACTGAGCAGGAACTGAGAGTCACATCCAGATCTTCAGGCCAAGATATATGCATATATATTTATATATACTTATAATATCTATCAATCAATGAATTTACCTGTATGCATATGTGATGATAATATGGATGGAAATTCTACAAGTTAATGAATAATAGAAGCAAGTCAATAAAAAGCAGCTGAAAGACTTGAGCAGACACTTTACCAATGAAGATATATTATGGCCAATCCCATGAAAGATTCTCTAACCTATTACTCATCATGAAATATAAAGTGAAACCACAATTAGATATCCTTATACCCATTAGCATGTCTACAGCTAGCAAGACCGACCACACCAAGTATTGGCATGCACGTGAGGCAATTAGGAGATGTAAAATGATATATGCATGTTAGAAAAGTGTGGAGATTCTTAAAAATAAACATACCTAGCATATGACCCAGCCGTCCCACCCCATGGCATTTCCCCAAGAGAAACAAAGAGCATGCACGAAGACAAAGGCTCACACAAGAACACTCATAGCATCTAATAGCCTCAAACCAAAAACCAACCCAAATGCTCAGCAACAGGTGAATCAAGCAAATCCAGAATGTGCACTGTGCTGCAGGAGAGCAGGCCTCATCTGGGCAGAGAGTTCCATGGAATGGAGAAGAAAGAAAAAAAATGTGTCTTGGGTGGGGAAAGTAGGACACAGTGTCCATCTGGAAGCTTTAGACTGTGCATGGATCCTAAATAGAAAAGGGAAATACAAAAAGCATATGTCAGAGACAACTGAAAAAACAAACAAACAAACGTGAATGCACACAGGATATTGTCCACAGTGTGGGCAATGCTGCCTTTCCAAGGCATGGTGATGGGGATATGGCCATATGAAACATCCTTTTGCTCTCTGGAGATCTGTTGAAATATTCAGGGACCAAGTGTCATAGACTATTTTCAGATGAGTTATCAAAACAAAGTCAAGTGTGAGCCGGGCCTGGCGGTATATGCCTTTAATCCCAGCACTAGGGAGGCAGAGCTAGGCAGATCTCTATGATTATAAGGCTAGGGTAGTCTACATAGCAAGTTCTAGGACAGCCAGGGCCACAAATAGAGACCCTGTCTCAAAAGAGGCAGGGAGAGAGATGTATGCAAGCCAGAAGGAGGTGAGGGGAAGATAAGGGAAGAGGAGAGAGAGAGGAAGAGGGAGAAGGCATGGAAAGACAGACAGACAGACAGATAGACAGACAGACACAGACACACAGACACACACACACACACACACACACACACACACACACACACACACACACAGAGAGAGAGAGAGAGAGAGAGAGAGAGAGAGAGAAAATGGGAAGAATAAAAGTTTTAATTTGCATTTCCCTGCTGGCTAAGGATGTTGAGTAGTTTTAAAGTGTTCTCAGTAGTTTGTGTTTCATCTACTTAGAACTCTGTTTTTAAATTGTTTTCCTGGTGCTCAGGTTTTAAAATCCATTATCTCTTTTAGATACTAACCCTTTCTTAGGTAAATATCTTTCGCCATTCTGTAGGCTGCCTCTTCACTTGAATGATGGTATCCTTTGCTGTGCAGAAGCTTTTCAGTTTCTTGTGGGCCTACTTACTAACCACTGGACTCAGTGCCTGTGCTGCTGGGGTCCTTTCCTGGGCCAGTGAGTTCAAGGCTTTCCCTCACTTTCTCTTCTATCAGATTCAGGGCATCTGGTTTTATGTTGAGGTCCTGATATCTATTTGGAGATCAGTTTTGTGTAGGGTAATAAATATGGTTCTATTTACAGTCTTCTACATGCCACTGTCTAGTCTGGGAAGCATCATTTGATGAGGATGCTGTCTTTTTTCCAGTATGTATTTTTGGCTTCTTTGTAAAAAAAAATCAGGTGACCATAGGTGTATGGAATTACGTCTTGGTCTTTTCTTGGGTAGTGATACCTCCAGCAATTCTGGTGTTGTTGTTGTTGTTGTTTTAGCTATCCTGAATATTTTGTGTTTCCAAATGAAGTTGAAAGTTGTTTTTTCAATTTCTGTGAAGAATTGTGTTGAAATTTTGATAGGAATTGCATTGAATCTGTAAGGGTTTTTTTTTGTTTATTTATTTGGGTTTTTTTTTTTTTTGTTGTTGTTAGAATGCCCATTTTCTCAATATTAACCCTACTGATTCATGAGTATGTTCCCAGAAAGAAGAGATCTTTATGTCTTCTCTGTTTTCTTTCTTCAATGTGTCAAATTTTTTATTATGTAAATGTTTCGCATACTTGGTTAGGCTTACCAGGTCTGACTCAACTGCTGCTTATAGATACATCCTTACAATCACTTTAAAAAGTCGCTTAGCAACACTTAGTAGCAATGAAGACACTAAACCTTATGACCTAATATTCCTTCCAGGAATTTTCTCTTGACGACTGTGCATAAGTGCCTAAAGAGACCTGTGTGTGCCTGTCCAAGGTGAACTTGTAGGTGACAGCAAGAAGCCAGGTATAATCCATTCACCCATCATTCAAGATATGCCCAGTTTTACCTACGGTAAGGCCCGGAGAGCACACAGCAATGCTATGATTACAAGTGTCAGTCTGTCCTGGCAGGTATTTTCTTCAGGCTTAGCTGCAATGTGAACATAAAGCCATGCTCATGAAGAGTTCAGATTCTGATGCACTGAAATGCACCATGATAGATCATTTTACATATGCACCTTTTTGTCTTCCTGAAATTGATCATTTGAAAAGTATTAGTTCTCTGAGTCTAAACATGTGCACATCTCATTATGCAGTGTCTCAAACAAAGCCACACTTTGTCAAAGTCACCAGCAGTCTCACCTAGAAAATCATCAAGTGTTGGGATGCATCATGCTCAAAGTGACAGATGTGTCTCCCAAATTCCTGTTTTATCATTGGCATCAAACATTGTCGGTAGCTTTCATTGAAGTGACATACTCACTCCATTAACTTTGAGACCATGACAGCCAAGTGCCTAAGCCTGAATAAACGCAGGCTCTACTTTATGATCCTCTGCTATAGGAGATGGAAAATGCTGAAGATGCCCATGGCCAAATCTGCAACTTAGGAAGAATATTGTCAGCAGCATCACTGGTGCGTTGGATGGGAGCAGTCTGGGGGCAGGAGACTATGGTGGTACTCCAGGAAGGACAGTGAAGATGTTGAACAAAGATAAAGGCCTGGGCACAGAGAACATACTGTAGAAAGGGACGAATCCAGGCTGACTCCCAGCTTCTACCATTACATGGCAGGATTCAGCAAGATGGATAACTCAGAATGAACAGCTTAGGGGTACAACACATGAGCGTCCCTTTGGTTGTGTACATGTTGAGGGCTGTCCATGTGTCCATGGGCAAAGACCAGAAGTAGCTGATTACACGCATATTAAGAGGTGTATGTATGTATGTGTGTGTGTGTGTGTGTGTGTGTGTGTGTGTGTGTGTGTGTGTAATTAAAGCCAGTGGATTCTGGGGAGTTAGTTTAGAATCCAGAGCTTAGCATACTTATTATCAGGCATTAGAGAAATGGCAGAGGAAGAGAAGTCTACAAGGAAGACAGTAAAGAAAGAATCATAAAACATAGAAGGGAACCATTGCACATGGTACCTTGGGGTGCATAGCATTCTTAGAACATGAATGTCAATGCCAGCAAATGTGGCAGAGACCTAAGAACTAAAAGAAGTCCATACAAATGTGGGATCTGAGAGAGCTTTAGCTTCCATTAAGTCTCTTTTCCTGGAAGCTGCCTGGTTAAGCTAAGAAACACACTAAAACCTTGTTGCATGAATGAAACCATTGAATACGGTGACTGAGGACACTGGAAACCTTTGTCATGGTGGCTTTGTCATATCAGTTATATACACAAGCCTGGAAGATGGCTCTGGAGAATGAACGAGTGGAAAGGTGAATCTGACTTTCTTCCAAGGAACTTCTGGGTCAACAAAGGAAGTAAGGAGATAAATTGTGAGCTTTCAAGTACAGTGAGATTCCAAGGCATCATCCATCCCACCCAGACACCGCTGCGAGGACAACCCTATGGATACTGCAATAGGAGTCTGAGGAAGTATATTACCCCCTCTTTCTATATGCCCTGTCTGTGCCGATCGTCATTTCCCTGGCTGGCTGAGCACTCCTTGTCTTGAGCATTCTGTTGACACCCATCCATTCCTCTGTCACAGGCTCACTACCACAGTTGCAAATTCGTTCCCTCACCCCAACAGTCTAAAAGCTCTATGGTGGGAGGTGCTGTGTCTTCTTTCCAGCATGCCACCTTTAGCTCAGGCCTAGCAAAGCTCATGAATTGTGTGGAAACAAATGAGCAGCAGATGCATTCTAGATGACTTTCCTGCCAACCCAGCCTGGAGAAAGACAACTCAGAAACGGGTTGAAAGTCACACTGGGTCGCTTACAGGTTCACCCTGGAGTCAACGTTTCTCTAGGTGCAGCCAGACTGCAAGCAGCCTGCAGCCTTGGAGGCCGTGCAGACTACCTCATAATAACCATCTATTAAAACTTCAAAGGGAGAAAAATTAAAAACATGACTAGGGCTAATTGCTGGCTGCCACAAATTGGTTCCTGGGTATTATAAATGGTTTAATAGTTGGTCTAGATACCATTGCGATAGGTTGGTGCCATATATAAATAGGAACTCCTTGGAGATGCATAGATAGCTGAGACCAGGCTGTAACCTCACCAAGTCATATCTCCATGGCCCAAAGGGGAGAATTTTACATGTCTCTGTGTTTGGCATAGTTACCTGTCGCAAAGCAGCCAAATAAAAGACTCTGGTTTAATAATTCTATCACCTAAAGACAAGAAATCTGGGTTAACTAAATCCAACGATTACTTACTATCCTGAGCAAGAGTCAGGATGCCTGTGAGCAGGATCTGGCTCCAAATCAGCTAGCTCTGTGCCCACAGGGCAGCTGGGCTGCCTGTCTCTGTTCCCCAGGCAAGGATGATATAATGCTTGGGCTTATGCACCAACTTATTCATTTACTTAATGCATATGTATTAGGCAGCTTCCATCCATATTGCTGGCACCATGGCATGCGTTTATTCCAAGAAGAGTAAGACAACTCGCTGTAGTCACCTGTCAGGGACAGGCAGAAGATTGTCATGTGGCAAAGCTGCTGAGACATAGCTAGGCACAGCCGGGGACAGGAAGGAGTAACTAGAGCTCCGCTAGGAAGAAACAGATGAACATTCGAGACAGGAAGGTCTTAGAAAGGGCCTTAAATGATAAGTAGGAGTTTCCCAGGCAGAAAAGAGTGAGGCTCGCATCTATAACCCCAGGGCCAGGGAGGCAGGAATAGGAGCATCCTGGGCCTTGCTCAGCGGTCAGTCCAGCTGACTCAGCATGCTTCAGATCAACGAGAGACTGTCTGAAAAGGTACCATGGAAAATAACTGAGCGAGACACCCAACATTAACTTCTGGCCCTGAGGTGTGAATGGTACTTACATACACACCCAGATCTCCCACACACAGAGAAGAAAAACAAATCTACTTTGGCTCATGGTTTGAAACTCTCAGTCCATGGCCACTTGGCCTCCTGTCTGCGGTGAGACAGTCTCTCGTGGTGACAGGGCATAGCAGGGCAGGCCTACTCATCCCATGATGCCCAGGAAGCAAGGAAGGAAAGGAAAAGGCCAAGCTCCTGATAGCCCTCCCAGGACACATTCCCAATGACTTAACTTGCACTAGGCTCCACCCCCTATGAGCTCCACAATTTCTCAGTAAGCACCACATGCTGGCAACTAAGTCTTCAACACTGAATGAGCCTTTGAGGGTACACGTGAGATCCAAACTATAAGACACATTTTAAGGCACAGGAGACTTGGGTGCCTTCTCCTGGCATTTCTGACTTAGCATGGCCTTAGGATTGGCATGTCTGCTGCTGGTGCTGGGTCTATTTAGGGAGTCACGGGACTACTGTGTTCTTCCGGATGCCTTAATGTTTGTATCTATTCCAACAGTCAGCATCATTCGGAGCAGACTGGCAGAGAGGCATCCGGGCTACTAGAAAGACAGCTCCTGCCAATACGCTCATGGCTAGAGACTCTAGTTCATCTCAGCCTTTATGTTTGCTACCTTTTGCTTGAAACTGGTGCATGGTCTTTATCACTTGAGATTTCTTTCTTTGAATTATGGATTGTTTCCTGTTGAAATGCAAATGCACCTGGAAGGGGCAGCCCTTGAAACTGCTCTCAGCATTTTATCGTAGGGTGTTAATTTAATTATGAGATCATTTTCATAAAGAGCCCCAGGAGACGACAGTCATTTTTAATGACCTGGGAGGGTAGACTCAATCATACCTCTCCACACCCTGATGGCAATGATGTTACCCAAGTCTCTTCACCTCCTTGAGCCTAGTTTCCTCTTCAGTGAAACTGAGGATAATAACAGCTTCTGTCACCCCGTGTTATTTTAAGGATTGCATTGACAGACAGAATGTGTCTGTCTATCAAGGGCTAAGCCAAACTAGATACAAACGCATATACCTTCTAGTACTTCTTTTAGCACATTGAAAACGCCACAAGATTCCCAATGCATCTAAGAATTTTGTCCACCCACCCTGTGGGGATGCTCCTATCTAGGGGTGACACTAAATGGGTATGAGATGGGATATATCAGGGTGGATGGGAAGTGCTGGGGGTCATTCTAATTTCAGGGTTGGGTTTTTGCTCTTATTCTCAATAACTTTTTGAAAGGTTTGTTAGAATAGATCCAGGCTTATAAATCTCAGAAACATCCCCTTGCCATCAAAGTAAAATTGTTTTCCGGGCTCTGAGGGATATTTTTTCCCCTGAGTTGTCACTATCTGTGCTATTTTCTTTAAGTTCAGAAACAGACAGTATTGACCAGGCTTGGACAGAACACAGCTCATACCTTTAAACAGACCGGTGTCTAGCCAGTCCTGGGAACTTTTTTCCTAATCTGGTGTGGCTCTCCACCTCAGAGAGTGACAGGCCTGGCCTAGAGGGCCGCTCTCATTCAATAGGGCTGAGGTTTGACTTTCATCAGGGAGGGTGGCAGGGGCAGCGTGGAAATTGGGAGTGCATTGGCAGGTGTGCCTGGAACCACACGCTATCAGCTTACCCACATGGGAACAATGACTCTGGTGGGCGGTTAACTTCTGTAGCTTGGTCGCATAAAAGAAAAAGCCCTTTCAATCACCTCCAAAGAAAAGAAAGGAGACATCTTCTCATTTGTCAGGGAATAATTTCTTAATTACCCCGTGATGTCTGTTCTTCCTGGTGGGTCCTTAAACCAGATTGGTGAGAGTGAAATCTGATGTTTTTTCTTTAATGACAGGGGTGTGTGGGGGGAGCATTAGCAGCAGTGTAGGTTTTCAACACCTTCTTCTGTGGCTGAAGGAGGGTCTAGGCCAACAGAGGCAGGGCTTGTCTCCCAGGGGAGGGGCAAGTCTGTCCAGCTGAGGTTGGTCACAACTAGCCTGCTAATGACTCAGTCATGGTCCTGAGGGTGGAGAGACCCTGGCAGAACTTCTGAATATTTTCAAATGAAGTTTGTCTGCACTTTTGGCAAACTTGAACTTCTCTTCCAGCTAATTACTGGAGAGGGGGAGAGAGGAGATGTGTTTGGATAGATTCTCAAACCTTAACCAACCCCTCCCACACAGGCGACATTCAGACTGTGTAGGGCCTGCCACGGGTTTCAGATGATTTTTCGCCCCCTTTCTTAACATTCACAACAAACCGGGGTGGGGTGGGGGTTTGGGTGGGGGAACAATCTCAAAGTGGGAGAGCAAATGCTCAGGGGAGTGGAGGAAAGGTGCCTGGTCCCCCTCATCTCACATGCTTCCAGGAGGTCACCAGGTGGGAGGTCACCTTGGTAGCTCTCCATCTTCATTCACCTTGCCTGCCTTCTACTCTCACAGCAGGAAAGCAATAGGCAGCAGACCAGTGTGAGCAAAAGTTTGACACTGGAGGGAGGCGGGGCTACTCTTTAAGCCTACGATTGTCCCTTACCTTCCCAGCATCACTCAGAAACGCAACAACTATTTATTAGGACTCTCTGTGTACCAGGCACCACGATGAAGAATACCAACGAACAAACAAAATTACCTCTCCTCCAGCAGCGTGCATTCCAGGGGAGTTTCTATCCAACAGCCTCAAGGACTCCTTTGTTTGCTGCTTAGAATTCTCCAGTAGGGTGCCCCTTCAGAATACTGTTTCTATGAGCACACCTACATACACGTAAACACTGCCCTTCCTGGCTCATACACTCACAAGGCGATGCCTGTTCCCACCATGCTTAAGGCACCTGTGCAAGCGCACGCACTGCCCACTATCTCACAATCATTTCAAGCCCAGAGCCTAGGGTAGTGACCGGGCGCTGCAGCTGCTCTGGAGAAGCTTTGCCCGGATACCCCCTAGCCACCTCTCAGCTCAGGAAATGCCTACACGCCTCTGCTGCATGGAGCCTCAGAATTCTCTGCAGTCAGTGCGACCTTCCCAAGCTCGCTGAAGGGTCCTCCCCTTCCAGCCTTCTTTAATTCTGGGCTGGGGCTGAAGAGAGAAGAGCTCTGTGCGCTTGGCAGTGGTTTGGGCCAGGCACAGGTGGAAAACAATTACGGAGCTCTTTGGAAACTCGAGTCTGTGGCAGAAACTTGGACTCAGTGGCCTGAAACCAGGCAGAGGAGCACTGTAAGGCAGTGCTGCTGTCCCTCAGGGCTGATTGATTAGATGTTCCTTCCTCCCAAATCATTTTCTGTGGGTTGTTTGTTTATCTCTAATCCTAGCAACCGCCTACCGCTGTTCTGCTTACAAATGCTTCCCTGATTCCAGGCTGCAGAGGTCAGCAGGCGGCACAGCCTCTTGCACACTCTGTCAATTCTGGACATCTCCCTACCAGGCCACTAGTGTCTTCTGGGTCAGCCAGCACTTTCAAGGTTCCCTTGGCCGTACCTATCCTTCTGTCATCTCAAGAGAGTGGTACAGTAGGAGCAGAGTAAGTCCCCCCCCACCCCTACCCCAGGATAGTTACTCTGTTCAGAAAGCCATGTCCAGAGCCCTCGAGCTTTCCTGGGGTGGGTGGGCACTTAATAGGTTCAGGCATGATTGAGGTGCAGGCAGCTTTCTGCGAAGGTGGACCTGAGCAAACATATCAGGTATCAGCTGTATACAGGTCAATGCCAAGAGCAGGAGACTCATACAGGGCTTATCCTCTGCCCAAGACTTCACTGTGAGGACAAAAAAAGCAACCTTCATGGCTTTTGGAAGATGAGGTTGACCCCCCTGGCTGGTACAAAGCGTAAGCAGGCTGGGAGGTAGGAAGCCTCTCTCTACCACCTTCAGGCTGGTTTCGTCTCTCACCCTGTAAACAGCCCTAGGGATTTTGTGTCTCCCAGATGCTCTGAGTTTCTGCCTATTTCCTTCCTCCCAAAGCATTTCCTACACAACTGCCTAGGCCCTCCTAGCAAACCTCTTTCCACCTGCCTGCTCTAACTTCCATCAGTCTCCCTCTTCCCTATCTTAACATTTACATCCATCCTTCACTATATTACTGCCTTTCAAGAGTCTTCCCTTGTTCCTCCTTCATTGATCTCATCCCATCAACTATCCCGGGCTCCACAAGGCAGTGTTGTGCTAAGATCGCTTCCCCCTTACATACTGCGCCCAGCGGGGACACTGCACTGAGGTGCCCCTGGTCACTCACACCTGGCAATCTGCCATCCTAAACTCAGTGAGAGGTGGCCCCTTCAGCTTTTGCTGGAAGGTATGGAGGGGTGACGTGCCTGGTGTGACAAGCACTAATGGGCTCTCAGCGGCTCCCTGCAATGAATTGCTTGCTGGCCTGCTTCTCCCAGGCCTTTGAGAAGGCCTGCATCTGGATTAGTCTCGAAGAGGAGACAGAGCTTAATTGTATTCTGTGTTCTAAGACACGCAGGAGCTATTAGATGAGACAGTGCCTGTGGTATGTGGTAACTGAAGACCCACAAGTGAATGCAAACAGCCACATACGTATGAGGTTGGGCGTGAAAGAAAGAAATCGGATGACAAATGATTGCTTTGGGCAAAGTACTTCTGTGCTTTCTATTGGGGCGTTGAGAGCCAGTGTTCTTCGGGTACGTGGCACCAGATAGCTTGCCATACTTCAGGGCATGGCTCTATACCCATGCACATTCAGGCAGCACCACCTGGGTTCCATGTGTTCCTTAAGAATAAAGAAATAAATAAGGACACAGAGCTGAGAGGGGTTCAAGAAGAGTTGGAGGGGCAGAGAAAGGGGTTGGGATAACAAAAAAAATACGTATATGTAAAAGAAGTGAAAAATAAGCCAAGGGGTTTTCCAATTAACTTTCTCATCACATGAATGCCCACTGTCATCCTTGCAACTTGCAGTCATCGAATTTGTCTCTCACAACAGTCAGAGAGGACCAGCCACGCTCCTTTCCACAGGCGTCTTTCATTCAGCCCCTGCGCATACTGTGACAGGAAATGTATGCATGTTAAAGGGTTTGCTCTTTCCCATTTTACAGAAGTGGATGCTGAGGTAGCAAGAGCACTGATTTCAGACCATATAGGATTCCAGATGACAATGCCTGGGCTCGAATGCAGGCTTCCCTGCCCTTGCCTCATGCCCATGACTGCATCCACATTCCTTTAACCCAGTGCTTTGGTGAAACCTCCCTCATGCTGCCTGTAGGAAGTTCTGCTGCCTCCCACGAAGGACTAGGGGCAGAGCTGAGGAGCCGCTGAAGTGAGGTGACCTCCTCAAAGACAACACTTCATCTGCAGACTAGGAATGGCAGTCCTACCTGAAGGGCTGTCATGAGGCTCCAGTGAGCTGGGATAGCAACACCCTTCTCCGTGTTCCTCTCCCTCTGTTGTTCTGGGTGGGGGACGGGAGCACTGCTTGTCTGGGCACAGGGTTTGTTGTATGTAGGATCTTAGAAAATAGATGTTGCAGGGGATGAGGAGAGACTTTAGTCTCTTGACCTTTTCCTTTCCAGCCTGAATCTTGAGGACCTTAGATGAGTCCCTTTTGGAACAGATAGGGCTAGACAGAGAGGTCCCTTGATGCCCACCACATAATAAAGAAGCAATTCTATGAGACACCCACCCTGTGCTCTCTACTGCTCTTATGAGCCCACTTGTGTTATCCCTACATCTTAAAAGCTGCAGACTGCTCTCAGCCAAGCCACTAGGGACCCAAGTCTGGAAGCAAGAACAGCAGCAGCGTGTCAGTCAACATGATGGGCTGTCAGCATATGTTGAGGGGAATGTCTCCCCTGCAGAGAAGAACCAGCAAAGACACAGATACTCAGGTGGAGGTCCTCACTTCCTGGCTATAGCTCTCATGTCAACACGCCACCATGTCCTATGATGTATCAAAGATGTCCTTGAGTGCTGAGATCTCTGGGTAAGGAATAAGAAAGATATTTGGGTACTGAAAAGAAAATTATCATAAAATGCCTGCCCTCTATCAGGTGTGTTCCTGTGTTTTGTCATTTAATTTTCACAATATGAGGTAGGTGCTGTGTGACCTTGTTCCATATTCAGGGAAACTTTGAGCTTGCAAAAGTCAGGGGACTCTCCCCAGGGGCCAACTAGTAAGTAGCCGAGGCAGAATCTAAAGGCAGGTGTGAAGGGCTCACCTACACATGCTGTCTGTACTACTGTGCTAGCTGCCTGGGGTGTCATGGCCTCCCGTAGCTCTTTGTTCCTCTCTGGGAGAAGGGAGGCAATGTTTATTTGGCTGGCTCGGATGATGAGATCTTTATCTCTCTCAGAAAAGCGTGTATTAAATCCCTAATTGTGCATGGCATTGAGCACGGCATGGAATTATTTTGTATACAGAAACAATTAAGCTAAGTACACAGACAGGGTCTCTGCCCTCTGGGAACATAAGATCCCTAGCACACTGAAGGTTGACCCAAGCAATACTTCTACAAAGCCAGAGTCTTGGTGCCATTTTTCCAAGGCTGTCACAGTCACAGACTGTGGCCTGGACATGTTTGGGTACCAGTGCCTTACAAACCCACTCCCACTTCCAGAAAGGTCTCTAAGGAGGTCAGGCTTGGGAGTAGATGATGCATCAGAAGACTTCTCATAGGACCGGGGTCATTTTCACAAGTACTTTAGCTGTCCAACCTTTAGCTTTTCATCCACAGGATGGGCCTAATAGCATCACAACTCTCAGGGGCTATGACAGCTGATGATTAGAAATCCTGTCTCCCTTGCCCCTTCCCCCAACCCCAAATGAATGTAGGGACTTTGGTTGAGGCATATGGGGAGGAGGACCTTTGATTGCACACAGCAGAGGTGGGCTCACTGACTCCAGTGCTGTGGCTGTACTAAGGATCAGACCTCTGTGCTTCTAAGGTGTCGCTTTGCCCAAGGGCTTGGCCTTGTGGAGCAAAACACCAAGTGTCTGTATATTGGCTGTTTATCCTTAGTTCTTCCTTCTAGACTCTAGAATCTAGAGAGATTCGAACCCCTCTTCAGAAAAAGGGGCTTGAAAGGGAATGAAAGATCCTGTAGTGTGCAGCAGGAGGCGTGGAGTACTTCTGGCTGCCTGGGATACACCAAAGGCTGTTGTAATTGATGTCCTTCCAACACTTATGTGAAGAGTAAAGGGCAGATCTGTTGGCCACATCAGGTGAAATACTTGTGTTGCTGGGGGTTGGGGTTAAGTGGAAGATTGCAAAGTGTCTTTTTCTGTCCTGGGTAACTCACTGGATTGCTTACCTTCTCACCCAGAGTTGGCCAGGGAGTGACCAAGGGCCTTCAGGAACCCAAGGACACATCCTTCAGAGAAATCTCTTTGTGTTTCTCTTTGGCATATGCCCTGTGCAGCATAGACTTCACGCTTAATGGCCTGTCAGGAAGGAAAACAATCAGGAGAAAAAGAGTAAACTAATAATAAAACCAAACCCAAACATCACCGCCCTCCCTCCCCTCTGCCCAGCCCTCACTTACTTCACTGTTTTTGCAGCCAATTCCCCTCCCAGGCAAATAATATTTATTCCAAGAGGCTTTGACACACTAGCTCAGAACAAGACAATGCTTGATTGTTTCTTCCTTCCCCCTGCGGCAAGCGATGGGCCGGAGCAGTGCAAGCATGGAAAGGGAAAGGTACTTGCTGCTATTCTCATGGGACCCAGCTCCTGAGCTGTCAAAACAAGCCTGAGACTCACACGGGGGGAGGGTGGCGGGGCCAAAGATTAGTGTAGCTACTGCTGGACTTGCTCAGAAAGTTTCCCTCTTTTAGCTAAGTTCCTGGCAGCTGTGACCACTTAAACGGCTTTTGCTTCCATTAGATGGGAGCGTCACTAAGTCAGGGAGCTTAAAGCTAGCTCTAAAGGGCCCAGGAGTCATTGCTCAGCAAAAAGTGCCAATTCATTGTGTGGTAGATAAAACACCTGGAGACTCAAATCAGAGGTGAATTTCTCCAGCTTAGGAGTTGACGGCTGACCCCTTGGTGACCTCGTCTCTGCAGAGATGTGGCTCTGGTGTAAGCCAAAGACTTCAGCCCTCCTGCTCCAGGAAGATCACCGATCACCGGGAGGGAGGTGTAGTCAGACAGGGGTGGATTGTCAGCTCCATGGCTTCTCAGCGGGTGTTCAGTCTGCTCCCCGCTGAAGGGCCCAGGAGGATCTTATCCCAGGGTGTATCAGCCAGGTCCATGCCTGAACTGAGAGAATCTGTGTTTTCTCAGTTTGTTACTTCCTCCTGGGTCAGGCAACCACGATCATGACCTGGGACCAACAAGCTGGCCTCAGACTCCGTCCCTTTCTTCTTTCAATAATGATTTCTGTTTGATATGTGAGCCCACTTCACCGGAGAGTGACAGACAAGAGTGACCAAGCCAGCTCCGTTGTTTGAAAGGGACTACTTCTTCCGGGGGGGGGGGGGGGGGGGGCGGGGCGACGTGGGGGGGCAGGGGATATTGTCACTCCCACTTTACAGTTGGAGAAGCTGAGCTTTGGAAAGGACCAAGGACACCTAACTAGCATCTCAAAGCCTAGCACCTTTGCTTCCTGTCTGCAGCTCTTCTCTGCCTGGCCCCTGTACACTCTGTCATAGGCAGCTTTGGAAACCAAGGCTGGAACTGCCCTCATTGACCCTGATCAGCCCAGAGGCCCAATACTGAAGGCAGATAAGAGAAAGAGGAAACTGACCCAAAAGCTTATCTCTCTCTCCGTTAGACTGAGGCCAGGGGGCATCTTAGGAGGAGAGGAGGAGGTCCCGAGTAGGTGCATTTTCCATCAGGGAAGCATACTCCTTCACAAAGCCACCTCAGCAACACTTTCATTGTTTCCTGGGGCTGAATGGGAGGGATCAACTGCACGCGATTGCACCTGCACAGAACCACAGGCTTAAATGCTATGGGACCCACAGGTGGGACAGTTGCCAAAGAAAGGTTCAGAAACACAACCCCTTGAGACGAGAGTGGGCAAGGGGATCAGACTCGCTGCTTGCTGCCTGGCGGGGAGCTAGAATCATGGAAATGTCGTTCCCTCACAAGAATTGGTCAGGATCTACACTAGGACCAAATAAGTCTGACCCTGGCCGGACAACCTGACGTAACCAGTAGTCTGGCTTATCCCATGTGGGATTACTCAGTCTATAAAAGTTCTATTTATTTGTTAAGGGAGGGGCAGATCCATATCCCGTCTGTTGACACCTGGACCGCAGGGGAGAGAGCTGCACCTCCTTGCCCATCCCAGTGCCCTGGCTGTGCCACTCCCTGCCCAGCCGATGGGGCTGATGGGAAGAACACCTGGTGGGTGAGTGCTGGGAGAGCCTCCCATTGGCAGCAGCTCCTCTGCCGAGAGCCATGACCATCACTCAGTAGGATAGAAGGCCAAAAGCCTGAGAGCACAGTTCCCAACATGTTTCCGTCAGACAATTGCCCCAAGTGGGCCTGGCTGGGACAGTACAGTCAGACTCCTTGCTCCCAGCAAACGCCTCTGGAAGAATCTCTTGGATTTTTTCACCACATATTCTGTTTATGGCAGTGTTAATTTTGGTTCCAGAATTGAGTGAGCAAAAGATTCCAATTTTAAGTCTTTGGTGCCAGGTCTGGATGGGGCCATGCCCATGCTTTCTCCATGGCATCTAGAGGCCGTGCCAGAGCTGAGGGCAGGAAGCCTGAGAGGAGGAGTGACCTAGGGCTTTAAGGGGTGGTAACTCTGCTTCAAGATGGTGGCAAAGAGGAAATGGCTGGCACTTGGGAAACAAAGGGTCAGTTCTTAAGATACAAGGGCTCCGTGTTGCCTCGTCGTGAGCCAACTGTTTGACCTAGGAACTCAGTTTTGTCTTTGAAGATCTTTGCTTCCTCATCTGAAAAAAGGAATATCCGATGGTTTTTAGAAATTATTTATACTTTGAAATTTTGTATATGTATACAGTCTATCTACCCAGGTCACTCCACCACTAATACTAATATTACCACTCTTTATTTTCAGAAAGAGAGAAGAAAAACCAAAGAACCAACATACTCAATGTAGAGTGAATACTTTGAGTTGTTTTTCTTTCTTGCTGTATTGAGAGCTCCCAGTGCTCCATTCCCCTGCCTGTCTCACCTTCCTTGCCTGCTACGGTTTCCATGTAAACTTGCTACACGGCCCTTGCTTTTGTCAGAGTCACGCAGAAGATGCCATCCAATGGCGATAATAGAGCTGGGAGATCTGGGTCTCAATTCTGGTCTCAGGAATTGACTTGCTTGATGGTTGCAATAAAGACTTGGCTTCTCTGAGCCTCATACACCCAATGGGGCAAATATTCCACCCTGGGAATGCATTGTGAGATGCTTCAGTGAATAAAACTAAGGGAAGCACGCAGGAGTTTTACAGTATAGTTTGCGTGTCTAAATCCCTGGTTCTTTGGAAGCCAGTGGCCCTTTGCTAATGGGCTGCACCCAACGGAATTGTGGTGGTTTTCCAGTTTACATAGAGGTAGGGCCTCCTGGCAGATGCTGGTGACTTACTCACATGCATTGTGAACTTGGATCAAGACACTCTTTTTTTGGATTAGTTCTGAGCCTGGTTTTAAAGCAGCTGGCTGGGACGGCAAATTGTTTTGCAATGTGCTTCAGTGAGCTTTTTACAACCTCACTCATCAGGCCTTGGGGACTCTGCTAGGATACTGAGCTGCAGGCTGCTGAGTCACAAAGGTAGAAAAGAAGCCCGTTACCTGCCAAACATGGCTTTCCTGGCTCCACCTTTCCGGTGTGATAAACCCGATTAATCTGAGAGCCCCTCCTTCATCCTCCATCTACACTCTCTCGGTTTTTTCTTTCTTTTCTTTCTTTCTTTCTTTCTTTTTTCTTTTCCCCTCATCTGGAAGCTTTTCCTCTTCAGGTGGGAGCTCTTGAGCTAAAGGAAAGGACCCACCATAGCCTTTTTAGCCTTAAAGACTTTTCCCCTAGAACAGTGGTTCTCAACTTTCCCAATGCTGTGGCCCTTTAATACAGTCCTGTACGTTGCGGTGATCCCCAACCATAAATTATTTTCATAACTTCATAGCTGTAATTTTGCTACTGTTATGGATAGTAATGTAAATATCCGACATGCAAGATATCTGATATATGGCCCCAAAGGGGTTGCAATCCACAGATTGAGACCTATGGCCCTAAAACAAGTCAGATGAAAATCTGATGTGATGAAGGGTTTCGTTTTACAAAACATATTCAAATGGGGCATGAAAATTAATAGAAAGGACTCTCCATAACTGTCTTGTACATTTACGAATCTGCCATACTCTCTTGGGCTTTTATGGCTTTGAGTTACTGTTACCCCTGCTCAGTGTCAATTTCACCTAACTACAAATTCTGTAATAACTCTCTGCCTACAAGATATGCCTGCTGATGAAATAGTGGTATGAATGTTAGGGGAGTAACCAACCACTTTTAAAAAATTGGGTTCAAGGCTCATTCCGTAAAGTGGAACCTATATCAGATATTGTTAAGGATGCCAAGAACTTGAGACTTGATAAGTTGTGAGCCAAGGGAAAAACTTACTACTGTTATCCTGCTAAGCGGGCATATCAATAAAACAACTCATAATGAATTGCTTCTATAGCCACTGATCAGTGGGTTACTTAACTCTTAGCAAAAAAATTTCTTGAAGTAGATGGTAATTAGCACAGAGACCCACAACTGAACAACTTTCAGGGAGTGAGAGATTTTGAGTGTTCAGCCCCGAATGAGATAACTTTATCATATGTTTTCTCTCAAGACTCAGGGATTTTTGACAAAAGAGGGAGCAGAAGTCTGTGAGAGCCAGAGGTGCTGTACAAGTTTGAGGAAGCAGCATGTTTTAGAAACAAGAGGGAAGGTGCATATAGGAACTCTCGGAGGCTGTGACAGCCCTTGCAAGCATAAGACTTGCACAAACTCGAGCGAGTCCAAAACTGCCAGCATGGGGAGGGGAAGTGGGCAGGAGACCCTACCCAAAGCCATAAGCTATGTGAAAATGATAGCTCCCAGGAGAGGGACAACCAGTTTCCTTCAACGAGGCGACACTAGCTCTATCAACCACACTCCAGTGAACGACCCGTGCTCAGGAGTCGATGGTCGACGCAAAATGGACTCCATGACTTTTAGCATTTTAGCATCATTTCTCTCTCTCTCCCTCTCTCTCTTTCTCTCTCTCTCTCTCTCTCTCTCTCAGAGAAATAACATAAAGTTGGATAGCTGTGGGGGAGATGATCTGGGAGTTGTTAGGAGAGAGGAAAAATATGATAAAGAAATACTGTATTATGCTCTCAAAGAGTAAAATTTTAAGGGAAAAGTAATCTTCCATCTTCACGTGACTAGTTAGTTCTTGTCTCTAAGAATCATCTCTTTATTAGTTTTCTCATCACTGTGACAAAATAGCAACTTAAGAATGGAAGTGTTTGTTTTGGTTTAGTTTGAGAGCACAGTCCATAATGGAAGGGAAGTCATGCAGAAGAAATGTGAGGCGGCTGGCCACATCACACTCACCATCAGGGAGCAGAGAGAGAGAGAGAGAGAGAGAGAGAGAGAGAGAGAGAGAGAGAGATGAATGCTATTGCCCCCCCCCTCCAGGAATGGTGCCACCACCTACATTCATAGTCAATTTTCTTTCATAGACACATTCAGAAATGTATTTTCTTAGTGATTCTAAATTCAGTCAAGATGACAACAAACACAACCTCTTTCAGGGAATGAGGCAGTTATCCAGTAAATATTAATGAAACATCTTCTTCACAGTAGGCACAATTCTAGAAGTTGATAAACAAAACAACCCAATGCCACAACCTCCATAGAGATTATAATAAAGTTGAGTAGAAAGAATAAAAAAATGCATAAGTGTGTATGATGTTACATGGTGACACATGCAATGACAAAAATAAAACCAGTGAGAGAACAGAGAGTGAAAGAGTAGAGTTTGGGTCAAGGAAAGACCCAATAGCAACATGCAGGCAGAGACTCGAATAAAATTAGGCAATAAGTCTCTTGGATATCTAAGCACTTCTGGTAGAAATGGATCTGATGTATTTAGGAAAATCAAGGAGATGACTAGAGGCGGAGGTGACAAGTGAAAGAAAGAAAGTCTTGGAAGTGATGGGGTCAAGATCACACAGGGATTCATGGGCCCCGAGAAGATTGACTTTCACTGGGAAGTCACTGCATATTTTCAAACAGAGCAGTAAAATAACTAGACTCCAGTTTTAATAGTATCGTTGTTGGTGGTGTATAAAGAATTGACTGTAGGATTTAAGAGTGGAGGTAAGAGACTGGTGAGAAGGCAACTTCCTTTAGTCAGTCAGTCTAAAGAACGCGATGTCTTGGACTAAGACAGGAGTTTAGAAACGAAGAGGAGTTGTCAAATTTGTAAATAGTGATAACCTCTCTATGGCTAAGTCAGTCATGTATTTTCAGTTTTTTAACCACTTATCAATCTCTGTGTTGATCACTACCCAATTGTAAAAGGAGCTTCTTTGGCCAAGATTGAAAGGAGAAAAAATACATTAATATAAACAGGAATATTTAGAAAGCCGCCTGATGGCACAACCATTTCACAAACAACAATATTATGGGTCCCATTTCTCCAGATATGGGCTTTGGACCAGGTTTCTCCTATGAGGCATGAACTCCCTCCTGTGAACAGGCTTAAAATCCAATCGAAAACAGATGGTTACTTCTATAACCATCTTGCCACTACTGCGTCAGCAGGCACATCCTGCCTGGCAAGTGAGTATTGTAGCACTGAGGGGCCAATTCTAGATTGGATCTCCCCACCCCCACAAGGTCTACATAGCATATTTCATCCCTAATTCAAGACTCTGAGAATATTTTGGAGGGGAATAGATAGAACTGAAAAGCCAGAGGATAGAGAAGATAGCTGTGAAATGCTATCTCCTGGACATGACATGGTCATTGCTCACATGAACTTATAACTTCTAGTTATCTATCTACACAAGTACTAATCACATGAACTCATAATTTCTAGTTATCTGCACAAAAACTGATAAAAATGAAGCCAGTCAAAATCACATCAGAAATGGGGGTGGAGGGGAGGAAATCCCGAGGCTCTACTCCTAGAGATAAAGGCAGCTGATGGCTGCTGAAGGAAATGTACTTTTCTTTGTAGATATGGCTACTTATAGGTTGCCTATGCTGCAGTGAATGGCTCCACACTTTCGTGCATATGGGAAGCATTAATTGGACTCAGTGCATTTTTATTGAAAGGACATAAAATTTGGAGAAATGTATGTTTAAGGTTCCTTGTGAGAGCTGGAGGGAAGTAGTGGGGATGAAGATGATAAAAATATGTTGCATGTATGTATGGAATCATCAGAGAATAAATAAAACACTATTTTTAAGAATTTCAAAATATTTGAAATTAGAGCCAATAGGACCTCCTATGAGCTACAGGAAAAATGGAGGCAACCGAGGCCTGAGTTAGCTGAGATAAGGAAGTTGGGGTGAAGCAGATTCTGGGCTTGGAAAGACCATCAATTGTGTTTTGGACAGACTGGGCAAATCTCTAGAGTGGGCAGTAAGAAAGCCAGGCTGGCCCTCAGGGTCAGACCTGGAGAGATGGTGTGGGGCTGTTGGCATGCAGGCTGTCTTTAAATAAGAAAGAGTGGACAAGACAGCCTGGAGAGCAAGGGCATCCCAAAGATGGAGCCTGGGAGATCTTCAGCATTTATTGGGCAAGGGCACTGGGATGCTGCTGAGGAGACAGAGGAATCAGCAAATGAGGTAGGGGATGGTGGGGTTTCCTCTAAGAGCAGGACAGACTGCTGTGTGCGGCTCCTGGGGGGAAGTAAAATGACTCAGGGAAAGTGTGGCCTGAGACTCACGGTGGAGGGAAATAATCAACTTCTGCTAGTTGTCCTCTGACCTCCACACTCATGCCATGGCAAGCACGTGCCCCTTTCTACATACATATGCACTAAATGAATTTAATAAAAACATTTTTAAACCGTAGCCTGTAATGGTACCTGTATGCATGTTTTCAGGGCCAACCGGCCCTGGATGACTAATTGGTGTGCTCTTTCCTTGAGAAGGCCATGTCTCCCACTCCTAGCTTTTCTCAGTTGCCTTTGTTCATTTGTATAGGGTTGGAGTCTTGTGGGATGGAGCATCTATTTAGGAATATGAATAATTCCTATATATACAACGTATACACATGTATGTATATACATTCAATAACAATTAAAAAAGAGGTTATGAATTTGAAAGAGACTGTGAAAGGACATATGGGAGAGCTCAAAGGGAGAAAGGGGAAGGGAGAAATATTGTAATTATGTTATAATCTCAAAAAGTGTGGCCTGTCGGCCAAAGACAAAACAAATCACTAAGTATGGACACTCAGAGGTTACCCCATGAGCTCACCAAGTTTCAGAGGTTCAATATTCATGAAACAACTCTTGTTGGGATTTTTATAGACAAGTTATTAGAGATGTGGGTCACTTGATGGATGAAAATGTGGGTTAAATCACTCCTGTAATCCCAGCACTCAGAGAGGCAGAGGTAGGCGGATCTCTGTGGGTTCGAGGCCAGTCTGGTCTACAGGGCGAGTCCAGGACAGCCATGGCTACACAGAGAAACCTTGTTTGGAAAAACAAACAAACAAACAAACAAACAAAATAATTTCTTAAGAAACTCCATGGGCTTGTAGGTTAAGGAGCTGCACAGTCCACTGCCAATGTTTTAAGAGCTCAGTATAGGCCAGAAGAGGAGGATAAGAAAAAGTAATTTTCATCTTTTTCCATCGTGCCTTGCCTAAGGTACACATCCCAGTCTACCTTCTTTTTTCCCTTAGTTGTAAGAGATGTAGTTGTTGTTGTTGTTGTTATTATTATTATTATTATTTCTTACTTTGTTATCTGCTGCAGACCACCAATCCTTTCAGTACTTTCAAGACCAAAGAGGGTTCATTTCATATACCCATCTGGCATGTTATGACAGTCTTTTCCAGAAGACATTTGACTATAATTCATCACTAAAGCCTGATTTATGGGTCATAATGTGGACATGTAACAATTATACGGTGAAGTGGCATCATGCTCATGGCAGGCACAGTCTAGTTCCTATGTATTTACAACAATAAACCAATAAGGAGGTAGGATCGGTAACTATATACAGTCCTTAAGTGTCTGGAAACTAATTCCAAGATACTGACTTTCCGTAAATGTTGTAGTAATGTCTAACACTCTTCTAAGTATGACTCAGCCTATAGTGGGAAGCTGGATTCTGCTATAGGGAAAATAAGAGTGCCATGCCTGACACATATAACGAATGAGAACCTAATCAAACATGTGGTCACGGGTTATTAACTCCTGATGGGTTCTAATCCAGCACAGGTGTCACCAACAGCCTCGGTGCAATAAGCATCATCATTAAAATGGGACACTTGGCTCTGGCTGATGCTGGCTAGGGATGGTGTTTCCGTTTAGATCCCTTCATGTGAGTAGACATCACACCCCCCCTCCCCCTTACATCTTAGGACTATTATTAGAAAGAAAGTGAGTGTGAAGATCAGTCAGATCTATATTAAAACTCTTACTGTGCTATTTTGAGGGCCTGAGCAAGTTACTTCTTCTAGCTTTAGTGTTCTTGTATATAAAATGGGAGCGGTAGCCCCTAGCACCATAGCATTATTGAGGTTAGTGTGGAATTCAATTTAGTCAGGAGTGTGAATGGCCTGCCAGAAAACGACTCATGGCGGCAATTAGAATAATGAGCAGAACTCATAGTGACAGAAAGGGTGTTGGTGTTGGTAGGAACGGGCTTCTGTTTCAAGGGGTGGGACATGAGGGTCTCTCCTCGATAGCAGTGGCATCTGCAATTGAAAGCAGGGCGTCGTCGGTGAGCCACATCATTTATCAATATTAGGTTGCAGGCATTCGTTTAATACTTTGCAGAAAGGCTTGGGAGTTCCAAGCCACCAGAAGCCTGCTCTTATGGTGTCTATATTCTAGTGAGTTCTAGAAGCAACCTGGGTTGTGGCAGATGTAGCAGAGCTTTTTTTGCAGTGTGTCTATCTTACCTGCTTTAAGCTACCATACAATCCCAGCCCATCCTGCTTCAGGTAAGAACAAATTGAGGCAGTGTACAGTCTCTCATAGGCATGTATCAGCTGCCAGGAATATTTTTTTCCTGCTGTCAAACACTAGCTGCATTAAAAGCGTGCCCCCACCCAAGCCCACTATGTTTTCCCTCCATGTGCGGCAGGAGGGTGGTGTTCTTTATTAGGTAAGTTAAGAAGTACAATCTCTCTTCCCTGCACTTTAATCCAGAGGCAGACTGAGAACCACTACACCCCTTTGGAATAAATGCACAACCTTGGAACAAAAGTACCACTGGACCTCATGCCTAGCTTTGACTTTCTACTTAGAAAATGGATGGAGAAAAGCCCATGGTCTTAGGCTTCTGAGGTTGGCATTGGGAAGGCATCCAGGGGACAGGGACAAAGACATAAACTTGGAACTTGGGCTCCCTTTGAAGTTCCTGCTCCTGGAACTAGGTCATGGAGTTATTTAATAAGAAATAAGCCTTGTGCTTGCAGGGCGCGTCAGCCAGGTGTTTTTTCCTTCAGGTCTCAAGTGTGAGCGCTTATTCCCTGGCTGTCAGTGTGAGCAGGCTACAGATGCTGGTCCTGTCAAGTATGGGCAGTGATGAGATGCTGCGAAGCCATTTGGCACTAACGTGAACTCTTCACCTAAAACTCAACTCAACCCCAGGGATTTCTGAGCTGTCTAAGAAAGCGTGATGCTGTCCCTGCTTACTCAGGCCCCAGTAAGCTCCCTTGAGGCTAGCTAAGGCAGAAAAGGCCAGGCATTTATGTCTTTCTGTGGGAATAGATGTATTTCCCAGAGCAACAACCCAGAGTCTAAAGAAATGTAGAATCAAAGGGAGAAAGTTCCTCTGCTTTATAAAGCATCAACGCCACCAATTTAGACATTCTGAAATCTCCAAAGAAAACATGGTGGATTTATAAGCACGTGTTAAACTAAATCTGTCATTTATTTCCAGTGTGCAGTGGGAACCAATGGATGCTCAGTGTAAGTCTGCCCCCTGGTCATGAAGAAGCAACCTTATTTCTTTCTCCTGATACCCACAGTGGTTGGGGCAAGCAGGTGTGCCTTTAGGTGAACACTAATAATTAGAGACTTTGCAAGTTCTTTATGTTTTACTAACTCTTAAGTCAACAGTCTGCTCCTTACTCGCTGGCACACCTCCTCTGAAGTGGCAATTGCTACTCTCCCCACAGATAAGCACGTTTTAGAAATAAATGATTCAACACTGAACAACTTTATCTAGCCAGAGACTACTTCAAGCCTTTAACCCGACTGATTCTAAAGGAAATTGCAAATTAGCCTCCCCAGAATAACAAAAACAAAAAGAAAAGATATGCAAGATTAAGATAATGATTATCCTTGCTCTAAAGAAGGTTTTGGGGGGCATGGGAGGAAAGATAGCATTTCTTACAAGTGCCGGCATTACTGGGTAGTGACCAGGATGCTGGGCTCTGAATCAGACAGACCCGAATGTGAGGCCTGTTTAGTGATGTTGTCAGCTTCTTACTTGGCTTCTTTGCTTCTTGTTTTAAAATTCTTTAGTCTGAATATAAAATAATGGGTTTCATGATAAAAGTTTCCTTACTACTGTATCACTTCGCTCATGTTTACCCACCACCACCCCACTTGGGTGCCTTGCTCCTTCCACTAAGTGTTCTCTTCTACTTACATGTCAAAGACAGGCAGACAACCTAGATACGTTAACGTAGATTACACATATGAGAGACGACGTATTTTGTTTTTCTTCCCTTTCTACTTTCATGTCATATATGTGTGTGCGTATGTATGTCGTGTATATAATATATGTGTGTGTTACACATGTGAGAGAAAATGTATGCTATTTGAGTTTTTATGTCTGGCTTATTTTCCTTAACATTATGACCTTCAGTTCAATTCATTTCTCCAGCAAATAGCATGATTTTACTTTTCTTTATGGCTGAATAAAACTCCACTGTGTCTATACACCACATTTTGCTTATCAAATCCTATAACTATAGGCATCTGGGCTGGTTTCATATCTGAGCCATTGTGAATATAGTGGTAACATGGATGTTTATCTATGGGCTCTTGATTTACAATTCCTACCGCTGTACCCCTGAGAGTGCTATAGATGGTTCATAAGGTACTTATAGTGAGTTTTCACTTGAGGAACCTCCATACTGATTTTTATAGTAGATTCTTTACTGGTTCTCTTTGGGTCCTTATCAGCATTTGTCGTCATTCGTTTATTTGATGACAGCTCTTAGGACTGGGGTGAGATGGAATTTCAATATGCTTTTTTATTTGTATTTCCCCGATGGCCAAGGATGTTGAACTTCCCCCTCCTCCTGCCAAATATTTATTGTCACCTTTTGAAAGACATTCACTTGTCCACACAGGGCACACAGAGACAGGTTCCAGTGAGGAGCAGGAGCCAGAGCTGGAACACCAGTCCAGGCTCTCGTATTCTGTAGTAGGTGAGGCCGGATTATTTAGGTTGAAATAAAAATTAGTATGTCGGAGAGGCAGGTTTCTTACTTATTAATTGACTAATTGAATCTCAGGGCCACAGATTTGGACTAGTAATCACTGGGGCATGGCCCATTATCCCTAGCGATCCTGTGAAAGCTATCTGTGATAGGTCATATTGATCCAACTTGATAGGAGTAACGTCATCTAGAAGATAAACCACTGGGCAAGCCTGTGGCCGCCTTTAGATTAGGTTATCAAAGAAAGAAGACCAATTCTAAATGCGGACATCATCTGTCCGTGGGCTGGGGGGCCAAGACTGAGTAACAGGGAGAGAGCAAGGGGGAACCAGCACCTGCCTCTCTCTGCTTCCTGCCGCAGGTACAGTGTGACCAGCTGCCCCATGCCCCTGTCGCCACCACTTTCCTGCTGTGGTTGACTGTCCCCTCAAACTCTGGGACAAGATAAACCCTTCCTTCTTTAAATCACTTTTGTCAGATATTTTGTTTCAGCAGTGTGAAAAGTTATAAACCATATTTTTACATTATATTGGGTATTTACCAAATCATATAACACTTCCATCCCATTGACAAAACCAAAACCAGAATACAGAGTATTGCAATAACTTAACTGCCCTGTGTGTTTTCCTTCATGTTGTATCATCTTCTGCACAGAGATAACCACTTCTCTGAATATCATGCCGAACAGATTTTTAATTTTACGTAGCATATGTACCTGAATTGTATATTATTTAGCTTCACTGCATTTAATTTTAATTTTGCATCATTTTCAAATTGTACAAAAGGTTCAGTGTGCTGTGTGAAGTCTTCTGGAACATGCCTCCCTTCCTTCAGCTTGATTTAGATTCAGTTTAGATTCATCCACGTGAAGCTGTCTAACTGCAGCTCTTTGTTTTCAGACTGTAGAATATTCCTTTCGGTACGTGTGTTTATATTTCTCGGTGTAGCCTCCCTCCTGTGGTGTCTCAACTGGTTCCAGAAGGGCTTTCTTTTTCTTTTGGGAGGTTCAGTTACGGTCATCTTCGCATTAGTCTCCTTGTATGGTGTGCTAAGTCTTTCTGGGATGCGTATTTTGAGGGGTCCAGTTACATCCACCGAACATGTGCATAGTTGGTGGTATAAGAGAATGAAAAACTGTTTCCCATTTTCTTGCCGACTTGGGTACAAGGTCCTGTTCATTTCCAACATTTAGTATTATCAGATTTCTAAGACTTGCCCATCAGTGGATACAAACAGGTACTGTAGTGACAACTGGTGAGGTGAGCATCATCTTATATTTATTGGTCATATGTGTTTCTCGTTATATGAATGTTTCTTTATGAGTTTTGCTCATTTCCTAGCAAAGCAAGCAGCTTTCTTATTTATAGAAACACAGTTTTTATTTTATGTGTATAAGTCATTTTAAAACTTTTTAGAACTTTTTTGTTTTATGTGTATGCATGTTTTTTTGTATGCATGTTTTATATGTATGTATGTGCACTACATGTATTCCAGACGCACTGGTGCCCATTTGGAGCCCCTAAAACTTGAGTTGCAGGTCGTTATAAAACATCATGTGGGTGTCTGGGAATTGAAGCCAGGTCTTCTACAAGAGCAACGGGTGCTCTTAACCACTGAGCCATCTCTCCAGCATCCACAGTTTATACCTATATATTATATATATAATTAATATTTTATTAGCTTTATTTATTTTAAATATTTCCAAAAGTTTGTAGCTTTTGTGTCTGTTTACATTTATGAAGAAAATCTGATTTTTTTAATAGTCAATTTATGCATTTTTCTTTGATACTTAACAACTTATGCATCTGCACTAAAAGGTCTGTTTCTAGGGTGGGGAAGATCCTCAGCAGGTAAACATCACCTGCCCTGGAAATGAGAACTGGAGTGCAGATACCCAGCATGTGTGAATACTGGGTAGATGTGGTGGCCCAAGTGCCATCATAACTCGTGGAATGCAGAGACAGAGCTTCCTGAGCTGGCTGCTTAGCTTAGCTTAATTGGTGAGCTCTAGGGTTTAGGGAGAGAGACTCTGCCTCAATTTCTACAGAAGACAGTCACAGAAGAAGACACCTTGCATCAGCGTTTGGCCTCCACACACAGGCACACACAACAACATATACCTGCACACATGCACGCACACATATGCAAAAGAAGCAAAGTTCTATCCCTAGCCCAAAGTTCTAGGAACCCAACTCCTGTGGCAAACTCCACCCGTCCCTGAGGGCCATCCTCCCCTCCTTTCCAGGGACAGATCCCAGTCTCAGGCTGTCAACGCCAACTCTGTCTTCTGAGGGTTTTAATGTTTTCCTCTGGCATTTTTCTTCTGACTAAATGGATTCCCTACCCATTTTGAATTGAATTGAACAGTATGAGAAAGGAATGTATTTCCATTCAAAAGCTAAATTTTCCAGGGAAGGCATGACTGGACTCAAGAGCAACTTGGGAAAGAAAAGAAAGGGTTTATTTCATCTCGCACTTCCAGGTAACAGTCCATCATCGAGGGTAGTCAGGGCAGGAACCTAGAGGCAGGAACTGATGCAGAGGCCATGGGGCAATGTTGTTTACAGGCTTGCTGTTTTATTATAGTACCAAGACAACCAGCCCAGAGGTGGTACCTCCCGCAGTGAGCTGGGCCCTCCCGCATCAATCTTCCACCATGAAAATGTACCACAGGCCAATCTGGTGGGAGAATTTTCTCAATTGTACTGAAATAAAACTAGCCAGCCCAGGAACTAAGAAGATAACCCTGAAGCATGGCCTGTGATGTTTCAGAAGGAAGCTTGAGAGTCCCTTACAGGAGCAGAAGAGCTGTTTGATGTCTTGAATTGAGGGGCTGTGTGGTTCTGGTTATCTGGAGGAGAATAATTCCTGTGGTTAACAAGGCAAGAACCACTAAAGTAAAACCTTTGCTTTGCTGGGACAATTGGTGCTGCTTAGCTGATGAGAAATCAGTGGTGCAGAAGAGACTAGCATCACTAAAGTGAAATTATCTGGGAAGTGCTTCCTCAGGATCAGCACACAGACGCTGTGGTTGAGAGGAGGCCAAGGCTGCATCTCACACTGGCAGTCCAACTTGGTATACACAAGAGACCATGGTGGTACTGGTTTTGAAGCAATGAAGGGGTCATGAAGAGCAGTAGGAGTTTGTCCCTGAGAGAAGCTGGGAAAAGCCATTAGTGAATGCCCGGCCTTAGTGGAAGTAGAAGTCCCAGGATTGAGGGAGTCATAGCGAGAAGGCTTGGCACCAAGTGATAGGGCTACAGTCCTTGCACAGACAGAGCTCAGGAGAGGCTGTGGGTGAAGGTGCAGCCCAGTTGCAATGCAGACATCAGCATTTTGGAGATGCTAGTGCCATGGGATGGTTCCAAGGACAGCAGCCCCATGTGAAACAGCTGACCAGAGCCTAGGAGACAAGCTGTGTTGCTGTGGCAAGCCTTAGAAGATTAACAGTCCCAGGCATTTGACCCTGAGCTTTGGGCTGTCAGATTTTAGGTTTGCCTTTGTTTGATTATGATTGTGCCCTGGCTCTTCCCTTTTAGAATAAGGAAGCATGTAACTTTTTTCTTTATAGAAACCCAAAGTTGTCAGACTTTGAACTTTTGAATGGACTTTGGAGTTTTAGATAAACTGAATATTTTAAGAGAATGAACTTTTAAATAGTTTGACTTTTTAAGGACTATGGGACTTTTGAAAGTTGAATATCTTATTGTGATATTGATATTAATGTGAGATATTGGGGACGTACAAGAAAGGAATGGTTATAGTTTCACAGTATGTGTTTATGTGTCAAGCTGACAAAGAGTCAATTGTCCTGGTTATAATATTGTCATAGGCTAGAGTCATTTGGGGAAAGGAACGTCAACTGAGAAAACGCGCCCACTAGATTGACCTGTAGGTATAGCTTTTAGGGTTTTAGTTAGTTTTGTTCTTGTTTGTTTGTTTGCATGTTTTTGTTTTGTTTTGTTTTGTTTTTTTGCTGTTTTGGGTTTCTTCATGGGTTCTTCTTCTGTCTCCAATCATATCTTCTCTGCTCAGCTCAGCTTCTGGCTCAATCTCTCTTGTGCATCAACTGCCTTCTCTTCTTTAGCCCTCCTCTCTAATCCTACTCTTCTCTCTGATCCTACTCCAATCCTGCTCTATCTCTCTCAGCCTTTCCTGGCTTTAAAATATCCAAGAGGCAGCCAACACTGCAGGTCATAAGGTCAAGAAGTTCTAGTGATCAGGCATTCCCAAAGGTCCAGTTGACTAGCCAGGGTCATAAAATAAATCACATTTCATGTAGGCAAGCCCGTGGGGGGGCATTTTATTAATTAGAGAGTTATAAGGGAGGACCCAGACCAGTGTGAATGGAATCAGTACTGGTCAGCTGGCCCTGGGATAGTATATGAAGGCAAACTGAGCAAGCCTGGAGGAGCAAGTCAGTAAGCAGCACTCCTGCACAGCTTCTGTGTAAGGCCCTGCCTCCAGGTTTCCACCTTGAGTTCCCACCCTGACATCCTTCAGTGATGAACTATGATGTGGAGGTGGACCAACCCTTCCCTCCCCAAGTTGCTTTTGGTTCTGGTGTTTTAATCATAGCAATAGAAAGCCAAGACCAACAAAGACAAATTAACAAGCAAACAAACAAAAAATGCCACTTTTTTTCTGTCCTGACACTGCCCCTCCTAAGCAAATATAGAAGTGAGACTGTGAATTCCATTGGCCCACTTCTCTATGCCTGCAGCTTTATTTTCGGGTTCTGGCTAGCTTAGACTGCCTCACCATAGCCTTTCTTCATTTCCCAGTGCACCAGCGCTCAGCAGTAGCTGTTTCAGATGCACAGAGCAGTTTCATCCCATGAGCTTCAGTATGAGCACCACCAGGCCTGTCACTAAAGAGTCGGGAGCAGAACTTGCAGCCTGAACCTCACATTTTGCGAGTTCTTTGTTGAGTGGTCCTTCTTACTTTTCATCTGGAATCTAGCCAATAGGACCATTCCGATCTGCTTGAGAACTGCCGTTCCCAGGGATCCCTCCAGCCACCTCACACTAGCCACCTGTGTGCTTCTCCCTCCTGTGTGCTTCTCCCTCCTGTGTGCTTCTCCCTTCTTTACGACTCCTCTCTAGCTCATTTGGTTTCGGAGGCGCACTTATACCTACTCCATGCTTTCCTGCCTTGTATACATTTATTGCTAATAATAATGTTAGTTTGTACTTGCACCAGACACTTTCCCATACATTATCTCCTGGCATCTTGAAGATGAGGATGCTCTGGTATTATTACCCAACACTGTTGATTAGTCTCAAAGATTGACTGGTCCTAGGTGAGGTCACACTGTTGGCATGTGGTGGGGCTAGGATTTTAATAATCAGAACTTGTAACTCCAAGCCCTGAGCTCTTTGCTTAATACCATTAAAGTATCAGTATTTTTTCCCCTCAGGCATAAAATAGTCCCTAATGTAAACAAAAGCATAAAGGCTGAATAACTGAGTTGGTCACACACACACACACACAAAAGACAACTAAAGAATGCAATGGACTCCACACTGTGGGAGGGCAGCTTCTTCAAAGAGCTAACAGGAAATGTCAAATATTCAATATAGCCGTTCTAGACTATTATAGTACTTTCTGTTTTGTGCCCTTTGAGGGTCTTGATGCTCCAGCCGGCCTGCTAGCTCCTCCTCCATTCCTCAGCCCTTTCCAGAAGTTCCTCCCACAGTGTGCTAAGTATGAGGAGGTGATTCAATGACTTTTCACCAGGTTAGGGAAGGAGTCTTTTCTCAGGGAACTTACATACAAGCCTTTGGTTGATTTTGAGTTTGTACCTCCAGTAAAACAAAACTGAAGACCAAAAGTCGGACTTCAGAGCAGAGAAGCAGGAAAGGCCTTTAAAAGTTTTTTTTTTTTAATTCATTCATATTACATCTCAATTGTTATCCCATCCCGTGTATCCTCCCATTCCTCCCTCCCTCCCACCCTCACCCTACTCCCCTCCTCTATGATTGTGACTGAGGGGGACTTCCTCCCACTGAATATGATCCCAGGGTATCAAGTCTCTTCTTGGTAGCCTGCTATCCTTCCTCTGAGTGCCACCAGGCCTCCCCATCAAGGGGACGTGGTCAAATATGGGACACCAGAGTTCATGTGAAAGTCAGTTCCCACTCTCCACTCAACTGTGGAGAATGTCCTTCCCAGGTGCCTCCGATGAGCTTGGGTGATACAGGCAAACACCTACTCTTGTCTGTAATGGCTCACAGCTACCTGGCCTGAGAGGTAGGAAGGCTTCCTAGTGCAATGTGAACATCAACAGCAAGAGGGAAAACACAGGCCCCACAGTGCATACAGCGATAGTGCCAACCCCAGGACGATGCCCCTTTCCTTGCATCCCCATCCTTGATGAAGAAGTGATGAGGTCCAGGAACCATGACAAGCCCTAACCCTGCCCAAGGCACTTTGTATTATCCCTGCAAATGGTCTTCATCCAAGCTAAACAGTGCCTAGTGCAGTGCCACTCCCTGCATTGTTTACAGGTCGATGGGACTTTTTCTCCTCTCAGAGGACTGTGAAGGGAACAGGCTGATCACAGCCATTTCTGTGTGGTGATCATAGGGCATTACTTTACAAGAGCCTCCTCCCGGGAAGACTGACCCCCTCCCCAAAGCCACTGAGCTTTAAGGAGAGGAATGGGGTTCAAGGGAAGGAGGGACAGGAAATGGGAATTCAGTTCAGCTAAGTCTAAACCTCATTTAAAATATATTTTGGTATGGCTCCAATTATGCTTCTCAACAAGGGCATTTTTCTTTACTTTTTTCTTCTTTCTTTCTTTTTTTTCAATGCTCTAAATGTAAAAGTTGGAAAGAGGATCCGAATGAAAGCAGTCTAGTGATAGCTAAAGCCAAAAATAAGCTCAAAATGATGCTAATTACTTAAATACCTCAGGCTAAGTGAAGTCCGGATGCTTTGTAAGGGTAACTGTGAAGTAATCTTCCTACTCAGGAGAGAGAGCTCCACAGGGCACCTGGCTTGGGGCAGTGGGCTCCATCCCAGGTGGACCACCATCTCTAACTGTGGTGAGCTGTCACATGGAGCTAGTGAGGCCAACCTGACCCTCCACGGACTAGGTTGGGGACTTACTGTGCACAGCTGTTGGAACAAAACAAGAGTCACATAGTCTAGCAGTGTCGGGTGTTTAGGAGGGTGGGTGTTTGTGGAATTTCCCAGCACATTATTGTTCCACACCCACCCTCTGCTCTCTTCATGACGTCAGTATGCACATGACTCAGATGACTTGCTCTTGGTCACTCACTGTCTTCTGGGAGTTGCTGGATTATTTGTTTAGTCTTGTTTTGCAGGGGGTAGGGATATTGACCCCAGGGGTTCTAGATACCTGATCCTCTTTTTTGCTTTTTCTGTTTTGAAACAGGACCCTGTTTCAGTAAGTTGCCCAGCCTTGAACTCATGGTCTTCCTGACCAGCCCCTCACACAGACTAACTAGCCTGGATTATAGGCCTGTGGACTAGGCCTGGCTCATAGTTTCCTTTGAGAGTCCCTTCTCTGATTCTAGGCCCTTATGGATATTTCTTAAAGAATTTCTTGGCTTACCAGTATCCGGAAAGACCAACAACAGAAAGAAGTTCTGAGAACAAGTCAGGGGATAAATGAACGGCCAGGTACCTTCCAGAAAGTCACTGGCATCCTTGGAGCTGAGAAGTCTTGTGGCAATGAAGCTGAGACACTTGTGTCCCTCCACCCCTTGGGATCTGCATAACCAGTTTGATCACACAAGCCATTTTTTTCAAATATTACCCATTAACAACCCCCAAATGCAGCTTAGAAAAATGTCACAGAGGGTGATGGTGATGATGGTGGTGGGGATGATGTTGATGATGGTGATGCTGATGGTGATGGTGGTGGTGGTGATGCTGATGCTGCTGAGGAGGAGGACATGGTGAGGATGTCCATCAATTAAATCCTCTTCACATGTCAGGCATAGACATTTAACTCCCAAGCAACCAAATGAGACAAATGGCTCTTTCCTAATCTCTGCACACACAAGCCCATGTCATGACATCACCCAGGGGCTCAGACTGGAGAGGCAGGGTTTAGAATTGGATTGGTGAGTAGCCATCCAGCCCGTGGCTTATAGCAGCCTGTAAAATAGTCTAGTTCTACCCTTTCTCTGCATAGAATATGTAAGAGATGGAGCGATTTGAGCCAACGTGGCTCCACCAGGCAGCAGCCACGAGAAGTTTGCAACAGGCCAGGGGCTGCTCTTGTAGTGAATTCACCCCCTCTCTCAGCTCCAGAGCCTTGCGTTCTTGGTGCTCAAAGCTGTTCGGGTTGCCTGGCTACTCACTCATGGAAACCTGTTGTGGTGCCTGTTGCTATAAACACGTCTTCAATTTGCATAAGTATGTGACATTGTAAACGTTCCTGAGAGATCTTATCTACATTGTTGGCACGAGGCCCACAAAAACCCAGGTAGATGCATGGACAATGTGCATGCTCTTTGACTAAAAGGGAAAAGACAAAACTTGTCTCTGCTCCCTGCGCGAGTAGATGGGGCAAGAAATAGAACACATACCCAACCCAGTGAGCGTAGCTTGCTTTGTTTTCCTTTGAAATTATTTAAGAGTTATTTTTCTTGTACCTCCTAAGCCACCTGTCACACTTGAAAAGACAGAATGGGACCTATTAAGATTACATAAATGGATCTGTGCTTTGGAACAGCAGATGGGAGTACAGCACTGTGAGAACAGGACGGTGTTTACAGATACACCATATTGAGAGGTGACATCTTGTAAGGGTGGAATCTGAGGCTGCTGACCGACCCAGGATGGTGACAGTCCGGCTAGAGGCAGACCAGGACTGGACTCGCAGAGCCAAGCTCCCTGTTGCTTTCCCAAACACTCCAGGCAAATAACGCCCCCCCCCCCACCCTACCACACACACACACACACGTACACTCATTAGATAGTAAAATCTACATAGACACCACTGTACGGAAATGACCCCTTTGGTATCAAATCCAGCCAAGCCTTGAGTCCTGACCTCTCTGAAGTCCCCTGTAGCCTCTCCAGCTCCTGGTGTTAGCCAGCCCTTTCGAACTAGTGGGACTGGTGTGCTTTCTAACACAGTTTCTTTGAACCTCTAAAAGCCCCCTAACGAGGTGGGTGTTATTATCTCTGCTATTTGGATGTGGAAATTAAGTCAAATAATGTCCCCCAATTACACAGCTGGGAGACAGACTGAGATTAAGCCTAGGCCCCGCTGAGTGGGAGGTTGGGTTTCATCCACTTCGTGGCCTATTGGGGAGACAGTGAGTATACAGGAAGTTCCTTTGCCCGCACGGGGTGCTTTGTAAAGCCAAGTCCTACCCCCTGATGTCTACCGGAGTCATCTATCAACTACACGCAGTCCAGTAGAAACAGATGCCAGTTTATTACATTTTCACTTGCTCCAAACGGCCCCTGTTTGAGAGAGACTTGAACATTAGCTTCATTCAGTGACAGCCCCCCAAACCCCAACTTCTGGATGTCCTCATACCTGCCAAGCAGACTGCCACTCAAGAGGCCCAGAAGCTGCGAGACTACCTCAGCATGCCAAATTGACAGGGAGGTTTGTCTCAGAGCCAGGTATAAAAATTCTGTACCCCGACACCATCCTAGGCGACTACAGTTCTCGTGACGGCTGCTTGCCCCAACGCACTGGTCTCCCGGTATATACTGAGAGCTCTCCAACCCTACAGTTAAGCAACAGGACTCACTACAATGGAGAGCTGGGGTTTAAAAAAAAAAAAGGTGGAATAAACAACCCTAGAAACCCAGGAAGCCGTGGCTTGGGCCAGTCTGAACGTCCCCTGTGGGAACTGTAGCGTGTGCCTGTCCCACTGGTTCACTGCAGGGAGTCTGAGCCACGAACGGACACTGGCGATCTATGAGAAAAACCAGTCTTTCTTCCCCGCTCCTATATCCACCTTGCAGTTGCCTCCAGGCAGAGTACCTCAGCCTGGAGCACCAGTATCCTGTGGCAGAGGACGCCTGCACTGATGGAGTGAGAAGCTGGGAGCGGCAACCACAGGCCCTCAGCCTTGGTGTCCAGGCTAATGGAAGTAAGGAGATAATGGGAGGGAGGAAATTAGTGTTTACTGAGCACATACTATCTGCCAAGAACTTGACAGCTATAATCTTAGTTAATCCTCGCAGAAATCCTATGAGGTAGGAATTATTATCCCTTTTGTGCCAGTGAGGAAACTGGGGGGGGGGGGGGTCAGCAAGGTTAGGTAACGTCCCTGGGGTCACATGACTCCCGGGGTGGAGCCAGAATTGCAGTTGTGTCTTTTGATTCCAAATTTTAAGGTCTTTCTGTGAGCACCGGTACCCTGTGAGATCAACTCAGAAGTGCCAACTCTGTTGCTTGTGCCTGTTGCCTGGTGAAGCTGAGTAACGGCTCAATTTTGCATCTTACAGTGCAAATGGGGATATAGCCTTGGTCTCCACGGGCACCTGTGGCCTAAGTGAAGTGTGCGTCTAGAGTGCTTAGGGCAACCAAACTCAGGGCACAGCGCTGGGAGTTGCGCGGAAGAGTACGGGGATGGAAAGGCCCGGAGGGGTCAGGAGCCCCATAAGGAGACTATCAAAACTGGCAGATCTGGACCCGACGGTTCTTACACAAACTGATGCGCCAACCAAGACAAGGCATGTAAAGCATCTAGACCCCGGTTCAGGTCTAGCCAACGGACTGCTCATTCTCCACGGTTGTGGGGGGAGTAGGTACTGCCTCTGACATGAACTCTGGTGCCCATGATTTGATCATGTCTCTTGCCAGGGAGACCCTATGGGCACATAGAGGAAGGGGGATGCAGGCTATCAAGATGAGACCTGATAGGCTGTGGTCAGCCGGTGGGGCAAGAGGCTCCACCCGCCGCCCCCCCCCCAGAGGTAATGTGGGATGTAATGTGAATAAATTGTAATAAATAAAAAAAGAAAATTTTAAAAAGAAAAGAAAAGGCAGTGCAGATTCACTTCTCTGAAGACCCACTCAGGCAGGCTCAGGATTAGGGTTAGAGTTAGGGTTAGGGTTTGTGTCTTGCAAAAAGGAAATGCTCTGGCCTAGCAGTAAGAGTGGGTAGTGGTTGAAGTGGCAGCACACCTTTATCCCGTGTGAAAATGAGGAACTGAAGAGCCAGCAAGCGTAAGAAGAGCCTTCTTTGTTTTGTGTTAAAATGTAATTTTTAAAAATGCAATTGTTTCTTATGTTTATTTTCTATTTTGTAATTCATTTGATAGATTTTTTTTAAAAACCTCTTTACTTGATAAAATAAAGACCCAGCTAGATGTAAGGGAAATTACCAGGCCCAGATTCTCAGAGGCACTGCCAGCTCTCTACTGAAATGGAGCTCCCCTTTCCCCACTTGTGGTTCCACCTACCCATGGTCAACTGATGCCCAAAAAGTGTTAACTAGAAAATTCTGGAAATACACAATTAATAAGTCTTAATGTTCTGTAAAGGACATGGCCCTAGTTGTTCTATTTTATCATTAGCTTTTGGTACTGCCCTCTCACTGTGCTAGTTTACACTAATATCCATTATAGTTGTGTGCATATAGGGACCGGCATTGTATATGTAAGGTTCTAACCTGTTGGTGTTCCCCTGCCACCTATGAAAACTTCCACCCAAGGTTTGCCCTACCTGCAGGAAGTGCAGAGATAAGGATGGAGTGGAGACTGAGGGAATGTCCAACTGATAGCTGGCCCAACCTGGGACCCACCCCATGGGAGAGAGCCAACCTCTGACACTATTAACAATACTCTGCTTTATTTACAGACCAGAGTCTAGTATAACTGGCCTCTAAGAGGCCCTACCCAGCAACTGATCGAATCAGAGGGTGGGACTCATATCCAAGTATTAGGCGGAGCTTGGGGAGAACGTTCAAAGAGTTGTGTGGTGGGGAGGGAACAAGAAAGCCACAGGAAGATCAATCAGAGTCCATTAACCTAGACCCATGGGGGCTTACAAAGATGGAAGCACCAACCAAAGAACGTGCATACACTGGACCTAGGCCCAAAACACACAAGTAACCTATGGGCCGTTTGATCTTCCTTTGGGCCCCCTAACAAGTTGAGCAGGTGCTGTCTATGCCATGGACTGTGTTGCTTGCTTTCGATCACTTCCCTCAATGGGGCTGCCTTGCCTGGCCTCGGCGGATGAGGATGAGCTCAGTCTTGATGCAACTTGATATGCTGGGGGGGAGCGGTGGGCTGGTTGAGGATGAGGGGGTCCCCTTTTCTGAGAAGGAGAGGAGGGTATGTGTAAGAGGGCAGGAGGAAGGGAACTGGGGGAGGGGGGATGCAATCGGGATGTAAAGTGAATATATAATTTTTAAAAATAAGTTACAAAAAAAAATAAATTAAAAAATTAAAAAATAATAAAATGGTTCTGATCTATAAGATAGTTCACACACCCACTGAGAGTCTCAGAATGTGTCCCCATGGATAAAGGGATCCACTGGAGCCAGAAACAGGAAGTAAGTATAATGTGGACTCACCTCTTCGGAGTACGGAACTACTAAGTAGCTGCTGCTGTCTATGGATGGGGCAGCTGACTTGGTCCAGTTCTTCAGAGATGCCCGGGAGGTGGGGGGGCGAGGGGGTTAGTGACTTGTTTTATTGGCTCTGATCCCTGTTCTCTCCTGTGAGAGCTAAAAAGCTACCCCAGCTGCCCACCCTCACCCTCGTCTTTGTGTTCCTCCCCTCTTCCAGCAGCTTCCATGGCTGTCTCTCCCTCCCAGCGAGCACTGGAATGTGTCCTTCCTCCCTCCCAGGCCTGCTCAGGGCTTATCGCTGATCTCCTGTCTTTCAAAGCCAGGGCTGACAACTGTGATTTCTCATCTCCAGGTGCAAAGGAAATTGCCCTGTGTAAGTGTCTGCACGTCTCAGGCCCTCACCCCGAGGCTTGCTCATAGCCTGTCAGCAGAATCTACACTGACGAGATTAAAGTTGAAACTTTCATACACACACACACACACACACACACACACACACACACACACACAGATCTGTCCAAAATTCTTACGATGAGTCCCTGCTTCGATTGATAGGATAGTAATTTTGGATCTTGGAGTGTCTCTTTCAGGGCATTTTAGTCATATTCTGGAAACAAAAGAGCAGTTGAGTGTCCCCAAGACAAAAGCACACAAGGAAATGTGTGGGGTGGGCCTGGCCAGGCTGGTGTCCCGGGTCCTGTAGGGTAACATTCATTCCGGTGAATTGGTTCTTCTTTTAATTGGGATTTTCTTTTGCAGATGGCTTGTTTGGGGGTCTCACAGGAGTTTGGGTGGAGAGGCTTAGGTCTGAAGGTTTAAGAGGTGTATTGTTCTTGCAGAGTACTCAGCTCCCAGCACCCACATTGGGCAGCTCACAGCCACCTATAACCTTCAGGGGACCTAGCGCCCTCTTCTGGCCGCAGCAGATGCTTGCATTTGTGAGGCATGCATAAACTCACATAGGCACACGTACATGCCCAGAAATAAAAACAGATAAATTAAAGCAAAATGAGATACAAAAGCATCCAGAAGCAAGAAAGGGTGAAAAACCTGGAATTTCATGGAGAAAGAGGGACCAATAGGAAATGATGGCGGGGGGGGCTTCTCTGAAAAAGAGGGGGTGATCCCAAAGGGTAATTGGTCTCTGGATGGCTGGGCAAAGGTATTGATGCAGCAGGACGGGACCAGGACGTGAGTTCATTGCCTTCAGAGTGACTCGGCACCTACAAAGCAAAGCTTGAAGAAAGAGCTGAGACTCACGTTCTTGCCTCCACTGCTTTGGAACCCATCTCCCATCCGCTGAACCTGCTTCCTCAGAGAAAGATGAGCGTGACCTTCCTTAGGCTCCTTCAAGTTCTAAATCGTTTTTCAAGATGTGAATTGTGATGGTCTTGTCCTGCTGTGGAGAATCTCTGAAACATGGGCTGCACTTTAGATTCCTAAGATAGGCAATGACCCAGATGCAAACACGTTTACAACAGGCCATGGGAAAGCCAGAACAGCCTGGAGTGATAAGGAACATTCTGCAAACCAGTGTTCTAGAACAAACCGCGCTACCCAAGGCCATCCTATGGGCTTCATATGCAGCATGATCAATTTTAGGAAGCATCTTTGTTTTCTATTACTATAACAAAATACCCGACAATGAGTTATTTATAAGGAAAAAAAACCAAACACATAAGGTTGGCATCTGCTCAGTGGATATATTATATTTACAAATCTGTGTATAATTACCTTAGGGAAAAAAACACACCATGTGCTTTGCTATCATGGTTGTGTCTCTTTTACTCATCATCCCTGAGAAACTAGACACTTCCCTTCTGTCTCTGCCGACTTTTCTGCATTGGAAATTTTATATGACTGTGATTATGGAATGCATTGTTCTCTGTGGCTGGCTTCTTTCACTCAGCACGGTGTGCTCAGAATTGCCCCATCTTGTAGAATCAATCTTGTCATCCCTCTATAATGGCTGAATGATACGCCATAGTTCAGATGCACCATGTTTCATTTTCATTCACAACTCATTGGAATTATTTCTACCTTTTAAATACTGCAAACAGTGCTCTTGTGAACATGCAGTGTGGACAGGCATTGTCATATCCCAGGGGTACACACCTAAAGGGTGGGCATGCCAGAGCAGGGTAATATTCAGAACAGCTGCAAATGCTGAAGACCTGCGAACCACAGTCTATATAATCCGAGTCCAGCAATAGCACACTGACTTTTTAAATTTTATGTGTATGATTGAGCACATGTATGTCTCTGTACCATCTTGTGCAGTGCCTGCCAAGGCCAGAAGATGGTATCAGGTTCCCTGGGATTAGAGTTCCAGACAGTTACAGTTGTGAACCACTGCGTGGATTCTGGGAATCCAACCTGGGTCCTCTGGAAGAGCAGCCAGTGCTCTTAATCTCTAAGCCATCTCTCCAGCCCTAATTCTGACCTTTGAGGAATGCTTCCAGGTGATTTCTAAGACCCCTTCCTGCTGGAAAGTTGGCATCCAAGAAGTATGAATTGCTGTACTGAAGGGATCTGGTGTCACAGAAATGTCCTAGGTAGAGAGGTTCTAAGAACATGGGCCAGCTGGGAAGCCATTGCAATCCAAAGCATATATTTCCTGAAGCATGGAAATCTTTACTAAAGCACACCTGTGCCCACAGGCCGAGAGCAATTAATTAGCAGGGTGCTTGCTTCAGGCACTCCAGCTTTTCGCGCCAATAGAAGGGGTTGGTGGGAAGTAACACAGGGAGAGGCAGCAAAGGGAGATAAGAGCCTATTTTCCTGAGATGTCAGCGAAGTGTCACCATCCTTGGCTCTTCTGAGTCACTCACAGTTGGAACTGGCAGCCCCCCAGTGGGAAGGGCCCATGCAGTAGTCTGGAACTCCCACTCACCACCGCCCTCTCCTTGGCCCATTCTTTTGCTAGCCAGTGGTCCATGGCTCACACTCCTATTAGTCCCTGTTATTTTTATCCTTCGACGTCACCCCCCAATTCACCTCCCCTTAACCTGAGTTAGCTATACCACGGAATCACCACCTCCTTCTCGAGCTGCTGAACAATATCCAGAACCCATGGGTAGGCAGCATACAAGTGTCTGCTGCGGTCAGAAGAGGGCGCTAGGTCCCCTGAACATTATAGGTGGTGTTAGCTGCCCAATGTGGGTGCTGGGAGCTGTCCTCCCATGGATTTATCCACAGCCCATGACTGTCCTCCCAGGGATCTACCCACAGTCCCATGGCTGTTCTTCCACAGATCTACCCAGAGCCCAAAACAGTCCTCCCACAGATCTACCCACAGCCCATAACTGTCCTCCCATGCATCTACCCACAGCCCATGACTGTCCTTCCACAGATCTATCCACAGCCCATAACTGTTCTCTAGTGGCTCTACCCACAGCCCATTTCTGTCCCCCAGGGATCTGCCCACAGCCTATGGCTGTCCTCCCACAGATGTACCCACAGTCCCAAGACTGTCTTCCCATGGATCTACAAACAGCCCATGACTGTCCTCCCAGGGATCTACCCACAGTCCCATGGCTGTCCTGTACACAAATCTAACTCACAGCCTCATGGCTCTCCCAAACTATCTGCCCTTAAAGGTCCTGCTAACACTACTCCCTGTCACAGCCCAGGGCTAGCTCCTGTCTTTCTAGGACCTTGGACCATTACATTTTCTGTCTTTGCTTCTTTTTCTTGAAAATGACAGTATCAGGCTACTAGCATAGTCTGAGAAATAATTATTAAAGATATTCAGGATTCCTGGGAATGTTTTCAAACAGGAGTGACATAGTTAAGTGAAGTTGAGAAACACTGAATTAAAGGGTACCAGAAGACTTCTTAGAGACTTTAATATATGATACTCAACTTTTATTGGCCTTACACACACACGCACACACACACACACACACACACACACACACATTTTTCCCAACAAAATTATGCCCACAATGTGCTGGAATTATTGATCTTTAAGGCTTCTTATAGAACCAATACAATTTTTAAAAAGTTTTTGCTTTTTATTTTCTCTGGATTTATAGATAACCTTCCCAGTGTTTCTGCTTTGGCATCATCTTAAACCTGTCTGCATGCCTGTGACAGTTTATGCAGGTCTCTCAGTGTGCTTATGTCACTGTACTTGAAGTAGAAAGATAAACTTCCATTGTGATTTACACCCAGTATGATGTCATGGAAAGGAAGAAACAGACAAACAGAGGGAAAAAGCACTCTAGGCTGGGGAACTAAACATCCTGGTCCTGCCACTACCCTTGCTGTCTTGGTCAGTTCAGGCTACTGTAACAAAATGCCAGAGACTAGGTGGCTTACAACCAACAGAAACCAACTTTTTATGGTTCTGCTGTGATTAGGGTTCACTTTCTGACTTGAGAATGGTGACTCCTCTCTGTGTCCTCACATGATAGAAGGGGAGGCTCTCCCTCAGACCCTGCTCACGAGGAATCTCTTATCCTGATCTAATCACGCCTGAAAGATTGCATCTCCTACCATCAGTTAGAGCTTGGATTTCTTCAAATGAATTGTGGGAGGATCTTAGCATCAAGACCATGACAACTGCCATGACTTTGGGCAAGTGGTAATTTCTGTATCTGTTTTCTCACCCTCAGTGTAAAGAATGGATGCCTTATCTACACTACCATGGGAGGGAAAGTGGACATAGAGCCCCAGTACCTGGCACTTGGGGGACACTAGCTGCTACTACCTCTAGAGAGATTGCTTCTTTACTCTTCTGTTGATCCTTGAAGGCTTTACCACATCCAAGCCACCAGCACATCATCCCAGCACCCACACTTTGCCCAGAACATGACTTACTAAGTATGGATTGGGATTCATCTGTGTGTGGGGTGGGGTGGTGTGTGTGTGTGTGTGTGTGTGTGTGTGTGTGTGTATGTGTGTGTTCCCTGCATATGTGTCTGTGTACCACATGCATGCAGTGCCAATAGATGCCAGAAAAGTACGTTGGATCCTCTGTAATTGAAACTATAGATGGTTACTAACAGCCATGTGGGTGCCAGGAACTGAACCCCAGTCCTCTGCAAAAGCAGCCAGCGCTTTAATGTAGTGAAACGTCTATCTCTAGCCCCAGGTTCATCTTATTAAGGCAGATTAATGATGGATTAATTTTTCAGGAGGAAGGCAGCATGTACCTTCTGCTCAGGCAGTTCAACTGGGGGTCCTGATACTTCGCTGCCAGGTGACCTCACCTCAGAGCTGTGCATGAATAAAATCCCCATCTGCTTTTATTTGGGGTTAGCACCCCTAACCAGGCATATCCTGGGGCAGCTCAGCAAGGCAATGCTAATATAGAGCCCACAGCAAAAGAATTGGAGCAGAACAAATTCACTAAGTATGTATGTTCTTCTTAAGCCTCAGGAGATTCTTAAGTCTTACTTTTGATACAGTCAGCAAAGCGTGTTTGGGAAAGGACATGCTGGCTCAGGAGTGGAGGTCAGCTTCCTTGCCAACAACACCCTCTTCTTCCTGCTAAAACTTGAGGGGTTTTCTGATGCATGATTAATGGCTGGGAATCCTGAAGGACACCACACAGCTAAGTGAAGTCTGGGACTTGATCTTACAGATGCAGTTTGTAGAGAAGACATGATGTGTACTCATGAGCACTAACTGAAAGTAAAATTGAGAGGCAGTTCATAGCCTGGCTGAGTTCCCTGAGCCCTGATGGGAAAATAAGTTTTCCTTTGCTCTCTCTACCAAGGTCATCATTACTCCTTGTATGTATCGTATGTATCCTCTTTCCTGGTGCTACAGTTTGAAAATGGATTGTCCTCTAAAGGCCAATGTGTTCCGTGTGCAGAAGGCAGCATGGAATCTGGGACCCTTATTCTTTCACTTGTTGTTGCTTTCTCCCCATAAAATGAATGGTTTGCTTCATCGCATCTTCCCATCCTGATAAGCTTTGGGATCCCAGTCCAGCCACTGGGGAATAAAAGCAATAGGTCTTGCTTGATCATGGACAGAAACCTCCAATCATGAGCCCAAATGACCGTTCAAAGGCAGGCCCCATGCCCAGAACACAAAATGGGCTCTGTGTTTTTTTGTTTTTGTTTGGCTTGGTTTGGTGCCTTTAATTTTGTTATATATATACATATGTCATTATATATAATTGGAGGTTTTTTCCTTTTTTATTATTAATTTCTTCAAATTACATCTCAGTTGTTAGCCCATCCCTTGTATTCTCCCATTCCTCCCTCCCTCCTGCTTCTCCCCCATTCCCCTCCCCTATGTCTGTGACTGAGGGGGACCTCCTCCCCCTGTATATGCTCATAGGGTATCGAGTCTCTTCTTGATGACCTATTATCCTTCCTCTGAGTGCCACCAGGCATCTCCATCCAGGGGACATGGTCAAATATGGGGCACCAGAGTTTGTGTGAAAGTCAGATCTCCTTCTCCACTTAACAGTGGAGAACGTCCTGTCCATCGGCTATATGGAGAAACAAAAAGCCCAGAATAGCAAAAATGATCCTATATAATAAAAGATCCTCGGGAGGAATCTCCATACCTGATCTCAAGCTGTACTATAGAGCAACAGTAATTAAAACAGCATGGTACTGGCACAGCAATAGGCTAGTGGATCAATGGAATCGAACTGAAGACCCAGAGATGAATCCACACACATTTGGTCACTTGATTTTTGACAAAGAAGCCAAATCCATTCAGTGGAAAAACGACAGCATCTTCAACAAATGGTGCTGGTCTAACTGGATCTCTGCTTCTTTACTATATCTGTAGCTGCTTCCTCCAATGCTATAAAACTAGTCTCCCATTATCACTGCTGATATGCTTGTTTGGTCAGTCCCTCTGAGTGTCGACTCTTTCCAGCTGCCTTCTCTCATGCGTATGCTCATTCTCTCGACTCATGCTCTTTATCCAAGCAGTTCTCAAGCCCCCCCCGCCGCCCCACAACATGGGCACCTGTCTCCAACACTGACGTTACTCAGGAAAGGAAAGAAAGACTCCTGTAGCACTTTTAGAGGGAGAATGTCAATGTTTCTCTTCCTCTGTCTCTCTCTGTGTCTGTCTCTCTGTCTCTGATCTGTCTGTCTCTCCCTCCCAACACCTCCCGCATGCATGCATGAACACATGTACCCCAGATTTACAGGAACCCAGGATGGAAAGTAGGCTGATGAGGAAGCAATGCTTAATAACCATGGTAAGAGACAGGATGCCCCCGGAGAGGGAGGAAGACTTGGACAGCACACAAGAGGGTTTCCAGGGAATCAAGGACGTCATGTAATCCGAGGACTGATGGAAAGTTAGATATCAGTAAGAGCCAAAATTTTTTTTGGAGAGTGATATTACAAAAATAAATAAATAAATAAAAAAATAAAAATAACAACAAGTAACATGTGAGTATAGAGGCACAGCTTCCCTACTTTGCATACACATATTTGTGATAAAATCATAGCTTAGAGCTGACACTGGCCCTGGCACCTCACCGGCAAAGAGAACAAAGTGTTCAACAGCATGCAGATGAGAACCCGTGCTTCCTGAACCTAACAGGACCCTCAACAGTTCAACCTCAGACCAATCAGGGTTTTTCTGTTATATTTCTCCATTGCACTATTATCTTAAGCTTTCTCTACTCCAGTCCAGCCATGTTCATGGTTGTTTTGGAAGGGTTTTCTCATCATTATTTTTCTGAGATTTTTACATAGACCAATACATGGATAATTTTTTTGTACTTATGTTTCTTAAGTTCCCTTTCTTTTAAAAATACGGTTCCTATATTCTAATGCTTGGGGCAATGAAAAATTATTCTTGACCATTATATCTTAAAATATTGATTCTGCCTTTTCTCCTTTCATATTACATCCTGCAATTTTCAAGTTTATTGGATACCTTTTAAAAATACAAATTTTATTTGCATGCTGATCCCTTGCTTCGGTACAATTATAATCATTAAAGTCTGCAATAACAAATACTTTCTACTTGTGCTGGTTAGGTGTGTGTGTGTGTGTGTGTGTGTGTGTGTGTGTGTGTGTGTGTGTGTGTGTGTGTGTGTTTTGGTGAGTTTCCACCCCCCTCCCCCAACAACTTGACATAAACTAGTTGTTCTGGGAAGAGGGACCCTCAAACAACAAAATGTCTCTATCATATTGGCCTGTAAGTGAGCCCGTAGGACACTTTCTTGATTAATAATTAATGTGGGAGGGCCCAGCTCACTGGGGACAGTGCCACTCCTGGAAGGTGATCTTGACTTATACAGGAAAGCAGAGCAGTAGTCAATGTTCCTCCGTGGTTGCTGCTTCAGTTCCTGTCTCTGAGCTCCTGCCTTGAATTCCTGCCTTACTTCCTTTATTGATGTACAGCAACCTGTGAGGTGAGATAACCCTCTTCTCCCCACATTGCTCCTCCCCACATTGCTCCTCCCCACATTGCTCCTCCCCACATTGCTCCTCCCCACATTGCTCCTTTCCACATTGCTTTTTGCCATTATTTCTGTCACAACAATAGAACACAAACTAAGACACTATCTTTATCACTTATGTACATATTTTCATTATCTGCTTTTCCCCTTGGTTCTGTTTCTTCTTGTGTCTGGTTGATGTTTATTGTCTGGAAAGCAATGGTATATGAGAGCACAGAGGCTATGGATGATGTTTTCTCAATATGAGATCACAGAAACTCTGGCTGGTGTTTTCTCACAGCAGAGAACATTCATCCTATTCTCTGGTAGACAAAGAGGTTGAGGTCATCCAAGAAGAACTGGGCTGAGGTGTGCTTGCAATTTGTACACAACTCTTTATTGCAGGTTTACTCTCATTGCTGTTAGGCAGATTTCCAGAGAGCCTAAGTGAGGTCTGGAGTACCTCTGAGGTACTTCCATGCTTGAAAGGACACTGAACTCCAGGTTGGGACCAACTGGGCAGCAGAGCCATACAGATGGGATCCCTGACCCTCAGTGAAAGCACTGCCTCAGTTTTTCAGCATCTTTAATATTAATTCAATCTCTGGCTTTGCAAGGCATGTTCGGGCCCATTTTGTGCTTCTCCAGCAAAGCACTTGATATTGAGTAACTTAAAATAAAGAGGGATTGAAAGACCACTGTTTTGGAGCCTAGAAAGTTCAAAGATCAAAGGGCACTGCACAAAGTAAGACAGCAGGAAGAAGCTGAACTCACTCTTTACAATGACACCAATCACATCCTCTTGGCCCAGTTATGATACTGTAGGCTGGTGGCTTAGCCATCAACACATGGCCTTTGGGAGACATTTACGATCTCTGTATATTTCTGGTGGGAGCACAAACTTGTACAACCACTTTGGAAAACAATCTGGAACTTTCTCAAAAAATTTGGAGTAGTTCTATTTCAAGACCCAGCCATACCACTCCTGGGCATATAACTGAAAGATGCTCCACCACACAACAAGGACATTTGCTCAAATATGTTCATAGCAGCTTTATTTGTAAAAGCCAGAATCTGGAAGCAACCTAGATGTCCCTCAACCAAAGAATGGATAAAGAAACTCTGGTACATTTACACAATGGAATGCTACTCAGCTATTAAAAGCAAGGAAATCTTGAAAATTTCAGGCAAATGGATGGAGCTAGAAACCACCATCCTGAGTGAGGTAACCCAGACTCAGAAAGACATACATGGTATATACTCACTTATAAGCATATATTAGCCACATAATATAGGATAATCACACTACAGTACATAGACCTAAAGAAACTAAATAACAAGGAGGACCCTAGGGAGAATGTTTAACTTTTATTCATAAAGGCAAATAGAATAGACACTGGAAACAATTGAAGAGAAGGGACATGACAGGCACCTACCATTGAGGTCCTCTGAAAGGCTCCACCCAGGGGGGGGGTCCAAATTTTGGGGTGGAGCTCAGGGAGTCTAATGGAAGCGTTGTGGAATAGAAGGAGCTGGAGGGGCCAGGATCTCCACAAAGAGACCAATGGAGCCAACAAATCCGCGCAGAGGGGGCTGAGGTGCTGCAGAGACTGATGTGCCAACTAAGGACCATGCATGGTGAGGACCTAGACCCTCTGCTCAGATGTAGTAGACAGGCAACACAGTCTCCTTGTGGGTCTCATAATATGGGGACTAGGGACTGATTCTGACATGAACTCTGGTCCCCACAAGTTGATCACTTCCCCCTGGCGGGGAGGCTTTGCTAGGCTGCAGAGGAAGAGGATACAAGCAGTCCAGATGAGACTTGATAGGCTGAGGTCAGATGTTAGGGGAGGAGGGTTCCTCTTTCTGAGGACTAGAGGAGGGAGGGAAAGGGTACGAATGAGGGAGGGTGGGGCAGGGGGACAATAAGGAAGGGGGCCTCAGGAAGGATGTAAAGTGAACAAATTAAAAATAAAAATAAAGAATACAAGAAAAATAAAACAAGACAAAACCAAAACAAAAAAGATCTATCTATCTATCTATCTATCTATCTATCTATCTATCTATCTATCTATCTATCACATTATTCCCCTGGCTCAAAAAGTGTGTGCCCATCTTATAATACAAAATATATTTAGTACAGTTCCAAGAGTTCCTGAAGTCTTAATAGTTCCAGCATTGCTTAAATATCTACGCCTGCTTTAGGACTCAAGGAACTGTGTACCTCTTTCCTCTGAATTTCACATCCCCTCTTAGAGGGAGAAGGGAAACGTGCAAGGCTCAGGAAATTCCTGGGACTTAGAAGGTTCATCAAAATCCCTCCCCAAAGTTATACAAGCAGTAACAATTCCAAGGGAGAGAAAACTGTACATGTAGAGGATCCTGCAAGTCATCCAAAGGTATCCAGGGACCCAGCAACTTATGCTAGTGTAGGCTTTTCGGTAATATAGGTGCTTTGATTCACCCATGCTCCTCACCCGTATTCCTGTAAGAAATTCCAGTGAACTCAGTTACACACTATGCTAAAATTGGGTAGAATCATTTCTTTGGTCTGTCACCTGTGCCCACTTGGAGTAAATAGATACTTTTTTCATGTCTCCCTAGGAAAAGTCACACAACACAAGATAAACTCAAACATTATCTTCCATAAAAAAATCCAAAAGAAGCATGTACTTCCCATGTATGCTGGCACACGGAAACGTTTCCATTCCAAATGGGGAAAAACAGCATCGGAATGGAACAAGGCTTGACCTGTACAGGACAGACATTACATCCTGTAGCTCTGGGTCTGGCATGCTGGGCACCTGGTGTCTGGATGGGAGCTTGGGAGGATTTCAGAAGGTCTGCTTCTACTTACTGGCTGCAGCTTGCACGGCCCTACTCTTAGGCTGGCTCTGTTCACGGCCTGCAGCTCCCCTCCACAGCCTTTGCACTTTTCTGGCCTCTGGCTGTGTTTTCACTGCAGCTTGGGTTTCACTCCTAGGACCACACTTTGTCCTTTCAGAGGTTGCTCACAAGAACTCTAACCCTTCACATAGTCTCTGGGTCTTGGAAGCTGCTCTGACACCATCCTTGTGCATGTATACAAAACTAACACCAACTGGACATGGCTGAGGTCTACCATTGGCTTTAGCAGTAACCAGCTCTGCTTGGGCCCTAGCCCTGATAGCGTCTGAGTGCCTGGATGGATAAACACTGTAGCTGACCAGTTCCCTAGGCATCTCTGTGCAATTAGCATTCTATGGAGCTCAAATACAAATCCTTGAGCCTTCAGTTATTGGTGTCTCGTTAATTCCTCAGATGCCCTAGAGCTATTTCCTACTATTCCATGCAAAGTGGTTGCCTTATTTTATTCTTTTAGAATTCCTTACACTTATAGAACATATTTTGATCAGACCCAACCCATCTCTCCCCTCGACTCTTCCCAGTACCCCCACTATATCCCCTACCAATTTCCTGTCCTCTTTTCACAACCCACTGAATCCAGTCAGTGCTGTTTGTGTGTGCTTAGGCATAGGGTCATATAAATCTCTTTGGCAACCGCATCTTCCTTGCCTGCAACTTTAAACACACTCCTTTCTGCTGAACTTCAAGCACTTTAGCTTTCTGCTTTGCAATTCTCGACGCAAACATGGCTAAACATATCCAGTAACACCCATGCCACGGCCTGAATACCATGCTGCTTTAAAAATCTCTTCCACCAGAAAAATCAACTCTATCACCTGTAAACTCAGCCTCACATGAATTAGAAAGCAGGAAATAGGAAAGAGGCCGATATAAACAGGTTCTTCATCAGAATACAGCCTGCAGGTCTCTAGTTCTGTTCCCAGCAGAATCTTCACTTCTTCCTGAAACTTCATCAGTGTAAGACTTTGGTCTCCACATCCTCATGGCATCTTACTCTCTTGTAACTGCCCCCGCCCCACACAATAGCCTATGCTCCATTTGTAGCATGCTAGGCATTCTCTGGTTTGTATTCTCAAACTTTCCCAACTTCCTCCTGCCTACCATGTCCAAAGGCTCCTGAATCGTGCCATCAGGTATTCATGGCAGTGGCCCTATGTGAGTGGGTCACAACTTTCTACTGCCATGGAGAAAGTAGCTAGACCAGTGTTTCAGTGACCCCATCACAAAAGTAATTTAGTTACTACTTCATGACTATTTCTTTTACTGTTATGAATCATGATATCAATATCTGTGTCTTCTTATGATCCCAGACAAACCCCTTTAAAAGGGTCATTTCACCCCCCACAAAGGGGTCATGGCCCACAGGCAGAGAACCACTGACTAAGTTAAACAACTTAGGAGGAACTGATGTGTGTTGGCTCATTGCCTCAAAGGCGTCAATACCATGTCACTTACACTCATTGCCTTTCAGCTTGTGGGGAGGCAGCACATTATGGTGGGGGCTACTCACTCTGTGGTAGCTGGAAGTAAAGGGAGAGGCAAGGTAGAAAAGGCTGGGGGTCTTAATGACACCTCTGTGACCTGGATTCCTTCCCCTAGTCCCCCTGTCCTAAAGGTTTTGCCAGCTCCCAATGGTAATGATACTATACAGAAATTAAGCCTTTAGCAAATGTCTTGAGGGGACATTTAAGACCTAAACATCCCTTTGTGTGGATGCCAGGGCTGCTCAAGCCCATTCCTGTTTGGTCCAGTCTTCCACATAACCCACTTATCAGCAACTCGTTACCTGATTTTCTACTTTAACCCAACCTTCTTTCTCCTTTGTAACATGCTGCCCTAGAAAACACAGGGTGTCTTTGGGCTGGTCAGGTGGCTTAGAGGTTAACGGACCGGCCACCAGGCCTGACAAGCTGAGTGCAACCCCAGAGCCCACACAGTGGAAGGAGAGAGCTTGATCTATAGAGTGAGGCAGGCTGGTAGCCCCAGTTCCCTTACTTCCTTGAGAAACTCACGTGATGTTTTCTAGATGGTAAAGCGAAGGGAGTAGGTTTTGCTTACAGAGTTGTTGCAGGGATACTTGGTGTGACCTGTCCAAAGGACCCAGCCAGGGCAGGATTATCTCCTTCCCCTACAGATACCGAGACTTGTTTATCTGGTCACACTGCCCTCTTCTTCCTCCTTTCATTCCTTCCCTCTTCCTGCCTTGGTAAGAGTTTCAGGAAAGAACTCTGGGGTTCTAGCTTGCCTTTATCATTCATCCCTAGCAGGATTTTCAACCAGTGTGCTCTCCCGGGGAGCCCCAGTTCCTACCCCTCTAAACCCAGTCACTGCAGGGGAGGGTCTCATGTAAAGCTAGTCTGAACCTGGGCTTAGTCAACTGTTGAGTAGAGCGACCGTTCTTTCTCCTTTATCCACATACCTTTGCCTTGTTGGAACATGTCTCTTCTGTCTTATTTTTTTCTCTTCACATTAAAAATGTTTATCCATGAGGATTTATGTCAGAATGACAGGGGGCAGGGTGGTGAAATTTCTTACACATGTTGATGAGAGAGTTTTAGCTCTGTGAGAACAAAAATGCTGCCCTGCAGGGGGAAACTGTCCTGTGCGGAGGTTGTGTCCTTTCCGGCTCTACTCCATAAGTGCCTGGTGACTTGGCTAAGCCAAGTTCATGACACATTAACTACAACCTTCCTTCTTCCTCCCTCCTTCCCTCCCTCCCTCCCTCCTTTCCTTTCTTCCTTCCTTTCCCAGCATAAACGTATAAATAATCTACAGAAAATATTTAACCCACACTTGTTTCAGTCATTGAATTCAACTCAATGGTTTTTGTACGTGCATGGAGCGTTTCTCTTGGTTGAGCATCTATTGTGTAGGAAGCACTGTAATAGGCCTTAAGGTTCCAGCCCTGAACAAGACACAGCTGTTTCCCAGCAACTCACCATCAATTCAACTTACTCATTCAACAGATACCTAATATATGTAGAACATCAGATTCTCTGGAAGCAATGTGTATGGAGCGGGACAGGTTTGTTAGAGACAAAAGCAGATGAATGGAAAAATGAAGAAAGCGAGAGTGGGCGGAAGATACTGAACCATGGTGCAGGTCTGACAGACCTTAGGAACCCGGCAGTGGACATATGGAGCAAGGACTGCTCATCAGAGTTATTACGTTATAGCCCCAGTGTTCAGTCCTTATATAGCTGTGGATGAGTGTCTTAGGGATGTCATAATTAATTACCACCCATTGAGTGGCATAAACAATAGAAAATTATCCTCTTACACTTCTGGCGGCCAAAAGCCTGAAGTCCAGGTGTTGGTAGGCCCACACTCCATCCAAAGGCTCTGGGCAGATGCCTCTCCTGCTTTCTGTAGCTCTGCTAGCCCCAGGCATATGCTGTGGCATAATTCTAACCACGTGACTTCTTCTGTGCATCTGTCTCCTCAAATCTCTCCCTACTTTTTCAATTTTCTATTAGTTTTATGTATATTTTAAAATTGAGGAGATAACTCAGTGTGCACAAGTGCTCACCGTTGAAGTCATAGCATGGCCTTCTCTCAGCCCAGCAGGCTTCAAAGAATGAGAGCCAAAGATGAGAAAATCTCCAGAAGATTGCAGGCCAGGCAGCTTGGCCTCCATGGCAGCAAGGAGACATTTTTTTCAAGTAAGGTAGAAATGTGAGAACCTATATCCAAACAGTGTCCTCTGATATACCTACACACACACACACACACACACATGGGAGCAGAGACAAAGATAAAATTTTAGACTAGTTTTACAGAAATTGAGAGGAAGGTATAACAGCATCCTATGTGTCTCTTGTCTTCCATGCATACCCTTCCTCACATAGTGATAGTTTGACTATGAAGTGTCTTCCATAGACTACTGTATTTGAACATATTTTAGTTTCACTGTTTAACACTCTGCCTAATAAACCATTAGTATTTTTCCTGTTTTATGTAGTCTGTATTAGATATATTTCCTTACGTGTTCATCAGCTTCTCTGCTCAACATTCCTTCTGATAACATTTTCAGTTTTTCTTCCTTTACATATACATAATTTAATGAGGTTCTATATATAGTTTCTCAGTTTTCAGTGATCTTTGAATAGCTTAATTTTACCCTCCCCAGTACATCATAATGTAACTGGGAGTGGCCTCCTAGGTTTATGATATTTCCCCTTGTGTCTTCTCCATTGCTAATAGTTAATGGTTTAAGTTTCCTCTGCTTCCCATTCCATTGAAGGCATCAGGCCCGGCTGACTTTGTTATGAACTCGGCATATCTGGGAAGAGGAGCTGTTGAGGAACTGCCTCCATCAGGCTGGCCTGTGGGCGTGTCTGCGGGACATTTTTTATTGCTAACTGATATAGGAAGCTCCAGTTCACTGTGGGCAGATTCATCCCTAAGCAGGTGAGTCTGCGCAAACCGGGGACAGGAAGCCAATAAACATCATGCCTCCATGTTTCTGCTCCAAGCTCTTGCTTTGGCTTCCCTTGACTGTAGACTGTAAGATGAAATGAGCCGTTTCCCCGCAACTTGCTTTTGGTTGTGGTGTTTATCAGAGCAACAGAAGCTAAATGACAATAGCATGCAATCTTTCTTTCTAGTTGTTTTAACATTTGTGGTGTTTTTATTTTATATATTATATTATATTATATTATATTATATTATATTATATTATATTATATTATATTATATTATATTTAGTTTTACTATACTGAGCCTGGGTGTATTTTTTAGACAGAGTCTTACGATGTAGTCCAGGTTGTCCTAAAATTTATGTTCTGTGAAGTTCTGGGCCATTGTGCCTTCTTTCTTTATCCATCTTTTCTTTTTCTATGTGTTGTGTCTAGATTCATATCTTTCTTCTATGACATTCTCTTTGATTATTGTCTCTTCCCCAATTTCTCTGTTGTTTTAGTCTATAACCCATAATAATACTTGGCAGTCTTGGTCTACTCTGTATGTCTATTTGCCTCATCTTCTAGGTTTTTTTTTTTTAATCCCCCTGAACTTCATTATCTTTGGTTTACCTTCCCTCAGCTCCACATAACCAGTACTTTCTCAAAATAACTTCTAAACCACACAGTTCGTTTAAATCTAAGCGATGATAGAGAGTGTGACAGCCCGTACAAGACCTGCACAAGTTTAAGTCAAACAAAATCCATCACAGAGAAGAGGAACTGGGTACAAAGTCCTGCTCCTAGCCAAGACACTTTTTGCAATTCCCACTGCCAGGAAGAGGAGAATGTGTGCCCTTCAAAGGAGTGACACTGGGTGTATCAACCACACTCCAGGCAGGCCCCATGCTCAGGAGTCGTGGAATGGAATCCAAGGGGTGTTTTGTTTTGTTTGGTTCTGTGCTTTTTGTTGTTGCTTTGTTTGTTTGCTTCTTTGCTTTTCTTTGAGAGTGAAAAAGAGCCCAGTGTGGTGGTGCACACTTTTAATCCCAGCACTCTGCAGATAGAGGCAGGCAGATCTCTGTGAGTTCCAGGCCAGCGTTCTCTACAAAGCAAGTCTAGTACAGCCAGAGCTGTTACACAGAGAAAACCTGTCTCAAACAAACAAACAAACAAACAAACAAACCAAAAAAGGAGTGAGAAAGAACAGAAAGTTGTGTGGGGTGGGGGCATGAAGGAACTGGGCGAAGTTGGGGTGTGGGGGGGAAAGCATATCATCAAAATATACTGTATGAAAAATTTAATAAAATAACTGTGATGGTATTTATTACTTCCAAAGCATTGTCTACTTTTTTTTCTAGGAAAGCATACTATTTGTCTTGTGATTTTGTCTTGATGTTTGTTCTTTAATTATCTTAACTATGACTTACCAGTTTCACAGCATGTGCTATTGAAGTCAGGAGTCCAGTTCTGTTCTAAGCCAGGTATGGTTGGTTTTTCTCATTATTTTTTTTCCCTTTGTTTACAATGTTAGATTATGAGATTTTCTTCAGCAATCATGTATTCCTGTAAATCTAGATTACACCCACATTTATAGATGTGTGAAAGGCAGAGCCTGTGTCCTTCCAGGACATTTATACATTGCTTTTGTAAAATTTATCAGCCTAGGAAGACCTTCTTTTGTTAATGGTCCCAGAAATCATATAGATTCAAACCCCCAGCCCATGGGAAGTACGCACTGCTTTTTTTGCTTGTTTGTTTTTTGTTTTGTTTTGTTTTGTTTTGTTTTTGAGACAGGGTTTCTCTGTGTGTAGCTTTGGCTTTTATTTGAAGGGGAAGAGATAATTTATTCTGGAGCCATATAAATGACTGAAGCTAAGGAATAAAAATTCAGTCTCCTTGAATAATATGCTCTGATGTGCACGTGGTCTCATGAAGTTTTTATAGATCAAAGTAAAGGTACAAATCAAGGTATTTTTTCAAATATATCCATGGGAATATCAGTTAGATGGGCTACAGCAAAGCAGAGAACTCTCTGCTAAAGGTCCCAGGTGCCAGCCAGGGACCTCTCAGCTTTTGGGTTATTGGAAGCTAGTGATATGCTAAGAATATGTTCCTTTGACCTAACAAACCAAAGATTGCTAGACCAGACACAGAGCTGGGCAATGCATGGCTTTTTAAAGGACCCACAATATCCCTAGACCACTTGGCCCTGGGTCTGCAGTATCCTGCTCTGCCCAACCACTAGTCAGCCAAGAAGCCTAAGTTCCTCAGTATGGATCTGGCTTCTCATTCCTGGGAACTTCAGTTTACAATTCCCCCTGTTGGGTAACCATTGTTTTTATGCACATAGAGACCAAATGTTGTTTTGTGTCCCATAGCACTTGAAAGAATTATTCCTAGAATCTACCCAACATGGGGCTGAGTTGGCAGGAGGGCAATCTCCAGTAGAGAGAAATAGTTATTAAATCCATCGAGGAAGAAGTTCTTAAACCATAACATATTAGTTACCATGATCTTGGTGTGTGTATGTGTGTGTGTGTGTGTGTGTGTGCTTGTGTACACATGTGTATGTACATGCATGTACCTATGACATATTGTATCTGATGTTTGAGATATTTGAAATAATTCATTATCTTCTAATTTTAGCTTTTTTTCTGGCCAGCTTGATTTTTATAACAATTATCTCATGTAAAGTAGGTAATTCAAATTTTAGAAAGGGTTGATTGTCAATATTTACATTATTATATCTCATCTCAGAGTATTTGATTTTTCCTATTATCTTTGCACTATGCACTATTATTTCTGTTTGGAAAAAAATCCCATTACAGGAGAATCACATTATGATACAGAATCATTTGAATTCTTTTCCAATAAAATTCTCTTTATCCCACCTATCAGAGATTGTTAGTGCAGGAGTAGAAACAAGAGGCCAGACTTACCAGAAATATGGATTCTGTACCTTTTACGAACATTACCTTGTTCCCAAGTCCATTTCTCAAGCTGGCACTTCACAGAGTAACAGCGTCTGTGGCAGAGTATCTGGGGCCACCTGCACTGAGCCTGGAGGGGCAGGTCTGTAGTCCTGAATCCTCACCAGGATGTACAACCCTCTACCATCACCCCAGCTAAGAAACACAGTCATTCTCGTCACTTCCCTTTATCTCTCAGCAGATACTTTCACAGTTACCCATTCACTAAAGAAAGTCCCAGATTCCAAGAGGGTCTCCAACAGCTTATCATTGGCAAAGTGTCCAAGGTCCTACTTCCTCAACCAGTATGGGCACTTTAAAATGCTTTTTAATTGAAATGGAATTAATCACTTTCCTTCCTCTAGCCCTCTCAGCTGTCCTCCCTAAAATTCCTCAAATTGATAGTCTCTTTTTCTTTGATTATTATTTCTCTGTCTGTCTGTGTCTGTCTGTCTGTCTCTCTCTCTCTCTCTCTCTCTCTCTCTCTCTCTCTCTCTCTCTCTCTCTCTCTCTCTCTCTGTGTGTGTGTGTGTGTGTGTGTGTGTGTGTGTGTGTGTGTAAGTATATAAATAGATCCTTTTAATCTTGGCTTTGTTTTTAATTTTGGTCCATTTTTGTTGGTGGTGTGTGTATGCCTTTAAGTCTGACCACTCAGCACTGGACAACCAATAATGGTGCTCAAGCCTAGGAGAGGCTATTCTACTCCCAGAAATCTTCAGTTGTGTGTAGTTTTTGTCTAGGGCGTGGGACCCAATGAAGTATCCCTCCTTCCATGTTAACACGTCCAGTGATATCGCCACCGTTCTGGTCTTGTTTATGCAGCTGCTTCTATGAGAGACTGCTTCACATCAGACTTCCTTGTATTGCAGCTCTTAAAATCTTTCCTCACCGTGTCCTGAGCTATAGATTCAGGAGCTATGATGTGTATGTATCTGTTGGGGCTGAGCTCCATGCGATCCACTGTGGTTTTCTGTGGAGGTCTCTATTTTCTGTAAAGAAAAGCTGTCTGATGAGATGCAGTAACTACACCTGTGTGTGGGTATAAGGGTAAGGATTATGCTTGTCTAGCAGAGCAGCAGGGGCAGATTCTTTTCAAAAGTCCATGGCCTCACTAGGCCCAGGAAGCTGGCTATGTTCCAATACCAGGCATGCTTCTGTCGAGTGGGCCAGAAGTCTAATTACACAGCTGCTGGCTGCCCCTGACTTGTGAGTGCCACTTATTGCACCTTTACGGACGGATACCTTGCCATGCTGGTAATTGTGGTTCATAGGCGTTGAATCTGGATAAGACTACTTAATTGCTTCCTTCCCGTGGCAGCTTGCATAATATTTTCAGGAGCCATGGAAGCTAGACCTCAGGAAAGAGGCTCTCAGGTCAGATTTGTGAGACTCATCTCAGCCCTGTGCCCTAAGAATGTGGTGTCTTCAGTGATAGGAGCTGCCGCTCAACCCCTCACCCCCTAAACCCTTCAAACCCTCAGGCCCCTGGAGGCGACCAAAGGCTACATCTATAGTCTGTATTGTTTGGAGAGTTGGTTGGACCACCCTGACCAACTATTCGAAAAGAGGTTACTGGGGGCTTGTGAGTCTATGGTTCCTGTGGGGAGCAGTGCCAGCCCAAGTGGTTTGACTTCCTTCAAGATCTATAGATATAGAAATCTATGTACACATATGCATTTATGCATTGTGTTTAATTTTAAATAAATAGGATGATTCCTTGATGTTTTATCAAACGACCTTGGTGTTATCTGTCTCTTGTCCCTCCTCCTTCTGTTTTGATGTCCCTCTCTCCTCTTTTCTCCTCCCCAATTGTAGCCCCCTTTCAGTTATTCCATTTCCCACCTCATCTGAGGATCTGGAGCTAGAGTCAAATATGTGGCACTCATCTCTATGGGGCTGGGTTACCTCATTCAGTATAGTCTTTCCTAGGTCTATCATTTCATATGCAAATTCCATGATTTCATTTTTCTTTGCAGCTGGATAGCATTCCACTATATACATGTTCCACATTTTTATTACCTATCCATCAATTGAAGTTGTTTTCATTTCCTGGCCATTGTGAATAGGGTGACAAAGAACATGGCAAATAATACCAATGGAATAAGATGTTGAGTCCCTTTGGGCACGTTCCAAGGAGTGACATAGTTGGGTCATGTGGTAAATTCATTGTGGGTATCTCAGTATAAGCTCTGGTAACTAAGATAGAAGCCTATGTTCTTTCTCCCCTCTGTAGCCTACTCCTATACCATGTCCCAAGAAGTATCTATAAGTCTTTTCCAGTCTAGCTCTTGGTTCTTCTTTGTATTGAGGACCTGAAAATTTCTGGGTTTTTTTTCTATGTACATTCAATTGTGTATTTACAAGGATGTTCATGGTATACTGCTGAATGTTCTCAATAGCCCTCAACTGAATCACTATGCAATTAATCAATCCATTAATTATATGATTTTAATGTGTACATTATGCATTATCAAGGCCATGTCTACTTTACTTAATTGTTAAACTTCAAGTCATATAATGCAGTGAATGATACATAGTAGGTCACAAGTTAATGTCTTTGGAATGGATAGAGTAACAAGATTTAACTGAGAGATCAGCTGATGATGCATTTTAGTTTATAAAGCATTTACATCAATGCATAAAGCACTAAGTTTGATCCCCAGATCTCTGTATGTGTGAGTGAGTGTGTGTGTGTTTGTGTGTGTGTGTGAGAGAGAGAGAGAGAGAGAGAGAGAGAGAGGCAGAGACAGAGACAGTGACAGTGACAGAAGACTCCTAGAAGGCATTTGTTCATAGTGTCATATATTTTCTTCTCCATTCATGTGTATTCTAATTCTAAAACACAAAACAAAACAAAACAAAAAAACCTCCAGTAACAATACTTCATTACTTTATAGTAAGCAGCCTAATGCACACAGCACCCTGCCCTCCACCCCCATCGCCACAATTGGATTTGGAGTACACCTCATTTCAGAGATTAAGACGGTTACTTATAGTTGGGTCTTCTTCTGTTTCCTGCAATGGGATAGGTTGATGTGTACTTGATCCCAATAGACTAGTGCTGCTGACTATATGCCAACATCTTGTCTTCTAGTCTCTTTGCTCTCTGTCTGCTACTTTCTCCAGTACCTATGTTGAATGTTATTTGACCATCAAAGAAGTAAATGTGCAAAGAGTCAGATTCTAGTCCAATTTAGATAATCTGTGGGATTACGTTTTTAAGACAGGGCTTCTCAATGAACTTGAAACTTACCAATTCAACTTGACTGGCTGGCCAGTGTGCCTCAGGAACCCTCCAATCTCTGCCTCCCCAGTGCTGGGATTATAGGTGTGCCTGCCTTTTTATAATGCTGGAGATCCGAACTCAGGTCCTCATACGCGAAGAGCACGCATGTCTTCAGTTGAGTCATCTCTTTAGCCTTGGATGTGAGCAATATGACTTCATCAAATGTTTTGCCCATCAGACTATCTTCACCTTTTGTCAGTAGCAATACCAGCATGCTTTTTCTTTAGCTAATGTTCTGCCTTCTGACCTTATATGCCTGTTACCCCTCTTCCTCCCATCTCCACCTTCATCATGGGCTTATTTACTATTGTAACAAGTAAGCTACTTGAGGGTGGAGTAGTGTTTCCATAGAATCTGAAGATTAATAAATAATCATCATCATTACTATGATAGTTACAATTTTATTTTTGTCCTGATCCCCTGAGCTTATGCTAATCATGCGTCAACCTCCCATATTAATAAGTCAATAATTGCTGGGATGACCCAGTTGAAAGATTTGTATTTCCCAAAAGTCTCACACTCCCGGTGACATTTTGTCAATATCTTCCATGGATTACCAATGAGGTGACAAGGGTGTAAACATGCTTTCAAAACCTTGTAGGTGTTCATCATATTTACCCTTCTCTCTGGTTATGATGGGAAGCAATGAATGCCCTGGAAAGAAGGTCTCAGTAGACTTTAATGGGTCTATATTTGATTTTAGTGGCAATATCCTGGAGTACTTGGGCAAGTCCCTTCCCCTTTCAAAGCCACATTGTCCTTGCCTGCTGTAAGAAGAGATTTGACCAGATGATTACCAAGGAGCACAGCTCACATCTGTGCTCTGTTTGTGTAGTCACTGCTTAGTTTACGGTCATTAGTCTCTCTGAGGTTCCATTTCCTCAATCCTTTTAACCTTCCAGCTTCAGTTCTCTCTTCTGCCAAAGACTTTCAGATTAATTCATTCTGCTCCATTCTGTGTCCCAACCAGCTCTGTTGTCTCCCATCTTTTCTTCCTTAACTTTCCTTCCTTTTCAACTCCATTTCTTTCCTAAGACAGCACTCTTTCACATTTATTCATACCTACCTAAACATAAGTTCCTCTGAATTACACAGAAGGGTTGGGCTGCCTTAAAACTGACCCTGGTGGCTATCCTTACTCTTATGCTAAGCTCTGCCACTTAAAAACTACACCCAATTAGTGGTCTTCCCCTCCCCCATCTCTATCCATCCCTGCCTTATAGCCAATGACAAGGCGTGCATGCATGTTGACCTGCCTTTGCCATTCTAGTCTCTTCTCTACCTACCTTGTCTACTCTTTTTCATGAATTGACTTGAGGCATGTACTGAAAAATGAAACTCTTTAGTTTTATAATGTATAGATTTACTCAGAAGAGAAGAATAGGCTTTAAATATTTGGATTTTAGGCTTAATAAGTTTGGAGAGTAAAATACTTGTTGTTACATCTTGACTTGTGTAAGAATGTTGTAACTATAAAAGCTGTGTAAATAGAGTGGGTATAGGGTTGCCAAGAGAAAGGAGACACACAGTAGTGTTCATTCTAATTCATGCAAAAAGAAAATATTAAATATAACATAGAATACACTTCAAAATAGAGAATGAAATCCAGTTTGTCAGTTTCTCCAATGTCACCAGCATTTTCGCCCATGTTGAACACATTACTTTTTCAATAGATGATGCTGGTGGATTATCTTAAGTGACCATATAATATGGGGGGAGGGGCACAAAAACTACAGAGTTGCAATCATCTCACCAAGACGGTAAGATGGTCAAATGGTTGAATGTAATGCCACTCAAGACTTTTTTTGCATCGTTGTAATTTCTTTCTCTTGTTATTCTCTGTCTCTCTTTTAAATATGATCATGCAAATTAAAAGCATGAAGAAAGCCTTTCCTTTCTATTTCCACACCCCTTCAAAGAGCTGACAGCCTAATCCATAGAAAGACAGACTCATAACTTGCAATAGGAATAGTTGTCATAATAGAGGGAAAAACAAAAGTCATAGGATCCCATTAAAAAGGTATTTAATACAGTGTACAATGGATCTACATCCATTAGAAGAGGCAACTAACTTGAGATCTGAGGGAATGGTGTTATAATTTGAATATGAAATGCTGTTTCCCAAAGGCGACACTTGCTCTCCATCTGGAAGAACTGCTTTTGTGAAGTTGTGGTATTGTTAGGGATAAGACCTAACTGGGTGAAGTGAGTCATGGGAGAAAAGGACTTGAGGACAACAAAGTGACCTAACTGCTGGTATGGTTGTCTGGTTTCTGACTTGTTAAGATGTGCAGCTGGACTGGATGAATGGTCAACGGGTAAAGCATTAAGTACATGAGTTCTGATGCCCAGCACCACGTAAAAGCTAGGCATAGCTGTGCACAATTATAACTCCAGACCTGCATGGTGGTGGAGACAGGTCACTCCCAGGGCCTAACTAACAAGTTCCTGGTTCAGTGAGAGACCACAAACACATAAAGAAAGAGGGGTAGAGAGAGGTGGGTAAATAAAAGCTTCATTCAACAAGCCTCACCATTAGCTCCTGCCACCATGGACAGAGCCACACGTCATCACACCTCCCTGAGGCATGTTATCCTCTAGCCCCTTAAACCACAGGTCAAGATATCTTCTTCCTCTCTTGAGTCACTTATGTAAGAGACTTCTGCTCATAGCGATGCAACAAGAGCTAAGCCAAGGACACTGATGCCTTGTGTCATGCACAAGGCCCTGGCACCACAAACAAAACAACCCCAAATCCAGAAACTGGTGCTGAAGAGTGGGATTGTCACCGCGATCAGCCTTCCCATGTGTTTGTAAGTCTCTGGAACTGGTTTGCAGGAGAAATGTAGAAGAATCGATACTGTAGATTGCAGAAGTCCTAGAACACCATGGGCAGAGCTTACTGGGCCATTTTAGTTGCGGAGAGAAAGGCGGGCAGCAAGATATTGCTCTGGAAGTTTCAGGGGGAAATGAGCAATCAGGCCAGAGGCATCTGTGTTACATTCTGGAGAGTCAGTTAGCTTCATCCCACCGGTGTCTTGATACTTGAATGAGGCTGAATTTAAAAAGGAATGAACTAATTTGGCAGAAGAAATTTCAAGACAGCACAGCATCCAGGCTTTATCCAGGGTGAAACTTCCCAAAGCAGAGCAGAAAGATGCAAAGGTGCATCTTTTAGTGAGGAAGACAGCATGCACACGTGTGAAGTTGCAGACAAGCTGGGTATGGACAAAATCACTATAGTCGTTAAAGACATTGGTCCCCCTTAAAGAGAAGACTCACACTTTGCACTTTACACTGCAGTAATAGGAAAGGTGTTTTTAGGGTAAGGCCCACCAAAATCACTAGTGTGCAATACTACAAACTCACTTGGAAGAGTTGTCATTAAAAACACACAAACAAGCAAACAAAAAAGAGTGTGTCTATAGAGTGCCACAGCAATGGCATCATGCTCCTACAGGGCATCCCAGGGAAATGTTTCCCCAAGTTTAGCTCTCTATACAATCAGAGACTTTGCATCTCTGTTGCCTTCATTTCAAAGTAGCTCAAAACTTGATGTTCATCTGGTACTGAGTTTGTAAACATTTCAGAAAACAAGAGTCATGGGGTCTTGGAGGTTTGCACCAAGATTCCATAAAAAGTCACTGAGGCCAGGTAGTGTGTACTATGGAAGACCCTGTGGAAAGGCCCTGCTATGTCCATGTTCGAAGCCTTGAAGAGTCAGTGGGAAAGGTTCAGGGTGCGATAGAAAACTTAGATGTCGGGGATGCGAGGAATGTGGACTGTGTGTTGAGAAAGCCCACAGGCACTGAGTGGATCCCAAGGGCACCAATACATGCTGCGGGAGGCAAGACTAGAGTAGTAGAGCTGCACAGCCCATTGGAGCCGAGATGATGCCTCCAAGAGCCTCACAAGCAGGGCATGGCACTTCAGGGTTTGATGTGCCCTCTGCTTGCTTTCAGTATTGATCTGGTCCAGTCTTTCCTTGCTACCTCTCTCATTTCCTCCCTTTTGGGGTGAGACTATTTATTCTACTCCACTGTGTGCTGGAAACGTGGGGCCTAGTTTTTTATTTTATGGGGTCTCGTAGCTGAGAGTTTTTCTTGGATGTCAGGAGAAACTTTAGACTCTTGGGTGTGTTCGAACTGTTAAGACTAGAGACTTGAAATGGCACTGAACAAGTTTTCTATTATAAGATGGCCAAGAGTCCATGAGAGCTAGAGGTGGAACACTGATTTGAATATGAAATCTCTCTCTTAGGGACATAGGCTTAAACATCAATGTCTAGTTGGCAGTGCTGTTTCAAGAGATTGTAGAAACTTTTTGAGATGAGACCCACCTAGAGGAGGTAAATCACTAGGGCACAGGACTTGAAGGTTATAAACTACTGCTGCTTCTAGTTTCTCTTCTCCACTCTCCTTCTCTCTCCTTCTCTTCCTCCTCCTCTTCTTCTTCCTCCTTCTTCTACTTCTTTCTTCTTCTTCCTTCTTCTTCTACTTCTTTCTCCTCCTCCTCCTCCTCCTTCTTCTTCCAGCAAAATTCTACCACAAAGATAGTACCACAGCATGTATTCCCTCCATGGTGGACTCAGTTTCTGTAGACCATGAGATAAAATAAATCATGAGTCTTTTCATTTGCTTCTGCTTGATATTTTGTTTGCAACAACAACTCCTGCAGATGGGTGAGAGTTAGCCAACATGAGGAAGATATTCTAGATAGTGTGTCAAATCCAGGAGACAAGTGAGAGCATACCCTTTGAGCTCAGTATACATTCTGAGGGCTGGAAGAAATGTGTCAGTGGAAATATGGGCTTTATTGGTCATGAAGAGCTTTGAATTCTCTATTTAGAATATACAAGCACTAGGGATAGGCTGATGTCAGGAAGAAAAATGATTGGACTGTGTTTGATGAAGATGATTATAGTGTGGTTTGAAGGGGCAGTCAAAGACTATAGGAGATCAATTTAGAATAGTCCAATGACCCAGGCTTGCCTTGTCTGTGGCAATAGACAGGGTGAAGAAGAGGGGTCTGTGAAGTTCTCCCAAACATCAGGCTTGAGCAACAGAGTAGATGGAGAAGCTGATACTAGAGAAAAAAAATATAGTAAGAGCAGCTTCCTAATTTCCAGTTGGCTTCTAAAAATTCATGCTTTCTTCCTACTATTCAGTTCCTTCTTCTTCTCCCATTTCCAGCCGTTAGGCATCAGAATATCAGCCATCCTCACATTCATTGCGTGAAAGAAAAGTCAGAAAGACCTCAGCACTCTCAGACCTCTGAGTTCCTGTTCTTTTAATAGAAGGACAGGAGATGGTGGTATGCAGAGAATTCTTGGATAAGGACATATTTGGATGCAGTCGAGGAACTGCCGCCCTCTATCTTCCCTTGGAAGCTCCAATCCCAATGTCTTAGTACCTCTGGACTCCCCAGCCAATGTATATCAAAACTTTTCTGGGGACAGATAATTATCCTGGGCCTTGGTTGCTTCAGCTTGGCCAGAGGTCTGTTTTACTTGATGATTGCCACACAAAGAACCATTGAGAAATGGAAATCCGACAGGTGAGACCTTGAATGGGGTGGATTCCTACTGACCCTACCCTTCACCAAAGGGCACACAGTGATTAGGACTAAGAGATTATCTTTTCAATAGGAAAGAAAAATAGATAGTGTTAATTAATTTTTTATTTGGGGGCCCCACCCTTTTCCTGCTTTCTATTCTTCTTTTGTCTAGTCCCAGGGAAAGCCAGTGGGAGAGGCCCAACCTGTCAGTGGAGTTGGCTCCTCTGCAGCCAGCAACTGATGGTGGCCACTGTGAGCCACCCTGCTTGGCCACTCCTCTTCCTCTGGAGCCTTTACACCACAGCCAAGAAGGCTGACCAAGAGTCCAGGCTGGTCTTTGCTTTCTGGATTCCTGGGCTTTTCAAAGGAGGCCTTTGTTAGTTAATGCCATCTCTTCCCAGAGCCCAAGGAGGCTGAGCCCACACAGGGCGGTTGCTTCTGTGAACAGTTCTGGATAGTGGGGCCTTGTGGCCTCTGGGATAACCTTGGAATCTGGGTTTACCAGGTGGATGAGGTCCTGTACTTTCCAAGCCTTTTGTAAGACAAGCTTCCTAAAAGACAGACCTCCCCATTTGTATCATCCTTACTTGGATGGTGTCTTTACTGGGCATTTTCTCATGCATGGGATGCTTCTCGTATTAAGGCTTTTCATGGAACTTGAAAGTACAGGAAAAAAGAAAGAAGGTATATTCTTGGATCATAGAGACACATTAAAAGGCAGAACTCTAGAACCAGTGACTTTAGCCTCAGCTGTCCCCGGGAGAGGTCATGTTTGCTTCCTTCTAATGAGTGCTTCATGCTAACTCCTGGCCCAGCTCTGCTTAGACATCATCATGGATCATGCATTTCCAGAAGCCTGGGGTATTTTACAGTTATTTAAAGGGAGGATCCTACTGCCAGGGCACAGCATTCCACTTTTCAAAGCAGGCACTGTAAAGACTTCTGTAAAGAAAACAACCAGTCCCAAGAAAGGAGCGGACAGGGTGCCTGCCTACATGGCTGGTGTTATATTCTTCTCGTGGGAGTTCTCACTGTCAGATGCAACAAGAAGAGACAACTGGATGCAAGAGGCCCAGTGCCATGGAGTGTCCAGAACATGAACTTGAAAATCCAATATATGTCTTCAGATCTTAGCACTGTTATTTATTCAATGAATGGTGCAAGGGCCAAAATTAGTGTACTTTAGCTCTCCGTTTCCTTGTATTGCCTAGTGCGAATCCAACCAATTGTATACTAAAAAGATTCAGGCTAGGGCTGTAGCTCACTGGCAAATGGTTTGCCCAGCATGTATGAGGCCCTAAGTTTCTCCTGCTTTGAAAAAGAAAGAATGGAAAGAAGGAAGGAAGGAAGGAAGGAAGGAAGGAAAGAAGGAAATGATGAAGAAGGAAGGGCAAGACAAGGGACTCTGATTGGACATAGTGATATATCCCAGTAGGTGAGTAGCTGAAGCAGGAGGGCCATCATGAGTTAAAGGACAATTTGGAATACAGAGCGACAGACTATCTAAAAAAAAAAAAAAACCTATTCAGAAAAAAGCTTTATCTATATTGAACACGTATAGACATTCTCATTGTCATTTCATAAACAGTATAATACATATTTACTTGGCATTTACATGTATTTGATATTAAAATCTAGGGATGACATAAAGTGTATAGGAGGGTGTGTGTGTGCAGTGTGTACAGCATTTTTATAAGGAGCATGAGCATCCTTAGATTTTGGTATCCATAGAAGATGGATGGTCCTGGAATCAATTCCCTAAGGATATCAAGGTTCACACGTGCTTAACATGTTATTAGCATAGGATACTTCTTTAATATGTAGTAACTGGTATAACTTAAAAATTATGTACCTGTAAGCCTTGGGCCAAGTCTGAACCCTGCTTCTCCTAGATCTATGACCTTAGGCATGAAGAATTTAAATTCTCTATTTTATCAGCAGTGGGATGGAGAAAGATCACCCTGAATTCCACCAAAGGGCGAAGAAAGCTGTATGAATCTAGAAATAAGGCTACACCAAGACTCAAAAGAAATCAAGGGTAAAAACTTATGTATCCCAAAATACTTGGACCTAGACATTTACTCATAGGACACCACCTTTCGTCTATGTACTATGGAGAAGGCTTTGGGAACTTGAGCCCTATTTGATAATACAAACATCTAGGTGATACTAAGATTGTAGGTCCCTTCTTTAAAATGTTTCATGAGGGGGCTGGAGAGATGGATGAGCAGTTGAGAGTGCTTGTGGTTCTTTCAGAGAACTAGAGTTTGGTTCCCAGCAACCAGTTGGGCAGCATGCAACAACCAGTTACTCCAGTTCCATGGAATATAGCACCCTCTTCTTGGCCTTCATTGGCAACACACACACACACACACACACACACACACACACACACACACAGAGAGAGAGAGAGAGAGAGAGAGAGAGAGAGAGAGAGAGAGAGAGAAGTGTACACACAATTTAAAATTTAATCTTTTTCTAAAATTAAAATACTTTATGATTCCATTCCCTACTTCCCACCTCTTTCTCCTGTTACAGTAGACTGTCTCAAAGTTTTTGTAAGTTTCTGAATACAAAGTGAGCTGTAAACATCGGGCATATTGTGTGTACACTATGTAGAGAGCAGTGAACTCTTTGATCATTCCTAGACACACTGACTTAAGCACTTCACACTCTCTGGAGCTGCATGTTCATCAGCCTCATGGAAAGCCAGCCCTTCCCAAGCTCTCCACAAGGTGTCTGCAGCTCTTTAGGTTTGTCATAGGTGCAGATAACCATTGCAGTGGCATGAAGACATCCCTTCTCCCCTCTATCTAAGTTTCTAATGCTTTGTACCAAGATGCCAAGGCTTTCCCCAATGTTCAAAGTCTTGTGAATAACTGGAGTGAGAGCCTGTGTGCCCTGTGTACTTGCTTTGGCCACAGCTGGTTCCTAGAGTCTAACAAAAGCATCCTTTGTGGATGTAACTTCTTTGTCTTAGCTCACTGCTTTCTCCATAGAGTATGCGAACTAGTCAAATGCAGCCTTCAGGCATCCAACGTTCCTTTCAATGTCCCCTTTTCATTCACAGAACTTCTTGATTCTATTTCTGGATGACTGTTCTGTACAGGGAAAGAACCATGGCGCGCGCACACACACACACACACACACACACACACACACACACACACACACACAGTTTAGAGCTTTGGGGTAGACCTAATCCCATTTCTCATAATCAGCCAATGCCACGCTGGCCAAGCAAAGAGGCCCTGTTGAGGTTATTGTTATAAAATTTTGTTTCTCTTAGCTTATTTCTTAACTTGGCTATCATAAATAATTGAGACTCTTTTATAATACAAGGCTTCACAACACAATCTTGAGCAGTTTAAGTCTGTTTTGAACTCTCTATGCTATTTCATCTTATTTCCAGCAAACATCCCTGTGATATTTGCACTTTGTTACTTTCCTTTGTTCCAGCTTCTTCCTTTTGATCTTCCTTCCTGAATCCCCTACTTCTTCTTTTAACTCCTCCTCCTCTTGCTGGGAGGAAGTCCAGCCCTATTCTTTCCCCTGCTCATTGATTGGCTGTAAGCTTCTTTATTGACATGTCAAGGGGACAATTGTGGAGCAGAGTTTACACAACATTTAGACAGTAAATTTTCAGAACAAAGCTTGCAACCAGACATGGGGGTGGGTAGAGAAATCAGCATTTAAACTACACAGTAACCTTAGGCCTACAATGCCCTGTCAGTATGGTTCATACTTCCATTCTTCTCTGCTGGAATGGGTTATTATGACAGGCATTGGGAAGAAGAAGAGAACCTGGTGTTCAGAACTCAGTTCTTCCAACCACCAGCTGCGCGAAACACTTAGCTGGTTACTTAGTTTCTACAAGCTGACATCTTTCATCTGCAAATTGAGAAAATTCCTTTTCTAATGAGATTATTATAGAGATTAAATGCAACACTGTGCATGAAATACTTGGCACAAGTGGCTCTCATTTAGCCATTTATCTTTTCTAAGCTTCAGTAACCTTATCTATAGAAGGGCAAGCTAGAGCACCCAATGTGAACACATTTTAAAAGTTCTTTACAGGGTTGGTTTGGAGAGATGTCTCAGTGGTTAAGAGAACTTGCTGCTTGTGGCTCACAGCAATATGTAACTTCTGTTCCATGGGACCCAACACTCTTTTCTGACTTTTGCAGGTACCAGCCACACATATGGTGCACATACATACATGTAGCCAAAACACTCATTCACATAAAATTAAATAAAAATAAAGAATTTATAAAATATTAAGTGTGTATCTACTGGTACTAGTGTTTTGATATATTTAACACATGGAAAAAGATAAAATGATACTCATTAAAGTTTTAGTTCCTACTCCAGTCTCATACATTTTCCCTCATCAGCGTTTCCAAATATCTTCTGTGTATATATTATAGCAGATATTTTTAATCATTAAAACTGTTTATATACTTAATCTTCCCACTTAGAATTTAAATTCTGAAAAGTCATATTTTAGGTATTTTAGTATAGGTTATTCAAAGCTATACATAAGAAGAAAGTGTAATGAAGTCACATACCTTCAATGCTGGACTTCGACATTTATCAGCTCATGGCCAGTCTTGTTTCCAATCACTTGTTCCTTTAGAATGTATCTTTTCATCATATAACTGTAGGTATCACAGTATAGTAAAATATTACAAACAATTTCTTTTTAAAAAGATTTTATTAACTTACTTTTATGTATGAGTGTTCCATCTGCGTATACACCTGAAAGCCAGAAGAGGGCATCAGATTCCAGTACAGATGGTTGTGAGGCACTATGTGATTGCTTGGAATTGACCTCAGTACCTCTGGAAGAGCAGACAGAGCTTTTATCTGCTGAGACGTCTCTCTAGGCTTACAAACAATTTCTCAATATCATCAAATGTCCTATTGATGTGCACATTATGTTATAGTTGGGAGTTTCAGTTAGTTTTCTTGAATTAAGAACCAAACACAGGGCACTGAAGAGCGGGTGTTGAAGAGGGCCTGAATTCAGTTCCCTATATCCACATCAGACAGTTCATACCTATAACTCCAGTTCCAGAGGATCTTACACTCTTTTCTGGCCTCTGATGGAACTTGTATACATGTGGTACACATAAATGCATGTAGCCATACACGTATACATAAATAAAAAGAAATACTTTATATAAGTTCTAAATATAGTTTATATACTGTTTAAATCTCATTTACTCTTCTATTTCTGCTGTTGTTCTACTTGAGGGGGAGCCATTTCATACAAGATATAGTCATCTTTCATGAGATGGACCACATTTGTTTTCTTGTGATGCTTTGTGATTTTTGTATAAGAATGTTAATTCAACAAAGGTTTTGTTCTGGTTCTCCCATTGCCTCCTCGTTCATTGTCCTTAAAAGTCTATAAAAAAGTATTCTCTCCTATTTGACTTTCAGGGAATTGGCACAATTCATATAATAAAGGAAAAGGTATCAAAGACAAATGTGTGGTACTCTGCCTTCACTTACCAGTGCTCCAAACGCTGGTTTGAAAATATACCAATAAGGCTTACTTCTCCCATTGACTCATGGGTATCTGTGACCTGCCTTGGCTCAGTATACTCTGTCAATGATGAGTGGCATCTTCATGGCAGCTCTGGAGTTCCTTTAACAAAAGGAGTATGTATGTGACAGCCTTCTGGGTTTGTATGACAAAGTATCCCAGGCCCCTGTGTACATATTATGCTTCAGATTTGGGTGTAACATTTCTTCAAGGATCCCTATGACAACCTGGACACTTGGGTGCCCGTTCATCCTGTTGGGACCACTGTTTCCCTTTTGTTAGCTTGTGCTAACATAGCTTTAAAGACACAATATGTTATGATCTATGCCCTTAAGTCCACCCTTAATCTAGACTAGCATTTCTTATTAAGATATGATGTAGTGTCTTATATTAGAAAAACTGTTTCACTTAAAACTATGAGAATTGAATTTTGTTAAATGAACAAAGTGTTTTCATGGCACTTGTCAAAAATAAAACACCCATAATTCAAGGGGCAAACATGTTAAGATGAGGCACTTCACAGAGCTCAAACAAAATTTCTGTAACATTTTCTCTTCTTGAAACATTTGTTGGATAGGAAAACAGAAAACAGGAGTTTTTGTTGTACCATAGAACACCAGACTGTGTCAAGGGTTCATTAGCAATTTGGTTGTCTGGAGCTGATTCCAGAGAGGAGAGACTGGGAGAAACAGGGATTGCCATTTTCCCCTAGCGCTCTAGAATTCATACCCTTTCAGTATATGCTGTGTCCTCACTACTTAATATTATAATGACTACTCAACAGATGGTTCCTCCATCCAGATTCATTATCATGAAGATCATTTGTCAATGAAAAGTGAGCTCATCTCCCTCACCCAATGAGTATATATTGAACAGAATATAAATGAAAAACCTTCTAAAGCCTTAGTTGTCGAAGGATTAGCAAAAGACATAGGAATCAAAGACCGGAATGCATAAATAAATCTAAAACTTGATTATGTGGATTTCTGATAAACATAAAACAAATCTTATGTTTCAGATTGTGTATGTGTGTGACTTTTTAAATATACAGAACCACTATCTTTTTATTTTATTTATTTTTATTTTTGTTTGTTTGTTTTTCTTTTTTCTTTTTTTCTTTCTTTCTTTTTTTCTTTTTTTTTTTTTTTTTTTTTTTTTTTTTTTTTTGAGACTGGATTTCTTTGTGTAGCCTTGGCTGTCCTGGATTCACTTTGTAGAAAAGGCTGGCCTCAAACTCACAGAGATCCACCTGCCTCAGTCTCCCGAGTGCTGGGATTACAGGTGTGAGCTGCCACACCTGTCCCTATTTGTTCTGAGACAGGGTCTCACTGTGTAGCCTTGGCTGGGCTAGAACTCACAATGTTAATCCGGATGATATAAACTCATTTGAAAGAGGGTATGTTGAGGGCTAGATGAAAAATAATTCCAAGACACCAGATAATGGCAAAATCCACCCTTGTCTAATCCCCAGGACCCACATGGCTGATGGCAGAGAAGGACAGACTCCCTCAACGTGTTCTCTGATCTTCATACATGTACTGTGGTAATCTACATGCATACACACATATAGAGAGACACACCAAGTACATAAATGTAATTTTTGGAAACACACCATCTTTATTTAACAAAGAAAATTATTCAACCTGGATGTAGTAATGCATACTTCTAATTCCAATGCTCAGGAGGCTGAGGCAGGAGAATTAATTCAAGTTCCAAGCCAGCCAGGGTAACATAGTAGGATCCTCTTTCAGAAATAAAAACACACCAATAAAACCAAAACAAATAAATAGTTTAGGCTCAAACCCAAACACTTACCTGGCTTATTTGAAAAGGGAAGAAGCCAAATACATAGTCCATAAAAGTAAAAAATAGATTAGGCATCATCAAATTCAGAAATGTTTCTTCTACAAAAGATCATGTTTGTTTTCTTAAAAAAGATTGAAATGGTTGTGAGGTGTTTGCAGCACATCTTTAATCCCATTAGGGGCAGGCAGATCTCCGAGTTCAAGGCCAGCCTGGTCTACAGAGCTAGTTCCAGAACAGGCAGGACTACACAGAGTAACCCTGCCTTGAAAACAAACAAACAAAAAATAACAACAAATATGAAAGGACAAGCAAGCTACACCATGTTAAGAGAGAGATTTCAAACCACACATCCAACAACAATAACAACAAAACTATGCATAAAAAGTAAACAATATGATTAGAACACAACAGACATTTCACTAAAGAAAATAAACAGAGGGCAAATAGCATATTTGCTCACATAACTAGGCACCAGGAAAATGGACACTGAGAGTCACAACGAAATACGACCACGTAATAATAAGAATGAATTTTCAAAGTGACAGCATGAAATGCTGGTGGTACAGAGAAACCAGGCACTCACATATTGCTTGTGGGAATGCAAAGGCTACTGCAACCCTTGAGTTTTTCAGAGCTTAAAATGCAACATTCATAGGAAGTGTATGCTTGCGTACTCATCCCTAAGCAGTGAGGACTGTGTCCTCTTAAACATTTTAATTGAATGTTAATAGCATCTTTATTTGTAATACTCAAACCAGTAAACTCTGGGTGTGACTTTCAACAGGTGCTGGTTAAGCAGTATAGAGAAGAAATGAACAGTCATCAAGGATAGGGCTGAAGTGGATGGTGTATAAAGGAGCAATGGGAGAGATGCTTTTGATAATCCCACGCCTCTAGAGCGTGTGCCTGGCAGTGTCCTGCTGTGATGGTGCCATTTTGAAAAATGTTGGTACCCAAGAATCAGGATGAACTCAGAGGATTGTCCCAAGATAGATCTTAGAACTGAGTGGGAAGTTACAACTCTTAAGTCAGAAAGATTGTTAATAATATTTTTGTGGAGCTGGTTATAGTGACTGAGGTGGGAAGATAGTTTAAATTCAAGAGTTCCCTTGTCAGCCTGGACAACAGAGTGAGACCCATCTTCAATAATTAATTAATTAATTAATTAATTAATTCCATACTAAGCATGAAGGGAAGTAGAGGTACTTAACCCGTGCTTAGGCAAGAGTAAATTATAGGATGGCTTCTACAACAATAGTGTCCTTTTATTGAGCACTTGTTCTGTGTCTTTCATTGTTCAAGCTCTATTTATGCATTCTCTCCTCTAATCCTTTTAGCAGCCCTGAGAGATTTAAGGAGCTTAAGTAACCTTGTGCAATTCGCTCATTAAGTGTATGTAAGACGCAGGAATTTGAACTTGGATGTGCTTGGCTTGAAGGGTTCTGCTCCTCAGCGTGGTGATGTACAGCCTCCCTGTAACATGCTGGAGGAGAAGATATCATTTCAGGAGTGTAAACCTTTTGATCCTAGAAGAAGCCACTTGCTCCTTCTGCATCTGAAGTCTTAGGAGTGCCTCTGTAGAGCCAAAGTGCCACTTGTTCAATGTCTTTGATCTCACCATCAGCACTGAATTAGGTACCAAGCATCCAGAGATGCAGAAAAATATATTTCCTGCCAAAGAAGAATTCACCTCCTGGAGAGAGTGGCAGCCTGATTCCTGCACAGTGATTCTTGAATAATTATCCCTCAGTGTCAGGGCACATAGCTTACAAGACCCTTGTGGATACAAAAATCTGTCTATAGAAAATGGTTTAATATTTCCAGGTACCTTACACTGTATTCTTTAATATACAAGTAATATTGATAATATCTAATACGATTGATAATAGATGCTGTCAATCTTTCCTTTTCTGTATCATTCAGTGAATAAAATAAGAAACAAAAAAAGGTCTCCACATGTTCCCTACACATGTAATTTTTTTCTGACTATTTTCCACCTTTGTTTGCTTGACTCCACAGATGGGCATGTGTAGACAAGGGACCAGCTGTACCTGTGCTCACACAGAGGTAAACAAATGCCAGAGTCCAGAGAGCCCCCTAGGAGCTGCTGGACAACTACAGAGGGCCTTTCTTACAGATGGGCTTGTGGGGCTAAAGTGCCCTCTGTGGGTTTTTACCTTAACTCAGGTTACATTTAGACGCAGGCCTCAAGTATTCTTTAGACATTTCCCCAACCCCAGAGTCTCCCTGTGTCATTGTGGCTCTATATTTGTAGAGAAAGGGAGCAGAGAAAATGTAACCCAGAGGATGGACCATAGCCATTTTGCGTTTGTTTACTATTTATTTTCTCTGTGTATAGGGTGAATGCTGATGCCACAGTATGTGTGGAGAGGTCAGAGGTTAGCTCTATGGAGTTGGTTCTTTCCTTCCAGAAGTTGCATCCCAGGGCTCAACTCCAGTCTTCATGTTTGCCCATAAATACCTTCACCCACTCAGCCATCTCACTTCCTGACTTTTTTTGTTGTTGTTGTTGTTGAGACAATGTCTCATCATGTAGCCCAGGTTGTCAAAGTGACAGTCCTCCTGTTTCAGCATCCTAAGTACTGGAATTACAGGTTGGGCCACTCCCAGCAAAACAAAGAACTAGGTTTAAACCTTGGCTCTTATATGTTTAATCTGATCTTAACAAGGTTTTTAACTGTGCCTAGTTCCTCATCTAAAAACGGGAATATCAACAGGTCTTCACAGGATTGCCAGACATTCAGGATTTTAACCCAGGGGTCCAGCGGCAGCTGGGCACGGCAAATGCTACCTGTAATTGTTTTCTCACAAGAAATTTGTTAAATAGGAAATAAAGAATATCATTACGACCACAAGTAGGGAAGGTTAGCTTAATGAGACTCAGAAAGCAGTAGCTTGCAACAATTATTTGATGACTAGGCTTCACCGGGATTAAAATCTTCTACCTAAAAAAAGAGCCACAGACCAGAAGAAAACATTCACACACACACAACACACACACACACACACACACACACACACACACACACACACACACCACACACACACACACACACACCACACACACACACACCACACACCACACACACACACATGCACATACATTTCCCCTCCAAATGTCTTTTATGGTGGAAGACCTTGCAGAATTTCTGTGCTAGTATGCTGGATGTCTGTTCTCACTGTGGGCCAAGTTTATGTAGAGACTGAAAAGGTGTGTTAAAGACATGAGAATGCCATACTGCCTAACTCCAATTGTGTGTTTATTTTTGAGAGTGTGTCCCTCATTTATTTTCCTTCCTCACTGTAGAAGCAACAAGGAGCCTGCTTAAAGATGCATGCCTTAGGGTTTTGTTGGACTAGTCAATGTTTGTACTAACAAACAACATCCACCCTGGCTGGTTTACAAAAACTGAAATGTGTAAATTGAGATTGTTTAAAGAATATTAGGTAGCTGGCAGAATTTCCTGGAGAACCACAGAAATGGATCTAGGGCTGGACAGCATTCACACCTCTAAACATGGCACTTGGCTTGGGTCATGACTGGAGCCAGATGCCAGCACCCAAGTCTATAAACACAGTTGACTTCCATCTTGGCACAGTGATCTTAAGATATAGGAAAACTGAAAAGTATAGGAAGGTGGCTGATAATGCTGGCTGCCACACTCTTCTTGTACAACAAGATTTAAACACTGAACTTCTTAGATACCTTTGTACATGTGACTCAAAATGTAATTCAATGTCGTTCAAGACTGACCAATCTGCTGATCTTACATGAGATTTCGGAGCCGAGGTAGAGATGGATGCTATGATTCTGCTACTTCAGTTGCTTCATCTAACATAGTCTGCATATGTTGAGAGGGTTTTATTTGGTTGGTTGGCTGGCTGGCTGGTTGGTTGGTTGGTTGATTGGCTGGCTGGCTGGCTGGCTGGCTGGCTGGCTGGCTGGTTGGTTGGCTGGTTGGTTGGTTGGTTGGCTGGTTGGTTGGTTGGTTGGTTGATTGGCTGGCTGGTTGGTTGGTTGGTTCGTTGATTGGTTGGTTGTCTAGTTGGTTGGTTGTCTGGCTGGTTTTCTGGCTGGCTGGTTGGTTGGTTGGTAGGTAGGTGGGTAGGTTGGTTGGTTGATTGGCTGGCTGTTTGTTTGTTTTTTTGTTTGGTTGTTTGGTTGTCTGGCTGGCTGGCTTGCTAGTTGGTTGGTTGGCTAGTTGGTTGGTTGGCTAGTTGGTTGGTCAGTTGGTTGATTGGCTGGCTGGTTAGCTTGTTTGTTGGCTAAACATATTTGAAAAGAAAGTGTCATCATCTGTTGTAGGTGTCTTACAAATGACAGTGTCAAGATGCCATATTGCTTAAGGACTTCATGTTCTTCCTAGTTTTCTATTTGCTCTATCAGTTATCATGTAGCATGTCTAAGTTTTCATAACCACCATAAATTTGCCAATTTCCCCTTGAAGTTCTACTAGATTTTACTTTTTGTACTTCAAATATATTTTTTAGATTTATTTCTTATGTGTCTGGTAGTGTTTTGCCTGGGTGAGTATATATGCACCATGTGTGCTGGTGTCCATGGAGGTCAGAAAATTATCTTAGATCCTGGAACTGTAGTTACAGATATTTGTAAACCATTATGTGGATGCTGGGAATCAAACCTATGTCCTCTGTAGGAGCAGCAAGTGCTTTTAGCCACAGAACCACCTCACTAGCCCCTAATTTATATAAACCAAAGACTGGGGTAGTCCCTAAACAACAGACCCTGTTAACAAGAAAATTCTTTGTCATTCCTAATAACTTGTGTCCTGAAGTCTCTGTCTGATAGAGATATAACTATTTTAATTTTATTTTAATAAGCATTAGCATAGCTTATCTTCTTCCATCCTTCTACTATCTTTATATTTGAAGTTTGTTTCTGATAAGCTGCATATACTGTTTCTTTAATATTATACACTTTGCCTTCTGGTTGAAGTGACTATATAAATTTATTGGTGACTAAGCTTGAACCTTTCCTTTTGGAACCTATATTCTATTTGCTCATTTGTCTCATTTTTCTATTATGTTTAGATTATCTTTACAATTCCTTATTAGACTCATCCTTATAACAAAAAACCAATCAACAGAGGACACAAAAATATTATATATTTATGAGCCTAATAACATAGGTTATATACTATAGATATATGTATATATTATGTTCATTGTGTTGGAATATTTTTACACAATTATTTATTCACTCTTTAGAGGCTGTTTCAAGGTTTATAGCCATACTTCTTTGACGCATCACAAACACTATTGTGCTATTTCACACCAAGTATAGAAACCATATCTCCTCTTCTCTCTTCCTGAGCCTTAAACTATTGTTTCCATACACTTCATAAACTTTATCTTTATTTATGTTGTAAATTACAAAATGCATTGTTATGTTTTTTCTTACACAGTTACATTTTTAAAGTAGATTTTATTGTATTTGTTCTTTGGCAATCGCATACATGTATAAAGTGCACTTTGCCTATTGTAGCCTTCTACCTGTCTAGTCTGCATTTCACGCCTATAACCCACCTTGAAACAAATCTCTTTCCCACACACATGTTTTGTTTTTGTTTTTATTTGGTTGTTGTTTGTCTGTGTTTTGAGGCACATTGAGTTTAACCAGCATTGTCTGTGTGACCCTGAGTGTATAAATGTCCATAGGAGCCTGGTGGGTTCCTCAGTGGGTTCAAAACTGAAGACAATGACATGCCTTCCCCAAGAACCTTAGTTCTGCAGGAAAACATAGGGTCTGGTAAATTCCTTCTCAAACTGTGATTGGTTGTTGATAGGCCTGGTCTTATGTAGACCCATTGCAGGCAGCTACAGCTATGGTGAGGTCATAATTGCATTTGCCTAGAAGACAGTATTTCACATTCTCTCTCTCTCTCTCTCTCTCTCTTTCTCTCTCTCTCTCTCTGTGTGTGTGTGTGTGTGTGTGTGTGTGTGTGTGTGTGTGTGTGTGTTTAAGGATTTTATTAGGGGTGAAGAAACACATACAGCAGACACACAGAGTGAAAGATCCTCTAAAAAACAGAGGGCAAACTCAGGATTCTGAAGCCCACCCTTTCCTTGAGGACTGAGTTGGGTTTTGTGTTTTTGTTTTTGTTTCTTTGCTAGTCTTGTTTTATTTTTATTTATTTATTTTATCTCATTGAAGGGTCTTCTTCCCCTAATTTAGGGTTGGACCATCTGAAGAGAGACAGGATGGCTGACTACCCCACCCTGATGTGTAGGCATGCCCTACCCTGACCTGCCCTTGAACTGTTGAGCCAGTCCATCATCAAGAGGTCCTACTGGCAGCAGAAGAGCCTTGAAGACCTTGGCTTTCAACTGCCAGGTTTTTGTCTTCTCAGGTCAGGAGAGTGAGGAAGAAGCCAGCCATTTGGAAGCTCACCATCTTTACTACTTAGTAATAGTCCCTTCCCCTATCTGTCTGCCCATCAGGGGATCTTGGTTTACACTTAAAAAAGTTTTCAAAAGAAGAAAGTATCTTTTATCTACATTAGCACATCTTCCATTTCCACTACATTTAAATTATTTTGAACCAAATTTCCATACTATTTATGCATATATTATAAAACCCCAAACACATGTTGTATTTGCTAACATTGTCAGTTATGTTTTAGGAGGGAGGATGCTGAGGACTGAGTTTACAGCCTTGGGCATATTAATCACGCACTCTTTCATTGAACTACATTCCCCTGGCCTGTCTTATCAATTGTCTTATTAAAGATAGCTAATAATGGTGAAAACCTGTTACAGATCCATGTATTAACTATTTGTGTTCCCCTTTTTCATTCCTGGCTTCCATAGGGTCTCTTTCTGCCTAAAGGATATAATAGTTACAATAAATCTTTTTAGCCTTTTAGTATCTGAAAAAAAAAAACAATTGTACCTTCATTTTTAAAGATAGCGTTTTAAAAATTGGGTATAGGTAGAATTGAAAGGGGAGGTTCATTTATTTGTTTTTCTGTCAGTATTCTATGATGTTGCTCTATTCTCTTCTGGATTATAATGTTTCCAAAAGAAATAATGCAGTTGTTCTTCTTCTGTATAATGCTGTATTTTTCTAGTTCTATCAAGATATTTTTCTTTATTATAAGTTTGAATTAGTCTAACTATAGCATGCATTGATATAGCTTCCTCCGTGTTTCCTGTATCTGGTATTTATTGAACTTGCTGGATCTGTGTCAATTTTTATTGAATTTAGAAATATCCTGGCCATTCTCCTACATACATCTAATTTTTCCCTTCTAATTACACATATATTGTGCTACTAAATGTTTTCTGTAGTTCACTGATGCTTTCATTTTCTTTTGTCCTTCATTCCTTCCTTTTCTTTCTTTCTTTCTTTCTTTCTTTCTTTCTTTCTGTTTTTTGTTTGTTTGTTTGTTTGTTTTGGTCTTCTTTCACTGATCTCTCACCTTAGATAACTTCTATTTCCATATTGAAAATTTCACAAATCTTTCTTGCATAATGCCTAAGTGCGCGCGCGCGCGCGCACACACACACGTGAGAGAGAGGGGGAAGTGATGGGGATTGAACTCATATACTAGACAATGGCTGATTATTTTTGCCTTACAAGTTATATTTCCTGGCTCCTTATTCGAGTGAAGAAGTGCCCTCTGCACATCTGCAGACCCCTTTTCTGAGCAGCTTTGTCCTCAGCGTGCTTTGCTCTGTACATTCTGCTTCCCAGCTTTGCCTCTTCAATTCACTCACACCGTCCCATGTTCTCCTTCCCTGCATCTAAGGAGCGTTCTCTAGAAACTCTTCTAACCTGTAGGATGATGCAATCACCATCAGCGTCCACACCACAATATGTTCCCATCTCTCAGTATCATTTTCCTTTGTTGCCTGATTTCCAACGTTTTGCTTTTTATATATTTCAAGCAAGAGAGTTAATCTGGTCCTTGCTCTTTCATCTTGGAAGAAATTGAATTTCTCATTGCCTGTCATGGAACTCAGCTAATACTTTGGCCAACTTTGCCTCTGTTGGTTCAATGCTACACGTCATCCCCGTGAGTGTATAGCGTCCTTGATCCTAGTCATTCAAAGAGAGATTTTTCATGGCCACACCTTCATGTGCGTCCTCAGCCTATAGAAAGCAGCTGCTACAACACCAGCCCCTCCATCAATTATGCCTCAGGGCTTTGGGTCATGTAGCGCCTTTAGCCGCTCAAGAACATACTTATGATCTGTGATGGTCCACATAATACATATACTTCAAGGCTCTTTCTTATGCAGAATTCTTTGGGTTTCTTCTCCACATTTTCCTAAAGCTTTCTGGCACTTTGGCTACCATGTGGCACAGAGCCCTGATGACATTTTCAGGCACTGGATGAGAGGTGATTACAATTGCAGGTATTCCTGTTAACACACTGAGCCCCAAATCAACACAAACAGACCTCATATTAATGAATTTGACCTAAATCTAAATTTCTATTTCTGTCCCCCATTCTTCTTCAGCTCCATATTATTTGTATTATAATTTCATACAATCATTATTTTGCTTCATTTCCCCAGACTGACTTTGCAAGTGCCCCCATGGCATATTCTGAAACCTGGCTCTAGTTCTAGGTAGACCACAGGAGAAGTGGTTAATATAGCCAATGAGGATAGCTGGCTTTTACCACTAAGCTAACAACTTTAAATGAGGGAATTGCAGATATTTCATCAAGAAAGAAACTGGTTTAATGGAGAGGGGAGGAAAGGCTTTTCCTGCTGAGTCTTTGTATATTGGCACACTCTTAAATATCTCCACACTTACTCTCCATGTCTCACTGGTTCCCAGTCAGTGCTCTGACATTGACCTGAGAATCCTCTTAAGTCTACACACTCAGCTTCCCACTGAGAGTTGGATTAAAAAAAAAAAAAAAAAAAAAAAAAAAAAGCTACATCAGCCTGTGGCTACAAGAGGTAAAATAGAAACTACCTGATTGTTTGGCTGTTTCTTTTTCTGTCATTAAACTTTCAGAATGAGGGTTGGTATAGAGCTGTGTGATAGAGTGTTTGCCTAGCCTTCATGAACTCTTGATCACTAGCCCACATATAAAACAGAACACTCAACAGGGTTAGAAGCTAAAACTCAGGCTGTGGCCTGTACATTTTCCAGTTACTCCCTTTACAGAGGCCACTGAAGCCTTAAGTAGGTATGTTAGGTGACAATTTAGGTAATCGTTGAATTGCTGTCTATCATGGTATCCGCAGATGCTAGACTCCCACTCTAAAACTCATTGGTCATTATCTTGTCTTTAAGACCATCCATGTGTGACAACTAATCTGCCATTCTCCATTCTCTTCAGGATCCATTGTTGAAATCCATTTCCAGCACCAGTCACACAGCTCTGCCAGGGTCTTGGATGCAAGTAGCAGAATCTAGTCCAAAAAATTTAAGCAAGAAAAATAACTCAAGAATATTAGGTAACTCATAGACTCTTCTGGATGCCAAGAGAGGCAGACCACATTAGTCAGACAACCAAGAACAATGTTGGTCTTGTAATCGTTTATTAAAAAGCCCACCTCCGCTGCTCCCAAGGCTATGGAAATCTCTGCCATTTCACCTGCTTATGTGTCAATTGGTTGTAGGTGGCATGCTCCTCATATTGCTTGCTTCTGAGTCCATCTCTTATTAGAGGAGGTGTCTGACTGTTAGAACATGACTCGCTGATTGTGCTACATTTATATGGGTTTGCAGTTGTCAATTTTAGGCCTTATACTTTGGGAAAAGAGAGTTCATAATGTGAAAAGATCTGAAATGCAAGGCAGAGTTTAAAGTTATGGGATTCATAGTTAATATACTCATCAATGTTATAGACCTATGAAGTAATGCACTTATGTGTATACATACAGACATACAATTTCAGTTGCCCAATGAATTCTGAATATTAGGGATCGGTAATAGGACCCATTTACATTTCTACACATGCATTGCTTTTCTTCTACTAAATGAAAGTGCAAGTGATTTGGAAAGCAACCAAATTAGCCTTGGTCCACTCTTGCCTGGAACAAGAAGCCTCTATCTGATGCCAAGAATGCCTTCCCTGCCCCCTTGGAAATACCATCACTTTGTCACTGTGTAATACCCCTCAGCAACCCTTGCTACAATATGGCATACTGGTTCCTCTATTTATAAAGCAGAATGTCTGGGTAGGAGATCCTTGGCGAATATTCGGATGCCTCTCTGCCAAGACGGGATTAGGGTCCTCTGCATCTTGGTCATACCAAATGCTCATAGAAGGGACACAAGCAGGTTGTGGCTAAAATTACAAGGTCCAGCCCACCTGACTTCCAGCAATCATCCCATCATGCCCACGTTTGGAAGAGCTAATGTTCCCTACCCTTCTAGAGGTCAGGTGGCAAAGGACAACAGCCAGAACTCTTGGTAATGTGGACTTCAGGGTTTGCAGTGGTAGCAGTATCCCCTGGGATTAAAAGGTTGCCACCTCTTTAAATATGATCTTCCAGAGTTATTATCAGGCTGTTTTCTGGCCCTTTCTTCTGCAATCCTTCACTCAAGATGTAATTTGATTCTGAGAAACAGATCTCTGTGTCCAGGAGAATCTTCCCTAGCAAGAAGAACAGTGTAGGAAGACCGTCATCAGCAAGGCACATTTGTCAAATACCTTCTCATCATCTGCTCCACCAGGACACTGAAAGACCAAAGCAGGAGCTCAAGGACGTGTAACAGCACAGACACAGGGGCTTGGACATGTCTGGAAGGAACAGACATGTGCTGAAGAAAAAGAGGCAGTTGGCACATAGGAAGACCACAGACTTTGGTGCTGACATCAAGCCCTTTGTGCTCACCTGCATCCAGGTCTTCACTGCTTCATCCTGGAGTTATGGAACAGCCCTCCAGTCGCGCTCTCCCGGAGTCCAGCCTGAACATGTTATTTTGCTCCAAGACTACCCTTTACATCTCCAAAGTCTTTCTTGACCCTAGCTTAAAAACAAAACAAACAAACAAACAAACAAACAAACAAAACAAACCAGAGCCTTCCACATCATAAAAAATTATATTCCCATGATTTTCTAAAATAACCAAAAGCTATCCACAACTCAGGAAATCTTTTCTATTAAGTTGTATTTTATGACTCCAAGCAATACCCACTTCCTTTCACATGTAAGTGGGACATATGTCTTCTGCCTAAAAATAATTTGCTGTTGCACATTAGGACTTCTGTGAGAAGCTCCTCCCCCCTCCAGTGTCTTCCATTTACAGGGTTTTTATACTCTTTGATTCACTTCTCATTTCTAAGCTTGTTTCTCAGAGTCTACGCCTTTGCTTACACTGTCCTCTGAAAACCACTTCCTGCCACTCTCTGATTTCTGTCCTCATCTAGCTTAGCCCTCCCAGTAATATGAAGCATAATTTAAATATCTCACAGGATAGTCTGTGCACTGTCATTAGAAACGTGGATTTCTAAGGTTTTCATCTCCCACTTCATTGGTTCTGGGTAAGGATCAGAAATTGTATTTTTATTTCCAGGACAGAGGACAATGTGAGATTGCTAACATGACACATGCGGACAAGTTTGGTTTCTACTTCTAAGCTAACAGCAAGTAATGGCAAGGAAGGACCAAGAAGGACAGCTGTAATATAGAATAAGGACAGGTTCCTCATCCTGAGACTTTGGATATTTACAATGGAACATCGCAACAAAATTAAAGAGAAAGAACTTGAAGACAATAAATGTTTATATGATGCCACCAAAAATACAAATATAAGGCTGCTGATGAAGACAACTCAAGATTTAAAAATAAAATTCAATTAAAAATAGAGGCTGGGTCAACCCCAGCACTTGAGAGTCAGAGGCTCGTGGATTGCTGTAAGTTCAAGGCCAGCCTGCTCTACAAAGTGAATCCAGGACAGCCAAGGCTACATACAGAAACCCTATCTTGAAAAACAAACAAAAATAAAAACAAAAACAAACAAAAAGTAGAGGCTGGGTCAGGGTGGTGCACACCTTTGATCATAACACTCAGGAGACAGAGCTAGGCAGATCTCTGTGAATTCAAGGCCAGCCTGGTCTACAGAGTGAGCTCCAGGGCAGTTAAAGCCACTCAGAAAAACCTTGTCTCAGAAAAAAAAGACAGAAATAGGAACATTGAAGAGGATTCAAGCTGAAACAAGGGGGACTAAAAATTCCAATAATCCAATTAGAAAACTCAAAGGAAAATCTTACAAGTAAATTGAGTGAAGCAGAAGATAGAATACCAGAAAATCATGTCTTAAAGATAAAATGGATGATATAAACCAAATAAGCAAGAAACATGAATGTTAAACACACACACCACACACACACACACACACACACACACACACAATATAGATGAAATAAGCAAGAAACATGAATGTTAAACACACATACACACACACACATACAGAGGAAAGAAACATTCAGGAAATGTGGGACGCGGTGAAGAAACAACCTTCAAACTATGGGCATAGATAAGGAAAAGAATCCCAAAACAATGGCTTAGGCCAGATCTTTAGCAAGGTCATAGAAGAAAACTTTCAGTGACTCTAAATAGTAATGGCCTCAGTTCTCTCACCAAAAGATACAGGATGGCTGACTATATCAAGAAGCAAAATCTATCTGTTGTCTATAAGAAACTCATCTTGCCCTGTGTGCCTTTAATCCCAACATCAGGAGGGAGGGGCAGGCAGATCTCTGTGAGTTCAAGGCCAGATTGGTCCATAAAGTGAGTTCCAGGAAAGCCAAGGCCACACAGAGAAACCCTATGTCAAAAAACAACAAAAAGTAAAAGAAACACATCTTAGCTTTAAATATAGGAACTGCCTTAGAATAAAAATATGGACAGAAAATCTTCAATCAATCAAATGGGACCAGGATGCAAGAGGCATCACTATGCTCATATCTGACAAAATAGACTTCAAACTAAAATGAATCAGAAGAGACAAAGAAGAACACTTCATTCTAATCAAAGGCACAAATGACCAAGAAGACATTACTATCCTAAACGTACATATATGCACCAAACTCTGGTGCACCCAATTTCATTAAAACAACAACAACAACATACTCCTGGATTTACAGGCACAGATTAACACCAACCCCCAAATAGTAGATGATTTCAATACACCACTTCTCCAATAGATAGGTCATCTGGACAAAAAATAAACAGAAGGAGCACTCCTAAATTACTTCTACAAAGGCAGTAACGCTCTAATCCCTAAACCAGGTAAAGACAGGAAAAAAAAAAAAAAACCCCAGAAAATTACAGGCCAATAGCCTTGATGAAAATTGATTCTAAAATGCTTAATAAAGATGTTTAAAAGTCCATAGTTTGGCTTGAGATTACCCCTGCCTGATGCCACAGGGCCCACATGGGCAGAGCAAGCCTGAGACAAACCCGGTGAGCAAGTAAGTGATGGAGAGAAGAAAGAAAAAGAGGAGCAGAACGATGAGGGCACAATGAAGAAAGGCAGAACTGGAGACCTGAGGGTAGTGAGGACCAGCCTGATGTGAGTAGCCAGTGATGCCACTTAAGGCTATGGTGAGGTCCTGGCTTCTGCTGCCACTGATGGCCATGTCTGGGCCCCTGGCCCTGAAGCAGCAGGGATCTCTTACCACCAAAAGCCAGGCAGGTATACCTGGTCTAGGCTGCTGTCTAGGGCCATGTTGATGTCTGAGGGCTGTGCAGAGCTGGTCTTGCCCCTCACCTGAGCATCATGGTAGAACAGGTCTCAAAAGCATCAGAGCAGAAGAGCTGGCCCCAGCCCTCACTCAGGGAGCACAATTGGGCCAACCCTGATTGGAGGTGGGGAGGGTGAGCCTGTCACTTGTCTGCCCTGCAGTAGTATGGATGAGGGATAGGTGCCTTCCCCTCAAAGCACTTTGCCGTCTATGGCAAGTAGAGAGCTGGCTCCAAGGTCATGAGAGCAGGATAATTGTCCCTGCCCCTCACCTGCTACAACACTCAGGAAAGTGGGCCCTGCATCTCATCTTGGCAGCACAGTAGAGCTGGTTTTGGTTGTAGGGGTTGTGGGTGAGCTGGACCCAAAGACATGGGAGCTGGAGAGCTGGCTCTGCCCCTTGCTAGCTGAGGCATTAGATGTGCTACCTGGGGCTGCTAGAGAGCTTGCTCTGGTGGTGTGGGTGTGGGAGAGCTGGTGAGATGACCAACTCAGCTCCCATCCAGGCCCAGGTCCAGGGCTTTGAGTTGTCCCACCCCTACATCTACCCCATCTATAAACGGCTGTATGAGGGGGTCAGTTCTGTGCATCCAGAGCTGCAGGGTTTCCCTGATGCAGGACAGCAATGGGATGTTCCAGAGGAGTCCTAGTGAGGATCTAGTTTTTATAGTATGGAAAAGGTCAGAGGCCTTGAGTTAGAGCAATGACTTATTCCAGTGGATATTTGCAAACAAAGAGGTACGGACAAGGGGTATACTGCGGGGCACACTGTGGTGCACAACAGCTTCCACAATGAGATTTAATTTTCCTTCGGAGGGAGGAGGTCACAAGGCAGGGCAGAGGGTGGAGGTGGGGAGATGAGTGGAACTGGGGTGTGTGATGTGATGTTCACAAGGAATCAATGGAAGGTTGAATTTTTTCAGTACCTAGTTTGTCATGTATGTGATGTACATATTACACAATGAATCTTCCGTCATAGTGAAAACGGAAGACATGTCAGTAAGCATTAGTCACTGTACGAAAGAATTATTAGTAAATATTTTCTATTAAAAATTCTCATTTGCTCAAAAAATGCTTAATAAAATGCTTGCAAACTGAAATACACACACACACATATATGTGTTGATATATATGTTAATCATATGACCAAGTTGGCTTTATCTCTGAAATGCAGAGATAGTTCAACATATTCAAGTCCATAAATGTAATAAAAGCCACAGAAATGGACTTAAACACAAAAATCACATAATCATCTCAGCCTGAGACAAAACACAACATGTCTTCACGAGGAAAGTTCTCAAGAATGTGGGACTAGAACATTCCTCAACATAATAAGAAGCTATATATGAGAAACCTGCAGCCAACACCACCCTAACATGAAGCAAACCTTGAAGCAATGCTACAGGTGTCAGCGGTGAGGCAGTGTTGCCCACGATCCCTTCTCCTGCTTGGCACTGGGTTTGAATCACTCACTAGCTAGAACAGTAAGGGATGTTGAGGGGATACAGATTGGAAAAATTCAGCCTGTCCCTATTTGCAGATGGTATATTTTATATTGGAAATACCAAGAAACTTACCAGAAAAGTTCCAGAAATGATAAACAAATTCAGCAGTGTGGCAAGATACAGATTCAATGTGCACAAATCAAAAGCTTTTATTTACACCAACAAAAAAACGGACAGAGAAAGAGATTACGGACACAATTCCCATTCACAAGAGGCTCCAAGAAAATAAAGTATCTAGAAAAAAACCTAACCAAGGACATGAAGGACCTCTACAATAGAAACTTTAAACATTGAAGAAATAGAGAAAAACACTAGAAAATTGAAAGATAGATTGGTAGGATTAATCCTGTGAAAATGACTGTTTTGCCAAAAGCCACTGACAGATTCAAGGCAATTCCACTAAAAATTCTCATCTCATTCTTCACAGAAACAGAAATGGCTATCCTAAAATTCATATAGTACCACAAAAGACATTGAATAGGCAAAATGATACTAAGCAAAATTAAAAAAAAAAAAAGAACAATTCTGAAAGAATTACCACTCCATATCTCAAGATACATTACAGAACCATAGTAATAAAAAATAAATAGGGTACTGGCACAAAACAGACATGCAGACCAATGGAACAAAACGGCCAATTAATATTTGACAAAGATGCCAAAAATATTCACTAGAGAAAAGAAGGTGTTATTTACAAATGGTGCCTGGAAAACTGGATGCCAACATGCAGATGAATGAAATTAAACGCATATCTATCACTTTCCACAAAAACTAACTGCAAATGGACAGAGATCTAAATGGGAAGCTTGAAAGAAGGGAACTGCCAGAAGAAAATATAGACAGTATCCTACAGGATATAAGTATAGGGAAGGATTTCCTGAATAGAAATCCAATCCCCTATAAATTAAGGCCAATGGCTGACAAGTGGAATTTCATAGGGCTGAAAACTTTCTGCACAACTAAAGAAACAATCACTCCACCTGGTAAATGAAAGGCCACAGAATTTGAGATAATCTTTGTCAGCTATACATCTGACAAAGAATCAATATCAAGAATATATAAAGAACTAAAAGAAGAAGACAAGAAGAAGAGGAGGAGGAAGAGGAAGAGGGGGAAAAAATGGGTCTGGAACCTGAACAGTGTTCTGAAAGGAAGAAAGGGGACCTACTAACCCCCAAGAACATAAGACCATCTGTCAAAAATCCCAACACGGGACATAAAACATCCTTTTTTGAGTTGTTGGTCAGAGTTATCTGAGAGACAGGTTATTGCTATTGTTTTTGGTTGCAGGCCCACCCCACCCTACCGCCAACAGGGGGAAGACACATCCCTATTACTGAAGACACTATGCACTTCAGACATAGGGCTCAGAGGCTCCTCAGATGGAACTGACCTAAATGCCTCTTCTGTGAGGACCAGCTTTTATGTTACTAGAAGGCACCATAAAAGCTTCAAAATGAGGGAAGCCGCCAGCAGTTTTGCCCAGGTTATGATACCTATGAATCACAAAAACAACCAGGAAGGCAAAGAAACTCTAGGAGTGCAAGGGTGCAATAGTGGCATATATACCTTGGTGGCAACCAACAGCTCTCTTATTGGACTTAAGCCCCACTAAAGAAGAGGAAAATCATGCTTGGTACTGGAAATCTAGCCAACAACCCAGGGATAGTAAAGTCCTGGATCTTAAAAGAGAACTTATAACCACTTCACTAAACCAGGATAATCCCTAACTAATTTCCAAATATTTGTCCTCACAGCAAAGTGTAGTCCTCGGCCCTCATCAAGGAAGCTTCTCTTTGCAACAGATCACTACTGTTTCAGAAAACCACAACCAACCAAAACCGCAGAGTTATGGAGCCTTGTCCCCACTTGATATATCCACAACACAACTCCTGCACCCAGGGCTCAGGCATCATTGTGGAAGAGGAGGCAGAAAGACTGCAAATGTCAGAAAGGCAGGAAGTTTGCAATGAGATTGTCTCTCCTAAGAATGTCAGAAACTCCACCCATAAAGTCTCACCAACGTGACTGCCTAAACATGAGCCAAACAGGGACAGTATCAATAGATATGCTAACATAGAAGAGAGGCAGGCTCATGAGGCCTCTATCATGCATAAGGAACTACAGGCAACTAAAGAATGCTGAGAAAAGGAAATATTTTCCCCACATGAACACATATATGCATGTAAAAACAATTGATGAAGAAAGAAACCATGAATTTGAGAGAACAAGGAGGAAAGGGTGGAGGGGAAATGATGTAATTTTAATCTAAAAAATTAAAAAGAAAGAAAGAAGGAAAGAAAGAACAGAGAGAGAGAGAGAGAAAGAGAAAGAGAGAGAATTATAGGATAATCTCTCTCCCCAGTAAGCAAGGATGAAAACATTCCCAACAAAATATTTGCATATTAAAAAGATGATTCACCATGAGCAAATTTGTTTCATTCCAGAGTTACATGCTTGGTTTAATATATGCATATCAATAAATTTCATGCAGCATATACATACATATATATATATACATACATACATACATACATACATACATACATACATTAGCTTTTTAATGAATGACACATATCTGGACAAGAGTGAAAATGTATCTTACTTTATGTGGTACACCAAGAGTATCAGCTAGAGATAGCACTTCAAGAGACTTGGGACTCATAAAAGAAAGCAGAAGGTGAAAACAAACCACTCAGTAAAATTTTGCAAATGTTGTGATCCCCTATATATAAGAATAAAAAAAATAAATAAAACTTTAAATTTAGGCAAAAACGTTTTTAGATAATTCACAGAGGACTGCATCGGAATGAGAAATATGTGAAAATGTGCCCCACCTCATAAACAATTCAATACAAGTTCATAGCAGTTAGGTTGCATACGCGTGCATCTGGTCACATTTGCAGGCACTGCTGCCTGTTACATACTTTGGAGAGTGATTTGGCTTTGTCATTGTAAACAGGATAGAGCTGTCTAGTGAAATAGCTGCTGAGTAGAAGTAGAACTGTACCAGTTTTGTAGATGCTGTGTTGTAAACTTCAGTGACACTTGCCTTAGTGTATGTCTCTCTTAACTCATGAGTTAGATAAACATCAGGCCTTTCTTTATGTGTGGGGTATGGGGATTGAACCCAGGGCCCTATGCATTCTAGGAAAGTGCTTTACTACCTAGCTAAATTATGTGCCCCAGCTGTCCTTAAATCCATAATCCTCCTGCCTCTGCCTCTGGGGTTACAGGCAAACATCACCACACCTGTCTTGGACCTTACATCTATACATCGGTGTCCCTAAATTCATGGCATTGTTCTCTGGTTAGTTCTTTAATGAATTTCTCCACTTCATACAACTTAATATCATTTTTTGCAATAAAATGTTTAGGTTAACGGCTCCACGGGTCCATGCTGTGAGCATTGGGTCCCCAGTTTATGACACCTCACTGGGGGAAGTAGGTACAGGGCTATGAAAGTTAGCCTTGCCCTTAATTCCAGCTGCCTCTTTGCTTCCTTGTCTGGGTTGCATGAAGAGGCCACTAGTGCAAGCTCCCACAGCAAAGGAATGAGTTACTCCTGCCACCAAGTGGTCCCTGCCACGATGGAGCAAACACATAAGTCAAAATGCTCCTTTCTTCCCTTAAGTTGTTTGTGTCAAGCATTTTGTCATGGCAACAAGAAGGTGGCTAGTACATCTACACAGTTTCTAGCTAGCAACCATGAGCACCGTTCTTATAGACAGTCAAAGATTATCAGCATTTGAGGAACATCCCCAGTCAGGAAGGTACAGTGAGAAAAGGCAGAGAGTGCATGCCGAGTAGGCAAGTTTCCCCTCTGGTGTATACTGACAGCTGTGCACGGAGCTCAGGGGCTGTGTTAGCCGGGGAGCACACGCAGGACGAAGAGCTAGGTTTTAAGGAACTGGCTTATGCTAGTGAGTAGTACGTCACCAGTGCCCATTGGCAGACTAGAAATGCCAGCAGATGATGTTGCAGTGTTGAGTTTCAAGGTAGACTCAAGGCAGAACAGTTTTTTCCATTAAGGAGGCCCTTGGTATTTTTTTTTTAAGGCCTCCAATTGATTGGATGAAGCCTACCCACATTATAGAAGATTAACCATGTAAATATCACTCTGCAGCAATGTCTAGGCTAGTATCTGATTGAACAACTGGGCCCAATGGCCTTGCCTAGTTGACCCATAAAATTTACCATCCCAGAGCCTCACTACAGTTAGTGATGTCACAGGAAGAAAAATAAAATTCAACCTCTTCATATTTGAAGCAAGTTCTTGTGATGAAAGACAGACTAAGGAAAGAAAGCAAGCATGTTCTTTAATGTACACAGTGCATGGCGAAAGGAAGCAACCAATACAGTTCAGAAAGATGACAAGATCAAGGAAAGCAGCCTCAAGCGTCAGATTCAGGAAAGCCATGGGAAGCAGGGTTTAAGAGCAGATCCTCGAGTGAGGCATCACAACTGTAAGCATGCGTAGTTGGTCTTTCACCAGGGCTTCTTGTCCTTACGAATCTCTGTCCTGCTTTAAAACAACACAGAGGAGCCACAGCACCGACTATGTTTGGTTCAGTGATTCTTTCTTTACATTGGGGGAAAACATTTAGGTTTCTTCCACACTCCGTTCATCAAATACTTTACATACAGTATTTACTTTACTCTGTATTAGGTGCTTCCCCAAACTCTTCACAAATTATTATTTAAAAAGAAAAACTCACTGACATATTTGGCTTGAACACTCCCAATCTGAATATATGAGATTCAAGACTTTTTCTGAATGTCTAGATGATGCCACAAGAGGAAAACGCCACACCATTGTTAAAAACATGGTAACATATGGACATAATATAAATGAATTCTGTGCTTTGATTTGGGTCTCCTTCACAACATATCTCACTGCATAATATGCCAATATTCAAAAATCCAAACAAATTCAAAATTGAAAACACTTTTCAGGTCTAAGCATTTTAGATAAAAGATAGTAAACATTTACTACTGCCAGCCCTTGGGAGGCAGAGGCAGGATGATCTGTGAGTTCAAGGTCAGCCTGGTCTTCAAAGTGAGTTCTAGGACAGCCAGGGCTATTAAACATAGAAACTCTGTCAAATGAAAGAAACAAAGAAACAAAGAAATGAGGGAAAGAATAGAGAGAAGGAAGGAAGGAAGGAAGGAAGGAAAGAAGGAAGAAAGAAAGAAAGAAAGAAAGGAAGAAAGAAAGAAAGAGACTCAATACACAGAAAGTTACACAGGTAGGTTTGCCTAAGGCCTGGATGCATCTTTCTAACTTTTGGATCACGTTTCAGCTTAAGGGGATCAACTGTTTTTGATTTGGTTTTTTGTTTTGTTTTGTTTTGTTTTCAGATAGCTTTTATTTAAGACTTCATTTTTATTATATGTCTATGGATGTTATGTGTCTGTGTGCCACGAGAGTACAGTGCCTGTGGAGGTCCAAAGGGGACATTGGATCCTCTGGAACTGTAGTTACAAGGTTGCGAGCCACCAGTTGGGTGCTGGGAATCAAACCCAAATCCTCAGGACTTTTAACTGCAGAATCATCTCTCCAGACCCATAGCATATATTTTAGACTTGTGACCATATACATTCTAGGTTGTATATTTTCTCCTTCCTCTGGCTCCTATTTGTTTCTCTTCCTCATCTCTCTACTGTCACTTCCCTACCTAATATTGCTTCTAGCATGTGATCTGTACTAGAAAACAGAAGCCCAGGACTGAACACCAGAAGACACCAATCTAGAACGTGCAGTATGCTGCTACATGTGCCTTCAATATGCTCCTTGAAGATTCTGGAAGGTGTTGAGATTGAGCACAGTCCAAATAATGAGGGAGTCAGAAACTTAATTGGACCTCTTTTTGTCACCAAATAAAACTTTCAGCACTGGGACTGGGTTGTATCTGATCAACTTGTTGGCCGTGGGAACTCCCAAACAACCCAGGCTGCTGCCAAGACTGTAGGTTCCTCTCCACAAACTGACAGCAAGGTCCCATGGCTGAAGACAACACCCACACAACTCATTAAACATGGGGAGGTCAAGCTGGTGCCTACAAAGAGCTTTGCCCCTATATTCTAGCATCTTTGGTACAGGTAGATGCTCTGCATAATATCCAAAGAGAACCCTTAACACTAACCCAGCCAAAAAACCTCTGTTCTACTACAATGGTGATAGGGTACAGATACATATGATATATGGTAGGGTAAAGATGGCACAAAGCTTATGGGAATAACCAATCAATATCTGATTTGACTTAAGGCCCACTCCATGAGATGAAACGCATACCTAATACTGCTTGGGTGGCCTAGAACCTGAGACTAAATAGCCCAGGCACCTAGGGTAAAACAAAATATTAATTTTCTAAAAATGAAAATACAATAAAATTACTATTAATGACATTATGCTATACTCTTAGATCAGGGCCTTGCTCAGCCATCATCAGAAAAAGCTTCTTCCTACAGCAGATGGGAATAAATACAGAGACCCACAGGCAGATATTATGCTGAGAGTGAGAGACTTTACAACACTCAGCCCTAAACAGGATGTCCTTAATCAAATCCCTGCAAAGGAGGAGGGGGAGGCAAAAGGAGAAGATGAAAAAGAAGAAAAAAGTCAGTTGGGCAATAGTTGTGGCGCACACCTTTGATCCCAGCACTTGGGAGAGAGAGGCAGGTTGATCTCTGAGTTCGAGGCCAGCCTGGCCTACAGAGTGAGTTCCAGGACAGCCAAGGCTACACAGAGAAACTCTATCTCAAAACAACAACAACAGTAACAGCAACAGCAACAAAACCAAACAAAAAGGAAAGAAAAGGGAAAAAATGTAGGTTATTCACAGTGATGCAACCAAGACCAAAAAGTGGAATATGATTCCAGAGACAAAGATGGATCCAACAGTGTAACAGGGCCCCAGACCCTAGCAGGCCCTGAGACTTCAGCACCATTGCCTCCATGATGGAAGTTTCAGTCTGTAAAACTCAGCATGTAGACTGCTGCACCACCTGCCAAAAACGAAAACAAAGGCCTAATCCACCAAAGTCCACAGTTCTGGGAACGTCTCTAAATGCCAACCTTGCTTTTTTGGCTTTTGTAGTTCTGCTTCTGGTTAACTGTTCTTGCTAACTGAGGTGTGCAAACCCGCGACTTGGGTTTTGTGCTTAAAAGCTCACCCTGAGAAAGGCTCAGGGCTACTCTGGGATTTTGAACACTTAGTGTGGTTGCCGTCTGACTAAGAAAGACTTTCTATTGGCTTACACTCATACCTGAGTTGTCTTGTCTGGTAAATACCCCACAACATTAGATTATGTTTCCTGAAGATCTGCACAAAGCATGTTTTAGTGTCTCTAAGTATAATTTTTCCCTTGACATTACAGTATTGGGATTATCTTGTCCTTTTGTCTCATTGCAAAACCTGTAGTGATAATGGCGCAGGGCCCGTTTGGGTTCTTAATAACTTGGCTGTATATGGTTATCATTGTAGCATGACCTTGTATTCTTTTTGTTTTGTTGGGTCTTTTTTTGGTTTGGTTTGGTTTGGTTTGGTTTGGTTTGGTTTGGTTTGGTTTCTCGAGACAAGGTTTCTCTGTGTAGCCTTAGCTGTACTAGATTCACTTTGTAGACCAGGCTGGCCTCGAACTCACAGAGATCCCACCTGCCTCTGCCTCCCGAGTGCTGGAATTAAAGGTGTGTGCTACCATGCCCTGCTCTCGTATTCTTTTATCTGTAGTTTTCCTGTAGACATTAGTCTGAGAGGACAGCCAGTGGCAAAGCTAGAGACACTACATTTGTTGTGAAGCACGCAGGCTGAATGGGGACAAAGCAAGACCTACACTCCCCCCGCCCCCTTTAAGCTTTGTTGTTTCTACAACAAACAAGATCTGCACCAAATCAAGCCAAGCAAGAAGCCAGCACCAGGATGGCCACCAGTATGCCTGCCCAAAGGCTAGGTCTGTCTCTCCAGTGAGATTTCTAAAAACTTCTGGCCTTCTTCCACACAATCTCATTTCAACTTCTTCACCATCTTTTCTTGATCTACTGTCACTTCCTTTTCTCAACACTTTAAGCCGGAGCTGGGGTACTGCTCAGTGGTAAAGCATTTGCCTAGTGTAGCTGAAGCCCTGGTTCTCTTCCCAGCACTGCAAAAGAAAAAGTCAAACTAGCTCATGGGTCTACTCCTTAAGCCATCTTTTCTCAGCTCTACCTGCGTCTTTCTCTTGCCTCAACCCCGGCTTTGCTGTCTAAAAGAAAAAAAATCAAACTTTTATGAATGAGTGCATCGTTCCTTTTGTCCGCTCCCTCTAGTCATTTACCCATCTAAATGAGTCACAGCTGAGCCTTGTTTCTTCTGTTACTAGTAACAGAAAAACAACCCATGAGGATCAGAATGGAGCTTAAAGATGAGCCGTACCAAGCCATTTAGTTTATAGACGAGGCCCCAAAATCGTTTACGAGAGGCTCTGTTTTAAGCAGCTCATTGATAGAAGCAAGATCAAAACTGCTGTGTGTCCTGCCAGCCATCCTGCCCCAGGCTTCTTTCTGTACTGTGAGTCATTGGATTTAGAAGGGTGGGATATTCTGGTAAGTGTGGGAGGCTCTTCTCAGAGCTCTTCCCACACCCCTGCCCAAAATAATTCACCATTTCTCATCTTACATCAACACGACTTTTGTTTTTAGCAGAGTGTCACTGTCACTTTGTCCCTTTCTTACATTCCTTATTCATTCAGCGAACGCTTTCAGGCACTATGATTGGGTCGTGGGAAACAAAGATGACTGTGAAAAATGTCTTATAGTCTTGATGGGGAGGAGGAAGAGGACATAGACACATAAATTATCATCAAGGAGACATTGGAGCCTGGGAGGTATTTGAGACAACTTTAGTGGTATCTTTGGAAGAGAGCATGCAGAAGCAACCTAAGCCTGAAACTCTGAGGTATAAAGGAAACTGCAGGTAGCTTGTTGTGGCTAGTGTATGGGGGCGGGTCTTGAAGAGTGACAAGAGTATGTAAATCTGGCAGTGGGATGATCAAATTATGAAGGCTTTGTGGGCCATGCACAAAAATCTAGATATTATCTTGCAGCATAGCAGGAACCTTAAAGATACGTAAGCTTGGGAGTTATGTGCCTAGACACATTTTTTAAAAGGTTACATTGGAGGCAGAGTGAAGAACGGCCAAGAAGGAAGTGAGACCAGAGACCAGGACATAAACTGACAGATACTGCCACAGCAAAAGTCAACAAAGGCTTACACAGGTCACCGGCCAGCAGTTTTAGGAGCAGATGGCACAAGGTTGGGTGTGGAAACACAGTAATGAGAAGGGACAGCTCTCAGGATTTTGATAAAGGCGGTTGAGTGAATTGTGGTCCACTTCAGCAGAAAGCAAGGAAAGGAGAAAAGGTCAAAGGTGAAGCTTGGGAGGGAATAAAATAACCACAAGCTTGAGATTCCTACGTCACTTCCAGGTAGAGACTTATCATTGGCAAATGGAGATAGAGTCTAAAGGTAATGACCTGGACTGACAATGAGAATTTGAACATCACTGTAATATGATTCAGCAACTGAAGCCCAGGAGAGGAAGACACTATCCAGTAGATGGGAGATTGTAGCAGAACTTTATAGGATGCCAATATAGAGTGGAAACACAAAGAGGGGTCTTAAGGGCAAACTCAGAAGCTGCTGCTTAATAGTGAAGAGACTAGGCAGTGAGGATGATAAAGGATGAAAAGAGAGAACTCAGGAAGCCTATGGCCAGTGATGTCCGCTGCAGAGGGACCAAATGACAATCCATTCCTGTACCAGAAAGCTTCTCATACCTCAGCAAGAGCTCTGACTACTGAGGTGTTAAGGGAGAAGTCCAAATGCCAAAGGCTTTACAGTGAGAGGAGCCTGAAGGCCCGGAGACTAAATCTAGAAAACCAGCCATGAAAGGGTAAGATGCAAATGTTGGCTGTGTGTACAGTGGAGTCAATGTTTGGCTATGTGAACAGTGGAGTCAATGTTGGCTGTGTGTATAGTGGAGTCAATGTTGGCTGTGTATACATTGGAGTCAATGTTGGCTGTGTGTACATTGGAGTCAACAGTACTTTCTGACTAGGCAAGCCCACACACAGTGTCCTGGAACAATTGCCTCAGGGTCAGCATTCTACCAAATAACACTCAAATGACAGTAGGACAGGTATGGCCTCATAGCAGCCAATGTAATGGAACACCTCCGAGAGAGCACTGAGGTCTCTTGAAAACTTCTCAGCAAACAAATGCTTTAAATGTGAACCATATAGTCTTTCTTCCTTTTTTTTTTTAAGATGCAATTTTATTCATAGATTCTATGAGATCAAAATAAAAATCAGAGTAAATTGACTTATTGAAAAGGGAAACCTACTCTAGAATTTAAAAAGAGAGGTTATAAAAAAAAAAAAAAGGCTAGACTTGTGGAGACAATACTAAAGAACAGAGTTGAAGAACTGCTGTTACCTGACTTCAAGGCTCCTGTTGATTCCTAGAGTACTCCAGACAGTGATCTGCTGATAAAAGAAAGGCAACAGATTAGGGAATCAGAATGGAGGAAACTGAAACAGGCCCACACAAACAAGACCAAATGATTGATGGAGGAGCAAAGGCCATAAGTCTTTTCAGGAAGAGAGAACACCTGGACATCCATGGGAATTTTTTTATTTTAGGCAGACTTTCTACTCTTCACAAGTAGTAACTCAAAGTGGGCCAGAAAGCTAAATATAAAGTGTAAAAGAGAGAGTCCTAGATCAGTTTCACATTCGTCTACACAACCACAGCTTTACCAGTAGACTTCGCATGGTGCCATAGGCACAATCCATGAAAGACAAAGCCAGCGAGAGCCTGAGCTTGATCTAAACGCAAGTCCTGAACAGACCTCATACGAAAGTAGTTAGATGACAAATATACATACCAGGAGATTCCCAACATCATGCAAATCAAATGAGGTTCGGCTATATGCCTGTTCAAGCAGCCAAAGTCCCAAACCCTGACAACACTAAACAAAGAGGAGGGTGGAGAATGATGGGAGGAAGAGAACCTCTCAGTCACTGCTGGCGGGAATGAAAAATGGAGCAGCCACTTTGAAAATCAGCTAGACCAATCTCTTACAAATCTAAAGACTTAACTTTGCATAAGACAGAAGATTAGGCACTGCATCCGTGCAACTCAAAGGAAGTAAAAAAGAAAGAAAAAAAGAAAGAAAATCCTGATAAAAACACAATCTCTATTCCTGCAAGAGACAATATCTGCAACCAAATTGATCAAGCCAAACTTAAGCTCCCTGAAGAAGCAGACAAGAGGTGCTGAGCATCAGTGCCAAACGCACCGGGCAGCTCAGATGAGATCAATGCAAACCACCAGAGGACTTCCCTCACACACACTGGTGTCACGGGGACAGTTAACTGCCAAGAGCTGGACACACAATTGATCATGAATCCTGATGACTCGAAGCCTCAGTCTGAGCTCACAGAGGGAGCCGTCAGATAGAAGCTTACGGCTTCCTCTCTCTGTACACGTTAGGGCCTGGGAACAGCTCCAGGGAAAGGCTGCTGCAGAGCCTGCACCGGATTAGGGAATAGTCCTGGCTGTGGGGGCCTGAACTGATGTGTAATGCTGTGAGGCTGAGGCAGAGGCCTTGGCTGAATTCAGCAGGAACCCACAGCGAGAACTTCCTGAAAATTTCCCCAGGAGCTCGAGGGACGTTGAGATGAATTGCTAGAGAGTTTATTAGAAGAGTAATTAATGCCTAGTCAGACAACAACATGGCAAGGACTCTGAGTAGGATTCAAGGCCCAGCCCCAGGAACAGATAGCATGGTGGAGGTTACGGAGAGGAGAGCAAGCTTTGTCAAGTTGACAGTTGTGGTTACCTAGGACAACACTAGAGATAACCAAAGTAACCCTGACCACCCCGCCCCAAAACAAAAACAAAAACAAAAACCAATGCAGGAGGCATTACCTTCATGTTTTCAAGTTATACTACAGAGCCTTGTTGTGGTGGTCTGAGCATCCCAGCCATCTGCATCCCCATCACAGCAACTGTGACTACACCCATGAGATCTTCAAGATCCGGCCTGTTGGTACTCCTTTACAGAAGAATGTCCAGAGAGCCATTAGACCCTCTCCTGAGATTCCAGCCTTTGTTTCTTATACCTTCCTCTCAGCTGCATGCAATTCTGTATAAGCTGCATATGGGCTAGCAGTCACAGGCAGCGGTTGAATATATTGTGTGTGGGAAGTTACCTGAAGAGGGGACTCCACTGTGCAGTGATGGAGAACTTGCCGTCCATGCTGGATGACACCTTTCTGTGGTGTGGTTGTTTTGGAGTCAGTTTCCAGTGAGTAGACCATGACACAGGCTCTGTGAGTAAATCAATAAACTCATTGTATCCAGACTATACAAATAACTCAGAACAAACAAGAAACCAAACAACCCCAGCTATAAATGAACTAAATGAAATGGGCACACAGTTCTCAAAAGGTAAAGTACCAAGGACCCGTAAGTGTGTGGAAGTGCATTCCGAAGCACTCACTGTCAGAGAAATGCAAACAAAAACTACACTGAGAGTCTGTCTCACCGCAGTTGGAATGGCAATTAAAAAAACAACTAACAACAAATGCTAGTGAGGATGTGGGAGAAGGGAACTCTTAGAAACGGTTGGTAGGAATGTAAATTAGTCCAGCCCCAGTGGAGGTCAGCATCGAGGCTCCTCAGAAAACTAAATATAGACCTACTACATGACCTAGCTATGCCCTACTCCTGAGTATTTGCCTGAAGGACTCCAAGTCAACATTTAACGGACATACTTGCACATTGATGTTCACACTGTTCACAATGACTAAGCTATGGAGTGTATATACACTATGGAGTTATATCAGCCACAAAGAAGAATGGAGTTAAGTCACTTGCAAGGAAAAAAAAAATGCACACAGCTGAAAAGAATCCCATTAAGCAGTTTTTGTTTTTTCTTTCCAAGACAGGGTTTCTCTGTGTAGCCTTGGCTGTCTTGGATTCACTTTGTAGACCAGGCTGGCCTTGAACTCACAGAGATACGCCTGTCTCTGCAGGCAATTACAAGCATGGGCCACTGGGCCTGGCTCCCATTAAGCAAATTTAGTCAGTCTCAGAAAGATAAATGTTACATGCTTTCACTTATTTATGGATTCTAGATTCTGTACAGACATAAAAATCATATACATTAGCTAGGGTTGTTATTGCTGTGGTAAAAAAATATCATAACCAAAAGCAATTTGGAGAGGAAAAGGTTTATTTTCTCTTGCAGCTTGTACCCCATCATCCACGGGAGCCAGGGCAGGAAAGAGGCAGGAGCTGAGGCAGAGCCCTTAGAAAAGTTTGTTTTATTTGCCTGTTCCTTATGGCTTGCTCAGTTTGCTCTCTTATAGCACTTAGGACCACCAATCTAGGTGAGGTACCACTCACAGTGAGCTGGACCCTCCCACATTAATCACCAATTAAGAAAATGCACCACAGGCTTGCCAATAGATCTGTCTGGTGGGGTCATTTTCTTCTTGAGGTTCCCTCTTCCCAAATGACTCTAGCTTATATCAAGTTGACATAAAAGGAGTCATCATATCATATAATACAGATGCCATTAAAGTAGATGTGGCACTGTATATGAACAGGCATCCTTCAGAAGGTGGTCAGATACACTATAGTCGATCCAGAGGACTATTTTGCCATATTGAGAAGTATGACCTCTCAAAGCCCCAAGACATATGAAAGAACCTTAAATGAGCATTACTAAGGGATCCAATCTGAAAAGACTACTACCATATGATTCCAACTGTGTGACATTCCTCAAAAGACATAAGTCTGGAGACGGTAGATCATGGTTGCCAGAGGTTGCAGAAAAGTCGGAGGCACAGGGAATCAAAGAGAATTTCAGGGCAGAGAGACCACTCTATAGGGTGGTATGGGTGGATACGTTTCATGCTTGTGTTGTGTTGATTTGGGGAAAGCCCATGGACTCGAGTCAACTACCTTTCATCCCCCCACCAGCCATAACCAGCTTTCAAAACTAGCTGTGCAGATTAGACAGGCATTCAAAAATAGAAGTAACTTTAAACAGAAGGGACAGAAGTGCTAAGGCCTGGCCGCTTTGCCTTGGGCCAAACAATGGGCAGGTGGGTGGTTCTGTACTTCCTGGTCTTAGTGACAGGTGGGTGGGAGGGCTGAGGACAGATGAAGGCAAACAGGAAGTGTGGTTGTGTCTAGGGAGATGGAGACTTTCTTAAGCTTGGGAACTTTGTGGCAATACAAGAAGAGTGTTGGTCATGGTGAAACCGATGCTGGAATGGAGCTACAACTGTAATTACCACCTGGATCTCATTTTTAAGGACGGGCCCTGAGTTCTTATGTGTTCACTTACTCAAGAGAATACCAAGGGTCTGACATTAGTCAGGGAGTTTTTGAAGCTTTGAAGTTATAAAGATAAGCAAAATCAGACAGTATTTCTACCACTGTTTCTGCTTACTCCATCACTACCATTTCTACTTAGATTGCAGACAGCGGGAGGCAGAAATTAAAAAAATACACAGAAACATGTCATTGCAAACTATGCTTAGTACTTCAAAGACATGTAAAAGAAAAAAAAAAGGAGCTGTTGAGCTGGCCTAGAAAGTCTGTAATGACTGCTTTTCCTAATAACGTGTGAGGTGAGAGACAAAGCACTGAGCAGAAGGAAGGAAAAAATCGGAAGAGCAGAAGTGACCAATGACATAATAAAATATGATGCTTTCAAAGAACCCAGAAAAGACCAAGGTAGTTGGAGTTCACAGCTGGTAGAGGGAGAGTGGCAGGAGAAGGAGCCAGAAGGGTGGGCAGAGCAAGTTGGTGCCAGACAATGAAGACCCGGTTAAAGCAGAGGAGAAGGAATGGGACTGCTTCCTGACTCCGTTCCTGGATGTATAATAATGCTACTCACACAGGCACAGCAAAATCTCCCTTTGTTATGTTGTTTTCTGAGAAGAACAAGCCTGGAAGAAGACGATAAGTTAAATCTGGGATATGCTAAGCCACTTGGTACACATGTCTAGCAGACAGCTGAGTTATCTTTGAAGCTATGAGTGTGTAGGAGATAGCTCATGAAATAAATACACATGATAGAGAAAAATAGAGGACCTGCAGGGAATCTAGGGACCTTCAAGAATTTATTGTCCTTCATAGATGAAGACGAACTTGCAAAGGAACCCAAGAAAAAGATGAGTAAAACTCGTCAGAAAAAGACTGAAGAGTATGAGATGTCTCAAATGTATAAAAAGCTTAAATAAGATTGGGTCTAAAGATTATTCCAACTTTAGAGATAGTTCAGTATTTACAAACTCTAGGTGGTGGGATGAGCCGGAATCCAGACAGGAGCTGACTAAAGACTGGTGGGTAAAGAAATCTCAGTCTTGAGACCAGACACCTTTTCCCAAAGGCGTTGCTGGGAACATGGTAAGACCCATAGCTAGAGATAAAGGTATTCTCAGGAGGGTGTTTATTCCCGTCATTTAAATACTAATGAAACAGATTTCTGCTTAGAGCCATGACGGAGTAAGAAAAGCCAGGTTTACCCTCCTGCCTGACATAAAAGCATCAACAATTAGATAAATACATGTTTACTATCTCTTATCTAAAATGTTCAAGACCAAAAGTACCTCAGATTTCAGAGATTTTTTAGATTTTTGAATATTCACATATAATAATGAGATATATTGGGAAGGGAGCATGCATCTAGGCCAACATTATTTATGTTCTTATTAATTTATACTCATAAGCAGAAGATAATACTACAAAAAATTCAATATTATTGTGTTTTGACTGTGACCTGGCACAAAAGGTCCCACATACCATTTCTGCATCTTAGTGCTATGTGAGCTTTGATTACAAAAGGTTTAAATTTTGAAGAATTGCAGATTTTGTATTTTTATTAGGTGTACTTAATGTGTATATGGGGAAAATGTTTTCTCAGACACTGGACAGAAAAAAAAAAAAAAGGATATAGAGCTCAGAGTCATTGATGGCCATAATTTATGACCTTGACCATGTTTCCAGGCTGTCAAGCATGGAAGGATGGTGCATGCAGTAGGCTTATGTTGAATAGACAAAGTCAAGAGTTCAGAAACACCAATGCAGCCAAAGTTTGCAGCACAAAATAGCAGTAAGGACAAAACTGACTAGAAGGGAAACCCCAGGAAACTGCATTACCCTCATGAAAATTCACCAGAGTACCAATAGTGTCAGAAATAGAAAAAAAAAAAAACATTTAATAGATAAACCAGGCCAATGATATGAAAGACACATATGCTTAAACTGAAAAACATCATTGATAGAAACTGAGGAAGGCTTAAGTATACTTGTGTGGGAAGAAATGTTTCTAAAATATCTATCTGCGTGGGTTACTAACTTTCTAGTGCTGTGACAAAATACCTTTTAGAAGCAAGTTAACGAAGAAAAGGGTTGTTGGGAGAGACACAGCACTTGGAATGGCTCTGCCCATAGTCACAGGAGCTTGTGGAGTGACTTGCTATACCTTGGTGAAGGAGAGAGTTTAGGAAAAAATATGAGAACAGGTATAATCTTCAAGACCTGCCCCCTAGTGGCCCACTTTCTCTAGCTGGACCCCAGCCCCCAAAGTCTACAACCTATCAAATATCAGTCAACCAGCTGGGGACTGAGTATCCAAACAAACAAATGAAAGGGCAACATTTCACACTCAAACCTTGACATTCTACCCTTGGCCCTCACAGGCATGTGGCTGCCTCATAATGCACAGTGCACTTAGTACAACCTCAGAACTCCCCTTAGCAGTCCCAACACTGTTCAGCGGTTCAAAGAGTCTCTGAGACGCAAGCAAACACGTAGCTGTGGATTCCTATAGAGCCAAAACAAAGTACATACTTCCAATATACAGTGTCATACTGTAATCGTTTCATTTCCAAAGGGGAGGAATGGAAGAAAAACAAGAGTAGAATGGACCCGAGTAAGTTCAAAATGCAACAGGGTAGACATCAAGCCCAGCATCTCACTTTCAGTGTCTGAAGCTCATGGTGACATCATCTGGGTATGGTGGGCTTGGGTAACTCCATTTCTATTCCTTGCATCATGTGTGGCCTCTCTCTTGGGCCTCCTCCACTTGCTGCCTGGAGCTTACATTGGCATATGTACCATATTCCTGATATTTTTAACACTCTGGAGTCTCTTTTGAAACTCACAGTTCGCTCTCACAGCTTTGTACATCTATATTGTAGGGCTTTTCTTCAGAGATTCTGACCCTTCCAAGCATTGCCTGTCATCACTGCCTTTTTTTTTTTTTTTTTCTGGAATCTTGGTGCATGGCTCAGTGACCTTGTAACTGTTGTATTCTGGTGCCTGCAAAACAAGCACTATATGGGCAATGTCTACATCTACAGACTGAGAAGTAGTTTCCCCTCTTTGGTGCTTGATGACAATGGCCTATGACTTTCTACATGGATGAACCAGAAAAATTGCCTCCATTGATAGCCCTGCTCAAAAAGGTGCCCTACAGGCTCTCTTCTTTAAAACAAAAACAAAACTCTCTAATTAATTCATATTTTTTTTTACACCTTGGAGACATCACTGGACTGGTGTCTTACCCTAAAGTCACCTGTGCAGTTATACAGGCAAACAATGAGGTGACTCCTTAATAATGCCAATCCCTTTAACTACTACAACAAATTTGGCTGCACCTGCTTTGTCTGCTCCTTTTAATACCCACAGTTCATTTCCTCGGCAAACTCAACATCTCTTACATTTTATGCTCCATTTGTTGCTTTGAATTCTCGTGAATAAACCTGACTGGAAACAGCAAGTAGAAACGTAACTACAGTATAAATCTGTGCTGACTTAAACTTTCTGCTGCCAAGTAAATTATTTAATTATTTTTAAGTTAACCTCAAATTTTCAGGTCCTGGACAGAATGTAAAAAGATGCCTTACCATAATGTAACATAAGGGGCCTCCACTCAATTTCCTTTTAAACTCCCTGTTTCTGCCAGAGACGTCACTAGCACAATCTTTAGTGTCCTCATTTCTACTGACAGTCTTCCAAATTGCCACCAGGATGGCTCATGAAGATCTGCCATGCCTCGAAGCTCTTCCCCAGGCCTCCTGTAAACCAGCTCTAAAGACCTAGGTATCACACATGATTGTGTATTGCAGCAATAGCCCCACTTCTGGGCACCAATTTTCTCCCTGAGTAAGCTTTGTGCTGCTATGACACAAACAAAAAGAAAACAAAAAATGTCTGACAAAGCGACTTAATAAAATTGATTTACTTTTGGGTCACAGTTTTAGGACTTATTAGTTCATTGTGATGGAAAGGGTGTTTGGGTTCAGGTGGCTCTGTCCACAGTGGCAGGTGCTTGTAGTCTGGGTTGTTATATCTGTGCATGTAAGGAAGCAAAGAGCTTGGGAAGAGCTCGGGACTGGTAAGCCTTGAAAGCCTGTCCCCAGTGATATACTTCTTTTAAATTCGCCATAATCTCATAGATTCCATGGCATCCCAAAACAATGCAACCATCCAGAGACCAAGTGTTCAAACATGTGAGTCCTTGCGGGGAAATTTCACAATCAAACCATCTATAAACATATTGAATTTATCTACGTATTAAATGCCATTGCAGTCAAACTCTTACCTAGGTTGTCTGCATAAATTAACAAAGCAATCCTAATAGACATGTGGTATCTCCAATAACCAAGAAGCTCTTTGCACTTGATGCCTGCTAGCAAAGGGAAAATCAGTTTTCTCCAATAGAGTGTCACTGGGTATATCAGGCACACTTTAGGGCAAGGCCCATGCCTAAGGGTAGTTGATGAACACAAAATCGAGTTCATGTATTTTGGGGGGAACTTTTTGTTTTGATTTGCTTGGGCATTTCTTGTCTTACTGATTTTTGTTTGTTTTAATTTCCGTTTTTGCATCTTGTAGGGTTTTATTTTTGTTTTATTTTTATTTCTTTGAAAAGAGAGAGCAAATAAAAATGCAATTCTGCTTAAAATGGGAAAGCTTAGATGCAGGCAGAGTCGACGGCTGAACTCTGCCAAGACACAGTAAGCAAGTCCCCAATAGTTCCTGCCTCATAAATATGTCTATCAGATATATTGGGCTAGAAGGCCGAAGATGACGCTCCAATGTTATAGAGAGTGTTGGGTGACTATTCAGGCAGTAAACTGTCTCAATCATTTTTTTCATTTTGGAAGCTGCTAATCTGCACTTCTGGTTTACTCAGGTATTTAAGTTTTACTCCTTCTCAGGTCTCTGATGGAGTTGAAGACCAGATAGTTTAGTCTTGCAATTAAGCTTAGTTGGTTAGGGGTTAAGATGTCTTTAGATCAAGATACATGTTCTAAGTTAATAGAGATGAGATATGATAGATATTGATTTTCATTCAGACATTTAGACCCAACAAGATAGAAAAGATGTTTACTTCAAGTTTGCCAAATACAAATAGCCAAATCACTATTAATGTAACATTTATATAATTCCTGGTTGTCTCATGGTTCTTCCTGCTGTATGTAGTTTATTGTATTCATGTGTAATAATATAAATGTATATGTTAAAAAAGAAACATAATACAAAATGAAAAAATTAAAATGCATAAAAAGAAACACACAGTCAGTGGGCCAGGTATGGTGGTGCTATGCCTTTAATCCCAGCACTCTAGAAGTACAGCAGACATGTAGTTGCTTCCTCAAGGCCTGCCAGGTCAGCATAGTGAGTTCCAGTCCAGTCATGGCCTTGTCTCCAATATAAAATAAAACAAACATCATAATTTAAAAAATAGTACAGACCTATAAGTTACAGGTAGAAAGAATGACCATCCTGTATTGGTGTAGATATGGAGGGCAGGAACTCTCCCACACAGTTGGTAGGAATGAAAACTAGTGAAACCGCTTTGGAAAACAGTTTGTCAGTTTTGTAAAAAGTTAAACAAAAAGTTACATAATGACCAACCATTTTTAGGTACTTACCTACAAGAAAAGAATGCAGGTTGTAAATAAATATCCATATAAGCTTCATTTATAATGGCATGAAAATGAAAACACTCCTAGTGCCCATCAACTGGTAAATGGATAAGTTAATTTTGTTTTCATATGCTTTAGGGTGTTACTTAGCAATAAAAAAATGATTTATTATAAACAACATGAATCTCAAAATAATTACAGGCTGAAAGAAGCCAGACAAAAAGTACATAGAGCGTGATTCATTTCCATAAATCTTTAGAAAACAAACTGATCTATAATGACAGAAGGCAGATCAGCGGTTATTTGGGGATGACAGGCAGGGAGGAGCTAGGGAAAGGGATTAAAAAGGGGCATGAAGAAACTTTTTGGGATGTTGGATATGTTCACTGTCTTGATTGTCGTGATGGCTTTTACATGTATATACATATGTCAAAGCTTGTCAAATTATACACCTGCAAGTTTTAAAGTCTATTGTATGTCAATTATCCCTCAGTAAAGCTATTTAAAAATACTACTCCTGAAGTAGGTGCAGAGATTAAAGAGGAGGAAATTAGAAGGTGTAATGTCTATGGTAAACTTCCAAAAGTTGAGGAAGGGGCATCCAACACACAAGTGGAAGAAATAGTTTTTGCAAAGAGGAAGAGCACTTTTTGGTAACAGGAGGGGAGAAAGAAAGGAGACAGGCAGAGATAACCCATGAACTAGTCACCGCAGACAGAGGGCCACGTTTTCTTAAGCAGAAAAATAGTTTCCAGGAAGTATCAGGGTGTGGCAGAGGAGGCGCCTCAGGAATAGGTAGCAGTGTCTGCTGCTCTTCATGTGATCTCCTCCAGAGCAAGCAAACTCCCTCTGCAGACAGTGATAGCAAAAATATGAAAAGGAAAGGCAGATCCAAGACCAGCAGGATGTAGAATCTAAGGCAAAGTCGAAGCAAAAGACAAAGCTAATATTGTCTGAGAAAATGCGCCTACGGAAGGAAGGCTCCGATGATATTTAAGGATGGCTATAGGATAAGTTAAATTCAAAATGGAAAGAATTAACGTTGTTATGGCACTGTTCATTGCTGCTCTGTTCATAGTAGCAAGAAATTGGAAACAATCCATATGTCTCTCAGTAGAAAAGTAGATAAAGAAAATGTGGAACATTTACACAATGGAGTATTTACTCTGCCGATGTAAAAAAAAAAAAAAAAGGCATCGTGAAATTTGTAGGTAAATGTATGGAACTAGAAAAAAAATGACTCCAGATCCAGGAAGACAAATATAGTATGTATTCAATTACATATGGACATTAGCTGTTAGCTGTTAAGTCAATGATAGAACTACACAGAATAGGTATAGAGTAAGGGACTGGAGGGTACATATAGGATAGTTATGAATACATGAAGGTGTGTTAATACAAGAGGACCAAGTGGGAAGAGGGAGGAGAGAGGAGAATGATGGAGGGAATATATATATACATTTGAAGGTGATCTTAATGTCACCAAATAATGGAGAGAGAAAGTCCTGGCTACCTATCTTTGTGACCAAATGAAGCTTCCAGTACCTGGATTGGGTTACATCTGTTAGTGGTTGTTTTAAAATTCTGTTTCAGTTTCTCTTAACCTGGCTAGCACCCAAATAATTGAGATTGGACTATTCCATTTATTTGATAAAAATTTATGGCACAAGAACTGAGCAGTATTAATCTATTTGACCCTCTAAGCTGATCTGGCTTCCTCCCAGCATAAATCCCTGAGACACTTGGCTTTATGGCTTTCTCTGCTCCAACTGCTCTCTCTTGACATCTCCTGGGCCTCTCTGAGTAGCTTCCCTTCGTTTTCCTCTCCTCCCCTGTTTGACAGGAAGTCTGACCCTATTCTTTCTCCTGCTCTGTCATTGGTTGTAAAGTTTCGTTTATTGACATATCAGGGAGCAATTAGAGAGCAATGTTTAGACAGGAGATTCTCAGAACAAAGAATGCAACCAGAATGGTGGGGCAAGGGGGTGGGTTGGGGGTGGCACACAACAGACATCAGCAGTGGAATCTTTACACAATTGACAATAACATTATGCCTGCATATATATAATTGAATTGTTGGCCAAAGGGGTCCAAGGGAATTCCCCAAACAACCCAGGTTGTTGCCAAGACAACTGGTAGTTCTCTACAAATGACAGCAAGGCCCCATTTGGCTGGAGACCATATCTACAAAACTCCTTTAACATGGCAAAGTCAAGCTTGTGCCTACAAAGAGCCTTCCCCCTACATTCTAGTATCGTTGGTACATAAAGGTACTCAGAACACTACCAAAAGGGAAACGTAAACATGAACCTAGCCACAAACCATTTGATCCTACAATGGTGTCCTGTCTATGCTAGGGCAATGGTAGCGTCAAGCTTGTGGAAGTAATCAATCAATATCTGACTGGACTTAAGGCCCACTCCATGAGACAGAACCCACACTTGATACTGTGTGGGTGACCAAAAACCTGAGGCTAGATAGCCCAGGAGTCTGGGGTAAAATTGAAACCTACTGTACATGCAGGTGTACATGCAAGCAGAGCACTGTATACATAATAATAAATAAACCATTTAAAAAAAAAAGAAAGGAGAGAGAAAGGTAACAATTACCACAATGCTTTAGAAACTAGAAGATGATTAAGAGTTCAAGCCTGTAAATCTGTGGGGTAAAAGAGAGAGCCAGAACATAGAATAAAGGCATAGAAAATCTATTCCATTAAATTACAGCAGGAATCTTGCAAATCTTGAATATTTGTGCTTTTAAGTACAGGAAGCAGTTAGGATTCTAAATAGAAATTACCATATTATACTATGATTTAAATGACCACCCAAACATGAGCTAAACAAAGATGACACCAAGGAACATGCCAAAGTGGACAGGGAAAATCCCAGAGGCCTAAACACCATATGAAGTACTATAGGGAGTTGAGTAGAGTTAGCAATGGGAGAAGTGGTCCTCCCCAGAGAAGAGCACAGCAGAGAAGAGATTCAAGCAGTCAACTCTGGAAACATACACAAAAATAAAATCATATGTGCCGCGATCCTTCCAACCAGCGGAAAATAAGGACACGACCCGAGCGTTCTTCTCCGGGCGGTTTATTCAGGAATTTTCAGCAAGCTTCTTCTTTCTGTACCCCAGCTCCCCTCTTATATCCTCTGCCTCACCCAATCAGCAGCTCTTACGTCGGTAGCTCCAATTGGTTCCCGACAAGGCGGGATGCATAAGTCAGAGCAAAGCACAGCCCACAACTCAAATAAGGACTTGTTTACCAGGAGCAGAATTGCAAGTCATTTTGCCTGGCAGGTTGCCAGGCGCCATCTTAGCGAGGGCGATAGCTTCAGCTTCCCACACATATGGACTCAACAAGTTATGTTGAGTAGGGTGTGTGTGTGTGTGTGTGTGTGTGTGTGTGTGTGTGTGTGTGTGTGTGTGTGTGATTTTGTGTCAACTTAGCACACACTAAAGTCATTTGAGATGAGGGGACCTAAATTAAGAAAATATCTCCTTAGCATATCTGTCCTCTGAGAGGCTCCACCCAGCAATGGACCAAAAAAGAGGCTGACACTCACAGCCAAACATTGGGAAGAGCACAGGGAGACTTGTGGAAGAGTGGGGGGAAGGATAAAAGGACCTGGAGGGGACAGGAACTCCACAAGAAGACCAACAGAGCCAATTAACCTGGGCCAGAGGAGCTTGTGGAGACTGAAGTGCCAACCAGGAGTCATGCATGGACTGAACATAAGCCCCCTACACATATGTACCCAATGAGCAGCTTGGACTTCATGTGGGTCCCCTCATTAGGGGAGCAGGGGCTGTCTCTGACAGGGACTCTGTTGCATGTTTTTCAATCACTTCCCCCTGGTGGGGACTGCCTTGCCAGGCCACCAAAGAAGAGGATATGCTCAGTCCTGATATGACTTTATGTGCTAGGGTGAGTTGGTGGGGAGGACGTCCCTCTTCTGAGTAATAGGAGATGGGGATAAGGAGAATATGGAAGGAGGGAGGACCAGGAGAAGAGGAGAGAGGGGTCTATGATTGGGGTGTAAAGTGAATAAGTAAATAAATAAATTTTAAAAAGGAAATACCTCCGTGATATCAGGCTATAGGCAAGCTTGGAGATAATTTTCTTAATTCATGATTGATGGGGAAGGACCAGCCCATTGTGAGTAGGATATCTTTGAGACCAGATCTTGGGTTCTATAAGAAAGCAGACTGAACAAGCCATAAGGAGTAAGCCAGTAAGCAGCACTCCTCCATGGCCTTTGGATTAGCTCTTGACTCCAGGTTCCAGCCCTGTTTGAGGTCCTTCAATGACTAACAGCAATATGGAAGTGTAAGCCAAATAAACCCTTTCCTCCTCAACTTGCTTTTGGTCATGGTGTTTCATCGCAGCAATAGTAACCCTAACTAAGATCATCTACATATATGTATGTAATAGTTATTTTTAAAAAAGAAGTCATGAATCTGAAGGAGTAGGGAAGGATGGGTATAAGGGAGGGCTTAAACTCTAAACTTTAGAGGGAGGAAAGAGAAGGGAGAAATGTAGTAGCTAAATTACAATCTCAAAAAAGAAGAAAAACAATAAATAAATACAATCTAAAAATAAATGCCACAAGGACACAACAAATAAAAATGACAGGAGAGAAGACCCAAGTTACTTATAAATAAAATATATGAATAACAGCAGACCTCTTAGCAGAAGTTCCAAAGGCCAGAAGATGATAGATAATAAAAAGAAGGATAGAAAGCAAAAGGATAGATAATATTCCAAACAAATGGAATCCAGGGGCAAGCAAAGACATCATGGTCATATCTGAATAAGCAGAAGGCAAGCCAAAAGTAATTGCAGGAGATAAAGGTCATCTTATGTTAATAAGGAAAGCATAAATATTATAAATATATTCAATATAGAGGAGAGTGTGGTGGTCCATGCCTTATTCTCAGCACCCAGGAGGGAGAGGGAGGTAGATCTCTGAGATCCAGGCCATCTTGCTCTAAGGAGTGAGTTCCAAGCCAGCCAAAGCTACACAGAGAAATCCTGTCTCAAAACAACAACAACAAATAAATAAATACATTCAATGAATATTGAATAATGAAATAGATATGCCAATGAATGTTAGGACACTAACTTCAAAAAGCAAACACCATTGAGCATAATGTACACATGTCCATATATTTTAAAAAAACACAATAAAACAAAGCTTCATCAATAATGGGTAGATCACTCACATGAAAAATTCAACAAGAAATTTGAATGTTTAATTTGCTCAAATAAACTTAATAAATATCTACATATTATGTCTCTGAAAAGTGATGAATATGTGCCATTTTCAGTAGCCCATAACACTTTATCCAAAATAAATAGAATTTTATATGATACTGAAATTCTTTTAAAATGAAATAATTTCATAACAAACCACAATAGAACAGAACTAGCAAGAGAAGTAACATTAAACTCATGAAGATTGAACAGTTTACTTTATAGGGAGTTTCATTAAAGAAGGTAGGAGAGAAATTTAAATTTTTTTCAGAATCAGCCTGGAGAAATGACTCAGGAAATCAAAGCACTTGTCATACAAGCCGGACAACCCAACTTTGGGTCCCTGGTACTCACGTAAAAGCCAGATGTGCTATCATGTGTTTGTAATCCGAGCACTCCTTCTATGAGTTGGAAGGTGGAGAGAGGAGAATAGCTCAATGCTCGTGGGACAGCTGTCCTGGGATACACAGAGCAATAGCAAACCACAAAGAGAGAAACCCTGCCTCAAGGCAAAGATGACCTAATACCCAAGGCTATCCTTGCCCTCTACATACACACACACACACACACACACACACACACTGACATGCATGCACCATCATATACAAACATGTGCATACACATGTATAATCACATACACAAAAGTAAAATAAAAATTTTTTTTGTTTTGTTTTATTTTTTTTCTTTTCTTTTTTTTTTTAATAAATATTTTTTAATCTTTAGAATCAACTATAATTGGAAACACAACTTATCTGAACTGCTGGAATGCAAAAAAAAAAAATAAAAGTTGTTACAAAGAGGGAATTTTATAGCTGTGAGTGTCAAAATTACCATATCAGATCTCAAGTAAATAACTTAATAATGTACCTCAAAGACTTGGGACAATAAAGCAAGCCAAGTTCAAAATGAGTAGATAATAAGAAGTAATAAGGATCATGTCATAAATAATAGAAGGAATCCATGAAACAAGGAATTGGTTCTTTGAAAAGACAAATAAATAACTGGACTCTAACGCTGGGTCAGACCTGAGAGGATTCATTCCGCTCAGCATGCTGGATGCTAACGTCCTGCATTCTTCATGTTCCAACCCCAAGTGCTAAGGTTGCTGTTCCTCATCAGAACAGGACAGCTTCAAAGAAAACTTTCCTTCCGAATGGGTCCAGAATTTCAAACTGTCCCACACAAGACTTCTATTAAGCCTGGAATTTCTCAACATTTAGAAACTGGACCAAAAGTGCTATTCCTGGCTTGCTTAACCATTTTCCTCAATTGTATTTGGCTTCCTGCCAAGGGATTATTCATCCCAAGTCAGCCAGAAGAAACCTTAAAAAGAGAATGACGTCCCATTTCCCTTAAGGGGGTTGGGTAGGGTTTTGGTTGTTTTCTTGGGCTATGGATGTTTATTTTCATTGGGAGTTGGTTACAAGTTATTATTGGTCTTATTCAAAGAGAAAGCGAGGTCAGATCAGGGATATCTCTTTTTTCCTTTGTCTTTTTTGCATAGGTATGGAGATAGGGGTTAAAAAGAAAGAAGGGAAAATATAGGAATATATAAGGATGATGGGACAAAAAGTAGATTATTGAATCTACTCTTCAACTTAAGACCTTAACTGCTACTCAGAAACAAGGTAATTTTTAATTCATTGGTATAAAATTTTGTATACTGATGCAAAATAAATTCAATTTTGATACATTGGTATAGAATTCAAATTCAAGATTATTCTTCACACACATTAAATATGAGGTAGTGTACCCACACAACTCAATTCTAATACAAAGTTTACTTCCAATACTTTGATGGTATTATTGCAGGCTGTTTAGAATAATTAAGTAATACAAGCTAATTGTTAGTTGATCAAATCATGGTCATGTCAATTACTAGTCTATTTTCATCACAAGAATATACACCCTAGGTTTAACAGATAGATATGATTGTATAGAAAGATAAGGTAAACTAGATAAGATCCTCAAAAACCTCAGAGACATACAGAATATGGCATTTAGAGATGTTTTTATGATTTTAAGGATCCTTTGACAATAAGACAGGTTAATTCCTGGCAACACCCAGCCTACCTCAGAGAAGATGATGAGCATCAAAGAACCTCCTTATGGAGATGGCTTCAAATGTGGCAAACAAGTGACTGGGCAAAATGTCCTCATTTCAGCCACAGACAGAATTCTGCCTAAAAGTGGATAAGCTTGGATGCCAGCAGAGTCAACAGCCAAACTCTGCCAAAACAGGGTAAGCAAGTCCTCAATAGTTCCTGCTTCACAAATATGTCTGCCAGATAAACTGGGCCAGAAGGCTGAAGATGATGCTCCAACATTATAGAGGGTTTTGTGTGGCTGTCTAGGCAGTGAACTGTCTCTGTCATTTTCTCATTTTGGAAGTTGCTAACTTGTACTTCCTGTCTACTCAGATAAATAATTTTATTCCTTCTCAAGTCTCTGATGGGATTGAAGACCAGATAGTTTAGTTTTACAATTAAGCTTAGTTGTTTAGGGCTTAAGTTGATTTTAGCTCTAGATAGATTTTTTAGGTTGATAGAGATGAGATATGATAGATATTGATTTACATTCAGAATTGTAAACTTACCAAGATAGGAAAGATGTTTTCTCCAAAGTTGCCAAATACAAATAGCTGGTACACTATGAATGTAACATTAATATAATCCCTAATTGTTTCATGGTTCTTCTTGCTGCATGTAATTTATTGTATATGTGTGTAATAATATATAAATATATGTAAAAGTAAAAAAAAAATAAAAATTTTAAAAAGAAAAGATAAATGAATCAATAAACTCTGTAGACCCAAATTAATGATTAGAGACAAAAGAGGGGTATTATAACATATCAGTGAAATTCAAATTTTTAGGGAATACTTTTAAATTAGAGAACTATATATATTATATAATATTTTAGTATATTTAAAAATAACTGATATTTTAATGTTTTAATATTTTAGGGAATTTTTAAAGTTATACTGCAATAGTTGTAGTATGTGGAATAAATGGAGATGTTTCTAGATACACATTTCCAGTGACTGTACTGAACCAAGAAGACATCAGAACAGCATCATCAGAACAGTAACAAGCAATAACAATAATAACAAGCTTAAAGCATGAATAAAATGTCTCCCAGCAAACCCAGGCCAGGGCTGAATGAGTTCCCTGCTAACTTCCACAAGACCTTTAAAGAAGAACCAGCGCCAATGTTCCTCAAACTATCACACTGCACAAAAGTTAGCTCATCCTGTAGGACCAGAATTAATGATACCAAAACCAGATAAAGACACAGGAGAGAGAGAGGGAAGTAGGGTGGGAGAAAGGGAGGGAGAGAGGGAGAGAGAGAGAGGGAGAGAGAGAGAGAGGGAGGGAGGGAGAGAGGGGGAGAGAGAGAGAAGGAAGGAGGGAGGAAGGGAGGGGGAGAGAGAGAGAGGGAGGGAGAAGAGGGAGGAAGGGAGGGGGAGAGAGAGAGAGGGAGGGAAAAGGGAGGGAGGGAGAGAGAGAGAGGGAGAGGGAGGGAGGGAGAAGGGAGGGAGAGAGAGAGAGGGAGGGAGGGAGGAAGGGAGGGGGGAGAGAGAGAGAGAGAGGGAGAGAGAGGGAGGGAGGGAGGGGGAGAGAGAGAGAGAGAGAGAGAGAGAGAGAGAGAGAGGAGAGAGAGAGAGAGAGAAGAGGCATGACAGAATGAAAGACCTTAGACCAATTTTCTATGAACACAAGCATAAAAAGACTCAATAAAATATCATCAAAGCGAATTCAACAACACATCCAAAACACATGATCAAACTGCTTTCATTATCGATGCAAGCACTGTCCAACTCTTGCAGACTGACCAATGTAAGGGATACACAAATAAAATCATGGACAAAAACCACATGATCGTCTCAGTAGATGCAGGAAAAGTCTTTAACAAAATTAAATGATCAAAGATGCTAGGAGCAGGATGATCTCACCTCAACACACTAGAGCCTGCATATAACAAACCACAGCCAACATTATACCACGTGGGGAAAAACTGAAGGCATTGCCTATGAAATCAGTAACAGAACAGTGTCTATTCTCTCCTTTTATTGAACATCATATTTGAATTGCTATCTAAAACCATGCACCAACATAAAGAAATAAAGGGAATTTTCATGGGAAAGAAGGAAATTAAACCATTCCTATTTTCAGGCATTGTAAAGTCTCCACCAGAACTCTTAGATCTAATAAATAGTTGAACCAACATAGGAGGGTACAAAATCAACATGCAAAAATTTCTATATGCCAACCACAAACATGTTGAGAAAAAAATTAAAACTCATTTCACTTACAGGAGCCTAAAAAAATAAAAAATAACCTGGGAATAAACTTAGCCAAGGAGGCTAAAGACCTCTACAAAGCAACTTTAAAGCACTGAGGAAAGAAGAAGCCACCAGAAGATGGAAACGCTACCATGTTTAGGGGCCAGAAGAGTCAATACTGCAAAGATAACGGAAAGTAATCTTCAGGTTCATTGTAATCCCCTTCAAAATTCAAATAATATACCTCACAGAAATGAAAAAAAAATTCCTAAAATTCACAGGGAAGGATAGCTGATCCCAAATGGCCAAAACAGTCCTGAGCAAAAGTAATGCTGGAAGTATCACAATATTTGATTCGAAATTATACTATAGAGCCATAATAGCAAAATGAACACAATACTAGCATAGAAACAGGTATGGAGACCAACAGAGCAGAATAAAGACCCCAGAAAAATCCAACTAAAAGCAGTTATCTGATTCTCAGCAATGGTGTCAGAAACACACAATAAAGAAGAAAAAAAAAAAAAAAAAAAAAAAAAAAAACCTTCTTTGACAAATGGTGCTGGGAAAACTGGACATCCACACATAGAAACCGAAACTAGACCCCAAGCTTATGTTATACAATAATCTATTGTCTGTGTATCAAAGGCATCGATAAGACTTCAAAAACTACTAAGGAAAAGCATAATTAGTATAGTCCAGGGTTTTGGTAGGACTCAAACATTTCTGAAATAACAGAATTGACTAATGATTGCATCCAATAACAAGCTTCTGCTAAGCAAGAGAAACAATCATCAAAGGGAAAAGACAGCCTGCAGAAAAGGAGACGTGCTGCCAGCAGTTATCCTACAGTAGATATAGAATATAGAAAGAACACAGAACGCTAAACACTAAAAGAACAATCTAATCAATAAATGAATACATGAACCTAAGGTTTTTTTTTTAAAGCACAAGTGGCCAATAAATACACCTCCACCCCCCCCCCAAAAAAAAAAGTTTAACATTTTTAGCCTGCAGAGAAACACAAGTCCTAACTACACCAATATTCCGTATCACCAAGTTAGAGTCATCATTATTAAGAAAACAAAACGCTGCATCTTAATTGAGGTCATAGCTTTGAATCGTGTCACTTGAAATGACTGCAGAAGCTTGGAAGGTGGAAAGGGGTGGGGATGCTCCGGAGGAGAATGGTAGGACACAGGAACTAAGAAGACAAAAGGGGAAGTGGTGAGTAGGAGGCAGGTGCTACAGAGGCAAAGGGAGGGAGGAGGAATAAATGATACTAGGATGTTTGAAACCTCAAACTAAGGCACCAGCCAAGGAGAATATAGGCAGTAAGCTTCGAACCCCTACCAAGACCTAGCCGACGAACACGATATTCTCCACCGTTGAGTGGAGAGTGAGATCTGACTCTCACACGAACTCTGGTGCCCCTTTTCTGACCACGTCCCCTGGATGGGGAGACCTGGTGGCACTCAGAGGAAGGATAGCAAGTTATTAAGAAGAGACTCGATATTCTAAGAGCATATATAGGGGGAGGAGATCTCCCTCAATCACAGACATAGGAGAGGGGAGAAGGGGAGAAGTGGGAGGGAGGGAAGAATGGGAGGAAACAGGGCTAACAATCGAGATGTAATATGAATAAATTAATAAAAATTTTTTAAAAATACAAAAAAAAAAGAACTTGACAGGCAAAAAAAAAAAAGGCCATAGGAAAACATATTTTACAAGCTTAAGAGAAAGGAGAGGAGAGAGGAGAGAGAGAGAGAGAGGAGAGGGAGAGAGAGAGAGAGAGAGAGAGAGAGAGAGAGAGAGAGAGAGAGAGAGAGAGAGGAGTTATACCACATCAGGTGATAATGCTTCCCACCCCACAAAAGCTGTAGACTATTTAACGGAACAAAAGCCACTGTGCCAGGCATAGAAATATCCCTTTGATTTGTTTTCAGGGGGAGCAAGAGACTCCCAGAGCAATATAGCCTGTTGCCATTGCTTTTGGATGCCTCCCAGAACTCAAAGGCAAGACCCTAGCACTGAAGACACCACACACTTCAAACACAGGACTTAGAGCACTTGCGCTAGAAATGGCCTTGAAGCCTCCTCCCTGAAGACTGGCTCTCACAGTATCAGGAGATCTCGTGCAAGCTATCAAGAAGGAGAGAATCAATAGACCTGACCAGCTATCAAGCCAACAAACCTGTGTAATAATAGTGACAAATAGGCCTCCGTGCAAAACATTTGTTAGAAGGAGATTTATTGTAGAAAGAAGAAGGGGGGGGAAGAAGGGAGAAGGTGCACCCCGGGTAGGGGGGACAAGGAGAGGGAAAGAGGCCACGGAAGTGACAGAGAGAGCAAGCAGGGGTGGTAGGCAGGTTATATCCGGTTATATCCGGGGCCTCTGGAAGCAGCTGCAACCGATGATGATGTCAGAGGTTGCTAAGCAACCCAGAGGCCGATTTGTGGGGCTGTCTCTATGCTAACTTGCTTCCATTTCCTTTAACCAAAAAAAAAAAAAAAAAAAAGGAACTAGGAAGTGGTGTCAAGGTGGAAGTAACAGTGTGGTGTTTGAAAGTGAAAATTGCTGCTTCCTGCTGACTTGGGGGGCAAAGACATCTTTGAGGAACCCTAAGAGAATGGGAGTAGGAGTGGGCTGGCAGAGTCCCGTTTCGTTTTTGTTGCTGTCCAGCATCAGTGAGAACATCTAGAAAGTAAGGCCTCAGCTGATGCAGTCTGCAAGGTTAGACTGGAGCACCTGTGGGTAACTGCTTCGGGGCTGTCCTGGATGTAGAGAGCCCCTGGACCTGTCAGGGTACTGGAACATATATAAAAGCAGAAGACAAAGTTAAGTAGGGTTAGGGAGAAAATTCTTTTAGGTGGACATTTGAAACTTTTAGGCCCATGGTCTTGGTAGTTGGGGGAGGGGAGTTCCAAACCCAGGCAATGGGTAGGCTGTTCATTGGCAGTGGTACCTATCTGGAGTGTGACCTGTGGACTCGAGTGGATCTCCTGAAGCTTGCAGAAATCTCTAAGTTTACAAAGGAGATAAACTTTAGACATGTTGGCAGTCTGCAGTGAGATACACATTGTAAGAAAGGGCAGTAGAACAGAGGTTTGGGGAAAAAAAAACCTTGGATTAAAAGCACAACTACTGGATCTTTCTGACATCTGTGAAAATGATAGCACGTGCGTCCTCAGGGAGCTGTAGAGCAGAAGAGCAAAAGCTCGCTTGATCTTAATTTTCATCATGAGTGCACATCATGAAAGAAGAGTGGATCTACATAGGTCTAGCACAATGAGAAGCATTTTTAAGTCTATACTTAAAAAACAGACCAAAGAAAATTTAAAATCTTGAGCTTGGAACTATGATAGTGGATTGTTTAGTGGAACGGGTTTTTTGTTTGTTGGTTTGTTTGTTGCTGTTGTTTGGTTTTTGTTTTGTTTTGTTTTGTTTTGTTTTACCAGAGTTAGATTTTGTTTTAAGGTCCTCAGATCTTACGCTTCTATATCCTTAGGCCTTCTTCTGTTTATCATGAGGCACAAATGAGACTGCTGTGGGCAACCACTATCCTTTAGCTGAAGGAATGATAAAAAGTTGCACCTGAGACCTGCTTTTTAAGTCTGGTAACAAGGTAGACTATATCTAGACCTGACAGCAGCAGCTCTAAGACTGAGGCTTAGGCCTTTTTATCTGCCTGCATATGGAAGAGGACTGAGAAGAAATCTAAAGCCTCCCTTGACAGAGGTTGGCAATAGGAGCGGAAGCAGACCTGCAGTGTTACCCTGCGGTGTTACCCTGGCCTCACTGAGGTGATGGAGGGTGCTGAATCTGGGAGCCTTCAGTCCTCCGTCAGAAAAAGGAACTCAAAAGCTGCAGGTGTCTGTGGTGGTGTTCTGATTAGGCCTCCGTTGTCTGTGCACAGAGATCTAGCCTGCATGGGAGCATTTCGACTTCCAGAGGCCAGGTGGCAGGCAGGCAGAGCATGACTTGCTAAGGTAGCCCTGGGACCCATGTCCCTCCAGTGGCCAGCCAGGGTGACTCAGGCTAGATCCCAGTGGGAGGAGACAGTAGCAGTCCTCTGTGTCCTCAGCAGGAATGCCAATAGCCTCAGGGCAGTGGGCCTAGAGCATAGTATTCTGCTGTAGCTGAGCCTATCAGGAAGGCTCCTCTTGGCTTTAAAGACTTTAAAAACCATTTTACCAACTCGTGTATGGGGGTTCAGAGGCCATTCTCGGCTCTTTAGTTAAGATGGCGGTGAGACCGGCAGTCTATCTCAACAATATCTAGATAGACAAACTTTGTTTTTAGTTCCTTTTTCTTTAACTTTGAAGACATGCGCAGGATGCTAAATAAACTTTAATCCTGCAACCAAATCGCATTGGTTCTTAGCATGACTAAAAATATTTCTGAACAGGATAAAGGATTTGATCGTTTATAAAATCTTAGTCATTAAAGACTAGGGCTTTGGGTTTCATTCCTGTTAGGCTGGAGCCTTATAATCATAGCAGTATGGAGCCTTAACAGTTTCCCGTATGACTTAGTTTATAAACAGCCCATAGCTTATAAAAATCTAAGGCTGTATTTATAGATTAATAACATCTATTTAGAAAACAAGGCTAAGCCTTTTCTAAGACAGTGATTTTTAACTTTTGAAGAGTGAAGGTACAACATAATAATCAAGTTGTAACATTGTAAACAAATGAATGTCTCTAGAATTAATATATTCCAATTTTCAGAGCTGGCAATACAGTAGAACAGTAGAAGATGACTTTAAAATTATATTTGAGTTTATTATGCCAAATCCATTGGCCAGAAAGTCTGCAGGTGAACCCCAAGGACAAGTAGCTGGTGACAGTAGAAATACCATTCACTTCCTCATGCATCTAAGAACTAGTAAAGACATAAATAGTTAGAAACACATTTTAAATTAGCTTGTTAATCTGAATAGACCTTTATAACCTTGACATTTCATCAACATATAAAAAACATTTTGAACCAGAGTTGAATCATACATATAGCATATTGTAAAAATATAATATGAATTTCTATTAAAAAATGATACCAATTTAAGATGAGACTTGCTTTATTAGTCTAAAAGGAGATAAAAGATTTTTAGATGGTAGAAAAAGAAATCAGAGAGAACGGATTTTTTTTTTTTTTTTAATTTTTAAGAGTTAGAAAGCAGCATCTTAGAGATAAGAACAGAGCTTAGTTATTTGGGAAGGTAGAGTATAGTTTAGGTATCTGGGAATTGGTTTTCCTGTAAGAATTTGGTATGCCAGTTTTTGGCTTTTGAATGAAGCCAGGTTTATTCTAACACAGTCCACTGGAGAGAGGGATGGAAGGAGGATGACTGGGTTCCTTCAGGGCATCTGTGGGAGTCAGGAGGGGTGGGCAGCAGCTGGTCAGGTCCAATGGAGAAGCTGGGGCCAGAGTCATGTGGGGGAACTGGACTGAGTAGAATTTTGGCTTAGATAGTCAGACTGCTGGTTTCCCCAGACCTTCAAAAGCTACTTGCATCAAAGAGAAGTCCAACCATGTCAAGTAGCTATGCAAGCTACCTAGCCATTTTAGGCCCCGGTTTCCCCATCTCTAAAATAGACATGACAGCAATGCCTGTGCCTTTGGTCTGCTAAGGGAATTAATCTGACAAGGTAAAGAAAGCCCCTTCTGCGGCACCTAGTGTATTGTCAGGATGCACTAAAATGACAGTAGACCTAGACATTGTTACTCTGGTCCAGCCATCTATGAGTGAGAATCCAGGTGCTTTGGGAAGAAAGACCACCTGAAGGAGAGAAACCCTGAAGAACCCAAGCACTTTGGGCAAGAGAGTTGGTTTCTGATCCCAAAGGGATGAGGATTTGGCCTGACTTGTCTTGAGGTTCTTGGCAGGCATTTTTGAGCAGGTGCACAGCTGCCACTCAGTCTGTCTCAGGTTGTGTGTTCTCTAGCAGGCGAGACAAAGGAATGAACTCTAGACCCCAGCATCCTGAGGGAGAGATGACACATGTCTTGATGAACAGGATAAATCCAGGCACCTCTGAGGGCCCTTGTTACATTCTTGAGCTATAGGAGGGGCCTCTGCTTGGGTTTCGGGTGTTCTTGGCCCCCTCACTGACCTGGGGCACTATTCCCTCCTCCTCTCCCCTGTGCCTCCCCCACCTTCTTTAAAAAAAAATTTTAAAGGGTTTTGTCCATGAATGATCTTATTCATGAAGCAGGCATGATGACAGTTGACAGAGTTAAACGGGCACTTTAACTGGTGTCTAATAAATCCGCAACAAAAATAAACAGAAGGGAAGAGGGTTTGGGAAAGAAAGGAGGCAGGCAGGCTGGCAGGCACGAAAGGAGTCTGTCACGATGATTTACACAGCCCCTTAGAAAGCAGGGTGTCTGGCCCCTTCCCAGTCCGGCTGACTTGCAGGCCAGTCCAAAACAGCCAGGTAGAGGCCAACTTCAAAACACACCTGGATGGTATGTGGATGGTGGGTAAGAGACGGAGGAAGGCCACACCATCCACTGGCCATCTGAGAGACAAGAGCAAAACACAAGGAGGCAAAACCAGGCTGATGCTGAGCCACACCCAGATTACAAATGGCATTACCAGGCTCTTTCTGCCCACTCCAAATCACCCTCCACCCAGGATTTGGGAGACAAACTGAGATTAGAGACATATTCAGGTGAACTTAACAAACACCTGTTGTTCCAGTGTTAATCAGCATTCCAGGTGCACAAGGGGTCAGACCTAAGACCTTAACCCTTTCTTAGCCAGTCTAGCATAATAAGGGCATGCTTTGGGGTGTATCTGCCATGAATCACCTCCCTTGCCCAGGAAGAATGCCATCACACAAGGAAAGGGAAAATGTCTACGTGGTAAAAACCTAGCTGGAATCTTTAGCCTCATCCTCGAGTTCGCAGATTATAAATTCCTCTAATATTTGAATTCATTTGAGGACAGAGCCACCTTTCCATTTCCTCTTTGTCTACCCCTTACCATTACTTAGTGCTATTTTAGGATTAGGCATTTTTAAAAAGGATGTTAAAGTGCTTATTGGATTATGGCTGTAGCTGACTGCTCCTGGCCCTCCAGAGCCTCAGCTGCCTTGGCTTCTGGTCCTGCAGGCTCTGGGACCTCTGTTATCTAATTGCCATCTCCATCAGCTTCCACTCTGCAAAACTGATGGGATGTCTGTGGCTGTTGCCCATCACAAGCTTTGGAGCTTCACTCCATCCTAGAGCCAAGCCCATAGGTATGGCTCAGACGTTCTTGCTTTTGCCTTCTAGCCATGCTACCCCATTCTAGGATTCATCTTCCCTCTCCACTTCTGCTATCATAGGCCAAACAGCCTCATGACTCTCCATCAACTATCCAACATCATTTTGTTCTGGAATGATTTTAATTTTTGCTTCAGATAAATACCCAATAGGCATTGCCTTTCCCCAGGCCACACATCGCCCAGAACTCTTGGTGGAAAGCACTTTGTGGACATCTTCAAAGCCCTGTCCTGACTTTCTCCAAAAGGAGACATACAGCCAACGGCCTTTGTGCTTGGCCATGAGCGCCTTCAAGTGTGGAGTCCCTGTTGCCTTTCTTTCTGAATAGCTTCCGTAGGAGAAGACAGCCCAGCATTATTTTCTTGGGCTCTGGGAGAATTTCAGTAGACAGTGACGTTCTTTTCTTTGACCTTCTTGTCTCTGAAAAACCCAGGCAACCCCACAGCCCATTGACAGATCTGCTGCTGTGAGGATTACCAGGGACCAGAAGAGGTACTTTATGATGAGGGGCCCCGGGCTTCATGACAGTAAGCCATGCAAACTTCTATAGTGATGATGATGATGATGATGATGATGATGATGATGATGATGATGATGATGATGATGATAATAATAATAATAATAATAATAATAATAATAATAATAATAATGACAATAGTAACTTAGCAGGAAGCCAGGAGAACACAGACTCTCTAACTGTACAGCTGCAGGCCTTTGGAGACCTCAACCGAGAAAGAGGAAGTGCCAGCATAGGAACTGAAAAACAGCCCCAAGGAATTTATGCTCTAATAGGGGAACAAAAAAGAATCCATGTCCTTCTTGGGAAAACGAGAGGACAGGCAGCAGCAGTTACAAAAGGCGCATTAAGAGGACAAGGTGAGGGAAGAGTGAACAGGTTGGACTGGAGAGAAGGTGGGGTCAGTTAAGGCGGTGCACTCTGAGGAGGAAGAAGAGGAGGGTTCACCCTGTCCTGCTGAGGTGTGAGAGAGAGGTGTTGAGAAAGGACACTGTCTCTTGGGCACAGAACATGCTGGGGTCCAGGGTCTCAGAGACAGAGTCACCTGATCCAAGGAAGAGGGGTGCCTCTAATGCTGGAGAGGGTGCAGCAGGCAGCAAACACAACCAAGGAGAGAGCAGTGAGGATCTGGGAAGGGGATTAAAAACCCCCAGATAGTCGAGGCTTTAGGCAGTGCAGGCAATGATATGCATAGAAACCCTAAGAGGGGAGCTTCCACACACAGTGTGCTTCAGCTCTGCCCCTAACACATTCTGCCTCTCTCTGGCTCCTTTCAAACAGAGGGAAAGGTAAGGGTAAGCAAGTGCCTACAAATCATCCTGAGAGAATTAGAGCTTGACCTAGCCACAGACTTAGGCAGGAAAGAAACCTGCAAACCGGTCCACTTAAGATGTGTTTAGATGAGTTGAGGGTTTCTGGCTCATACCCTGAGACCCATGGCCTTACTGAATTCTGCGTGGTTTAGGTGTATCTTAGCAAATCTTTAAAGATAGCATGGGAGCCATCTGGCACACGCAGTGACCCAGAGCACAGTCACATGGTTAGATGGCCATTACTGACAGCCGACGGTGGGCTCTACAGCAGGAGTCTGTTTTCTACTAGAAAGAATGCACAAAGTAGGAGCAGTGCCAGAAAGACAGACCCTCTAAGAAACCCTCACTAGGGCCACAAGCATGCCCACCACAGGTCCTTGGCTGGGAGGAGCCATGCAGAATCTGCAAGGATTGCTTGGTCCTCAGAATGTCTCCCGAGCTATACTACCGGACCCAGGAAATGGCATTGGTCTCTCGCCAAGGGCTTGCGTAAAACTGAAAGAACCAGCCCATTTCACAGCCTAATTGGACAGCAGTTAAGTCCAAAAAACTGTGTGTAAACAAGCTTTTTTCAAGCTTGCCAGAGCAGGGTCAGTCCTAAAGAGAAACATCAAAGCGTCTTGGGTCAGCTACTCCAAGTAGATTCTCAAAGACTTGCCTAAGCTCTTGCCCTTCCTCTGGAAGACCTCACATTAAACCTGCACCCCTGCTGGCCAGTATCCTGTATTCCAGCGGTGAGGGAGGTTGCACTCTCCTAACAAGGCCTGAGAATGAAGAAAGGAAGGTAGCACTGAGAAACGGCAGTGGGGTGAGGTAATGCTAGAGCACTTGTTCAGTCATTTGTTCCAGAGTTGTTTGGAACAACTCACCTGCTGTGACATTCCAGAGGAAACTTGTGCGGCTGGTACCTGGATGCCAACCACAGGTCCTGTGACTATGTGAAAAGGGAAAGACAAAGTTGGAGGAAGACTAGGGCTTGGCTTCCAAACAAAGCGTAAGCAAAATGCCCAGCCCTTTTCCTCTCTACTGCTGGAGAAAGACCTCTGCGTGCCTGCATGCCCATGTCAGTCCTACTTTCAGAAGACAGATGTCAACAAAGGATCCAACTGGCAGGCAGATAAAGAAACTGGTACCTGGCCACAATGAGATACTATTTGGCACAAAAGTGAAGGAAATCTTATCATAAATGGGCCTGAAGGTCATCACCTTCAGTGGAAAAGGGGGACATGTACAGAAGACAACCACGGCATGTTTTTACTTAGGGTGTAGATGCTAAGGAAGTTGAGGGCATAATGAAAGTACAGTGTAGCTATGGTAATTACCAAATGTTAGGGATGGGAGTCTACGTCCGGAGAGATGCTGGGCAAAGGATACAAGATTTCATGGGGTTGGAGAGACGACCTAGTAGATAAGAGCACTGGCTGCTCTTCTAGACCCAGGTTCAATTCCCAACACCCACATGGTAGCTCACAACTGCTTGTAACTCCAGTTCCAGGGGATCCAACACCCTCAGACAGACAGACATGCAGACCAAACACCACCACATATAAAATACAAATAAATAAACCATTTTGTAAAAATAAAATATTTGTTAGGATGAATAGATTCAAGAGATCTATTGTACAACATGGTGATTACAGGTTTCAAAGCATTATGTAATTAAGAATTGCTGAGAATAGGTTTTCATATTCTCACCACAAAATAATGGTATATGAGATAAAGCAAATACCAATTTGCCTAATGTAGCCATTCTACATTGTATGCAGATTTCAGAATATCAGATATGCCTTAAGTATGCATAACCTATATTTGCCAATTGAAAGTAATAATAAAGGCCCAGCCTGACCCGTCTTTGATTCCTCAGAAAGTGAAGAAAAAAGGAACATACACTTCATAGTTTGGCAGATAAGCCAAGAGCTTGTCAGTGGAGGTACCCTTGGGCTGGGCCTTACCAAACACAAGGAAGGATAATCCCAGGTCTTAAATCCTCCCATAAAATGTCTTCAACCCCTCCAGGCAAGAAACAAACCAAAGAGGATGGGCCAAGGAGTAAGATGGAGTCAGAAGCACCTGGAACCCAGCTCGTGGGAGCACCAGCATGTGTGTGTACAGACAGGTCCACAAGGTTACCGGAGATGTCAGACGGCTCAGTAAGGGACATCACCGGCACCCGGGCCAAGAGACCACACGCCGTCAGTGAGAGGATGGCTGTTTCCCTAGAGTGAGGAGAAGAGAGTGGCTCTCGGAGTCTAACTGGACCCATCCACGTGCTTACTCTGACCACTGTGCACTTTCTTTGGCTTGTTGTGACACCACCTGGTTGGCAGATTGTAAAATTGTACTGGCAGGGTAGGCACAGGTGAGGGAGACAGCTTTCTGCTCACTTGCTACAAGCCACCTCGCACAGGCAGCTGGGTGTGGTCTGCACAGACTGGTTCTCAGAGGCCAAGTCCTTAACCCCTTTGTCTATTCACAGGAGTGAAAAGAAGGGCGGCTTTCTGTGCTCTTCTCAGGGGCCAAGATGTCAGTGGGCCCTGGTGACATCAAGGCTGTGCTTGCCCTCTGTCTGCTTGTCAGTGGAGAGAAGCAAGCAGTCAGATGGCCACGCAGAGGCAGATATTTTTCCTGCTTGGCTCTGAAGGAGGTTATATGACTGGTTCACGGAGATAGAAATCAGTTCTGCCTCCTCGCTGAGGCCCTGCTATCCTCCAGTTCTATAACTTGACAGAGGAGACAGTAATCAATGACTGGCCAGCCACTAATTAGGTGTTGTGTCCTGAAGGGCATCACAGGAGAACACCATCAAAGGAAAAATCAAGCCCCATGGCCAGAGGGCATGACAGCTGGACAAACCTTTACACGTGATGTTTGCTGCCCAGTGCCTCCCTGGCCTTATTTAAACCGGGGGCATTGTTACTACCTTTTATTTGTCTTCCTCTGATGTGCGGGGTGGAGCCCAGGCCCCTGTGCATGTAAGGAAGCACTTCCCCTGGGCACCACCCAGTCTGGGACATCACTTTTAAATCTGAAGTCACTTAGCACAGCTAGGCAGTCTGTGCTTAAGACTTGTTCTTTTTTTTTTTTAAGTTTGATACTTTATAAGGAAAAGCTGAGAGGACAAATGAGAAACCAATACAAAGAATTGTGTTTAAGGGGTTGGTTAAAAGCAAGGCTTATTTTCATAGAGTTTTGGTCTTTTAATTGGCTATTCAAAAGGACCAGGCTGCAAGACACCTGAGCAGGTGAAGGCACTTGACTCCAAGCCTAATGACCTGTGTTGAATCACCAGGTTCTACACAATAGAAGGACAGAACAGACTCTCACAGTTGGTCCTCTGGCCTCCACACACATGCTGTGGCTCCAGAATGCAAACACACACACACACACACACACACACACACACACACACACACACACACACACACCTTTTAAAGTCTAAGTCCCAGCCATACAGCTACTGGCTATGGACTTTGCTTGCTGGGGGCAGCCCAGCTGCTCAGCTCCCTCACCCCATGACCACAGCAGCACTTCTGTGGCTCCTGTACTCAGGCATTAATGGTCTGGCCCAAATTTTGCTTTGTAGACGAGGAAAAAAAAGTCCAGAGAAACTGGCTACCTCTCTCCCATAGGACACTTCTCTAAACAAACAAATAATGAAGACAGTCTTCTTGAAAGATTTATTTTTAATTAAAAAATAAAAGTTATCTTAACATATCTGCTTTTGCAGCTTCAGGGATGGCAACTTAATGAAGCAGGAAAGGCAAGGGTCATCAGTTCTTTTTGTCACCTGACCATCTTATAAAGGTACAAAGGCACACGTGTCTCCTGACAGACAAGCAGGACTCAAGATGTCCCTAGTAACTCACAACTCCCTCCAACTCCTTTTTATCATTATTATTTTATTTTGTTTTTGTCTGCCTTCAACAGTTTTCCCCACCCAAACCTCCAAAAATAATAATAAAAAAATCCAAAACATTCAATTCTCTTAAAACTACAGAAATAAGCACTGAGTCAGCAAGGAGCCTGAGTAAGCCTCCCAAGCACTCCCACCTACTTCTCTCTGCTTTGCTGATGGCTGCCCAGAGGGGAGCAGGGAGGGAGAAGAGTAGCCCTCACCGAGGGCCAAGCCAGCCTGCCACACTGACAGGCTGCTGTACCCAACCCCACAGCCATCACCCAAGCCCGGGAGTCAGCCCCAAGGTTCTAGCTCCCTTCCTCAAGGGCATCTGTGGCTAACACAGCCTTGCAAGAAGGGGAAGTCCCACAGGAGCAAGTCTTCATCAAATGCTCAAGATGAGAATGCTGCCGGGAGGAGGAACACAGGCCATGCTCCTCTACCCATGCGTCACTAGTCTTTAGAGGCCTTCCGTCCTTCCAGAGTCTCCTTGCTGTCTCTCTTCCCTTCTTCCCAGTCTCCCCCTTCCCCCAAAGAACTTTATTTTAGCTTAATGGTGGGGGTTCAGAGGAAGCTTCTGGCAACTCCTGGGGCTGGTGAAATGGTTCTGCCACCTCCGAGGGGACATGGCATGCTTTGGGCTCTTGGGTATCAGAGGACGCCTCGGGTCCCTGCAAGGACTCCAATTGCTCCTGGCTCTGGGTCTGGCTGTTCATCTTCTCTTCAGCTTCAATCTCCTCTGATGTGGGAATGGAGTTCTTCTTGGGACGCCCCTTAGGCTTTGTGGGTGCTTCCTGTCCACCTTTAAGAACCTATGTGGGAAAAAAAAAGGAGAGAAGTTATTGAATCCGAGCAATCTCTCCCTCCTGCTCCTGGGCCACCGTCAAACACTACAGTGTAGTTTCCCTCCCCAATAGCAAAGACACAGGGTTTGGCAACACGTATTTTAAGGCCACCCCTCCCCCCAGTAGCCAGCTTCTTCCCTGTTCAGTGGACTTTTAGTCAGCATTGCATACTTTGACATGTAATACTCTGATCATAAACACAGAAAAAAAAAGTCACCTCCTTTAGTAGCGAAAGAAAATTAAGCATTCAAATGCTAAGGAGATAACTATGGAACTGACAGATTGAAAAAACAGGATCTGAAGCAAGCAGGAAAATAAACACATTCGTGTGAAAATGGACGGTGGACTGTCTTTTCAAGACAATCTGACAATTCACTTTAAAAAGCTTTAAAATATAAACCCCCTTTTAAAAAGAAATTCCACCGGACAAATTCTCAGCTCTTACTTATGTCTAAAAAAAAATAGGTTGATCTGCAAAACATATTCAACCAACAGTGGTTATAACAGGAAAGTTAGGAGGGTACCCTAAAAGTCAGATGGTTACAATAAATTTCAAAGGGACATTCTTGACAACTGAAATAATTATTATATATCAGAGTGTTTGCTTGGGAAATATCATCAATATATTTTTATAAAAAATACATATGATACAGTGTAGTCCGACTTTGATACTAGACAGCTATATGCTGCCTCATTTGCATTATCAAGGTAATGGGTAAAGCTGGGTGTGGTGGTGCGCGCCTTTAATCCCAGCACTCGGAGGCTGAGGTGGGCACATCTCTGCGAGTTCGAGGCCAGTCTGGTCTACAGAGAGAGTTCCAGGACAGCTAGCGATACACAGAGAAATCCTATCTCAGGGGGGAAAAAAGGGATAATGGATAATCTTTTATATTAAGTTATTTTCTAAATTTCCACCAAGGATCATTTACAAGAATGTCTGTTGCCAGAGAGAAAGGTGTTATAAAATATATTCTCCTGTCTTGCTAAAAGAGGCCACCATAGGAAGACTTATACCCACAAAGGCTAAATCCCAACCCCATCACTTCTCGGCTTTGTCTTTGGGGAGCTCTCTAAGGAAATCCAAACCTCAGTTTCCTAATCTGTAAAATGGGTCTCAGAGTACCTTCTGCCACAAGATGACTGGGAACAACCCTTCGCATGCATGAGAAACCAGAGTGTTTGCCGCAAGGCAGTTTTTTTTCTGCTCAGAACAGCCTCTCCCTGGCTGACATCTTTTGAAAGCCTCTCTGCACTGCTCCCTCAAGGCAATCAAATTCTCTCCCTATGTGCCCTATGAGAACTTTGATGAAAATACTCTCTGCACATGCATACTTGCTGGTCCCTCCCACTGCATACGCACAGAAGGCACTTGACAACCACCATGGACTGAACCCTTCTCAATAAACACTTCAGAAACTTGAGAGAAGACCAAAAGTACAGCATGGTGACATATGTCTGTTATCCCAGAAGTTGGGAGGTGGAGGCAAGTGGATCAGGAGGTCAGAGTTGGTTTTGCTTATATAACAAGTTTAAGGCAAGCTGAGCTACCTAAGACTCTAGTTCAAACGAAATAGTCTCCAGGAGAATGAGGAGGTGGCTATGACCAATATATACTGTACACATGTATGAAATTCTCAAATAAATATATATATATACATACACACACACACACATATACACACACATATATAAAACCACACTCCAAGTGGCCTTTGTTGCTATAAAAGATTTATATACTTATCCGTCTTGTGATCTATACAAGAACCCCCATGAGACCTGTAGAAGTCATTTTTTTTTTCAGTATTCACAGTTTTACTTCCTCCACCACCTCCAATCTCTGGTTCTGTGTAGCTAATATTCCAGGCAGGTGGTGTAAAAAAGCTTTGAGGGTGCTTGAATTAAATAAGAGAAGGGGTAGGAGATATTTTTGCTACTTTCTGTATTAACTAGGCTCATATTTCTGTGGAATAACACCTGAGACGAACAAGCCTACCTGAAGGAAAGGTTTAGCTTCGCTCACAGCTTTAGTGGTTTTACTTCGTGGCTGGCCCACTGCTTTTGGACATACGGTGAAGGCAGCATATCATGTGGGAGAATCGAACACGCTGCTGACTTCGTGTGTTCAGGAAGCAAAGAGAAACTGGAGGAGCTGGGGTCCCAGGATCCACTCAAGGACAATTCCCAGTGGCCTAACTGCCTTCCACTAGGCTCCACTTCTTAGAGCTAGATCATTCCTCCACCGCCAACAACACTACAGACTAGAGACGGAGCTTCCATCCTACACATGGGCCTTTGGAGCCCGTCTAGATCCAAGCTACAGAACATCTCTGACTTACTGCTATATTCTCCATCTGCACAGAAGCTCCTTAGGGACAGATCTCTCCTGACACTTCAGCTGCCAAGACCTTTCCATGTAGTCACTGGGTACTGATCGGCCCTGTCTCTTTCTTCAAGGACCTTCCTGAGCTGAACTTTAAGGAGTGAAATAACTCAACAAACCTTATGTTCTTATTAAAACAGCTTTGATAATATAATTTGCATTCATGCTTCATGTGTTTAAACTGCCCAGTTCAACTATGTTTAGTATAATTGCCAACTTGGGCAACTATCACTGCGATGAAGTTTTAGAGCATTTTTCCTCATTCCCCAATAGAAACCTTACACCCATCAGCATCAAATCCCCACAACCTCCTTGTCCTGCACATCAGCAATTAACAATCTTCCCTTTCTCCTTAGAGATGGATCCATCCTGGACAGTTCATATAAGCACAATCATAATGTGTGGGCTTTGCTTACTTCACTTGACACAGTGTTCTGAAGATCCATCTGTGTTGTAGCACACACCAGAAAATAACACTCACTTTATGTCATTATCAAAATGTGCTGATGGACGTACAGGTTAGCCCCACTTTTGGGCTCTGTGAATGATGCTGCTGTGATGCCAACAAGCATTTCTTCAAGTCTCTGCTTGGACCTCTTTCAGGTCTGTACCCAAAAGTGGAGTTGCTGCATCGTATGGCACCTCTATGATTAACACTCTGAGGGCTTTTTCTAAAGTAGCCATGCTACTGGACATCGCAGCCAACAATGTGTGTGGATTTCAATTTTCCACTTCCTCACCAACATTTGTCATTACGCCTTCCTGATTATAGCCGTCCTAGCTAGTGCAAAGTAGGATCTCACTGTGGTTTCGGTTTCATTTCCTTGATGGCTAACAATGCTGAGCAGCTTTTCCTGTGCTTATTGGCTACTTGTACATCTTTTTAAAATAAATTTTAATTAAAATATAATCATCATTCCCGTCCTTCAACCCTTCTCATGCGCCGCCGCCGCCCTTGCCTGTATTGGCCTCTCTCAAATTCAAGGCCTTCTTTGTTTTAATTGTTGATCTAAAATTTCCCTCAGTATGTAGTGCAGCCTGCTCAGTCTGTATACTGTTGCTTTGGTGTATATGAGCTCACTGGGCGACGATCTGTATGTCAATTTGTTCAAACTGTCTCTTTAGAATACATTGTGAGAGGTTTTTGGCTTCTTAAAAAAAAATCTAGATACATGTTCCTTATCAGATAGGACATTTGAGAATATTTGTTCCCGTTCTGAGGGCTCTCTTTTCCCTTTTTTCTTTCTCTTTATTCTTTTCACTTTGTGATGGTATCTTTCATAGTACAAAAGTTTTAACTTTCATAAAATACAACTTAATTTTTCTGTTGTTGCTAGTGATTTCTGTGTCATATATAGAAAGGCCTTGTTTAATCCTAAGTCAAAAATACTTATGTTCTCTTCGAAGGCATTTATGGTTTTAGTTCTTATGTAGATCTGCTTCGAGTTAATTTTTGTGTATGAGGGCCAGGAAAACTATATGTTCTCAATAAACACCTCTTTCCAGCTGCAATTCCTCTTGACTTATTTGAAGAGCCTGTCCAGACAGCTCACACGGAGGTATGAAGTGACCTTTAGCAAGGTATAGATAGACACTAACAGAAATCACCTCTAGGGAGACAACACCCTGTATTCCTTTTTGTGTAAGTCAGTATCTGATTTTGATGTCAGTGCTTTTGAAAGTGCCTGACTGTGCCAAGACGGAATCTACATGTTGAAAGCCGCTCCACTGGGTATGAAAGAGGTTATACAAAAAGCAGTTGCCCCATGCAGTAATCAAGTTAGAAAAGGGCAGGTCTAAGGAAGCCATCTAATTGGCAAAAGAAAGTCCAGCCCAGCAATTAGAGAACACCACCCACACAGCTTGGATCTACCCCACCTGGCTGTTTTCCTACAGCATGAAAAAAAAAAAAAAAAAAAAAAACTTAAAACAATCAGACCATTTTCTAAATGGAATAAACATTCCAGTGCAATAACTAGGAGAGAACTACCCCCCTGGCTGCTTTCCGCATCGACCTCTGGCCCCCAGCCTCCCGGTGCACCTGAGACATGCAATTATCCCCGCACCCGCCCTGAGCCAGGACTGCACACTCACATGCACCCTGCACCTCTCTAGGGGCTTGCTTCCCCGACAATTCCTAGAGACCATTTGTTCCTTAGCCCAGAGAGGCCGGGCAGCCCACTAGGCATGAAGTTGTGCTTCTCTCTGTCACTCACAAAACACCTGGAAGACTTTAGTGGCTGTGTCTGTTGGTGGCCCTCCTCTGGACTTGAAAGTCTAGGCATTGGAATGTCCTGTGGCTGAGGGTGTCAAGATGGCGCTTCCTGAGGTACTTAGATGGGGTTCAGACAGTCACCTCAGAGAGAATGGGATGACGGTGTAGAAGGGTATGTCTTTATTCCTGTCCCTTCAAAACAGAAAGCAGTTGACTGAAAGAGCTTGTAGGGATCAAACTGAGCTAAGGGCAGAGCTGGACTTAAACATGAGACCCCAAACTACTCAACTCTACCGTTCTCAGCAACATTTCACTCTGCTTACTGTGCACGTAAGGCACACTGCTGTTTTTACTGTTTCCTATTCCTTTGCACTCTCCCAACGGATGCAGGCTTATGGACTTAGTGAATGTTTGCTTCTCGTTCCCTCCTCCCCCAAGTTGGGACCATGAAATTGATGACGGTTTCAGTGATGCCCAGAGAGAAGACTGGGTCATCCTGCATGGACCTCTCCCACAGCATCACTGCTCACATTAGCTCTTTGTCCCAACCGGAAGACCCAATGTCACATTAGGTCTTGAACTGTGTCTCTGTGCCAAACCAGGGACCAACAACACACACGACTCCTCTCAACCAAAAGAGAAGCTTGAGGGGCCGTAGAAGTCTGTAGAATTCACTTTCCCTTTACCCCTCGTGGCCTCTAAAAGTTCAGATGACAAAATATGGATTTTGTCAATAATAAAAACTAATAACAACGGTGGCTAATATTGCTTGTCCGAATCCCGTGTGGCAAGCACTGTCCTAGGCATTTTATAGATGTTACCTCAGACAGCACAACCCTGTGAAGTAGATGTGAGGCTTTAGCAAGGAGACACACAGTAACCTCTCCAGAGTTACAACTGGTAACAGTTTTCACCGAACTGTTGACTCTTTGGAGACAGTGTAAAAGCTGGCGGCACCTGTGTGTGACGGTATAATCCACCCACATCCTGGAGTGGGGTTGGATCCTCTTTCAGAAGACAACTGGATTTTAATACTGCAGACCACTGAATAATGAGACATTTCCATCCCGCTAGGAATGCTGTGGATCCAGAGACATAGAGTACAGGACAAGACTCCCAGCTAATGTGCAAAACTTAATGGGCTCAACCCGCTATAGGTTACAGATGCTGACCAGTCAAAACTCGTCAGAGATCCTATCTTGCTCTTGGCAGCTTTGTCCTTGGCAGCCTCAAGAGTGAGTCTGAGAATCAAATGCTAATCTTTTTCCAGTTCCAATTAGGTTACTAGCCTTGAGACATCTTTATTACCCAATTATCTTTTTCTTTCCTTCTCAGTACCTGAAGAGATAGCCTTGAAAGAGTTTTTAGCAGGAAAATATGTGAAGCAATCTACAGCTCAACAATGCCCTGCTGTTCTGAAGGAATCAGAACTCAACACTCCCGACTGAACGCCTTGCCTTGTGTGTGGCTTCGGCCATTTTGAAGTTCCTGAGCGCCCCCAGGCCTCCAGCCCCTTCCTTCTTCCCGCAGTCCATTCCCCACCATCACTGGACACCTCCTCATTCATGCACTGAAACCAGCTTAATGGTGCCTCTCCTACACAGCCCTCCCTCCTCCTCCCTGCTCCTGAAGCCTGTCACCCTTCCCCTGTCACCCTGATTACTCTGTGTAACTTAGTTTTCAGGTCTGTCTCAATGACAACTGAAAACATCTTTATATTCTGCGTGTTTTAATTAGCACACAAAGCATTAACTTCATTAAGTGCTTTCAAACATCATTTGTTTGTGATGACCTTCCTCCCTCTCTCCCCATCCTCTTCCCTTGTACTCCTCACTGCCCCCCTGGTACCCCTCACCTCATCTGTCCTGTCCCTTCAACCCTTCTTTCTCCTCCCACAGTCCTTTTCAGTTTCGTGACTTGCACCCACACTCACAGCCACCATGTGGAAACACAAAAGGACCACAGAACATTTTGAAGGTTTCCAGGGACAGCTTCAGCTTGTCACTTCGTCCCCTATTACCCAATGTGAATTAGCCGCCCGTATGTCGTCATTGCTGACATAAACTAAAAGCTCTGAAGGGACCTGAACTTGCTTTGCCTAGAATGCTCTCTGAGTAAATCTGCTGAGTTACGTCCATTTTGAAGTGTATGGTTGATACTTATCGTGAACTACTCCACAACTGTGCCAGCGCGGTAGTGGCTGATGAAAAACAAGTGATGTCAGAGCCCGAGGCACATGCGCAGTCCCACGGGGGGACTGGGCGGTGCTGGCCGAGAGGACTGGCTGTCAGTTCGTGGCTCATATGACTCATGAGCAGATCGCTGATAACCGATTCAAACAATGCTCAGCTACACGGGAGACATTGATTTCCACGATGATGATTAATGAAGAAAGAGGTAGGTGGTGGAACTTAAAAGAAAAAGAACCAATAGGGACGTGCCCAAAATGGGCAGGGAGGGGCATGCAAGGGAATGCAGGCCAGCACCTCTCACTCCCAAACTTGCTTCCTTAACAGAACAACACCTACGCACCCTCAGTTTCCACCCGAAGCTTCATATGTGTAGAGCCTTCTGGAACTTTTAGAATGACTCTATTTGCCTGAATTTCATAGTCCTTCGGTTTCAACGTCTGTCTGCAGCTGTCTTCGCTATAGCACCACTGAGCTCTTGTGGGGTTTACCACCTCAAACTAAACAACTGGCACTGAAGCGTCCTGCACCCTGGAAGCAGAAGTTACATTTTCTTTTCTTTCCTGTGGTGCCTCGGACAGGGATGGCTAGTGGAAGGAGGGTGGGGGGCGGGCTGGGTGGGGAATGGGGTGGACAGCAATGGTGCAGTTCGGGTGTGAAGTGTGTTCACAGCATCATCCTAATGCAAAATGTTCAAAAGTGGGGCTTCAAGGAAGTGACTGCATTATGAGGGTTCTGGCTGCACCCCAAGTTCACAGTCTAATAGGCCACTGTGAGGTGAGAAAGTTGAAGAGAGCATTTTTTGAAATAACATGGCTTGTTCCCAGCCCTGCCATGGGTCTCTGAAATCAGAATCCCTGGCATGGGGGAGGGGGGTTTGCTGCTTATCCTGCTACCCAGTGACTATGATGGGCACCAGGTTTCAAGATTCCTGCATTCAAGGATACAGGCACAGAAGCATGCTTTTTTTTTTTTTTTTTAATGACTATTGCCAGAGAGTGCTTAGCTGTTGCTGGGAGATGCTGCACTAGATGGTGCAGTTCAGAATAGCAGCTGAGGGGCTTGCAGGCTTTCTTCTTTGATTTCTAAGGAAACTGAAAACATTAAAATTTCTCTGGTTAAGAAATGAGGTCAACCAGAGAGGCTAAGCAACAAGGAGGACTTAGCTGGGATGAAAGGATCTCCCGGGGGATGGGGGATGGAGGAAATAGAAGAGATTTCACAGGCTGACTGGGAATAGGTGGGGTTGGGAACAGGAGGCCTTGGATGGGGTGGAGAGTGGGGATAAAATGCTGGGAGAAATGACTGGAGTTGGGGGCATTCCGTGGGGGTGGGGGGAAGGTGGAAACCTAGCAAGCGCAATGGAAACTCCATAGAATCTACGAGAGTAACCCTAGGAAAGACTCCTAGCAATGAGCAGCACAGAGCCTGAGTCGGCCATCTTCTGTAACCAGGCAAGGGCTCAAGTGGAAGGATGGGGACACCAAATCAGCCACAAAACCTTTGACCTACAGTTGGTCCTAGAGTGTGCTGGGACCAGAGCCTAGCAGAATCGTCATCAAAGAGCCAGAGAGACTTCATCCAGCAACTGATGGGAGCAGAGGCAGAGTACCACAGCCAAGCCTTAGATGGAGCTCAGGGAGTCCAATGGAGGATGGGGAGGAAGGACTGGAGGAACTGGAGGGGTCAGGGACACACCACAAGAACAGGGCCCGCAGAGTCAACCTACTAGGACTAATGAGAACCTGCAGAGATCAGGGAGCCTGTAGGGGCTCGACTCAGGGCCTCTACATATATGTTATGGCTGGTGTTCTTGTGGAAATCCCAACAGTGGGAGTGGAGCCTGTCCCTGACCCTTTAGCCTACTTGTGGGACCCTTTCCCTCCTACTGGGTTGCCTTCGTCCAGCCTTGATGTGATAGTGTGTGCCTGGTCTTCTTGTAGCTTGTGATGCCCTGTTTGGTTGATGTCTCTGGGAGTCCTGCTCTTCTCTGAGGGGAGGAGGGAGTAGATCTGGGGGAGAGGGGATGTTTGGGGGGGGGGTGGGGAGAGAGGCTCAGGGGAAGGAGGGGAAATTTCAGTCAGGATGTAATATATGAGAGAAGAATAAAAAAAACATTAAAATATTTTTTAAAAATGAGGTCAAATTCAAACAGCCTCCCTCTACAGCCAGCAGCTCAGAAGGCCTTCCTTTCTTGAAGCCGCCCTGCATCCCAGCAGCCCGGAGGTGGGAAGTCTTGCCAGCAGCCCCGAGGTGGGAAGTCTTCCTAGCAGCCCCAAGGTGGACCATCTTCCCACTCGGGGTTACACTCCCTGTCCTTGGCCTGCTTACCATCTTCTTCCATTTCATCCTGCGGTTCTGATACCAAGTCTTCACTTGCAGCTGAGTGAGTCCCAGAGACTGGGCCAAGTCCAACCTAGAAGGCATGAGACACAAAGGGAGGGTGAGGAAGGAAGGAGAGAACGAGAGAGGTAGATAGATAGATGCTAGCTAGCACCAGGCACTTGCTGCTAAACCTCAGACTGCCACCACTAAGCCAGTCGGTCCCCAAGAGGAAGAACGTCACCCTTCTGAGAACACTGCACAGGACGCTGGAAAACTTAGAAATAGTGGCCACATCCGAGAACCCTTGTCTTAGATTCATTCTCTCTGGGAAATGAACCTGGATAGCTGAGCCTTTGGTCTCCACCCTGATCCTCTATAAAATGTATGTTTTGATCCCCACCCCCCAAAAAAACTGGAACTACAAGGCGAGGCTATACTTCTCTGAGAATCCCACTCATGACTGCAGATCCACCTCCAGCAGGCGAGCCTCCCAGCTCCCAGGATGCCCCCAACGGACCATGCTGTCTGTTCAGCTATCTTCAGAGTGCTTGTTATTTCAGCGCCCCCCAGCTCAAGACAAAGTCCTCCACTTAATTTATGCTCACAAAGTTACCTACTGCATTACTAAATCACAAAGCAGCGCTTGGAAATATCTTTGCATATACGTATGTATATGGTTAGGTGTGTGTATTTTTGTGTGTGATGTGCGTGGAAACCCAAAGTTGATGTCAGGCATCCTCTTTATTACATTCCACTTTATTTATTGAGACAGGGTATCTTGTTGAAGCCACGGGCATGTCCTGTCTCTGACTACTAAGTGCTGGGCTTGCAGGCAGCAGCCACATCTGCCCAATTTTCATGTAGGTTCTGGAGGTCTGGACTTCCGCCCTTGTACTCGGGAAGCTAGGGACTCAGCCACTGAGCCTTCTCTTCAGCCCCAGGAACTTAATCGTAGCTGCCCTAAATTATTACAGTGATCAGAATGTAGAACCTTAAAGAGTCCAAGGGAGCATTAAATCCATGGTCTCTCCTGCTTTCCAGGCTCACCGTGTCTCCACTTTTCTCTATGGCCTTCTGAAAAGCCCTAAGGGTGGCAGTTCCAACACACGGCGACCATTTCTAGAGCGTGACAGCATCCCAGACCCATGCCAAGCCCCTGCCCAGTGCTATCTTTTCATCACGCTGAGGTTGGAGTAATTATTCCCATTTTGCAGATAAAATGATTTAAATCTCAGAGAGATTTTAGAATTTCTCACTAATGTGGCCAATCTCTTCCTGATACTTGATTTTCTTTTAAATAAAGTTTATTGGAACACAGACACGTTCGTTTGTTTTCATCTTGCTCGTGGAGACCTCTGTGCTACATCAGCAGACTTGAGTAGCTGGGGCGGGCCATGTGGCCCAAAAAGCCTGAAATAAACACCCTTCTGGCTCCATTTTTGCTGACTCCTGGATCATGGAGCAAGAGTGAAATCCACCCAGGTCTGATTTGTCCATCACCTTCTGTGTAAGGCCCCACCTCACAACACTTCACAAAGCAGAACAACCGAAGGGAAACAGAGGTGCCACAGCCTGAGGGAGCAGCCAACACTCCAAATAGCACATGGAATACAAGGGGACAATTAGTTGTTTCTATCTTTAGTTTTCAAGGCTGCATCCAGGGGCCTATGTGGTTACCTGGGTACCATCTGGAGGGACAGGAAATCTGAGGAAACATGAGCTGCCTGCCTGAAGCCTCCCCCGAGTTCCAACCCTGCTCAGTGAAGCATTTCAGACTTGTACATCAGACTTGTACAACAGTTTGAGCAGCGACCACCACTGCTTGGAGGCCACCACATTTCTTAGAATTGCTACTTGCAAGTCTGCACAGGCTCAAACATCAGTCACAGGCAGTCTAGGTGCAATACTTTGGCCGCAGCTTTCTCTACATGAGGACACCCAGTATTGGCACTGACCCTGGCCTCTGACCCCTGGCATCAGCCAACTCCCGGTACTCAAAGGCACAGAGGCCGAAGACTCCTGCTCGGATCATGGTACAATAGCTAAGCCTTTAATAGTAATTTTAAAAATAGAACGTGCCTTCAAAAGACTGTTTGAGCCTGTCTTACAGCTGCATTCCCATATACCTGATGGTCCCTGTAAGGGAGCTCATGGCAGCTAAGCATTTCATTGAAAATGGTTTGCTGGCCAAAGCACTAACTCCCAACGCCAACAGCACTTAGCTCTGCCCTTCAGTGAAGCACGAGGCCCTATGCAGTCATTCATTATGAACCAGCAATCTAGGGTGACCCCACAGTTCTGGTCCCAGGGTCACTCTAGGCTCTGGTGGTCCTAAGGGTCCTTTCCGGCTCCTACAGGGTTTTCCTGATCCTGGTTCACCTGAGGCCATCAGGTGCATTAGTCAGTGGAAGGTTCACAGTTCTGCCGTGGCATTAGCAAACGCTGTGAGCTCACTTGGGAAAAATGCATCCTTGACTCACACTGGCTGCAGAAAACGTCTCACTGTCATCGGCTTCCTCTCATTACCTGCCACCGTTACAAATTCTCACTTCCCTGCATATTCACTCAACTGGAGTCACCTAGGAAACTGGAGAAACAAACGCAGAGGGGAAGAGCAGGAGCTGTGGGAGGAAGGAGTGCCCATGGCTCTGGTCACGTAGGGAGGTGGGGGAACACCAGAGAGGGCAGGTTGAGGCGTCAGCTTCAATACCAGCCAGATGGAGTCCTCCCTAGGCAAGGGAATCAGGTCTGCGTGGGTCACTGAGATGCCTGGGCAAGTAGCAGGGAGCCCCAAGATTTATTAAGCTCTAACCACCACCACTCCCTCTCTGTTTTCTAGTTTTCTGAGAAATAAGCCTAACTTTTACTCATACTTCCTGAAGCCTCTTAGATACACAACCATGCAACCAACATTGATGGCTGCTCCACCTGGTTACACAAGTCCATGAAGCTTAGTTACCTGCTACCTGGGGAACCACGTGTTTTAATGCCCAACTCACAGACCTGTCTGCCCAAATGCGACCCACAACGTGAATGTTCAAAGCAAAGCTCACCTTTCCCCATTAGCCCCAGCCTGAGCTGGCCTTTTGGCTTCCATGAATAGCATCCTTGCTTCCTAGTAACCTGCCTCATTCGGGAACTACTGGACACTCCACTCTCACATTTCTTCCTCATCCAGGGTCAGTTCTTCCCATTTTATTTTCAAACATCCCCACAACCTCGCTTCTCCTCACTCCTCTCTATTCCCTGCAGCCATCCCTAGATTCTTTTATAACTGGCTTCTCTGCCCCATCACTTGCCTGTAGGCCATCAGTTATGGTGCTACCAAAGCCATGATTCTAAAACGTAAATCTGCCCCTTATGGACCAGTGAGTACCCCAACAGCCAGACTCTGTTCCTCAGCCACGCATATGAGGTCCTTCCTACCCCCATCCACACCTATACTTGTAGTTTCTTCAACATGCGCAGTGAGACAAGAGTCTATGCCTTTTGGCAATATCCCCTCTGTGTAGGATGCTCTGTTTCTTCTGGAACCAAAGGTCTTCTTAAAGGCTTCCTTGGCACACCCAGCAATATCTGAGTTTCTATGGTAACATATGGCACCAGTACTGGCTCACCATGCCATGGCAACTGTAATCACCACCACCACGCCTCCATGATGTCCTTCAAAGCAGGACTCTGTTTACTGATCTCTGGGCCCCTGCCACCCCAATTTGCCAGGACTCAAGACAGCCTCAGCAAGCAGCTGGCTTGTGGGAGGCTAGACAGATCTCCGTGAAAGGGTGATCTGAAGATTGCTGGCTCACTTCCACTTTGTTTTCTAAACAACTACTAAATAGCTTCAGGCATTCACTGGCATTTAGTTCCCATGCTTTTTCATAGGACTGGGGTCAACCTAATACGAATAAAGCAGTTGGATGGGGTAAGATTTTTTAAAAGATCTGGAAAAGTCCCCCAATAAAATAGGCTCATGTCTGAGTCCAGCCAGCTCAGGGTGAGATAAGGGAACAAGGGAAGACACACATCAGCACGTTTTGTAATTAAGATAGTAAATTAAAGGCAGAGGGTGAGGTGTTAGGCCTCTACAGAGAGCAAGGATTACAATCATCCCTGACACTAACTGCAAAGGGTTTAAAGAGGAAACATCCCTGCAGTCCCAGCAGGCTGCCCAGTGGCTCTCCTTCAATCCTGAACAAACACGCCAAGGTCCCAGAAACCTCCTCCCCTGCATCAATCCCTTTCCAGCCAAAGCCAGGCCAGCAAACTGAGTCAGCTAGGTATTCAAGAGAGCTAGGGAGGGCTGAAATTACAGCTGGATGTCCAGGTCTACACCCGCTGTATATGATGCTAAATATTGGGGGGGGGGGGCATTTAAAACCCAAGCCAGCTTCCTGACAGAGAGCCTGGGCAAGTATTTGCCCAACTTTTCCTGGCTTGTTCTTCTTAAAAGGTGTATCAGAATCATAAAAGAGACAGAGGAGAGTGCATTTATCCGGGCACTGTGAGCCAATAAAATAGGCTCAGGTGGGCTGCCTCTACTAACGCAAAGTTGGCAGGACTAGCGCAAAGGAATAGAGTCCAGGCCAGAGTGTAACCCGGCCCTGAAAGTGCCCTCTGTGCCACAACGCACAGAGAACAAAACTCCTCTCCAGGCAGTACCTACAGTGAGTGCCTTCCTCATGCCCTCACCTGTCTGGGGTAGACAAATACTTCTGCTTCTGGAATTTCTTCTCCAGGCCCATGAGCTGCAGCTCCGTGAAGATGGTGCGGCTCCTGCGTGGTTTCTTCTGCCGGGGTGTTGGTTGGTCTGTTTCAGATTCGCTGCTGACTACGGCCTCACCACCAGGGGTCTCAGCAGCAGCGGCGGCGGCGGCGGCCGCAGCGGCAGCCTCGGTGACGGGATGGCGAGGTAACACTGGGGTGATTCCTGGGCCGGTGGGAACCAGGTGGGAGATGACTGTGGGCTGTCGGGTGATCACGGACAGGAGAGGATATGCCCGTAGGGAAGGAGAGCCTGGAAAGCAAACAAGAGTCAAGTCACCACAAGACCCAGGAGAGACCAGGGACGGAGGAGAGCAAAGAGAACCCCTTGCTAAGAACTGCGTGAATGCAGGGCCTCTTGCTCATCAGAAAGGTCAAAAGGAGGGAGCAAAACAAACGAGAAAAGCAACTCAAGACTCTGAACTGCAAGGCAGGCCAACTGCAAGGAGCCTTGCTCCAGCTTGGTGTGTGAGGTCATTTGTGTCCCCCATTTGTGTAAGTCCTCTCATTTAAGTCACTCCCTAAATCCTGGTTTCAGTGATACAGACTCATGCACCCATGCAAACAAAAAGCAGTAGCCAAGAAAAGCTAGAAACATGTACATCTGAATTCCAATAACAGATCTGTAATACATAAATTCCCTAAAAAGAAACAAAAAGCAACCCTCCTATGGTCTTCATTAAAGACCTGCTTGTAACTCTAAAATCATAGACTCAAACAATCCCTGTTCCTTGAGGACCCTTAATGATTATCCTTCATTTCAGGGGCACACTGGTTCTAGAAAAGTTAAGTGACTTGCCTAAGACAACATAACCCAGAAGAGCAAACTGAGGGGTCAAACCACACTCTTCTGGCTTAAAGTCCAGAGCTCTTAGCACTGAGTCATGAATCACACATTTACAAGGCGGAGAAAAAAACAGATGTTCAATTCACATACAAACTTGCCTCAATTATGACTAGTTACCTAGCAGCACCACTGTATAAGGAGAGTTCTTAGGCTGGGTTGGAGCTTTCTGAAGTTGATTAACAATGTCTGCCATGGGCAGGAGGTGGGTGACACGGGTTCAAAGACATATATACCTTTTTTTTTTTTTTTTTTTAACACTGCTTCTTAGGAATTTCAAAGTCAAAGTGCTTTTGCAGCTAACAACCTATGTCTATAAGTACACATAAAAGGGTCCACTTTCCCTGCTTCATAGAGAGGTTTAAAGTGTCTGGACTAGCGCCTATGGACCTCCCTTGTCTCTCTCTGGACTCAGGTTTATCGCCTAGGTAATAAGAGTAGCTAACTTCCCAGAACTCTTGAGATTCTGACACACTAATGCTACAACAAAGTGCCTCTCATCCCACATTGGACAGCTGATGAAAACAGAGAAGAGCCCCTCCCCCCACCCCCCCCCCCCCGCCCTTTGGACCTCAACGTAGTGCTGCCAGCGGGCACAAAGGCACGACAAGCAAGAGCTAACCAACATTCACACCTAGTCCTGGGCTGAAACCAACTACATCCTAGAAGCCCCCGGGTGCTGCTTGTGAACCCGCTCTCCCCTGGCTTGGCAATGTTCATGGTATTCATTCCTGCTCTGGTGCTCTGGACGCCAGGCCTAGTCATTAAAAACAGATAACTGCCGGTGTTCTCTGAGTGTGCTCTAGTGAGGCCCAGCAGAAACCACAAACTTGTTAAGTAACGATAAATCACCCAGTGCAACAACTTCCAAGAACCCTAAAGCCAACTCTTAAACACTTGAGGTTTTGTGTTGTGGATTCATTTTAGGAAAAAAAGAAAATAAAAATCAGGGCTGGAGCAATGGCCCGGTGGTTAAGAGCATGTCTGCTTTTCCTAGGGGCCCTGAGTTTGGTTCCCAGCACCAGTGACAGGCAGACTGCATCTGCTTGTAACTCCAGTTCTAGGAGACCCGAGGCCTCTGGTCTCCACGCCTGCTGTACTCATTTGCACCCACACACAGACACATAAAAATAATAAAAGTAAATTTAAGAAAAAAATCATCTACAAATAGTATTTTATAACAAGGAAGCCAAGAAAGACACTGTGTGTGGACTTTTTATCTCTCAGAGCATATCAAGATGATTCTGCATAAAACCGTCTCTGGAAGCTTCTACAAAGACAAAGACCAATGCTTCTCATCTCAATCACTTTCTATACTTTCACACTTTATTTCTTCCTTTATGAAATTAGTTTCTGATCTGGGAATTTACCAGCTAAGAAATGAAAAATATTTACTTGTTTAAGTCTAAATCTTTAGTACTGGTCTCATTTGTAAAGGAATTGAACTTTTTTTTTTTTTTTTTTTTTTTTTTTTGGCTAAAAGTCTTTATAATAATGTATAATAATGTGTTGGAAAAGACATGAAATAATAGGCACTCATATACTGTTGCTGGCAATATAATAGAAGAAAAAGCATTTTACATGCCCATCATCAACATCTACTGAGTCACTGACAGAAAACCCATGTGCACAGAGATGTGTGTGCCACCAAATGCACTGCAGTTTTATTTACAGCAGTGGATAGGGGACACAACCCACATACCTGTTAACATGGCAACGAACTGGGTTAGATCTGTAGTGTGGCCTAGCTATATAATCTGATAAATACATAGATGAGTGGATCAACTAATTACGCAAATATATATTATTAAGTGAGAGAAATACAGTGTAAAGCTTATGTCATCAGAAGTCCAAAAAGCTATTTACCTCACGAAGAACAGTAACAGCCTCTGGGGGAAAAGGTAGAAGTAAAACAGAATCGAAAGGAATCTATTGGTATTGATCTCTGAGCACGGACTATGGGGCACCTGCTCTGGAATCTGGGGCCACAGCTGGGAGTCAGGCAATGCTCCACTCGCATGGCGTTTACATTTCAGAAGAGGAGGCAAGCAGAAGGCGAGCCATATGATGACAGGTAGTAGTGAGCTCTATAGACAAAAAGCTATATAGAAGAGCTCTATAGAAGAAAGTTATACCCAGCTGAGTGAGAAGACAGAGCAGGTGGGGGCGGGCGGGTACGTGGGAGGAGTCAGGGAAGGCCTTTCAGGGGGCCACCTCTGAGAAGACATCTCAGCGTACTAGAATGTTGAGAAGACACAGGGTTGAGCGCACCAAGGCACAGAACCAGCATATGCACACCCATTCAGGGCAACAAATGTTGACTCAGGGACCAGTAAGCAGGCAGGTCACACAGAGACGTGATTCAGAATGGTGAAAAGCCACCCTTGAGATTCAGGCTGGGCAGGGGCAAGATCTGGCCTCGTCTTTAAAGATCTTATATGGCTATTGTGGAGAGCTGGCCTGGCCTCAGGAGCAGGTAGAGAAGCTGCAAAGCCAGTACAGGCCAAACCCCAGGCCCTACAGGCACCATTTGTGGCCATGGTGCTGTCAGACTCTGGGTCTATTTCCTTGACAGGGTAAGAGGGTCTGATAGACAGTCCCAGAGCAAGGGTGGGCGGGAAAAACCAAGACTGCTGTGATAGACAAGTTAGACATCTCTGATGTGTTGAGGAGGCAGTGGGTAAATCAGTCTGGAGTGGAGGGACACAGGAGGCTGGAGCAGCGCTGACTGACTCATGAAGTCTATGTGGCATTTTGAAACCTTAGCTGAATGAGATCACCCAGGGAGTGGAAGGAGTAAGAGGGCCAAGGGCTGAGCCTGGGGCACGCCAACATGTGACGTCATAAGGAGGGAGGGGTGCCAGCCGCAGACTACAAGGACAGGAGAAAGAAACAGAAGCCAGTGTTGTCCGGTGCTCCAATGCCCAAGATAATACTTCCGTGGCACATACGCTCTGTCACGTGTTTGCGTCCTTTTTGTAAATGAAAAAAAGGAAGAATTCGCTTGAATGAGCCTTAAGTTCCATTCTCATCCTAGATTTTTAAGATTGTTGTTTGTTCGTTTGTTTGTTTTCAGTCTTTCTTGAGCTTCTAACAAGCTGGGCAGAGGAACCGGATGTATAACTACGTTTAGTTTTGTGACACTGAGCCGCAAGCTGTGGGTGTTCTCTTAGGCAAGGGGCTCTCTTCACCACATTAAGGGTATTTATTCTGAAAGATGTTTGAGTTCATATTCTAGGTTAAAACATGCTCCTTCCTTTAGATTAAATGTAAAGAAATAAGAGATTTTTCTACAAGTGAGAGAGAAAACTGGAGACTCTTAGGTTAACTAAAAATAAAAAAAAAAACAAAAAACAAAAAACAAAACTATGCTTCCTGAATTACTTAGAAGTTTACTTGAAATAGATCATGGATCACAATATAAATGCATAGGGAAAATCTCATGGCTTTGTTTAGGCTGAGAAGTCTTAGAGTGGTGCCAAAAATGCAATGGATTTTTAAAATAGAAGAAAAGAAAAAGAAAAGAAGATCTTCATCAAAATTAAATCTTTCATAAACAGCATGTCTTCACATATGTGGCACTAGATTTAAATTTTAAATTTATATTTATATGCGTGTGTGTGTGTGTGTGTGTGTGTGTGTGTGTGTGTGTGTGTGTGTGTGTGTGTGTGTGTGTTCTGGGAGGGAAAAAAGTAAAAGAAGGAAGGAGAGAGAGAGAGGAAAAATAGAAAGTGGCAGAAGATATCTTAAGGGGTTGAGAGATGGGTAATGGAATACATTGACACAGAAGTGGAAATTATGGTGGAGGGGAGAAGATCAGGAAGAGGGGAGACAAGGGGAGTGAGGAAAAGGAGGCAAGGGCGATGGGAGAGGGCAGTGGAGAAGTGAGATAACTAGGAAGTACAGTGACATACATGTATGAACATTCCATAATGACACATGTTACTTTGTGTGCTAACTTTTGACCTGCGAAAGATAAGAGTAAGGGAAGGAGAAGGCATACTATAGATTGGGGGGGGGGGAGTGTCATGTATAAAATTTGGTAAATAATTTGTACATAGAGTATATTAAAGATTTCAATTTAAAAATTACAAAAATGAGCAAAAGCAGGCAGGGTGTGATGGTATGTACCTGTAATTCTAACACACTGGGGAGGCTGGGGCAAGAGGATGGCAAACTGGAGGCCAGTCTCAGCTAGATAGCAATAACTTGTCGTACATATTTTAAATATATTTTTTAAAGACAAATATTTGAAATGTTATATAAAGACACATCATCAAAGGTGATTAAGATAATCAATTAGTCACTGTGAAAATGCAAAATAACACCTGAGATTCTACCATACAGGGCTAGAAAGGTCCATGATGTTTTGTAAGCTTATAGTATCAAGTGCTGACAAGGAAGAGGAGCAACTAGAATTCTTATAAACTGTTGAATGGCCTATCTTCTTTGGAAATAAGGCTGGAAGTTTCTTATAAATTTAAACATTCAGAAACCATATGACCCAAGCAAGTTCCTAGGTGTTGATTCAAGTGAGAAGAGCATACAAACCCTACAAGCCAATGCTTATAACAACTTCTTAGGAATTGCCAAACACTGGAAACAATCCAAGTGCCCCTTAGCTAGAGAAGGATAAATAAACTAGTATTCATAATGAACACTCTATACTATTCAGAAATAAAAAGAGAAAGCTTCTGATGCACATGGCATGGGGAAATCTCAAACGCATTGTTGTGAGCACTAAATGTTGCGTGATTCCACGTCCCTGATGTAGATGTGGCACAACCAAAGGGTGGAGAAGACACTGTCAAAAGTGGGGACAGGATAAAGCTGACTACAGAGAGAGCAGAACACAAGAGAACCGAGGGGTACTGGGATTGTTTTGTACCCTGAACTCAACAGTAGTTATACAGCTTACAATCAACTTGTTGGTCTCTTTTAAGAAACAACACCCCCCTACACACACACACACACACACACACATACACACACACACACACACACACATGCACAAATGAAGAAGCAAATACCACTAATACCTTGATAAATCTGTGCTAACCTCATAGATTAACCTAGAAAAAGAGAGCTCTTTTGATGATCTTACCCCCTAATGAAGATGGTTTCCAGGGATCTGTGCAATTTGCTCAATAAAGACTAAGCCCAATGAAAACCTTCAAAAGCTCTCCCCTTCCCCCTCTCTCTCTCCCCCATCCTTCCTCCACTCCCCCCTTCATCCTCCCTATCTCTAACCTTCTGGTGGGGCATAGTATTTTTAAGGCTCACAGAACTACCACCTTCTACAATACCAGGAATCTTTTTTTTTTCTTTCTTTCTTTATTTTTTATTAATTTATTCTTGTTACATCTCAATGGTTATCTCATCCCTTGTATCCTCCCATTCTTCCCTCCCTCCCATTTTCCCCTTATTCCCCTCCCCTATGACTGTTCCTGAGGGGGATTACCTCCCCCTGTATATGCTCATAGGGTATCAAGTACCAGGAATCTTAACTGAATATTCTAATGCAAATTCAGTGGCAACAATTCCATGGAGCTGCCACCAGAGATCACCTGTAAGTGAGGACACACACAAATGGAAGACCTCCAAGGTAAATACAGTTGCAGTGAGACTCGGGGTCCTGGGCATTAGACGTATATCTTTAAGGTTTAGAAGGAATTGGCAGGCCAATGAAGTCCTGAGTCTCCCACAGGGTAAATCCATACGCACAGACAAGTGAGACAAAATATGCCCAAGTCAGCTGCTTCTGCCTTTTCTTGTACGCCCTGATTTTCATCAAAATCTACTCAGAGCTTTAGTTTAACAAACCAGTTGTGTCAACATTTCATATTCCCATCAAAGTGCTGAAGTGGTTTAGTCATTGTGCCTACATTTTACTTAAAAGTAGGTGGGGGGAGGGAATTTACAAATTAATGCATAATTCTAAGAACGTTTGCTGAAGACAACTGCTAGGCACTTGTGAAACTCAGGCAGTTATCCGCCTGAGAGCGAGTGATGACTGTAAAAAAACAAACAAAACCAAACCAAACCAGACACGCTATTTAAACAAACACATTTTTAGTTGACAAAAGGAGTGTAAACGCCACCACACTGGATGCATTTTCTAATAGTTGTTTTCTTCAACTTAAACAGTGTCTTCTCATACGATCAATAGCACGTAACTGTGTCTCCTGTCTCTAAAAATACTTCCCTTGTTGAATGTCTGCCCTTTCTGAGAATCTGCCTTGGGGTTTTAAATCTGAATAGTTGACTGATGCCTACAAACATTCCAAGAGGGGATGGACTTAGTAGGGTAGTCATTGCTCTAGATTCATGGATTCCGCATCCATGAATTTACCCAACCCAATATTGGGTTGAAAATATTTCTTTTAACTTTTTTTTTTTTAATTCTTTGTGAATTCACCCCAATCCCACTCATCTTCTTCCTTCATATCTTCCCTCTGCCCTTGCAACCTCCTCTCCCAAAAAAAAAAAAAAATAATAATAATAATTTTTAAAAAAGAAACAAACAAAAATCTCATGGTGGAAGATGCATTGTGTCACGCCGTATAGCCTTTTGCCTGAAAAGCTTTACTTGCAAATGTTCATTGCAATGAGTCATTGGTCCCGTGGATTTGAGCCCTATAGATTCTGCTACACTATCAATACTAGATCCTCACCAAGACTCTTCTCGGATATCCTGTTGTTGCCCTGTGCCATAGAGATGCTCGAGCTTTGGTTCTGCAGGATCAGCTCCTTCGTGATCTCCCCATAGATGGGGTAGACGTTGGGGTGGGCCAACTCAAAGCCCTGGATCTGGGCCTGGATGGTACCTGAGTTGGTTAGCCCACCAGCTCTCCCACACCCAGAGCATTAGGAGGAGCTCTCCAGCACTGCCACAGCCAGCAAGGGATCGGGTCAGCTCTCCTGCTTTCCTGATCTTCTGACCTCAAGGCCAGCTCTCCTGGAAAATATAGTTTAAAACAACTGGGTCTGAACTGAACATGTACAATTTTTTTTTTCATTATTCTATAAAAAACTAAGTGTAACCACCATTTCCATAGTGTTTTCATTGTATAGGGTATTAAAATAATCTAAATAAGGCTTACATTATCTAGGAGAAAGTGTGACATTTTATACAAGGAATCTGCCCACCCATGTGTTTGCATATCTACAGGGGCAGGGTGCCCTAGAACCAGTGGCCTTGATTACTGAAACATGACAGTGCTCCTAAGATCCCACACTGTACATGAGCTCACATTCATGAACATGCCAGGGCCAGGCATGGACAGCAGCCAGTGTTGCCAATTCCTATCACATCTCACCTTCAGCCATGGCTGTATTGAGCTACATGGGCAGAAACCCTAGGCAATAGTGCCTGCTTCTGCAAATCTCCTGTGGGCTTCTCTTCCATTTCTTCAACATACCAGTTCCCGAACTGCCTCTCCACACCCACATTTCTGGCTGACACAAGCAAGGGCCAAAGGTCAGAATGAATAAGAAACTCTAAGCTGCTGATTGACTCATTTATGTTGCAGGAATGTGTGACCTATATATGTGTAGAATGCTTCCAAGCAACCCAAGCAGCACACACAAAGACAAGGAGGTAGATGTATTCGGTCAACCTGGAAGTGACTTGGTGGAACAACCCCGTAGTAAGAGGGGTTCCCTGAGGGGTGGGGGTCATATAATCACTCACAAAAGACAGCACCAATAGGCTTTCATTTCTCTCAACTATCTGATAAATTTGGACGTGGAGAGTGGGGAGGGGAAGGCTCCTACCTCTGACTCTCAGAGTAATCTGGAACAGATAAATGTCAAAGACTCCTTTGTTGTAATGTCATCATTTGTAGAGTCAAACAAACAATAGTCTCGCCTTTGTGTGACTGTGGGAATCAAATGAATTAAAAAAAATGGGAAGCACCCAGTAGGTACTAGGTTGCTCTTAGTCCCCTTTGTATCATGCCTTAACTTAGTTACTTGTGATTGGGCCACATTACAGGGAAGTAGGGTTGGTTTCCTTATTGAGAGAACAGGCTTACATTTGGCTTGGTGTTACAGGCCTGAAATTCCATCTAGTCAGGAGACTGAGGCAGGAGGATTGCTGGTTTCAAGCCATAGCTAGTTTGGGAAGCATAGCCACGTAGCTGTTGACTGTCTCAGAGGCTGAGAGACAGCTCAGGGGTAGAGCACTTGCTACACATGAGTGGTAGCACACAAGAGGCCCTAGGTTCAGATTTCAGTATCAAAAATAAGAAAAGAAAAGGAAACCTACTTCGAACCCACAGGCATTTCCCCTACCCTCTGTGTATTCATAGACAATGCAAAAATCAGCAACCCAGAGTCAGCCAGTTTCTCTTTGCCCTGTGGAAGCCTTCAAAGGCCTTGCAGCCATGTCTTAGGACTGCCTTCAACCAGAGAGCAAAGAAACCAGTGTAAGCTGGCCAGAAATTCTCCCAAAACCACCAGGAGTCCAGAACCACTTGACTTTACAAATCTGTAAAGGAGACAAGTAACAGCTAGAGACGTGTATAGCTCAACGGCAAAATACCTGCTTAGCATGATGGAAGCCCCAGAGTTCATCCCCAGCATATCACACACACTCTCACACTCACACACACATTCACACACACACACACATACACACACCCTCACATGCATACACACACATCACACATATACACACACAGCACACACACACACACTCACATACACACAGCACACATACCCCACAGTACACCTGCACACACACACACACACACACACACACACACACACACAAAATTCATTGAACAGCCTGAAGATCCCAAGACATCATAGCCCTTGTCAAGGTAATGGACAAGGAAAGATAAATCTCAGAGCACAATAGACAAAACCAACGTCAGTTTTTATGAAGTGGAAGAAAACAATTATAGGGTAGTTCAAATTATTTTGCAAGGAGTGAACTGAACTGAACTTCACAAGGACTGAATGTAAAGTCCAGTGGCTGTAAGCATTGAATGAAGGGATATAAAGAAAATACAAAGAGGCTCTGGGAGGCCCTTTAACATTACAACACCCTTGGTTTCCAGCACAGCACAGCAAATGGAGTAGGTTGTGTCTCGGGCCATAGCTTTGTGTGGCTAAAGAAAAGAGAAGCTTTTTTTTTTTTTTTTTTAAGCGAACAAAATATCTTAGCTGTTAACTCCCGTATTAAAAGGAGGTGTTGGCATTTAATGAGGTAAGTATAGGTGAATTTGAAACACGGAAGAAATTTATTTAAAAATCCACATTGAAATGGCCATGACATAAACTCTAAAATAATCATCGTTGTGGGCATAAAGTAAGCAAGCGAATTCTTTTTTTTTTTTAAACCGAGGAAGATTCATAAGGTTCAAAATGAAAGGCCAGAGGTGGAGTAGAGAGAAGAAGTCAAGTGGATGTGAGAAAACAAAGAAGAGTAGGAGGTGAGCACAGACCCAGAGGAACCCCCGGGGAGCCTGGTTGCATCACCCTTCAGACTCGTTATGCATACAAGCTCAGTCTTGTCACATTCGACCTGCAGTATTACCAGATCTGTAGATACCCACAAAGTATCAGGCTATGCTGAAGGTTGCAATCAATCAAGATAGCCAAGAGGATGGATTCCCGGGCCTTCCTATGCTATTAAAATGCAGATCGCCCCACCACACCATCCACTGTGAGTGTTCAACAGTCCTCAGCTCCCTCCACCAAGAACACATTGGAGATGGCCTGAGCTTTCTTCTCCCTCCCAGCCATCCCTTAGTCTCTGTACAGCCACACCTGCTCTCAACCGCCCCTCACAAGCCGGCATTGTCAGAATGCTGCCCAGAGCAGCTGTTGTTTATTACAAAGACAGAATTAATCACTCCTACCTCTACCTACCCACGTCTTTTGTTTGTGTCCTTATTCACCCTTACTTAATTCAAGCCTTAAGTTACAAGCTAATTTACTCACCCATCTGCTTCTCATCAACTTGAAAATTCCTTTATCGGAAGACAAGATCAGAAACCCTATCTTCATGGAACTTGGGCCTCCGCTGAACTGGTTTTCCCAGAACCAGGAGCTAAAGGCCAGGGGACATCATTCTGACCCCACTGAGCTCTGCAGCTTTGATCAAATCCCACTTCACAGCTTCTATTTTTCTTATTGAAATGGCACTGACACTTTTCTGCAACTATGTCATAGGACAACACTGGAAAATAAGTATAAAAATCAATGAAGAATTATTCCCGGAAAAATTTTCTCTCTCTCTCTCTCTCCTTTTTTTTTTTTCAAACACTCATTTAGGAGGCCCAAGTGGTTTCCTATTTCACACATGCCTATATTCCCTAGGAAATAACCACTCTGCTTTCTGGTGCTGTAGCCCCCGCCCCCACTCCCATGCCTCCTATTCAGTGGTTTCTAGTTAGGGTCCAGGGCTCATGGGGGCAGCACCTGTACAATTACTAGAAGGAAGTCTGAGTTCTGTCAGCATTGGAGTATGCAGCAGAAAGACCCTAACAAACATGGCGGGCAGGGTGGGGGGTGGGGATGGGGGAGGCAGAGTCTCCTACAAGAATGGGTCTAATTGAGGTGTGAAAGTGCAGCTGGGTGAGATGTCATCACAAACAGCAAAAAGCTATGAAGGAACAAGCAGAAATTTAAGATATGTTCACACAAAAGCATAAAATTTTGCCCAATACCATTAAAAACACACATGCACAGCAATAGAGACGAAAAAAAAAAACCACACAAAAAGGTGCTTGGGCACATTCTAAAGAGTGTCATGTTGATATTGGTTCCACAGAGCAAAGGTGAGTGGGAAGTTCTTTGGAACATAAAGGCAAGTCACTAAGCCAGGAGGTTCTCAGCCCCTTGCCTGACAAGGGTCCCAAAAGACAGTTAGGGATCAGAACAGTACCCATAGTTGTGATGATTGGCACTGTAACATTTCCATCGGCATATTTTAATGTCCTATGATTTCTGTGGATGGGTTCCCTCTCACGAGTCTTATTAAAAGTTAGTCATGAGATTTAAAAACAAAGTTGCAGAAACATCTCAAATGTGAGGTGAGGAATAAAGGGAAATCCTTTAACAGGAGGATCTTTTTTAAAATTTTAGTTTATTTTTATGTATATGTATACACAATATGGGGGTGAGCACAGCAACCAGAAGAGGGTGTTGGGTCCCCTGCAGCTAGAGTTACGGGAAGTTGTGAAATGTCCAATGTGTGTGCTAGAAACTGAACTTGGGTCCTCTAGGAGAACCACAGCACTCTTAACCGTGGAGCCATCTCTCCAGACCCCAGCGGTAGGATCTGAGTGAAGAGAATGAAATTGCTACCCTCCCTTTCTCTCTTACTCAAGCATGGGTGCCCCAACTATGAAAACCATGTGTCACAAAGCAATACTTAGTCCTGTTTGGGCCTTACTCTTTAAGGTGCACATCATGTCGAGATAACAGCAGGAAGTTGCCACAGCAACATGAACAACAATTGTGTGGACTGTGGTACCCAAACAAGGCCAGAGACAGTTGCTCCCTTCCACAAAATGGCTTTGGGCTTACCTCACCCCACCTGCGGTACCCCATCCTGCCTGCAGCAACTCCATTCAGTTTGCTCAGCCTTCCAACCACAGAAAGGTCTCTCCTTCTCTTGAGTTTTCCTCATCTCTAAATAAGGAGTTGGATAACTTTATGACCTTTTTTTGGCACCAAAATGTGATGGGCTTATTCATATGTCATGCTGAGAAACAATAGTCCTTCTGTATTTCTCAATATGATTTGAAGTCTTTGCTTTGTATTTCTATCTGCTTTGATATTATACTCCTCATAAAATATCAACTAAACAAACAGAGAGAATGAATATTAATACATGCAGATAAGCTTCTCCAGCTCTACTTGGTTCACAGGAAGTGGGGTGATAAGCTATTTGCTTATCTGATATCCCCATAGGTGATCCTGATCAACTACTGGAGGCAAATGACTCTATCTGCATAATTCTTGCCTTGCACAATTAAGACTTTGAGACTGTGATTTTTACCTAATGACACACTGAAAACCAAACATGGGGTTATTGTTTCCTAAGCCAGCCTTTGATGGGTAAGGCAGCAAGTACTGAACTCAGAGACCAGAGCTCCGACCTCTGGAGGGGAGGACAGAGGTCTGCACATCTCACTGGACTGCCTTTGTAGACAAGGGCTTCCAAATGCTGAGTACTACAGCTCCTTATTTGGCTTCATATAGTCATGTAGCAAGAGAGTGGGGAGAAGGGGTAACACAGCCGTACCCACGCTGGCATTGTTTTGCTCGCTAAAAATAAATAAATAAATAAATAATAATAATAATAATAATAATAATAATGGTGATAATTTCAGTCTCTTGAAGGGTCAGTCTCTCCAAAAGAAAAGAAACTTAACAAGCCATGAAACCAACTTCACAATTCTTAAATAACATCCCTAATCTAAAGACAATGGGCACAGAGCGAAGGGGGGAGGAGAGCTCACTGAGTCCCACCATACTCATTTCATCCTTCTCACAAGCACCACCCAATGACTAGAGCATTCGTTTGGGATTTGAACTCAGCCTTTCTGATGAATGGATGAGCCTTCCTGACACTCACTGTGCCTTCAGACATTGTTAAGACCTCCCGCTTCTTCTGACGTGTGCTAAGGAGCTATGCCAGGTGCTAGCTTAACTAACACTCAAGAATGGTCAATATTTGCCTCAAGGCCTTTCATGGTTTTCCTAACATGGTACTCAATTCCCTCCCTCTGACTCTCATCCCCCCAAAAAACAGTCAAAAGATACATTTCATTTCTCCTAGATAACAATTGTTCCACAATAGGCAATAATATATTTCAGTGTAGAAAAACACAGAAAATATGTATCCTCCAAAATGTGTGTGTATTCCCACATACTGAAAAGCTACCAAAGCTCATGGGCTCTTAAAAGATAAAGGGGCCCAAAGTGAAGAGGTTCTCCCCTGTTTAGAACTATGGCACTCAGGTTCCAGTCCCGGTAAGAAAAGGACACATAGTTGCTTTTCCCAGGTAACAGCTTGTGTTGAAACAATATGACACTCTAAAATCCATCTAACACCTAAATTACCATTACCAAAGCCAGAGAGCTGAGCCAACACACACACCTGGGCGATGAATGCCAATTTGCAGCCAAAGGCTTAGGTATTTTCTCATTTTCCATGAGCTGTTTGCCCACTGACCACGTGAGAATCTATAGTGCTTGAGGTGTCCTTTAATAAGTCAAATTTACTTCTTATGCTGGCAAGCATCTACTAAGTGCCTCAGAATGGCCAGTACAGACTAAAGTTAAAAGGACTGTGCTCTCCCGAGACTGACTTTGGATTGTAGGCTCAAAAATGGGGTTCTCCCAACAGGAAAGGGACAGATAAACAACAGTGGCCGGAGAAATGACTCAGCAGATAAAGACACCGGCTGCTCTCCCAAAGGACCTGGGTTGGATTCCAAGCACCCATCTGTTGGTTACAACCATTTGTGGCTCCAGTTCCAGGGGATCTGATGCCCCCTTCAGGCTTCTGTAGGCACGAGGCAGACATGTGGTGCACTGACAGACAGGCAAAACACCCATACACAAACAAGAATAATAAATAAATCTTTAAAAGGAAATAAATAAATAAGCCACAGTGGAAAAACGTGGCCATGACAGTGTCAAAGCATGTGTTTTAGCTAGGCAGACACAGGATACATCTGTATAGCACTCAGGAATCAGAGGCAGAAATATGACAAATGTTAAGCCCAGCCTGTCTACACAAGAGCTTGTCTTGATTTAAATATGCATGTATGTATGTATGTATGTATTAGATTTCTTTTATCCTCTTAGTAAGATGGATGTTAGAATAAGGTTCTTAGATTCTATTATAAAAGAGAACATTATTAAAATGATAATTTGGTAAATTCACCTCAGAAGCGCTATTGTACCTGTGTTAAGGGGGTAAATTTGATTAAGAAAAACACACACACACACACACACACACACACACACACACACACACACACACAAAAAGGAAAGAGCAGCACAAACAAATCATCGCTAGCACCCATCATGGACTTGTGCATGAGCACAGTCCTCCCCAGAATACTGTCCTTCCTGCTGTTGGCATCAGAGAACCCAATTCCCACCAAAAAATGAAGAGTGTGTCGATTGCTCCTGAGACTGAAATATACTCACAGGCCCCCAAAAACTATTCTATCCAATCCTGCAATTTTATCCAGCATAGAAAAGAGGGTTTTTGAAGGAAAAAAAAAAACCTCTTCATTGAGGCCCAACAGAGAGAGTTTATGTATGCAGCTGGCCCTGCAGGATGTATACCCTGCACTGAGCCTCCACTTTCATTTAGGGACTATGTGCACAGATTTTTCCATCCAGTGCTCGCTGGGCCTTGGAAGACAGAGCCTGCCCCCACCCCCTCTCTCACTGCATATCTGAGAGCAGAAATGGAGAGTTGCTCAAAGGGGTGTCCCTCCCTGTCCTGGGGAGCAGAGCTGATAGGGAGTTGGGGCAGAGTAGGGGGTTTCCCTTTTCTTGAACTTTGTCCCTGTTTTATATCCCATGACTCATCGACAGACTGGCAGAGGCAGGAGTGCTGTAGCATCCCTTAAGATGGAAAAAAAAAAAAAAAAAAAGGCACTGGAGAGATGCACTCCTAGGACATTCCAAAGTCTCCACAAATAACCTCAACTAGCAGTGGAATTCTATCACACACAGTACCTAACCCAGGTAGATACTGCCCATCCCCTGAGAGAGGAAGGACCAGTTGGCCTCTTACATTTTTATGCTTATAATGAAGTTAGTAAAGGTTTGAGTTGCCAACCTGGTAATTAAACAGAAACTGTCACCTTGTCAGCCCACTCACTCACTGGTTAGGACTTCTATCTGGTCAGAGTTCAAAAGGGAGACAAGCAGCTCCCACGTATCAGTGTTTGGAAGAGACCAACCACACAATTTCCGAATAGTCTGAACCCATGAGGCACTATGCGATCCTTGCTTTGAATATCCTTGAGGCGCCACGGACATAGGGAAGTGACCAGAGACACAAAGCTAAGTCCCTTCTGAGATCTGCTGAGAAGCAGTTCTGTAGGAAGCAGCAGCTGCCTTGTTAATGTCTTCATCCCCAGGCCCTGGCTCTCCTCCTTCTCACCACAGGAGCATCAGCTAGCCTTTCTTAACCCTCCCACTTCCATGCCTAACCACACCCTACTCTCTTGATAACCACCCCCCCATGTCACCTGTTGCTAATAAAAGTTCCAGGCCCAGAAATACCAAAACCCTGAAGATGTAATGATGAGCCGCAATGATATATATATATACTGTGGCGGCAGATAGGGGGGCAAGGGGTGCAGCAGGGATTGCCAAGAAGAGAACAGCTGGCCCCGCAGAGCCCACACAACACAGCGAACACATCAAAGAGGCTGTCCTATTAGGCAATAGGCACACACTAAAAACTCATTATTATCATCAATAGCACCACCAAACCGTCTATTAAGAACCTAATTACGGGGCCTATCACAGGGAGTGAACTGAGGAAGTGCCACAGTATGGAAGCCACAGTTACAAAGCTCATAATGAGGAGGGGGACACAGGGGTCATCTTCTGTGTAAATGGTGGACCAACTAAATGAAAACAAATGAAAGTTAGGTCAAAATTACAACAGCAGCACTAAGTGGAGGTATAAGTGAACAACAGTTATCATGAGGCGCTTAGTGCCTGGAGCCAAGAAGGACAATGAGCTCACTCATTCAATAATTGCCACCTCATTATTTGGGAGTGTTGTTGACAGTGCTATTGTTCAGTTTAATTATTTTTGGCCTAAACTCTCTAGCCCTTATGAAAATCATTAGTAAGAATGCATTTGAATTTCTCACACCTAGCCCAGTTAGCCTCCACATAGCTTTGATAGGAGTAATCAAGACTCAAGGTCTTTCTCAAGCTAATACATGACTGCAGTCACAGCAGAGGTATAAACACACTTCAATTTGCTGCCTGCTTCTCCCCACTGAGGTCATCTGCATGCCATGCTAACATGACGTAAAGGCATGGGTGAGATACAGAAATACAACCTCATGGAAGCCCAGGGAAGGGTGTATAGATGTTTCTGGCAAGCGCAATGAGAATGTGAGGGTAGTTTGGGCATGTTTGGGAAAAGTTTCTAGTTACACATGTAATTTGAGTTTTGTCATAAAGAACTCCAGAGAATAGCTTAATCACATAAACAGGGACCAGGAACATTGCTCTTTCCCAGGGAGCATTCAGACTCAGAGAAGGAGGAATCTGGTAGAAGAGTCTGGACTGCTTAAGGAAAACAGTGCAGTAAACTTGGTAGCTTTATTTAATACAAAAAGAAAACAAGGAAATAAGAAAACAATTTACTGGCCTGTTGGGAAATATTGTCAGAGTCCGGCATCAGAATCTGATTGTATTTAATTAATGTAATCCCTTTATCTCAGAACTTCCTAGATAAGGCGTATAAAACACCTTAGTCAGAGAGGCCAAAATTCAATTATATACAACACTGAGCTGAACCAAAGGTCATATAGTGCTGATAAGCCTAGAAGTAAGACAGAACTTACCCTAGTTAAGAAAAGCCACTTGTCTTTTTCTTAAAATTCTGTTAAGAATATATATTCTCAACCCTAAAACCCCGCTTCTTACTGCAGCACGGAGAAGCTCACACTCATGCCAGCTTCATGCCTGCCGTCTGTGAACCTGGCCTGTTCTTTCCCATCTGCCCTTCCACTCCCCACATGCCCAGGTCTCTCCACCTTCCTGCTTTGACTACCTGCCTTCCATGTCTCCAGGATTTACTTTTTTTTACCTTTCAAGACAATACTTTCTATCTCTGTGCTCTCTCTCAGAAACCTTCAAGTACTCCACATTATCCAAAACATAAAATTGTGTCCCAGAAAATGTTATAAGAAGCCTTGACACACTGTCAGCTTGGGAAATGGCTCACGGGTAAAGTGTGCACCGTGCAAAAGCATGAGAATCTGCGTTCAGATCCCCAGCCATCCGCCAGCCTCCACCCCCACCCCACCCCATCCCCACCCCATGTAAAAATCCAGGTATGGTGCAGACCTGTAACTCCAGCCCTGTGGGAGGCGGACAGCCAGCTTAGACATATCCAGATTCAGTGAGAGACCTGTCTCCAAAACTTAGGTGGAGGCATCTACTGACTCTAAGTGGCCACCAAGTCACGGTCCCCACTGGCCTCTCCTCTGCTTACTCTGGTCCTACAGCTGGTGCTGGCCAGCCCAGCATGACAGCCACACAGCCCCACTTAAGAGTATAATTCTACCACTCAACATCTCATGTGACAACTGATATGCCTTGGCTTTTCCACCTGCAAAGCAGAGATGATAACAATACATGCCTCCTAAGGACAGCATGGAAGTAAGAGGTATCCTTTGTAAATGCTTAGTATGCTTCCTGGGAAAGAATTCTGTTCCCTGGGAAAGCGTACTGCTCCCTGGGAAAGCGCAATGCTCCCTGGGAAAGCGCAATGCTCCCTGGGAAAGCTGTATGCTCTTTGGCCCTTGCTTAAGTTATTAAGCTATTCTCTGGGGTTCTTTATGACAAAATTCAAATTAGATATGGCACTAGAAACTTTTTCAAAACATGCCCAAACTATCTTCACATTCTTATTGCACTTAAATTTTCAAACATAATTTAGCACCAAATATCTTCATTTCTTCAAGCTTGTTATTTTTATTGTCCTCAATCTAAAATAGAAATCTCTTCAGAATCCTGGACTGTTGTCTCTACTTCAGAGCACATTTCAGACCAGACACAAAACAAGCCCTCAGCCAAGAGGCACTACTTAACAATGTCCACTACAAAAAAACAGCTCCCTCGGCTACGCTGATCACATGAGTCTTTTTTTTTTTTTTCATTACATCTATTTATTTTCATGTATGAAGGAGTGTGGGCCACAGTGTGTGCATGGAGGTCAGAGGAGAACTTGCTGGAGTGGGTTCTTCCCTTCCGTCACATAGGTCCCGGGGACTGAGCTCGGGCCATTAGGCTGGAGGAGAGCAAGCCTTTACCAGCCGAGCCATCTTGTCAACTCCTATATTACATTTCATGAGCGACTTTATATTGATTTATAGATGCCTCATACTACAACTTAAACTCTGATTTAAGGTATGAGTGCCAATAGATCACCTTAAAAGCCGCCCATCTCATATTTCATGCTTTGCCACAGACTTGTCATTCTACTTCCAAGTCAAAATGACCTTAAGAACATTTTTTTAAAAAAATTTTTTTTTTCATTTGTTCCCTTTACAGACCTTAAGAACTTTTAACAAATAGTAACCCTCAGGTCTCACACCAAGGAATGCTGATGAGCTGGCCTGCGATGGGTCTGGCTGATTTTAATTCTGCAGCCGGAGCTGAGAAGTAATGTGCCATCACGCACACATCCTACAGTCCTTGTTGAGAGACTGGTGGGAGCCTGTGATGAGCAGTGAAACGTCTCGGTTCCTGTCTCTGTGTTGGTGAGCTTTCTCTCCCTACACATGCCCTTGAGTGGACTTCGTCTCAGCGCTTTCTTCCTGTTCTCTTCCGGATTCCATCAAACACATGAGCCCACAACTCAGTTACAGACTTGCTATCTAAGCACACTCCCCAAAGACTCCAGTGCTGTCTGCTGGCTGTCGCGCCTCACTCACATCCTCAGTTACATCCCCTGTGCACGTCTTTGCTACTCTTCTTTATACGGCAGGCCACTGCAGCACTGAAAGACCACAGGATCTGGGTAGCACAGATCGACTTCGAGCCCGTCCAAGAATGTACTTGGATATGATTCAGACACATCTCCTATGCAGCCGCAGAGCTTAGACTGTAAAGAGAATGTGGGTTCCACATTCCAGGATCCATAAGGACTTGACTGCACAGAGCAAGATGGTGTCTGTTGGGTGTGTGTGTGCAGAGTCTTAATATGAACCCTGCTTGGGTTCAGCTCTCCTGACCCTAAAAGTTAGATCCACCTCAGGCCACTTTCTTTTTTTTAATATTTTATTAATTTATTCATATTATATCTAGATTGTTATCCCCTCCCTTGTATCCTCCCATTCCTCCCTCCCTCCCACTTTCCCCCCTATTCCCCTCTCCTATGACTGTGACTGAGGGGGACCTCCTCCCCCTGTATATATGCTCATAGGGTATCAAGTCTCTTCTTGGGAGCCTGCTATCCTTCCTCTGAGTGCCACCAGGCCTCCCCATCCAGGGGATGTGGTCAAATATGGGGCACTAGAATTCGTGTGAAAGTCAGTCTGCACTCAACTGTGGAGACTGTCCTGTCCATTGGCTAGATCTGGGTAGGGGTTCGAAGTTTACTGTACGTATTGTCCTTGGCTGGTGTCAGGCCACTTTCTAACAAAAATTGAAGAGACCCTTCTCAAGAGGGAAAAAATAGCCTTGTCCAAAGATCTACTGATAATTCTACGTGTCCCCCAATTGGACTGCCTTCCCCCTACCTGGACACCCCAAAAAGTAGCACGCCTGTTGAGGGGGTGTGCACACAGCCATTCTTGTGCACACACCCTTCCCACTCAGTGGCGTAGAGTTCCACTCTGGTATATAAAGACACAGCCCAACTCATTAAATGCTTGAAGAGAGCCTTGAACATGAAGGCCAAAAATAAAATAGGAAGAAAAAAAAAAAAAAACGGGAAATTGGTTCAATTAAAGACAATTCAGAGAAGTAAAAGAAAACTCATTAACATCCTCAGAGAAATGAGAAAATTTTCATATTCATGAAATAAGATGCTATTTTATTTATAGAAGTGACTATTAGAGGACAAGAACAAACTTTTAGAACATACTGGGGGGCAGTGAGATGGCTCAGCAGGAAGGAAGCACTTGCTGCCAAGCCTAACGCCCTGAGTTCAGTCTCCAAACCTATACAGGAGAAAGAGAGAACCAGTTCCCACCAATTATCCTCTGACTTCTTCACAAATGGCATGCCATACACGTATCTCCACACACATGCTGCTGATGATATATAGACAGATGTGATAATAGACAGTAGATAGAAAGGCAGACAGATAGATGATAGATAGATAGATAGATAGATAGATAGATAGATAATGTCTTAATATGCTTTCCAACTAAAAACAATGAGTTCGAAGATGGCTTTGCGAAAACAATGTAAGCAATAAACTGGACAAGCTGGGGCATGCCTGTAATCCAAGTACTCAGGAAGACGAGACAAGAGGATCACAAGTTCAGAACCAGCCTAGACTAAATAGCAAGACTTCATCTTAATAGTGAATTAATGAACAAGTAAGTAGGGAATAAGTTAGAAGAATATAGATATCAAATACACTAAGCAAATACTGGAAAATCTCAACAGCCTGTTGGGCACCTTCTAACACTTTACAGTCTTTGCACACATGCTGCAGGTCTATGCGTTGGAGGCTTGGTAACCAACTTGTGGCACTAGTGAGACGTAAAGGAATCTTGAGGAAATGAGAACCAACTGGAAGCTTTTGTGTTTCAAGTTCTAATCAGGGTGCGAGACCCAGGATGCCTCTCTGGCCCTCTTCCATTGCAAGTGAGAAGAGAGGGTTTTCCTTTGTCATCAGGGAACATCTCGCATGCATTTTTATCATAGCACTCAACATGGGAATTTCTGTTTGTCTTTCCTATTGGCCTCAACTTGAATCTAAAAACACACCTTAGTCCAGGGCTATAACTTAGAATAACAATACACAGCAGAAAGCTTAATAGTTCACAGATACCCAGGGCTTACTTGATAAGTGTATCTAATAAGTAAATGTAAGTTGGAAAATGCCTGAGCAGCTGCCCGTGAAGTAGGGATGGGTGAACGGTAAGATGAAGGATGATTACACTTCAAGAACCCATAAAACAGATGATAGCTTTATCAAATGTGTTCCGTGAAGATGCCTGGGGGCTCCATGGAGAGTTAAGCTGAGTCCTTCTCCACACCAGCCACACACAAACAGAGACTGGCACCCAACGGGACCCTACAGGGTAAAGAATATTAAATCAAGTGACTTCTTGGGCCCCATGCTACAGGCTCTAGAACCCAGAGAGTCTACAATTGAGGACATGTGAACACATGTATGCAGAGCAAATCCAGAAACATGCTTCCTGGAGACACTGTCAGATCTGTCATTAGATGCCCTGTCAGTGCTTCCTTGGTTTCTTCCCACAGCTTTTTATAATAAATGGAACATGGAAACTGCCTTCACAGCTGCCTGTGGAGTGGGGATGAGTGGGGGATGGGCTTTGACTATAGCTCCAGAGAGCCAAAACAAACGGAGACTTCATTAACAGCGGGGAAAACTCACGGCTGCATTTTCAACCCAGTTTTCAATAGACTATATTCTTTTTGTTCTTTGGCAATTTCATACTTAACCCATTTTTTAATATCCATGGGTGTTTTGCCTGTATGTACATATGTACACCATATGTATGCCTACTGCCCACAGGGCCCAGGAATGGGTGCCAGATTCCCCGAAACTGAAGTTTCTGAGCTTCCACGAGGGAGATGAGAACCAAACCCAGGTCCTCTGCAAGAGCAGCAAATGCTCTTAACAACTGAGCCATCTCCAGCCCCTTAACCTATTGTTTTATTTACAAAATCTACAGACATATTTTTTAGCCTTTCATATGGTCTCTCAGCCCAGCATCACCACCACACCCTGTATTTTATATGAATGCCAAAAGTGAAGGTCAGCATCACCGTTGACTGTGAGAACAGGTCTCCCTCAGCTAAGACCATGAAAAAGGATGGTTACGGATGGATCAGTGTTGAGGACAGACAGCATAGACTGTCTGTGTGTCTATCCTACACAATCCCTTCTCAGCTCACTGGTGAAATGTCTTGAAGTGTCCTTGTTACAGCAGGCTGTTGCCACAATGGAACTTGTAAGTCACCTCTCTGAATGAAGGCTTCTTGGAATCGCCATCCAGGCTTTAACTCCTGTGTCTCCAGACGGCTCACCTGAGGAAAGGACAGTTCACCAGTCCAAACATGGTTTTGGAGTCAGACAGACCTGAATTTGGGTTCAGAGTCGGGCACCAACAAGTTGGATAGCTCTGAAGGAATTAATGTCTTTGAGACCTGTTTTTCTGAAATGAAATGAGAAGGAAAAAAAAAAAAAACAACAACCTATGCAACGGGATCATCATGAGGATTAAATGATACTTATATGATTCTTATTAATAAAGCCTCTCTTTACATTTCTGCTTAAGATTATGGCCACAAGGGATATTAGATGAATACGTGCTTATCATAATTTAATATTATCCATTTACATTTTTGTTTGGTTGTCTGTGACAGTGAGTCACTCTGTAGTACAGGACTGATGGGAACTAACTATATAGCACAGGCTAACCTTGAACTCATGACAATTCTCCTGTTCCAGGCTCCTGCATTCTGGGAGTACGTGACAGTCAAGCAAGCAGAATCAAAGATGTTATGTGTTCTAGATGCTCAATAAAAAGAGTGAAACCCTGTGCATGAGTGCTCTGGTAGAAGATAGCAACTGAGTTGGGTTCTGAAAATATTTTGGCAGAAGACTAAAATATAATAATAATAAATAATAATAATAATAATAATAATAATAATAATAATAATAATAATATCCATAATAGGTTAGAGAGGAAAGGTTACAAAAGTAGAGACTTGTGTCACGATACAAATCTAATTTCTAAGTTTTCAAATTATGTGACCTTTTGAAAGTCACAGCTTCCATGATCTCCTGGGGTCCTAAGGGGCATGCTTGAGCTTTCCATTGTATCATACGTGTCATTCAGGGTGAGGACAGATCACCCTCCATTAGGGTCAGAGCTGGTAATGGTGGCCTGGGCTAGGTGCGTTAGTGAAGAAGCAGATCTTTAAAAAGAAAGACAGTCTGCACAGCTTATAGAAACCAGTGAGAGAAACGGAGTAAGAGAGAAGAGAGCGCCTTCTCCAGGGCTCCGTGTCTGCATAAGGAAGCAAATAGAAATCCCATTAAGTTGAAAGAAAGGACCGCTTGAGGGAGGAAGAGGGAGATTGAAAAGGCAAGTTTGGGTTCAGCCTTGCAAAGGCCAATATCCACATACAGACTTACCAAACCAGAAAAGCACTTCAAGCTTCTGCCCTGACTATGGGGAGCCTTTTGGCACATTAAAGAGGGTCTCACTGAGAGCCTTCTCAACTTACAAGGGTGTTCTGTCCCAAGGAAACCATCGTGGGTTGTAATCATGCAGGTCCAAAATGCATTTGATGTGCATAACCTGCCTCTACTGGGCTCAGAGTGCACACATTAGCTTACAGTTGTGCAGAACCATCTAAACCCTGTGTGTAAGAAAAGGTCAACTGAAGAAATCCTAAGTAGAGCCACTGACAATCATGGGCCTTCGGTCGCTGTCACATCTCAAAATGATCCATGCCCATGTGAAATGCTGCTGCCCCAAAGTTCTGAGACCTTAAACCCCTCAGATCATAAAAGAGCCCGGATTTCCCTGCATTAGATGGAAATCTCCCTCAGATCAAGCGATGATCCCAAGGACGCAGAAGACGGATCGAGGGCACCCATGCACAAATGTATATACAACCCACATATTCTTCGCATGCTTCCCAACTGCCCTGTTTATGCAGCTGTCCACAAACTCAGCTTGTCTGTTTATTTTCGTCCTTAGAGGAAACAGAGAAGAGAGATCGGCCTATTAGGCACAGGAAGATCAAAGAGTCCCCAACCAGCCTGGGAGAGTGCGCTTCTACAGCCTTCCATCTAAGCAAAGATCAAAACAAGGCTGCAGCCCTGGCCTGGCTCCCCAGCAGAAGGCTTGTGGCGGCACCTGTTGGGATCTTCCTTTCACTGCTCACACCAGATGGATAGGCTTCTGCTCTCCTGGGACTGAGCCATGGAAGAGCACGGAAACTCTCAAAAGAAAAAGCTTTTCACACCAAGTTTATTGAGGCCATGTTAGTATCTCCTAGCACGTAGCGTCACACAGCTTTATAGAACAAGATGGGTGAAGTAAAAAAAAAAAAAAAAAAAAAAAAAAAGCCTGCAAAGGTCAACTGGCAAACTAAAGGTCCTTCAGCCATTTGTAGATAGACTTATAAAGGGGCAAACACTTGCTTTCTCTCTTGGGCCAAAAAAGAAAAAAAAACCTGGCACCTTCTGTGTCTTTTCATTGCCCCCTCCCCTTCCTACTATGTCACCATCTTAATTGGCTCTAAGCACCTAAAGCAAGACTGTAGGGTGACATTTATACGCATCACCATTTTGGTTGGCTTCAGAGACAGGCATGCCCTTGTGAGCTATGAATGGTGCATTGTTCACCTCAGCAGCCTGCGGCACCCTTACAACCCTCTCCAAGCAGCCTAGGGTTCGCTTGGAGTTGTGGTAATAGCCAAAGCAGTCAGCACCATGACACACACACACACAAGCTCTCTGTGGTAGCAGGTGTGACTTTGGCCTCAAAAGTTCTTTGCGGAGTTTCAGGATGAGATGGGTGAGAACTGTGCCACAGAATCGTCGACCCAATCACTGCGTAGAACGGGCTTTCTGGGCCAGGACCTGACCCTTGTTTCAATTTTGTCCTTATACTCGCTGACCTTTTCATGAAGGGCAAGTTGCCACCCGGCACAAACTCCGTAGCCATGGAAGTGACCAAGGACTACCTCAGCAAGAAGCAGGGTGACCACGAGGTTAGTGCTTTCTCAACCAGGTTCCCGTAATTTCCACTTGCAATACACAGCAGGAAATGCCAATTGGCAACATGGTAGCCATAAAATGCCCGTGAAGGGTGGCACAACCCCGTCTAGCAGGGAAGAGCTTTCAGAGTGCTCCGTGGGGACTGTGGCCAACGGTGGTGGGACCTACTGAGACGGTGCAAGAACAGAGGCTGAGAAACCAGAGCTTCCTTGTGAGCACGCCTGCAGTGACATCCAACGCAGACCTACATTTCACACAAACCCGCCACAGGAACCGCCCAGGGTCCACAACAGAAAACAAGCTCGCCGCACAGCCCTCTGCACCCACTGGTATTCCACCCACCGCTTATTATACAGAGAAGTAGGAGACGCGTCATAGTAAATGGCTGATGGCAACCGCAGCTAGGAAACCCGGAGGCTGAGCAAACCGTTGTGCCATGTGCTTGGTATGGCAGCAGAGCAAACAGGGAAGGTTCACTCAGCCCCAGAGTTACCTGCTGAACCTCCTGCTTCTGCAGACCAGTTTCTCCAAAGGTGCGTTCCCTGGGAGAACTGCTTAGCAGCCGTGCCCTCTACCCTGAGCAGCTCCCTCGCAGTTACTGCTTGGCTGTCACTTAGCCTAAGCCTCCTTCCCAGGATCTCTTGGGAGACCTTCTGCTCTCTAAAGACAAGGACTCAGAAGCAGGAGGTCCCTGTGCTTCCTGTTTATTTCGGTTCTTCCTGATGAACTGTGGTGGCATATATGATAGGCATCACGTTAGCAAGCTCTTGACTGACAGGCCTGTTTCTTCTGTGGAGAATCTGCTAAGATGCTACAGAAAAGGGAGTTAAATGTCCAGTCGATCCTTTCACCTCCTACCTCTCAGTGCCTACAAACTTAGTGAATTTATTCCTTCAGCTTCCAAAACATCCCATGCCATAAAGTGCTTTTCATAAATAGCTTGGGGTTTTTTTTTTTCCATTATAAAATCCTATAAATAAAAGGATACTATCGTGAACCCCTTTTTGAAGCTGGGGGGAGTTGTGACATTCCAATATAAGTGGCTGCTCGGTCATCCAGTGATTTTTGCATTCACTCACACATCGTTCAAACAGCTGTCGGGCATCGTGTGTGTTTGTGGGCACTAATGTGGCACACCTGACAGTCTGCGTACACATTTGCTCATTTAATCACCATGGCAATCCCGTGTAGTGGGTATTAGTACGCCTGTTTTAGAAATGAAGGAACAAATGCTCGGAGTGTCTAAGTCATGTGCCCACTTTATCACATTGAGGGCCAGACAGAGGTCTGTCCCTCTAGAACTGCAAGCTGGTATTAATGTACGCTCATGTCTCTCAGTGCAACACCAGACAGAGCCAGGCCGCAAAGCCAAGGCTCAGCACTCACTGCGCAGCAGCAGTTGCTTCATGTCATCCCACACTGCAATGACTCACACTTGTTCACACACTTCTACGTGAAGACACAGGTCATCTGCACGGTTGGTATGTTTTAATAATCACAAACACTCTGTCAACCCTGCGTGCTAGATATTGGTCACCATTTCTTCAGATTCTGATTATATTCATTACAAACCTTTACATCCTGGGTCACTTGGGTCAAATACATCAAGCTTACATGAACTACTATTTATAAACTTCTGGCTAGAGTTAGTTGCTGTGTCTTGTCTCTACCTGCTGTATGACGATCTATAACCAGCACAACCACTTCTAAACTACAGAAAGGCCAGGACTGAAGTCTGAAATAGCTTTACTGTAAGTAGAGTCACTTTTATTATCATCTTGATCTTGACCCCTTGGACGTCCATCATCCAAATTCTTCATTAGCCTCAAATTCTGTTTTCCTAGCAACTAAAAGCAGATCACTTGACTGTCATACTAAAAAAGGGGGTTGTTTTTTGGTTTTGTTTATGTCTTTGGGGTTTTTTGTTTGTTTGGTTGGTTGGTTGGTTGGCTGGTTGGTTTTTCAAGGTTGGGTTCCTCTGTGTAGCCTTGGCTATCCTGGACTCACGTTATAGACCATGCTGGCCTCGACTCACAGAGACCTGCCTGCCTCTGCCTCCCTAAGTGCTGACATTACAGGTGTGCGACACCACGCTCAGTATATCCATCTCTAAACAACATCTCTTTTTTCTATGGTAACTGGGTTTCTTAAGACCATATTATCTCTACTTTCTCATTCCCAGTAAGTCCTAAATGTACAGTAATGCTGCCTTTGTCTCCATCCACTCCAATGAAGCGGCATGTCAAGGCCATCAACAACCATTTCTAGAGTCAAGTAACATCTCCAAGTATGGAGCATGAGTCTGTAATCTTTAGGAGCTGCTTGTGCCATGGGTGGAGCAGCGCCATGGGTCTCTAGCCAGCCAAGCCCGACACTGATTTTCTTCTTATCTCTCTTACCTGGCTCGTTCATGCACCTGATCTCTCCCTTCCTGTTCAAAGCTAGAGTTCTACCACCACCACCCTGGTTCCTCCTCATCTCTTGCCAGTAAGAGCCTCCCAATGCCTCCAAAATGGGTTCTCCCATCATCACACTTGTCCTTGGTAAGGTCATCTTCCAAAAAGATTTTCCTCAAATCCAGCTCCAGTCATATTTTTCCCTTTCTTAAGCCCACTTCATGATTCTCCACTGAAGGAAGGCCTCCGTGGCCTGGCCCCCTCCTCTCCAGTCAACACCTCTCAGCGTGTTCTCTCTGTACTTTGACTTCCATGCACCTGCCCAGCATCCCAGATGCCAACACGGCTTCAAGCCTTCGGTGGCATTTTCTTTTCCCAGAGTGTTTCCTGCCGCGAATCATAATCTCATTCCCTTGGCTAATTCTTACTCATCCTTTGTTATTCAGCTCTGGTTTTCTCATCCAGCAAACATCTAAAGCCTTCTCCTGCTCCCTTCTGCGCAGTCTGGCCAATGCCCTTCTTCTGTACTTTCAGGGAGCCTCCATGCTTACAGCCTCTCAGACAGAGCCTTCCCAGTCATTTCAACTGACTTTTTCCTTGCTTGTTTGTATGCTTTTGCTATCAAGAAACTCTGTGAAGGGGGCGGGGTGCAGTAATCCATCATTACAGCTGCTGCTTCTCCAGCCCTCCAAAGTGTAGGCTCTTGATGAATGTTTTTGGAACTGACCTAAACCTCTGTTTCCCCATACCAAATCAAAATGTGTATGAGAGGAATCCTATGTATCTTTCTGCTGTAAGGCCTGCAGATCTAAGCAAAGAACTTTTGAGGTTCAAAGGAAACATAGCTAGCTGGCTGAGTCAAAGTTGCTTTGTTGGCTCTCCCAGCTATGGGCCATCCCATTGACCTCTGATCAAGCTGGATGTCTTCCTATGAGGAATGTTCTCCAAATAACAAATCCTGAATACACCTCTGGAGAGTCTACAGAGCTGGGGGGGGGGGAAGATACAGATGCAGCTCTGGTGAGCTAATGTGGACAGGTATGGGCTGATGAACAGGGGCATCAGATAGCCTCCTATCATGATGCTCTTCAAAACGCAGAAGTAAAACTAACGTCATGCATTTCTCTCTGACAATATCTATGGAGGTGAATTACAATCCCACACAATAGCATATGGAGGTGACGTAGCACACAAGGTTTTCTCTGAGCCACTGTATTATAAAAGAACAAGCTCACGGTTAAATAGACCCCTGTCTAGTTTCCTGCACGAACAGTATAGTGTACTTACATAAACAAAGACAGCTACAATGCCACTAGGAGATACAGTCTTATGGTGTCACAATTGAATATAGAGTCAGTCATTAGCAGAATTTTAATCTCGCTAAGCAGCCCATGATTGTATGGCAAGAGAACTCAGCTTTTACCAATGGCTCTGAAGACTCAGATTTTGAATTTTTCTGTTTCTTGGTTGAGATGTAAGAATCTCAAGGATGTTGGAAATGGGGCTGATACCTCTGTACAAGACAAGGAAAAGTTCAAAGGAAAACTAGTCTGTCCATGACACTCCAGGGCGGTGGTTCTCAACCTTCCGGATGCTGCAACCCTTTAATGCAGTTCCTCATGTTGTGATGGCCCCCATCCATAGAATTATTTCCACTGCTACTCCATAACTGCCATTTTGCTACTGACATGAATCATAATGTGGATATTTGATATGGGACCTCTGTTGGGGGGCCGTGACCCATCGGCTGAGACCCTCCGCTCTAGGGGCTCATTATAGCTAAATGTGCATAATGAGTGAGCCTCTCTGTTCCCAGCAAAGCAAGGCTATAGCTTCATCAAAAGATATAGGTAATATCCTGGCCCTCTAAGGCATCTATCTCAAAAAGAAAAAAAAAATGTTTGAAATTCATGAAGAAACAATAAGTAAGGATTCAAACACACACATGACTCACTGTGTCGCATTGTGCCCAGAAGTATTAGTACAAGTTCACAGACATACCTTGGAAATACACATTGCAACTGTGTTATCACTAAGAGTCCACTTATATTTTTTTTTAATATGGGACGTTTATGACACTATGTAAAGACTATAGATAAAAAATAAAAAGTTACTGCCCTAAAGGCATTGAGATCTTCAACCACCACGAGTATTCATTTATATTAGTTATCCCATTCAGAAAAAAAAAAAAAAAAAAAAAAAAAAGCATCTGCATTTAGAAATCGTCTGCCTCTCCTGGAGCACTCCTTTTAACCATCCTATTCCTCCTGCTTCAAGACTTAGCTTCAAGGTTGCCTTCCCTAACTGCTCCAAGTCTCAGTGGGATTCTGATGCCCCTCAGCACACCCACCTCCCAGCCAGGATCTGTCAGATAGCATTGGATGCTGATGTTGTGTCTACCCTCCGTGCACAGTGCAGGCTGGGGGCAAGCACTTTTTTTTTTTTTTTAAGTTTTAGTTGAAATAGTAAAGATCATTAGCTTTTTACTGTTTTAATCAAGGAGTACAATTGCTGTATCATTTTGGAGTTAGATTCAATTCACTAAAGTTTTTTTTTTTTTTTTTCATGTAGCTAGGGGATTAGTGTCCCTTATATCCAGAATGCTTGGGACCAGAAGTACATCAGATTTAATATTTTCATAGACCTCACCGGTTGAGCATCTATAACCCAAAAATCCAAAATCTAAATTACCCTAACATCCATTATTATTTATTATTTATGTGTATATCTGTGGTCTATCTGCCAACATGTTTTAAGAATGTGGATGGCTTGGAGGCCAGAAGAGGACATGCAGGTGCTGCAGCTGGTGCAGGTGGTGCAGGTGGTGCAGCTGGCATGGCCTTGGGATGAAGCCACCTGATGTAGGTACTAAGAACTAAACTCAGGTCTCCCAAGGAACAAGTGTTCTTCACCTCAGCTATTCCTCCAGCCCCATAAACTACTCTACAACTGTCAAGCTCCTGGGTGCCATGTCACTTCTTAAAACTTTGAAGGCTTCTGAAAAGAGACGTCCAGTCTGTACTGTCAGCTCTTTACTTACTTGTTTGAAATTTGATTGTGAACAAGTGTTTTTAAAAAGCCTGCAGCACTCAGACAAGTTCCTGTGAGTTAAAAGAGGCAAATGAGCTCACTAGTCATTTTATTTCCAAGTGAGTTAGCACTCTTAAATAATGCTATGACTTTCCCCGGGAGTTTTCCACTATCTGCCAGTGAAGGCCCGACCCTCTCATAAAAATCTGTTTAATTGCGGTTATGCACATTATGTGACAAGAGCTTACTTTTCTGTTTCTCGGTATATCTTAGCTCTAAAGGGTTTAAAGGGTTCTGTCATTCTTTATAGGACATTAAGGTGATATGGACTATGCTGGCCTTTGCATGGAAGTTTAACTTCAGAAGAAAAGTGTATACTAGCTGCAGAGACAGCATATAATATTCCGTTAGTAATTGCCCCTGCTGACAACTCTACCCGCTTTTCTTCTAGGGCATCCCAGGGTAAAGGCTCAAGAGTTCCGGTCTGCTAAATGTCTGTGACTGTAAGTTCAAATCCCACACCCCACAGCTCTCAGTGTCCTCATCAAATTCCTGCATATTCTATTACTCCAATTTCTTTTTCATGTTTAAGCTGCTGTGAAGAGCTGCTGGGCGCTACTTAACAGCTGCTGTTTCGCTCCTATCCCCACCCCACACACCACCAAGTAGTTACACGTTAGTCTTGTAGATTAACTTGAAATGAACTTTTATCCCCCAGGATGAAATACAATCAAAATGAACTTAGAGAATTTAAACACACACATGCAGCCAGCAGACACTTTAATGTCTATAAATAAGGCCTTAAATATTAAGGATTCTAAAGTTGAAACAGAATATTCCAGACAATAACTCCAGCTGCAGATTACAAGCACTTAGTCCAAAAGGGAAAAAAGAAAAAAAGTTGGGAGCAGCAACTTAGGAAAATTGCACATGTAGGGTCAGAGGACCCCGAGCCCGGGAAAGCTTCGCTTAGACAAAAGAAGCAGGGAAGGGATGAGAGAGAAAAGTTATAGATTGTTCGTAGTAAGAAAGGAAAAGCCAAGACCCAGCAGTTTACCAAGGCTCAGATCCACACAATGTAAGGTCTGGGGACAGAGCCCTGAGAGAGAGTGCTTGTCTAGCCAAGGCCAGCCCCTCCCTTGGTCTCCAGTACTACTAAACAAACAGCAGCAAGAAAAACAGATATTTTTCCATGTCGAGGTGCCAAAATACAGCCTAGGTGCTACAGCACTGGTTCTCAATCTGTGGGTCGCGACCCCTGTGGGACTCACTAATCAGAAAGCTTATATATCTGGTGTTTACATTATCATTCATACAAGTAACTAAACTATAATGATGCAGTAGGAAGGAAATAATTTGATGGGGGGGGTGGTCACTACAACATGGGGAATTGTATTAAAGGGTGGCAGCATTAGGAAGATAGAAAACCCACTATGCTAGAGACAAAAGATGAAGAAAATAGGCCTTTGCCCAAAGTATTGCTCTTCTAGCAGAGAGGAGACAATGAAAGCCATCAACATAGTAGACTGCAGAAGTTGGTGCCCCTGAGTGCAAGCTGCAGTCAGCAGACCCTAGCCTCTTGCCCACTCTGTTCTCTCTTCTCTCTCTTGTGAAAATCTAAATGAGTATATGTTGGTTTTTAAAAGTTATTTTAGAGGTGAAATACTTTGTTCACGGCAGATTTGAGATGTTTAGCTCACTCAACGCCTGCAGTGAGCCCAGAACAAAGGTAGTGCTGCGTGTGTGTGTGTGTGTGTGTGTGTGTGTGTGTGTGTGTGTGTGTGTAAGGGTGTTTCATCTACATTGGTGTCTGTGCCACACATGCATGCTTGGTGCCTGTGGAGTCCAGGAGAAACGTTGAAGAAAGTGCTGCCGCTTGGCGGGCGTGGTCAGTGAGAGGCAGGGCTAGAAGCTGAGTCCCAGTAGCCAGCTCCAAGGTGGGGGGGGGGGGGCTTGGGGAGGACTGGGAGTGGGGGGAGTAGGGAGGCTCTTGCATTCCTCTGGTGTTCTCATTCAATAGATTTTAAGCAAGTGGAGATTTCTCTCCTCAAGGAGAAAAAAGGGAAAGCCCACCCCTGGCAAATGTAGAGTGCACCAGCTCGTGAGGGATTAAGGGAGCACATTTCTTCCATGCTGAACTATGGCTATTTCAGGATGGGGGCACAGGCAGAGGGTGGGAGGTGCCCCCTCCCCATTGGGGTGTGACAGGGAAGGCTAGGGGATGTCAAGAACATGAAAAGCTTCACACCCGGCCCTAAATGGAGGCCCTCACTTCCCACTAACCCAGGCTAATCCAAGTGGCCTCCTGAAGATCTCCCTCGCAAAGCTGCCGCTTCCTTCAGTGGGAAAGCACCTGCACAGCGGGTGGACAAACTGTCTAGGGAGGCCTGTGCCTGTGTTGACACAACAGGCTCCTTCATGCTTGGTGCTCGCCTGGAATACCATCGGTGGCAGGCAAGTCGGAAGACAATGGGAATATTGTCATCACCAGGAAGCAGAGCCAAGGCGAGACCCCTGCAGGCTCAGTACAGACAGCAGGGCAGTGCAGACTCACACCTCCAACTGTCAGAGACTGCACTAGATTCTTGGTGGTTTAAAATAACGTTGAATATTCAAATGACGTTGCATAGAGGCAGATGCATACATATGAAGAAGCTGGTGGCTTTGAAAATTAAGAAATGACAGATTCACAGAGCTGTTTTGGAGGTGCCACACTTAAAGGACACGCACAGCAGGACTCCTGGGGGATCTTGATTAAATGATGTCACCACTCTGGGCACTGCTTTTCTTCCCCAGTCAAAGCAGACAGTGGATAGGTGGTCTGCCCAAACCCAGCACTTCTGCATAACTCTGTAGATTGTTCCAGAACAATTTTAGAGACTGCTTTTTAAAACTGAAACAAAATGTAGAAAAATGACAATTTCTTTTCCAGGCTATTAATACACAAATGGTGCAGAGATCATCTTCCCAATATATAGCAGTATTGTTGTCCATCACCTCCACAGAAATGCTTACTTTTTTGTTGTTGCTGTTTTTTGTTTTTTCAAGACAGGGTTTCTCTGTGTAGCCTTGGCTGTCCTGGACTCGCTTTGTAGACCAGGCTGGCCTCGAACTCACAGCGATCTTCCTGCCTCTGCCTCCTGAGTGCTGGGATTAAAGGAGTGTGTCACCACTGCCTAGCTCCAGAAATGCTTAATTAATGTTCACTCTTCAGAGAAAAGGTGCTTCAAATTCCACCAGGATTTAGTATTTTTAGTGTGTTCATTTTATGAAATACAAACATCCTAACTATTAAATACATACGTACTGGTGGGTTTTTTTTTTATCATAAATGTTTTGATTTACTTTAGAAAATGAAACAAATCATTGTTCAATTCTGGATGAAAATTAACCCATAAGCCAACTAAAAATAAACTCTTTTAACAGATAATCTGTAACCCAAATTAAAACCACATCTTTATGTATATAGAACAAATAGAATTACCATTGGCAATTATGAACTGTAGGAAAAAAATATTTTAAGTGACTCTTCATTCAGGGTATGATGAGATAAGCCTACACAAGTGTCTGCTGTGACCTATGCTTGTCGATACTATTATTTTATGAATTTCACCTTAAATTGAGTAACAAATTTTGTAGTTAGTAGAATTAGCTCATAAGCTGGAGGGAAATTTAACAAAAAGTTTCAAGCAACAATATCTACAATAATAAGAACAGAAAACATTCCAGAAATCTATCAATAAGATGAGGAAATAAAGTGTGGTATATTTATGCTCTATGCACTATAATGAAAATGTGTGAACTGCTGTCACACACAAGAACAAGGAGGAAGCTTAGAATTACAATACCATGTGAAAAGGTGAGTCACATAAAATATGCTCAGTTACACTGAGGTGGCACCCAAAGTGAGCAAGGCAAAACTACACACGACAGGGACACAAAACTACAGAGAAAAGCAACCATAGCGGAGCACTGAGACACGGATAACCTCTAGCGTGGACAGGCATCAAGCAGAAATGCTCTTTTCCAAAGAGGTTGACAGGTGTATTGTTGCTCATTTTATTGTTATTCTTGATGTCCAAGCTGTATTTTATTGATAGTTTCACCTGCTTGATGGGTGTGTGTGTGTGTGTGTGTGTGTGTGTGTGTGTGTGTGTGTGTGCTTACACTTGGGATTGAACCTAAGGCCTGTGAGTGCTAAGTACACTCCATCACTGAACCACACCCCAACTCAATCTTAAATCAAAATAACAATGATTTGAAGTGTATTTAATGATCTGCATCGTAGAACAGACCTGGGTTAGTGAAACAGAGTAGACAAGAGTGGCACACCACCCATCGCTAACTCACCTTACAAACTTGGCATAAAATACATTCCTAGGACTTCAGCTATATGAGATTTGGGAGACTCTAAAAGAAGAAAATGAAGGAGAAAGATTACCTAATTTTTGTGGAAGTAGATCTTAAGAGTTTTAAAATCAACTAATACAAATCAAACCGATAATAATTAAACTAAGAGCAGGAGGCCCTCCAACACACACACACACACACACACACACACACACATAAATAAAATGTTCTATTCAAAAATATGTGTATTGCTGACAATCCACTATTCTCTATGCAACATTGTGCTTTTAAAAACAAAATTTTCAGATGACTAAGATCTAAATTGGGCAGCAGTGACCACTCTGTGTGTTAAGGTTTGGATTTTTCTTCTGTGCCTTTACCCACATTGTTTATGGGGTTTGCTTGGCAAAAACAAAAACAAGAAACAAGAAACAAGAAACAAGCCCCGAGACTGCTTCCCCTGAAGGTATCCCCGTCCAGCCAGGAGAGTCACTTCCTCTTCTCTTCCATCCTGTTCCTTCCAGGGGAGGGAGGTCTCATGTGATCCCTTCTCATGTAAATTGCCCTGTGTCCACCATAAGTGAGCTCATGTAAAACACTCAGAGTGTCACGAGATAAGCACATGCAAGTGTCTGCTGTGACGTATGCTTGCCAGGACTCTTACTTTATAAACTTCACCTTAAACTGAGTACGGAAATTTGTACTTAGTAGAATTTTACCAACCAAAATCTATAATTTATTCCTCTGAAATTAACTGGCTTTGTGACTCCCCAGCTCTGTTTCTGGTAAGGACTAAATCTAGAAGCTTCTCAGCCTAGAGTCTGGGTTAACCCTATAAGGCAGAGGCAGCTATAGAAAACCAGCTTACTTTCACACACCGTGTTCCCCTCAAGGGCTTTGCTCAAAGGCTGCCTCACCGCAAGTAAACTTTCTAAACAGAAGCACAGAAGAGCTGGAGGACCACACTCTGTCCTTCCTCAAAGGCTTTAGGAGCTCCTGACCTGGGCACTGGGGAACCCACAGACACAGAGAGACAGAGACATCTCTCTATTCTGAGGGCCGGCTGGCCACAGTCAACTGCCTCGTTCTGTTCTGAGCTCTCTTTCCAGCCAGGGATGTGGTGAATGGCTACATAACTTTTATTTGTATTTAGTATTATTTCTAGGGATGGGTGACAAGCTAAAGCCAATTAAGAAGCATATGAACCGTCACCAAATCTCAAGCTGAAAGCATCAGTCATGTTGAAACTCCAGTCTGTCTGCACTTGTCACCCTCAGATTCCCTGCAGGAAAAACAGTGTGGGTTGAAACAGCAGAAGGAGATGAATACAAGTATTTTTATTGAATTCCAAACCACTTTATTGTGGCTGAAACTCAACCCCTTTATTGTAAGTATTTGGAGGGGTAGATTCGAGACAGGGTTTCTCTGTGTGCACCTGGCTGTGCTGGAATTAGCACAGATCGCCTTGCCTCTGCCTCTTCAGTGCCGGGATTTAAGGTGTATGCCACCACTGCCAGGCTTGTAAGTATTTTTGACTGCTCTCTTGGTACAGAATTATTTCTAGAAAAATTTGGGAAGTCGTCCTAGGATCCCAAGTCTGACCTCAATTTTAAGATTCTTTGGGAAGATCCCTCTTAACGCTCACCTTCAGCCCTTCATGTGTCAAATATGACAGCATCACCAGGGCCGGTGATGGATCAAAAGAGGTATTTGTGTGGCTCGGGATGACATCAGATGTTTGGATCCGTAACCACCTTATTTCACAACTAGGAACTCCTCTTCTAATAGCCTCTGTCAAGGGTTGGCAAAACTTTCTGGAAAATAAATACTTACAGCTTTTGTGAGCCAGACTGTCTCTATCAAATCTACCTGCCTCTGATGATCTCCACAAAAGATGTCATACATAATAAGTAAACCAGAGTGCATGGTTAAGTTCCAATGAAATTTTTATGTATAAATACTAGTTGAATTTCATATAATTTTCACAGATGATAAAATATTCTATCAATGTCTCTGTGACTATTTATAAATGTAAAAACTATCAATAGCTCACAGTATCCAAAAAAAAAAAAAAGATGGTCCAGATTTCAGCAGCCCCTACACCCACTTGCCTACAGAACACAACAATGTATATAATTCCAAATGCTATTTAGCTTTCCATATGCTTATATGTTTTTTTATCCTTTCAGAGCTAAATTAATATTCCTTAATCAGTCATCCTTCCTAACGCAACAGGGAGGTGGGGCTTGTCTCATAAATAGTAGAATATAAAGCATTCAAAAATTATAGTCAGGGAAGGTCCACAGAAACCAGGCCTGGGGATATTGGTTTCATTTGATTTGGTTTTATGTGCAGTGCTACAGCTGGGCCCAGGATTTCCCAAATACTAAGCTCTGCCACTGAGCTATAACCCCAGCCCAGGAAGAAGAGTGGTTTTGGCAGTATTTCCACTTGATCTTTGCTCGCACACTGTCTCTGTTCATCGAGTACACAGTTTCCTGTGTGGCACTGCCTGATACCATTGGCTGTGTTAAAATACAGGCATGAGGATTTTTCATGATCTGGCATGATGACACTTTTTAAGGCATCATTAATGTGTGCGATAATTAGGCTACATGTGTGGCGGGGCGGGCTATTGCCCCATCACAAATCGGTGGCTGCCGTGGGTGAGCAGGAACGCCTCTGCAAGGAGCATGTATGCATAGGGCCACCTCCAAATGCAGTATTCCAGTATTCCACTCTTCTGTTTAACATTTGTTTTTCTCCTGAGGACAGCAGATGCCAAGCAAGCATCTCAGGACCCTGCTGTAGTCCGGTGGCTTGCTTCCTCATGCCTGACATTTCATTCTTCATTTGCCCAGCATTCCTACACACACACACACACACACACACACACACACACACACACACACACACAATATCTTGCTTATCTGGATTCCCAAGTCTCACAGAATGTTTTCAACAAGCTGCTAAAGATCCCTAAGTTCAACTGAATCCTGTCCCAGCTAGTCAAGACTCAGACTATGGCTCAAGGACCTTCAGAGACTTGACCATTCTACCTTGCCGTCATAGCACACCATGTTATCCTATCCTCTTGTTTCCTCTCTCACAGCACCCCCATCTTGAATGTGGAAGAGGACACTAGATCTTGTTTATAGTACTCAACATTTGAGCAGTTGGCCAGATGCACTGCCCTGGGCATAGGGTTCCCTTTGTGCCATGGGAGTTAGAACCGCTTGACCTTTTGAGATACAATTCCAGAAAGGTCCATGCAGAACTCTTATTTACACAGTCCTTCCACACAATGATCATCTATCATTACCACTCAGAAGATGACCAAACCGTGCCACAACGATTCAAAAGTATAAAATGGGGCTTCATGTAGAATGTACCCCAAATCACAGACTCAGAAATAAACTAGGAAAGCAATTCACCCTCAAACTGCCACTTTCTGCCATCCTATCTAATTACTAAAAATATGTTTCAGTCAAGTTATTTCCTCCTTTGTACTCTGAAATAAAAGAACATGAGCTCTATACTCCTCTAAAAGACTGAACTCTACTCTTATGAAATCAAACTCCTTGAGAAGTTTTTCTGCTTTTCTAATGCAGTTCTGGAGTTCCTACCACCCACGTGAGGAAACATTTCCTGTGGGCAATTAATCCTAAGAAAGTCCTATGGAAAAGACAGCAACAAAGCTCATTTTGTGCGGCTGCAGTATTGACCTGTTTGTGTCACTCAGTTAAATTTATAAAACTTGAGTTCCCATTGTAAAACAGAATGGCGGGAGGAATGAAGCAAACCTATCCAGGAAGACCTGGACTCAAGCCACTCACAGACCCCCCCCCCCCACGCTGCCTCAAAAGGCATCAAGCACAATCACATAATCCAAACGGATGCCTGGAGGAAAGTGGGGGGGGGGGGTTGAGAGAGAGAGAGTTAATTTTGCTTGAGTTTAATTCACAAATAATAGTAATCTTTCCCTAAAGAGCCACGCCTCAATCAACTGAAAAGACATTCTTCTTATAAGATAATTATTTTTAATAGGAGCTTTCAATTACTGAGTGCTTTGTTTCCAGGAACAAGGCTTAATAGCTTTATAAACACCATCTTATTTAATCTAAACAACTAACCTTACTGTGTAGTCATTATTATCTCCCATTTTATAGATGAGGAAGTTGAGTGTCAGAGAGGTTAAAGTGGCTTGCCTAAGGTCACACAGACAATAAAACACAGACAAACGCCGGACTGTCTAACTAACTCAAACCTGTACACAGTATGCCTCCACCAAATAGCCTCGTGTTGCTGCCATCCATGGGACACAAATTACACTTCAAACAGTTATCCACAATCCAGTCATTCCTAAGCTTGAGTGTCCAAGAAATCTTTCTAAAACAAAGATTGTGACCATTTTTTTTAATCAAATCTTGTCATTTATAGCAAAATGAATGGAACCAAAGAACAGTATATCAAGTGAAATAAGCCAGGCAAGGATGGGGGGGAAGTGGACCATAGGTGTCAAAAAAAAGAGGTTAGTTAGAAGCTTAAGCATTTTTATTCTATAGCACAGTGAGGATCTGCAGTTACAACAGTCTATGATATATGCTGTGGGCAAGTAGATGGAGCTCAAAACACAGAGAAGTGAGGCCTGTTCAAGGACGCAGAAATGATAGTTACAGGTTTTGACCATTAAATACTGCATGGTGTTTTGTATTATCACATTATACCCCAATGCACGTCCCAATTAAAATGGAAATAAGTGGAAACTGGACCAGAGTTGTTAAGCATTTTCTAGCCCATTCATAACAATGAAGGAATGCAGTGTCCACCCTTGATTCTTCTGTGAAAAGCTTTACTCAATGAGTCAAAGATCAAAGATGCCCAAGAAAGACTCAGCGAACGTCACCCAGGAACAAGTGAGTCACAGAAGCAGATGACAGCAGGTCTGAAACCTCCTGATGACCAGTTCTTTCATTTCCCACCCAAAATCCCATTGCCTCGCAGAATTTCTCCAGAATCATGGAACACCTCAGTCACAAGAAAAACTGGACTTTACTATATATGCTATAAGCACAGACACAAATATATATATGAAGCCAGCATGAAGGGAAACAGATTTGAATTCTAATTTACATGCCTAATAATCACATGAAGCATGTAACTTTACATTGAAAGAGACACATGATCCAATCTCAAGTCTGCCACTTACCTATCATTTTCCGTAGACAGTTGTAATGGGAACTACTTTATATAGGGTCTCCATTTAGTTTAACTGCCTGCACGTCTACAAGTTCTTAATACAGAGTCTGGAACACAGCTGAGTTTTGCCCCCAACATCCTAAACAGCAGAACACATTCTGTTTAGGCTAACTGTTCCAAGCATTAAAGGCAGAATACTCCAGTACAAACAAACAAATAAATAAAAAAACATAGCTAGCCCTCTGACAGAGCAATCTGTTATGCCGTGATCTGAACAGACAACTTTAAAAATAAGTTTCCAGTAGACCCAGTTGTCTGATGTGCTAAAAGCATTCCTGAGTTAGCATGATATCCAGGAAAAAACAAAATTAACAACACTGTCCAAATAAAATTTTCTCAGGCGTGACGTACCAATTTTTTTTCAATAAAACAAATTTAATCATGGAAAAGAAGTAACTTAGATTTATCTCCCCTTTCTTCCCCTCAGGGAAAGCCTCAGGGAATATCCTACATCTTAACCTTTCTTGTTTGATGATTTGTCTTTTGAGACAAGGTGGCCTTGACTGGGCTGGATCTCCTTGTGTAGAACAGGCTGGCCTGAAACCCACAGAGATCTGCCTGCCTCTGTCTCCTGAGTGCAGGGAGTAAGGGACTGCACCACCATGCCTAGTTCAAATAGTACTTTTTTTTTAAAGATTTATTTTTATTTTTCATTTACGTGCATATATTTGGGGTCAGGGTGCTTAGCTAAGAAGCCCGGTTGGGGGGCGGGGCGTTGGATCAGCAGCTGGAGTTACAGGCTACCGTTAGTCAGCTGCTGGATATGAGCACTGAACTGACTCTAGGCACTAAGAAAGGACAATGGGTACACTTAACCACTGAGCCGCCCCTCCAGCCCTGTCCTAGGTCATTTCAGCACAAAGGCTCAAAAGCAGATCTACCAGATGTGACACCAACGTACAGACCTATAGAGCTTGCAGAAGGATGCCCCCTGCATTTTTCTCACAGACATACGCATGGCTGCATGGAAGGTTTCTGGAATTCAGTCATCCTCCTTATCCTTATCCAGTGATGTGTGTCTGTAGCCTCCACAGATAGATGAAAGTATCCTGTACCAATCTCTCTGGTGTTCTTCCGGCATCTTGCCATACATGTATATCTATCACAAAGCTTGATTTATTAACCGCAACAGGTGACTAACAATAAAATAGAACAATTGTAACAATGTACTGTAATAGTGTAAGAGTGGTGTCCTGCTCCTGCCAACATCTTATTGAACTGTTCTCACCCTTTTTGCAATGTTGTGAGATGTGAGATGTATCTTTACTGAAATATTTATTTGGACATAAAGGAGTGTCTGGGGAATAGGGGATGCTTTGGCAAACTCAGTTGTACCAACTACTCCACGTGAAGGAGGGTAGAGCTCACAAAGGGCTATATTTTCGCCAAAATGTCTAAAAGCAGTATTTCTAAATTAGGCCTACCACGCAATGATAATTAAAATGTCTGGGCTGCTAAGATAGCTAAATAAAGCATCTGCCACTATACTTGTCATTACTGAATAATGTCGTTGAGATTAGCACCTCCAAACAACAAGATGACCACTTATTACTGGTAGCAGACATCTCTCTGGAGATCACCATGGTAACATTCATCCCTTCCAACAATCCCTGACACCACACACTGAACAGTTTTTAAATGAAATCACGCTTACAAAATATAAAGAAAATCCTTACATGGTATACTAAGAGTCTTATCCTCCCTTGATGAAGAAACTTCAATTTAACATCACATTCTTTGACATTTACTCTCAATCATCCTAACCAATTTTTGAAAATTAAAATACCAGTACCAATGACATTGGCCAAAAGCCAAGGGCAGCATCTCGCCCTGTCAGCAAGTATTTATAAAAGTAGGATGCAAAGCAAAGGCAGTTTGTTAGGACTGTAAGCACTGTAAGGAAGAACTCCCAATAACTCAGGCTTACATAATTACAGATACATATTAGCAGGGAGCAACAATTAAGAGCTAGGAGTCATGATAATTCCTTCAGGAGCTCAGGGTTTCTTTGACTGCGTGCCAAAGCATTGGTAGGGGCACAGAAGTTACTCTGGAGAGATGTAATGCTGTCACCCAGGCAGGGAAGGTGGGCCAGACCCCAAACTCAGGTTCAGAAGCCACAGTGGCTGTTCCTGTACCTAATTATAAAGTAACCTTGTGTCCGCACTGCGAAACTGTCGACAAGCTCTGTGTTTAAAAGCTTTTGTCTCAGGATGAAAAAAGCTATTGAGGAAGCCATCAAAAGTTCCCTGAGATTAAGAGTTTCATGGATATGTGTGGTCCCTTACCCTATCACTTTTCAATGTTTATGTTATGAAAAGTTTCAACTATACAGAGAAGTTTAAAGAATCGTACTAGAAACATCTGTGTACCCACCGCCAAGTGACAGATTTGTAGTGCTTAGACTAAGTCCCACTAGGCCCTTTTTAATGGTAAATAGTTACATAGGAAAATAAACATGTATAGACAGCGCTCCCCACTTCCATCCCACTGCCTGCTAATATCCTGTACCACCATGAATGTTGTCACTCTATAAATAGCGTCGGACTACACACATCAATCTACAGTTTGTTCATCCCCAGCATTTTTATTTCTAAAAATGGTACATGTTGACATAAGCACATTTAGTTCATTTATTTTTTAATTACTACATAAAGTTTATTGCATAGTTACAGCACATGTTATTTTGTTCCCTGAAAGGCTAGTTGGGTTGGTTGTTTGTTTTTAATTTCCCCTAATCTAAAAAACACAGGAATGACCACTCTTATCTGTGTCCCATCTCCCATGACTCCACAAGGCACAGCTTCCCAAGGCACGGCACTGCGGGGCACACACACACACACACACACACACCCCTGCGGCGTCGCCGGGGTCGCCAGCTCTTCTGCTCAGTGATCGAACCCAAACTGGAGCCCAACTCAGCCTGCACAAAGCCCCAGGTTTGATCCCACCACCAAAACATAAAATCTGTAAATCCTCTCAAAGTAATCAGACTCGGCAGCACTCTAACATTGGCACCTGGGGTTTGAGACGGCCAGTCTCTCTACAGCGTGGTCCTTAGCCACGGCTGCCAGCTCCTCTGCTTTGCCTTTGCCATCTTGTTGCATTTTCCTCGTCCCTGCATTTCACCGACCACCTAGTTCTCCACTTCCATGAATGGTGTGGCTGCACCTCTAGTAATGTGACTTAACTAACAAACAGAGATAATACTATACACCCCCTCCCAGGGATGTTTTAAATCTGACTTTAAAATCATTTATTTCATGTCAGTCAGAGAAAGGGGGAAAAAAAAAAACCAGTGGGCCAGCTAGATGGCTTAGTACTTGCCACCAGAGCTGACAACATTGAGTTTGATCACTTGGCCCCATGTGGTGGACGGGGAAAACTGACACCTACTAGTATTATTATGGCTATGCATGTGAGTAGCACAGTGAGGGCTAACTAAGTTAACTGAGGTTAAGCGCAGTGTTTCTGCCATTTGTCCCAAGCTTGTAGCTGCCACTGGATGATTACTGCAAGTCTCAGAGAGAGGATTCTTTGCAATCCCTCTTGCTTATCCAGGTAGTTCCTCCAAGATAAGAAGCCATAGTGCTTCTAGTGTCCATTCAGGAAAAGGGCAGTCAGCAACCCAAGGTATTATGTAAACTAAACCTTGATACACATGTGACTGACACCTTGTTTGTGACAGGAACATTATCTTGAATCTCAGCAATTGTTATGTCACAGAGTGAAGTGAGCTCTCAATAACAGGGTGGTGGAGGCTGACAGGGACTCGCCATGCCCAAGTATTTCCTGGAGTGGAAATACAGGCCAGCCTTCATCAATTTCACTAGCCCCAAAACCATTGCATGGCCCCCACCAGGGCCACAGTGACCTCAAACATGCAAAAGGAATGGGCAATAATAGCATTTATCAAAGAACTAAGTTGTGTGTTATAGAAGTGGTAATCAAAAGCATATTAAATCAGGATGTGGTGGCACACACCTTTAATCCCAGCACTCTGGAGGCAGAGGCACACAGAGCTCTGTGAGTTTAAGGTCAGCCTGGTCTACAAATGGAGTTCCAGTCTAGCCAGGGTTGCACAGTGAGAGCCTGCCTCAAACAAACTACACTGAGCAGACATAATGACATGCGCCTACGTTCCCTTACAGAGAAGGTTGAGTTAGTAGCATTTCGAATTTGATGGGGGCTTGGACTACACCGTGAATCCCAGTCTAATACAGAGCACATAGTAAGATCTAGCCTTAAAAAAAAAAATAGACCAATAAAAAGTGTGTGCTCTGCCTAGGCTTGTGACATATTTAATGTCCGATGATCCATTGCCTCTAGCCTCTCTTCACTCGCATCTGACCTTTCCTTTGTGGATGTCTGTGCTTGCCTTTGCGACCTCAGCCGGTGGAGTCGGAAACACACACAGCTGCATGCCAGACCTATCGAGTGGTCCTGACATCAGCACCCTTCGGTGGCTGCCATGGGCTTCTCATATGTGCTTTCATATCAGCTAAAGCTTGCGGTTACCACCCCCCTGTAATCAATTTAAACTGGCACTGGGACACCAGGATCCCCTCAGGAACTGCACTCAGGTCCTCTCTCCTCTGCAGAGTTGACTTGAGACACAACTACAGCCCAAATATAATTAGGCTGCCTTCTGAAATCATCTAGGTGCAAGGCTTTCTTCCTCACACGGGTGCCAAGTTTCCACTTTCAAGAACTTAAACTGCCGTATAAAATGCTCTCGCAAGGATGAGTAATTAGACACTGTAATGGAAAATTAACTGTGTTTTTATTTAGAACACTTATTTTAACAAGACTTTTTTTCCTAACTATTATTAAATCGCAATAAAAATAAATTAAATCCTGAGAGTTTACAAAGACATTCTGTTTTGAAAAAAAAAATAACAGTAAATGAACACTCCCCCTGGAGAGTATTTATTTTGTTGATGCCATAATGTTTGTGCAAGGTCCTGATCAGAACCTCAATATTAATGAGACCTAATGCCAAGTCTATATCTCTGCTCCACCACAGTAGCAGGGCGGGGGGAGGGCACCATTTGCTGCCCTCCAGCAGATAAAACAGCAGACACTGATATGTCAGTGCCCGGCAATTCCCTCAGTCCTTAGTCCTTTTTCTTTCTCTACTGTCCTGTTGCTTGAAGCATACACGTGTCCTTGTAGCAGAATGCTTTGTGACCATTCCACAAGCACCTGCGGTTTTAGCGAGTTCATGAGTAGGAAGGAGGATGCTGGCTAGTTCATCTGTGAGGTGTCTCAAGAGACACACTAGAAATAGTTGTTCCACCCAAACGAAGTGGCAAACAAGTACTTCCTAAAAGAAGATGTGCACACCTCACATCACCCAAATCCTTGCAGCCCTTCAACCATATTCCAGGTAAGAGTTGGTAAACTGGCTCAGCCACGAAACTACAAATTTTACTCCATGCCTGGGCAAATGGCAAAAATGGGAGGGCTGACTCCCACCACGCGCACAGGACACAAACCAAGTATAGATGAGGAGCCACTTGGGCCATCTGAGCTGCCTCATTTCTAATCTGTCCCTGCTCCTGCGTCCCCCCAAGTATTGAAGGAGAAACAAGCCGGCCCTCAAAATGCTCTGGATGTGACATTTCGTCAGCCGCTTACTCCCTGGCATGAGTGTTAAAGGACAGCCAGTACCAGGCTTCGGGGGACTCCACGTAAGGTGCCTCGCATGAATCTAAGTAGAATCAAGGTTAGCCATGTGTTTTCTGTACAACAAAATGCTCCAAGCTCTCCTGTGGCACAAGGCTGAGCTTGTTCACAGAAATCCACTCTTTCTCTTTTTCTCTATCCTCTCCTCTTGTTTCTTTCTCATCTCTCTTTACAATTTAAACAACCATTTTCAGTTCTTACTGCTTCTCATATAGACAGCTAGAAAACCTGATAAAGTGTGCTAAAATTAACTTTATACTGTTTCTGCTTGTATCACAAATTCAGCCTTTCATCTCAAATAGTAAATAGCCCGCATGTATATGGACATATATATGTGTGTGTATATATAATGTCAAGAATTGTAGGCACTGGAAGAGGCATTTTAAAACTCTGAACAAAACTTCTAAATTTTTTCTATCTGCAGTTAGAAAAATCAGCACCAATAGAGACTGCTCGTAAACGATTCATAAGCTCTTAAAGCTGATTCCTAAGGAACCCCTTGCATCTCAATTTTAAGAAGGAATTGTAAGACTTAAGAGGCGGTAAGTCACCAGCTCCTCTCCCAATATATCCTGGCCCTGAGCAAGTCCCTCGTGAAGATGTGTGTCCCTCAATGTGTTCACCCTTCAAGTGGGAATGGGAGAAACCAGTGTGAGTAATTGCTAATAAAAGCCTGCTGGCCTCTGGCAGCACTGATAATGATCATTTTCCCAGACCCTGGTTTACGTTTCTCCATTAACATTCCAGGGCCCTATTCCCGAGTTCCCAAAATGCTACAGGATTTGGCCTCCAACTAAAAGAGCCTAGATTTGGGGAGTCGGTAGAACCAGCTTCATGAAGCACTTGCGCACCCCTACAACAGCAGAGTCGTGCATGTCGGGCCTCATTTCACCTTCGGCTGGTGTGACACCAGTCTTTTTGATAAATGTGCCCAAGGGACACCACCCCAAAGAACTCGTTTCTCATGGACCCACCAGAGGATAAAATGTTCTCAATGCCATCTCCTAAGATAATCACCTGTCCCAAATGTCCCTTTTAATTGGTTGACGGTCCCTTGGGTGTGACTGCACAAGTTTATCCAGGGTGTGTAACCATGATACAAGAGGCTTCCTGATTTCTGAGAATTCTGACAAGGACAGCGGTGTAAAAGATGCGTTGAACCATGTCAAAAACCAGTGTGGTGAGGTAACTTTGCAATACAGATAGGTAGAGATAGATAGATAGATAGATAGATAGATAGATAGATAGATAATAGACAGACAGATAGATAGATCCATCTCCCATCTTCCACTTGGGATGATTGACCTCTCAACCCCTGCCAGTTCCAAAGCCACAGCCAGACTTAAAGGTTTGACCTGAAGGTCACTGATAAGTTCAGCGGAACCATCCTGCCCAAGAAGGGAAAAGAAAGGGGGAAAAAGTCATGTGGCACATGCCTTTAATCCCAGCATTCAGGATGCAGAGGCAGGTGAATCACTGTGAGTTCGAGGCCAGCCTGGTCTCCAAAGCGAGTTCAGGACAGCCAAGGCTACACAGAGAAACCCTGTCTCAAAAAACAAAAACAAAAAAAAAAAAGGAACTAAACTAAACTAGTGACAAGTTCTAAAGTGACCACATACCTGTATTCTTCTCTCCAAGATAAGCATGTGAAAACAGAAGATCACCCTAACAGCAACACAAAGCTATAAGTAATTCACACTCATAGGTTTGTTTATCAATAACCTCACAGAAAGAAAGCCTCAGGGTAAACTGTTGCATGCCTGTGTTTGTGGAACAGGTTATGCATTTCCCCTGAGCACTCCTCAGATTTAGAAACTCTAACGATTTCTTAAAGATTTAAACACAGAGGCGAAGCCTCCAAAAATTACCCTGCCAACCACTTTGCAATCTAGTCCACTGTGAGGAGCCAGTTTTGCTCAAAGGATTTTCCATCAGAAAGAGTTAATGATGACACAAAATAGACACCATCAACACACCCCCAAAAACTATGCTGTATTTCTGAAATCACACAGTGTAAACGTTCAATCACTGCCACCATTTTAATATTTGAGAAATGACTTCTGACTTCCAACTGGCAATATATTTTGATTTTGTAGGAGGATTACTGTTATCAGATTTAAAGATAAGACCCACGGGTCACTTACTCAATTAAGTCAAAAATTATCCAATACTTCACTGACGGTGTGAAGGACAAACTGTTTACATGGAGGCTTTCTTTTGCTTGTCAGGTTTTTTGTTTGTTTGTTTGTTTGTTTGTTTGTTTTTAAATTTAATGATAACCTTTCCTTTAGTTTGGCTTAAAAAGAAGGATCCTCCTTCTCAGTATTTATTTAGGTGATTTAGGAGAAACTAATGGGAAAGAAAACATTTAGAGACCACTCTTGAAGAGCAAAACTATTATATTTTCAATAAAGTTCCTGTTGAAATAAATAATACTTCATTGATAATGAGTATTCCATCAAGGGGGAAGTATTTAGTAATAAATCACTGCCAGGTGATTATCTGCCTAATGAAAAAGATTTCCACTCCTCTGTTTACTTAAATACCTACTTTTATGCCTGAGGAGTTTTGATATCATGCATTGCCACTTGGATTACTAAATCTAGCAACACGGACTGCCTAATTAGGTAGAAGTCTTCTAAATGTGGCTCTTGTTCCACCCTTATCCTGTGTGTTGATTGTACATGCTTGGTCAATGGTGAAGTCAACTGTGAAGAAAATTTCAATCCTACTTTTCAGTACATTGCCTGACAAAGTTCAGTTCTGCTGGGGTTATTAAGCTGGTGGAGGTGAGCAATCTAAAAGATGAGACATTTTAATTCCAGTATAAGTTCTCATTTGCTTTGAATTTTGCATACATTGCTGCTGCCAAACATGCTGAACATCTGTCTCTATCCAGAAAAAAATATATATACGTTACAAATACATTACTGTTTCATTATAGATACCAGTAACTTACAATTTTTATTTTTTAATTAATTTTTAAAAGATTGCACTTATCCTAGCTAAGATTTTTTTTTTTTTATCCTGCATTTGACAGTTTAAAAGTACAAGGAGGCTTTGAAAGCATGAAACCCAGAGAAGTCACTAATGGGCTTCCCATGATCTCATATATGTAAGGCTTTCTCTGTAATTGTAAACCCACTAAAGGCTTACGATCTGGAAGTATGAATTATTGTAGCCAGTTTTTATGAGCTTAATTCCACTAGCAAATCCTACTTTCTATATTTTAAGTCTCAACTAGAGAAAGAAACAAGCACATTTTGAAAGAAACATTCCAGAGGGAGAATGGAAGAAGAACGGAAGGAGACTACGTCCAATAGCCAATTCTGCTGCAAAACCATCAAGGAACTTCTAGAAACATAGGCCTAGCCTGCGATGAGTGTCCACTCGCTTTTAATGCTCACAAAACTGCCTTTGAATCATTGCATTTTCTCTGCTTTATTTCCCACAGGAGGTTCCATAAATCATAGGACTTACTCAGCCTAGACTGACCGCACGACAATTGTCTGGGCCTTTCCCCTTCTCCTCTCTTTTTCCAGCATGTTTTCTTGCATGACCCAATTCTATGGCTCCTACAAGCCATGAAAAGCTGTCTTAGAATTACAGCAAAGCCCCTGAAATTCAGCAGGTATGAAACCAGGAGCCTCTCTCCTGAGTAGCAACTGTACAGGGTGCCTTGAGATTTGCCCTGGGGTGGGTGGGTGAGGGGAATCCTCAATGGGGTTTGCATTATTGTGGCAAATAGATGTTCTCATGAAGATTTAGCCTAAAACATTCACAGACTGCATGTCCGAGGCATCAAACACAGCAGACGCACAAAAACAAAACTGCCAACATTTATGGGGCATCTATCTTATTTCTAAAATCTCCTGTATGCTATCTTGTCTAGTTCATTGTTTGTAAAATTTAGTATTACAAGGCTTGCTATAGAGGATAGCAGATCTAATTCTACCTTGCTTACAAAATAGGTAATGTTCATCTTATAGCCAAACAAATGTAGCAATAACTTGATTATGGAAAGACCGAGCTGTATTTCTTATTATAGACTTAGTGACTAGACTTAACAGGACTGTCAATAGAACCAAGGGACATAGGGGAGTCCAAGCACCGCGTTATGTTTAGCAGCTTTTTAATCCCAAAAGAAGTCGTTGAGAACCACTACTAGCACACACTTTGGTTTTCTAAATAATAATTTCATGAACTTACTTCATGGCAGCCATACAACAAGCATAGCACCAAAGGCCCCTCTCATTTTTGGAAGCATTAATTTTTTTTTTTTTTTAACTAAAAAGCAGTAAGAGCTCTTAATGGAAAGTACGGTCAAGAACTTCTTTGAAAATATTCTTTTTCTTGAACTGTTTCTAGCTACACCCATTTTTTTTTCAGCCTTAATCCCCACCATGCCAAGAAACTTTGAAACCCGTAGCTTCTCTCACTGCACTCAGTGTTTTGAACGTCTTTGGATTAGTTCCCCACACATCTATTTTTTCAATATAATTACTAAATTCTGTCTCTTTCCTATTGGTGTAGCTTTTGTTGAGAGAGGACACCAGGTTTGAGGGGTGTTTTTTTTTTACTGTTACTAGTGTTGGTTTTCGTCACTTAAGACAAACAAGGGTTTGGGGTCTCTCTGCTTGTATCAAGTAGTAATCCAAAACTACTTCCCCAAAGGGAGATCTTTTTAAGTAAAGTTCGATGAGTTCAGTAGTTTGTTTTGAAGCCCAGGAAACCGGTTTACTTGTAAAATTACAAAGGAGACGTAAGAGGTTGAGCAATGTAACTCTCGGTGAAAGTTGAGACCACCAAGCTCAAGTTGAAGCCAACAAGCTCACCGCGTGAAACCACCTATAAGCACTGACTGCGGTCAAGTGTTTAAGTTTCTCACTAAAACCTATTAATGCCAGGAAGGAGGGAATTTTCTCCAAGAGGCAGGGCAGCTGGACACTCCGAGAGCCGCTTGGTCTTTACTTATCTCCCTTTCAGAGAACATTACCTGCCCGGCAGGGTTGCAAACGCTTTTGAAAGTTCATTTCTGGCGAGTCTGTTCCCCTTGCAAGGACGCAGGAAAAGAATCCTTTGGTCCCTCTGGCTCTCCGGTTGGAAAGCAGAGGCGACCGCACACGGAAGAAAAGTACCACAGCCCCACTACCTCCCAGCGATTGTCTTACCGGTACAAGAGTGCAGGGGCTTAGGTCGCACCACCAGCGATGGACACACAGAGTACAGGGAAAGTTTCTCAAAGTAGTCGCAGGTCTCCTTAGAGAGGATCTCATCGATCATGAAAGTCTTGTAGCGCCGCCTGGCTGCTTTGAGCTGGCCGGGTGAGCTGAGCCTCAGTTCCGCGTGGCAGTGCATGGTGAGCTCGGACCAGAGCCTGGCGACCTGACCGCTGCGAGCGCCGGGCGGTCCGAAACCGTGGGAGCTGGCGCGCAGGCTGGGGCCTGAGCCCCGCTCCTCGGCAGCCAGAGGGGCGGCGGGGAGGCGCGCGAACCAGAGCGGGCACGGGCGCGCCTGCTGCGTCTACACCCACCCGCCAAGCGGCATCTTCGACTACAGCCTTTTTGGAACACCGCAGCTGTCAATCAGCGCGCACTTCCTGCAGGGCCAGGTGCTGAGCGCGAGCCGAGGGGCGTCGGCCGCTACCCCACCCCTGCGCGCCTGTGCGGCCCGGGCGCTGACCTGCGCACCCAGGGTCGGACCGCTCTTTCTCACAGCCTCCCGCCGGTCTGAGTCGGGCGCTCCCCAGTTTGGCTCTCTATTTTAAGACACTCGCGTCGGTTCTCCTTTTCCCCCTCCCCCAGCTCCAGGTGTATGTACAGGAGGGTGCGCGCCCGTGTGTGTGCACGCGCAGTGCGGCCGGCGCGCGTCGCCTCCTCCAGCGAGCCCAGGCGTCCAGCCGCTGCTTTTCTGAGCCGCATCCCCTTATCCTCCCTCAGAGCCAGTCCTGCTAAAGGGGGACTTCGCTCTTAGCCTTGCAACCCTGTAGGCAGCTACGTCTACATCTCTTGCGACAAAGCAGTGGAGTCCTCTGCTAGACTTCTGAGGCTCCTGGCCCCAGAGCACGCGCTTCCTGGCGACCACTGTGTCTCACTTGCTCCCGCGCGGGCCATTTCCCAGGATCACAGTGTACCCTTCGCAACCTGCCGCTCCCAAGCCCGCACTGCACCCGTGCATTCCTGGCATGGGGAGTTTTCTTCGAGGTCGTAAACTTAACTGCCTCACCACGACCCCAAAATACAAGTGACCTTAATACAGTCTGTTATCCCAATAATAAACTGGGGGAATAGTGTGTGTGTGGGGGGGTGCCTGTGTGTCTCTCTCTCTCTCTCTCTCTCTCTCTCTCTCTCTCTCTCTCTCTCTCTCTCTCTCTCTCTCTCTCTCTCTCTCTCTCTCTCTGTGTGTGTGTGTGTGTGTGTGTGTGTGTGTGTGTGTGTGTGTGTGTGTAAAATCTGTTCCTAAAACGGTTTTCTTTGCTGAGAAGGGCCAAAACAGCGGGATAGTGACAAATCCGTGGCCCTTCCAGTCAGCCAAAATCCTGGCTTTTCCTAGAGCCAAAGCCCGGGTTTCATTATGGAGTATAACAGACGTTCAGGTATTTGAAGATAATTTGCTTCTTTCTTCTTAGTGTTCTAATCTCAGAATCTGTCCCAATCAATGTCTCTACGAACTTTTGTTTTCAACCACTACTTTTGAGTGAGAGAGACCGGGTCCGCGCTTACACCCGCCTGGGACAGCTTGGCGCACCGCCTTGGGAAGCGACCTCCTGGTGCACTCCCGGGGGGTGGGGGGGTGGGGGGCAAGATCTGTGCCCCTGAAGCAGTGTGTGCGAGCTGGAAAAGAAACGAATGGTGGGGACATAAACAGCTGATGATGTTTCCTCGATGCTGGATGCTCGCACCCTAGGGCTGACCGGAGTCTTGGAGTGTTCTGTTTGGCTTCGCGCTCCAAGCATGGCTAGCCGCGGAAGCAAGTTGGAGCAAGTTAGCACCTGGGCCGGTGGCTAAACTCGCGAAGGGACAAACTTGCTGAACCAATGATTAAACACTTAAAGAAAATAAGCATTATTAGACCAAATCATAGCCGAGTGTTTGCTATGGATAGTAGCCGTATTGACTATCTTTATTTCCCACGTGTCTGCGTCTGCCTGATTCCGCTTCCCTCCTGGCCTCTTAGGGTTGCTTTTATTTCTTCTCTTCCAGACCGAGGCGGCCCTCCAGCACTGCAGCTATGTATCCCAGCGGCGGCGCGTTCCTTGCTTTCTTCTCTGGATCCTGTCTCCTATCTGCTGTTGGGGATCGAGGGCCTAGGACCTGTCCCTGGCTGCCACCCGTCTCCCCGACCCGCTGCGTGAGGAACTGGGGTCTGGGATTGGGGTGCAACACTCGCCCACAGGGCAATCCTCGGGGGGGGGGGGGCTCTGTGAGTCGCCAGGACAGTGCTATGCTGTAGGCAGCTACAAAGAAACCAAGTGCTTGCCAGGAGTCGCCTATGACCAAGGCGAGCTTGCTGCACTCCGAGACCCCGCACCAAAGTGGCCGCAGGGCAGGAGCGTGCTGACACGCTCACGCTAGGAGGCTCAGCCGTGTATTCTGGGTCTTTCCGCCCCAAACCCTGCCTCTACTGCGCTGCTTTTCTTCTATCTTTTTTTCCCTTTTTTTTTTTTTTTTTTTTTCCTCTTGGCTCTTCCCGCTTCTTCTCTCACTAACTCTTCTTTCCCCCTTTCATTTCTCCCTTTCCCTCCCTGGTCCTTGCCTTTGGGGCCTCTCTATTCATTCTCTCCCCCCCCCCTTTTTTTTTAATCCCTGCTTCTGTCCTTCGCTCTGTTCTCCCCCCCATAGCGCGCCTGTTTCTTTTTTCTTTCTTCCTTCCTCTTCTTCCTCCCCATCTTTTCTTACTCTGAACTTGGGTCAGGAGTGCCATTTGTGTACCCCGAACCCGTGGAGTTCATCGGCAGATACAGTGCTTGAACCCGAAACCCAGCCGGCAGATTCATCCCTTGGACTGGCCCCTGTTCCTTGATAAGTCTCCCCAAGGCGGGCATCTGTCTTTCCTCTTACTGCTCCCTTCTACAGAGCCGCAGGCACAAAAGTCACTTAGACCCTCCTGCAGATTTAGTTTGAAATCTAGTGAATTTTGACAGCTAACGAAGTAGAGCTTTTTCTTGTTTCCCACTTTTTACTAGGAAGAGATTTGTAGGAGGAAATTCCCCTCTTCCCCACCCCGGAGGGAGGAGGGGAAAGTGGGCACCTCTGGATCTTGGAATCCAGGTATTCGGTTTCCTTAACTGACCTTGGCTTTTCATTTCCAAAGGGCATTCCTAATTTCTACTTCACAGGGTCCCATGCCTTTTTCCAAGCCTCGCCTTTCATCGGAACACCCTGCCACTTCTTCCCTTCCCTTCCTCTCTGCCCAGGAAAACTAGTCTCAAATACAACCTCCTCCCAAGCAGCCTTTTCTCACCCCCAAGCCTGCCCCTTGCTGTTCCTGCCCCTATCCCGGCATTTCCTCAACTGTTGTCCTTCGCATGTTTATTTTGCCCACTGGACAGTGAACTCCTGGTGGCCAGTGCTTTATTTCACATTCTTCATCCTCTGCTACCAATACCACATAGCACCCTGCACATGGTCCCTTCTTGGTAAATGTGTCAGGAACAAATGATTGTATAAAAGTTCTGGAAACAGAATTATATAATGTGTTGATGGGACAGCAAGTCTTAATTAGCTGTACTAAATTTGTCTCTCTCTTTAAATGAGTCTCTCCCCTTTCCTTGTTAGTTTTGAGCTTTGAGCAATGGCATGTAGCCCAATTTCTCCCCCCTTCAAGCTCCTTTTTTTTTTTTTTTTAATTCCCTCTCTGCCACTCTTAGACTGCAAAGCATTTCCATGGGAGGAAACACACCCCAGCTGTCAATCACAAAGTGGAACTTTGGTCAGAATAGTCAGGGGTTTTGTTTCCAAAGTTAATGAAGTGGCTGGAACAACAAACATCTGCCAGAGGGGCTCAAACCTTTTCCAGCTGCTGGAGACTGCAGACACTCTTCAGTGTTCAGTCACCATACCAGGCAGTGTGTGTCTGCCCTTGCGGCCACAGAGGAAGACACACAGAGAGAGACAGTTTACACAGAACAGTGAGTAGACAAGATGAGAAAAGTTCACACCCTGAAGAACAGGTTATAGAGGATCACACACACACACACACACACACACACACACACACACACACACACACACACTCCCCAGTTTGGCCTCTGATGCCTGAGACAGCCCAGCAGGAGACAGGGTACCAGGATGAAGGCTGTGCTGGGTGATCCAAAAAGCAAAGCTTCCCTTTCCCTTTTTATCCTACACTCTCATCATCTCCATTGCCTGAGAACTCTTGATGTTTAATGGAAGAATTCCTCTAATCCCAAATACGACGCTTAAATTACATGTAGGACCTACCTTAGGTGTTACCATCTTGACTCTTAGTTAACCACCCTTTTATAATCTTGATTATAATGCAATGGGGTATAATTACGACAAATACACCAGTTCATTTCCCCGACTGTCTTCTCTTTAAAGGAGACTGAGGGGGCTAGACAGTATTTCTTATAGTCTGGTCACATGTCTTTAGTAGCTTCTACTTCTGCCACTAGGTTTGGAAATGCTTTCAGACATGTAAAAGCAAAATAGGGAAAGCCTTGTAAGTTAATATTCCCCTGGGCCCCAGGTCCATGCCAAAACCGCTTGCTGTCTGTGCAGCCCGACCCGGCAGCCTCGAATAACAAGTTAAAGGAGGTGTACAAGGAGGCCAGATTATTTTTAATGATGATATTAATTTACAAAACTGCTCTCGTACACTACAAGGCATCTTTTTAAGACAAGCCACAAATGCAATCCACTTGACCAATGAGCTTAGAAAGGACAGACTAGAGCCACTGAGCCTTTCCCAAAAGGCAGCTTCAAGCTGGAGGGGGGAAAAAAGACAATAGCTCTATCTATAAAGACTTAGCAGTAATACAAAGATGAAAAAATTCAGTTAGATAGGATGTGGGAGGCAGAGTAGAGATGGGGGAGGGACACTGAGGAGACAAAGGAGGAGAAACTGGTGGAGTGTAAAAATTAACAGTAGTAGTAGTAGTAATAATAATAATAATGTTGAAATAGAGAGAGAGAGAGAGAAAGTTCAGTAAATCATCCAGATAGTTCTAAATTTGAGGAGCTAAATGTACAGATTAAGATTCAAAGATTTTCCCGTGTGTGTGTGTGTGTGTGTGTGTGTGTGTGCGCGCGCGCGCGCGTGCGCATGTATGTTCTGTTTGGTTTTTCAGATAATGTTTCACGTATCCAGGCTTCCTATGCATTTGCTATGTTGCCAAGACTGGTCTTGAACTCCCGATCCTCTCACATCCATCTCCCAAGTGCTAAGATGATAGAAAATACCTGGCTCTGTTTCTCCTTTTAATGGGACTATGCTGATCACTTAGACACGTTTCTGCAAATGGCTTATGTACTTCTGTTATTCCAACTGGTGTACCAGGGAACTAAAATTTGACTTTATGAAGTTTATCATAATATTGTGTTAAACACATGAGAAACCTGGAGCGTCACTAACCATGCCTGCACCAACACACACACACACACACACCACATACACACACCCCTGTTATCCCTTTAGCTAAGCAGAAAACTGCAGCAAGAGAACAGCAGCAGTCTGAGACACACAATGGAACTGCTTCTGGAGTAAGAAAATTAGCTTTTAAATCAGGCCAAGCTGAAATCCATTCCTAGCTCAGACACTGAGTAATTCTCTGACCTCTGGTCTTTGACAACCTGGGTATAAGGAGAACCAAGGGACTCCATGTACCCATCACTAACTCAAGAATTGCTAGTGTTGGGGCTCGAGAGATGGCTCGGCTGTTAGGAGTACTGGCTGCTCTTCCAAAGGACCCGAGTTCAATTCCCAGCACCCACATGGCAGCTCACAACTGTCTGTAACTCCAGTTCCAGGATCGGACATCCTCACACAGAAATACATGCAAGCAAAACACCAATGCACATTAAGAAGTTTTTTTTTTAATTGCTAGTGTCCCTCCCATTTTTGTTATTTCAATAAAAATAAACAATTTTCACAAAACAAAACAGTTCCTTAAAAGGCACGAGTGCCAATCTGTTCTGTTTCATATGCCTAGCATCAGGTTTTTCTCAGTGTTATAATCCCAGCATCAACCAAGACGTTAGGAGTGAAGGGACAGAAGGGAATGTGGCTCAGCTTGTGGAACACTGCCTGGGATCAGTTCTCAGTGCTGATTAAACCAGGTGTGATAGGGCATATGCCCGCAAAGCCAGCACTGAGGCGACAGAGGCAGGAGGACCAGGGGTTCAAGCTCATCCTTAGTTATAAAACAAGGTCAGCCTGGAATACATGAAACCCTAGCTCTATTTATTTTTTTTTTAATTTATTTTTTTAATGAATGCGATGGCAGGAATAGAGGGCAGGGCTAAAATAAAGATGTAGCCTTTGCTACCTAGGGCTCCTAAAATCATCTGACCCCACAGCAGCAGACTCAGCACATCCACGGGTATTAACCAGTTCACCCAGCAGTTTGCAGGAGGCTGTGTCCTGGAAACACAGCAGGATTATGATCAATCGCCTACTAGGAGACGGTCTCATCCAAATCGCTTTATAAAATATGTGTTTTTCTCGCCTTGCTCACAAGTAGTTTTGAATCAGATCTCTGTGGGCTTCCCCAATTCAGGGCAAGTAGCCAACCAAGAGAGATGGGTTTCAAAGAGAGCTAGTAGCCCATGGGCCATTAGCGTCGGTTGTTATCAAATACAGAAGGCTCCTGTGTCAGCCAGCACAGGGGAAGACTTGTGGAGCCAGTCTGCCTTCTGAGCACACAAAGAATAACCACGCTCACAGAGGAGAGCGTTGGGTGATTAAGGCAATCTGCTGGCAGGATTGTTGCCGTGCTAATACAAAACAACATTTACCAAGAACAATGGGTGCAATACGCCAATCAAAGAGTATAATGGCCTCTGCACTCCAGGCCCTTAAGAAAGAGGAAGTTTGGACAGAGTCCTGGACACAGGTGCTAATCACCTACTTAGGTCTAAGTACAAAGGGTGTGTGTGTGTGTGTGTGTGTAAGTGTATGGGGCTGTGTGAGTGTTTCTCTCTGTTTCTCTCTGCCTCACATATGGTCTTGTTCCATAAACTTTTGTCTGTCTATTCTCTCTCTTTCTGATTATTGTGGCAGGGGAAAGAGGAAAGGCAAGTTCAAGATCTTCGAGCAAATTCAAGAGAACTACCCCATACTACAAAGGGCACCAACAATTACTAGCATGCTCAACATCCCAAAGTGTCACGCTCAAAGCATCATTCCTGTTCTATCTCAACCAGTCTTTGCTGCACATAAAGAAAAGTAAACTGTTTCCATTTCTAAATCTACTCATATGTAATATTTTCATCACCTGTGGATATGATGACATAGTAAATTGCTCAGGGGAAAACAGAGAAACAAAAAGTATGAAAAGTTCTGGCATAAAACAACATGGTGTGCAATAATCCAAAATTTAAAATGCTAAAACATCCTTTCCTAGAAAATCAGTCAAAGGGATCCCTGCTGTTGTCGTCGTCTTTTTCCTTTTCTTTTTCCTTCTTTTTTTCTTCTTTCTTTCTTTTTCTAATCAGGGGGTGTTTCTGCAGAGAAACATTTTATTTCCCTTCCAACAGACAGCATAAGGACAATTGTTCCATTTCTCTGATGTTATGGATTTTTCATCATTTCTTTCAACAGTTAGAGGAATGTAAAGACCGAAGTAAATAAACAAGATGGTGCCAACCTCTATTCATTTCAATTATGCAAGCAGACGGCCTTTTTTTTTTTTTTATGGAATTCAAAATCATCACGGAACAGAGACCCCCTGATTCCATTGCCAGTCCACATTCTGCTACGTTTACTTAAATCAATTATTAAGTTACTTAGATTATGTCTCCAGGAGTTGCCAAAACATCTGGTGGTTTCAATCAGGTCAATAGGAGGTTGTGCCAAGTCAAGGGGAAAAAATTAGTCTGATTATTCATTTGTATAGGAGAACAAGGGGTTGTTTTCTTCAAGTAGACAGTAAGTGGATATTGTTCCATAGGTTTTAGTTTTCTCTTCGGAAGCCAGAGTACAGTCCGTAATTCCTGAAAGAGGTTGTGATTTTTATCAGTTAATGCTTGCAAAGTATTCTGACAGATCTTCAGTCCAAAATGTAATGGGTGTGAAGCTGACTTATTCATGTCTATGAGACAGTTCTGTGCTCATTTGAATTCTGTGTTCTGGAAGTTGGAAACAAGCCCACCGGCTGACGCTCTTTGGTAGTCCCTGAATCGTGAAAAAATAAACGTAGCCGAGCTAGCAATCACAGACTGGTGTCCTCACTGTACCAAAACCCCGCACGTGATTTTCATTGCCTGAAGCAAATCTGTCCGTGGCTTCTCCCTGGAACCTCCGTGCGTAGAGTGCTTCTCTGTGAGATCTATCTAGTATAATCTGGGATCAGTGGAGAACTTTGATTTCTTCAGCCCTCTCATAGGACATCCTCAACTGATAGCTGGAATTTCAAATCATTATCTTTAGGAATCATATGGCCATAGTCCCAAGAGAATGAGAGGGAGGGGGAGAGCCCTGAGAGCCTGGCATTTGAAAGCATTGTCCCCGTATGTTACTTGAGGAAGAAATATCCTGTGGTTTGTAACATTCTACTGAATGGTGCTGTTCAGAAATCTGCACCAGAATACAGACTCTCCCTTGAAGAAACACATTTTCATAGTGAAGAAAAACATTTTCCTGTTGATCTGTAACAGTAAGGACAGATTGCCAAGCTATGCCTATTTTTTATAGCTTTCTTATCTGCGTATAGTTTTCAACTAAAAGGGAAAGCCAGAGATGAGTATAAACAATGTTTGTTATACCATACAATATAAACTTTGTGTGAAGGTCAGAGGAGACACCCTCTCCTCCTGAGCATCCCAGGGCACCCAGTCACTTATGCTGATGATTGTGTAGACCTGCCGGATGTCTACAGCTAATTGTTCAAAGATAATTGCTAATGAGCTAAGTGTTTTGTTTTGTTGTTTTGTTTTGCTTAAAGTATTTCCAGTCTCTTAAAGGGGAGAAGAAAGTTCTTTGCTTCAAGGACAATGAAATTTAAAGGAGCTAATTTCCTCAGTAGCAGGAAGGTTTGTTTGTTTGTGTGTATGTGTGTGTGTGTGTGTGTGTGTTTGTTTGTTTTTTAGGGGATTCTCAGTATGAGAATCTTGCTTTCTTTAAAAATAAATAAATAAGGGCTGGAGAGAGGGTTCTGTGTTTAGTAGTCCTGGGTGGCTGCTCTTCCAGAGAATCTGTGTTCAATTCCCAGCAACCACAGCGTGGCTCACAACCATCTGCAACTCCCATTCAAGAAGATCCACAACTCTTCCTGCCTCCAAGGGCACTAGACAAGCACGTGGTGTGCATACATGCAAGCACAGCACTCATATGCAAGAGATAAATTTAAAGAAATAGATCAAAACGGAACATTTACTAAGCACTCAATCAGACTAGGAGTGAAACTGGAGTGCACACTACTTGAACAGAGTGAATGCTGGGATTGAGCCCAGGGCCCAAGTGTGTGTTCTACCACTGAGTTACAACCAGCCTCCATGCTGTTTGTTCCTCCTTGTGTCCGGTATAACATTAGGAAAGCAGGCCCTGACGAGAGTGGCTTGGAGAACAGAAAGGCAGCACTGCATAAGAGAACACTGAAGAGGTGAGAGATTATATTCTTGAACAGACTGTAACAACCAACTCCTAAAAATCCTCAAAGTCACTGACAAACAACATTGAAGACGCCAGGCCTCCAGTGCAAACTTTAGAGCACCATACCTGCCTGGCAGAGGCACGGAGGCTCGCAGCCTACAAGTGAGCTACTGTCCTAATGACAAACTGAGACGTCATTTACAAGGTCATATTCCAGTGCACAGTGAGACACACATAAAAGAGCCTAAGTGAATCACACCCTGTTTGTGGGCATGTGGCCTGGTATGACACTTCTGGAGGGCAGCTTGGCATCATGCCAAACTCAGAGGCAGTACAGCAATCCCAGTCTAGCAACTGGAACCAAAGCTGTCCTTCTCCGGACACACGGACATGACACTGTAGGACAGCAGTTCTCTCAACCTCTGGGTTGAGACTCCTTTGGGGGTCACATGCGATGTTATGTATATCATATTTAAAATATTTTTAATTACAGTTATAAAGTAGCATAAAAATAATTTTATGGTTGGGGGGCTCACCACAACATGAGGAACTGTATTAAAGGGTCACAGCATTAGGAAGTTGAAAACCACTGCCCTAGAAAACTTGCCAAAAAAAACCTGCCAACACCTGGGGTGTGAGAGTTGACCTTTCTTTGGTTTTTGAGGGGTCTTTTTGGTTGTTGTTTGGGTCTGGATTTGGGTTGTTTCTTGAGGCAAGGTCACTCTGTGTAGCCTTGGATGTCCTAGAACTCACTTTGTAGATCAGACTGGTCTTGAACTCACAAACATCTGCCTGCTTCTGCCTCCAGAGTGCTGGGATTCAAGGCAAGTGCTACCATACCAGGTAAGAATTGACATTTTTTTCGACAAGCAGTCCGCTTCTTGGTTTTACAACAGAAATGGAAACGTCAAACTGAAAGATATATAAATTTGAGACTGACAATTCACATTTCTGAGCCTCAGTTTTCTTGTACTAGATATAGATATAGATTCATATACACAGATCTCTTAAAGTTCTTGTGGGATTTAAAAGATACACATTTAAACAGTGCCTGACATAAAGATAAACAACTGTTAATTATTAATACTGAATGAAAAAGTCCATTTAAATAATATCATGTAAAACATGATTTAATTGTTGAAAATATTGTTCATTGACATGTATATGCCCAGACAGGCTCCAAAACATATTCAAATATTAGTTGGTAATTTCTTGGTGGTAAACTTTATCAAATATATTAAATGTATAATTTCCAAAAAAAACTATAATATTTAAGTTTTTAAATTGTATACTTAACAGCTGGGCATAATGGCACACACCTTTAATCCCAGCACTTTGGAGACAGAGGTGGGCAGATCGAGGTGAATTTGAGGCCAGCCTGGTCCACATAGCGAGCTCTAGACTAGTCAGAATTACACAGTAAGATTTTGTCTAAGAAAGAAAGGAAGGAAAGAAGGAAGGAAGGAGCAAAAATTGTACATTTAAGCCTAAGAATGTAAAGTATACTTTAATTATACACTTGCATAACACATTTACAGAAGTATTTTGGATGCGTTGATTCCTGGGAGCCTCAAGCAATCCTATGTATGAAAAACCAATGTGTGTACTAATCCTTTTTACACTGAGGAAAATGAAATCGTCTGCTATTTCTTTTAGGCTGTCCACAGTCAGCTCAATTGTTAGAGCTGAATCCCAAATCCAGTTGTATTTGTTTTGTTTTGTTTTGTTTTGTTTGTCCAACTTCAGAATACCTTCTATTGGACAATGTTTTCTGATTGAACCCAGGTATGTGTTTTTAATCTAATTTCTACTGCACTTGTCTGCCCCATTGTTTCCTTGCTTTTTATATGTTAAGCCATTGATAACATTAAAATTATTTGAATATTAAGAAGACTGGCAGGAAAATATATTTATAGAAACGTTAATAATCTCACGGGCCGCAAAGCTTCGGTTATGAAGTAATCTAAATATAAATACTCCCAATTGCCTTTTAAAATTAACAGAAATTTCATGAGCAAGGAAAATTAGTTGACTAAGTATGTGGAGTAAGAGCTGCCAACTGGAGAGCTGTGCGCTCCTACTCTAAAGCGCTCTCCGGCCAGCAGGCCCCCCGCGAAGCCTGGCGGTGATTTATCAGTGAGCAAATTTAGCTGTTGACTCTTCCTGGAACCAACAGGAGCCTGGAGCGGCGGGCAACACCTCGGAGCTGGAGTTTGGTGGTTACTGCCCTCTGTCAGAGGACAAGGACGGTCATGTCTGTGCGGTGGAATCACGGCTCCCTCTATTGTCAGGACACGGGAATGTCCCTGACGACACTAAGTCAGTTAAGTCAGTGTTAACTTTTGTTCCAGGGGCGGGGCGGGCGGAGGGGGGGGGGGACGACGGGAGACCGGGGACAAGGAAGAGGGAGGGGGAACCGGACCACGGGACTATGTTGGAAGCATCGTTAATCACTATATTTCCCAGATCTGGAGCAGCTTTGGGTGTGACTGGGAAGGCTGTTTGCTGAGCTTACTTACGTGCATCAAGGACTTAAAAATGCATCTAAAATAACTTAAGTGACTTAACTCTACTTTGTAGCAAGGGTATTGAACAAAAGATATGGGAGCAGGCCACGATACAAAAAGATTATCTGCAAATAGCCCACTCCACGACCCTGGCTGTGCCCTAATGCTACGGTGTGAGGCTCAAGTCCAGGCTTCATTTGTGGACCTCAACCAATATTAAAGGCGCGCTGGCCCTGGGTAGTTAGCCTCGGAGACCTCATTTGTGAGCTCAGCAGATCTCTAATACGATCTACACGGTTTACGTACAGTGAACTATAGTGTGCATGTTTCTACTCCAGGCCTTATTTTCACACATCTAACCTCTGGGGATTGGATAACATTTATGTTACCCTGAGCTTACCATTTAGTCTCCGTTAATTAAGGCTGTAAACCTTCTGGGAAAAGTAGAGAATGTGGCTAATATTGGGAAAATGAAAGGTGCAAAGTGTGAACAGCAGGATACACATAAAAGAAGGCAAACTGAAAATATCCCATCTTTTCTACCATAGAGAAAAATCCCTGGCCTTCCAAATAACTAAGTCGCTGTTGACTTGGCAGCAGCGACAATGGCATTTTCACAGGAAATGCCTATTTCCTTATTCTTCCCTGCTCTGCCGTAGGACATACCAAGCTAACCAGTCTGGCCAGGCATGAAAAGCAAGTTTGTATGTCACTACAACCACCCGGCCCTGCCGAACATTTCAGAGCAGAGCTCCATTTCTTGCGGCTGGCTGAAACCAGGGCAAACTACAAAGCACTGTGGATAACCATTAAGAAGCTGGCGAGGGTACCGCATTCCTGGTGGCCGTTTAGCCAATCAGATAACTGAGTTTGGGAACAGGAGGACATTGTTGTTTCAACAGCAGTGGTTTTTTTTTTTTTTCCCCCTTTGCACTGCATTGCCTTCTCGCAATCACTGCTGTGTGGTACAGAAAATGCACAAAATAACTTCCCTATTTGTTGAGTATCAGTACTCTCCCAGAAACCCTGGGGGTGGAGGTTCTGGGAAACATGAGTAAAAAGTGGACACTCCTTTGTAAAAGTAACTTTTATTCTCCTGGCTCAATTGTTGTCTTACTGCCACCTTCTGCTAACCTAGGCCTGGTCCTGGAAGCTTCTAGCCTTCGTAAAACCTAACCTAGGCCTAGAATGTTTTTAGCCTCTGAGACTTACTGTGTAATCAGCTCGCCGTTTCTTGTTCTTTCTGAGCTCTGGGCTGGCTGGTTCAACTCAGCTGTTCTGGCTCAAACTCTTCTCCCAGCTGACTTATTCAATCTGGATCCCCTCTCAGCCTGGAATTGCTCTGCCTGGCCCCAAACCAACTTGACAATCTGCTCTAATCTTCTGGCTTCTTCTCACTTTCTGGCTCACTCCGTCTTCATCTGAGTTCTCTTTCTGCAACTCATCTCTCCATTACTGCCTTGGTTAAAAAAAAAAAAAACTCCTCCTCTCTGAAAAACTGCCTTTTAAGTTGCTTCCTTTTCCTCTCTTCTCACAAGAGTTAGGTGTATCCTGTTTTGTCAAATCTATGATTCGTCACCTTTTCTGCCACTCAATTAGACATAATTTTCAAACATGAGTACTTCCTTCTACAAACTAACTTTACTTTTCTTTGGGATTAAAGGCATGTACCACCATGTCTGGATCTAAGCTTTTCTTTACCTGATGCTTGCTCTATACCAGACTGGCCTTGAACTCAGATCTTTTTGCTTCTGACTTTTCGATTAAAGGCATGTTTGTATTCCAGCTGGATCACACAGACCTAGAAGGTCTTTGGATGTGATCTCTTGCCAGAGCAGCCATGTTCTGAATTAACACTCCTCTACAACTTCCCCCTTTCTGTTCAAGCTAAAAATTGTACACAGTTTAAATTTTACAATAGAAACAATTCTCAATCCCACAATCTTAGCAGTCAAAATGTCCTTCAGCTACTGATGCGATGAGCCTCCATAACTGTAGTCCTGATCATCTGTCCTTCAGCAATGGTACATTTCAGTATTAAGGTTTTCAGTCTACCAGTCTAGTGAACTGTTGTCCCTCTTCAACAAACTGTCAGTTTGTTAAGCTGTCTCCATGCAGGGGATCTACTTTCTGCATCATCTGCGTTGCTGTCTTTCTACATGGCTTCCTTAAAGTGTGGCTTTCATTTGGAAGATTCTCTCTCTCTCTCTCCCTCTCTCTTCCTCTCTCCTTCTCCCCCTCTTCTCCTCTGCCCCTCTTCTCCTCTCCCCCTCTTCTCCTCTGCCCCTCTCTCCCTCTCTCTCTCTCTCCCTCTCTCCCTCTTTCTCCCCAAGACAGGGTTTCTCTGTGTAGCCTTGGCTGTTAGCTGTCCTGATTATTGACCAGACTGGCCTCAAACTCAAAGAAGTCCACCTGCCTCTGCCTCCGAAGTGCTGGATTACAGAGTGTGCGACCCCTGCCCATTCCGTCTTCACTCCTTCCTCAGAAAAGCAGACAAATAAATCAACAAGCAGCTACCTATGCCCAAGATGGTGTGTTTGAAACTAGCCCAGTCATAGCCCAGGCTTAGAAAAGATCATGGAAAACTTTCAAAAACAGGGACAAAAAAAAAAAAAAAAAAACAAAAAAAACAAAAACAAAACACACATTTGCCTCTAAGCTAAGGTCTGAAGGAAGATTGTAAGTTAGCTGTAGAAAGTAGCTTAGTAGTTCCTAGGAAATGTAAACATAAAGCCACCAAACTCTCTTAGTTACTTTTCTTTTACTGTGTTAAGACACCATGACCAAAGCAACATATAGAAGGGAAAGCTTATTGGCAGTTTCAGGCAGCGAGTCCATGAGCATCATGGCAGGGAACATGGCACAGGCAGGCAGACATGGTGCCAGAAAAGTAACTAAGGGCTTACCTCCTGGTCCGTAAGCATAAGGCAGAAAGAGCTGTGGGCTTTTGAAACCTCCCATCCCAAACTTAGTAACACACCTCCCCTAACAAGGCCTCACTTCACAATCCTTCCCAAACAGTTTCACACATAGGGACCAAAAATTCAAACATACAGACCTATAAGGTGTGGGGGGGATGATTTCTTACTCACATTTACTACCCAGCTACGCAGCTCTAGAAACATACTCAGAATAATCCTAAAAAGGAATTACAAAAGTATAATCAGATGTTCACTACAGTATTATCTTTTATGGCTAACAAATTGAGTCTATCAACAGAAAATTATATAAACACTAAATGTTACATACATACAATGAAATGTTATTTGGCTACACAAAGGCATAAACTTCTGATACAGTCTACAACATAGATGAGTGTAGGCTCAATTTTCTTAACCAATATATTTTATTATGAACTTATTAACTAAGCGTACATCCCTTATAACCCAACTAACCTAAATGATAGGAAAAGAGGATTAAAGAATAACAAAACCGTAAGGAAATCAGTTCCAAGGAACCATTCTCCTGACATAATCAGCAGGATCTCTTCTGCTGAACCTGGAGTAACCAGAACCTGGAACCTCAGCAGGAGCCCGGAGACCCAAAGCCTTCCCTTGAGCAGTTCTCTCTGGGAGCCTCTCAAAGTGGAGTGATGAACAGCCAAAACTATCCCAAGTCTCTAAAGGTCCCGCCTCCAGTTTTGGGCTCATTTATATATCTCCTCCCAGAGTCTGTTCATGGGATCTTTTCAGCTGGCAACAATCAAGCTCCTGCATGAGGTGGTTTGTCTTCTAGTGGATTAGCCTCACCTGTTCTCTCACAAGACCATTCGGATCCCACACTTGGCATCATAACAAAAATAGATTTCTCTCCTTCAGATGAGTCTTTTAAGTATTGCACTAACTGAAATAAGCCAGACACAACTGTATAAATATTGTTTAACCAAATGTATAGCCCAGTGGGTCATAGAGGTACATGCCTATAATCCTAGTATTTTGGAGACTAAAAGGGTGTGAATTTTAGGCCAGCCTGACCTAGTTTCAAAGAAAGAAAAGGGAGAAGGAGAAGGATGAAGATGAAGAGGAGGAGAAGAGAGAAGGAAAGAAAGAAACAAAGAAAGAAAGAATTTTTTACAAAATACCAGAATAGATAAATTCACAGAAACAAAAAGTAGAATTCCAGTTTAAAAGACTTTCCTAGGATATGTGAACAAGCATCTATTAACTCCAAGTAAGGTGCCAACAACAGATGAAAGGAATGATTCTATGCAAGTGTATCTTGGTGAGACAATGAGTTTATTGGAATTACTTACAGGGACCAAAGGAACATGGGCAAGTCAAAAGATTCCAAGTTCCTAAAATATCCTCTCATCCTGAGTGAAGACTCAGGAAAGCTCATAGCTGAAGCTCCCTGACAAACTTACAGGCAGCGTCTCAGCACAAGAGTCTCCTCTGAGTCTTGAAAGTTTTATGAGCTCCCAGACATTGTGTGTGCGTGTTTTAGGGGGGCATGGATAACATGTTCATGTGTGTGTATCTGATGATAATATTGTCAACTTGACAAGATCTGGAATCACCTAGGAGACATGTTTCCAAGCAAGCCTGTGAGGGATTAGACTGCATTAGCCTCTGTGTATGCCTGTGAGAGATTAGATTACATTAGCTTCTGTGCATGCCTGTAAGGGATTGTCTTGATTAGGTTAATTCTGGTGGGAAGAAGCCCCTCCCCTGAAAAAGGGGGAGCCCCATTCCATGGTTTGGACTGTATAAAAAGGAGAAATCTAGCTGAACACAAGGATTCCCTATTGTCTGTATTGTACCTGCAGATGCAGTGTGACCAACGATCCCATGCTCCTGCTGTCAGGACTTTGCCCACTATAATAGATTGTACCTTTGAACCATGGTCCAGAATAATCCTCTCTCCCTGAGTTGCTTTTGTTGGGTATTTTACCACCACAACCAAAAAAGAAACTAAAATACCAACTCTCCACTCAAGCTCCTTTACTTGGATCGGTTCTAGTTCGTTTTCTGTAGCTGTGATAAATGCTATGATCAAAAGCAACTTGGGGAAAGAGTTTATTTCATCATCCAGGGAAAAACCATGAAGGATGCCTCTTTTTTTTTAATTTATATAATCACTTTACATCCTGATCATAGCGCCTTCCTTCCTCTCCTCCAAGTCCCTCCTTCCTACTCTCTTCCCCCTATCCTCTCTCCCTTTGTCCTCAAAAAAGGGGAGCCCCCTCTACAGACCCACCCAAATATATCAAGTCACATCAGGACTGAGCTCATCCTCATCCACAGGCAACAGAATCCATGTCATAAACAGCAACAGCTCAACTTACTAGGGGATGTACAAGAAGAACAAACTGCCCATCACATATGAGTAGGGGGCCTAGGGCTGGTCCATGAATGCTCTTTGGTTGGTGCTTATGTCTCTGTAAGCCCCCATGGGTCTATGTTAGTTGACTTCAGCATTCTTGTTCCCTCCAGACTCTTCCCCAGGACTCCTCAAACTCCACCTAATGCTTGGCTGTGAGACTCAGCATCTTCTTCAATCAGCTACTGGATGGGGCCTCTCAGAGGATGGTTAAGTTAGGCTCCAGTCTGTAAACATGGCAGAGTATCATTAATGGTGTCAGGGGTATTGGAAAGGAAGAAATCAAAGCATCCCTATTCACAGATGATATGAAAGTATATATAAGTGATCCCCAAAATTCTACCAGAGAACTCCTACAGCTAAAAAAAACCTTCAGCAAAGTGTCTGGACAAGATTAATTTTTTTTTTAAATCAGTATCCCTCCTGTATACAAACAACAAAACAAATTAGGGAAACTACACCCTTCACAATAGCCACAAATAATATGAAGCATCTTGGTGTAACTCTAACCAAGCAAGTGAAAGACCTGTATATTCAAGAACTTCAAGTCTCTGAAGAAAGAAACTGAAGAAGATATCAGAAGATGGAAAGATCCTCCATGTTCATGGATCAGTAGGATTAACATAATAAAAATGGCCATCTTATCGAAAGCAATCTACAGATTCAATGCAATCCCCATCAAAAGAAAGAATAATTCTCAACTTCATGTGGAAAAACAAAACCCCAGATTAGCTAAGGCAAGAGAGAATTCGCTGTACAATAAGAGAAGTTCCAGAGGAATCTCCATCCCTAGAAGAAATGCCTCTTACTGGCTTGCTTCCTCTGCCAAGAGATGGCTCCACCCACTGTGGGATGGGCCCTCTCACGTCAATCATTAATCAAGAAAATGCCTCACAGTCTCACAGGCTGCTTTGGGGAGGTAACTCTTCAGTTGAAATTCCCTCTTCCCGATAACTGTAGTTTGTGTCGACTTGACAAAAACTGACCAGCACTGGTTTATTCAATGGTTCTTAGACTCAAGAAGAAGGGAATGTTGTACTATTTTTAAAATGTGTTTTAAGTTACTCTGAAATAGTAGTTATACTTTAATCTGTCCTGTGCATGAGGGTTTTTGTGCTTTATTGTCTGTGGGGATGTCATCCTCTTCTTTAGCCTTCTTAAATTGAGAACGTCATTTCACATAATGCTTTGATGAAATCCACACCCTATTCCCGCCCCCTTAATTCCTCTGCTGTTTCCCCACCACCATTGTCCCCTTCCCAGTTTTATGCACTGTCTATTTATTTTTATTTTATGTGCATTGCCTGCATGCATGTCTGTGGGAGTCAGATCTTGGAGTTACAGACAGTTGTGAGCCGACATGTGGGTACTGGGAATTGAACCCAGATCTTCTGGAAGAGCAATCAGTGCTCTTAACAGCTGAGCCGTATTCTCCAGCTCTTATTTTTTTCTTTTTTTAAACTCACTGATTTCACTCAGCACTGCCTATATGTACATAGATATAGGAATATCTACTAAAAAAATGAGTCGCTTAAAGAAAGCTTGCTCTGTCTTCCCCAGAAGCCATTGGGTGCTAATAGCTTCTCAGCTAAGCAAGAGACTTTGTAGGCCCCTCCCTCGTCTATGCTGGGGGTTTGGCTGGCTTGATCTTGTGCTGTTGTGTGCATATATTCACAACCTCTTTGAGTTCATGTGTATAACAGTTCTGTTGTGTCAAACAAATATTTCCCTTAAAATCCTTTCAATTTGTAAGAGTTTCCGTGGGACTATTATCCCGATGACCAAGGTATAAACAACAGTTTTCCAACAAGAACGTGTATAAATTGTGCTACATACATAAAATGGAATACTATACAGCAGTTAGAAATAATTGCAAGGGCTAGAGAAATGCATTAGTGGTTAAGAGTATATACTGAAAAAAAAAAAGAGTATATACTGTTCTTTCAGAGGACCTAAGTTCAATTCCCAACACCCACATCAGGTAGCTCACAGCTGCCTATAACTCCAGCTTCAAGGAATAACACAGTCTTCTGGCCTCCTGGGGCACCTGTACACACACACACACACACCACCACCACCACCACCACCACCACACACACACATGTACACACACACCAAAAACAAATAAATCTTTTTTAAGCAAATAATTAGCAACAACAAGACACAAATTTTGGATATAGGAGCTGAACTGAAGAGATTAATAATCAATTTCTATTATTTTTTGAAGAATTAAGAGCCCATGGTACTGACTTTGGGCTCGAGCATTGACTAAGCGTGCTCAGGGCCCAGTACCACAAAAAAAAGAAAGGAGCTGAGGAACTGAGCTAGGGCTTCTTGGAATGTAGATATTTATACTTTGGGATGTTTCAAGTTTCTTTCTAAATACCTTGCCCTTAGAACTTCATCGTGAGGTCCTAGATTATATTAACCACAAAGAAAACAACGACAAATACAAGCTTGTTTAACTATAGAGTGAGCAAAGCTCTAGAAAAAGGAATGTGCTTCTCTTTCCCCTGCAGTTAGAAACCATATTGCTGAGAACAAGAGATGGAAACTGGTCAGGCAAGACAGGGACCACAGATAGCGGGTGTGAGGCTGTCTCTACTGGAGACCGGGGATGACAGGGGAGTTCCGGCCTCTGTTCTTTGTGACCTCTCACCTTTGACCAGAATCTGTACCTGAGACCTTGCTCTGGACGAGCTGTGGTTACTCTAAAAAGCTACTAGACTTCGATAGTACCCCATATTCTTCGCTCTCTCTCTCTCTCTCTTGCTCTCACTTGCAAATCTATAGTACATCTATAATATATTTCTCTATTATAAAATCTGTAATATATCTCTCTCTAAAACTCACCTTCTGTGGCCCATGATTTTTCAGTCTTCAGATTCACAAGACAAGAATCTTTGTGTCTTGGGGCAGCTTCGGGGCCATCAAGTTTTCTAGGGCTCTAGTCATCCCCACCCTCAAATAAACTCACCAAGAATTGGAAAAGCTTCTATTGAACTCAATGACACCCCAATACTTTCCTGTGTCAGTATCAGGTTCCCTATAGAGAAATCCAAAGCAGCCTAGAAGAACTAAATGACTGGCGTCATGAAAATTCACATCACTCCTCCCCTCCCCCCACCCCCAGCATGCTGAAGCCTGGGGCAAACCAATGTTATCCAGAAGAAAATCTGCTTCCCTGCCCACCCACTGAGTCAGTCACTCCTGGAAGGCCAGAACAAAGCAAGCTAAGCAAAATCACTGTCTGTACAGTATAACCTTTTAAGCCCTTGTCAACTGTGCTAAAGGACCACTGTGCTGAGGACAAGCACTGTGGTCCTGCTGGTCCCTGCTGGACCTTAGCAGAGCTGTAGACACACATAGGCACTCCTCAAACTCTGGGTGATTCTTCTTGTCCATTCAGATGCTCAAGGGTGTCTGATACATCCTTGGTGACAATCTCACCTATCTTTTTATCCCAGCCACAACTGGACAGTTGATCCTCTTAGTGAGTTTATCTCCCCTTAGGCCCCTTGTTAATGAATTTCTCCCCTTAGGCCCCTTGTTAATGAATTTCAGCCATCCTTACAGCTTACATGTTACCATCAATGTTTTCCCCAATCTCTCAGCAATCTACTCCACTTCCCTAGAACAGCTGAGCGGTAGAAGTTACATCCCCAAAGATAAACGACTAGCCAATAAATTCATAAGAAAATAATGAACTTCATTACTGGTCACCAGAGAAATGAAAACCAAAACTCCTATTAGGAAGGTGGACAGGTGTTAGGGAGCTTGGAGTTCACAGAGGATAGACTCATTCTTCATAATCAGCTTTGGACACCACATTCCATTTATTATGTGAAATATGGAGGTGTCAGGGATGTGTTAGGAGACAATGGAGAGCTACTTCTTCCTGGCCAAAATCTGGTTTCTGTCTATGGCCCATAGTGACACAACATTTTTATCTGATCCATAGGGAATAACTATTGTCCCCTCTTTTAAGAGTTAAACCAACTGGGCCAATCAATCAACAGACTAGAAGACTACATACATACACACACACACACACACACACACACACACACACACACACGGTTAGGAAATGGGAGGAAAAATTATCCCCTTAATGAGATAGTGTACTTACTTACATATCCCAGGAGCCATTTCCATGGCAATGCTTACAGATCTTCACCCCAAGCACCTGCCAATTACCTGAGCTCCTACCCAAGAATATGACCTTTTCTCTTCTTTCTATCTATCTATTATTTGGCTACTGCTCAAAATTCTAAGCATGCTTGTCCCAACACCCTAGGTTTTCTTCTGAAGACTCTCCTTACATATAAATTGTACCATGTGTTAGTAAGAATATTTGGAGTTCTTTCTTTCCTATTTATATCTCATTATTTATTTCTCCTGTCTTACTGCTAAGCACTCGCTAAGACTTCAAGTACTGTAGTGGAGGAGTGGACACACTTATCTCATTTGTTTTGTTTTGTTTTAGTTGAAATATTTTATGTTTTTCCCCATTGAGTATAATGTTGTATATTTGTAGTGTATAGCCTTTCTTATGTTGTAATATGTTCCTTTTATTCTTAGTTTTGTTAGCACTCTTATCAAGAGCAATTTTGGATTTTAGTCAAAAGAATTCTCTGAATCTTTCCAGAAGATCATATACTATTGGCCTTTAGTCCATTTGTGTAATGTTTATATTTAATGATTTAAGTATGTCAAACCATCTTTGATTTCCTGGAATGATGTCAACTTGATCACGGTGAATGATCTATCTGATATATTCTTCAATTCTGCTTGCAAGCACTTTGCTGAGAATTAATGCATCCGTGCTCATCAGGGATATTGGTGTGTATTGCTTCTCTCGTGTGTCTCTATCTGGCTTTAGAATCAAGGTAATGCTGGCTTTGTGGCAGCGCTTGGTACGTAGTGTTCCTTTCCTTTCTCTTCTTTGGTGTACTTTGCAGGTTCTTGCTGTTAATTCTTTAATAATCAGATAGAATTCAACAGTGAGTAAATCTGGGCCTGGACACTGTTGGCTGGAAAAAAATGTTAGGCTGCTTCAGTCTCAGTGCTTCATATATATTTATTTAAGTTACTTACCTTATTTTTGTTTAATTTGCCTACTTGTTTTCGATTTACCGATTAATTAGAATATAAGTTTTTAAGTATGCCATAATGATTTTCTGAACTTATCTGGGTTTGTTTTTGTTTTGGGTTTTTTGTTTTGTTTTGGTTTTTGGTTTATTTACTTATTTTTTCTGACACAGCAACTGGTATCTGTTTCAATGCCTCCTTTTTTCATTTCTATTTTTATTAACTTAAGTCTGCTCTCTTACTTTGTTTGGTTTAGCTAAAGGTTTGTCAATCTTGTTCATATTTCCAGAGAATCAACTCTTTGTTTCACTGGTTCTTTGTAATTTTAGTTTGTTTTCATTGTACTAACTTCTTCCTGATCTTTTTATTTCTTTCAGTGTTCTCATTTGGGGAGTGGCTTGTTTATGGTTTTCCAAGGCCATAAAATGTGTGATTTATTTGAGACTTCTTCTACTTTTTTTTTTTTTTTTAAGGTGGGCAGGGTCTGGGCTGGAGAGATGGTTCAGAGGTTAAGAGCCCTATCTGCTCACAACAACCTATAATGAGATCTGGTGCCTTCTTCTGGCCTGCAGGTATACATGCAAATACAACATTGTACATATAATAAATAATTAAATCTTAAATTTTTTTCTTTTTGTTTTTGTTTTTAATGTATTAGTGTTCCATCTACATGTACCTGCTCGCCAGAAGAGGGCACCAGATCCCTTTAGAGATGGTCATGAGCCACCAAGTAGTTGCTAGGAATTGAACTCAGGACCCCTAGAAAAGCTGCCCACTTATCCTCTGAGCTATCCTATCAGCACACTTTTTTTCCTTCCTTCTTTCTTTCTTCCTTTCCTTTCTCTCTCTCTCTCTCTCTCTCTCTCTCTCTCTCTCTCTCCTCTCTCTCCTCTCTCTCCTCTCTCTCTCTCTCTCTCTCTCTTTTAAAGACAGATTTTCTTTGTGTAGCTGTCCTAGAACTCACTCTGTAGGCCTCAAACTCACAGCATTCAGTCGGCCTCTGCTTCCCAGAGTTCTGGGATTAAAGGTATGCATCACCAATGTAGCTCTCTTCTACTTTTTAGTGTAGGCATTTGTAGCTATGAACGCCCTTCTTAACACTGCTATCATTGTGTCTTGAGTATATTATGTTTCATTTTCATTCAATTCTATGAACTTTTTCAGTTTCCTTCTTTATTTCTTTGATGGCTCGTTTATCACTCAATAGTGTTGACATTTATGCAGTTTTTTCAGTCTTCACATTTATGTATTTTCTGTCATTTCTCTTCTAGTTTTAGTCCATTATGATAAGAGAATACAAGAAATTATTTCCATTTTTCTGTATTTGCTAAGATTTTCTTTGTGTCTTATTATTGTTGTGATGATCTGTCTCTTAATGAGAGTGGGTTACTGAGGTTACCCACTATTATTGTGTTGGGGTTAACTTGTGTCTTTACATTCAGTAGTGTTTGTTTTATGAAATTAAGTGTGCCTATATTCAGTGTGTATGCTTTGAATTGTTACACCAACTTGATGTTACATCATCTTGATGGATTTTTTTCTTTAATCGGTAGAAAGTGATCTTTTTATCTCTTCTGACTAATTTTGGTTTGAAGTCATTTTGTCATGTTTTGTCAGATATTATAACAATGACACCTAATTGCCTTTTAGTTCTACTTGTTTGGAATGCCTTTTTTTTTTTTTTCCATCTTCCCACTCCAAGCTTGTTTGTCTTTAACAATGAGGTATGTTTCCTGTAGACAACAAATAAATCATGTTGTTGTTGTTGTTTCGGTTTTACTTTGTTTCATTTTGAGATACAGTTTCACTATGTAACATAGGCTGGTCTGAAACTTCTGGGATGGTTTCCCTGAGAATGGCCCCATGTGCTCATTTCTGTGAGTGGTTGGAGCCCAGTTGGTAGAGCTGTTTGAGATGAATTAGGAGAAGTGGACTTGCTAGAGAAGACGTGCATGAGGGGCTTCCAGGTTTCAAAAGACCCCTGCCATCCCCAGTGTGCTCTCTGCTTCCTGCTTATGGATCAAGACATGAGCTTTCAGCTGTTCCTGCCACAGTGCTTATGGACTCTAACCCTCTGAAACTATAAGCCTAGTCAAACACTATCCTTTATAAGGTGCCTTGGTCATGCTGTTTTTATCACAGCAATGTAAAAGTGATTAAGACAGCATCTTCCTGCCTTTTAAATACTAGGAGTTACAGGCATATGTAAATAAAAATAAACTAGATTTTGAAAAGTAAGATGGCTAAGTAGGTAAAAGAGCTTGCTAAGCAAGCCTGGAACCCAGGTAAAGGTGGGAAGAGAAAACAGATTCAACAAAACTGTACACACACACACACACACACACACACACACACACCAGTAATAATAAATAAATACATTTTTAAGATTCTGTTTTTGTTTTGATCTTTTTGGGTTAGGGTTGCTGTTGTTGTTTGTTTTGTTTTGTTTTGTTTAGAGTCCAGGTGATCTGCTGAAGAAAGACCCCTCAAGGCAGTATGCAAAAGCAAAGAGCATTTTTTTTTTAATTCCAGCATACTGGGATCATCTCTCTCCTCTAGAGGATGACCCCAAAATAAGCACACAGGCTCAATTTATAAACCATTAGAGGGATTTGTGACAAAATTTAATTGATTGGTCAGAAGAGAGTCAGAGGATACGAGGGGATTTAGGGTTGCCTGCTAGTTTGATCACTGGGGACTTTTTGAGTCATTGAGGTTCTGGCTCTTCCTCAGGAGTTGGCGAGCTGGCCACGAGCTGCTCATGAGCTGCCCATGAGCTGGCCATGAGCTGGCCATGAGCTGGCCATAACTTGTGGCCTTTCCAGGAATTGTTAGAAGCTTGGCCTGGTTAGGCAGAGTGAAAACCTGAAGCCTGTCATGAAATTGGTCTAGTCAAGCAAACTTGGGTCTTTGGGAGGCCTAGATCCCTGAGGGAGGGTCTCCTCATTTTGAGACAGGGTTTCTCTGTGTAGCCTTGGCTGTCCTGGACTCAATTTGTAGAGCAGGCTGGCCTCGAACTCAGAGATCCGAGTGCTGGGATTAAAGTCATGCACCACCACCTCCCAGAAAGATTCCCTTTTTTTTGTTTTTGGCTTTTTGTTTTGTTTTCTTTTTCTTTTTTTGGTTTTTCGAGACAGGGTTTCTCTGTGTCACCCTGGCTGTCCTGGACTCACTTTGTAGACCAGGCTGGCCTCGAACACAGTGATCCACCTGCCTCTGTCTCCCAAGTACTGGGATTAAAGACATGCCATTCCCAGCCTATAGCATTACTTCTTTTGTGGAATGGATTTTGAACTCTTTTCCTCCCTGTGATGTCTCAAGTCCCAAATTATGCACAAGCAAGAGATGTGGTTTATAGCTCCAGTTCAAACCTGTGAAATACATTTGCTTCAGTACAGTACTGCTGAGTCCCAGTGGAATTCAAGTATCTTTTGAGATGAGCTTTTACTCGGTGACCAGTAGGTGTCAGCCCATCCTTTGTCTTGTTCCGAGCCCTCGTTACGACCTGTTGTTTCTCTGTCAGTCACTGCTGCACAGGTATTGTGTTTCTAAATCAGGTTCTGATGTGACCACAGCCTTCTGTTGGTCACATTTCGAGCTGGAAATGTTCACTTTACCAGGCCTCCACTGCGTTTCTTGGTGTGCACTTCTGGAGTTCTCCCAAGTTTCAGCTCAAGCCATTTCACGTGTGATGAATTCCCGGCTCGTCAGCACAGTGCTGAGTTACTCCGCACACTTCCTGTTCCGCCTATCCTGGCCTTGCCCAGGCAGTGGACCGTGAAGGTCACTTCACCTGTCATACTTCCCCATGTCACTTTACTGGTGGTATCCAACCACAGGTTCTTTTTCTGCCCTTTTAAAAAATTACTTTTGATTATTTTCTGCATACGGGTGCAAGTATGTGCACCGCAGGTAGTGCCCTCAGAGATCAGAAGAGGGTGTTGTATCCACTGGAACTGGAGTTACAGATGATTGTGAACCGACATATTGGTGCTAGAAATGGAACCAAGGTCTGTGGAACAGCAGCCACTGCTCTTAAGCAGCGACTCATTGTTCCAGACCTAACCACAGTTTCTTACCAGACACCTTTTTACAAATATTATTCTCCCATTCTCTGGGTTGGTTTTGTTTTGTTTTGTTTTTTGTTTTTGTTTTTGTTTTTTGTTTTTGTTTTTTGTTTTTTTGTTTTTTTTTTCACTTTTGAAGTTCTCTGAAGCACAAATATTTGCATTTTGTTGGGGTCTTTTTGTTTATGTATGTATGTATGTATTTTAGTTTTCTTTTGTGAATTACGCCTTTAGTGTGGAATTCAACAAGGCTTTGCCAAACCCCGATTCAAAAGGACTAACTCCTAAAGTGTACTTACAAGCGTCTTATCTTTTTAGCTCTTAAATTTTTCCATGTGGGGGCTGGAGAGATGGCTCAGTGGTTAAGAGCACCACCTGCTCTTCCAGAGGTCCTTAGTTCAATTCCGAGCAACCACATGGTGGCTCACAATCATCTATAATGAGATTTGATGCCCTCTTCTGCAGATAAAGCACTCATACGCAATAAATAAAATAAACGGGGAAAAAAGAGTTTTGCAAGTTCAAGGAGGAGAGTGAGATTTAAAAAAAATTTTTTTTCCATGTGGCATGAGGAAAAAGTCCATTTATCTTCTTTCCTATGGATTCCAGTTATCCTAGAAGCACCTTATGTGATAAAAAGTTTATTTTCTCAACCACACTGTCTTGTCACTATATTAAGGTTTTTAAAATATAAATAAATAAGACTTCATCCCAAAGAGAATGAGAAACAGCTTGTTCTGAGCCAAATCAGAGAGCACATGGCCTGGGAACACCGATTCAGGTTGCTCCAAATGACATACTGCACCTGGAAACGGTTTCACGATGTTTTATAGTCGCAGAACAAAAGCTCAGTCACAAATCAATGCTTTTGTACAACACACTGGGAGAGTAGTCAGGAAGACCAGGATAAGAGCAGACACAGCAGTGGGGGGCAGATGGTTATTCAGGGGACTTCAGATGTCCAAGGCCATTTGGCTTCTGGGTTCCAGCACTTTCTCTACACAACTAACTCTACACGGTCATGAGATTCTATTCAGTCCTCTCACTCTCCAATGTAGGTGGGACCTTTTTTTTTTTCAGGGAACCTCAGTTCATAACACCCTTTTAAAAAAATCAACTGCCCAAAAAGCTTTAAGTCTAGGGGAGCTTCTGTCCCCACCCCACCACACCCCTGAGACATAATAACCATTCTGCAAGAAACCACTCCCACATTCAGATTAAAAACTAAGTGACTGTCCTCCCCACCGAGGGTCCTTACTTGTCCAATTTGGGTTGCTCTGCCCCCTGCTGCAAAACTTGCCTGGTCGCTTTCACTTTGTTCCCATGTATCTTCTCCAACAGTATAATGTAAGATGTAGAAATAACAGATTATTTAAAATAACAGTACTTGTGTTATAGGATGTTAGCAAGAGTAAACATATTGTGAATATTTTGATCTTCCAAAGTGAGTCCAGGATAGCCAAGGCAACACAGAGAAACCCTGTCCCGAAAAAAAACAAAGAAACAAATTTAGTGCATTTTTGGTTGTGTGAAGGAGAAACGTATCATATTAAGTGGAAATGTGTCTTTTTTTTTTTAATGTTTGTTATATTTTATTCCTTTAAATAGATGTACAAGGATGCCAAGGGGACTTCAGGCAGCCTGTGATGGTTAGTTTTCATGAGTCACTTTACCTAGGCTATGGTATTAGTTACTTTTGTTGCCGTGATAAAATACCACAATCAAAAGCAACTAATGAAAGAAGGTTTGGCTTGTGGTCAAGAGAGCTAGGAGCCCACTATGAAGGCAGGCATAGAAGCAAACAGCAGGCATCGGGTATGGCTCCAAGAGCAGGCGCTGAGAAGTCACATTCCACCCACACAAAGGAAGCAGGGAGAATGAACCGAAGATGGGTTCTCTATGAACTCTTAAAACTCACACCAGGCTGGTTGTACCTCCTAAAGGTTCCATAATCTCCCCCCACACAGTGCTCTAAGCAAGGTACCAAGCATTTGAGGTTGTGATGGGAGGGGAGGGAGGGAGGGGTATTTCCTATTGAAACCACCATAGCTATCATTCTTTGTTTTGTTTGGTTTTGGTTTTTCAAGACAGAGTTTCTCTGTAGCTCTGGCTGTCCTAAACTTGCTTTGTAGACCAGCTTGGCCTGGAACTCACAGAGATCCACCTGCCTGTGCCTCCCGAGTGCTGGGATTACAGGCGTGTGCCTTGGTACCCAGCTTTAACTACAGTTCTTTGAGTTATGGAAAGGTGATCGATGGAGGTAGCTCCAATGCCCTGGATGATTCTACATAAGCGAACTGAAAATTAAGTCCCACTTTCTGTAAGCAGCAAACCAGAAGACAAAGAGAGCTGATCCAAATTAATAAATTAGGAATGTGGAGGGGGGCATAACAACCAATACTGAGAAATGCAGAGAATCATGAAGACGTGCTTTAAAAATCTGTATTTTGCCACACTGAAGAACTTAAAAGAAATGGATGAATTCCTTGATGTATATAATCTACTCGAGTTAAATTAAGATGAAATGAGCAATTTAGACAGACCCATAGCCACTAGTGAAATAGAAGCAGTAATTAAAAATCTCCCACCCCACCCCACTCCACCCCGCAAAGAAAAGCCCAGGGACAGATGGATTCAATGGAGAATTCTACCAGACCTTCAAAGAAATAGAAACTGAAAGAACATTTCTTAATTCTTTCTTTCTTTCTTTCTTTCTTTCTTTCTTTTTTTTTTTTTTTCCTGGACTCACTTTGTAGACCAGGCTGGCCTTGAACTTAGAGAGACTCACCTGCCTCTGCCTCACAGAGGTCTGGGAACTACAGGCATACGCCACTGTGCCTGGCTCATTTATTAATTCTTGGTATGAGACCACTACTACCCTGACAACAAAATCATATAAAAGCCTCCTCCAAAAAAAAGAAAATTATAGAGCTATTCCTAAAAACATGGATTTTTTTTTTTTCAATAAAATACTTGAAAATAAAATCCAAAAACACAGCCAGGAACAGGACACAAAGCAGCAGGCTTCAGAAAAGGAAATTTAAAACTAGGGTAGAGATATAAACAAAACAAAACAAAACAAAAACAAACAACAAAAAAAAATCTCAAAAGAGGAAACTCAAAAGGCCGAGAGGCATCTAAAGAAATGATCAATATCTTTAGTCATCAGGGAAATGCAGAGAAAGACTCTTCTGAAATTTAGAAATAAAATTTTAAATCAATCAGAATGGCCAAGAGGAATAAAGCAAAAGACGGCTCCTGCTAGTGAGGATGCCAGGATGCGAGTAAGGGGAATACTCATCCATTGCAGGTGGGAGTGCAAACTGCAACAGCCACCAAGAAAATAAGTGTGACAGTCCATCAGACAGATGGGAATTGATCTACCTCAAGACCCAGCTCCACTCCTCTTGGGCATGTACCCAAAGGATGCTTCATCCTACCACAGAGACACTTACTTGTTCAACCAAGTTCACTGCTGTTCTGCTCATAATATCCAGAAATTGGAAACAACTTAGACGTCCATCAACAGATGAATGGATAACAAAAACGTAGTACATTTATACGGTGGACTGTTTCTCAGCCATTAGAATAAAGGAAATCATTAACATTTCAGATAAATGGACAGAACGAGGGGCAAAAGATCCTAGATAAGGTAACTCCGAATCAGAAAGACAAGAATGGCATGTATTCCCTTAGATGTGGATGTTAGCTATTATGTCATTGACAGGCAAGCTACATTCTAGACAGCCACAGAAGTTGAGTAGAGAGTAAGAAGCTAGCATGGCGGGAGGGATCTTCCTCAGAAGGGGAAATGGTATAGTTAGGAATGGACTGGGGTCGGGGCTAGACTAGGGTGCTCAAACAGGGAGGGAAGAGGGAGATGAGGGAAGTAATGCGGGAAGAGACAGCAAAAACTGAGGGCCATTTGAAAGGCCACATGAAAACCTAATGCAAAAGAAAACCTAATACAGCAGAAGTGCCCTATAGTATTTACATATATTAAGGCAATCTGAATGAAATTGCCAAAAATAGGAAATATAGATCCTCAAGTGGACATCTCTCACCAAATAAAGCTTCCAGTACCAGGAATGGGCTACAACTAATCAAGTTGTTGGCCAAAGGGGTCCCTTGGGAATCCTCCAAACAACCCGGGCTTTTGCCAGGCTATTGATAACTCTCCACTAATTGATGGTTAGGTGCTATTGCTGAAGACAACTCACTGAACACAGGGAAGTTGAGCTGATGCCTTCAGCCCTACAGACTAGAATTTATGGTACTGGGAAGTACTCTGCATATGACCAAAGAGAGAGGTAAGCATCAACTCAATAAGAAACCCTTAGATCTACAGGAGTGACCTGTGCGCAAGACCTGTTAGTGCAACAGTGGCCATAAAGCTTGTGGGAGTAACCAACTCATATCCAATTTGATTTAAGGCCCACTCCATGAGGCAGAACCCACACCAAATGCTGCTTGGGTGGCCAAGAACTTGAGACTAGACAGCCCGAGGATCTAGGGGGAAACCAAACTCTACTGCCCTGTTAAAGGAATGTAGCAATAAAACGACTCCAAATGACATCCTGCTGCACTTATAGATCAGTGCCTCGCTCAACCATTATCAGAGATATTTCCTCCTGCAGCCAATGAGAATGAGAACAGAGACCCACAGCCAGACAATACGCAGAGAGTGAGAGACCATGGAAAACTCAGCTCTAAAAGGGACACCTCCATCAAATCTCTCCCTTCAGAACACAGGGAACCCTGTGGGAGAGGATGCGGAAAGAATGTAAGCGCCACAGGGCAGGACCAGGAAGAGAGGAGGGAGGGAGCTACGATTAGGATGTAAAGCGAATGAATAAATTAAATTTTAAAAAAAGGATGTACGGGTCAGAAGGGATGGAGGACATAAAGGAATCGATGCCTTCTAGATTCAACAGGCCTGGCACACATATGAACTCACAGAGACTGAAGCAACGTGCACAGGGCCTGCGTGGGTCTGCACCAGATGGAGTGCTAGAGCTGAAAAGAGAAGTGAGCACACACACATACCCATCCCTAGCCCAGAAACTATCTCCAATTGAGAGCCAGTTGCAAATGAAAATTTAGTTTTTGCCAAGGGAATTTCATGGGGGTGGGAGGGGGCGCACAAACCACTCTTAAGGATAGGCCCCATGCCCAGCAGTAGTGGCCAACACAAAATGAACTTGTTTGTGTTGTTGGCATCCTTAGAGATTCTTCGTCTCATAGTGCTAAGTCAGGGCATTTGTTTGTTTGTGCTTTTTTTCCACCTTACAGATGTATATATTAAAGTTTCTGATTGGGGGTTTTTATGGGGTTCCCGAGTGGGTATACATGTTCTCTCTGCGTTTATATGGTGTGTGTGTGTGTGTGTGTGTGTGTATGTGCGCGCGCGCTTTTCTTTTCCTTTGGCTCTTTTTCTTATTTGGTTGTTTTGTCATAGTCTGATTTTTGTTTTTTGCTATTGATTTATCTTATTTTGTTTATTATCCCTTAGATTCCTGTTGTTTTCTAAGGAGAGAAAGAAAAGATATGAATCCAGATAGGAAGGGAGGAAGGTGGTGGGGTTGGGGCGGGGGGTGTGTGACTAGACTGTACTGTATGAAAAAACATGACTCTCAGTAAAGATTATTGGGCAGGCAGCAGTACTCGAAGGAGGCCACAGGTGAACATCACTTAGAAGAAAGTGCAGCCAGGTGGTGGTAGTGCATGCCTTTAATGCCAGCACTTGGGAGGCAGAGGCAAGTGGATCTCCATGAGTTCAAGGCCAGCCTGGTCTACAGAGAGAGTTCCAGGACAGCCAGAGCAGTTACACAGAGAAACCCTGTCTCAAAAAAACCAAAAGAAGGAGGAGGAGGAGGAGGAGGAAGAGAAGAAGAAGAAGAAGAAGAAGAAGAAGAAGAAGAAGAAGAAGAAGAAGAAGAAGAAGAAGCAGCAAAGCAAAGAGAGTATTAGCTCTGAGTTTTGGGTCCCAGGTGGTATTGTCATTACAGATGATGATGACCAGCTCTGCTCAGCTCTCCTGTGATCTCACACAAACTATTATTAGAGAAAGAGTCTTTTAAGTTTCTTAGAAAAAGTCCTAAGGGCAGATGGCAAATGAAGAAACGACAAATCAAGAGCATCTCGTGCCAAAGGAAGAGTCTGCGATTTAAACACACCCAGCTCGTTGTAATCATCCCAACGGGAGTGGGGCTTATTCTAAAGCCCTTCCCAAGAGAAGGAAAAGGTGGATGAAGCCAGACTTGACAGTTCTGTCAACATGTCAGACTGCCTGCAGGAGAGACTGGACCCAAGACAACGATGAGTCAGCGATGGGCAGAGATGAACCTTGACCAGGTCTGTTCACTTGTGCATAGCGTGTCTAGCGCCTTCTACTTAAACCTAAGACTCAAGTTAGGAATCCAAAGATTGGGGGGGGGTGGGGGGCACACTGGGCCCCTTTATCTCTTCCTCTTCTCAATGTGGCCACAGTGAGTAAATCTCCTTTCTCTGCTCCTCACCATTATTTGTTTCTTTAATCGGCCTATTGAGAATGGGAGGACAAGCCTAGCTTGTTAGCGGCCAGGACCCACGCTCTGACCCTAAAAGCCTTGGCAACATGCCCTCTCTCGTCACCCCATACCAACTCCGCTCCAGCCGACACAGCTGAGAGAACAAGACACCCCCACCCCTACCCCCCACCCCATCTGCAGGAGGAAGGCTTTCTTCTCTGCAGAATCTGGACATCGAATGTTTCCCATCCTATCTCCATGACTTCCTGCTAGGTGGGAACGCACTAAAGAAATGGCTCCCTTCTGTGTTTCAGTCCAACCTTGGGCCTGGCATGTGGAAAAGACTGGAGCCCTGTCAATGGCCAGTCATTGGTGGATCTGTGCCAGAAGAGACAAAATGGAAGGCGCCCTGGGAGCCGCCCTTACCCCTCCCTCCACGGAGCACTAGAGGGCAGTGGTGTCCTTTCCAGCAAAGCTCGTTGTAGTCCGTCCTCATCCAGAAGCACCAGACTGCCGCCTCAGAGGACTGGCTTAGAGAAAAAAAAAACTGGACTACAAAAAGGCAATTCTTAACTTCCTCCCTAAAAGAAGTTACCCATTTGCAACAGAACTTGGGGAAATAGGTCCTAAAAAGAAGAGCCAAGCAGTGGTAGTGCATGCTTTAATCCCATCACTACGGAGACAGAGGCAAGTAGATCTCTATGAGTTCGAGGCCAGCCTGGTCTACAAAGCTAGTCCAGGACAGTCAGGGCTAAGCAGAGAAACCCTGTCTGGGGGGGGCGGGGGAACTTTGGAAAAAGAAAAAGAAGAAGAAGAAGAAGCTGTGGGTGACAGTTGGTGGGAAGGATCAATATTCAAGCTAACTTACAAACTGGCCACTGTGTAAGACAGGAGCTCAGGGGACCTCGGCAATTAAGAGCCCTCTTGGGAAATACCAAGTACTGACCTCAGAAACCATTTCTATAAAGGAGCCATGATTTTACTATGCTTGTTGGTAGAGCGATTTATGTACCAGGAAATTCTTGAAAACAGATAAGTAATTACCTGGTATTTGTGACCAGAAGAAAGGAAGAAAGCCCTGCCGAACAACTGACTTCCCAGAATGACTGTTAGGCGACTAGCTATGGCTCCCTAAGGAGAAGCATCAGATGCTTACTACTGCTAGGTGGAGGTGGTATTACTGACCCAGAGTGATACCACAACAAAGCCACTGAGGCAGGGGAGTGGGAAGAGGAGGAGATGAAGAAGAGAAGGCCGAAGCATTGAGACAATAGAGTTTTTAATATTTATTCTTATTTATTTAATTATGTATATTGAAGTGGTACGTGCTCATAAGTGCAGGTACCCCCTGGAGCTGGAGTTGCAGGTGGTGGCAAACCACCTGATGTGGATGCTTAGTATTGAACTTGGGTCCTCAGCAAGAGCAGTGATGCAAAAAAGAAGCACAGGATGAAAGCCAAAGTAATTCTGCGCAATGAACTACATGGAGAGACCTTGTCTCGTGATGATGATGATGATGATGATGACGACGACAATGACAACAGGAAAAAAAAAGCTATAGTGGTTTGAATCAGAATGCCCCCCCCCCATAGACTCCTGTGCTTGACTGTTTGACCCATAAGGAGTGGCACTATTAGGAACTGTGGCCCTTGTTGGAGGAAGTGAGGCCTTGTTGGAGGAAGTGAGGCCTTGTTGGAGGAAGTGAGGCCTTGTTGGAGGAAGTGAGGCCTTGTTGGAGGAAGTGAGGCCTTGTTGGAGGAAGTGAGGCCTTGTTGGAGGAAGTAAGGCCTTGTTGGAGGAAGTGTGCTACTGTGTAGGCAGGCTTTGAGGTCTCATATATGCTCAGCTACATCCAGTGTGGCACACAGTCTCCTGCTGCTGCCTGCAGATCGAGATGTAGCACTCTCAACTCCTTTCCCAGCTCCATGTCTGCCTGCATGCTGCTGTGCTTCTTGCCATGATGATTGATAATGGACTAACCCTCTGAAACCGTAAGCCAGCCCCAATTAACTGTTTTTCTTTGTAAGAGTTGTTATGGTCATGGTGTCTCTTCACAACATTAAGACCCTAAGACAATAGCTTAGTGTATCATTTTCTCTTATGTTTAATTGTCTTGTTCCTTAAGTGTCCAAAATCCAGTTAGTCACATTGAAGTCGGGCACAGTGGGCTCACACCTGTAATCCTAGCACTCAGGGAGGCAGAGGTCTACAAATCGAGTCCAGGACAGCCAAGGCTACACAAAGAAACCCTGTCTCAAAACAACCAATAAGTAAATAAATGGTAAGGGCTCTGAAAGCGGAATGTCAGTCAGTGATGGTTGTTGCTTGGCAGTCAGGCGTTCCCCCTTTCACCACAGCTCTGATCTTGTAGATCAAGAAGGAAGTCATGGTGGTCATTAAGAGAGCAGCTTTGCTTTTTAATTTTTTGGTTTTCTTGAAACAGAGTTGCTCTATGGCTGTCCTGGACTTGCTCTATAGACCAGGCTGGCTTTGAACTCACAGAGATCTGCCTGCCTCTTCCTCCCTGGGTGCTGGGATTACAGGTCTGCACTACCACGCCTGGCTGAGATCAGCTTTATTAAAGACAAAATTAACAAAACTTGAGAATGTCCTGTGACAGAAACAGAGAATCTTAAAATGACGAGTGTAAATTCATGTCAATCATAACCTTAAAAATGAGTAAATTACACAATCCAATGAGGAGACAGAGATTCTAATATTGAAATTCTAATACTATTCAAATTGGCCTATAGTTCACTGTAATTCCCATTTGAGTACCCACTGACCACTCTGTACAAATTAACAAGCTTCTTCTAAGATTCTCTTTGTGAGTTTGAAGCCAGCCTGGTCTACAAAGTGAGTCCAGGACAGTCAAGGCTACACAGAGAAACTCTATCTTTAAAAAAAACAGAAAGAAAGAAAGAAAGAAAGAAAGAAAGAAAGAAAGAAAGAAAGAAAGGGAAGAAGAATTGTAATATCCTCCATATCCTCCAACTTATTTATTTCTGGTTTCTTCTTTTTGTTTTTTGTTTTGTTTTGTCTTGTTTTGTTTTTTGAGACAGAGCTTCTCTGTGTAGCCTTGGCTGTCCTAGACTCGCTTTGTAGACCAGGCTGTCCTCGAACTCACAGCAATTCGCCTGCCTTCGACTCCCGAGTGCTGGGAGTAAAGGCCCGTGCCACCACACCCTGCTCTGTTTCTGGGTTCTTGAGATAGAATCTCATTAGGCGTGCCTGGAGGTTTCTTTGTAGCACATCCTGGCCTCAAACTCATGCTCCTTCTGCCTCAGTCTCTGGAGTGCTGGGACTGTAGGCATGTGCCACTATGCTCAGCTAAAGGTGTTTGCTTAGGTTTTTCGAGACAGGGTTCCTGTGTGTAGCCCTGGTTGTCCTGCACTCACTTTGTAGACCAGACTGGCCTTGAACTCAGAGAGACAAAGTTTTTTTTTTTTAAGTATTAAAACATTTTTATTATTTTTATTTATTCATTTTTATATTTATTTTATTTATTTATTTATTATTTTATTATTATTTATTATAAAGTATTATAACATTAAAAGAGTTAAACATTTGCCTATTTTCTTTCACCTAAAATGCGGGGACAGGTGGGGGGTGGGGGGACGTTACTTTAATATAAGTGAAAGCATTCGGAGAGCTCCTGAGGATATCGTGAGATCCAGGTGCTGGGCCGGGCCTTTGGAGTCCAACTTACTAAAACTGGCCCTGGTCTTGGTGTCTTTGTTTCCCTAGTCCCAAGTCTGTTTACAACCTATACTCAAGACACTTATTCTTAAGGAAATTAAAAGTCCAGACCCCACTACTCAAAAAGAAAAAAAAAAAAAAAACTAGTTAAGAATCAAATGAAAGAGGAGATTCAGAAGGAATTTATAAACTGTGAGTTCTAACTTCCTGTAGGGACTGATACAAGGGATCTTTGTGAGTTCAAGGCCAGCCAAGTCCACAGAGAGTTCTAGAGGAGCCAGTGTGGTAGAGAGACCTTTTCTCAAAAACAAAAACAAAAACAAAACAGAAATACCTGAGAGTCTAGACAAACTGGGGCAAGGAAGGAGATATCCACTGGCGACCTGCAACTAGCATTTCTTGCAGAGAAGGAAGCGCACCACAACTGAGGATAGCATTGATTTGGGAAGCAGAGAAAAACGGTGTCTTCCTCAGGATTTTACAAAACTCAAGCCTGTGCAGTGCTCGCCCCTTGGATCTGGACAGCTGTCAGAGAGTCAGCAGGAAAGAGGAATAAACATATGTCAAGACGCAGGCAAAAGCTGATCCGCAGGCCAGCACCCACCAGATGGCGGTGTGTCAACGAGAGTCTGACAGAGATTCTGCGAGCTCCTGTGCCGGTGCAGGAGCAGAGAAACTGTTCCGATTGCTGGTGACAACATTTCTTCTCATTATCTAATGAGGATTGTTTTTTCCTTAACAACAAAGAATAAAATAGTGAGCCCATTACTATATTCTTTGTCCACAGTAAAAGCTATGAACTGGGGTGGGGAGTTATGACACATAAACAACCCTGCAATAGGCGTCATGTTCCAATTCGATCATCAGCATTGTTATTGTGGATGACAAACAGCACTGAATGGACCTTCCAAATGTTCTGAGTGATGCTGTAAATTGTACAGACAGCCCAGGCTAGTAACCATTCCAAGAGTATTCTCTGTGAGGATAAGAGCCTTGCTATGTCAAAGGTCAATACTCACCAGCCAAGCAGTTTCCATCCTTCCCCCAGCAGCCAAGGACTTGCAGAGAACTGCTGCACAGCCCATCGTACTTGCCTGTGCAGTCTGCCAAACAGCCACAGGAACGGGAGCCTGGCTGTTAGAGCCCTGGTCTCACTGTGCTAAGGCTGCCATAGCAACCTGCTGCACACTGAGTGGTTTACACAACGCAGACTGATTCCTCACAGCAAGAAGGCTGCAAGTCTAGGCTGGTGGGATTGGCTTCTGAGATCTCTCTTCAGCATATGGAGGCCACCACGTTTCCCTTGCTTTTCCCACAGAACTTCCTCTATGCTTATCAGTGGTGATTTCCTCTTCTTGGAAACCCATCAGGCTGGGTTAGAACCTACGCTAATGACCTCATGCCTCCAAATCTGGTCAGATCCTATGGTGCCAGGGCTTAGGCTTCAGCACATAAACCCTGGAGGGTCTCAGCTAAGCCTGTGACAGTAACACTCAGACTCTTATAAAGATGCTCTTACTGACTGAGTGGGCTGTGTGCTGCTGCTAACTAAACAAGACACTTTCTAGACCTCAGGATGCCTGGCTATAAAACTGAAGTGGCTGCTTACATAATCTCTATGGTTTCACTCTGTGGATCACTCCAGTATGACTTTTGCAAAACAAAGAGCAGGGTGATTTCCCAACCAGCCTCAAAGGACAATTGTCTACTTGCATGGAAATCAGTATGTCTGCTCACTCATGTCTTCAGGGAGTCACATCTGTAAAAATGCCTTTATTAATTCAGGAAGGCCACGCTCAGAATAAAACGCGGTAAGAATGTACGTTTTGTAATTTTTCAGTATTTGAAGAAAAATACACCTAAGGACCCTACAAGTAGTCCATCTTCTGGAAGCTTCCCAGTTGCCTCACCTCTTCATTGTCTTAGATTTATTTACTTTATGTGTGTTTTGCCTTCATATATGTATGTATACTACATGTGTGCCTGGTGCCTGAACAGGTCAGAAGAGAGCATTTTATCACCTAGAATTGATGTTACAGATGGTTGTGAGCCACCACATAGGTGCTGGAGATTAAACCAGGATCCTGTGCAAGAGCAAGTAGTGCTCTTAACCACTACGCGTTCTCTCCAGTCCCCATCCCATCTTCTTCCGTGCGTCCCTGCCTGCCAGCGTGGCATTCTGCGTTCATGGATGAACCGCTCCCCATATCCACCCCTGCTGTAGTTCTTCAGGGCAGTTGGCGTCATCAGTGATCGACTCAAATGTTACCTCCTCCATAAAACCATCTTCACATCCCCGGAGAAATCTGTCTGCCTTCCATTCTCTCCCTAAGACCTGATGTACACTGAGGTAACAAACACTGAGTGTGTCCCTTGTCTGAAACGCTCGTGACCAGAATTTTTTCGGAGTTTTTCTGTATTTTAGAGGAGGTACACAGATATAATGAGATATCTCAGGCACGAGACACACATCTAAACCCCAAGCCCATCTCTGCCTCTTTCACACGGTTATGGGTTGAAGAAGGAATGTTTGAAAGAGTCATATACACTGAAGGTTTGCTCTCCGATGCATCCATGTGCAGAGGTGGGGCTTTGGAGAAGTGATGGGTCCTGAGGGTTCTGATTGTTTTTTAAATTGTATTCATTTCTTCATAATTTCATACATATGTATTTTATCATAATTCTCCAATTATTCTTTCATCAATTTCCCCTTCCTCCTCCTAATAACCCCCCTTCTGCTTTCATGTCTTTTTGCATATGTATGTAGCCCACTGCACTTAATTAAGATTTCCTGCGTCAACATGAGTGAGGGGTTGCTAACTTGAGCAAGGATAACTTACCAGTGTCTACACCACTGAGGACTATGACCTTCTCTCTTTTAGCAACTGTCTTAGTTACTTTTCCAATTCTGTGAAGAGATACCATCATCAAGGCAACTTATAAAAAAAAAAGAGCATTTAATTTGTAGCTCACAGTTCCAGAAGGTTAGTCCATGACCCACATGGCAGGAAGCTGGCAGCAGGCATGGTACTGGAGCAATAACTAAGAGCTTATGTCTGATTCACAAGCAAGGGAAGGAGGTTGTGAGGGATGAAGGGAGGATGAAAGGAAGAAGAGAAGGAAGGAGGAAGGGAGGGAGAGAGAGACAGAGACAGACAGACAAACAGACAGACAGACAGACAGACAGACAGGGCATGGGCTTTTGAAACCTCAAAGTCCACTCCCAGTAAGGCACCTCCACCAACAAGGCCATGCCTTCTAACCTTTGCCACACAGTTCCACCAACTGGGGACCAAGCATCCAAACATATGAGCCTATGTGGACCATGCTCATTCAAACCACCATAGCAACCTTTGTGTGCCTATAGCTTCTCAGCACAGGATGGGACCTATGACCTTCTTTCCCATTCACGATAGAGTGTCAATGAGTCCAGTCCTGTATGGGTATCCAGTGAGGCTCTGGGTTCACAGGTACAATAACTATGTCATGTCAAGAAGACATTTCACAGTGCCTCTTCCCAACCTCCAGCTCTTATATTCCTTCCATCCCCACCTTCCCATTTCCACAACATTCCCTGAGCCTTGGAAGGAGTAATAGAGATGCCCTGTGTCTTAGTTGGAGTTTCTTTTTTTTTTTTTTAATACTTATTTATTTATCACATATACAGTGTTTTGCCTGCATGTACATCTGAAGAGGGCACCAAATTTCATTATAGATGGTTGGGAACCATCATGTGGCTGCTAGGAATTGAACTCAGGACCTTTAGAAGAGCAGCCAGTGCTCTTAACCTCTGAGCCATCTCTCCAGCCCCTTAGTTGGAGTTTCTATTGCTAGAATGAAACACCACCAACTTGCAGAAAGCAAGTTGAGGAGGAAAGAGTTTATTTGCCTTACATTTCTATGTTGTAATCCATCATTGAAAGAAGCCAGGACAGGAACTCAAACAAGGCAGGAACCTGGACGCTGAAGTTAACGCAGAGACCATGGAAGGGTGCTGCTTATTAGCTTGTTCATCATAGTTTGCTCGACTTGCTTTCTTATAGAACCTAGCATATAAAGTGAGAGTTTGGGGACCAGCTGTCCTGGCTTCCTCCTCTCTCTGTCTGTGGGATAAGCTGCTTGGCTCTACCACTTGGGACCTCCATCCACCATGGTGCTCAGCCTCACTGCGAGCTTGAAAACAAAGCGTACTGAAACTCCTAAAACCATGAGCCAAAACAGACCTTTCCTACTTAAGGTTGTTTCTCTTGAGGGGTTTTGTTTTGTTTTGTTTTTTGTTTTTGTCACAGTCCTAGAAAGCTGGCTAACATTTTTATATGCCTTATCCACACAATTTGAAAGTAATTTTGTGCAATGTATTTAGTTCACCTCTATCTTTACTGCAACCTGTCAAATGAGGTTGAAGGGAAATTTTCCACTTGTGGTATCAGTGTAATAGTCCAAAAACATTCAGGTTTGGACCATTTATTTATTTATTTATTTTGAGATTTCAGACTAAAATGTTCAACCTTCAGTCTCAGTCAGCAACTTTAACTGCCTTGGCCTATGCAGTTGTTCCTCTGAAATGTCTTGTGTTTGCTCCTTAGCAGGACTCTGATAGCCACTGTCCTCAAAGTTGAAGCCAACTCAATGTACCCAATCCAGACCTGGCTTTGATAAGGATAAGCTATCCATTTTCTGCAGGACTGAATGCTTCCTTTCTGCTGGAGGGAGTGCTAGCTTGCTGTTATCTTAGAATATTTAAAGAACACTGGTCATAGTGGCACAGACCTTTTTTTTTTTTTTTTAAGATTTATTTATTATGTATACAGTGCTCTGGCTGCATGTACACCTGCAGGCCAGAAGAAAGCATCAAATCGCATTATAAATGGTTGTGAGCCACCATGTGGTTGCTGGAAATTGAACTCAGGACCTCTGGAGGAGCAGTCAGTGTCCTTAACCTCTGAGCCATCTCTCCAGCCCGTGTGTGTCACAGGCCTTTAATCCCAGAGGCAGGTGATCTCTGTGAGCCAGCTTAGTCTACAAAGCAAGTCCAGGACAACCAGAGCTACACAAAGAAACCCCATCTCAAAACAAAACAAAACAATTACATTTTCCCCCAATTGCCTGAAAGAAAGCAAATTCACGTTTCATCATCCTACCACCTGACTGGGAAAATGCAGATGTGAAAACATGTATTTATTTCTATGTCCCCCCCTTTTTTTTCTGGAGAGATTTTTTCATCTACTTCAATTAAAAAGAGCTTCATAGGCTGCCAGGATAAATTATATAACTGGTAACTATCATTTTTGTTCCACTTTAATCATACTTTTTGTAGAAGAACACGTGTAGAGCATTTTAATGCAAAACTCATAGAATGGAAGCACATTGACATGAAATTTAAATGAAATAATTTTTCTTTGCTAGCTAAACTTAGTAACCCGAGTCTTATGGCTGGGACAGTCACATATGCAAAATAACATTAGTCTTAGACTGGTTTAGACGCTGTCAGGTTTCTAAGAATGTTTAACCATTGGGCTTTGGGTTAACTGAGGGAAGGCTGTGCACTAGGAAGGTCTTCGGTGTTTTCTGCTTCTAAACTTCACCCGTGCCTTTCTTTTTCACAAGCCCTTCTTCAGTGACATCTCCCTGATTTTATCCCTTGACTTCCCAAGTTCCCATTTGCTTTCCCCATCTCTCCACCTGTCATAGTTCCCAAATTAGTTTCAATTTCCCCAAAACATCTAATTTCCTACCTAACATTTCTCCACACTGCTTCTATGAAAGCTGGGCTGTCGTGGCCTCCAGTCCTGAAAAATCAGCCTTCTCTGACGGAGTCCTCCTCAATCCTCCAAGTGCGGTTTCAGTCCACTCGTAGGAACAGAACTTTGCTTGCAGAAAGGGGCTGTCAGCCCTGGGGTGACTGCACTGAAGCTTGTAGGGTAGTCTCCAGGCCTTTAAAAGATTGCTCATGCATTTCTCCTAGCGTTGGGCTGTTCCGTTTAGCTGCAGCTGCTCCAGTCACGAGGGGCCGGCAGCGGCAGGGTCGGCGGCTAGTGAAGTGCAGCGCTCACAGGTGTTCGCAATGAGTTTACCCCTCAATCTCAAGCCTTTTCTCAATGGGTTGACAGGAAAGTCAGTGATGGTAAAACTTAAGTGGGGAATGGAGTCCAAGGGCTACCTGGTCTCTGTGGACAGCTACATGAACATGCAGCTGGCGAATACAGAAGAATGCGTACATGGGGCATGATCTGGACATCTGGGTGAAGTTCTGATAAGGTGTAATAATGTCCTTTATATCAGAAGCATTGAAGAGGAGGAGGAAGATGGGGAAATGAGAGAACAGCATCTTTGGGGGGATTTTATATATATGTATGTATTTCTATACAATAAAGATTTTTTTTAAACTTGAAAATAAAATAAAATAAAAGATGGCTCATAAATAGGAGTGGCTTCCAGGAAGAACACCCTCATAATTATTAATAAGTATTAAGACATTTGTTGCTGAATGAAGTGAGGTATGTCTATAGGCCAAAATACTCAAGCCCAGGTCTGGGCAATATGGTGAGATCCAATCTCAAGAATAGTAACAATAATAGTACTGAGGAAGAGGAAGAGAAGGAGGAGGAAATGACTCAAGAGAGGTCAGTTGGGTAGTCAGCACTGTGAAGATTTGGGCAGACATTATGGGGTTTAGTTCAGCAATAGATTCAGCAATATAGCACTGGCCTGGCATGTGTGAGGCCCTCGGTTCAAGTCATAGAAAGTTAATAAAGTAGACCGAGTTCTGAGAGATGGGGACTAGCTTTTCAAGCTCTGTTGTGCAGCAAGGAGGCCATAGTCCATCCAGATGTATCATGTGTCTCAAACCTCGCTCCAGGAGTAGACTTCAAAGGTATATAAAGTTCAGAAATAGAAGGGCCCAGAGGATCTTAGAAACCTACAAGAAGAACATCATGATGGGTGGATCAGGGCCCAGGGGGGGTCTGCTCAAACGATTGCACTAACCAAGGACAATACAAGTATTAAACATCGAACCCCTACTCTGACCTAGCCAATGGACAGGACATTCTCCACAGTTATGTGGAGAATGGGGACTGACTCTGACATGAACTCGGGTGTCCCATATTTGACCACCTCCCCTTGGTGGGGAGCCCTGGTGGCACTCAAAGAAAGAATAAGCAGGCTACCAAGATGAGACTTGATAGCCTATGACCATATAGTGGGGAAGGAGAACCCCATGACCTAGGGGAGGGGAATAGAGTGCGGATGGGAGGGAGGGAGGAAAGGAGGATACAAGTGATGGGAGAACAATTAAGTTGTAATCTGAATAAATTAATAAAAAAAAGTTGACTATTTTAGTCTTTAAAAAATTTTTTTAAAAAGTACAGAAATCCCAGTTTTTTTTTTAAAAAAAATAAGCATTGCACATTGTATACATATTGTCAAACCATCTCATTTGTACCTCATAAACATATACTGTTAGTTTTAATTTTTTATTTAAAAAAAAAGGAAAATTCACTCAAAAAGTTTTAAGGCATTAGAGATGTTCAACACAGAAGAGAGAGCAATCCAAGTATCATATGGGAATACATGGCTGCCTTACTGTTTTACCTCAGGAGGTAAAGGAGGAAAAAAAAAATCACTACAAGTTAGAGAGAAGGATATTTCAACTCTACGTGTTGCAGTTGGTTGAATGACGTCCCCTGGAAAAGCTTCCATGTTGAAGGTTTGATCTTCGGCTCCTGCTGCTATTGAGAAGTGGTTAAGTCATGAGACTCTTGCCTAACCCATGGATCAATCTCCTGACAGTTCATAGCTTGATGGTGTTATTGGAGGCATAGAAACTTAAGGAGGCGGAGCCTACTTGGAGGAGGCATCATCCAAAGTGTGTCCCCAGCTCTTCCTGCTTCCTGGCTGTGCTGAAGTGAAGTAGCTCTCTGCCTCACCATTGCCCACACCTCAGCTCTGAAACAACAGAATGAGTCAACCGAACAAAGCCTTTAGAGTCATGAGCCAAACAATATTTTCTCCTTTAAAAAGTATTTGTGTCCGCTATTTGTCCTGACAATAAAAACTACCTAGCAGAGCATTTAAGACGTGCCTACTCATGGGATGGGCTAGCCCCTGAGTAAAGAACTTGCTCGTGACTAAACACAACCAAATAGGCACTCACTGGTCATCTGAAGAAACCATTTTTCTTTTTTTCTTTTCTTTTTTCTTTTGTGTGTGTGTGTGTGTGTGTGTGTATGTGTGTGTGTGTGTGGTTTTTTGGGACATGGTTTCTCTATGTTATCTTGGCCATCCTGGACTCACTTTGTAAACCAGGATGGCCTCGAACTCACAGCGATCCGCCTGCCTCTGCCTCCCAAATGCTGGAATTAAAGGCGTGCGCCACCACCGCCTGGCATTTTTCAAGAGGGAGATTTGTACAGCTATCATTCATTGAGCATTCTTTTTCCTCATTCTTTCCTTTTGAAAAAAGATATGTTTATTTCTATTTCACATGTATGAGTGTTTTGCCAACATGTATGCATGTGAATGGAATATTTTCCTTTAAAAAGAAGTGTGTTTGCTTGTGTGTATGTGTGTGTGTGGTGATTGCACTTGTGAGTGTGTGACTGCATAGAGGCCATAAGAGGATATGGCGGGCTTTATTACTTTCCACTGTATTCCCTCCAGGTAGGGTCTCTCCTGAACCTGAAGCTAGGATAGTGATCAGCAAGTCCCAGTGATCCTCCTGTCTCTGCCCACGACAGCACTACGGTTACAGGCACAGGTCTTCACACTTATGCAGCAAGTGCTCTTAATCACTGAGCCGTGTTCCCAGCCCCGTGTGTGTGTGTGTGGGGGGGGTGTGGGTGTTATGGGGTGTGTGTTTGTGGTTTGTGTAATGTGTGTGTTGTGTGTATGTGGTATATGGTGTATGTGTATGTGTGTAGTGTGTGTGTGTGGTGGTGGGGTGTATGTTTGTGTTTTGTATAATGTGTGTAGTGTGGTGTGTGTGTGTATATGTGTGGTGTATGTGTGTGTGTGCTGTGGTGTGTGTGTGTCTGTGTATGTGTGTGGTTGTGTGTATGTGTGTGGTTGTGTGTATGTGTGTGGTGTGTGTATGTGTGTGGTTGTGTGTATGTGTGTGGTTGTGTGCATGTGTGTGGTTGTGTGTATGTGTGTGGTTGTGTGTATGTGTGTGGTGTGTGTATGTGTGTGGTGTGTGTGTGTATGTGTATAGCATCTGTATGTCTTGGAGGAGCATGAGTTGTGGGCATGCGTGTGCCACATGTGTCAGAGGACTTTCAAGAGCGAGTTTTCTCTTTCCAGTGTGGGGTTCCAGGGACCAGACTTATGCAACAAGTGCTTTTTACCAACTGAGCCACTTCACTGGCCCTAAGTTTGCTTTTTATGTATGAAAAAAATGTCAGCAGCAATCTCATCTGTCTAAATTCCAGTGTTTAGGTCTCTGTCTGCTGGGGGAGAGCCTTCTTATCGCACCCAGAGCTGGAGGTTGGTTTTGTTTGTTTTGAGGCATTATTTTGTAATGTTGTACAACTAGCTGACCTCAAACTCATGATCCCCTGGCCTCAGTGTTGGGATTAGAGGCATGCACCATCACACCTGTCTTGAAATGAGAGCCTTAAGGAAAGAAAATTATGGCCGCCCCTTAGTAAAGTCAGATTTGTATGGCCTGAGATACTGTACTAAAACCCTTGGTGCTGCTGTGGGAGCCACCTGGGTAGAGAAAGGGACCTAAGTGTACTAAGCTAGTATTACACCACATCCAAAACAAGTGGGGTCCCTTTTCTCTCTGTGTGACTCCCCAGCTCCTCTCCTTCCAGAATCCGTAGATGAGCAGACAGCCACTAATGACCTCACTCTGCTAAGGCAGGTTGTCGGAGGACATGAGGTGTACGGGCCATGTTTGAAGGCCCAAGACCGAGGAGGACAGAGCTCTGGTTAGAGCAGGACCAAAGCCAAGCCCTGGCAGGTTGTTGCTGTGTGCTCAGTCACTCAGGGCTCCTCAGTGACGTGAGGTAAGAGACCTAGAGTTTCAGAGGGGTCTTTAGTCGTTTTGTTTACATAGGAAAGTCCTGACAGTACTCAAAGAACTGGGACAGCTTGTGCCATGTACACTGTGTTCATGTCACTCAATGGTTAATGCTGGCTCATTGCTCTGGGCTCTCTGTGGCTGCTCTCATTAGCATTTGCTCACAGTGACAACTCAAACACGAGCCTAGAAGGTCAACATCGCTTCTGCTTCCCTTCTCATCCCAGCCCTGTCTCTTGGGGCCAGGATGCTGATCCAGTACAGATGGGATTCCTTTGGCGGAAGTGACCCCCAGGCTCTGTCAGCGTCCTAAGGGGGAAATTTCATTTTGCTGTTTGCAGCGCAAACAGGATGCCACATCCTTCAAGCACAACAGAATAATGAACCTCCCGGAAATGCCAAGAAGTCCTTGAGGAGCTGAAACAGCCTTGATTCCAGAGAAAGGGAAAAACTGTAATAATGATATTACACTAAAGTAACCACTTAGAGAACTCAGTTGTTTTTACTTTTTTTTTTTTTTTTTAAGAAGCCCTGAAAGTAAAGCTCTGTGAAAGAGACACAACCCCAAAGGAGATCCCTTGAAAGAGTGCATGTTGCAACATTGTATCCAGATGACTCTAGCATAGGCTAACCTACTACGGAAGGAAGTGGGTAGGAGGCAGCGTTCACACCAGACAAGCGAAGGGAAATGTGCAGTTAATTTTAAACAGTGCTCTTGGGCTCCCTATTGCTCGAGCCACCAGACTACAGAGGAAAGGAAAATAACAATATTCTTTTAAAATAATATGTGCCAGTGCGAGAGAATTCTCTCTGCAGTCATGCAGACAATTCCCACGTGTTTACTTGAGGGCAGGAGATTCCAAAGGGAGTCCACTGATTCTCCAAGGAGTCATCTGTCTTACAGATGCAGGGCAAAGATGTTATTTGATCAAACTATTATAGAGATACCTGGTGTATCAGAAATTTCAATGCTGCTATAGGACAGGGTACCTAGGTGCATTGCAACACTCCAAAAAGGGAGCAGTATGTGGTAGCTCCCGAATTTAGATGAAAAGGCATTTTTTTGAGACTGGGCACTCTCTTTTCGCCCTGTGTCTAATGTATTATCTTCTGGCAGTCTCACTTGAGTTGATGTTTCCTCTTAGGTGAAACATCCTACACTAGTCCCAGAACCCAGACATCTCAACCACGTTAGTTATACTATTCTCTTTACCAAGTTAATCTCTTCTGCTGCCTCTGAGATGCCACAATATCTAGTCCTACGTACCTCTTCTCTTCCTTGGAATAAAGGTAAAGTAGTACCTGAGTGCCAGCCAAAGGAGGAACTGTCCTGAGCACTTATTCAGGTGTCCACAGCATCCATGGAGAATTGGTTCCAGAGCCCTGGGATACCGACATGCCCAGATGTTTGTATTCTGCCCTTAAGATGCCTTAGGATTGACACATAACCCACGCACAGCCTACCGTATAGTTTAGATTCTCTCTAGATTACATACAATGTGGGTGCCATAAAAAGAGTTGTTCTGTGGTATTATTTAGGGAATAACAACAAGGAAAAACATACTCCATACAAATGCAATGTTTTACTTAATTACTTATTCATTCATTTATTTATTTAAGACAAAATTGATCAGCCAGGATAGCCTCGAACTCTCTATGTAGCCAAGGATGGTACTGCACTTCAGATCCCCCTGCCTCCATCCACTCTGAGTGTTAAGATTATAGTCATGTTTTACCACAGCTGCCTGATGTGAAGCTGGGATTATACTGAGGACCTCATGCAGGCATTCTACCACCTCAGCTACAAACTGAAGGGCCCTAGCATGCCTGGCAAACATGGCGAAGGCAAGCCCTGCTCAATTCTCTTCCCTTTCCCTTGTAAGCTATAGATTACATCTCTAAAGTAACCATCAAGGTCATTCTGTTAGTGAGAATTTTGAAATTTTGGTTTCTTTCTTTTTTTAAATATTTCATTTAATTTTTAATTTATGTGCCTTGGTGTAGGGGTGTCAGATCTTGGAGTTACAGACAGTTGTGAGCTGCCATGTGGGTGCTAGGAATTGAATCCGGTTCCTTTGGAAGAGCAGGCAGTGCTCTTAACAACAGCCATCTCTCCAGCCTCTGAAATTTTGGTTTCTTAAAAAAAAAAAAAACAAAAACAAACCAAAAAAAAAAAAAAAAAAAAAAACCCACAGAAATATTATGGGAATATGTTTTCCTTTTAATCCCAGGTGAGGAGATAGAAGGTTGCTTCACAGCAGGTGACTATGGTTTGCCTTGTGCTCTAGCAGGGGCGTGGTTTTGCCATCTGCAAATAGTTTCTGCAAGTGTGTGACCTTTGGAACTCTTGGAACTTTTCAGAGGATATATAAATGCTAGGGCCCTGAGAGGCAGGGTTGCTGTTGTTGGCTGGCTGATGGTTGGATTCTGTTGGTTGGTTATGGTTTGTCAAGTCCTCATGTGCAAAAAACAAGAAGAAATTAGGTATCTTGTCTGCAAAGATCAAACTTTCCCCAAGAAACTCAATACCCCTAACCAGCAGGAAGTAGTCTAATGATAACATCTCCCCCTTTCCTCTCTATCCTTTTTTCTCTCCTATCTCGTGATAGAGGGTTAATAAAGGTGGAAAGGATGGAAGAGAGAAAAAAGGAACCCACAAAGTAGCTAACACTAGTTACATTATTCTTTTGTTGTTGTTGTTGTTGTTGTTTTGGCTTTTGGGTTTGTTTGTTTGTTTGTTTTCTAGACAGGGTTTCTCTGTGTAGCCTTGGTTGTCCTGGATTCACTTTGTAGACCAGGCTGGCCTCGAACTCACAGTGATCTACCTGCCTCTGCCTCCCAAGAGCTGGGATTGAAGGCGTGTGCCACCATGCCCGGCCTACACTATTCTCTTATTTGGACACTTTCTTATGCCAGGCTCATTCCTGCCTGAGAATGATTACCAAAGTCCAGCAATCAAAAGCCCCTTCTGGTTCACCTAACTGACATGCCCAATCAAAATACACCATCACATCCTAACCCATTCTAACACAAACCTCCCCTTTTTCTCTCCTTAAAAATCACACCTGCAAGCCGGGCGTGGTGGCACATGCCTTTAATCCCAGCACTCGGGAGGCAGAGGCAGGTGGATCGCTGTGAGTTCGAGGCCAGCCTGGTCTACAAAGTGAGTCCAGGATGGCCAAGGCTATACAGAGAAACCCTGTCTCGAAAAACCAAAAAAAAAAAAAAAAAAAAAATCACACCTGCAAAGCCATTTGCTGCTATTTTCTGCCTGAGTCAGAAAGCAGCTACTTTTAACTTAATAAAGAGCCTCTCTGTGAAAGCCTGTGTATGGGTGTGGTTTGTGCCTAATCGAGGGTCCAGGAGGGAGCCCCCCAATATTCAGATATTCTTCACATATAGCCAGGAGGGTCTCAAATTTGTAATATACCCTGAATGGTCTTGGACTCCTGATCCTTCAGCTTCTATTTCCCAAGTTTGGGACGACAGGAATGTGTCACCAGGACTAAAAAAAAAAATCAGAAGCAGAGAGATACTGGCAGTAAGACAGCCTGAGAACAGCCCAGCAAGGGGACTCCAGAGGCTGGTGTGGAGTGAGACATGAGAGGCAAAGGTGACAGAGGAGCCAAAGTCAATCCTAGGGTTCAGGCTGGAGACTTGGGTCTCTCTCTGCAGCTTCTGTTGCCTTCTCTGACATCTCTCCTGGGCTGCCTGGCACCCAGTTCTTCAGCTTAATTTCTATTCTTTCATTGTTTTCTGCTTTGTCTTTCCAATGAGCCAAAAACTGGAAGGGAAACAAGTTAAGAAGAAATGACTGGCATAAAATAATAAAAAAAAAAAAAACTCAAGAACTCAACCGGAAATAGAAACAGAAACCTTAAATTACCAACAGATATCTGTTAGATGCCAGGCACACAGCTAAGCAGTGGACACATAAATGGAGACATAGGTTAAAGTATATCAAACACACCTTGACAACAATCTACTGCATTAAGGTCCTGGAAGGCACTCCTCTCAAAATATCCTCCTGTTGATGCCGGAACTCTTGAAATTCTATACAATCTCCAAACAGGAAAGCTTGGAGAAAGCCACTCATATGCAAAAACAGAGTCAAAGGGGCTTGAATAATTGTTCTAATACGAGCTTGTCACTGGGCACAAACCCCAAGTCCTGAATTCCTCAAGGTTACACTTCTAGACTTTTCTTTGATAATGAAAATACTGAAGAAAAAGCACAACATCAATAGGGTTAAGACCTCTCCCTCAGTCCAATTCTCCCTTCATCTTCCAAAGGAAGGACTGCACAGGAAGTTTTCCCTGAGAGTTTGCTGACACTCACTGTAAAGTTTCTTCCTTCAGTGTAGGCAGCTAGGATGATGCTCCCAGGCTTTTCTCTAGGTGCCAAAGTAACACCCTCCTCAGAAACACCATCCTTTGGGCTGATGATCTACTTAGGAAATGGTCTTCAGGTCTCTTTTAACCCCCCTTCATCTCCCCCAGCCCAGGGAATGAAACCTCACTCAGGCTTCCAGCTTGTGAGGCAAGCTCTCTACACTGAACACTACCCCCAGCACTGTTTAAAAAAAAAAAAAAAAGTAGATTTTATGTTTAATAATTAAGGCAGAAAGATAAGGTAATAAAACAATAAGGTAACAGATGCCAGATATTATGTTGTAGAGGAGTTTATTAAATGAGCATGGGGAGAGAAGGAAAGGGAGAGGGGTACCCTACAGAGACAGAGACAGAGACAGAGAGCTAGAGACAGGAAGAGTAAGAATAAGAAAGATGAGAGAGAGAGAGAGAGACCACATGGAGGGTCTGTTCTTTTATATGGCCCCCATGGCAGGGAAGCAATGGCATCACAGGTAGGCAGACTGAAGCAGAACCCTAACAATAGGAGCCAGGCATGGTGGCATAGGCCTTTAATCCCAGAACTCAGGGAGACAGAGGCAGGCAGATAGATGTGAGTTCGAGGCCAGCCTGGACAGCCAAGGCTACAGAGAAACCCTGTCTCGACAAACCAAAGGGGAAAAAATGGGTTTCATATACACACTCAGGGGTCCGCACTGCCTTTGCCAGAACAGATGGTTTCCAAGTCACTGAATCAAACATCTTTAGCCAAAGGGCTGTCTATCTAGTCCAATGCATATTACCCATAAGGGCCTTAAATCCCTGACTGAATGACCATCCTGGCCAAAGTTACCCAGGGAATAATTAGAACAGTCACTCAAGGTTATTGCTTACTAGACTCCTGGTGGCTTAGAGTGTCAGTGTGGAAAAAGAATCCTAAATACAGTGACATTTTCAGAATCCAAAACTAGGACATTTAGCCTGACAACCCCTAGTGCCTTCCCAGAGACAGGGAAATGGTGATGTGAATTGGCACTGCCCCAGAAAAAAAGGATCTGTGGTCGTGACTGTAAGAAATTCCCCGGTCTGATCTACTCATTCAGAGTTGAGGCCCCTGACGCTGGGAGAGGCTCAGTGACTTAGCAGAGGAGGAGGAGGTGGGCAGAAATGTTTTCTGTTTTCTCAAGTCTCAAGGTTGAGTCAACAGGCGTAGGTGGGCAGAGGACAAAAAGGGGCCATTGTTCCAGGCACACTCCCTTAGATGGACTGGACTGACCCACAGTGCCTGCTGTAATCCAGAAAGGGTGTGGCTATCCCCTATGTACGAGAGACCACATCAGAAGCCAGATGAAAGTGAGGGTCTTACGGTCTTGCAGACCCAGGCAGTTAGGCAAAAATGCCTTTGGACAACTACACAGAAATTTTCATCAGAGGGTATCATCCCATGCAAAGTACCTGATATTCCCTAAGGTTTTCTCTTTTCCTCCAGAAACAGGATATTAAACTGACAAGACACAAGGCTAATAACCTCCCTGGCACACTAAATTCCAGTGTAAGGCAAGGCAAGAAGTCAAACTGACAGGAGTTTAACAAAATCTACATACGCCCTGCAATGTGCTGGGGAGCATACATATTTTTCAGTGGCTCCTCAATTTGCCCCTAACCCCGACTGCATGGAGCGTTTGACCTCAGTTTATTTTTAGTAAGAGAGGACACTAGGAAGAGTCAGCTCAAGGGCTCCTGGTGGGTCCAATTTCAGTTCGCTGCCTTGGCCAGGAGACTATTAATCTCTAAATCAACACTCATCCGTATTAAAACGTGCACCTCACGGCATCCCTTGAACAGGGTTGCTCTCTAAATTGGGAGCTGGGGCAGCAGATGGAAACCCTCCCATGGGGAACCCTACCTCTCCTCTATGCAAATGCACAATCTCCCTTGCTGATAGAGAAGTTGCTTCCTAGGAAACCAGTTTCCTCCCTATTGTCCGATGGGCTGCTAGGAGACACCCTGCTGTGTGGGGTGGGGCTCCTGGCCTGTGTACTCCACTAAGGGACACAGTGTTGCTGAGCCTGAGGTTTGGAAGATATGTGTTAATGGGAGTTGTGTTCCACTTTCCCGGTTTAGACATTTCTTTGCCCCCTGCTGCTTATTTTCCGTTTGTGGAGCTGCTTTGCAGCCTGCAAGGGCCTGGAGCTAGTGTTCCCAAAGCCTTGTGCTGCCCACGCTCCACCCACTATTAGCAGGACTCAACAATTATTTCATTCATTACTTCGTTCATTCATTGCCTTTAAGTTTGTTTCCAAAGCAGTGTAACCCGCCAGTTGAGTTCATTCTCTATCCCGCTGGCAAAGAGTCTGGCTAGGAGGTGAATGGCCCAGACTGCAATGTGCTCCCAAATGGGAGCGCTTTCCTCTGTTCACTGTCTGCCTCAACCGTCAATCCAGTCCTGAATGAGAGCAAGCAGCAGCGAACTTGAGATGAGCTAATAAAAACCTGATCTGCCTGATAGCATCTTCTTTAATTATTTAGAGGAAGGGACAGGCTGTTTAAAAACACTTCCTGTTCTAGTTCTTGGGCTGAAACTCTGAGAGTCGGCGACAGGTCGTAGAGCAGGGAGTAGCAAGGGTTTGGCACTGTGTAGAGGCTGCGACAGGAAAGACGCTCCGGGCCTTCCTAATGCTGCCACCCTTTCCTACAGTTCTTCAGGGCATGGTGACTCCCAGCTATCACATTGCTTTCGTTGCTACTTTGTACTTTTGCTACTGTTATGAATCGTAATGTAGACATCTGCATTTTCCGTGCTTTCCTGTGATCTTAGGCGACCTGTGTAGAGCCTGTGAATACAGAGGAAGCGTGAGAGTTGGAGTCAGGTCCAAGGACTGTCACTAGTTGTGTGACCTAGGACAAGTCCTAAACTTCATCCTCACCTACAAAATGTACTGTCAACTAACTGATAGAGGTCATATGAAGACGAAATGGGGGGGGGGGGGGGGGGGGGGGGGGGGGAGGGGGAGGATATAGCTGAAAGAGCTTACCAGGGACCTAATACATGGTAAAATGTATTTCTGATAAATGTGTGTGCGCGCGCACACACACACACACACACACACACACACACACACGCACAGTCTTATAGATGAACAGGACACTCAATCAATAGAAGAAATGAAGCCAACAGAGTGACTACCAGAGCACCTGAACCATTCTCACAATGTTTCTGGTAGATTTCTATCTTTTTAAAGCTTTATAGCCAGGATATGCACTTGAATCCCTCATACAAATTTAATGACCATGTACTTAATTAGGATTAGACACAATGTTCAGGGAGATTCTGGGCACCTCAGTGGAAATTCACAAAAGGAAACCCTGGAAACAGGGCAGTAGGAGGGAGACATGAAGATGCAGGCTGCACAATGGTGTCTGCTCACAAATTTACCTGGTAAATGTGGGCTTTAACCATCAGCTCCTTTCCTGGAAGAGAAAACACTGATCAGAGAGAAAAAGAAAACAGAAAGGGTTGATGGAGCTGGACTTGCCTTGGTCTGTTATGAAGCTAACAAAATATTAACATCTGGCTAAGTTTATAAACAGTAGAAATACATTCTCACATGTGGGGGCTGGGAACTTTCAAGGCCAAAGAGCAAGCAGTACCAGATGTCTGCTTTAAAGATGGAGCCTTGTTGTTCCACCCTCAAGAGGGGACACAAACCATCTCCATATGACGAGAGGGATGGAAGGGTACGGGAGCTTAAGCTAGTCCCCTCTAGTCTTTTCATTAAGTTTGAGTCCACTCTAGAAGGTCATGGTACTTAGGGTCTAACCCCTTAATACTGTAGAACTAGGGCTGGAGTGTCAACATGACGTTTGGAAGGGGCGCAGGCATTGAAGCAGGGTACAACCTGAGAAATTAACAGGAGAGGAAAACAACAGAAACAATGGTCATCCCGGAAGAAGCCACTTTTAAGTCTTTCATAGTTCTGGTGAATGCATGAAACTAATTTCAACAATATTTCTGAGGAATCTACCAGCGCGAAGCACTGGAAATTAGTGGGATGAATAATTTCATTTAATGATATTCATGCAGAGCTTACTGTGGCCTAGGCACCTTCCTACGGCCCTTATTAAGATTAACTTGGTTAGACTTCAAAACAACTCAAGGACATGGATAGTTTATTATCCCCATTTTTTTTTTTAACCATGAGGAAAACGAAGCATGATGGCAAGAGCTATACTTTGCAAAGCATCTGTGGGCAGGGTTTTGATAGGTCTTAAATGTGTAAGTGTGCAAAAATCGCCGAAGGAAGAACCCAGACTCAAATAGCATGTAAAAACAAAGAGTGTTTATTCTGCAAAAACAGCCTGCATGCAGGGGTCAACCATCCATACAAAATGGTGGGACCCTGAGGGGGAGCTCACAGGGTCTATCTGCGGCTATGTGACTTTAACCAGAATTCACTGGTGCTCATGGAGGCTATATGACTCTAGCCATGTCCTTTTAGCAGTGTCCGGTCCTCATATTCCCCTCTTGAGTATGGTTCCACCTCAAATCCTTGATTAGGGTTTAAGGGTAAATATTGAGATTTAAACACCATGAGTTGAACAGTAGAGCTCTGATCAGGCTCACTCTGCCCCTTCAAATGGAGTCCTTAGGACCTTGTTAAATGGAATTCTTATGTGTATTATTTGTACTTTATAGAGGAAGAAGCTGAGTTCAGAGAACTTGAGTGGCCTGCTTACAGTTACAGGTACACTGTGTGGTTGAATTCCACTATACCAAGCCATCTCCAGGGTTTCCGAGGTTCTCTGCCCTCGGGGAGTTTTGATGACACACATGATAGTGTAAATGGTCCATCAAGAATGGATACATTCTAAAGAGACACTCAGTGTACCTCTCTTTAGCCATCAGACTGTTGAATTATAATTTCCTTAGAAATCTGCCCTGTGGGCATCCAGACTCGGAACTTATCTCAGGGAAAAAGATTTACAGTTTGCTAGACAGCCTTGCAAGACAGACCTGTACCAGAGACAGTGATGGGCAAGGACCACGCCTTGTCCCACTGTTTCCTTATGCCCATCTTTTGCTTTCTAGTTAAACACTACCCTTGAAGGCAGACGAGGGGAGTTGCTGGATCTCTTTGTCCCTCTTCCCCACATGGCCATATTGAATAAATCTATTTTTTCTGCCTTTCACTATCAGTTTGACTGCTTTGATTGGTTCACTGAGGAGGAATGGGACCTGGCTTATTGAAAGTACAGGTTGTCACCCAGAAGTGCAGGAATTTTCTTAGCCCTGTTCCTGCCCTTTCCCTGCTCTGCCACTTTACAGGATTAAGTGCCCATCTTGGCAGGGCTGGAGTAGGGGGAAAAAAGGTCCTGGTCAAGAGAATAGACTTGGAGACCCAGCATTTCAGACGGGCTGGTCCAGTCACTTTGGCTAAGATATTACCCTTAGAAAAGTGGGTTTGCCTTAAGCCATGCCAAAAAAAAAAAAAAAAAAAAAAAAAAATGCAGAATAGTTATTTTTTAAAAAACATTTTAGTAATTGGATTTATTTGTTTTACTTTTTGTGTGTTTTGCCTGCATGTTTGTACATGCAATGCATGTTTGTACATGCACCATGTGCACGGTTGGTGCTCACAGAGGTCAGAAGAGGGTAGTTGATCTCCTGGAACTGGAGGTATTGATGGTTGTAAACCACCATGTGCATGGTAGGAATTGAGCCCTGGTCCTCTGTAATAGCAGCCAGTGCTCCTAACCTGTAAGACATCTCTCCAGCCTCAGAATAGGTAGTTCTTTGTTGAGATACCACACTTTTCCTTCCCAGAATCCCCACCCCTCATGAGGTAGCTAATGGGCAGGACCCATGTAAGAGTACTATATCTCCTGTGTCCCTTTTCTTCTCTCTGTTCTAAACATGCCTCCCTTAACACTTGTGGTTTTCCTCCCCAACATTCTGAGCTGCCGGTTCACCATGTGTCAGACTCCATCACGGTATGGCTTTTCCATTTCCCCTCATCCAGGAAGTGATGAGGTTATACCTTGCCTGCTTTGGGTTTTGTTTGTTTGTTTGTTTGTGTGTTTGTTTGTTTGTGTGGTGGTGGTGGTGGTGTGTGTGTGTGCGTGTGTGTGTGTGTGTATGATTGGTTGTTGGTTTGCTTTCAGGTTTTTTTTTTGTTTTGTTTTTTGTTTTGCAACAGGGCTTCTCTGTGTAGTTCTGACTGTCCTGGAACTCCCTATATAGACAGGCTGGCCTTGACCTCAGAAATCTGCCTCCTGAGGGCTAGAATTAAAGGTGTGTACCACCATGCCTGACTAAAATTATTTCATTTTTAATTTTGTGTCTGTGTTGGATCTGCGCATGTGAGTGCAGGTGTCTTTGGAGAGTGGAGGTGTCAGATACCGTGGAGCTGGAGTCTTACATGGTTGTGAGCCCCGCCAACATGGGTGTTGTTGGGTGCTTAACTCAGGTCCCCTGAGAACAGCATATGTTCTTAACCACTGGGTCATCTTTCCAGCCCCTTCTTTTACACTCTCAAAAAAGTGTCCTTGAATTTATGTTTGAGTCTACTCTTATTATTTTATTAAAGAGACTGAGAACCCCAATAGGAATCTCACTCTGCCATGTATCAGGTCAGGGTAAAACAGAAAGAATCAGATTTACAGGGAACTGCAGTCATCCCTGCTTCTTGCCTCAGCCATGCTCTGGGTCCTACAGGTTTAAGGATAGACATTTCATTCTACTGTTTTAGCCTCTGCTCCCTCTGCCCTCCCCACCATATCTGGTCTGCTTTACTCTCTACCTCCCAGTCTTTCAGAGAGAGAGTGTAGGGATCTCAGTGGACCAAGAAAGACCAAGAAGAAGGAGGCCTGCAGAATGGAGAGCCAGAGGACCCCAAGGAAAAAGCTAAAAGTCATTCCCTCAGAAGGCTGGGCAAGTCAGAGAAAGGCTAGGGCGCAGGGTACAAAAGGGTAAATAAAAATCAGTGGGGATTGCACCACTGCCATGCAGTAACCAGAAGTGCTAGGCTTGGGCCTCCTGGGTCTTTGAAGTCATCCTGATCTTTGTCCTCTACTTCTTTAATGGATCAGCCTTCCTAGGGCAGGACCTGCATTCCACACACCACCCTTTCAAAAGGGACCTGGGAAACCTGGTCTAGCCGGTTGGTGCTGGGGAGGAACCCAGCTAGCCTTACCAGTGTCTTAGTAAGCTGGAAAAGCCAGGGCCAATGGGAGAATACCTACAGATCATGTGAGACCTCCTGTTTGTTTTCCCTACCCCAGCGGCAGGGTTAACTCACACCCTTGGGTTGTTCTGGACAGAAGCTCCAGCCTGTCTGCCATGTTTGGTAAGGATGAACTGGGATCCTGGGAGAACAGACAGTATGGAGAGGCAGGTGCAGAGGAAGCAGGGAGTAACAAGTCTGGGACAATTGCCTGGAATAAATACAATTGTCTGTCACAGGCTTTTTTGTGCCAGTCCGAGCCTGCCGAGCCAAGCGTGTTTAAAGGGCCAATTGTGGACTTAGAGGCAAGCTGGTATCAGTAGCTGATCACAGCAAGGAACCTGAGGTTTATTATGAGATATAAAGACAGAAACAGAGGCAGGTGGGACAAGAAAGACCCAGGCTAAAAACAGGGCCAACGCTAGGTGACGGTTTGTTACTACCATTGGCTACCAGCCTAGCTACCAGCATCATCTCCAGGGGTTCTAAAAAAAAAAGAAGCAGAGCTGACCAGAGACATTAGCCCATCCTTGCAGATATCTGAGGCCAACCGTGACACGTACCTGTTGCCTTCTCCACTCACACGTGTGACCCGGAGGGAGCAGACACCACTGCCTAGCTTGTCCCTCTGATCCTACCAATGTTTATCATCTCTCAAATGCTGGCCTTCTGTATCATAGGAAATGCAGATCCAGCTGCTATTATCTCCACCACTCTGCAGTCCAAGCCGTGAAGACAGATGTGACTGTATTAGCTGTCATGATGCCCTCATTTCATCCAGTGACATCATCTACCTCCTGCTCCCTGGGGGAAGATTTAGAATCTCTTTCTCTCCTGTCCCCTTAGACACAGGATGAAAGGCCCATGGAAGAAGGACTAGAGTGATGCCTTAGAGAGATCCCACCCAGAGCAGAACAGGGCAAACACATCAGTCTCCTGGAAACCGCCCCTACCTGACTCCTGCCTCTGGACTTCTGTGAGACGTTCGTTTGTTTGTCTTAGAAATAGCAGGCAGCCTCGAACTTTCTATGTAGCCAAGGGTGACTTCAAACTTCAGATGGCCCCAGCCTCTAATCCACGGTGCAGTTATTGCAAAAGTATGTGCATAATTATAGCTGTGATGGGGGCTGGACCCATGATTCCTGCATATTCAGTAAATGCTCTACCAATTGTGCTACCAAAGCTCCACTCTAATAATTTCTCAGGGCCAATCAAGGCCATACCTCCCCCATACCTCGGAGCTGGGGATCAAACCCAGGAAACTTGGTAGGCAAGAGTTCTACCAAGTGACCAATGCCCCAGTTTAAGGATCTATTTTTATTTCTTACCAAAAAGGAGGGAGGTATTAGATTAGAAGGGATAGAGGTGACTTAGAAATAAGTGAAAGCAGACAGCATCTCCAGAAGCAGGAAGGTTGCATTATCTCTGAGGAATTGAGCCTGTGTGCATATGGTATGCAGGTCTTGGGGTCTTAGAGGAGGGAAAAAGGGGACACTCTGTCTGTAGAAGATTCCGTCTACAGCCTCCAAGTGGTAGATGCCAGCAGATTCGGTGTATGGATCTGCCGTCCTGAACCCACCACAGGTGTCATCAGTCAAGGCGACTTCCCCATCTGGAGCTTCTCTGTCTGCCTGGGGACTTGGGGTCATTACCACTCAGAAGGGGAAGAAGGGCAGAAAAGGAAGTGCAAATGGAAGAAGGAAGAAGAAATGGAAATAAAGAGGACTAACAAGTCACTGATAGTGCCTCCTCAGTACCCTGCTTACTTTAGCCTTTCTGCCCTTTGGGTTTTTTTGTTTTGTTTTGTTTTTTTGTTTTTGTTTTTGAGATGGTGCAACACCTATCCCCAGGCTGACCTTGAACTCACTATGTTACCTACTCCTGCTCTTCCTGCCTCCACCTGCTGACACTACAGGGAAACAGCACCTTGCCTCACAAATAGGACTGATTTTTTTTTTCTTTCCAATTTTGATTTTTCTTTCTTAAAAAAGCATGTCTGTGCATGTGGTGCCCATGGAGGTCAGAAGAGGAAGCCATCAGATGTTCTGCAGTTGGAGTTCCTGGCTGATATGAGCTCCCCAGCATGGCTGCAGGGACCGAAACCACAGAAGAGCAGCAAACCCTCTTAGCTGCAGAACCATCTCCCCTGGCCCCAATTTTTTTTTTTTTTTCTTTTTCTTTCTTTTGTTTTCTCTGTGTAGCCTTGGCTGTCCTGGACTCGATTTGTAGACCAGGCTGGCCTTGAACTTGTAACAATCCGCCTGCCTCTGCCTCCCAAGTGCACACCTGGCTCAATTTTTCTTTTTTAAACTAAGAATTAACCTAGGCCCTGGGGATGGCAGGTAAGTGCCACATCCCTGCCTCTTCTTGCTGCAGCTCTCATCTAAGTCTAGTTACATATTAGTCAGACACTGGAATTAAGTAAGCCAAAGAAAGAGAGACGGAATCCTGCCTGCCACCTCATTGGATTTCGTGGCCTTGTCCTGACTTCCCAGTGGAAACAGACTTTTTGTGCTTGTGTGCATATTGAGATGTGTGTAGGACTGGCTATGTTCTCTGTACACAATATCCACAGTACCCAGTCAAGACAGCCTGGTGTGTTTGTGATTTCCTTGTGCGCAGGGTCCACCTGCCCAGCTTAACACATTGCACACAAGAAATTAATAAACATCTCAAAACTTGAAGACTTCCCACGGCTCTCTGGGCTCCTTTAATTTGAATTTAGCATCCTCTGTTATGACAGTTCTTGGCTGTGCTTCAAAATCACCATCTCTCTGTGTAACCTGAACGCCAGCGGCAGAAGGAGAACGCGGCTTCATTTTCTTGTTCCCTCACTTACCAAGTCAGGGTCTGCCAGACCAAGAGGGTATCCACAGAGATGCTCCAGGACTCTGAGCTTTCCTGAAAGAAACAGCCTCTGGGAGAAGGTCCGTACTCATTACTATTATGGTGAAAGTGTTGGAAGAAAAGCCAAACCCAATACAATGTCTGATACCCAAAAATGTTCTTGGAAAAATTTAGACTGCCAGCAAAACACTCAGACAACCAGAGTTTTTCTGATGACATCATACTCCACAAACTAATTTTATTGGCAGGAAAGCCCTTAGGTGCTGTGAGAGTGTGGAATTTCCACTGTAGCATAAGGAAAATTGTCTGTGGCTTCCTTTAAAGGTCTACTGAATTCCACTGTGCCAGTGTTTCCAACCAAGCTGGGCCTGTTTGGGGGCATCGGCTAAACAGTGAAGAATTAGGAAACTTTCTTTTCTTTGGTTCTCCGAGGAGGCTGATTCCAAGTCTACAGTTTTATTGTCTGAGCGTTTCTCTCACGGAAGCCTTAGGATGCCACTTGCATCAGTTCCCCAACAGAGATAGGAAGCCAGGCAACTTCTTCTGGTCAAGCTGTAGAAAGGGATCTTTGGGGTCAGGTGGGGGTAGTTGAGTGAATCAGGCTGCACTTCTGCATTTCCATCCAATGAATAAAGTTTGCAGGCAAGTTCTAAGTCCGCTATGCACTGCGATGCTGCACTAAAAATAGCCCCAAGCTTACTTCCCTCCTTTCCAGCCTGTAGTCAGTCCCCCAGACAGAGGGAGGCCCTGCTGTCTGCCAGTCTACCTTGGAATTAGCACACGGTGTCGGCACCGCGCACCATCCCTGCTGCTAGAGGCTGTGGCCTCTGCCAATCGGCTGTCTCCACTCCTGTGTCCTTTGGTTACCTGTGTCCAGGAGGTCGGCCACACCCGTCATTAACCACTGATGCAAAGGGTGTCACGGGCTGACTCACTCTCCCTGTGTTATTTCAGACAGCAGGCTGTTCCTGCCCCCACCACTTCACTGAGCTGCAGCCTTCCCTTCTCGGTAATCCACCCCACCCTCCCGTGCATCCAGGAAACCTCAGCTTCAAAATTCTTCCTCCCTGAAGCCCATTCCTTTCTCTCAGTGGCTGTCTTTGCCACTGTCTCCCCACCTATGGACTCTCAAGCTGTGTGTGGATAGGTTTGTGCATTTTTGAGTTTTTAGGGACCAGGTGTCTGCGGTCCCCCCACCCTCATGGGACATACTAGAGAAACATCACAAAGCCTGAAGTCAACCACCCTGGGAATCAATGTTGCTTAATATATTTATGGTGTAGCGATCTTGTAGGGTTAATGACACAAAAGAGTTTGGTAAAGATTGATTAAACGTAAATTCTAGACTGTAAACATTTAATCATTTTGTGTGTGTGTGTGTGTGTGTGTGTGTGTGTGTGTGTGTGTGTGTATGTATGTATATATAATCCTCTCTCCAATTTTCTCACACCAAGCTCCAAGGAAGATGGGAACATACACCTTTTCATGATCAGGAAGTCTTAGCGAATAGGTGAGGTCGGTGTGATTGATTCATTCAGATAAGCTCTCACAGTGTTGCCCAGGCTGGCCCTAAATCCCAAGCTCAAGTGATATTCTAGTTTAGTCTCCAGAGTAACTGAGACTACAGTCACTCACTATCATACCTGGCTCCAAATAGGCAATTGGGGCATAAATTACAGCGTGTCCTAGTTAGGGTTCCTGTTGTGATGAAATACCATGACCAAAGCAACTTGGAGAAGAAAAGGGTTTATTTGGTTTATACTTCCATACCACTCTTCATCATCGAAGGACAGGAGCTCAACAGGACAAGATCCTGGAGGCAGGAGTGGATGCAGAAGCCTTGGAGGGGTGCTGCTTACTGGCTTGCTCCCCATGGCTTGCTCAACCTGCTCTCTTTCTTTCTTTTCTTTTCTTTCTTTCTTTTTTTTTTTTTTCCAAGACAGGGTTTCTCTGCGTAGCCTTGCCTGTCCTGAACTCGCTTTTGTACCCCAGGCTGGCCTTGAACTCACAGAGATCCACTTGCCTCTGCCTCACTGAATGCTGGGATTACAGGCATGGCTTCCCTTGCTTTCTTATAGCACCCAGGATCACCAGCCAAGGGATAGCCCAACCTCCAATGGGCTGGGCCCTCCTCCATCAATCACTAATTAAGAAAGTGCCCTCCAGGCTTGCCTACAGTGGGATCTTATGAAGGCATTTCTCAATTCCCTCCTTTCACATGACTCAAGCTTATGTTAAGTTGACATAAAACTAGCCAAGACGTCGTGCAATAAAACCATCTAACAATCCAGCGCTGGCTTTCTAAGGGCCTCAGAGTAGGAAAGAAAAGGTTTAAGACGCAAAAATTTTCAAGGGACACGTTGAGATTCTCTCACTTGCATAACAAAGGACCTTTCTTCACTTACTTCAGGGCATGTTCCTAATTTCAGGTGAAATTCCACCACTCAGGTCTTACAGAACTGCTAACAATTAAGGAACGTCATAAGGCATGAACTGATGGTAACACAAGGCTTGGCCTGACTTGTTTTACTGCAGAACAGCCTCCCAAAAGTGGAAAAGTCTCAGCAGGCCCCGGGAAGCTTTTAGAGGAATAGAAAGGAGTGGGAGAGCTATGGTGTAAATTCACTGGTAAAGCATGTGCTTTGCCTGCATAACACACAACACTAAAAATTAGTGAAAGAGAAAAAAAAGGCAAAGGGAGGGGAGAGAGAAAGGGAGAGAGGGAGGAAGGGAGGGAGGGAGGGAGGGAGAGAGGGGGGGGAGGGATCAAACTGTTTGCCTTAGGGCTCACACACAGTGAGATTTCTTCAGCAGAAGTGGTAGGCAAGACCTGCCTCATAGCTCTGCCCCTTTGGGTTTTTGCTAGTGGCCGCATCTCTTTTATTTTTCTTTGTTTTGTTTTGTTTTTGTTTGCTTGTTTTTTGTTTTTGTTTTTGTCTTGAGACAGGGTTTCTCTGTGTAGCCTTGGCTGTCCTGGATTCACTTCGTAGACCAGGCTGGCCTCGAACTCACAGATATCTGCCTTTGCCTCCCTAGTGCTGGGATTAAAGGCTCTTTTCTTTGAAAAAAAATTTTTTTTAATTTATTATGTATAGAGTGTTCTGCTTCCATGTACGGCTGTACACCAGAGGACACCAGATCTCATTATAGATGGTTGTGAACCACCATGAGGGTGCTGGGAATTGAATTCAAGATTTTATGTTTAATAATAAGAAATATGAGAATAAGAGATAAGAAGATTCCAGGCAGCAGATATAAGAATATAAAGTTTATTAAATGAGCATGTGGGAGAAGGAAAGGGGGAAGGGGTGCCCCATAGAGAGAGATGGACAGAGACAGAGACAGAGGAAGAGAGAGGGGGCTAAGAGGGTAAGAGAGAGGACGGGGAGAGACAGACAGGAAGGGAGTAGAGAGGGCGGGATGAGGTAGGCCACGCCCCCATGGCAGGTAGGCAGTGACATCACAGGTAGGCAGACTGAAGCGGAACCCTAACACAAGATCTTTGGAAGAATAACTACTGCTCTTAACCTGTGAGCCATCTCTCTAGCCCTGCAACAGTGTCTCTTGACCCACTGCCTGGATTAAACACTGAAGGGCTCAGCTTTTTAAAGTATGTATTGTATCCCCACAGAAAACCATGTAACCAAATATGGGGGTTGTGAAATAACTGCTAATAGAAAAGGGTTTCTGAGCATTCAATAATAAAGATTTATTTAAAATCGAGCATGTTACGAATCTGAGTTGTTTCTGGCAGTGTTTGTCCACATGGCATAGAGCAACCTCACTGAAGCCTTGGTTGTATACACACTATACTTCTGTACTGTGTAAACCGTCACACCCCTGGCCAACATTTCAGCCTTTTAGCCCCCGTCAATGCCCTACTGTCAGCAGGAAGTAGTTTAGATAGTTACTTCACCCCTTATCCATTTGCAAAAGGCTGAAATGGTGTGCTCTGGACCGGGGACAAACAGTTCCAGATTCTCCCAGCATTCCTCGGTCCCAGTCTGCTGCAGGACATGGCTGACATAGCCTGCCCCCTACCCTAAACTTTCAAGGCAGAACTTTTCCTTCCCCTTCACTATATAATTTAGTCATTTTGTTGCTATTGCTTTTTTCTCTCTCTTTTCTCCCTTACCTACATTTATATACTTTAACTTATATAAAAACAATCCAACGTTCCTCATTTTTTATTTATTTATTTTTATTATTTTATTTTTTACATATACACTTATATTATTACACATATATGCAATAGATTACCTATAGAAAGAAGAACCATGGCACAATCGGGAATTATATAAATGTTACATTCTTAGTGTTTTAGCTATTTGTATTTGACAGCCTTGAAGAAGACATCTTTCCTGTCTTGGTGCGTCTAAATTTCTGAATGTAAATCAATCTCCATCACATATTGTCATTGTCAACTTAAAACACCTATCTAGACCTAAAAACATCTTAACCCCTAAACAACTAAGCTTCATTGTAAAACTAAGCTACCTGGTCTTCAACTCCATCAGAGACTTGAGAAGGAATAAACTTGATTACCTGAGTACGCCGGGAGTGCAGGTTAGTAGCTTTCCAAATAAAAAGATTACAGAGGCAGTTTTCTACCTGAATAGTCACCCAAAACTCTCTAAACATTGGAGCATCTTCAGCCTCTTGGCCCAATATGTCTAACAGACATATTTGTGAGGCAGGAACTACTGAGGACTTGCTTACCCTGTCTTGGCAGAGTCTGGCCATCGACTCTGCCTACATCCAAGCTTGCCCTTCTTCCAACATGACTATAACTTGTGGCATGTTGTTATAATTTTAGCCAGCATACTATTTTTCCCTGGGGTGTTATGATTTGTTATAACTGCATAATTTGACATTACTTCTAGGCAATACCACATAGAAACATCAATTGAATATGGCGTTTATTTCCACTTTGTTGGAGGGGGTTTCAAGACAAGGTTTCTCTGTGTAGCCTTGGCTGACCTAGACCAGGCTGGCCTCGAACTCACATCGATCCACCTGCCTCTGCCTCACGAGTGCTGGGATTAAAGGTGTGTGCCACCACGCCTGTCCTATTCCTACTTCTACTACTGCCCAAAAGACACTTTCTGAAAACACAAATGTGGGTTAGGGCAATAGCCCAGTCAGCAAAGTACTTGCTGTGCAAGCACAAAGACCTGAGTTCAATACCACAGAGTCCACATGAAAAAGCAGGACATGATGTTGTGGATTTGAATTCTCAAGGCTGGATAATAGGTAGAGACAGATGGATTCCTGGGTTTACTGGTCACTTAGCCTGCCCGGTGAACTCCAGGCCACTTAGAGTCTTTGTCTCAAAAACACAGGTGGATGGCTGCTGAGAAACAACACCTGAGGTTGTTCTCTGGTCTCTGTACACACATGCACTGGTGTACACGTGTGTTACATGCATGTGCATACATATACAAAGTCCTCAAGATTTATACAAATCCTACCCATTTGTTATAGAAAATCATGGATACCTGTTGCATGCAACTCTGCCTTATTTTGCATGTGAACTCAGGGAGGTGCTAGACTACGTAGTAGAATAGGGAGATTAGGGGAGAGGACCTCCATTTGTGAGGCTGAAGGAAATTCCTCATACTTTCTGGGTGTGGCATGTTGCGGGGGTGGGCAAGAGTACCCACACCCGTGCGAGGAACCCTTCATCTATGCTCTGTAAGGAAGCTCAATAAACTCTGTGGTTTCCCAGAGTATACTTCGGCAGTATTGTGACTTGGTTTGTCCTTGGGACCTTAGCAGAAGGGGTAGATGCTGCTTACTTCTCCCCTGGAAGTAATTTTAAACACCAAACACACACACACACACGCATGGAAGCTACTTGACAAGATATTGTGTTTATTTTCCCAAAAGCAGTAGAAATTATTCTTGAACACAGTTCTCCATCGTTACATAACATCACATTGTAATTGTCCCATAATTTATCTGCTGCTGGACAATCTCCCATCTCCTTCCCACCTAAACTCCTTCCATAAAATTCCGGCTCCTTTTCTACATATTTTATCGCTTACTTCCTCTCCCACTCACAGAATGACTCTTTAGCCATGTACATTTCTCAGAATGCAAATGAGACAATCCAAAAATAATAGAAGCAGCCATGAAATTAACAATGTGTGATATTTTGGGGTGAGAAAGGAAGGGGAAAAGTTTATGCAACGTATTCACTGTTATAATTATTATTGTCCTTGTTACCCTTACTTGGTGCTACAGTTTAGTTTTTATTCTCAGGGTTGTGGACCCAGTGGTAGAAATAAGATGAGATGGCAGAATGGAGAGAAGAAAGAAGCTACTCTGGTGAGGACAGGTGAGCTGCCAAGAAACAAAGCAACAACAAGCGCAAATGAACAATATGTTTTTGCTTCATTTTTGAGACAGGGTTTCTCTGTGTAGCCTTGACTTTCTTGAACTCGCTTTGTAGACCAGGCTGGCCTCAAACTCACAGTGATCCACCTGCCTCTGCTTCCCAGAGTTCTGGGATTGAAGGTGTGCGCCAACCACACACCACCTGGCAAACAATGTTTTTTAAGTAAGAAATGTATTGTACTTTCACATAAAAGTCTGACGTAGGCGCCTCTGGTACCCATGGCATTATAGTTTGAATCTGAAATGTCCCCTGCTGTCCTGGATTTTGAATACTTGCTGTCTACCTGGGACCTAGCTGGTGGAAGTAGGTCTCTAGGGGTGGGCGTCTGAAAGATAGAACTTGACCCCTGGTCTAGCCTTGTCTCTTCCTCTTGGCCTGCCATGGTGTAAGGCATGAGCCCCACCAACCCTTTCCTACAGTAATGGTCTGAATCATCTGGCCCTCTGGGTCTTTAAGTTGGTTCTCATAGCAGCAGAAACACAAGAGTAACTAAGACCCACTCTTTTTTTCTCTGTCACTCCCTGAGAAATTTTCCATTTCAGGGTTAACCTACAAGATTTAAAATGTTAACTCAGTTTTGGTCACTATACCCATATCCCACCAAAAAGTGAGGCTGTGAATTTCTTTAAAAGCTCGCCCCTTTTCAACTCAGTTTTGGGATGAGTTGAACGTCCCGTATCTACCTGGCCTTGTATTGATGTAAGGGAGAAAACATCTTCCAAGTGTCCCTGCACTCAGATAAAAGCCTGGGGTGCAACTGCCATGGAAGAAAGCACGAATGGATATTGATGGACAACTAGGTATCTGCCCTAAGAACCACCAGGGATTTTCAATTTTAAAAAATTGTTCTACCATTTTCAGAAGTGAATACAGCAACCCTGCTCTTGGTGGAAGAGATTAAGCAGAAGACACACCAGCAGTGAAGCCTAATCAAACTCTGGCGATGAGTAGCCAAGCTAAGTAAAAACACGTTCAGTGTCTAAACCCCTGTTGGGTTTCTGAAACCAGCCAACTCCTATGGAACAGACACGTGCTAAAAGAAAGAGGAACTAGTAACTCCTGAAGTATCTTACTGAGCACCTGGCTTCATCAGAAGGCTGCTACCCGATCTGTGGGAAGCTGAGCTTCGCAGAGTCCCAGTGTATCTAGGTACAATCCCTAAGTGAGGAGAGTGGATAAATGTATAGGAGAAGCCCGTCTCCTTCCAGTGCCTAAGACTTTGCTCCGGTTGCTTCACCCTCCTAGAATCTATGGTCCCTACTCTTTTGTGAGCAAATGCTGCTTCTCTCTCATCCCCTTAGGTGCTGGTTACATCTTTGCTTCTCAGGATAGCCGTTTCTGTTCCTTTAGCTGTTCTGTGGTCCATTTGTTCACTCATTAAATATTGGTAGAGTCTATCATGTACCAGACAACATAGTGGGCACCGAAGAGGAAGAAATGGGGTAGATGTGGGTAAACTAGACCTGACTGTGCACTCAGACAGAACTGGTTAGATTGGCTGGTGGAACATTCTTCCAGTGTGATGGCTGTCTGACTAAACAAAGGACAGAGATCATCCAGAGGGCACACAGCTGATGTTACAATTAACGAATGTGTATAGAGTTCCTGCTGTGTACCAGGAACTGTTTTGTTCTGTATACATTGAGTCTATTGACTCTTCTAAGTTTTATTACAACCCTCTAAATGCATACATACCATCACCCTATGTTATAGAGGATGAAACTGGAAAAGTAAGGGGTCACTTGGCCAAAGTTGCACAGCTGGTAAAGTACTGACAACAAAGAGGAATGCAGGAAGACTGACTCTAACCAGTGTGCACATTGTAGAACTATCTTCGCCACTCTGTGCTCCCAGTATTTAATAGGATTCCTGGAATGTAGTTGGTATTCTGCAGATGTACATGAAGAGGCAGTGGACTAGCTACTAGGCAGGGCCAATTGAGCTAGCTCCTATGCAGGGTCACACTCTACAAAGACGAAAAAGAGATTGGCCTGACAGATTTCTAAAAGCCTTTAAAACTGTGTACCATGGATTCCAAACTATCCCTCTGTTCAACAGTAAGCTTCTAGCTGGGGTCTGGAGAAGATCTTATGGAGTCATCTGGCAGAACCCTAGACTTCAGATGGACTCCTTTCTGCAGCAGACGAATGAGAATTGCATGAAGTCCTTAATGCCGTCTCACCTTTGCGACCCCTGGGAGTAGCTGGCTCAGAGACTAAGAACCATCATTGGCCGTAGCAGGGATGATAGGCTTTTGGAGGGTGAGAAGGGACAGGGCTTCCCTCTTGGATGGAAATGGTGTTGCAGCAAAGAATGTTCGCATCACTCTTCCTTTCATTTCAAGAGGCCTCAGATCACATCACATTCGCAGCCGGTCCTGCCCTTACAATACAAAGACAGCATAATATCTTCCAGACCTCCATTCTTTGTAGATTTGGCTGCAAACAATACATTACTCCTGATAGCTTGCCCTAAATTACTCTTTTGGATTATACTATGACATGACACTGTTTCCCAAGACCTGACAGTACAAAGCACCAGACCTTTGATCAAAGGCCAGCAAAGTCCCCATGATCTGACTGAATGCCAGCTCAGGTCATTATACTTTGGCTGGTCTTCTCTTCCCTACCGTGTCAGTTGGCTCCACGGCAGTTCTTTCCCCAGCACATGCTGCCTGGTAATCTGTGAATTGGCAGGACTGGTTTCTCTGGCAAGCGGGGGGTCAGAAAAGGGCGTGCACTGAGTTTGGCTAGCACTGACCACAGCTTCCTAAACTGTAATCAGCACATGGATTATTTTCTGTGAGAGCTGAAGTCAGGAGGGAGAAGGCCAAGTACAGGAGTGTACTCCTACATTTGAGGATTAGATGTCCTATGGAAATTTTTAACTGTTTTTTTTTTTTTCTTATTAACTCTGAAAGGCCACAATGGAATGATTTTGATGTTTTCTTTCTTTTCGCCAAGGCAGTAACTGAACACCAAGACTGTGAGAGAATGAATTTTGTTGGGGGTTGGGGGTGGTCACCATATCAGCTACCAAGCCTTGTTAACCATTTAACATAAGTGTATGCCTGTCGGTTTTTGTTTGTTTGTTTGGTTGGTTGGTTTTGGTTTTGGTTTTTCGAGACAGGATTTCTCTGTGTAGCCTTGGCTGTCCTAGACTCACTTCTTAGACCAGGTTGGCCTCAAACTCACGGTGATCTGCCTGCCTCTGCCTCTGGAGTGCTGGGATTAAAGGTGTGTGCTACCACACCCAGCATGTATGCCAGTTAGTATAAAATCTACTATGATTTGAATGAGAAATGCCCCCCAGAAATGCAGGCATTCGAACCCTCTGTCTGCACTTGGTGCTGCTCCATGGGGAGGCTTAGGTTTTTTAGTTTTGCTGGAGGAAGTATGTCAGTGGGGACAGGATTTGAGAGCTCAAAGCCTCCCTTGCTTCCTGTACACTTTCTCTGCTTCACGTTTGTGCTACGGGATGTGAGCTCTCAGCATCCTGCTTCTTGCTGCCACGCCTCCACCATGATGGACTCTTCATCCCTTGGGACCCTGAGCCAAGATAAACCCTTCTCCTGTAAGTTACCATGGCCACGGTGTTTTATCACTGCAGCTAAAGAGTGCTCCAAATCTGGTTTAACTTTCTTGGAATCTTAGTGAGATTATTATTACGTAGTAGCCATATGTTCTTGTGCTGGTCTTACACTTACAGATATAACAGGACTAAGAGTGCATCATTTCCCAGTGACTCTTTTTTTAAGGGGTGCAGATTAAGGTTAGGGGCAATCTATGGACAGAGATGGAATTCACAGTGTGTTATAATCATTAGAATAGAAAAGCTCCTCTTTGGTCTGGTGGGTCAACTTCTTCCTTTATCCAAAATCCCATTTCTTCACAGAATTATTTTTATTTTATTTATGAAGTATGCCTTTATGTATTCCAGGTGGCTCATACTAAAAATGTATCTGAGGTTGACCTTCAATTTCTTTTTTTTTTTTCTTTTTTTAAGATTTATTTATTTGTTATTATGTATACAGTGCTCTACCTGCGTGTACACCTGCAGGCCAGAAGAGGGCATTAAGATCATATTATAGATGATTGTGAGCCACAGTGTATTCCTAATTCACATAAATTGGTTTTGTTTTGTTTTATTTATCTCTCTCTGTTTGTCTCTGTCTGCCTTTGTCTGTCTGTCTGCATTTACTCTAAGGCCTTATGAATGCTAGACAAAGAAAGCACTTTGTCATTGAGCCAGAAGCCTCTACCCTTTTTCTCTTCTTCTTCTTTTTCTTCTTCTTCTTCTCCCTCCTTTTCTTTTTGGTTTTTTGAGACAGCGTTTCTCTATGTTATCTTGGCTGTCTTGGGCTCGCTTTGTAGACTGGGCTGGCCTTGAACTCACAGCAATCTGCCTGCTTCTGCCTCCCAAGTGCTGAAATTAAAGGCGTGGGCGTCATACCTGGCTTTCTTTCCTCCTTCTCCTTCTCCTCCTTCTTCTCTTCTTCTTTCCTCTATGTGTACAACTACTTAATAGACAGCAACCAACCTTAACCAACCACAAGTAACAGCAAACAACAACCCACCAACCGTGCCTCTCAGGGGCCCTAGCATTTATATATCCTCTGAAAAGTTCCCAGAATTCCAAATGTCACACAATCGCAGAAATTATCTGCAGCTGGCAAATCATGCCCTTGTGAGAGCACAAGGCAAATCATAGTCAGCTGCTCCGAAGCAGCACCATATCCTCACACTTGGGATTAAAAAGAAAACATATTTTCATAATATTTCTCTCTCTCTCTCTTTTTAAAAAAAAGAAACCAAAAATTCCAAAGTTCTCACTACAGTGAGCAATTAAATCCATGGAGTAGGCAGGCTCACCTACTACCTCAAGCCAGTCTCCATAGAATTATAGGAAGACGTGGCTTGAAGAAATGCAACTGCCAAGTATGGATCTCTCAGTCATGCAGACTCCCTCTCTCAGGAATTCGTGCATCTTTGTTGACTCTGAATTTGAGGAGGAAACCATTATGAGCTAAATCCCATGAGCATCTTTGGAACTCTTTGCAGAGCCTGGCCTGTTCCCTGTAGAGGTTGTCATTACTGATCCTCCCTCTATCTCTTTTCCACCCAGGAAAATTAAATTAATTCAGAGAAATAGCCCATCCGACCTCATTACACAAAGTCCTAGTTGTATCAGAAATCAGAAATAGTTGGTTATCAACATTTTTTTAATGTCTTATTTTATCTATCTGGGTGTTTTCCTTGGGTGTGTGTCTGTGCATCTCATGATGCATTTGGAGGCCAGAAAAAAGCACTGAGTTCCCTGGACCTGCAGTTATAGATGACTGTGAGCCTTCATGTGGGTGCTGGGAATTGAGCCCAGGTACTCTAGAAAAACAACCAGTCCTCTTAACTGCTGAACCACTGCCAAGATTATTTTTAAAGGTTTTTTGAGACAAGAGTGTCTCCGTTTTAGCCCTTGGCTGTCCTGGAACTCGCTTTGTAGATGGCCTCGAACTCAGAGATCTGCCTGCCTCTGCCTCCTCAGTTCTGAGATTAAAGGTGAGCGCTACCACCACCCGGGCAAAATTAATTTTTTAAAGCAACGTCTATGTAGCACCACACCTGGCCTCCTCGTTGTTGTAATCAGAGCATTGGCATAATTTAGGATGGCAAAGTCTGGCTATAAAACTGCATTTCTTAATGTGTTTGGTTCTTGGTGATTGATATGACAGGTACTGCCATTAAAGTGAAAGGTGTGGTTTCTGTCTAAGACTTTCAAGAATGCTCTTTAAGGACAGATGAATAATGCCTTTGTCCTTTCTACTGCTTCCTCCCTGGGATGCAAGCACTATACCCAAGAGTGGGGATGGAGCAGATCCTATTTTGTTATCAGAAAGATGCAAGGGCAGCACGCTTGAAGGATGGCTGAGGAGGAACATAAAGGAGAGTCTGACGAGCTTTGCCAACCTGGACTACCTTCTTCTAGATGCTTTGTGACAAATGGGAGGAAAAAAAAACGCTCCCAATCAATTCCAGAGCTCTTTTTGCATGTTGCCTATTGCGCATATGGAAACTTAATGTTTACTTGATTGTTTTACTGCGCCTCCCTAGGAAGCCCTAACAGCAACCTACACTTGGTGAGAGCCAAACAGTTCATAGGGTCAGAACTCTGGTCGCTGGCAGAGTCTGGGCCGCCTGCCGGCTTTCACCTAGTGAATTTATGGTTCAGAGATTTGTAGTAAAGAGACCTCTCCTTGCCTGTTTAGATTTTTCTCTTATGATAAAGCCAGAAAATGGCCACACACTCACTTTTCTCATCTCCTGTGCCACAAGAGACTAAATATGGGACCTGAAGGGCAACAAACAGAAAGACAAGGAAAGAGGGACCCATGGAAACAAGCGTGTAGTCATCATCGGTTCCTGATGTGGAGAAGAGCATCAGAGCTGAGATGGGCAGTTGTTAGCCTTGGCATACTTCCGCGTCACATCACCAGCGTGGATGCTAACAGCCTTTGAACATGCAGTATTGTTTATTACACTCCTTTTAAAGTTAATTATTTCTTAAATATTTACATTTTTTTAACATGAAGATACTTCTTAAAATCCTTTCTTCTAGCTTGTTTATACCACTAGGGGTGAAATTCTGTTCCTGGCACAAGGGTGCCAGAAGAAGGCTGCATTCCTATGTCTAAGTCTCTCTCTCTCTCTCTCTCTCTCTCTCTCTCTCTCTCTCTCTCTCTCTCTCTCTCTCTCTCTTCTTAGTTCCTTCCCCAAGGAGAACTCTGGGCAGCCTGCTTGGCCAGTCAGTCATTCAAGCATGCCCAGACGGGTCTGAAGCTGTGAGCAGGAGAGTTCAGACTTTGTACTGAGACTCTTGCTCTGCACGCCCCAGGCCAATCTTCTCTAGTGTTGCAAATGTCAATACACTATCCAAGTGTGGTGGTATATTGCCACGTTTAAAGTAAAATAGTTTTTGTGCTCAGTAAAAAGTATTGGTGAGGAACATTTCTTTGTTTTGTCGTTAAATCAGCATCGAGCTGGGAGCACACCTCAAGGGAGAACACTTGCCTAGCATGTGAAAGTCTCTGGGAACAATCCTTAGAATAGAAAAGGGGGGGAGGGCAGGGGCAAGGGATTAGTACTATGTCAAAAGAAAATCTACAAAACTATGACTTAAAATGCATGAAGTCAAACACAGACCTAAAATTTCATAAGCAATTAAAGCACTTGAAAATAGTTTAGAAGCTTGTTCAGGACCATTCAAAGAGGATACCAGAAGAGATATTGATTTGCTGCAAATACGAATTCCATTTAAGCTTATACCCTAGTACATGAAAGGTGACATAGAGCCAGCTCTCTGTACCTGCAGGACCTGCATCCACACTCAACCACTCAACTGGCAAGCTGAAAAGATCTGAGAAGAAAAAAATTGTCCTGGGTGCCTATAAGCCGTTTCCCTTATTCCTTCAGCAGCACAGAATAACAGCTATTTGCACAGCACTGATCTTGTATTAGGCATTAGAAGTAATCTAATGATGACTTTGAACACCTAGAAGGAGGTGTTTAGGTTATATGCAAATATTGCAGCACTTTATGCAAAGATTTGGAGGTGAACAGGTCTGAAGCCAACCCCTCCACAGACTCTGAAACGTGACTACTGCAAGCTGAAAAGACTTGAGATGTGAAAAGTATTTGTTCCTAGTTAATTTGATACTCGTTGTATTGTAGATCAAGTGGGGACTGCAGGACAAATAGACTAAATATCTAATATTATAACCCAAACCTTCCAGGTCATGTTCATCTTAATAATGTTCTGACCTTGTTCACTCCATGGCGGGAATACTGGCCAATTCAAAGGTCTATCTGGCATGAGCAAAACATTTGCAGGAAGAGGGAAATTTTTCAATGGCTTTCATGATCTTAGGTTCAAAACCAAACATTAAGAAAGACTCAGTATTTTCCCTTCCCAGAGCTCTGGGTAAGATAAGGATTTACCATTGGGGTTTGTTTTTATTGTTGTGTCCTGAAGAAGTTACAAAATGCCCCAGAGGGAATCTCAGTCTTATTACGATTAAAGAAAACAAACCTACACTTGTGAGTGTTGCAAGCCACACCTTGTTACCAAGGATGTTAAAATTCCTGAATGAAGTGTCCTTCCAGGGGAAATGACTGATAAACAGAACTTCGGGGTTATTTTTAGAAGAGATTAGCCAAACTAATAAAGGCCAATCAAGTTGGACTAGGATTCTTGCATACTCAGAAACAAGCCCTGCTTTGAGTAAGAATTCTTTGTGCCCGCTGATGCTAGAGAGCTTTGCCCCTATTTAGACCATATTTTGTGTTTTGTGTTTGTGGCACTGGGAATTGAACGCATGACAAGACACCATGCTTGCAAGGTGAGGACTCTCTCACTAAGCTATGTCCTCAACCTTCCGTTTGCTTTTTTATATTCTTAGCAAGAACTCTAGGGGCAGCTGCGTGGAATAAGTAGGTAGTATCTACCACCTGACCTGACCCACAGCGGTGTTTCTCTTACTAAACAAATTCAGACTGGGGGTATAGCTCAGTTATAGGACATTTGCCTACTCATGTCAGAGTTCAAACCCCAGACTTAGGAAGAAACCACAGGACTATGGGAGAAAGAAGAGCTTTTGAAAACATCATTTGGGGTGGGGTGTTGTGGTGCACGCCTTTAATCCCAGCACTCAGGAGGCAGAGGCAGGCGGATTGCTGTGAGTTCGAGGCCAGCCTGGTCTACAAAGCGAGTCCAGGACAGCCAAGGTTACACAGAGAAACCCTATCTCAGAAAAAGAAAAAAATATATATATACAGACACACCAAAAAAATATATATACATACATATATATATACACATATACATACACACACACACATATATATATATTGTTGTTGTGCCGGGTGTGGTGGCACACACCTTTAATCCCAGCACTCAGAGAGGCAGAGACAGGCAGATTTCTGTGAGTTGGAGGCCAATCTGGTTTATAAAGTGAGTCCAGGATAGCCAAGGCTACACAGAGAAACCCTGTCTTGAAAAACCAAAAAACAAAACAGAAACAACAACAAAAAACCCCATCATTTATCAGAGGGTCAGGGACTCAGAGGGAAGCCTAGCATATTTATTGAAGAGGAATAGTCATAGAATCAGAACAGAAAAGAATCTGATCAGCCAAACCATCTTTCTCCCCACATTTAAGAAGGGTCCCATCATATGGCCCTAAACTCGGGATCCCTCTGCCTCAGCCTCATAAGTGATGGGGTTACAGATATGTACTAGTAGTCTACCTGGCTAGCAATAGCATCTCTTTCTCGTTTCTTTTGTGTGTGTGTGTGTGTGTGTGTGTGTGTGTGTGTGTGTGTGTGTGTGCTTTCTCAGCATAAATGTTATGTGTACCATATGCATACAATGCTCATGTGTGGCCAGGAGAGGACAACAGGCCCCTTCTGGAGTTACGGATGGTTGTAAACTGCCACGTGAGTGATGAGAACCAAACTTTGATCCTCTGCAAGAGTGGCCAGTGTCCTTAACTACTGGGGAATCTCTCCAGCCTCTAGTGAGAGCATCTTGCTTTTTAAAATAAGTTTTTATTATTTTATTTTACATGTTTGGGTGTTTTCCCTGCGTGTATGCCTGGGTGGCTGGCTAGTTGCGGCTGCCATGTGGGTGCTAGGAGTTGAGCTCATATCCCTGCAGCCCCTACAGGGATTTTAATTTTTGCACATAAGTAAACATTCAAAATAGTAAATATGTTTTTATTGGTGGTGGTTGGTTGGTTTTGGTAGATTCTGGACACAATCCCACTTTTTTTTCTAATTTTCCAGCTCTGTTTTCATCACCATTTGGCCAAAAGACCATGGTGTGTATGAGTTTACTCATTGTCTTAGTTACTTTTCTAGCTGTGAAGAAGTGACAGTACGATCAAGGCAACTTATAAAAGAAAGCATTTGATTGTGGGCTTGCTTATAGCTTCAGAGTGGCCTATGGCCACTAGGGTGGGTACAAGGCAGGCAGGCTTGGCGTTGGAACAGTAGCCGAGTGCTCATATGCGACTCACAAGATGAAGGCAGAGCGAGGCAGAGTGGGCCTGACATGGGCTTTTGAAACCTCAAAGCTCACCCCCATTGACACACCTCCTCCAACATTGCAGCTCCTCCTAATCCTTCAAAAACAGTTCTACCAGCCAGATGGTGGTAGGGCACGCCTTTAATGCCAGCATTCAGGAGGCAGAAGTAAGTGGATCTCTATGAGTTTCAGGCCAGCCTGGTCTACAGGGGGAGTTCTAGGCCAGCCAGGGCTACACAAAGAAACCCTGTCTCAGAAGAAAAAAAGATAGTTCTACCAACTATAAATCAAGCATTCAAATGTATGAGTTTATGGGAACGGTTCTCATTCAAACCACCACAGTCACCCAAAATGTTACTTATTTCCCCCCCCCAAAAAAAAAGTATCACTTAAGTGAAAAAAGCCACTAAGTAACAGTTTGATGATGGTAAGAAACGTCCTTCACTCAGGCCTTCCTGCCTCCAGGGTTCAGGCTCAGAGTGCAGAACGAGAAGGGACTGGATTAAGTGATATTAAAGTGTATTGTTACATTTTCATGATGACTAGATTAGAATTATCACAAACAGTGGGACTGAGCGTAGGAGAAGGGACAAGAAGAGCTGCTTTGCCATAGGTAAGAGACTGACAGGTGTTGCCCAAGTTTTAAGCAAGGACAGCCAGTGAGGATGAACACTCTGGAGTCACTGAACTCCGGAAGGCAAGGCATGCCTCCTTCTGCTGTTTCAGACCTTGTGTAGGTAAGGCAAATTGCCTTTTCTCTATTATTTTCGTTTTATTTCATTTTGTTTCCCCCAAGCCACTTAGCTCCCCTCAAGTTTGTTTGTTTTCCAGTGAAATTTAGAATCTCTAGGAACATTATTTAAATCCTAGAAATAGCACAAAAGTGGATAGCATTTCTTATTAATGTCATATGGGAACAAAGGCCACCGTAGAATGGCAGGGACATTTACTGTTGCTCACTATTGGTTAAAGATATAGACAGCAGCGTTACCTGCCGTGCTGCTGTGTGACTTTTTTTTTTTTTTCTCTAATAAAATAACTGACAAACGTAACGTAGAGAAGGAATGGTTTATTTTAGGTCACAGTTTGAGTGGACAGTTTAGAGCAGCTGTGCTCGCATTGTGTCCACAGTCAGGAACAGAGAGAAGGCTGCTGCTCAAGTAGCTTTTCCTTTTTATTCAGTCTGCAACCACAGCCCACGAATAGTGCTGTCACACTCAGGGAGGAGGCTCTTCCTGCTGAGTTAAACACCTCTGGAGGAATCCCCACCAACTGAGGTTTGAATTGAAATGTCCCCCACAGGCTCAAATACATGAATTCTTGGTCCTCAGCTGGCGAAACTGTTTCCAAAGGTTATGGAACTTTTAGGAGGTAGAGCCTCACTAAAGGAAATGGGTCACTGGGGGCGGGCCTTGGGACTTCAAGAGCCTGATCCCACTTCCTGTTCATTCTCTGCTACTCGAGTGTGCATGCAACGTGAGCAGCTACCACCGGATTTCTACTGCCACACCTTCCCTGCCTGCTGTGGTACTGTCTTTGCCATGGACTCTGCCCCTCCAGGCCTGTGAGCCAAAATAAACTCTTTTCTACTTTGAATTGCTTTTGACAAGAGTGTTCTGTCTCAGCAGTGAGAAAGTCGACAAAGCAGAAACACAATTCAGAGATGTGTCTCCTATTTGATTCTAAATTGCACCAAGTTGACAACCAAGATTAGCTGTCATACTCGTTAAATTGTAGATTTTTTTTTCTGATAAATTTCTAATATTTTTTGTCCCATAAAAAAGATCATCTCGAAGATCTTTAACATATTGGATGTTAAGCAGTTTTAATGAAATCGAACTTGATAACCTCAACATTTCTTTGTTAGAGATTATTTGTAACAATGATTCTTTTCAAATACTCTTCAAATCTGTCACAATATCACTGATTTGAGTATCTGCTGGACATATGATATTATCTCATTGTATTTTATCCTTTTATACACCATTCCCATTACCACCCAAAAAATAGTATTGGAATTTTTATCTTGGGTTATTTATGTCATCGTCTGGAGAATTCTTCTGGAATTCTTCTGGAATTATTATTCACATTTAGATTCTGAGCTCCTTCTCTCAGCGCTTTAATATGCTACACATTTTTGTTCCACTTTACTCTTTGGTAGTTTATGTTTTAGCTATTGTTAGTCATAATTATTTTAATTTATTTTCCAAAGGCTTATTTTTTAGAATATAAGAAAGGTTATTGGGAGGCAGAGGCAGGCAGATCTCTGTGAGGCCTCATCAGTCTACAAAGCAAGTCCAGGACAACCAGGACTACAAGATAAACCGTATCTCAAGCAAACAAACAAACAAACAAAACAAAACAAATAAATAAATAAAATTAAAAATAAAAAAAGAAAAGTTAAATAAGATTTATTAATTCCATTTTTATGTGCAGGAATGTTTTCCCTGTGAGAAGCCTAAACCGACTCCATTTTAAATTGGGCATCCATATTAGGCGTAAAAAATCTCGGTTTCCCAGAAAGGCTCATTAGGCGTCTCGGAAAAAGCCTCAGGAAAAGGGTAACCAATCAGCAACTGCCCGGACTCTGACCTGGGGCTAAACTAGATATGAGGTGACTGTTTCTTCCCCAAGGTCGGAACCAATCAAAATCTACAAATGCCCCTTACCGTGAACCCAACCAATCCTAACAAAGGTCGAATGACCATGGCTGGAAATCCCCTAACTGGTTTTAAAAGGAGCCTCGAGCGCCACTGGGGGTCGCCATTTTCTATGAGTGGTCAACCCCAGGATGCTGGCTGTTTCTGCAGAGTAAACACTTTTTGCTTCTGCAGGTTTCAGTCTGGGATTTTCCTTCAGCGATTCTTGGACCCTTACACGTATATGTATGTCTGTGCACTATGTGTGTGCCTGGGGCCCACAGAGATGAGAAGAGGGCATCGACCTGAAGTTATGGATAGTTGTGAGGCATCACGCGGGTGAGGGGATCTGAGGCCAGGTCCTCTGCACGAACAAGTTCTCTTAACCAGGGAGCCGCTCTCCAGCTCTGATGTTTTCACTGTTGTATTTATCTTATAACTGATCAGATTAGCGAATTCTTGTTTTATCTTTATTTTATGCGTATGGATGTTTTTCCCAGCATGCATGTGCGTGCCTGTTGGATCCCCTGCAACTGGAGTTACAGATAGTTGTGAGCTACTGTGTGAACGCGAGTCTTCTGCCAGAGCAAGAAGTACTTTAAACTGCTGAGCCATCTCCCCCGCCCCCTCACACTACTTTTTGTATGGTTAACTGCCCCCAGGTATACAACAATATTATAGTCACATGACTATAGCCCCTTTGCCAATATGCATAATTCTCAACCCCATGAGGCACCCTCAGAATAGTGCTGAGTAACAGAGTGGGCATCTTTTTTTTATTTTTTATTTTTATTTTTACTTTTTTTTTTTTTTTTTTTAAATACTTTTGGATGTTATCTCCAGCCTTAATGTGAAGTAAGGACTGGAAGTAATGGATGGTGCAGAGAGCCTTGTGCAGCCCAACACTTTCAAAAGGCTGTCCAGAAAAGTAGACTTTTAGTACATTAGACACATAGGAAAAATATCCTTGGACCACTCACCCTTCCCTTCCACCCAGTGTCCTCCTTCTGCTGGTGTATCTGGGGCCTCCATTCTCCTGTGTTGAAGACAGGAAGTGTGCTCTATTTGACACTAACGCTCCATTCAGGTACCATGATGCTAATGGTTTCTATATATAGTGGCTATAACGTTCTCTGAATTTACCCAGCATTTCAAAATAAAAATAAAAGTTGCTGTTTGGACAGATCAAGGATGTTTTTACAGCTGGAGGTGAACTTAGGAGAAGCGCTTGGAACAGGATGCCCAGTGCCTGCTCTTTTGGACCAGGATGCGTCCTCCAGGTGACAAGAGGGGTCAGCTTAGTAGTATTCCAGCTTTGGCCAAGCGGCCCTGGTCTCTGTGCTGCCTTTGCCAAGGGCAGGCCCCACGATAGGCTCTGTGGGCTGAATGCTGAATACAGAATACGTCTCTGTGTCTCTCGCCTGTGCAGCAGGCTTGTCTGCCCCAGATCACACTTGAATAGATGAAAAGAATCTGGTTTTTTTGTTTTGTTTTGTTTTGTTTGGGTTTTTTTTTTTTTTTTTTTTGCCTTGGCCTGAAGCCTGCAGTGGAGGCCACAAAGGCGCTTACAGACAAACTTGAGTGGAAAGGCAGTGGAGAAAGCAGAGAGACCTGGGGACCCGGAAGAGGACACAAACGTGAACAGTTCCAGCGGATAGAGATGATCCGATGCCCCGGGACCGGCTCATGCTCATTTGGAGAAATGAAAAGTGAAAAGCAACCTGCTTTAGCCTCTTGGGGTTTCTCTGAAGAAACATCCTCGCAATCTCTTTAAGGAAATCTGTCAGCGCTAAAAGGGGGCGCACCTTTGGAGAGAGAGAAAGACCTTGTAAGCAAGATTAGTTCCTCCCTTGAAGCTGGAGCCAGGAATTCAAGAGTTTATCAAAAGTAAGAGAAATGCGTATTATGTATGACAGTGATGCTATATTGGGGACCCAGCAGCGATTTCTATCACTGGGCTTTGTCTGGCGGGTAATTGCTTGTGAGAACTGGTCCTGCTATTTGAAAACTGTCTTTGGGCATATTGGGAAGGCAAGGCCTTATTGTGTGGTCTCGCTCAGGTGAGAGCCAATAAAGATGGGAATCTCTTCTCTGAGCACTGGCTACTTCTCCTGCAGGTTACCTGAGATCTGGTTCTAAGAATAAGGAAGTCGTCTGTTTGTAGTCCCCAGTTAGGGCTGAGCAGGAAGTAGGAACTGTGGGGGCTTATGCTGGCGAGGAAGCTGGATTCTGCTAGGCACTGGATGGGTTAACTTTGGGCTGTTTCTCAATGAGGGTAAACATGGTTGGGGAGGAAATTAAGTAGAAAGCCTAGCGTGGTAATCAAAAGCTCTCAAGTCTATGACTTTGATGGTGAATTCTCTTCTATGTCTTCTTTCCTATCTGCTTGTTGCCAGTCTTTGCTGATGGGTAGACTAGAGTTCTGAAGTGGCTGGCCTGGGTACCTGAGCAACTCTGTCAATGCCAGCAGCGCTGGTGGTTAACATGCGTGGTCCTGGCTTCACTTCAGAATGACCAGAGGAATTCTGTCAAAGCTGAGAACAGCCTGGCTCGGAAGGTCCAGAGACAACGAGTTTAAACCCTAGTGCTGCTGCTTGTGTGTGATATTAGGGAAGCCAGCCAACCTTTGTCTCCTGTCTCTGGGCTAAAAAGCAGATATAATTGCACTTAATTGAGCCTATTGTTGGAAATGCTAAGTGACATATTTATAATTAATGTGAATAGCTTAGCATGCAGCAAAGTAAGTGTTTCACATACACGAGTGCTTATCTGAGCAAAATACATGGAACACTTCTTGTGCTCCATTCCTAACTGTTCACATTTAATACTGTGCTGGGCTCGGGGCCTACGTCTGTGCCTAGGACTCCCAGGTGACTGCATAGCAAGTTGGTTTATATTTTACTAACATGGTCCCCCTTAGCCCTTCAATGGCCACACACCCCCCCACCCCCCACCCCCGCAGTACAAGTCAGTAGCTAGGTGCCTTGAGCTCTTGTCCCAAGTATTTGCCCAGGACAACTCCTCCCTGTTGAACTCATCCCTGCTGCTCCTTGCCTTGCACTTCTTGTCATTCTGCCTGCTGGCTCTGCTTTCTGGCTTCCATTTCTGCTGCCTAGGTCAGTGTGGTGGCTTCCAGGCTCACTGTGCTAGTTTGTGGTCCCAGCCTCTCTTTAAACTGCATGTTATCTTTATTTTGGCATTATTTACCATGTTCTGAAAATACTGCCCTCCTTCCTCCCTTTTCCTGCGGCCCTCCCAGGGGTGCAAAGAGGTCCTCCATCCTTTGTCAGGAAGAGGTTCCAAATTCCCTGTGAACAGACCCAGATGGAGTAATGGAAAACAATTGAATATTTGTTCAAAATCATTCCCCTCCTAGTTAGAGCCTTTGGTCCATATTCCGTTTTATAAACGTCTTTATGCTTGCTTTTAAAGTTATTTTCACTCCTTAGCCTTTTTAAGGTTGGAAAATAGGTTTTTGTGATTTTTTTTTTCCCTTTCTAGAAACAAGGCATGCTTAGTAAGGTTTGCAAGAGCAATTAAAGTACCATGGTGGGCATGCACAGGGCAGGCAGAAATACATGCAGGCAAAACACCCACACACATAAAATAATAAATAAATAAATAGTAGTGTGATAGGTATAACAGCGTTCAACTCAAGGAGATGGTTATTACTTGCTCAAAGCTTGAAATGCCAACTATGTTTGAGTGGGCGGTGCCTCCCCCCTCTCTCACGCTTGCTTACTTCGAACAATTGAGTCCTCTCCCAAGAGAGCAGTACAGAAAGGAAGCATCCTTGGCACAGTTACCTCTACCTCTCCTTAAAGGCTGAATGAACATATAGGCTATATAAAAGGTAGCCTGAAGTAATAATGTAAACGAGCTCATTCTTACTGCAAGAGAAGGAGTCAGAATGTATTATCATCCTTGGTCTTCCGAGTGTGTGGCTGGAGGTGGGGGCGGCCCATCATCTTCCCAAAGCAGCTCCCTGGGTCTCTGGTAGGAACCAAACTAGCACTTGTTACGTATCTGGCAGCCCTAGCAGACATTGCAGACCCCTCTTCCTTGCTTCCCTGGAGGTAGAACGTTTAGTTTGTAGTCTGTCTCCTCTGTCTCTGTCTCTGCCTCTGTGTCTCTGTGTCTCTGTCTCTGTGTCTGTCTCTGTCTCTGTCTCCCTCCCTCCTTCCCTCCCTCTCTCCCTCCCTCCCTCTCTCTCTCTCTCTCTCTGAAATAGAAACTTCACTTGTGGGCCCAGTTTTTCACAGGTAGCTAGTACACTGTGGTAATAGCTCAGAGACATTTGTTTGGCCTGAAGAAGGTTCTGGATGGATAGCTTAGGAGAAGAACTATGCGTCTCTTTGTGGGTTACAGTGTACCAGCCCTGAATTCTAGGACCCCTTTCTCCTAGTAACATTGCTTAGAAGCTATTTTTAAAAATTATATGCCAGTATGTATGTGGTATAGTATGTGCATGTGAGTGCAGGTGCACTGGTGGGCCAGAGGAATTCGATCCCTTGGGAGCTGGAGTTGTGAGCCACCCTGATATGGGTGCTGAAAACCAAACTCAGGTCCTGTGGAAGCCGAGTTCATGCTCTTAACCACTGAGCAATCTCTCCAGCCCAGAGCATTTTTGTTTTAAATTGATGTCTCCATAAGGTTAATTTAATGACCATGCAGTAATAAACCATGAAGTAAATAGATTTATGTTTGTAGAAATCCAAACAAATACATGAATGGACTATATGAGCCTCAAGAATAAAATTCATGACTATGTAGACCAGGTCCTGAGGGAATATGCTAAGAACTGAGTTTGTTTCCTATAATAAACGAGAGCTAGGTGTGGCGCGCTGCTGGAGAGGTTGAAGTCTGGTGTATCCAGGTAGCCAGCTGAATTTGCTCTATTGACAACGGACTCCCTTTCTCAGTGGGGTTCTCTCTTCCACTGACCTGGCATCCCCAAATCCTCTAAGAAGCATCACATAGACCTCAGGGAAGATAATAGACAGGACCCTTTCCTGATAAGAAAACTGATTTAGCAAACCTCTGGGGATTCCTGGAGTACCTCACCCTATGCTAAGGAGATTTCAGCCTTAAGAAAGGACTAATCAAACCTGGAAGTTCTTCCCCCTACCCATAGGATAATTAAGTACTGTGCTTTCCTTCCCCTGATAGGAGCCCGTGCTACTGCATGTAAATGAGGTGCTATACCACTGCATGCAGATGAAGTATCCTGGCACCCCTAGCCGCAGCAAATCAGACACATTTACCCTCAACCCCCTCCCCAGTGCCCAAGGTTTATAAATAAAGCTTGCTGGCTTGCTCTCTTGTGCTTGTACTGTTCCTCCACCATGACTGTCTGAGATTCCATTTATTCTGGGGCAGAACTGCCGCAGGATGTCTGGTAGGCAGTGACGGTGGAGTTGCCTTGGCAGTCTCTGGAGCCTGCTCCGGTGCGGTGCGCTGGCTCTGTGCTGACCGCCAGTGAGCCACCTGCCCAGGCCTGTGTCTCACTGGACCTGCCTGTCAACCCGGTTCAGACAACTGCCTGCTTCCTCTCCCGTGCTTAGCACAGCAGTTAGACAAAGGGCTGTAACACTTTGCTATCAGCAGAGGCTTGTGGCACTCCCAAGACTCCATTGCTGTTCTGGTATTGACAGTTTCATTCTAAAAGAGCTAAACTGTAACACCTTTCCGGGTAAGACCAGGAACCTGGCCTATCGCCCAGGCTTCTGGTCTCACCCGGAGGGCTCTAAGCTACCCCTTGAGGAAGAAATGAGACCCTGGGACTTTTGATCTTTTGTTTGTTTGTTTGTTTTTGGTTTTTTTGAGACAGAATTTCTCTATGTAGCCTTGGCTGTCCTGGACTAGCTTTGTGGACCAGTCTGGTCTCGAACTCATAGCGATCCACCTGCCTCTGCTGCTGCTGGGATTAAAGGCGTGCGGCACCAATGACACTGGGGAGTAATTAGTATCAGACAGCATCAACTCTGCCCCAGCTGGTTGAAGGTTTTATTCAGTTACAGACCTATAACCTTTCTCCTGGAGCATTCGTGAACTTCAAGCATCTCTTGTTGGATCAGGCAGAGCCTGAGTGTGAAATCAGTTTTAAAAACCATCCCAGGGCTTCTCATTCAAAACAGGAAGTGTCAGAGAGGCAGAGAAGGTTTTCAAGAGATGGTTTTCCTAGCTGGATCATAGTGGTATCTCTAATCCCAACACTTGAGAGGCTGAAGTAGGAGGAGCTTGACTTTGGGGCCAGCCTGGGGTACACACTGAGACTGTACCATAGAGGGGTGGGGGGAGGGGAAGGGGAGAAATAAAAGAGTCTCTTCTGGCTCTCTGTTATTTTTTAATTTTTTAACTAAGCACTGAGTTCCAAGTCTCAGCTACAGTGAAGGGTGAGGGAATGCTTTTTCTTTGGTTGGCTTGGAGTGTGTATGCGTGTCTGTGTTGCCAGGGGCTGAACTCTGGACTTTATGCTCAGCAGGTCTCTACCTCCGAGTTGCATCTGAACTAGGAGAGAAGACGTCTGATTCTCAGAAGTGTACAGTCTGCACAAACATTTAGCAACAGTCCTTGCTGTGGGGGACTATGAGCCAGGAGTGGTGGCACACGCCTGTAATCCCAGCACTCTGGGAGGCAGAGGCAGGCAGATTGTTGTGAGTTCAAGGCCACCCTGGTCTACAAAGCAAATCGAGGACAGTCAAGGCCACACAGAGAAACCCTGTTTTGAAAAATCAAAAGCCAAAACAAACAAACAGAATATGGTTTGGATAAATGATTACATAAAAATAGTGTAAACATTTATTGACATGAAAAGCTAAAAATTCTATTATGGGAAAAATTAGATAACATACAGTATTTCCAGTACCATCTTCTTGATGTAATTTAAAAATTCATCATTGTTCAATTATATTTTATTTATTGATTTGTGTGGATATACACATACATGTCATCACATGGATGTAGAGGACGGCTTGCGGGAGGCCATTGCCCCTCTATCATGTGGGCACAGGGAATTAAATTCAGGCCATAAGTCTTGGAGGCAAGTCCCCTAACCTCCTGAGCCATCTCCTTGGCTCCAGTTTATACATATGCACAAAAGTTATATATCAAAATACTAACAGTGATTATGTCTAAATTACGGTTCTGGATTTTTTTTTTTTTCACGTTACTACCATTTCTAATTTTATGCCCATAAACTTGTATTATTTTCTTTCTTTTCAAACAGACTACTTTACATAATGTCTCTGGACAAACAGTTATTTTCACTTAGACACAAAAGGCCATCCTCCTTTTGGGCATCTAACATAGGATTCAGGAACCTCTTGGTAGGTCATCAATCATTCATGTGTCCTGCATGCCAGGTGTCGACTCCAGGCACCTAGGCTGATTAAAGCTGTGTTTCTTCATTAGGAAGGCTGAGGCGAGTTCTGTCATGCCAGGCTACCAGGCAGGGTCTCTGCTGGCGGTGGGCTACTGTAGTTCACTTGACAGCCCTGAACGCTTGTAGAAAATCAAGCTGTCTTTTGAGGTAGGACAGTTCTGGTGGCAGCTCTCAGGCCTCTTCACTGGGTCCCTGCTGTGGCTGGGGACACTGGGGCCACCTCTAACACTTTAAAATTAGTCGCTGACACAGATTCCTAAAAGCATGGTCTGACATGTAAGAGCTACTTCTGAGAAACAAACTCAGTTCATTTGGAAGACCGAGGTTTAGAGGTTATGCACCAGCAGACAAGGGTTTATGTAATAGTTCGCCTTTGTTCCCTGAGCCACATGTGACCTCCCTGCTCCTTCCTGCCGACACCATCCCCAACTGAAAAAATTCAAGCTCTTTTGCCTCCGGTCCTAGTCTCCTCCTGAGCCCTAGAAGAGAGTAACAGCAGCTGCACGACTTTTACATAACGTAAACACGTTATTTACTTTCGTGTTTAATTTCTGCCGCTGCCCAATGTTTGCACAGCTGTTTGATGTCTGTATGCCCATAGATTTGCTCCCGCTGTTTTCATCTCTCTTCAGCGCCAAGCGTTGAGAGTCAGAGGCACTCCCTGTTTGCCTTTCTCGGCCCAGCCTTTAGCGTGGTTCCTACTGTACAGGTGAGGACTTAATTAGGAGGGCTGCGTTTCAGTGAGCTCTGCCACTTCCCTGAAGCTAGCTTTCTCCCTTGGTAAAATGAAAAGACAAAATTTCTGACCTCTCAGGGAAAACAGGCGAAAGGCATCGGGGATGGGGGAGGGTGGGGGGGGGGGGGGGGGGTTGCAGGGTAGGGGATGATGATGGTGATTGACTTCATTTTCCCTGGTAAAGGATATCTTATAAGTATCGGGGTAATAGTGAGGAAACCCTAAAAAACCACACAAGGGTGAGATGGGGTGGGGCAAAGAGAGTGATGGGGCTAGTTTGGAGGCAGGGCTAGCTGTGGTTATGGAATGGATTGAAAAGAAAAGTGACTGTCTTATTCTGGCTTACTTGCTCATCAAAATATAGTAAGGAGTGCTGGGTACCATGGCACATCTCTGTAATCCCAGCACTTGGAAAGCTGAGGCAGGAGAATCATGAGTTCCAGGCTATCCTAAGATGCACAGTGAGATTCTGTTTCAAAATTCCAAACCAAACAAACCACAAGTAACTTTTTTTTTTTCTTCACTTTCTTCCCCACCCTACCTCTCCCCCGCCCCCGGCCAAAAAAACAAAAATAAAAAAAGAAAGAAAAAAATTACAGTAAAGATTATTAGTGTTTGAAATGTCTGTTAGTTGAGATACTTAATCTATGTATCTATGTAGAAGAGGCTAGTTTGAGTCACTGTACCAGGTTGTGGAAGTGTCTTTGATGTCTTCAGTGGGCATGGGGAAAGGCGTGGCCAGCCACAGAGGGTACAGTTATGAAAAGCTTTGGTGGCAACAGCAGTGCAAGGACCTTTGTCTTCTTACCTTCTGTGGTAGATGACAGGGAAGGGGTGGAAAGTGCAGGTCTCATTTGACATGGGGTTCCCTCCTTGGATGCGTAGGAATGCCTGGTGTGTTAGGCAGCTCTCTGTCACCATACTTGGGAAAATTAGCTTATATAGAGAAAAGCCTGTTTTGGCTTATAGTTTTGGAAGTTCTGGTTTACCATCAGTGGTCCTATTAATTTGGACCTGAGTTGGCATATCACCACTACAATGCATGGTGGAGTGAACTGCTTAACTCCAAGGTCAAGGAACGAAAGAAGGGAGCTAAACTTTTACTATCCCTTCCAAAGGCTTCCCTTCAGTGATCTAAAGATCCCCACTGAGCTGGGCCCATGGCACATCAGAACTCACGGAGGCAGAGGCAGGTGGATTTCTGAGATTGAGGCCAGCCTGGTCTACAAAGTGAGTCCAGGACAGCCAAAGCTTCACAGAGAAACTCTGTGTTGAAAAACCAAACCAACCAACCAACCCCCCCCCCCAAAAAAAAAGCCCCACAAAAATAACAAAACAAAACCTCTCACTGGGTGCTACCTCTTTTTTAATTAACATATTCATGTATACAATGCTTTGTAAATTATTATTAATCAAGTATACTATGTACTTTGTTCATATTCATGTCCCATTTCCCTCCTCTGTCCCCTCTCCCACTGGTCTTCCTTCCTCAAAGAGGCCCCCATCTATTTCCATGTTATACCCTTATAGCCCCAATTCCTACATTCTGTATATGAAAGAAAGATGACATTTGTCTTTCTATATCTTGACCATTGTGAATAGTGTCAGTGAGGATGGCCGTGCAGATCTCAGGAGCGGGTGGGGTTTCCTCCTTTCATTTTAGCTCATGTACTGGTGTTGTCTTATTGACATCATCTCTTGAGAACATTTACTGAGAGAGTGATCTCCTCGGTCCCAATATCACTCTTTATTACCATATAGACTTTATGAATCTCTCTTTGCTTAAACTTCTCTCAAAGTCAACAGTGTCTCATACCCGAGTAAACAACTAGGCCTGCCACTGAACACTACCCAGAGAGGCGTCCCGAAGCAACTAAATTATAATTTTCTCACCTGCTCAACACATCTCTTTGTTGTACTATTTTTCAAACTATCCCATTGCCCTAAGCAAGCAGGTCATTCCTTTTTATTTTTAAAGCCCATCAAAGACTACAGAGAAACAGTTTTTTAAATCAGAGCATGAACTGAGAAAGGAGTGAGCTGGTAAGTTTTAGTGTGTTACCAGCTCTGCTGGAGCCTGGCTTTTTATATCACTCAGAGGAGTAATGCTGTTTGTTTTCATCATGAAATACATAGAGGAGAAATTGAGTAGGGAGCAGGGGACTAATATTTTGATGGGGTAGTTTTATTGTTTGGTTTGATACATTGTGACCCCTAGCCCCCAGCATATCCAAGGATCATCTGTACTTAAAGTTAAACACAAAGTAACTTCCTAAGCCAAGTACAGTGCCTTAAAAAAAAAAAATCCAACAAAAATGTTACATAGTATTATCTGGCACAATTCCTCTCAAGCTGCCCGGAAACCTCCTATCTTCTGCATTCAGTTTCAGAAGCATGGGTGAACTCTCAGCCAACATGTAGTCTGAATATGGCAGGAAAACCCAGATGCTCTAGACTATCTGAAAGGCATTCAGTTCTGGAAACTGGAAGTCATAAAAGACAAGCTCCTGGGAGGGGACTTGCTGGGAGCACCCTGGGGAAGCAGCAGCCTGGGGTTGAATGACCTCTCTTTGATCTTTAGCTTTCCCAAGTCACTTTCCCATGCCTTCCCTCCGCACTGGCTTCAGTTCTTTAGATCTAATAAAAGGCTTGGGGGGTGGAGGGAGGTTGTTGGGAGCTCCACCACGTGTCTGAGTGGAGTGCTGATTCAGGCAAACTGAGCTTGGAGGGAGGAGGGGCGCATTGAGTGTGTTTACAGTGAAAGGTGTATGTGTGTGTGGGGGTGTGTGGGGGTGTGTGGGTGGGTGCATGTGGATGCTTTCTCATAGTGGCATCTCACCACTGTCACAGCCACACAAGGGAATTGTATATTCTTGCAAGTCACTTCGATTAAGTATGTCCTCCAAAACAGCATGCTTGCTCAGTTACACAGCTTCAGAGAGGCCGAGGCAGGTGGGTCTCCTAGTTTGAAGCCAGCCTGGTCTAGTCTGCAATGTTAGTTTCAGGATAGCAGGGCTACATAGAGAAACCTTATCTTGAAAAACCAAAAAACAAACAAACAATAACAACAACAAAAGCTCTGTACTATACTTTCCTCTAAGACATTTTGCTGCCTCTCAAGGATCTCATATCCCTAAATGTGATAGTTACCTCTTTGTTCATTAAACTTCACACAAATCTCTATTTGGTTGTGCTTGCTAAGAAACAGAATTAACCTGTAATGCCAGCATTCGGGGAGGCAGAGGCAGGCAGATCTCTGTGAGTTCAGGGCCAGTCTGGTCTACAGAGTGAGTCCAAGATAGCTAAAGCTACTCAGAGAAACCTTGTCTTGAAACAAACAAACAGCAAACAACAAAACAACAACAAAAAAAAACCCAGAATTAACACATTCTACAAATGTCTACATTTCAATGCTATTTCTTCATTTTCTGGCTCACCTTAACATCCTACTGCACAATTAATTGTCTGTTGTTATTCTGATTCTACAGAGTACAGGATCTCACATAGGTGGTATTCTTATGTACAGGCTGCTGCTGCCTGCCTCTGAAGCTGGTTCTTAATGCTTTAAGGAAATACTTGATGCTGCATAATTTGTAAAGAAAACAGGTTTATATGGCTCATAGTTTGGGGCTTTGAAATCTCAAGCAGTGTGTGCTAGGTCTGGCAAGCCCCTCCCCCACCAACCCACATGGTGTTACCTTATGACAGATGGCACTATGGCTAGTGTATATGTGACAGGGAGAGATCACATGGTGTGAGATAGGAAGCCAGAGACCAAAGAGGAATCAAGCTTACTCTCTTAGAATAATAACCTTGTTCTTGAGAGATCAAAGTCCTAGAAGAATGACCTTAATCCCTTCCAAAGGGCAGGCCCTGCAATGGCCTAACCAACTTCCACTAGCTCTCGCCTTTTAATTGTTCTAACAGCCAGGCATGGTGGGACATGGCTGTAATCCAAGCTGGCCAGAGCCAAGAGGATGACCTAAGCCCACAAGTTTGAGACAAGTCAAGGCATCACAGAAAATGTCTCTTAGCGTTGCCACACAGGGGCTGAGGGGTCGGGGATAGAGTAGGGGTAAGTATGTGGACCACATAGCTGTCTCAGAAAGCCCCCCCCCCCCCCGATACTTTAAAAAATGCTGATTTAAAAAAAAAGTATATAAAAGCAGCCATTTCAATGTTCTTTGTTCTTTTCTTTTCTTTTCTTTTTTCTTTTTTTTTTTTTTTGAGACAAGGTTTCTCTGTGTTCCTCTGGTTGCCCTGGACTCATTCTGTAGACCGGGCTGGCTTTGAACTGACAGAGATCGGCCTGCCTCTGCCTCCCAGAGTGCTAGGATTAAAGGCGTGCACCACCATGCCTGACTATTTATTATGTTTTTAATTTTATGTATATGAGTGTTTTGTCCGCATGCATGCATGTGTACCAAGTACATGCGTGGTGCTTGAGGAGGCCAGGAGAGGGCATAGAATTCCCTGAAACTAGAGTTACAAAAGGTTGGAGGTAGCTATATGGGTCCCAGTAAAAAAAGCCAGATCCTCTGGAAGAGCAGCCAGTGTTTTTAGCTGCTGAGATATCTCTTCACCCTTTTCCTTTTTCTTCAAATACAAGACAAAAATCGTTGGCACTATAAGAGTCATTGTTCCCAAATTTTCTTTCTTGCAAAACATTTTCACAGTAATCGGATTCTTCTATCATTATGATAGTCAACTCAAGAAGAAAGTTTGCAGGCCCATTTCACAGACAGAGGCAGATGTACTCACTGACTTGTACAAGTTTACATGGTAGCACAGGACACAAAAATGAAAAAAAAAACTACTGCATTTCTTTTCAATACAGCAATCTTTCATTTGGAAGAAGAAAGCACTGCATATAATTTGACTTTAATTTGTATGTGCTTTTACATTTCAACAAATATAGCTGGGTGTGGTGGTACACACCTTTAATTTCAGCACTTGGGAGGCAGAGGCAGGCGGATTGCTGTGAGTTCGAGGCCAGCCTGATCTATGAAGTGAGTCCAGGATAGTCAAAGCTACACAGAGAAACCCTGTCTCAAACAAAACAAAACAAAACAAAACACCCTAAAATACATTTTAATAAATAAAATCTAAGGGGGCTCTGGATGGCTCAGAGGTTAAGAGTTAAGAGTACTTACTATAAAAGCCAGAAGACCTTATTTTGAGTCTCCAGCACCTCTGTTAAGAAGCTAGGCATGGGCTGGGGAGATGGCTCAGCAGTACAAGTGCTGGCAGTCCAAGCTCAAGGACTAGACTTCACATCCCCAGAGCCTATATAAATGCCAGGTAGCCATGATGGCCCTCCTGTAATTCTAGCCTCAGAAAATGGAGGCAGGGGACCTGTGGAGCAAGCTGGCCAGTGAGACTCCCCATATAGGTGAGCTTTGCATTTGATGGAGAAACTTTACCGCAAAGAATAAGGTCAAAGAGTGATGGAGGAATATTCTTGATATCACCCTTAGACCTCCACAGATGTCCCACACATGCACATGCTAATATGTGCATACACACATGCACGAACACCATGCACACATATACATGAAACAAAGCCAAACAAAGCCAAGCAGGACTTCCTCATGCTTATAAAGTTGATGTTGGAGACTGGCAGGTCCCAGGAACTTGCTGTCCATCCACTCTAGCCAAACAGTAAAGTTCAGGTTGAGCAGGAGACCCTGTCTAAAAAAAATAAGGTGGAAAGAAACAGAGGAAAAAAATAAGGTGGAAAGAATCAGAGGAAGACCCCGCCTCACACCTTTCTTTGCTAAATTGTCCTACTTTTCAAATTCATTTTTAGACTTTCAGGATACTTTGTTTTCATTTCCAAATGATTTAATTTTGTATTTTGAAACAGTTCTCATTTTGTAGTACTATATAGTAGCAATAGAGAAGAAGTGAGTTAATTTTTTGTGTGTGTTTCCTGTTAGTACCATTTATCAATGTGGGGACAATGGTTCATAAACAAAGCCAGTATCCTAACAGTCCTCACGTTCTAATGACAGAGACAAAACAAGAAGTATCAATCTCATACAACAACACAGTGATGAGTGCTTTGTGAAAAGAAAAGAATGAGAGGCCAGCATAGATAGCCCCTTTGGGACAGGAGCTCAGGAGGTTAATTTAAAAGCCAGGAAAACAGAGCTGCTTCTGCAGGTAAGGTTGGTGCAGAGTGGAGAATAGAGCCTTAGAGCCTGGAAAGGCTGGAGGAAGAGCTTCGGAGTTTACCAGTACTGTCTTGAGAGGCCGGGAGCCATGGAAGGCTTCAAGGAAGGAGAAGGGTATCTTACTAACCATTTGAAAGGCATTCTCAGCCTGGTGGTAGTGGACTTGCCTTTAGTTCCAGCAGGCAGATCTCTGTGAGTTTGAGGTCTGCCTGGTCTTCCAGGACAGCCAAGGCCACACAATGAAACCCTGTCTGGAAAAACAAACAACAAACAAACAAGCAAGCAAACAAGGGCCTTCTCTGGTGGCTGTATTGAGGCTAGACCATGGGGAAGTAAGAATGTAAGTTCACCAGGAGAATGACTATGAGGGTCAATCTGGGAGTGGATAGTTAAGGAAGGGATTAGGCTCACTTTGCAAGGTGGAACTGGAAGAATTTCCTTGACAAACCAGTGTGGTGGGTGATCAAAAGAGGTGCTTTGGCCACAGGATGAAAAGGCTTTGGTTTGGTTTTGAATATAGACAATAATTTTCTTTTAGGACTGGAATGAAGCTTGGTAATAGTGAATGCTTGTGTAGCATTGTGTCTAAGACGTGTAAGATCTTGGGTTTGATCCCTAGCCCTACACACACACACACACACACACACACACACACACACACACAGAGAGAGAGAGAGAGAGAGAGAGAGAGAGTGATCTGACCATGGTGGTGCATAACTGTAAAGCCAGAACTCAAGAAGCAGAAGGATCATGAGTTCCAGGTTAGCCTGAGCTACATAATGAATTTATATTTGAGTTACATAGAGAGACTTTTAAAAAAAATGTTCTGTTGCAGATACATCAAGGTTGAAATATCCAAGCATTGATGTCTGGGAGTCCACTGGATATATAAGAGCTCTGGGAGAGGTCAGAGTTGATGCACGGAGTTCTATTTAAAGCCTGAAGCTGGAGATTTCCCAGGATGGGAGTGCAGAAAGAGAATAGGAAGAGCCCAAGGTCAGAGCTCTGAAGTCAACATTTAGAATACTGGAGGACAGAGGGATGACAAAGGACTTGAATGACTCAAAAGCAAACACCCAGACAGGTGTAGCTGGTGTCAAGGTTTAAAAAAGAAAGAAAGAAAGAAAGAAAGACCCTTTGTGGGAGAATAAATACAATTTCTACATTGTTGAAGAGGTAAAAGTTCTAAATTATTGTGGCAGAAGCTAATAAACTAATAGTGCTGGGCAAGACAATGAAGTTGATCATTTCAAATGTGCCCAGATTTGTCAAACCCCAGTGGAGAGGATTCTATAAGTTCCTTAAAATGCTTCCTGATAGCTAGGAGAACGTTGCAGCTAGAAAATCTTTTTGTTTGGTTGGTTTTTGTTTTTCAAAACAAGAGTTCTCTCTGTGTAACCCTGGCTGTCCTGGAACTCCCTCTGTAGCAGAGACTGGCTTTGAACTCAGAAGTCTTTTGACCTCAGCCTCTGGAGTGCTGGCATTGTAAAGGCATGGGCCACCACTGCCCAGCTGATAGCCAATCTTTAAAAAACAAAAACAGCAACAGAAAACTTCCTTTGTTGCTCCTCCCCTTTTAGAATGGAAATGTCATGTGCAGCTGGCCTCTTGGTTAGAAAAATAAATAAGCAAGGCAATGAATGTCACTTGTCAGGTTGGGAAAACTCTATTAAACTTGGCCTACTCTTAGCAGCTCGCTTGTCTCAAGCAAGCTGTTGAGTATTCAATTTTGGGATTCAAATAAGGTCCTTCTTCTCCCTTGCTCAATTCCCAGGTTCTTTCTACGTCAAGGTTAGGTAAGTGTTGCAGTCACATGTGCGGCTGCTCTTTTGGCTGGCTTCACTTGTCTGCACTGTGACTCTGCTTCTCGGCTTAGAGGGGACTGCAATGCAACAGATCTGAGATGCAGGGAGAGAGCCCAGATGCCACCTCCTGGAAGATGACAGTGCCAAGGCTGAGAAAAGGAGGCCAGCCTGAGGCATCCAACAGTTTCAGAGAGGGGGAGTATCTGCTCCTCCTTCTTCCCCTCACCTTGTAAATATTGAAGGAAGTCACACACAGATAACAAAATCCTATCACTTAGCTCCATTTTATAGTTGCATAGGCATTTTCTTTTTTCTTTAGGGAATGTTGCTTTTTTTTGGTGTGGTTTATATATTTAGTCACTGAAGATGTTATGAAGACAGAGGTAATTGATTATAAACATCTAAAACACCGAGGTCAGATGGCTACAGAATTGCCTAGTGATCAAAGCCTCCAGGTTACACGCAGGTTCACTGATGATAAACAGTAACACAGGACATTTGGATGGTTCCATCCAGGGGGAGGGAGTGTGGCTCAGAATAGATAAAGGAGGATTAGAATCCTTGAACTTGCCTATACATCTCTGGTGTTTGGAAAACAGCTGGAGTCTATTGTTCTTTGAAATAAAACATAAATAAAAAACATAGTTACCAAGACATTTACAAGGATTTAAAGCAAAATATATTTATCACCCAGTGTATTCTAAGCCCTAACCCCTTTAATGCAATGCTGGATCATAGACCATCTAACAGTCAACATTTTAGGGCTTTATGCAAAACTTTAGGTTGTGAAGGCTTTCTGAATAGAATGCAGACAGGCTCTGGAGGATCTGAGCTGAGAGTAGCCAAGATACCTATGGCCTTGGGCAGAACTTGCCTCCTGCTGTGACCTAGTTCTCCCTCCACTCTTGACTTCCTCGGGTATCACGGGATATTCATATTTCATGCTCACCAAAATCCCCAGCCCAACACAAGTTATCAGATTCATTCTTGTGCCTCTGGCAGACATTGCTGACTGTGACCAAAAGGGGCCGTTTTGATTTGGTAAAAAGAAAGAATGTCCCATTGCAGAAGGTTCCAGGGTACCTCATTTACTGTCTTTTAGGTGCTATTCATGAAAGACCCTTAGGACCCAAGTGCTTGGGCTTCTTCTAGTAGAGGGCTGAGGTGCATTTACCAAACAATGGCTTCTTGATGTTTCCATGCCAGCCTGCGCTTCTGCAATTCTCATTCCATTGCCTTCCTGGTTCTGTGCTAGAAAACGTGTAGGATATTTATCCTAAAGAAACGTTGGTTCTACCGACGCTGTCAGGAAAATGGAATTACTGTACATGTTCACCCTCTTAATTTCTCTCCAGGATGTGGTGAAATCCTGGTGCGTGTGTGCCCTTGAGATTCAGCTAATTGCGGTCAAGGCCGTGTTTTACATCCAACGACTCCCACTGAAATGACTAAACGCTGAGTGGACCCAATCACTGCAGTGACATTAGATGATGCAGATTTTGGCATTAATAGGTTTGAACATAAAAGCAAGTTACTTAGGTTAACTGCTCCCCTTGTCCCCAACATTAAGATATGGAACGACTCGGAAGGACTAAAATGTATAAAGATAAAGGGAGGAGGGCGGGATGAGGAAGGGGGTGGCGGTGGAGGAAAGTCAGTAGACTAGCCAGCTATCTTCTCTGCATCCTGGCATAGTGATGGTCGTTGCAGGTGAAAGTGCTTTACAACCTCTGAGGCAGAACAATAGAACCAGGGGAAAGATTCAAGGGCTGTGACATCCAGTCAGGGGGTTTCCAGGGAGTCCCTCCGTCGCCTCCAGATTTGTCGTCTTAGCACATGCCTTCAAGTTCCCTGCTCTTTCCCCCTTCCTTGCCCTTCTCCTCAGCTACGCCACTTTCAATTTGCCGGTCCAGAACTCTGAATGAAGAAGCCAACTGAGAGAACTTTTAGGCACCCTATACCCCAATTCCAAAATACAGGCGGCGCGAGTTGATTCTAGCCTCAATCAGGTAGAGGGCACCGGCGGAGGATCTCCTGATTCCCGGCAACGCCCCCTCCCCTCCCGGGTGCACTGACAGGATTCTGGGGTCAGCAGCAGGGGGAGGAGAGAAGCCTCTGCCGTAGTCTCGGAGGATGCCTTTTCCTGCAGCGGCTTTGGAATCTTTGCAACGCAGTAGGACGCAGGGGCCAGCCGAAGTGCAAGCCCCGGGGTAGCAACTCAGCTCCCCGTTCCCTCCCCAAGCGGTCCCTCCACCCCCAACCGCGCCCCCCGCAGTGCACATGCTTTTCCCGGGACAACAGCAGGCGAGGCCTCGCCGCGCGCGAGGCGGCCGTGCGCGCGCTCCTTGCGCCCTCCTCGCGCGTGCTCGTGCCCGCGGCGGCGGCGGCGCGCCTCTTCTCCCGCTGCGGGCGTCGCGGGTGCAGAGGAGGCGGAGCGCTGGAGGCGGAGGCCCAGCGGGCGCGGACCAGCGGGGCGGGGGCGGCCCGAGGCGTGCGGGCGAGGGGGTTCTGCGGCGCGCAGCGGCGGCCCGGGGGGTCCAGGCGGCCGCGGGAGGAGAGCGCGCCGCACGCCTGAGGTGCCGACCCGAGGCCGCGGCCCGCAGCCGGCGCCCCCGCGCCTGACGGGGCGGCGAGGCGGGATGAGGCGCTGGCGTGGGGGGCGCCCGGCCGTGCCCCCGCGGCGGCCCTGGGCGGCCCGGCGCTAGGCGCGGCGGCGGCGGCGGCGGACGAGGGCGGCGGGCCCAGCCCGCGGAGGGCAGACACGGAGCGGAGAGCTGTTCGAAGCGACGCCGCGGCGGCGCGGCGGGGCCGCGGGGCTCGGTAAGGCGCGGGCGGGCAGGCGGGCGGGCGGGCTGGCTGGGGGCGCCGCTGACGTGGGCCGCGCGGCGGGCAGGGCTGCGGGGCCTCCTTGCTTGGCCGGCATCGGTGCTTCAGGACGTGCACGTTGGGATCGGATGCTCTTGGGGGCCATCTCAGGTCTCTCCCGCCTCTCGGGCCGACGGAGCTACGGGTCCGCCACCTCTGGCAAGCATCCCTCGGCGAACCGTGCGTTCCGACGGCCTCCGGGCCTGCTGCGGCGCTTCCCGCCCGAGGCCGAGGCCGGCCACCGCGCGCCTCCTCGGGGACCGGGCTGCTCTCTGAGGTACCCCGGCGCGCATAGGGGCAGCGGAGCCAGCAGTCTCGGCTCCCTGGGACTCCAGTGGAGTTTCCCCTCTCATCCTAATTGGTTGAAGTTGCTACTACAGTTGGACGGTAGTGGTGACTTAGAGCCTCGCTTTCCCCCTTGACTTCCCCCGCCATCCCCCTCGTATTGCGTTTCCCATTTTGTTGACTGGAGTAAATATTTATGTTAAAGGGTTCCGTGCCCAGAGTACTGGATACTATAGGGAGAGAATCAGACCCGAATTTTTAAGCTTTAGTCTGGACCTTTTAGAACCTCACCTGCGTACGAGGCTTAGAGAATGTGGCTGGGAGCAGGAGGCCCAGCTCAGGATGCTTGGCATGGTCTCCTAGTTAGCCTTTAGGAAATAGAATTCGGATAATTATAATCTTGATCGTATGCAGAATTACAGTCAAGCTGTAAACTGCTTGAGGCACTGCATGGTGCTACACGGATAGCTGGGCCGGAGCATTGTTGTCAGCATCCCTTTTATTTTTCCATTCTTTTAGAGTTTTATTTGGCACAGATTGAGATCTTTTAAGTGCGCCCGAATGGCAGAACTTTTCGGATACATTGGTTGCTTTTGTAAACATTGCCTTTGTTTGTGTGCTTCTATTGGAAGAAGAAAAGGCAAACGGTGCCTGTAGTAACTGGCTCTTAAGAGTCCACAAACTGTGCTAGTTTGATGCAGTGACTGGATTTGTTGGAATATTTTTGAGTACTGATGTTTGTGGTTCATGAATGCATTCTTTTCATTATTGAGTGAATTGAAGTCTAAGTCAGAATCCACATTTGTTCCTTGGCCTTGAGTGAGAAGGCAATTGTAGCAGCAACTGCCACAGCACATCCTCAGAGGTTTTCAGTACTCCTGCTGTATATTCTTGTTGATGAGGTGGTGTGTGTGAAGATGAGGGATGACAATGTGATTTCCATTTGCACGGATGTCTGGAGTCTGATTCATCCTCAAGTTGGATATGGCGGAGATGCTTCTCAGAGCGAGAAGTCTGTAACAGTGTGAGGTTGGAACCGTGCTTATTAAGACAGTTCATCTGTTCTTACCGTAGTTTGTGTAGCAGTTCCTGGAATAAAGCAGCACTTTGGACAGAGGCTTGTCCAGCTGTAGCTATGGTGGCAGCCCAGATTGCTTGCGATCCTGCCCTTGGAGATGGGGGCAGGGTGACGCAGTGGGGGACAAAGGTGTATGTGGGACAGAGAGGAAGTGTTAGTGAAGAACCTTGGTCAGTTATATAACAGTTTTGTTTCCGAGGGAGAGGGTAGGAACCAGCAGGGCAGGCTCAGCTGTCATTAGAGCCTTTGATGTTGGTTTGAATTCTAGTAGCCGTTATGTTCCTTTTATTTCCTTTTCCCAACCCCACATTATTTTTCAATCACCAGAAGCTTAGCCACAGTTGGGCTGAGACTTTAATGGCAGTGCATTCGTTGTTGTTTCTTCTTCTTCTTCTTCTTCTTCTTCTTCTTCTTCTTCTTCTTCTTCTTCTTCATCTTCTTCTTTGTTGTCTCTTTTGTTGTTATACTGAAGATGGATTTATTGTTGCTTTTTCCTCCCTAGATGACTTGTCTCTTCATTTCTTAAGACAAGGTCTTGGGGATCCTAGGTTGGCCTCAAACTTGATATGTAGCGGTGGATGACCGTCAAATTCTGATTCTCCTGTTTCCAATCCCCAATTAAATTTTAATTCTGGAATTGAAAGACCTATCACTAGACCCCATTTACCTGGTGCTTCATGCATGCTAGGCCAGCACTGTCCCAACTGAGCTGCATCTCCATGGGGTGATTTTTTTTTCCATCAAAACATTCTCTCTCTTAACTGACTGGGCATATTATCTGCATAGTATATATAGACCCACTGTTGCCTATAGATGAATTTAATAAATGTCAGAGATTAGCAGATGTTTTCTTCATAAGACAGTAGCAAAAGAAAATGACTAAACATAGTATCTTTAAAGGCTAAGACTAGCATCTCCTTGAGAATTTTAAGGTTTTAAGCAAAGAACATGTAATCTGTTTCCATGGAAGTAGTCAGAGACCAAGTGGACTTGAAGATAGGCCTTGGCTATGGTTTTGTTACTCAATAACATGAATCAGAGCCAACTTGGAGAGGAGAGGGCCTATTCTAGTCATAGTCCATAGCTGAGGGAAGCCAGGGCAAGAGCATAGAAGCAGGGACTGAAGAGCAGACAACGGGAGGAATGCTGCTTACTGGCTTAGTCTCCATCTTCTTTTTTATACAACCCAGGGCCACCTGCCTGGCAGTGGCATTGTTTGTAAGCCATTAATTAGGAAAATGGCCTCACAGACATGCCTGTAGGAACTTTGATGGAGGCAGTTCCTCAATGGAAGTTCCCTGTTGCCAGGTGATTTTTTAGCTTGTGTCAAGTTGACAAAACCAACCAGCACAGTAGCATAGTGGCATCGTACCTTCTTTGGGCACAACTGGCATTGTAGAACCTTTGTTTTTGTTTTTCTTTTAATGTATAAAATAGATGTGGGAAAGCTTGGTTATCTTCCTTGTATAGTTGTGTCGGGTGATGGAAAGTGTGTGGAAATGCTTTGTAAAACCTGTTATGAGGAAGGAAGCACTGTTATTACATACAAACGTGTTAAATGCAGCCCTGTCTCACCTGGCAAATTGGCTTGGCAAATTGTTTTATTAATCTGATTTTTCTAGTTGTACAAGGGATTGAACCCAGGGACCCATGCATGCTACGCAAATAAATGCTTTGTCTTTGAGTTCCATCCCCAGCCCTTGGCAAATATTTTAAAAGTGATTTACAAAATCAGATAAAGAGTAAGGAAGTATTAGATTTCTTCCAGTTCTAAGCTTTTCTGACACTTATTTTTGAGGCGAATCCTATGTAGAAACTAGCATTGGACTTTTGAGAATTTGTAGTTATTCTCAGAAAGGTTAACTGAGCTGAGACTCTGGGTTGCTTTGGAATATTCAAAATGTTTAAGAATTTTACAAGTAAGAATTTCTTAAGTCACAATGATATTTTGTCCGGTTAGATATGTAATGACAGTTGAAGGCCTAGGGCTTGACTCTTAGCACTCTAAGAAGCCAATGTTGTGTTTGTCTGCATTTATGTGTGTGTACATGTGTGCATCTGGTCAGCCTCGGTGTCATCCCACAGGAGGTATTTGTCTTATTTTTTGAGACAGGGTCTACTTGGAGCTTACCAAGTAGGCTAGACTGACAAGTCAGTGAGTCCCAGAGATCTGTCTGCCTGTCTGCCTTCCCAGCACTGAGGTTGCACATGTGGTCCAGCATGCTAGGCCTTTTTATTTTATTTTATTTTTAAATGTGTGTTTTAGAGATCAGAACTTAGGTCCTCATGCTTCCATGGAAAGTACTTTAGTGACTGAGCAGTCTCTCCAGCCTCTTTTCCTCATTTAGGTTGGAATTGGTACAATGCAGCCTACAGGCCTGAATGACTCATGAGCTAAGAGTGATTTAAACATTTTTAAGCTGGGTGTGGTGGCACACACCTGTAGTCTCAGCACTTGGGAGGCAGAGGCAGGTGGATCTCTGAGTTTCAGGTCAGCCTGGTCTACAGAGCAAGTTCTAGGACGGCCAGGGCTACACAGAAAAACCCTGTCTCAAAAAACCAAAAAAGAAAAAAAAAAAATTAAGCGGTTGAAACATTTTAGAAATTATTGGGAACTCGGACTCTGTCTCAGTGGTTCAGTCAAAGATCCCTGTCTTTACCTTGTGTAACACCTTGGGCTTGATCCTTAGTACCAAAACAAAAAGTTCTGTTGAGATATGGTCGCCCTCCCTTATTCTGTGTGCTATTGATGGGCAACTTGGCATTCAGCAGGAGAGCTGAGTATTTCTAGAGGTAGTGAGTCCAGTAAACCCTAAGATCTGTATCACCTAGCCCTTTGCAGAAAAAATTTGTCAACCCCTGATTTAGGACTTGACTTTTTGATTTTGTTTTTGTTTTTGTTGCTATAATTAAGCCAGGTGTTGTTTCCCGTCACAGCCTCACGAAGTTCTGACTTGTGCTTTGGAGTCAGATGTACTTGTGTGTAAATGTCCATTGTGACTCTTAAAGCATTTGGTCTTGCAGAAGCTCATGTGCTTCCACTGTAAGCAGGGAATGATGTAGTTACTATCTACCCTGGGAAGCTGTCCTGGATTAAATGAACAGTGCTTATCAAATCCTGACAGACTGTTGAGTAAGCAGTGAGCACCAAGTAAGAGCATGATAGCTGTAAATTCTAAAGAGCTGTAATAGTTTTGAGCTCAGATTTTAGCGTTTCGTTTTCTCCTTGAGTGTTCTGCTACATGGAATTTTATGGAGTTATCTCTTTTACTGAAACTGTTAGTTTAGCTAGGAGCTAACAATAATTTGAAGTAGTTCCTATATATTATAATGTGTATTATTAACTCTATATATTAGGTAATTAACAGAAAGGGGGAAGCTGTGTCTGTTTGTCAGAGGTCCAGCTTCTTCATAATATCCTAGCAATATCCCTAGGCTTACAAAGTGAATTTAAATACCATTTCTATTTTAGTACTACTTTAAAAAAAAAAAAAAGATGTGTGTGAAAGACCTGTTTTAATTAGGCCAGGGAAGATAACTGTCCCTGTGTGTATCTATACTCTAACTCTTAGGATTTGCAGCAATGTTTTTGTAATGTTCTCTTTGGAGTTAAAGTAATAAAAGTTATTATTTTTATTATTATTTTACTGTTTAGAGACTTTGCTATTAAACTGCTTTATCAAGTATTAGCTATTTTACACTTTAGAAATAGGATGTGTATCTGAAATGCTGATTTATTTAGGGTTAATCCCAATGGAAGAGTGAGCAAACAGAAAAAGGCCCCTTGTTCTGACAGGATTAAACAAGATAGAATTACGGTCACTGTGGCTGTTGTAGTCCTGCAAATTTTGTAATTGCCTGGCCTATATATGGTCTTTAACTACAGTGAGATGAAGCTGAGGATGTGATGAGTTCCCACACAGCCCTTGGCACACCAGTGGCATGGAAGTGCAGAGGCCGTCCAGAGCGGCAATACTCTGCACTTGCAAAACTGGTAGGGAACAGTTGTACCACTTGAAAAATGGCGAGGCCTCATATGAGGTGACATTTTCTCTTCAGATACAACCCCAACAAAACCAGAGGTTTCTTAACCTGGCAGATGAAGGCTCAACAGAAATTCCCTAAGGGACTAAAGTAGTAGGATCTGATAAAATAAGGGCTCTTCCTTGGTATTTTAAGGTACGCACTGTAGGATAGGCAAAATGAATTGAGAAATGGGGTATTTGGTTTAATTTCTCATGTGAAAGATGTGAACTGGAATATTCAGAGTGAATGTAAAGCTGTATTTTCAGAAATAACTCAGTTATTTTGGCTTATGGCCATCCTTTGGCTTGCTTTTCTTTTTTCCTTAAAGACTTATTTTTAATTTTCATTTATATGTATGCATATGCACCATTTGTGGGTACCCCAGAGGTCAGAAGAGGGCATTGTGTCCCCTGTAGCTGGAGATGGAGGTGGTTATGGTCCTCCTGTTGAGGGTGCTGGGATCGGTTACCTTGGGTTCTCTGGAAGAGCAATGTGAACCCTTTATGCTAGGGCATCTCTCTAGCCTGTTAGCTTGGTTTAAATGTTGTATCCCGTTAATCCTGACTCTTGTAGAGAGATGGTGTACATTGAAAACTAAAGTTCATTGCCACCATTAGAAAGTGTTAGACTGGATTCAGACTGCCTGTAAGTGCACGTTGGGAGTTAACTCTGCAGTACACATTCCATTCATTTGCCAGAAACAGTAAGATCTTTTTTTGTTTGTTTGTTTGTTTTTTCGAAACAGGGTTTCTTTGTGTAGCATTGACTGTTCTGGACTCTCTTTGTAGGCCAGGCTGGCCTCGAACTCACAGCAATCCACCCGACTTTGCCTCCTGAGTGCTGGGATTAAAGGCGTGCATCACCACCTGGCAGATCTTTATTTTTGTAGCCCAGCCTTTATCCTGAGCAGGCTATCTGACTGCATGCACCCTTGTTCATTTTTTTTTTTTATTTTATTGCAAATAGTCAAAAGCACTCTTCTAATAAACATTTTCAGTGGTTTTAAAGAACATGTCATGTAAATTCAGTAATTACTCAGAGTATTAAACACTGACCCCCGCTTTACAGGGAAAGCAGTTTTGAACCTGAAGCTTGAGAACCTAGGCATATATTTTGACTCTGTTGTAAGCAGTTTGTGACCTTGAGCACATGGTTTGTCTCTCCCAGATTCATTTTCTTCAGATACAAAATGAGAGGTCAGACTGGAGGTCTCTGAGGTCCGTCTGTGATCCAGAATTCTCTTTTTCTCTCCCCTCCTCTCGTGTGTGTGTGTGTGTGTGTGTGTGTGTGTGTGTGTGTGTGTGTGTGTGTGTATTTGTGTGTGTTTATGGAGCTATGCTCCCAGTTCTGTGGGGACCTTTATCTTGAACATTTGCTCTTGGCCTCTCCAAAGAGAACCTCACAGGACTTACTCATCTTGTTGTATCTGTGGTCCTTCACATTTGGAATGAGGGAAAACAAATCTCACTTAGCACATCTACAGATCTTGAGTGATGCTACTGCAGTGGAAAATAGCTAAGAAGGAGTCTTGGAGTCTCTCCTTAGGGAGCTGTGTTAGGAAGGGTATTTTAAAACCCAAGGAAGAAGACAGTGGGATGAGGCAGTTTTGTGGCCTGCGTTATTGAACATGTGCGGGATGAGCTGAATTAACTCCTTCAGATTCTGAAATTGGGTCACTTTCTCCTTGGTTGAGAAGTAGCAGCCTTTAAAGAACCTGTCAGTACCTGACGACTGCTCAGTTCAGGCCAGATTAGATGGAAGACAGAAGGGACAGATTTTTACAAATTCTGTTTACTTGTTTACTCTTGTGCATGGTACTTGTGACCATACATGTGCATGCAGGGGCCAAGGAGGACTTTGATTTCCCTCTATTGTTCTCCTGCTGGCCCTGAAGGTAGCCCGGCTAGCCAGGCAACTTGTAGGATCTGGCTATCTTTGTTCCTTAAAGTTGGCATGTGTTCATGGGTGCTGGGGATTTGAACTCAGGTCTTCATGCTTATACAAGTAGTATCCTTACCTACAGGGGGCATTCTCCCAGCCCCAAAGTTACCTATTTTACACATTTTAATTTACTAGAAGTACACTAAAGGAGCAGCCTTTCTCATGAAAAGACATGTAAGAAGTGATAAGAGACCAAATGGATCTGTCAGAACCCAGTTCAATCCACAGATCTTCTTCTTACCGTCTTGGCTTCCATCTGCAGTTAATTATTAATTTCCCATTCTTTCTTTCCTAGCTCATGTCTTTTAGGCACACATGGATACGTCACTGGCACGTCTGGTAACTCACTGTTTTCTAGCTGCCATTCCTTCAGCTTCAGTCAGTTTTTTATCTTGACATGCGTCTGCCCAGGTAGCTACTACATTTCCTAGCCTCTTTCTGATAGCTAGGCATGGACATGTGATTCAATTCTGGCTAAATGGATGTGAGCAGAAGTGGTGTGTGTGATATCTAGGTCATGGCCTTAGAGAGGAAGCTGATTGCCTTCCACTTCCCCGTCTTCCTTTTTGTGGATGAGAATGTATCATGTTAACACAGGGTTGGGAAATACTATTCAACCTTGTAGCTGAGAGCTTTGCCTTTGAGGGCAGTGGATGAAAAATATAGGCCCCTGATAATTTTGCAGTAGAGTCGTGTCCTTGCTTGGGACTGCTCATTTTCTCTAGATGGATAGTGAGAGAGGAAACATATTTTTATTTCCAGTCATTGTTATTTTAATTGAATGAATCACCTGCTTCAAACTGCCTTTGCTTTTACTTTAGCCTTACTTCTGCTGCTCAATTGCTTTTTTCTCTTTGCAGCAGAAAAATTTGAAGAGTAGTTTACGTTTGTTGTTTCTCCTTTCTTACTTGATTCTCTTTAGCTTGATCCATTTGTGCTTTTGTTCTACCCTTTCACTGATACTGTTTTGTTTTTGTTTTTTTAATAAGTTTTAGTCTGGGGATGTAGCTCAGTTGGTAGAGTGCTTGCCCAGTATACATAAGCCCTGGGTTAAATCCCCAGTGCCTAAGAAACTGAGTGTAGTAGCATCTATCTCTGATCCCAGCATTCATGAGGCGGAGGCAGCTGGAGTTGGAGGTCATTCTTGGCTTCATAGCTAATTTGAAGGCTGGTATGAGACCCTGAATTTAAGTATATATGCATGCCATGGTTGGTAGCACCTATAATTCTAGCACTTGATAAGCAGAGGCAGGAGGATCAGCACTTCAAGGCCAACCATAGCTACACAGTTAGTTTATAGCTAGCCTGGATTATATAAGAACATCTCTCTCTTCTCTCTTCTTTCTCTTCTCTTCTCCTCTCCTCTCCTCTCCTCTTCTCTTCTCTTCTCTTCTCTCTCTTTCTCTCTCTTATTTTTATTTTGCCATATTTGGTGGCACATAGCATCCAGAAGACAGAGACATGATTGTCACAAGTTTGAGTCTGCTTGGTCTAGTGATTTCCAGGCTAACCAGAGCTACAAAGGGAGATTCTATTTCAACAAAACAAAACAACAAAAAAAATTTTTTTGTGAGGCACCAGAGTACGTGAGAAAGTCGTATCACACTCTCCACTCAACTGTGGAGAATATTCTGACCATTGGCTAGATCTGGGAAGGGGTTTAAAGTTTACCTCCTGTATTGTCCTTGGCTGGTGCCTTAGTTTGAGCGGGACCCCTGGGCCCAAATCTGCCTATCATATTGTTCTACTTGTAGATTTCTAAGACCATCTGTATCCTTTTATTTTGCTGTTCTCCCATGCGTCTCTCATTTAGAGTCCCAATAGGATGCCTTCCCCGCTGGAGGGGAAGACCTGGTGGCACTCAGAGGAAGGACAGCAAGTAGCCAAGAAGAGACTTGATACCCTATGAGAATATACAGGGGGACGTAATCCCCCTCAGGAACAGTCATAAGGGAGGGGAATAATGGGAAAATGGGGGGGGGGAGGAATGGGAGGATACAAGGGATGGGATAAACATTGAGATGTAACAAGAATAAATTAATAAAAAAAAATTTTTTTTTAAAGTTTTTTTTCGAGACAGGGTTTCTCTGTGTAACAGTCCTGGCTGTCCTAGACTTGCTTTGTAGACCAGACTGGCCTCGAACTCACAATGATCCGCCTGCCTCTGCCTCTCAAGTGCAAAAAGAATTCTTATTCATGTATTCGTTTTTCAGTTCTGGGGATAGAAGCCAGACTGTGTACATAAAAGGCAAGAGCTGTACCACAGGACTAGACCCCCAGGCCCTGATCCTCTGTATCTTGCCAGCTCAGTGCCTGCACCTTGCTGGCGTATCACTCTGGCTACTGTCTAGCAGCCACATTTTGGTTTTCTATATCCTTTTCTGTCATCTTATTCCTGCTTGAAAATTTGGAATGCCCCTGGTTCTCAGGTGACTCACCCATTTTTATGGTTTAGAGGTTCACTTGAGTCACGTGTCTGGTCCCTTTCTCCTTGTTTTACTTTGGGTTTCTGTTACTGTAAAGTGATACCATGACCACAACAACTTTTATAAAGGAAAACATTTAATTGGGGCTGATGTACAGGGTCAGAGGTTTAGTTCATTATTGTCATGGTAGGAAGCTTGGGGCACACAGGCAGACATGGTGCTAGAGAAGAAGCCAAGAGTTCTATATTTGGATCTGGATCTATAAGCAGCAAGAAGAGAGAGTGACACTGGTCCTGGCTTAAGCATTTGAAAATCAAAGCCCACCTTCAGGGACACACTTCCTCCAAGGCCACACCTACTCCAACAAGGCCACACCTCCTAATAGGGCCACTGCCTATGAATTTATGGGGGCATTTTTTTCTTCCTTTTATTTTATTTATTTATTTATTTATTTGCGACAGGGTTTCTTTGTATAACAGCCCTGGCTGTCCTAGACCTGATTTGTAGATCAGGCTGGTCTTGAACTCATGGAGGTCTGCTTGCATCTGCCTCCTGAGTGCTGGGATTAAAGGCATGCGCCACCATGCCTGGCTATCCTATGAAGGCGTTTTCATTCTGACCACCATACCCCTTGAGTGCTAGACTCATCTGAGTCCATGGCTCTTCCTGTTTCTTTGGTAGATACCTCTGAGGGCAGCATGGACAAAACAAGACTGTGGGCTTCTTTCCTTTACTTCTTCCGCTCCTTTCATGTCTTCTCTCTTTCTCTCTCTCTCTCTCTCTCTTTTTTTTTTTTGGTTTTTCGAGACAGGGTTTCTCTGTGTAGCCTTGGCCATCCTAGACTCACTTTGTAGACCAGGCTGGCCTCAAACTCACAGCGATCTGCCTGCCTCTGCCTCCCGAGTGCTGGGATTAAAGGCGTGCGCCACCACGCCCGGCTCTTTTCTCTGTGTTGTAAGTAGCACCATCATCCAAGCACTATGAAGACCAAAACCCCTGGAGCCACCCTTGACTTTTTGTCTCATGTTAAGGCTTGCCAAGCTCAACCCTCACAGTACGGTCTGGTTCAGACTCCACCTTAATTTTCTTTCACTGTTAACAATGTAGGCCAGGCTACTTTCTGTCTTGGAAACCTGCCAGAAATTTCCCTGCCCTGCTCCAAACTCTGTCTTTTTACTTATATTCCTTATCACAGGGACCAAAGTAATGGTAAATGTTAGTCACGTCATTCTCCTACTGAATGACTCTAATACACTTAGTACAGAAGGCAAACCATAAACTTTTAACATAGAGGCAAAACCTTTAGCTTGACCCATGTAAGTGGTTATCTATCAGGGAAGGTTTTGCCCATAGGGACTTTAAATAGTGTTTAGTGACAGATTGGGAATTGCTACTGGCACCTAGAGGCTTGAGGTCTGGGTCTGCTAAGCATCCTATAGTATACAAAACAATTTCAACAATAACATACTGTGGAGTCTAGCATGTCTGTAGAACATTGTCTGAGCCCTGACTTCTTCTTCGCTTGTCTCAGTCATTGTTTTACAGTTATAGGGATTTTCCCCTTCTTTTTGCTTTGACAATTCATCAGTCTACTTAGTGAAGTTGGGGATAGAATCTAAGGATTATACATGCTAGGTACGCACTCTACCACTGAGCCACGCAGACAGATTTTTTAGGTTCATAGCAAAGCAGAATAAGTGGTTAGAAATTTCCTATACAATTTTCCCTACTCATCCATCTCACTGCTCCATTAATTAACAACTCCAGTGTGGTACATTTATGACAGTTGGTGAACTTATACCAACACATCATCCGAAAGGGTTTATTCTTGCTGTGCAAATGATAATGAATGACGTATTCACCATTGTACCCTACAGAATAGAAGCATTGCTGTGAAAGTCCTGTGTCTGTATATTCAGTATATTCATCTGCATATATATCTCTCCCTAATAGCTGCATGTCTTTTTACTGTTTTCATAGTTTTGCCTTTTTCAGAATGTCTTAGAGTTAAAATCATGTACTGTGTAGTCTCACCCTATGTACTGTGTATGCTCACATAGTACATCTGTTGTATGCAAAAATAATATGTGCATGGATTTGTGTACCTGGCCACATATGTACATGGCAGAGGAGAGTATTGGATATCTTATTCTGTTATTCTCCACCTTATTCCCTTGAGGCAGGGTCTCATTGAATCTGGAATTAAGCTGGCAGCCAAAAAGCTTCAACAATGCTCCTGTCTGTGCCTCCCATGGCACTGAGGTTATATGTAGGCTGTGTGTGGCCATGCCCAAGAGTTACTTATTTATTTATTGAAAACTGTGGGTCCTGGGATACAAACTCAGGTCATACACTTTTGTAGTCAATGGTTTTAACCATTGGGCCACCTGTCCAGCTCTAATATAGCCTTTTCCTTATGGTTCTTATATGTATTTTTGTGGCTTGATAGCTCATTTCTTTTTAGCAATGACTAATACTCCATTGTTTGGATGCACCACAATTCATTTATGCATTCTTTTGCTAAAGGATAGTTTGGTTGCTTCCAAGATTTGATAATTTTGAATAAAGCTGCTATAAACACCCATGTGCAGGTTTTATGTAGATCTATTTTCAAATCTTTTTTGAGCAGTGCTACAGAGCACAGTTGTTAGGATCGTCTGGTAAGGGTATGTTTAGATTTGCAAGACACTGTCTAACTCCCTCTATAAGAGGCCTTGCTATCTTACATTTCCACTAGCAGTGAATGAGGGTCCCTAATTGTACTTTGGTGCCAGCATTTGGAGCTGTCACCCTAATTGATTTTCACTATGTAAGGTGTGCTGTGGAGGATACTCATTTTTTTCTAAGTGAGTAAAGTAAATGCATGTACCTTCTTAGGCATGTGTGCTTGCTTTTCCCTTGATTAAAATATGCTGTTTTTAAGAACTTGGACCATAGGATCCTAGCTAGGTTCAATCCCCAGGACTAAAGAAAAAAGGTGCTTTTTCTCTCTTTCCCCCATCCCATCCCAGATTTGTGCATGTCTGCCTTCTATACCAGAAAGACCATTGTGGTTACCTGTGTATAGCAACCACCATCATCTCATGTTCTTCCATCTCACACATGTGTATAAATGTGCGCATAGAGGCCAGACGTCTGTGGTTGGTGTCTTTTCTGCCATTTCTTACCATATTTGTTGAGACAGGGTTTCTTACTGAACTTGGAGTGGCTCGCCAGTGAGCTCCTAGCATCTACTTGTTTCTGGTTCCCAGTGTTGGGATCATAAGCACATGCTATCATGTCTAGTTTTTAAAGTGGATTTTGAGGTTTCAAACTCAGTTCCTTGTGTTTGCATACAGGTATTTTGCCCACCAGGCCGTTCTCCAGCACACCAGACAAATCTTTTTATTTTTATTTATAAAAAAGAATTCATTTATTTTTATTTATGTGTTTTTTGTCTGCATGTAAGTATATGTACCCCATATGTTCCTGGTGCACTCAGAGATCAGAAGAGGGCATGAGATCCCCTGGAACTGGAATTAAGAATGGTTGTGAGCCACCGTGCAGGTGCTGGGAATCGAACCTGGGTCCTCTGGAAGAGCAGCAAGTGTTTCTAACTTGTGAGCCATCTCCCCAGGCACCCTTCCCCAATCTTTTAAAAAAGTTAAAAACAAACAAACAGAAAGAACCAAATAAACTTGTTTTCAGTTACACTAGAACACAGCTCCCTGCGCTCCCAATGTTTCAAAGGTCTGTTCAGCTTTCACTGGACAGCTTTTTAGCTGTCCCATGGAAGATGGCTGTTCCTTCTGTCTTCTTAATAGCCTTTTCCCTTTGTAGGTCAAATATATTTTTTTCTTCAGTTATTCTTCACATAACAACATTTAAAAACCTAGGTCTATAGCTAACAATTTAGGGAAGCCCTTCTGGTGAATGTCTAAAATTTGAAGGTATGAATCAAGCTGACTGGGAGGGGAGTCCCATTGCCTGCCTTACGGTGACTTGGTTCAGAGCATGGTGACGCAGACGGGACTAGCCTTTGACCTGACACTCCCCTCTCCTTTAGCCTCCCGTGTCAGGGATGTGTATACAGTATGTACAGACTATAGCTCAAACTCAGGCAGCAGTGCTCCTGTCAGCCCTTGGTCTAGGGCTGTACGTATTGGTGCCCTTGAGAGAACCATGCAGGGAAGAGGCCTGGGCAGAGGCTGGAAGCCAGGTTGGAGTTCTGGGGTCGTAGTCAAGGGGAAGGCATGTATGTTGCATATAGACACGTCCTGTAGATCTGAAGAACCACTGGCCTCTTAGGAGTATAGCTAGAGGAGAGGCTGATTGATTTTTGCTGTTGTCTTTTTCCAGAGAGGGTTTCTCTGTGTAGCCCTGGCTGTCTGGGAATTCCCTCTGTTAAGCGGGCTGGCCTCCAACTCAGAGATCTGTTTGCCTCTGCCTCCTGAGTGCTGGGATTAAAGGTGAGCACCGCTATTCCCAGCTTGGTACAAGACTTTTTAAAGGCTGAGGCCCAGAGCAGGAGTCCCTGTTGATAGGTCCAAGGTGGTGCTCATCTGTCCTACTCAGACTGTGAACTTAGTCTTCTTTGCCACGGTCATTACTGGGGATCCAATTGGACTTAGGATGTTTTCACTGGTGGGTGCGCTGTCTGCCAAGTGCACACAGATGGGCCAGAAATACTGATTGCCCAGTCCTCAGAGAGGCTGTCAGGGACAGAGTAGCAAAAACTAGGTTGATCGTATTTGGACTCCAGTGGCATGACCTATTTACCCCAGGGTGCCTGTACCAGTACTGTCATTTCTGTTATGTATCTTGAGGTGAAACAGTCTGGGAAACCTTACTTTAAGCTGATATATGACTGTACAAGTCTCATAGTACCAGGTATTTTATGTACAACCTTAAAGGCATTCTAAATGAATCTTTTTTCTGGTGACAACTGACAATGTTAGAGCTGCCAAAGTAGGTTCCCCCCCTCCCTTCTCCTTATTAATGAGGAAATAAATCCAGGTTAAGTGACTTGTCTAGCAATGCATTTTCACTCAAGTAGGCCAGCTGAAACTAGAACTCCATTTCTTCTATTCTTTTTTGGTATATTCCATCTAGTAACCCAAATTGTATTCCTTTTCCCTCCCTAAATCACCTCTACCAGATTGAGGACATTCTGCTGATTCTTCTTGTCCTCTTCCTCCCTCGCCCCCCAGACATTGATATCCTAATGTTTTTCTTTTTTTTTCTTTTTCTGAGACAGGTTTTCACTGTGTAGCCCTGGCTGTCCTGGAACTCTCTCGGTAGACCAGGCTGACCTTGAATTTATAGTGATCTGCCTGCCTCTGCCTCCCGAGTGCTGGGATTAAAGGCGTGCACCACCATAGCCAACCCTAATTTTCATGATATAGTCTCTTTTTTTTTTTTATCTGAATATAAAACATATTTAATGTATAATGATTTTTTATTTGATAATATATAATTTTATGAGATTGACAGTTGATCTAGCATCTTGAAACTTGACTCTGTATTTAGCTCTGTTGATTACTTCCTCTTTAGGTTGATATTATATTTAGTTATTACAGTAATATTTGAGATGGTCATTCTAAAGTATTTATAAAAGATTAAAGTACATTATGGTGCAAAAACATTCAGAGTATTTTCATAAACTAGTTATAAAATGCTAGTACTTAAATGTAAATGTGTTTATTTTTTTTCTGAGTGCATACTTTTATTAATCCTTACGGTTGTCTTTTTTTCAGATCTTACAACAATCTTGGTGGTGATGTCATTAAAAGAAACATGGTTGCTTACTCTGGCTTGCTCTGCTGGGAGAGGGCTGGGGCCAGCGACTTGAAATGTTAGCTTTCCTTAGTACTACTTTGCAAGCCATGTGATTTATAAATACTGAATTTGGTCTGGGAAAGGAATGTTTTCCAGACTTGTTTTTACATTTGGAGTAATTAATTCTTTAATACACTCACGAGCAGAAGAACCTTCCCTGCTTATCTGTCAAAGAATTATCTGGAAAGAAATATCAGTCATGTCAGGGTTCAGAAACTCTGCTCAGAATGTAGAGTAGCCAGCACATCTCTGCCTCCTCTCCCCTTCCTTTTCATTGCTTGAACAGGGTGACAGGCAGGAGACTATTGGGAGCTGAAGCCTTCTTGTGGTGCTAGGGATCAACCCCAGGTTATCTCTTGTATGCTATGCAAATACTCCACTGCTGAACTACATTTTTAGTGAAAGAATCAGAGGCTTTGTAAGTGGAGGAATGTTAAGCCTTTTATGTTTTAACAGTGATTTTTTAGAACTTTTTTTTTTTTTTTAAGACAAGGTTTCTCTGTGTAGCCTTGACTGTCCTGGACTCACTTTGTAGACCAGTCGAACTCACAGGGATCCACTTGCCTCTGCCTCCCAGAGTGCTGGGATTATAGGTGTGTGATTTTTATAACTTTTAATAGGAGAAGTTGACTTAAAGCCCGTAGCTGAGCTAGTTGGTTTTTTTTTTTAGATTGATGATAATCTGTGAGAATATATTTAAGGGAATAGTGATTCAACAATTTTATATGTGTATATAATATATTTTGATCACACTCATCATTATTTTATCTCTTGCCCAATCCCTCTGGACCCTTTTTTAAAACAAGTTTTCCATCTACTTTAATGTCTTAACTTTTTATTTTATTTAACCAACTGAGTTTAATTAAGTAGCTTCCATGAGCATGGGTCAGGGGTTATTGACTGATACAATCAACTTATCAGTGGCTCCACACTACTGATGGAAAAAGGACTGAGCCCCACCCCCACCCCGCAACTCTTAGCCACCAGTAGCTCCTCAGCTAGGGATGGGGCCTCATCAACCCCTTCCACACCTGTGTTAGAATGTGGGTAGGCTAGATCTTGTGTGTCATGTGACTACAATGTAACCATGGCTGCTGTAAGTTCATGAGTACAGTAACCATGCTGCGTACACAGGACAGCATTTCAAAGCCCTCCTTCTTTTCCTTTGCCTGTCTTCTGCAGTGTTCCCTGAGCCTTGGGGAGCTGGGGAGGGGATGGTGATATAGATGGGTTTAGGACTGAGCACTCAGCTGTCACTTAGCACTCCGATTAGTTAAGAGTCTCTGCAGTAACTGCTGTCCAATTAGAGAAGCTTCTCTGAGCAAGATTAAGAACAATCTATAGGTGTGAACATAAGTGTTTAGAAGACAGTTGATAACGTCCATTTAGTAAAACCGCAGTAGTAAGTTCCTTTTAGGTTTTACGACCTCCCCAGCTTTCTACCTGGTTTACAGTAACAGGTATGATTTCTCTCCTGTGAGCAGGCCTCACATCCAATGAGATAGTGGTTGCCTATCCCCATGACGATTGTGCCACTACTATATTGGTAGGCATATTTTGCCTGTCAGGTTGGTGTTGTGGCACAAAAAGGTCCACAATTGGGTACAACCATTGATGATTTTTTTCCCCTACAGAGTCCTGCATAATAGCTTCTAGCAGGAGAGCTAGCTAGCTAGCAAGAACTGTACATGTTGGTTCCACCTGGATTTCCCTGTGTTCTGGAACTCAAGTGTGTGGTGTGTTCACAGTAGGCTTTTACCATCTGGTTTTAGTGAATAACCAAGTGTAGAGGCAACAGCCTATATTATTTTGGGGTATCTGGGCTCTTCCCTGACCAATAGCTCATAAAAAGATACCTTGTGGCATGCAGTGGTTCAACATTAAATTTAAAAATATTATTTATGCTTGTAGGTGCTTTGCCTGTATGTATTTCTACTTACCACAAGTGTACCTGGTTTCTGCAGAGGCCAGATGAGGGCATTGGATCCTTTGGAATTGGAATTATAGTTGAGAGCTGCCATGGGGTGCTGAGAACCTAGTCCAGGTCCTCGAAGAGCAGCTGGCATTCAACTGCTGAGCCATCTCTGCAGCCCCCTAGTTCAGTTTTTTAAATTAAATTAATTTATTTATTCATATTACATCCCGATCACAGCCCCTTCCCTCTTCTTCACCTGGTCCCACCCTGACACCCTCTTCCCCCTTTCTCTCTTCCCCTTCTCCTCAGAAAAGGGGAGCCCCTCCAATATCTTTTGAAATAGTTTTCTCTTTTCTACTGTTTCTAAGTTGAAGGCGTGACCAGAGCTTCCAAGTTGTTTTCAGTGCTTTCTCCAGGCCTATATCTGCCTCTTTAAATTTCAACTTCATTGTGTAAGTTTAATCAATCAAGAGCCACCATAATTACCCAGGTGCACAGTCCCTTTAAGCTGTCTAGTTTCTAAGAGAACACTTTAAAAAGATAACCACCATGATTCAAGACTCCATTTTATTAAATGAAAAATTAATAGCTTCTTGTTATTGGTAACATTTGATTGTTATTGACAGACTAGGAGCCCTTCCAAGCCCCTCTTAGGTGTTACCTGGTTTAGTTCTCACAAGTACCCCGTGAAGTACTTACTATAGTGTAAAATGTCCTGTCCATCATGTACACTGTGTAGTTGTGGTAATTGTCTCAGTGTTAACAACGGAGGTCTGGGTGTTATCCTCTTACTTCCCTGAGTTTACTTACAAATATGAGAACTGTGAGATGTCTCTGTAAGTATGAAAAAGACTTCTGTACAGCATTTCTAGTAGCATATTAATTGCCTAATAAATAATTAGAATATGTAAGATTGTATTATTAATATTCTAGAAGTCATTTAGTGAGATGCTTAAAGTCAAAATTACTTTGATTAAGAGAACCAGTTCTTATTTTAGCTGTTTGCTCTGAGTGGGAAGCAATTTTCATGTATTTATTTGCTTAAAAGTATCGCCTGAAAACTATCTGATAAGTTTTTCCTAGTTGCTGAGCCTGGGAGAATGTTGAGGGGAAAGAAAACACTTTTTAATTGGCTTTGTTTTTTTGAGCATTTCTGTATCAGCAAAATGAGAAATAGGGTTCCTTCTGTGGAGAAGCACTCTCTTGTCACTTGAGCTTTGCTGTTGTAGGGTAGGTAGCCTCTTCCGAGGTAGGGATAGAGGTTTGAGCTGGAGCAGAATTTTAGAATATCCTTCATATTAGCTACTTTATTTTACTTCCTTTTAGCTACTTTAGTGACACAAAAAGATTAGGATATTCTTTCGTTTGTTTGTTTTAGTTTTTGGAGACAGGGTTTCTCTGTGTAGCCTTGGCTGTCCTGGACTCGTTTTGTAGAACAGATTGGCCTAGAACTCACAGTGATCCATGTGCCTCTGACTTCCGAGTGCTGGGATTAAAGGAGTGTGCCACCATGCCCAGCTATTAGAATATTCTTATTGCTTTTGTTACTACAGAGTTTAGTAGAAGCAGAGAACACACTTGGTCAAGTGACTTTAAAAGTGGCAATGGTTTGCAGAGACTTCTTGGTTACTTATCCACACTCCATACCCCTGGCAGACACACACACACACACACACACACACACACACACACACACACACACACACGTCAAGGCATATACACACAGAAACACACAGATATGCAGATACACACACAAACACAGGCAAACAAACATAAACACAGACACACACACAGAGATACAGACACATACCGACAGACAGACACACATAACCATAGACACAGACACACATTGAGGTATAGACACACACATAGAGACACACATATATATGCAGATACAGACACACAGACACACAAATATAAGCACAGACACACACACACACACATAGTCACAGACACACACACACACACACACACACACACACACACACACACACACACACACACACACACAGTTTCTCTGTAGCCCTGGATGTCCTAGAAGTCTTTCTGTAGACCAGGTTGGCCCCAGAACACAGATATCTGTCTGCCTCTGTCCCCCAAATGTTGGCATTAAAGGCAGGTGCCACCATGACTGTGGCTATTGGTTACTGAATTTTATGCTATAAAATCTTGCAAAACTTTTCCATTTTAATTTAGTTTTAAAAAAATTCCTAAAATTTTTTAACATGATCCAGAAGCACAGTAGATTCAATTTCAACACCATTTCTGTGTCCTTTGCTGTGTGACTTATGTGTCTTTGTTTTAGAGCTTTAGAGCTTTCAGCTGTATTTCTTCTCACTTTACATTCATTAAAATTAAATATATATATAGAATATTGAGCTCATTTTCTCAGTGGACTACAGTGTTTGCTACACTGCTGGTGTTTCAAATAATATTTTTCATCCTTGTAGAAGTGTTTGCATTGGTTAGGAGGTGTGGAAAGTTTTATGTGGCTGAAATGGTCCTAACTTTGTGCTTGCAAAGCTCTTCCGTTTGTCAGTGCCATGGCTCAGTTTTATGGTGTTGCTGCAGAAGTTTGCAGTGTAGCCTCAAAAACTATGTATTTTTTTTTTAATTAATCTATGCCTAATTTTTGGGAGTAATTTTTAGATTATTTATCCAGCTATAAAAAAGTAAGGTAGGGGTTGGGGATTTGCTTAGCGGTAGAGCGCTTGCCTAGTAAGCATAAGGCCCTGGGTTCAGTCCTCAGCTCTGGTGCGGGGGGGGGGGGGGGGGAGGAAGACAAAATAAAGTAAAGTAGATTTTGGATTTCTTAGTATCATGTGAAAGCAATAGGAATTTACTTAAAAATGTGCTTAAAATGTGATTTAGTTAACTAAGTATTAAAATATAAAAAGGAAGCCAACATTACTTTTATTTTAGGTAGTATGATATTTATCAGCGATAAAATCTGATTTTTAAAAGAGTATCTATTACAAAATACATTCAATAACTTTAAGATTTCTTCTTTCCGAGGCTAGGGAGATGGCTCAGTGGCTAAGAGCACTAGCTGCTTTTCCAGAGGTCCTGAGTTCAATTCCCAGCCACCACATGGTGGCTCACAGCCATCTGTAATGGAATCTGATCTCCTCTTCTGGGGTACGTGAAAACAGAGCACTCATACATAAAATAAATAAATAAGTCTTTAAAATCCCTCTCACCTTCCTTCCTCCCTCTCCCCTCCCTTTTTGAATCAGAGTCTTACTATGTAGCTCTGGCTGTCCTGGAACTCACTATGTGTACCTGGCTGCCCTTGAACTCACAGAGATCTTCCTGCCTCTGCCTCACCAGTGCTGGGATTAAAGGTATGTGCCACTGCACCCAGTTAATTTTAAGATTTCTTATGTAGCTATATTCATTATTACATTTTAAGAAATAACTTTTATGATTTATATCTTGAGCTGGGCATGATGGCGCATGCCTTTATTAATCCCAGCACTGGGGAGGCAGAGGCAGGTGGATCTCTGTGAGTTTGAGGCCAGCCTGGTCTACAAAGGGAGGCCAGGATAGCCAGGGCTTCGTGTAACAGAGAAACCTGTCTCAAAAAACAAAAAAATCAAAAAGGTCCATAGTACATTTAAAAATTTTTTTTACTACTTATAATTTTAATAAAGATAACATGGATAAGAAAAACAGAAACAAGCTAACAAAAGCTGTCAAAACAATGCTATAAAACCATGCTAATTATCGTAAGAAATCATAAAGCCATTTGTGGCGATGATGATTTTGTTTGACTGGGATTATTACTACTTTATGCCTAGGTAAATGAATGGCTTCATTCCACAAAACAGGCTTGATAACTTAGAGTTGAAGTGTTCTTGCTTATGCAGGTTTCAGATGTAGCTGAGGCAGCAGTTGTTGCAGCCCATCTTACTGGAGGAATGGGGACAACAGTTTGTTTGTAACAACCATGGAACTGAGTACAAAGAAGCCAGTGACCTCTGGTCTTCTGTGGCTGTGCATATGAAGGAGGGATTGTTTGCGGATGAGAAAAGCTGCCAGTAGACTTGGGATATTCTTTATCCTTGTTTTCTGCAGAATTCTTGAATGACCCTACATCAGAAAAAACAAAAAAGGCAAAAAGCCTCATTGGAAGAAATTACTGCTGGTCTCAGAAGAAGCCTAGGTCTGGACAGCAAAATATAATTAGATATTCATAGTCCAAAGTAATAATCATTAAAAACCCTGTCTCTCCCTGCAGAAATGGCCACATTAATTATTGCTGTTTAAGGACAGAGCATGCCTGTGGCTTCTTCTCAGCAGTTCTTGTTATGCTCCTGTTTAAAACTGTCTTCCAGCTCCAGTGTTTGAGAAGCCCCGAATCTGGGTCACACTAATCCTTGGCTTTCTTTTTCATTGTTTAAAAGTTGGGCATTATTCTGAGGCTAGCCTATAAATATGTCAGGTGAGTGAGTTGCTAACAGCAGTTGCAGTATTTACTTTGTTCTCCCATTTTTTCTTCCAAGGTGATTAATAAAAATCTAGTAGCATTTCTCTGTGCAAGGGTAGGGTAAGTACAGTAATATGTCTTTTTGCAGATAACCATATGAAATATGTATCTCAAGTGACAGAGCAGCTCAGCCTTTGGTACACTGCTCTTGGCTGTATTAGTTATATACTACTAGGTACTGGTTATGCTAGTGACCAAGTTTGAGTCAGTGTTAGAAGCCTGTATTGAAAATCTGTTGTTCTTGGAAACAGGTTAGGGAAGATTTTGGAGAAGACGTGGTTTTGATTCATGCCTTCTTATCTTTCACATGATTTGTAAAAAGAGATACTTGTATTTGAAATTAATGCCCCGACTTGTCATAGACACTACATGTTCTTTGATGTGATTCCCCTCCCATTAATGATGCATCTGTCCGTGTATGTTTAAATACTTTTAGGTAGTTTTCTTTATAGCCAGTAGTGAGTACCAGGCCTTGATGTACAGGTTAGGAAATGGTGCAGGAATCTGGGATCATATGGCATAACTGGAGTCATGGGATTGAATTTGACATCATTAGCAGCTTTGTCTTAGATAAGGAGGGATAAGGGGTAAAGAAGAAAAAATTAGTATGGTAGTTACGGTAAGAGTTAATATTTCATAAAGTTTTGAAATGTACTGTTGTATATTTCACTCAGTCATAAGTTTCACTACTTGATAGATAGAAAATTTTATTTATCATATTCATTAAAAATCATTTGGCAACTTAGCCTCATTTATTGATTTATTAGCTATTCTTATGAGAGCTAACAATTTATTGTAAAAAATATCTTAAAATCTTTATGCCTCTTTCGAAGGCCTAAAGTAAGATGACCTCTAGGAGTCAGCTCTCTGCGGCCCTTCTGCAGGAGGTAGAGGTGTGAGTGTGGGAGCTGTGAAGCAAAGGGCGGGAAGGAGGAGCTGACAAGTGTGTAAGGTACACACTGCTGTAGACAGCAGCCATGCAACCTCAGTCTGAAGGCGATGGGTAGAGTCTAGATTTAGGCGTAAGATCTTCAGTCATTACATGGTGTTTTATCTGGTGGAAGAGACTATTCTTAAATGGATCCAGATTAAAAAAAAACAACTAAACTCAGCATATTTGGGGTAATTTGTGTATCTTTACTATAATTGAGTATTATTTTTGGTTTCTTTAAGATAAAATTAGTCACGTGAGATGCATGCTTGAGAATAGAGAATGTATTTTACAGAATGCTATAAAATGACCGAGTAATATTAAATGAATTGAATATTAAGTTCTCCCCTCCCTTGAGCTGGGATGGATCTGTGGCTTGGCAAATTCTGTACGATTGAGCTCCACCCCAATCCTTTGAATATTTCCTGGGACTTGGGTATGATTCAGTGGTCGAATGCTTGCCCAGCATGTGCAAAATCCAGGACTTGGGGGGGGGGGGCGGGGAAGAGAACATGAAATCTGTCAAATTACTATTGTAGACAAAAGTAGTAATTTTGAGTTGTCTATTTAATTAAAATGGATGGATTATGCAAGGGAAGATAAAGAAGAGTACTGAAGTGTATGGGAAATACTGGCTGATGGTAGAGTTATTTGCACATGTTATGCTTGAAAGGAAAGGACAGTGCTACACAATAGCAGGTCCTCTGTAGGATAGCACTACAGTTCAGCATCCATTGATCCAAGCAACTGGGGGTATCAGCTTTTTGAAAGAAAAAGGTGCTTTTGTGCTAAATAAGTATAGATATTTTTCTTGTCAGCATTCCCCAAGCAATATAAGTCTAATTGCTATTTATATAGTTATTTTAATTTGCCTTTTGAGACAGGGTCTCTTTATGTAGCCCTGGCTGTCCTGGAACTCTCTATGTAGACCAAGTTAGCCTGGAACTTAGAGAGGTCTGCCTGCCTCTGCTTCCTGAGTGCTGGGAATAAATGTGTGCAGCTGTGTCCAGCAACTAATTATATATTGTTACTTATATCATATTGGGACATTGAAAATACTCTGAGAAGATTTAAGTGTCTAAAGAGTTAAGCAAAAATTATCCATTATGTAAGGGGTTTGTGCACATATAATGTTTTGAATGCTTGGGGGCCCATCCATTGTGCATATTGAGGGATATCTATAATTGATCTTATGAAATAGACAATGGTAAATTAATGTGGGTAAGGGTAAATCTTGGGTTAGAAAAGCTCAGATAGAAAACAGTGTTTATTTTGAAATATGTCATCACAAAATTAATACTCCCTTTAATACTTAAGAATTTCTGATTTTTTCTTTTAGATTTATTTATATGAATGTTTTGCCTGCATCTATGGATAATACTGTGTGCATGACTGATGCCTGAAGAAGTCAGAAAAGATTGCCAGGTCGTGTAGAACTGGACTTACAGTTGGTTGTGAGCCACATTTGAGTGCTGGAAACAGATTTGGATCCTCTGCAAGAGCAATAAGTGCTCTTACTTGCTGAGCCAGTTTTCTAGGCCCTACACCCCACCTTTACATGTATGTATGTATGTATGTATTATGTGAATAGTTTGCCATGTCTGTGTATCACGTGTATGCCTGGTACCCTTGGAGATCAGAAGAGAGCATTGGAATCCTTGGAACTGTAGCTGTAGGTGACTGTGAACCACCATATGTGTGCTGGGAATTGCATGCAGGTTCTCTGGAAGGTCAGCCAGTGTTCTTAATTTGATGAGTCATCTCTTCAACCCTTACCTTAGTTACATTGTTTTTGATGCACTATTGACTTACTGAATTAAGGAGTACTGTAGAAAGCTTATTCAACTCTCTGGTGTAGGTATTTGGTTAGATATAAAGTCTGATACTCTGGACACTGATCCCTCTGCTTAGCCCTTTTGTTTCGGGCCTGGTGCTGTTACAGTCTCCCCTCATGGGACATAGTACAAAAAAGAGAAAAAAAAAAAGCTTTGGAAAAAATGGTTGGCAGAATTATACCCCAGAAAACTTGTAGGGCTGTGAGTCATGACTTGTCAGTTGTTAGAGAAATATGCTCAGTTGGCAAACACATTAGACACACATTTCAGCAGTGGCAGTCGTCCTGTGTGCCTTTCTTACCCCACATCTCCTTTTGTCACTCCGTATTTTGGTTAGCTTTTTTTCCTAGCTGGGAAAGCCATGTGGCAATCTCAATGCTTGGTCAGTAAAGATGGAGGTAGAAATTGTAAGCGAAGCTACAACCGCCCCCCTCCCGAAAGCCTTCCACTGATTTTTTTTTTTTTTTTTTTGAGAAAGGGTCTCCTTTCAGACCAAACTTGCTGTAAAATTTATAGTCATCTTGCTTCCGCCCCACCGAGTACTGGGATTACAAGTATGTACTGCCACACTTGGTCGGAATGACCTTCCCTCCCCAAAGCCAATTTCTTGTTCCTTCTACTAGATATTATACATGGTGACAAGTTATAGCAATATTCTGGAAACATTAAGGAATGGCCAAGCAACTTAGTCTTTATATAGGCTAAGAAATGAGTGTGTATGTATGATTATTCTTTTCATGGTATAGGAGCTGAACATGGGGTTGAATGTGTGCTTGATGGCTCTATGCCATTGAGCTCGGTCCCTGTCTAATCTAGTAGCCTTGAATTACAAAGGCAAGTGCCTCCCTTAGAACTTGCATTTCATTGAAAGAATAAAACTTTATAAAATGTTTTTTTTTCTTTTTAATTAGTGTGTAAATATGGGTATGGGTGCATTTCTGCACAGGTTGTGTATGCATGTGAACATTTGGGCTACTGTGCTTGCGTGAAGGTCAGAGGACAACTTAGTGGCATCAGTTCTCATTTTACCTTCACATGGGTTCAAAAAATAAAAATTATCCAGGCTTGGGATGTAAACTTCCTTATATCCTATAAGAAATATATTGCTCTGATCCATTTTCATTTGAGATATGCTTAGAGTTCATCAAGGTTATCGGTAAGTACGAGACTTTAGGGTGGTCTCTCACCCAGAGAGTGACTGTGCCTGCTTGTCTCAAAACTCTGAAGGTTGGAAAGTTTCAGGCAGTGTGCTTTGTGACTGAGCTCTCCATCAGAAAAGGGGCAGTCTCAAGCCCCATGTTACACATTAGATGAGTGTTTGTGGTCTAAACCAATGAGACCAGGAATTTGAGAAAGTGCCTATGCTACATTGTGAATTTCTTTCGTTCTTTTCTTTCCCTTTTTGTTTTGTTTTTACGAGACAAGGTTTCTCTGTGTAACCTTGGCTATCCTGGACTCACTTTGTAGACCAGGTTGGCCTCAAACTCACAGCGATCCACCTGCCTCTGCCTCCTCAGTGCGGGAATTAAAGGCGTGCACCACCACAACTAGCTTAGATTGTCAATTTCTATGACCATCCTTGCCTGTGGGGAAAGAGAGCCAGGATTTCTTATGGTCAAGGATTTAAAAACGACTGTCTTGAACCAGTCAGGACACTAGCCGTTTTTTTTTTTTTTTTTTTTTTTTTTCTCTCTATCCTGGTGTCTATTTCTGCAGAATAGCGTATTTAAAATGTTTTCATTTTCACTAGTGTTCAACTGGTTATTACAGGGAGAGGATCTTATTCCTACACCTCTGAGCCATCTTGCCTGCCTGGCCCAAGGGAAGAGTACCCCTTTACCCTGTTGAAGCCATTATAATTTGGATTTCCTTTTACTTGTCTTTAATCATTGCCCCTAATGGATAAAATAGTTTCTATGCCCCTGGTGACATATTTCAGGAGATTTGGAGACTTCTGATTTTAATTTTCAAGGGATTTTATTCTGGAATTTTTGGAACTGCTTTTTTTAGACTTGATTGAACAGCTTGATATCCAGCCAGATGGAAGCTGGCTACTTGTTGGAGGGTTGAGAAATGCAAGAGGTGTTCAAAAATAGGCTGTGGTATTTCCCACTATCATCTCATCTTTAAGTCTCTGGCTTCATTTACTTACATAACCTATAAAAACTATAGCACTGGAGAGAATGGTGGTAATTACAGCACAGTTAGGGTCAGTCTGGACTGGTCAGAGACAGGGCTTATGGTCCTGATCCTCCTGAATGCCCATGCTCATGGTTCCTTTTTTCTATATGTTAACGGATTATATCATGATCAATACATAGCTTTATGGCTGCAGCATGAACAAATATGTGCATTAACGCCTTATCAGGATCACTGTAATCATTCCTGTTGTCTGGTGGGTTTCAGGTTTTCAACTTTCAACCGTGGGGGTTAGTTCTTGCCTGTATCAGATCCTGTAGACTGGAGTTGTATTGAGCATACTTTTTTGTATGCATCTTGCTCCTTTTGTTCAGCACCCATATTATTATATCTAATTATACACTATCCTCTTGCTGTATAGCATTCCATTATGTGAATATGCCCTGTCTGTTGGTGGGCATTTGGTTGTTTTCTGTTTTAATTATTGTGGATACTGCTTTAAGAATATTCTGGTACCTGTGTTTTGGTAATAGCACGGTTGGTTAATAGATGTAAGCTTTATCTTGTATATGCACTTCAGAGTAGAGTGGCAAGATGAGAGGCTGCCAGCCACACAAGGCTCTTGACTCCTGTTTTCACTCCTACTTGTTTCTAACCTAGTCTTTCTGGTTTTGTGAAGTGCCTGTTAGGTCTTTTGCTTGCTGTTCTCTTGGATTGTCTTTTCTAATTGCTGGGGTAGCTTTTTAAAATATAGCAGGTCATAATTTTGTCAGATTTATATTGTGAGTTATCTTTTCTTGCTCTCTGGGTTACTTTTTCACTGTTTTAAAAGTTTTCAAATTGTTTATTATTATATTTGATCAGACAGAATCTGATTTCATATATTTCAGGCTGGCTTTGAAATTGCTGTGTAGCATAGGATGACCTTAAACTTTTGATTTCCTGCTGACACCTCCCCAGTGTTGACATTATAGGCAATAAACTACCATACTTGGTTTATGTAGTACCAGAGAGAGCCCAGGGCTTCTTGCATGCTAGACAACCCCTCTACCAACTGAGCTACATCCTTGGCCTATTTTAAGCATCCTTTGAAGAAAAGGTTCAATGTATATATAGCCTGGATGGCCATGTTTTCCTTCCTGGTTACGGCTTCCTGCACACTTACTGTTTGGCGATTCTGCTGTCACAAGAACGACTCTACATATCCTCTCCCATAGAATTGACTGATTTACCTTTGCATTTTGCCTGCATCCTTCTGTAGTTGCTTTTACTGTAGGATGTGATACTTAGTGACATTTTCCCCAAATGGATGTTTAATTTAGTATTAGAAAGATGATCATTTTTTGTTGTAAATTAGGTAACCATATATTTGTGGGATGCTTGTTAATTCTGTTTTATTGTGTTCTACTTGCAAGATTTTGTCCACACTGTTTCAATTGTTAGAGGTTTATAGCAGGTTCGCTAGCTCTCAATCAAGTTCTGTAGTTTTGTTCTTCTTTAAAATGGTCTCAAATAGTCTTGGGAATTACCATCTGGTGAGGTACAGATATATTTACTTTGTATTTTAAATTGCACTATACATATCGCTTAGCCAACTGTCTAGCATATTGGCATTAATCTACTTAGCCACATAGAGAACCTGGTCAGTATCTCTAACCTTTTAATGGACTGATAAGTTTTGCGAGTCAAATAGAAATATTTTCTTAGTTCATAGATTACACACACATTTAAAATCAGTGCTCACTTTTAGCATCAATCACTGTAGTGTGCAGTAATCAAATATTTAGTTCAAATGTGTATATTTAATTGCACCGATACTTGATTTTCTCATTTGTAAGTAATCAGCTGGTTTGTATGCCATTATGACTAGCTCTGTAGATGTGATGCTTGGGAATTAGTTTGTTTCAGAAACATGAAATGGGAATAGTGACTGAGTCCATCTGGAAGTGTGAATCACTTTAAGATGACATTTAAAGGCAACAATCTTTGTTAGTAGCAGTTTGATTTTGTCAATCTGAACACATTCTTCTCAGTAACCTGCCATCTTTTCTCTTCCATTTCATGTTAATTCATCGGGCAAAAATTGCAAGGTTTTAAGGTGGAATGGCTGTAATTTATATTCCAAATTAAATACTTGTAGCTGTTATTATTTTGTTTTAAAATAAAAAGCAATTTTATAATTTTTTTAAATAAAAAAAGCTTGTGGATAAACACCACACACACAAATTAACCTGACCCAAAGTATGTACATCTCAGTAAATTTCTCTACACGTATGATAGCCATACTGAAGCTGTGGAATTTTATCCTGGATTTTACATTTTTACTATTGAATATATTTTATTCACCACCAAAAATGAAAAATCCAGAACAGAATTAGAACTAGAAAAACAATTAATGTTATGTCTTAGGTTTACTGTTGCTGTGATGAAACACCATCACCAAAAGCAACTTGAGGGGGAATGGTTTATTTGACTTACATATCCTGAGTCACAATTCATTGAGTGAAGTGAAGGCAGCAGCTGATGCAGAAGCCATAAGGGAGTGCTGCTTACTTGCTTGTTCTTTATGGCTTGCTCAGCCTGCTTTCTTGTAGAACCCAGGACCACCAACCCAAGAGTGACACTATCCACAATAGGCTGCAGCCTCCTTTATCAATTACTAATTAAGAAAATGTCTTAAACCAGGTGCAGTGGCACATGCCTGTAATACTAGCAGACCAAGGTAGGGGCAGGAAGATCTCTGGGAATTCTAGGCCAGCCTGGTCTACAGAGTGAGTCCATGACAGCCAAGGCTATACAGAGAAACCCTATCTTGAAAAACTAAAAGAGAGAGGGGGGAAAAAAAAAGGAAAGAAAAGAAAAGAAAAGAAAATGTCCTATAGGCTTGCATACAGCCTGATCTTAAGTAGGCATTTTTCAATTGAGGGTTTCTTCTCTGAAATAACTCTAGAGTGTGTTAACATGAAACTAGCCAGCATGTGTCATATCCTCTTTCATAACTGGTGTCCATTACCTGCCTCCATTCTTTCCCCTAGTATTTCTTGTTTTCTTTGGTGAATGGAGAGTAGTGTAGGTAGGAGGAAGACAGGTAGAGCCCGAGTGAAGGGAATGTGTGGTCTATAGAGTGCTGCATCATGAGCTAGTTTTGGGAAATTGAAATATGTGGCTGCTTTAAGAATTCTGGGAAACTTTTCTTTAAAAAATAATTATTTGAGCCGTGCGTGAGCCTTTAATCCCAGCACTCAGGAGGCAGAGGCAGGTGGATCACTGAGTTCAAGGCCAACCTGGTCTACAATGTGAGTCTAGGTCAGCCAAGGCTACACAGAGAACCCTGCCTCGAAAAGCCCAAAAAAAAAAAAAAATTATTTGAGCAAATAACTAGATATTTGTGTGCATAGAAGCTACACAAATGATTGGTTTTTCCTCCCTGTTACTAAGTGTGGAGTTACAAGAGCGAAGTGCATGCTTCCTTTAGAGGTTGGGACTGAAGATGAGTCAGGTATTTGACACCTTGTAAGAATACTTACTTTTAATTACAGATAAAGAGTGTACCTTCTCATTTATAATTTTCGTGGAAGTAAACGCAACAGATAAAATGTCACGCAATTGTGTTCTATTTCAGTTGGATGAACACTTAGAGTTGCTATGCTACTTGACAGTCTATTTACACAGCTGTAATATGGGCTGAACTTCTTTCGTGTCCACAGATGAGATACATGTTTTTGCTTAAAGTGTCGAGTGACAGCATTTGCTGCATAGGTATTGATTGAGTACATGCTGATTTTCAAACACTGTGTAAACACTGGGATAGAAAATGAGTAAAGCAGATAAGATTCAGATACAACTTTCCAGCCAGAGTTGGGCAGAGTAAGTTTATAGCATGTCTTACTTATATTTGGTGAATTTGCTTGCTGGTAACAATATAGTTAGCTATTTGTGTTTGTGTAGGACCCACAGTGGATGCTTGGGAGTTGAGCTGTACCTGTTTTTTTCTAGACTTACATACATATAATAAAGTTTAATTTATAAGTTAGATTTAGTGAGACTTTAATAACAGTAAAGATAAGCAGAATAATTATAACAATATGCTATGATAAAAGCTACAAGAAAATGCATCTCTTCCCATCTCAGTGCAACGTGCTGTGCTGTGCTCACCCTTTTTGCAGTGGTGTGAGAGAATACAGTGTGCTATGTGCGCATCAGCCTCTTCTGGTCACATGGTTACCACATCAGCTGTCACAGGTTAATTTTACTTAGTAGTCTGTCCTTATGTCATAGCTCCTACATCATCCTCTTTCAAGTTAGTTCCTGCCACGGATTGTCGCAGTCGGGTATAGGTCCTTGGGAACGGGGTTCTCGAAGCGTCGGTGGGCAGAGATAGGCGAGCGACAAACAGACAAACCAGGGGTAGTGTTTGAATCTGAGTGTGTTTTGCAGACTAGCAAGCCAGGTTTTTATCCATTTTTGAAATTGGGGCCGTGTTTTTTTTTTTTTCAGTAGATGGGACTTCACCTGCCAGCTTCCTTCCTTGAAGGCAGAGTCATTTTACTGAGATGCACGTGCAGTAGTTCTGGGAGCTCCTTAAGTGATACTCCTTGGTTGGATTTCAGTTTGACTAGAAGGGCACTGGAAAGTACTGTCTGGGGAGAGAGACTAGCATTTTGGAAGGCTTTACTGTTTTTAACTACTACTGGAGTTCTTTTAGGCTTAATGATTATTTATCTCAATATGTGCTTAAAAACAGTCATACTGTTTTATGGTAGTATATAGTTTTATTTCAATGTAACTTTCACAATGATTGTTGGAAATACTATGAAACCTATTCTTATACAGTTGGATTTGAAATGTTGGTTCTGTTCTTTGTAGCTCATAGTTTTATAAGCTATGGCTTGTTCCTATGACACTCCTGTGATATTTGGCTTATTTTATTTAGTGTTGATTTAGTTATCAGAAAGAGTTGATTTTTTCTGTCTCTCCTTTCTGTCTTTTTCCCTACCTTCATTGCTTTTCTCCCTCTCACTTTATTGCCCAAGCTTGCTCTGACCTAGGCTCAGGTGATCCTGCCAGACTTTGAGTGACTGAACTACAGATGAGTGTTGTTGTACTGGGGAGAAAATTAGAGTTTCTAATGGAGACTAGTAGTTTTCTTATGTTAGGTAGTACCTCAGGTCAAGGAAAAAATTGACAGCTTGTGAGTCTGGGAGTAAGCCACTAAGTATCTTTTCTCTGGTTTCTGCTTTGAGTTGTTTGCCCTGCCTCTCTCAATGAGTCATTATGACCTGGAAGTGGACTAAGCTGTTTGGTCATGGTGTTTATTATTTATCACAGCAGCAGAGAAAGACAGCAGTGTCCTGCTATATCACTGTCTGCCTTATTCCCTTGAGAGAAGGTCTGTTACTGAACCTGGATCAATGCTTGTGGCCAGCAAGATCCAGTAGTTCTCCTGTTTTTACCCTTCACAGTGCTAGGGTTGCAGGTGGCCTCATGTGGCTGCAGGTACACGGACAGACAGACAGACAGACAGACAGACACACACACACACACACACACACACACACACACACCCTTCTTTAGTACCTACTATATATCTATATATTTATCTATCTGTCTATCAATCATCTCTCTCTCTCTCTCTGTCTTTCTCATCTATCTATTGTGGGTGCTTGAGATAAAAATTTAAGTACTTAAGTACTTTACCTGCTGTGCCTTCTTCTGTAGCCCTTCATGTGCTTTTTACATTCAGTTGTACATGTTCTTAGTGAACCTGTCCAAAGAGTTTGGGATGTAGTTGTGGAAAATGAGTTAGCAGAGTTGTAGAGTTGGGCTCTGCAGTCCAGGGTGTTGGAGCACATCTCACTGAGGGACAGATTGCTGAGGAAGGTAGTCTATACCTTGGCCAACTTTGTTATCTTATCACATCATCTTTGGAGTTAGTGGCGCTTCCTCAAGATAGGATCACTTTACTTTGGTTGTCTTCTGTTTTAGAATTACTTTAACCAATACATAAGGACCCACAACTCGATAGTTTAAATTTTTGGATACTTTCTGATCTAAGCAAAATTCAAAGTTGAGTTTTAGCATTCATTGTAATATTTGAACACCTGGTACTTTGTATAAGCAACTCTTTAAAAGACAAAAACAAGCTGCATGTCATGTGCAGACCTTTATTCCCAGCACTTGGGAGGCCGAGACAGGGCCAGGCAGATCTCTGTGAGCTCCATGCCAATCTGTTCTAAGTAGTGAGTTCCAGGAGAGCCAGAGCTACATAGTTAGACCTTGTTTCAAAGAACAAAACAAACAAACAAACAAAAGACAAACATAATATAGTAGTAGAATTTATACCTGCTTGTTAAATAGATTGTTTTTTCTGTAGGGCAATTTAGAAATATGTATCAGGAACCTTGAAATGTTACTTTTACCCAGTAATTAGACTTATATTTTTCTATTATTGTTGTTGTTGTATTTGTGTGTGTGTGTGTGTGTGTGTGTGTGTGTTTGTATGTGTGTGCGTGCATGTGCGCCCGGGTGTGTGCACGCCTTTGTGCCTGCCATGATGCATATGTATAGGTCAGAGGACAATTTGTGGACTCACTTCTTTCTACCTTTATGTGGATTTGGGGATTGAATTTTGATGTTCCTTCTTATAGGATAGGCATCTTAACTTGCTGTACCATCTTACTAGCACCCTATGAGCCTGTCTAAATACATGAAAGATAAAGAAAGAATTAATTAAAATACTCAAGATAGTTTTGTATTCAGTAGTGAATATTTGGCAAATCAAAATTTCCAACAAGAATAATTAGAGCATTTCATATAAACAAGTTTTAAGTAGTCATTCTGAAGTTAATCCATAAAGACTAATAACAAGAAAATCTCATGTTTATAAATGAAACATGAAGAACTCTACACTAAAAAGAATTTTCTGAATAATTAGTAGTTGAGAACAAACTCATGGAGCTGCTTTTGCAGCTCGGTGAGAACTTACCCAGTCCACACAAGGCTTTGGGTTCATTCCAGTTTGTCACCTCTACCCGAAACCAAAACACAAGTCAGACATGCATGTGCAGACCTGTAATGATTAAAGAAGAAAGAGGAAGAATATGTCTATGCACACAAATTATATACGCATATGTGTATCTATGCACACACACACACCCACACACTCACACACACACACAAACACACACGCGCGCGCGCAAATGAAAATAAAAATCTAAGAAAGAGAAAGCGACGTAGAAAACATTAAAAGGATTGTATTTATAGTCAGATTTAGGGATGCATATGAATAGGAAAGATGTCAAATTGTTAATAGCAGTGAGTTTAGAGAGGAGGGGAAGGTATACTTTCAAGTTTTAATTATATTTTGAGCAGAATGTATTTACAAATCATTTATAATTAAAGGTAAAGAATAACATCGAGTGTGTTTTCAGATTCTGGCTATTACGAGTAAAGCTGCTATGAACATAGCTAAACAAATGTCCCTGTTGTATGGTGGAGCATCTTTTGGGTATATGCCCGGGAGAGGTAGGCTGGCTCTTGAGGTAGCACTATTCCCAATTTTCTGAGAAAGGGCCAGATTGATTCCCAAAGTGGTTGTACAAGTTTGCACTCCCACGAGCAATGGAGTAATGCTCCCCCTTTACATCCTTGCCAGCACATGCTGTCATTTGAGCTTTTGATCTTAGTCATTCTGCTAGATGTAAGATGGAATCTCAGATCATCCTGAGTGAGGTAACCCAGACCCAGAAGGACAAGCATGGTATATACTCACTTTTAAGTGGATATCAGCCATATAATGCAGGATAACCACACTACAATCCACAAACCTAAAGAAACTAAATAACAAGGAGGCCCCTAGGGAGGATGCTTCATTCTCACTCAGAAGGGCAAATAGAATAGACACTGGAAGCAGTTGAAGAGAGCAGGAAGGGAGCCTACCATAGAGGTCCTCTGAAAGACTCCACCCAGCTGGAGATCCAAGCAGATACTGAGACACACAGCCAAACTTTTGGGTGGAGCACAGGGAGTCTAATGGAAAAGAAGGGGCCAGAAGCTCCACAAGACCACCAATGGAGCCAACAAATCCACGCAGAGGAAGGGTTTGCAGTAGAGACTGATGCACCAACCAAAGACCATGCAGGACGAGGGCCTAGACTCTCTGCTCAGATGTAGTAGACAGGCAGCACAGTCTCCTTGTGGGTCTCATAATGTAGGAAGTAGGGGCTACTTCTGACATGGACTCTGGCCCCCACATGTTGATTACTTCCCCTTGGTGGGGCGGCCTTGCCTGGCCACAGAGGAAGAGGATACAGGCAGTCCAGATGAGACTTGAGAGGCTGAGGTCAGATGTTATGGGATGTGGGCTCCCCTTTCTGAGGACTAGGGGAGGGAGGGTGGGGCTGTGAGGTGACAAGGGTGGGGACTATAATTGGGATGTAAAGTGAACAAATTAAAAAAAAAAAAAGAAAAAAATAATGAGTAGAGCTAGTAGCACTTGGGTAGGGATGTAAGAGGATCAGAGTTTAGCCACTTTAACTATAAGCCTGGGCTACATAATCCCTTTTGTCTTAAAAAGAGGAGGACAGCTGAGAGACGAGACTCAGCCAGTAGAGCTGCTGGTCATGCTAGGCTGGCCTGGAACCGGCGGAAGGGTGGCTGGAGAGAACCTCTACTTGTGTGCAGTGGCACATCCACCCCATCATGCACACTCACTACAAAAAGGAAAAGTGGAAAATGATAGATGCGTGGATATAGCTGAGTGGGTCAAAGAATAGGGCTGGGAGACCTGGGTCCAATGAGTGTTCCCTAGTGTCAGCTACTTGGGAGGCTTAGGGTGATCTGAGGCTTGAGGCCAGTCCAGGCAATTAATTGAAACCCTGGCACCCCTGACAGAAAGGCTGGGGCTATGATGCTTGCCTAGCATGTTCAATACCCACCACTGTGTTTAAAAAAGGTAAAGAATAAAACTATTCCCTGACACTTGAGATTCTATTTTCTAAAGGAAAATCCTGAGATATAAGAAATCATATTTAGAAGGCAGAAAAATAGGTAGTTGTAGTTTTTGTTTTTTGTTTGTTTTTGGGGTACATTTTGTGGGGTTTTTGACAAGAAGCATTATTTTTTATAACCCTAAATGTTATTAATACTGTGTTAGGAATTGAGACTGGGTTCTTTCTCACCCATTACAAGCACACGCTCTACTGCTGACTGCTTTATCCCTCTTGAGAGTTTTTCCCCTCCTTTTTTCTTTTCTTTTCTTTTCTTTTCTTTTTAAGGCCTGAATAAAGTAAGGGTACTGTCTGGAGTTAAAATTGGCTTGATTCAGACCCTGGCTGAAATTGTTATTAGCTGTATGATTCTAAAGAGATTGCTTTACTTTTCTTTTCTTTTATTTGAGGGTTAAATAAGATGTGACATAGGTAACTAGTTAACTTTCTTCCTTCTTGATTCTATATTTAATGCTATAACCGTTAATATCATAGCTCTTCAAATGGGTGTTTGCCTACAGGAGTGTCTGAGTAGCTCTGCATGCTTAGTGCCTGTGGATGTTAATAGAGGGTATGCGAGGCAGAGGAAGAAATTAGGAAAACTACTCCCTTCACGATAGCCACAAGCAATATAAAATATCTAGGAATAACCCTAACCAAGCAAGTGAAAGACCTATTTGAAAAAAACTTTAAATCTCTGAAGAAAGAGATTGAAAATGACATCAGAAGATGGTGGGATCTACCTTGTTCGTGGATCGGGAGAATTAACATAGTAAAAATGGCCATCTTACCAAAAGCAATTTACAGATTGAATGCAATCCCTATCAGAATACCTACAAAATATTTTGAAGATATTGAAAGAACAATTCTCAACTTCATATGGAGAAACAAAAAGCCCAGAATAGCAAAAATGATCCTATATAATAAAAGATCCTCGGGAGGAATCTCCATACCTGATCTCAAGCTGTACTATAGAGCAACAGTAATTAAAACAGCATGGTACTGGCACAGCAATAGGCTAGTGGATCAATGGAATAGAACTGAAGACCCAGAGATGAAGCCACACACATTTGGTCACTTGATTTTTGACAAAGAAGCCAAATCCACAATGGAAAAACGACAGCATCTTCAACAAATGGTGCTGGTCTAACTGGATGTCTACATGTAGAAAAATGCAATTAGACCCCTATTTGTCACCATGCACAAAACTCAAGTCCAAGTGGATTAAGGACCCCAACCTAAAAACAGAGACATTAATCCAGTTAGAGGAAAAAGTGGGGAAGACTCTGGAACACATAGGCACAGGAGACAACTTCCTGAACAGAACACCAACAGCCCAGGCCTTAACGTCAACAATTAATAATGGGACCTTATGAGGCTGAGAAGCTTCTGTAAGGCAGGTGACACTGTCAAGAGAACAAAACGACAGCCTACAGACTGGGAAAAGATCTTCACCAACTCTTCATCTGACAAAGGTCTAATATCTAAAATATATAAAGAACTCAAGAAATTAAGCACCACCAAACCAAATAACCCAATAGAGAAATGGGGCTCAGAACTAAACAGAGAATTCTCAACAGAGGAATATCAAATGGCTGAGAAACACTTAAAGAAGTGCTCAACCTCATTAGTTATCAGAGAAATGCAAATCAAAACGACACTGAGATTCCATCTTACACCCATCAGAATGGCTAAGATCAATAACTCAACTGACACCACATACTGGCGAGGATGGGGAGAAAGAGGAACACTCCTCCATTGCTGGTGGGAATGCAAACTAGTACAACCACTTTGGAAATCTATCTGGCGCTTTCTCAGAAAAATGGGAATAGGGCTTCCTCAAGACCCAGCTATTCCACTCCTTGGAATATACCCAGAAGATGCCCTACCACACAACAGGGACATATGCTCAACCATGTTCATAGCTGCCTTATTCATAATAGCCAGAACATGGAAACAGCCTAAGTGTCCCTCAGTAGAAGAATGGACTAAGAAACTGTGGTACATTTACACTATGGAATACTACTCAGCTATTAAAAACAAGGAATTTCCGAAATTTGTGGACAAATGGATTGAACTAGAAATTATCATAATGAGTGAGTTCACCCAGAAGCAAAAAGAGTTAAATGGTATATACTCACTTATATCGAGACACTAGTCCAAGGGGTACGTCCCCATGGAAAACTTTACCTACCAGGAAAGTGGGTCAGAGGGGAGGACATCCTATTGAGACTTTAGGTGTGAGAAGCCTGGGAGAATGAGGAAATAGAAGGATCCAGAGGGTCCTGGAAAACTACTGGCGGGTCTGGGCCCTGGGGTCCTCCTAAAACTATGACACCAGTCAAGGAAAATATAGGCAGGAAACTTTTGAACCCCTACCCAGACTAGCCGATGGACAGGACATTCTCTACCGCTAAGTGGAGAAGGAGATCTGACTTTCACACAAACTCTGGTGCCCCATATTTGACCATGTCCCTTGGATGGAGACGCCTGGTGGCACTCAGAGGAAGGATAATAGGTCATCAAGAAGAGACTCTATACCCTATGAGCATATACAGGGGGAGGAGGTCTCCCTCAGTCACAGACATAGGGGAGGGGAATGGGGGGGAAGTGGGAGGGAGGGAGGAATGGGAGAATACAAGGGATGGGCTAACAACTGAGATGTAATTTGAATAAATTAATAATAAAAAAAGGAAAAAAAAAGAAAGAAAAAAAAATAAATGCATAACCTCAGAATGTAAAAAAAAAAAAATTTTTGCCAATTTTACAAAAAAAAAAAAAAAAAAAAAAAAAAAAAAAGGGTATGGGATTTCCTGGAATGGGAGTTAGGAGCCAAGCCCCACCCTCTTTAAGAGCAGTAAGAGCTTGTACCCACTGAGCCATCTCTCCAGCCTCCAAATACCAGGAAGATTTAACAGAAACTCAAAGGTAGTAAAAACCTGGACAGCTGAGGCATAGATTAGTTTTCAAAATACAGCTGCTATAAAATGGGAATGAAGACTTCATTAGAGCAAAACAGAGTGGTTTGTGGAGTGAGGAGGGGGAACCAGTAACAAATGTATTGGTTCAACATGATAAGTGTTTTTTAAAAGATTTATTTGTTTTTACTATGGACAATGCTCTATCTGTATGTACACCTGAAGGCCAGAAGAGGACATTAATTCACATTATGGATGGTTGTGAGCCACCATGTGGTTGCTGGGAATTGAACTCAGGACCTCTGGAAGAGCAGTTAGTGCTCTTAACCTCTGAGCCATCTCTCCAGCCCAACATGATGAATTTTTGTTCACTGTGCTTTCCGTCAAGTACTGTCTTTACTTATCAAGCCTGCCAGTATTAAGACAAAAGTGTTCAGGGTTTGAAGCTAGGAAGTCTTGGTAGTAGTCACTCAACATATAAACTAAGATGTCTTTGTTAATTTTAGAGGTTGTATTTCTGTGGCATAATTAAAGAAAATAGCAGCATAAAATACTCTTAGCAATAAGTGATTCCATCTTCTTATTATGTCTAGTTGAAGTGTGATAGTGATAGAGAAGTTTGCCCTCGCACTGTTTTGCAGAGTTGCTACTGCAGGTTAATGAGGAACACTAATGATATCAAATAGCTGGTTAAGTGCAAAGCAGGGATCTAGCTCTGGCTGTTTTGGATTTCAAAGTGCTGGTGCTGCTGCCTCTAGGTGTTTTCATAAATGGGCTTTTAAATAAAGGACTCTGAGCCTTAGTGGGTATCAGATGTTTCTGATGTTCCATTTGCTTCCTCATTTAGTCACGTTTTTCGAACGAGTGAATTGTCTCTCATTTATTGCTCTCTTTCTTGTCGTCATTCTCTTGAGGTGTAGCCCTTCTAGAATGCACATATTGACAATAGTTTGCACAGGTTTGCTTGTGATAGAGAATGTGGCTGCTTTGGAAAACTACTTTCCTGTGACTGAGTCAGCAGCAGTGTTTCAGCTAATAGTTGCAACTGTGACTCTGCAGCAGTTACATGGGTAGAAATGGTGATTTTTTTTTTAAACACTAGTCCAGTGCCTTTCAAAACTGTAAGGTCTCCTGAGATTGGCCCTTCTGAGTTGATTTCTCTTCTGAGACATGTGTTTATCTTTGTGATGATTTTTTCCCCCCTCTTAAAGCCTTTAAAAAACAAACAAATCTGTATATTGCCTTTTTTTGGGTGAAACCTTCTAACTTTGTAGCCTGCTCAAGGTTTTCTTTGTCTTAGTAGTTCCTTTTAGGATGGTACAAAAACTACATATCATGCACGAAAAACAGATTTATTTTTGAGATGGGATTAAGGCTGGCTTGACCTGGCAGTTCTGCCTTAGTCTGTAAGTACAGGGATTACAGGAATGCACTATAAACTGGACTTTGAATTTGCATAATTTCCCAAGCCAGGTATCTAAAGAACTGTGTCTCCCATCAGTCATTTCATCATGAGGAGAAACAGAAAACAAAAGCAGTGGGTTTTGTGCTGTGCTTCCAGAGTTTTGGGGACTTTTTGGAGTGTGTTTTCAATATCTCCTGTCTGTGAAATGCTCATCTGTGTGTGTACTTGATATACTCAATACTTGGATATGGGTTTTCCCAACTGTAAGCTACTGTATTTGCTCTCAGAATGTTTAGAGTAGACAAATGTAAACCATAGTCTTTTGTATATTACACGTACAATAAGCATTTTGAATCATGATATTTTCTGTTTATTGTGGGTTTATCAGGATATAACCCTTTCCTAAGTCAAAGCTGTTGTGTTGTTGCTTGACTCATAGCTTATCTGCAAAATGTATAATGATTTGCTTATTTATTTGTATTTTATGTGATTGGTGTTTTGCCTGCATGTATGTTTGTTTGAGGATACTGGGTCTCCTGGAACTGGAGTTACAGACAGTTTTGAGCTACCATGTGGGTGCTGGGTCAAACCCTGGGTCCCCAGGAAGAGCAGTCAGTGCTCTTAATCACTGAGTCATCTTTTCAGTGCCATGTATAATGTTTTTAAAGAGTTCTAGAGTGGTTCTGTTATCTAATAAAATTTTTCTAAAGTGTATTATTGTTATTCTTAGATGGCATTTATTATAAGAGCTAATTTAAGTGGTATTGTATTTGTTATTGAATACAGACTTTTTTTTTTTTTTTTTAGAATCTAGTATACATCAAGCTCACATTAAAGTTGAGTACTCAAGAATATAGCCAAGCACAAATATGTAGAAAAAAACCCCAGCTGCTCAGTTAGTTCATACTGAGTCATTCATTGGCAGTATTGATAGGAGCATTGCTAGGTGTTTGTGCAGGTTGAGTACAAGGAAGGAGAGAAGATTCAACTAGATTTTTGAAAGTATCTAAGAAGCTAATAATAGCAACCGTATTTTCAAATACCTGTTTTATGCATTTTATCAGCATGTAGCAAGTACCAACAGTACCACCCAAAATAAATAATTGTAACCACAATGTTCTTAAGCTGGTGGGAATTTAGGTGCAGAAAGCTCTTGCTTAGAAAGATGCCTGTAATCAGATATTAGAATGACTTTCACTTAGATTTTGGTTAGAAGTAAGTTTAAAATATTCAGATACACTGTAGTCAAAATAATGAGAGCCAAGACATTAAAAAACAAAAAACAAAAAACAAGCCACTTAGGGTTTTATCCCAAGGATGTCATTCTTAGTGAAAAATGCTGTGGGGTAAGTAGATACTGTGACATATTACGTGATCATATAACACAGGTCTAAGCTAAACAGTCAGATATACTACAATAGATAAGCTTACAGATCTTACAGATTGGCTTACAGGTTGGCTTACAGATTGGCTTCTGTGGCTTGATCAGTTGGTCCTTAGGAACACTAAAGTTGAAGACAGAAGCAGTAGAAGGAAAAAAGTTCATTGACTCAAGTTTGCTTTAGGACTTGCAGAGTTTTGGTAGTTAATACCTGTAATTCCACCCCCCCCCAAACAAAACAAAACAAAAACCTGTGATCCCCTTCACTCAGTTTTGCTATTATGTGTTTCCTCCAAGAAAATATGCTGATTAGAATACAAAGGTATACATTTGTTATGTTAAAAGTGACTTTCTAAAAGATGGATAGAAAATTACTGTTTGTCTTCTCTCTTTTCCCTCTCCTCCCCTTCCCTCCCCTCCCCTCCCTTTCTCCCCCCTCTGTCCTATAATTTTTTTTTTTATCTTAATTAAATTTGGACGGTAAATAAATATTTTTAGAGAGAGAAACTTTTTTGAAGACAGGTGAGTAAAATTTGGTATGTTTTTCTAGAGGAAGTATTGCCAGAATAGTTTCATCTCCTTTGATGTATATATGTTATTCATATATGTCTCTTTAAAACTCTGGGGGGAAAAGTCTTATAGGCTGCTTTGAAGTCATAAAGTAGGAAGTATGAATATTTGAGAAGATAAACTTGTAATTGAACCTAATCACTTTAAATTATTATGACTGTTGGCAGCTTTTCTTGAACGATGGATTCAGCTGGCTCTACACATCATTTCCATGTTTTAATGGTCAAACCCTTGGTATTTAACTAAGGCACATTTATATGGGAGTTCAGTATTTTTGGCTCAATGCTGATAATTGTGTTTTTAAAACTTGGTTTCTTTAATCATTTAACGTCATGGTTAATTATTTACTAGATGCAAAGTCCTCTGGGCCTTTAAGAGAATAACTTAGCTATGGTGTAAAAGATTTTACTAAGAAGAGGATGGTAAATGTGGGAAATGTTGCCTTTGAGAGGAAAATGCTTTCACTTTAACCTTCAGCCCCATCAAACACCCATGTTAGGGTATACATCTCTCTCTAAATACTTTTACTTACTTACTTATTTATTTATTTAATGTATATGTGTGCTATATCTGCATGTACACCTGTGTGCCAGAAGAAGACATCAGATCCTAGTATAGACACCATGTGGTTGCTGGAAATTGAATTCAGGACTTCTGGAAGAGTAGTGAGTGCTCTTAACCTCTGAGCCATCTCTCCAGCTCCCATCTCTCTTTGAAAAAATTAATCAATTAATTAATTAACTAACTTTATATCCCAGTCATAGCCCCCTCCCTCCTCTCCTCTCAGTCCCACCCTCCCTCCCTCTCTCCCCTTCTCCCCTTACCCTATTCCTCAGAAAATAGGAGTCTTCCCCCTACTCACCTACCCCAGCTTATCAAGTCATATCAGGACTGAACTTGTCCTTTTCCCCTGTGGCCTGGCAAGGTAGTCCCTCCAGGGGGAAGTGATAAAAAAGCAGGCAGCAGAGTCTATGTGAGAGACAATCTCCACTCCCCTTAGTAGAGGACCCACATGAAGCCTGAGCTGCCCATCAGCTACATCTGTGTAGGGAGCCTAAGTCCAGTCCATGCGTGGTCCTTGATTGGTGTTTCAGTCTCCACAAGCTCCTCTGAGCACTTGTAGTTGGCTTTGCTGGTCTTCTTATGGAGCTCCTGTCACCACTAGGTCCTTTTATCCCCCCTCCCCCCACCACTTTTCTACAAGAATCCCTACGATTCACCCAGTGTTTGGCTGTGAGTCTCAGCATCTGTTTCAATCCTCTGGGTGCAGCTTCTTAGAGGACAACTCTGCTGTATGCAAGCATAACAGAGTATTGTTAATAGTGTCAGGGGTTGTCTCTCTTCCATGGGGTGGGTCTTGGGTTGGGCTAGGCATTGGTTGGATATTCCCTCAATCTCTGTTCTATCTTTATCCCTGCACGTCTGGAGACCTAAGTCAGGATAGGCTTCTGGGAAGATATGAGGGGGATCCTACCTGAGACTCCTAAGAAGCAGGGCCATGGAGACTGAAGAGGATACCCTTAACTAGACAAGACTCCGAGTGGAGGGAGGAGAGCACCAATCCACCCACAAAAAATTATCCTGCCTACAAGATGTGCAGGGATAAAGATGGAAGGTGTACTTCTCTTAAAGGACATGTTTTAGTGGCGTCATTCAAGGTAGAGATAAGATGGAGAGGGGCCGGATAGTCAGGAAGATGAGTGCCTGGAAAGCCAAATCCAGTATTTGGATTGACTCCCTGGAAAACAAGTTTGAATGCTTATGGAGCATTTGTAATGCTTACAGAAGGTTGGGTTAGAAATTGTTTAAGTGGGTCACATACATCAAATGTTAATCTCAGTATCAGCTGTTTCTAGTGATTTGTGGTTAAGAATAGGTCCATTAGTAAAGGAGAACATGATTCTGGTGAGCCGTGAATACAAGGTTTTTGATTAAATGGAAGGCATATTGTCAAAGTTTAGTGAATATTTGAGCATAGATTATGCTGATTTCCATTTATCTGTAAATATAACAAAAATAACTTTCAATAAATTTATTAGGCACATTTTAAAAACATAATTATAGTAATATCCCAAACACAGCTGTGAGGCAATGAGTTGAGTAGTTTAGGATCAGGAATGATGCTTGCCCATTTGGGCCTGGTTCAACCAAGAGAGTGGCAAAGTAATGGTACTTGGAACTCAAAAGCAGGAAACCATTTCCTCTTGCACATTGCTGGTGGTTTCTTTAAGACTTCTCTTAGAAAACACAGAAATAAATATGAAGAACTATCAAAGCATCTGTACTATTTGAATGTTATAATTTTTAGAGTAGAATGAAATACCCTAAGGAACTAACGCATATACAAGATGATAATTACAGGGTCATTTACTAATGGGACATTGTTAACCTTGAATAAGCATTTCTCTCCTTCAGTTTTCTTACTTATAAGATGTACAGGTTGATCATCTCTACTGTAAAAATTTCCAAAACCTGAAACTTTGTGAGTGCTACAATAATGCTCCAAGTGGAAAATTTCACACATGACCTCATGTGGTGGGCTATAGTCAAAATGCAGGTAAATTTTTGTGATATGTATAAAGTGTATATGAAACATGAATAGTATTTTTAGAATTCTACAATTAAGACTTGTGCCCTATTTCTAAGAAACACTTTCATGTATTTGCAAATATAAGTAAGAATAAAACATGAAATCTGAGATATTTTTGGTAAATATTCAGTCTGTGGTACCATTTTCACACATCTGCTATGAGGAACAAATGGAATATTATATATGTATTGTGTGTAACATAGTACCTGGGATATGTAAGGCTGCTGCTGCAAGCATATCTTATTTTTGATGCACATAATCCTTTTTTTGATATTTAGTTATGATATTGTACTGGGCGTTGTATTAGGGGCAATAACAGATAAGTAAAGATTTACAGATTTGCTGTCTCCTTGTTGACAGACATGGTCAACCCCTACACAATTTGTTTTGTGGTGATTTTAGATTTAGTTTAAAAAATTCAATTATGTGTATGTGCCTGTCTGTATGTATGTATGCATGTGCACACATATGTTGGTGTCCATGGAGGCCATATGCCTTGGATGCTCTGGAATTAGAGTTACAGGAGGTTGTGAGCCACTTGACATGGATACTGGGAACTCACCTCCATTTTCTGTAAAAGTAATATGTACTGCCCTATCCCGCTAGCCTCTCCACCATGTTCTTTGGCATTGCAACTGATGGCAGACAATGTTTAAAAGATAGCAGAAAACTTGTCTGTTCTTAGCACCAGAGAGAAACGACTTGGTTATAAGGATTCCTCTGTTCTCAGAGTAATTCCAGGGTTTATGTGTCGACGTCACACGCCATAGTGGCATTGGTCTGCAGGAAAAGGCTTGCGGATGAGAACTTGATCCTGAAGCATCCTGGGTTGGTATCATGTCCATGGCAAATGCTAGACCAAAACCAAATGCTTTCCTTATTTCCCTCCAAGTCTATCTAGAGGGTGAGTTAAGTTTATAATTACGAATAAAACAAAGATAAAAAGAAGAGGTACATAAAGAATTGTGGTCCTGTTCACAAGGAACGTGTAACTGATTTCATAGTCATGTTAGTCAGGGTTTAATCCTGTGCCAAATACCTAACCCTTTAAAAAGGAGGAGAAGTTTATTTGGGCTCATGGTTTCAGAGAGTTCAATCGCGGTTTCTGGGCTTGTGGATAAAAAACTTCTCACAGGTAGCCTCCAGTGCTCTCCTTCCAACTAGGTGCCATTGCCCAGCTGCCTCGTAATCCAGTCACTGCGGTCCACACACAGGGCTTTGGAAGGGTACTTTATATTCATGCTGTAACTGTAGGTGTACACGTGCCTGTTGTCACTATGAGAGCTCTAATACCGGAAAACACTTTTTTGTTTGTGAGGTAAAGATAGAAGTTGAGGGGTAAGATGATAGAGAACGATGACATTTCATGAGGCACATAAGCATAGAAGCCAGTGTGGGAAAATATGGCATAAGATTAAGGAAGAGAGAACAACGCCATGTTGTTATGGTTTCAGTGCAGAGCTGAGAATTTAATTCACGTGACACTTTTAAGTGAAGGCTCCTGTGACCCGAAAAGAACTGGTTTTTAGGAAGATTGAATTCACTGCACAGAGAATAGAATAGTGGCTGGGTTGGGGACATAGCTCAGTATTGAGTGTTTATCTGGCATACACCAGAAGCCCTGGGTTTGAGTCTTGGAACAGAAGAAAATTGTTCTTTATTTCCTGCTATGTTTTACACTTTCTATTAAGGATAGCATCACATCACATTTATTTATTTATTATTTTTAAAAATAGTTCTTTTTTGTTTAAGATTTATTTATTTGTTATTATGTATGCAGTGCTCTGCCTGCATGTACGCCTGTAGGCCAGAAGACGGCATCCGATCACAGTACAGATAGTTGCGAGCCACTATGTCGTTGCTGGGAATTGAACTCAGGACCTCCAGTGCTCTTAACCTCTGAGCCATCTCTCCAGCCCCATTACATTTATTTAGTTTATGATCAATGGTGGTGTTTTAGGCTATAAAGAAGATAAACTTCAAATCATTATAGAGGTGGACTTGTTAATGTTATCTTGGGTAAGTGGAGGTAGACATTAAAGAAAGCCTTTGGATTTTAAGCCTGGGTTCTCTGGGGACTTGTTGCACTTAATAACCTTAATGAATATTGGGGAATGTTCATTCGTGCTCATTAGTGGATATACAGACAATCTTTTGTCTTTGACTAAATTGTCAGTAGAACATTTGATTTGTGCTGTTGGCAATCTGCAGCTGGAACTTCAGGGAATAGGTGGCTAGAAAAGTTAATATAGATTTGTTACTTGTGTGCATAGGTGCTGTAGATGTGACCATGGAAGTGGGTAGTTGAGTGTTATAGAGAGAAATGTTTGCAGGTATGGTGGTACTTGCATTTCTGTTAGTGCTGGTGGGTCTGGAGTTGAGCAATTTATTTTTAAATAATGACTTTCCCCTTCCTCCATCTGTCCGTCTGTCTCTCTGTCCATCTGTCTGAAACAGGGTCTCTCATTGTAGCCCTTGGCTGTCCTGGAACTTGCTGTGTAGACTAGGCTGGCTTTAAACTAACAGATATCCACCTGCCTCTGCCTGCTGATTAAAGGTTCTGGGATTAAAGATCATTTTAGTGTTTTTTGTAAGCATTATAGTGTCTATTAGTAATAATATCTTATACATATAGTATGTGTGTAAGTCTTATTACTCAGAAGTTACTAATACTCAGTAAGGTCATTGTAAATTTGTTTTTATACATAATTATAATAGGAATAATTTTAGAAATACATAACAAATAATGCATTTTACTTTTTGATTGGTTTTGATAGTTCACCTCCCATGCTTGTTTGGATTTTTGACATTCAAGTTGAGATCCTAAACACTGGACCTATGAACAGGGCTAGGGGTGTCACAGTGTGTCAGACAGTTATAACTAAAGGCATGGCCTTAAGTGTGGTGCCTCCAAAATTGTGCATGCAGGATGCCTTGCTTCTCACTGTAACCACAGTTATAAGATTGATGTAATATTAAACATTTTTCAGAATTTTATTTGCTAAATCATGTATGTAATTATAAACAGCAGTAGTACTAAAAGACTTTTGAAAAGCAGTCTTTTGGCCCTATGTCATATCCTCTAACTTAGCTATACTCTGTAGAAGTGGCCATTTTCATAATTCTTAGGTGTTCCTTTTGAGATTCCATTTTATATATATATACACACACACACACACACACACACACATATATATGTATATATACATATATATATATACACACACACACATATATGTATATATACATATATATATACACACACATATATATGTATATATACATATATATATACACACATATATGTATATGTTATTTAACAGTTATTATGTTGAGTTATGATTGTTATATTATGTTCATATCTCTGTATATATGAGTAGGAGCATGTACATTCCATGGCATGTGTGCAATAATTATGTAGAAAATGGGAATTAAAACCAGGAGTCACTGACCTGGATTTTATAGTCTGTGAGACAAGAGATTTGGCTAAGCAGGCTACAGTTACGGTTGCCCGAGAAGCTACAGGATACTCATGGGAGACAGGTAGGCAAATCCTGGGCTGCAAAGTAGGAGCTTGTTTCAGATGTTAAGGGATCTCTCAGTGGAGCAAATGAAATCTATCTTTCTTTCTTTCCTTCTTTCTTTCTTTCTATTTATTTTAATTTTTAATTTGTTCACTTTACTTCCCAATTGTAGCCCCCTGCCTCGTTGCATCCTGGTCCCACCCTCCCTTCCTCATACCCCCTCCTTCCCTCCACTAGTCCTCAGAAATGGGGAGCCCTCCTCCCCTAATATCTGACCTCAGCCTCTCAAGTCTCATTTGGACTGCTTGTATCCTCTTCCTCTGTGGCCTGGCAAGGCCTCCCCACCAGGGAGAAATGATAAATATGTGGGGACCAGAGTCCATGTCAGAAGCAGTCCCTACTCCCCATATTGTGGGACCCAGAAGGAGACTGTGCTGCTTGTTGACTGCATCTGAGCAGAAGGTCTAGGTCCTCACCATGCATGGTCCTTGGTTGGTGCATCAGTCTCTGCAGCATCCCCCTCCTCTGCCCAGAATAAAGTCTTTCTTTAATAAAATCATATTGTATACAAAATATTGTTACAGATGTTTGGACAGAATTTGTTGAAGAATGACATTTGAATTGGATTTTGGGGAAAGGGGATCTGTTTCAGCAGATAAAGTGTAGAAGGAAGAGTTTGTTAGGTTAGGTAAACACAGATGGGATAGGACATACTTGGAAAGTAGTAGGACCTGGGGGTGGAACAGTAGGTGGAGATGGGGCTAAGTCTAATGTGATAAGGAAATTGTACTGTATTTTGGGGATGGTTAAAAACACAACTTCAGTATAGTATTTAATGGTAGCGTTCTGGTTATTATCTGCAGAAAATGTGCTATTTAAAAACTTTAATGAACTAGATAACCTGTAATTCTCTGCAATAGCTGGAATGAGAAATATGGGGACAAAGACAGTGAATAGAGCCAGTGGGTGAGACAGTGGAGCTAGGTGTTTATAACATGAAAGACAGTGAATAGAGCCAGTGGGTGAGACAGTGGAGCTAAGTATTCATAACATGAAAGTTTTAGTTTGGATTTCTATTTTTTGTGATTAAACCGACAACAACCATCTACAACCAAAGGTAACTTGTAGAAGAAAGGATTTATTTCACGTTCATCTCACACTTTATCGTCAAAGGAAGTCATGGCAGGAAGTCATGGCAGGAACCTGAAGGCAGGAGCTGATGCAGAGTACTGCTGCTGCCTTGCTCCTCATGCCTTGCTCGGTTTGTTTTCTTACAAACCTCAGGGTCATTTGCCCAAGTGTAGCACAACCCACAATGTTCTGAGCCCTCCCACATCAATCATTAATCAAGAAAACAAAAGGCTTGCCTACAGGTCAGTTTTTGTTTGTTTGTTTGTTTGTTTTGTTTTTTGTTTTTGGTTTTTCAGGACAGGGTTTCTCTGTGTAGCTTTGGCTGGACTGGACTCTGTAGACCAGGCTGTCCTTGAACTCAGAGATCTGCCTGACTCTGTGTCAGGCGTGAGTGCCCGGCCGGCTACAGGTCAGTCTCACAGAAGAATTTTCTCAGTTGAGGTTCCACATCTCAGATGATTCTAGCTTGTGTCAAGTTGACAAAAACTAGTCAGCACAGACAGGTAACCAGGACATTGTTTTACAGTGAACTGCCAGAATTTTACACATCATCATTGGAATTTATGCAATCATAAATACTAATATTGGAATCGTCTAGTAGTTTGCTTTTTCAGCAGTGCACTAATGAGGGCTGCTTCAGTAGACGGACCATTAACATGTAGAATTGTCCTGTGACACCATTGTTTGTTTGAGCAGCATTCTCAACCTGTGGGTCCCAATCCTTTGAGCGGTTGAATGGCCCTTTCACAGGGGTCACCTAAGAACACTGGAAAACACAGATATTTACATTGTGATTATTAACAGTAGCAAAATTACAGTTACGATGTAGCAACAAAATAGTTTTATAGCTGGGAGGTCAGGACAACATGAGGAACTGTATTAAATGGTCACAGCATTAGGAAGGTTGAGAACCGCTGGTCTAGATGAAGATGTGGTAGAATTGACCAAAAAAGAGCTTGAGATACAGCAGTGGTGAACATGTATGTCAGTTTCCTGAGATGCTGATTGGATTTTCAGCACCACAAGCAACCAAAACCACAAAACATTCAAAATCCCCAAAGAAGTAATATTTGCTTTGCAAACTTTCCTTGCAGAACATATACTTATCTCTCTGTGTTGTTTGTGTGAAAGTGATTTATTTTTGTTTATAGCTAGGAATATAAAGATGGTTAATTCTCAGTGTTGTCTGTAAGGCATTGAGACAGACTGTAAGTATTCTCTCTCTCTCTCTCTCATAACATATATATATATATATTTTTTTTTCATTTGACTAGTAGTATTAAGCTGGCCAGTTTTTAATGTAATCATCTATGTTACTATATTATACTTTGAAATGCTGTATACCAGGGATCACAACTACCATTTCACTTAAAAATGATTATTTTTCTCTCTGTGAATTGGTGTTCCTGTGTGTCAATGTGAGTGCATAAATGTGAGTGTGAGAGCACGTCTTGGTGCCTGTGTGGAGGTTCACCTTTCAGGAGTTGGTGAGACATGGTCTCTTGTTTCTGCTGCTTCCCCGCCTTCTCTAGGCTGGCTGGACTGCAGGCTTCCGGCTGGTTCTTGTCTCTGCCTCTTATCTCATTGTAGAAGTGCTGGCATTACAGATGTACACCACCGCATCCACACCACATCACACATGCTTTGGAGTTTGGTTTTAGGCTGTCAGGATTGGGTGACAAGCAAGATTGCCTGACACCTTCCCTATAGCCATTTTGTCTTGGACACATTATTATAGTATGTGGCTGTGTACACAAAGGGCATTGCCGATGATGTTAGAGGTAAATAGTAACCTCTGGCGGTTTCTAACACCAAGGACAAACTTCTTACAGTTCCTTCCCAGAGAGCAAGGAAGAGCCAGTAACCCAGCTCTGGAAGGCAGAGGCAGATGGAACTCCATGAGTTCAAGGCCAGCCTGGTGTATATAGCAAATTCGAGGGCAGCCAGGGCTACCCGGTAAGATGTGATGGCCTAACCAGTCAACCAATCAAACAAACAAGGCCAACTTTTTCCAGCTTTAAAAAATGACCTGTCTTACTACCGGTTTAAAAGATGGAAATGGAATGGTACAGGTTGGTTATACAGTTTTGGTGATGGTAAAATTTATATATTGATAAGAAATGCAGCATCTAAAATATGACAAGTATCATTAACTTAATTGGTGAACCTTAATTTACAGTTCTTAAACTGCTCCAGATATGATCTGTTGGATGACTAGTAGTACATCAGTTTTTGAGTGCATAAAATTATGATTATAAAATAACTACTTTTTGGGCTGCAGAGATGGCTCAGAGGTTAAGAGCACTGGGTGCTCTTCCAGAGGTTCTGAGTTCAATTCCCAGCAACTACATGGTGGCTCACAACTATCTATAGTGAGGTCTCATGCCCTCTTCTGGCTTGCAGGTGTACATTGTATACATAATAAATAAATCATTAAAAAAACCCACAACAACACAAAACTACCTCCTAGTAGTTTTCTTTGGAGAAAAATACATTGAGTTATTAATATTCTTCAGAATGTATGCTTTTCATTATTATTTTATACTTCTAAAATTTTAAATTAGTTTTAAATCATAATAATCAGATAGTCCGGAAGACGTGAGAAATTGAAGTATTCCTAGTATTCATATATCCCTCTGGAGTTACTTGTCAGCATTTGCAAGTGTGTCTCTAGTTATTAGACACGCTCCTTTTAAATAGGAGCAGTAGAATTTTTATAGACTTTGAAAGAGAAATGTGTTTTTAATTTTTAATTTTTGTTCTGTGTCTTGAATTTTTTTATGATACATAATTCACTCTCAGAGTGTAAAAGTGCTTCTGCCATCTTTCAATAGGACTTCTTGATAGTCTGTTGAATGGAGACATCCCAGTCTGTGTCTCTGTCTGTATCTCCACCATCACTCTCTTCCCAGGGCTTGAGTAGGTTGTTGCATTTTAACCTTGACTCTTGAAAATACTTTTGTCTCTTTTGCTCAGAATGAGCTGTAGAGTTAATGAAGAGAAAGAAGACAAGTATTGGCAGCTGAATGAAGAAAGGTAGTCTCTGGAATGCTTTCCTTAATTGCTAGAGATAAGTGAGGTGGCAAGTGGCTGGAGGTGGGGATGCTTTTCTTAGTGTGGCCATTGAAGGCCTAAGCTAGGGAGGGGCACTCAAGCTGACCTCACTGGGAAAGTGGCTGGGTTGAAAACTGTGACTGCAGAAGTCCTCAGGAGTGATCAGGGGTTGCAGCATGAACGGGAAGCCTTCCATCCTACATGCTTGAGCACTGTACTGTCATGGAGAGGTTTAAATAGATAAATAAGAGCTAACTCAGAATTCAGAAAATAACCGTTCATTTCCATGACAGAAGGGGGAGTTTAAGTAGAAGCTGTTGTTGTTCAGACGGAAGGCCTGGGAAGCTTGGACTGCTGGAAGGAATAGCTGTGGAGAGTAGGCAGATTCAGGAAGTGCTGTAGGTTGAGCTTCAGCATTTACTGATGAGGTTGTTTGGGGATTTGAGGGAGAAATGAGTTTTTCATTTTCAAAATTTTGTAAATGTAAACTTAAAAAGCAGACCTTAATTTATGAACAGTTTGTTCAGTGATTACAGAAGCATTAGCTGATGATTGCTTGTCTCTGCGAGCCAGTCTAATGCAAATGTGAGAGCCCGCCCTGTGTCCTTTGCTGTACAGTCTCACTACTGAACCTTAGCTTGTGGCTGGAGACCACCGTGGTTCTCTACTGTCTTTTTTTCCCCCCTTTTTTCTTAAATTTTATTTTATGTATATGGGTATTTTGCTTGAATGTGTGTCTGTGGATCATGTGTGTGCAGTGCCTGTAGAGACCAGAAGAGGGTGCTGATTCTCTAGAAGTGGGGTTACAGCTGGCTGTGAGCCTTCCTGTGGGTTCTGGGTTCTCATTAAGAATAGTAGCCAGCCTCATGAGGTCCCATTTATTAATTGTTGACATTAAGGCCTGGGCTGTTGGTGTACTGTTCAAGAAGTTGTTTCCTGTGCCTATGTGTCCCAGGCTCTTCCCCACTTTTTCCTCTAACTGAATTAATGTCTCTGGTTTTAAGTTGAGGTCTTTAATCCACTTGGACTTGAGTTTTGTGCATGGTGACAAATAAGGGTCTAATTGCATTTTTCTACATGTAGACATCCAGTTAGACCAGCACCATTTGTTGAAGATGCTATCATTTTTCCATTGAATAGATTTGGCTTCTTTGTCAAAAATCAAGTGAGCAAATGTGTGTGGATTCATCTCTGGGTCTTCAATTTCATTGATCCACCGGCCTATTGCTTTGCCTGTACCATGCTGTTTTAATTACTGTTGCTCTATAGAAGCTTCTGTAAGGCAGGAGACACTGTCAGTAGAACTAAGCGACAGCCTACAGACTGGGAAAAGATCTTCACCAACCCTTCATCTGACAAAGGTTTAATATCCAAAATATATAAAGAACTCAAGAAATTAAACACCACAAAACCAAACAACCCAATTGCGAAATGGGGCTTGGAACTAAACAGAGAATTTTCAACAGAGGAATATCAAATGGCTGAGAAACACTTAAAGAAATGCTCGACCTCCTTAGTCATCAGAGAAATGCAAATCAAAACGAAATTGAGATTCCATCTTACACCCATCAGAATGGCTAAGATCAAAAACTCAAATGACACCACATGTTGGCGAGGATGTGGAGAGAGAGGAACACTCCTCCATTGCTGGTGGGAATGCAAACTAGTACAACCACTTTGGAAAGCTATCTGGCGCTTTCTCAGAGAAATGGGAATAGGGCTTCCTCAAGACCCAGCTATCCCGCTCCTTGGAATATACCCAGAAAATGCCTTACTACACAACAGGGACATATGCTCAACCATGTTCATAGCTGCTTTATACATAATAGCCAGAACATGGAAACAGCCTAAGTGTCCCTCAGTAGAAGAATGGACTAAGAAACTGTGGTACATTTACACTATGGAATACTACTCAGCTATTAAAAACAAGGAATTTCTGAAATTTGTGGACAAATGGATTGATCTAGAAATTATCATAATGAGTGAGTTCACCCAGAAGCAAAAAGAGACAAACGGTATATACTCACTTATATCAAAACACTAGTCCAAGGGACACGTACCATGAAAAACTTTACTTTCCAAGAAAGTGGGTCAGAGGAGAGGACATCCTATTGAGACTTTAGGCAAGAGTAGCATGGAAGAATAGGGAAATAGTAGGACCCACAGGGTCCTGGAAACCTACAAGAAGAACTTGATGACAGGCAGATCTGGATCCTGGGGTCCTCCTCAAACTAAGGCACCAGCCAAGGAAAATATAGGCATTAAACTTCGAACCCCTACCAAGACCTAGCCGACGAACACGATATTCTCCACCGTTGAGTGGAGAGTGAGATCTGACTCTCACATGAACCCTGGTGCCCCTTTTCTGACCATGTCCCCTGGATGGGGAGGCCTGGCGGCACTCAGAGGAAGGATAGCAAGTTACCAAGAAGAGACTCGATATTCTAAGAGCATATATAGGGGGAGGAGGTCTCCCTCAATCACAGACATAGGGGAGGGGAGAAGGGGGGAAGTGGGAGGGAGGGAAGAATGGGAGGAAACAGGGGAAGGGCTAACAATCGAGATGTAATATGAATAAATTAATAAAAAATGTAAAAAAAAAAAAAAAAAAAAAAAGAAAGAAAAAAGAATAGTAGCCAGCTTTCACCCTATTCCCCTCCCCTATGTCTGTGACTGCGGGGCACTTCCTCCCCCACTATACAATCATAGGCTATCAAGTCATGTCTTGGTGAAAGCGGAATGGAAGGAGGATGGGGAGGATACAAGAGATGGGATAACAACTGAGATATAATCTGAATAAATTAAATATACTCTTCATATGAAGAGTAAAGAAACGCAAGGAGAAAAAAAAAAAAAAAGCAGTAGCAAGTGCTCTGAGCTCTGGTCTATCTCTAATGCCTCTACTTTGTCTTTTTTCTGTCCTTTCCTGGCTTCCATACGGGAACATCTGCCTGTGTCTCACAAGCTATTTTTGTTCTTTGTTTTGCCTTCTTTTTCCTTTACTTCTCTCACAGGGATGCACAGATGCTCTGCATCAGAAGGAACAGAGCCAGGCCATACAGCCTAAAACTGGATTTCAGGCCTAGAATTGCCTGGGGCTGTGGAGATTTGGATTGAGTCTAAGCCTTCATCAGAATTTCTGCTAATCCTATTAATTCTATTTCTGTGTCATCAAAACAGGCAAGAAAACGGTTCCTTATAACTTGATCTTGAGTTTAAAAACATCTTTAAAAAAATGATTTATACAATATTTTTCCAGCATGTGCACCTACCTGCCCACCACAAGAAGGTACTGGATCTCATTACAGATGGTTGTGAGCCACCATGTGGTTGTTGGGAATTGAACTCTGGACCTTTGGAAGAGCAGACGTTGCTCTTAACTTCTGAACCATCTCTCCAGCCCTTTTATGCTAATGAGATTGTTAATTTTGGTAAAGGTGCCGGCTGCCAACCAGATAACCTAAATTTGACTCTGGAGCCCACAAGTTAGAGAAGAACTAAAATTCCCAAGTATCCTTTGACAGCCACATATGAGACATGGAATATTCACATGTATATACACACACACACACACACACACACACACACACACACACACACACTGTCATAGGTTATACATATGCACACAGTAAATAAATATAATAGAAAACTTTAATGCAATTACTGCATTTTACCAGATTAGTTTTTATAGATCACATCATGTTCTACTGGCTCTCCAAAAGTCTAATTTCCTTTGAGCAAACTCTACTTCAGCACCACCTTCAGTTCCTGTGGTCCCCTGTTATATGATACCGAGGGGCAGATGTGCTTTTCTCTTACGGAAGAGCCTGCTCCATAGTACTGTCTCTCATTCATGTATTGTGATAATGTGTATGCTCCCCTGTTATTTTGCCTGCTCCTGAAGTTTATCAGCCAACAGCAGAAGTGACACAAACTTGAGTTTGTCACTACAGATTAAAGTTTCAGAATGATGACACATAGCATGGAAGGGTGGCTCTCAGGCAGAAGGGTGGGCTGCAGTGAAGTGGGGGGAAACTCTTGAGCAGGTGGTGCTCATTCCAGTTGCTGTGTTAAGCAGCTCTCTGAATTGGTGCGGGGAATGTTTGAGAGAGTGAGACGATACACGTTCAAAAGTGGGCTGCTTTCCAACAGCTTGTCTTGCAGGACAGAGGTCTGAAACCAAGGTGACAGATGTGCCACACTCCCTCCAAAGAATAGCGGGCTTCTTGGGTCTTCCAGCTTCTGGTGGCTACAGGCTTGTATTGTGACTTCAGTCGGCTTTGTGTTCTCATGGCATTCTCTCTGCATCTGTGTCTTCTCCTACATTTCTTATAGGACACTTACTTCGGATTTAGAGTCCATTCAATCCAAGATAATTTCATTTTAAGAGTCTCATATTTAGAAAACATCCTTTTTCCAAACATGTAAGAGTGTCTGGGACTGGGAGGCTGGCATTCAGCTTTGTATACTGATCAAAACTTGCGAAGAAGTCCTTCCTAAAATCCTGGAAACCCAAGAGAATCATGGGATGGGGTTCAAAGACAGTGACAGTTATGTCATGTGCTTGGCTTCAAAACCCATTTATCCTGACAGGGACTCAGCTTCTGAGATAGTTCATGTTTGGAGTAGTTCTCCCCAACCTGACTTGCAGGTCTTAGGAACTGGTCAAAATCAATTCATTAGTTTATTGGTATTTTGGAGTAGTTGAGTCAACTATACATTATATGGAAATTTTACTTTCAGTGTTTAATAATTAAATTATTACAAATATGATTTAGGAGAATATTTAAAAGTAACATATATATTTGTTCTTTAGTTACTTATATATAATCAAGGCTTTAGTTACACATACTTTGCATCATTTTATTTGTAGCAAGGGTTTCCTTAGGTACTTTTGTCATTACACAGTTTTTATTTGTTTCTGTATTTTATGATGTGGGTGCTTTGTCTGCATGCTTGTCTGCATACTAGAAGAAAGTATTGGATCCCAATATAGATAGTTATGAGTTTCTATGTGGATACTGGAAAGTGAACTCAGGTCCTCTGGAAGAGCAACCTGTGCCCTTAACTGCTGAGTCATCTCTCAAGCCTTCACAGTTTTTATATGTATGTAAAGTTAGTAACAAAACTACTCTAGCCAGCTTGAGCAAGTCCTTCTGCCTTGCTAAAACCCCTTCAATTACATTCCTAAAGCTAGCCACAAAGGTCTGTATTCTTATTTGGCTGCTTCCTTCTGAGGCTGGCTACCAAGGTCCAGTTATCAAAGGACTGAAGTCCAGTAATCAAAAGCCCCCTTTGGCTCACTTAAAAATTAAACACCTTATCCTAACATAGGCTTCCTCCTTTTACCTTTTATAAATTACTATTTTCCTGTGTGCCATGTCTGTCCCATAACTGTCCAGGGACAGGCCTTTGACCCCACCAGGATAAATACCCCTTCCCCCCCTTCCTCTATCTCCTGTCTGTGTCTCCTAGTCCCTGCCCTTCGTCCCTTTGGGGCACGCAAATCTTATTTGTGCTGAGCTCTTGGGATGTCCTGAGCAGAGATACCTGATTCTTTCAGATAAGATAATGAAAACTGAAATTGTGAGTAATGCAAAGATTTAGGCCAAAACTCAGTATGAGTCAATGCTGTATTTGGCAAAAACAAAATGATTAGTATGACTGTATGCTTTAAAATATACCTTAGAGAGACCAGGGATTAACCCTGGGGACCTGAATTCAGATCTCCACATCTCTGTAAAAAACTAGTAGGATGACATATAGCTGTGGTCACTGGGGAAGCCGATACAGCAGGAACCCTGAGGATTGGCCAGATGGTGTAGCCTAACCCTTGACCATTGAGCTTCCTCCCCCCTCCCCCTCCCCCCTCTCCCCTCCTCCCTCCCTCCCTCTCCCCTCCTCCCTCACTCCCTCCCCCTCCTCCCTCCCTCCCTCCCCCCTCCTCCCTCCCCCCTCCCTCCCTTTCTCCCTTTCTCCCTCTGTTTCCCACACACTCCTCCCACACATAGGAAAAAAATACTTAAGAGTTTAGATTTTCATGAATCCTGAAACTAGTCTAGACAATGCAGGTTTATATAAAGGATCTGGTATTAAATGTAAACTTCTCTGTTTCCTGGTTCTTTGTCTGAAGGTAAGTGATGTAATAACTCTCTTTACTTTTGTGTGAGTTGGGCATGGGCAGATGTTCCTCTATGGGTGGAAATGGCAATGAAGTAAAATTACATAAACGTATTACTTAAAAGTTCATAGACAGTATTAAAAACTTGTCGATAGGGTTAATCTTTTTGTTGTATGGCTTTTCTTCTTATTTTAAAGATAAGGTCACAGTGAATCCTAGGTTGGTGTGGTATTTGACAAGCCTCCTTCCTCCATCTCCCAAGAGCTGGGATTACAATTATGTACCACTACCCTGGCACTGTTAATCTTTTCAAAGCACTGAAAGAATGGAGAGGTGGGGGGGAGGGAGGAAGGGAAGGGGAGAGAGAGAGAGAGAGAGAGAGAGAGAGAGAGAGAGAGAGAGAGAGAGAGAGAGAGAGAGAGAGAGAGAGATATGAGGCAGCATTCTGTTTTACACTCCAGCTGACTTGGATCTCACTGTGTGTACATTTATTATTTTAAAAATCTTACTATGCTGTGTGTTGACATAGTCATTCCAGTTGTCTTTTTTTCCTGTCTTTCACTTTCAACTTGTTTCTATCTTTATATAGCCATGTAATGATGGTAATAGCTTCTGAGGGATGTTTTTGTTAGACACTAGGTCACTAGATAATGTCTCATGGGGTTACTGTGGTAAATATAGTTTGTCCTTGATAGAATGATCTTACATAGTATTTGACTATATTTAAAATATCTCTTGTAAATGGCACATGTGTTGCCAATGGAATTCTTATTAGAAAACTTAGTCTATGTACATTGAATGTAGTTACTGATAAGATAGGATTTATGCTTGCCACTTGTCTTCTGTGTTTCATATCTTTTTAATATCTTTATTCCTCCATATAGTTTTCTTTCCTACATTTAGTGTTAACTTAATGGCCAGAGGCAATGCAGCTTTTCTGCTAGATATTTTCTAGTGTATACCATTTAAAATTTTCTTTTCTCATTAAAAAATTACTGCTTGAGAATTTTATAAATTCATATAACATATTTTGTTCATATTCATCCCTGACTCCATCTCTTCCAATTTCTCCCACATTCCACCATCACTTTTTCCTCTCAGCCTCCTTCCCCACCCCCAAAGGGTTTCTCTGTGTAACAGAGCCCTGGCTGTCCTGGACTCACTTTGTAGACCTCCAACCCACAGAGATCCACCTGTCTCTGCTTCCTGAGTGCTGGGATTAAAGGCATGTGCCCACCTGGCCTTCATGTGTGTGTCTGTCTTTCTTTCTTTCTTTCTTTCTTTCTTTCTTTCTTTCTTTCTTTCTTTCTTTCTTTCTTTCTTGTGTTTGTTTTGTTTAAACTCACTGAGCCCACTTGGTGCTACCATATATTCAAGGATGCCACCCACTGGAGCATGGGCAGTTCATCAGGGGCCACATCCCTCAAGAAAACTGACTTTTCCCTCAGCAGCCATCCACTGTCTATAGCTCCTTAGCTGGAGACTCTGTGAGGCCCTCCCCATCCATGTTGGGAATTCGGTTGGCTTGATCATGTGCATGCAGTCCTAGCCACTGTGAGTTCATGGTTGAACCAGCTCTATTTTCTGAGGAACACTTATTGTGAGTTCATATGTGCAACAGCTCCTGCAAGTCTTGGCAAATACTGTTCATTTCTTTTCTCTCTCATCCTTCCTTCCTTCCTTCCTTCCTTCCTTCCTTCCTTCCTTCCTTCCTGTTAATTAATTAATTTATTCACTTTACATCCTGATTGTAGCCACCTCCCTCCTCTCCTCCCAGTCCCACCCTCTCTCCCTCTTCCCCCCCATCTACTACTCAGAAAAGGGGCGCTCCCCCCCAACTGCAGCACGTCAAGTAGCCATCAGGACTGAGCACATCCTCTTCCCATGTGGCCTGTGAGGCAGCCCCACAGGGGGAAGTTATCAAAAAGCAGGTGCAACAGAGTCCATTTCAGAGACAGTACCTACTCCCCTTACTTGGGGACCTACATGAAGCCCAAACCTTATATCAACTACATTTGTGTAAGGGCCTAGGTCCAGTCCATGCATGGTCTTTGGTGCTTCAGTCTCCACAAAGTCCCTCTGGGACCCTGTTAGTTGGCTCTGTCAGTCTTCTTGTGGAGCTCCTGTCCCCCTCCAGGACCTCTTATCCACCTCCCTCTCCGCTTTTCCACAAGACTCCCTACTGTTTTAAACCACTGCTGGGTGGAGCTTCTCAGAGGACAACTCCACTGTATGAAAGCATAACAGAGTATCATTAATAGTGTCAGGGCTTGGCTTTCTCCCATGGGGTGGGTCTCAGATTGGGCCAGGTATTGGTTGGATTATCTGTGTCTAACCAATAAAAACAAATGGTGTTTGTTTTATTTTTTTTAAAGTTATTTTGTGGTTACCCTAGTGTCTTAGGGCTTCTGTTTCTATAAAAAACATAATGAAAATCAGCTTGGGGAGGAAAGGGTGCATGTCATTTCACAGGTTGCAGTCCATCATCCAGAGAAATCAGGGCAGAAACCTGGAGGCAGGAAATAACTGATAGAGAGGCCATGCAGGAATTCAATTTACTGGCTTGCTCAGGCTTTTTTCTTATACCACCAGGGACTGTGGGTATTACCACTACTGGGCTGGGCCCTCCCACATCAATCATCCATTAAGGAAATGCCTTGTAGGCTTGCCTTTAGGCCAGTTTGGTGGGGATATTTTCTCAGTTGAGAGTCTGTCTTCCCAGATGACTCTAGCCTATGTCAAGTTGACATAAAAACTAGCCAGCACACCTACGGAGTATCATTGTTAAAGAATGAATTAATACTAATTTAATTTCAACAGCATACAAAGTCTTTGTTCTTGTATAGTATTTTCTCTCTCTCTTTGTATTACTGTTTACTAAAAAATACTCTTTATACACGCTGTGCACATCAAGATAGTTTTACAATTATTGCTTTAAAATTAGAAGAAATAAAAGAAAAACAGATGTAGACAAAATTTGTTTACATGGCCTTTCTTATTTCTGTAGTTACTTTGCTGATATGCATTCAGTTTATAGTTCTTTGTATGTATTGTTTATAAAGGGCTTTGTTTGCACTGTCCTAAAGGTCTTTGTTTTTAGTGGTTCTCATGGGATAGGTTGCTAACTACAAATAATGTCATCTTGTTTTTGGTCATCTTCAACTATTATTCTCATGTCAAGGGTCTTTTTTTAAATGGTAAGTTGCTCCGTTTACAGTTAATATTGTCGTGTATTTGTACTTTAAAATGAAGGAAGTCTCCTGTATCTTTTAGTGCAGCAAGGCATATCACTTGTAATTAAATGGTCAAGGTTAAGTCCTGGCATTTTCTCTGAGTAACACTTGTTTCTGTAAGATTGTTTCACCTGTCTCACCTGCATGCTGCAAAAAAGACTAAGATGTCAGCTTTTATGTTCTTGCTGGCAGAACGTGAACAGGTAAATTGCCTTGTTATATAAAGTGCTATTTGAGGATGCAGTGATTCTTGGTTTACTTTTACATGTCATATTTCCTCTTGAGAGTAGCAAGAGAAAATACGCTGCAGTCCATAAGAAAGACTCCAACTACTTAAAAGTAATTAGTGTGAAGGGTCCAGGTATGCTTCACCCAGTATTCCTTCTTCTCCTCCTGCTGCTCAGTAAATGCTAGAGATAGTCCTCATTGTGAGTATCTTCCAGGACTCATTACTTCTGCATTGCCCATCAATAGGATTCTTTGGTACTGAGCTCAGGATAAAGAGGCCATTGATGTTAATGGAGTTATGGAAAGGAATAAGAGATGTCAGTGTCCACCTCAGTACTATGAAGCATGTTTGGAAGAAGCACAAAGAGTGGGTATGGAATGTGGACCCCTCTGTATACTCATAGTTGGTATCAATTTTAGGCATAAATACTCCTGTCTGTGCCCTTTGTTCTCTGTCCTCCCAGTGTCACCTCTGCAGGTCAAATGCAGGAGAACCATGTACATGGACACAGAAATAACAGTTTCAAAGTTTTTTGGTTTTAATAGGATTTTAAGAGGGAGCAGAACTAAAACGTGTCTTTTCAGCTTACTCTCTTCATGGTAGAGTTCTCAGCCACTGTCTGATCACCACCTGCTTTTGTTTGTCTCACTGTAGCTCAGGCTGGCCTCTTGACTCAGGCCTCCTGCCCAGCCCCCAAACCCTGGGATTAAAGACATACACTGCCAGGCTCAATTTCTAATTTTATTTTTTGTATTCAAGCATTGAAGGTCATGCTATACTTATTTGTTTATGTGATGCTTGTATCCAGAAAAGTCAATCCCTGAAATAGGAATTTGGTTTTTTATGCAGCTTTTTTTCTGTGTATGTTTCTGGGGGACAATGTGAATTTTCAATTTTCTTTGTATCATGTTGAAGAAATTATGCAGTTTCTAGGTCTTATTTCTTTTTATTTTATTTCTTGTATGCCTTTTCTCTTTGATAATCAGGAGGCATATAATCTTCTCAGTGCCTGGTCTTGTCTCCATGGCCTCATGCTAGTCACCCACTTAGGGCCCTCTACTTGCCTTTGGAAAACCCTGCTTAATTGATGAGTCTCAGAGTTTAGTTTGTTTAAAAACCACTTTGGGTAATTCTCCTTTGTCCTTAAGCTTGAGAACCACTGCAGCAGTAGCTCAACTCTTCACAGAGCCGGACTTAGACCTTAACTTGTAAAGGAACCAGTCAGCTGGAAGTTGTTCAATGTGCAGATTTCTGAGCCCTAACCTCCTAGGTCTAGAGTTACCTAAGAAACCTGTGATCGCAGGGGTCCTAGGATACCAGATAAGTCTGGCATTGAGTGAGACTGGAGTCTAGAATCTGAGATGGTCCTCTTGAGAAAAATCTGACTAAGGCAAGGTACAATTGAAATCTGTCTTCGCTGTTTAAGTGGAACTCCCGGAGAAACAGATATCATTTTGCCATTTCTATTGAAAGCAAAGTAGTTGAGCAGGAAAGATTGGGGGTGGATGTAATTATAGATCTCTTAGAATTCAGTTTTTATTTGGTATCTGTAGTAGGCTTATTTGGGGCCAGAGAGTACCTTTACAGCTCCCTAATTGGTACGTTCACCATATACCTACTTCTGCCTTCCTGTGCTGCCTTTGAAAATGACACCCACTGTCTTAGCTTTCTGCCTTTAACACTTACTTTACACTCTCTATTGCCTCATGAAGTTAATTTCTCTGACCTTAACAGGTATTGGGTGTTATATTTCAACTTCACTGTTCAGAAAGCTGTGCCATTTTCAGTAATAAACACATCCTAAAAATGATGGTTTTGTTTTGTCCAGAAGTGAAAAATGGCCTGTTGTTTTTTTGTTGTACTGTTTTAGACTAATTCTTTTCTACCTTCTTTTGCTCACAAAGCTCATTCATACGTTTTCCTGTCCATATCAACCATGCATTCCCCAACCCCTGAGCCTGTGCCACACACAGACCCTTCCTTTCATTTGCCTTAAAACTCAACCCACAATTATCTGTTTGCTTTGTCTATTCTGAGTTCTTTTGGACACAGCCAATGGTGAGTAAACATTTCAGAGGGCTTTAAGCTGCATTATCTCAGTTAATGATACTCTGGTTTTAAAAGTTAATACAATTTCAAAGCCTGTTCCAAATACAGGAGGAAGAACATATTCATTGTTATAGGATCAGGTATGTCAGGTCTAGATTTTTTTCTTAAGCAGTTTGTGCAAATATTATATCTGTAGAACCTTCACTTTCCTAGTATCTAATTCCTTGTCATTGTTTTTCCATCAGCTGAGGGCGAATTAGATGTTATTGAGCACAGGGTTGTCTGGGTTTGTTTTTCCCTTGGCAAAGAGTTATTGAGATAGAGCCTTCTGTTGAAGCCTAAAAGCGAAATTATGCAAAATGAGGCTGAACATTGTATGTGCAAATGATTAATACAAATATTAATAATGTTTAGATTTTAGGTTTTTATTTGCCCATAGGATCTGCTTATATCTATTTTTCACTTCAGGGATCTGAATATTTATTATTATGTGGTCAAAAGTAGAGCTATGGTCTGATTTGTTAAAGCTGGAGGCTAGGAGTCTTATTGTGCATTTTCACAAATAACATGCTAATGCTATTACAATTATTAAAACATTAGAAAAAAATTGAAAGTTTCTGGAGAAATTATTTCTAGGCCAGAAAAGTGTTGCTAGCCAGGCAGTTAGCTGGTCTGAGAATATGGTTTCTGCTGAGGCACAGCTGACTAATACCTGCTTTGCTGGGCTTGTATGAAGCATGGGTGGCAGAGCAGACCCTAGGGGCAGCTGAAACATAGGCTCAAGCCTTTTCTATGTGCCAGTTGTGCCGTTCTGGAAGTAGTGCAGGAAAGTGCCTTATCCTTAACTCAGTCAGAACAAGAAGCCTTGGAAAGAACATGCTCAGTAAATCCTGTGGCAATATCATGGAAAAGTATGAGACACATAATACTTACGTGTATGTTCCCGTACACACATAGCTGGAGCTTGTATCTCTGGTGAGAAAAGAGTATAGCTTTCAACTGAAGCTTTTTCTTTTTAAAAATAATGCTGCAGCTATAAGAGAAAAATTAAAATTCAGTCATCAAGTTCTGAGAGAGAAATCTGAGTTAGAGCCCTAGTGAATTGCATGTCTACCCTCCACCCTGAGGTTATGTGTATGTGTGAGTGAGGAAATGTATCTTTTTCCAGTGTCACCCAAAGTAAGGTTAAGAGGTTTATGTTCTCTCTGTCTCTGTCTCTCTGTCTCTGTCTCTCTCTGTCTCTGTCTCTGTCTCTCTCTGTCTCTGTCTCTGTCTCTCTGTCTCTGTCTCTGTCTGTGTCTCTGTCTCTCTCTTTTTCTCTATGTGTGTGTGTGTCGTCCCATCCCATGTTGTCCTCCCCTTTCCCCCATGGATTTGGATGAGACTTACTTTCTTTGGTCAGTTCTGATTCCTTCTCATTACAGATGTTTCCCCCAGCATTTCCTACTAACTACTATATACACAGATGTAAAGATCAGCTTCCTGGAGATGCCAGCTTGCCGTACTCACTCACCCTGTGTTACCTCCCAGGCTGTATGTAGGGACCCTGACCCTCTCATACATTGTCTAGCTTCCCAGGCTTTCCATAAAAAAAATCTGGTGGAAGCTTTTATAACCTTGTAACTGTTGTATTATGTATGGCTGCAAAGCCTATGTCACATGAGCAATCCCAAAGTCTGCTGTATCCAGTGGGAACTGAGCTTCCCTGGGACCATAGTTTTATGGGAGCCTTTTAGTGCCCAAGTGGCTGAGCATCAGGAAGGCAATATTGGGGCAACAACTCTGTTGGTGGCTTTGTGCCAGCAGGGTGACCTGAGGCACTCTTTTTTAAAAAAAGATTTTTTCCCCCAAATCTATACCCTCAAGACTACAAATGGGGTTTGTTTAATTCCTAGGTTTTTCAAAGGTATTTTTTTCTGTTGTCCTGGAGTGCCACCACTGCTGCCCACTCCTTGACCCCATTTAAAAGGATGAAGAGTTAACAGTTTTTTTTTTTTTAAGTTTGTTTTTATAAATGAGTTTGTGTGTTTTGCCTGCATGGGTGTTTGTGCATGACTAGCGTGCAGTGCCTGCAGAGGCCAGAAGAGAACATTGGATGCCCTGGAACTGGAGTTAAAGATGGGTGGCTGCCATGTGGGTACTGGAAATGAACCCTGGTCCTCTGGAAGAGCACCAAGTCCTCTTAACTGCTGAGCTGTCTCTCCAGCACTGTTTGCTGTTTTAAGTGTTAATTTATATCTTAATAAACAGTGGCTGCTTGAGTCCTATTTTGCACAGGCTTAGCTGATAAAACTAAAGGTGTTTCTGCTGTGCTATTTTTTTCTTCCTAATCATTCCTGTAAATTTGTCCCAAAAAAGGCAGCAATATCTGTGCCATGCCCTGAACCTTGAGGGCCCCTGACATTTCCTCCACTAGATTAATTAGCCCGTTGCCTATAAGGCTATTTAGAGTCTCAAATATGTGTTAGACATGTAGGCAAGTTCTTCATCAGACTGTAACATGAATGGTCTCAAGCCTTAGTTTTCAGTGGAGTTGACTTTGGTGTTACCTCTACTTAAGTCTGTCATAGACTCCCTTCCTGGGGTAAGCAGGCATTTCATTCCATTCCATGTGTGTGTTACATTTCCCCAGGAAAAGTCCGTCACAAAACATTAGATGCGTATATGACTATTACATAAAATATTTTAAAAGTAGACAGTTGGTTTTGAAGAACAATTTATTTAGCATTTACCATGTTGTGACTACAATGTCAAATCTGTTGGGCATATCGTCACACTTAATTCTTATATTGTTCTTCTTAGGTTAGTGCTGGTAATACAGTTTTTCAGTAAGGAAATTGAAGCTTAAGTTAAAATTCCTGCTGAAAAACCCAGAAAAATAAGCAAGATTCAAATTTGACCTCTAGTCTAATTACTTTATCTCCTTTTAAAGCTGACTTAAGTTACACACACACACACACACACACACACACACACACACACACACGCACGCGCGCACGCACATACACACACGTGTACATGTGTACACACACTCCTTGGCTGGAGGCTTTTTAAAAAACTTATAATTAAAAATATTAAAACCTCTTAAATTATGTGTATTTGGCATGTGCACATATGGTGCCCGCAGTAACTTAAGATACCGTACAGCTGGAACCACAGGTAGTTGTGAGCTGCTCAGCATGGATGGAGAGGACACAGGTCCTCTTTCCTTTGTTATAGAGGGGTTCTTACTCTGTGCATCAGGCTGGCCTCAAGCCTGTGGTGCTCCTCCCGCTTTCCTCTCCCCAGTATTAGGCTTGCGATTAGTATATGTTAGTTAAAAGTTTTCAGATATCAGAAATATTGAACTTGCCATTTTTTTAGTATATATTTTTAAGAAAAGTGAGAAGGCATGACATAAACCACTTCTTACGTGGTTCATGATATATAAGTTCCAGAGTTATACAGGAAAGTAGTTGTAGAAAGTTCTTATAGAAGGGAGATACCTCTCCATTGAGCTCACAGAAAACCAGCAGTATTCAGCATTGGATTTTGAATATTTTTAGATTATCCTAAAAGTTTCAGAGAGTCTGGAGAATCCCTATTTTGTTCACATCTAATATGACCTCTGTGGTAATTAATATGCATGGTCAGCAAGAATATGAGGGGAATTGGAGAGGATAATAGGGGTAGATATGACCACATTCCATTGCACACCTGTATAATATCTCAAAAATACTTTTTTCAAAGATTGGTTTTATAAAGTGAAAGAAACCTCATTCCTAAGTGAAGAGAACCAAAACTGTAGAGCCATTTCCCACCACTGTGTCTCAGTACTGTTTAGTTCAAGGGTGAAAGGGCTGCTCACACAGTTCTGAGAGACTTATGAATGGAAAGAACAAAATAAATACTAGCGGAAGCTTTTAATTAGCTGCCTAGTGTGAAAGAAACCCTATGAATGTGAGATTGAGAGCAAAAATCTTGGTGTTTGTAGTGTCTACATACAGGAAGCTTCTTTCCCACCGCAGAGCTTAGTCACAGGAAAGAAGTAATTTTCTTTTCACTTGTTTTTTAAAATTTTTAATTCTTGGGTCTTTGGGGCCAAATTGTTACTGAAGCTGTATTAGTGTCATTTGTGCTTTTATCACTGGTGGGGCTTAATTCATATGACTTACATTTCTCTATTAACTTTCTGGTTGCATGCTTTCATGAGTCTACCACAGCTGGTAAATGCTATCACAACTGTAGTCTGTAGTACAACTGCAGCATTCTAGATGCCAGTTGGAGTTAGCTAAGCAGCTAGTTGAAATAAAATGCCATTTGGTCCTTCATGCTGTAACGTGTGTGTATGTGTGTATATGTTTGTGATCCAGAAAGCAGTAACATTCTAACTGAGTAATATATCTTATTTGTGTTATAAAGTTACTTTGATTTTAGTTTGTAGTTTAACATGGCTCTCATGTAGTTATCCACAAGTTTCAAATTTTATTACTCAAAATTTCTATTTCATTAAATTGTGTTTCAAATAAAACATTTATAGAATCTGTATGTGTGTATGTGTGTAAATATTTTGAGTCCCTTGTCACTTTACTTGAAATGGCAATGATGTCAGTGACATACAGGATAATCAAGAAGTGTCTCCAAGGCCTTAACCTGCTGCTGTTCTCAATGACACGCAGGCTTCACTAAAAATGGGCAAAAATCATTGCTTTTTTGGTTAAATCAGAAACACAGTGGGTGTTTTAACTGGCACAAAGGATATGATTTGCCACCTGTAGCCTATATCTAGTCTCCCATTTGCTAATGGCAAGTGATAACATATATTAGTAATGTAATGAAGCTACCTGCACCTGGCTGCAGGTACACCAGGGTTAAAAGATAAAAGGAGCAATTAATAGGTATAAAGATAGTGACTAGACAGCAATGCAAGACACACCCCAGCACTCTACCATATACTATAGGACATGTTGAAAATGGTCCACCACCCTACCAAAGGAGAAACAAACATAAACACCAACCCAGGCACAAACCTGGGTTGTTGGATCTACAGTGGTGTCCTGCCAGTAAGATATGCTTGTGTGAGTAACCAGCCAATATCTCATTTGACTTAAGGCCTCACTTCATGAGATGGAATCCATACTTGACACTGCTTGGCTGACCTAGAACTTGAGACTAGATAGCCCAAGGACCTAGGGGAAAACCAAATTCTAGTGTTCTAAAAATTAAAAAATAGCAGCAATAAAATGACTCCTAATTATATCCTGCTATACTCATAGATCAGACATCACCAGAGAAGCGTCCCCCTGCCGCAGATGGGAACAAGTACAGAGACCCTGGACCAGATACTGCAGAAAATGAGAGACCTGGGAATACTCAGCCCTAAATAGGATGTCTTCACTAAATCCCTCTCCTTACGGCTCAGGGGACCGTGTGAAAGAGGAGTCAAAAAGAGTGTAAGAGCCAGAGGGGATGGAGGACACACACACACACACACACACACACACACACACACACACACACACACACACACACACACACACACACACACAGCAAAAACAAAACCAAGACCAAAAATAACACCCCCCCTCCCTAACCAATAGGATTAATACACATATGAACTCACCGAGACTGAAGCAGCATATATAGGGCTTGTAAGGTCTGTACCAGATGGGGTCATAGAACTCAAAAGAGAAGTGGACACATGCTCATATACCTAACCTAGAAGCTGTCTCCAGTTAATAATCTCTTGCAAATGAAATTTTACTTTTCTTCAAGGGACTCTGCCTGGGGAGACGCATTACTCTTTAGGGTAGGCTGCATGTCTACCAGTAGTAGATGGACAACACAAAACAAACTCAATGACGTCATTGGAAGTTCATTTTTTTTGTTGTTGTTGTTTTATTTTTTGAGACAGGTCTTTTCTGTGTAGCCATGGCTGTCCTGGAACTCACTTGCAGACCAGGTTGGCCTCAAATTTATAGATCTGTCTCCCTCTGCCTCCTAAATGCTGGGATTAAAGGCGTGCACCACCACTGCCTGGCTGGAAGTTCCTTATCTCACATTGCTCATGTCTGGCTTAAAAACAAAAAAAAAAACAAAAAAAAACCTTATTTTTAATTTTAGTTATATATATTTAATAATATTTAATTACATATAAATATATTTAAGAAAAATAATTTTTATCCTACAGGTCCTTTGTGTATATCATGGCATCCAGTTTGTTTAAAAAATTTTCTTTTTATATAAATACATTCATTTCTTCTTTCCTTCCTTTTTCTTTCCTACTGCAGTTTCCCCTCCCTCTCCTCCCATTCCTTTCCCCTTTTCAATGCTCTGTCTGTGTCCCATGGTCATCCCCCATGTCCCGTGTTGCCGCCCCCCCCCTTAAGAAAAGTTCAGGCCTTCATGTATATCAAGTTGCAGTAAGACTAGGTCTCTCCTCTCTTATTGAGGCTGGAAGAGGCAACCTCTTAGCTTGAAAGGGCCCCAAAGCAGGCTAAAGAGTCAGAGACAGCCTTCGCTTCTACTGTTAGGAGTCCTACAAGAAGTCCAAGCTATACAACTGTAACATGTGCAGAGGGCCTGGATTAATCCCGTATAGGCTCTGGTGGTACTTCAGTCTCTGTGAGCCCCTATTTGGTTGATTTTGGGTTTTCTTGTGGTGTCCTTGAACCCTCTGGCTCCTCAGTTTTTGAACACAGCAAAATATCATTAGGAATCATTTTCTATCCTAGGTCTCTGGGCTGTCCTCCCTCTCACAGCATGGGTCTCAAGCTGGATCAGTCATTGGTAGCACAGAAATTGTGGGAGTGGCCAATCAATGATTGGTTTAGATTAATGGTTTTATGGGATTCTCAAGCATGTCTCTGTGTTTATATCTGGTTTTTTTTTTTGTTTTTTTTGTGCCTTTTCTTGGGCTCTTTTCTTTCTGTTCATTTTGTTCTATTCTTATGTATTGGTGTTTATTTTACTATTTCGTTTAATTTAATTTAATTTATTACTGTCTCTTAGAAGCTAGTTTGTTTTCTAATGAGAGCCAAAAAGGGTAGGTTTGGATGAGAGAGAGGTGGAGAGGATTGAAGTTACAGATGGATATATGCTGCCATGCGGGGGATTAGGAACTAAAACCAGTTCTCTTCACACACACACACACACACGCACACACCCCTAAACCACTTCTGACCTAAGAAGTTAGTCCTTATGCACACGTATGTAAAACGCTCTCTCCTAGGTAACTAAGCAGTTATTAACTGTTGTCTGAGCATATATGGTTTATTTCTTCTCCATCTTCTCCAATTGCCTGCCATGTGTGCGCGTGTGTATGTGTGTGTGTGTGTGTGTGTGTGTGCGCGCGTGCAGGTGTTTCATATTGCCAGCCAGTAGCTTTCTTCCCTAGTCTCTAACTACCTTCATGCTACTAATTTCAACAAAATAAAGTTAGAGTTAAAATAATTTTCAACTGAAGGTTTGAATGCTTAGTAGACTTGATAGTCTTAAACAAACAAAACCCTTTCTTTTAAGTTGTTAGTGAAAAGCCATCTTGGAATAGCTTTGAATCATAGTTACTAAGGAGAGGATGCCTGTTTTTCACTCCTAAGACTGAGGAAACAGTTACAGTTTGTTCAGTGTAGTTAACGGTGCTGTGACTATCCTTTCTTGTAGTGGATCATTTCTTGAGATGTGTTGTTACACCTATTTTATTATTATGCCCTTTACTATTAAGTGGGGTAGTGAATTCAATTTTGAAAGCTTTTTATTTTTTTTTAAAACTTGGATTCCCTAAATTCCGTGCTTTAGATGGAAATTTCCCATCCTTTTCTTGGCTTCATTTCTTTTTGTCATCTGTCATTTTGTTTGAAATGTTAGTGCTTTGAAAATAGCAAGCCCCTGTATGAACATCTTAAAAATCATGTTACTACTGAGAATTTAAATTTGGAAGCAACAGAATAGATCATAATCATGGCAGCCTGCATGAGTGAGAAAACCAGCACTCTGGCAAGTTGTTCTTTCTGTTCTTTGAAGAACTCTTTGTTAGTTTGTGATTATGTGCAGGATCTATGTCTGTATTAACTTCTCTGGACCTAGATCTGATGATACAAAGCATAGGTTACAGTATCAGTTTTCTCGATGAAGAGTGGGACAGGGGAAAATGAAATCCTTCTTGGCCAGACTGGGCCAGATGGGCCTGCACAGGATGGACTTGGAGGTCACGAGTATTTCTGTTTTATTACCTTAAATTTTTGACACCGTGAGTCCATGTTTTCTCGGATAATTCAGGCTGTGTGCTATGGTAAACTGTCTTTGGTCTCTTGGTTCTGGGTAGTTGCTCTCTAAACTTAGCACACTAGAATGGGTGGTTCTTGATCTTCAGCTATTTTCATGTAGCAGGTCAGTTCATCCTAGTATGCGGGTTTTCCAGCCTTAGCATGATTCTTAGTCTCTATTCTCTACTCTGAGGATAGTCTATAGTTTGAATCAATTCTGTGTTGTTGTTCTTAAACAGTGGGAGCTAAGCAGATAATGGTACCAAATATGGATTGTTCATATGTATGCAAGTGTTGTCATTGTCTTTAGCTGACTGTGTGGAAGAACAAACATGTTGTAGATTGCAGTGAAGATAAAAGAACCCATTTAGGCTATAAACTATCTAGCACTTGGAACTTTTTAATGTCATAGGTCTTGAAGGCCTGCCCACTTATATCTGGTAAAGCATTGTAAAAACAAGTTATCTACCAATGGACATTTGATCACATTATACATGGACATATGTGAGAGAGAGCATGTACATGCATATGTGTGTATTGTGCACATAAGTGTGTCTTGCTTATATGAGTAATACTTATTTTAGAAGACTTGTAGGTAGCCAGAAAACATTAAGCTAAAGTACTTTTTGTAGCTTTTAAGAATGTTTGATTTTGGGCTACACATGAGGTCTGGCTATTCAATTCCCATCACTCTCTGTTCCCCTAAAATGATGAGCAAAAATAAATGGAGAAATAGAGGAGGCAGGGAAGCGTCAGTGAAAAGAGACTTAGGAGACCTGCTAGCTATCATGCCATAGTGGACTGCTTACGACTTAAACAGATGAGCTTATAGAGAATGGAAAAAAGGTTAATGACAGCCAGAAAGCGATTTGCTGACTAGCTTTTCAGGTAAGGGATTATCACTTCTCCAAGACAATATCATTATTTACAAGGTTTTAGAGTTCAAGTATTAGGATCTGAGCAGTTTTTAATACTCATTTAAAAAAAAAGTCTAGCTTGGTTGCATGAGCTCATAATCCCAGCTCTAGTGAGGGAGTACTAGGCAGATCTCTTGGGTTCACTGGGATTCCAGCCTAGCCTGCTGAGCAAGCTCCCAGCCAGGAAGACCCCACCTCAAAAAGCAAGGTGGTTCACACCTGAGGAATGACCTCCAAGGTTAATCTGGTCTCCATACACGTGCACATATATACATACAATATTTTAAAAAGGCATGTTGAATTATAAAAGGAGTAAATGTTATCTAGGATTTGCTTGCTTACAAGCCCGTGAGGCCAGTGAAGTAGGAAAGTCAAGGAGTGGAGATTTTCCAGTTAATTAATTATTTAAAAATGGTGTATATTTGTTGTGGGTTAGTGTGTGTGTGACAGAGAGGGAGGGCAGTATGAATATGAATAGGAGTCAGTTTTTCTACTACTATGTGCATCCTGGGGATTGAACTCGGTGTGTTGGGCTTGGCAGCAAGCACTTTTACCCACTGAGCCATCTTGCCAGCCTTTAGGCACTTGTTTGTCATCATCATCATCATCATCATTGTGTGTATGTGTCTGTGCATGGTGTAGTGCACATGCCATGGTGTGCACATGGACGCCTCAGAAAACGGTGGAATTGGTTCTCTTCTGTTACCTCTACATAGGTCTGGGGATTGAGCTTAGCAAGTACCTTTACCTACTGAGTCATCTTGCTGTCCCATATTATTAAGGCTGGACAAAAGGTAGCTGTTGGTTTGTCATTCTTTTATTCTTTTTTGATACCCTAACAATTTCCATAATAAAAGGTTCAAACATTTAGACTGAATGATATCTGAGTATGTACTAAGGATTAAAGAGTATAGTAATTGCTGTGAAAGATAATATCAAACCATAGCATGAGATAAGGATACAGCATGAAAAAATAAAGTGTTAAGTTAATTTAGGGAGAATTTTGATTCTTGATCTAAAGGAATTAACACTAGACTGACTCTGGCAGCAGTGCAGTGCTCATGTTCCGTAACACTATTTTATTTAATAATGACTTGAAAGTGCAAGAGTATTGGTGTGGGCAGTTAGGTTATGCTGAGGAAAAGCTGAAAAATGTTTCCTTCAGGTGAAAAGGTGAAAAATCATGACCTAAGGAGAATAGAAACAGTAAACTGACATCACCAAGTTCAATCTAATTTTACTTTTGTGGAAAATTTTGAAGTATCAAAAGGTATAAAAGAGTAGCAAACTTAGCCATTTCAGCCTTAGTAATTTTATATATGTAAAAGCTTTCTCTATGTGGCTTGGTACTACCTGCAATTTCCAGTATCCACTGGGAATAATGGGGAGTTCTGTACTTCTTTGTAACCTCTGCTATGAAAATGATGATGGAAGAAAGATGAGCTTCCTGTAGTAATTGTTTAATTGCTGTCTTTCAAATGCTATTTGTTTTTATATCTCTGTGACAGAATGGTTGATAGATACAACATAAGGGAGGAAAAATTGATACTAGCTCACGGTTTCAGCTCATCACTGTGGGGAGGGCATGGCAGAGCAGCATGCGCTGCGGTTGCAGGAATGTGTGGCAGAGGCTATGCATTTCACAGCAGAAGCTAAAGGAAGAACCCAGAGCAGTATTTAAAAGTCAGTACTGACTGACTTCTTTTGACAACTAGGTCCCACCTCCTAAAGGCTCTACACCCTCCCAGAATAGTGCCCCCCACAAGGGGACATGGGGACATTGCAGAATCCACCTACAACATCTCACAATTCTGAAAGAGACTCAAATAATAAGAAAACAATTTAGTAACTTACCCTGGACTTATTTTTACTTATTTAGTAGGTCACTTACTCTCTTGTAAAAATAATGATAGATGTTCAGTGACAAGGGTTTTAAAAGTCAGATATTTATAGGTTGAAATACTTAGAGATTCACAGATTGAAATGCTTTCTAAGTGTTAATACAATCACAGGAATGCACAGGTTTTGTGGTTTTAGTGATGATGATGGCTGTCGTTTATTGAGGTTCTTTCCTATGCCATATGATGGTTTTATTAGTCACATTAACTTTACATGGTTATTTTTTCTGTGTTTTGATTACTAGACTGCAACTCAATCTTAACCCAACAAAATCACACCATTTGTAAATCTCATGGTTAAATATTAAGTTCAGTTGTATTTAGATGAACCCCCCGACTTTGTATAGATTTCTGAAATTGAACATACTTTTTAATGTGTATATTTCTGCAATGGGGTGGCTCAGTCTTAAGGTGGCCATTTTAAAGAAAAGGAATTAATTCAACTAATTTGAATGGTTAAAGTTAGACTATTGTTGTATTTAATGGTACAAAATATGTTTTATCATAAAATCTTATGTTTTCTAGTCAGGTGAACCTGTTCTGCTTAAAGTGTCAGAGAAGATAATTTAAGTTCTTTAATTTTTATGTTGTTGTGAAATGAATTTGCTCAGCTTTTTCTTAACACTGTTTTTCCTGTATATATAACCTTGAATTGAAGCACATATCAGTGTCTAGGGACCCATGAACCATGAATAATATGCAATAAGGAAGAGAATTGTTGTTCAGAGTTAATTATTTTAAAGCAAGTAATACCTACAGAGATTCAGAGGTGGGTATAGTTATACGTATCTTTAATGCCAGTATTTGAGAGACAGAGGCAGGAAGATCTTTGAGCTTAAGGTCAGCTTGGTCTACATGTTGAGTTTCAGTCCTGCCAGAGCTATGCAGTCAGACCCTGTCCCAATAACTTACCCCATACCAAAGAAAATTAAAGATACAAACAGTAATACATTTAGAATGCATTCTTAGCCAATATAAAAAGATAGATGAAGTGTGTGTATCTTACATCATTGGAAATAGAATTCTTGTAAGTTTTCCTCGTATTGCAATTATTTGATACACTTATGTTATTTACCCCATATATTATCCCCATTTAGAATTCAAAAACTTCCAAGCTATGGGCTTATATTTATATTTAGAGTCATTTGTAAAGCATTCTGTGACTTGGTGCCTGGCTAAGGAGACGTGTTTTTATAAAAGACAATTCTGTTTTTGTGGTGAGACAAAAGGAGGCTTGAAATGAGATCGGCCATGGTTCTACCATTCTGCAACTGTCTTGCTGTGTGAGCTTCTCTTTGTGCTAGCCTAGTTGCATGCTAGTGTCTACTGTTTAGCCATGTAAGTGTGTATATGAGGTGTAAGATGTGGAGTGGAGTATGGTCAGTGTCCTCACCCTTCACACACGCCCTGAAAGACAAAATACCCAAACAGAGCAATGGAACTAGGAAGGGTCAGCAAATAGGCTGAAAGTGGGAAAAGGTTGACACTGCACATTATTTCCACTAAAAACCTCTGATTTTAGATCAGAACTGTTCTAGAGCTCTGCCTGGTGCCTGTGGAATAAAGACTGTCTCTGAAGCAGGCTTGTCTGGGGTTGGGGTTCTTAAATTGTAGAAGGACCCAAATAGGCAGTTCCCAGAGTGGTTTTCTCTAAGCCAGCTGCCAAGTGTCTCGTGTGTAAAACCTGTCCACAGTTTATGTGATCAAGTGTAAAGGATGTGCAGAAGTGAGGAAGGTTAACATGCCACTGAACAAGCAAAGGAAGGATGAAAAAGGAAGTCACTAGGAGAAAGGAGAATTGTTTAGAAATAATGGAGAACTGAGAAACTGTGTGTAAAAACACAATTATCTCTTGAGAGACAGAAATGAGTAAATTTTTTTTTGCAAGGATAATATAAAATATAATATGAAGTATTGGACAATGTAGTGAAAAGCTGATTCTTTTTATTTTTCTTGTTCTCTTTCCTGGAGGCAAGGCTGTTCTCTTGACATCCTTAGTGAGAGTTCCGAGCATCCGTGCTGGGGTCTTTCTCTGAAGCTGAATGGTGGCCGTATGTGCTGTTTCTACACTTGACCGTCAGTGTTTCTGTTTGTGTGTTCCCATCATGAACATTAGGTTACTCTGTCCTCTCCACTATGTAGTATTCCTCTCTGTGGCTTTTCAGTGAGACAGTATGTAATTCATTGTTCACCAGCAGTTAGGTTCTGTTTTAGATGTTTTCTTTTTCATTATAAAGTGTATTTCAATAGGTGTTCCTCTTTAGAAATCAAAGGATTTTTTCCTGTAAGATGTTATGGCTAGGGAAGTTGCTATTTTGTATATTGGTGGATTTTGCTAAGTCTCCCTGCATAGAGATTGTATCTGTTTAAAGTCCCACTTGCATGCATACAGATTTTCTCTTATTATTTTTAAGTTTGTTAAAATCTTTACATCATTTCTCCCTTATTTCCCTCCAATCTGCTCTTACTATCTTTGGTCCTCTTCCCCTTGCCATTATGATCTCTGAGCCTTAGGTGCAGGAGTTGTGTTGTAGATGTATCTATTGGAACTGGGTACCATGTGGCCCCTTGTTCAATGTTTTGGTTGGTTGTGGTTTTCTGTATTGGTCTCTGTTGTATTTTTCCTTTTCTTTCTTTTTTCCCTCTTCCTCCTCCTCCTCCTCCTCCTCCTCCTCCTCCTCCTCTTCTTCCTCCTCCTCCTCCTCCTTTTTTGAGACAGAGGTTCTTTGTGTGTCCTTGGCTGCCCTAAGACTCACTTTGTAGACCAGGCTGGCCTCGAACTCTCAGAGATCCATCTGCCTCTGCTTCCTGAGTGCTGGGATTAAAGGCGTGGGCCACCACACCTGGCCCCTTTTCTTTCTTTCTTTCCTTCCTTCCTTCCTTCCTTCCTTCCTTCCTTCCTTCCTTCCTTCCTTCTTTCTGAGGGGTGAGACCTCTCCTTACCTGAGAGGATATGGATAAATATTGGAATGTAGTTAGGAGTTATGCTGGTTTAGTAAAATCTTGGTTGTAAGTTGCCCTCAAAGATCCATGACTGCACTAGCCCCAGGTAGCTAGTTAGGTTTCCAGTACCAGGCATAATGTGTCTTGTTGAGATGGTCTTAAGTCCAATTACAGAGCTGCCTGTTACTGCTAAGGTGTGTGTTCCACTACTGCACCATTCGGGATGCAGTGGTTCATAGACCTCATACCTAGCTCACTAGGGTTAGTGGTTGCGTTTCTCCTTTGGAAGCTTGCATGGTATCTTCTGTTATTAAAGCTGGTCCTCAGGGAGGTTTTCAGGTTGACTTCAGTTCCTCCAGGTCCTGTGCCCAAATATACGGTGTCTCCAGCAATGGAGAACTCAGTATCAATAGCCCATTGTGTTTGGGGAATCTAAGGGTGTTATCAAGCCTGATGTAGGGATTTTGTTTTTGTTTTTGTTTTGTTTTTTTGAGACAGGGTTTCTCTGTGTTATCTTGTTTGTCTGAACTTGCTCTGTAGACGGGGTGGCTTTGAATTCACAGTGATTACCTACTTCTGCCTCCAAAGTGCTGAGATTAAAGGCATGTGCCACCACGCCTGGCATTGTAGTTTATTCCTTTGTCCTCCCAACAGTTTTCACTGTGGAGCCCTGGATAGCCTGGAACTCACACTGATCTGTCTGCCTCTGCCTTCTGAGTGCTGGGATTAGAGGTGTGTACCACCATATCTGGCTTATTAAAAACATTTAAAATCCTTGCATATGTGGAAACATTAAAAAAAATGTCTTTTTGTGGGTCCTCCTCCTGTTTCTGTATTTTTCACTTGTAATCAGATTGTCTTGTAGGTTTCTCTGGTTATTAACCTTTTTACCAATTTATCTTCTGAGTTATTGTATCTTGTGCTCCTTTTCTTTACTCTCTCTTTTTTACATTTTGGCTGTGTTCACAATTTCTTAGTATTGTTGTAGAATTTATAAATGTATTTCTCTGTCTCTCTCTCTCTCTCTCTCTCTCTCTCTCTCTCTCTCTCTCTCTCTCTGTGTGTGTGTGTGTGTGTGTTTATGTGTGTGTTTACACACATGCATGTGTAGATACAGTGATTTGTATGTGCATGTGTGGAGGCCTGAGTTTGATATTCTGATGTCCCGCTCTGTCACTTCCCACCTTAGTTTTGAGAGTCTTCTCACTGAACCTGGAGTGAGAATTTGGGCTAGACTGAGAGGTCAGGTTTTACTCATCTCCCGCTTACAATGCTGGGGGGTTACAGACATACTCAGTCATACTCAGCTTTATAATTTGTGAAGAAATTAAAAAAATATTTTACATGTATGTTGGTGCCTAAGGAGGCCAGAAGAGGGCATCAGGCAGCTGTGAGCTACTATGTGAGTGCATGGAATTGAACCTGGGTCCTCTTTAAGAGCAGTCAGTGCTCTCTCAACTGTTCAGTCATCTCTTTAGCCTCCACAGTTGGCTTTCCTTATAGGTTCTGGAGAATCTAATCTTAGGTCTTCATATTTGTGTACAAGGTGTTTTCATATAATAAGATTTATCTGTGTTTTGTGATTTTTTTTTTTTTTTTTACGGCTTCGTAAAAATTGTTAGAGCTCTATACAATTATAATGAGGACTTCTCTACTGGAAGATGGTTGGAAGGTGCTTTCCCATGGTTCTGTGATTCAATTTTTAGACTTACATTTCTGGTTTCTTGGGCATTTATTTTAATGTACAGAATGAGGAAGATATTTAATTCACATCCTCAGAATCTTGGTTGGATGATAAGACATTTGTTAGCGCAATTCCCATGGTGGTTTTCTCATTCTGAAGTGACTACAGAGATGTGGGTTGACTAGGACTTGTCTCCGGTGGACACAAATATTTTTCAGGATATTTCTATGTAAAGTGTCAGAAAATTTCCAAATCCCTACTGTCAGGAACAATTGGTTTTCTAAACCAGTTTTCAGGTTTGCCAACAAATTGTAGTTTCTAGCAGAAGACTATCTCTGTTTTCAGAGCTGCAGGACTAAATCAGTGACTGTTCCAGAAGTTGCAGGGAGGAAAAAGTATGTATAAGCCAAGTCACCCAGAAGTTCATTTTCCATACTCTGAAGCAGGTGGATGTTATTGTCTTGTTTTTCCTTTTCTCTTTTTGAAATCTGTTTGGACCTAGTGTAAAAGTCAGGGCTCCATGTTTGCTGCTGCTGCGTAAGAGGCACATCTGTAGTTGGTAACAGCATGGCTGTTTCTAAGAAGCAGTTGTGTTTACAATGTTACTGATCCTACACTTGGGCTTCCCAGTAAGCCATTTTACTGTCAGCATGGACCTCCCCAGTGTAGGAGTGTAAACATGTTATTGTGTTGTCAGTTTGTATAATAATCCTCAATGCCTTTCGACTTTTGACACCCTTTTCTGTTTATTTGGTGGGCCTTGGACAGGCTCGTTTTTTCTATCTCACTCTGGGCACTTGGGTAAAGGTACACCTGGTGGTTACCTCTGAGAGGAAGGAAAGATTGTCACATTAGAAGGCAGGAAGTTGGGCAGGTCCCTAGACATTGTTATCTTCCCTATGAATGGTGATCCTCCCTAACTGTGAGGTGTGTAACTGTGCCTTGCATGGTGCTGAGCACAGGACACTGGTGTGTGTGGTTATCCTTTCTAGTTTTCTGTTTGTCTTTTTAAAGGCTGAGATATAAACAGAAGCCTGCTTTTTGAAAATACCTATTACCTTGAAACGCAAAGAAAAATAGTTATTAAAAGTGGATAATTAGTGAAAGATCATCCTGGTTTGGACTCTGGTTTTTATTATGTAGGTCATGGAGCCTGAGGCAGTGGGAGGGTCTAAGGTATGACAGGTGCACAGTCATAGGCAGTGAGTGTGCGCATGGGATTTCCTGTCTGTACTCCCCACTGCAATGAAAACAGCATCACACTACTGAGTGAGCATCAGTAGCACTCACCCACCTGAACACTGGGGCTCCTTATCCCATGCCTTGAGGATCTCACAAGACCAGATGCAGACAGAAAGTGAGAGTAGCTCTTTGGGGGATGACAGTGTGTTTTGGCTGGATTCTGGAGTTATAACGCAGCTGACTGATGGAGAAGAGGAAGAAAGGGAAGAGAATTTCAGGTAACTAAGGAGTTCTCAAGCCTTTGTTTACTTGTGTTTTCCTCCTCTTCTGTCCTCCCTGTTTCAGTCTTTTCATCAGTAAAACTTCTCGATGGGTTGGGTTGGGGTGGAAGAGGACAGCTTTTCAGTTCTCTGTAGTATTCTTCATTCCACAACCTGCCCTGAGCTTGTAAAATGTATTTTCAATTACTTGTTCTAACACCAGGAAGAGAAGGCGTTAGACAGGTTTTATAGTAGCATTTCAGGAATTTCAAGTAGAGACTCATAATGAACTACTACTCTTCTCTGTGTCTGATTCTTATCTTAATAGATTTGATCTGAATTTGCATCTAATGGGTAGTTCACTGTTTCCTTGGAATGTGTTCTGAAATGTGTGTGTGTACAACTGTCTGCATTTATGCAGATGTGTAAAACGTTTTGATTAAATTCAAATCTGTTATTTTGTGACTTTGATCCTCATTTTTACTCCATGTCCATCCCCATACTTGGAAGGCGTTAGAAGATGCCTCCCGGGTGAGAAGTCTGTGGCTTCTGTTGAAGAAAGAGGTCTTCCCTGCAGGAGGAAACCAACAGTGTTTAATTCTGCTGTATTGTTACAGAACTTAGGAAACCTTTTCTGTTTCCTACAGGGCTAGGGACGCAATACATTATAGTCATTAAAAAAAATCTCTTATGCTGAGCGGTGGCGGCTCACATCTTTAATCCCAGTGCTGGAGTCAGAGGCAGGTAGATCACTGTGGGCTTGAGGCCAGCCTGGTCTACAGAGTGAGATCCAGGACAACCCAGAGTACACAGAGGAAAAAAAAAATCGCAATGAAATGAGACTTTGAGCTACATACACACACTACTACCCACATGGGCATTAGATATCTTTGTAATTTTACCTGAGTCCCTAGGCAGGTGAATGTATCGTTTCATCAGATGAAATCTTTCATGTTTCATACTCAAAACAAGCAGTCATTCTCTCTGTCTCTCAAGTTAAAACAGTTCTTTATTTAGAATTTATTTTAAAATCTTAGTTAAGGAAAGAAGTGATTGAATATTAGGAGCTCTTGATAGATCACATTGAATTTGTTACTCAAGGGTTAACGCAAACGAGAAGTATACTTAAAAAATGTTGAGATTATTAGCCTGTCATTCTTCTTTCTTTCTTTTTTCTCCCTCCTATAATTTCATTTAGCTTTCCGGATTTGCATAAGCCTCATCTCTCTCAAGGTGTGCTGCTGTTACACATATCTACTGGTTTTTTATTTTGGTCTATGTATCTTTCTACCAGTATATGTTATATTAAAACTGACCTGATTAAAATTGTGTTAGTTACTTTGTGGTATTTGTCAAAGGGAGAAACAACTTGAGCCTGACTTTGTTGATATTTTATAGTATGTTAGATATTGTAATCCTAGATTTATTCGTAAGCAGTGGGAGCCCATCCCCAACCCCCAAGATTTTCCTTTTGACATTTAAAAACAAGCCTGGAAGGCTGAGGCCTTATCATGGGGGAGTACTGACAGAACAGTCATTTTCAGAAACTGAACTACTTGTAGCTGTTGTTTTAGGACACCATGAAACCATAGGGAGTTTGCTCTTGTTTACAGTTGTATATCCTGTCAGAGTATCACCCTACATTCTTCCAAACCAAATATGCCTTTGGGATTTTACTTACAAATTCCAGAAAGAGATGTGGGTAAGGCCCCATTTCACACAGTGTTTCTCACTCTATTCATCAGTAAGGCATGAGGAAACAAGGCAGCACAGGCTTTCACAACATCCACAGCATGTTCCTGCTGAAACGCCAAGGAGAAAAATGCATGTGGGTGTGGAAGGTGAAGGGTTGGATAAAATGTACAGCTCTAACTCTGGAGAACCGAGTAATAGAGTCTGTGCTGTATGAAAGTTGGTTTTAAAATAAGTTTTGTAATTATGTGTACACCAACATTTTAATTTGTTTCCTTAAAATCTGTGCTAACTCACCTAAATCCAAACCATTATCTTGGTTACAACCACCATCTATGGTTGTGTATCTCTGTCTCTTTCTTCTGGTCTGTTCCCCAGCAGATGAGGGCAAAAGAGTTCCCATGAATAGCATCTGAATTAGGTTTTAAATTTATTCTTAAAAGATCGGCACCATGTCACTTGTGGTGCCCTAGATAGGTAAGCTAATGCTGTCCAGAATGTGGGTTCCTGGTGGCTCCAGCCAGCGTCTGCTGCAGGGAAGGCACTGTTCTCTGAAAAAGGAGTGGATGTTTGTCAGCTGTGGCAGTAGCCATTGTCTGTGGATTTGTTGGGAGGGAACAAACTTCTTCTAGTAGCACTATGGAATTTGCTTGCTCTCCAGTCTGCCATGTCAGAGGACCACTGACTCAGACCTCTGCTCCTCTGATTTCTCATCTGTGCTGCGGAGTTAATATCATGTGCTGTATCTGCTTAGTCAAGGCTCTTAGACTAATTCAGAGGTCCTTAGAGCCGTGAAAAGGCTCTTTCTGGGGCTGGAGAGATGGCTTGGCAGTTAAGAGCACTGCCTGCTCTTCCAAAGGACCCGGCTTCAATTCCCAGCACCCACATGGCAGCTCACACCTGTCTGTAACTCTAAGATCTGACCCCCTCACACAGACATACATGCGGGCAAAATACCAATGTACATTAAGAAAAAAAAAAAAAAAAAAAAGGATCTTTTTGTAAATGGAAAGGGAACTACACCCCAGAAAAGGAAAATATAAATGTTGAATCCTGTCAGGAAAGAGAAACTTTATTTAGGAGTTGTTACATGAAGTATATTGGCTAAACATGTTACATACCGTAGGTCTATTAACTGCATAGCAAGTTGGTAAAATAGTTTTTAAAAGTTTTTCCAGATGAGGGTTTCTGACTTAGCTCTACTTAGCCCGTGTGACACAGTGAAGATCTGAGTCCAAGTGCAGTGACTGAAAGACTTTGATTGTAGAAAACATTGGTGATATATCTGTGCTGTCTACTGCTCTCTACTTAAGCAGTAACTTCTCAGAGGCACCGTGGCTTTTACATTTCTTTGAGGTGTTTCTCTGTATCAGTGATGTGCAGATATACAGGTAGGTGTGCAGGGGTGTGCAGGTACTAGTGGAGCCTTGAACCTCTATTTTAAGCTTCCCTTCCCAAGAGGTGACTTCTAGGATACTTAGGGATAGCTTCTAGATTGTTGGTATTTGGAGGTAGAAGTGTTTGTATCAGAATCGTGAGCTGGGTGTGGAGGCACAGGCCTGACACAATCCCGTTTGAGAGGCCAAGGCAAGGGGACTGTGAGGAGAGGCCATCTTGATCTACATCTTACTGTCTCAAAAAGTTTGTGTCTTTTGTTTTTTAAGTTTAGTCTTCTCTTATATCACGTGACTGGTAGGTATTTGTACCTGGAAAGTAGGACATAAACTTTGAAACAATTCAGGGATGATAAAGTATTTGATTGACCTCTTAAAATGTATATTCCTTTGACCTATAGATGCTTGAGCCTCTCAAGCACCTTTGCTTGTAACTGCATTCAAGACCATTAATTTCAAGTGAGAAGAGAAACTTCTTACTCCAGAAGAGAACAATTTGGTAGACACGTCTTGATGGGCGGGCCGAGGGAGTTCCTGGAACTCATTGGTTTTAAGCATTATGGAACATGTATTTCCTGTGCTTGACTAGCTTGCTGGCTGCTCTGTCCATCTTTTCCTTGCTTGGAATGCTGCTGTACTGTTCAGTAGAACTGGATAATGGTGTTTCATTCTGTGGGCTTACTTTTCTTTTACATCAAGAATGATTTATTTTAATGGCTAGAAAATACTTCACAATTTGTTCTTTCTATTATTGACTTTTTTTTTTTTTTTTTTTTTTTTTTGGTCTGAAGCTCTTGACTTTGAGATTGACCAGTCAGTTTTTATGAACTGGGAAGAATGGAGAGAAAATACTAACGCTTAACCTTTAGCTATAATTACAGCACTACACTTCTGTCTACTGTATACTATATAACTTTTCATGGGCATCTCACTTTTAATATCTCATACAAAAGCCCAAATGTGCATATCTTGCAAGAAAGAGTTATGATGTTGCTTTGGAGCTCAGTTTGAGCCTCAGAATATTCACTTAATCTTAAATATAACTTTTTCTAAGCATACTCTTATCAGTGTTAGAATAATAAGCTGGAGAGTTGGATGTAAGCATCCCTAATTTCAGAAAACTGTATGTAATGTTGGAGCTTTGCTGTATTTCAGTCATGATTTGTGAAGTAAACTTTGCCCTACCCTATAGGCATGCTAGTGCAAGACTTTCTTGGTATTTCAAAAATTAAGCCCTTGGGTTGGTGCCCAAGGTGAGCCTTTCATAAGTAAGGCATATGTTTGTCTCCATAAGGGTTTTGACGTTCAAAAGGCCTTAGAGCATACAAACTGTGTAAATACGTTAAAGTTCTTGATTTATTAAGTTGTTTATTTAAAGTTAAAAAAATTGGGCTAGCACGTGAGTGTCTGGTATACCGAAACCTAGGTTTATTCCCAGCATGTATGTGCTCATGTACACACACACACACACACACACACACACACACACACACACACACACACACACACACCTTTAGAAAAAGAAAATCTAATAAGATTTTTGCTAACCATTGCATTTCTGTGAACTCAAAGTTTCTCAGTTAATTACATGTTCACACTTGTTAAATTAAAACTCTTTTTTTTTAAAAAGATTTATTTATTTATTATTACATATACAGTGCTCTGCCTACATGTACCCCTGCATGCCAGAAGAGAGCATTTATAGATGGTTGTGAGCCACCATGTGGTGGCTGGGAATTGAACTCAGGACCTCTGGAAGAGCAGACAGTGCTCTTAACCTCTGAGCCATCTCTCCAGCCCCGTTAAATTAAAACTCTTACATACTTAAACTTTTACTCAGGAATGTAATACAGCCAACCTTTTGTTTTTAAAATAGAACACATCTTTCATCCCAGCACTCAAGGGGACCTCTGTGAGTTTGAGGGCATGTCTATATAGTAAGGCCCAGGCTAGTTGTGGCTACAGAGACAATGCTTCAAAAGAAAAAAAAGCTCAAGAAGAACAGACAAGCCTTTCTAGACTCTTTGGAAGCTCTGTTACTTGTCTGCTCTCTTTGACAATCATTCGTTTTCTTTTTCTGTTTTTTCATTCGGTTATAATTATGTGAAGTAAAACATTTTCTTTTACCTAAGTGTTTTGTTTTTTTCTGTCTTGGCGTTCTTCTCTCCTCTTTTCTTTACTTGGCAAAGGAAGGAAACTTGCTTTTTCTGTCCTTTCGGTCTCATTCCTACCTTAGATGAAACTTTGGTTTACCAGCCAGGACTTTTGCTTTATCCAGTCTTCCTGAAATTCATCAGTGTGGCCTGATGATTTCAGTCATCCCACATGATGAAGAATTCATTTCCGTTGTTCAACTTATTGATTTTTTTCAGACTTCCACAGGCATTTGTTTCTTCACATATATGTAGTCTGAGAATACAAGCACCATGCCAAAGTTCCCCTCCTGCCCCAGTCCCCTAATCCCTTTAGTAGGAAACTTCTGTGAAGGGCCTGGTGCTCACCAGGATGGATTTCTTATGAATGGCTGTCTTGCTGTCTTCAGACTAGAAAGCGTGTCTTCCAGGATGGTTAGTCTGCTGTATCTAGAGTGATTGCTGTGGCAACATGTTCCAGTTTTCCTCTTTGTAAACTATCTAATCATAGCACATCAAACTATCAAATACCAGTAAGTAGAATATATATATTTGTTTTTGTTTTTTTTTTATTTTTTTATATTTTATTAATTTATTCACATTACATCTAAATTGTTATCCCATCCCTTGTATCCTCCCATTCCTCATTCCCTCCCATTTTCCCCCTACTCCCCTCCTCTATGACTGTGACTGAGGAGGACTTCCTCCTCCTGTATATGCTCATAGGGTATCAAGTCTCTTCTTGGTAGCCTGCTGTCCTTCCTCTGAGTGCCACCAGGTCTCCCTATCCAGGGGATGTGGTCAAATATGGGGCACCAGAGTTCATGTGAAAGTCACACCCCACTCTCCACTCAACTATCTCATGAAAGTCTTCACTTACCAGGAAACTGAGACAGAGGAGAGAACATCCTATTGGGCCTCTAGATGAGAGAAGCATGGGAGAATGGCAAAGTAGAAGGATCCAGAGGGTCCTAGAAGCCTACAAGAAGAATATTATGATAGGCAGATTTGGGCCCAGGGGTCCTGCTCAAACTATGGCACCAGCCAAGGACAACAACGTGCAGTAAACTTCAAATCTCTACCCAGATCTAGCCAATGGACAGGACATTCTCCACAGTTGTTTTTGTTTTTTGAGACAGGATTTCTCTCTGAAGCCTTGGCTGTCCTGACTCACAGCGATCCGTCTGCCTCTGCCTCCCGAGTGCTGGGATTAAAGGTGTGCACCACCACCACCCGGCCTTAGAAGATATAATTTAAGAACAAAGTGATAAATTAAAAAATGCTTCAAATCAACTTAATCAGGATCTTTAAGACATATTTAAAAATACCAAAACAAAAAACAAAAAACAAAACAACAACAACAAAAAAACAGCAGCATATTACAAGACTTTACTGATGAACATGAAAGAAGTCAGGAAAATAATTAAGAATATACTTTGCTCAGAATAAAACTATATAATACTGTAAAGGTGTTAGTTCAGTCTAATTTGTACATTCAGTATAATAAAATGCCTTTAAATGGGTGAATCAATGTTGAAGTAAATTGATTTGGGCTAAGTAATGTAGCCATGGAATTATTTGGTTTTTTCAAGATAAGGTTTCTCTGTGTAGTTCTTGGTGTCCTGGAACTCACTATGTAGACCAGGCTGGCCTTGAACTCAAAGATCCACCTGCCTCTGCCTCCTGAGTGCTGGGACTAAAGTGTGCGCCACCACAGCCTGGCCAAAGAATGATTTAGGAAAGAGAAAAAAGTAGATGATTTGGGCAACTGAATATTATGAATAACTCTTCAGTAATGGAAACCTGTAGTGCTGAGTTGCAAAGAAATGGTATATTGATGTAGGGTGAGAAGCTTATAGAAAGGCAAATAAAATAAGAGGCAGTTGTGGTCTTTAATAGAGGCCAGCCTGGTCTACAGAGCAAGTTCTAGGACAGCTATGACTATATAGAGAAACCTTGTCTCAAAAAAACCCCAACAAAACAAAACAAAACAAAAAACCCAACAACAACAACAACAAACCACCCACCCACCCAACCAACCAATAAGGCACCAAATGTTAACTGTTAAGTGTGTGTGTGTGTGTATTTATTTATTTCTCACTTTATCAGAGTGTGGTCAGTTTTATGGATAGATTTTAGATTTTAAGTCGGTTTACATTATAGACACACACACACACACACACACACACACACACACACACACACACACTTTATTTTTTATGAGTTTGTTTCCTTTTCTTTCCCAGTAATGTCTTTGTTAGCTTCTGTGTCATTGTGTTGGCTTTAAGACCTGGTTGGCTCATTGAATAAGCTGAGAGATGTTTGTTTTTATAATCTGGAAGAATATGTGTATGTAAGAGTGTTATTATTTATTCCTTCAGTGCTTAAAATAAAGCACCAAGGAGTCCACATGAGTTTTCTTATGGATTTGACTATCTTTACAGCTATAAGATTATTTTAATATTGATGGATTATATGCTTTGAGGAATTGAAATTTTCATTTAAATTAGACTCTTAATTACATTGATATAAAATTGTTTACAATGCTCTCAGAATTTTTATATTGTGCATTTGTATTTCAGTTATGGTTGGCTCCTCTTCGTTATTCAGTGTGTTCTCTGTTCCCCTCACCTGCCCTCTCATCTCTCCTCATTCTGAGGCTTCTAGATATTGAAGAAGAATCAATTTCTTACTTATTTTTTCTCTTATGATTTATTCTTAATTCCCCTTTCTGAATCTAATTTATTCAGTTTAGCCTCAAACTTGCTTTGTAGCTGAGGATGGCCACACACCTCTGATCTTTCCAAAAGTACCTAGCAAAAGCAAGGTAAGAAAGGAAGAGCTTATTTTGGCTCATAGTTCTAGGGTACATAGTCCTGGAGGCAGAGAAGTCATGAAACAGGAGCTTAAGGTGGCTGTCACATTGCATCTCCAGTCAGGAAGCAGAACGGTGAATGCTGTGCTCAGCTCACTGTCTCCTTTTTAGCAAGCATGAGACCTCAGTCCATAGAATGATATGGCCTGTTTTTAAGATGGATCTTTGAAACTCAGTTAACCCAGTTAGAAACTGCCTCATAGACATGTCCAGAGCTATTTTCTATATTTTTATACTTATTTATGTGCACGCGCGCGCGCGTGCGCGCGCGCGCGCACACACACACACACACACACACACACACACACACACACTCACGGCATTGCTACTACTACTGGCTTTTTGAGTATCTCACTTTGTACTCCTGGCTGGCCTGAAAGTCACCTTGTGGCACATGATGGCTTTAACTTCCAAGTTCTGTGGTTACAGATGTGCATTCTACACCCATCATTCTGTCAATCTTATATTTTCCAATGTTGTTGTATTTATCAAATCTGTGCCCTTGTTTCCATTTTGGTAAATTCATTATTTTGAAAGTGGCTTATTTTACCTGCTTTTAAAAAATAAATACTTTTGAAAGATAGAAAATTCTAGGTTATACTGTTTTTCCCTTTTTTATAAGGATGATTCATGCTTTTGCTTTCTCTTTTTGCCTTGTTATTTTTGCTTCTTTAAAGTCAATTTGTTGTTTGTACTGACGTTGAGTTTCTTTTAGGATTTTATTTTTAGTAGTTCGGCTATGATACACCTAGTTTGTTTTTCAGTATTTTGCTTGAGGGCTGGAGACATGTCCTAGTGGTTAACAGCACTGGCTACTCTTCCAGAGAATGCAGGTTCAAGTACCAGCATTCATATGATGGCTAACAACAGTCTGTAACTCCAACCCAAGGGAACCTGATGCCTTTTGTGGCTTCCACAGGCACAGCATGCACATGATGTGCACTCACACATACAGGCAAACCACAGGCACAGCATGCACATGGTGTGCACTCACACATACAGGCAAATCACAGGCACAACATGCACATGGTGTGCACTCACACATACAGGCAAACCACAGGCACAGCATGCACATGGTGTGCACTCACACATACAGGCAAATCACAGGCACAACATGCACATGGTGTGCACTCACACATACAGGCAAACCACAGGCACAGCATGCACATGGTGTGCACTCACACATACAGGCAAATCACAGGCACAACATGCACATGGTGTGCACTCACACATACAGGCAAATCACAGGCACAACATGCACATGGTGTGCACTCACACATACAGGCAAACCACAGGCACAGCATGCACATGGTGTGCACTCACACATACAGGCAAACCACAGGCACAACATGCACATGGTGTGCACTCACACATACAGGCAAACCACAGGCACAACATGCACATGGTGTGCACTCACACATACAGGCAAATCACAGGCACAACATGCACGTGGCATGCACTCACACATACAGACAAAACACCAACACATAAACTACAAATAAATAAAATCTCAAAATAAACTCTGGCTTGAGATTTGTAGAAATTCCTTGAGTTAGTAGCTTGATGGCTTTTATTAGTTCTAAAGATTTTTCAGACATTGTTTTTAAAATACTGGTCTCTTTTTCATCATTTACTATTTTTTAAGTCATCAGTTTAGAAACATGTAAGACTTTGTTAGTTGATTTTTTTATTTTTTTTTTATTTATTTTTTTTTTTGGTTTTTCGAGGCAGGGTTTCTCTGTGTAGCCTTGGCTGTCCTGAACTCACTTTGTAGACCAGACTGGCCTTGAACTCACAGTGATGCGTCTGCCTCTGCCTCCCGAGTGCTGGGATTAAAGGTGTGCACCACCACACCTGGCCTTAGTTGACATTTTTGTGTGTTATATTTTCTTTTCCTTTTTATGTATGTCAGGGGTGATGCTTGTTTTCTAGCTAACTGTTTAAGTCAGGTTCATTGGTAAATTACACACACCTAGTGAATTTCTTTTTAAAAACTTTCAAATTATGTCGTGTTTTACATTTGTGTTCTTATTGCTCACACACCACACACATACTTTCTGTGGTGTGGAGGTCAGAGAACAGTGTTGAGGTGTTTTCATTCTTTCCTTCCATCATGAGGGCTTTGGGGGTCAAATCCCCAGGTGTCAGGCATGGCAGCAAGCACCTTTACCTACTGACCCATCTCTCCAGCCCACATATCTACTGAGTCTGTACTTGCAGATACATTTCTTTAGTCTTAGAGTGAGCATTAGTGTCTCAGTACTCCAGTTCCCTGCTGAAGTCTTCACTTTTATCTATTTTCCCTTTCATTTCATCCAACATACTAGTCTTAAATATTTTAAGCAACTTAATAAAAAGTTAACCAAATGCTTCTTACCAGCTCGTGTCTCTCTTTTTCCCTTGCTTGGCCCCAGGCAAGTAATTGCCTGTGATCTAGTTCATCTTGGAAAAGCCCATGGTTCCCATTTCTTTAGAGTTGCCTGCCCTGGGTTCTTTTTTATCTGATGCAGTCTAGGAAAGTTTTGATTTAGTCAATTATCTGCTTTTTTTTCTTTCTTTCTTCTTCTTTTTTTTTTTTTTTTTTACTAATAAAAATAATTGTATTTACTTAGAAGCATTCAGAATGTCAACAAAACAGCCGCAATATTTTTTTTTGTTGTTGCAATTACAGAGTGGTATTCAGTTAACAAAACAACAATTATCTTCATATAAGCTGCATCACAGACAAGATGAAAAATAAAAAAAGGAAAAAAAGAAAAAAAAAAAAGCAAAGCAAAACAAAACCTACAGTCCCCATATATAACTAATTTGTGTTGTGCACCAAGAACCTGCTTTGAATTTCCATGCCAATTTACAACCCCCAGACTGTACCAGGCAAGGTCAGTGGCCATTGAAAGAGTACCACCAGGACAGGGCTAGCCAAAGGCACATTCGGTAGTGTGTTAACTATATAAAAAAAGACACTGTACAGTTTAAAAACACAGCCTTACATTTCAATTTTTTTTCTTTAAAAGGAGTGAGGTGTGTACAGGGGGGTTAAATGCTTTATAGACAAGAAAAAAAAAACTGCGTTAGAACCAACTTATGCATCATCATCATCATCATCTTCCTCATCACCTTCCTCTTCTTCCTCGTCTTCTTCATCCTCCTCATCGTCTTCCACCTCCTTCTTTTTCTTGCTCTTTTCAGCCTTGACCACCCCCTTTTTCGCTGTATCAGGCTTCCCTTCAGCTCTGTAGGCAGCAATATCCTTTTCATATTTCTTCAGCTTGGCAGCCTTCTTCGGTTACCTGCCTTCAAAACCCATTTCTTACTCATTTAATTACATTTGTTTATTTGTTGTATTGTGTAGGTACATAGAGAGTGTGTGGGAATACATGCTGTAGTACATCTGTGGAGGTTCCATCTTTTTACCGTGTGGGTCTGGGAGCTAGACCAGGCTGGCCTCAAACTCTGCCTGCCTGTGCCCCCCAACTGCGGGGATTACAGGTGTGTATCACCATGCCCCTCCCCTTTTTTTACCTTGACATTTTCTTTTATTTTTTCTTTTATTTATTTATTTTTTTTGCCTCCTAATGTTTATTGCATATCATGTAACATAGATGGGAAATTTGCAAAGAATCCTGTTTTTGTTTTGCTTTCTAATTTTCTAAACTGAGTATTTTGTCTAGCAATTTGTACCCTGTGTGCTTGCTTATAACCTTAGTGCTCCCTTTTTGTTCTTTGGGGCTTAGTTCTAAGACATGGCTTTCCTAGAGTCTCAGTTGTGAGCTTAGAACACTTAGCAGTGCCATCTTGTCCTTTGGTCTCTTCAGCATTGCTGGGCTCCTCTGCCTTCGCCCACCTCCTGTGTCTCTGTCTCTGTATACATTGTATTATCAGTTTAGGTAAACATAGTCTAAAACTTTTATGCAATCAACCCTCCCAGGATTGTTGCTAGGGTATTTTTTTTTTTCCCTGTAATTGTTTGGATTGTAGACTTGGAAATCCTACATTCCTTCAGATGTGTGTGTTTGATGTATTTTGTGTAGCATTCACAATTGCCCTTGTTGGCTCTTGTTGATGGTGCTAGTTTAATGTACTCTGCTCCATAAAATGGAATTAAAAGTTAATTATTTCTTCTTCATCCTGAAGTTACTTGTATGTATATATGTTCGTATGTGTACACATGTGTACATATTCATGTGGAGGTCGGAGGCCAGAGTTGTATCTTCTTCAGTTATCTCCCACCTCTTTTGAACTTTTTTTTAAGTGAACCTGAAGCTCACTGATGCAGCTAGCCTGGCCAGCAAGTGCTTGGGACTCCCTAGTGCCGGGGTAGAGGCATGTACTGCCACAGCTTGGTTTTCATTTGCTTACTAGGAATCTGTGCATCAGTTCCTCATGCTTGTGCAGTGAGCACTTTACCACTGGAGCCAGCCTCCCAGTATGAAGTTTTGCTAATGCTTAGCACAGTTCTATTGGTACTGTTTTAGAGTAAATGATTTCTGTAACAGATCATCTTCAAGATTCATGTTATGTTAAATAGATGTAATAATAAATACAGTTGTTTTCTGTAGTAAGAAACAGGTGTTTGATATATCAGGGCAAATCTCTGGAGCCAGTGTAGAAATAAGCACTGTTAGCCACTCAAGTTCTTTGAATTAAAGTTAAAATCAGATTTTTTTTTAGTTTTTGCCTTTTGGATTGTGTTCATTGAAATAGTATTCATAGAGATGGGAATTCTTACAGAAGTTTCTCATGTTTCTCTCTCTAGGAAGATGAAGTCCTCAATACATTCTGAAGAGGATGATTTTGTTCCAGAGCTACACAGAAATGTTCACCCCCGTGAGCGGCCTGATTGGGAGGAAACACTTAGCGCAATGGTAAATCAGTTGTATACATATGTATATAAGTAGCTATGTAAGAGAAAATGACTGAAGCACCATTACTCACAGGAAAAAGCACAGTGATTTGTTACTTTGTATGTTTATTGAGTAGAAAATTTCGGTACTGTTTTAAGATACTTTGGGTAGAGAGGTAGAATACAGTGTGAAATAACAATTGCTGCCTGGCTGAGAATGCCACATGTGGCCTCTGAGAAGGTAAAATATGAGCACACACTGAAGAATGTGAAGGAGCAAGTATTATGTTTATGTGGGAACACCTTAGGCAGCGGAAGAGCTAGTTAAATAAAGTCTATGTCATAGAATTAAAAAGCAAGCTGGAAAACAACATAAATAGTGTGGCTCATTAAATGACCTGGTGGAAGAATATGAGACAAGTCAGAAGAAGTGTTTTGAGGGTGGAGAGCAGATGATGTGTTTTCCTGTGAGCCAGTTACAAGGGCTCTGAGTGGGGTTGGAAACCACTGAAGAACTTTTGGCTGAGAAGTGACAGGATCTGGCTTGACATTTTAAAGAAAGTCCAGATTGCTAGTAGGTAGTAAGAGTCCAAAGAGGAAGAGAGGAGACCAGTGAGGTAGTACTCCAGTAATACAAGAGACGAGTGTGGGATGCTCCTGAGGGATGCTCCAGTTAGCCAGGAGACCAGTGAAGGGATGCTCCAGTAAACCAGGAGACCAGTGAAGGGATGCTGCAGTAATCCAGGAAACCAGTGAAGGGATGCTGCAGTAAGTCAGGAGACCAGTGAAGGGATGCTCCAGTAAACCAGGAGACCAGTGAAGGGATGCTCCAGTAAGCCAGGAGACCAGTGAAGAGATGCTGTAGTAAGCCAGGAGACCAGTGAAGGGATGCTGCAGTAAGCCAGGAGACCAGTGAAGGGATGCTCCAGTAAACCAGGAGACCAGTGAAGGGATGCTCCAGTAAGCCAGGAGACCAGTGAAGAGATGCTGTAGTAAGCCAGGAGACCAGTGAAGGGATGCTCCAGTAAACCAGGAGACCAGTGAAGGGGTGCTGCAGTAAGCCATGAAACTAGTGAAGGGATGCTCCAGAAAGCCAGCAGACCAGTGAAGGGATGCTCTAGTAAGCCAGGAGACCAGTGAAGGGATGCTCCAGTAAGCCAGGAGACCAGTGAAGGGATGCTCCAGTAAGCCAGGAGACCAGTGAAGGGTTGCTCCAGTAAGCCAGGAGACCAGTGAAGGGATGCTGCAGTAAACCAGAAGACCAGTGAAGGGATGCTCCAGTAAGCCAGGAGACCAGTGAAGGGTTGCTCCAGTAAACCAGGAGACCAATGAAGGGATGCTCCAGTAAGCCAGGAGACCAGTGAAGGGATGCTGCAGTAAGCCAGGAGACCAGTGAAGGGATGCTGCAGTAAGCCAGGAGACCAGTGAAGGGTTGCTCCAGTAAACCAGGAGACCAGTGAAGGGATGCTCCAGTAAGCCAGGAGACCAGTGAAGGGATGCTGCAGTAAACCAGAAGACCAGTGAAGGGATGCTCCAGTAAGCCAGGAGACCAGTGAAGGGATGCTGCAGTAAACCAGGAGACCAGTGCAGGGATGCTGCAGTAAGCCAGGAGACCAGTGAAGGGATGCTGCAGTAAGCCAGGAGACCAGTGAAGGGATGCTCCAGTAAACCAGGAGACCAGTGAAGGGATGCTCCAGTAAGCCAGGAGACCAGTGAAGGGATGCTGCAGTAAACCAGGAGACCAGTGCAGGGATGCTGCAGTAAGCCAGGAGACCAGTGAAGGGATGCTGCAGTAAGCCAGGAGACCAGTGAAGGGATGCTCCAGTAAACCAGGAGACCAGTGAAGGGATGCTCCAGTAAGCCAGGAGACCAGTGAAGGGATGCTCCAGTAAACCAGGAGACCAGTGAAGAGATGCTGCAGTAAGCCAGGAGACCAGTGAAGGGATGCTCCAGGAGACCAGTGAAGGGATGCTCCAGTAAACCAGGAGACCAGTGAAGGGATGCTGCAGTAAACCAGGAGACCAGTGAAGGGATGCTGCAGTAAGCCAGGAGACCAGACTTTAAAAAAAAAAAAAAAAAAAAAAAAAAAAAAAAGTCTGTAACTTGGAAATATTAGTAAAAATAATAAAATTCTTTGTTATGAGCTATAACACTATTTTCAATTGTAGTTCTATGTTAATATTCTCTGTCATTAAAATGTAGTATAAACATTTATATATCAGTAGTGGTTTATGAGAATTCACAAATTCAGTTTGTAAAAGGTCTCTTCATACAGAAAGGTTTGCAACTATTGATATCAGGTTACAAACATAATGGTCTTTTAACTGTAGATTAAAAACCTAGGGCTTTGTGCATGCCAGGCAAGCACTCTACCACCCAGCTAGATCTTGAACTCCAAGATTTGATACTAATTTATCAAATTTTGTTACTTCCGTTTATAGAGTTACTAGATTTTATATATTTGCCTTTTAGTATCTCATTGTATTGCATATTAACTACTCAATGAAACTTAGTTGGAAGCACCTCATTACACAGTTGAGTGGCATTTGTAATATGGAAACTCACTTTGCAAGTGCGTTGTGGCCTGAATAGCACTGCCCTGAGCCTGTAGTTGGAGTTTGACAATTATTTTCATTACATACTTGCATGGGAAAGAAGATCTTCAGTCTTAATGTTTGGTAGCTTGGGAAGTACACCCATAGCTAGTGAACACATGTGGCTCTAGGGATACCAACCTTTCAGATGCCTTTATAAACTACGCTATGCCTTGAATTTTAGGTTGTGTTCCTTTAGAAATATCAAGCCTGCCACAAAAATAACTTACCAAAGCATTTTAGCGTTCAGTAATAGAGGTTGAAATATGTCCAACCGAGCCTTTTTGTACTACACACGTATTTCTGCCAAAATCAGTTGCCTATATCTTGGTAAATTTTACTTTGGGTGGTACTGAATTAATGCCCTTCTAAGTTACTTGTGAGCATTCTGTCCTGTAGCCTTCCCAAGCATATCCTTCCCAGGGGCCAAGGTTCTCCTCCTCCAAAGTCAGTAGCACCAGAGACACATTGGTTACACCTATCCATTCATCGAGAGGGAAGGAACACAATTTTAAATTTTAAAAAACAAACTTTTGATAATCTTTCAACTCTTCCCACAACTATTTTCCCTAAATAGAATTAAGCCAGTTTGTATTTTCTGGATGGATTTCTTCAGTCAATCATAATTTAGTTGACTCCATTGATAACCAGTTTTCCTTGTTCAGCTAACAGATGAGCTACTTAGGTCACAATCTTGTAATTTTGTGAAGAAATTCTAGAAGATGATCATCTATCTGTCCCACAGGGTGTTTTGTTTTTGACTTTTCAGAGAGTTGTTGTCCTGTGAGTTGAGAATGCAGAATGCATAGCTTAGCAACACAGATTTGTTTTTAGTTCACCATGTAATATTTTGCTATCTAATTTGAGTCAGAAATAGTTGTCACTGTTTTGTTGTTTCCTATATGATAGCTAAAATTCACTCTTCTTAGTTTTTAAAAATTTTACTATTATTGCTGTAATTGTGTGTGCACATGTATAGCACACATGCCAAACGTGTATGAAGTCAGAATATAAATGTGGAAGTCGGTTTCTTCCTTCTACCTTTCTATGGGTTGCAGGGATCAAGTTAAAGTTGTTAGGTTTTCATTGGTGGGCAGTAAGTGCCTTTACATGCTGAGCCATTTTACCAGTCCCCATTTTTATGTGACTCAAAAAAAATTTTGTAATTTGATTGCATGGTTCTTGAGTAAGAATTTTGTAGATGACAATGCCATATTGTAATAGCAAAAGGCTGGATAAACTTGCTAGATGAAAGGTTTTTCCAAAACCTTCTGGAGATAAAATTGTTCTTTAATTCTCATAGTGTGCTGTATTATTCCTATACTGTAGTAGTGATCTCAGTGGGTGACTCTAACCAATTGTGAACGTATCTGTCCTTTTGAGGAAGGTTAGGGATCACATTCATTTTAAAAGAGGATATAATAATGCTTTTCACAAAAATACAGGTTGACTATATCAAGATACACTTAATTAAGGAATCCTTTAGGAGTTATATTACTGTAAGTTCTCCAGAGGAACACAACGGTCATAATAAATATATAATAAAAGGGGTTTATTGAGGGTCTTATACATAATACTGTCTAGGTAGTACAATGTGCTGTCTTCATATTGGAGAGGTAGAGTCACAGTTTGGCCCAGAAGGTAGGAAATTCCAAGAGAGTCACTGGTCTTTACTTCAAGTGGAAATTCAGAGGTCAGTGAAGAATGGCTTTGGTGGCAGCAGTGAGTGAGTAGATGAACGCCTGACCTGGTTAGATGAACTTCCAGTGAGCATGAAGGCAAGTATGCAAAGAACAAAGGCTTGTCTCTTGGACCTCCTTGTATCTACACCACCATTGGTAGGTGCCACCCACAATTGGGGTGGGTCTTCCACTTCAGTTACTGAGTCAAGAAGACATCTCACAGGTGTACCCAGAGGGTTGCCTTTCAGTTTATTTCAGATCTCAGATAGTTAACACTATCAGGTGTTAACTGCATCAGAGATCCAAAGCACCTTCATTTACAGAGCTGTGTTGCTAAACTACGTGCAAGTGTATACAAATTGTTCTGTCCCAGTGATCATGATTTGTTTTGTTTTGTTTTGTTTTTCAAGACAGGGTTTCTCTGTGTGGCCTTGGCTGTCCTGGACTCCCTATGTAGACCAGGCTGGCCTTGAACTCACAGTGATCCGCCTGCCTCTGCCTCCTGAGTGCTGGTTTTAAAGATGTGTGCCACCATGCCTGGCCCAGTAGACATGATTTGTATCTTTTTGACTCAAGACTATTTGATCTTTACCAAGTCTACAATAGTAAAAAATAAAAAAAATAAAAATAAAAAAATCATTACTATTAGTTATTTAAGTAATTCCTGAAGCCACTGGCATTCCATTGAAATGATATTTAATAATTTGTTTGCCCGTTATTGCCTTTCATAATTCTTCCTTACAGTTTTATAACTTCCAATAAATCTACATTGAATTTGTTGATAGAAAGGCTACTTTTTTTTATAGTGCTCCATTCACTTTGTATTAAAGTGTTGCATTGAATATGCACACAAAATTACTGAATTCTGTCTTTAGAATGCCAATTAGTTTATCTGAGCAGATGTGGAAATTGATTTTTATATCACATATGTCAGTTCCTTGTTGTAATCTCATCTTGTATTCTTAAGTTTCTCATGTTTAAGTTCCTTGAGGGCAGGTATAGTAACTCTTTCATTAAAAACATCATATGGAGCCAAATCCATTCAATGGAAAAAGGATAGCATCTTCAACAAATGGTGCTGGTCTAACTGGAGGTCTATGTGTAAAAAAATGAAACTGGACCCATATTTGTCACCTTGCACAAAACTCAAATCCAAGTGGATTAAAGACCTCAACATAAAACCAGAGACACTAACTCACTTAGAAGAAAAAGTGGGAAAGAGCCTGGAACATATTGGCACAGGAGACAACTTCCTGAACAGAACACCAACGGCCCAGGCCTTAATGTCAACCATTAATAAATGGGACCTCATGAGGCTGAGAAGCTTCTGTAAGGCAGGAGACACTGTCAAGAGAACAAAGCGACAGCCTACAGACTGGGAAAAAATCTTCACCAACTCTACATCTGACAAAGGTCTAATATCCAAATATATAAAGAACTCAAGAAATTAAACAAACACCACCAAACCAAACCGAATAACCCAATTGAGAAATGGGGCTTGGAACTAAACAGAGAATTCTCAACAGAGGAGTATCAAATGGCTGAGAAACACTTAAAGAAATGCTCAGCCTCTTAGTCATCAGGGAAATGCAAATCAAAACAAACGCTGAGATTCCATCTTACAAAACAAACAAAAGTAAAAAATTTACAAAACAAAACAAAAATTAACAACACCATCAGAATGGCTAAGATCAAAAATTCAAGCGACACCACATGCTGGCGAGGATGTGGGGAGAGAGGAAACACTCCTTCATGCTGGGGAATGCAAACTAGTACAGCCACTTTGGAAATCTATCTGGTGCTATCTCAGAAAAATGGGAATAGGGCTTCCTCAAGACCCAGCTATTCCACTCCTTGGAATATACCCAGAAGATGCTCCAGCACACAACAAGAAAATTTGCTCAACCATGTTCATAGCAGCCTTATTCATAATAGCCAGAACATGGAAACAGCCTAAGTGTCCCTCAGTAGAAGAGTGGATAAAGAAACTGTGGTACATATACACTATGGAATACTACTCAGCTATTAAAAACCAGGAATTCCCGAAATTGTGTGGATAAATGGATTGAGCTAGAAATGATCATAATGAGTGAGTTAACCCAGAAGCAGAAAGAATCAAATGGTATATACTCACTTATATCTGCATACTAGCCCAAGGGGCATGTCCCACGAAAGCCTTCACTTACCAGGAAACTGGGACAGAGGGGAAGGCATCCTATTGGGACTCTAAATGAGAGACGCATGGGAGAACAGCAAAATAAAAGGATCCAGAGGTCCTAGAAATCTACAAGTAGAACAATATGATAGGCAGATTTGGGCCCAGGGGTCCCGCTCAAACTAAGGCACCAGCCAAGGACAATACAGGAGGTAAACTTTAAACCCCTTCCCAGATCTAGCCAATGGTCAGAATATTCTCCACAGTTGAGTAGAGAGTGTGATACGACTTTCTCACATACTCTGGTGCCTCACATTTGACCATGTCCCCTGGAGGGGAGACCTGGTGGCACTCAGAGGAAGGACAGCAAGTCAATAAATTCAAATTCCTGAATTATAAAAGTGTACAGGAAGCCTGGATGGGGGTGTAGTTTACTTGGTAACATGCTTGCCTAGCATGCATCAAGCTTGATCCCCAGGACCACATAAAACCAGGTGTGGAGACTCACTGTAACCCCAGGATTCCGAAGGCAGAGGCAAGAGGATCAGGAGTCTAAGGTCATCTTCAGCGGTGTAGCAGGTTAGAGGCCAGCCTGAGTTACACAAGACCCTGTCTCAAAAAACAAAATGGGAGCTGTATAGATGGCGTAGTGGTTAAGAGCACTTACTGTTCTTCTGGACAACCTGGTTTTAGTTCCCAGCACCTACATAGTGGTTCAAAGCCATCTGTAACTCCACTACCAGGGGATTTTACACCCTTTTTGGACCTCAGAGGGCATAGGATGCCATACATGCTGGCATCACTCATACACTTAAAAGTAAATAAATCTAAAAAATTATGACAAAAGAAAAACAAAATAAAGGGATGAATTATGAGCCTGTATTTACTAACTTTTCTCTAATGAAGTTTGCATTATTTTCTCATAACCATTCAAATGAAATGCCACTTTGAGAAAAAATGTACTAAGAGAAGCCTTTAATTTTTTTCTCTAACAATCCCAGATAATTAGTTTTGAATTAATGTAGAAATTGATGGTTTAAATGTTGATTTGTGTGGTACAATGAGAAAGTTAGCTTTTCATCAATATTTAAAGAGATCCAGAAATCTATAAACTGTTAAATTTAAAGGATTTTATATAAAGGCATTTAAAAAATCTACGTTATAGTAAAACTAAATTAGTGCTCTGCTTCTGATATGATTTGCTACTCTTCACAGATTACTAACAAAAATTATTATTTTGAAAAATCCAATCCCAAGGCTGTGGAGATGCTTCTCCTGGTAAAGTCCTTACCACACAATCCTGAGGACCTGAGTTGGATCCATGCACCCACATGAAAATCTAGGTGCAATTAGGCTTGCTTATAATCCAGTTGCTGAGGCCTATCTGGCTGTGTCCTGGGAACCTGACTGGGAACACAGGAAAGGAGGCCCTTAAGAGACACAAGGAACTTAAGTATGGGGTTCCACGAGCTGTGTGCTCCTTGGAGCCCTAAGACCTGATGCTCACCAGTGTGTCACAGCATGGTGACCAGTGAGGAGCTGGGTTAGCTAATGCTGGAAGGGGCTCTCTAATATTGGTAGTAGTTGTGTAGGCAGGGGAGCAGTCTCCCGAGGGTGCAGTCATCCTGGAAGAGGAAGCTGCAGGAGGAGCTTTTAGCTGTGCTGTTTTAGCTAAAGGTCAGCCTCTCCTGCACATTCATACCCTGACTGGTGGAAGTCCTTTCCATCCCTGAGTCTGAGGCATCAGTGTCCTTGTCCTGGCCACACTCATGTCAACAATACCATCAGGACTTCCTCTCTTCTTCACACCTAGCACTTGGGAAGCAGAGAAAGACTGGTTTGATTAGCCAAATGGGTGAGCTCTGGGCTCAGTGAGAGATCTTGTCTCAAAGAGGATGAGGTGGAGAACTGAGGAAGGCAGCTGATTTTATCATCTGGCCTCTCTGCATGCATGCAAGTGCACCTGCACACACGTGCACAACACATACACATACATGTGACTCTTCTTACAAAATCAAAAATCTAATCTAGACATAGTACTTGTAGCCTCAGCAAGTTGGGATACTGAATTGGGAAGTTTGCTTGAGTCCAGGATTTGGGGGCCAGTCTAGGGATCATAATAAGACACTAACTTCTTTTTTTGTTTTTGTTTTTTGAGACAAGGTTTCTCTGTGTAGCCTTGGCTGTCCTGGACTTGCTCTGTAGACTAGGCTGGCCTCAAACTCACAGACATCTCCCTGCCTCTGCCTCCCTGACTGTGTGTCACTGCGGCCGGCTGCACTAACCCACTTCTTAAACCAAGACAACAAAACAAGTGAACTAAACAAGAAATCGAAGAAAGAAATAGAACTTCTCTAAGTTACTACAAATTAATTACTGTAACTAACATTGAGATTATTTAGAATTGAATATTAGGGTCTATTAAATACTAACAAAATAGCTAAAGTGTGTGTGTCTGTTTTTCTGTGTGTATTTGTGTGGAAGTGTTTATGTTGTTGTTGTTGTTGTTCTTCTTCTTCTTCTTCTTCTTCTTCTTCTTCTTCTTCTTCTTCTTCTTATTCTTCTTCTTCTTCTTCTTCTTATTATTATTCTTATTATTATTATTATTATTATTATTATTATTATTATTTCTGGTGTTAGTTTTAGACTAAAACCACCCTCCCGTCACACTCATATTTTTTCATTCATTTTGGTACCATCACTTTAGGATTCTGTTACTCATTTTATGCTCAGTTTTAGAAATACCCAAGGCAAACAATGTGTCTTGTGTATGTGTGCAGGCATTAGTATTTAAAAAACATAATGATTCAGTGCACTTGGGAGTTGAAGCGCTGCTGTGATTTAATAGCATAGTTTGGAACATGCCAAACAGCAGTGTGAATGTTGATGAACATGCTGTTTTAATGCTTTTGGTTAGGAACAGTTTTTCACTTCAGTTTACTTTGCAGTCACTGAAATTAGTATGTGGTCAGCACTTGGCTAAAAGCAGGCCAGTTAATGTGGGAACAAATAAAATTATTGACAAGAAAACAAATGGTCGGTCTATAAATACCCCTGTTAACAGCTGTATGTCTGAAAACAAGATATCAGTTTTTAAAATTAAGGAAAACAGTGTGTTGTATTGTTAACTCTGCGTGTGTGAGCTTCTTCCCCTCATTTAAAAACACAAAGCACACACTCCTACAAGCTTACACTCAGCCATTCATAGATGTTACACCTTTCAGCCATGCTTCCTTCCCACTATAAATGTTGGCATCTCTAGCTCCATGCTTTTTTGTTTGTTTGTTTGTTCCTGCCTAGTCCTTCGCTGCCATTACAGTGCACCTGGCTTCCATGTCCCTCACCCTTACCCTGAAGAGCATTTGAACATCACGAGCTACATACTTCATCTTTGGGACTCCTTGCAAGAGGCTTCCCTTTTACAACTTTATTGTTTATGTTAACCCACTGACTTTATTTTATCATCCATTTTCAAAACCTTGTATTGTTATGAGCCAGGTAATTTAAAATCCTTTCCTACTTAGTTGTATCGCTCATTTCACTTTAACTTTTATATAGTTCTCAAGCATGCTGAATATTAGCTCACGCCTTGGACTAAAACCATCTATACCATCACACTTGTGTTCCTCCATCGTTTTGGTGCCATCACACTTGAATTTTGTGATATTATGTTCAGTATTAGAAATGTAAAAAATGAGTTATAGATTATATGTGTATTTTGCCTGTGTGTATCTGTACTTATGTGTCCTCCTTTGCTTAAAAAGTGCTTTCCCCCAGATCATTGCAAAGCTCACATCTTCATTTTTAGCAAGTCTCTATTCAGATGTTACCATCTCAGCAAAACAGTAACCCTGCATTCCCATCTGTTTCTTAGTCTGTTCTAATTCTCTGTATTACTTACAAATACTGAAATTTTATGTGATTATTTTCTTTCCCATTGCAGTATGAGCTGTTTGAGTAGAGCGTTTAATTATGGTTAGTTACTGCTTTGTCTTCTGTGCCAGGCAGAGTTAAGTTGTCAGTAAATACTTATTCAGTAAATGAAACTGCCATTCTTTATCCAAAGGAAATGACTCCCCACTCCCCCAAAACAGTGAATTTACCTCTTTATCTTACTTGTTGAACATTGTGCTGGTTAGTTTTGTCAACTTGATACAAACTAGAGTCTATGGGAAGCCACCCGGGAGAGGAAACTTCTACTGATAAGTTGTCTTGATCCGATGGCCTTAGGGCACGTCTCTGGGGCATTTTCATACTTGCTAATTGATATGTGAGGACCCAGCCCGCTGTGGATGGTGCTGTTCCTAGGCAGGCATACCTGGGCTATCAGAAAGATAGCTGAACATACCAGAGGATGTAAGACAGTAAGCCACATTCCTCCAGGTCCTGTACCCAGGTTTCTTCTTGACTTCCTTAGGTGATAAATTGTACCCTATAAAATGAAATAAAGCCTTTCTTTCCCAAGTTGGCTTTGGCCTGTGTTTTATCACAGCAACAGACAGCAAAGTAGAACAGACATTAATATAAATTTTCATCTTCATTAAGACTGGTACTTTAAGGCTATCAGAGAAAGAGAGAGCAAGAGAAAGAGGAAGGAAGGGAGGGAGGGAGGGAGAGAAGGGGAAAGGAGAGGGGGAGGGAGGAGGAAAGGGAGGGAGAAGGAGAGGGAGGGAGGGGGGAACGAGAACATTTTCAATTTGCATAAGAGAAAAAAATCTTTTGTGAATGTTCCAAAAATGAATACCTTTTATTCCTTTTGTTACTGTGTGGTGAGTAACTATTTAGTTCTGATCGATGAATAAGCCTTAATTTAGAGGACCGCTGATGACGTTTATTATCTCATACTCTCTAAAAGCTGAATGCTTTGAGTATTGTGACTTAGAGGATAGTCATAAATGCTTCATTGATTAACATCCAGAATCCAGGTTGGGAATGGTTACCAGGCTCTGGCGTTGGCTATGTGCTGTTAGTCATTGATGATGACTACCTCACTACTGAGAGCGCTAGGAAATGTATGAGAAATTGAAGCTTAATAGTTCAGAAGTGGTTGAAAATGGACAATTTCATAAGAGTAGGCCTTTGAACAGTTGACCAGTGCTTAAATATGTCATAGTTTGTCATGACATAAATGGAAAACTTCTAATACTTTGCTATTTAAGGCTTTTGGTAATCTAGATTTTACTTTTAAGATGGAGCTTTTCAAAGTTTCTCTGAAACTTAAGAAATACTCACAAAACAAAACCCAAACAAACCAAAAAACAAAAGTAAACAAACAAAAAACCGTACGTAAACTCTCAGAAGAGTAATGGGTTCTTTTCTCTTAACAGAATTTTGTCAGCTAAGTTACCTCTGTTTTTGTGACCCTCTTTCCCTTTCCCCTTCTGGCCATACTCTTTATTTTTGCATAATTTGTATGATGTTAGGTTTTTTTTTTCTTCTCAGAATAGTAGTGCCTCATGTTGTTTGTCCAGGCTGGCCCAGAAGTTACTTACATATATTTGTGGAAGCAGACGTCAATGTCAGGTTTTTCACCTCAGTTTTTGAGACAAGGTCTGTCATCATCACTGACTGACAAGACTGGCTGGTTGGTAAGTTTCAGAGGTTGTCCTCCTGTCTCTGCCTTCCCAGCTCCAGGATTACAGATATGTGCCACATCTGACCTTTTATGTGAGCTCTAAACTCAGGTGCTGTGCTTCCTCAGCAAACATCTCTCCACTGAGCCCCATCCCCACCCCACAGGTGGTTAGCTGTAGTGCTGGGCATTGAACATAGGGCTTTATTAATGCCAAGCAAACATTTTACTAACGCGCGCGTGTGTGTTTTACATTTACTTAGTGGATCTAATGTGCAATATATGAAATTTATCATGGAATAGATCACTATTATGTTCTAGTAGCACTGAAGAAAAAAATAATTTTAACAGAGTATCTTGGGCTGGGAAGATGGCTAAGTGGGTAGATTGCTTGCAGCTCAAGTATGCAGACTGAGTTCAGATTCACTTTAAACCCAGACACGCTGCCTGTAACCCCAACACTAACATGGGACAAAGACAGGCAGAGGCAGATGGAACTTGGAGTCTTGCTGCCCAGTTCTCCAAGTTCAGTGAGAGACCCTGTCTCAAAACCAAAGAGGAGAGCAGTTCCTGATGTCACTTCAGGCTAACCTCTGCCTCCGCACACATGCACACGGAGATGAGAGCATAGTAGTTGCCCCACATACTTGTATGAACACAACTTCACCTGGATAAATACCTATAAAGGTAGAAGTATATTGTCTTTAGATTTGCCTAGAACCTTTTATAAGATGTACGATAAAATTATATGTATTATTGGGACCAATTATAAGCTGAAGAAGCAGAATCATTTTAAACATTTACTAGGGCAAATGGAATGATGTAAAAACATGAAGATGAATCTCAGTTATGAAAAAAAGCATAAATTTGCTAATATGTAAATGTGCTAATTTAGGTTAATTAGCTAGCTATTGCCTAGTAGAGGAGTTGTGATAATTATCCTAATGGTACTTGCTAGTAATTTTAAAAAATTGTTTTAAACTTTGCTTCTGAATAATTTCCCCTTCTGTTCATTGGTTCTCTGAGATGTTTCTAGTAGACGTGAATCTTAAGGCAACGTTTCTGCTGCAAAGCGGCTGCATTGTCATGGCTTTCAGCTGCCATGGCTCCTCTCTTCGCATTCTTTTGTTGTTAGTCAACTATAGGTAATTGAACTAAAGCAACAGTATATTTTACTTAAGGCTATTTGTATGGCTTATTAACTGTTCAGGGTCTTAAATCTGCCTTCAGCCTGCTTTGATTTCTGTTTTTGGTTTTCAATACTTGGCTGTTGATGATTAATTTATTAGCTGGTGTGTTGTTGGGCCCAGTCTGTGGTGTCCAGTCATTAGAAAATATACCTTTTACCATTATTTATCTCACAGAGCTCTAAATTTTTCCTTCCTTCCTTTCTCCCTCCCTTCCCTCCTTACCCCCTCTTTCCCTGGAGCACACTATGTAGACCCGGCTGACTCCACAGAGATCTTCCTGCCTCTGCCTCCTGAGTGCTGGGATTGAAGGTGTGAGCCACCACACCTGGCTAGATTTTCATGCTAATGGACTTGTTAGTAGATAAACTAGTTGTTATCACATGAGATGCCCTCAGTAATGCTAAACAGAATTTTAGGAGGACTCTAGGCAGCGTTCAAACACTTAATGTTAAGTAATTCTGGCTGGTTTTTTGGAGATATTCATCGGAACTCAAGATATTCAGACCTAGAAAAGTCTGATTCTTTCATCCAGACTGTATGGGGATAATTTTCCTGGAGAATATAAAATGATGAAGCATCTTAAATAGGGGAAGAAAATTATTACTGTTGTATTTTTGCTAAATATGCATATTTTGTATCCAAGTTCTCCTGAAAATATTCAAAATGTACTAAATCAATCTTTTCATGACATGCCTATCCATTGATGCACCATTTTAATGTGTCACGTATCATATTAAGCTTAATATGTTTGCTTTTCTAAGGTATTGGAAGACTTACTTGTTTTTTTCCTTATTATTTCTTGTTTTCACAAGTGAGACAAATATTGGCTAAAGATATCCTCATCTAAGAGATACCTTACAAAGCTGGGGAATGGTGGCGCACGCCTTTGATCCCAGCATTTGGGAGGGATGTGGATCTACGCGAGTTCAAGGCCAGCCTGATCTACAGCTCAAGCTCCAGGACAGCCGAGGTTACACAGAGAAATCCTGTCTCAGGGTGGGGCTGGGGTTGTACCTTACATATGTTCCTGTTGCCTTTTCTTGATAGCATAAATTTTATTTTAAAATCTTATCTATCTAGTTGATTATAGGTGGCACTTTGTGGGTTTTGCGATTTTTTTAAAAAATTAATAAAAAAATTTTTTTGACAGTGAATTTGTTACTTTGTTGCTGTGATAAAACAGCCTGACTAAAAGCATCCTACAGAAAAAAAAAAAGAGTTGGTTTTCTCTATGGTTCCAGAGAGGGAGTCCCTAATGACAAGGAAGGCATCGCAGCAGGCAGCTAGAACAGGTAGCTTGGTGATCACATTTTATCACATAGGAAGCTGAGAATGTGACCTGAATGTGGGACAAGGCTGTAAATACTCAGAGCCTTGCCCCAAACGACCTATTTCCTCCGGCAGTGCCAAACCCCCTAAACAGCCTCACAAATTTGGGACCACATGTTCAAGTGCCTGAGTGTGGGGTTATTGCTCATTCAAACCAGTACAGGCTGGTTCTTGCTGTCTAGCCCAGTCTTCTCCATCTCTTATCCTTCTGCCTCAGCTTCCTAAATACTGGGAACACAGTAGACATGCTCCCCTAGGGTTACTATTGTTACTGTTGCTGTGATGAGACACAAAAGCAAAAAGGGGAGGAGAGGGTTTATTTCACTCACAGTTCATATAACAGGGCAGGACCTGGAGGCAGGAGCTGATGCAGAGTCCATGGAGAGGTGCTCCTTACTTACTGGCTTGCTCCACATGGATAGCTCAACCTGCTTTCTTACAGAACCCAGGAGCCCTGTGGTAGCACTGCCCATGATGGGCTGGGCCCTCCCAGGCTGGGCCCTCTCTCATCAATCACTAATTAGGAAAATGCTCTACGGTTTTGCCTACAGCCCAGGTATTTTCTCAATTAGGATGACCTCCTCTCAGATGACTACAGCTTGTTCAAGTGGACACAGAATTAGCCAGCACAGCCCTTGTGGCTGCTTATTGGTACTGCTCTGCTACATAGAGACAGCTCATAATTTTGTTTACTGTTTTCAACAGTTAAAGATATAAAAGTTTTTCCTCTTTATGTTTTAGGCGGAAAAGTATTTTAATCATTATGAAGAAATAATATTTAATGATACTAGTTTATAAGTGGCTGTGCTCTCCTAGTGCTAAATACAAGAAAACAAAGCTGAATCTTAAGAGAGTAAAATAAAAAATGGCAACATGTGACCAAGTTTTCTAACTAAAGTTTAGATAGTTTTATCACAAGCTTAGGAGCTGAAAATAGTTGGCATTTATTGTATCTCATTCTATAAGTTGGACAGATGGAATGTTTTCAGCGTCTGGTCTCATAAAACAGAAAGCCACTGGGCTGAGCTGTCATCTGGAAATGCCATGGAACGATTGGCTTCCTGCTTCGTTCTGGTGGTGGGCAGAGGGTCCCCCACCAGAATGAGCCAGGTCCTAAGACTGAGGTCCAGGTTTCTTTCCTGGTTGTCAGAGAGGTACCTATCTGCTCTTGTAAGTGACCTGAATTACTCTTCAGCCTTCAAAGCCAGCAGCAGACTTTTTTTTGACTTTCTCCTCTGTTCCTAGCTTGACAAAAATCTACTCTGACATTGCTGCTCCAGATAAATCTGGTGTTTTTTGTTTGTTTGTTTGTTTGTTTGTTTGTTTTTGAGACAGGGTTTCTCTATGTAGCCTTGGCTGTCCTGGACTCGCTTTGTAGACCAGGCTGGCCTCGAACTCACAGAGATCCTCCTGTCTCTGCCTCCCTGAGTGCTGGGATTACAGGCTTGCACCACTATGCCCCCGGCATAAATCTGAGCCTTTAATTTCATTTGCAGTCACTTCATTGAAGTGTCCAGATAAATGAAGTAATAGAGAAATAGGCAGAAGGCTTGTTTAGAAGTTGATCTAGAGCAGTGTTACATTTTTTCTTTTGCTTTTATATATCATAATGTATTTACCATATCTGATAATATTAGTTGGTGAAAATAGAGATGGTGCAAATTTTTAACTCCATCAATATTCATGAAGCCAATTGATTAGGGGTAAATCTGTGTATTTAGTATGTTGCTGTTGTTACCACAAAAGCAGTACTATTGGACCAGAGAGATTGCTCAGCTGTTAGGAGCACTTGCTGCTCTTCCAGGGGACCCCCAAATTTGATTCCTAGTACCCTATGATGGCTTACAACTGTCTGTAATTCCAGTCAAAAGGGATCCTAGGCCTCTAGGGTACTGTAAGCACTTGCACATACCCCCACATAAACACACATATACTTCCTCATAATTAAAGATAATAAAAATTAAATGTAATGATTATATAATATCCATAAAATAGAATATAATCCTTTAATTAATAAGATTCTAAATTTATTATATATATTTATTACTTTAGTGAGTAACTTTATGATGAGTTTTTCTTTTTATTCTTAACAGAGAGTTGCTGACTGAAGGGTATAGAGATTCCCAAATTACTTGCCAATTTAATTAAAATATTGTGACTAACATAGTACAAAACTGCTTCTTTCTTGGCCTCAGTTTCTTTGTTGCAGTGTGGTGCTAGCCATATATTTTTTTTTTTTCAGTTCTGTGACGAATTAAGTACCTTCCATGTACTACATTTTTCTCTTGTCTTTGTTCAAAAATTTGGAGGGACCAAGGGGATTACATACATTCAAACACCCCCCACTGTATTCATGTATAAAATTCTCAAAGATTTTCAAGTCTGTAATACTTCTTAGTATTCTGATCCATGCCAGCAGGGTGTTTCTGAATGTTGAAGATTTACACCCAGAGATGATGCAGCCGGGTCGAGGTTGTGCTAGGGCAGTGACTGTAGAAGAAGCCAGCATGTTTGTTTCAGAATATGGCACATTACATGACGTTGCAGTTAATCAGGCAACCACTTTACCACTTTACTGGCATATGTGGTCACCAAAATTGGTTACTTGAAAATCTGCACCAGTGCGAGGATGGTAAAGTAGTTTTAGGGGGTTAGGCAACAGTTAAAGCAGACAAATTAAAACATTATCTCCCTATTTTTGCAGGTTTCCCCAAATCAAATTATGTTTTACTAGGATGGACCAATTGATCCTTGTTGTTGAACTGGCTCAGACTGTAGAGCACCAAGTGCTTGCTTTGTTGTAGATGTTTCTAAAGACTGTACTGGCTTTTTACTGGAAGGAAATCTCTTTGGATTATATTTAGTTTCTGCTAGACTTTTGGCCTCAGTTCTGGGTACATGAATTCTTGTCGAGTAAAGCACTCCCTCCATCCTTACACAATACAAGTTTTTTGGTTGTTTTTGTTTTTTGAGACAGGGTTCTTTTGTGTAGCCTTGGCTGTCCTGTACTCACTTTGTAGACCAAGCTGGCCTTGAACTCAAAAAGATCCGCCTGCCTCTGTCTCCCCAAGTGCTGGGATAACAGGTGTGCACCACTGCACCCAGCACACAATAGAACTTTTAACATGAATTTAGTAATTTAAGTTTGATTCTCAATGGATTTGGCACTCATTTCAGTTTGTCTTTGCAGCTCATTAAAAATTTTCACCTTTAACATTTGGAGTCAATTTCCCTTTCAGTTGTCTTCTTTCTATACATTTGATGAACATGGCATATGTTTTTATATATCTTTCATAAAAGTGTGCAGAAAAGAATGAAAGCCCTGTGACAGCCACCTCCTTCCTGTTACATATTCTCCTGACATAATTGACACTTCATTTTCATTGTTTAATCAGCTCTCAGTTCAGCTGTGTTTTTACGTAGAACTCATTTCAAAACCTCAACAGGTTCTCCACAGAGAACTCAGTGATATGCCTGGCCATGACTGGGAGTTTTTGTGCCTTCTTTCTGCATCTGTCAGTTCTGTCATCAGAGCTGTGTGGAAACACACACCATTCTCACATATGCAGCAGAAGTGACTACAGATTTCTACTCAGATTACTCAGTTTTATACTACTGTGTCTTACACTGAAGACCTTACTTTTTTTAGTGACAGTAGTTGCTTGTTTGTTTTAGTTTTCCATTTTGAAATTTTATTTCAAAATTCAATTTTATTTATTGTTACTGTGTGCATGATTGTGTGTGATGTTTATGTGAGAACAGCATGCGTGTGCATTGGCATGCATATAGAGGTCAGAGGACAGCTTTCAGGAGTTGGGTCTCTCCTTCCACTATGGGTTTTGGGACTGAATTTCGTTTGGAGACAGGACTGACCCTCTGAGCCATCTCACTGGCCCATCTTCTCCCTTTAATAATTTCAAAATGAGAATGAGAATCTTACAGAAAACAGTTTGTTTACTTCTAGGAAATATTGGTGTAGGGATAGGCTCTTTTACTTTATTGCCACTTGAAGTAATCCCTCTCTGTGCTTAGCCACTAACATATAATTAGGATCATTTGTTTTATTTCATTCTCTATTTTTAGAGAGTGCTACGTTTTCTCATTTTAATTTATTTTTACTGTTATTTAACTCATTTATTTTTTCTGTCTTCCCCATTGGTAAATACTTAAATTAATTTTTGCCTACTCTTCTATTTTTGTAAAGCAAAGCACACATGCATATTCATGTTTACTGCTTTTAAGGCAGCGTGGTGAAGACTACTTCTCAGCAGTCGATCAGGATCTTCCTGATCGCTTTGTAGTCATGATCATTCCTTGCACGGATGTGGTGTTGCTGCACTCACCTGGTCCCCTGCTAATAGAAGCCTACAGTCTCTTTGATCCTTGTTACTTGAAGTAGTCTTGCAAGAGAGTAGCTTTTTATGCACATGACAATTTGTACTTTTGCCAGTGTAAGATGAAAATGGCCAAAAGGAAATCAGTCCTGTCTCAGTAAGATGTGAAAGGACAGGGATGAGTGTCTTCATTTTACAAACCGTAGCCAGATGGACTCATCATGAGAACATGTTCAGTTTTACCAAGTGTTTATCAAGTCTGTACTCTAATGCTTTCCCTATCCATTTTAATTATAATTAAGACTGAAATATATTACGTAGATTTAAAAATATTATATCCCCTTGTATTTCTGGAGCAAAGTCAATCTAGTTATGATATTTTTATTAATAAAATAAGTTTGTTTTGCTATTTTGCAACTGGCCTATAATTTTCTATTATATGGTAGTCTGCCTTTTTACCATTTAATTTTTATTTATCTTTTAATGGAAGCCTACTTTATATATGGAGAAGTAACAAGTATGTGTATATGTCTTTCCATCAGCTTTTTCTACCACATGTATCTATTCCTCTTGTACATGAAATCTTGCAACATGGATGTGCGTATGTGTTTGCTTCTTTTTCCTATTTGATAGACTCCCACATGGCCTTTTCTGTTTCTGTGATGATTATATCCATCTAGGATTACTCCACTCTCTTACTGGTTGTTAGATCTTATCTTTAGTGATGTCTTCATTGAAGTCTTGTCTTATTATTCTGTTATATATTTTAAGCTGTCCGCTTGAAGTTTTTTCTAAATTATAGATATTACTTGTTAGGTTTAAAGCTCCCCTCACCCCATCCCACACCAAATGGAAGTGCTGGTGACGCCGTCCTAAACAGAAGGAGGTTGGCCAAGTAAACAGAAGGGTTTTGAGTAAGCAAAAGCTTTCCTTGGTTTCAGCACAAAATGTAAGCAAGAGTGCAGTGAAGCCTCCTCACTAGACCATTCCATGAGTAGAAAGAAACACTCACTGGGTGTTAAATAGCCAAGGGTGTCCCTTCAAGGGCCAGAGAGAAGAGCAAAATGACAGAAAAGCAGGAAAATTATATTAGACAGTCAACATGGCAGGGTCTTTGAGCTGATATAGGCTGTTCAGATTGACCAGGATGCCCTTGCCTGAGATAGTGTACCTTTGGGCAGATTAAGGGAGGTTTCTGGTAATAAAAAACTTGCCTTTACTTTTTATTTTTAAATAAAATTTAGGCCCCCAGTGACACACTTTTTCCAACAAGGGCACACTTCCAACTCTTTGCTAAACCTATCAGAGTTCTATTCCCCACTGATTAACCATTAAAATATTGTGAGCCTGTGGGGGGCAGTCTTATTCAAACCACCATACTGGCCATCCACCATATTCCTAAGCAGTACAGTAAAAAATCCATCTTCTAATTGTCATTTGGACCCACTCAGCCATTTTATTAATCTCTTGTATTATTGGAACTAGTATTTTTCCCTTTTTTAAAAATTGATATTATAATCCAAGGTATTATTTTACCAGTTCTCATCATTCAGCAGTTATTTCCACACCAAAGTATCTTTAAATATCAAAACAAAAACATTGAAAAACAGAAATGAAAATGGGGCAATCATCTACTAGATAAATTGGCAAACTTTTTCTTAATGGGCTATCTGGTGCAGTTTTAGGCTTGTGAGCCATAATGTTTAGGCAGCTACCCAACTCCGACCAAACATGGCCTTAGTCCACTAAAGGTTACTGCAAAATCAGGTGACCTGCAAATTGAATTTTGTAACATTTAACATACACCCTCGTGCCGAGTGAAACTATTCTTCAGCTTTTGTGTGAGGTTGTCCAAATGGTTGCCTCATCTGTCTAGAAGGGTTAATAAGGCTTGCTTTATTTTGTTTTGTTAGCTTAGAGACATTGGCTTTGTGGTCTATATTTTTGCTTCGCTGAATATATTCATTGATTCCATAGTTTTTATTATCTATCCATAATAAAAGAAGAAAGTAGCAAAGAAAGATACTTCACAATGACTAAAATATCAAAAGGTGGATTCAAGAGGTAACAGCACTGTAAACAGAAATGGTGGGAAAGTGATAGCACGTTTTTCATAAATGCCAAAACCTGAGATTAAAAATAGTATAACATCACAACTGATGAGTGAACAGTGTATTTTCTCACATGCAACACACATACACACTCTCTCACATACAAAAAAGTACAGAAAGAGTATAATGCATATTCTTTCTTGTTTTGAAGACCTTGCTAAGAATAAAGGAACATCTAAGAAGATTGGCCTTCAAATAGCAGGTCTTAGTAATAGTTAACGTTGCTAAGGAGAAGAGAACATTGGAAAACACTCAGTCTGCTTATGGTAGTAGACCAAGATTCAATGTTTTCAAGTCAACACAGTTACCTCACATAGTTGAAACATTTTCAACATTATCCAAAATATATTGGCTAGTTTTTTTCATAAGAAAAAAGTAAATAAGGCAGGGGGATTGTAAGCTTAAAATTCCAGCCTGGGCTGTCTAGATTCTGCCTCTTTAATAAAAAGGCTATGAAAGGTGGTAATTTTCTTCCCAGCATACCTTGAGTGCATATCTGATGCGGCTGAACCAGATGCCATGCTCTGCTTTTCTGTTCTCAGTGGTAACTTAGATTAAGTATCAGTGTTCTGATCTAGGCTATACGCATGCATTTCCTTATGGTAGATACTCGGGCTTAAATTTTACTTTTTTCAGACTGTTATAAGCCTCTTTATTTTAGATGTTTTTTAACTAGACAGCGTAATGTTTCACTACATTTCAAAATCCTCTTTGAAAAATCTGGAGACTGATTTTGAAGTGAGAAATGCCTGTTGTTTCCTTCATCATAGTACCATTTTTAACTTGTGTTGGTAATTGTAATATAACCTGGATTATTTCATTTCAGTAACTCCTAGGAGAGATTTTAATTTTTACTGAGAATCTTAATAGCTGATTATAAAATTTTTATGACAAGAACATGAACATTCTTATTTTTACAGTAAGTTTTTCCTTATATGGTAAATTCAGGCATTTAACTTTAATATTTTTGTTAGCTTATTCTGAATAGCCAAAAGACAAGTAAGTTTACAATTTAAAGGAAAATATATTAAAGCATGTTCCTATAAGTACAGGTTGAGAAGAACCAGTAAAAACTTATCTGTAACTTTTTTTTTTTTTTTAAATGAAAGAAGTCTCAGCAATAACGGAATCACCATAGCTTTCCTTTTTCTTTATTCTCTAAGGCAAGAGGAGCAGATGTCCCGGAGATCCCTGGAGATCTTACTCTTAAGGCATGTGGCAGTACAGCGAGCATGAAGGTGAAGCATGCGAAGAAGTAAGTGCGGCCAGGGGTGGGCGCCAGGCAAGCTCCTGCAGATGCATGTCACTTCTTTATTTCTTGGAAATATTTTGTTTCGATCGGATCTTCCTATGCATGTACCAGTTTATACTGTTAAGCCTTATATTTTATCCAACAAACAACTGAACAAGTCCATATGGATCCTACTTTCCTAAAAATACACTTTATTTTCTATTCTATACATTGTTGTTTACTAAGTTGCCTTTGTCTAGCAGGGACAACACCCTCCTCTTTACCACTAATACATAATCTCATGGGTAAGGAAAGCCTTATTGGTTGAATTATGAAATCCTAGGTTAGCTTTTAGGAAGTCTGAAAGAGGTATCTAGAGTTAATTGTTACATGGAATACCTGAATCTTTACTACAAAGTTTTAACAGGAAACTCAGCTTCTCCCTTGGTAAAGGAGGACTAGACAGGGAAATAAACTTCAAGTGTAAGTCTAGGAAAGATGAGGATAAAAATGTTCATTCTGTACCCAGGTCCACCCCTCCCGCACTGATGGGCTGTGACAACATCCACAGGTAACATCCGGTGTGCCTTGTTGTGAATTCTGCTTCTCTGTAGAAGCTGGCAGTTCACAGTTAATTTGCTAAAAGTATGGCTTTTCTATGAGCATTGACTTGAGGCAAGAGTAAGAAGCTTAATGTTTTGCTTTCGGTTCATATGTATACACTCAATGCAGTGTCCATCTGCTTCCATATGTTTCTGAAAAGGTCTGTGTGAACGTTTGTGCTCACGTGCATGTACTTACTAAGTATTTTTGCTTGCATGAGCCCTGAAATCCATGGCCTTTAAACTGATTGTCAGTAGTTAAGTATCTTGTTTCATGTTTACTTTCATGTATTTTAGGTTACCCTTCACAAAGGGACACTTTCCAAAGATGGCTGAATGTGCACATTTTCATTATGAGAACGTCGAATTTGGCAGCATACAGGTATATTTGATATATATTTTATATTCTGAATTGAGATAAATGACAGCTCATATATTTATATTGCTTTGGTATTGTTTGATGTAAGAATATTTTTAAATTTTTTATTTATTAGCACTTGATACCAAGTTGACCTATACTTTTAATCAGCATACTAGCATGTGTTAGTCAGGGAACTCTTTGCCTCCTCTTTATGTGTCATGCATGGGTTTGTAAAGCAGCTTTGTGTTCTGGAATTATGTAGCCTTGCTGACACTACCTTGATTGAACCAATCACCCTGAGTTTTGAAGTCTGGAAGATTGCAGTGCTCCCACGTGATTCTCGAGTGTCTTGGTTGTTGTTACTGACCTTAACATTCTCACTGGCATCAAATGAAGTGCTTTGCTCCTGTTGGAAGTCACCAGCCGCTCAGTGTGAAAAATGAGAGCTTTAAAGGGGGCCAGGTTGTGATTTAAAAAAAAAAAAAAAAAAAAAACCTGTTTTCCCACGACAACAAAAGCTATTCTTCATTTAGTTTTTCATAATAGTCAGATAGAAAAGAAAGACCTTGATTTCCACACTCTACAGAGAGAAGAGTTGCACCTGCTAATCTAGCTTCCACTTGTCCAGAAGGAGGTCTTCATGGCATGCTTATGTGTGTCACGGTGTGCTACTTTTCTTAATTGCATCTTAAAGCCTACTTAGATGGATTTGAGCTATAGGATTTATGAAAGGATTCTTTTTGACTTACAGATTTCTTTACGTTTATATTTTCCTCAGCTGTTAAATTTCTGTAATTGTAATTGGTTGTCATTCCCTAGTATGGTGGAAGATGTCAGTGTTTCTTGGCTGTGGGACCTGCTGTCATGGGACCTGCCTTTAAATGTAGTTTGTATTCCTAGTGAGACTCCATTGGAGAAAACTAATTTTGACTTTGTCAACAGTTGACAGTTGGAAATGGCTTCTGTGTTAGGGATGAAGGCTTGTGTTCACATTCCCTCGCTGTGCTGGGATCCCATCTGGCTTGGCCCTGTGCAGTCACTGCCGTAGTCTCTTTGAGTTCAGATGCCTATCAGTCCTGATGTGTCCTGAAGGCACTGTTTCTTGGTGTCTTCCATCTCCACTGGCTCTTACACTTTTTCTTTCTCTTCTTCATCAGTGTTTCCAGATCCCTGATGGGAGGGGTTTGATGACGACATCCCATTTAGGGCTGAGTGGTCCAAGCTCTCTCACTCTTGGCACATTGTATAGTTGTGGATCTCTTTTTTAGTTCCTATCTGCTGCAGGAGGAAGCTTCTCTGATGGTGGCTGAGACAGACACTCATCTATTGGTATAACAGAATGTCATTTTATTTCTTGAACAGTGGGGTTTGGCCTTCCCCTAGTTCCATGGCTTATTCAGTCCTGGGTTCTTAGCAATCTGAACAGTATCAGATACAGATTTCCATCTCATGGCATGGGCCATAAAGCCGGTGAGATTGTGTCTGATTATTCCTACAACTTTTGCGCCACTTCTGCTCAATATATTATATAGACAGGTCGCCATAGATTTGTCATAGATCCATAGCAAAAGGACCAAGCCACTATAGACTAAAATATTAGGATACCAAAGTCTGATCTTCTAAGTTATATTTCTCAGGTATTTTATCACAGTGGTGGAAGGTTGATTTTTACACATGTAAGAATGATGATAAAATTCCTTTTGTTCTCTATCTTTTTTGTTAACTACTATGTATTTATTTGAAGTTTCAAAATGCTTACAGACTATGTGGTGAAATCTATAAATATAGTCCTCTCAACAGGTAGCCATCTATAAAAATGGAGGTGGCTTCTGTTATATACAATGCCTTGAAACATACTTTTGGCTATTTTATTTTCCTGAAAGTCTGGAATTCCTCTTTTTATAGCTCCATGTGTATTATTTACTTTCATTTGTTGTGATAAAACACAGTGACCAAGGCAACTTAGAGAAGAGAGTGTTCCAGAGGTTTAAAAATCTATTATGGCAGCCGGAAAAGCCGAGAGCCCACATCTGGAATCACAAATGCTCAACAGGGAGAGTGAGTTGAGATGAGTAGGTGACTTCTGAAGCCTCAAAGGCTACATTAGTCACATACCAATTCCATCAAGACCACAGCTCTTACACTTACACTACCAACAGGTGACCAAGTAGTCAGGCATTTGAGTCTATGGGAACCATTTTCAAACAACTACAACATGCTGTTTTATCCTATTTTTAAAAAGCACTTACTTCTTTTTGTTTATGTGTATGAGTATTTTGTCTGAATGTATGTTTATGCCTTGTGTGTGGGCCTTGTTTCCACAGAGGCCAGAGGTGTTAGACTCCCTGGACCTGGAGTGAAAGATGTTGTGTGCCACCACATGGGTGCTAGTAACCTAACAGTCCTTTGCAAGAGCAGCAAGTGCTTCAGCCCCACTTTTTAAAAAGTTTATTTAATTAGCTTCTTGTTAATATTCTGTATCTTGTTGATCTCATTGTGTTCACTAAATAAAACCCTATGAGAGGACTTACAGGATCATGGAGTATGTATGTTTAAAATGTTGGCATTTTGTTAAGGTTTTGTTTTGTTTTAATGTAGTAATCTCCCTAACTTGCAGGGGATGAACCCTGAGCCCTCTAGTGGATGCCTACAACAGTACGTGTCTCAGTATGTAGTGTCTTTTCCTGTGAGAAAGCTTACTTGCTTTTAGTTAATTACGTAACTAACTAATTTTGGGTTCTTTTGAGACAGGGTTTCTCTGTGTAGCCCTGGCTGTCCTGGGACTTGCTCTGTAGACTAGGCTGGCCCAGAACTCACAGAGATCTGCCTACTTTTGCCTCCAGAGGATTAAAGGCATAAACCACCACTGCCTGGTGAAAAGATTTAATTTAAAAATGAAGTATAGTAAGAAGTTAACAAAAATAGTAAAATGTCAGCAATAACTGGTAATAAAATAGAATAATTGCAGCAATATACTTAATAAAATTGCTAGTATCTGCATTTATTTTTCAGAGCCATTATTTCATAAAATGAAGGTTACTTAAATATGAGCCCGGCAATACCATGGCAATTAATATGGTAACTGAAATGATTACTAAACACCAAGTAGCTATCTCCTGTATAGTGTGAGTATGCTACCTGATGAACGCCTCATGTCCTGTAGAGGTAGGTAGGACAACATGCAGTTTGTCACTCTTGTCAAAACAACATACAGTTGAAAGCTTGAGCTGCTATGTCTATAATTTTCCATTTAATATCTCTGCACTTTGGAAGGCATGGGTGCCCGAAACTGCAGAAAGCCAAACCACAGTTAAGAGTAGTGTGTGGGAATGGGTGGGTAGGTTACTCAATGCCAGTTTGTCATGGAGGCAGTGTGTTTTCCTCAACATCGGTGTCAGTAGCAGTCATTGATCATCTTTTTATACTTTGTTCATAGAGCTAGTAAACTAAGGTAATCAATTTCATTGATTTCTTTTTAGCTATTGAATGATGTATCATCTGCTCACAGCTCACTTGTCTTTCTTTTTCTGTGTACTGTTCTTAGAATACTTTGATTATTCTTTTTTCCTTCTTTTTAAAATTATCATTCTTGTTGGTTTCTCTGTCTTAACTGTAGTCTGGCACAGGACTAGACAAACCAACAAACTATAATCTGCAAACAAACATGTATATCTGCATTTTGATTGTCTAGTAAAGATTAACATTTTGCATTCATGGGAGAAGATTGATTGATGGATTGTCCAATATGAATTGGTCAACAGATTATCTACTTGGAGATTATTACACTTGGTTAATGTCTTTCACAGCTCTTCTATGTTGTGTTCTGATTCAGTTTAGAAAGATGGACATTTGAGTGATTGAGGAGACCTGCTGGTATTAAACTAAAATCGAGCCAGCATCTGAAACCAGGCTGTCTCTAAGGCACCCTAAGAGCATTCACTCCCTTGCTTCTTACTCACTTTGTACCTGATAAAATGATCCTCAATCCTGTGTATATATTTTTGCTGAGTTGGTGGCACGTAGTCTTATATTGCAGAAATGGGGTGACCTCCTGTGTTTTCTCTTGTCTGGCAGTGACATTAGGTAGGTTAGCTAAGCATCCTGGAAGACCTCAGTTCAGCAGATTGTGTCACCATACAGAGAAGTGACGCTGGGGCGATGGAGTGGGTGAGCCATGTGCTGTATTCTCATTGCACCAAGCTCTCCTGACCACAGGCCAGATTGTCACTTAATATTGGTTTTGCATTTTTTAGCTTCACATGGTGATTCCTTGATGCACTAGAAATACTGGGTGTTGGCAAATGTTTTTCTCTGCTAAGAAACTGTATATGAACTATAAGCTCTGATTTAAAGAACCGAGACAGGGGCAGGGTGAAGGGAAAAGGGACATGACAACACAGGGCAGGAAGGTGTGCCACGTTAAGTTACTTTAGTCTATGTCTACCCACTTGTCTTGTTCTAGAAATATATTGTTTCACCATCTTTACATTTCTGGAACATGCTCTGTTATGTTATATATGTTTTAAAAACAAATTTCTTCTATTATCCTGCTAATGTTTCATTAGTTGGTCTCTTTGCCTAAGTTTGGGATGATTCTTTTTACTAAATACCCTGGAATAGTTTGCATTCATTAGAGCTACCTGTTATTTGAAGGTTTCTTGAGGTTTTCTGATAAACCTTAGTGCCTGGTTTAAAATAAGGGTTTTATTTATTTAATCTTTATTATCTCAAGTTAACATTTGAGATTGACCTAATTTGTTTTTGTCTTTTTTAAAGGATAGTTTTTGTTTTATATTAAGAAAAGCATCTGTCTTGCCTTTCAAATTTGTAAAATACTCTAAAAATTACGTCTAATCAGAAAGCTAGTTTTTAGTTTTATTGAACAACCTGTTTTCTGTTATTTTTTAAAAATACTGGTTTTAAAATATACTTTTCTATTTATTTTTTATTTTTTCTGAGACAGGGTTTCTCTGTGTAACCTTGGCTGTCCTGGATTCACTTTGTAGACCAGGCTGGCCTCGAACTCATATCGATCTGCCTGCTTCTGCCTCCAAAGTGCTGGGATTAAAGGTGTGCGCCACCATGCCTGGCTTTAATTTTTTATTCTTGATTATTAAGCTTTGTTTTATTATCTTTTCTATGGCCAAGAGTTGAAGAAAATATACTTACTTAACAAACACCATTTGTCATAAGCCACTCTTTTTTCTACATTTTCCATTAATATTATGCTACTAATGTCCAGTATCTTTTCTTGAGAGATATACAAGGCCATAGGAACTGCTAATAGTTCACTTCCTTCCAGCCAGTCAGGGCCTGGGTGCATTATTGGGTTTTTGTGTGTTCCACCTGCTATGCAATGTCCCCACCCACAGATTTTTAATAAGTACATTCAGTTTTTTGAATTTTTCTTTGAATAGTACTTCAGTAGCCATAAACTATGGTTGTTGATATACCATTGTATTTTGTTTAGGGAAATTAAAATATGAGAACAAAAGATAATTGCTGTCTTTGTTAGGTAACCTGGTGGTCTCCACTCCTGGGAGATCACTATGTTGGTGCTGAATTTAGGCTTAGCATAGTATACTACTGCCCAGAACTCCTGGGCAATCCAGGTGTGTACTATGCTGCTCCCATTGTAGTTTTCCACATTGTAGTGTATCATGAACAAAAATAATGATTTACCCAGATTTCACAAGATATTTTTCTAGTGAGAAGGGAAAAAGTCTTTTGCAACATTTATAGAAACAATGGATTGTACTTTTATCAATCTAAAGTCAGACTCTTCCTCTGTGCTCTATGTCGTACTGCCATCTAGTGTTAGGATCGTAAATAGACATGTCTGATTATAGGAAACTATCCGTTTATCATTTTGCCCAACATACATATGTTCTGTTAAGTGACCTCAGTGCAAGGTACAGATCACGCTTAGTCAGAAATGTGGCAAGGCTAAGTATAAGATTAACGCCTGTGCCCTGAGCTTTCTGGGGAGGGACTTTGTGTGTGACCTAAGAACAGTGAGGATTAATAATACACATTTTTGAAGCCGGACTTTTATTTGATTATTTTGAGACAAGATTTTACTTTGGAGCCCACGTGGTCTACAACTTAAATACAGGGCCTCTGTAACACTGAACTATACTCCCAGCCCCACACTTTCATGTAAAATTAGTTAATCTGAATTATGTTTAACTATTTGCACAAGGTCTCATTAATTCTTCACAACAGCTTCAGTAAAGGAATTTAAGATAAGCATTGCTTAAGAACTTACTCTATGTACAGCCATTTGAATGTTCCTTTACAACTAGAAAAGATTAATCAGGCAATACTAACACTTTAACAAAAAAGAATGAACCATAGTTTTTAAATGCCCTAGTTGAAAGCTAAAATGTACACAAGCTACACTGTTGCTTCCGTTATCTGAAGTAAGTTCTTCAACATCTCTGGCCCTCAGGTTTCTCATTTGTTAAAGAAAAAGAAAAATATCTATCCCAGTTATGTCACAGAGTACTGTGAGAATTAAGTTAGATGAGAGTTAAATAATAAGCCAGATTAACTAGTACTCTTTGAAGTATTTTAGACAGAAATTATTTTTCACTTATTTATTTAGTGTGTGTACCCATGCATATGCTTTGGCACATGTAGGGACAGCAGAGGACAACTTGTGGGAGTGGGATCTCCTCTTGGATAATGATCCAGGTCATCAGATTTGTAGCAAACATCTTTAACTGCTTGGCCATCTCAATGGCCAGCACTTCTGTTTTGTAATATGTTTTCTGTGTGAGAGTCTTACTATGTAGTCCAGGCTTGCCTAGATCTGTGTAGTTCTGGCTGGCCTTGACACATGATCTTCCATTGTAAGTAAGCATTGTGTCACCCACCATACCTTTCTAGAAAGGCAGAAGTGCTAAGGCATGAGTTTGGTGCAGTCATACTTGTTTTGTTGACTGAGGGTGGTGATGTCAGGACTGAGGTAGTAAGAGAAACTTTACAGTATGCTTTTCCTGGGATCTTTCCATCCTTAATTTAGTTTTCCTCAAACCAAGTAAAATGGAAAATGCAGCTCTAATCATATGTATGTTTTGTAACGATATTTTGTCTGAAAGAAAAATCATTGTTATTGGAGGGGATAATTAAAGTGAAAGTTCAGATTGAGTTATCAGTGCTCCTGCTACCCAAGACCTGAATTTCTAACTGTATATGAGTTTATCCTATTGTAAAAGCCCTTGGATTATGAAAAATATGTATTCCAGAGTTATAATTGTTCATGAAACTTATCCAATTAACTAAATGTTCTTGAGAAATAGTATTGTTGATCCTGAAACTGTGGAAGGTGCAAAATATTACTCTATAAGCTATGCGCTGGCTTGCCACAGTTACAGACTCAAGCCTTGCCCCCACTCACAACAGCAACACAGAAACCAGTCTGTATTGGCTCATAGTGCGACTCATGTTGCTGTCTTGGGTGAGTGATAGGAAAAGCAAACTACCTTGTGTTTGGATTTTGTAGCACAAGAGAGATACTTGGACTTATGAAACTTGGAGTTTAGTTTAGGATACATGTGCTCCTACCCAGCATTCCCCTTTGTTATGATGGAGAGAGAAAGATCTTACCCTGGAATCTGTGCACCTTCTCTGAAGAAACAAAGATCTGTATCTGCAAACTTCCTAGAATATGAACACAAGGCTCAGGGTAGGAGGCAAGGCTCTCTCTTAGGACAGTTTCACTGCTCAGTCTTCCTTTAACCAAGGTTCAGTACTCTTTGTTCAAAAATCACCAACAACACCAAAATGTAAACTATTCATGAAGCATTGCTTCCTAATAAGTATGTACTCTGATGAGTGTGGTCTTTGAGGATTTTATTGTTGTTGTGTGTTCTCACACCTGTATACCATGAACCTCATGCTGAGCTAAGTGTGACTGTAAAATAAATCAGTTGCGTCATTTATACTCATCTGATGAGACAGTGCTCTGCTGACTCTTACTTCGAAGGATCACTAAAATGCAGGCGTATCTCTAGTCTTTCTGTAATGGGATATTTGACCCATAAGCCAAAATTATTGCTTATCTGCTTGCTAATGAAATGTGATTCCATAGGTGTGTTTTTTTCAACCAGTGTTCTAATCTAGGTAGTGGAGTTAGTATTTTTAGTGTTGGGTAGTAGGAGCTGAAGTATTATGTGGGTGGATCATTAAGTAGCACACATCAGAGCTTGTTCTCACATCTCTGCCCCTCCTGTAGGCTGCTTACATGAAAGGAAGCTTGTTTACAGTCTATGCAACACAGTGAACTTGCCGCCATTATCTAACTGTAAAAGATGAATGAAAGAAGAACTCCCTGTGCTCTCTGCCATCTGCTGATTAAGCGTTGAGGAATGACTTTGCTGTGGGTGGAAGGCTGTGTTTTATTCTGCTTTATGCTATTGCTTTCCATGCTCCCTGTTGAGAAAGGGCTTTCTGAGCACTTGAGGCTTGCTGAGTAGAGTTGTATTTTTAAAAACTCTAAGAACACTAATGATGGTTGGTTTCCATGGTGATAAAAAAGTAAAGCCAATATAGGAAACATCATTCTGAAGATAGATTTGGAATGAATTTAGAAATGTGGGCTTTGAAAATTGTGTTATCTGTTTCTAATAAGGAATTGATATGTTGTTAATATGAGAGGAGTGGAAATAATTTAAATTACTGAGTTTTGTCAAATTTCTATGGGTTTAATTCACTGTTTCATAGTGTGATTTAGGTATTACACAAAACACATGACTTGTTCAAACCTGGACGTAGGATATCTTAAAATGCATAGCTCATTTCCTGTAGCTTTCTTGGATACCTTGTATCACCACCTAGAGAATACCTCTGACAAAAAGTCTTTCCTCTAAGAAAGGGAGCAGTATAGCAATAAGCATATGAGAAGAAAAAGCATAAATGTACATCTATATTCAGATGTCTGAGAGGTAGTTTCTTGAAGCATCCAAAGATATACAGAATATATCATTATTGGAGACTGGAAGAATGTGGATATTGAAAGGCAAAAGTAAAGAACATCCAGAGAGGAAAACTGAAAAGATGAAGTACCTGCCAGGCAAAGTGAAACATACACTTAGAAGATACTTTTGCTAAAAACCATTAACTCTTTGCTTGGGCCTACAAAGCTGAAGGCATAGAGATAAGTCATTGCTCTAAACTTGCAGTCACTTTGGGTTCCAGTCACTTATCTGCATAAGGATAAGTACTCAGAATGCAAGTAAAGTGGAGGTTGTAGGTTCTCCTCCAAGACCCGTGACCTCACTAGCATCTGGAGGTTGGCTTGGTTTCCAGTACCAGGTATGATTTCCTTCCTGTTGTTCAAGTTTTCAATCCAATTAGAAAAGGTGTTGGTTGCTGCCAGGATATGAGTGTGCTACCACTACACTTTCGGAGTATCTTGCCATGCTGGTCGTTTTTGTGCTTCATAAGCACCACAGCTGGGTGGGGCTGTTGGTTACTTATCCCCCTCGGCACTTTACACAGCACGTGTTTGTTAGATGTTTTGCTTGCTTGCTTGCTTGTTTGTTACTGTTTGGCCCAATCTGCTTGCTGTTTTTCATAAGTATAATTTATTTTCACCCCTTTCTTCCTAATTCTGCTTGGAATGACAGATTTTATTTCTTAGTCTTTATTTCCTACTTTTTCAACATAAGGGAAAAAAAACTTCCTTTTTTTGTGGTTTGAAAAATACTTTTTTAGGAATCTAATTTGAATACTTAAAGTAAACAATGTACTAGCATCCTGTTTCTAGTATGCAGCCTTATATTTAGGGCTTTTAACCATGGCTGCTCTTTCTCATCTCCCACAGTCAGTGCTTTCCAGGGTAACCAGTTCATTGATTTCTCTCCCAAAGGTATTCCTATTTGCTAACAAGTGTGAACTCACCATTTCTGCTTCATGCCGTACTTTATTCTCTTGGGTTCACTTTTCTTCTCACGTACACATTATTAAAACTCTTGCAGTGAGGCTTTCCTGGTAGAAGTTCTGATTTTGTTCATCACAATATGCTTCATTTTGACTCATGATTTTCCATGGTCGTTTAGATATTAGTAAAATCTTGGTAAAATTGTTTTAGACCTTGAAGATATTCTTAATGGGCTTCATCCGTTTCTGTGCAGAAGTTAGATGTTCTGTATTTTCTTAGGTGTTTCTAGTATTCATACCTCTCTCCTGCAATGCTGGATTTTTTCTAATTTAAAAAAAAATTAATTAATTTTTTCATTTTACATCCTGATCATAGCCCCCTCTTCTCCTCTCCTTCTGATTGTACCCTCCCTTCCTCTCTCCCTCTTCCCCCTCTCCTATCCCTCAGAAAAGGGGAGCACCCCTAGAGTTCTAGCTTTTTGCATGGCAAGATTTCACCTTAGAATGAAGAATTTGTTTTAGCTTTTCCTGTTGAACTGTTCAATTAGAAACAGATCCTCCCAGGTTTTGTAGTTTGCAAGTGTGCTTACATTGCTTAAGTTTCTGAAGGTTATCTTCATGGACTATATTAACATTTTTTCATTCATCACTTTTAAAAATAATTTTTAACTTTTTATTTTTTGTTTTTGTTTTGTTTTGTTTGTTCATTTTTTGTTTGTTTGTTTTTCGAGACGGGGTTTCTCTGTGTAGCCTTGCCTGTCCTGGACTCACTTTGTAGACCAGGCTGGCCTCGAACTCACAGGGATCTGCCTGCCTCTGCCTCCGGAGTGCTGGGATTAAAGGCGTGCGCCACCACGCCCAGCTCTTATTTTTAATTTTAACTTTTTGAGATTATATATAATTACATAATTTCTCTCTTCCCTTTCCTCTCTACATTCCCTCCCATATGACCCTTCTCCTCCCATGCACATCTTCAGATTTATGAATGAATATTCTATTCAGCAGAACCTGAAGCCCCTCTAAAATAGACCAACCACATCCTAGGCGACACACACACACACACACACACACACACACACACACACACACACACACACACCTTCATCAGTTTTTAAAATATTTTTTCTCTTTGGCTTTTTCATTGACTTGTTTGGAAATTTTAGCCATTTAGTAGTAATACATATTTCTTCTTTAAAGATTGACAGATTTTTTTCTATCTTGATAATTATAGGTATGTACATGTATGCCTAGAACTGGTTTATTTATTGTATTTGGGAACACTGAATACCTTGTCTATGATCTTGATGCCTTTTATGAACATTTCCATCAAACACTTGTAGCCCATTTTCATACCGTCTCAGTATCCCTTTATATCTATGGCTGTCTTTCTCAGATCTAAAGTGTACTGATACTTTCTAAATGTTTTCCTTGTGTTTTGTTTGTAAACTTCATATTGTCTAACTTAGTGTTCACTGTGGCTATTTGTGACTAACATCTGACAGAATAATTTTTCATGGTCTTGGAGTTTTTTTTTAAAGTTTGAATCTTTGGAATTCCCACGTGTCCTACTACTATCTTTTGAGAACTAATTTAAGATTATCCTCCAAGTTGACGCTGTTGTAGAGGCTGGAGAACACTATCCTGTCGTATAGGCACGCACCATGCCCAGTGCCTTCTGCTGAGACAGTGTCTGGTCTTCTTAGCTGCTCTTTTAGGGAGGCACATACACATAGAATTCCTGAGTCATGTACTACTTCTGTTTTGGTCTGAGGATGGCCACACTGCTTTCACAGTGGCCAACCCATTTTATGTTCCTACTATTACACAAGCACTCTGATTTCTCTTTCTCTGTATTGCTATTGTTTTGGTTTTGGATAGTTGCCATCTTAGTAGATGTGAAATGGTATTTCATTTTGTAATTTTAATTTGCAGGTGTTAAAATTGTAGTTCAGAATGCTCTAATGGTTAGTGGTGTTGAATATCGTTTCATATGCTTATTAGCCATTTGTATATTTTATTTACTCAACTGTCCCTAAATTGTTTTGCTCATTGTGATATTTGATTTATTTTGTTGTTGCCAATGATGAGTTATAGAACGTTATCTACATATCATTGATATTATGAATTACATACACTTTCCCATGCTAGTGATTGCCTTTTTGCTTCCTTAGCTTGTATTGTTTTATTCTAATTAAAAATATTTTTTAATTGTATGTGTGTGTGTGCACGTATGAGTTCATGCACGTGTGAGTGTACCTGCCTGCCGCTTGCCTGCTTGCCTGTGGGTATGTGCATTCAAGTGTGGTACTTGCAGAAACCAGAGACATTGGATCCTCTGGAGCAAAAGTTGTAGAAGGTTGTGAGCTACCTAACATGGTGCTGGGAACTGAACTGAGGTCCTCTGGAAAATCAGCAAGTGTTCTTAACCACTGAGCCCTCTTTCCAGTCCAAAAAGCATCAAACAACCCTTTCTCAGAGGTGGCCTGAGACCTTTGGAAAACACCGATATTTACATTATAATTTGTAACAGTAGAAAAATTACAGTTATGAAGTAGCAAAACAAATACTTTTATATGGTTTGGAGTCACCACAACATGAGGAACTGTATTAAAGGGCCACAGCATTAGGAAGGTGGAGAACCACTCATTGTCTTGGTTGTCAGGAACTCTCTGTGTAGACCACTCTGGCCTCAATCTCAGAGTTCTGGGTTTAAAGGCACTACCATGCTTGGCTTGATATAAAATGTTAATAATAGTTACAACATAAAATTTGTTTGTTAATGTATTTTATTTCTTATGTCATAGTGTATCATATCCAAGAAATAATTCCCAAATCAACTCTCATGAAACTTTTGCTTTACTTTTCTAAAATTTTCTTTTTGGATATTATTTTACATCTTTGGTTCATTTTGAATTAATTTTTGTACATAGCAGGTAGGTAATGATCTGGTCTCGTTCTTTTGCATGTGGATATCCTGTTTTCCTAGCACCATTTCTTGAGAACACTATCCTTTCCCTATTGAATGATCTTGGCGTTCTTGTCAAAATCTTTCAACCACATACATCAGGGTTGTTTCCGGCATTACTGTCCTAGTTTATTGTTCCTCTGATACTAACGCACTGCTTTGATTCTTGCCATGAATGATGAGTTGCTCTGATTCTCCTCTTTTAAAGATTGATTTGCACAAACACTGTCAACTGGGCTTGATAGAGATTATGTTGACTCTGAGTAGTGTCTTGGGGACAATTTTGAGATGTCTATAATATTAAGTTGCTTAATATATAAACATAAAATGTTTTTCCATTTTCCTTAGTGGTTCCTTTTTAAAAATATCAGTTTCAGATTAGTAGCGTGGAAAACTGTTCCTATAGCAGCTCCATTTTTATTGTTGATGTCACAAAACTTTATAATTTTTTTCCCATGAATCTTAACTAATAAATGTTTTAAATGTATTAGTCTCTTAAATTATATAGGAAGCAAAATATGGAATTGTTGCTAAGGTTAAAGGATCATTGGTTGTTAGTATGACATTTTCAGTTCCTACTTTTGTCTTGTTTTGTTTGCTTTACTGGTTTTAGTGTGAAATTCTGAGCTTTGCTGTGTTCAGTGTATACTTTTTTTTTACTGAGCTATATTTTCAAACTGGTAATTATGTTTTAAAAATTTTCAATTAGACTTTTTTTTTTTTTTTTTTTTTGAGACAGGGCTTCTCTGTGTGGTCTTGGCTGTCCTAGACTCACTTTGTAGACTAGGCTGGCCTTGGACTCACAGTGCTCCATCTGCCTCTGCCTCCCGAGTGCTGGGATTAAAGGTGTGTGCCACCATGCCCAGCTTAGACCAATTTTTTTAAAGGATGAATTTCTTAAATTATGTACACAAGTGGAATCTTAGCCAGGGATTACAATTGTACTTGCTTATGTAATTGCCGTGCTTTTACCTTTATTGATATTTTTACCTCTTGTCATGTTTTTGTGCTAGTGTGTGCTATTCTTTTATTTTACTCAGTATGACAGTGTTGAGCATTACCTGTAGGACAAGTCTGGAAAGAGCAGACACCCTCAGCTTTTCTGTATTTATGAACATTACGTTTTAGAGTGTTCTTTTAAAATTACTTGGCATTGACACCCATGTGTCCCATTATACTTTATTCCATTCGTTTCTCTCTCCAAGTTCCCTTCCTCATCCTGCCTCCCCCATAGCTGGTTCCCTTCTTCCCGCAGTTGGTGTCCATGTTTACGTTACTGTTACTTATATTCCATTACACTTTCTATTACTCATATTAATATCTCTTCCTTCCATCACATGATCTCCTTATTAGTTTCATAAACACATATATAAACATACATACATGCAAGTATACTTTACACAGATAAGTTTAAATTAGGTTGTGCATAGGAGGTGAAACAGACTATTTGCTTTTCTGAGTTTGGTTTATTTGACTTAACATAATGATTTCTAGTTTCCATTTTCATGCTAATGTCATGATTTCTTTTTTTATGGCTGTATAAATTTCATTGTGGATATGTACCACATTTTCTTCATTTATCTGTCAATAGATATTTAGGCTGGTTTTATTTCCTGACTATTGTAAATGGTAAAGCTATAAATATGGGTGTGCAAGTATCTATTGTATTTTGATATAGTCTTTCAGGCATGTACACAAAAGTGGTATAATTAGATCTTGTGGCAGATTAGTTCATTCTTGAAAGGAACAGAACTGATAGAAGGGATATACATATTAAAAGGGGCATTTACTGGATTGGCTTACAGGATGTGATCTGTCTCACATTGGAAAAGCCAAAAGCCTGGTAGTTGTTCACCCCATGAGGGTGGATGCCTCAGCTGTTTCATCTGGTGCTGAAGGCCTGGAGAAGCCCTGGGAAGTTGCTGGTCTTCAGTCTGCACTGGAATTTCAAAGAAATTGGTTCTGCTATTAAAGAAGAGTGCTGTAGCATTATGGTAGATGGACTTGTCATCAAGAGTGGGGGCAAGCAGGCAAAAAGCAAAGTTCCTTTCTCATATCCACAGGTACTGCTCATATTTAGCCTTCCACTTCAGATAATCTGGTCAAGAAAATCCCCCATGGGTAACCAGCAGCGTGACTTTTAGTTGATTCCAAATGCAGCTAAATTGACAACCAAAATTAGCCATCACAGATAGAGATCTTGTTCTTTGTAGCAGTTTTAATTACTTCCTTTAAATATTTTGAGGATATAATCCATACTAGAGATTGCTTTTAAGAGAAACTTGAAAGTTGGTGAGGTACCTCTCTGTTCTTTACTGCCAAGCCAGTCCTCTCAGTATAGAGTGTATATGTTCTTCCTGTCTGCTTTCTCAGCTCTTTGCTCCTTCCCCTTGCTGCCAGTGTTTTCCTGCTTTTTATAGCTCAGCAAACTCCTTCCATTTCTACCTTCCCAAGTCCTGGGGACTAGCTGCGTTATACTCTGGAACAGAATGGACTGTCTCCCTTAGCCTCTTTCAACTTTTCTGTGCCATTTCAGTCTTAGCTGTTGAGTGTCTTGAATACCTCAGGGATGCTTCTTAGCCCTTCTTGTCTTTTCAGTGCTATGCTCCTAGGCTGTATAGGTCCTTGCTTGGAGAGGCTCCCTACTGTACATAGCCGCCCCTGCGCGCCCCACCCCCACTCCATTCTCCTGCTTTTCCTTAGTGTATAATGTATTTGTTCCATGCCCTTGATTCCTTCTTGTGGGAAGCAGTTGATGATTGGATATTGGTCAGTTCTGCTGCCATGCCTTGTAATTACAGTTTGTCACTTTAGTCTGTAGTCTCCCAGGATTTGGCTGGCTTCTCCTTGTCCTTTCCTAGGAAGATTCTTGATTCTCTGGCACCTTTGCCCGGCAACCAGGCCCATTTTTGTCTCCTGCTGTAAAGTCTTGTCTGTTAAAGGTTATCATTATTTTTTTTTTTTAAATTTTTTTCTCTGTTAACACAAATAATCGAGACTGTATTATATTTCTTCATAAAGATTTACAACACAATCTTGAGCAGCTTAAGTCTGTTCTTAACTCTCTATGTAATTCTGACTCCATCTTTGCCAAAAACCCCAAGTTACTTGCTTTTTAGTTCTTCCTTTGCTCCAGCTGAATCTTGCTCATCTCTCCTTCCCCTCTGCCTGTGGCTGACTCCCCTGCGGAATCCCTTACTTCCTCTTCTAACTCCTCCTTCTCTGGCTGGCAGGAAGTCCAGCCCTATTGTCAGACAATTGGCGTACAAGATGACAGATGGGGAGCAGAGTTTAAATAACATTGAGGCAGGAGATTCTCAGAACAAGGCTTGCAACCAGAAAAGGGGGAGGGGTATAAAAATCAACATTTGAATTACACAATAACTTTATACCAAGACTTGTCTCTTTCAGAAAATTATTTAGGCTTTTTTTTTTTCCATTCTTAAAATTTTAATTTTTAAAAACTGCAGTTGTGCCATGAAACTGAGTTATTCATTGTTACCTTGTGGACTTCTTAATATCTGAAGATTTTTAATAAATAACTTCCTGTGACACTGTTCACATAGAGAAGGTATCTTCTTCAGCAGAGCGTTTCTTACAGCATTTTAACTACAATGGCATGTGGCATTTGTGAAAGACCTCTTGAATGCCGTGTGACTTTGAGAGTAGGTGTCTTTTCCCTTCCCCCATTCCAGGCGAGACACTAAGTAGGTAGATATATATGGACACTTATTGTTACTTTTGAACACAGGGTTTCACTTGGGGAATAGATGTAATTTCATGTCCAAATTGGAGTCAGATGTACCATGTGAATGCATAAAACAAATAGAGTACAGGAAAAAGAACAAAGCTAGCCACATGGTAGATGATGATACTTATCCTAACTGGCATAAGATACAGGGTAATCAGATCTGTAACAAACTATTTTGGATATATAATTCATCTAAAGATGATTCATTCTCAGATGTTGCCCATGTGGGCCTGGTATTGCCAGTTTTCTGTGTTTTTCATATGAGACCTCACAGCTTTTATGTGCTATCTGCTTATTCAAATAAAAATAAAATAAAATCCGATGTTCAGATCCAGATTGTAAGTATGAAATTCAACATGATTATAAGCTCAGCCATTCTCTGGGCAGCCAGTTTCTTTCTCTACAGTAGTTTGGGCTATTTTTAAACTTGTCATGCTTCTCTCAGTAAGGAGTTTAATGCTTTTGTGCCGAATAAATAAATACAGGGAATGAAAACCTGATTATGTAACGGTATCTTACTTATGCTTTTATGAAGTTCTGTCAGTTAGATAACAGGCACAAAAGGAATTCATGAAAAATATATACTTTTTAAAATTCTGAATTCTTCATTCACCTGTTTTAAGTTATAGACTTCCATAAGGCACATCTTATATTAACTTGACGTGATGGTCCAGGTGGTATTGTATGCTTAGTTGATTCTCATTTGTGAATGATGACTTTCTTGTCCCTTTCTTCTGTGACACAGCTTTCACTATCAGAAGAACAGAATGAAGTAATGAAAAATGGCTGTGAATCTAAAGAGCTGGTCTACCTCGTGCAGATTGCCTGTCAGGTAATTTTGAGGATGTGTCCTCTACATAGAGTTAATTATCCAGAGTGACAATTAAATTGATCACTATAGTGTATTTCTCACAAGGCTTACAGGCTTATAATCAACAGAAAGATGGTGCTATTGGAATGTAATTAGGCTATGAATAACTACTGCAAGAAAACATATAGGTGTCTTTCTAAAGCGGAACGTGCCGTCTTACAGTGCACCGCTGAGGTTACAGTTTGTGTGTCTTCTTAGTTGTTTGTAGGAATTCCAGAGGGCGTACAGTACTGAGTCACAGTGACAGTGTTAACACGAAACTTTCTAACCGTTCATATCAGCATTCCTAAACACCAGCGCTGAAGCCAGGAGTTCAACAGAATCAGTTTCAATATATACAGTAAGAGGTTAAAGAAGTGAGTTGTGAGTTGTTGACCATATGTCACAAAAGAAGAGACCATTCATCTCTGCCTAAGTTCTTATATGGCAGCAGCTCTCAGCCTGTGGCCGCAATCTTACAGGGGTCTCATGTCAGACATTCTACATGCCACATATCTGCATTATGATTCATAAGTAGCAGAATTTCAGTTATTAAGTAGCAACAAAATAATTTTATGGTTAGGGTCACAACAACATAACGAACTGTATTAAAGGGTCACAGCATTAAGAAGGTGTATCAAGATAGATGCATGGTTTTTCAGCTTGATGTTTCTTGACTATTCATAATCAGAACATGAAGGTATTCATCATGGCTTGCTCATCATGAGATTTAAAATGTGCCGTTTGAAGTCAATACTTTCTTCATCTAGTGAACAGTGAACATATTTTAGATTCACTTATTCTACACTTTCAGAGCCTTTTTCCTGTTAGTGAATTGGTTATTGGAAAGCAAGTGTTTGGGAGGAAGACTTTATTCTGCACAAAATTTTTAGTTTTGGGGAGAAAATACAGAATTTCCATATTTTTAAAAACATAGTAGTCATGTACATGAAGTTAAAAGTTAATAAGTCTAGAAAACTCTGTCGTATTCCTCATATTGTATGAGAAATATGTAAATTCTTAATTCTGGTTTTAAACAAAAATTTTTAAAAATTAAGTACTTTGATTTTTAGATGTTAAAACATAGTACTGGAAGTAGAATTCAACTTGTATATAATTAAGATGTGTTTTGTTCCATGTCATCACAGTTTCTGGGAGAACCAACAAAGTTCTGAGTTCCACATAGTTCCACTTTTATAAAATGCTTTTGTTTGGAGAGGTACTTTATTGTTTTGAGGTTTTGATAACAAATAAGACAGAACATTTAAATTTTATGGTTTTCCTCTATTTTTCTCAAATAGCCCTTAGTGATACAAAGACTAAAGGGTTTGAGCCTTCACCTCTTACTTTTTCCTTGGAGTAGATAGATGATAGATAGGTAGCCTATACATTTGAAACTGGGTCCAAGATGACCTTTGTCCCATTCCTGTTCATATCTGTGTACTTTTACAAGTTGCTAAGCACATGTTCATGTGCATTCACACACACACATGCATACCACAAGCATACATGCACACACACATGTGCCTCTGTTTATTCTTGCTCATTTGTGTAGCCCAAACCAGGACATTACATTTATTTTTGGTAGTAAGGCAAAATGTGAGTGGATAGCATCAGGTGATTGATGAGACCTGGTGAAAGAGAAGGAAGAAAAAAAAAGAAAAAAACAACAAAATGAGAAAAGTCACAAATAGGCCTTTGCTGTCAAGGTTTGGTCATATTAAGAGAAATGGTAAGCTGACTTTTAAGTGCAGTGGTTAGTATATCATGTATGAAGCTCTCAATTCCTCTGCAGCCTAACACAATTTAGCATCTCTTCTTCTTATTAGCCATACTTTAAATGCATAATTGTTATGTGATTATGCTTCCATGTATTATTGACCTAGATGTTAGATAGTTTCCTTGTGGTAAATATCCTGTCAAACTGCTTAAAACATTTTGGATCACTCGTTAATAGTATTTATTACATCAGAGTGATAATTTACTGCGCGATAATGATGCCATTCACCTCTTCCTTGACTCACTGTGTGTAATTACTGAAGCCTTCCCAAGGCTTAGTTCAGTAGACCCACCACATATGTCATCCATAAGCTATATTAAATGAGACTAAAAAATAATTGAAAGCCTCACTACTAAACCCTTTAATTTGACAAAGAAGGAGGCTGAGCTTCACAGTAGTACAGTGGCTATCCTAAGCTATACGGAGTCCTAGCAGCTGGAGCCACCAAAGAATTTAGCTTTCTGACTTCCATCTTTACCTCTGCCTCCTTGCAATTTTCATTCTAGAATAGATTGGAGAAATTGCTTAGTCTCCAGTAAGAGAAGACCACCATTTCATGTTGTGATTGTTAGTTTCAATTGTCAATCTTGAAATAATCTGGAATCACTTGCTGAGGGAAGAGTCTCAGTGGAGGATTGTCTAGGTCAAGCTGTGCTGTGGGCATTTCTGTTGTGGATTGTCTTGATTAGGTAAGTTGATGTGGGGAGACCGAGGCCACTGTGGCTTTCCCCTTTCTTTGGGTCCTGGACTGTATAAGAGTGGGAAAACTAAGTTAAACAATAGGCTTCATGCATTCATTCTCTCTACTCTTGACTGTGGATGTGATGTGGCTAGCTGTTCTAAGTTCCTGCTGCCTTACTGTCCCTGCTAGGATGGACTGTGAGTGAAAAAAAAAGCCCTTTCTGCCCTAAATTGCTTTTTGTAAAGAGTATTTTAATTTTACCTCAGCCAAAGGCACGAAACAAAGACCCACACTGATACAATGCTTCAGGAGCTAGTCATTTACACATTTTATTACTCTGCTAACATCTACACTTTAACAATATATACTTAAAGTTATTCTTAAGTAATTTTGTATGTATATGAGTGTTTTGCCTGCATGTATATATGTGAAAGACATACGTATCTGGTGCCCTTGGAAATCAGAAGAGGGCACTGAATTCCCAGGAACTGGCGTTACAAATGGTTGCATGCTGACATGGGTGCAAGAATCAGAACGAGGGTCTTCTGCAAGAGCAGCCAGTGCTAGTCACTGAACTATCTCTCCAGTCCCAAGTTCTTTTTATTTATCTAAAATTCTTGATCTGTCATCTTATATTTTCTCTTGTTATTAGCTTAAAAGCTAACAAATTAAATGGGTGAGTCTTTTTCTTTTCTGTAGGTTGTGACTCTAGTGTTTTTGGGTATAATGTTTAAACCTTTTAAATGTTCTGCCCTTTACAGTTTTTATTTCTTTAAAAATGAGAGTCTGGAAATGTAAATGTTTCTTCCATACAGAATGCACCAAAATGCATTTGGCATTTTATGAATTATGTGCTTATAGCCACAGGACACATACTCTGTTATTTAATTCTTACAACAGCTCTGTGAGGTAGATGTTAGTACTTGACTAGACTTGAGCATGTTAGTACTTTCCACAGTGTAATAAAATTAAAGAAGTACCAAGATTTGAACCCAAGTGTAGTATGATTGGTTGGTTTGTTTTGGTAACTTCTCTATTGTTTTCTGTTATAATTTTTTACTGTAAACATATCCCAAATGTTAATAAATTTCAGAAATATATTTAAATGACTGGCAGTCTAGTTTCTTGCCAAGACATTAGAAGGCAGGCATTGTGATCAGTCCCCCCACCATCCCCCCCTGTCCTCCCCCCCCCCAATTGAAACATTTTATCTAGAGGGAAGCTCATTAAGTAGAAAGGTAATCAATTCAAAATAGTGTCAGGAAATCCCTGAAACTGAGCAGATTCTCTCTTTGTCAGAGTAAATCATAAAAGCCAGAGTCCCTCTCAGACAGTGCAGAGCTAAGATGGAGATAGGGATGGGGGTTGGCAGAAGGAAACAAAAACCTCTCAGAAGAACAAGCGCTGTAAAGACCAGAACAGCTGCCTGGAAGAGGGTTTAGACATACTGATGCTTCTGGAAAGGACACTCTTCAACCTGTTGAGCAGTCTGTAGGCTGTGCAATATGCTCCAGGTTCCCAGCCTTGTGAGCTATCACCTGTGCTGGGGTGGGCCTTGGTAATGTAGCTGTCTTTGAGTAATTTTTGCTCCTGTAAGTAACCCCAATAAAACTCATTGCTTCACCAAGCTGGACTTTGGTATTGTCTGTACTTTGGCCTGTTGTGGAATCTCCATCTCGCGCGCGCGCGCGAGAGAGTGTGTGTGTGTGTGTGTTGTGGCTTCCTAGGAAAAGTTTCATAACAAAATTGCGGGGCATATTTTCCCCACCTCCTTCTCATCTATATGCAAACACACACATGGTAAATTCTAGAGCCCTCAATGGAGGGGCATCTGGGTGCACATTTAGGTAGATAGAGTGTAACTTTAATGATACAAAAATATTATCAGATGGGCTGCCATGGACTCAAAGCAAGTACAAAAAACAACAGATACCAGTCAAACAAATCTAATTTAGTTGATAAGGTGTATGTCTGTTGAGTATTAACCATAGGAAAAGGTCATTGATCCTCTGAGTTCTCATTTCCTCTTATTAACATCATCTAAAGTTCTTGTGACTAATATATGCCTAAGATCTTTCCTCTCTACCCTCTTCATTGTGCCCATCTACTTTGTGAACAAACACATCTGCTACCCAGGAAGAAGAAATATGTTCTCATTTGTGTCTTGTATATTGCTGTGGGTAGGGCATCTATGTTGAATATTGAGTAACTTTTAAAAGGTCAAAATTCAGTAAGCAAAAACATCAATTATAGATAGTTCCACTACATGGAATGAAGCATTTGTGAGTATAATTTCAGTGGCATTTACTATTAAAAGCTTTTTTTCTTTTTTTTCCCCCTGTTACATTCTTTAGCAAGTCAGTATAGGTAGTTGTGTTTTTTTTTTTGTTTTTTGTTTTGTTTTGTTTTTTGGTTTTTTGGAGACAGGGTTTCTATGTGTAGCCTTGGCTGTCCTGGACTTGCTTTGTAGACCACGCTGGCCTCGAACTCACAGAAATCCACCTGCCTCTGCCTCCTGAGTGCTGAGATTAAAGTGTGCGCCACCACACTCGGCATCAGTATCAGTTTTAAAGTGACAGATTTAACACAGGTATTCTAATATATCCTTATGAAAATCCTGTTTTGATCTCTTCTAAAGTATAGTTTCCTCGGTTGAAGGATAATTGCTATTTAATAAAACACGTAATATTTAATTATCCTATTGCTTTAAAGTAGATGACATTAACAATTCTATTTATTTTCATGTTTTTAATTCTTTTCTCATATATTACATCCCAACTGTAGTTTCCCCTCTCTCCCCTTAACCCATTATCTCTCCTTACCTCCCTTCTCCAAATCCACCCTCACCCTCCACATAAAAAAGAGTAGGCCTCCCAGGGGCATCTACTAAACACTGTATAAGCATAACAAGTTACAATAAGACCAGGCACATAGCATCACATCAAGGCTGGACAAGGCCACCTAATAAGGGGGAAGTAGACACAAGGGTCATGGACAGCTCTCTCCCCCTTTGTTGGGATTCCCACAAGAACACCAAGCTACTCAACATAATATATATGTAGAGGATGTAGGTCAGACCTATATAGGGTCCCTGATCTCTGTGAGCCCCCCATGAGTCCTGGTCAGCCGATTCTGTGAGCCCTATTCTGGTGTGTCCCTTACCCCTCTGGTTTCTCTGATCCTTCCTCCCCCTCAGAACTCCCCTAACTCTGCCTGATGTTTAGCTGTGGGACTTCACATCTGCTCCTACCAGTTGCTGAATGATGTCTCTTTTCTTTGATGATTCTACTAGGCTTTGTTTCCAGAACACTCTGCAGGCAGGACCAACTGCATATCGAAGTTTAGGTGGCTGGATTGGTGTCCCCGTGGAGACCTTGCCTAGTTACAGAAGATGGCCAGCTCAGGTCCTAGGAATCTTTACTAGGGTTACTCTTACAGATTCCATGGAGTTTCCATTGCACTAGGTTTCTATCTTGCCCTGCCCACCCTCAATTCCAGTAAGTTTCTCCTAGTATTTCCCCCCGTGGACCTGACCCCTCCTGTTCCCAACCACACCACCCCAATTCCACCATGAAATCTACTCTATTTCCTCTCCCCAGAGAGAGCCTTGTGTCGTCCCTTGAGCCCTCCTTGTGACTTAGCTTTTCTGGGTCTGTGGATTGAAGCGTGATTATCCTTTACTTTATAGCTGATGTCTACTTATGAGTGAGTACCATGTCTATCTTCTGGGTTTGGGATACCTCACTCAGAATATTTTTGTTGTTGTTGTTTTAGTTCCACCTATTTGCTGCAGTTTTCATGATGTCATTGTTTTTAACAGCTTAATAATTCTCCATTGTATAAATGCACCATATATTCTTTATTCATTCCTTGGTTGAGGTACATCTAGGCTGTTTCCAGTTTCTGGCTATTATGAATAAAGCTGCTCTGAACATAGTTGAGCAAGTGTCCTTATGATAGAATGGGGAGGGTTTTTTTTTTTTTTTTTTTGTATATGGCCAGGAGTAGTATAGCTGGGTCTTGAGGCAGATCGATTCTCAATTTTCTGAGAAACCGCCATATTGACTTGCGAAGTGGCTGTATAAGTTTGCACTCCCACCAGCAGTGGAGGAGTGTTCCCTTTGCTCCATATCTTTGCCAGCATGAGTTGTCACTTGTGTTTTTGATCTTAGCCATTCTGACAGGTATAACGAATCTCAAACCCATTTTAATTTGCATTTCTCTGATGGCAAAAGATGCTGAACATTTCTTTAAGTGTTTCTCAGCCATTTGAGATTCTCTGTTGTGAATTCTCTACTTAAGATTTATATTTTAGTCTGATAATTTAGTTTGCTGATGTCTGGTTTCTCGAGTTCTTTATATATTTTGCATATTAGCCCTCTGTCAGATGTGGAGTTGGTGAAAATCTTTTCCCATTCTGTGGGCTGCCATTTTGTCCTATTGACAGTGTCCTTTGCCTTACAGAAGCTTTTCAGTTTCCTGAGGCCCATTTGTGTGTGGGGTGTGGGGTGTGTGTGTGTGTGTGTATGGTTTTTTGAGGCATAGTTTCTCTGTATAGCCTTGGCTATTTGTAGACCAGGCTGGCCTCAAACTCACAAAGATCCACCTGTCTTTGCCTGTCTAAGTGCTGGGACTAAAGGCCTGTGCTACCATGCCCTCCTGGTTGCATTTTTTAATGTTGACTTTTAGCACCTGTGTTATTGGTGTTTTATTTAGGAACTTGTCTCCTGTGCCAGTGCATTTAAGGATATTTTCCACTTTCCCTTTTATCAGGTTCAGTGTATCTAGTTTTAAGTTGAGGTCTTGATCCACTTGGGCTTCAGTTTTGTGCAATGACAAATATGGCTTTACTGCACTCTTCTACATACCGACATCCAATTAGATCACCACCATTTGTTGAGATGCTTTCTTTGTTCCAGTGTATGATTTTTGGTTTCTTAATCAAAATGTAGGTATCCATAGGTGTGTTGATTTACCTCTGGGTCTTTAATTTGATTCCATTGTTGAACCTGTCTGTTTTTATGCTGTTTCCATGTGGATTTTTGTTTGCTTTTTATTACTACAGCTCTGTAGTACAGCTTGAAGTCAGGGGTGATGATACCTCCAGAAATTCTTTTATTGTTCATGATTGTCTTAGCTACCCTGGGGTTTTTGTAAAGTTGTGTTGCGATTTTAATGCGGATTACCTTGAAGCGCTAGATAGCCTTTGGTAAGATTTTTACTATGTTAATCCACTGATCCATGAGCATGGAGATCTTTCCCTCTTCTGCTATCTGATTTAATTTCCTTCTTCAAAGCCTTGAAGTTTTTATCATATAGGTTTTTCACTTGCTTCCTTGAGTTACCTCAAGATATTTTATATTATTTGTGGTATTGTGAATGATGTTGTTTCCCCATTTTTTCTCAGCCTGCTTGCCATTTTAAAATTATTTTTCTTTTTTAACATATACATTTATATTATTACATATAAATACAATAAGCTACATTCAGCAAGAAGAACTACAAAACAATCAGGAATTACAATAATGTTTTGGCTATTTGAATTTGGCAACCTTGAAGAACATCTTTCCTATCTTGGTGAGTCTAAAATTCTGAATGAAAATCAATATCATATCTCATCTCTATCAACTTAAAACATCTATCTATATCTAAAAACATCTTAATCCCTAAACAACTAAACTTAATTGTAAAACTAAACTATCTGGCTTTCAATCCCATCAGAGACTTGAGAAGGAATACAAATTCTTTACCTGAGTAAACCAGAAGTGCAGGTTAGCAGCTTCCAAAATGAAAAATTGGTAGAGACAGTTTGCTGCCTGAACAGTCACCCAACACTCTTTATAACGTTAGAGTTTCATCCTTAGCCTTCTGGCCCAATATATCTGACAGACATATTTGAGGCAGGAACTATTGAAGACTTGCTTACCCTGTCTTGACAGAGTTTGGCTGTAAACTCTGCCTGCATCCAAGCTTGCTCATTTTTAGCCAGAATTCTGTCTGTGGTAGAAATGATATTTTGCCCAGTGGCTGGTTTGCCACATTTGAAGCCATCTCCATAAGGAGGTTCTTTGATGCGCATCATCTTCTTTGAGGTAGGCTGGGTTTTGCCAGATGTTAACCTGTCTTGTTGTGAAAGACTCTTTAAAATAATAAAAGCATCTTTATGTCTTTGAAGCTTTTGAAGAGATCTTATCTAACTATTTTACCTTATCTATCTATAGAATCCTATCTATCTGTTAAACCTAGGATGTATTTTCTGATATAGACTAGCAATTGACATAACCACAATTTTATCAACAAACAATTAACCTGTGAAACTTACTTTTCCTAAACAGCCTGCTTAGGAAATAGCACTTTCAAAGCATTGGAAGTAAACCTTGTATTATAATTGAGTTGTATGGGTACAATACCTCATAATAGAGTAGAAATATATAATGTGTGTGAAGAGTAATCTTAAATTGAATTCTATACCAGTGTATTATTAAACTTATTTTGCATCAGTATGCAGAATTCTATGCCATTGAATTAAAAATAACCTTATTTGTGAGTAACAATTAAGACCTTAAATTAAGGAGTAGATTCAATAATCTACTTTTTGTCTTGTCATCCCTATATATTTCTATGTCCCTCTTCTTTCTTTTCAATCCCTATCTCCATACCTACGAAAGAAAGATAAAGGAAAAGAGAGACATCCTAGCATCCAACTTCATTTTTCTCTCTGAATAAGACCAATAATTACTTATAAATAACTCTCAGTGAAAATAAGCCTCTGTAGCCCAAGGAAGCAACCAAAAACCTACCCAACCCCCCAATAGGGAAATGGAGTACCATTTTCTTAAGGTTTCTTTTGGCTGATTTGGGGCAAATAATACCTTTGTAGGGGCCCAAATCAAATTGGAGAAAATGGTTAAACAAGCTAGGAATAGCATTTGTGGTCCAATTTCTAAATGTTGAGAAATTCCAAGATACAAAGAAGTCCTGTGTGCGACAGTCTGTTCGCAGACAGTTTGGATCGGAAGCTTTCTTCAGAGCTGTCGTGGAAGCTGTCCTGTTCTGATGAGGAACAGCAAATGAATCACTTGGGGCTGGTACATGAAGGATGCAGGATGTCAGCGTCCAGCATGCTGAAAAGAATGAATCCTTTCAGTTCTGCTCCAGTGTCAGTTTCTGGTTCTTTGGTTCTGAAAACATATAGGCATTCTACAGTCCTAAAATTATAGGAGATGCACAGAACAATTAGGGCTGGTTCTGTGCTTTGTAAATCTTCATTCATGCCATACGAAGAACCTGTTTGTCATTTGTATGTAGGAGGGCTGACTTTTTTAGTTCACCTTGTATTCAGCCACTTTGTGAAGGTATTTATCAGTTGTAGGAGTTCTCTATTAACATTTTTGGGTTGCTTTTATATATATATATATATGCTATCATATCATTTGCAAATAGCAATAGTTTGACTTTTTCTTTCCAACTTGTATCCCTTTGATCTCCTCTAGTTGTCTTACTGCTCCACCTAGAACTTCAAGTACTGTATTGAAGCAATACACAGCGAGAAGACAGTCTTGTCTTGTTCCTGATTTTAGTGGAATTACATTGATTTTTCTCACCATTTAATTTAATGTTGGCTATCGGCTTGCTATAAATTACCTTTAGTATCTTTAAATATGTTCCTTGTACTCCTGGTCTCTCTGAGACTTTTATCATGAAGATATGTTGGGTTTTGTGAAAGGCTTTTTGAGTATCTAATGAGATGATCATGTATTTTTTATTTTTTGTTTTCTTTCAGTTTGGTTATATGGTGGTTTACATTGACAGATTTTTGTATGTTGAACCATCCCTGCATCTCTGGGATTAAGCCTCCTTCCTTGATCATGGTGGATAATCTTTTTGATGTGTCCTTGGGTTCAGATTGCAAGTATTTTATTTAGTATTTTTGCATCCATGTTCGTGAGGGAAGTTGGTCTGTAATTATTTCTTTGTTGAATCTTCTTGTGGTTTGGGTATCAGGATGACTATGACCTCACGAAATGAGTTTGGCAATGTCCCTTCTGTTTCTATTTTGTGGAATAATTTGAGGAGTATTGGTATTAGGTCTTCTTTGTAAATCTGCTAATATTGTGGACTTGTTTTGGGAGACTTTTAATGACTGCCTCTGTTTTCTTAGGAGTTATAGTTCTCTTTGACTTCTTTATCTGATCTTGATTTAACTTTGGTAAGTGGTATCTATTGACAAAATTGTTCATTTTTTTTAGATTTTCCAATTTTGTAGAATACAGGTTTTTGAAATATGACCTAATGATTGTTTGGGATTTTTTTTTTTTTTTTTTGGTATTGTTCTCTTTGTGTCTGTTTTATTGATTTCAGCTCCGAGTTTGAATATTACCTGCCATCTACTTTTCTTGGTTGTGTTTGCTTCTTTTTGTTCTAGAGCTTTCAAGTGTGCTAATATGAGATCTCCCCAGTTGCTTTATGAAGGCACTTAGTGATATGAACTTTCTTCTTAGCACTGCTTTCATTTTGTCCCATACGTTTGGGTATGTTGTAGTGCATTCATATTCACTGAATTCTACGAATTCTTTCTTTTTTTTAAACTTCCACACTGACCCTGAAGTAGTTCAGTAAGAAGTTATTTAGTTTCCATGAGTTTGTAGACTTTCTGTTGTTTCTTTTCTTGATATCCAGCTTTAACTTGTGGTGGTCTGATAGGATACAGTTTTTTCCCCCTCGTTTTCTTGTATATATTGAGACTTGCTTTTGACCAAGCATGTGATCAACTTTTGATAATGTTTTCTGATGTGCTTATTTGTGTGTCTATCTGTGTGCTGACATGAATTTATGCGCATAACATACATGCAGGTGCACAGAGGCCAGGGGGGGATGAGATTTCCTGAAACTGGAGTTACAAGAAGTTTGTAAGTGTGATGTGCGTGCTGGGAATCAAACTTGAGTCGTGTGGAGGAGCAGTAAGCACTCTAAACTGCTGAGCCATCTTTCAGTCCCAGGCATTAATAATCTTTATTGAAAGATACTAACTACCTTTTCCCTGTAAAATTTATTTAGATTAGTTTAATTTTTCTGCAGATTAAGTATACATATTACAGTAATGTCAATGTTCCTTTGTGTCACGGTAGTGGAGCAGACAGCTGGTCTCAAGGGAATGTCTCCCTGCCTTGAAATATTCTGTGTCTGGTGTTCCCATGCTTGACATTCCACTGCGGAAATGCGTTCCTTGTATTAAGTATCGCCTCTAACTCAGCCCATTTAGCAAATACCATTACTACCACAGTGGATTGAGCATTGACGTTTGGAGAGCATCTGTATGCGAACAAAATATGTAGGCAGATTGCTAGTCTTCTGATTTAAACTTTTCTTTCTTTTCTTTTTTCTTTCTTTCTTTTTTTTGTACAGCTTCTATGAGGTGGAGGTGTTATTATTCCATTTCATAGATGAGTAAACCATTGCTCACAGGTGCTGAGTAATTGAGTAAGGTTCTCTATGAGCATAGTCCAGTCTAAGGCTCAGGTTGTATTTCTTTCTTTTTACTGAATTTCATAATTGATAGCAACTGTCATTTTTTTTCTGATTAACTTTCCTTTAACAAAAGAATTCTAAAAACATAGGCAATGACCGTTCTCAGAAAGGATAGCAGATATATTCTTTTATTCTCAGGTCTGATTTTTGGCATCACTGAATGGTAATAGTTACTTGTTAGTGACAATTAAGAGTAAAAATTAGTAGCAAATTAAATTCTTAGCAGTATAATGAAGGGTTTTGCTTTGATTTCGTATTGTACCTTTACAACACCAAACTAAAGTATTCAAATTATTATTTTATTTATGCTTACCAGAAACAGAAACAGGAAGATTATAAATGTACAAAATAAAGCCTTAAAGTTCTTGTTTTATCCTTGCTCAGAACATAAGGTCTTAGTTTAAGAATTTTGCTCAGTAAATGAGAACACATTCAGGTGATTTTCAAATTATGCATTATGTACTGTTCTGATTTCATAAATGAAAAACTGTGCAGGAGAGCCATCTTTCTTTTGCACAGGATCTTTTTTTAAAAGGCAGTTGAAAGAAATCCATAGCCATGCAATTAAGAACTGATGACTCTATAGTGACATATTGTCACCTAAAGCCCATAGTGTATACATAGGACCTTACTCTTCGGGCACTCTATAGCATGGGCTTGGATTAAAATTTAATGACACATATCCATCATTGTAGTATTACAAAAAAAAAAAATAATAGAAATAGTGCCCTACAATTTATGTGCTAGTTTGTATTTTCCTTCTAAAAGCCCTTCACAACCACTGACTTTTTGCCTCCATAATTTTATCATTCTAGGATGCCATAATTGGGCCTTCTTCACATGTCCTCATTTGCAAAAGAGCCTTTAAAATTTCTCTGTGTCAGAGGAGTTCTATATCTTTATGTGAATATGTGAATAACAATTCACATTGACTCTGCAAATGCAAATGTAAGCCTTTCAGTAAATAAAACTGATGATTGTCTGATGGAAACAGTTTCTCATACAGAAAGTAAATTAGTATTTAAAATTATGGTATGATTTGGGGCTATCGAGGGCCTTCAGTGGTTAGCAGCATGGGTAGTTTTTCAAGGGCCTTGATTCAGTTCCTAGTACTCAGTACCCAGTGGATCATCTGTAACTTCAGTTACAAGGAATCTGATGCTGTCTTCTTGCTTGCATAGTACCAGATACTCATGCACTGACAGAGATGCAGGCAAAACCCCTGTACACATAAAACAAGTGTTTTGGAAATGTAAGAAGTTATGATTCATTGAATCTCATAAAGACAGTTGAAAGGAAATTGCATGTACTGATTAAGTATTGGCACTGCATGTGTGCCTGAGGAGCTTCCTGCATCTTTTGTGGCTTGAGTGCTCATTTCTGTTTAGCACTGACTACTGTTCCTCTGTGTGCCTGGCCCATTCTTTCCTGCCACTGCAGAAGGGCATCTTGGGTGCTTACAAGTTTGGATAGTTATGAGTAAAGTTACTTATGAACACTTCCTTGAAGGAATTTATGTGGACATAAATTTTTAATTCAAAGTCAAAAGGAATGAGGCTGGTTTGCATGGTAAGAGTATGTTTAGTCATATATGCCAGCTTTTGTTTCTAGATTGAGTGTACCATTTTGTATTCTTCTCAGTACTGGAGGAGAATCCCTGCTGCTCCATGCCTTGTCTGTGTTGGACATTGCTAGAGCTTTGGATTTCGGCCGTCCCAGTAAAGGCCGTGCTTGAATGTTCAGCTCTGTAGTGATGTAGGTGTTATGGAATTTCTCACATGCTTTTTATTTCTTATCTGTATCTTTTTGGTGAGGTGTCTGTTAAATTTTTTTCCCTGCTTTTTAAATAGACTGTTCTTTTTCTGCTTTAGGAATTCTCTTTATACTTTGGATAACAAGCTTTTGTCTAATTTTACAAGTACGCTAATGTTGGCCTCTCAGACTGCGTTAGGCAGTGTCCCACTCTTCTATTGTTTTCTAGAACAGATTCTAGATATGTCCTATAATTTCTACCTGAGGCATTTAATATATTAACTATTGATTCAGTAACTTACACTTACTCAATGTATATTTCTTCATGTGTAAGTTTGGCAGGCTCTGGAGTTGTGCATATTTCCCTATTGTGTCTGTCATCTAGTGATATGTCTATAATTTATTTCTTATATTAATGGTTTGTTTCCTTTCCTTATCTATCTTTCTTTCCTTATCTACCTCTCCTTTTCAGCTAAACTGACTAGAAGCTCGTCAGTCTTAATTGATGTTTTCAAAGAATTGGTTTTGTTTTACCTTCTGGATTTCAGTTGTAGACATTATAGACATGTATTCTTTTTTTGAGATTTATTATTTATTATGTATAGAGTGTTGTGCCTGCATGTACACCTGCACAATAGAAGAGGACACCAAATCTCATTACAGATGGTTGTGAGCCACCATGTGGTTGCTGGGAATTGAACTCAGAACCTTTGGAAGAGCAGCCAGTGCTCTTAACCTCTGAGCCATCTCTCCAGCCCCTAGACATGTATTCCTAATGCCCTGAGAACAAACATTATATGGTCCCTATCCTTTTAAACTTGATATAGTATGTTTTATATCCCAGAATGCGCACTAAGTGTTCAGTGAATCTGAGAAGTGCATTAGTCTATCTGTAAGTAATCTATTCTGGTGACTGAGTCTGCTACTGGCTAGATTTGTGTACTGGGATACAGAGATTGGTAAATCTCCAGCTGAACAGAAGATTGATGTGTTTTCACCTTGCATTTTTAAAAATTGTATTTATTTTATATATGTGGTTGTTTTTTTACCTGTGTGTGCATATGTAAGAGAACATATGTAAGAAATCCTTTAGAACTAGAGAGACAGTTATGAGCTGTTACATGGGTGCTAGGAATTGAATCAAGGTCCTCTGGAAGAGGAGCCAGTTCTGTTAACTGTTGAGCTATCTTGCCAATACCCCCCCCAACATTTCTGTCTTTAAAAATTGTGTGTGTACATATGTGTGTGTATGTACAATGTCCATTATACACACAAAGGAATAGTATTTAACCTTAAAAAAAGATTATTTTTGTGAGGATTTTTACTTTTGTGGGTGCTTGGTAATATTACACCAAAATGGAACTTAAGATTGGCTGATCAATTACAAAGCTCAAAGTATGTGTGTTTGTATGTGTGTTTTTAAAGATTTATTTATTTATTATGTATATAGTGCTCTGCCTGCATGTACATCGGCAGGCCAGAAGAGGGCATCAGATCACATAGAAGACTGTGAGCCGCCATGTAGTTTCTGGGAATTAAAACTCAGGACCTCCAGAAGAGCAGTCAGTGCTCTTAACCTCTGAGCCATTCTCCAGCCCCAATGTGTGTTTTAAAGTTCTTTTTAAAGATATGGTTTACATACCTGCATAGCATCCCAAGGGTACCAGATTGACTATATTTTCATAATTTCATTCTTAGTTTATATTTTCTACCTTTAGTACTTAACCATTTAGTCCTCCTGTCTCACTACGGCTCCACACTGTTTACCAGTACCTCCTGTACTTTTCTCTCCGTATGCTAATCTTCAGCCTCTGATAACTGCTATTGAGTGTCTATATCATCCTTGTTACACTTGCCTTTTCTTTTGAAGTTAAACACTGTGTGTGTGTGTGTGTGTGTGTGTGTGTGTGTGTGTGTATTATAATGGAATATATAATGGAATAATTCTCTATTATTCAAGGTTGTTTTCTTAAGATGGTCTTTAAAGAGGAATATAGGTATTTCTTTGACATATTGATATAAATTACTTAAGATATATGCCCAGTATTGGGGTTGCTTGATCTTATAATAATTATTTGAAATTGAGGAACTTCCATTCTTTTTCCATAATAGCCAGACTAATTTAGACTCCTACCACTAACATGTAAAGGTTACCTTTCCTCGTGTCTTCTTCAGTATTTGTCACCTTTAGCCTGCTTAGTGTGATAAGAATTCTAACCTGAGTGGGGTGATGCCTCTTTGTAAATTTAATTTGCATTTTACTTCTAAGTAATGATACTGATAATTTTTTTCATGTACCTGTTCTTTGTATAACTTCTTTTGGGAATTGTTTATTTCGGGCTACTGCCCAGTTTAAATCAGATTATTATTCTGTAAATAGTGTGTAGGTGGGTGTGTCACACCAGTCCATCTGTCTTCACATAGGCAGAAGCCTTTTCTATGGGGCCTTCACAGGGGCCTGGGCAGCTTCGGGAGCCTGAGCTGGGGCTGCAGCCTGGGCCTTAGCTGCGGCGTTCGCCTTGGTTTGTACCTTGGGCTGTGGTTGGTACAGCCGACGACCCTTGCTCATGTAGCTTCGAATCTTCTTCCCAAGCTTGGGATGAGCGATGAAAGCGAGCCGGCTGAGCCCTTCGGCATCTTGGGATTAATGGCCTTAGGCTTCCCAAGGGCCTTAATGGCCTCTGCACGGGCACTCACTGCCTTTGTGTTGTTTGTCTGCATCTTCTTCAGGCCTTTCTTGTTGTGCTTCTTGGCAAAGCGCATGTTCCTCAGGAACTTGGGGTCCACCCCCTTAAGAGACTCGTATCTTTGTGACCGGGGTTTCTTGATGCCATTTCTGTGCCATTTGCGGGACTGGTTTGTGTGTGGTGTATTCTGCAATTAAGTTGAGCTCTTTTTTCTCTTTGAATTTAATGTCTCATGAGAAGTGTAATTTAGTAGTTTTGATTTTGAGTTTATTTTCTAGTGTTAGTCATACAAGGTGTTGGTGATAATGTAGCAGGGTTTCTAGTCCAAGAAACTGGAGCCCTAAGGCTTTTCTTATCAGGAAGCAGTTTATTTTGCCAGCTGGCTTCTAGCACATTGCTATCCAAAAGTCTAGAGCTCTAGATATTTAAGACTTAAAAAAAAAATCCAACATAATGACTGCATACATTCTGATTGGATGCTTCAGAATATTAGGCATTAATGAGAACTGCTAGGGTTGAGTGAAAAAGAAGGAGTGGGAAAGGAAACTGCTGGAGAGATGTGGCCAGTTTACCCTTCTACATTGGGGGTGAGGTGCTGACCAGCCTATATGGGCATATATGGAAACTGACTCTCCCAAATGCCTGCTTCCTGGTTCATTCTTCCCTTCCCTTCCCTTCCCTTCCCTTCCCTTCCCTTCCCTTCCCTTCCCTTCCCTTCCCTTCCCTTCCTTCCTCCCTTCCCTCCCTTCCCTTCCTTCCCTTCCCTTCCCTCCTTCCCTTCCCTTCTCTTCCCCTCCCTCCCCCCCTTCCCTCTCTTCTCTCTCCTCTCCTCTTCCCTTCTCTTCTCTTCTCCTCTTCTCTCCTCTTCTCTCCTCTCCTTTCTTCTCTTCTCCTTCAAGGAACTCCTGCTTTTTCTACCATACTAACTAATCAATACATTATTTTTATATTTCTTTGACTTCAGGAAATATTCTATTGCTTAAAGTCATTCAGTGCTCCTTTCTATAGATTTAGAGTTGCATGCTATCTTACTATTTAGCAGTTATTTTTAATAAGTAGCAGTAAACTTTGGAAAATAGTAAGGAGAGGACAAATGGAGAGTTCCATCTTATTTTTAAAATATTGATCTTTCATTATATAATTTACTGGAGTGTTTGGAGCTGAACTACTTATCTTTAAGTTAATAGAAACTCCTATTTAGGAAATATACAACCTTATGAATAAGATACCATTAGAAAGTAAAGTCATGATTCTTAAGCATTTTGAAGAAAAACAAACTTATTGGAATTTTGTTCTTGACTCACAGGGCAAAAGTTGGATTGTTAAAAGAAGTTACGAAGATTTTCGGGTGCTTGATAAACATCTTCATCTCTGCATTTATGACCGACGATTCTCCCAGCTCGCAGAGCTTCCCCGGTCTGACATCCTGAAGGACAGTCCTGAGGTAATCATTTAGATGAGGAAATAATAATACACGAATTAGCCAAAGTTTTGCTCTGTGTGGAACAGAAGAGCACCTATGATCATTCCTGGGATTGCTTATTTCAGAAGAGAGACTGCTAAGATGTTCATAAATAAACAAGTGTCATTGAATATTATATAAGGGTGGGAAGCCTTATAGTGATAATGTACATAGCCAATATGTATTAGCAGATTCTTCTAAGGAATATGAAAATATGAAAGCCAAAGACATGAAAAGAATTCATTACGAGTGCAGTGTATGCGGAAGCAGCGCTGTTGGCCTTGTTTTGATGGCAGGCTGTGCCCATGTACTCATTTCACTTCCTTTCTAAAAACATAAAATAATTTTAACCATTTGTATAGAGAAGAAATTCTTTATCATGCCCATAATAGAAAGTACAATTAGAATTTTAAAAAGCAGGAGTAATATTTGAAAGTAAATGAGATACATTTTATGGGAAAATGAAAAATAGCCATAAACCTTGTATAGGATGACTGTAGAACAGGGTAAGTAGAAATCTTACACACAAACACTGAGTAAACAAATAACTGAGGACATTGCAGAAGGCCTTTAGAAGTAAGATTATTTCCTTCTAAGGGAGAAGAATCCCAAGAAACAAGAGCATATTTTTGTAAAATAAAATAATCAGATCTTAGAAATCAAATACCATGTACATTAATAATAGCAGCCCTGAATAACTGGACTGCATACATAAAGGAGACAGCTACGGAGAATTAGTGATCTGGGACACCACATCATAACCTCATAGCCCCCGAAAGGGGCAGGAAGTTAAGAGAAGTTGTGAGAGGGTATCTGAAACTGTAAGCAATAGGTACAGGTTGTGAGAGGGTATCTGAAACTGTAAGCAATAGGTACAGAGCAGTCTTTACTCATAGGAATTATAGGAGGAGATAGGGTGTAAGGGAATGATTAAAAATTGATATAATAAACTTCTTAGAGCTAAAGAAAGCCATGTCTTCAGTTTCAATGGGTCCATTAAACACTACCTTATCACTGAGTGAAAAGCCTCACACATCAGCTACTCTTCTGTTGGTGTGACAGAATACCCTAACATAAGGCGCCTAAGGAAGAAAGGGTTTACTTAGGTTTCCTCTTTCAGAGACACTCAGCACGTCATGTCAAGAAGACATGGCAGCAAGGTAGAGAAGTCATGGTGGCAGGAACAGGAGGCCGGCCTGTCACATTGCATCAAAGGGTGAACAGGAAGTAGATCTGGGCTATGAAGAAGCCTCTAGGCCCGTCCCCAGTCACCCATTTTGTTCATCAAGGCAGCACCTCCTGAAGGCTCACAGCCTTTCCAGACATCACCACCTTCTGAGAATCAAGTTTTGAAACACATTAGACAGTGGGAAATAGTTTACATTCAAGCCCACGACACTCTGTTCTTGGCCCTGTAGTTTCACAGTCATCTCTCAGTGCAAAATGCATTTGGTCCATCTTCAGAAGTTCCTATAGCCTTTCACAGTACCAGTATTTTTCAAAAGCCCAGTTTTTGTTTTTCTGAAACTCAGGGCATTCTCTTAAATGTGACGCCCTGTATAATTAAAGCTTGAATTGACATAATTCCAATAAATAATGTCACAGAGTAGCATTCCCAGGAGGAATAGGGCAGAGCAAAGAAAGACTTGACTAAAGAAAGAACAAAACCTTCAGGGGAAATCCTAAAAGCTCAGTATCTGGCACCTGAGACTGGTAATGGGATCACCTTAGTTATAAAGGACTTAGGCAGTGCCACCCCTCCAGCTCTTCTGCCTACAGCAGGCATTTCTCTTGACCTGGCTTTGCTTCATGAATGCAGCTTTCTTAAGTGGACATCCCATGGTTCTGGCTTCTCAACATATATTGCAGCTTACAGGTCACTTTCATAGCTTTACACAATGACCTTTTGGTGCCTCTTCAGGCAATCTGACCCTGCCACTCATTTGGCTTCATGGCTCTTAGGAACTGTGGAGCCATACCGTGAATTCTTCAATTTTTCATCATTCATGCCTGAAAAATTAGCACCATGTAGACGACTCTTGACATGTTCTGCTGCCTCTTCAGGTGGAACTTGGCTCTCCTGGTTGTAGTTTTGTTTTTGGTGGTGTTATGTAAAATTTTTAAAACTTCTTTGAGAATGTCATACATGTATACAGTAGAATAAATACATGGGCTTTATTTCCCCTTCTACCTTCCTTATACCCTCCAAAACAATCCCCTCCATGTCTTCTTTTGACAGCCCTCTAAGTCCACTTAGTGCTGACTGTATGTGTGTGGGTATGTGGTCACTCACTGTAGCACTGGGAACCTACCAGTGGCCACATCCTCCAGGCAGAGTGGTTCTCCCTGTGCCCCTAAGTCTACTATCGGCCAGCTATTCCTCAGTAAAGAGTGGGGCCTGGACATTGTCTCCTGATCTATGCTGTAGTTTTGGGTGGGTTGATTTTGTGTGGGTCTTGTGCAAGTGACCATAGCTAGTGTGATGAGTGCAATGGCCATTTCATATCTAGAAGACAGCATTTCATAGCACTTCTCCCTCTTCTCTAGCACATAAACTGTCTGTTTCCCCTTCCAAGCCTTTCTCTGACTCTTCCAGGGCATGGGGTAGGAGTACTTGATGAAAATGTCTCCCTGAGTGCTGAACAATCTGATGCTTCTTAACACTTAGACACTGTTTGCATTAACTGCTGCCCACTGGCCCCTGCAAAGCTTCTGTAACCAATGATGAGAGAGAGCAGTGCCTCCCATCTATGGATGTTCACATAGGCAATTTGACAGATATCATGGCCATTTGGCAAGATAACCATAACACACTCTGTCTTAGGGCCTATGACTATGGAAGCCATATGTGAACTTTTGATACAGAATTGCTTGATACCAGACATCAAATTCCTCCGTGGAGAAGACATCCAATCCAATCAGAAAGTGCTTAGTTATGCCATATCAGTTTTACCACTATTGGACAAGTGGGCACTTCTTACCTGGCATGTAGGTATTGTAACATGCAAAGCCCAGCTCTGAGTAAGACCAGCAATATCTTTTCTCCATTAATCTCACACTCTACCTGAAGCTTGCATAGCACGTTCCAGTGTTATGAAAGTTAGCCACCAAGGAGGAAGGTTCCTGGTTGGTTGGAGATTGGTTTATGCATGTTGAGCAGCACAGCTTAGCAGCTTCTGTGTGCTGATCTGGGGAAGCACTTTCTAGTCATTTGCTTTCCGTGAGTCAGAAACTCCACTGGTGTTTCACACTTAGGCTCTTTACTTTCAAATAAATTAGCATGTTCACAGTTACAGTACCTTTGGAGCATAGGATCTTGCCCTCAGTATACTTTCCTATTGTGTGGGAATAGAAGGTTCCTCTTTAATGGTGGTATCTCCCTTAGCAGTTATAGATCTTTGCTATTTATGCTTTGCTTTGCTATTTATACTTTGCTTTTTAAAAACAGCTTTAAGCTTGCTCACACAGCTTTCATTGGGTGCCTACATTATTCAGTTTCTTTGTGTTCTACCTATTACTCTCTGACGTTGTAGATCTGAATGAGCAATAATTACAACACAGCCTCAAATGTTGGCTTGCCTGATATTTCCCCTGCCATCAAAAAGGCCATTGCTTTTGAACTCAGCCTCTAGTTCTGGAGACACAGGTAGAACATATCTGGACTCTTTGAAAGAATATACCCTGAATGGCCTCTCATCCAGTTCTCCTAGACTCCTCTGTGAGTCCTCCTGGGCTATCCCTTCCCATTGCACATTTCCCTCCACATCCTGACCTTCAAACTCCTACCAGAATGGCTCGTTCAGCTCTGCTTTGGCATTCTAGGTCTTTCCTACCCCAAATTTCCAAACTCTTTTTTTTAAATATGTATTTTATTAATTTATTCATGTTACATCTCAATTGTTATCCCATCCCTTACATCCTCCCATTAAACCACATTCCTCTTAGAAACCTGTTCCAGAGTCTTAAAAAAAATCCCAGAAGATCAGATTTAGCATAGCAAGAACTCCACTTTTGCTACAAATCTGTGACTCTGTTCTTCTTCCTGACCAAAACAACAAAAACAACCACACCACTTACCCTCCCCCAAAAAACAAAACAAAACAAACCAAACAAACAAAAACACATTAAACAACAACAACAACTTCTGAAGAAAGGAAATATTTTGCCTTACATTTCCAGAGAGATGCGGTCTATTTGGTGAGAAATGTCAGACATCAGGAAGGAAAGCATAGTAATGTCAGGAGCAGGAGCTTGTCTGTTCGCATTGTCTGTGGTCAGGAGGGGGAGGGTGAGCAAGCGGGAAAGACTTGGTTCTGTATCATCATTCTGTCGCAGATTGTCGTCTCCCAGAACACCGAGCTATACTGTGGTGTAGGATCCCAGGAATATGGAGAAAGTTAGGCAGAAAAGCCACAGATGTAGCTTTTAATAAACTCCTTTTGTGTTTTCAATACGAAATACAAAAAGAAAGTCATAAAATTAGAAGCTATGGAATATGGCCCTTGATGATGAGGTGTTAAAAGCTAAAAAAAAAAAAAAAGAATCCCATATTAGACAGTGGCTGAATTACTCCGTAAAGTGCCATTGTGTCAGTGGGGTTAAAGGTGTGCTACCACGCCTACCGGTGTAATTCTTACATGCCTGAAGCTCTGCAGTGTTTTTCTTTCATAATTGTCAGTTTGCATGATTGTCTGAAGCAGAGCTGCTTGCCCCCTGTTACCGTGAGTCTCTCTTTTCAGTCGGTGACTCAGATGCTCACAGCTTACCTGTCACGCCTTTCAACTATTGCCGGCAACAAGATCAACTGCGGGCCGGCGCTCACCTGGATGGAGGTATCTGTCTGATCATCTCTGAAATTTATTCTAAAGTTATTTACTTAAGGAATTTGCTAGTAATTTGATAGTGGATGAGTTTCACAAATAAAGAAGCAAAGTATGTTCTAGGAGGATTAGTGACTGATGTTTTTTCATTTGAATATGTATGGGTGTTTTGCTGGCATGTGTGTTTGTGTGCTCTTTATGTGCCTGGTGCCCAAAATGGCCAGAAGAGGGCTTCAGATATCCTGGACCTAAAGTTACACACAGCATGAAAAGCCAGTGCTCTTAAATACCGAGCCATCTCTCCAGCATCACATCTGATATTTTGGTATTACATCTTTCTCTTTAATTAAAAAAATTAATTATTAATTATTAAATTAAAAATTTAATTGTTATATAAATTAGTTTCTCCCAGTAAAAATTGAGACACTACAAGGAAGGATAAGAGGGAGCCAGCTTGTTTGCACTAAAAGCATGACTTTGACATTATTGGTTGAATGATCTTAGAAAAAGAGTTTAATTACATAACTTTCTCCACTTTTTAATTTTCACCTTCAAATGAAGGCAATGATAGTGTATTTTGGCATTATAAGAATTAAATTAAATTTATACATTATATGCACAGTACATGTACTGCCTTATATTAGCTACCTAGTATGTGATAGGGTTTTAAGGATTTTGTTACATTTTGGGATGGGGCATACACATGCCGCAGAGCCTGTGTGGAAAGTAGACTTACAGAGGTTGCTTCTCTTTTCCACCATGTAGGCCCGAAGGCATCAAACATAACCTGATCAGGCTTTTTGGCAAGTGTGTTTACCTGCTGAGCTGTCTTGCTATGCTCCCATAAATGGCAGGGTTTTTTTGTCTTTTGTTTTCTTTTTAAAAGACTTTTGGTACTTACCTCTCTAAATTGAATTTTCATTTATGGTTGGGCAAGTCCTGTGTCTTTGAACATTCTCTGGTACTTGGCTTTTATTGTAGATTGACAATAAGGGAAACCATCTTCTAGTTCACGAGGAGTCATCTATCAACACTCCTGCTGTTGGTGCTGCCCACGTGATCAAGCGCTACACGGCTCGGGCTCCTGACGAGCTGACCTTGGAGGTAAATAACCAGAGCGTGCTCATTGTTCTCCGGCCCTCGCTGCCTTTATAGCTTGTCTCCAGCTGTTTTAATAATTCACTTAATAAAAAAAAATAAAGTCACAAGATTTTTTTGGAGTTTTTTATCTTTCAGCCTAGAAGACTTTCTAATTTTGTTTAACTAATTGAATATAATCATTCTTCAGTTTTCAGTGTCAGTGCCTCCCAAGGAAGTCATCCTTGGTCTATCTCCATGGGAATCAGATACTCCAAAGGAGGGTCGGATGCTGTTCAGAGTGGCTCTCATCATATCACTGACATACAGTCATGGCTGTCTTCTTGTCCCTCTCAGCAAGCACAATGTCTAGGTTTTATTGGGAAGCTGAGTGATCAAAGGAGAAACTAAGAGTAAAATGAGTGTTTCTTGCTATCATATGCAAAAGGATAAGGTTAAGTTTTTTCCTCTGAAAATACATATTGACCGATAATGAGACAACATAAATGCTAACAGTTTTTTATTTACCAATAAGCCGTGTAATATTCACTTATTGCAACTTCAGTCACAGTAACCAAGTTATGGAATCAGTCTATCTGTCCATCAGCAGATGAATGGAGAAGGAAAATTTATATGTGCACAATCCAGTTGTATTCAGCTATGAAGAACAATGTTATGTCATTTTCAGGTTAATGGAGGGAACTGGAAACCAACATTTTAAGTGAAATAAGCCAGACTCAGAAAGAGAAATATCTCACATATTTTCTTTCATATATGGAATCTAGAATTAAATGTCTGCCCATCATCTATCAAATACAAAAGTAGAGGGAAGGAAGCCAGTTGGGGATAGGGTAAGAGATGGTAGGGTAAGAGGAAAATGACCAGAAGACAGAGTATACATGTAAAATATATAATGAAACATGTTATTTTGTACAGCAAACATGAGCTAATAAAAATTGAAAAAAAGAAATACAACATCTAACTCAAGATGTTTACCATGAGAATGCAAAATTTGATTGTGCTGAGGGATGAAACATATCTGTGTGATTTTCATTTTAATTCTCTATATTTATGATAGTTCTTGGTGTATAATAAGTAGTCAGAAAATGTGTGCTGATTGGGCAATAAAAGAAGAACAAGGTAACAGTTTTATAGCATAGAATAATAACTGTTCTCATATTAAATATGCCATGACTCTTAACCAACACGACTTTGAAGATTTGGTATTTATAATCCAAGAAATTAGTGTAAACAAAAAGACAGATTCCTGAACACGAGCTGTAGTAGTAACAGTGCTCTTGTGTACTTAGCCCTGCTAGCCATCAGCATTTCTCTTTCCTTATTTTGATTCTTACTTTGGAATTTATCTGTACAGACAAATAATACTTTGTCATAAAATAAATCTCTGTTAAGAAATTAATTTTTATGCCAGGCATTGTGGCACATGCCTTTGGTCCCAGCACTTAGGAGACAGACAGCAGGACTCTTGAGTTTGAGGCCAGACTGTTGATGCAGTGAATTCTACATTTAGAGCTACTTAGTGAGACTTTCTCCCAATAAAATAAATAAATAAGTAATGAATTCTACATTTAGGGCTAATTAGTGGACCTTCTTTCAATAGATATATAGATAGATAGGTGGGCAGGTAGGTAGGTAGGTAGGTAGACAGATAGATAGATAGATAGATAGATAAAATTAATTTTGGATGTTTCATTACAAGTTATATCATGAAACATAATGATAAAAATAAAAAGCCATGATCATTTCATACATCATCATTTCAATACTTAATAAATATTTTTTGAAGTTTATTACTGTTTAAAAGATTTTTATTTATTTTAAAGATTCTCTGAGAATTTCATACGTGTATATAAATAATTATGATCTTGTCCACCTCCATTTCTTTCCTTTACCTCCTCCTCAGCTCTTCCCTAACACTTTCCTTTTGCAGTAACAGGTTAAGTCCAATTAGTCCTGCCCATATGTGTATTTTTTAAAATAAAGATTATAGGTTCTCTTAAATATATAATTGAAAATTTCTGTGTTTATGACTTTGTTCATTTCTATAAACTTAGACATTTACCTTTCACGCTGAAGAAATCTTATTCTTTAGTGGCGATAAGTATCATCTACAAATATTGACGTTATCAGGCTTTACATTTACTATGATCTCATCTCAAGCTTCTTCCTATGTGATTAAATAAGATATGGTCAGGTACTTTGTGTTGTGCTTGTATGCACATGGTAATCAGTATTTAAAGATTCTGATCAAGATTCTGATTTTAGATCAAGATAAAGAAGTTAAGCTATTAAAGTTGAGATAAGATAGATACTGAATCTCATTCGGAAATCTAGACCCAACAAGACAGGAAAAACACTTACTTCAAACAAGACGAATGCAGATGTCCAAGCCACTATAAATGTAACATGTATAGAGCTCATTATTCTCATGACTGTCACATGGTCCTCTCTGCTGTGTGTAGTTTGTTTTATACATATGTTATAAAATAAAAGTATTAAAAAACAATAAAGATTCTCCTCCAAATGTGTGCATTTAATGCTATTTTTAAAGCATTTTTTAGAGATGCCTTCGGTAACAGCAGGAAGAATGTTCAACAGCTCCTTAACTGATGTCTCAGTAAAATGAAAGTACTGTTGACTCAGAAATGAATTGATGCACATAACCCAAGTCTCTTGGTTTTGCTCTCTAGAATTAGAATATATGTTGCTTGCCTCTGATCACATGGCTGTCAGTGTTCACCAGCATCATAAAAGAAAATCATACAAAGTTTACACTGAACGTGGTAAAGCAAAAGCACCTGAGTTGGAAACTGTTTTAACAGAAGTGATGGTGATGGAGTGATAACCTGGCTTTAAAAATATGTTATACTTGGGCTAGAGAGATGATACAGCAGCCAAGAACACACGTTGCTTTTACAAGGTCCAATTCAGTTTTCATATCCCATAGACATTTAAGAACCATCTATAGTTCCAGTTCCAGGGGGTCTGATGTCTTCTTCTGATCTCTCTAGGTACCTGATTGATACACATAGGGTTTTCATACATACAAAACACTCATATGCAGAAAAATAAATAAATATTTTAAAAAATATGTTCAAATCTAGTGTTTTAAAGTTACTGTATATGTGTTAACTGGTCAGTTTTGTGCTATTTAGCTTTCAATATAATACCCTTTAGTAAAAGGTAAGACTACTAAAATAAAAAATAATAGTAATTAAAAATTATAATAACAATAATTGTTATTGTTATTTTGAGGCAGGGTTTCTTTGTGTAGCCCTGGCTGTCCTGGACTTCCTTCGTAGACCAGGCTGGCCTTGAACTCACAGAGATCTGCCTACCTCTGCCTCCTTGAGTGCTGGGATTGCAGGAGTATGCTGCTGCACCCGGCTTATTAAAATTATTTTTAAAAGTCAATATGTTTTCCCAGAATTTATTAAAGTATACAATAGTGCTTTGCTCTTTTATACAATTCATATCTTAATTATAAATGTAACAATTGGTTTAAAATTTATGCAAAAATGTTTTACCTAAAATTTTAATTCTCGTAGGTGGGAGACATCGTTTCCGTTATTGACATGCCTCCCAAAGTATTGAGTACATGGTGGAGAGGCAAGCACGGATTTCAGGTAAGCCACACAAACACAGGATGTGAAAAAGCTCAAAGAATATTTTGTATATGCTCCCTTAGTGTTGCTGATTACAAAATGTGCCCAGAGTCATCGTCAGAAATGTTGTTTGCAGTGGTTAAAAGATATGGGTGATGATGGTGGGAGCCTTGATTCCTGCATCTGGTTGTACCAAGCTGATTTTTCTTCCCCTCCTCTGAACTGGCTAGAGCCAGAATGGGGAGTTTCAGGCTTGAGGACCACTTTCCAGGTGATCAGAACTATTGATCAGCCTTAATTCTGTTTTAAATACTGATTCACATTTTCCATTCGAATTTTCTCAGTTTGATCAATTCTTTCTATTAAAAAAAAAATGAGTTATTGTAGTGTGCTGATGACAGACCAGTAGAATTGGAAGCTGTCTCGTTTATCTTTTCCACATATGTTTCAACAGTTTTGAGACTTGACAGTGGCTTCTATTAGCAGTTTCCAGCTTTTAACCACTTGGCTGCTTCATCAAAATAGCATCTAATGACCTCACACTGATATTTATATGACTTTATCTTTTAAAACTACATAGAGTAGCTGGGTGTGGTGGCACACGCCTTTAATCCCATCACTTGGGAGGCAGAGGCAGGTGGATCGCTGTGAGTTCGAGGCCAGCCTGATCTACAAAGTAAGTCTAAGACAGCCAACGCTACACAGAGAAACCCTGTCTCAGAAAACAAAAAACAAAACATAACAAACAAACAAACTAAAACTACATAGACTAGTCTTTGAAAATGTCTTAAAAATTATATTCTTTATCTGTACCCTGTGGGTTTTTCTTTTAAAGATTCATTTATTTATCATTATGTATACAGTGTTCTGCCTGCATGTACACCTGCAGGCCAGAAGAGGCCATCACATCACATTACAGATGTCTGTGAACTACTATGTGGTCATGTGGTTGCTGGGAATTGAACTCAGAACCTTTGGAAGAGCAGGCAGTGCTCTTACCCACTGAGCCACTGTGGGTTTTACTTTGTTTTGCAGGGGTCTTGTTGCTGGTAGTTATAGTTTCTCTATAAAACTGTTACAAAAACATTATATAAAATGTATTATAGACATGATATTTGTTAGCTATTATATAACTATTTTAAGCTTTACGTATTTAAAAATTCTGATTATTAGCTTTGTATGAAATGCACATATTTAGAAAATATTATTAGATGAGCTCTGATACCAATCAGCTTGACTTTTGTTTTGTGCTATCTTGGGCATATTTTTTATGCTGTGTCTTATCAAATGGAGACCACAGTACTTTATTTTACCTCATAGATTTGTTGTCAAGGTTAATTGTGTGAAGACAGAAATGTTAAGTGCTCTTTTTAGGCTTAAATTTATTTTTCTCAATAATTATTAATACTAATGTTAAAAGTTTAAATGCTTTTATTTGAACATTTTAGTGTTCTCACTTTTTAAAGTATAGATGGCAGTTTAATTTCTTAAGATCAGAAAACAATCATTGTCACGTTGCTGCACACCTTGTTTGTGTAATTAGAATAGTCTTCTAATTTCCTCAGTGCTCTGAGTAGTAATAAATGCTTTTGATAAAATATAAGACTGAGTAGGAGACTAGGGTATCATTTTTTTCTATTAGGGGGTCAGTTCTTGGCCCAGTGAGATGAATTAGGAGGAAAGGCATCTACTGCCAAACTTAACAGCCCAAGTTCAATCCCTGGGCTTTGCATAGTGGAGGAGAGAAGCAACTCTCCAGAGTTGACCTGCCTTCCACCCAGATGATCTAACATGCATTCACGTGCATGTTGAGTGTGGTTCAAATAAGTCAGTGCTAAGAAAAAGAAGTGACCAAAACCAAATTGGCTTTAAAATTAATCAAGGTTTGGTCTTCACATTACCATCAGCTTTTGCTCTATAGCCTTAGATGTGCTGTTTGTTTCCTTTGAACTTAAATTTCATACTAAAATCGGAGGTTCTGCTTATAATTCTCATATCCTGTTTCAACATCTTAATTATATGATTATAATAGTAGCAGCTTTCCTCATTTATATAGTGAATACTTGTTGAGTAGTGTAGGCATAGACTACTCTTCTAATTATTTCATTAAGACCTTCATTGATTAGTTCATTAGGCTAATTCTTTTTAAAGTCACTAGAGGAGACCGAAGAGATGGTTCAGTAGTTAAGAGCACATACTGCTCTTACAGAGATCCAAGTTCAGTTCCTATCACTCACATCTGGTAGCTCTCAATCACCTGTAATTCCAGCTTTACTGCATCTGGTGTCCTTTTCTGGACTCTGTGGGCACCTATATTCATAGATTCAAATATAGCCTCCATATATATATATATATATATATATATATATATATATATATAATTTTTTTATAAAAATATACAAAATTAGTATACATTAACTAGCTTAAAACTAATAAACTTAATTTAATTTATTATTAAAGTATATTATTTAAAATAAAGTTGTTCATTTGTTTGCTATATTTGAGGCAGGGTCTCTCTATATAGTGAAGTAGCCTTGTCTGTTGGGAACTAACTATAGAGACCTGGTTGGCATTGAACTCATAGAGATCTGCCTGTTTTTGCATCCCAAGTGCTGGGATAAAAAGTATGTGCTGCTGTGCTCAGGAAAAATAGAAAAAGAGATTTGCATTTGACAATAAAAATCTTATAAATGTGGATTTTTCATTTTCCTTGGCCTCAGGAAAGCAGCTGTGTCTGTAGATGACATTGAAATTTCCTCTTAAGGGCTACAGTCTATGAGGTACCCATAAAACCAAGAACATATCTTCAAATGTCACTGTCAAAACTTTTTAAAAAGGAGCTCAGTATTTTAAGAACAGGCTCCACTCAGCTCATTATTTCTTGCTGTTTCTGCACCAGTAAGAGTGCATATGGCCAACTGCATAGAGGAATATGAGTGGGAAAATGTGTTGGACATCTTTGAGGAAAGTGTTACTTAGCATTTCTTACGCAGACTTTTTAGTTAATAAGCCTTCCACGTAGTTATTACCTCCCACTGTTATAGAGACAAGATAGTTTTGAGAAGATCCTAGCAAGGAGCTAGGGTGAAGGGGGAGTAGAGCCAAGACTGAGATTCAAGTTTATATCCCATTGCCTGAAGAGCACTAAGTATGGTTTCTAGATTTACTCTCCACTTTTATGAACTTTCTACTTCAGTTTTTATGCCCTAGAAACATCTTTCCTGTTCAACCAGCAAGAACTAAAGTAATGGTTGGCCAGTAGCACCCTGGGCCGACACCCGTTTACTGGAGCATTGCTGTCACTGTGTGCTGGCTTTGATATAACAGTAATACATTGTATGCTCAGGAGTTCCCTTCTGCCAAGTTCTTTCTCCCTACTCTTGTTGGTTTTGAATTCTGAGGTGTATAGGTCTCAGTAGAGGTAGCAACTACTCCAGCTTAGTAGAATAGTAGCCGGGAGTGGGCCTTATTGTATATAGTTAAATGTGTTTAGCAAAACGCACCCACATTCTGTAATCCTTAAAAGCACTTAACAGTTTAGAGTATTAGAGGAACACATTCTTTATAGAGCATGTTCATGTCACCCTTTTTAGAAAGTCAATATTAAGAGTTTTAAATTTCTCTAATTACATAGTGTAAATTATGTTGAAGGTCCTTGTATGTCATACATTTTGGCATAGATAGGTGATACAAATTCAGAAGTTAAACAGTAGTGTGTGTGTGCATGCACACATGTATGTTTGTTCTATTATTGACATGGCCCAGAGGACAAACACCCTCTTTAGTGTTTCCTGTGAATGAGAGTTGTAGACTCAGCTAGGTTCTATGAAAATCTGACAGAGATTCCTGAAGCAGTGCTAGGTGACCTGTTGACGTCTTTGTCAGAGAGAATGGCTATGCATGAGCATCTCAGTCAGCCTGTGATTACATGCTGCCTGTGCACATGGAGTCTGTCAACACGTCCTACAGAAGGGACTGTGTGACAGCTTGCATGGTAGAGGCACACAGCAAGTGAAGGGCTTGCTTGGCGTAGGGTGACTGTAATTCGGGTTTGCATAGAAATCTTGGTCACCATGTGCAGATGACTCAGAAGATGGGAAAAGAGGAAAAAGGCCATAGGCCGCCACTTCCCAGTCTGAAGACAGAGTCTGCGAGGGTATCATTCTCTGAAACTGCTGGGGACCTCTCTAAAATGTCCACACATTTCAGAAGTGCTGCTCGGCTTCATGACTTTTCTCTTTTTGTCAGGGTCCCACTTGTGTCTTGTCTCCTTTCTGACCACATGGCATGACAGGATTGATTTCCACATGCAAGTCTGTCCTTGTAATTACTGTGACCTAGCTATGCAATTGCCGTGTGATGAAATTGTCCTATTTTCATTTATTAAAAACAACTAGACTTGATTTTTAGAGTTTAGAGTTTCACCTAATCATTTACCCCATAATTTTGTTACTTACATTGTGGTTTATAGTGCATTCACTAAATGGCAAGCACAGCCGTTTGCCAACTTGCAGCTGTTTGCAGAGATCACCTACAGCACACAATAAGCATTCTTTCTAGAAAGTGGTCTGAGGTGATGTTCAGGCTGGACAGAGATAAGAGGACAATCTTAGTTCCTGTCCATCAACAACTGAAGACCAGTTTTGACGTGGTTTATATTATAATTAATGAACTAATATTGATATACTCTTTTAGCTATAATCCAGTGTTTAAATTAGGGTGTATAGTGTTGGTGTATATTCTGTGAGTTTTGACAAAGCTTATATATTGGTCATTACAGTTTCCTATAGAATAGTTTACTTATCCTGTACACCTTTTGTATATGTCACTTACTACTTCCTTCTTTGAAGCCATGGTAAACAAAGATCTTTTACTGTCTCATAGTCTTACATGTTCTAGCATGCTGGTCTTTAGAATCATAGAATTTATAGCTGTTTTCTATGATTTCATAGAATTCATGCACATAGTACTTCTTGTACTTTCATGCTCTGCAGTTTATTTGTTTATTGTATTCTTCAAAAAAGAAACATTCTCCGTTATTCGGCATTATGGATTTGTCATAGTTTATGTTTTATTCACCTACTGAAGGACACCTTGCTGCTTCTGGCCAGTATGAGTAAAGCTGCTTTTATGTCTGCTTGTAGGTCTTGCATAGATTTTAAGCTTTCAGGTCCTTTGGGTAGATCACCAAGCAGTGTGGTTGTGGGATCACATAGAAGAGTACATTTAGCTTTTTAAGGAACGACCAGTGTCTCTAGAGTGGCTGGACCGCTCCACATTCCCACCAGCAGTAAGGGTTCTTGCTGCTAAGCTTCTTGTTCTTGATTGACAGCAGTCGGGTGTGAAGGCTTAGCCATCACTTTAGTGATGCTGCAGGACCATCTTAACAATTACGGTCTTAATGCTCTTCTGCTGCCAGTTGCTCTTTCCACACTATTTTTGGCTCTGATGTGTCAGCTTTATTGTGCATAAGAATCACTGAGTCCTCGGACTAACGCTCCCAAATTCTGCCTCAGTAGTTGTGGGGTAGGATACCAGACCATCTCTGGTGTATTTTGTCTCTGTAAGTACTAGGTAAACTCAGGTAGTCAGCTGGTAGTTGGTTAAGACCAGCAATTTGCTACATTATGTTCACTGCATTGTCCTAGCAAGACCGCAATTTAGCTGTGGGAACAGAAGGGTAAGTTCATCCATGTATTTAAGTATATCAAGACTCTCTTTACATTTCTGGGAATAAGAAGTGTGAAATTATATTAACTCCAATGATTTGAAGTTCTGAAATGTGTGGTTTTTGTCTCCTAAGGAGTATATTGAATTCTTTACCTTTGTTTTCTAAGTTTTTCATCATATTATGTACTTCAGATGGAGAAGAAGTCTTCACTGTTTTAAAATAACTGGCATCACTCTCAGATTCATGTCCCTAGGTGTAGCGCACTCTTGGGATTGTGGAGGAAGGCATGGAACACTTTTTCCTTAGGTAAAAGGCTTTATATAAGCATAGTAGTGAACATCTTCCTTCAGTCATTATTAGTTTAAATGTAATGTTCTCACAGGGATTTTGCTTTTTGTCTTGGGGATAGATTCCATTTGCATCAGAACAGCCTGAGAAATGTGTTAAAACTGGGTGTTGGTATCAGCATCTCAGAGCATGTAGCAGGAGGCTGAGTTTGATAGTAAGTTTCACAGATGATTTTCATGCACATGTGAAGCCCACTGCTTCAGCCTCCTGTTCTTAACCCTGTGCAAGATGGAGGGAGTTGGTACAGTTCAGTAATTGTTCTGTCTTCCAACTCATAGGAATCTCCTTTACATACGTTGGCAGTGTGGTTAATCTAGAAGATAAAGTCCCATTTGCAGGTGACAGCATTTTGGTATACTTGTGTTCTCATGGTTCTCCATAGGAGTCAAGGATCACCTGTTTTATTTTTCAGTTATTCCAGAACACTGTGTGAATGTTTCTGTGCACAAAAACCCACAGCAATTTGTAAACAGTAATACTGTCTTTACCCAAGAGTTTAATGGACTCTATGTAAATGATATGTCATAAAAAATATAGGTACTTAGAAATCTTATCCTTCTGAAAAAGCAGCATTTTTAATAACTCAATCAGATAGAGCAAAGTGTTTCTTTTCAAAATAAATAATGAGAAATCATATTATAAACAATGAATTTTATCTAGAATACCACATATTTTCAAGAATGAGGGAATAAAATAGAAGTTATTTCATAAGTGCATGTGTAAGTTATTCTAAGTGCTTTTCATTAACCTTCAATTAATTCTCACAACTTTATATAGAGTCCTTTTATTACACATGGAAAAAACTTAACAGCCTATTGTTTACTTCAGAGTCCAAATAGAAACAGGCATTCTGGGTAATGAAAAGATAGATCACAGTTGCAGTTATTGAACAATAGTGACCTCTACTTGTGTACTTGTAAGAATCACAGATTTCTGTAGTAGGTGAGATGACCGTGGACCATCTGGTTCCAAACTGTTACTTAAGTGATAGAAGTCTAGAGACAAGACAGGGGAGATGGCTCAGGAACCAGATTGCTTATATACAAGCAAGACGACCAGAGGTTAGAATCTCGGAATGCAGTAAATGCTGACTGGGTGTGGAAGGTGACTTGTAATTCTAGTCTTGGAACGTAGAAATGGGCTCTTCAGGGCGAGATAGCCAGCAAGACTACCCTATGCGCTCTGGGTTTGATTTAGAGACCTTGCCACAAGAAGAGTAAAGTAGAAAAGAAACTAAAATTACCAGTATCAACCTTGCTCCAAATACACGTGTTCACGTATACATGTGCATACGCATGGACTTGTGTACTTACACACACGCTTGCAGGCATAGCACACCCATACACACACAAAGAAAAAAATCTAGACAAAAGAAACTGAGATAAATTGTTTTGTTTCATAGAAACAGTAAATACGGCTGGGTGTGGTGGCGCATGTCTTTAGTCCTAGCACTTGGGAGGTGGGGGCAGGCAGATCTCTGTGTATTCGAGGCGACCCTGGTCTACAAAGCGAGATCCAGGATAGCCAAGGCTGTCTTGAAAAACAAAAACAAAGAAACAGTAAGTACGTGACTAGAATGCTACAGTCCAGAACTGAGTTCTGACTGCACCAAATGTGCTTTAGGTCACAGAAATGTGTACATTTTATGTGTTTTCACTCACTGGTGCTGTTTAAAATTTCAGGTTGGTGCCGCTGTTGTCACCGGTGCTCAGCTATGAGTTTGCCACTCCATAGCTTTTCGTTACTTCATACCTTCAGAATCTGGCCTGCCAAGTGAAGGCTGACACTTCCAGTTCTGCAGAGGCCACTGATAAGACAGTTATGAGCAGTAGTTATTAAGATCTGCAAGATCTGCATTCTCTGCTACTTGATAACTGTCTTCTAAGACCCTTTATTTTAACTCTGAAGTGAGTTACAAATAAAACTGTTACCTACATGCATATATAATTTCAAAAACTTTGAAACTTTCACATACAAAAGATATAAACAGTATAATTTCTGCCTTTAAAATACATAACATTTAGATATAACTACTTAGGATAAGTACATGAGAACTTTGCTATGACATTTAGTGAGAAAGCATAAAAAGGCATTAGAATATGCAGTCTTTTAAAAAATATTTTATTAATTTATTCATATTACATCTAAATTGTTATTCTCTCCATTGTATCCTCCCATTTCTCCTTCTCTCCTGCTTTCCTCCTTACTCCCCTCCCCTATGACTGTGACTGAGGGGGACTTCCTCCCCCTGTATATGCTCATTGGGTATCAAGTCTCTTCTTGGTAGCCTGCTATCCTTCCTCTGAGTGCCACCAGGTCTCCTCATCAAGGGGACGTGGTCAAATATGGGGCACCAGAGTTCGTGTGAAAGTCAGTCCCCACTCTCCACTCTACTGTGGAGAATGTCCTATCCATTGGCTAGATCTGGGGAGGGTTCAGAGTTTACTGCACTTATTGTCCTTAGCTGGTGCCATAGTTTGAACAGGACCCCGGGGCCCAGATCTGCCCATCCAACTGGTGCTTTCTCAGAAAAATGGGAATAGGACTTCCTCAAGACCCAGCTATTCCACTCCTTGGAATATACCCAGAAAATGATCCACCACACAACAGGGACATATGCTCAACCATGTTCATAGCGGTCTTATTCATAATAGCCAGAACATGGAAACAGCCTAAGTGTCCCTCAGTAGAAGACTGGATAAAGAAACTGTGGTACATTTATACTATGGAATACTACTCAGCTATTAAAAACAAGGAATTCCCGAAATTTGTGGACAAATGGATTAAACTAGAAATGATCATAATGAGTGAGTTCACCCAGAAGCAGAAAGAGTCAAATGGTATATACTCACTTATTTCTAGACACTAGCCCAAGGGCATGTCCCATGAAAGTATTCACTTACCAAGAAAATGGGACAGAGGGGAGGACATCCTATTGGGACTTTAGACATGGGAGAATGGAGAGATAGAAGGATCCAGAGGGTCCTAGAAACCTACAAGAAGAATATGCAGTCTTAAAGCTATCTCAGAAAAGAGATGTGAATGATGTGTACACCGTACACCACAGAACCTTCCTGGTTGAAGTAAGACAGCCCAAGTAAACTTAAAGATGCACCATTATTGCATGTTGCCAGGCTATGATCTTAAGCTATTCTTTCTTACCTAGTAAAAATCCCCACAAGCTCTTTTTGTAGAAATGGATGAGCAGATTAATGAATTCACATGGAAATACAGAGGATGTAGCATAGAAAAACCAGGCCTGATTTGAAAAACAGCCAGGTAGAGAGCTCGGACAAAGTGAAGCTCTGCATAGAACTGCTGATCAAAAGCTTGTGGTATCGATGCAAATAAAGACAGCTTAGAGGAACAGAAGAGAGTCTAGAGATAGACCATACATACCTAGAGAAGTGATCCTAGCAGCCATCGGGAGTCAGTTCAATGAAGGAACGTTCTGCCTCCAAAGGGAGCTTTACTTTATGTTGTATCAACTGTGAAAATTAACTCAAAATGGGTCACATACTCAAAAGTAAACGTTAAAACTCCACAAATGAAAGATAGGAGAAGATGTCTGGCTTTGGGTTATAGTGTTCTGTTTTATAAACTTACTTGCCAACCATATTTAACCATTAACTCATTCTGACTTAAACATATTACCCTTTCCTGTTTTTGTGCCTTTTTAAACAATAAAGTAAATTACTTATAGTTTTAAGGCAGTTATAATTCATTTTGTCTTATTTGGCATTTCCTTGAATTAACTCAGGATAAAGACAGAATCTCCTCAGGTATTTGCCATGCAAGAGGCACCTCTGCCACTCACTCCATATTGTGATTGATGTCATTCCTTATTCTTCCATTCCTGATTACCCACTTCCTGTAGTTACTATCTCTGGCCAATCTCGATTCTAAGATTACCATTACACTGAAGGTGAGAAAAATATTTTCCTCCCAAACTTCACAAATATATAGTTGGGACCAGACTCTGAAGAACAAAAAGCGAATTAGTAAGAGAGAACCGAGTTTTATTGACCACGTGATGCATGTGACATGAGATAGCCTCTGGAGTCTCCTTTACCTTCTGCATGGAACAGTGGATTTTGGAGAACTGACAGTGCAAGGGAAAGCAATCCCAGTTTTCCAAAGGTGGAGAACTAGTGAGGAGGGAGATGATTAGAGGCTCAGGTTGACTCCAAGAGCCATAATCACCCCTCCCCCTTACCTCAAACACTGCTAGGCTGGTACTGCACATGAATGAGATTGAATGTTCTCTAGGATGGCAGGAGAACTCAGGCCATTTACCAAATGTAAATTTATATCCTGCCTCAGACCAGGCCTTCTTAAACTCTTTCTTCTCATAACCCTTTTCACCGGAGAACAACCCATGAACTGGAACCAGAGAACAGTCTATTCCTATTCTATTCCTATTCTTCTATAGAAATAGAAGAATAGAAATATAAATCAAACATTTACCAATAATAAATTATAAATTATTTTAATAACCATTCTTTGGTATACATATGGTTTTATTATTTATTGGTAATGTGCTAGTTTATCTTTACGTACAAATTAAACCTTGACTACAGATTTTATTCTGCAGGCTGACATTAACAACACTTTTCATATTTGATCACTTGATTTTATAATTGTCAATGCTAAGTTTAACACTTTGAATAAATGCCTAATATAAGATTAGAAGTATGTTTAGAGCCATTTCAGAAATTATTGCAAGTTCTGTCAAACCCTCAAACAGCAGGATTCTTTGTGTTTTTTTTTTTGTTTGTTTGTTTGTTTGTTTGTTTTGAGACAGGGTCTCTACATAGACATGGCTATTCTGGAACTCAGTATATAGACTACGCTGGCCTTTAACTCACAGAAATCTGCTTGCCTGTGTGTGCTGGGATTAAAGGTCTCTTCCACCATACTCAGCCAAACAGAGAAGTTTAAAAATCAGTATTATAATGAAATGTCCCAAAGATGCTCTCATTGGAAAGTTATTAAAGAATGATGGCAGGAAAATATTGGAAGTCTTTCTTTAAAAATGTTGGAAGCCTTATGCTTCTATAAGAGCAGAAAAATTTGTTTGTGTAGTAAAAATGGTGTAACTCATAACATTCAGTAGTCTCAAACCTAAGCCAAGGCATTCATGGGCACTGCATGGTGTGATGGCATGTACAGTACAGGTTCCTGTTCCTGTTGTGTGCTCAGATCCCAAACTGAAGTTCCATGAAGCGCAGCCCAAGGAAGCACTGCCTAAGATAGTTTGGATTCAGTAGTATGTGATTTCTGGGTACTTTTTGGTCATTTCACATGCAGAAATGTTTTACTATTGCCAAGTTTTTATGAAGCACCCACTTAGGCAGCCTTTAAGAGTCTCAGCTTTAGGCAGAGACTCTCCTGTATTTTAACTGTCTTCAGCTCTGTGTTCTTTGCATTCTGGGGCGGTAGACTCTACTTTTCTTGAACAGTCATCTATTGCAAGTGTATTCCTAAACCCTACATCTATGATGTCACTTGTAGTTTCTGGCTTAATGCAAAAACATTTATATGATTCTTTTTATTTCTCATATCTAAGCTCTCATCAGTATTAGATTGCTAACTTCCTGACACTTCTTCTCTTGACTGACTTGGCACAGCACTTTGCAAGTTCTGCTTTTCTGTTGCTTGCTCTACCATTTGACCTCTATATTTTGGGGAGAATTGCCTTCTCATTCTTTTTGCTCTGGCCTCTTTTTTACTCCCTGAGCTTTGAATAGCATGTTCCTGTCAGCTCCCAGATTGATATCCCAATCTTTGATCTTATTTCTGAATCTCAAACCAGTCTGTCAGGCTGTAACGCTGTTTTTTTCTAATGGAAATTAGGGAGTGGGCATTTCAGAAGACAGCATAATATGTTTTTTGTGGGAGATGAACAGTGTAGGGAGAGGAGAGACTCAAGTAGACATGCATAAAGAACCCAGTGCAAGAACTGTTTGCCACCAGTACGTGCAACCTGAAATAAATTAAGGAATTGAGAACTTACCCTGCAGTTTTTAGATTTTTTTGTTGCAATAGCTTCTGCCTTTTGTTTTGTTTTGTTTGTCTTGTCCTCTTTATTTTGAAAAATACTGTTTTATACTTCTAGGGATTCACTGGAAACAGAGTTGGATCTAGTTTTAAAATCTTAGACTACTTCACACTGTAAGCTGTCATCTGTGTTTATGAGATGGTGCTGGGAAGGGCGTGGGGGTCAGACTGGGGTCTGTCTAAAGTAGAATAGACCCTCTGAGAATGGTTGTGGAAAGGGGGAAAGCTTGAATTTCTGGGAATTCATATTGGTTTGAATATCCTCAGCTCCAATTTCTCTAAGAAATAGGATGTGCAGATACAGAAGAGTATTAGTTTACTTTGGAGTGTTGCTGGACTTGGTTTGGCACTAGTTTAATATGAAAGGAAACTCAAGGCATTGGTTAAATGTTCAGATGGTCACATGATGTCCATACTGCATAGAAAAAAAGAATTGAAAGAGGCATAGTTTTCAAGGAGGAATATAGGCATGAATGTGTTAGAACCCCTCGAATTTTAGCATCAACCGTGGAATATAAACATCAGAGATTTAGGGGTACAGAAAGTTTTAGTCACAAGTAAAACTTTGGAGTTTTAGCTTTCTGAGGCCAAATAACTCCCATAGCAGGACCTGTGGGGTGACTGAGTGCCAGCAGAACTCTGCCTAGCTTAAAGGCTTCGCTCTTCTGATAGCCCTCGTTTCCCTAGCCATAAATTAAACTTAGAAAGTCTGTGCATGTCAGTGATAGCATGCTGCTGCCATGTTGAAATTCCTTTTTAGGTGTTGGTTTCTGCTTCAAAGATGTTTAGGATGAGGCCTCCTTGTCAAACAGGGATCTTTTCTTTTCTTACTTGTACCAAAGCTGCAGCTATTTCTATCTCCTTGCTTTCCTACCTCACATTTTCCTTAAGTTGCACCAAAATATTTTTAGTATGTTCATTGTTGAAGCTAAACTTGACTCTCTCTAACTTACATTTTCTCAAGATAGGCCACAGCCTCTCCCATCACAGCTCTCTGCTAGGACTTGCTGATTCTAAGAGCTGTCAGTGTGGGCAGGAAGGATCAGGACTAAGTAGATAGACACAAACTGGGGTGAGCAGCCACTTACAAAATCCTGTTAGCATAGTTGTTAAATGCAGCCATCCCTACAAATCGCAGTACGTAAGCTTATAATAAATGAATTGTATTAAAATATACTATTTTAAAACTGTTCTATTACATCACTGTTTGTGCTCTTGAGGTTCTATTCTTCTCGTGGGTTTGTATGATACAAATATTATATAATCAAGTGCTACTATGCATCATTTTCAATCCTGTGCCCCACTGGCACTTAAAAACAACTGTGTGATGGGGGTACTTACGCCACAAACACTAGCAAATGTCATAAATCAAAGCCATTTTCTTTATAGGGGCCTATTATTAAACAGCAGCACACTTCCTGGTATAGTACCCTCTCTGACTTCTTGCTTTATCCCAGAGACTTAAAGGAAAGCTACTGGAGTACTGCTTCTCACCCTTTCTGTAAGCCCCTCCTTACTCTGTTCTAGCCTTTTCTCCAAATCATTTTTTTCCTCCCTTTAATGTCTTTTTTTTTTTTGTTGCCTCTTTGCCATCTTCTTCCCAAAGCTGAAACTTATTTTGACCCAGTGGTTAATAGGCATGATTCTCTTCCTCCTGGCACCATTGCAGAGAGACAAAGATAAGAAACAAGATGTCACAGCAGTAGGTCCTGTTGCTGGCATTCTAGGCACTTTCACTGCTTCACACTTCAAGTGGTTTAGAGTTGTTCATGTGTGCTGGAATAATTATTTTTCCAATAAGTATCAGTGTTCATTAACTGTGTTTTCAAGGTTAGTTATATTAATGAATGATATTTTCAACAGAATACAGTTTTACTTGCTTATGATGAGTCATTTATAATAGGAATATAGACTCTGTCTTCTGCAAGTATATAAAACAATAAAAGATCCCTTCACCATTAGAGATCCTGAAGGAAAAAGAAAATAAGAGAAAAGGTAAATGCTGTGTAAAGTAGAGTCAGCAGCTTATGATGGTAGGCAAAGGCCTCTAAGGTTCTCTGGGCCTTTCCGTGTGGTCAGGTGATGACTGAGACGCCTAACAGCACAAGGGACAGAGGACAATAGCCTGACACTGCTTTCACATATGCCTTACTTTCACTGGAATGCCAAATCTAGAAACTGAATATTTAGCTTGGCTAACAGTGTGTGAGGAAAAGCACTGAGAACAGGGGTTAGAATTAGGTATTCAGTTGACCTATTGTGGATCTACACAGGGTGTGAATGGAATTATTTTATATGCCTAAATCGTACATGGAAACAAACTTAAAAGATAAACATAGTGCACATGACGTCATAGTCTTCTGAAGAAACTCTCCAAGGTTTGGGAAGCGTTTTTAGGGAAGTGATGGGAAACTCATTGTTTGTTGAGTTTCAGATAACATCTGAGTTCAAGAAATAGGCTACGTATTTTTGCTTTATCTTTAAATGTGCGTGGTGTGATTCTTCATTGTAAAGTTGGAAACTCAACTGTTTACTCAGGGCCCAGAGCCTAGGAAGTGGTTAAGCTACTTTTCCAATCTGGTGTTATGTCAAATTTCAGGTGCTTATAAATTGAACCGAATTAAGCTAGCATGGAGGAATGGCATTTGAGGGTAGCCTAGCTTATGTACACACAGAGACACTGTAGTGTCCAGTTCATCTGGTGCAGGAGCTAGAGTCTGAAGTCGTCAGTCGCGAGCACACTAGGATAATGACATGGCCTTTGGCAAGTGGTTACTATGTGCATTCTAGTTAGACTAATCTGCTTAATTTCCATATATACTGTATGAGAAGTATTATCATTATGGTATTTGGAGAGGGGAACTGAATTATAGAGAAGCCATTTTTTTTTTTTTAAACTAACTTAGCAAGTGGCAAATTCAAGATTGAGCCTCTTGCCTTTTAGGCAGCCTGTTAGCCTGTGTGCTTCGAGTCCTCTTGTAGAATATATACAAGAAAAAAATGATTTTTCAAGTTGATTCTTACACAGTCCAACCAATCTTGGAAGGATTTTTACTTGTTTGGAGAAACAAGAAGTTGAATAAAGTATACAATAGAAGAATTTTACTAATAAAACATATTTAACACATCATTTTGCAAGATAGGGCTTTTTAATAATCTCAAATTCACAATTTTTAGGAAAAACTGATACTCTATTAAGAACTCCTTTTCAACTCACTCTGGCATTGTGTCTTTATAACTTTAAGAAGTGCCTTAGAGCCGGGCATGATGGTGCATGCCTGTAATCCCAGCACTCTGGGAGGCAGAGGCAGGTGGATCTCTGTCAGTTTAAGGCCAGCCTAATCTGCAGACTGAGTCCAGGACACAGCCAGGGTTACACAGAGAAGCCCTGTCTTGAAAAATTCAAAAAAATAAGAGAGAGAGAGAAAGATAAGTTCCATAGAATATTGATCTAGAAATTGAAATAAGAGTGTAGCAGATGACTCTGTGAAAATAACCTCACCCAGATGGATGCTCTGCAGCTCAGAACTTCATGAGTCACACTCTTGGAAGGCAGTCCTATTCTTCCCGTCTGCCAACAAAGGGAGATGCAGCATGACGTACTTTTCATGTTTTGCCTTTAACATCTGCTGCATGGCGTCCCATTTATATCCCTATCTGAGGAAACATCTATAAATATTGGTAAAGATTTTCGGTATACGTTTTCTCCAGTATGTTTATCTCTATATTCATTCTCTTGGCCACACCATACCTCTGAGTGCCTAGAACTCAGTATTTTCCAAATACACCTTGTTGTGTTCCGCCTAAGGCAGTGCAGGCAGCTCTAATGTAAGGGCGGTATTGAGTGCTCTGCAGAGCCAGTCTGCCCTACTGGTTGGAAGGACCCTGTCTTCCTTCTTGCTTCCCCTCTTACCTGCACTGCTGATTCCTTAGCTGGGGTGAGTATTGTAATTTAAATGAGCCATTATTTCAGAAATTTATTTTTACTGTGGTATTTTTAAACGAAACCTTATAGGAGAGTGAAGAAGATATTCTAAAACAATTTGGATTATGGCTTGGTGTCAATCTTTTTAAAAAGCAACATAATTGTTTATTGTAGTGATGCTCAATACCACTAGATTAAGATCTCAGCAAAGTAAATTGTTAGCTAGTAATAATTTTACCTATTTGATGCTCAGCTTCTAGTCAGATTAGATATTTTGGTTGATATAAAAGAATTTTAGAGTATTTAAAACTGAAACTAACAAAGCAGACTTAGATATTTGGACAGAAACCCACACATAGCTTCGTATACTCATAGCAACAGATTGTTTTATTATTTGTTTGTGTAACTATCATCTGGTATTCAGGGCCTTGGAATATTAGAATCATTTGGGAGGGGCTGTATAGTACATTCCTGGAACTGAATTGGCAGTGTTCGCAGACTGATCTATTTGCTGGTTTGGAACCCTCTCTTTGTTGCTTTTCTTTAGGTGGGACTCTTCCCTGGTCATTGTGTCGAGTTAATTAACCAGAAAGTTCCTCAGTCAGTGACCAACTCAGTGCCAAAACCAGGTGAGTATATTCCTTTCCATCTGTGTGATTGTGGCCAGCTGGTTGCAGATATATACAGTGTATTTTGAGAAAGTGTTTTTGCTTGCTTTGCTGTAATTGCATTTATTGATGTAATGCGTGTTTTATATGGTTTTGATTTTTAAATGCTTTCCCTTTTTGTAGAGTGTTTCACAACGCTTTATGAGATTTCATTTTTTAGGCAATTTTAATGGACGGTGGGTTGGATTAAGCTTTGTTATTATTTTCTTTTATAATGATCTAGTAGTAGTTCTGATGGATGAGGTGAGTGGAAGTTAGAGAAGTAGCATGGGACACCACCTCTGGTGAACTTCATCTGTGATGCCAGGATGAGGGAGGTTGAGGCAGGAGAATCCAGAATTCAAAACCAGACTCAATTATGTTGTGCGTTTGAGTCCAGCCTGAGCTATATGAGACCACTTCTCAAATAACATACATACACACACATGGAACAGTGAGAGAAAGAGAGAGGCAGACAGAGAGACTGGTAGACTGACAACCTACCTTATCTGAGTAGTGTGCTCAATTGAAATTAAAAGATGCAAAGAACATGCATTTTGTCTGTAAGAATGGGCATGAAAACTGTTTTGAACAGCATTTCTAGTCATGTAGTTTATTTATATTATATAAATATGTACAACAGGTTATAAAGAAGTAAAGTAGTATTATGAGTGATTTAAGCAATGAAGAGAATGGGGATTTTTAAATTTATTTGTGTTGCTTCACCTGGGCAAGAGTCTACTGAATTCCTTTCTAGTGGGAAGGTGCCTGATTTGACATGCATTTTTATTTTTATTTTTTAAAGAAATGATCTTACTGTGTAGGGCAGCTTGGCCTCAGACCTGCCTCTGTCTACTGAGCATTAGGGTTAGAGCTGTAAACTACATGCCTTGATATAAACCTTTAAAAAGAAAAATAAGAACAATGAAATTGGGTGGGAATAGTAGTGAAATTCACTTTTTTAAGTTACCTTACATTTCTTCTGCTCTTTCCCTTCATCCTAATGAAAGAAGAGGGCTTTTCTGGGCCCCAAAATTCAGTTGAACTGTTTTGCCTGCAGTGGTTGGAGTTTAGAACCCATATTTGAAAAGCAGGAAAAGACAAGCTTACTCTTTCCTATTGAGTGTTCTCCCATTCTGCTCTCAGGACACGTCAGGCACGGCTGAACCTGTGAGAAAGCTAAAGGGACCAGCCTTTCACAGTGTACCTCTTCACGGGTTAGGGGGGTCGTTGTTTCAGTTCCTCTCATGGTCAGTTATTTATTTCAGGGAGACTAAATTTATTTCTCAGTTTAAAAAAATTATTCAGGACAGTGTTGTCTGCAGTTCTACTTGAGCCAGAATTTTCTATCATTTTCAGACATTTTGTCCTGTTTAGGGTTATTTGATTGATAAATGTTCATTAGTAACTTTGATGATTATAGGTTTCTCCTACAATATGGCATAAAGTCATGTAAAACGCATTTTAAAATATAATTTATGCACTTGTCCCTCAAGGCCAGTGACCTGAGCTCCATCCCCAGAGCTCATGTAAAGGTGGAAGGAGCAGAGATACCTGCACAGAGGTGTCCTCTGACTGCCACACTTGTCCTGTGGCACACGTGCCTAGACACAGCACACACACGCTAGCAAGACTTTTTATATTATAAACTATGTAAGTCATGGTCTTTAGTGTCCTCATAGTTGTAAAGCCCATGTAGACTGTTCTTACTATCCCCAAACAAACCCTGCGTCAGCTAGCAGGCATTGGACTCTCTTCTGCCCTACTCTCTTTTTCTAAACTCACTTCCTTCACTATGCACAATGTTTTCAAGGCTTTCCATGCTATAATACAGCTATAACTTAACATTTGCCTGTCCTTGTCGAGTGGCTTGTATTTCTGGAAGCTATAAACAATCACATGTAAGTTTTGGACATGTTTTCATCTTTCTGGTATGTACGTTTAAAAAATAATGTTTTGATTAATGTAAAATTACTAGGTTTCATAATGACACATAGATACACACCACTGTACTTTGCTCATATTCACTTGCAGCTACCCTCACCTGTTCGTGTTCTCCCTTCTCACTGGTCTCCCCTTCAAATAGATCATCTGTTGTCATGATATCTAAATTCTGCACCTGACGAAGACCAGACAATATTTCGTACTTGTAGATTTCACATGGCAAAACGTATGTGTGAATTTGGCCTTTTTCTTCCTCATTACTATCTTTTATTTCTCCTATCTTTAGACACTTTCCTACTCCGTGTCATAATGTATATATTTAAATCCGGATTTGACTTGTAAGAGATATGATAGCTGTCTTTCTGAGCCTGGCTTATTTTGCTTTATACAATGACTCCAATTCCATCCATTTTCTTGTAAATGACTATATGATAGCTAATCTCAGTTGACAACCCGATGCGCCTGGCTTTACAGTAGATGTGTGTGTGTACCACACTTAAAAAAATGATTCTTCTGTTGATGGACATCTTGTCTGGTTCCATATTTAGGCTGTTGTGACTACTACAACAGTAAACATAAATGTGTTTATGGTTCGCTGATGTAACTTCCTTTGGATATGTGTCCAAAAGTGGTGTGCCAATTACTTTTCTCATTGCTTGGACAAAATACACGAAAAAAGCAACTTAAGAAGGAGGGCCTTGTATTGACTTAGGATTTGAAGGAACACAGGAAAGGCCTGGCAATGGGAATGTGAGACAATGGGTCACATCATATCCTAGTCATTGTCTTAGGTTACTGCTTCTGTGATGAAACACCATGACCAAAGCAACTTGGGATGGAAAGTACTGATTTGGCTTACATGTCTACATTACTGGTCGTCATTGAAGGAAGGCAGGGCTGATGCAGAAGCCATGGAGGGGTGCTGCTTATAGACTTGCTCCTCATGGCTTGCTCAGCCTTCTTTCTTTTAGCACTCAGGACCACAAACTCAGGGATGGCATCACCCACAATGGGCTGGGCATGCCCTCATCAATCACTTATTAAGAAAATGACCTAAAGGCTTGCCTCCAGCCCATCTTACTGGTTTCATTTGTTTGTTTTTGTTTTTTGTTTGTTTTGAGACAGGGTTTCTTTGTAATCTTGGCTGTCTTGGACTCACTTTGTAGACCAGGCTGACCTCGAACTCACAGTGATTCACCTGCCTCCGCCTCCAGGCATTTCAACTCTTATATTAACTTTTAGAATATATATTAAATTTTGATAAATTTTGAACTGACTTTTGTATAGTATGAGAGGTAGGTATCAGGTTTCATTCTTCCATATGTGGATATCTACTTTCCCCAAAGTGATTCCTTGAATCCTATACATGCTTCTGGCACCTTTGAAAAAATTAAATGGCTGACGCTACATGGTTTATTTCTAGACATTCCATTCTACTGCATTCTCTTGAGAGAGAGGGTACACAGAGAAAGAGAGGACAGGGCCAGAGAGAGGGAGAGAAAGACCCAGTCACGTGCTATGTTGTTTGGGTGCTGTAGCATAATTCCAGATCAGGTCTTGTGGTACTGATAGCATTGCTTTTCCTGCTTAGGATCACTTTGGGTATTCAGGGTCCTTGTGCTTCATTATATATTTGGGATTTTTTTAAAGTTCTGTGAAGACTGCTGTTGGAATCTTAGTGGTGAATACTTTGACTCTATAGTTAACTTTTGGTAATATAGCCATTTTCACAAGATTAGTTCTAATCAACAACCATGGGAAGTCTTCACATTTTCTAGTGTCTTCTTCAGTTTCTTTCTTTTGTTTTTTAAATTTTTCATCATATAGGTCATTAATCTCCTTGCTTAGGCTTATTCTTAGGTTGTTATTTTATTTTTTAAAATATGGCGAATTCTTTTTCCCTTTGATTTTTTTTCTCAGCATGTACATTGTTGGTGTATAGAAAAGCTACTGATTTTTGTGTGCTGATTATATACCTTTTTATCTTTTAAGTTAAAAGTGTTTAGTAAATTTAAAAGTCTTCTGGGGAGTCTATAGGGTCTTAGTTGTGTGCAAATAAGGAATTTGATCTTTTCCTTTTCATGTTTCATTGACATGTTTTTCATGCTCTACTATTCTAGTTAAGACTTTAAAAACACTGTACTGAATTAAGACTGAAGTGACTGGATAAGCTTATCCTGCTCCTGATTTTAGTAACAATGCTGTCAGTTTCCCTCTTACTGTATCATATGCTATAGATTTGGCGTATCTGGCCTTTCTTATATTGAAGTATGTTCCTTCTATTCTTCAAGTTTTTCAAGAATTTTCATTATTTCTCAAACTTTATCAAAGGCATTTTTTTGTATCTAATGAAATTATCACCAGATTTCTGTCTTTAAGTCTATTTATATGATTTTTTTTGTTTGTTAAACCATCTGTGCTAGTTAGGTTTTTTTTTTTTTTCCCTCCTCATCAACATGACACAAGCTACAGTCGTCAGGGAAGAAGGAACCTTAATTGAGAATGCCTCCTATCACACTGGCCTGTGGGCAAGGCTGTGGGGGTACTTCCTTGATAAATATTGATGTGGGAGAACCCAACCCACTATGAGCAAGTGGTTCTTGGTTGAATAAAAGAGGAATCTTAGTAAGCCATGGAGAGCAAGCCAATAAGTAGCCCTTCTTCATTGCCTCTGCTTCAGTTCCTACCTTAAGGTTCTTCTATCACTGTCCTGACTTTTCCTCAGTGATAGATTGTGACCCTGGGAGTTGTGTGTTGAAATAGATGCTTCCCTCTCCCGGTTGCTTTTGGTCATGGTGTTTCATCACAGAAGCAAGCTAGGATACCATTCTTGTATCCTGAAGCAAATGCAATATGATCATGATGTTTGATCTTAATGTACTCTTGTATTTGTTTTGCAAGTGTTTTACTGAGAGCTTTTGTATCTATATTCATTATGGAAATTAGGCTTTGATTCTTTGTTGTTTGTTGTGTTTTTATCTGGTTTTAGTATTTGGGTAATACTGGATTCACAAAAGCGTTTGGAGTGCTTCTCCTTTATGGAACAGTTTGAGAAGGACTAAGGGTTAAAACTTCTTGGAAGTCTGGGAGAAGTCAGTGATGAATCTTTTACGTCCTGAGATATTTTGGGGGTGGGGAATGTTTTCAAATTATTTTCTAATAATAGGAATTTCATTGGAATTTATTGTACCTATTTTATTGTTTTGAGTGTTCTAGTTCTTTCTTAGCTAAATTAGATAGGGATTATCAGTCTTTTTCTTTTTTTCCCAAAGAGACAACTCTTTGGTTCATTTCTTCTTTACGTTGTTCTCTTAGTCTCCATTTCATTAATACTTTTCCCTGGTATTTATTAACTCTCTCCTACTGGTTTTGGTTTTGGCTAGGTCTTGATTTTCCTATGACTTAAGTACATCATTAATTTATTTATTTAAACTCCATGGGGTTTTAAGCTAAGCATTCATAGCTGTAAATCTTCATTTATCAAACTGTTTTTGCTGCATCTCTGAGGTTCATTTTTATTTAGCAATACTTTTGTATCCTCCCTGACTTCTTTTTGTTTGTTTGTCTTTGTTCTTTTGTTATTTGTCTTTCAAGTCAGGGCTTCTTTGTATAATAGTCCTGGCTGTCCTAGACGCACTTTGTAGACCAGGCTAGTCTTGAAATCACAATGGATCTGCCTGCTTCTGCTTCCTGAGTGCTGGGATTAAAGGTGTGCACCACCATGCCCAGCCTCCTTGACTTCTCTAGTGTCCTGGTCATTCAAGAATATTTTGTTCAATATCCCAAGTATTTGTGTAGCTTGAGATTTTATAGAAGATAGATAGATGAAAATAGCAACTTTTTTCTATTTGTTAAGACTGGTCTCATGACCTAGAATGCAGTCTGTTTTAGAGACTGTTATTTGAACCTCTGAGAAGAATATATATACTGTAATTTTCAGATGAGATATTCTCCATTATGTCCACCTCATGTGTGGTACAGTTTAACTCTGAAGTGTATTTCTTGATTTTTCAGTCTGGTTGATCTACTTATTGCTAAAAGTGGGGAACTGAAATCTCCCATTATATTGTCTTAGGCCATATTGTCCTGTTACGTCTATCAGTATTTGTTAATGACATTGGGAGCTCCAGCATTTCATACATGTATATTACAGTTGTTATCTTTGTGTTTCCCTTTGTTACTATGTAGTGGCCATTAATATTTCTGCTACTTTGAGTTTGTAATCTACTTCATCACTTAGCAGATTGCCTCTGTTGCCTTGATCTCAGCTGTGATTAGCTTGATACACTTGTTTGCATCCTTTCACTCAGTCTGTGGGATCATTGCCATTGATTGTCTTAGAGACATCTCATAGTGGGATCTTCCAAAAAACAACAAGAACAACAACAACAACAACAACAACAACAAATTCCATCAGCTAGCTAGCCACTGTCTTCCAAATAGATAGTTAACACCATTTACAATTACCTGTAATTTTGTGGCTACTTTTTCTGGGTAGTTGGATTGTTTATCTACTGCAGTGTTGGCTTGTTGGTCATGAATTGCTTTTTTTTATGCTTCTCTTAAAATGTCTTTATTTTCCAGCCAATTAAAAAAATACAACTTTGCTAGACATCGAAATGTTTAGTGACTGTTCTTGAGGTTCAATTCCTAGTACCATTCAGAGAGGAGAAAAGGTCTATTGTAATTCAACAGTAGGAAAGCAAACAAGATAAAGAGGTATACTGAAAGTCATTTGGCCAGTGTGGCAGCAACATTGACTTAGGAGCTTTTATTAATTTCTCTTCATGGTTTTCTTTGGTGGGACCCATCAGTACAAAACCAAATAGAAGTCAAAAGCATACTCACCTTTGTTTTATTTATGGTCTTAGAAGGATGAATTCAGTCTTTGGCCATCGAGAAAAATGTTATCTGTGTGCAGTTTCATTGATGTTCATTACCAGACTAAGGGGCTTCCCCTCTAGTTTTGTTTTGCTGAATGTTGTAAAAATGGTGTCAGATTTTTTAAAGCCACTTGTTAAAGTGATTGGTGGATTTCTATGAGCACAACAAAAAATATTGTAATTTCTTCAGCATTGTTTCTTATCTGTCTTCCTGTGTTGTAAGCTAAAATTTTACAAGTCATTACATCCCAACTTTGATAATGTCAATCAGAAGTATCCTATAACCAGAGTTTTAAAAAACATAGTTTAACGTTGGCATTAAAATTGTCTGCATTAATAACATATTTTCATGTTATTCATGGAAAAGTAATGCTTCTCATAATAATAACTCCAGAAGCCTTTACCGCTGAGAAAGTTAATCATTTATAGAAGGGTTTATATTAGCAGAATTACAAGTCATTGTTAATTTTAAATCATTAGTAGAAAAACAAATATACCTTCAACAGCAAATGGTTTATCTTTTGAAAACAACTCAGAGTTGGCTTAAGGGAATGTGCATTCCTAATACAGATCGAAAGAGATGATGCAAATTCAATCAGCCTTGGGCTTGTTTCACACTTTAAAACTGTCTTTGCCTACAGTATAAACAACTTGAATGTTCTATTTATTTTTAACATTGCCATCTGTCAGTGTTAGATGCCAAATCGGAAAGAGGCAGCTATAGTTTGAGTCTGAAAACTTAAAGCTCCCTATACTATTATACAACAAGGCAATGGGATTTTTTTCCTTTTTAAGCTGTTTTGTTCTTTATGTTCTTATTGTGTTCAATAATTTGTGTAGATGAAAATGAAACTGAGTTTTTGTGTCCTAACCAAGACTGAGAACAGGCATGGTGCTTATGAGGGAAAAGATATAATTTTGAGAGAACAAAAAAGAAAGAAAAGCAGGGAATCTTAGGGTCTAGTGTGATGGAAGAAGCTGCAGATGTTCTGTGAGATGAGGAAATGCATCTTCTTTTGGTTCTGTTGCTTGGTGTCCACTGAGAAACTAGTGACATCTTTTACCAGGTTGGAAGTACTGCCAACTGTTGTTTTCTCTCTTCTACCCACAACACTTACACTCCATGGTATTGGCTCATTGATCTCGGGCTCTATTCTGTTCCCTCTCTTCACTCATTCTTTGTACGGCTACTTTCTGTTGACCTGTCTTCACCTTGGAGTGATTCTTCGTTTGCTCCGTATGGTTTGCTCATAAGCTTATGTGGTAAGTTCTCACACCACAGCTTCATCACTAGCATCAACATTTGATCTTTAAAAATAACCTCCGTGGCGACATTCAACATCCGTCACATTATGTAACCTTGTTTGTGACGAGGGGGAAGAAAAGGGAGGAGGAGAATCTGGAGAACTAGTGAGAAGCAAAGCATGCTTTTTTGTTTGTTTGTTTGTTCCTTCAGACTATCTTTTAATGACTTCCAATTTCTCAGTGTTTTAAAAAAAAAAAAATCACTGGACCAAAAGATCCCCAGCAGCCTTACTTTCCATTCCATATATATATAAACCTCAAAGCATAGCACACAAACATTACTACCCTCAGCAACAATATGAAATATTCCTTTAAGGAACATAAATAGTATATAAGAATGAAATTGAAGTCTCCTATTGAGGTATGAGCTTCTAAACACAACAGACTAGGAACCATGACTAAAATAATTGGACAGAAAAATTTAACAAGCCCTTAGTAGTAGTTTTAATACTATGGCCATTGAGCATTTAATACTATGGCTGTTGAGCATATTTAGCAGAATAATAGTACTGGGTCCTCTCCTATGGCTCAAGAGCTATGTGGCCACACGCTCTAACAACTTAACACTGTGCCCGTGGATCAGAGCATCTGTCAGCCTTCATCAGAGGAGCTTCTCCTTGGAGTGAGTAGCAATTAACACAGAGGCCCAACTGATCAATATGCAGAACAAAGACTGTAGAGTGTTCAGTCCCAAATTGGACATTCATTTCTCATGCTAAGCTCAGGGATCTTAGCAGATGATGGGGCAGAAAGATTGTAAGGGCCAGAGGTGGTGGATGACTTCAAGGAAACACTGTCTTCCAGACTCAACTGTACAGGTGCACATGAGCTTGCAGTTTTGTGACAGCATGCGTTAATCATGTGCAAGCTTCAGTAAGACAAAAATCCCGTTAGAGGGCAGGAAGGTAGATACATAATGTCTCCACTAGCTGAGGAGATGTTAGCATTTTGTGGCTGCTGTGAGAATCTTCTTGGTTTGTTTGTTTGTTTGGTTTTTTTGTTTTGCTTTGTTTGTTTGTTTGGTTTTTTAATCTTGTAGGCTGTTGATAGAACAGAGCAGGCCCAATCCCAAGATTAGCTGGATCATATAAACTGGAGCAGATCGGGAAAGAAGTAATTTTTTTTTCATTTTAATATTCTTTTTTAAAAAACATTTTATTAATTTATTCATATTACATCTCAATTGTTATCTCATCTCTTGGGTCCTCCCATTCCTCCCTCCCGCTTTCCCCCTACTCTCCTCCCCTATGACTGTGACTGAGGGGGACCTCCTCCCCCTGTATATGCTCATAGAGTATCAAGTCTCTTCTTGGTGGCCTGCTAACCTTCCTCTGAGTGCCACCAGGTCTCCCATCCAGGGGACATGGTCAAGAAGTAATTTTTTTAGAAAGTAATCTGATAGTTGGGTGCAGTGGGGTGGGAGAGTTGAGAGGATGATAGGGGGAGGATTTAGGGAGGGTGAATATATTAAAAATTAATTCTATGTCAGAATTTGACACTCTTCTGAACTCTGCAGGCATCATGAATATAAGTGGTACACAGACATATGAAGGCAAAACACCCATATACATACAATAAATAAATCCTTAAAAATACATTTATGAAATTCTCCAAGAATTAATAATTATTAAAAATCTAAAAATGAAATATAAAAAATATCAATTTGAAGCAGTAGAGTTAAAAAACAATAAACAATTGTAGCTAAGCTAAAGTAAAAAAGGTCTGTCTGAATGCCTGTCTACTACCAGTTCTTTCTTTTCTGTGTAGGACCTTAAGCCAGGGTCTCAAGTATGCTAGGCAAGGACCATATTCCTAGCTGTACTCCCGTTTCATGTTCACTGATTCATGTTAATTGATCTCTGGGTCAGAAACAAGATCTATGTAATTGATACACATAATTTTTTTGTTTAAAACTATCTAATACATCACATTATTTTTCATTGCATGCATTTAATGACTGTGCACACACGTGTGTGTCCATACCATGATACATGTGTGGAGGTCAGAGTTCAGCTTGCATGTGTCACTTCTCTCCTTCCATCATGTGGGTCCCAGGGATGGAATTCAGATCTGCATGCTTAACTGCAAGTGCAGTTATCTGCTGAGTCATCTCTCAGGCCCTAATTATAGTATTTATAGTACAATGGTGGGAGAAGCAGCCTCTGTAGATGGTCACATAAATAGGTTTGCATGATGTATTTTTGTCCTCTGCTTGGTAATAGCCAGTTTTATTTTCCTCTGGTAGCAGATACAGAAATAGCTGAGCTTTCACTTTTGGGAAGAACCTTATAATTAAGCACATAGGGGATGAGATCTTTACATTTATTTAAAAATAATTTAATATGTTATCGTATCAGCCTTAATCAGCATAGTTTTGAAATTAAGAATAAAACCTAACATTCTTCATAGTTTTTGTTTGTTTCTTTGTTGTTTGGGGTAGTGCTGGGAGTGGAGTCCAGGACCTTGGCTGCTTGTTGGTGGAGGGCTGTGTCCCAGAGTAGCATTCCTAGCCTGTAGTGTTGAATTTATTTGTTATTAATTTGTATTAGTTCTTTGAGAGGTCCCTAAGCATGTTTTGATAATACCTACCCCTCTGCCTCCTCCAGCAGTGCTCTTCTAAGAAAATGGTCTTCAATGTCTTTCTTTCTTTTTTGTTGTTTTACTTGTGAAGTTGCTAGTTAATTACAGTTCTTTACTTTATTTCCTTTTGCTCACTCCTTCCTTCCTTCTTTCCTTCCGTCCTTCCTTCCTTCCTTCCTTGAGTTTCTAGCTCCTTTATTGCCATATTCTTTCTGTGTCACTTTAATTGAAATGACTACACTTTTCTTATCATATTTGGACTGTTGTCTTGAATATTCTTCCTGATGTCCATATGCATATATGAGGCTGGTGCTTTAAGAATTTTGGCCTGCGAGATGGCTCAGTGGTCAAAAGCAGTGGCTGCTCTTCCAGAAGATTCAGGTTCTATTCTCAGAACTCACATGGTAGCTCACAATCCTATGTAACTCCATTTACAAGGGGGATCTGCTGCCTTCTTCTGGCCTTTGTGGGCACCATACACATACACATAGGCAAAATACTTACAGCAGTAATAAAATTAAAATGATAATAATTTTAAAAAGAAGAATTGGGTGGTAAAGTCAGTATCATTGATGGAAGAGTCAGAGGAGTGTTAGAATGCATGAATTAGTTTCTACCCTGAAAACAATGTAAAGATTATGTCAAGGTAATATTGTCTTATGCTGCATGAGGAAAAGAACCCTAGAAAATTTATATGCCTTTTCCCTTTTCCTATGCTCCTCCATTTTATGCAATTTTGAATCCTCTGTGCATGGTACATAGTTGAAAACAACTTTGAGAAGAGCCATCAAAAATATTTCCTAACCTCTCACATCCCCTTAAAACTGTTAGGAATAAGCCCCTAGCCACCCTTTTCCTGACCTAACTAGGCTTTACCATTTCAAGAAACTATTTCAAGTATTGATTTCACTTATAAATCATATTTGTTTATTATCTTGTATAGTACTAGAGATATAACCCTGGTCCTCATTCATGCTAGGCCAAGTGTCTTCCCATTGAGAATAATAATACCCCAGTTTCCTGGTCAGTAATTATTTGGCACATACTACAAGCTATAGCTGAAATAGAACACAACAGATAGAATTTCATCCTTGGGGGAATTGAGAAGGAGCTATGAAAGGGAGTGGTGGTGGTGAATAAATCAGTAATATATATAGTATAATAGGTAAGTACGGTAGAGAAAAATACAGCTGAGAGAGGGGTTCAGAGCATTTGGCATATTGTTCATATGGGGTTGAGATTTCAGGAGGGTAGTGTGTTCAGAGATGGGATTGTCAAAATACTATTTCTGAACAAAGACCTAAGGGAAATGGGGAGGGAAGGTATGAGTATATCCCAGGAAGAACTTCCAGAGAAGGACCAAGGGAGTATTAAGATACAGAGCTGTCTGAATTTTAGTCTGTAAAAGTGCCAGCAGGAAGACCAGGTGTGTGTGTGTGTGTGTGTGTGTGTGTGTGTGTGTGTGTGTGTGTGTGTGTGAGAGAGAGAGAGAGAGAGAGAGAGAGAGAGAGAGAGAGAGAGAGAGAGAGAGAGAGAGAGAGAGAGAGAGAGAGAGAGAGAGAGAGAGAGAGAGAATATATATAGCCAATTGCTTTCCCAGTGAATTCTCCCTTGTGTGTCCTACATACACACACCAAGGCCCACCCTATTCCATTTATCATAAATAGATAACTCTAAACATTTTGTTAAATGTGAAGGGAAAAATGAGAAATGACTTTGCCTTTGCCCTAAGTGATCAATAGTTGACACAATACAGTGCATTTTTTAGTTAGAGATACTTGTAAATTTTTCATTTTGAAATGTCTTAGAAAAAGTTGCAAAAATAGCACAGAGAGGTCCCTTGTGCTTGTCACTCCTCCGTGTTGTTACATCTTACATAACTAGCTGTATAGTGCGTTATGAAAAGGAAGAGATTGACATCATCCCAACACAGTTAACCATAGTATAGACTTTACTCCCAAGTCTGCCAGATTTTGTATATTTCCACATAGTATAGAGAACAGTCTGTTTTTTTTCTTTTCTTTTTCTTTTTGTTTGTTTGTTTGGTTGTTGGTTGGTTTGGTTTGTTTTTTTTGAAACAGAGTTTCTCTGTGTAGCCTTGGCTGTCTTGGACACATAGTATAGAGAACAATCTTTGTTTTTTCTTTTCTTTTTCTTTTTATTTGTTTGTTTGTTTGGTTGATTGGTTTGGTTTGGTTTTTTGAAACAGGGTTTCTCTGTGTAGCCTTGGCTGTCTTGGACTCATTTGTAGACCAGGCTGGCCTTGAACTCACAGAGATCCACCTGCCACTGCCTTCTAAGTGCTGGGATTAAAGGTGTGCACCACCACTGCTCAGCCAGTCTTTGACTTTAACATGAGAGTTGCTGTTGTTAATTGTGCACTTCTCTCACATGTACATAAACTTTTGTGGAATTTATTTATTTTTACCTGTAATATTTTAGGTAATATAAGGGCTTTGTGGATTGTACTGGGTACTAGCAAAGTGGTTTTTCTACATTATATGTTTTTCTTCGTTTTTTTTCCCTATCTTTATTCTTAGTGTTTGTGTGGAGAGTGTGTATGTGTCTAGACATTTGTGTGGTGTGTACACACCCTTGAATACATGTGGAGACCAGAGGTTGATGCTGGCTGTCTTTCCCAATCACTCTCCACCTTACTTTTTGAGACAGAATTTCTCACTGAACATGGAGCCAACCAGTTAAGCAAGACTGTTAGGACAGTGAGCAGCAGGTGCCTGCCTGTCTTTTTCCCATTTGCTGGGATTATAGACTGTTTTTGTAAGGGTGCTGGTGATCTAAGTCAACTATCCAGTGCTTGTGTGGAGAGCAGTTTGTGAACTGAGTCGTTTCTCTAGCACCTCTTCCTCTCCCTGTCCCTTGTTCTCCTTGGATGTGTTTAGTATTGAGCAAAGAAATGATTGAGTGGGAGAGGTGTTGTTAAATTGAAAGAAAAGGGTTTGTCTTCTCTTTCAGGAATAAATTCTAGTAGCCTTACATCCTGTTCAACAGAACCCCTGAGTCCACAGCTGTTCCACTGGTGGAAAATTAACTTGCTTCGTTCTTTCCACACATGGGATTTTCTGTGTTCTTTTGTATTTTAAAGTAAAATTAATTCATTGCTTTCTTCTCTGTGGCTTGCCATTTAACAACAGTTTTATATTCAGAGCTAGGCTCAAAATAGGAGGAAAGAGCAAATGTAATCACCAGTCTCACATGGTGCATGGTAAACACTCCAAGGCCATTGTCTCTGCTGCCCAGCGCCTACGCAGCCCTGGCACATTGCTCACAGCCTCTCTGCCTTGGTTTCTTCATCTGTAAGATCAGATAACAATATCAGCTTTATAGAGTTAGGATGAAGACTTATAAGCACTTAGAGTTGTGTTTGGCATGCAATAATGATTTTGTTGAAGAAAACAGTGTCTGACAAGTTAATTTATATTGGAATTAGTAAAAACAGTAAGTATGTCAGTGTTTTCTAGTTCATTTAAAAAAACAGTTCAGTGGTGATAATGTAGGCTAAGTGAGTTGTATTTATGCAGATAACTAATGATAATGTTTTAATTGTCTCAAGACTGGCTGACTGCTGACTTGGTAGTTGTGGCTGAGGATCATCTCCTTTGCTGATAAATGTTTCCAGTAGAGGACAGAAAGTACCTTGGAGTCAGTGATAAAGTGAGCCTCACACACGTGCAATGAAAGTTTGTTTTGGAAGCTCTGGATTTTCAGTTCTGAGTAAACTTTGCTTTTCCCTCACCCATGAATCATTGCCATTCTCAGAATTTTTCAGGCAGGGGCTGTGTAAATGGATGCATTTTAAAACAGGTCAGCAGCATAACAAGCATATCTTAGTATCAACCAAGAGAGTGAAAGGTTTGTCCCCTCAGCCTGTTGCCATGGGTTTCATGACTCAGCCTTTCACTAGCCATACTTCCTACTTGATTATTTACTTTTCTTGTCTTACTTTAGCCAAACATGTCTCATTTTGTCAGATACACTGTCCCCACCCACTTACCAAACACAAATAACTGAATAGTAAGTAACTGGCAAAGCATAAAGGGCACAGTTAAATGGCGGTTTCCAAAGATTGCTTTCTGAACAGGAAACGCTCACCTGTGGGAGGCTGATGGGTGGAGCCATGCTGGTGAAGCCTGTTCTGCAAGTGTGAGCTTAAGTTGGGGCGTTCTTGTGGTGTGGCAAAGCTGTACAGACTGAGAGAGGAGGATTAAGCTCCTGAAAGCAGCTCTCACTGAGGCTGGCTCAGACAAGGCTGAAGACTGGGTCAGGCGTTTCTGAAAGGGGGACCTGGAAACAGCTGGCACCTCCAAGTGTGGTGGAGACCTGGCCAGGAGCTCACATGCTAAGTGAGGCCTGAGCTGGCGTGCTTCATTCCTAAGCTGTTGTACGGAATGCACAGCTACCGTTGCCTGCTGTGTTTACTGCTAAATACAGCCACAGAGTAATTTTAAATACTGATCCTAAAACTTCCATCACGACAAGAGGTAAGTAGATCTCAATCTTTTATTCATTATTTCACTCAAACTACTTTTGAACTAATTCCTTGGAGGTATTTTTAGGTAATATCTGACCACATATTATTTTGGTTCTCAAGAAAGTATGTGGTTCAGTATTTATCTGGAAATTAAATAATAGCATTAATATTTGTCTTGTTTGTAAAAACATCATTTCTTAAAGGAAATTTTGTCAGTTTTACTGCACAGTTATTATTTTCCCAAAGACTTTTCTGGTCAGCCCATTATATGGGCTTCTAGGCCCCAGTTAATGTAATAGAGGTTTTCATTATTAGACGTGTGTGTGTGTGTGTGTGTGTGTGTGTGTGTGTGTGTGTGTGTGTGTGTTTGCTTTTTTCTTGTGGGCTAATACTATTTCAATGCTTGATTAGTGGCAAATTAGCAGGGCTGACTTACTTACGACTTTAGCAGGCTCTGGAAAGGCTGTTTTGATTAGCATAAGGAAATAAGTTCCCTTCTGCCCCTTTCCTGCCAGCATTCTGCTCCTTCCAGCACCGTCCTTCCTCCGGACCACTGTCTTTACCCATGAAGGATTGCACATTCTCAGAGACTGCTTGACTAGTGCTTATGTGATGCTTTGATAAGCATTTTCATTATGCATTTCACCAGGATGACTTGGAAATAACTATTTTCTCTAAAACACAAAGTAGTTAATTTTTCTTTTCAAGCAGTTTTTTTTTTTTCCTTTTCAAGGTTGACCTATCATTGCTTAAATTGTAATCAGTATTGTAATTTTCAAACATTATGTGGAGAGGCTTCAGAATTTAGAGGGTTTTTTCATGGCCAATTTAAAAAATGAAACAGTAACACCTGTCACTCAGTCAAAATGATCTGAAATCACAACCCTTTCTCCTTTCCAGTATTGGATAATAATGTCTTGTACTTAGTAGAAGAGAGTGGAAGTCTAAAATTAGCTAGAAAATTGCAGAAGGAAAAACTAGAAGCCATCCTGTATTTGTCAGTAGCTTCCCTTGGTTAGCTCAAGTCTCCCTTGAAGTTACGTAGTCAAATGTGACTAAACTTGGTCTGAAAAGCTGAGTCAGTGTCTTGGTCAGTCATGTACCAAAAGAAGGTTACTGAAGGTTTTAGATCAAAGGGAAAGAGAAATTACAATGAGAGAATAGTTCCTACTTCTTGACACAGCTAAGGGTCATTTTTTGTGAGCTAAGTCGTGACTGTGAAGACTGTCCTTCTGCTGCATCATGAAGGAGGAAATAGGGTTTCAGTGGGCAACTGGCTAAAGATCTCGAATTTTGAAAGGACGAGGGACTGTATCCTAATCCCTAGGTCTGACTTCAAAGCCCAACTTTCGCTTTTAAAGAGGCTTACTGTAAGTTCCATACTCTCAGAATATCTATAGGTTTAGAACCCATCCCTTTCACCTTTTGCTCTAAACCCCTCACAGCTACCGGAACCCCCCTGTGGCAATACTGAAGCCCACAGCTATCATCATAGCACAGTAGAACACATAGTGGCAGCAAAGCAGAGGCTCATACTTGAATCAAATCAAAGAAGAAAAAATAGTATCGAAGAAAGAGAAATTTTATGCCATTGACTATAAGGTTCAAAAAGTTTTGTTCTGTAAAAGTTCATATAGTATTTTGGTAGACCTATTACCGTTGATATACCTGTTTCCTAAAATATGTGGTTGCCATACTTTAATTTTTATGAGAATGTACATGTTAATGCATTTCTTCTTGAAATTATACTTACCAAATAGTATATCCTGGAAAAATAAGAGCCTAAACAATATTAAACTTCTTAGCAGGTTTAAAAATCTGTAACCTATGTAATATATCTCATGCTTATATTAAAATACATCCAGCACCAAAAATTTACATCTATCTCATGTTTCCTCCTACTTGCTTCTGGTAAAATGCAAATCTTCCTTTTGTTCCATTTTTAGAAATGAGATTAGTCACAGTCTTTTATATAACTTAGTTGGTAAAGTCACCAAGTTATTTTTTTAAAAAAGAACACACTTCGCTTTTGCAAAGAGTTGAGAAACAAAACCACTCATATATATATATATATTTTAGTTTGTATTTGAAACTTAAGAATAAAAACAAATATCTGCGAGCTGAAAATATCTACAAGCAGCCTAAAGTTACATAACCTAGATTTGAGCCTCGATATTTCTAATAGGACTCACAGCTTCCTGGAAAATCAAATAAGCAGTGTAGATACTAAGAGCCTTATCTAACACTATTACATTTCCCAAGGAACATGGTTTTAATATCTCGGTGCAGTAATTTTATGCATTTTATAACCTCTGGGAAGGACAGCAGCCTGATGATGCTTCGATGTCACTTGCAGACACAGGTTTATTCAAATATCCATAAATCTTAGGCATGCTGAACAAGTGCATTGTGCTACGTATAGAGAAGCTGGGTGCCTGTTTTTTGCTTAGCTTTTTCCATGTGAGCTGTTCTTCTGTCACTGAAAGATTCTCTTTTTAAATTCACTGCAGGCCTATTTTGCAAAGCCTTTAATGTCATTGGTTTGCTTTCCGGTCAGCAATGGCTTTGAAATGGCTGCTCATCTCCCTCATCAGCAAATGAGAACATATTATATAACTGTCAGTAGGGTTCTCTCTCTCTTTTTTTTTTTTTTTTCCATCAGAGAGTTATTACTGCTGCTGTGCCATTTTAAATCCAGCATGCAGGACCCAGCAGGCATTCCTAGGATACCTGGTTTCCTCCCTTTGAGGTTGGAATGTCAGACATCACTGTAAGAGCTGTGCAGGCTCCAGATATTTTCTCTCTGGCAGCCTCTTGCAGCTGTCACTTGAACCAGTTACAGAATCATGGGTTTTTCGTTTGGTTGTCTGTTTTTTATTTTCAAATATGTTGATATATCAAGCAAAAATGATTCTGTACTTTTTGTTCCACAATAACATCCAGAGCATTTTAAAAGCTGAAGCTTAGTTTACTTAAAGGATTTTTTAGTTTGTTTGGAGAATTGGCATGGAGCCTAAAGCTGGACAACTGTTGTATCCTGGTTTCAAAAATAGAAGCTAACCCCAGTGGCTCCTGCAGAAGACATTGAGGATTTTGGCTTTTGAACATCACTCTTCAGAAGCCTAGAATTTTGTAGGTAAAACTTACTGCTTTTTTCTCTTTTGCGGCAATAACATTCTCCCTAAAGCCTAGTCCCAGAATTAATCTTTATAATGTATATGGAGTTGGCTAACAAAAATCATAATCGAAATGTCATTGCATGCTTGCCTAAGAACTTGGAAACAAACCTAAATAATCAATAGAATTATCATGTAGCATGATCAATTTATGCATAGGCCCTAGAAGATTAAAACATATTATATAAGCTAGTTATATAAAGACTCCTCTCTAATTTTAAGCATCCATGGAAAAATAATTTAAAAAGAACTAAACTCAGCACGCTAGACATTCAACTATAACCTTAATAGTGACTTTTTAATATAAAATATTTACTATCCTTTCCCAAGATGCTTTACGAAGTCCTCCCCCCACCTTTTAAATCAAGCTTTCCAATTACGTTTTAGTTACTGTTTCTGATAAGTTATTTAAAACAAATATTTTATATACGCTTCAGATTTTCTGTGCTGTTTGACATTTGTTTTCCCAAAGAATTTTATGTTTGGGGGGTATTTTTATTGAAATCTAGATTTGTGTGGTCTAGTGAAACATTTTACTATACCATTAAACTAAGGTCCTACACTGACTAATTGCCTGTAATCTAGCAAAAGTCATTGTCAAAAGGTATTTTCATATTGTTGGCCCAGTACTGCTTCACCAGCCTAGCCCACAAAAGGCTCACCTTCATCAGACTATGAGGTGAGCATCCCTAACCTGAGAAGCTTTACATTATGTCTTTAAAAATACTCAAATAGGATAACAGGATGGCTAACTTTTTTACACTGAGTACAAACTATGTAGATACAGACTACTGCCAGATTACCTGAAGGGACTTGAAATATGGGTGCTAGGTTATCTTGATATCTTGCTGTATATGTAGAAAAGAGGAAAGTCATAAATACCAGTGTTCTCATAACCCTTAACATAGTGTGTAATGGGGAGGCAATCATTTTATTTAATATTCTGTCTGAACATAAACTTCTAAGAGTGTAATAGTGATTCAATACATGTAAATAATTTAGTGTTAATAAAAACTGAAATAAAATTTATTAATATCTCTAAGGTCCTGGCATAAGCATTCTGTGAACATAGTTATCCTGTAATTATTTTGTAACTGGTTAAGGATTTCTTTTTCTTTGTACTGCCTTTGTAAGACCAGGAACAGAGCTGTATAAAGTGTCAGAAAAAGCATATACCAGACATTTATAAAGATAAGAATAGAGCCAGGGATAGAATATCTTGGAAATGTCCTTATTCTTTAACAAAAACTTAACTTCATTTTGATCTGCAAGAGAACCCCTTTGTGGTATTCCTTAGATTGTTCATGGAGTTGACTTTGTAACCCCAGCACTCAGGAGCTCAGGGAGGAGAGGTCTATCTAGTGCCATCCTGGGCTGCAGGGCAAGGCCCTGCCCCCACCCCCCATAAGGACATATCTGTTTTTAGTAAGAGGCTTAAATGACGATAAAGGAGTCTGTTACATCATTATCCATCCTAAGAACTTCACATCCAGTTTTTTTCAATAGTATAAGAAAAAGATGCATTTAAAAATTCTGTATTTTCATTACTAGAAGCTTTGTTACTTCAGTTCCTTTAATACGTGAGTTACATGCTAGAATCCACCACCTAGAAAGTGTTCTTTAGAGATTTGTAGAGCTAATGCTGAAGTGACTTACAGCATAATATGTGAGTCCATTGATTTGCAGATGGAACTTTCATTTGTATCAATATTTCATCCCCAAACCCTATTTAAGTGCTAATCTTACTCAGCACTATTACTTCTTTGTTTTCCAAAGGTTCTTTAAGGTTATACAACAATGGCATACCAAAAATAAGTTAATTTTTACATCTCTTGACTGGATCCCTTTGAGCTATGTAAGACTGTATATAAAATCCTTGTCTTTTCTTTGCTGTCATTTAATACACCTCCAACATCATGTTTAGAAGTCCTTGTTTAGGCTATCACACTGGAAAAATCTCTCTCCCTCTCTCTTTCTCTTCTCTCCCTCTCTGTATGTGCGTGTTAACTAAAAAGTCAGTCCTAATGTTTAACTCACTTAAAATTTATTCCAGTTCTGCAGAAGGAATTGCCATGGCCTGCAGTTCAGTTGATAAATTCTGACTCTCTTCATCAAGTCTCTTTACCTGTAAAGGATATGGAAAGCCATACAAGGCTTTCAAAGGATGTTTGAATTTAATTTACCACTTCCATAATTTTAAAATAAAGACAACTGAAAATCATCTTAGTAGATACAGTATATCACCTAGTAAAGGCTAATTTATTTTATACCTTTTATCAAGTTTTTATCAGTTAGGAACAGGGAAGCTCTTCCCATTTGTGTTTTTTAACTGAAAAGACCCAAAATTATTTTTGAAATATAAGAAACACTCAGACTGAGGCCAGGAGCAAGATAAATAGTTGAAAGCATTGTTTCTTTTTATTTTATTTTTAAAATTATAATTACATAATTTTATGCTTCTCTTTCCTCCCTCTAAGCCTTCCCATATGCCTCTCCTTGCACTCTTTTAAATTCATGGTCTCTTTTTTTATTAGTCTTTCACAATATCCTTGAGCCTTGGGTGCAGCTCTATTGGACATGTAGCAATTAAGACTGACTGCCACAGCTCTGTATTTTGATTTTTTGCTGTTCTCTATAATGGCTGTGGTCTGTTGCAAAGAAAAGTTCCCTTGATGAAGATAAATATTTATTTAAAATATAGGTAGAGATAATATAGCTGGTGGAAACAGATGCAAAGACCCACAGCCAAACAATATGCTGAGCTTGGGGGTCTTATGGAAGAGCAGGGGGAAAAATCGAGGGAGCTGGAGGGGCCAAGGACACCACAAGAAGACTTACAGAGTAAACTAACTTGGGTCCATGGGAGCTCACAGAGCCTGAACTACCAACCAAAGAGCTTGCATGGGCTTGGACCTAGACCCTCTCTATACATACGTAGCAGATGTGCAGCCTAGTCAATATGTGGGTCCCCTAACAATGAAAGTGGGTGCTGTCTCTGACTATTGCCTGCCTCTGGAGCCCTTTTCCCTACCTGGACTGCCTTATAAAGCCTCAGTAAGAGAAAATGCACCCAGTCCTGCTGTGACTTGAGATGCCTGGGTGGGTTGGTACCCGTTGGGGGGTCCTACTCTTCTCTGAGAAGAAAGAAAAGGAAGAATGGGGGAGAGACATTAGGGTGGGACTGGGAGAAGGGGGGGGCGGAGCTGAGGACAGGGTGTAAAGTAATTAAATAAATAAAGGGGAAAGAAAGAGAAGGATAAATATCTAGAGTGTCGGTAGGGAAAATACTGGCTTAGGAAAGTGGCCGTTGTAGAGTCTCCTCTAAGATCCGTTACTTGACTATCCTTGGTTTGATGCCTATGTTTCCAGTACCAGGCATGCCCTTAGTCCAGTTAGAGACTGTTGCTTACTGTCAGGGTATGTGAGACACTACTGTACCCTTAGGATTATCATGCCATGCTGGTTGTTGTTGGGTTTCCTAGGCGACATACTGTCAGCCCCTTCCTTCCCGTGGAAGCTTGCATGGTCTCTTCTGGGACTATGAAAGAAGCATTCCAGTCAGTTCTAGCTCAGAGGCCTCTGGGCCCTGCGTAATGAAGTGCATGATGTCTTCAGCAGTAGGGACTTGAGTTTCACCTCTAGGGGGCAACCAAGGGCAACAGCTATAATACATAATATTTTGGGAGTCTGTTGAGCAAACCAGACCAAAAATTCACAAGAGGGCTTTTCTTGCCAGGTGTTGAGTGTTTTGTTAGATGTCTTTGGCCTTTGGAGACAGCATTGCCAGCCCAAATGAGAAAATTTCATTTAAACTATGTATGTATATTTATATACAGACTTTATAGACAGGTGTTGTTTTTGTTTGTTGTTTGGTTTTATTGTTGTTTTGTTTAAGGTAGATACATAATAGTATGATTCCTCATGACTTTGTCAGATATCCTTACTGTTATTTTACCTTTCTTTCTCTTTCTAGTATTTAAGATAAACATTTTTAAAAAGAGATTCAATTAGTCAAACAAATAAAAGTACTGAAATGGACAATAGTCTTATTACATAAACGATTGTTAATGGTTTTTTGGTTGTTTCATTTTGGTTTCTCAAAACAGGGTTTCTCTGTGTAAGAGCCCTGGCTCTCCTGGACTTACTTTGTAGACCAGGCTGGTCTTGAACTCACAGAGATCTGCCTGCCTCTGCCTCCAGAGTGTTGGGATTAAAGGAGTGCGCCACCATGCCCGGCTCATTGTTAATGTTTTTAAAGATGAAGAATTATAGTTAGTATATTCATAGTCATATGGCTTGCACAGAGGCAGATTTGGAACCTTAAAAAAACTTCAGTATTTCCAACCATGTTACTTTTCTACATGAGATTATTAGAGGATGTGATTTAGAAAAGGGATACTATTTACAATAGCAACAAAAAATTGTAACATTTCTGAGACTAGCTATAACAAAAAATCTGTACTTTTTCAGGGAAGAACACTATGTTCATATCTTAGGATACTCAGAATTGTAGTTCAAATAGTTTATTTCCTCCAATTAATCTATAATTGGGTGCAGAGTCAATTGCATTTAGAAAGATTTTCAGCCTGCAGCCTGACAGGTTGATTCTAGAATACCTATGAAATAGTGTAGAACTAAAAACATGGCAATTTTGAAGAGTTAAGAATAGATGAAGGGAGGACTGCATCTTGTCTTCCTGAAGGCTGAGAATAAAAAGACGACGTACCTGGACTTTCCTTGGAGCCCTTTGCATTTTTAAGGTGTCAGGTATATGGGGACCACAGATATGGAGACAGAGAGTTCACAGTGCAGAGCACATGAGAGGGCTGCCCTACAAAGCAACAGAAAACAGCGTTTACAACTGCTCTCCACTCAACTCTGTGGGAGCTCATCGTGAGATTGGCCCTAATGGCAGAGTGAAGGAGAAGCTGATGTTGAGTTTGCCACCCATGAAGAAGCAGTGGCAGCTGTGTGGAAGGACAGGACCAACATGTAGCACAGATACATAGAACTTTTCCTGAGTTCAACAGCAGGGGCTGGCAATGGGGCTTATAGCAGCCAGGTGATGGAGGGTGTCAGAGTGTCAGCTGCTCAGACCTAGAGAGCTAGTCAGTGAGTGGCTTCTATGGGGCCAACTACAGCAGTCAGAACAGCATGGATGGATATGATTGGTATTGTAGGAACATTTGAGTTACTCAATAAAAAAATTTCGCAGGCAGCCAATAAAGCAGTCAAGAGCAGTTTATAACTCAAGAGGAAGTTGGGGACCCACTTGGCACCATGAGTTTGTGAAATCTGAATTAAACATTACCTCTTCAGCTTCTCATGCAGACTTTTCTTCAGCATGTAATACTGAGCAAACTAACACTATTTTCTTTGCTTTTCTTAAATTAACACTTTTGGTAGTATACTTAAGAGTGATGTTATCTGAGTTAAGTAGTGTTAAGTAGTTAAGTAGATCTTTAAGCCCACCACAGTGGACACACTGAGGACATAGATTTTTCTGGAAAACTCAAAGGTGCTAGCTCTCTGATGAAAAGAGAAACATTTATCATGTTCATTCTAGATTATATTTTCACTTAAAATCTTTAGGTTAAATTTAAGTTTTTGAAAGTTAGTTTTGAAAATTGAGACACAATACTAATATTGTAGGAATTGGTGAGGCCTTGACTTAAAGCTTCTTTGTACTGTGATTTTCTTTGGGTCTTTTTTGCTAAATGAAACTTGTTAATTTTTCTTAAAATAAAGACTTTTTCACAATGAAAAAAGTACAACAACAACAACAACAAACCCCAAATGAAGGGACTTATCTTTACTAAGTACTAGAAAAAATTTAATGCTGATAGCAAGTGAACTCCCAAAAATCACAGTACATCTTTTCACAAAACAGAATTAGTTTTACAAATTAGTAAACAAAGAAGTATTTAATTAATGGTAACAGAATAATTGATAATATATGATAATAATTGATAATATATGAAAAGGATTATAAAATGTGAAGTGCTGAATTTTTATATGGGAAATCATACAATATGTTTATGACTTGGTGTAGCCAGTCTTTGCTACTTTGTGGGCTCTTCTTTTTCCCACCCTTTATCCCCCTGGCTTCACCTCTATCACTAGATAGGAGAGAAAAGATAGAGGGAGAGAGATTGGGGGTGGGGATCCCTGAATGTAATTTCTTCCTTTTAATTTTTTCTTTGCTTGTAGCTGGTCTTTGCTACTTTGTAGGTTTTTCTTTTCCCCACCTTTCCCCCTCCCTACCTGGTTCATCCCTATTAATAGGAGGGAAAGAAGACTAGAGGGTAGAGAGTCCTTGAATCTAATTTCTTTCCTTTCGTTTCTTCTTTGAGCATGACTACTAACAAACCACAGCCCACCCCACTGACTGACCAACAACCACCATCCCACCTCTCAGAGCCCTTGCATTTATGCACTGTCTGAAAAATTCCTAGAATTGCAAATGTCACACAGTCTAGGAAATGTCTGCAGCTGACAAAACCGTACTTCTGATAGAGCTCGAGGCAAATCGTAGTCAGTGGCTGCTGACAGTCTGAAGTAGCCCCTATGCCTACACCTGGGATTAAAACAAAAGAATATTCTTATAATGTTTTTGTGTTTTTTAAAGAAACTAAAATTCTGTAACTGTCACAACAACTTCTGGTAGAGAAAAATGCCATAAAATATAGATGCTATACCTAATAACATGCTTTAATTTGTAAAAAAAAAAAAAAAAAAAAAACCTATAGACATGGTAAAGATCTTTATGTGACATATTCAACTGACAGATTTGTTTTCAGGTTATATAAGAAATTAATACCTATCAGAAAGAAAAATATAATAAAAAATAAGTTATTTCATTAAAGAGGAAACTGAGTCACCAGTAAGTCTAAATGCTTACTAAACTAGCAATCACAAGAGTACATGTTAAAGTACAATGTTGTATTCATGAGATTGATGAAAGAAATAAATGAAATAGGACACAGGTGTGAAGAATGGGCATGTACATCCCACAGAAGTGCGGTATTAGTAAATTCTCTCGGGACTGTCATTGGAGAGGTGACTTTGGTAAACTTGAAATAAGGATGGACAGCAACATACTCAGTGATTCTGAGCATGGCTGCCAGAGGAAGCCTCTCACTGTGTGAGAGAAGCACATACTAAATATATTAGTGCAACATTGATTAAAATTAATTAAAACTCTAGCTAATACTGGGACACTAGAAGTAGAAATGGTTGCATATACTTCAAAGGAAAGATTAATGTAGTGAAAAATTAATATACTGAATTACAAGTACTATGGATAAATCTCAAAATATATAATGATACAGAAAGTTTCATAACATGTTTTGTTACTAAAATTGTAAACATACAACATGCCCATATCAGTTCTTTGTGACTATAGACACATCTAGTTTGAGTACAAAACACAGGTGAGGATGAAAAATACTAAATTTGAGATAAAGATTTACTGTGTAGAGAAAATAGGATTAAGGACAGCCTACTGTTTTATTTCAATCGTGCTTTATTTCCTAATTTGAAATAGGAAAAAAAAAAAAATGATGTGGGCAAGTAATATGGCAAAATGCTGACCTTGAAAACCTAGATGACTTTCACACGAACTCTGGTGCCCCATTTCTGACCACGTCCCCTGGATGGGGAGGCCTGGTGGCACTCAGAGGAAGGATAGCAAGTTACCCTAAGAGCATATATAGGAGGAGGAGGTCCCCCTCAGTCACAGACATAGGGGAAGGGAGTAGGGGGGAAGCAGAAGGGGGAGGAATAGGAGGTTACAAGGGATGGGATACCAATTGAGATGTAATATGAATAAATTAATGAAATAAAAAAAAGAAAGCCTAGATGATGGGTACAATGACTATTCATATTTTGTTTACTTAGTGGTTCTCAGCTTTCCTAATGTTTTTAGTACAGCTTAATATGGTTTCTTTAATGTAGTTCCCCATGTTTTGGTGACCCCCAACAATATAATTATTTTTGTTACTACTTTATAACTGTAATTTTGCTACTGTTATGAATTATAACTTAAATATCAGTGTTTTCCGATAGTCTTAAGTGACCCCTGTAAAAGATTCATTCAACCTCCAAAGGGTCATGACTCACAGCTTCAGAACTACTGGTTTAACGCCTAACTACATTAAGTTCTAGAAACTTCTGTCAGTTCACCATCTCCTGACTCTCTCAAAACCTTCACACCACAGACCCATCTCTTTTGGTCATGTTTTCTAGTTAGTTTGGTCTCTGGACACCTAGTAAAAAGCTAAGCAAACACTAGCCCTTTAAACAGTGTTGAGGTTAAAACAGCAGGGCATAAACAAGCCTTTCTAAGAAAAGGTTTAGAAAATAATGTTGTGTTCATTGAGAATTTTATAATATGTATTTGATTACATTTACTCTCCTCTCCCCACCACACCCCCACCTCACCTCATCCCCGCCTCCAACTCCTCCCATATCCATCCTCTTCAACCTACCCAACCTGGTTGGGAATGGGAAGAATAGGAGGGGAAAAAAGTCAGAGGAGGGGTAGGAAAGAGGGGAGGAGGGATTGTCTCCCACTCTTTCTCAGCTTTCTTCTCCTCCCCAGTGTACATTACCCAAGTAAAAGAATTTCAGTGAAGTTACCCTACAGTGTGAGAGCAGTACCCAAACTTGACTGCACATGTTAGCAAATAAAACCTCCAGAACCGAGGCTGGAGAGATGGCTCAGTGGTTAAGAGCACTGTCTGCTCTTCCAAAGGACCCGGGTTCAATTCCTATCACCCACGTGGCAGCTCACAACTGTCTGTAATTCCAGTTCCAAGGGATCTGACAACCCCACACCAATGCACATAAAATGAATTTAAATAAATTATTTAAAAAAAAAAAAAAAAAAAAAACCTCCAGAACCAGGGAGGCTTACTTCTCTTTGAGTTGTTAGCTGAAGGGGTTCCATAGATTTCTGCCCCACCCATTCTCCACATTCCAAGCTATTGGCAATAATTTTGCCACTTGATGATACAACCCTGTTGCTGAAAACATCAAATATATTAGTTACAGAACACCTCCTAAATGGGACACAAATGTCACACACTCCTCCCCCACAAAGCTTGAGGATTATCATAGAAGAAGGGGCAGAGTTTTGTAAGAGCCAAGGTTGGTGGATAATTTCAAGGAAACATGTTTTCTGGACACAGTAGGGCAGTTGCACATATGAACGTAGAGCACGGGTAACAGCATATACAAGATCTCTACAGGCTCAAGCCAGACAGAAGCCTGGCGTAGAACACAGGGTGGAGGCACGTGTGAAGCCGCACCCTATCTGAAGCACTGTTGCCCTTTGACAGCTGCTGGGAGAGGCTGGTGTGACCTTTGGGAGGGCAACCACACTCCAGAACAGGCCTTGAAGTTTGTTTTTTAGGTATTCTTTTGAAAAACAGGATTTTATCTTAGCCCATCAAGGCAATTTAGTAATATTCTAGATAAAATTCTAAGTAAAATTCTTACTATGCGTTCCATGTTATATATAGATATTGCTATACTCAATAAAAGAAAACCTAAAGAAATTCAAATAAAAATTAAAATCTTTGTATATTTATGCACTGAAAAATGTTTAAAGTACTCAGTCAAGACTTAGAGTGCTCGGTATAAAGAGGCTGTTCTAAGACAGCCTAAATATCATGTAGTAGTTGCCTGTGTTTATACTCATCCCTGCTGAATTTCTACCAAATGGCTATCTAACCTGTGTTTGAGAACAAAGTAATAGGTAGGCTTTTGAATTTAAGCATTACAAGCTTTATACACATTTATAAGTTTATTATATCTTCAGTTTAATCGTGGTAACCTCCACAGAGTGTGTGTACACCAAAACTATCGCCCCACCAGCCCTTTTCTTTGCCTGCTTAACTTTCTGAATATGTAATAAATGTTACAAATACACAACACCAAGGCCATTTTCTAGATACAAACCAGCTTCTGTTACACCCTCAGAAATCACAACAAGCCCAGGCTTGTGTTGTCAGTCTAAAAGAACTGATCTAGGCAACTGTAGGAGAAGTATGAGGACTCAAGTCTGCTTTGAGACTTTTTGGGAATTATTGCTGTTAGTTAAAGCCCTCAGGGTCCCACCTCCATGTCAGGGTTCACCTTGTTCTACAGAAATGGCTGTCTTTCCTATGTCCCCATAAACTGGTAATTGGTATCATAAAGATTTACCTTGGCAAGACGAAGTCGTACTGTTAAAGCCTGTAACTACCAGGAAGACAGGTCTGGTAGGTTTGCCTGGTTTATAGAAAGATTGCAGACACAAAATCTATAATGGCTAAATAATATGGAAGGGTTTAGTGTTGTGACCTGTGTTGCATTTCTAATTCTGGAATAGGAAACTTGGATATAAAATGTGATTCACTTTAGTAGATTCATTTTATACTTCTTCCATCTTCTGTTACTTTATTGTCTCTAATCTAGCATGTTTTGTGGACCTTGACCCTTACAGCCTCCCTTTCACTGCATTACTGTGTTTCTCTATAGGAGTGGGTTTGTCAGCACTTAATCATCTACAACCAAACTTTACCTTCCTCAGCAGCAGGATTCTAGTAGAGCTGAGAATCCTTTGTTTTTGCCTCTCAAAGGAGTTGATGGTAACATTGGACAGGGATGGGAGATATTTCTTGAATCCAAAGTGAGTTCCTTTTGGCCATTTTAATATGTAAGAAATGGGAAGAAAGTTTAAGTGAAGAAAACTAATATAAATGAACAATTTGGAATTGTTGTTAGAGCATCTAACTTGAATATAATTAATTTGATCATTTTATTAACTAATTTCTAACCCAATGTGATTAATCCACATGTTGTTACCATCATGACTGTCTGTTCTTTGAGGCCTCGTGATGGGATATAAATTTTCAAGAAGGAACCTGCCACCCCTCCTACTTTCACTGTCAGGACTGGACATCATGCTGTGATCTATCAGTAATGGTTCTGGGAAGGCAGCAGGAACAAGGCAGCTGTACAGTAGAAGCAAGGAGGACACACATCCAGCAGTGTTTCCCAGCACTCTCAAGTGCAAATGGGGCCTAAAATTGCTAGTGACATTTTCTGATCTCTTAATTGAGTGCTTTATTGTAGTTTTGATCACTTAGGCCTTGTGTCAGTGCTTTAGAAAAGATATGTGCACATTCTTTACCCTAACTAGGAAAAAAAGCCTCGCTAACAAATGGAGAAGCAGGGCTCGTGTCGCCCAGTGCTAACAAAGACTGTACTCTGAATAATGGTGTGAGAGTTTAGTTAAAGGGTCACAACTGTAAATTCATCCCATTATCAATTATTTAGGATGCTCAATGTGTAATTAATTTCTATTGATGATTCTAGGTGTAATGTTTCTAAGTAATCAGAAGACAAGAGTAGTTGCCCTTTTCTGCTCTTGAGGAGCTTTAATTCAACACATACAATTAATAATAAAAAAATTAAGCTTAAAAAGAACTAACTTCATATATATGTGAATTTTTTAAGTGCCTGTGAGAGATATATGCCTTCCTCATTGTTTTTATATGAAGACAACTTCTATATCTTAATTTATAAACTCTGTCTTAGAGCTTATAATGTACCAGTAGATAGTCTTTTAAACACACACACACACACACACACACACACACACACACACACACACACACACAACCTTTAATCTCAGCAGTTGGGAGGCAGAGGCAGATGAATCTCTGAGTTTAAGGTTAGCCTGGTCTATATAGCAAGTTTCAGGTCAGCCAGAGCTACATAATGAAACCCTGTCTCAAAAACACCTAACAAATAAAGACAAATCAGTAGTTCTATGTGAGTGTAAACTGATTTATTCAGGTAACTCCTTATTGGTGCATTTTTAGCTTTAATATATATATATACTGGATTTTTAAAAAAATAGAATCAGCTGTTTTAAATTGTTTAAGTTAGTCAGTGTGTTCCCATGATGTAAAGCCCATACTCTCTGTTATGGCCTGCCCCTTGTAATCATATTGCACACTTGTGCCCTACTAGCTCTCATAGCTTCTGGCTCTGTTTGATTCATATTTCTTAGAGCAGTCTCCCTGACCATCCTGTCTGTTTGAGTTACTTTGCTCTCAAGTCATGTTTACTTTGTCCTACCTATTTCCTTATTAGCCACTTTTTAAAAATCTGGTGTTCCTTTGCTGTCTTCATTTAGATAGTATCATACAGTTGTTCGGAGCTTAGACCTTAGAAAATGGCCTGGTTTTGAATTCTAATTACTTAACCCTAGCATGTTGAGTTTCTGTCTTGTGCCTCAGTGTCCTCATCTAAAAGGCTGAATGTATGACTCAGTGGTAAAAGCGCTTGCTTAATGAACCTTTTAGCCCAAATTTATTTTTTAATAAAAAGGTTTTAAAAAGCCAGGTGTTGTGGTGTATGTCTGGAATCTGGAGTCCCAGCATTCCTACAGACAGAGCCTGGAGAATCAGCTGGATCTCCTGGACCACCTAGCCTAGAGTACTAATATGGCAAAAACAGTAAGAGAGACTGCCTCAACAATGTGAGAACTGACTCCCAAAAGTTGGCTCTGTCTTCCACACATGTCTTGTACACATGTGTACACACAAGAGTAAATATAAATTAGTTAATCAAATTACTAGCAGCTAGGGGGGCTAGGGTTCCTATGTTCTATGCCATCATAGGGTGCTTCTCCTGGTAAAAGAGGAAGAAAGATGGTTTCTTTCTCTAGTTGTGCCCCACAAATTACAAATTCTGTGAAAATTTCTCATTATTAAGGAAAATATTTTATGCCAGTCCTGTTAGTGTAGGTATATTTCAACTAGTTGGGAAATTAAGGCAAGAAGATCTTAAGTTCAAGGCCTGTCTGGACTACAGAGCAAGTGCAAAGCTTTCCATGCAACTTAATAAGGCTTATCTTAGAGCAGACAGTACAGAGGCTGAGGAGTGCTCAGTGGTAGAGTGCGTGCTGAGCATATGCAAGGCCCTAGGTTCATTCTCCAGTACTAGAAAAGAAAAAGGAAAGAAATTTTCAAAACTGACTAAAAATGGAAACCACTTCAGTCCTTTCTTACTGTGAAGATCTCCAAAGCAGTACACTGGACCCAAACTCATTGCTTTCTGGCATGCTTTAAGATGTCAGATGGTTTGCCAGGTGGGCTTGATTCAGAGGTCATAGAGTACAGTACATATAATTGCTCCCAGTCCTGTCACATAGGATCAATCACAGGCTAGAGAGAACAAAGTGCACCAACGTCTAAATAGCTGCCTACAATTATAAAGTATGTTTATAACAGGTTATCTTGAAGTTAGACTATCAAGGCTGGTTTCTTTTTGTGCTAACTAAAATGTAATTCCTTGCCACAACTAAGACATTTATTTATTTTTGTTTTCTAGTGTCTAAAAAGCACGGCAAGCTCATTACTTTCTTACGAACATTCATGAAGTCTCGCCCAACAAAGCAGAAGCTAAAGCAGCGGGGAATCTTGAAGGAGAGAGTGTTTGGTTGTGACCTGGGGGAGCACCTCCTGAATTCTGGATTTGAAGGTAAAAGCAAGCTGTGAGCCTACTTGTGACGTTAGTTCTTGATATGTCTGTATTGGTTGTCTGTCACCAGTCACTGGGCAGATGTGGTGAATGGTGTGTGCTGTGGTTCTCAGCCACTCACCTCAGTTCTGGGTGAGCCTTGCCAGAGTGTCCTGGTCACGTAGGAAGAGCTGCTGTGCATGTAGGGCCTGCTGCTTTGTGGGCTCTGTTACATCTGTCTAGGTAACGTCTCCAGCCAGCTTCCCTATTCATGTCCTAAAACATTTATTTCTAATTCTTTGTGGGGGCACTATGGCAGGTTATATTTTTGAAACTGTAAAATACTAAAACTACTTGCCTTGATTTTATAGCTAAAATTATATTCTTTTCTACTTAATTTCTGAGTCAAGAATTTAGTGGTTGGATGGATGGTTGAGGGAAAGGAAAGAGTTTAAAGTTTTGTTGACTGAAAGTTTTAAAATGTGTTTCTAGTATCTAGATTATTTGTATTTCATTTAATAAGTACGTAGAAAAGTACTTTATCTATATTGTTTATACTATGTATATCTACACTTATACCACAAATATATATTTTATACATAGAATATTTTAAAGTCTAAAAGAATTAATTGTATATTTTAAGTTCCAAAACAACTAGAACAATCATGAGGAAAAATATTTAGATATTTTATATATAACTGTGAGAGGAGATGAAAAATACATACAAAATAAATATATATATATGTATGTATATATTATGATTGCTTTTCCTTACATTCACTCTGCTTTTATTTAGACTATATAAATGAATAACAACTATAAGCTATAGTTGTGTGCCACATAATGCTTACATTGGCAGTGATGGATTGTATATATGATACTATTCCCGTAAGACTATAAGCTAGCAGAAACATCTCTGTTACCTAGAGAGATTGTAGGCTTTAGAAAACTTAGTAAAGGCTAGAGACCCCAGGTCCTGGGTTTAGTCTCCAGCATCACTGCCTCCCAAACAAAAACTCCAAGCCAGCAAATTACTATGTATTTATAATGACATTGGCACTGATGATTGTACAAAACTAAAACATTATAATGATATACCTAGGTTTTGTTTTTGAGACAGTCTTTCTATAAACTCTGACTGGCCTGTAACTCCCTCCTCCTGCCTTTTCTCCTGAGTGCTGAGATTGTAGGTGTAACCTAGCAGGCCTGATGATATACATGTACACGTTCCTGATAACTGTAATGAATGATATTCATTTATATACTAACTGTACTATTTAAAGTAAGCACATTTCATTATAGAAAATGTTTCATTGTGACATTTTTATACTTTCATTGTTACTTTAGAGTACATTGCTTTTATTTAAAAGTTACTGTAGAAGAGTATGCTGTAGCCAGGCATGGGATTAAAGGTGGTGCACATGCCTGTAATCCCAGCACTTGGGGAGGCAGAAGCAGATCTCTGTGACTTTGAGGCTAGCCTGATCTACAGAGGGAATTCCAAGACATCCAAGGATACACAGAGAAACCATGTCAAAAAAGAGAGTATGCTGTGCTGTGATGGCAGCCGCTCACATACATCTTGCATTTACTTTGTCTTCTGACTAGATTATTTTCTCCTCCATTTAACTTAATCTCATGTTGTGTTTTTCATTGTAGCCTCTAAGTGTACAACAGCCACCATTAATGTCAGGAAGAGGCCATATTGTTAATCTGGAAACAGTATTACAGATGATTAAGGACTATGCAGATATATCAGTCAGTGACTGTCACCCTCCTGCCAGGCATGCATTCTGTCAGCTCTAATCATGAAGGAGGAAGAAGTGATGGTGGCTGTCAGAGTTCTGCTTTATTAGAGACTCGAAGCTGACCAAAGTGCTGAGAATAAGTGGATGGTCAGTTTTAAATAAGACATCTGCATAACCTCCTCCAAGGCTCAGGGAATGTCATTGACTAGGAGGCAGAAAGAATGCAAGAGCCAGAAGATCAGAAAGAATTCTGTGAAACAGTCCTCTTTGGGCATGATAAGCTCACAACAGCAATGACTATCTAGACTATCTATACAAGATCTCATTAGCATTCTGTCACTAATGGGGAAGGGCTCGGAAGGCCCACCCCTCCCCAGGAGCTATGTGCAGTTCCTTGGAGAGGGATGTCATATTCCTTGATGGTATAGACACTGGTATAACTCCAATCCGTGCTTGTGTAGACAACCCTAGTTAAGTACAGTTAGTCTGTGTGTGCATGCATCCCTCCCCCCCGGAAAGTAGGAAGGGAATGGTTGCAAAGAAAGGATTTAATGAAAGAAGGAAAATGAGGAGAATATGATCAATGTAAACTGTAGGGGGAGAGGAGAGAGAGAAATTACGAATTGAAATCAACTTTTAAAAGAGAGCTCTGCAGCTGGATGCCATGGCACATGCCTATAATCCCAGTACTCAGGAGGCAGAGGCAGGAGGATCTCTGTGAGTTTGAGGCCACCCTGGTCTACAAAGGGAGTCCAGGACAGCCAAGGCTACACCTTTTGAAACCCTGTCTCAAGAAAAACAAAAGCAAACAATCAAACAAAAAAGAGAGTGCTCTGCATTATTGGGGACAACAAGACTAGCAGAAATCAACCATCTGATGACTGAGCAGTCATTGCTGACTTGTGCTCAGACTAAAAGAGTTTGCTCCGTCATTGAACCACTCTTAGCTACCACAGCCTTGCTTGGGCATCAACAAAGCATGTTATAAATGGTACCTAGAAGGTGAGTAGGAGGAGACCTTGTGCTTCAGAAGATTTGCCAAGGGTGGGAAGGTTGTGAAAGTCAGCATAGCTGAGGTGGAGCTGGCCAACGCCTTAACCTGAGGTGTGGGTGGGGGCGATACTCAGCCATAGAGGACGTTCTTGAGGAATGGGTGAGTGTGGAGTAACTGGAACTGGGTTAGAAGTTCACAGTTGAAGAAGCAAGAGGAAGGAAGCAGTGAGGTAAAAGGAAACGCAACATTCATGATGAGACTATCACCTTCCATAGACCTCGGCAAGCTCAGTTTACCCCAGTGCCAAAAGCTGGTCTGTAACAGGAAGGATTCTGTGGTCCTTCCTATTGGCAGATCTAGGGTAGAAGAGAAGTAAGCCAAGCCAGCCACCGTGGACACCTGGGGATGGAAAGCAGTTGTGGCAGGGCCTCGGAGTAATCCCAGAAGGCGTCGTTCACTTCCGATAGGACAAGATGGGGAAGTAGAGGCTGACTTTGAAGATCCTGACCCTGAGTTAGGCTGGGCTAACATGCTTAAGTCTTTATTTCTAAGAAGAAAGTTGAAAATGTAAAATAATTAGAAAAATGGGAAAAACCTTGGAGAGTAAGGAAGATAATTTATAGTATATTGTGGTTTTAGCTGTGATTATAAGAGTCAAAATTTTAAAAAACCCTCATAAAATGAAACTTTATATTATTTAAGATTAATTTATTAAAGAAAATATTTTTATGAGTTTTGTGCAGCAGTTTTCTAGACACAGAGGTGCACAGCAGCACTGTCCTGGACCCAGGCCCTCTCTCATCCAGCATAGCTGCCAGTTCATAGTAAGTGCACTGAACAGGTGTGCTGTGCTTTTTATTTTATACTGTACTTTTCTCTACAGTTGCTATATTTAGATATGTTTACAGGTACAAATATTTACCCATTGAGCTATGATTAACGACGGTGTTCAGAACAGTGACAGTGCTGATCAGGTTTGTGCCCTTGGAGCAGTGGGAAAGACCATTACCTAGATGTAAAGTGGCCACATCATTAGGTGTGTGTGGATACACGTTCAGATAGATCCCCTAAGGGGATCTGAGCAAACATCCCTGCCATTAAACAAAGTGTGACTTTAGGGCCTTTACCTGAAATATGTACATTTGTGGCACTTGTTTTTTCTGAGTGAAAGACTCATATCATAGTGATGTTTTGCTGTGCGACTCATTTTCTGAACTGTATTCCTAGTGCGTGATCAGATTTACAGAGATAATCCTGTTACCCTTTTCGCTTTTCCGCACCTCCCTGTTGCAGTGAATGACAACCTGACCTGTTTCTCTTACAGAGCGTTGCACGAAATCACGTAGGAGCCTGACAAGCCAGTTTTCTGTTGATTCTTTATTTTCTTGTCTCTGGTGCCAGGGTTTACTTGGGATAATTTTACAGAGCTTAAGTTCTCACAGTTTATCAAAATGTGAATTCACTAAAGATTACAAGATATTTATAGAACTGGTGCTTTAAAAACCTGCCAACAATATTTTCTGTGCAACCATTGTACTGATTTTGTCATATATTCAGACATCCTTAACTGTAGAGTTGGGTTGTAGTTTTGTTTGTTTGTTTGTTGTTTTTATGTCTTTTAGCAGTGTATAGCCTTGCTTACTGCAGTCGTTAATGAGAACATGCCTGAGCTGCCAGCATCACTTCAGCAGCTTTCAGGTGAATCCTAGAAGGTTGGGCTTTCCTTCCCTCCCTCCCTCTGTCCTACCCTCCCTAGTTAGCAGAAGACAGCTGCCAACATAACATTTAAAAGGTTTTACTACAGTATTCATAAATTCTCTGATTATAAAATCTCGTCAGGTAGAATGGAGTTTTCATATATTTAAGATTTTGTTGTTTTTCATGAAGGCTTATTTTATTTCTTGTATATATTTAAAATACGGTTTCCTTAAAATTTTGAAATTGCTAATAAAATACTGAGGGCTTTGTAAGAAATAGATAAAATCATGTTTGATATAGAACAGAAGCATTAGCACTGGAGGTGTACCTCAGTTGGTCGAGTGCTAGCCAAGTAGGTACATTGCCCTAGGTTTCATCCCTAGTACTTTGCAAATCAGCATGGTGTTGCATCCTTGTAGTACCATACCTTGGGTGACAAAGGCAAGGAGATCAGAAATTTAAAGTCATCCTTTGCTGCAAAATGAATTGAAGGCCAGCCTTGGCTACTTAAGGCCCAGTGAAAAAGAAGAAAAGGAAAGGAAAACACACAGAGAGACAGACACGCATGCACGCGCTCACGCACGTGCGCGCACACACACACGCACACTTACTTACTTGAAAAGTATTTTAAAATCTAAAGGGAAGAGACTATTGGCTCCAAACATTACTGTGTTTGAGTTACTTGTCTCCTTTACCAAAAGCCCTTATTTTAAACCATTGTACATATATGAGAATTCTATGACTTGAGGGTACTAGAAAAAAAAAACCGATGAAATTACTCCTAATTTAATCCTTTAAGTCGCTATATTTTCCTAACCGAGAACCACACTGCTTGTCCTAAGTGCACGTCCTGTTGTACTGTTGAGACAGTGCCTAGAAGCCATGTCCCTGAAGTTCAACTGTCTTTTTCATCTTTGTCTCCAGTGCCTGCCTGGTGCCCACAGGGTCAGTGGGAGAATGAATGAATAGAGAGAACAGACATGAAAACAAAGTGTTGTGTAAAACCCAGGACCAGTATTCATTGCACTGTTTATCCTGCTTTTAGCATTAATTTTAGACTTAAGGATCATCATTTCTCATATAAATATTTCCTTATTCTCTTGTAAGATCATACAAAAACCCTAAAATTGTACTTAGAATTGTACTTAGAATTACTTGTGGGTAGTTCTTGAAGAGATCTTACTATAGAGGGGTCACGTTGAAGTTTTTATGCTATAGTGTGCAGTTGGCTGGTTTGGGAGAACATGAACATATATTAACTATCATGTGAAATAATATTCTAGTGAGTGTTACCGATACTTTTTGGTCACTTATTTTTATGAAAACAAAATAATGTATGCCTGGAAAGAGCATAATAATAAAGAAATAAGATCCTCTGCTTGACATGATTTCTTCCAAGGCCAATCCTGTGTACACAGGTGACCTAGCTTGCCTAATGAGAAGTGCATGCGCGAGTGCGTGTGCATTGCATGCATATGCATGCTGAGGCTAGAGGTCAGTGTTGGATTATTTCTCATTTGTCTTCACTTTAGTTTTTGATGCACCCTCTCACTGAAACTGGACCTCACTGATTAATCTAGAGTGGCCAGCTATTAAGGCCCAGGGTCCCTCTCCTCCCTTCCCCCCAGTGTTAGGACCATAAATGTGGACCACTGCACACAAGTTCTGTGTAGTTCCTGAGGATGACGCTCAGATCCTTATGCGTGTGTGGTAAGCACTTTAACCCCTGAGTTGTATCCTCAGGTCCATGAAAAGCTTCTTTCACAAAGAGCTAGACACTGGGGAAATGGTTCAGTGAGGATCCAGAACCCACATAAAAGCCAGACGAGCCAGCATGAACACCTGGAACTCACATGCTGCTGCAGGGAGATGGAAGGTAGTGACAGGAGACTCCCCATAGCTTGTTGATGAGTTAGTCACCAAACAACTAGCCAAACAACAGGAATGTGCATGTGTATGCACACGCACACACATACACACTCACTCTGTTTTCCTAAAAAAAAATTCACATTCATTATTCCATTCATCTATAAATATGTCTAGAGCAGGTGACAGATTTGTAACCCTAACTTTTTTATTTTATGTGCAGTGGTGTTTTGCCTGTATGTATGTCTGTATTAAGCTGTGCCATCCCTTGGAACAGGTGAGCTGCCATGTTGGATCCTGGAAATTAAACCTAGGTCCTCTGGAACAGTAGCCAGTGCTCTTAACTGCTGAGCCATTTCTTCAGCCTTGTGTAACCCTGAATTGTATTTCACTCCTAGTTTACTGAATAAACACTGAAGGCACTGAGACTATTGATAAAACAGTATTGGGAATAGGACCTAAGCTCTTAAAAAATGACTTCATATTTAGCATACCAGATTTATTCCTAAGAAACCCACAAAAATCTCCTAACAGTTCTCTGTATCTTTTTTTTTTCCTCCATTACATAAGACTGCCCTCCCAACTAAGATTCCTGAATGCTTTAGAGGTAGATGTACAAAGCCGAAAATGAATACAGCTCCCCTCCCCTATTAAGTAACTGGCTCTCAGCACACCTGCAAACTGATGACTTGCTGATTTTGTACCTATATCAAGACAGTATTTGTGACTGCTGAATGCCCAAGTTGGAGGAAGCTTTTTTCCATTTTTCACCTTGAAGAATTTACAGTCATGAAGGGGGAATGGTATACAATCAAGAAGCACTTGGACATGATTCCATCTTGTGACCATATAGACAGAGTGCTGCAGCTGCCTTGTGGGTATTCAGTGAAGCTTACAAGTGACAGCTGAACCTGCTAGAACAACTCTATATGGTGAAACAGGTTACAGAGAGGAGTTGTAAAATGGCTGTTGTATTAAAGAGTGGGATTTCAGTTGCTCTAGAATTGTAAAACAGAATGTAAGGTAGTAAGTGTAAATTTTAAAGAACCTTATGCATTTGGCATAAGATGATGTTATATATTGCAATAATTTAAAATATTGACTCTGCCTTTACACTACTTGCGTTAGAATCTAATTTCCATCATTCTTCCTCCTTGCCTATACATGAACTTGATGTCTGAAGATGTTGTTTTTCCACTAAAAAATGAGGGTAATGCTAATACTTTGTCCATATTTGAGAATTAAATGAGTGTGCATCATAGGTTTGGTAAGATGGGCTTATCAGGGAAAGGCTCTTGCTGTAAAGCCTGATACCTGAGATTGATCCCTAGAATCCACATGATGGAAAGAAAGAACCAGTTCTCTTAAGTTGTCCTCCGGCTTCCACATGAATCTCTTGGTGTGTTTGTACATGCACATGTGGGAGACCACAAGAAGGGAGGAAGCAAGGAAGGCGGGGGAGGGAGGAAAGAAAGCTAGTTTTGAAATGTCTACTGTGTAAGGACTAGTCCTTGATACACAAAGTGCTGGTACAAAGTGCTCAGTGCTATTTGCCACTGCCTTTTTATTTTAAGCACAGAGACTTTTGGCTTTTATCTGTAAAATGTGGTATCTGATAGGATTTGAAAGATGGATTTCATGACTCCAGCCAAAGGCAGGAAAAGCGAGATATCATTACAATAAAGAAATGACATAGTAATGCATTGTAACTGAAATTCAGTAGTTCAGCTTGTCTTACTAACACATCTAACCTTCCTCGTTTAGCACTTGGTATTTCTCCCTTATAACAGACCAGGTAGACAGTGTCCCTCCAAGCACTGCACATCAGGCATTTTAATTGATACTACCAAATGACCAATAAAGAAGTCTTGTGCTGGTTAATCCACATTATAAAATGCAGGATGCTAACCCCAGATATTGTCAAATTTTAAATGGTTACAGAAGTTTATCACATAGTCTCAAACTTTTGTCCTAGCCCACATGCCTAAAATAGCTATCCCTTTGCATTGGCTGAGAGGTAAAAGAAGCTTGTTCAGGAGTGAAGTGTTACAGCACTTGTAAGTAATTGTTGCTGTTGGGACAAGCACTTAACTTTGTAAAATCTGCTGTGGATGACGTTTGAGTGACTGCTGTTTGTTTATTTTAGTCTGTAGTAGTATGGGGGTTAAACGTTTGATCTAAATGAGTCTGCAGTTGAGAACTGTGGGAAGTGTGATTAAACAGGGCCAGGCCAGAAGTTGCCAGGCTTAGATATGAGATTTAATAAACAGGTCATCTTCTTTTTTGGTAACAGACTAGTTATTTGCTCTTTGGTTTATAAATTTTATTTTGCTTATGAAAACTAGGATGTTTTGGGCGTCACTTTGGCCGCACTAAATAGCAGCAATAACCTTATCTTTAACACTCTCCTTAGTGCCCCAGGTTCTTCAAAGCTGCACAGCATTCATCGAGAGGTATGGCATTGTGGACGGGATATATCGTCTCTCGGGCGTTGCCTCCAACATCCAGAGACTTCGGTAAAACTCTATGGCATTTTCATTTTTATTCTTATTTAACTTACCAAATTAAAATTATTTCAAAATCAGTAGCTTTGATAACCATGATTATCAGTAACATGGTTGAGATAAACTAGGAAAGAAAATCCATGTTATTCTCCAACTAAATGATGTCTCATCTGTAGTGTCCCAACACCATGCTCGCTAACCTCCTCAGTACATCAGTAGTATTTTTTCTCTTTGAAATGTTGGAAGGAGGCCAGTGAGATGGCTCAGCAGATAAAAGCACTGCCAAGCCCTGTGGTCTGAGTTCCAACCTGGAGCCTACATGGAAAGAAGAGTGCATTCCCAAATTGTTTTCTGACCTGCATGCTTGTGCCTTGGCAAGTGTGTCAAAATCCAAAAGTAATATATGAAATATAATGATATGAAGAAAAGAGAAAGTCACTGATGTAAAGGTATAAACCTTTGGGGCTAGAGGTTTCTGTATTTTAATATTAAAGTTGTGTTTTTAGTTTCACATGGATATCTGCCAAAAGATAACCTGTTGTTACTATTGAAGTCCAAATCCTGGCTTGTTACATGTAATAATTTGAAGGAAACTGCAACTCTGAAGTAGAGGTGAACATTTTGGGCTTCTGCTCTCTGTGTATTTTCTTCTCTTCACTAAGTCAGTCCTTGTCTTCTGTCTGGGTTAGTCATGAATTTGATTCTGAGCACGTCCCCGACCTGACGAAAGAACCTTACGTCCAAGACATCCATTCTGTGGGCTCCCTCTGTAAGCTGTACTTCCGAGAACTCCCAAACCCTCTGCTCACCTATCAGCTATATGAGAAATTCTCTGTAAGTACTGGGTGGGGTGGATCCTCTCAAGGGTCCCATGGAGTTTTGCTGTGTTTTTATTCAGAATGTGTTTTGGTTTAGTCTCATGTGAGAATTACTTTTGAGCTAGAAAGGACTCCCTGAACAAACAACAGTAGTCAAGTGACCTGGGTCTTTGAAGTTTTCAAATTGTTGCTCTTTTTATTCTGGCTTAGGGCCACTAACTTAGCACGCATGCCATTAAATACCATTATGTATTTTGACATCTGCAACTGAGCACCACGGTGTGTGGAAGCAGTGTGCCTTCTTGATGTTTTGTTACCACTTTGCCTTGTGGTCAGCCGCAGAGTGAGATTGCAAGTCAGGATCTTTCATTTGCACTAGCGCAGCTCACTAGTCTGTTGCGTTGTGTCTGTTACAGGATGCTGTTTCAGCAGCAACAGATGAAGAGCGGTTGATAAAAATCCATGATGTCATCCAGCAGCTCCCCCCACCACACTACAGGTAAGTCAGGACTTGGCAAATGGATACTAGCAGCCAGAAGCAGAATTTATATTAGGTACAGATGGATCTTTGTGGCTCACATGTAAATTATTCTTTCTAGTAATAGAATCTATAGTGCTGTCTTTTGGTCACAATATTTTATTGGTTTTAATCTCTGTGCAGTTAGGGATCCATAAATGTTGTAGATGGCTAATAGGTAATGTGTGTATGTGGGATGTGTGGTGTGTGTGCGTGTGGTTGTCTGTGCCTGTCTGTCTTCCTGTGTGTTTGTATATCTAGTTTAAGTTAAGTTTAAGTCAATTATTTTATTTGTATAAATATTCTGCTCAGTTATTTAATCTGAGTGTGCACAGAATTGTTTAAATAAATAAGGTGAAGAAAGATATTACAGCTAAGTGGATTTTTCACTGTAAAAGCATATCAGCTGCCCAGGTCCTGTTCTGGTGCTGCTGGAATTGCTCAGGCCACCTTTCGGTTTGTTCATGCATTGCTTCTATGCTTTTAAATGTTTAGGCCCTTTTTTGTTTCTGCTGAAAGTAGGATAGCAAAATATCTTGGTCTAGAAACTTAGTTTTGTAGAAAGTTCATGTTAAATGATACTTAAACTTAGTCAATGTGTGTGTGTGTGTACGTGTGTGTGCATGTGTGTGTGTGTGTGTGCACGTGCACATGCACGCATGCATGTTTCTATTTTGCTTTTAGAAACTAACAAGCCAGTGAGCTCCACATGCTGTAGTGTCTGTTTCAGTTAGCATGCTGTATTTCATTTTTCAGAACACTGGAGTTCCTGATGAGACACCTGTCTCTTCTAGCAGACTATTGCTCCATCACAAATATGCATGCAAAAAACCTTGCCATTGTCTGGGCACCAAACCTGCTGAGGTAATTTGTATTTTATTTATGAACTTTAAAGAATGTATTTTCTTGGGTTTAAAAAAAGCTTGCATTATGTATTAACATCCCTCGAAGGCAGCCAGCTATGCATTAGCTAAATGGCTCTAAAAGTATGACTCCTCCCACCGGTGTCTCTGTAATGTCTGTGCTGAAGAATTGTGCCTTTGGAGACCTCCCTTCACAGCTCTGAAGGAACTGTTATTGACCCCACAGATCAAAGCAGATAGAGTCGGCCTGCTTCAGTGGAACTGCAGCTTTCATGGAAGTGAGAATTCAGTCTGTGGTTGTTGAGTTCATCCTCAATCATGTAGATGTGCTCTTCAGTGGCAAGATCAGTGCTGTCATGCAGGAAGGGGCAGGTATGGCTCACACGGCTTTTTCTTATTACCAGGAACAGGTTCCTAAATGAGTGGAAAACTTTGCAATTATTATTTCATATAATAATCTCTGACCAAGTCTGTTACAAACCCAACAAATTGACAGTGTCTCTATATAGTCAGTACTACACATCAGACTGTTACGATGTAAGTTCATTACACAGTAAAGATACCTTGCTTTAGAGCTGGAAAGATGGTTCAGTAGTTGAGAGTACTGGGCTCCACTTTCACAGTGCCCAAGTTCTATTTCCAACACTGTTGAAAGATTATTAATATTTAATATTTTATTATTATTTTAGTAAAATCAACAGTTACTCCATAACCAGATTTATAGCCAAATAACCACACAGAGAGACCAGGATCTATTTAATTAGCTTATAGCACAATGCTGGGCAATAATTACTCCATCCTAAACCTCCATGCTAGTATATTTCCTTCCATTCGGATTTCCCACTTTATATTTGCTTTGAAATTATTTCCTAGGCCTGGTTCATTCTCCTGATGTTTCCCAGTCTTCTCCTCATGGCTCCATCCTCTCCTTCCTTCTCTTCCTCCTCACCTTACTGGGTCGGCATACCCCACCCTATTATCTGTTATTGTTCAGAATTGGCTAGTTTGTGGGGTTTTTTTTTGTTTTGTTTTTGTTTTTAGCAATACAGAACAAATGGTGACATGTTTACACAAACTTGAAACAGAAGATACTAGAATAATGTCTGTATTGATCCAGATAGTGGGTAGAGAAATCAACATTTGAGTGAACAAGGGTAAACTGTACACAGTCCACAAGAACATTACGCCAACACAGCACCCATATGGTGGCTCACAACATCTGCAACTCTAGTTCAAGGAGAGCTAACACCCCCTTGAGGCTTCCATGGGTACTGCATGCAGGTAGAGTACAAAGGCAAAACACCCATACATAAAAAATAATTAAAAGGATTTTTAAAATTAAGAAAAAATATGTTACACCCCCCCCCATTATTAGTATATAAAAGGTGTGAGACAGAGCAGAAAATAAAAAAAATCCTTCTAAAGCAAAAAATGACTGAGTTGATCTCCTTTACCTTGTACCTTTTAAGAAGAGAAAATAGATTATTATAGAATTTCACTGTACTCTAGAATGTCACCTTCTGTCTCTCATTAAGTATAAAGCACTGTGATATTTGTTAGTGAAAACCCTTGAAGAAAAGTTGAAATATTGTGACTACATAGAGAGTGAAGGTGGGCAGACAGACTGATACACATGTATAACACTGATGCCATTCCTTTTCCCTCCGAAGCTTCTCTATCCAGGCCCAAGTCCCTGCTGGTCTCTTCTCCATCTACCAAGCTGCTTACGTTGGAGGAAGCCCAGGCAAGAACACAGGCTCAGGTCACTTCTCCCATTGTGACTGAAAATAAGTACATCGAAGTAGGAGAAGGCCCTGCTGCACTTCAAGGGAAGTTTCATACCATAATTGAGTTCCCACTTGAAAGGTAACGTACTCTTAAGAATTGTTTTAAACTATAGCTTCATAGCTGTACATGATAGTTTGCTTTAATTTTGCTATTTTATTATTATATTAAAGTCTGGTGCAGTTCTAGAAAAAGTTAATTGAATATAGATAGTTAACCCTTTGTAAGGACCAATGAAAATTATTCTTGCAAAACTTTATAACAATGTAATAATTTTTAAAAAGAAGTTAGTTTTACAAGAAAATTGCTAATAAAAATAATACACATTTGCTGTGTGGAGTTGGCTTTACTCTCTGAGAAATGTTTTTTAGGAATTTAGAAATAAGTTGTGCTAAAACAGCTTATTCAGAAAGAGTGAACAGGCAGTGGCTTCTGACCCTGGTTCCTGACTAGCATCAGAGTTGCTGGAGACTGAGACTTGTAAACCCTCCCACCTCAGCCCAGACCCACCTGGGCAGCAACTGAAGGTGGAGCCTCCTGTGCAGTCTGATGATTGCAAATGTCGTGCAGCCCAGAGAGTCTGAGCTTGATGCAACACAAAGCTGAAAACGTGCATGAGGCTTTTTGTTTTGTTCGACAGTTTTTGGTTGTCATTTGATTTCAGGAACTTGAGCAGTAGTGAGAGGGTTGCAGTGTGCCCTCTCGGTGTCTCTCTGAGCTGATGCCCTTGCTGCTTCTCTAAGGAAACGCTAATAACAGGCTGCGAGTCCCTTAGAGGGTTAAAGGAAGATGAGTGTATGTGCAAGTTACTTTGGGTGCTCTGCTGCCCTTCACTGTGCTCATGAATGTAAGGATCTTGTTTCTCTAGATGAGGTAATGCTAATAAAACCTCAGAATTTATTCTCGTTCATTTTTATGTATTCTTCTACCTTCCTTTTCTTTCTGGGACTAAAAAGCCAGAAGTTGACACTTAGTCTTTCTTTGTCATTTCTGAGTTGATCTTGAGAACCTTGCTTTCATATTTACCCAAAAATGTCTTTACTGAGTAGTGATTCAAAAAGTAGACATTAGAATGTAGCCCGGCTTGGGTTTCACCACATCCTCATTTCCTCACACAATTTCACAGTATTAAGGAAATTAGTTGAACTTCTTAGGTCTTCATCTAATCAGCTTCTTTTGTGGTTGTCTACTTTGAAAAGACATTCTCACTAATAAGGTAGGTGGCGCACTTACTGCCGGTCAGCCTATGCTACATTCCCGCCCTCCTCCTGTGCTCGGTCTCTCCCCTCACCTGGTTTCTTTATATTGTCTCGTTTGTGGAGCCTTAACATCAGTGTCGTCTTACTTTTTTTTTTTCAGATTGTGAGGTACGAGTGACTTTTGTGGAACTATTGCTGATGTTACACATTAGCTTCCGTGTCCTGTAGAACCGCACTGTGCAGTGTACCACATGCAAGGGAGAAGGCTTGTCTGCTGTTCCCCTTGTGCCTCCCCAGGCGGTTTTGTTTTTCTACCATTTGTTCATTTGTTCTGTAGGAAAGCATAGAGCCTCTGTTATCTTAATATTCATAAACTGTTTTCTATTTCGTAGAAAGAGGCCTCAGAATAAGATGAAAAAATCTCCTGTCGGCAGCTGGCGTTCCTTCTTCAATTTGGGGAAGTCATCTTCTGTCTCTAAGCGAAAGTTGCAGCGTAATGAGAGTGAGCCTTCGGAGATGAAAGCCATAGCTCTGAAAGGTGAGCGCCCTCTGCCTCCCTGCGCTGCTGCCTGTGCGCACTGCCTGGGGCTTCTGGCATTCCCTGCTGTCCTCGGGCCGCCTTCTCTGCGTGTGCCCTCCTCATGCCATCATGACACTGCTCACTGTAAAGCCTGCATAGTTGTGTGGCACAGGTGGATTGTCTCCATGTCTGATTATCACGAACTCATAAGATAATACAGACTACATGCAGAAGAACCGAGTTTCTTAAGAAAACTGAATAGATTTTACACACACACACACACACACACACACACACACGTTAAAAATTAACAGTGCCTTTGTAACACTCCTTCTGTATTGTAACAAACCTTCTATATTGCTGGTAATAAGAAAATACTATATGTTATTTACTGGTTTTGATCTTTAGTTTTACAGATTTAAAATCTGTGTTTTAGCATGCTTTCCAAGGTTATAGCTGTTCTAACCATAGCATTCTCTCTTGAGTGACTCGCTGATGGGGTTTTGTGTTAAATCACATAGGTCTATTAGTGTTGAATAAATTACTCTTTAAAATCATTTTTTAAATCCCATGTTCTGGTAAAAACATCTCCTTAACCTAGAAAAAAATAGCATTTTTCTCTGAGAAGTAATGTTAGGCTTATTTACATCATTCAGTTTGCAATCATGAATTACCCACATTAGAGATTTTGATAGCAGGCTATGCAGAAAGAAACTTAAGGTAGTGCCCTGCCCTCAGCGTCTAATTGGAGAGTCATCTGTGTAAGAAAGTGACTTCCGGTATGCACATACAGCTGAAGTAGAACTCTACGTCTGGCATCTTTGGCTGGCATTGCCCGTTCTTATGGGAGTGGGGTGGTGGTCAAGAATGCTGTTTTTAAGTAATATTATGTTATGTGTGGATATCTTGGCCTGCATGTGTGTGTATGCACTGCATGTGCTTGGTGCCCATAGGGGTCAGAAGAAAGCATTGGATTCCTTGGAACTGAAGTTACAGGTAGTTGTGAGCTGCCTGCCCAGTGGGTGCTGGGAGTCAAACCCAGGTCCCCTGAGGATCAGCAGTGTGTCTAACCACTGGGCAAACCCTCCAGCCCCAAGAGAGAGAACTTTCACCTTGGGAGTTGAAGGAGGTGCAGGTCACCTGATCTTTAAGGAGACTAAGAGCCCTGTTTCAGGCGATGAGAGCAGGGTGGGAAGAGGAGCAGGTTAGAGAAAAGAGATTTTTAAAGGACTCTAAGAAAAATTGTTGTCAAGGGGCAAAACCAGGAAGAGATGGTTTAGAAGGTTGCAGAGAGCATAAGAGACAGCTTAAAGTATCTGCAGTTTGGAGTGCTGGCTACCAGCAAGTCAGAAATATGTAGGAGTTCGCAGGTAAGATTAATGTATTCAATTGAAATAACTTGAGTTTCCTGGGGCTGCCTTTATAAATTATTACAGATTGAGACTGGGAACCCAAAAATGTTTGGTAACTCAGAGTCTGGCAGGTGTCAGCCCCACTGTGGTCACTTTAAGTTCTCAGTGCAGATTCCCTCCTGCCTCATCTGTCCCCTTACAGCTCCTGGCATCTCTTGCATTTAGGTAGCATCACCCCATCCTCTGCCTGCATCTTCATAGGGCCTTCTTCTCTGTGTCTCTTTGACTTGTGCTTTTACAAGGGTATCGTTGTTAAGGATAGGGACCACTGGAAAATGTCATCAGAGGGGCTGGAGGAATGGCCCAGTGGTTGAAAGCTTTTCTAAAGACTAAATTCGGTTTCTATCACCTGTAACTCAAACATCACCCTCTTCTAGCCTTCTAGAGCACTGGCACACATGTGGAATACACTCACAGGCACATGTGCACGTGAATAATTTTAAAGGCTACCAAGTTGATCTTCAGGACATGATCAAGAAAAAAAAAAATATTTTGGTTCACTTCTGTGCTCACATTCATAGGCTTTGGGAACAAGATTTTTTGTTTGTTTGTTTGTTTTGTTTTGTTAACATGGGAAACAAAATAATGCAGCACTTCACATAATAGGATGGTAAACTAAATACAACTGTAAAGATGCATACCTAGTCACACTTGGAAATACAAACATTGTTAGGAAAAACACCAAGCCCTTTAACTGCGTAGTCCATAACAATCACAGGTTTTATACTATTTGGTTTTTATTATCTAGGTGGCAGGGCAGAAGGAACCCTCCGCTCGGCTAAAAGTGAAGAGTCTCTTACTTCTCTCCATGCAGTTGATGGTAAGACTAAAATGTTCCATGATGGATTGCATAAAAGAAGGTGCACACAGCAGTGTTTTGAATATGTGCTTAGTAAGAAGACTATGAAATATCACCTCCAGTAGTATTGGTATTTATTAAGTACGGTTCAATTATTTTACTATGGTGTGGTATTTTTTGGCATTTTGACATAAAATGGCTGAAATGTTTGAAAGCAAACATATTTTTCAGTGCTTAAAAGTGAGTATCACTATTTTCTTTAGATTTGGAAATGGGAGCAGCTTTGAGACTTATTTGTTAATTATTGGTGGGTGGTCTTCATCGATCAAAGGCCGTTAGCAATTGGAGCTGACAACTTAAGATGAGTCGGCTTCCTAAGGGGACCAGCATTTGGCAGATACTGTAGGGAGGTGTGGCTACAGCATAAGTTGAAACTGAGAATCAAATTTTATGAAAGCAAATGTTGTGCTAAGCTATGCTTGGGCTTACTTGAGAAGTGGAAAGCCTGTTTTAATTTTTTTAAAAAGTGGAAGTATTTTAAGTGTGTGAATGGAGCGCTTTACTAAATGCATGTTAATATTTTCTAATTATGAAGGAACATTGTTTCTTTTTGTTTTGGGAACCATAAGAATATTTTCCCATAATAAACAACCTTTTATTACTGTTTAGTACCCAAAGTGCTATTTTAAGTGATGACTTCTACCTTACAAGTCATATATGAGGCGAGTGATAAATTTAAAAATGAAGAAAATGATGAAAAGCATGCCCAAAGTCACACCAGGAGTCAGTGTTGAGTGTGTAGTACAGTCTAAGAACCCCTTGCCTTTTTTCATCCAGGTCACGGACCAGTGCACTCTTCCCTGCTTTGGCACATGTGCCTGTTCATTAGTGTTTTTAATGGGAAGTTCTATTACCACAAGTGTGACTGATATTTGTACACCAATTGCCAGTTCATGGAAAAAAATTAAAAGTTGCATTTTTCTTGCCCTATGCAGTGTGACTACTGTCTAGATGGGTGACTAGTCATTGGTGTTGTGTGTCCTGTGATGTTCATGTTTTGACATTGTTATCCATTTTTACCAGGAGATTCCAAGTTGTTCCGACCTAGAAGACCCAGATCCAGCAGTGATGCTCTCTCTGCCTCTTTCAATGGGGACATGCTGGGGAACCGCTGCAATTCCTATGATAATCTGCCCCACGACAATGAGAGTGAAGAGGAAGTGGGGCTGCTCCACATTCCAGCTCTTGTGTCTCCTCATTCGGCTGAGGATGTTGACTTGAGTCCACCAGACATAGGAGTGGCCAGTCTGGATTTTGATCCAATGTCATTTCAATGTAGTCCTCCGAAAGCTGAGTCAGAGTGTCTGGAGAGCGGTGCTTCCTTTCTGGACTCCTTAGGGTATACCAGGGAGAAGCCGAGTACCAGTAAGAAGGATGTAGAAGCAGGTGGTAGCCAGTCACAGACTCCAGGCAGTACTGCAAGTTCTGAACCCGTGTCTCCAGTCCAGGAGAAACTGAGTCCGTTCTTCACCCTGGACTTGAGCCCAACTGAGGACAAGTCTTCTAAGCCATCTTCATTTACAGAAAAGGTTGTTTATGCTTTCTCTCCGAAGATTGGACGGAAACTAAGCAAATCTCCTTCCATGAACATATCTGAGCCCATTTCAGTGACTCTTCCACCTCGGGTGTCAGAAGTCATTGGTACTGTCTCCAACACTGTAGGTCAGAATGTATCACCTCCATCTTGGGACAAAAGTGTGGAAGAAAGAGATGTCATAAATAGATCCCCCACCCAGATAGTAAAAATGAAAACAAGTGAGAGAGAGGCACAGGAAGGCTGTGAGCCTGAAGGACAGCCCCTGGCGCAGGGGGCAGCTGAAGACGTAGAGTTGCCAGGGAAAGAGGAGCGGCCTGTCTCGAGCAGTCAGAGCAAGGCTGTGCCTTCTGGACAGAGTCAGACAGGTACCGTTTGTTCTCCTCCATTCCTTCTCTACGTTAAGAGGGGTCTTCCATCCTGTGTGCCATCTGTGCCTTTTGAGAGAGAGCCTTCTCCACAGCTAGGCTAGAATCAAAGAATGCTTTTCTGAATGGTGCTGAGGGCTCAAAGCCCTAAACTAAAACAAGTCAAACAAAACTCCCCAAAGGGCCCTTGGTCCTGCTTCAGAACTTCACAAAAGACCCCTTACCTCTTTGGACAGTCAGAACACATGACTAATTTTTGCACAACTGTGTAGCTCTTGATTCTGTTTTCTCTTCTAATGCATACCATATTGTAGCCTTATATGTTAGAGAGCCAGCCTACTCCGTTAGTGTAGAGCTGTTATCACAGTCTAAGCACTGGGAGCTTGCACTCTAAGTGGCCTTTTCTAAGTCCAGTGGGGGCCTTCTTCCCCTCCACCCCAGTGTGTAGCAGTTCAAGAGGAGTTTGCAATCTTTAGCCACTATATTAGTTTTCCTTTTGAGCCAGATGTGTTTTCAACAGCATTTGCATGTGGGATAGAAGATCATGGATTGCCATTTTGAAATATGGAAGGCACCTGTTTTTAGTGATCACATGGGGAGTGTTTGGCTTTCCATGTAGGGTAACATAAGCTACCTTTTGATTCTAATTTTTTTTCCCAATTTCCCAATAGGAGCAGTTACCCATGACCCCCCTCAGGATCCCGTTCCTGTCAGTTCAGTCTCTCTTATCCCACCACCACCGCCTCCGAAAAATGTCGCCCGAATGTTGGCACTAGCATTAGCTGAGTCTGCACAGCAAGCCTCAACTCAGACACTGAAGAGACCAGGGACTTCCCAGGCTGGGTGTACTAGTTTTGGAGACATGGCAGTGCTTACATCTGAAGAGAAACTGCCTAGTTCCTACTCTAGTGTGACTCTAGATAAGATCTGTTTCCAAACGGACCGGCCAGCAGAGCAGTTCCACCCGCAGATCAATGGACTCGGAAATTGTCACCAGCCTCTCCCAGAGACAGCAGCTATGGGAGAACCCACCCACTCCAACACAACTGACTCTGGGGAGCAACTCCACCAAATAGACTTAATAGGGAATTCGCTACATCGGAACCATTTATCTGGGGACCCAGAAAAGGCTAGAAGCACTACAGCTCCCTTAACAGACTCAGAGAAGTCTGATGATCATGGAAGTTTCCCTGAAGACCAGGCTGGGAAGACCAGCATGTCCACTGTCTCCTTCGTGGAGCAGGACCAGTCTCCACTTCCTTTCTCCAGTGGAGATCAGCCCCTCTCTTATCTTGGTACCAGTATGGATAAACCCCACCATTCCTCAGAACATACAGACAAACCTCCCATGCCCTCTACTTTGCCTAGGGACAAAGTCCACCCTCTTTCTGGGTCCCCTGAAGAGAATACCAGCACAACCACCATGGCTTATGTGATGGCAACTCCAGCAAGAGCTGAAACAAGTACCAGAGATGCCAGCAGGGTCGTGGCTGAGCAGACCACTACTGCTGATTTTGTGGCTGCCACCCTTCAGCGCACGCACAGAACTAATCGTCCCCTCCCCCCACCTCCTTCCCAGAGGCCGGCAGAGCAAGCACCAATTGTGGGGCAGGTACAAGAAGCACCAAGTGTAGGATTAAATAGTTCCCACAAGGTAAGACGGAGAGGAAGTCGGTGAAGTAATATATTTTTCCAAAGGTATGTCATTTTTCAGTCAGATGCATTCCAAGCGGCAGGTTTCCACGAAGTAGCCACTGTTTGTAGTTGGAGAGCTCTGCTTTCGCCTGGCAGCCCCTGGTGACTGCAGCTTAGCCGTCCTTGCTGTGCTTCCTTCCTGAAGCACCAAGTGTCTTCACAGTGAGACCCTGACAGAGTGAGACAGTGAGCCCCAGGTATCAGGGCTACCATGGTTGTTTTCCTTTCCACCTCCATCACTGATCACTGTGACTGCGGGTGAGTCATGTGACCACCCTGTGACAACCCTTCACATCTGTACACTAAAAGTACTTCATTCTCCAGGTGTTTAAGGTTCTTCTCACAGGCTTTTCAGAAGTATAAGGAGTGATAATATCTTAGAATTTTTGATGTTTTCTTTCAGCTGTGTCCAGCAATGTTCCATAGTTAAATACTGGCTTTGGTAAGGAAATGTTAAGATAGAGAGTGCCAATGTGTTTTTCTAATGTCTCCTTTTAGAAAATAAAAGGGCTGCAGGTTTTGTTGTAACCTTAAGCCAAAAGAAGTTAAAATTCTAGTCCTTCCTGAAGGGTGCTGTTTGTAGCACCTACTTGCCAAGGACAGTGTATTTAGTCCGTGGACCCACAACAGCATGGGCAGAATGCAGCAGCAGTACGCTCCGACTTGCTGCCACCACAGACAAGGCACTCTATGACTCTTCCCTGTATTTGGAGGTTTAAAACTGCTCACTATGTGGAACTGAGTGACTCTGAAACTGCCTCCAGCTGGTAAAGTCAGCTGTTTTCAGTAAATAAAATCTTGATGTTGAGACAAAGCTTACACCAATAGGCAGGATGTTTATTTGTAAGCCCAGCATTGTTGTTTGTATAATCCTGTGTTTGGATTTGCACATTAAGACACTACTGTGGGCAACCTTTCCTCACATGTAAAGCCTAACATGGATTAGCAGAAACTGCACCTTTCTCCACAGGTAATAACGTACCATACACAGATACTCTTTTTCAGGCCCTGGGGTTAGATTCAGTGTGACTCCAGAGCTTGAGAAAGTTCAAGCTACTACCCAAATAGCCTGGGTTTGCAAATTATAAATGTGTTAGCATTTGGCTCCATGGTGTGTGTGTGTGTGTGTGTGTGTGTGTGTGTGTGTGTGTGTGTGTGTGTGTGTGTGTGTGTGTGTGTCTGTCTGTCTGTCTGTCTGTGTGTGTGTGTGTGTGTCTCTGTGTCTGTGTGTGTCTGTGTGTCTGTCTGTCTGTCTGTGTGTCTGTGTGTGTGTGTGTGTTAAATAGCAGGCTCTAAACATCGCTGTCTTTCAGCAGGTCCAGGGAGTAGCTCCAACTCCAGAGAGGCCACCTGAGCCTCGAGCCCTGAGTGATCCCGCACCCATCTTTGTCAATGATGGCAGTGCAGCTGCCCAGTGTCCTATGGCTGTTTCTTCACTCCAACCAGGACTGCCTGAGAAGGTACGGGAAGGCACCAGGGCCCCACCACTCCATCTGCGAGCTGAGTCTTTTCCTGGCCATTCCTGCGGCTTTGCTGCCCCAGTTCCCCCAACAAGGACAGTGGAAAGCAAGATGGCTGCTGCCATGCACTCCAACACAGCAGATGCCAACAGCAGCTCAAATTACCATTCCTTTGTCCCTTCATCAGCCTCAGTGGATGACGTGTTGCCTTTGCCACTCCCTGTCTCACAGCCTAAGCATGCTTCTCAGAAGACAGCCTATTCCTCCTTTCCCAGGCCTGATGTCACTGCTGAACCCTTTGGTCCAGAAAACTGTTTGCATTTCAATATGACTCCAAACTGCCAGTTCCGTCCCCAGAGTGTACCTCCGCACCACAATAAGTTGGAGCCACACCAAGTATATGGTGCCAGATCAGAGCCACCAGCCTCCATGGGTCCTCGTTATAACACCTATGTGGCACCGGGAAGAAACATGTCTGGACACCACCCCAAGCCGTGCAGCCGAGTTGAGTATGTCTCTCTGGGCTCCTCAGTTAGAAATGCTTGTTGCCCTGAAGACATTCTACCTTACCCCACCATCCGGAGGGTACAGTCCCTCCATGCGCCCCCACCTTCCATGATCCGCTCTGTTCCCATTTCACGGACAGAAGTTCCACCAGATGATGAACCAGCCTACTGCCCAAGACCCGTCTACCAGTATAAGCCATATCAGTCCTCCCAGGCCCGCTCAGATTATCATGTCACTCAGCTCCAGCCTTACTTTGAGAATGGACGGGTCCACTATCGTTACAGCCCTTACTCCAGCTCCTCGGGCACCTATTACAGTCCTGACGGGGCCGTGTGTGATGTCGATGCCTATGGCACAGTCCAGCTGCGGCCTCTCCACCGCCTGTCCAATCGTGATTTTGCTTTCTATAATCCAAGGCTACAGGGAAAGAACTTGTACAACTATGCTGGTTTGCCTCTGCGCCCACGGGCCAACATGACTGGCTACTTCTCTGGTAATGACCATAATGTAGTCAACATGCCCCCCACTGCTGATGTAAAGCACACCTACACCTCATGGGACTTTGAGGACATGGAAAAATACCGCATGCAGTCCATCCGGAGAGAGAGTCGAGCACGGCAAAAGGTGAAAGGGCCTATCATGTCACAGTATGACAACATGACACCAGCAGTGCAAGATGACTTGGGAGGGATCTATGTCATCCATCTGCGTAGTAAATCAGATCCTGGGAAAACTGGACTTCTCTCTGTGGCAGAGGGGAAAGAGGGGCGGCACCCAGCCAAGGCAGTCAGTCCTGAGGGGGATGACCATTTCTACAGAAAGCACCCAGAGCCCGAATTTGACAGAGCCCACCATCATGGAGGGTATGGCAGCACACAGGTAGAAAAGCCATCGCTACCACAGAAGCAAAGCAGCCTTAGGAACAGAAAGCTTCATGACATGGGTTGTAGCCTCCCAGACCACAGGGCGCATCAGGAAGCAAGCCATAGGCAAGTATGTGAATCAAAAAATGGACTACCTTATCCCCAGGGAGCTGGCCAGTTAGATTATGGGTCTAAAGGGATGCCAGATACTTCTGAGCCAGTCAGCTACCATAACTCTGGGAAATATGTCACGTCAGGGCAGGAGCCTCTAAGACTGAACCACAAGGAGGTGAGGCTCTCCAAAGATCTGGACCGGCCTCGAGCCAGGCAGCCACCTGCCCCTGAGAAACACTCCAGAGACTGCTACAAGGAGGAAGAGCACTTCACTCAGTCTATGGTTCCACCTCCCAAACCAGAGAGGAGTCACAGCCTAAAACTCCATCACACTCAGAACCTGGAGAGGGACCCTGGCATGCTCTATCAGTATCAGACGCACAGCAAGCGCCAGAGCAACATGACTGTTGTGTCCCAGTATGACAACCTGGAGGATTACCACTCTCTGCCCCAGCACCAGCGGGGAGGCTTTGGAGGGGGAGGCATGGGGGCCTACGTGCCCTCCGGCTTTGTCCATCCACAGAGCAGGACATACGCCACAGCACTGGGTCAGGGGGCCTTCCTGCCCACAGAGTTGTCCTTGCCACATCCTGACACACAGATCCATGCAGAATGAGCCCTGGGAGCAATAGAGTTGAAGCAGCCTCTGCTGGACAGTGGACTGTTCTATTTTTTTTTTTTTTTTCAATAACCAAAAAGATTTAAGGAAAAAAAATGCTACAAAACCCCTGACCACATGAAAGAAGCATAATAAAAGTAAATACCACCTTTCCCCTCCCAATCATTACCGCCTCCTCCATCTATAGGCTGTGTTGTTTTGTCTTTAAAGAGACCTGGGTGATTGTAAAGTGCTGTGCTGAAAGCCTAGTAAAGAAATTCTCACCACAGACCCTACTTACTGTACAGGGCTGATCCGTGAGACCCTGAGGACTGCCTTTAACTCAATGAATTTAACTTTGACCTTTCTTCTCAGTGCTTGCTACCTAGTTCAGAGCAATATGCTTCTATTTCCTGGTGGGCTTCTGTATTTCCTGCTGTGTTCCCACTCCCTGTAGAGGGCCATGCAGCTTGCCCAGGTGCACTCTGTCCACTCTGCTCTGCTTTCACTATCCTTGTCCATGAAGGAGTTGTAGCATTCTAAACGAGAGGAGGAAAACTCCCTGATCCTTCACCTATGCCATTTAGACTGCTAGCAGCATGATCTTTAAAAGGAAAAGGAATTAGGATTTTAAACATTTAGCAGCATATCACTGTGAAGTAGCAAGTCCAACGTGAGCCATATTCTTCATTGTCTGTACTTCTTGTCACGTTCCTACCGTTACAGAAGCCCAAGGGCCTGCATTTTAAAGCTAAAATTAAGGAGCTTTCTTTGAAACAAAATGAAGTTCTTATTGTCAGTCAACTCTGTTAATAACAGAAAACCTCACTAGTGCTTCGGTGTGCTGCTCTTCTGCACATCCCACAAGAAGTGTCAGTAAGTTCTAGCTAGTACTAGTAAAATAGTCACCCTGTTGGTTCTAAATCCAAGATATTCATTAAGAAAAGACTAGCATGGTTTGACTGGATAAACACAATTTCCTCTGTTTCTAACCTAGAATGGAGATGCCCTGGGAATTTGTAAAATCCCTACAAATTACCTGTTAAAACTGTACATTGTTCGTTGTCCCTGAGAACACAGTCCCATCTCACCAGCTGGCATTCTGGGAGTCACGTGGCTTGGCTCACTTCATTGTGTGGTCACAGTCTTACTGCATTTGTCACTTACACCAGCATTTCAGAATAGTTCCTTCTAACTCTCTAGACATGTTAAACATGTTAAACACCGAGGACTTTCTTTTGAAAGTTGCATTCCTTAACTGGGCTTGGGACAGGGCACCTCTCTAGCCCAGCTTCCGTCTGTGTCCTCGGCCCATCCCACCCTAGACGTTTGAGGCTGGTAAGGCAGTCCTGTGTTTAGAATGAGTTAGATTGGCATTTCATTCCATAAACCATAATACTTGAGTTCTGTACATTTCTATCCTTTAAATACTGTGTAGGAGACATGGGAGATTTCATTCCATTTACTGGGTGGTTGCTGCTCTGGCTCTTTAGGGTGGGATTATCTTTTATTTAGAGCAAGGGAAGAACTCGTAGGAGGCTAAAGTCATGCTGCTGTTACTGCTGTGAAATTGTGAAAGATTAAGTTTATGGCAGTCTTTGTAATTGAGTTATATAATTTCATTTTAAGGGTTTATATTCAGAAGTAAACTTTCATGAACACATTTATATTTGGAGATAGTCTCTAAGGTTTTCTTTGTTTCCCAGACTGAGCAGAGGATACAGTGAAGTCCAAAGTAGATGCCTGGACACTCCAATCCACACGAAGGTCTGTGGGAATTAGGCATCTCCATTACAAGTTCAGATCCAACTGATCTGTAGTCAGAATGTCCAGAAACCCGATGGGTACCTCCACCTGGCACACAGATGTGTTGGCAGACACTATTTTCTTTTTTAGCCGTAGTCATCTTTTTCATCAAGGAGGCAACTCATTTCCTCTTGAAGACCACACCAGCCCTGAACACTATTCTTAGCAGCATGGATAGAGGAATAGAGGCTGGTGTGACAGTGAGCCAAGTGGCTTCAGTGACTTCAGGCCTGGCCTGAAGAGAAGTTCTGGGAGGTCCAGGCCATTTTTGATAATTATGGATTTCTTTGTCACACACATTGTTTACTCCTGAAACTAAAGTCTCTTTTATAAATACTAAGGTTGATTCCTTAGAACAATGTCTTTATTAATAACATCTTATGGGTTTGGAAATGTCAGGAAAATATTTTAAATATAGAACAGTAATTCAGATTATTGGGATAAGTACGAAAACACGCTTTAGATAAAGTCTAAAGTTATTTACTGTATGTAGCAACAGCCTTAACATTGGATTCAGCTATTTGAACAGCTTTGCCCACACGTTTCTCTAATACTTTTCAGGGCAGAAATTGGATGGTAAATCACTGTGAGCCAGGTTACCTCAGTGTCGTCCACCTTGTGTGTGACTTCACAAACACAGGAACTGAATGTTGTTTTCAAGTGCTGGTGTGGAGCATTATGGTCAAGGAAGTGGAACTGCCTTACACATTAAACGTAATCTCATCCTACTGGTACTTTTGCAGCCATGTCTCCAGATTTTATCTTTTTGGCAAAATTCCACAGTTGGGTTGGATTGAAGTAGATGTTCTTAGCTAGCAGTCTAGGCGCTCAGCTAAAAGCTCCAGGGGCATCGTGTTCTTACTAACAAATCTAATCTGAGCCTTATTTCTTACTGAATTCATTTTCTTTTTAAACATACATACATTCATGTATTTTAAACACTCAGTTTGGAGAAGTCCCTGGGATAGTCCCAAGGGCAGGGCCTGCACATTTCTTATAATAGTGAAACATTTTTTTAAAATGTAGGGTCAGATTTAAAAAAAAAAAAAAAATTCCAAGACTTAATTCTGTGCAGAGGAGGGACCACGAAGGTGAGCAGAGATGGGGGAGCTGCTTATCGGTTTGAAAAGTGGTGTGTGCATGGAGAAGGGCCCTGTAAAGTCCGTTTCTCTCCGCTCAAGCCCTGTAGCGCACCCATTCAGAATGCTGGCAAAGTGTCACCTGAGCAGAGAGTGCAAGAAAGTAATAAAGAAAGCCGAAGTATGTCAGAGAGTCACTTCCAAATGGTTAGAGGCATGTGATTGTCAGTACTGTGTGTTGCGGAAATGTCAAGAATGATGTATTTTAATGTGTGCAAGATAATGTTGGTGTGCACAGAGGGTCTTTTCCTTATCTGATTAGTAGTACTGTTAATGTTCAGAAAATTTGAAATGATTGTTTTGCAGTTTAGAGTCTGAGATAGCAAAACCTGATTTTCAATCATGACCTGCATGAAAGAAGCATCCTAGGAAGTCTTAGATCATACTTTTGAGTTCTTTAATTTATATAGTGGTTTTTTATGTTTTAATATTTTTGTGAACTGGTGTAAATTGTTAATGCATATAAGCTTGTGTATTTTTGTAAATAGTTTTGTGATTTACTTATTACCCCCATGTAAATATTTACAGTCTCATTTCTTCCAAACTTATTTGAAACTGAGTTGTGGGTTTGGGGTTTTGTTTGTTTCCTTGTTTGGCTGGGGTGGGTGGGTGGGGAGAAGGGATTTTTGTACTTGAGATGGAGATATCTTGTGGTTTAAAGCAAATGTCCCACTGAAAGAAATTCCAATATCAACAGAATTATTTCAGGTTAAAACAGACTTTCTGTGTATGTGTATCCTTTTTGACTAGGTATGAGTTATGATGAAATAGATGGGGTGTGTGGACTAGATTTTCATATTGCACAGCCTGTTGGGTCAGATGGTGTGTCATTTGAGCTGCAGTGTGCTGTCTGGCCAAGTTTCTCTCAGCTCCTGCACCCATCCTTAGAGCACAGGCCTTCTCTCTGTCTACTCTGGAAAGTCTGAGCAGACAGTGCCCTGGGGCTTCCCTAAGGGGTCTGCTGTCCGCTGCTGCCTGACACCGAGGACACAGTCATCAGGAAGGTGAACTTGCTGAACAGAATTCTCCAGCGAGGGAGTTTGAATGAGAAACACATGCTTTCAGATCCTTACAAAGCATCTTGAGCATCCTATTTTCAGAGTGAAATAACCAGAAAACAACTATCCCCTAGACTCAGCTACCTTTGGCAAGCTGGCTTTGGTACACACAGTGGAAGCAGCATTTCAGCAAAATGGCTTGCTATGGATGTGAGTCATGCAGCTGCCTGGTAGGCCATTGTTTCATTATCAGCAAGATTTGGAGTCATGGGGGCCTTAGTAGCCAACAGATACTGGTCTTCCTATTGTGGGCTATAAGTTAAAGGCCATTCTTGAGAGTGTATTAGGGCTCTGTCCCTTTTTTCCAGCATTAGAGACTTTCTCATACGGTGTGGGTGCCTCTTGCAACCCATTCATGTTGTATATGCTGGAACACCACACTCTGGACTAAGCCGAAAGATAACATCTCCAACAGACTCTCCAGACCTGGTAGTGTTTCCATGGAAGCAGGCTAGAGAAGGTGACAGAAAAGACAGGACATTAACACTGGGTGTTTTTAGTCTGTGTCATTCCAACATCTCATTACCAAGTTTCTTTGATATTAAGGACTTACCTCACCAAAATGTGTGTTTACCAGGATTTTATGGTAAATAGCATGGTTGGTGTTTGAAACTTTAGTCGTTTGTGTTGCTCTAGGAAAAAGAACAAAACTTAATTTTTTTCATTTTGAATACCTTTAAATTATTTGTTTTATAATCTCCTCTCGTGTGTGTCTGTGTGTGTACCACAACACAGAGATTGATGTCACAGGCCAATTTTGGGGAAGTCCAGGGATCAAACTCCTGTCATCAGGCTTGGCTACAAAAGCCTCACAGAGCATATTTTAAGCCACAAACTATGATGCTGGTATACTTCACAACAAGTCACTGCACTGACAAAGTGGAAACACAAGGGTCCCTGATGAGAGAGTTGGGATCTGAAATGTCTTTCTGATGCCTGTATCTGCAGAAGACTTAGTCACTGGCCACGTGTGGGAAGTTTGGAGTTTGAGGAGGCTGCATTCCACTTCCCCTGCCAACAGATTTTCTGCCGATAGAAAAATCCTATTGTTCAATGGCCATATATTCTAACTAATTGTTGAGTTCCAGGTCAGTGAGAGACTGTCTCAGTGGAGAGTGATTTAGGAAAACACCCAGCACTGGCTTACACACCTGCACACACGTATGAACACAAACGTTCTAGTCCATGGAGGACATTTGATGCCCACAATTAATAGCAAGAATATTATGCCAATGTACTGCTCCAGGTATGATTCATTCAACTAATGTTTTACACACACCAGTTTTTGAAAAATCTTGAAGTGTCTCAGCTGATAGTTCTCAAAATGTGGAATCTATAATAGACACCTAGAAAGCTAAAGTGACTAGCAGTTTAACCACATAGGTCTGGAGTCAGCCTCCGTAACCTAGAGTGTTGGTGGCCTCTCAGTGGGGCGCTGGTGTCAAGGCTGAGAGCTCATGAAGGCAGCATAGTTAACAGGTCGTCTCTCACTTAAGGAACTTGGGCCTACTTCATTTACCTATCACATCAGAGCTCACACCTTGGTTTCCCATTGCTTTGGGAATACTGACTGCTAGAGTTTAGATCTGAGATGTTCTCTAAAGGCCCATATGTTCTTGGTCTCCAGCCTGTTTTTATTAGTGGTAGAGCGTTTAAGAAGTGGAGCCTCATGAAGGAAATTCCTTAGAAATGTGCTTGAGAAGAGGGCATTAGGATACCTGCCCCTTCCTTTTGCTACCTGGCTACCAGTGACTCTTCTACCACACATTTCCATCGTGTTATACTGTGGCACTACAGGCCCATGAGCAGCAGGCCAGTGAGCTATAGGTTGACCCTCCTAAAGCTGTCAAGTCAGAGCGAACCTTTCCTCTGTATAAATTGAGTAGCCTCAGGTGTTTTGCCACAGTAGCGGAAAGTTGCCTGTTAACACTCAAACCAGATTTCTAAATAATTTCTCTGATAATGACCAAATTGTAAATTCTCTTTAAAACAAACAAACCACAAAGCAATGAAAGGCTGATTGATAATCCCTTCCATATGCTTACACAGTGAGGTTTTTCTGGTGTGAGGCGTTCAGGTTGGCTAGGAAGTGCATATTTGCATTTAGCCAATCAGCTATTTCAGATACTGTGTATGAAAAGCAGAAATAGTGCTGGCTAATGTGTGCTGATTTCTTCTAAAAGTTTTTACAAGAACTGTTAAGTAATTTGCTTTTTTTTTTCCTTACTTTTTAGTTGTATGTGTATTTGCCAATTATGAAAAACATGGCAGTGGTTTAAAGCTACCAATAACTGCATGCTGTTCAGTAGTGACAGACACTGTGGTAAGCATTAAGTATCTTATAGCTCATTTATTCTTGAGCCACTGTTGTATGAGCCAAGGTACATAAGACTCAACAACGGTTTGCCCACTGTCACACAGACAGCTAGAGGTGAGGCTGAGGCTCAGAGCGTGTATTCAGTTATGCTCCAGGTAAAGGGGGGTTAGGGATGGCTACCTGAAACCTGGCTGCTACAAACTCTCAAGCCCTTACCTAGCTCACCTCTAAAGCTGCTTCTATAGCACTTGCTAAGCTGTGACTTTCTCATCTCTAGAGGGGAATAGTAATGTGTAGTATCTACCAAGGGTTTCTGTGAGGATTGAGTTACACATGACTCTTAAAGGTGTAGTGAGAGAACAAATAATGAGGAAGAGCCAGAGTCTACCAGAACAGTGCAACACCACACAGCACCTAAAGGGAAGAAGGCCATCTTATGCCTGCACGATTGCCTGTAAGGCCTTAGTTCATTCCAGTTGTGTTCACTTACAATTTATTATGTGTCAATCATAAAGGGGTGTGTTGCAGGGGGGGGTGTTGGGGTGGGGAAGTGCTGTGGGGTGTGCTGCAGGGGGCTTGTTGGGGGTGGGGGAGTACTGTGGGGTTGTGCTGCAGGGGGGGTACTGGGGGTGGGGTTGTGCTGTGGGGGTGGTGCTGGGAGGGGTGTGCTGCGGGGAGGGTGCTGTGGGGTGGGGATAGCTCAATGCTTGCTGCCTAAGCACAAGAACCTGAGTTTGCATTTCCCAGCACCTGTGTAAAAAGCTGTGCGTGCGGCTAATGGTGGGAGGAGACAAGAAGATGCTGGGACATTGCCTGGTTAATAAGTCTAACCAAATTTGACGTCTCAAAAAATAAGGTAGAAAGTGATAAAGATCAATCTAATGTTGATTTTTGCCCTCCACATAGATAGGTGTATATGTACAAACATGTGCACACATCATTAAAAAGGGAGAGCCAGGTGTGGTGGTGCAGGCCTATAATCCAAGCACATGTGAAGCAGAAATAGGTAAATTTCAGTTAGTCCAAGGCCAGGTTAGTCTACATAGTGAACTTTAGGCCAGCAAAAGCTCTATAATGGGACCCTGCCTCTATAAGCTAGATTTATGCTATAGAACACAGCATCAAAATTTCAGTATTGAAGGTCATCCTGCTAATTGTCAATGATCAAATCTTAGGCACCGGAGTTCATGTCAGAGGCCATCCATTTCTCTTACAACCCTAAACCAACCAACCTCATTAACTAAAACTATTTTATAGAAATAATTTGTAGTGTAAGTCAAGTTCATTGACAATTGGCAGGATGGCCTGCAATGCACACAGAGGAAGGGGATGCAGGCTACCCAGATGAGACCTGATAGACTGATCAAATGATGGGGGAGGCGTCCTCCCCATCAGAGGTCTAGGGGAGGGGAATGGGGCAGAAGAGGGAGGGAGGGTGGGAATGAGAAGATAAGAGCAAGGAGATAACAGTCAGGATGTATTGTGAACAAATTATAATCAAAAAGTTCATGGGGTCTTATTTATTTAAAAAATTCTTTTTCAGAATCTTTAGCCCCCCCGCCACACACACACACACACATACACACAGGTTTATTTTGTGCTTTGGATCCCAATGGTGGGTAAGAATTTCCTGTGCAGGCTCTTACCACTCACAGCTCTTCATCACTGGAAGCATGATTCCTGAGCCAGGGTTTAAGGCAGCTGAATGTTGGAGAATATGGTATGAGTCACTAAAATGCAGCTCAGGGCTGGCTAAAACAAAACAAATAAAAAAACAGCTAAATGGATAAAGTGCAAGTGTGAGAACGTAATTTTGAATCTTTAGAACCCATATACAGTACATCTGTGATCGCAGAGCCTCTGTGGCAAGATTAAAGACTGACACAGGAGACTATCCAGAAGGCCATGGGCCAACAACTGCAAACAACAGAGACCCTGTCCTAAACAAGGTGAAAATTGAAGATCAATACCCAAGATTGTCCTCTGACTGTCATAAGCATGCTGTGTTCGACATGACCACACATAAGCACAAATACATTCCAGAAGCAATGTAAAGTAAATAGCTCTTGTTCCCATTAGTTGGGAATGTTTCCTGAGAGCTCGCCTCGTCACAGAAGCACAAGGTCAGAACACTGGACCATGAACTTGGAGCAGTACATGGTACTGTCACCCCTCGTACCATTCACTCAACTCATCCTCCTGGTGATCTCTATAACTGGAAATACATCATCATACAGAACGGTGCTTTGACATCCTGCTAGCAGAGAGCAATGAGTAAAACTACAAGTGTAAGGAATACAGCTTTAAACAAAAGCAACTGAGGGCAGGATAGGTTAGAGATAGTGTATTTGACCAGTGTTCTTGGTGATTGATTGATTGATTTTATCTCTTGGCAAAAAGCTTTTGCACTGGCTCAAACCCAGTTACTGGAACAGTTAAGAGTATTGGCTGACCTAGGTTCAGTTCCTAGCACACATGTGGTGGTTCACAACAAACACTTCTAACTCTGGTGCCAGGGCATCCTGCATTCTCTTCTTGCTTCCTCGAACACTTCATACATGTGCAAACATACATGCAGGCAAATATCCATACTCTTAAAAAAAAGTTAGCCTTGAAGCTACAAGTGTCTGACCATAGTAGAGGTAGAGAGGCCTTTGGAAGTGAAGATGGCACCTTGCTCCAACCCTGGAGAAATGGGAGAAAGCTGCGCAAATCTCTCCTTAGAGTTGGTCTGAGAGCCAAGTTTGACAACCTTCCTTCTGAACTGTCACTGCCACTGCAGTCACACAGGCCCCTGCTCTTCCATAAACATGTCAAGTTTACTCCACTCAGCCTTTGCACTCAACCCCAGATATTCGGGTGTTTTGCTCTTACACTTCATCTTTGTCTTAAAGATGGCTTCCTCAGTCACCCTGTCTAAAATGCTCTAGTACACTCTCAACCCCCCTAACTGGCTATTACCTCATTTTATGTTTTAGATTACTCCTCTGGAACGTGGACTCTTTAGAAGGCAGGGATTCTGTCTCCTTTTTCTTTTATTATTATACACCAGTGGTTTAAGCAGTATAGCATCATCTGTGCTATGGTTGGAAGAATGAACAGGCCCATTCCACATTAGGAAGAAGATGCTGAAGAGTCCTTCAGACTGGCAGCTGGAAGGTAGATTGTCCTTCGTGGAAACAATGACTCTGGCTTGTTTATTTTGTGTTAATGTGTTATCAGCACTGCTGGACTAATGGTGTTGGTTGGTGGTTCTTAGAAGGGAAGACAAGCTGAGATTCTCTGCAGTCCATTCTCCAGAGTCAGCAAACACTGGCAGAGCTAGTCAAAAACCTAATGAAGTGTCTGGAAAGTTAGGAACACAAGTTGGTTGGAGGTGAGAAAGCCCTCCCAATACACACTCCCTACGGTCATGTAGATAGCAAAAAGGGAAAGGGAGCTCTTTTCTTCTAGGCACAGCAACCTTGAGAAAGGAAAGACCAAAGTTTAGATAGTTTCAACAAACATAAAGCCCATGTTCCAGGAAAATAAGAGTTAATTAGCTCTTGAATGATCTACTTTAACAGAGCTCCATGACTTTTAGAGAGAATGCCATTGGTGCTGCACTGACCCTTACAGGATAAATTTCCTTGAACCCCCAAAGACCTCCTTGTTTTCTGATTCCCAAGACCTACAGGAAATATCTGAAAGTAATTGCCCTGACCAGATTTCTTAGTTACCTGGACCGGGTAGCAAGGCCACTTATTTTACTGCAATTATGGTGGGAGGGTGTTCCCTTCTAGTAATACAGCTATCAGGAGGCTGAAGGATATATGGCTCTTAGGCTTTTATGACCTAAGCTAAGCACGTAAGGGGTAGCTTCCATGAAGCTAGGAAAAAGCTTCCAGTATTGGGCTCAAAATATTTTCCTATTCTAATCACAAACAAGGGATTCGGGATAGTGACTTGTGCTATCACTACAATTTAAAGGTTATCTTGACCCTCTGGGCTGATTCCTACTTAATCAATTACAGAATGTGGTTGACTATGGTCCAGAAAGGTTTGCTATCTCTTCCTCAATTCCTTAGAAACACACCCAGCTCCCCTGTGACCACCCTCCACCCCCCATCACAGGAAAATAGATTTGAGGAGGTGGGATAATCATAAGAGCCATTCACAGTGTCTATACAACTCCCAGAACAAAAGGATTCTGCCTTCGTATGAGGGACCCTAAATGGCATACACAATCAGAAGTGGCTCTTCAAACTGGGCACCTGCTTAGTGGCACAGTGCTTACCAGTAGCACACACAGGCCACAGAGGTAGCTGCTCATCCAGGAAGGGTGTGATAGGAGACAGTAAAACACTAAGTGGGTAACTGAAGGAAACTTTTAATGTCTCCCATGTCTTAATGTGATGTGTGGAACCCTAGGCTTAAATCAATACCTCCTGAAGGTTGTTTGGGAGCTAACACACACACACGCATGCACCAAGTCCAAGCTCTTCAGTATGACACATAGAATCTTCCTCCGATTCATCTCCTCTTTCAGGTTCCTGATACAAGCATGGGAGGCCACCTCTTTACAGAGAGCCACCACCACTGGAGAGCATAGGCGTCCATGGATTGCCCAATTTGAGGTCTCCATTTGATCATGCAATCTTCTTAATTCTTTAAATACCACGTCTTAGAAGTCATTTATTGAGTTATTGATTGTGTCTCTTTGTGAGCTCCATGAGAGCTCGACATGAAGTAAAATGCCCTGGGTCGCACACCAGCAATCTGTTTTTACTGCATAGAAAGTAGTACTTTGAAGAAGCCACTAGAGGGTGCTGTCAGCACACTTTTTATTCACATGTGTCCTGATTACAGGATTCCGGATGCTTATGATAGATGATTGATTCCACAGCTACTTTTCTGGGTCCTCTTCATTCCTCCAGTTTTACAAGAGCATTTTTTTAAAGCAATGGTCCTGCACCAAATGTTGGGAGAGGCGAAATGATTGCTGATAAACACTGTTTGAAAATGGCTTGAAACTGCAAAGTGGGACCCTGTGAGTTCCAAGGACTCTTTCATGTATTTAAATTTGTAATATTGGCATAGTTTATAAAACTGAGTAAAACATCCAGAATCCAGCTTCTCTAGTTTTACATGCTCTGCCAGACAAGCCACCTGAAGGCAGCATTTGAAAACCTGGATGCATATTTCCTGCTTGCTCTGATGGACCAGTCTCTTCACGGGCCACAGAAACTGTATCAGTAATAGAACGATTCTGTTCTCCCTGACTTAGGAGCTGTTTTCCTGGAGAAGATCTTTCCCTCCAGGGCTTCCTTTTGCTATCTGCCAGTCCTGGACTTCAGCACTGTCCAAACTTCATTTCAAAGAACTTTATTATCCCTGAGAGTGTCCTCAATCCTCCAGCAGATGGCATGGTCATAATTAAAGTTAGTTTGCTTGTATGGCTACAGAATCTTAAAAATTCATACATACCGTGCCATCACTTTCAAGTACTTAGGAAGAGTGCATCATATTGGACCACAGGACACTTTGTCCACAGGCTATTTCCCCAGAATTCATTTCTGGGAAGGCTTTTTAGTCACAAAGAATGTAGACTACATGTCGGGGAAACTATTTTTAGTCACAGCTCCTTATTCATAATCATGTGACTAATTCTACTGTCCAGTTCCACATTAAACTCAATGGAGCTGACCCCATGGCAGGTAACTCACTCACCTCCTTCAGCTTCCATGGTGCTCTGTAAAAGGGGATACTGACCTCAGATCCACCAGGAACATAGGACGAGATCCATGAAAAAATGCTCTGAAAAGGGTAGAATGTTGTCTTAGTCTGTTCCCAGCTACTGAAATATAATACCAGAGGGTGGGTGATTTATAAAGAACAGAAATGTATTTGCTATCTTGGGAAAACATGAGGGCTCAGCTTATGTTGGGATGCAGAAAGGTAGGTGGTCGTCCACTGAAGGGAAGAAATAGAAGAGGGAGCCTTACTTTATAACAACCTACTCTGCCCGGACTCCAGCCCTTCCAGGACCAGAACTATCCCCCAAAGACCTCACTTATCTCTCCTGAGGGTGGACTTTTCATGATCCTCTTGGGAGGACTCAGCACCCACCACTCCATGTTTATGCTAGGCAACAGGCCTCAATCTGAGTTTTGTTAAGGTAAGGTAATGCATACGAACACCATAGACCATGTAAGTGAACGGTGTGTCCAGTGGATGTGAAAATTGGACTATTAGCTCTTGGAACTGAACATTTCCAAACCAGGACAGCTGTCACTGGCAACATAATTTTCCTGTGCTGCAGATAATTAGTTTTAAAAGTCAAATCAGATCACAAGTCCCATAGTAAGACAGCAGCAGCTGTTCGTTAACCCAGTGTCTGCTTCCCGAGGTGGGATTTTTCTTTTGGGGACTGTACCTGGTGTTTACAACCCATTTCTAAACACTGCTGGTTCTTAGCTCCCCATTTAGACATTTGGTGAGTCTCTGATAAGGAACAGAGGACAACACTCTGCTGATACCAAGTCAGGGCCCAGCCACACAGTCCCTGTGCTGGTCAGCTTTCTGTTCCTGTAACGAATCCTGAAGCCCATCAGTTAACCTAGAGGACAGGTCTGTCTTAGCTCACAGTTTTAGAGCTCCATCTGAATCAGTTCATGACTGACTTGCTCTGTTGCTTTGAACCTGTGATGAGGTGGCACATCCTAGCAAGGACCTATAACAACATGGCTGGGCTAAAGCAGGGCAAGTGTGATAATGGGGTCACAGTTCAATCCCCTATAGCTTCCCAATATCAGGCCCCCATAGCGCGGGGCCCAGCCTTAACACATGGACCTTGGGGTCGGGGCACTCCAGATCCAACATATATAATTCACCCTACACACACACGCACACACACACGCACGCACGCACGCACGCACGCACGCACGCACGCACGCACGCACGCACACACAGCCCAGCCTCTCAAGACTTTCCCATCTCTGTTCCCTGATTGTGTCACTGTACCAACTCTTTAACCAGTGTTCCATGTTTCTGGTGTGCCTGTTAATTACTTCATCCTCAGCAACTCTGTGCATTTTCTGTCGATATTATCCACTCTCATTTCTTCCTGCTTCTCTCTTCAGGAGCCGCTGATGGAGAGCCGGAGAGCCCTGCCTGCCTGTCTCCCAGCTCAGATGCAGCCAGGAGTCGTGAAGGCTTGCCTCAATGAGAGCGGTGTGCAAGCTTGGCAGGCTGCATTCCCCCTCTTCCTTGATATGGCTTCCCCTGTGTCGTTTCACCCCCTCTCTCATGGAGAAGGTGCCGAGGAAGTAACGCTGTAGCTGTGTGTTTGAAGATATTTTTTCTGACTCTTACACTTCTGGAAAGTTTGGCTTACATTAGAATGTGGAGTGAAAGCCAGTTCCCTCCAGTTTTTGTTCTCCAAAGCAGATGTTAAGTCTGATGCTGTCTGGTTCCCTGGTCCTTCTGGAAAACGTTGCTGTGCGGAACCTGACTTCCTTCTCCATGGAGGTAAGACTTGATGACGAGGCACTGTGCTATCAGTTACTCTGCGCTCACCTGGCCAGGCACCCTGTGGTCCAGGAACCCTTGTGTTCCTTCTGGTTTACAACCATGGCTTTCTACTTCTGGGGGTTTAAAACACTTTTGATTATTTCTTCTCAAAGAAAAGGGAACCTTTATGAACACCAATCATTTGGACTTGTAATTTTTTGATTGAATCTTACCTTCTCTTTTCTCTCCAGTAATTCACCTTTGACACTTTGTTTAATTTCTGGGAAGTTGTCTTGTTTTAAAAAAAAACCCATATATACATATATATTCACATAAATATATAAAACATCTCTATATTTTTATTTCTAAAGGTTACTTCTTGTTCTTTGAGTGTTCCTTTCTTGTTTTTCTCTACTTTTTGTTTTAAGACAGGATGGCTGACATGGAGCTCAAAAATCCTCCTGCATCAGCTTCCTCATGCTAGGATTACAAGTATGTCCACCTTGCCTAGAACTTGCTCCCTTCTTCTGTTTCCATGTCTTTCAGTTTGTTAATGGACTCAAGAAGAACATACCACTGAAACATCAGATGGTCCTAGCATTACTGGTTCTAGTCCACTCCTTTCCCTTTATGGTCTTTTCATATATATATATATATATATATATATATATATATATATATATATATATACTGTACATATTTATTTCATTCTCTGGGTGTGAGTGCTTTGCCTGCATGCATCTATATGCACCATGTGGGTGTCTAATGCTGACTGAGATCAGAAGTGGTATGTCAGGTCCCCTGGAATTGGAGTTACAGGTGTCTGGGAACCAAACTCAAGTCTTGAGTGGTTAAGAAAAAGGGCTCTTAACCACTGAGTCATCTTTCCAGCCCCTTTATCTATGTGATTTTTGCTTCTGGACCTTTCCTCACATATCTGTCATGGTTGGCAACTCAAATTTGAATGAAATGTTTTTGTATGCACAGACACACACATGTGCTGACTGGAAGACATGTTAAAGGCGAGATTAAGTAGCTAATGGAGGAAGAACAATGCTTCTCCAAAGATGTGCATACTGTAATCCCAGAATCCTCAAGTACATAAGTTATGGAGCAGAGGGGAAGTAAAGCTGCAAGGTACTCCATCTAAAACAGAAATATATCTGTAGCTTCAATGTCTAATGATGAGGGTCATTCAAAGTGGAAGAGAGAGCCAGAAGAAGAGTTGAAGAAGGGGGCATGAAATGGCAGCAGGTCCTAGAGAAATGACATAGGACTCCTCTCATTGGCTTTGAGAATGGAGAATGGTTGCATACATTAGGAATATAGGCAGCATCTGGACCCTGCTGGAAAGGCATGAAAATCAGTCGTCCCCTAGACTGCCCAGAACCAGCAGCCATGCTGACAGCTTGAGTCTAGCCCATGGGAATCACTCATGCTGTGCTTGTGAACTTTAGAACTGCAAGACAAGGGAGAAGGGATCTCCAAACCACTGTGTGCTACAGCAGCCATGGGAGTAAGTGCACAGGCTGGGTGGGGACCAAATTTTGATTGGGATAAGAGTTTAGAGGATCAAAGGAGCCAGGAAAAATGCTCAGAGACTTGAGGTGGAACAGGAACAAGAGGCCCCTGGACTTTGGCTAGAGCCGTGGTAGATCTATAGTACTGCTCTGCCCATGTGGGAGGCTGGCTGCCTCTCAGCAGCAGAGAGAGCAGTTGCCTGGAGAGAAATAAGGTAACTTATTCTAATCCTGGAAATACCTGGCTGCTTTTGCCAATAACTTTTCCACAGCTGGCTTCAGTCTCGGTGTGGCTTACATGTGAAGCAAGAAATCCTTGGAAGATCTTTTATTGTATAAGATTGTTTTAGATATTCTGGTTTTTTTGTCTTTCCATATGAAGTTAAGAATTGACCTTTCAATGTCTTAAAAAATTGTATAGGTATTTTGATAGGGATTGCATTGAATCTATAAATTGCTTTTGGTAAGATGGCCATTTTTACTATGTTAATTCTCCCAATCCATGAACAAGGGAGATCCCTCCATCTTCTCAAGTCATCTTCAACCTCTTTATTCAGGGACTTAAAGTTTTTTTTCAAACAAGTCCTTCACTTGCTTGGTTAGAGTAACTCCTAGATATTTTATATTGCTTATGGCTAATGTGAAGGGTTTAGATTTCCTAATTTCTTCCCCTGTATGATTGTCATTTGTATATAGGAGGGCTACTGACTTTTTAGAGTTAATTTTGTATCCAGCCAATTTGCTGAAGGTATTTATCAGCTGTAAGAGTTCTCTGGTGGAATTTTGGGGGTCACTTATATACACTATCATACCATCTGCAAATAGGGATAATTTGGCTTCTTCCTTTCCCATTTGGATCCCCTTGATCTCCTTTTGATGTCTTATTGCTCTGGCTAGAACTTCAAGAACTATATTGAAGATATATGGAGAAAGTGGGCAGCCTTGTCTGGTCCCCGGTTTTAAAGGAATTTCCTTGAGTATCTCTCCATTTAATTTGATGTTGGCTATTGGCTTGCTGTATATAGGCTTTATTATGTTGATGTATGTGCCTTGTATTCCAGATCTCTCCAAAACTTTAAACAGGAATGGGTGTTGGATTTTGTCAAATGCTTTTTCTGCATCTAAGGAGATGATAATGTGGTTTTTTTTCTTTCAGTTTGTTTATATGGTGGATTACATTGATGGATTTCTGTATATTAAACCCTGCATGCCTGGAATGAAGCCTACCTGGTCATGGTGAATGATATCTTTGATTTATTCTTGTATTCATTTTGCAGATATTTTATTGAGTATTTTTGTGTCATTGTTCATAAGAGAAATTGGTCTGAAATTCTCTTTTTTGTTGAGTCTTAAGTGAGGTTTAAGTATCAATGTGACTGTGGCCTCATAGAATGAAGTTGGTAATGTTCCATCTGTTTCTATCTTTTGGAGTAGCTTGAAAAGTGTCAGTATTAGCTCTTCTTTGGAGGTCTGGTAGAATTCTGCATTGCAACCATCTGTCCCTGGGCTTTTTTTTGGTTGGGAGACTATCAATGATTGTTTCTATTTCTATAGGAGAAATAGGACTATTTAATTTGTTTATCTGATCTTGATTCAATTTTGGCAAGTGGAATCGATCAAGAAAATTGTCCATTTCCCTTAGATTATCAAATTTTGTCCCATATATGCCTTTAAAGTAGGCTTTTATGATTCTTTGTATTTCTTCAGTGTCTGTTGTTATGTCTCCCTTTTTGTTTCTGATTTTGTTGATTTGGATAGTGTCTTTCTGCCTTTTTATTAGTTTGGCTTACGGTTTGTCTATCTTGTTGATTTTCTCAAAGAACCAGCTCCTGGTTTTGTTGATTCTTTGAATTGTTCTCTTTGTTTCTAATTTATTGATTTCAGCCCTGAGTTTGATTATTTCCAGACATCTACTCCTCTTTGGTGTTTCTGCTTCTTTTTTCCTAGGGCATCCAGATGTGTCATTAAGTTGCTTATGTAGGATGTTTCCACTTTCTTTCTAAAGGCACTTAGTGCTATGAATTTTCCTCTTAGCACTGCTTTCAATGTATTCCACAAATTTGGTTATGTTGTTCCTTCATTTTCATTGAATTTCAGCAAGTCCATAATTTCTTTCTTTATTTCTTCCCTGACCCAGGTGTCATTAAATAGAAAGTTGTTTAGTTTCCATGTGTGTGTAGGCTTTTTGTTATTTCTGTTGTTGTTGAAGTCCAGCCTTAAACCATGGTGATCTGATAGGATACAAGGTATTATTTCAATCTTCTTGTATCTATTGAGCCTTGCTTTGTGACGTACTTTGTGATCAATTTTGGAGAAGGTTCCATGGGGTGATGAGAAGAAGATATATTCCTTTGTGTTTGGGTGAAAAATTCTATAAATATCTGTTAGATCCATTTGATTCTTGGTGTTGGTTAATGATGTTATTTCTTGGCTTAGTTTCTGTTTCAATGACCTATCCTTCAGTGAAAGTGGGTTGTTGAAGTCTCTCACTATTAATGTGTGGGGATCAATGTGTGGTTTAAGCTTTGTTAATGGCTCTTTTACAAATGTGGATGCCCTTGTATTGGGAGCATAGATGTTCAGAATTGTGATGTCATCTTAGTTGACTTTGCTTTTGATGAGTATGAAGTGTCCTTCCTTGTCCCTTTTGATTAATTTTTGTTGAAAGTTTATTTTATTAGTTTATTTATTAAAATGGCTACACCAGCTTGCTTCTTGTACCGTTTGCTTGGAATATTTTTTTCCAGCCTTTTACCCTGAGGTAATGTCTATCTTTGTGTCTGAGATGTGTTTCTTGAATGCAAAAAAATGTTGGATTTTGGTTATTAATCCATTCAGTTAGTCTGTGTCTTTTTATTGGAGAATTGAGACCATTGATGTTGAGAGATATTAATGACCAGTGACTGTTAACTACCTTAATTTTGATGTTGGTTAGAGTAGAGAGATTGTGTGGTTATGTTTTTGTGATGGTGTAGTTATCTATTTCCTGTGTAGTTTTGGTTGTAGCTTGTCCTTTTTTGATGGAGTTCCTTCTAGTAACTTCTGTAAAGCAAGATTTGTGCATAGGTATTGTTTGAATTTGTTTTTGCCATGAAATATTTTGTTTTCTCCGTCAATGGTAATTGATAGTTTCACTAGGTATAGTAGTCTCGCCTGGCATCTGTGGTCTCTTAAGGTTTACAGGATCTCTGTCCAGGCCCTTCTGGCTTTTATAGAATCTGCTGAGAAGTCAAGTGTAATTCTGATTGGTTTGCCATATATGTTACTTGGCCCCTTTCCTGTGCCACTTTTAATATTTTTTCTTTGTTTTGTATATTTTGTGTTTTGATTATTACGTGATGGGAAGTTTTTCTTTTCTGGTCTATTCTATTTGGTGTTCTGTAGGCCTCCTGTATGTTTATAAGCATCTCCTTCTTAGGGAAATTTTATTTTATGATTTTATTGAAAATATTTTCTGGGCCTTGGAGTCTGGCATCTTCTCTTTCCTCAATGCCTATTATCCTTAGGTTTCTTCTTTTCATGATATCCTTGATTTCTTCGATGTTTTGTGTCAGAAAATTTTCAGATTTAGCATTTTCTTTAATGATTGCTTCAAGATCTATGATTGTATCTTCTAGCCCCGAGATTCATTCCTCCATCTCTTTGATTCTGTTAGAGAAGCTTGCCTCTGTGTTGCTTGCCTTCCTCTCTAAGCTCTCTCATTTCCATTTTCTTCTGTGTCTTTATCATTGTATCCATTTTCATCTTCAGATCTTGAACTGTTTTATTGATTTCCTTAGTCTGATTGTTTGTATATTCCTGAGTTTCTTCCATTGCCTCTTTATAGGCCTTTAGATCTTGAACTGTTTTATTGATTTGCTTCATCTGGTTGTTTGTATTTTCCTGAAATTTTTCCAGTGCCTCTCTATAGGCCTCTTTTATGTCTTCCACCTGTTTGGCTGTGTCTTCCTGCATTTGATTATGGATTTTATTCATTTCCTCCATTATCATCTCCATTATTAAGGATTTGAGGTCATTTTCTTGTATTTTATTGTGTTTGAGTTCTCTGGGTTGCTTTCTTAGAGATAGCTGGGATCTGGAGACTCCATATTATTTTGGTTTTTGTTGTTTATGTTTTTTATGCTGACCTTTAGTCATCTTGCTGTCTCTGATGTTGGGAGGTAGATTCTGGTGTTGGGTGGAGGGAGTCTGAGGACAGATCCACTCATTTCCCCAAGATTTCCCTAGGCCATGAGCTCTGATGCTTCACTGCTGGGATCATTTCAGTCCCATTTACCGAGTTTGTACTGCCAAGCAAGGTCACTGCTCCCAGCTCACAGGCAGGCTCTGGGCCAAGCTCTGGGGACTGGTCTTCTGGGTATTAGTTCGGTGGGCCAAGTCCCCTAGTGTAATTTTAAGGAATGTAGCAGAACATCTATCCAACAAAAGAAGCTGCACCATCCATGGACCAAACTTGGAGGTGTCTGCTGAGACTGCCGCAGCTGACACCAATCCTCCTACTCTCTCCCATCTATACGATTTTAATCATATGCAGTATTCCCAATTATGAATAAGCATAAGATGGTAAGTAGGGGGTTTCCCTAAAAGTCCATTTCTAGGAAGCAGCTTTCCTTACTGTGCATGCATCCCAAGCCAGCTTAGGTTGGGTTGGCCCCATGTACACCACCCCCCAATTCCTGGACATGTTTGGAGACATGTCTGAATGGAAATGGGCATTTTCATAGGTTATAAATGAGAAATAACTCAGCCCCCACTTGAAGTGAGATATAGATGCAACACAGAGCATGTGTGGGTCCCAGGCTACAGGTGCACTGCTGGGAAAGGAGTGTATGTAACTCAGAGCATGTGTGGGTCCCAGGCTGCACGTTCACTGCTGAGAAAGGGGTGTGTGTAACTCAGAGCATGTGTGGGTCCCAGACTTCAGGTGCACTGCTAGGAAAGGAGTGTGTGTAACTCAGAGCATGTGTGGGTCCCAGGCTGTAGTTACATTGCTAGGAAAGTGGTGTGTGTAACTCAGGTGAGGGTCCCAGGCTGCAGGTGCACTGATAAGAAAGTCGTGTGTGTGTAGTTCAAGCCAAGTGAAGTTCCAGGTTGCTAAGTTATCTCTTATCACAGCTTTAACTACCCTCCTGAGCGAGAAGCTCCTCTCTCTGACCATTGTCCCCATTGTTTTTCCTGTCATGTTATCCTGCCACAGTGTGAAAAGAAGAACAAGGAACTTTTTGTTAATTTAATGTATTGAATCGTTTCCCACTCTGTGGCTGATCATTTCTTCTCTTAAAGTTTTTTGTCCTATTTATTTTAGAACAAAGCCTTACACTTACTGTGTATTTTCCTATACTTTTTAATGCCTAGCTTGGCGTTGTAGAACCTATGTGTATGTTCTGATATTTTCCAGTATTGTTAAGCTCCCAGCCATCTGCTCTCTCTACATGTTGTGTCTACTTTGTTTGTATTTGGTTTGCTCCTATGTACAGCCTTAAGCAGCGTTGGGGTGATCCCACCAAAGAAGGCGTGTTCATCAGGCCATGCTGCCTCCTCCTACAGCTAGCTTTATATTCTGACCCAGGTATGGCAGGCCTTGCCAACAGCCTCTTGGCTTTTCATTAAACTCCTTCAGAACTGATCCTGTTCTCAGAGACAAAGTGACTCGACCACTGGAATGACTTTGCTGGGCCCTCTCAGACCTTTCCCTAGTAGTCTCTCAGGGCTTTGTAACATGGCTGGTGAGATGGCACAGTTGTGAAGCACTTGCTGCACAGGTTCGAGAACCCCCAATGTCCACATAAAGCCAGACACATTAGTGTCCACCTGCCACCCCAGCACTCAAGTGCATGATGGGAGGTGAAAACAGAATTCCAGGAAGCTTACTGGACATTAGGCCTCATGGGCAGTGGCAACAGAAAGAGCCCTGCTTCAAATAAGTTGGAAAGCAAGGACCCTCACCCAGGCCTGTCTTGACTTCACATGCACACCGTGACATGTGCCACCCCCCGCATACATACACCCTCATCGTATACACACAAAAGATAGACTCCACCTTGTTAGGATTTTCAACAGAACAACTCTGAGCACTTAGAGCACTGACATTTTTCCTTTGACACTCAATGTAAGGCTTTATGTAGTAGGAAGGGCTTGTTTCTGAGAGTGGCTGAGAGCAAGCAGATGCCAGAGAGAGAGGAGGGGCATTTGGGATTGGACAGTAGAGTGTGAGGTTTGAGGTGACTCTGGACTGTAGCTGACCTTCAGTTGTCTCTATTTGTACTTCAGAGATTGGTCAGATTAAAAAAGTAAGTTCCTTTCTTTATATGTGAGTGGAAAGGAATGCTGTTAACTCTGTGAAGGCATAGGGTCGTTTAAGAAAAATCATGTCTACGTGTCTCTGGAAGTTAGAAAAATGTGCTTAAATATTCTAAAAAAGTGATCAACATCAAACCCTGACATATGCTTTATATTTAACTTCCCAAACTCAGACAGTTTTTGGAAATAACTGAAAATATTTTTATGAGCTAAAAGCAGCTCTCCAAGCTCCCCATCCATTACCTGATGCATTCATTTAAAACGCGTCATTGGCCTTTCACTGGCTTCCTGCACTGCAGCTCCAAATATTGGGAGTGTGCACTTCCTCACCTCAGAAAATTTATAATCTAGCTAAAACCAGACAGGTGAAAGCCATCTAAAGTGATGAATATTCATGATGCTCTGTAATGACATGTGCATGTATTATAAGGTCCAAATCACCTGGTAGGTAGGAAGACCATTTATGAATCATTCTGCTTCGCTGATTGTTTATTTATCACAAGCCCTCTTGCCAGTTTAGAGTTGCTGACTACATTTGGCTTCCTCATAGAATGTAAAAGGTACCTGTAGAATCAAAACCATCCCACTTATTCGTAACTAGCATAAAATAATAGACATGAGAGCAAGCTCAGAAGCCAGCTGCCTGGGATGAATAGATGGGGACCTTCACTGTATTCTTTGACCGCTAATCCCTATGTTTACTCCTATATAAAGCAAGGGCCAATGATCCCTATTCTATAGCATGGTTATTCAGGGCCTGTGGGTCTGTATAGTGGCACACTTAGTGTGAGGTCTTCCACACTGTAAAGCTCCATGTCAATTCTTATTTTTCTCAAGGCAAAAATCACGGTTAAACATTTACTGGGGGAAAGAGAAGTGCTGCATTACTTGTGAATTATTACCACCAATATACACATAAACAGAGAAAGGGGGAAATTCATTTTATTCTCAGCTAAGAGACATTTAAGATACATGCCCTTTCTGGCTCCATTCAAATATGAGGGACAGAAGTAGTTTGTCCTTCCAAATAGCCTCTTGGTTTTTCTCATACTCACACCTGGAAAGGTCAGCCAGTGACATTTCTTACTGAAGGCAATGTTACTGGAAGACTTTTACTTTCTCAACACGCAGGAACTTGAGCCCTTGAATAGGGTCAAATTATATCCATGTTGTTTGATCTAGCACTGGCTATTCTCTGACCTAACTCAACCTCTCCTCTCCTCCTCGGGTAAAGTAGGACTTTAAACTTTTAAAAATTTACTTATTTTTAAAGATTTATTATTTATGTATGTGTATGCGTGTGGCACCCTTGTGAGTTTATGTACCCTATGTGTGTTCAAGTGATGGGATAGGGAAAGGCAAAGGATAGTCTGCAGCTGGAGTTCTAGGTGGTTGTGAACCATGTGAGGTTGGTGCTAGGAACCGTACCCAGGTCCCCTGGGAGAACAGTGAGTGCTCTTAGCTGCTGAGTTAGCTGCTAAGTCATCTCTCTGGTTCCCAAATTTTAATTTAATTTTGGCTTTTTGAGACAGGGTTTCTCTTGTAGTCCTGTGTTGGCTCTGATTCCTTAACGATTCTACTTTATTAGTAATTTATTAAAGGCATGTACCTCCCTTACAACCCAACTACCCTAAATAGGAGGGAAAGGAGATTAAGGAGAACAAGAATGAAACCTTCTGGGTATCAGTTCTGCGGGGCAAATTCCCTGGCGTAATTCTCAAGACTCTAGCGGATCCTCTATCTGAGAGAAGAAGCCGTACCATCCATGGACCGAATCTAAAGACCACCGAGTTCACTGCCTGTCACCAAATTCTCTCTCTCTCTCTCTCTCTCTCTCTCTCTCTCTCTCTCTCTCTCTCTCTCTCTCTCTCTCTCTCCCCAAACCCTCTCTCTCCTGCTTCCTCCTCCCAGCTTCCTCCTCCTAATGATGGCCTTTTTTGTAATACAATACCCTTGGGTGGAGTCACTGTAGCCTGTCTTTTGTTTTGGGCTTATACTTCCTCTCTCTCAGAGTCTATCTAAGATCTTATCAGTTTGTAGAGACAAAATCTCAGTAGGATCAAGCCACCCAAGACTACTTTCACCTTGGGCCCAGCCTAAGGCAAGGTTACATTCTCTTCATAGTTCTGGCTGTCCTGGCCTCGCTTTGTAGACCAGGCTGGCCTCAAACTCACAGAGATCTGCCTGCCTCTGCCTCCCAAGTGGAGGCAAGATTAAAGGTGTGAGCCGCCACACGTGGCTCAAAATTTTACTTTTTATTATTTTTATGTATACACGTATATTGGACATACCCATACATATATGGATGGTGCATGTGTGGAAGTTAGAAGGCAACTTTCAGAGGTTGGTTCTCTTCATCCATTGTAGAATCAAGAGATCATCAACTTTGCACAGGAAGCATTTTTACTACCTGAGCTACTGTGCTTGTCCCAAACTAGAGCTTTTCTCTCTGGCTACTTCATATCTCATTGAAATTATTGACGAAAAATTTTCAGTAGCTTGGGCTCATACCTCATAGTTATGTTTCTCAGTGTGTACTTACCTGAGCATTCTGTCCTAAAACGGACCTAAAATGGACACATATGCATGCACACATATGTTCACACAGGATTAGCTCCATTTAGTGGACATGGCTTCTTTCTTCCACCTGCTCCTTCGGTGTTGACGTTCTTGAAGATTCTGCCATCAGTCCTTTACTCTCTGCTCTCATATTCTTCCTGAAAAATTGCTCCAGAAGTGCCTTTCCCACATACTTGGATTCATGCCTTATAACTGTACCTTCAGCTCCAGACCTGTCATTTTAACTTCCCCTGACACCTCCTGAGTCTAGATGGCCAGAGTGGCCAAGGCTATTAATGCTTTTCTTCCACAAACAATGCCTCCCCTGCCTTCACCCATTGTCCCTTATCCACCCAGCCGTTCAAACCCCAAATGTTTGGATTGACTTCCTTATACAGCTATACTACTAACAATTTAGTTCATAGCTTTGTCATTTCTGATCTGGAGTCTTTTTAATAATCACTTTTCTAGCCTTAGTATTTAAAATCCTCATTCTGTCAAGTACAGCCAAAGTGACCAACCTAGTGATGTCCATCCCCCTGGCAATGTTTTCAATGGTGCCAGTCTCTTTAAGAGAAAGCATGTGTTCATAATGGTCTCCTTAAGTGTCAACATGTAGATTCCTGGGCCCATCAACAGAGACTGACTCAACAGATTTGGGGTGGAACTCTAGAATGAGCATTTAAAATATGAGTCATAGTGCGGCAGGTGGTCTGGGGACTGTATTCTGAGAAACACATTACAGGGCAGTTCAGTCCCCTCAGGCAGCTTAGATAATAACTGTGTTCTGGACTCTATCTACCACTGTAACGTTGTCAACTTTACTTTCTCCTTTATATCCCTAAGTCCAGCATTCAAGGTCAGTAACTAGAATGGCAGTAGGCTAATGGCACAGGAATGCTTGCAGTTTGATTCATCCATTGCTACTTTGACGATCTAGTTGAAGGAACACTACTCCCCAAGTTACAACAAACAAAAGTATGAAAAGTACCACAAATAACTCAGATGGTGCTAAGTACTTTTGAGTTTGTGGTTCTTATAAATGGCTGAAATGCTGTATGGATTAGCAAAGGACAATGGACAGGAAACAAGGAACCTTACCTGGATCAACAGGCGGGACAGGTCAAGTCTACAAAGCTGACCCAAGCCCAGGGAAGAATAAATAAAGATGGCCAACTCTACCAGGCAGAGGTCCTTACTACAGAGTGCAAAACCCAGGAGAAGTACCATTCAAGCCACAGCAACTCCCTTCCAGCCACGTGTGGTTGACTTTCCTCTCCTGCTTTGGAGACTATCACAGCAGTAGTGTCGGGATAGGCTGGTGTTCCCTCCCTTACTGCCCTGGTTTGAGAATGGTATTATTTCCCCACCATTTGTTCTCTGGCCACCGGAGACACAATGGCATCGGAGCCATTCTGAACAGAGCCCCTTACTTCGTGTTACCTAGACTCCTTGGAATACACGGAAGAAGACATATCTGAACAAAAATTATTTTTAGAAAAGAACATACTGTTGCCTGGGGAGTAGGACCAGGAAATGTGAGTTAAACCTTTCAAAGAATACAAGTGAATGTTTAATTTGTATTATAGTGTTTGCAAATGTGTGTGCATGTTATATATGTGGGGATGGGGGTGCCATACTGCAGTTGGGGGTCAGGAGTACTATGGACTCAATGATCTCCTTCCACCCTGGCCTGAGTTCTGGAGATTGGATGAAGCTCATCAGGATTGGGCGGCAAGAGCCTTTACCTGCTGAGCCGCCTTCCTAGCACAAAAGGGATTTTTAATAACTCAAATGAGACTGTTACTCAGAGTAAGGTGTCGTAGGCAGTTTAATAAAAGCGCTGGGATTTCTAAGCAGTGAATATCCATCACATTAGATCTTCATTTATTAAGAACGGAAATTGATTTTTCTCTCAACTCTGGAGGAAAATAGTTCAAAGACATGTGCTGGAAGGTTCTGTGTGTGAATGCGAGCCCAGTCTCTACTTCCAAGATGGCTCACCGAACCCCTCGGGGATGAACCCTACAGCACGTGACCCCTGTGTGTCCTACTCACTAGATTGGAAGAGCATCGTCATCTGGATGCTAGTGCATCTGGAACTCTGAAGTTTGGAGGGGTCACAGTCAAGGTAAGCATCATCCAAGGCTGCTTCTGGTGTGGGCTACGTCGGAGATGGGTCCAAAAGTGTTCAGCTTGGCCTCACCGTGGCTGCAGAGAGACACTTTCCATCCCTCTCTCCTTCAATATCTGTTCAGTGTCTTAAATAAGACTCATGCCATTGTGCTGTCTAAGTGGGCTCCCCTCCAGAAAGCTGCGGGCTTCTCTGCCGTAACAAACCAAAGAAGGCCACTTTATCTCTTACTTGGCTTCTAGATGTTTGGGGTAGCCACCTCAGGCACTGTAAGTCAGGGTGCAGCAGACAGGCCCAGAACCATGGAGACATCTTGTAGCATAGAAGGAAACCTTCTGCCGGAATTGGGCCTTGGAAAGCACCTGCTTCATACATAGTCTGAGGTATTTTATGGAGTCAGACAAGACCCCTCCTACATGCATTTGCTTTATTTTTCAAACAGGAAATAGGAGGCAGATAAAAAGAGTTTCTGTTTGAAAACTGATTTTTATGCTAAAGTGTTAGTCAGAAACACCACCCACTGCAGCCAAGAGTAAGCAGGAACAGACTAGATCTTCAAAGTCAAACCTATCTTTTTGTTGTCATTGTTGGTGTTTTGTTTTGTTTTGCAGACAGGGTTTCTCTGTGTGTAAGCCTGGCTGTCCTGGAACTCACTGTGTAACCAGGCTGGCCTCGAACTCAGAGACCTGCCTGCCTCTGCCTCTCAAGTCCTGGAATTAAAGGCGTGAGTCACCACTCCTTGTTGGAGCAGGTGTAGCTTTGTTGAAGGCAGTGTGTCACTGGGAAGTGGCCTTTGAGGTTTCAGATGGGCAAGCCAAGCCCAGTGTCACTCTTTCTGTTGCCTGTGGATCCAGATGTAGAACTCTTGGCTTCTTCTCCAGCACCATGTCTGTATGCATGACGCCATGCTTCCCGCCATGATGATAATGGATTAAATTTCTGAACTGTAAGCCAGCCCCAGTTAAATGCTTTCCTTTATAAGAGTTGCTGTGGTCATGGTATCTTTTCACAGCAATAGAAACCCTAAGACAGCCATGAACTACATGGTCTTGTGGACTGATCCTGTAAGGCAGCTGACTACACCTCCTGGAGAGTAAGCTGTACAAGCCTTTTTTTTTTTTTTTTTTAACAATGATTAAACATCTCTCTCTCTCTCTCTGTCTCTCTCTCTCTCTCTCTCTCTCTCTCTCTCTCTCTCTCTCTCTCTCTCTCTCTCTCTCTCTGTGTGTGTGTGTGTGTGTGTGTGTACATCTGCCACGGTATAGATGTAAAGGTGGGAAGGTCAGAAGGCAACTTGCAAAAGTCAATTCTCTCCCATCACCTGGGTATCAAACTCGAGTCATCAGCATTGGCCACGAGCAGCCTTACCCACTGATCCATCTTGCTGGCCCCTGGGTCAGTTTTTCAGAGTGTGTGAAGCCTCTGGGAGTTTTACTGGGCCTTGCTGAGGTTCCTTCTCAGAAGCAGGAAGGAAAAGAGGCAACATGAACAACTGTGCATGACCTTTGGCCTCAAGCCTACTTTGAGCCCTTGCTCTACTTGCTTCTGCACTTGGTTACTCCTTGTTAGGGTGAGAGAAATCTCCTTGTGAATGGAGTAAGACCTGCAAGAAATGGCGTGTGAATGGTATTTATCAGAGCTACGGGCACATGCGAGTGCCAACCAAAGTGGAGGAGTTATCGAATGCCTGAGGGGAGGGCTAAAAATGAGGGTCTGCCTGTGCTTTTTGGACTGAGCTGTGATCCGTTGCATTAGCTTGAGCCTCTTGCCTGTGATGTATACCTCCTGTGGCTTCTGTCCACCCCCTGAGGGGAAAAGGGAACCCTCTAGGGTTCTTTACTCTCAGTGCCCCTGCATGGAAAGTAGCTTCCTCACCCCACTCTGTGGGTGATCTGGATACTGCGGTGGGGTGGGGGTGGGGGTTAGAGTGGCTGCCTCGCGAACCATTAAGAATGAAGTTCTGCAGCCATGGTAGGCCCCCACTTTCCCTGTAGGGAGAAGATGTGGGGATTTAGGAACAATTCCCCCAGAGAGAGAGAGAACATGGACAGGGAATAGCTAAGCAGTCCTCAGAGTGGAAACTGTCTCCAGGAGCCTGGAGTACAGAGGGCTATGGCAGACATGGTTTGAGGGCTGAGACATCCAGGAGAGCACAGGAAGATAGGTGACAGCACTGTGATACAGAGCAAGAAAACCTCTGAGGGAGAAATGGGGGAGATGGGGTGCAGGGGACCTCCCAACGGCCTTGGCTCTTTCTGGCCCATATAGATTTGTTCTTGCTGTGAGCTTGCTAATGGAGTTGTTGTTAGCTGCTGCACCTGCCGATGTTTGTTGGCATCCATCAAGTTCCCAGAAGAGGGACGCCCCCATTACCCCGTTATCAACCTCCTCCCCAAGCTGATGCCGGGTGCTAGGGCTAGACTCCCATTCCAGAGGGACATTGGAAATTGGGGTGAGGGTGATGGCTGTCTGGTGACTTTGGAGAGTGTGTGCATCCCTCTGAGGGGAAAACCCAGCACCTCCAAGGGAGGGGCATCCTATGTGCCTCGTGTGTTCTCCAAACCACCCCATCGTTCTTCTGTGCTTCTCCAGCTCCTGGAGAGAAGTCTGGTGCCCATAGAAGAATCTGCAGGTGACCAGGAGTGGGGAAGAAAATGAGTTAATGGGATCTGTTTCCCTGTGGCACCTGTGTCCCTCTGCAGGGGTTCCAGGTTTGGGGGGTGGGGGAGGAGTACTTCTCCAATCAATTGTCTGCATGCCAGGGTCCAAGTAACCTTTTCCACACTTCTGAGGCTGCACCACCCCCACAGTCTCCCATCAACCCAGCCCATACTTTTGCAAGCATCCCTTTTATCAGCTCCCCTCATCACTCTGTTAGGATGCTGTTTCCAGCAGGGACAACAGCTAACAACTTGGCAACCTTCCTCCAGGATTCTCTGGGATGGGCCATCTTGGGTTGAGTCCCTCTTGAGAGTATGGGTTTTATCATATTGGACAGGAGTCTTGTTCCTGCAGTTCCCTGCAGTGAGTCTGGGTACCCCTCGTCATTCCCAAAGCCTCCGTGGGTTCCTGTTTGTAAAGTGAGACATTGGTGCTGCCTACTTTGTGGTTTCATATATTGGTTACTGGAGGGACAAATACTGGTGATAGCAAAGACTCGGGTCAGTGACCTTGACCTTTGGCTTCTGTTCCCCTCACCACACCTCCTCTAACTTTCTTCTGCCGCCAGGGAGAGTGAGCAGGCTTCCTGCCAGCAGTGTTCCTCATAGCCTGACCCTGTGGATGAATGAGTGTTAATCATTTACACAGGAGAAACTGTGCAGCCCACATTGGGTAGTTGTGAATATAAAGGCCTTGTTACCTTCCCTAATGTCCCGTGGCTGAAGACAACCCTGATCCCACCCCACAGACCAGCTTCCTTGCCCAAACAACAATGTCTTCTTGTCTGAGTATTTATTTAGAAATCAAACCTGTTTGTTTGTTTTTCAAGACAGTGTTTCTCTATATTGTCCTGGCTGTCCTGTACTTGCTTTGTAGACCAGGCTGGCCTCAAACTCACAAAGATCCACCTGCCTATGCCTGCCTGAGTGCTGGGATTACAGTGCACTGGCTTCAAACTTCTTTTTAACATTATTTATTTATTTATTTATTTATTTACTTATTTACTTATTCACAGTGTGGGGCGGGGTATGTGGTGTGGTATATGTATATGTACGTATTTGTGTTTGTTGTGGTGTATATGTATGTACGTTTGTTGTAATGTGAGTATATGTGTGTTTGTTGTGGTGTGTGTGTGTGTGTGTGTGGTGTGTATGTGTTATGGTGTGTGTGTGCAATGCTTGTTGTGGTGTGTGTATAGGCCAGAGGTCAACCTATGTTGTTATTTCTCAGATGATGTTCACCTTGATTATTTGAGATAAGATCTAACAAACTTGTCTGAAACTCACTGATTGGTCCAAAGAGCTCCCAGGACCCACCTGTCCTCCCCACCACTGAAGCATTGGGCTTACAAAGGACCAACCTGAGTCTGATTTTTCCCTCTGTGGATTCTAAGATCAAATTCAGATCCTTGGGTTTGCACAGCAAGCACTTTGCTGAGCTGAACTATCCTTGCAGCCCCTCTTTTTGTCTTTAAATTCTTAAGGGATGGTCCTAACATGAACAAGCAGTCCTCCCTCTTCATCTTTTTCTACTAACAGTTCCCTGCAGGGCTGGGCCTTAGATGAGCTCAGCTCCAGGCTCAGTGTTCACAGGGCAGGGACTAGGAGAGATGCGAGTTCCTGTGATGCTCCAGGTGGCTTGCATTCGACCAGGCCAGTGAATGCAGATTGGATCCTATTTACACTAGAAGGAGTGGGTGTGCCTGGTGGTGGCTACCCAGAAAGCACTCTCCTTGCAGCAAGGCAGACAAAGTTCTGAACCTGGATTCCCAGGCTCACCACGATCTGAAGGCATTTGTTCTAAGCTCCAGGGACTAGATACAGCTGACATCAACTGCCCTGATAAACAGCTTTAAGAGAATGGCTGACCTCCTCAGAACTCTGGGTGTCTGGAAGAACAGAATGCTCTTTGCTAGAGAAATAGGCAGGATTTTGGAAGAGAGAAGAAGTGCTAAGAAGAGCTAATAGGAGCAGCTATGCAAGCCTGGGGACAGCACCATAGAGGGGAGCCTGTGGTGGGGGGGCATGCATGGGCCATGGGTGCACTTGGGGTAGGCAGTTGCCACCTGCTCTGCATCAGAGGAGCCAGGTTTTGTTCAGATGGCCTTCCAGGCAGCAGTCCCTGACTCCCGGAAGTCATTTCCTGGAGCTGATAATGAAGATGACTCACTTGGAACCTTGATGGCTCTAAGGGGTGGGAGGAAGAGGGTAAGACACAACATGGGGCTTGTCCATTCCGGAACCAGATGCCAGACCAGACCAGGAGGCAGCAGGGAAGCAGAAACCTGCTTCTGCAAGGCACATGCTCCTCTTCTCAGCACTCACACAGCAGGAAGATGTGCTAGGGTCCAGGACCACTGTAGTGATGGAGGTCTTTGTCTCCACTGTCCTTGTTTATGGGGTCCTGGACCACTGGAGTGATGGAGTTCTTTGTCTCTACTGTCCTTGGTGCTGATAACCTTGAGAGGCTGCCACTCTTCCTGTCCCAGTTTGGTTTCCATGGGAACTGGAGTGGCAGCGTGATCACTTTGCTGAGGTGAAATGCCCCAGGATGTGTCGAATACTACCACCAGAGAGGAGACTATCTAAAGGACTGCCCTGCAGGGCACTTCCTTAGAGCCCTTCCACTTCCTCTCAAGATGTGGGAGTCCAGATTCTGTCCTCACTTCAATTTAGCCTGGGAGAGGGGCCTAGAATATAGGCAAGCTCTCAGTGTTCTCCGAATATTCACCGTTCAGCAGCTGCCTTGTTCCTGGTGTGTGATAATTGCTTATTGAGTGAATTCATGGGTGAGGGCTGGGCTCTAGTAAAACATAAGTATTTCTGTGCTCTCCCAATACGTCAAGCGAGTAGCATAGAGCTCTTTGAGATCTGGCCTCTCGCTGTGTTTGCCATTTGACAAAGTGACATCACAGCTCAGCCCTAAACTACTATAGATGTATTTTACTTAAATTTCTCAAAAAAATGCAAATGATGCATTTGAGAGTAGACACAGCCAGGCTGGGTGACTGACAGCCACTGAACTCTCTAGAACAGGCCTGGACTGTTGAGCAGGACACTGGGCAGTAGACAAACTTGGAATAAACAGTTCCTATAGTGCTACTGAAATCATGGAGAAACCCCAGGGTCTGGGTTCTAATCTTAGCCCTGTTCTTAGGCAGCTATGAGCACCCATGTGGGTACAGGCCTGTCTGAATCACAAGTCCTTATGCATAAAGTGAGGTGACTATGGGTTCCGTCTCACAGCTGCACTGTGCACAATAAGTGAGCCGATGCAGACAGAGTGCTGAAGCTAGTGCCTGAACAAGGCAAGGCCTACCTGTTCTACTGTCACTCTTGTCATATTCTATTCGTTATGAGGTATATTCTCCCTATTTTGGCATCTATGAGACTTCAGAGCTTTTTCTGCTATCTCGTTTATATAGAGAATAGTGCTGTGCCCCAGCAGACTGTGTTGCGGAGCCACTGGAATCCATTATGTTGTTATTGTTACAACCAAAGGCTAGCACAATGTCTGGATAGTAACAAGGACTATGCCTGTTACAGAGAGGAAATGCTCCCTCTTCCACGTAAGATCCAATATGTGTTTTCTCTGGATGTGTCGCTTCTAAGGCTCCATGCCATCCTGGTCATCAGTCAGTTGGGGTTGGCCATGATCAGAATGGAAGTACAATCTAGCAGAAGTCCCTGGTGTCAGGCGGGCTGTGATCTTGCTCCACTTGGTATTAGGCTAGGTTGGTGAGTAGATTTCCTCTTTCTGCATTCTCCCAGCCATTGAAATTTTGTCCATGCATTTGTCAGGATTCTCCACAGAAGTAGAACAAGTAGAATGTGCATAGATATAAATTACAGAACTAGCTCAGAAGATTCTGGAAGCTAGCAAGTCCAAAACATTTGCAGTAGGCTGGTGACCCAGCAAGGAGCTGATGACACAGATCCAGTCAAAGACAGTCTGCTGGATAATCCTTCCGGCTCAAGAGACCTGTGTTCTCTTCAGGTCTTCACCTGGCAAGATGAGGCCCAGCCACGCTAGGGAGGGCAGTGTGCTTTACCCAGTGTTCACCAATTTGAATGCTCACCTCATCTGACAAATGCCTCCTCAGGCCCAGGTTCTTTGCCTGCCTAATCCCTGTCTATAGAGCCCAGCTGCCCATTACCAGAAAAATCCAGAATCGTTCTTGATCACACATCTCACCTTGTCTCAGACAAGCTGACACATAAAAATAGACACCACAACATCTTAGGGAGCAGTCCTGGAGGGAAGAGCAGTCTTGTCTGGGGAGACAACTGCTGGCATTTACTAAACTACCCTGGTGTCTTCCATTATCCCTGCCAACTCTGCATCATATGTAACAAAAGGAAAAGAAACAGAGGGCAGCACTCACATGACTTATTGGTAGGAGCCCCAAGAAGGCAGTCAGTGTACAAGTCACATCTAAGCTTATCTGTCTTTAACTCCTGCTGTCGAAGGGTGGTAGTTACTTGTGCCACCATTGTTTTATCATCATATTTAGCACTTACACTTACTGTGCTTCAGGCCTTGCCCTAAGGACCTTAGAGACATCAGCTCTCTTAATTGGCTCCACATCCTAACTATCTCACTCTCCCAAAGCTGAGGCAGATGGAATAAATAGTTTGAAAGTGTAAAGTTCGTGCAATCAACCTTGCCTGGGCACGGACCCCCAAGAGAGCTCCAGGCAGTGCTGATCTCTCTCCCCCACCTTCCAGTCTCCTTCCTCGATGCTGTTACTGAGCAGATGGTGACTGCTTGCTCCAGGTGGACACGGCTGCTCTCCTCTACTGCTCATATCTCATCAGTTCTCAATACCATCTGATGGCTTCTGAGATTAATGCCTGTCTTCCTTGACACAGGTTTGATGAGCAGCGGAAGATGGGAAACGAGGATGCTGGCAATAGCCCAAGTTCCCCCTGGTCTGCTATCCTGTACTCTTGCTTTGTGCCAAGGTCAGCCTTCTGTCCCCAAAGTAAGAACTGTGGATCTCATTAGCAAGCTGTCTGTTTGTCTGTCTGTCTCTGAACATGTGCCAGGGTTAAGTGCTGATGGCCTTGCAAAGAAGGAAGTGCCACAGCTGATGACCAGGGCAGTTGCTGGTGGGTTTTGGTAGATGGCTTGGGCTATCATTTAGAAACAGCGTGCAGTGGGACATGCTAACCTGATAGAGTCATCAGAGTTTTTGAGAAGCATGTTGGTTTATCATTTGTCCATTATAAAAACTTCATGAAACTGACACTACATTAGGACATGGACTTTGGCCATACCTAAAACTGTCTTCCCAGGCTCTGGGCACTCATATTTGCCTCCGGGATAAGCTCTCCGAGATACTTTTGTATTTCTTGCATTGATGAGGTGAGTGGTTTTGCTCTATCACCACAGGGCTCCAGAGAATGGGACCAAAATTCAACCATGGGCTGAATCTTCCCAAACTGTGAGCTAACACAAGCTGCGTCTCTTCGCAAGCAACTTCCGTTTACTGTGGGAGTCTGTTTGGTAACAGAAGGCACACAGACTCGCCAGCTGTTCAGACACACCAGTGAGGGAGACCTGACTCCACCTTCTCATTCTCATGACTCCGCCCTCTTCTCAAATTCACTCTCTCCTGCAGCTGTCTGCCTCCTTCTGCATTTGCTGGTTGCTTCTGCACCCCTGGCCCCAGCAGTGAACATCCCGTTCTGGGGCCAACACCCCTTCTCAGTGATTGACTGCCCAGTACCTGCACTGACCTTCCTTACAACACTCTCCACAGTGGCTAAATGGCCTGTTTTGAGACTTCAGCAAGTCTTACTTAAAAGCTTCGAGGGACCCTCTCTCTGCAGACCTGCTTCAGTCGCGGACTCTCCAGCTTTGCCTGGCAGCCTGGAATTCTTCCAGACAAGACCCATCCGGTGTGGCTCCTTTCCTCTTTCTTCCTGGTCCATGGCCATACCTGTGCCTCTAGTAGCCCTTTCTCCTCCCTGGCTTTGGCAAAAGCTGTCTCCTATATCTCAGGTGTTTTTCCCCCATACTTGGTTTTTTCCCCTCCTCATTAATTAATTTATTCACTTTACATCCCAATCGCAGCCCCCTCCCTCCTCTCCTCCCAGCCCAACCCCCATATACGTTCCTCATTTCCTCCCTCCTCTTCTCCACAGAAAAGAGGAGCCCTCAGTACCAGCCACCCCAACACATCAAATCTCATCTGGTCTACATGCACACCCAGTGGTGTTTCCTTGAAGAACAGGTCAGGGAATACTCAGCCCAGGTTGGTCTTGTCCTGTCATATATTCCCTTCTGCCACACTGTTCAGAGTGGACCTCAAAATGCTAACTTGGTGCTAATTGCAAAATGACTTTTTGGGTGTTGTCCCAGACTCAAAATAAGATGTCAGTCCTTCTGCTGTCTCCACTGTGCCTGAGGCGCAGGCACTCCTTGGGACTCACTGCTGGCAGCATCACCCTCAGGGCCATAAATCTGATCCTCGAGAGATCTACAGCATGATAATGCTGCGTGGGCTGAACAGCCCACAGCTCGGCTTGTCAATCTTTTCCACTTGGCTGAAAGGGGCCTAAGAAGGTCACACAAAAGCGGCTGGTGTCAATCATGGGGGTTTTGGAAACTCACACTTAGTTTTGAAAATTCATGTGACATTTACATTATACTCTATAATAGCATTTTCTAAAAAATAAAGACTATATGTCACCACAAAACTCTAACAGGAAAGTCAGTGCGTCCAGCATTGCCCTGCAGTGTACCATGAGGGTTTGAAGACTTAAGATGACCAGGATACTACCTACCTGTGGCAGATAGATACACTGCCACCTGTGGCAGCTGCTATGGGTGGCCTGGGTTAGGCCCTTTATTTTGCACAGTAGCAGTGGGCAGGCACATCCATTCCTAGCTGGTCTCTTTGTTTCTGGTGTGTTTCAGATAGAGTCTTTACATGTAGTCTCAGTTTCTGTCGCGTTCACAGTCTTCCTGCCTCAAGGTTGTGAATAGTGGGATAAAAGCTATGTACTACCATCCATCCCAGTGAGCTCCCACACTGCTAACGAGCCCTACCTGAGCCCTGGCCTCTGTCCAGTTGCCTGCCTAAGGGCTTCCTTTTCTGTTGCAGCAAGAGCCCACCTTAGAAAGTCACTGGGAATTTGGAGTCTGGAGAAATGGCTTTGTCGGTGCTGTGCTTGCTATGCAAACATGAAGACCTGACTTCAGATCTCCAGACACTATATACAAAGCTGGACACGATGACATGTGTCTGTAATGCTAGGACTAGAGAGGCAGAGGTGGGAGGAGCCCTAAAGCTGGCTGAGTCTTGCTGAAATATTGAACTCTGGGTTGACCGAAAGACATATCCTAAAAAAAAGAAAAAAGGAGAGTGAATGATAGAAGAAGACACTTAATATCACCCTCTGGTGTTAACATGCATGTGCACACATATGCATGTGCACACACCTGCATGTGCATGCGTACACACACACACACACACACACACACACTGTCGAGAGTCTAAACCCCTCAGAATCTAACTGTCAGCCAGTATGGGAAACTAATTAGTGACAAAGACCTTCATTACCTTTGCCTGGATAAGTCTAACCCTATTGCAAATGGATGCTCAGCAGGATGCACGGTGTGTCTGGTGTCAATGGCTCTCAATGACTTGAGATGCCGTACAAACGGAGAGGGGCCCAGCAGGCAGGTAACATTCAGGCACGTGGAAGGCATGGAGGCATGGCAGAGGCGGTGGAGTTGCCAGCTGTGTTCTCAGCACGGGAGACTCCCACATGCAAGCCCACCAACTCTGAGCGCAGGGCATGTCTTAGTTAAGGTTTCTATTGCTGTGATGAAACACCATAACAAAATCAACTTTGGGAAAGAAAGTGCTTATTGAATCTTACAGTTTATAGTTCATAATCCAGGGAAGCCAGGGCAGGAGCTCAAAGTCAGAGCCTAGAGGCAAAAACTGAGGCAGAGGCCATAGAGGAGGGCCACTCACTGGCTTGCTTCTAGCACCCAAGACCACCAACCCAGGGTGTGGCGCCACTCACAGTGAGCTGGGTCTTCCCACATCAACCACCAATTGAGCCTCCAAACTGGGGGTGGTGGTGCTTGCCTCTAATCCCAGCACTTGAGAGGCAGAGGGGAAGAGAAAATGAAATATTCTAGGGAAGCAAGTGTGAGGAAGAAGCCCAGTAGAAAAGCTGCAACAGTCTAGAGCAACAGACTCTTGGATGCTGCTGTCATTCTGGGCAGGGTGGGGAGGAGAAGGAACTGGGGGTGTCAGTAGCAGGGGTCTAGATAGTTAACCCCAATCCTCATATTCACAAGTAGTCTTGCTTTCCCTCTTCCTGGATACAGCTGGCCAAGGCTGCTGGCCTTCTGCACAGCAGGTTCTGCAATGAAGACCCAACACCAGCTGTTCAGTGTGCATGTCTGCAGGACTAGTGACCATCTGGGGCTGAGGTCATCATTTTGCTCGATAACCATGGCAAACAATTTTCTGTAGATTAATTTATTATCATCTTCCATTGTGGCTAATGTCTCCCTTATATCTGAAAAAATGTGTTTAGCATGCAGAACAGCCATCTAATTTGTGAGTGAATGACTCCACTGGCTGCCCGTGTGAGGACCCAGGGCCCTTTGTTTTCAAACAAAAATGTTTCTATGGGTTGGGGGAGTAATGTGCCAGCATGCATGTGGGGCTCAGAGAACAATTTGTGAGCGTCGGTTTTCTCCTTCTACCATGTGGGTCCTAGTGCTTGAACTCAGGTCCTCAGGCCTGAAAGCAAGTGCCTTTACCCACTGAGCTATCTTGCAAGCCACAGGGTCCTCAGTATAGGCTTCCCATGAAATCTGAAAACCTCCACTCTTTTTCACAAGCCTGAGGGGAAGGCTGGGGGTGGGAGTGGTGGTCCTCCCTGAGTACATGAGCAATAACAAAGCAGCTGAGAGTGAAGGCAAGTCTGCCACGGCATCCTATACACAATGTATGTACATCAAGATATCAAGATGGGCTTCAGTTTATTATGCCTGCCATACTGGCTTGAACAAGAATATGGCATAGTAGTGGACACAGAACTAACCATAACATAGTTCATGCTTAGTAACTGACTACAGAGTACGTGGATGCGCAAAGGCTGGTGATATTGGCTTCTGTATAAAATACCATTCTTCCTGAATTATTATTAATAAAGGCTTTCTCTGGACCCCAGCTGGTGGCCCTACTTTGGAGGGTTCTGGATATTTTGGGAGGAAGGGCCTAGCTGGAGAATGCAGGTCACTGGGGGCGTGTCCTTAGGGCATGTATCTTGCTCTTTAAGCTGACGTATTTTTCTAAAGCTAATTATCTCAGGCTTGGGAAGTCTGACAAGCTCAGCCAGAGAACACTGTAAAGAGGAAGAAGCGCCATGGCAGAGTCACAGGGCTCTCAGGGGCACATTGGACAGCTACCAACAATGGAAAAGATGTGTGACTCTGGACCCAAGATGTTCTCAGAAAGCCAGCCATTCCAAGATAAATGCTGCTGTGGTAAGGTAAAAGAAGAGGGGACAAAGAAAGAGAGGACGAGGGACAGCAGGCAAGAAAGCATTATCGGGCATGGTGGGGCATGCCTTTAAGCCTAGCTCTCAGGAGGCAGAGGCAGGCAGATGGAGGGGAGTTCGAGGCCAGCCTGGTCTACAAAGTGAGTCTAGGACAGCCAAGGCTATACAGAGAAACCCAGTCATGAAAAACCAAAACCAAAACCAAACCAATCCAAAAGAAAACAAAAAACCCAAAACAAAAGAAAGCATTATCATCATTAATGCTGGCCAGGGATGAAGGTAGAGACACATGGTGCCCCTTTGTGTCCATGGCCCCTAAGGTAAAGAGAGCAAAGCTTATATTTATGGATCATCAAAAGAGACCCTTCGCAAGAGGCTCCTTTAGTTCTTTAACATCTCAGGAGGTGTATGCTGGCCTCACTGGTCCACAGCAGAGAAAAACACTCAGAAGCCAAATCCAGGGCTGAAGGACTGAGAACACACACACAAAGGACACGAGCACAGAGGAAGACGCTGCCCATGCAGTAGTAGTACAAAGTTAGGCAAGCCATGCTAAGGCTAGTGTGGGGTGTTGATGCCTGTGCAGGGGGCTCTATTTATACCCCGCATGGGAAGCCAGTGAGCAAGGCAAGGGTGAACGCAGCCAACTCAAACGTCTGTCCGTCATAAAGGGAAAAGTGAGCTACAGAATTACGAAGTAATCCCTGCTGTGGGGTCTCAAAGGAGAATGTGTCTTGCAGTCTATGTTGTAGGACTGAGAATGTTGACCCTTCTGTGAAGCCAGGCTGAATGGCTCACAACAGAACCTTTAGCGCTACCGTCTTAGCTTTCCTAAGTAGGGACAAGGAAAGGCACTGTCGGGCTCTTAGGACAGGAGGAATGTTCTCACGAGACAAAGCTTGCTCTAAATCAGTATTACACCCACTATTCGGGACATCAACTATAACCAAAAGTGCTTCAGAATTTCCTTCCACAATAAGCTCCTCTGTGCATAGTAAATACAAATTAAGGAGACAGAGCAGAGCTGGGGCAGTGATGTAAGAATCCAATTTTATACCGACTCTTATTAATCAAAGTTTTCTGCCTGTGGTTAATTTCTTAAGTTTTCCTCTGAGATCTCATATTGCAAAGGAGCCAGTCACTTCACTTGATCCGCCCATCAGCACTTTCCAAGGATTCCACTGTCTTCCTCCTAGATGAAATAGAAATGCAAATCCGTCAGGAGAATATGGAAATGTACTCTTTTAAGCGAGAGGACGACGTGTCAGACATCACAATAGAAACTAAAGAGGTGACAGGGAGTTTAAAAGGATGTTTCAAAGATGAAAATAAGGCTTTTAAATGGGCAGTAGAAATGGAAAGGAATTGCAAAGCTAGCGGGTTAAAAAAAAAAACTAATTAGGAGAAGTTAGAACAGCTAGGATGTGACTCACAGGAAGAAAGAAATGGGGTCTGTATGCAGAAGGGAAGCTGTGTGTGAGTGTTGAGGCTGTGGGGGGCCTGGGTGAATCCTCTTGGGGGGGTCCACTCATGAGCAAGATGTGCCTGGAAAGTGGACGTTCATGAGAACTTGGGAGCTTCACAGGTGATGGCCTACATGGAGGGCAGACCGACCGAAGTCAAGTGCCCTTGGATGCTTCCTCCTGACAACACTTCCAAGGGCTCCCTGCTCAGCATCATTTGGAATCACAGAAGCCATAGAAGCAGCAGTTGTTTTGGTGGTACCCAGAGGGTCTTGCTAGCTGAACATCTTGAGGAGTTCTAGAAGATGACGAGTATGGAGAATTCCTATACGGCTTACTCCACAGACCCATTTCCTCTCTAGCTGATGCCATGCCTGCAGGAGCTCTCTCAGGATCATGTCTCAGTGTCTTAGGGCCATCTAGATCTATACTCTACTTTCTCCTAGGCCAATCTCCTCTGGGAATTCAAGTTCAATCCTACTTACACCGTGATGACTCTCAATCCCATGACCCTCGTCCTTGTGGAGCTAGACAGATGGATGCAAATGCCTGCTTCTGAGTGTTTGCTCTAAAATTCAACTCATACCTGTCTCCCCTACCCAGAAGTAGATTCTATTCTAATTCAGCCAAGCAGGATAATCTGGGAGCTCAGGTGTGTGGGTGTGTCACCATCACTCTCCTCAACTCCACACAACCATTCTGCAAATTACTCCCACGCGCTTTCTAAAAGCATAGAACTAGAAATGATCACCCTGAGTGAGTTAACCCAGACCCAGAAAGACTCACATGTTATATACTCACTTATAATTGGATACTAGCCCAAAAGGGATGTCCAATGAAAGTCTTCACTTAACCAGGAGCTTGGGATAGATGTGGGGACTTTCTACTGGGACTCTAGGTGAGGGAAATATGGGAGAATGGAGAAATAGAAAGACCCAGAGGGTTCTAGAAACCCACTAGAAGAACATCATGATGGGCGGATCTGAACGGAGGGGGGCGGGTCTGCTCAACCTACTGCACCAACCAAGGACAATACATGCAGTAAACATTGAACCCCTATTCAGATCTAGCCAATGGACAGGACATTCTCCACAGTTGCATAAGAGCAGGGACTGACTCTGACATGAACTCTGGTTCCACATATTTGACCACTTCCCCTTGGTGGGGAGGCCTGGTGGCACTCAGAGAAAGGATAAGCAGGCTACCAGGATGAGACTTGATCGGCTGTGACCATATGGTGGGGAAGTAGGGTCTCTTTTGTCACAGACCTAGGGGAGGGGAATAGGGTGAAAGAGGGAGGGAGGAATGGGAAGATAAAAGTAAGGAGATAACAATTGAGATGTAATCTGAATAAATTTATAAAAGAAAAAAAAAGAAAGACCCCCCCAAAAAAGAAGAAAGAAAGAAAGAAAGAAAGAAAGAAAGAAAGAAAGAAAGAAAGAAAGACATTTGTTTCTGGTGGCCTAGACTGTTATCATCCAGCGGCTCCCATCAGGTTTCCTTCGGTCCCACTGGGTGCTCCAGCCATCCCCTCCCTGTGTACCAATCCCCTAAGCCAGGCACATCTTTCTCAGGTTCTTCCCTGTTCATCATCCCCATTTATCAGCCTTACTCATCCTTCAGAACTCAGTTCAAACACTGCTTCTGTGGCTTAGGTAAGACCACTGCTGCACACACTTCATATTTTCATTGCTATAGGGCTCTGTCTGTGTGTGCACGTGCGCATAGGTACATATTCACTCAATGTTATGGGCCAAAGGAGGCCCGGCAGTGCTGAGCTCCTTGGCTTTACTCCTGGCTCCTCTATGGGACTATCAGGTTTCTTTGGATCCTGGTTGGATATCCCATCTTGGACATGGGGACTGGTCCACAAATCCTCACTCCCTGGTCTGGGTTCAGCAGGAAGGGCTGTTTAGTGAAATCTGTGGAAATCTGATCCCTGAGCTTCCAGCTGGGAAATGTTGCCTCCTGCTGTTTGTCTTTGGTCATGTGGCCAAATGGAGGGAGGGAGGGAGGCCTGAATCAGGAACAGCCAGGAAGGCCAGTGTCTCCCTCAAGATTTGTAAACAAATGGCCATGCCCCCCCCCCTTTTTTTAAACCTGGAACATGCAAACATCCTGGGAACTGTATCCAAAGATATACTGTCAGAAAGAGAAACACCAAACCTGTTTATGCCTATGCTTCAGCCAGGAGAAACCCAGCAAAAACTCTCAGGCAATGGGCTAGCTCTCTGTAGACCTTTGGTAGGACATCCTAGCCAGAGCTGTCCCCCGGGGTCACAGTGAGGACCATGCCCAGCTTGCTGGGGAAGGTGGAGGTCTTCTCTGGATGTGGTCTTGCCTTTTGATGGAGAGTGTAAACATCCTTAATACTGGTTGGCTGGCAAATTGCTGATTGAATTTGGAGAAGGGAAAAAAAACCCTAAGTGCTGAGTCTTTTTAAGAAATACCTTTTCATGAATACATTCATGTGTTTTATAGACAATTGTCTTTATAAAAGATGATGTTGTAGATGAAAATGGAGCAGTCAATGAATGCATGAGAGCAGTCGGCTTGTAGCCTTCTAAGGAGCTCAGCAGATGCTCCCAGCACAAAGAATTGGAGTCTTACTCCATTTTGTTTGCCCAGGTCCTCTCAGGATGCTTGAACAGAGAAAGTTCAATGAATGACTACAGGGTGTAGCAGTGGATGTTTTGTTAGTCTGGCCTCCTTATACAGTTTGGAAAAGCTTCAGACACACCTCATTTCACCAGCGGGGAAACAGTCTCCAAGCCCTCTTCTACACTGAAAAGAGTTTGTTCACAGGTGTGGTGTGGGGTGTGTGTGTGTATGTGTGTGTGTTCAGGTGCACATATGCATGCATGCACTTGTGGAGCCAAGAGGTCAGTTTGGGTGACTTCATCTATTGCCTTCCACCATATTTTTGGAAACAGAGTCTTTTACTGAACATAACATTCATCATCTGACTGGCCTAGCTGGCCAGTGACTTCCCTTGTCTCTGCCTCCTGGTGATGGGATTCCCGGTATATGTCACCACGTCCAGGCTTGTGAGTGGGTATCTGGGATTTGAACCAGATCTTCATGCTTGTACGCAGCACTTTACACGCTGAGTTGTCTCAGCTTCTTGTTTGTTATGTTTTCTGTTTTGTTTTGTTTTTTTCTCGTTCTCTTAAATAAGTGTTTTTATTCTGGCATGGTAACCCCCACCTGTGACGCCAGCCCTCTGGAGACAGGTGCACCACATATATACATGTTCCACCTCACGGTAAAATCACTTTGGGTTAGTCTTTGATAACTCTTGTCTTCTTGGGGTGAGCCCTCCACAATCAGGCATGGGCTGGGTCTTCCCCTCTCTCTAGGGGCCACAGTGACCTTGGTCTTCACTCAGCCCTACAGATCCTTCCTGTATCCTCTACCTCAGGACATTACACACACCCTACATCCCTGCCTCTCTGTCCTCCTTCCCCAAATGACTAAACTTGTCCACTCTTCCTGGTGAGCTCAGGCATCTCTGAGTCTCTAGTCTCAGCACCCTGGGCCAGCCCATGGGAATCAGCCCCATGTTCTCCTGTTCTCAGTTGAGCTCAGCACCCTGCTTTGTTTCTAGATTTTTTTTTTTCTTGCCGTTCTGTTATTCATGTGCCTTTTATGTCCTTTGCTTTCTGTGCTCCATAACAGACAGAAAATTTCATGGAGGCAAGAGATCACATTATCATTGTTAGGGTTTAAATATTTGCTTCACCCCAAAATTTGTATGCCAAAATCTAATCCCCAAGGTAATAGCAATAGGAAGTAGAACTTAGAAGAGGACTAGATCGTGAGGGCGGAGCTTCCATGCCTATATGGGAGGCCTGTGGGAGAGCAAACCTGCCCCTTCTGTGGCGTGAAGGGCACGTAGAAGTTTTCACCCATGAGGAACAGGCCTTCACTAGACACCAAATGCTCTCAAGCTTATCTCGATGTCCCATCCTGCAGACTGTGAGCATACATTCCCACTGGTTCTGTATTAGCTAGCCTGATGCATTTGTGTTACAGCAGCTAGAATAGGCTCAGACACCTCCTGCTTGCCTCCTCCTGCTTCTGGTGCGCAGTGGGTAACCAATACATGCGGTGCTTTGTGTAGGAAAACCAAAGTAATGCAAAGTCCCTTGGAACATTTTGTGGGCTGTGCCCTCTGCTTCCCCTCCACCTTCCTTTCCCTCCCCCTTTTCATGCCCAGGTCCTTGCATGCTATCCTCTGCTGAGGCATATCCTAGCCTGAACTTCAGTTTCCTGATGCAGAGTGTTTCACCTCACCACAAGACATGTGTTGGCAAGTCTGGCAAAGGCCTACCAAGCCCAGAGGGTGGGGTCAGAATAAATCACAGCCAGGTCTTCCTGCTGTGGGGACATACAGATGGGAACATCCTTACATACAGAAAGGCAGTGGGGACCCGGAAAGATAGGTTATATTAATGGGTCAAAACCTAGCCTGAAGAGGAGGGAGGGAAAGGCCCTGCCAGCGCAACTATTGGGTAGGAATGACCCTGGGAGCTAAAGGGCTTTTCCTACCCTCCAGAGCACGGTCAATCTGATGCGCATGCTGCCTTCTTTCCCTGTTGTTGTCTCTGTAGAGCAGACCCAGTGAGCTCCACTCTGAGAGGATGACAGATGGTAGGTGAATTCCTGAGCGACTGCAGCTGCCCGCTTCTCCAGGTAACAGCACAGCGGAGAGAGCCACAAATCACACAGGGCTGGCTGCAGTCTCTTCCATGAACACATTTATTTCAGAGGTGATCCAGAATGTGACAGCCGCACTCAGCACGTGCACACAGAGGGACAGTAAACGTGCGTGCGGCCGTGTGTGGTAGCGCTTCCTTTCCACAGCAGCCTCACCCCAGTGGCCCTGGTTCTCCCAGCTTACTTTTTACCCTTTGAAAAGCATGAGGTTCTGCTTGCAGGCTAACACATCCTGTTCTCACCAATTCCTCCCATGTGGTTTGGAATACTTGCTTCCAGCACACGGCAGCCAAGGTTATTTGAATAGCAGCTTTTGAATAAAAGCAAATATTCCCTTAGAGGATGGGGAAAAAAAATCTCAGCCAACATTTTTATTTCCAAAACCACTCCCTAGACATTTGTTTGCCACTAACAGGTTGACCAGTCTTGTTGTAGGGTCTAAAGAGGCTCCTGCTCTGTGGTGGACCAGTTGTGAGTCTGATTGACGAAGGTAGAACAGAGCTTCGGGGTGCTGGGGTTTCGGAGGTGGGCCATCAAATGCCTGGATCTGCTGCTCCTTTCCTCAATTCACAGCCCGGGCTTGAGTTGCAAATGTGCCCTTTGGGGATTCCTCTGCCCCTTTAACTTGCTTTAGACACCTGCAGGCAGGGGCGTCGGTGGTGCACAGCTGCTGGCCATTCCCGTAGCTTCCTGGCCCACCTCTTTGTCTTTGTTTTCTACCATGGCTATCAGGGCATTTGTCACACCTGAGTGTCACCAGGTGCCCTTGTAGACTGCTGCTTGCCGATGGGGACTCTCTGTGCCTGCTGCCTGCCACACATCTGATGATTTCCTTCTCTCTGATGACCCTGGGGGTGGGTGCTGGTTCAAACATGGGACATGTCCCACACACTGCAGCTGTTCTGTCCCAGCTGGGGCTTCTCAAGCCACCTCTCAAGATGAATCAGTGCCCTGCCCTGCTGTGTCATCTTTGACAGGGGAGCCTGAGTGAGGAATATCTAGTTAGCCACTATGTCCAGGTGTGATTTTGACATTGCCAGTGTGACCAGCACCGGAGGACACCTACTATCAGCTCCCTTGCCAATGACACGCTCAGTGAAAACCGTGGGTCTCCACTTGAGGAAGCACTTGTAAGCCTTAACTACCACAGGGCCCCTGTCCTTGTCCCAGTGTCCCGAAGACAGACATTCTGCAAACCTATGCCTTGCCTACAGACCGACACAGCCCAAGGACTACTCCCTAAAATGTGAATCTTCAAAATTATTCAAAGGAAGAAGAAACTTTAAAGTTCCTCATGACTTGGACAAGGTGGGTTCCAAATATCTAACATCAAATAAAACGTGAGGATTATCTGTGGCCAGGTTAGCTGTGTGAACCCCTGGGGATCTCTGTCTTTGCCACCATCTTGAAGCCTGCTCTTCCTGTGGTGGAGATTGAGCTTTGTTACTGGGGCAGTGGGCTCTCCCGGCCTGATCTTCCCAGCCCAAAGCCAGCTGAAATGCCAACCGCCAACAGCTGCAGGTGTAGAGTGGGTTTGCTCCAACTGGCGGTGCACCTGGATGGGAGAACTCAGGAGCTCCCAATGTGAAGTGAGAAAGAGCTATCTGTGGTCAAGCCTTTTTGTGGGGTGACTTTTTAGCACTGTAATGATGCTCCTTTTTGTAAGATTGAAGCCATACGCCTGGGAGGGTGACTTGACAAAACAGTTTATGATGTTGTTTGAGAACCCAAGCCCAGAGGTGCAGTAGCCTCTCCGGAAGGCCATCCTTCCCCCACGGAATCTCTTTTTCCATGGCTCATTAGCTCTCTGGGAACCAGAGAAAGGTGTTTCCTAATTACCCTGCTGTAGGAAAGCAGGAATGTCCTCTGTAGCACAGCACGGGAATCTGCCAGCACCGTGGTGAGGGCTGGGCTCTGTGCCTGCAGCCTGAGGAGCTGGGCCCGAAGGGTGTTTGTGCAGGACTAAGGCCCCACTGTGTTTGCATGAGAGGAGCCCCACCTCACTCATCTGTGGGAACAAGGAGCTCCAGATACTTCACTGCAGTGTGTGGAGGATCAAGTCCAAGAGTCCAGGAGGGGTGTCTAAGCCCCGCCCTGCACACGATAGTCCAGGGATGTCTTAGAAGTCAATGTGCAACCATTGCTTTTTTGTCACCCTCAGGACAACACAGTTTCTGCTCTGTGTTCAGCATTCCACAGGAGTTAAAGAGCTTGGGCCAGCTGGAAGGCAGGCCATGGAATAAGAGGAGTGGATGAAGGTTCCCAGTGGCCACAAATAACAGACATGGACCTGTTCCCCTGACAGACAGGGCCTCTTTTCCATCTATGTGAACTGCTTCAGGCAGGATCTCAAAGCAGTCAAGAGAAAAGGCACATGGGCTCCTTGACTATGTAGGAGGCCAGTAGGAGCCATGTCTGAAGCGGAGAGGCCTGAGACCAGGAGCTCATGGTCATGTTGGCAGAACCTAGCAGTGTCCGGTTGGTTGGGGTGGCAAGAACTGACAAGAACTTGTCTTCTCCTGTTTGGGGGAATTTCTACTGGTGCATGGAGCAAGGAATTTTCCAGAGAGGAAGGACATGGTAGTTAAGGCAGCAAGCCAGCTTCTCAAACGCAAGAAGCAGAGATCTCTGGGAATTACTGCTGACCACTTTTTCAGTCTTGCCTCAGTTCTTTGTACCATGAGGGATGCACTGAGCTGAGCATCATACAATAAGGACCATGGTTAACATGGTTTACATGTAGGAGCAGTGACCCACTGAGATGTTGGCTAGCATCAGACTTGGCATTAATAATAAACCCGTGTCTTAAATTTGTTAGCCAAGAACTTCCAGAAAATGATTTTAAGAATTTCAACTTTAGTGGCATCCACTATTCATTGGGATGGAGATGTTCATGGGCTGTGGAGGATAGTACCCTCACATTTAGGTCACCATGACAGAAACCTGCATGGGGCTATTATTTTACTAATTCCATTACATATCAGCTTTGGCGTGAGGGGATCTTAGGAGTACATCCAGCTCTTTGGTAGCTCCCACAACTTCTGACTGGCACACCAGCAGCCCTGACTCACAGACACTGGTCTCTCCTGGCCAGTTGGGGCATGTTTCAGAAACACAAGTAAGGTAAGGATGAACCAGGAGTCAGACCACCATTCAGCCATAAGACCATCATTCTGTGCTACTTCATATCCTTCCCGACTCACCTCCAGGCACGAGCATCTGAGTAGAACTGGTCCTGCCTGCGCAAGCCTGGGATCCAGAGAGCCACGCTCAGTGCTTGTCTCGTGTGGCAGCTGCTGCATCTCCTGTTGGTCCAGACATCTAGTCTCAGCAGCTGGCTCCTCCTTAGACTCCTGACTGCAGCTTACCTACTGAGTTCTGTGGACCTGACGATTTTTGTTCCTGAGTAAGGATGGGGTAGCTCATTTCCCTTTCCCTGCTAGACCTGTTTCACCACATAGAAGGATGCTTGAGACCATAACCTGCACCTTATCACTGTGGGATGGTCCTCACATCACATACACATACACACATATGCATACACACCCACACCCACACATCACACATATACATAAATACCACATTTATCACACACACACACACACACACACATGAACACACATCATCTCCACCCATTCCCATACCCACTCACCCACCCTTACAACATGCACATACACACATATGCACACACACACACCACATTCGTCATATACCACCCCCCCCACACACATACAGGAACACACACCATTCCCACCCATTCCCATATCCACTCACCCACCCTTATACCATACACATGGAACACACACACACACACACACACACACACACACACACACACACACCATACATACAATCACACCACACACCACACTCACAGACATGCACACATCACACATACTACACCCCTACACAGACACCACATATAAGCAAAACTACACACCACACTCACAGGAATGTACAACACACACACACACACACACACACACACACACACACACACACACACACACACCTCGGCTTAGACCAGTATTTCTTAACCTGTGTGGGTCTGTGGATCACGACCCCTTTGGGGATCAAACAACCCTTTCACAGGGGTCGCATATCATATCCTGCATATTGCATATTTACATTTCAATTTGTAACTGTAGCAAAATACAGTCATGAAGTAGCAACAAGAATAATGTTATGGTTCAGGTCACCATAACACGAAGAACTGTATTAAAGGTTCCAGCATTAGCAAGGTTGAGACCCACTGGCCTAGACCATCTCTCAAGATTCCAGGTGCCAAGTGCAAAGATTCCCTCCTGTATTTGTGGGCAGCCTACAAATGTAGCTATCCATCCCAGGCCAGCTTCTTCTCAGTAGCCCTGGGACTTGGGAATTCAGTCAAAGGGAAACAAGGCCTGAGGTCCAAAAGCCATCCCCTAGGCTACTGTAGCTTCTTGTCTCCCTGAAGACCCCAGGACAAGTTCTCCAGGGCCTGGCAGGAACGTGCCTTTGTTTTCGAAGGCTGGTTGAGAGCTATGAACATGGCAGACAGAGGTGGGGGGAGAATGTGTGAGCATATCCTCAAATCCAGCAGGTTATCATCTTCAGTGTAACCCTGACATGACCATCAGTCTTCCAAACTGGGAGAGAATGGTCCAGAGGCTGTTGTTGACCTCTACTGTTTGACCTTTCTTTCCTAAGTTATCCCACCAGCTCTCACCCTCCTGTTCTAGGGACTGCCCTCTAGGTCCCACCACTGTGTTGGACTGTTCTATAGGAGGGAAGTCCAAAGGCAATTCAGTTCCAGCCTAAGACTTTGGTCCACCCCTGCCTTGCAGTGAGGATGCCTTTACGGCCACTTGTCATTTGTGTTTCATATCCCACTTTTCTCCAAGGAGCCCTCATGCAGAAACTGAGGCAGATGTTTTCTTGTCTGTTAGTTTGCCTCTTTCTTTTTTGAGACAGGGCTGGATAACCTAAGCTGACTTCAAATTGGCAATTTTGCCTCAGCCTGTCAAAGGGTAGGATTACAGGCCTGTGTCACAACACTAGGCCAGGTGCTTTTTTGAAAATTCTCTGTGCCTTCCTTTCCTCTCCACCCTCCCTGGGTTAGTACCAATTAGTTCATCTGGCTCTCTGAAATTCACATGTTCCCCAAGACCACCGCACGGGTTCTTTGAAGTCCTTGGGCCAAAAGAGTCCTACACAACGCACAACTGCTGGGGTTCTCCTTTGAAGTACAGGGCACAGCATGACTAGGAGTGACAGGCAGTTGTGAGGCCAACATTGTAATGTGCTCCTAGGTACCCAGTGTCCCAGGATCACTCTACTTAAATCAATTACCTTGTAAGCCATAGTGTCCACTCAGCATAGATGAGGAAAATACACACCAGGTAGTACCAGAGGTGAACGAGGGGCCTTGCAAAGAACTTATTAATCAGTGGTTTTTGGCCTCAGACTAAAAGGCATTGCTCCTGGAAGGCCTCTGTCAACTCATCCTCAGCTGGAGGCCTGAGCATCTATGGACAGGAGTGCCCTTCCCTCAATTCAAAGGCCTCAGGGGTGGTGCTATCAGTCTCTAAAGGACCCTGAGACTCAGGGAGAAAAGTGAACAGGTGCCAGTAGTCAGAGAGAGAGAGGAGAGAGAGAGAGAGAGAGAGAGAGAGAGAGAGAGAGAGAGAGAAGAGGACACTCTAGAACTCTCCATGGGAACCCCACCCTGGTGACAGCCTTAGCTAAAGCTCTCACCCACAGACGCCTAGGCTTGCCTCAACACCCGGTTCCTCTCTGTAGAGCTCCCCATGCTCTTGGGACCTCTCAAAGCTTCATCAACTAATTGGCCTCTCTAGCCTCCCAGGCTCCTTGGTGTCTGGCAAGAAGAGGCTCTGAGTAGAGCAAAGACTTCACATTGAGCCCCTGGTTGCCGGGGACGCATTCGGTCCATTGGGTTCATCATCTTCATCCTGCTCCGCCTCCGCCTCCTTCCCAGCCTCCACACAACCCCCAAGCAAGGGAGGGCTGGGAAGGTACTGGACAAACCGGCCATTCCGTTTCATTTCTGCCAGCTCCTTGGCACAGCAGCTGGGTGTGTTGGTTTCATAGGTGTCATGGAAAGTGTTGTAGTCCACCTCATAGAAGCCCTTTTCCAAGGTGAGGACTGGTGTGAATCGGTGACCCCAGAGCACCTCTGTATCCATGTAAGAGCTTCGTGCTTGGCAAGTCATGCCTGGGGAAAGAGAAGCCACGTGCGTTAAGAAACAACCGTTCATTGGTCCATCATTCTACCTACCTACACATCCATCTACCCATCCTGTCACCCACTCATCTATGCCATCATCCATCCAGTCATGTAACTGTCCATTCACTATCTGTCCGGCCAGCCACTCAAACTGACCTCCAGCCATTAAACCATCTACCCATCTCTCTGTGGTGGTCCTTGTTGTGGAAGAGCCCAAACTACGATGAGAAAATGACAAATGGACATGCAACCATTCCTAGATGCTAAAGGGTGGAAACGAAGTCGTTGGAGACAAGGACATAGTTTTTGAAGGCAGCATGCAGGATGAAAAGGCTGGGACTGGAAAGGAGGCAGGAAACGGGTTTGGACAAGGTAAGTTCAGAGTGAGAGAGCAGAGAGAAGCAGGCAGGCATTGAGAACACAGGGGGTGGACATGCAAACAGAAGCCTGCACACACATGGACACATACATGCTAGCATACATGTACGTGTATACACACACAGGCATGCACACATGCACAGGAAGGGGAGCAAACTGTCATGCAGCCTGGCTTCTGGATCTAAGAGTGTCCCATTGCTGTCTCCTCCCCCCAGAGAGAGAAGGCAGTTTTGTTTATGGATGAGGAAGTCTTTGTGCTTTGGGTCACAGAAAAGCAAATTTTTATGTAATCTTTTGTCCAAGGAAAGACTAGCTTGTGTTTTGGGGGCTCTGAAGGAGCGCCTTTTCCAGTTCCCACTCTAAGCCCTCTGCAATTCCCACCTAGGCCTTCTCTAGTTCCCACTGTAAGCCCTATCCAGTTCCCTCCTAGCCTTCTCCAGTTCCCACATAGGCCTTCTTCAGTTCCCACCTAGGCCTTTTCCAATTCCCACCTAGATCTCTCTAGTTCCCACCTAGGTCTTCTCCAGTTCCCACCTAGGCCTTCTCCAGTTCCCACCTAGGCCTTCTCCAGTTCCCACTTAGACCTCTCCAGTTCCCACCTAGGGCCTTCTCCAGTTCTCACCTAGGCCTTCTCTGGGAGAGGGGTCATGCAACCTAGAGCAAGGCCAAAAGCTGCTTTCCATTCATCTGTGCCCAGGTCTGCCAAAGCATCTCCTACATGGTGGTCTTATAGCCCACTCTTTGCTCTCAGGGTGGTGCCTGCCCCACCCAGGCTTCACCATTCAGGCCTTATGATTGTATACTCATGCCCAGGAGAGGTAGAAACACCTGAGCTGGCTGCTGACCCATCTAGGCCCAGGCCCAGTGCCTGCACGCTCCCAGAGACTCTGAAAAGACCCTGGCACTGGACTCGCACACAGGTGCCTGCAGAGGTCCCTCAGGACTCTTCACATTGTTCTTCCTGTTCATCTTCCAAGGAAATGGCGTTGGCTATCCTGTAGCCAGAGACCTTGGCTGCTTGCAATGGTTACATTTCAATGCACCTGTCAGCTCTGTGGCACTCCATTTGGTCCTTTAGTTTTCCCATTGCTACATGAGACTGACTCTCTTCATTTGCAGAGAAGTCAAGCAGCTTACCCAGACTCACATCGGAAGGGTATGGAAGAGCTTTGCTGACTAAACTAGGCTTGGACTCATGCCAAGGCTGGATCCCATGAGTGTAACAGTGAAACTCATGCCATTTGTGAGTAGGTGGTCTCAGTCTCCCTCAGGGTTCCACAGACAGAGAACAGGTATGTCAGGACAGGACAGTATAAGCCAGGGCTTAGAGGGCAATGCGGGAAGAGGAGCAGGCAAATGGGGTCTGCATCTACTCGTTGTGCTGGGTGGTCTGCGGGGGACTCTCCTGTGGCACAGCTGCTGGCAGTGAGGCATTGCCAGGGCTCAATGAGACTGTATCTGGCTGACCCCTCCTTCTCTAGGAAGAGATCCTGTGTTCTACTCTGACCCCGTTACCAAGGACACAGTGACCCTAGAGTCCCCATGCATGCGAATCAGCTTCCTGCTTCTTGACTGTCCTCAGCCCCAGGGGATCCTCCAGCTGACACCATATGCTTCCTGACCAGGCTCTCCCCCCCCCCCCACTCCCCCACCCCCCACCCCTACCTCAAGCAGATGGCCAGGCAGCCTTTGGCACAATCCCTAGGGCTTGCCATCACCCTGCCTGACTCTAGCTTGGAAATAGGAAGGCTTGGAGAGGTCCTGTCTGAGTCACCCAGCCAGTGGCCAGATTCCAAAGGGCAGACAGGTATGCCTGGCCACCGTAACAAGCCTCTAACATCTTAGGAACCAACATGGGTGTGTAGAAAAAGCTGGAGACTTATAAAGGAAAGGCTGAGTGTGAAGACTTATTGGGAGGATCCTGCCCACCGTAGCTGATGCTATCCCCAGGCAGGCGGGCCTGTGCTGTATAAGAAAGCAAGGTGAGAAAGTGAGACAGAGCAAGCCTTCTACGGAGCTTTTCTTCATGATTTCTGCTTCAGTTTCCTCTCTGCTGGAGTTCCTGTCCTGACTTTCCTCTGTGATGAACTGTGACCTATAAGATGAATAAATCTTTTCCTCTCCAAGCTGCTTTAGGTCAGAATATTTTATCCCAGCAACAGACAGCACTGGTGTCCTCTCCTGATTATGAAGCCCACAAAATGTACAGCAGTGGTTCTCAACCTGTGGGTCGTGACCCCCACAGGGGTTGCCTATTATATGTCCTGCATATCAGATGTTTACATTACGACTCATGACAGTAGCAAAATTATGAATTATGAGGTAGCAACAAAATAATTTTATGGGGTTTATTTGGCAGGGGGGGTGTGTGTGGAGGGGAGGTGGTTCACCATAACATGAGAAGCCATATTAAAGGATCACAGCATTAGGTACCACTGAGGTACAGAGTGATGAAATCTCACTGTAAAACACCACCTCTCTTGGCCCAGGTTTTCCAGTCCTCCCATGCCTGTCTTAGGACAGGAAGCAGTTTGGCCTGTTGGAAATGAGGTCTGACGCTGGGGTCCTCCTGGCTTGGTGGTGCTTGCTTATATCTGAGCTTCTGTTTCCTAACCATGATTTCTCTCTTCTGGCGGTGTGGGAGGGCCCCCATTATTGTAATATATGTTTAAAGTCTAGAGACATACCTAGGCATTGGTGGGTTCAGCCCATGTTAGCTTTCGTTAGTGCTCTATCTTGGTAAATGCCCCGTGGGCCGCATTAGGGATGGAACAGGGTGTCCCCATTGTTGTCCTGGGATTCCTACACCACACAAACTTGTACCTTCTAGAGCCACAGCGGATCAGGTAGCTGAGGAGGGCAGACTGTCTTACCTGTTGCTTCTACCATCCCTTCTAGGATGACCACAACTTCAAACTCTTCCTGTTCCAGCTGAGCACGAGACATCTCCCAGAAAGGGCTCTTCTCGTTGATCTCATGGGAGATGATGAGTGGGGACACCAGGAAGAGACGGTCGTCACCGGTGTCAAAGCCCACATTAATATCGGTCTGGTTCAAGGGGATGAATTCCCCTTCTTTGGTCTGTCTGGACTTGATGAGCTTGGCACGGATGGAGGCCTCCACGATGTGGGAGTTCCGGAGGTCCCCTACCCGGAACATGAGGCACAGCTTCTCATCCCGAACGGAGATGACGGCGTTGTTGGAAAACATGAGGGTCTCTGCTCTCTTCTTGGGCTGGCTGATCTTTACAAACATGCAGCCCACCATGAAGGCATTAACAATAGAGCCCAGGATGGCCTGCACTAGAAGAAGTACGATCCCTTCTGGACACTTCTCAGTGATGACTCTGAAGCCGTACCCAATGGTTGTTTCTGTCTCGATGGAGAACAGGAAAGCAGACACAAAGCCACTGAGGTTTTCAACACAAGGAATCCATTCTTGGTCACCCACGTGGTCCAGGTCACCTCGGACATAAGCGATGAGCCACCAGATGAAGCCAAAGAATAGCCATGTGATGGTATAGACCATGGTGAAGACCAGAAGGTTGAATCGCCATTTGAGGTCCACCAGGGTGGTGAAGAGGTCACTTAGGTAGCGGTAGGTTTCTTGAACGTTGCCGTGGTGCACATTGCACTTGCCACTCTTCTCCATGTAGCGCTGGCGTGGCTTCTTGCCTTCTGCCAGCAGGCGAGTGCGGTCCGTGGCAACGGGGATGTAATCCCGTGCCTGTTTGGGAATCTTCTTGTGGTCCCGGGGAGTGGCTCCTATTTCCATGTCTTGGCTCATAGCATTCCTAGAGTCACCGGCCATCGCTGAGACACAGTGAATTAAAACGACACTGTCAGTAGTCAAGTTCTCTGCTCTGAGTAATAGAAACTTGGAGCTGGAGGCTACCCCCCTTGTGGGAGCTCTCATGGGATTGTCATTTATAATTAACACTGTAACCTGCTGGAGTTAAAGATTCCAATCCACATTATGTACTGTGTGTATAGTGTTTATTTCTATTAATTTTTTTTCTTTTTAAAAATATCTATACATGTTTTGACTGCATATGTATGTATGTACACCCTGTGTATGTCTGGTGCCTATGGAACCAGAGAAGATGTCAGATCTCCTGGGAATGGAGTCACAGTCAGTTGTGAGCTGCCATATGGGTGCTAGGAATTGAACCCAGGTCCTCTGCAAAAGCAACAGTGCTCTTAACCATTGAGAGATTTCTCCATTCGCTCACATGGATTTCTGATATTTTGTTAGGATATGAGGTCCAATAGTGCAGGATTTTGTGTCTGTTTGTTCCTCGCTACATTCCAAACACCCAGGATAGATCACCTGACACACACTATGGTTCGAAAGCGCTACTGTGTGAAAAATGGAAGGATGAATAAGAAAGCAGGAGAGGTGACCTTATGAGTGTATGAAGGTTGATGTTACTTTCCTACTCACCCGGCCCCAAGCCTGTGCTGTCCTTTAAAGCTCTGTCTCCCCTTCTTTTAGCAGCTGACAGAAAGGAAAAGGCAGCACATGTCTGCTTCACTGCATGGTCGCTCCTGCTGCCTGAGTGGGGAGCCTGGCTGTCTGAGCACTTATTAAAATGACAAACCACTGTGTAGATGCACCCTTGAAAAATCTGATCTAGTTAGTCCTGAGAAATTGAGATGGATGGGATGTCCATACCCCGAGGCTTGCAAAAGGACTGCTTTTAGAGGGCACACACACGTCAAAGAGACACATGGAGGCTTGGAATAGTCCATTTTTGGCCTTTCTGACACTCCGCTCAAGCCCACTTAAAATGCTTCAAGACTCTGATGAAGACAGGAAAGACTGTGAACCCCTCCCATTACTGAGAACACCTTACTCAGGGGCAGGAGTTAGGCTAAGACATGCAGTCTGTTTGCTTGGTTAATCCTACCACAAGTGACTAGATGGTTATAATTTGTCCATTTTTTCCTTTATTGCTGTTAAAGTTTTTGTTTGCTTACCCCCCCCCCCCTTTTTTTTTTTTGAGATAGAGTCTCAGGTTGGGAGTTACCTGGGAGGTAGCCCAGGCTGACCTCAAACATGTGTCCTCCTGGTGAGGCTGTGGTGCGGGGGTGGTTGGGGTATGCTACATGTTGAGCTAACCTGCCCAATTTTCAGTTGAGGAGATGATGCTTGAAGCAACGTGTGGCCAATTTAGGTTTGGAATCTGATTTTATCTTGCTCTAGCCCAGAGGCTCAACCATACAGACACGTGGTGTTCTATGGCTCAAGCTTTGGCTAATGGACTGCTACATTCAGCATTTTCTTTGAGCTGTGATACTGGCATAGGACACCGTAAAGAATTCTTCATAAACCATCTTTCCCGGGTTTTGCAAGAGTACCCTTTCCCAGGTGTATAATTCTCCCAGGTCTTCATTTTCTTTGTTGAACTGACTGAGAAACAAAGTGTTTTGACCGCTCTGTGACCCTGTCAGGTAAAATTCTTCTCTTGTGGACTTGAATCATCCAAGAACACACTATTCAACCTGTGCTTTGGTATGTCTCTCTTTGGAATCCAATTGCGGGCAGCCTTGGTATTTTGATCCTGTCCTCACTCACCTCTATAGTCTTGCGATCCCATAAACTTCCTTGTGTGATGTTCCCTAACATTAGTTTGGGGACTTTGTGAACCTCCTGGGGACCATCCTGGTGAGTGTTCTATCAACTGTTAAATAGCTGAATCAGCAGGTTTGGTGGCTTGAGGGCTGGACCCCTCTTTGTATTTAGTGTCTTGTGAAACACAGGGCAGGAGCTATAGTACTCTAGTTATTAGTCAGAGGAAAGGGACCTGAGTCAAATCTGATTCTTCAATGGGACATCCTGAATTCCCTGAGAACAGTCATTTAAACATTAACATTATTTGAAACTGGTTCCAGGTCTAACAGTATGCATTCTATACTTATCAATGCCAGCTCCTATAAGATTCAGTCAAATTAGCCCATCAATCAATCACCTGGACCAGAAAATACTCCTTGGGAAAGCCGTTGTCCTTATCTTCGGTTGTCAACTTGACACATTCTAGAGCCACCTGAGGACAGAGTCTCATTTGAGAGATTGCCTATATCAGATTGGCCATGTCAGTGAGAGATTGTCTTGGCTGATGATTGATACTGGAGGGCATAGCCCACTGTGGGCAGCACTATCCCTAGGCATGTGGGTCTGAGATGTATAAGAAAGCTAGGTAAACAGGGAGCAAGCCAGAAAGTGAGCTAGCAACCAGTATTGTTTTACTTCAAGTTCCTGCCCTGATTTCCCTCAATGATGGAAGATGACCTGAGAGTTATAAGCCAAGGGAACCCTTTCCTCCCACAAGTTGATTTTGCTTAAGAGTATTTTAGCAAAGCAAAATATATGAAGCCAGAATAGCTGTCTATTTCAGAGCCACTAGAAATAGTGCGGTCTGTCTAAAATGTAAATTGGCACAGTATTCTTTTTGACCGTTGTTCACTCTTGAGGGTGTCCCATGTTACTATATAGTAAACTCTCTCTTCTAACTATATTCTGTATATCCTATCTGAATTCTTCTGGCAGAGATCACCAGACTATAGAGATGAATGAAGACAAGGGCAAAATATCAGTGACATAGACCATGGAACCAACTGTTCTCTTGACCAACCGAGGTAATTTTGGCCATCTTGAGAAATCTTATGACTCTGGCACATCTTTTCCTTTGGCTACAGCAATTTTGAGGTAACCTTTAAAATGTCATATTGAAGAGCCATTCATTCTAAGGGCCATTTGTCTCAGACATCCATTGGCCATTTCCCACTCTGCATGCAACCACCTGCTCCCCACTCTCAAACGTGGCAGTTACAAAAACGAATGAAGTTAAGAAGCAAAATGTTTGGACCATATTTACAGAGTGCTATACAGGATTTGTTTTGCCCCCTGGGTGGGTCTTTGTACTAAAAATCTGACCAGAGATTCTTGGAGCTGGTGCAGTGTTCTGATGACCAGAAGCCCCTGTGCTCCTGGCAACCCAGCTGGGGTAGACCGCACTGGGTTCTAATTGAAGTGTTGTAGTGCACTCTCCCAGCCCCATATGCTGGAAATGGGTAAGGGAGGGCCATGCAAATGACTCGTGGCCTGGGCACTTGGGAAAGTGCATCCCTGCCCTTAGCTCTGCTGATTTTCTGCACTGTTTCCTTCCTATTTTTAAATGCATGTCATGCCTTCTGATAAGAGAGGGCCCTGTGATGTGTTAGAAGCAAGCTGGTATTTTCTAGGACACCTCTTCCCAGGGCTAAAAGAGTTTTGCTCTAGAAGAAGGCTGCATATTTCTGATTTAAGAGCCATGTATATGCCAAAAGACTCCCTGTGGTAACCAGAGTGCCATGACTACGTCATATAGTCATCTTGGTTGGTTAAGAGCCCTGTAGGTCATTCATGAGACATGATTTTGTGAAGGTGTTTTCAGAAAGGTAAGCCTGAAGAGAGAAGAAGCCCCACCCCACCCCCCCGATTATGGACAGCAGCACCCATGGACTGGAGAAGGAGAAAGCAAACTGGGTCCTGGAACTTCCTCCCTTTCTCTAATTCCTGATCGGCCCAGATGTGAGCCAGGTGTTGCTGCCACTGCTCCCAGCTGTTCGTGCAGCCATGTCTTCTCTGCAGTGGTGGGCTACACCTTCAGGCCCTGAGCCCAAGCAAATGTTTCTTCCTTTAAGTTGCCTCCTATCTGGTGGTTGATCACAGTTACTAAGGGTAGGGCTTGGATTTGAGCTCAATGGGCACAGACTTGTTCTGTGGGCCATTGAAAAACAGTTTAGTCTGTACCTGTCTCCGTTTCCTCTGCTATATATCTCAGTCACTATTTTCTTCCCTCTTTGGCTGGGGCCGTTACAAGGAACCCTAAAAAGGATACAAATATAAGTAAAATGCAGTCCCATGCCACACAATAGTGCTATGATCAAGAGCAGACTACATATACAACACTGGTCCCCTAAGATAATGTCATGTAATAATACAGCCTGCATTTGGCCATCCTAATCTATACCAGCAAGCTTTGCCAAATTACCTCATGGAACATTTTCTTCAGACTGTGTCTCTGTGGTTAACCTATGTGACTGTATATATTTATAATCTTTCCTTCCTTGAATTTAAATGTAATGTAATGCTCAATTATCCCAAATTTTAAGCACATAGAGGGAAGAAACATCTAAAATTCAAGGACCTGAATTCTCAGTGATGTTTGCAGTATGGGCATTAAGCTGCTTGATCATGGAACCATCATTATACAGATGTCTTTAAAAGTTTAAAAACAGCCTCATTTCTGGGCATGATGGAGCATGCCTGGAATCCCAGCACTCAAGGAGGCAGAAGCAGGCAGATCTCTGTGAGTTTGAGGCCAGCTTGGTATACAAACAGAGTCCAGGACAGCCAAGGCTATACACACCCATAAAAACCTGTCTTCAAAAAACCAACAAACCAAACAAAAATAACAAAAAAGAAAAAAAGAAAAAGGAAAGAAAGGAAGTAAGGAAGAAAGAAACCTATTTTCAGGAACAATATAAATAGACTTAAAATTTGGTTCTAGAATCAATTCAGTTAATTATATATCCATTAACTACTATAGTTAAGCCTTGAACTGGGAGCTAGTCGTAGAGCAGCAAAGAAGGCAAATACAGGCCCGCCCTGCTGGTTCTTTGCATCTTAGCCCTGTTTCTTTGAGCCCACAGTGAGTACAGAGCTGTGTGTAGCAGAGGAGAGAACAAAGGCGCAGGCCAGCTAGAGGCACGCTGCGCATCATAGCTGCTCCCTTTAAAAGGCCAACCTGAGTGGATCCTATTCCACCTGGTCACCCTGTTCCAGCTCTTCTCTCTGGCTGCCCCTGTGCCTGTGGGTGGGAAGGATTACTAGAACACGATGAAAGTCTCCGCCAAGCTTCAAGTCCAGCACAAGGGGCAGTCACTTTGATATAAAGTACAAGTGGCAAGACTCAAAAGAGGCCAGATCAAAGGAGTTGTATTTGAGATGCTGCACCAGTGCAACTGACATTCATTAAATAGACCTTGGTGCAGAGGGTCTCCCAGACACCCAGCACAGTGAGACAAGCTCTGTGCGCCAGGATGCTAGGAATCTCTTAGCCGTCTACGAAGAGCAATACTTAGACTTGGTAGGGCTTTCTGGAAAGAGCAGTGGACTGGGAATCTTATTTTAGACTTAGTTTCCCAACTATGAAAATAGGAATCACAATCATTTTCCTGGATTTCTCATTTTTTCCCCCTCTTAACATGTGATGGGTTACTATTTGCATGCCTTGATATTTGGGACATGTGATGGAGGAAGTACAGAGGAGGACATACTCATGTCCATATTGAGATATCTGGATAAATATCTGGATATTGAATCTGATCACTAGGCATTTAGATAGGGGTTGACAGCATTGGAAACCATTGACTTTGGTAAGGGAAGCATCAGCTTTGCTCCAATTTAAGCTTTAAAATATCAGATGAAAGAGTGGATGTTTCTGAGCTTTACTGGGGCCTATTAATGGACCACAAGGTCCTTCTAGTTAAAAAATAATCTCTAGTCCAGATCTGCAGGAAAAATCAGAACATTACATACTATTATCTCCTCCTTTAAGAGTTAATGTTAAGTACCGCACGTGGTGGCACACGCCTTTAATTCCAGCAGTCGCGGGGGTGGGGGGGGGGTGTCAGAGGCAGGTGGATTATTGTGAGTTCGGGACCAGCCTAGTCTACAAAGTGAGTCCAGAACAGCCAAGGCTACACAGAGAAACCCTGTTTCAAAAAGCCAAAAAAAAAAAAAAAAAAAAAAAAAAAAAAAAAAGAGTTGATGTTGAAGCTGGGTGTAGTGGAGATAAAGACAGTGGCAGGCAGATTTCTATGAGTTCTAAGACAGGCCTGGTCTACACAGTGAGTCCACTACAGCCAGGGCTATGTAGAGAGACCCTGTCTGAAAAAGGGGGGGGGGGGAGGGAAAAAAAGTTAATGTTGAGTCACTGGCCAAAGGGGTCCCATAGATTTTCCCCTCCAAAACGTCACAGGTGATTGGGTACATTCCATAACTTGATGGTAAGGTCTGTCGCTGAAGACAATGCTCACTTAAGTCAAACACGAAGAAATTGAGCAACTAGAAGCTTCAGTCTTACTGACTAGCATTCATGTTGCTGGAAGGTTCTTTACATGGTACTGAAGGAGAAAAGTAATCATCTATATCACCTTTCTCCCTCTCTCCATCTCTCCTTCTCTCTCTCTATTTTGTTTGTTTGTTTGCTTTTGAGACAGAGTTTCTCTGTATAACCACCCTGGCTGTTCTAGAACTTGCTTTGTAGCTAGGCTGGCTTTGAACTCAGAGTTCTATCTGTCTCTGTGTCCTGGGTCCTTGGACTTAAGAAGTGTGCCACCATGCCCGGCTCATGTCTTTTTTTCTGGGGCTGGGGGTTGATACCAGCCAAAATCCTAAGTGTACATTCCCTGACCCTTTGGGCACCCTAGAGCTCCTCTCACTTTGACCAAGAGCCCCTCCCAGTCGCCATTGCTGAGTGAGCACGCCTACTTTCTTGAACCCTGACTTAGTGACATGGCTCTCTCGCTTCCTCTTATATATCTCTTTTTTCAGTTTGTCTGGCCTATAGCTTTCTTCCAAACACTAATAAAATGGCCCTAGAGCTTCCTTATGAGTCTGTTTTTAAACTCCTTCATTAACAAGACTAAGGATCCGCAAAAGGAAGCTCCAGCTCCCCATAACCCCCATAACCCCTGCACTGCATTGTTAAATTGCTCCAGGCTGGTTGATGCCTAGCCACCTGGACTGCCTTGATCCTCTCAAATAAGGCCTGATTAGCTAAAGGCATATAAATGGTCTCTGTGTCCTGCACAGAGAAGGCACATTTAACCAGGCAGAATTCTAAGATGCCCCCCACGATCCCCATTCCCATGTACATTCCTTGAAATCCTAGGACTTGGGGACCCTGCTCCCATGTTCGGTACAATTTGAAGGTGATATCAACCTGGTCTAATTATAGCCACACTCTGAGGGACTTGACTTTCCTAAAGCAGGAGTCAGTAGGTTTCTTCTTTTCTTTAGTGATGGAAGGGGTCTACACAGCAAGTAAAGTGGCTGCCTCTGGGAACAGACAAATGATGGCTGGCAAGGCAGCCACAGTCCTTCAAGGACTACATGCCATCCTGAGGGACAGGGAAGGAAGAGGAGCTCAGGTTCCCCGTGAGAACTGAGCAGGGTCATAATCACATTGTCGCTACACCTCTGATGCTAAGTGGACGCTGTTTTGAGACATTAGGTCTGTAGCCATCAGCTGTGGCCAAAATGGAAACAGTGCCGAGCTGGATGCTCAACCTAGGACCTCAGTCCACAGAGTCAAGGAAGGGAAGCCAATGGGTCCTACAGCCAAGGATGAGAGCCTCAGGAGCCCATGGCTCCATCTCCTCCATTGCAAGGGAGAAATTTGTCTTTGTCTTACAAAAGGGTAAAACAGAAGATTAAAAATCTCACCAAGGGTGCATTATACCCTCCCCTCCCCCACCACACACCCAGGGCTGTGCTAGCAAGTAAACTCTGTAGATTCGGATTCCTCTACTTTCTTCACCATACTTAGGAACCCCTCGCCTGATATCCCCATGAAACAGTTTCTGGAGAACTCTCTTAGAATCCTTCCTTTCTGCTGGTCTACCCCAGGCAGAGCTGTGGCGGGGGCTGTGAGTGGTCTCTCTGAGGAGCCTGCGCAGCAGCCTGTTACAGCTTGCTCAGCTTCCTCCTCCTGGGATGCTGCCCCTTACTAGGAGCAAAGTGTAGAGAGTAGAGATGCTTTGGGGAGAAACGGGTGGTGGGCTTATACAGTGGGGCCAAGAAAGCCTTGCTGGGAGGGTAGCTCAGAGCAGCGTCTCTGGAACAGAGGGAATAGCAGGGCTCAGGGTTCTGGGTGGGTGTGGGTTGGTAAGATTCAATAATGGACAAGACCCAATCACCTTTTGGTCTCTTCCTCAAGGAAGAGCCAGTCTATTCTCCCCTCCCACCGAAGGACTGTGCAAACCACACTGAAAAGTTGGCTTTTCCCTGGCTTGATTTCCCAGCTTTTCAAAATAATCATTCTTAAAATGAAACCCCTTTTAGAGCACCCTGAGGCTTAATGGCGCAAAGATCAGCAGAAACGAATCTTTAAAAACCCAAACAGGGAATCAGCTGAGAACCTTATCATATTGCAGCTACGGTGGTCTATCAACTTAGGTGGGGTCTATTCTTGAATTCCTGGTCAGTATACCTAGGTCAGTGTGGGTCATAGTACATAAGGCACCTAGTGCGAAAGCTCAAGGGAACGAGAAACACAGCTTTATCCAGACAGAGCCAATTGCTTAAGGTGTTCCCACTGAACACTTGTGTTTTGCTGGGCCATTGGTAGAGGAACCTAGAAGCTCACCATGTCTGCTTTGTTGTGCCTTCTGTTTACGGAGGAGCTATTGTTGAAATACAGGCTCTGACTGGGGTCCCTTGAATTTACATTTTCCCCAAGGTCCCCCAGGTACATCACTGCCCATGGCCCTCAGTACCTTCCTGAGTGGTAGGGCTGCCCCCACCCTGAGTGAACAGGGCAACCAGCTCTGGTTTCAGGGGTTTTTAGTAGGCAAGACTATGCCCTGTTTTCAATGAGCTCACGCCATGGCAGAGAACTCAAAGGCCAACAGGTCGGCTCTATAGAAAATGATATGAAATTCAAGGCACAGTTCTTAACTGGGTCTGGCTGAGTAGGTGAAGGAAGGTGAGCAGAGTGATGGTGCAGAGGGTGTCTGCCTACACAGGGGAGCAGCGCAGCAAAACCTTGGCGTGAGCATGGGGGCCCAAGCAGGAATAATGGCTCAGGTATCCAGTGCCAAGCCAGTCTCTGTGCTGGGTATCACCTCATACACATCTATGAAGTCCCTTTTAATAGCTCAGTTTTGTAAATCTCAAAAGCACGGACATTTAGGAGCTTGTTTAAGGCGCCAGCGTCTGAGCAGCAGGGCCAGGCTCCTCTTGATGTCATGTGTGCTCTGAGTGCAAGCAGCTCCCCATCCACGCTCAGAGTTCGAACAAGTTGCCACGTGCTTCTGTGGCTTCAAGAAACCTGACCCAGCCGGGCGTGGTGGTGCACGCCTTTAATCCCAGCACTCGGGAGGCAGAGGCAGGCGGATCACTGTAAGTTTGAGGCCAGCCTGGTCTACAAAGTGAGTCCAGGATGGCCAAGGCTACACAGAGAAACCCTGTCTCGAAAAACCAAAAAAAAAAAAAAAGAAAGAAAGAAAGAAAGAAAGAAACCTGACCCAGCCAGACTGACAGACACCTGATCCGTGCCAGAAAGCCAATTAAATTAAGATTGACTGATGTGTTTCCCAGGCCATCAGCAGCACGGCTGCTTCTCTGCTCTCTCTGGGAGTGTCTTCACACTCTGTCCTCCCACGTCCCTCCTGGTACCCTATGAGACACAGGTCAGCATTCCCTGTGCCCAAATATCCCTTATTGTTCCAAGGAGATTGAGAGCTCCTATGGTCCATGGAGCATCAACTCTTCTGGCAGAACCACTAACCCTGCCCTCCTCCCCCTCTGACAAGTGTCTGTTTAGACAGCGGACCTTACGAAGAAGAAAGAATGTAGGTGCCAGCCACTGGTTTCCGTCCTTAACATCCACCCTCCCCCCCACCCCGGGTTATTCTTCATCTGAGGGGGCCAGCTTCTGCCAGGAGCCAAAGCAAACACTTCACTCTTCCTGAATACTCTGCTGACTGCACTGTGCATGCATGCGTGCTGGCAGAAAACAGAACCCGCAGTGGGCGCTGAAGGCCACCTACAAAGGCAGATATGAGAAGTCAGTGAGTAACTGCTGCAGTGAGCTCTCTCTAGGTGGACACTGCCTAGCTACTTATCGGCCTTCTGCAGATAGCAGCCTTGCTCCTATTTTAATTCAGATGTAATGTTTTCTCACACCTCTTTTCACTTTTTTTTTTTTTTTTTTTTGATAGGAGGTCTCACTATCCCAGGCTGGCCTCATGCCCAGGATGCTGATCCTCCCCGTCTCCACTCCTGAAATGTTGGGATTGCAAGCATATGCCTCTAAACACGGTTTGCATTGGACAATTTTTATAAAGACTTGAAATACTTCATTCTCTTCAGTCTAGGAAAAGCAATTATCTTAACAGATGGTAAATGTAAACAAAATTGGTCTGAGCTTGTGGGACATAAGAAGGCACGGCGGGGACCACAGCAAGCCCCGTCCGTACAGTTCTTGGAGAACTGTAACCACAGCACAGTGTGGAGCCCACACTGTGGATCCACTGCTTTCTTCTCCTAGAAAATAGGGAAATGGGAAGAGTTGATGAAGCTGGGCATGGCGGCGTGTGGCTGTAATCCCAGCACTGTGGTGGCTGATGCGGGAGGATCATGATGTGAGGGCAGACTTGCCTACACAGCAAGCTCCTCACCAGGCTAGGCTGCATAATGAGACACTGCCTCAATATTCAAATAACAAATGAACAAACAAACAAAACCTGAAGGCAAAACTCCATTTTATGTGATGCTAATGAATTCGACTTTGGAAAACACTGTTCAAGGTAAAGAAAAGGTATCCATGGGGCGGGCCCGATCTCTCATCTCCAAGTTACATTTCTGGGCTACTGAGTTGGAAGGGAGCCTCCTCTCAGGAAGAGGGACACGGAACTTTGAGTTATGTACGAAGGGTCCAGATAATGCCACATATCTATTCAAAGCTTTTGTCATCTCATTAAAGCCACAAGCACTGGCATTCAGTCTTCAGGGCAGAAGAAGACAAGGACTTCAATGTGGGCACACTCCCCAAGCTAGCAAGATCACGCAAGCGCTGTCTCCTCCCTATAGCCATGTCCTCCCAGGCCCTCCTCATGCATATGGCTTGCTAGGGCACCCTGCATCCCTAAGGGTGTACCTTTTTTTTTTTTTTTTATCACCATCCAGCCCCCCCTTCTAGAAGGCTGCAGAGAGCTGCATGCAACGGGCCATGGTGCTCCTGCATTTCACTAATGGAGGTTCTCAATGGGAAGAGAGTTCTGACTGCTAACACAAGTCCTTCAGGGAAGCTGTAAGGACAAGAGAGAGTAGAGCGGGTGACCTCTGAGCTACCTTCTGTCTCAGATGAACAATGAGTGCTCGTCACCAGCCATCAGTCATAGTGGCAGAGCAGGACTGTGGCGCTGTGGTACGTAAGTGGAGCTGAGTGTAGGTGCCAGCGCTTATACCAAGGCCAAGGCTGTTGCGGTTTCTCGGGGGCCTCACAGGGCTTGGGGAATGTGTGATTCTTTTACCTCTGCTCTCAGCTGAAGGCCCTGGACAGAGGCTTGTCAATAGCCACAGTGATAAGACTGCCTGTGGGCTGTAGTGTGGAGTGACGAGCATAGGCCATGCTCCAGGGGCAGGGCAAGGGGCACTCAGTGGAGTGTAGAGCCAGGGACAACATGACTCTACAAATAGATGGTGTGAGGAGGGACACATCATCACTGCAGGCAGGCCCGTATCTGTACAGTGCTCTAAGGTTGCTGGGCTGTGGGCTGAGATGGGCTCCACAAAGGGGAGCTGTGACCGGAAGCCTTGGTGATGGCTCCTCGCTATCAGCCTTGCTCAGACTCAGTTCCCGGGGAGCTGTCTCTTCTGCTCAGGACATTCCCCTGGCCTGCATCCTAGCTGCCTCTGCTCCTCAGAGGAGAGGCCTGAAAATGGCCCTTCAGCACAAGTCAAATTACTGTTGGGGCAAGCTGAGGACAAATGCAGAAGACAGAAGTTGCTGCAGACAGTCATCTGTACTTCGTTGGGACTCATAAACCAAGGCCAGAGCAACATCTTTAGAAACAGGTGTCTGTGCTGTGGTCCCCATGGCATCAGACTCTTCTACCTTTATTTTAAGCCATGTGTTCAGTGTATCTCTTGCAGCAGGTTGTACTGACTTCTTGGCAGAAAAGCTCTGGAAGTGATGGGTGGGTGTGTGTGTGTACAGGCAAGCACACTGATAACTCTGAGCTGGAGGCTTTAGCTATTTTAACTTGACAACATTGTGTAGTAATACAGATAGAGACTGGGATTGAGGGCAGGCAGCGAACTTGTCCAAGGCCACATAGCAAGAAGAGGAGCCCAGCACTGAGCTGACCCTGGCCTGACTCCAGAGTCCACAGGGCCCCAAGATTCTACTTGCCCATCAGAATCTAGCGATCTGGGTTCTGAATTATAATCCTGCCTCTCCAGGCTACACGTTCTATCCAATAGGTCCTCACCTCTGCTCTCTTTCCCTACTTAAAAAAAAAAAAGAAAGAAAGAAAGAAAGAAAGAAAAAAAGGAAAATGCCCATGAGAATCATCCTATCCTGCCAAATTTCCGTGTAACACCCTTCGCCCTTTCACTTGAGTTGGCCTGGGTTAGGGGCAGGTGGAGTGGGACACAATACTGTACAGACATATGACCATGGGCTAGCAATGGCTTCTGCAGTTCTAGCGTGTTCTTCCACAGCTCTTTCACTGGTTCATGAGATTCTGATGACATGGCCCTGTTTTAGAGTTGCAGAGTGGAGGTGCCCGAGAGAGCACAGCTTCTGCCCCTCATGTCTGGGAAGCTGTCATCAGAAACACTGAGGGTGCAATAGAGACACTGAGTGATCGCACAGCAAGCCTCACAGGTGGCCCTGATGTCTAGCTGCTCAACAAAAGGCCCAGGTGGCTCCACAGGAGCACCAGAAGGGAAGCTTGGGGCCTCAGGGCCTCATGCTGCCCAGGTGAATGTGGTGACTGGCTGCTGACTCAGACAGTGTCCTTACAGGATTCCCCGTCGCCTGTCTAAGGAAGTCATAAAACCTTCTGCATCAGCTTCTGGGGTCAGGAGGGAACTAGAGCTTAATTAGAATGCTCTGGACTAATCCCCTGGCTATCTCCTCGTTAAAGAAACAAAATTACTCAGAGTTTGTGATTAAGATAAAAAAAAAAAAAAGCGGAGAGGAGACTAAATAGTGTTTGTAAGCTTTCTAGGGAGACAGCCTTCTTGTCTGCACTGACTAGAGGAGAGAGAGACAGCTAAGAACTCCAGTTCTTCAGGTAAATACAAGGACAAAGAAAGAATGAGTTAAAAACCTATTTGAGTACACCTGTGGAGTGATCACCTGTTTCCTTAAAGTGGAGTATTTTATGGCTCACCCTGGAGAGCTGAGGGATGCCACAATTCCTCACATCCATTCACTTTGGTACTTGGTTGTGGTGTGCTTGCACAGTCCACAGGCACCCTCCCAATCCCCTGCAGAAGATGCATGAAAAATCATAAATAAAAGGGCATGAAAATCAAATTAATTCATTTTACATTTTCCCCACAGTTGTATCTGTCTAACATTTTTTTTTCTTTTTAAGCCTGCCATCTCTATGAAAGCAAATAGTGTAATTCTAATACAGCTCTTCATTGTAATCCTGCACAGTATGAATTCTGCATTAAATAATAAAAAGGATTAATAATTAAGTCAAAGTGGAAAACCACTTGTTTCCTCTCTAAGGCCTGGGGGACAGATTTCCTGGGCTGGGGCCAGTTTGTCAGGGATGATTAGAGAGTACCACACAGAAGTGCAGAGAGGACCATGACAAGAGAGCAGATGAGGTGAATAGACGAATGTTTGTGTGAAGATGAAAAGGGTGGGGTGTGGGATGAAAAGTGTGTGGTGTCTTTTCCATGCCATATCAAGACAGATGCTGTCTGACCTACTTCCCAGGAAGTGATTCTCAGGGTCAGACACTTAGCTTCAGGCAGAGGGAAAAAGAACTGCCGGTGACTACAAAATGGTGGAAGGCATGAATGGTGGGCACACCAAGTCCTTGGACTTAAAAGAACAAATATGATAAAGATATGGACTTTCCACAAGCTGGCAGGAAGACCCCCCTAAATGCTTTCTTTTACATATAGCTAAGATTGTCCTAAGGTCTGTTAGAGAGACAAACAGTTTAGCACACATACAATAACTTTGAAAAAGAAAACAAGAATAAATAAAACAGCAGGGACCAGTCTACCCACTTTCAGACTTACTACACAGCTACAGTGGAGAAAGAATGTGCTGTTAGAAGGAGACAGACATAGATCAAAGGAATAGAACCCCAAAAACAGACCTTCACAAAGGTGCTCAACATTCTTGGCCCAACTTAGTTTCAACAAAAGTGCAAAAGAAATTCAATGGAGAAAAGACAAACTTTGCAACAAATGGAGAAGGGGCGGTGTGAGTTCCATGGGAGGAATGAATAAGCCAAAGTCTCTCTGGCTTTACTAAAACAAACAAACAAACAAACAAACAAACAAACAAACAAACCCTCAAAATGGAGCCTAGGTGGAAGTGTAGAAAAGAACATGTGCAAAATGTTGCAGAATCTTGGGCAGGTGGGCAGAGTTCTTAACCTTGACATCAAAAGCCCAATCCACAAAACACAAAACCAACAACGATTGTGTGAACACAAAGCATCTGCTTTGGAGAAAGACTTTCTTAAAGAGCTGAGAGGACAGATTACAGAGCAGGAGAAAAGTTTACAGTGTATATTTGGCAAAGGACTAATACACACGCTATATAAAGAACTCCCCAAGCTGAACAGAGACAGTAGAGACCGATCCAACTAGGAAACAGGCTGAAGACACTGCATGGAATAAGCAGAGAGCAAAGGAGCACACTGGAAGGTGCTAGCTCATTATCCACGGGAAAACTGCAAGGAAACCACCACAAGCTATCGTATGCATCTGTCAGAAAGGCTAGAACACAGAGGTGACAGCAAACATTGGCGAGGACGCAGAGAAGCTGGGCCACTCATCCCTGTGGGTAGGAATGTACAATGGTACAGCCACCATGGGAAACAGTTTGGCTTTTAAAAAAGGACTTACTTTGTTATTTATTTATCGTGTGTGTGTGTGTGTGTGTGTGTGTGTGTGTACGCGTGCACACGCGCGCGCACATGAATTATAGGTGGTTGTGAGCTGCCAGATATGGGTGCTGGAAACTAAATTCCATTCCATCTAAAGAGCTACGTGAGTTCTTAGCTACTGTCTATGCATCTCCTTGACTTTTTAAAAAATTAAACATATCACTACTATATGACCTAGAAATTGCATTTCTGGACATGTATTGCTGAGAAATTAAAAACTTATGTTCACATAAAACCAGGTCATCAATATTAATAGAAGCATTGTCAATAATAGTTCTGAGCTATGACCAACTCAGGTGCCTTTTAATTGGTGGATGGTTAAACAAACTGTAATATTTCCATATAATGGATCCTCAACAGCAACTTATACACACATACATACATATGTACATACAAACACACAGTGATACATACACAGACACATGTAGACAGAGGAATCCAAATTTCCAGGTAATTGTATTGAGTGGAAACAGCCAATTCCAAAATTATCATCCTATTTGTATTATTCTTGATATTACAAAATAAAAAAAAGATTAAAATAGACTAGAGCTGCCAGGGTTGAGGAGAGGCAAGGTGATTGGGTACCTGTGTGGTAATAATGGGAAAACATACAAGATGCCCATATGTATGGAAGAATAGGTTTATTGGCAACCCTTTGGCCACTTTTGTAATATGTTACTGTTGAGAGAAAGCTGGTGAAAATATGGTAGAATTCCCTGGTGGTTACCGCTTACACTGCACACAAGTCTACAATGATCAAAAAGAAAAAAACGTTTAATAAAAGAAATGAGAGAATGATGGATGTAGTAAAAAAAAAAAGGTGTGTGTGTGTGTGTGTGTGTGTGTGTGTGTGTGTGTGTGTGTGTGTGTGTTACTGAGGTATGAAGGCTCGGAAGGGCAGGTGTGATCAATAGCCAAAGTGGACAGGAGGAAAGATTCAAGGTGAGGGAAGGAGGAAGGAAGGGAGGGACAGAAGGAGGGAGAGAGGGAGGGAGGGAGGAAGAGAGAGAAGGAAGGAAGGGAAGGGGAAATAAAATGGTGTTAGTGTGAGTGTTTATCAGAAGTGGAGGGAGAGCCATAGATGAGGTAAAGCCAGGCTCCCCAGCACCATCCGGGGACCCATGTTGGGTCCCAGGCTCTAATTCTTAGCCTCTGCTCTTCCATCTTGTGTGGTTACTGTCCTGCGTCTACCTGTACTGATTCCTCTACAAGCCGCTCCACCTGGTCCCCCCGCAGATCTATTTCTGCTAGGCCTTATAGAAGCCTTCCCTGTATCCCTTAGTTGAGGCTGTCACTTACCAACTATGCTGTGAGTTGTACCCCCTGGCAGGGGAGAGCCGGCAAGGTGTGCAAAACAAGTCCATCTTTTACCTCAAGTGCTTGCACAGGACAGGAGCTTCACTTGTCGTTTGAAGGGATATGAGCTGGCTTTTTAGGTCATGGGATGGAGTCCACCTGACGAGGACAGGGAGGGCTGGTGTTCAGTGGGGTTTCTGCGCATCTATGAAAGTGAGCTGGGTGCCCTTCTATGTAAGGGCCCTAGGGACCTGGACACTCGTGGCTTCTGATGCACTAGTGACAGGGACCTTCTTAGGGAAGAGGCAATACTGTAAGCAGCTCCCTCTCCTGCTCCACTCCCCACCACATTAAGTATCAAATTCTTAGTGGCCGGAACTGGTGTCAACAGGGATGAGGGATAGAATCCTAGCCTGCAGGCTCAGCCTCATATGGCATCTGAGTCCTCTCGGTTCTCGCTTTCCCTTCTTCTCTTCTGAGCAGAAGAAGCAAGGAAAGGTGATTGCACTAGGGTCTCCCTAGTTCTGAGACTGAGAGCCTGGAATGTGAGAGAAGCTGAGAGGCAGGCAGCATTCCCAGCTCAAACAGCCAAGTCAGGGCCACGAGGAGGTACCTGCCAATCCTAACCTCTCTGCTTCCTCTTTATCATCTCCACCAGACTCTCTGGCCAGTCTGTGGGTTTGTCCTTGGTGACCAGGAAGTGCTGTTGCTACCTGCTAAGTGGTTGGATTATGCTTGACCTTTGCCCCGCCCCCCCCCCCCCTAGTCTGCTCTGGTCCCGGCTGGCTGACAGTAGAAGTTAACATGTAAGCTCTAGCCAGGATCTCCAGGGTCCTGCGTTAAAGGTTTGGTTCTGACATTTAGCTTTAACACAGCTCTTGGCAAAGGTTGATGTCACCCTGGGCTCTGTTGACAAGAATAGCGCCCTTATCAGGAAGTCAAGGTAGGAGGAACTAGACACCCAGGACAGCCACCAGCCCTCCCTTTGTGTTCACTGTTCTGGCTTTTAAAATAATTTTTAAGAAATCCACTTCCTAAGTTGTTTTGGGGGAAAAAAAACCACATTCAGGTAATTTTATTCAAATTTCTCCCTGTAATTCTTTGTATCTGAACTCTCACTCTCCCATCTCTACAGGGGAACAAAAGAAAGAAAAAAGAAGGGAAGATTCCTGTATGGCTGGTGAGTGTCTTAGGAGTCAGTTGATGATGGGCCCCTCAGAAGCGCTGCCTCTCAGTGACCATTTCAGACACAGAGAAAAGCTCCATCTAAAAATGGCTGCACTGAGCCACTCATAGATTCCTGCCTCAACTCAATATCTTTCCATTGTCCTCCACCCCCAGCCTAAAAATCTGATCAGCACTGCCTTGGAAAACTCAGGTAAGCTTTAGTTAGCATTCTCCTAGATGGAAAACAACCCTGCCCAAATGATTACATTCAAATAGCACCCCCAAATGATTTATTCCTGGTTGATCAGCTGGATGCTGAACTGATTCTAAATAGCATTCTGCAGTGCATGGGGTTTTCAGGTATGTGAACATCGGCACACCCTCCAGTGGCTTGGCCCCAAAAGACTTTTAGAATCTCACCATTTTAGGAGTAGAAATCAGAGACGTGGCACCCTGCTGTGTAACGAACTTCATCACAAATGACCACAGAAGCCTGAAAATGCTCAGTTGAATTTATGAACCAGAAACCCAGTCCCACACTTGCAAGGGCACCAGAGGGACCTTGTAGCCCAAGCACCATGCATCAGAGAGAGCAAGGCTGGCCAATGGGATACAGTCCCAAGCTCACATTGATGTGCCCATTGGACCCACCATGAGAGGTATTCTCCATGGCCAGGATGTGGGAGGCAGCCTCAGGGGACTCTATACTGGGGAGTCGTGCTGAGATCTGACTTTATACAGAGTAGGTATCTCTGCTCTGGGACAGCTCTGGGCAGAGGAGATGACCAACCCCATCCATCTCCTGCCCTCCCTCCTGCCTTCTCTCCTCCCACAACTGACCTGCTTGCTAGATGGAGCATAGAACGCACTCATTTTATACTTAAAGAGGACATGTTCCTAAGAAATGCTGCTTCTGAGTGGCCAGCAGTTGGAGAAGCTACACCAGAATGGTGGCCCCTTTTTTTGTTGGAAAGCTAGGTAGTAAGTCTGGGGAAGGTGGCTGGGTGTTCTTAGAGGATGACATTATCTCTGTGATAGTACCTCTTCCAATGGTGTACTGATACTGCCATACTCCCAAGTACACCACGTCCCCTAGGACTCTCACAGGAAGCTGAGCTTTCCCCTAGAAGACCAGTATATGTGCATGCTGTTCCATAGTCTATGATGACAAGCCTTTGATGTCACAGCCCAGTTCAATCTTTTTCTAAAGCCCACAACATCTCTGTGCTCCGCTCACCTGCCAGAGCCAGGGAAATCCTGGCATGGGATTCCAGATTGCATGCACCTAAACCAGACATGGTATAGCTCATGGCCCTAATCCCAACACTCCAGAAGTAGAGGTGGGCCAATCTCTGTCAGGGCAGCCTGGTCTCCCTAGTGAGTTGCAGGCCAGCCAGGGCTGCATAGTGAGACCCTCATCTCTCAAAACAAACAACAAAGCACGTAGGAGAGACTGTACCTAAGCAAAGGCGTAGACCCCCGGAAGCTGGAACTCCTTACAGGCCTAGTGTTTGGTAATAGGAAAGTCCTGGATTTGAAGCCAGAGGGCAAGGACTGGGAGGGTTAGAGCCACCCTTTGGTCCCCGAGTTCCTTCTGCTTTCGTACCCTCTAGAAAGCAGGCAGAGGAGGCTCCACCTCACAGGATCCTGCGCCCACCCAGGTTAAGTCACAGAACTCTGCCCATAAGCATTAGCTGCCCTTCCGTCCGTTCGTTCCCCTACTTCTCCATGTGAGAACGTGTTCTGTGAGCCGGGCAGCTTGCTTAATGTTAAAGAAGAGGTACAATTTGGAGTTGGATATGGGGCTCTCCTGTGTACTGCAAGCGAGTTACTCACCCTCTCTGGGCTGGCCTCTGTTTAACTGAGAAGAAGCAGAGTTCTTGGTAAGCATGCGGTTTTTTTCCCCCCACTGATGACCTGGTGTTTGAAAGGTTCCCCAGTTCTTGGTGTGGATGCTGGGCAGAGCCTCCACTTCTTTTTGGAGGTGTATCCCATGGAGTTTTAAGGAGCCAGAGCTGAATGGAGCCTGCTCTACAGCCCCAGGACAGAAGAGCGCCCCCTCTCCTCAGTGGCCTGTGCTTGCATGTGAGGGAGGCCCTCACAGAATCAGGGGCTACGGAGAAGACCTCAAGGGAGAGACACCAGCAAGGAAAAAAACAAAAAACAAAAAACTGTAACACTGTATTCACCTTCTTCCAGCATTTATCTCTAATCTTTCTTCTGAGTAATTGCAAAGATGTTTTAAAAAGAAGGAAAGCACATAGGTAGTGACCAGTGCAGAGAAGAGGACTGGCACCACAACAGCACTTTCTTAGCTCCATCAGAAAGCAGCTGAGGTGGAGAGTCTAAGGTTCAGGGGGTCGCCCAACTCGGCCATTTTTGTCTCCACTTGAAGGATGTGCTGCCTCCGGGAGCGAGGTTCTATCTCCTCCCTTGGCTTGGCCTAGCAAGCCAAAGATGGAAGGTTTCAGGCGCCCAGGTATCCGGATCTGGCACCGAGAGCAGGGGCGTTTACAGTCCTAGGCGGCAATGCTGGACTCCTAATCTAGGGGCGGCTGGCAGCTAAGGCCAGCTTCAGTTTGCTGAACTTTGGACCGCTGTATCTTGTTTCCATCCAGTCGCAACCTGTCTGGTTCCAGTAGGGGAAAGCCTCCTTTCAGGACCAGAGGACCCCCAGGGCTGTCGGGTTTGGGGAGTCCCTGGGCGGGGGAGGGACCCGGCGGGGGGTAGCTGTTAACTTACTTGTAGAGTAGAGAGCTTCTCTGAACCCCTGGGGCTAACTTCGGGAGGTCCTTCCACGGCTTTGCAGGTGGCTCTCAGGGATCTCCAGGGGAATCCCTAGCCTCAAGCATTGCCGATGTACTGCCGGCCGCCCTGAGCCACTCTGGTGTCGCAGGTCTTGCGGGGAAAGGCGGGCAAAGGCGTCCAAACCTCCCGCCCCTTCACCGGTCTGCCTCGCCCTTCTTCTATCTGGAGAGAGCTGAGCTGCGGGAGGCTCTCTGCTGCCCCTCTCCACTCCGCCCTCCTCTCTTCTCCCGCCCCATCCCCTCCCGTCCCTCGGGTTCTCCTCCCTCTGTCCCCCTACAATTGAATCTCTGAATAGAATGCGATTTAAAGGGCCACATGCAAAGGAGAACTACAAGGAAAGGCAGCGATGGGGGAAATGCATGCACAATGGGGTAGATGGTGGAGATGGGTATGGGCTGTTGGTATCTAGGGTCTCAGGAGTCGGATACTAGACGCCAGGCGGAGAAAGCCGAAAGCCGGCAGCCTCCGCCCTCCTCTCTTGCCACTGTTTTCTCTTTTCCTTTGGTTCACTATCTTCCTCCTGGACCTCTTTGGTGATGTTCCCGTGCCTCTGGCCACTCCGATGCGATGCGAGAATCAAAGACCTGCTAGGGAAGGTGCGAGTGTGCGAGAGCCTCCTGTGTATATGTGGGAACACTCGCGTGTACGTGTGTGTGTGTGTGTGTGTTCACCGGCGTGTGTGAGCGCTCCTGTGCCTGTGTTTAGAGGGTGCAGAGGAGCAGGCAGAAGAAACTTGTGGCAGAAAATTCAAGCTCAGTGCCTTGCAGGGACTGTGTTGTCACTCTGGGCTGTTCACAGAACTTCTGTGTCTTTCCAGAGACCCAATGCAGCAGGTGGGGATATTGGTCCGGAAATCGGGAGTCACAATCCTGGTGGCACCTTAAGCTATATCCTGTGGCTGAGACCTGATTCTGAAGGTCTGAACCGCTGGCTGGAGGTGAAAGTGTAGAGAAGAGAGAAGGAAAGTGGGTCTTTTGTTGGGGTGTTCTGCTTAGGCCCCCTTCTTCTGAGTAGCCTGTAGTTAAGAGGGCATGGCTATACATTGGGACAGATATGGCCTTTTACTGAAAGACACGCGAGTCCTGAGCCACCTCCAGGTAAGGAGGGTGGCCTTTCTTCTCTCTTCTTCTCTTTCCAAACGTTCTTTATGTAAAATATTAAAATATAACTTCATTTCTGAAACAAAGCTCTATGTACATTGTTGTATTGATACGTGTGCTAAATGGAAAACTGTACAATGATGGCATTAGTGGCACACCGAGCTCCCAAACCACCGACCTTCCAGGCCTTCGTATTCCGTATCCGATCTCTCTGCATTTTGTCAGGCCTCCTGCTTGCATTGCATTTTCTGCAGACATTCTCAGTGGGTAGATAGACCACGTTAGCTGCTGCTGCTCTGGGGGCGTGAACATCCTTCTGAGAGTCCATTCTTAGTCTCTACCTCAGCCTAGATCCTTCTCCTTGCAGGCAGAAATTGCCACTCCCCCTTTCTTGTGGATGCCTCGCCTCCCAGCCCTGAGCAAAGACAATTATTCTTCAGTTCCTGTGAATTGTGGGAAAGACAGGAAAGCTACTGCACAGCGGGGGGGGGGGGGGCTAGGGGGAGGGGCTGCTGTGTGGGGGAGCTGCTGTTTGGAAGAGCAAGCAAGTGACTGTCTGCTGGTGCCTTCAGGGAGCCTATCTAACTCAATGGTGCCAACTCTAGTCTTTCTTTCTATCTGTCATCCTGTCACCCAGTCTTTGAGGGTCAGCATCCCAATGCCAGGCTTAGCATAAGCTACCTTTGCCCGTAAAGCAAACAGTGTGCTATGCTTCTCTTTCATAATGCACAGCCTGACCACTTGTGTACCCTGGCTCTGGTGTTTGGGAGAATTATCTATCAGGTGAATAATGACTATGACAAGGAAGCTGCTTTATTCAGCAACAAGGAGAAACATGGCTGACATTGGGCCTGGAGTGCATCTACCTGGTCTTGCTGGAAAGCAGCACCCAGGAGCCACAGTCATGGCCCACCTAGGAACAGAGCCGAGTGCCACCAAGCCAATGCCTGCCTCTGGCTACTCACTGTGGCCTACACTATTGATCAGGAAATCTGTCTGTCTGTCCCTCAAGGGACTTTGAGCATCTTAGTGCTCATCCATTGTCCTGGTTAGGGTTTCTATTGCTATGATACAGTAGCAGGACTGAAGACAAGGTGAGGAAAGGGCTTGTTTGCCTTATACCTCCACATTCATACTCATCACTGGAGGGAGTCAGGACAGGAACTGAAGCAGGGCAGCACTTGGAGGCAGGAGCTGATGCAGAGGCCAGGAAGGGGTGCTGCTGACTGGCTTGCTCCACATGGCTTGCCCAGCCTGCTTTCTTATAGAACCGAGGACCACCAGTTCAGGGATGGCATCACCCACAATGGGCTGGGCCCTCCAACATCAATCGCTAATTAAGAAAATGCCCTACAGCGAGAGCTAATGGAGGTATTTTCATAACTGAGGTTCCCTTCTTTAAGATGACTCGAGCTTATGTCAAGTTGACATAAAACTAGCCAGCTTGTCCATGCCCATCAGGTGTTGGTTTAATGCTCATCAGGGAATATTTAACTCTTTGATTTCCTAGTTGTCAGGTGTAGCTGGGCTGGGCTGCTCTGAGATCCAGGTAATGCCCAACTTGAAGCATTTGTTGAGTCTTGGCCCCACGTTCCATCCTGTAGCAGCAGCGGCCTTTGGTTTAATATAGACATCAAAGTGTTCTGTCTGCCTCATGGTGGAACATGGCAGGATTTGTAATGAAACAGGATGGCCGTTTTAGCTTAAACCTGAAAGGTGAGAAGGGGTGGGTGGGATTCTGGTCCTGGCGGATCTTCACAAATGTAGCGTGCTCTGGACTTTTCTGGCCCAAGCCTGTGAGACAGCACAAACGGAATCTAAGGATAAGTAACAGAACTGCTGAACTACTTAGAGCTTGGGAAGGTGCTAAGTGTGTCTTTCATTGTCTGGAAATTAATGAGAGGTACAAGAAAGCAGGGCTGGTGTGTATTAGCTCTGTTAATTAGAGGGCAGATCCACCTCCTCTGTCCTTTCATTTGTTTCTCTTTCCTTCTTTCATGAGCAGGAGCTGAATTCACAATTAAAGTTTTTCTCTTTAGAATATGACACTTACAGGAAATTATTTTTTCCTCCTATTTATAGAAATTCCATTTGCATTTATGAGGCTGGTAATGTCTCATAAATATTTCCTGCCAGATAAAATATTAATTAAAAGAATTTGTTGAGTTATACTCTGAAATCCTAACTAAATCTCTTCTAAGACAAATATTTGAAATACTTTTTTCTCATGCTCGGAGAATCTCTCATTCATTACTGTGTGTGTTAATCAGCTCTCTAGGAACAGTAAGTATCAATCAATGAAGATTTCCCAATGTTTAACTAATAGTCAGGTGGTATCCATGCAATTAAAAAAAACTAAAAATAATAAACATTGCTGCTATGATTGTACCTCCTTACAGCAGTAGTTCCTTTTCCCTAAAGAATTCCCAACCTGAATTTGTTTCCTGTTTTTATGGATTCTTTATAGTATAATTGCATGTGCATATGTACAACACACACACACACACACACACACACACACACACACACACACACCCTGCTGTCCAGTCAGGGAACACTGACTGTGCTCACAGCAGTCCTTTCTCATTCCCTGCTGTACTTTCTCTGGATTCAGTTACCAGCAGTCAGCTGTGGTCTGAATAAACAAAATGGGAAATTTCAGAAATACTCAATTTATAAATTTTCAGTTCTCATGCCATTCTGAGCAGGATTGATGAAAGCTCACACATCTCGCCTCGTCCCATCCAAGGCATGTGATGTCGACACGTATGAGAGACTGACTCATGAAGCACGTGCTTGATAACCAAGCTGTCCCTACCTTTCCTTATAACACCTCTGAGGTAGCAGTGTAGCAATAAAGGCCAAACAGACCTCACAGCCATAAATTGACTCCTTTCAACGAAAGAGTGAAAAATACCCAAGTTTATTTATTTATTTATTTTAAGATTTATTTATTTATTGTGTATACAGTGCTCTGCCTGAATGCACACCTACATGCCAGAAGGGGGCATCAGAGCACATTATAGATGGTTGTAAGCTACCATATGGTTGCTGGGAATTGAACTCAGGACCTCTGGAAGGGGGGACAGTGCTCTTAACCGCTGAGCCATCTCTCCAACCCTGAAAGTCCCCAACTTTAGAAGAAAGAACTTTCACTTGCCCAAGGTGGCTGCAGTTTTAATAGTAAAAACAAAACTCTGTGGGATTTCAAAGAAAGGGAAGGAAATCTATGCTAGCTTTGCTTTTGCATAAGGTGTACTGGTTCAGGAGACATCCATGATGGTGGGACAGGAGTGTGCCTAGCTTGGCTGGAGAGGCCTTACATTTGCACATGTGTGCATAGGGAAAGCAGCAAGTGCTCAGGCATTTACAAGGGGCGGGGAGGCGGGGTGCGGGGAGGCGGGGCGTGGGGAGGAGAGGGATGTCTGGAGACAGGCAGAGGCTAAGAGGAACACTGAGGCATTTCACAGTCACCAGCTGGCCTGCAACATCTGAGACGTTTTGATAAGGGCTGTAAGAGAGGGTGACTTGGATCAGAAGCACCTCGAATAAAAAAAAACTGGGGAGGTCAGCAGGTGTACAGGGAAAGTCAAGTTCACAAGTGTGGGTTTTAGTTCCTCTTGGAGAGCCGGGCTATGGTGTGGAACTGATAAGAATGCTAATGAAGCCCGGAGAGAGCAACATAGCAATCAGCTGGGCTGACTTCTGACCGCTAGGCTCTGAAGAGGACTGGTCTAGAAAGGAGGCTAGGATTCCCAGGGAAGAATAGGTGCCTATGAACCGGATATGGCCAGGCCAGCTCCCTGGGCTCAGGGGACTAGAAGTCTGGGATGGCGGCAGGGACGTGCCACAGGGATTTGGGGAGAGGACGGATGGTGGTAGATTATAATTAGCCAAATGCCTACTATGCTCTTAACTCTGCTACATGCTTCCTGTAAGTAATTGCCTGCCATTTTCTCAACAGTCTCTGAGGTACAGACTCAAAGGAGAAAGTGCCCTTCCCGCTGGTGCAGTCATCAACGATGTCTCCTAGCTCTTAGCAGCACCTGATTTCATCAGATTCCAGAATCATATTTCTAATTGTTATGGACTGACCTGTGTCCCAACCAAATACTTAAGCTGAAATTCTAGCCCCTAGTACCTTGGTAAGCGGCTGCATTTGGAGACAGGGCCTTTGAAGAATTAAATCAGCTTGAGGATACTGTGAGCTCTAATCCAATTTGGCTTATGCCTTTATAAAGAAAGGACATTTGGACACAGAGAGACCCCCAAGAATTGTTATGCAAAGATGAAAGTCTCTAGGAGGACACAAGGAGAAGACAACTGTATACAAGCCAAGGAGGAAAGAGAGGAACTGTGAGAGATAAAGTTCTCTTGCCTAAGTGTCAAGCCTTTGGCACGGTACTTGGTTATGGACATCTGGTAAACCAATATGCTGACCTCTGGGAGAGCCTGTGTCATAGTCACGGTTTCCACTGTTGTGATAAAACACTATGACCAGAAAGCAACTTGGGGAGGAAAAGGTTTATTTCTTTTTACTGCATATAAACCCATCCCTGAGGGGAGGAGCCTGGAGGCAGGAACTGAAGCAGAAAGCACACAGAAGGACATTCCTTTTTGACTTGGTCCATGGTGGCTTGATCCATCTGCTTTCTTACAGCATGAAGGACCATGAGACCAGAGGTAGCATGTCCCAGAGTAGTCTGAGCCCGTCACATAGACCATCAATCAAGACAGTGACCCACAGGCTTGCCTACTGGCCAATCTGGTAGAGACATTTTCCCAATTGGGATTCCCTCTGCCCAAATGACTCTAGCTGGTGTTACGTTCACATAAAATTAACCAGCAGAGCCTGTGTCCCAAGCTATGGATCTGGAGCTTAACCCTGTTGGTCCCAAGTCAATACTTTAGATGCCTGGGCTGGGAAGAATTGTGGAAGCCTCTAAGAAGAATTCCACTGGGGCACCTCATTCATTTCTTCTTTTCCATGAATAATTGCAAAGCACTTGTTTTGCAGCTCCTGTAGTTATAGGAGCCACAAACATCGGGCTGTCCCCTGAACATCATACGCTCCTGGGCCTAGCAGGTACACACTGGACGGCCAGCAAACACTGTCACATGGAAGAATGGGTGTGCACTAGGTGGTAGAAATGCCAAGACAACCCAGAGATGGACTTCACAGAGCTTGGACAAAACCTGTACAATTTGTTCTGCAAAGAGTCACTTCGGGTGAGACTGACGTTATCAAGAGGTGCCACCCTGCAGAAGAGTGCTGTCTATATATTTCTATTTGAGACAGCATGTGTGGCCACTGAATCTGGCAAATGTGCCACTGAATAAGAAGTGGAGTTTAAAATATGAGTTAACTTCAGTTATAATAGGTTCTGAGTGGTAGCCATACTGTGTAGACTAGGATTTAGAGGCTTGGAGAATACTGGAGGGCTGGCAGGAGTGGGCAGTGTCACAACAAAAGACCTGCAAGAAAGTGTCACTTTCTTCCTACCTTTTTGATTTAAACACCAAAACTGAAACCAAAACCCCTCAGTTCTGTCTTATGGAAAACTACAAACACTGATTATTAATCAGCCTGCCTGAGGCCAGTTGTTATCACAAGGTGCCAATGGCGCCATCTCGTGGCTGAAAAAGATTCTACATTAAGCACAGTTGTGTTTACTTGGTTCCATTTTTCATCTGTAGTTATTTTTTAATTAAAGTAGTATATGCACGTATTTGAAGCACCACATAGCTGCAGTTTGACATGATAACAATTTTGCCTCTTCTTCCTCCATCTCACAGTCTACAGAGGCCACCCTTGCCCTTTTTTTGACACTGCTGCCCAATCCAAGGGACATTCCTACAGTAATACCCCTTCCCTGCCACCCCCACCACATGCTTACCTGGAAGTAAAGCCATGGCACTATGCCAGTTGGACAGCTTGGCTGTTACTATCTATATCCGGACAGTTCTACTCATAGCTGGCCCATGCAGCAAATCTTTCTCATCCACTTTTCTTCGCATTTTTGCTCTGTGTCTCAGCTAGAGTCTCTCTTAATACTTCCTTGGAGAATTTTATGGTTTTTTTTTTCTCTCTTGTGCAAGTTCCAGGATTCTTCCATTGTGATTTTTCTGCATGCTCATGTGGGTAGGACTGGGTACCTCCGGCTCCCTGGAGGATGGTCTGGCTGAGTCTTTCACTGCAGAAACATGCAGCTTACGTTTAGGTAGTTAGTGTCCCTGGAAACAACGCTTCCTTCTATCTCATGGAGGATGGAACCCTGACCACCAGCCTTCTGGGACTAAGGTGAAGAGTTTGGAGTCTTGGCAAGGAGTGTGGGTATGTTCACCCAATCCTTTTGTGGGTGTAAATAAGCCGTCCTTATGATGCTTTGTGTTGTCTGCTCTCTAGAGATCAAATCATTAGCTTTCTGAAAAGGCTAAAGGAGTTTTTCACCTGGCCTGGGCCAGCGAAGGGGTCTAGAGACTTACTAAGGATCTCCATGTGGATTCTCAGTCCAGCACCTTCTTTTAAGTGACTCCTCTCCTCGGCTACCACAGAAAGTGCCAGAGATATCTCTATCTTTCAGGATTCTGAAGTGCCAGTTGGAATAGTTTTTCCTCTGTGATTAAAAGTGTTTGCATCTGCATCTGAGACGTCCTCAAAGGCCCCTGTGTTGGGTTGCACCCACCAGCTTGGTGCTCTTGGGAAGTGGCGCCCTCTTTCAGGCATGCGAAAGTCCTCATGTCATTGGAGACGTGCTGTTGGAAGAGATGCTGGGACTCTGGCTCTTTGTCTCTCTTATGCCTCCCTGCAGAAAGAATCTCTTGTGTCTGTATGGAAGCATTGCCTGTCAATAAAAAGCTAATGGCCTATAGCTGAGGCAGGAAAATTAAGGTGGGACATCTAGGAGACAGAAAGGATTTTGGGATAGGCCAGGCTCAGGAGATTCAATCAGTAAGATGTGAGAAGGACAGGTGTATGGTATGTGAGCCCAGGTAACTAGCACATGGCAAAAATTTAGATTAATAAATGGCTTATTAAGTTATGAGCTAGTCATAAAAGAGCTAGGTGTATGGCCCAGGTATTTGTAAATAATATTTTGAGCTTGGGATCTGGAGGGGAAAAAATGCAACACCTCCCAGACACAAGGCAGATAAGCAGGCACTTTCTTGATTTTGGAAACATCAGAGTTACCATCCTCAGATCTTTATTTTATTTTATTTTATTTTATTTTATTTTATTTTATTTTATTTTATGTACATTGGTGTTTTGACTGCATGTATGTCTGTGTGAAGGTGTTGGATCCCCTGAAACAGGAGTTACAGACAGTTGTGAGCTGCCATGTTGGTCCTCTGGAAGAGTAGTCACTGCTCTTAACAGCTGAGCCATCTCTCCAGCCCCATCCTCAGATCCTCTTACTCTTGAAGGTTTCTGCCTTTTTCAGGAACTGCCTTGTTTGTACTAGCCTATTAGAGTAGAGGCGACGCGCAAGCATTTTCTCACTGTGCCATCTTCATGCTGGGCACCCATTCACTCTTTTAAGTCATTCGCTCTGTAACTGTCTGTTGAGCCTTATCTCAAAAATTGACCCTGAGCTGCATTTAGATGTGTGCTGGGCAAAGCTCTGAACTCCAGGATGTCTTCAAACATGTGCCAGACAAATAAGTCCTTAGATAAGTGTATATAGAGCAGAAAAGCAGCTCATTGAGAGGATTGGGACTCTCCATGGATGTCAGACAGGTTGTTTTCTTCCTTCCTTCCTTCCTTCCTTCCTTCCTTCCTTCCTTCCTTCCTTCCCTCCTTCCTTCCTTCCTTGATTGCTTGCTTAAAAGATTTGTTTGTTTGTTTATTATGGATACAGCACTCTGCCTGCATATACACTCATAGGCCAGAAGAGGGCATCAGACCACATTATAGATGGTGAGCCACCATGTGGTTGTTGGAACCTCTGGAAGAGCAATCAGTGTTCTTAACCACGGAGCCATCTCTCTGACCCTCAAGGCTGTTTTCCAAGATATCCCAGCAAGTGACATAGTACTAAGGTCCCCTTGCAGGTTCAGATACCTGCTTTCCTGCACAGCCACCTCCCCACAAGCACACCCATCTCTCTAACTGCCATCTAGCTCCCCCATGCCTAGATGGGAAGGCTAACTCTTTAACTCATAGTCAGTGAGCCCATAATTGTCCGAGGAACTGGAATACATGGGACAGCTCCATCCACACAGGGCTCTCTGCGGGAGTGAGCTGCACTGGCAATCAACAGTGCTGGAGGAAAACTGCAATCTGTCACAGGTGGACTAGGCTGGGCGCTTTTGGTTTGGGCTACAGAGCAAGGAGGAAGGCTGCGCTCAGTGGGAGGTAAAGCCGGAGTAGGTGAATGAGGCTGCTTTTTCCTGGAAAGGGCCCAGGAGAGTGCATGTGTCCCAGCTTCCCTGTTTGCTCTGCTCTGCTCTCTCCTCTTCCCTCCCCTACGCCCGGCTTCCCACCTCTTCCTTCTCCTCTTCTTCTCACCTAGTCTCTCTTCTCTTCCATCCTTCCTCTTGAAAAAGAGATCCTCTCTTCCCCCTTCCCTCTTTTTTTCCTAATGTAAAAGCTCAATTTTTACATGAAGATACAAAGGGGTTGGACTTTTTCTAAAGAGAGGGAGGGGCTTTTGCTTGCTTGCTTGCTTGCTTGTTTGCTTGCTTGCTTATTTGTTTTTTTTTTTTTTTTTTTTTTTTTTTTTTTTTTTTCTGTACTGGAACTTGCCTTGTATACCAGCTGATCTTGAACTCAAGGAGATACGCCTGCATCTGTCTCCCAAGTGCTGGGATTGAAGGCGTGCACCACCACGCCCAGTTTAAAAGGAAGTTTTAAAGATTGCCTTTACTCAAATCTCTGCCCTCATCTGCTGTGGCCCACTTGAGACTCTGACCCAGGCTGACTGGGTTGGAAGAGAGGAAACTACTGCTTCGTGGAGTGAGAGTTCTCTATACCTCTGGATGCCTGTGGTTGGAGAATTATAAGAAGGCTAAGATTGCAAGAGTCACAGAAAAAGACCCTCCTGCTTTCCTTTTTAATAGCATCAAATAGCACTCACTGGGCAATTGGTGTCTGCAGATCCCCTCCCATGAAACCTGGCAACCACCAGTGTTCCTTTAAGGAAGAAACCAAGAGCTAGGGATGTGGGTGAGAGAGCCTGGGGGAAGGGATCTTCCTCCTCTGCTCCTTAGCTCTTTCTCATCAAGGCTGGGGATTGGGTGGCTGGGGGCTTACATTATGGTGCCCCTGCCTTCTGTACACAGAGCCAGGGAGGGAAAGGCCCTGTGTTGGCTGCACAGATGGGGACATGGTGGGGGAAACAAAATCAGATATCCACTGGATCGCTTCTGTTCTATGATAGCAGTAACTGGGGTAACAGGGACAGATTGCTGACTGACTGGGGGCCAGGGCCAGGGCCAGATCTCACTCCCTCTGTTGCTGATTACTCTTCCCTAGCTGTTCACACACTGTCTAGTCAGAGTTTCTATTGCTGCCACAGAACACCATGCCCAAAAAGCAAGTTGGGGAGGAGAGGGTTTGTTTGGCTTACACTTCCAGATCATAGTTCATCATTGGAGGAGGGCAGGACAGGAACTCAAGCTGGGCTGGATCCTGGGGGCAGGAGCAGATGCAGAGACCATGGAGTAAGCTGCTTGCCAGCTTGCTTCCCTTGCCTGGCTCAGCCATATTGGGCTGAGCCTTTCCGCATTTATCACCGATGGAGACAACACCTTACGGCTGGTTCTCATAGAGACATTCCTGCAACCAAGGCTTCTTTCTCTCTTCGTGTCAAATAGACACACAAAATCTATCCAATACACATACAAACATGGACATGATGAATGAAGGCCAGGCTGAGGTAGGCTACTGTAACAGTTGTCTTGGAAGGTCTACCAGTATCCTTGTGAGAGCAAAGTTTCCCTTTCCAAGGACCCATGCCTACCTACATCAGGCCCAATTTGTCTCCCCTAGGCTCCATAGAACAATCTCACCATCTCAAGCCTCCATTTTCCAGCTCCAACTATTCCCCAGAGCCATTGGGGGTGCAGCTGAGGATCACAGGGTGACCCTGCACTGTACCTGGGACAGAAGACTAGGGGAGAAGTTGAATACTTCCCAGTTCCTGGCTGTACTTGGCTTTTGTATGTCATATATGGAAAGAAACTGGTGGCATGTAGTGTTTAGCTGTCGTGTAAGGCAAGTGGGGTTCGCCCACTTTGGAACAGAAGGCGGGACTCAGAAAAGTTATGCAATTACCCCCAAGGTCATATAGCTATGACATGGCAAAGTCAGACCTCAAGCCCAGGATTTTGACTCTAAGTACAGTATTTTTCCTATCACCTGAGCTCCCCGAGGCTCATTTGTGGCCCTTGTTCTAATGCACCTTTCCCACCCTTGACAGAGATCCTCATGACCTAGCCCCAGGGCCTATAAACCCAGAAAGGCGGTTGGGAGGCCAGGCTGGGAGGTCACATTCTCGGCAACGGGGAAAGACCTGGAGTTCGTGCTTTGTCCTGTATATCCAGAATGTCCCATTACATTGGAGTAGGGCGATGGGGATGTTACATCTAGGAGGAATCTAGTTAGATATGGACAGGTCACAGTGACAGAGGAGAACTGTTCACGTCAGCTAAGAGGCCAGAAAGATGCCACTTGCAAGGTGGCTGGCTGGACTGGCCAGAGTTTTTTGGCCTTCTTGTGCAGATGCCAGTGATGTCCAGTGCTAGGGCTGGGTGTCTGAACCAGAAAGCTGACCCTAGTGAACAGGCTAGCCTGGTCAGAGGGTCCTGCCAAATAGGCCTATGCACCTGCAAGCTCCTTCTGCATCATCTCTGGCTTCCTGGAGCTTCAGTGAGCACATGGGGTGAAGATCTGGGAATGTGCGAAGTCTTTTGTATTATCTGCTGATATTAGGGGGGCATATGCCAGGTTCACTGAGAATCTGAAACAGAGTGTTGAGGTTAGAAGTGAAAAATTGGACAAGAGAGCACAGGTCTCTTCCTGCCATGTAGCAAGAAGACTTGTTCTTGAGCCTGTCTGGGAACTTTCCAAAAACCTTCACTGGGATCTTTTTCCCATCCTCCACCTCTCTTTGAATAGAGGGCTCAGTAGCCAGGCTGTTCAGTTTGTTTCTTAGCCCAGTTCCCACTGGTGTGTGCCTCAGTTATGGGAAACAAACCCAGGAACCCTAGGAAACAAACCCCATGTAGAAGGTACCTCCTCTGCCATTTGCCATAGGTGGCACTGGCCATCTGGATCCAAATATTCAAAGAAAATAGTTCTTAAAATGGCAACTATATTAAACATACAGACTCCTTCACTTGCCATTACTTTCCAAGCAACACAGCCTAACAACTATTTCCATTGTGTTTATATTATGTTAGGGATTCTAAGTCATCTTGAGATGATTTAATGTCTTCAAGAAGAAGTGTAGTTCATACACAAATACCACACGCCATTTTACACACAGACTTACTGATGTCTGTGGAAGGTTCTGAAACCAGTTTCCACTGAATAGCAAGGAACTGCAGTCTATATGTTCTAATATAAGGAACTGCAGGCCTCGCAGCAGGTCTGATAGAAGGAGATTTATCTGAGGGAAAGAAAATGAGGAAGAGGAGAGAAAAGGGGTGCCCATGACACACACACACACACACACACACACACACACACACACACACACACACACAGAGAGAGAGAGAGAGAGAGAGAGAGAGAGAGAGAGAGAGAGAGAGAGAGAGAGAGAGAGAGAGAAGAGAGAGAGAGAGAGATCAGAGAGTCTTGGAGAAAGAACAAGAGAATAAGAGAAAAAGACTGGTGGGTCCTTTCTTTTTATCTAAGACACAGCTACAGCATGCCTGGGGCATGCCTGATGTGCACCTGGAAGCAGCAGATGATGATGTTAGCTGTTACTAGGCAACCTAGAAACAGGCTAGTGGAACTGCCTGTGAACTAACATTCCTACCTTTCTGTTTAATTAAAAAATGAGGAACTAGCAACAGATAGCGAGGCGGAGATGAGGACCTTCTGCTGCTTCTCATGCAAGGCAAGTTAAAGTATATAAACGCAGGTTCATTGGAAGTGGCCCTTGGCTGCCATGCAAGAGGTGGAGGGATAGAAAAACAAGAGCACCAAAATGTCCGGATTATATAGTGGAAAGCAGAGGACCAGATACCCAGCAGCAGCAGGGACCAAGGGATGCTGGGAGAACCTGGAGCTGCTTGGCCTCAGTCTGAAGCACAGGATCCCAGGCTTTGGTTGATAATAGATAACGGGTAAAGAAACCCTCTTTGCCTACTTTCTGCTACATTGGGGTATAGATGGGGGCTGGGGGCAAAAGGTTGGAATGTTGGCTGAGTCTGGAAAGAGTAGGCTGCCCCTACTTGCTGTCCAGGATCTGAGAACATCTGTGGTAAGATGCAGGCCCAGCTGCAGTCTGCGAGGCTGGACTGGAGCACCTGTGGGTGCTGCTTTGGTGCTGTCTTGGATGTAGGGAGCACCTGGACCTGACAGGCTACCGAAACATATATATGGACAGAAGAGAAAGTTAAGTAGGTTAGGGAGAAAATTCTTTAGTTAGGTTGGACATTTGAAATTTTTGGACCCATGGTTTTGGAAGTTGGGGGGAGGCGAGTCCCAAAACTAGGGATAAAGGGAGGAACCCCACCCTCTGAAGTGGGAAACAGGTGGGAAATGTAGGATGTTGGTTGGCAGTACTTACCTGGAGACCCTTTGACCTGAGAGGAGGATTTGGGTGGATTTCTTGTAGCATAAAAGAATCCTTTTACATTTACAAAGAAGGTAAGTTTTAAACATGTTAGCATTACCACTGTAATCTGCAGTGAAATACACAGTGTAGAAAAAAGCAGTAGACACATCATGGCCACTCTTTAAGGTGAGCTCAGGGAAGACAGAAGCCTTCCATGAAGTAGAAGGGGCGAAAGCTCACTTGACCATGATGTTCAGCATGAGTACACATCATGAAAGAGGGGCCTCTTCCCGCTGTTCAGAAGACTGGATGTATGCAAGTCCAGCACAATGAGAAACAGTTTCTAAGTCTGTGCTTAAAAGGCAAACCAAAGGAAATTTAAAATCTTGAGCTTGGAACTATGACAGTAGATCATATAGTGGACTGTTTGTTGGTTTTAACCAGAGTTAGATTAATAATCAGAGCTCCACTGATTAATGTCAAGGCTCTGAACAGTCTTCATCCACAGTAGCATAGCAACAGGAAGGCATCTAAAGCATCACCTTCTTATAACCACGTAGGCTTTCCCTCGCGTTTGTTGACCTTAAAACACCTTCTTAGACACTAAAATACTTTTTGGGTCCTCATAGCTTAAGCTTCTGTATCCTTAGGCCTTATGTAAGTCTTGCATCTTTCTTCCTATCTATTAATTTACCATGAAACACAGGTGAGAGTGCTGGGAGCAGTCACTGTCCTTTAGCTAAAGGAATAGTAAAAAGTTATATCTCAGACCAATGTTTTATATATATACACACACGCACACATATATATACACACACACACGTATATATATACATATATGTATATATATATTTGCATGCCATTAAACAGGTCGGATAAATGGAGATTTATTTGAGGGAAGAGAAAGGGGGAAGAGGAGAGAAAAGGATATGGCACCAATGACAGGGAGAAGCAGAGAGAGACAGGCAGACAGAGGGACAGAAACCAGGAGAGACTGGGAGAGAGAGAGCAAGAGAGTAAAGAGAATGAGACTAGCAGGTCCTTCTTATCCAGCACACACTTGGAGTTTGCCTGGCAATGTAGGCAACCTAGAAGCAGGCCAGTGGAATTGCCTGTGAACTAACTCTATAGACCCTGTGTGCCATGACAGCCCTCATGGAAGGAACAATGGCCTTGGTGGCTATAGTATCATCACTCAGGCAGGGTGACAGGAAAATAAGAAATTGCAAGACATGTGCCTTGATCTTGTTTTCTTTTTCTTTTTCTTTCTTTCTTTTTCTTTTTCTTTTTTCTTTTTTTGGTTTGGCTTTTTCAAGACAGGGTTTCTGTGTGTAGCCTTGGCTGTCCTGGAATCACTCTGTATACCAGGCTGGCTTTGAACTCATACATATCTGCCTGCCTCTGCCTCTCCAGTGCTGGAATTAAAGCCATGTGCCACCATGAGTTTAGGCAAGACACTAGCTAGCAACTTCTGAAAACAATTTTCTTAGGTGGTGGGTGGCACTTGTAGAAGACAGTCATCTTCTGTCGGAGGATGCAGACTTAGAGGAGGAAGCTTCCCCCTGAAACTAGCACGCAGGTTATACAAGAGATGGCTGAGTGGATTGCTTAATATCATAAACAAAGAGAGTCAAATGAGAAATCACTTCTCATTCCATGTAAATTAGCCAACGAGTGCTGGGGGCTTAATCAGAACATGACATCCAGAACAAAGGAGGTAATAGGCTACAAGGAGTGTTCTATTTGGCCCAGCCATAGTGTGTCTCAAGGGCCAGATTTTAGAGAAGACCCTAAGCAGGCTACAGTGTTTGGGTAGTTTTAGGGAGAAAGTAAAAGAATTATGGGAGAGCCAGAGGTGACTTCTAAAAGTGTGGAGTTGGCGAATTGGGACCTTGTTTGCATCATAAGAAGGCACCTGTCTGGAGACATGAGGAGGGCATGGGGAGGCCCAGAGCCTCCCAAAAATCCTGATGTGGTGTCCAGGTGTCAAAATACTACAATGGTCATAGTCACAGTGCACTGGTCAAGGTCACAGTGCACTGGTCAAGGTCACAGATTCAGTGTGTGAAGTCGGCCAGTATGAGGATTCCTTTTGGAAGAGCTTGCAAGTCCTTCTAAAGCGAAGCTCACTGCACCTGTTTCTTAATCTCTAAGGTGATTACTCTGCTTCCTTTCCAGGCAGAGAATGCGAACAGCAGAGTAACATCAAGGTGTTTGGGAACAGCAGGATGGAAAGCAGTTGGTCATCTTCACTTAAGGACCTCACTTCCATGTCTCAATGCCACACTTCTCATGATCAAAGAAGGGCAGGGACCCAGGAGTCCTGATGCCATTTTCTCCAATGTTCATAAGGATCACTTCTCTCAATGAGTAGGCATCCAAAAGTCCATGGAGTTAAGTGTACATCCCATGGGGTGGCTCATTTTTAGGAGAGAGTTATCAAACCCAGCCATGGTCACTACACACAGTCTGTATAAAGAGGACAGTCAGTGCTGAGGTCCTACTCAAGGGACAGGAGCTGGGAGAGACCACTGCTGAGTGGGATTGATGACACTTGCTTCAGGGGGAACTGATCAGCCTCCAGCATATTTGAGAGACAGAAGGCCTCCAGAGCTCTTCTGAGGGCCAGTGTCTTTTTCTGCAAGGTCTGGTCCAGAGGAAGGTGGCCAGGCAGTCTGCAGCCAGCCGGAACTGTCTCCTCCTTGTTTTTCTGTGCTTTCTGACTGGTGTGAGTGGCTGTGCTTTGCAAATAGGTTATCGTGTTTAGGATGGTATGGCTGACCATACCTGTCCAGGAGAAGAATTTCATATCTGTCAAAAACATAGCAGAAATGTCAGAATAGTAAATGATGTCTGTAAATATAAAATTCTGGTAGTAACATGACAAGACTCAGTATGGAAAATAAAGGCCAGAGAGAAGTAAACATCAGGGCTTTTGTATTCTGGGTATGTATTCGTCCCCCACCCCGGAGAGACACAACAGTGCCTATGTTGAAGGCACTTTTGAGATAAGTCAAAATCCCAATGACATGGCATTGTGTCCTGCCATTTGGTTCCCACTTAACTCTGCCCTCCCCATCCACCAGCATGCTGTTTCTAAGACACCGGCTCTTCCTGTGAGGACCCTGACACTGCTAGGTAGCCACCCACTTGCTTACTTGTCAGTTCTCCCTTTTCCAAGTCAGGCTACCGTAATTCTCCAATTCTCCTTTCTTATTGTGCTCATGTGGACATAATCAGGTAAGAAGCCTTCTGAACTTTTCCAGCTGTAAGCAGCGTTGTTACACTTAAGGTTTATTCTATGCCTACTCTAGCTCCCAGGTAACCCACACCGACCTGTTACATTTATTAATAAGCTTCAAGCTCCATGACTGGGCAGATACTGGTCTATTCTAACCCATCTATACTAACCTGGCTACGTCCCAGCCCTGTGTCCCATGCTACTTGCTATCTAGTTCTGCTCTGGCTCCTCTTACTTCATCCTTGTCCTCATGGCCTGGTGACCTCTTTCTTCTCTCCCCCCTACCCCCTCTCTCTACACACACACACACACACACACACACACACACACACACACACACACACACACACACACACACACACACACACACACACACACAGAGAGAGAGAAATCCACTCTAACTCTCCTGTCCAGCTATTGGCTGTTCAGCATCTTTATTAACCATCAGAGATAATTGGAGAAAAATTTTTACACAACATTGAGACAGGAGAATACTCACTAGCAATGACAATGCCAGAACCTGTTAGCATTTAGGTCATTGACTATTCAGCAATTAACAATCGAATATATAGAGACACAGCTTAATACAATGGGAATGAAGGTCACCTCCTCTTCAGTGCATCCCTAACACTTCCTGGGCCTTGATGCTTTTCTGCGCTCATCTTTGTCTTAGCTTCTAAAAAATGTTGTGTTCTAGAAGGGCAAGGGCCATATTTTACAACATTTTGTGATCCTCAAAGTAGTTAGTTTTGTGGGATGGTCCGATGTATTTTGATGCTAATTAATAAACAGCCATCCCACCTGGGCAGGGCAGATGACATAGGTGTGGCTAAGGGTCCCAAGAAGGAGAGAGAGGGAATCCTGGGAAGAAGAAAGATCAGAACAGAGACCAGAGGGAGACTCTGAGGAGGAGAAGAGAAGAAGGCTGCCAAGGGTTAGATGGAGAAGCACGTGGTCGGCGTGGATGGAGAATCCAGCCCAGATGAAGAACATTAACAAATATTTGAGATTATGGATGGGAGGTAGCTTGATAGAAATTGGTAGAAACATATGTCATAGGATTGGGGCAGGTATCACATACCTGCCCCATTATGGGAAGTAGTTTAGAGGATTAATGCCTGCCGTGCCCCAGGTTAATTAAGGCTATTTTAAAATATAAAAAGTGTCTGTGTCTTAATTGATTGCTAGTGGGGAATATTGATAATACTAATAATACTGGTAATTTAAAAACAATAGTTAGGATGGTCTTTTTATTTAGTGAAGCCTTCAACAAGCTTTGGGCAAAATCATGAAAATCCTCCATTCAAGTCTCCCTTCCGTGTGTGTGTGTGTGTGTGTGTGTGTGTGTGTGTGTGTGTGTGTGTGTGATTTCTCACATACGGCTTTCTTAGAACCTTTCCTCTGTGAAACAGAGATGATGTTCTTTACTTCTTTTCATCTCAATGGGTTCTTCAGTTCTTTATAGCAAACATACTCCCCTAGCCTGACACAGGCTATAAGAAAATCAAATCTTAAAAAAAAAAAATCAAACCTCAAAGATGAAAGAACCTGTCTATGTTAGCAATCTCCCAGGCAAGATGCCTACCTGAACAATAGTGGTACAACAGTTATGGGGTAATAAACTGCTTTCTGATGGATTTAAGTCCTATTACACATAAAGAAACTCATATATTGTACTGTAAGCCTGTCAAAAAACCATGAGAGTTTCACATTTTTCCTATTGTTTTCTTTCTATAAGTTCTAGGCACTGTCTGGGTTCATATGAAGTAGGTGTTATGGTGATCATAGCTTTAATCTCAACATTTGGAAGACAGGGGCAGGTGAGTCTCTGTGAACTCAAGACTGCATAGCGAGATTCTAAAATCCAAACAAACAACAACAACAACAAAAAATGGTTAACAGGAAGATTTTGTTAAGGGCTATACCTAAAAGAGGCTATGGGGAGAAATATGGAAAGCCCAGAGGTTGAGATGGCTATCTTCACATTCTCTGTGAAGGAGAGAGGGGAGAAAAGCCGGAGAGAATACCACATATGGTATTTCATCTCTGACCCAAATTCCCTTGTTTGAGTCTCCACCCTCCTAATGCCTGGCCTATCCTGATGCCTGCCCCTGCTTCAGACAATGGCTGAGAACAGCCTGCGGGGCCATGGTCTTGGAGCAGAGGCTGTGATGAACTTTGTTGTGTGTATCTGCAGGTGGCCATGTACAGTGTCATGGCCAGCACATTTTATCATCACGCAGACCCTAAATCTCCTGCATCAAACCTATTCTTTTGGTGTCTTTTTCCATCCTGAGCTTTCTTAGCTATGTTTCACATCTTTTTCCTGCTCTAAGGATTTATATTTCCAGGTGCATCCTCCCGCTTCCTCTGCTTCCTCTGCTTGTTCTTATCTGCAATGCCATCTCAATTTATTTTGCCCTTCCCTTTGTCTCTGTTTATTTTGGGTTTTGTCAGCATCTCTTTCATGTTAGAGCCTTTCTTCAGATGTCTGATGACCTTGGCTGCCTGGCATTGAAGAGAGTGGCACTGAGTGAAATAGTGAGGAAGGGGCTGCATTTGATTCTGCCAAGTGCAGGGAGCTCAAGGTGTCAATAGAGAGTCAGTGTCTCCTCCCAGCCCAGAGTTTGCTTATTAGGCCTTCTTCTAATGGCCAGGGTCCAGCACTTGAGCCCAGAGTAGGGGGAGAAGGTGTGGGCTTCCTTTTCAGACAGTTCAGATTTGTGCAGAGCATCTCCATTGCACTGTAGAGTATAAGCTGTAACTCAAGAAGCTGAGTTTACACCCTTTCCAGTTCTCTCTAGAGTAAACCTCAAATCCTGGCCTGGGAAACCTGTTTCCTAAGCATTTCTTTTCCTTTAAGGCAAGGTCTAAGTAGCTGTGTCCCTCTTGGAACTTGCTATGTAGTTCAGGCTGGCCATGAACTCACAGAGATCCATCTCCCTCTACTGCCTGAGTGTTGGCGTTAAAGGTGTGCGCCAACATGCCCAGCCCTATAAGGACTTTCAACCAATATTCTTGTTTTTAGCCCCAAATGTCAGCCCTGTTTAGAAGTCCCTGGTGTATATAGATCCTCTGGTTTGGGCTTGGAGAGCTTGTGGCTTGCTCTCTGAAGATGTTTACAAACAGCTTTAGGAGCTGTATTCTCTTTGCTTGTTTCCAGTTTCTTCTTCTTCTTCTTCTTCTTCTTCTTCTTCTTCTTCTTCTTCTTCTTCTTCTCTTCTTCTTTCTTCTTCTTCTCCTCCTCCTCCTCCTCCTCCTCCTCCTCCTCCTCCTCCTCCTCCTCCTCCTCCTCCTTCTTTGGTATTTCGAGACAAGGTTTTCTCTGTGTAGCCTTGGCTGGTGTGGAGTCACTTTGTAGACCAGGCTGGCCTCGAACTCACAGCTTCTTCACCTGCTTCTGCCTCCCAAGTCCTGGAATTAAAGGCGTGAGCCACCACGCCCAGCTCCTCATTTCCAGCTTCTTAAACCTCGCAAAAATCTCTTGACTACTGTTCTCTCTTTTCTGACTCCTTGTAGCTGTCCACCTTTGGGATTCTTTTCTCCATGTGTCTTTGAAACAACAGCACTCATTTAGTCTATTATATTTTCATTTTAAGATTCTTCCAAAGTTGTAATCACACTCCTGTAATCCCATCACTTGGGGAAGGCAGAGTCAAGTGGATCGCTATGAGTTCGAGGCTAGCCTGGTCTACAAAGAGAGTCCAGGACAGCCAAGGCTACACAGAAAAACCCTGTCTCAAAACAAACAAACAACAAAAGAAAGAAAGAAAGAAAGAAAGAAAGAAAGAAAGAAAAACAAAGATTCTTCCAAATTTCTTCCCTGATTACTCAGAGGATGAGTTCTGCACTGAATATTTATGGATCCATAAAGTCTACAGCCACAGGCAGTTTTTAATGAATTAGATCAAAAGAGGAACAAAGGCTCAAAACTCCATGCCCCAGCTGGGGGGCAGGGGGGACATTTTGTCTGCTCTGTAGATAATGCCCTCCATGAAACAGGCACTGGGAGTGCTTGCTCATCACTGATAGACCTGTATTTTAATCTCAGCTTATTTGCAAACTGAATATACCCAGAAGCAAGTATCTCTGTTTGTGTATCAGTAAAAGGCAAGGGTCCCCAAACCAGGAGCTGTGAAGCTGTGTGCAGAGTCCTCCAACAATCTAGTGAGGTCTCCCTTCCTATTTTGGAGCAGGTGGAAGTCACCTTGACAACCTTTCTGGGATTGACAGCTGCACCTTGATTGTCTTCCACGCCCCTCCAGCCCAGTGTTTGACTCTGGTTTGCAAAGTCCTCTCTGCTTCCCCTGCCTGTTCCCAAAGGTCTTGGCGCTGGAAATTTGTCATTATTTCCCTTATTTGTAGGAGGAGATCTTCTGTCTTTTCCTAAATCACGTAGACTCCTCTAAAGGCGTTTGGCTTCTCCAAACAACTTCTGTTGAGTTATTATTTAGTGGCAGTGGGACAATATTTTAAAAAATAGTCTAAATTTACTAACTTTGACTGCATTCAGATGCTAGGGTGAAATAATGCATGAGATGCCCCTCAATGTCAGCAAAGCCACCATGGTAGGACAGGGGAGGGGGGTGCTGCCCTCCTAACTCTGCCTCCAAGTACTATGGAATGGAGAATTAGGCTGCAGGAAGAAGTAAAAATAGCAGACAGCTGGAGGAGACAGTGGGAGGAGGGAGGATAGACAGACCAGTCGCCTGGGCTCCACAGAAGGCAGGGCATCTATCAGGCCACTCAGCTTCATTTACTCATTAGCACCAAGATTTGTGGAATTGGGAGAATGCATCAGCCCTGCCCTCCTTTGTTGCTTAGCAACGGGTTTCTTTTCCATTCCCTGCAGGTGCAAAGGGGCCCTGTTTTGAAGGTAGGGGACAAGAGGGCGGTGGACAAAGTTAAGGTCACTACCTGGTCAGCATAATAATGAGACAATCTGGTGCTGTTGTGCAAGAGGCCCCTGCCTCGCAAATAAATGGGACAGCTAAGAAAACATTGATTTTCCTCATTTGGGGTTTATTCTTCATGTCTGATAAGCACTGTTTATCTTTAAGCTCTGTGTGTTTGTATACATGTTTGCCTTGCCACAGTCATCTGCTAGGTGTCCAGGAGAATGAAAAGGCAAGCCCACACTTCACAGGGGCAGGCAGGCAGAATGGGAGCTCATGAGGGCCCTGCTTGGGATGACGGTTCATGAGAGCTTCATCCCTAAGATATTCTGGGGGGTGGGGGGCAATGACTCTCTGGCCAAGCTCTGTGATGGTTCCTGTCTTGTCTGAACAACCCAGTGTACCTCTCCAAATCCTCCAGGAAAGAGACCATAAGATGTGATTAATGGTGTGATAGGTTTATTAGGGGATCTGCCCAGGTGAGAGAAAAGCGAGAGGAAACCACAAGTTACCAAAGACTGATTCGGGGCTGTCTGAATGAAAGTGAGGGGGAAAGACATGTTGGCGGAAGTATTCTTGACCACTGTGGAGACTGAAGAAGAGCCACATGGCCACAAAGGGTTTTTCTTGAGCACCCTGCTGCACTGTATCAAGGGCATGGGCTTGAACATGGCTCTCCTTGTGTTTGGAGGTCTTTAGAGGTTGTCCTCAGGGGACTCTATACCTAGACTTGAGGAGGTTAGATGGCTTGGAGTTGGGTTGGGGTCATCCTGAGCTTTGGGGCTATTTCCTTGGTTGGGACTGGGGAGATATAAAAGTTAAGAGGGGAGGCACACAATAAGGGACGGAGCGAGGAGAAGGAATGAAAGTTGGGCAGGGCCACATGGCTGGGAACTAGAGAGTCCATGGGAAATCTTGTATGGAAGCAAAGTTTACACTCAGGGAGAGCTTTGAGTCTCTGCTCTGGTTTCCCCCTGTGCCATATGACTGCTTCCTGGGAAAAGTCTCCTGTCACACTTGACATGGCAAATGTTGACAAAGGTGGTGTTACTTACAGCTGTGTCTTGGTCAGCTTGGATTTCTATAACAAAATACATGAGACTGGGTAATTCCCAGACACCAGACATTTATTCCTGCAGTTCTAGAAATGGACAATGGTTGGAAATCCCAAGGTGGGAGCAATGGTAGCTTTTGTGTCTTATGAGTGCCCGGCCTCCCTGTTCCAGATGGCATCTTCAACATTGGGTCTTCATATTGGAGGAGACAGAAAAAGAGGAAGTAGATGGATGCTGTGTCCTTACGCAGAAGAAAATGTACCCACGTCATCAAGCCCTTCAATGAAGGTCAGGATACTATCCTTGAGGGCTTTGCCTTCATGACGTAACCACCTCCTCCAGGCTCCATGATCATGTGGTCACTTTCATTCCAGCATGGGAGACCAGCAATCTCCTACATTCTTTCCCCCTTTCTACAACTTACAGCTGTTCATGTAAGTATTTGGAACCTAGTGTCTTTCACCCATGTGATTCTGCATCAGTTTCCATTCCATTCTTGTTGCGAACATTGTTGTGTGTCAGATCTCATCTAGAAGAAAGTTTCTGAATGATTTCTCTTGGGGAGATGAGAACAAAAGTCTGTTCAACTCTGAAAGGACACTGGTGATAGACCAAAGAAATGATTTTACCCAAGTCTAACCAATGGAGGTATTGGGGTTACTGACAGAAGGCTAGATGAAGCTTACTTAAAGAAGTGTGGGTGACTCGGTAGTTGTATTACCAGAAAATCCACATTAGCATGATTGACAGCTCATGAGAGCTGTATCACTGACTGCGTCCTCTCCACTCGCAGTTATTTCTGTCTACAAAGTTCTGAGGAGGGCCCTTGTGAGCCTTGCAATTTTCTTGTGGGTTTTGTGAGCTTCCGTTCTCCTCCTTGGTGGAAAGTTTCAATGTGGAAGAAATGGCTCTACAGTAGCTATGGCGTCAGAGCCATTGGCACAGCATCTCTAAGCTGAGGTGTTTCTTGGACTGTTTCTGCCTCCTCTTGCTTCCACTCCCGAGCTGAGGCTGGAATCTCCGTGTTGTCAGGGAGTGAAACCACACTTAGATGGCCACTGCTTCCCCTGCACAATGACAGCATCCCCATGTTTGTGATGGGGACTAGTGGTGACATAAGTGTTCAGAGAGGACATTGAATCCTAAAGGGGCAGCTAGAACAACAACTTAAAAGGGTTCTCGGGTCTGATGTAGAGATGACAATAAAGTGAGGGAAACCCGTGTGCCAGTACATTTCTCACAGTGCCACGTTATCCCTCTCACTTCAGAGTCCAGCCCGCTGAGGATAGGCAAAACACTAGGTAACTTGCCTCAGGTAGAGGTTGGTGGGTGAGGGTTTCAACCTGCCTGCTTCCTCAAGAGTCTGTGCTATCAATACCAACACGGTGGTATACTGCTAGCGATGAAAGAGGACCACTGGAAGCTCAGGTTAGCTTGCCCTTCTAGGATAGCAGAGTGAGTCACCAGGCAGGTGACAGTTTGGAGGGGCTCCTTGAGGACTCTGGATGCCCACTTTGGAGCATCCCAGCCCTTGTGTACTCGCTTATGTGATGCAGACACTGTCACAGAAGAAGACCTTCCTTTTGGTTCCAAGCCCTGCCTCCGTAAACCAGTCTCTTAATTATGTTGGCAGCTCAACACCTTTGGTGTATCTCACTCATTTAATGCCACGCCTACTCTTGTTGGATCCGGTTATAAAGTAAACCATGTTCTTTGAGAACTGCTGCATATAGATGAGTCAGGAGCCAGTCTAAGCTGACCCACAGACATAAAAACCAAGGCACTGAGCACCTTCAGCTGGACCATCTAAACTCTCGACTCAAAGGTGCAAGGGACTTGCTCACATCAACCACCTGGCTTCTTGGGGACCAAGAAAATGAGTGTTTGTCTCCACATTTACCCCAGCAATCCATGAGGTAAGAGGAGAAGCATCTCATGGCCTCTTTGTAGAAAAAGTAGTTCATTCTCATGGAAGCTTACCCTCTTCTCCCCCCTACCTGTAATCTAGACAGACTTGCCCCTCCCTGCCCAGGGGATAATAGGAGTGTGGTTTTAAATTGCTTGGTGTCTTTGATCTGTTGGTTGCAGGTGGCTTAGTAGTGGGATTACTTGGCCACTTCACAGCTCTGAGGCTGGAAGGCTGTTTGCTGCTGATTACGTCACCCTTGAGCAGCAGGACCTCTGCATCTGGGGCATCCTTGCCTAATAGGGGGACTCCCCTCAGAGCTTCTCTGCCTTGAAGTCTAGTGTAGCAAAAGCATGTTACAAGTTGTATTATTTTTTTGTCTCAGGCGAGCACTTCATCTTCCTCCATAGCGCTGTGTGAAATTGTGTAGTGTGTTTTTAAGTGCAGGCATTTAGATGTCTCATTATTTGCTCAGCTCCCTAAATATTGTTGTGACAAATGTCCTGGGTGGTAGTGATGCCAACTGGTTCTCTACACCCTGCCAGACGTGGAGTTCCTTCTCCAGACAGCTGTGTCTCATGAATTCTGTTCATAACTACTCAAAAGAAGGTGGCCGTTTGTAAACAACATTTAGGAAAAGAGCAACCTACAGCGCTTAGAGCAGAACATAGGGAGTGGGGAAGGAAGTGAGGGCACACAAGAGCTCCCCAGACACTCCTCTGCTAGAGGAGGGGCCCAGTATCGAGGTTCAGGGGTTTCTCATTGGCTCCCTGCTGAGTTCGCTTTATCCTATGTGCTATTTTGTGTGCATGTGTTCCCACATAGTCTATCAGCTGTAGCTCTTCAAGTCACAATGGGATAGGATTATCTGGGAAAATATCAGTCATTCCAAATCCCCCCCCTCCCCATTTTCTTTTCTTTGACACTCAATTCCTGGAGATGGGTTTCCTTCTACAGCAGGAAGTGATCCAGTCCTTTCAGGCTGAAGACTGAACTTGTAAAGGAGCATAGAGCACAAATTGCTCATGACAGTCTTGGACCATTGATGCTGTTGGTGGCTTTGGCTTGCTTTGACTGATTCTTAAAAGCAATCACGGGTGCAAGATGCTCATGACGGCCACACATGCCGTGCTCTGCAGAGCCGATCACAATCCCCCATGCATGACCCTTTCCTTCCCTCTGCCAGGTGGTTTTGGTACTAGGTTACAAATCTATCTTGGATCTTTTCACAGCTTGGTGATTTCCCGAAGATCCAGCTGTGACTCACATGTTTTTGCCTCTTTTCTGCTCTAGAGTTTTTATGGACAGATGGCTTCCCAACCTCTTACAGAACTTTCTCTGGGATGACTTCTATATCCCAGCACTTTGATCCTCACTTAAAATACATTTGACTTCTCTTCCTCTGTAATCAAACATGCTTTCGATGACACTCATCTTTTCTTCACTCTTATACTCATTAATATTAATACTATGCATTCTGTCTTTTAAATATGTGTTTCCACAAGCATACAGTATGTTCTAGGAACTATGTTAGGTCTTGGGACAATACTATATGGCCAGATAAATGCTTGTAATTGGCAGCATTTCTGTGGTGACCTGGCACTTACAGTCTAGGTTACTTGTCTGTCTGTCTGTCTGTCTGTCTGTCTGTCTGTCTGTCTGTCTCTCTCTCTCTCTCTCTCTCTGTGTGTGTGTGTGTGTGTGTCAGAAATTCCATGGTTGTCTGAGGCTTCTGCACAGTAGGGCAGTTATAGAATCATGGCTGACCACAAGTACAGAGCACTGTGCTCTGTCAATAGAAGCCTTCAAAAGAGCTCAGTCCTAAGGCCTTAGATAGAAACAATGGTGCCTGATGGTGGCAAGAGAAAGAACATTCCAGAATAAGGAAATAGCTCTCACAAAGCAAGCAATATAGGCATGACACACATGGGGTCTATTAAGCCAGTGCAGTGGGGTTGGAGGGGTGAGAGTACAAGAGAAGCCACAGGGTACATGGGACAAAAGGCCTCCTCACACCAGGTGATGAGGGTAAGAGCTTAGTCTCTTTGTGGAAAGGAGGCCTGGAGTGCAAGGTGGGCTGGGAAAGAGGTAGGAGGTCCCTAAGATCTTGCTGCTGATTGGCTCTATAGGGAAGAATGCAGTGAGGTTGGAGAACTGGCAAGGTCCCCAAAATTCACCTGATGAAGGAGCAGGCTTTGAATGGCAACCAGCATTTTCATTCCACTTACTCTTTTATGCCATGTGGGCTACAGCTTCAGAGAGATGGAGCCTGAGACAAGTCGGGCAGCATTGTTTCTGCCTTGCAGAGGCCTCTTGTCTATTTTACATCTCTGAAAAGCAAGGTTGTCTGGGAAGAAGATGCAGCCGGTCCCTTTTCTCCTGGATGCTTGGGCCTTCCGTGAGGATCTTAGGCCTTCCATGTTGGATCTAGGGTCAGTTTGGATTCTGGGTACTGAACCCTCAGTGGCCTCATAAGACACAGGAATGACTCAGTGTGGCAGTCTAAGGCTGAGTCACTACCAGGAGCCACAGCACGATTGCTGAGTGAGAGAGGCTCTTCTGTTATTACACCTGCTCCAGCTCCAGCAAGTGGTCCAGGGGACCATTCCTCCCAGGAATGATGCTGCTTAGACCTCCTCAGCAGTGGGGTAAAAGGAAGCTGAGACAATGTTTCCTGAGGTTTCCTGCTTGGCTGCACGGAGCTGGATGGTGTCTGATGATCCACTGTGTATGGGGACAAGGCTGTTGAGCCTGCTACCTCAAATCCTCACTAACCTTTGGAGCCACAGAGATCAACATTTGAGACCCATGATGTCCCTCAGAGTTCCTTGTTTGGGAAGCATGGGGCTAAACTCTGGTATGTTCCAAGCTGGGACCCCAGGACCTCCCATTCATACTTTACTCCCTCCATCTCCAGGTGGGGCCATAGGCTTTGAAATGCCTGGTAAGGTCCTACAGTACAGAATGTCTGGAAATTCAGTGATTTGGCTCTAGGTCCGGACCTACTTTAGGCAGCCACTATAAAGCCAGCTAACTCAGAGCCTTGGCTCCTCCAAACTGACCCTTATGGTCCTGAATGTTAGCATTTGTGATATCTAACAACAGACAAACCCAGGCCTTAAAAAGAAAGTGGGTAGTATTTACTTTGCTGCTTTTATTCAACCCTCACATCAAGGCCTGGACCTATCTTTTCAAACAAGATCATCCCCACCTGATGGGTTGAGAAAAGGCTGTACAGACTGCTAGAACACAGGCCGAAGCCAGGAAGGAGTAAAGAGAGGCCTCCTGGTCTCTGTCTCCTGGAACATGTATGATTCATGAACATTAGCTCTGCACTGAAAGGGCGAAGAATGGGCTTCTGGGTAATGGACTTTGAAAGTGGAAAAGCAGGGTGTGGACACTGCAAAAACAAAACTGAATACGAACAAGCAAAATCTTCAAAGGGGGAAAAAAAAGTAGAAGAAGCAATCAGTGTGGAAGACTCTTAGAAAAGTCAACAGTAATTGAAAGTTGACTTAGGTCATTTAGGAGTCTTGGCTTGCATTCATTCCATATTCCGTGCTTCAGCTTGGAAGAGCCTGAGGAGGTGTCCAAGCCTTCCCATTGCCTTGTTGGAAAGTCCCAGCAGATGGGAAGGGGAGCAAGGCCGATTCACAGAGCTCCAGAAGCTTTGTGAGGAAATAGCAGAAATGGGGTAATGAGCTGGAGGGATAGCCCAGTGGTTAGAGCACAGGCTGCTTTTGTAGAGGTTCTGTTTAGTTCCCAGCATCCAACTGGGTGGTTCACACCTGTGTGTACATTCAATCCCTGGGGAGATTTTGCTTCCTCTGGCCTCCAGTTGGCACCTAGCCTCCTGTAGACAGACCTACCCACAGACACACATATACACATACACAAGTAACTGAAAAATCCTATAGCTCATAGAAACAGCAGCAAGATCCCAAGGATGATGCGGATGACAGGTAACCTCAGAAGTACTGACAACGCCAAAACACTGTACCTCACTTAACTGTACCTCAAAACTCCTGTGAGTGCCCTAGCTGCATCAGGTGACAAGCAGCTCAAAAACACTACCTTAAAGCTTTGAGCCCAGCCTATCCATTGCTTGAACGAAGAAGTCAAAATCCACAATATGGTGGAAACTTGCTCACAGGCCCCAAGAAAGGCAGAGTCTGAACTCTCCCAGTCAAGCCTTCCATCAGTAAGGTCTTCTTGTGTCAGTGCCCCAGAAAGGAGTGGCTGTGTGCCCTGTCCTGTCTTCTGCATGTAGGATGCTTGTAAACCTTGCTGACCAATTAGATTCATGGGGACCACCGTTGTTTCTGAGAGAAGCTTCTTGTTCAATTCACTAGGATAAAGTACTTTCTACTTAGAATTTTCCAAGTGTGTCCTCTTCGTCTCCAGTTGCACCAACATTGTGTTCTTGGCTCAGAGTCAGGAATTGTGTTTACCAGTGTATATCAGTATACCCCCTCCCCCATCCCCAGGGAGATGATTTACATATGCACCAAACACTATTTGAAAGCACCAGGTTAGTATGGTGTTTTTCTGCAGAATTAGAGCAAGCACAGCTCTCTCAGGTGACTGCCCCTAAGGGAGGCCCATGGTTCGTTGCCCTTGATTAAATTCTTGGGAGCTTTCTGGCTCTTTCCAGATCAGCCATTTGTCCTTGAAGAGTGAACTTGGCAAATGTGAGAGACTGCTATTAGTGTCTCATGGAAAAAATGTGCCTAGAATTTGGACCCATGGAGTCGAGTCCAATGATGAGATGTTCAGAGAGATTAGAGGACCCGGTCTCATGTTTACCGGCACAGTCAACCTTCTCGTCTGATATTATTAGGAGGTAGAGTTATGCATGGAGGATTGAGTTTGAATTGTTTTCAGAGATAAGGCGCAGCCCTTGTCATAGGATCATGCTAGAAGACCCACGGGAAGCCACGCCCTACTGGCCTGTTTAAAGCGTGAAGGCAGCCGTGCTGTGCAAAGCTTTCTATCTCATTGGAAACACAGATAGGGTGCCAGGCATGAAGGCTGCCAATGTTAGGCACCTAGAGCTGGCGGACTTGGAAGACACTGAGGATGGACTCACCCACCTCTGTTTCCCTGGTGACACTACAAATAGAGGCATTACAAGATTTAAACTACCGTATGAAAAAGCTGGAGCCTTGAGGATTTGATGAAGCCTACCACCAGAACTGACTGCTGGCTCAAAGACTGGAATCTAAGCTCTAACCTCTACCTAAGGTTCCGGTGTAACATTCCAGTCTTCCCTCAAAAAAAAAAAAAAAAAAAAAAAAAAAGTTAGGTACTTTTGTCCCTTTTCTGTCAATCACCTAGAAAAACCCGCCCCATAGGAAGCTGCCCAAGATCCTCCAAGAAGGCGTATAAAGGCTACTTTCTAGTGTAAATCTGAGCAGTGGCCCCTTCAGTCACTTTCTTGTGGGTGCCTCACTTGATTAAACTCCACCGACACCTGAAATAAAGTCTGTTCTCCACAACTACACTAGTGTCTCTTTCAAATCCATCTGCTGCAACAATGCAGAGCCAAACAGAGCAGAATGAGAGATTCCTGAGACATCCCTTGGAGTTTCTGCCTGGTTACGTTGGATTTTCCTTATCTTCTTGTGGAAAGGCCTGGACTCCCTCTCTTGGGTAGAGACCGTGGAACCCCTTTTGCCTACAGCTCCCCTCTGTAAGTGCACTTCTGTACCTGGCTATAGGACCTTTTCCATTTTCTTTCTACAACATGGCATGCCCGTAGGTATCTTGTCTTCCTGCTGTCTCCCTGCTAATCTAACTCTGGTGTCTTTTGTCAGAAAGTGGTGGCTATGCTGTATCTGTTCAATGTCGTCTGGCTATTTTACCAGCTGATAAAGTCAGTGTGTTTTCTGTAACTTAATACTAGATCTTCATGGTGTAGGTTTTATCCTGGTTTTGAGTCATTTTTTAAAGCGTAACATTACTTAATATATTTTACTGGCCTCTTTTTGGGTTTCTTCTAGATCATTCCTGGTATTTAAAGGAAGGAAATTAGAGGCATACCTGGGAGAAGAGATCACACTTTTTCTATAAACACAAAAAGACAAAGTGTGATCATTGCCTGTCAGGGTGATCAGTGCGTGGGTTCTGGTCTTTGCTGACTAAAGCATTTCCGGATTTGGGGAGAGTGTGCTTCAACTTTCAACAAGATTTGTGGCCTTGGTTCTTGCCAAAATAACTCCGGAGTGAGCAGCACCCACTACTGAAGATTGCCATCAGCCAGGAGCACTGCCAAAGGCCCCCATAGTTTGCTCTTTCTTTTTCTTTTCTTTCCTTTCTTTCTTCTTCTTTTTTTTTCTTTCTTTGACGCAATCTCCTCTTCAATTCCCTTCCATTTGCCTCTCAGATGGATCCTTTATTATTAAAACAGAATTCATCCCACCCCTAAGGAGGAAAATACTTTTTTTAGAGAATGAGGGCCCACATGGCCAAACAAGAAGCTTGACAGGTCAGAAGCACAGCCAGTAAGGTAGGGTGGATTCCAGAGATGCAAAGGTTACCATAAGAGGAACTTTAACTGATTTTGAAAAAAACAGAGTAGTTCAAATGGGCAGATGGTGTTCAACAGATTCCAGATACCAGATCGGGCCCACAGCAGTTCCTGTGCATTCCCAGAGGTGGGGATGCAGCCCTGTGAGAGACACAAAGGTAGATGAGACACTACATCCTCTGCTTATTTCCTCCCTTTTTCATGAGATCGGGGCAGTGGGGGGAGGGGCGGGGAGGCAGGGTGTGTGTGTCTCTCTCTATGTAGCCCTGGATGTCCTGGAACTCTCTCATGTAGACCAGGCTAGTCTTGAACTCACAAAGATCCACCTGCGTCTATCTCCAGCTCCCAAGTGCTGGGACTGAAGGGGTGACTCACTGACTGTACACTTAAAGGATTAAACACATTAAGGTAAAACCACTGGCCTAATGAGAACCTTGTTGATTTTTTAAATGTTATTTTAAGAATGAATCTTTAAGCTGGGTGGTGGTGGCGCACTCCTTTAATCCCAGCACTCGGGAGGCAGAGGCAGGTGGATCTTTGTGAGTTCAAGGCCAGCCTGGTCTACAAAACAAGTCCAGGACAGTCAAGGCTACACAAAGAAACCCTGTCTCGAAAAACAAACAAACAAACAAAAAGAATTTATTTTTAAAGTTTATGTGCATGTGTGTGTTTGTGTGCTACATGTATTTGTGTGTCCTTGAAGGGTAGAAGGGGTGTTGGATACCCTGGCATTCAGGCTGTTGTGAGGCACCTGATGTAGATGAGGATGGGACGTGGCCCTCTGTAAGAGCAGAAGAGACACTGGAGCCCGTCCACTTCCATTTAGAGTGGACCTTTCTCTGAGGCAGATCCCTTACTCTTTTCTCTTATCAGAAGGAAATTTAACAAAATTATCCTTAGAGCTGGGGATCCTTCCTGATATCCTATTAAAGCCAATCCTGTTTTCCAGAACTAGGATCTAGAGGAAGAAAACACAGGGGCAGGATGGTGGTGGTGGTCATAGTGATGATGATGATGATGATGATGTTGATGATGATGGGATAAGGAGGAGGAGGAGGAGAGAATGAACAAGAGGCATACAGAACTTTTTATAGCCTTATGAGCATGACTTGAGATCTCCCACCAGCTCCTTTCCTGGAGGAAATACACACAGACGAACGCCATGCTTGCTCACTTGCTGTTCTTCTCAGGGCCACTTCTAGTTACCATGTGTTCCTTAGTCCCTTCTTACAAGCTATCATGACCATCTTTATTTGGGTTGTTTTTGTTATCTGTCCAGTTGGCTCTACCTCCCAAAATACCACCAGCCTTGCCAATGGATGCTACATGCCAGGTCATCAAGGTTCCTTGCACATGGCAGGATTCCAGAAAAAAGGGGAAGGCATCTGAAAGCATGGGAGAGGGAAGCAGGGAGGATGTGAAAGGCCAGTGATGCCCAGGTTTCCCTGACTCCACTGTAGGTATCAGGATCCACTTGTTTTATTGGTAAAATACGGAGGGGACTTGTATTTGGACACTAGTTTGGTTCCATTCCAGCTCTGCCCCCTAGAAGCTATTTAACCTCTATGGGAGGCAAGTGGCAGTGAGTTGGGGTGGGGAGGAGAGTTGGGGGGACTTGGAGCTTAGTCACAGAGTAGTGGTTAGCATGGTGCAAGGTCTTGGTTCAGCCGCCAGGCCCCCAAACAACAGCAGTCACCCACTCAACCTCAGCTCCCTCCTTTGTAAAAGAGAGTTGAGTGTACTACATCAGGGTGCCACTGTGTGGCCTGAGTTAGTAATTCCTGCTAAGCTCAGTTTCTGGTGCCGCATAGGAAGTCACTGGCCAAGTGCCTGCTCCTTCCATTTGCAGCAATGTCATGCCTCCAACGTGGCAGGCCTTTGTCATGTATGAGGGGGCCAGCCTTCAGGCCCATGTGACAGACCTACGAAGGGATGCCTCTTAGTGAGTGAAACTCACTAATTGAATCATGACCCAGCTCATGGCGCCTGACCACTATGGTAGGTTAGCCCCCAGTTTCCTGACTCTGAATGCCGTCCAGTTCATTTACTTGGTCTTTGTAGTCTCTGGTGTCCTCCTGTCTACCCAGGAGATACTGGTGGTAACAACAGCTAACAATGCCTTGCCATAGAGCAGTTGTGGTTTTATTTTGTTTGTTTTCCAGACAGGGTTTCTCAGTGTAGCCTTGGCTGTCCTGAAACTCAGTCTGTAGACCTGGCTGGCCTTGAACTCAGAGATCTGCCTGCTTCTGCCTCCCAAGTGCTGGGATCGAACCCGTGCACCCCTGCTGCCGAGAGCCACGGAGCAGCTGTGCTTGTTGAGCTTAGCGTGAACAGCGCTTGAGATAAAGTAAGGCCCGTGCATGCCGTTCCCCTGATCGGTCCGCAGACTGCTCTGAGGATGAACTAGACTCAAGAGAAGTTCATGGAACCCTGGGGCGATTTTTCATCCAGTTTAACGTATCCCATTTCATCTAATCTTCAAACCATTCTGAAAGCCACACCTCCTTCCCATGATTTTATTCATTCGACAATTAACTCATTCAGCCCACCCTTGGTGTAGGCCAAAGAATATGCCATACCGGCAGATTAATACGGTGGCGGGTCTCTGTCTCGTTTAGCTGTGGTGTTTCCTGTGTTTCTTCATGGGGCTCTCCTTTGCATTCTCCTGCTATTCAGGAGCAGATTTTCCTTCCTTGTCCCTCTGCTTGGTCCCGCTGCTCTGCAACATGCTTGCCTCATCATGCTCCAACTGCTTAGATTCTTCCCGCTGTCTTTATTCCACCTCCATGCCCTTTCCTCTCTTGTTTGCACGGGGTACTGCCAGCTTTGTTTCTTTTTTAAACATTTAAACCGTTGATGAGTTCAGATATGTTAAAAATGAGTAGGTCAGGCAGGCGTGGTGGCGCACGCCTGTAATCCCAGCACTGGGGAGGCAGAGGCAGGCGGATCAATGTGAGTTTGAGGCCAGCCTGGTCTACAAAGTGAGTCTAGGACAGCCAAGGCTACACAGAGAAACCCTGTCTCAAAGGGGGGAAAAAAAGAAGATTATGTCTTTGGGAATGGAAGCAGATGCTTAGAAACATGTACACCTCTCATGTGTGACTTCAGCACATGTGAGATGTCTGTGCCACAAATGTCATGCCACCACATGTCAGAAAAGGTAAGCTTAGTGTGAAAAGGTGAAGGGATGCATATAAGTGCGTCCGGTGGATACGCCTGGAGAACTGATGCTCCCTCCTGCTGCGCGTCCTCCTCGGCACTTACTGCATCCAAGCATGGGCTTTCCATACTATCCCAGGTATTTGCTGGGTCTTTAGTCAGCTGAGCAACTAGAACAGCTTCTCTTCCCCCTGGTTTCTCTGTTAGAGAGACCACTGAGGTCCTGTGCATAGTGTTGGGCACAAAGTAGTGCCAGCATGCAAGACCTCACACTATGGCGCTCCAGTCTTCTGACTTTCACTGACTTACTCATTCAGGAAGCATTTGTACACAGTGGGTGCCACTTCAGGCTCAGTGCTGATCACAGCTTGGGCATCCTACTCTTCAGGAGCCAGAGAGCCAGGAATTTAGTTCCAGCTGGGCACAGCTGCCAATCTCTTCACTATTCCCGGATGTCTTCCTGCTTCTCAGGGAGCCTTAACAAGGTGGGACATGCCAGGGCTCAGTTGGATGCTGCTGCAGGCCTAGGCAGAGTTCATGCAACACTAGTGGCAGGCTGGAGGGGGCGAGGGAGGGAGAGGATGCTTAGTGACCGTCTTCTCTCCCCACTTCCCTCAGCCCTAGGCAGGCTGCTTGCTCATGACCCAAAGGATAGCAGAGTCGGAGTTCAAGCCTGCCTTGGCCCCTCTGCATGTTTCAAGGCCAGAGCTGGAAGGGGAGCCTGCATTTGCTCAACACCTAGACTGGGTTAGTTTAGGGCTCCTATTGCCATAGGCTGTCTTTAACACACCCACCCACAACCTACCCTCCCCCATCCACAACCCACAACCCACCCCTACCCCCCCACCCCATCCCCCACTTCCAGCCCCACCCCACCCAACCATCTCACAATCTTGTAACTGGAGGACCTAGGTTTGACCAGGTGTCATCAATCACGTCAGTGTGATTTGTGTTAATCCAGGTGAGGATTCTTTTTTGTTTGGTTGGTTTGGTTCTTTCGAGACTGGGTCTCTCTAGGTAGACCAGGCTGGCCTTGAACTCAGAGAGATTCACTGGTCTCTTCCTCCTGAGTGCTGGGATTAAAGGCACCCCGCCCTACCCAAGGATTCTCTTTTAAAAGTTGGCTACTGAGCATAAAGGGGGTGCCCCTCTCCCAGCAGCAGTATGACTGTCTCCTGATAATGATCCTCTCCAGAAATCATGCAAGGACACCAGCCCTGCTTTTGTCCAAGGGGCCAAACCCTGGAAGGCCTGAGATCCTGTCATCCGCTGACTAGATCCTGAGTCTGGCCTCCATTAGACAATCCCACCATCAGAAGTGTACTTCAGCAATTAAAAAAAATAATAATACATTTACAAAGCTACATAACTATCGCAACAATCAATATAAAAATCATTTTCCTGCCTCTAAAGAACTATTAGCAGTCATTTCAATCTCTGGGCAGGGCAGTCACTTGTCTAACTTTTCTTTGTATAGACTTGACTATTCCAAACATCTCTAGAAAAAGGATTGTAGAATACCTGGCTTCCTTAGTGTAGTGCAATTCCGTCAAGGTTCACTCATGGTGTAGCATACACATCAGACCATCATTCCCTCTTAGGGCTAAATAATAATCCACTTTATAGGCATGCCACATCTTTTTTACTGATGAGCTAAAAGACATGTAGAGTTGCTTTCTCTCTTAAGCTGTAAGGAGTAAAGCTGCTATAAACATGTGGGTCAAGGACATGAGTATATTTCATTTAATCCTTGTCATAACAAAGCCAATTTGCAAAAAAAAAAAAAAAAAAAAAAAAAAGTGCAGCCCAGTGAGATCTGAGACCGAGGAGCTTTTCTTCATTCATTCTGATCAGGACAGAAAGATGAATAGGAGGAAAAGAAGAGGAATTTCCTTCACCTTTTCCAGGTCATTGTTCCCGGAGAGGGAGGAAAGGCATGGGTGGATTTGCGTCAGCTGCTGCCTGCTGTAGGCTCCACTGGTCTCTCTGGAGCTGGGATTGCAGTGGGCCATTTGCCAGTGGGCATGACCATGAGTCCTGCATGGATGTCCCCTGTGCCTGTCTTTCCCATTTCAATGACAGACACAAGAGTAGGTCAGGGATGTATGTAATGTTTTGTAGACACGGGAGGAAAGGGTTGGGAAAGCTCCGTGACAGTGTTACCATCCCAGGAGAGCTTCCTATGTGGGTTCAGCCTGTAGCAGGGAGAAGGCTATTCCAGCTGCCAAAAGAAGAGCCCCAAAGATGGGAACCGGACATGTATGGAGGACAGCTTGGTGGCACAGAACTAGAGGGTTACACAGACTACCAGCTCTGCTTCCTTCTGGCCCCAGGGCTTTCCCAGAAAGCACCTTGATGAGGAAGGGGAGATGCCTGTGCCTCCCCATTAATGTAACTCTCTCTGATGGCTTGGCAGAGCTCAAGCCCAAATGGGTAATCATTGACTTTTGAAGGCTCCCTGGGGCACAGCAATAGAAGCTCCAGGAAGACTGGTCCCCAGCTATTCCATGGGTTACCTCAGGCTGCGTCCTTCTCTGTACCCTTCAGGAAGCGCCATGAAGTGCACAAGTGACATGGGTCACAAGATCCTAGAGTGAAAGGTAGTGCAGACAGCAATGTTCCTCGGCCTGTTCCTCCCATTCCTTTTCTTCCTTCAGGAGTGGCAAGACTTTGTAAGGTAAGTTTAGTGCCCATTGTTTCCTATGCCTGGGGCTGTCGAGCCTCCGTCTGCCTGTAGAGTGTGTCTGAATGTCCTCATTCAGCTGAGGACGCTGACCTACCAAGTGGTTATATAGCACCCAGTGTTCAAGCAAATAAATGACTGCCTTTAGATTCAAACCCTCAAACTCACTTGTCACATCCCCTCTGGTGACTCGATGGGACTGTGACAGGGAAATACAAAATGCCAGCTAGGATATAGGATCAGAGAGCAGCCCACACCCACTCCAAACACAGGGACTGACACTGAAGGCCTCCACCTTGACGTGTATGCAGGACATGGACACTGGTTTTCATGTTGCACCTCTCCAGGCCTCAGTGGACCATGACCCTTCGCAGTAACGTAGAGGCTGGGAATTCTATACATTTGCTTTAAAGCAGACCATACCTTCTTGCTGCAGACAGTGTTTGGGGCTCTCGCTCACATGGAATTCATTTATTTCTGGGCTGAAAGGACTGAGTTGATGTAATGGCAACCCAGACCACAGAGAGCCAGAAGGGTCAGACTAATAACAAGGTTTGTGCACACATAATAAATACGAGTTTTTATAAACATTTAAATTCCTTCATGAAATTGCTGTGCCATTTGAGGTGGGTGGCTCGACATGTGAAACTTAAGAATCGTGTCATTACGGATGTGTCCAGTTCCCAGAATAACAGCCTCCACCCAGACACGCACTGTTACGAGATACACGAGTGCTCCGTGATTATTTGATTTGCAAAAAATTGTTCTTCACTTTATAAAATGATGCACTCTAAGATTCCTTTAAACATCTAATATCCTCCTGAGTGTGTAATATGACTTCTCCACAGTTTCTGCTTCTATACTGCCTGCTGCGAACATACACTGGTTCCAGTGTAAGCTTTATATACCGAAATACCTCCAGTGCAGCGGTTCTCTGCTTAATAGCAATAGTTATCAAGAGACACCAGACCAGAAAAACCTCTGGATCACTGCGTTAATTTAATTTTCAATCCTAAATTTATTAGGAACCAGAATTTACTGTTAGAGATGGATTCTCTCAGGAAGGCCTGGACTGAGGCCAAGTCTGGGAACTTGAGTTAATTTCATGAGAGGCAGCACGGGCCCTTCTAACTCTTCCTACATGTGAGAGTCTGGCTTGGCCCATCTGCTGAGGATTGGACCCAGGATTCTGCAGGGAGCTTTCCCATCTCTCCACACAGCGGCTTTGTGTGTTGGGCATTCCCAGGTTTCTTCTTCACAGGGTCCTTGTCTTCAAATCAAAGGCAGGAAGGGGTGATGGGCACACGAGGTTCTTTCATACCCAAACTCTGGGCAGCATCGCTCCTCTTCAGATTAAAGGCTACTAACTTGAGTGGTCTCAATACCCAGTCAACACCCCTGACACCAGGGAGCGGACCATGGTTTTGTATCAGAGGAACTACTCAGGCAGTCTCTGAGAAATGCTCACCTGGCAGCCCAGGTTCCAGGAGACTAAGTGGCACCACCCCAGAGCCTCCTATCTGACATTACTGTTATGACTTCTTTTGAGAATCAAGCTCTGGGAGTCCTTTGTACCTTCGTGAAGCTATTTATTTCCTTGCAAAGTAAAACTGACTGGGCTCCTTGCTGTGCCCAGCACTGGAATAGTTAGGCACTAGGGGCAACACAGAGAAAGGAGTTGGGGTCACTGTCCCCAGACCAACTCAGAGTAAAGGTGTGTTAAAATGACCGTTGAACTTATTACATATCCTAGGGGAAGGGCATGGCCAAGCTGACATTTCAGGTTTGTCAGAAGTGACAGTGAAATTGAGGCCAAGAAGTGACGTGTTTGCGAAGAGACAGAAGAGTGGTCCCCAGTGGTCCTCAGCAGAAAAGTTAGCATGTGACTCAGGTTCGAAGAGAGAGTTGTTTGGCTTCTGTTGTAGGAATGCAACAGGGGTGGGTCACTCCCTGCACATGTCTGTCTTGTCACTGAATCTCACTCGGCTGTCTCGGCTTGACGTAACACTGACACCACAGCCAAGACAGTGTCCTCTGCTAGATCAGTGAGTGTACTAGGCTCAGCTCCTATCCACTGAGGTGGAGTGTGGTGGGCGTGGGGCCCCCCACCCTTCCACACGAGCTGTCGCCCTCAGAATGAACTCCTGCCTGATGAAGGAGCAGACAGCCTGTACATATCTATTGGCACCTCCAAATAGAGGACACCATTCCTCCAGCTGCAGGCCACTGCCTACTCAAGCCATGCAGCCTGTAGAAGAAGCAGAGCGTTTGATGGCTTGAAGTCTTTACATGCACCCACAGTTGCCTCTTAGTTCCGCTGGCATTTCGACCATTTCTGAGCTGTTCAGGACATTGAATGGCACAGTTAGTGACACCAGTGACGCTCAAATCCAATCCAATGTGCCCTGTGGTCCCCCCCATTGAGCCCTTCCCCCATATCCTTCTATCCTCTTCTTGGCGCCTCTGCGTAGGCTTTTCCTTGACCAGAAATCTTAGCCTCTCTCCACTAGTCAGATGCCTCTTCTTGATCTCTTACTTGCTCTTATAATCATCATTTGAGTGATTTTTCACACAGAGCGAAGGCACGTGCGCCAAGCCACCATTCCGACGCACGGCGAGCAGGTGTTGAAAATATGTTTGCCTTCTCTTGCTATTTACAGCTGTTCTGAGTATGCCATGGGGCTTAAAACAAAGATTCTTCTAGTCTTTGCTTGTTTTCCTGCTTTGTGACCTTGACTGAGTTGCTCAACATCCCTGGACCTCAGTTCTGAGAACTATTATGAAATCTAAATGCAGTGATACCGGTAAGACTTTTGCATCTGTGCTTGGCTTTGGGGTCCCAAGATGTCACTATGAGAGGGGCACTACTTACGTCGTGCTCCAGGGGGCGCTGTACACACACAGCATGCAGCAATGTCTCCTGGAGTGAACTGCAGGCTAGAGAAGCCCCCTGGGGCCCTTTACAACTCTTCCTACATTCTCACTTTTCAAGGTGGGGGAGGGACTGGTGGGCTTTATCTTCACCCATTCTGGGGCACAAGCCTCCATTTTTAGCTTTCTCCCCTGTCAACAGCTCAGTCTACTCAAAGACAATAAAGCAAAACCAAAACAAAACAAAACAAAAAAGCCAAAAAAACCAAAAACAAAACAAAACAAAAACAAAAACAAAAATTCCTTGGCAAAGCACTGTGCTTTGGGGCTTAGAGGTAAAGATTGTGCCTGGCAGTGGTGGAGCACACCTGTAATCCCAGCAGAGGCAGGAGGGTCTCTGAGATTGTGGGAAGCCTGGTCTACAGAGTGAGTTCCAGGGCAGCCAGGGATACACAGAGAAACCCTGTCTCAAAAAACAAACAAACAAAGAAGAAGAAAACGATTGCTTCCCTGGTGGTGTTCTGAGAGCCGCACTGTGTGCTTGCCAGTTTCCCATGTCTCTACACCTGCCCCAGGTAGATCTGTTCTCTGCTGCCATCTTCATAGACCCTGGGGAAGTGCTACTCTTAAAAACACAGGACAAAGTAGAGACGAAGTGCCCTTCTTTGAGTGGTTGTGACATACAAGAAACAGTTATGAGATATACTAGGAAGTTGCCTGGAAGCCACACAGGACAAGTTCCCAGCATCCATTGCTGCCTTCCAGTCCCACAACAAATGTACGCTGCCAGCCAAGATGTCCGGCCACCTTCCCTGAGCGGAACTTTGTCTGCTTCCAGCCTGGCTTATCAAAAGGAATGATAGAGCCCCTGTGCCTCCCACTCGAACCCAAAGCAGAAGTCTCTCTCTGCTCCCGAGGGAGGTGATTCTCTCAAGATGCATGGTGACCCCACAAACAAGTTAGCCAGAGAGTAACTAAAACTTGCACTTGCAGTTTTAAGTCACTGAACTGGCCTTTTGTGTACCTGGTAGCTTCCTTGATTCTTCACATCTTCTTGGCAAAGCAAACCTACCTGTGCAGAAATGGTGCATGCACATGTGACTTCTGCAGGCAAGAAATCAGTAGTGTCAGTTTCCACTGTTTATAGCTCATGTATCTGCCTGTCTCTGCCCTGAAAGCTTTGGGTGACTAGGTTACATGCCTGGCGTTTTCACATGGGATCTAGGGATTTGAACCCAGGTCCTTATGCTTGCATAGCAAGCACTCTTACCCCTCAGGACCTGAGAACAGAATGCTTTTGTTGATGATGTTTGTGACACTGTTTGCCCATCAAAACTTGACTGTGGGTACCAGGCAAGAGGCTGCCTTTTCAGAGAGCAAGTGTACATAGCAGTGATGCTAGTCACATTCTAGTTAGTTTCTATAACAGAGAAAATCAGCTTTCTGCCTAGGTACCAGGCCTCTGATCAACCTTGCTAAGGATCGGCCCTTCCCTCTATCCTATTCTCACCTCTCTGAGAACAGACATCTGACTTTATTATTGACCAATCCTTCCTGAAATCACTGTTGCCTTTCCTGGGCCTCTCTTCCTGTCAGGAAGTGGGATCTGAGGCCAGTATCCTTCATAGACGTGGCTGGAACCTTGCCATGGTGGTGAGAGTCCGTGACATTTGCCTAAACTGCTGTGCTGGTTTCAGTTTGGGAACCATCAATAACCATTGCCACTACTGCATGCTCCCAGGACTGCATATTCTGTTAGATGGCATTTGGAAGGGTAGCATTAGAGCCATCTCACATGAGGAGACAGGCTTTGAAAGGCAGAGTCACTGGCTCAGCTCACCTGGCCACTAAATAGCACAGCGAGGGTTCGTGTCCAGGCCCATGGACACAAGCTGGGACACTTCACTTTGCCAAGCTGCTTCTGGTCATTGCCATTGTTCCAGGGATAGTCTTGGCTCAGGCCCTCTATCTTCTTATGTTTTGCTTCCCATGCTAAACACGCCAACTCATTTCGATAGTAAGGCTGTGAGTAAATGCCCCGAGACACCCGCAGAGCACTGGGTTCCTGCAAAGGCACTGATGCCACCAGACAATATGGCTCCCTTTAGCTTGTTTCCAAACTCCCTTCTGGAAGGAGAGAAGGACCCAGGAAGGCCTATGCTGCATTCACACCCTGGGTAGGCTATGCTGGCTTCTTGAGGGAGAGGTCATGAAGTACACTTAGCCCTCAACAACGACATGCTTTCCCATGCATTACCTGGTCTAGCCTGGGAAAGGCATAGGGCTCAGATGCCCTGCTATATAACTAGGATATAAGACGGGGAAGGACTGAATCCAACTAAAGTCTCTAAATGAACTAGATCATTGGGTCATAATCTGTAGGTCTAGATCCCTTTGGAGGGTCATATATCAAATCCTGCATATCAGATATTGACATCACGACTCATAACAGTAGCAAAACTACAGTTATAAAGTAGCAACGAAATACTTTTATAGTTGGGCTCACAATATGAGGAACTGTGTATTAAAAGGCCACAGCATCAGGAAGGTTGAGGACCACTGCCTTAGATGCTCAGGTATGCCAAGGACATCAGAGGTAAGTTGTAACATGCCCAACCAAAGGCCTCCAGCTCTGTGGGTTCTGGGCAGACAGGAGGCAGCTAGAGGATGCGGGGTTCCACAAGCTCTGCTTGTTTGCAGATCCACCTGGGAGGCTGTTTTCAGACATCCTTAGATGATCTTCACAGAAAAGAGGAAGTCCTCTGCAGAAGCAATTGTGTGTGTGTGTATGTGTGCGTGTGCGCGTGTGTGTGTGTCTTTAGCAAAGGTGGGCTCACCAGATGAAGCTTGACACACAGTAGGCACTGTTACTTCTTTGTTCCTCTCATGGTACCTGGTCCTTAGTAGGTGGTCAACAAGCAGAGCTTGTGCTCGAGCCTTTTGGTCAAGACAGCAGAGAGGGGCTGGAGAGACGGCTCAGCGGTTAAGAGCACTGACTGCTCTTCCAGAGGTCCTGAGTTCAATTCCCAGCACCCACATGGTGGCTCACAACCATCTATAATGTGATCTGATGCCCTCCTCTGGCCCGCAAGTATATATGCAGGCAGAGCACTGTATACATAATAATAAATAAATAAATCTTAAAAAAAAAAAAAAAAAAAAAAAAAAGACAGCAGAGAGGACACTCCAGAGTCCCAGGGATGCATGACTGTGGGAAGACCCAAGAGACATTTGTTGAGGTCAATTGATTCTTGGCCCAAGACAAGGCAGGACAATTTTGTAGAAACTCGAACTCCTGCATTGGAGTTACCAGGGGACTAGAGACAAATCATTTGACATCTCCTTTTGGACCACCTAGCTCACATTTCCTATTCTAACATAAAAACTTGACTCCCAGAAATATCCTAGAGTCAGAGTGAGTTTGTATATGAGCCGTGAAAAATTTAGTCAAGAGACACAATAGCCCCTGCGATTCAAACTCATGGGCAGTACACCGAGCCTCCCCTCTCTCTCTGCCACTGTGCAGCCAGGGCTGGGAAAGAGGCGGAGTGATGCGTGCTGTAGGAAACCACTGCTCCAAGTGGTGTTGGGCAGATGCCTCAAAAACAACCTCTGCAGGTAGCTTCTTATTAGCAGGGACCATGAACTTGAGAAGGAGGGATTTGCTGGAGTGGGTGCTGAATGAAGAGTGTTTTTACGGAGTCGACAAGACTCTGAAGGAATATGCGTTTGCTTTTGAGGGCCTTTACGCAGAGCTGTTTCAGACTGATTTAGAAGTATGAATTATCCCTGGAGCTCTGACAGGATGGGCTCTCTGTGGCAAAGACAGCAATGGCGTCCCAGCGCTGAGTTTGGCCCCTGCCTGACTCTCCAGGCCTGGGCCGTGCCAAGCTCCTTTAGCACTTTAGTAGTGTTACCCTGGATCTTCTTTCTGCTCCCGTGGTCTTGTGTTTCTTCTGTTACTCCTGCCTGGACCCCACACACAGTTAAATGTACTGTTGTACATCTCACCCAGGAATGCCCTTTTAAAATAGCTCTCCTGGAGGAGGAGCTGATGGTAGTATGGGGGTAACCACTGGCTCACAATGTTTACACATATCTCCATCTACTTATTTAGCAATTGTTTTCAGGGTTTTGTTACCTGTGAGTCTAGCATGTCTTTAGGGGCCGGCTTTTGATCTCAATAGGCACGCTTCGGAGGGTGCCTGACGTTTCATATCACAGTGACAGTCCTCATTGTCTGTTTGCTTATGGACTCATCTGTTCCTCTCCCTTAGCCTACCTACCTGAGAGCTACACGCTGACAAGGATGGTCAGGCATTACTTCTGTGAAGTCTAGCACAGTGGCTGATACACACAGAAGTGTCAACATATCACTGGGGACTAATGACAGGCAAACATGTTAATAAATACAGAAAGGTGCTTGCAATTGGTTAAAACATGTCCTCAGAGGCTGGATCGGTAGCTAATGAGAAATCTTGCAGGGGTAGGGGGGTTCTTCTGGGGTTATACAAACCACAATGGGTTCCGACAAACTCAGTTCTCCTCCCCACTTGACTGGGAGCCCCCTGAGTACAGGAAGGGCTCTGTTTATCTTTCAAATCCTCAGGAATGAGCAGACAGCCAATGAGCAGGAACTGCAGGACTAAGTCTTGTTTTCTGCAAATGTCACACATACAGAATATGAATGCTCGGGCATAAAAAGCAAGCAGCAATAATATAACCCACTTGTTTTTGCCAGGTACCAAGGATACCTGGGTAAATATTAGCTAATGTGTAGCCCTTTGCTTGCTATTAAGATTTACTGATTTCAATAGAAAGAAACCTAAAAGCTGGGGTACATTATATACCCTAAGACACCAGTGATAATCGCTAATCGCCCAGCCGTTCATAAATGCACATCGGCTTTGTCTGTGGTTATATTAAATGGCCTGGTCCAGGGAAAGAAGGATCTGCACAATAGCAGTTCTGCTGTGACTGATGGGTTTGGTTAGTGGGTGGGTTTACCTGCTTCCTTGGGCTGTCTTAGTTCTCCTCACTCTTTCAACAAACAAATCAACATCGTAGGCTAATCCGGTATGTGTAAAGCTCACCTCCAGTAAAGTCCAGTTTTTCCAGATTAGATCCCACAATAATATCTGTTTCTTACATAATAGTGGCTGTTGTCTAGAGAGATTAAATCGGTGTCCTGTTTCTTGTCTTGCAAACATGTCCTCATCAGTGACTCTCCATCCACCTGTATCTTTGTGACAACCTGGGAAAGGTTAGTAGACTGGCAGATTGATGATAACTGAGTGTTTCTAGCCAAAAATTACTTGGCATGACTTAGGAGAACAGCAAGAGAGCTATAGAGCGTGGCAAAGGAGAGGGGGGCCGTGCTGGCATCCAATCCACGTCTGCAGCCCAGGACCTCAGCTGGTGGTTTGTCATGTCTTAGCATGACGGTATTCAAGCCATGTGAGGTTTGAAAAAAAAAATATATATATATACACCTAGCTCTAGGCTTGGCCTGAGAACAACCGCTCTTGAGTCAACCACTGAAAGCTAACCCAAACAAGCATCATTCTGAAGCTTAGGACCCATGAGGCTGGGCCTGAGGGAAGTCACGCTTTGAACAGACAACTCCCAGCAGCACCGCGTCCTTGCTTTGCCCACCATGAATGCCTCAGATAGGACTGTGTTCAGAATGCTGGTAAGTGCTGAGAGTGTGGGGAAAGCATCGTGGGCTGTTGCCTGCTCCTGTTTTACCATGTAGGAGGGCAGGAAGTGAATGTTTTATTTTGCTGACACAGTCGTGGAAACCCAGAACTTACTGGGACTATGTCTTCACTTCACAGAAATACATTTCACCTGCAGAGTGAAGCATTTTTTTTTTTTTTAGAAGGATGAAGGGGAAGAAAAGCTTGGAAGTTGATGTTTTAGAAGTCATCTTGAATTACAATATGGTGTGAAGAGTATGTGGGCTCCAGGGATAATGCTGGTCTTATAATTGGTAAGAGGTGAGAGCCAACCCATGAGGAGTATGAGTTTTGAGGAACCTGGGCAAGAGCATCTGTCACCATAGAGTACAGCTCAGCACACACCTAGGTGCATGTGCAATAAAAGGGAAGAACTGGGCAGGAAGCATTTGCCCTCTGTACATCCCACCTGGGGCCATCCCTTGGTCTGACTCCTGTGGACTTGAGGCCAGTGAGGGATGGATAAGGCTCTCTGAGGGTGTGCAAGGCTTCTTTGGTTTTCTCTTTCTCTCTCTCTCTCTCTTTCTCTCTCTCTCTTTTTTTTTTTTTTTTTTTTTTTTTTTTTGGTTTTCTTTTTTTGAGACAGGGTTTCTCTGTGTAGCCGTGGCTGTCCCAGACTTGCTCTGTAGACCAGGCTGGCCTTCAACTCACAGCGATCTGCCTGCCTCTGCCTCCCGAGTGCTGGGATTAAAGGCGTGCGCCACCACACCTGGTCTCTCTCTTGTTCTTGTTTTTAGAACCTGGCCTTTACATCTCAGGTCACCACTATGGCTGTGGCTTTCTTCTCACTGCTGCGTCCACTTGCCTTTTCACCAGGGTCAAGGCCAAAAGCTGCTGAAGAATATCCCTTTTGTTTAAAATGTGTCACTAAGCTGGTTTCGCTTCCTAGTTCTTGTGAGCAAACACACCTTTGAAGGGGATTTTGAGATCTATTTTTAAAATTATCTTTGCATTTAATGAAAAAATACCACAAAGACAGTGCTAACCACAATGGACACACCTTGATTTGGGGGGAGTGTAGGGGAAGAGGTATTCTAGGGTTAAGACCCTTGAGTTTCACTGTTGTTGGCTGTCTAGGGGAAAGTTCCATTACTGTTTTTGTGGCCTCTCTCTGTCTGTCTCTGTCTCTGCCTCTGGCTCTGTCTTTCTGTGTCTTTGTCTTGTCTCTGTGTCTCTGTCTCTCTGTCTCTCTGTCTCTGTCTGTCTCTCTCTGTGTCTCTGTGTCTCTGTCTGTGTCTCTGTCTCTCTCTGTCTCTGTCTGTCTGTCTGTCTGTCTGTCTGTCTCTCTCTCTCTCTCTCTCTCTCACACACACACACACACACACACACACACACCTGTCCTTGGTAAGAAACCAGTGAGCAGAACTGATTCTTCTGAGGGGCCTCATGCTGTCACTTTGTTATGCCAGTTACCCCACTTAAACTGCTGGGAGAGTGGTAAGCACCCAGTCTGAACTATGCAGAATCTAGGAGTGAGGTAAACATGGTCCCACCTTCCTGGATCATTAGTGAAGTCAGTGTTCCTCAGCTTGGAGCCCAGCTGACAGTGGTGAATACCAACAGCCACCCGCACCCTACTTCTGTTGGAAATCCTGGCGGAATATGGGGAATGTGTAGGAAGAGGCATGCAGCCCCCTTGAGATCACCTGGTGGGCTGTGAACTCTGCTAAGATCAAAGGGAACTTAACCAGTCCTGCCTTCAAGTGCTCTAGGGAAGCAGAGTTTTAGGATAGGGTGTTTGACAAATGAGGCCAAGCATGAGGAGGGCAGCTCCAGGAAGAAGGTGGTGAGCTGGTGCGCTGCTTCCACCCGTTGGTTAAGTCTAGCTCTTTGGAAAATTTTGAGTCTTAGTGCCTTCATTTACTAAAGGAGGAGCTTGACTGGATCAGAATATCTCTTGATGTATTTGTAACCGCAAGCAAAATTTAGGGGAGATATTGATATATTGGTGAATCTCTTTGTTTCAGTTACTTATTTTTATACATCACAAAAATATGAGCAATGCTCCAGGCATGTGATTTCACAAAAATTATTGTATAGCAGCAGTTTACATTTGAATGCAAAGGAGATGATTTGCATAATAATATTCAATAGATAAAAGTACAGGTTATAATGGCTCACCTCATTTTTAAGGTCTTCTGGGATTGGCAGAAGGAAATACTTGAACATATTATCTGTTGTCTTCTTCACTTTCTATGTGACACAGAAGCTATGCATGGTTTGTTATGGCATCCAGAACAAACTAGTTGGTTTGTGCAAATGATTAACAAGCCTGATGAGTTTGGATGCTCTTTCCAGAGGTGTTTGGGTCTGTATGTGAGTCCCCTACATCAGGACTGCTTCAATTATAATCTTACAAGGCCCCTCCCACTTTGATGTGTTTTCAGATCAGGACACTGACAGAAAGGATGTTCAAACATCTTCGGAAATGGTTTGTCACTCACATTTTTGGGCGTTCTCGGCAACGAGCGAGGCTGGTCTCCAAAGATGGAAGGTGCAACATCGAGTTTGGCAACGTGGATGCACAGTCAAGGCTTATATTCTTTGTGGACATCTGGACTACTGTCCTTGACCTCAAATGGAGGTACAAAATGACTGTGTTCATCACAGCCTTCTTGGGGAGCTGGTTCCTCTTCGGTCTCCTGTGGTATGTCGTAGCGTATGTTCATAAGGACCTCCCAGAGTTCTACCCACCTGACAATCGCACTCCTTGTGTGGAGAACATCAACGGCATGACCTCAGCTTTTCTGTTTTCTCTGGAGACTCAAGTGACCATAGGCTATGGATTCAGGTTTGTGACAGAACAGTGTGCCACTGCCATTTTCCTCCTTATCTTCCAGTCTATTCTTGGGGTGATCATCAATTCTTTCATGTGTGGTGCCATTTTAGCCAAGATCTCTAGACCCAAAAAACGTGCTAAGACCATTACATTCAGCAAGAATGCGGTGATCAGCAAGCGTGGTGGGAAGCTCTGCCTCCTCATCCGTGTGGCAAATCTCAGGAAGAGCCTCCTCATTGGCAGCCACATATATGGCAAGCTTCTGAAGACCACCGTCACGCCTGAAGGGGAGACCATCATTTTGGATCAGACCAATATCAACTTTGTGGTGGATGCTGGCAACGAAAACTTGTTCTTCATCTCCCCACTCACAATCTACCACGTCATTGACCACAACAGCCCTTTCTTCCACATGGCAGCGGAAACGCTTCCCCAGCAGGACTTTGAATTAGTTGTCTTTTTAGATGGCACCGTGGAATCCACCAGTGCAACCTGCCAGGTCCGCACATCGTACGTCCCAGAGGAGGTGCTTTGGGGCTACCGCTTTGTTCCTATAGTCTCCAAGACCAAGGAAGGGAAATACCGAGTGGATTTCCATAACTTTGGTAAGACGGTGGAAGTGGAGACCCCTCACTGTGCCATGTGCCTGTATAATGAGAAGGACGCCAGAGCCAGAATGAAGAGAGGCTATGAAAACCCTAACTTTGTCTTGTCAGAAGTTGATGAAACAGATGACACCCAAATGTAGCAGTGGCTTTTTCCCACCTGCAGAAAGCCTGCCTCCCATAAACCGAATGGCTAGCTGTGTTCTGAGGCAACCAACAGTTGGGGCTATGAAATCAGAAGGAGAACCTGCAAAGTCTACCAGCACGGTCACCCTCGAACCCCATAGCTGTGACTCTTCAAGATGCATGGCTCTATAAGGCTGCAGTAGTAAGCACATGATGGACCCAAGTGAATATAACTAGGGTGCGGAAGCCATAGGAACTCACCAGGAATCTCCACCGTGACTGTGTGAGCTCAGACAGTGTTGGTGGAAATAAAATCATCCAAGTTTGCATACAGGCAATGGAGATACTTCTAAGAAACTCCTGGGTGAGGTTAGGGTCTTTGGATGGCTTCGGGAACTAGCCATATTTTCCTGTTTGATTCTATGGATGGGAAAGATGCCACTTTTATCTTAAAGTGGACTTTTATCAATTTTGTCCCCCGAGTTGGGGAGTGAGCCAACCAGCCACTGGCAACAAGAGACTGTCATACAAAGAATCACTTCAGACTCTAACCTTCTCAAGCTCTGGTGTTTGAAGCCTTTGTCTGGGTCTGGGTCCATGTTTCAGAAGGGATAGCATTCAGTGACTGTACCTCTCTGAGCCCAAGGCAGAGAGGAAGGAAGGCCCTGACAAGTTTTGTGACTTACACAGATGCTGAAGCCCATATAGATTGTGGCCTGAATGGTCTCCTATGGTACATTACGTGGAAGCCAAGTCCATTCTTTAGACTCTAAATGAGCATCCTCCTGCAAAGGAAAATGTTTGGGTTGAAAGTGTTGGTGAGGAGACTGGAGAGGTGGCTCAGTTTGTGCAAGCATGAAGACCTGGGTTTGGACCTCCAACAACCACATCAAAAGCCTGACATGGTAGCATGGCCCCAAATCCTAGTCCTGGGGAGGATGCCTGGGGCTTGCCAGCCAGCTGAATGGGTGAGGTCCAGGTTCAATGAGAGACTGTTAAAAAAAATAAGGTGAAGGGGCTGGAAAGAAAGCCGAGTGGTTAAAAAACACTGTGGCTGCTCTTCCAGAGAACCTAGGTTCGATTCCTGGCACCAATACAGTGTTTCACAACCACCTACAATTCCAGGTTTAGGGCATCTGATGCTCTTTTCTGGCTTCCGTGAGCACCAGGTATACAGATATACATGCAAGCAAAACAGCGGACACATAAAATAAAATAAAAAAATAAGATAGAGAATGACTGAGGAAGAAATCTTATGCCAACTTCTGATCTACGCGCGCGCGCGCACACACACACACGTACCATGGTCATATTTCTTTCAATATTCAATGGATGGGTTATGGGGCTAGAGGTCTGTTAAAAAGAGGTGTTATTCGTTATTCCTCAGTCTTTCAGGATGGTACTGAGGACTGTGAAAACTGTCAGCTTGGAAGGGGTTTGATGCTAATACTGAGTAGTTCTTGCCTTTCTCTGCCTAATGCTTGAACTGAAATTCTAGGTACAAAAGAGGAGGGAGTGAGCTACAGTTAGGATGTTACTGTTTTCTTGTCTCTGAGGGCCATCCTTACATCTTCCAAAGAGAACCATTTAGCAGGAGAGTTTACTTTAAAGGAAGGCTCTAAGGTGAACGTTTTGCTTGTTCATTTCCACACCTGTATTATTCTGAGTGCACCTTGGGAAAAAATTGGAATTCAAAGCTGCTCAAAAAAAATCAAAATATTTTTGGTATGTGATTAATAAATTTCTGAAACTGCATGGGCAAAAAGCGTCACTTTATGCATTAACTGTGGTAGAGTGATTGAGAAAAATATCCTTGCCAAAATAGACTTTCTCCTGAAGGGGGCGGGGCAGGTGGGAAGGAGGCAAGCTGCCTCGTGATTTGTGTCTAGACCTTCTAGGAGGAAGTGAGCCGGGCTGAAGACAAGTGCCTTCTGGCCCAGCTACAGCACATCTCTCCAGCCTGAGTCTCCGCACAGAGAAAGACAGTCACAAACCCTTGTCAGTGGGTGTAGCTTTGTTTTTCTAGATTAGGGGTTAACTTTGTACAGATCTATACACATACATTTGTCCTGGTTCAGACCAATGGCACACCTTGTCAGTGGCCACAATGGTGAATACATCTGGTCCACACTGAAGGTTACTTCGTGCCTCTAAGTCTTTGAATCCATGACATGATTTGCTGACCAAGTTAAAAGAATTCTCTGCTGACCTGTGGACCCGAGGCCGCGCCACTCTGCAGCTCCCTATGAACCAGAAGGAATGGTATTTGCTAAGGCACACACTGACAGCACAGCACTCTGTTCCCTTCTGCTCCCTGGCAGTGTGCCTGGGACCTGCTGGGACTGCTCAGGAGCGAGCCATCCCTTTGAGTGCTAAGAGAATTGAGCAATGTGAGCATTTCGGATTGGTATGCTTCTGGGTTGCTTCTACATATTTATTGATCAGAACCCGGGAACTCTGCACTTGGTGTCTCCTTTTTCATGCAAATTCTCTACACCCATCACACACATCCCATAGAGCTCTTGAGAGTTCTCAGGTGTGCTTGGAACTCAAAACCAGAGTTAACATTTTGGGGCACTGGAGAAAGGGTGCTAATAGCGACACAAGATCAGTGAGGAAAGAAAACATATGAGAAGCAGGACAATAGGGGGGCCAACTGGGTGGCAGGTGACTGCCAGGATGAAAGGTCAGCTTTGTTCCAGCATAGAAACCTTCTTCCCAGTAGGACCTGACCACATTGGAACCACTATTACTTGTAAGTATGCCAAATTACTATATTTACTGTTTATGCACTTGAAAAGAATACACACGTGTGTTTGTGTGTGTGAGTGTGTTTAAAGGTCTGCATCCTAAGGCACACTGTTATAGTCAAAGTTTTCCTTGGTGCTAATCCTCTTGGCTTGCCTAATTTATCTCTGTTCCTGTAGGGATTTTGACCTGGAGAGTTGGAACCCACTTGAACCTTCCTGCTCGGTATTTAGAGTGAAGATTTGAGAGACAGAAAGGGCAGAAAGAAAAGAGCCTCTTCCGTCACAATGAGATGAGCAGAGTGTTCATTTTCACCATCAAAAGGCTTAGGACATTAAGGGTGTGCTCCCTGGGTGGACGGCGGGAAGGCTTAGGCTACAACCTTTATGGTTTTGTTTTTGTTTTTGTTTTTTAATTGAACCCAGAAATGAGTCTTCAACAATGCTTCTGTGACTGGTACAGAGACTCAATCTCTTTCTAGAACAAACAATAGGAAAACTTCTAATGGCAAGAATGCAAATGAACCCTAGGCCCCACCCCTGGGCCAGGCCCCACCCCTGAGCCAGGCCCCACCCCTGGGCCGTTGCTGTCTGCCATTACAGGAAGTGTGTGTCAATCAAGGCTTGACAGGGGAGATAGAACAATTTATTTTGGAAGCCAGAAGTTTAAGAACAATGACTGGAATTTCCTCTTTCTGTCCAGTCAGGGCTGTATGTCACTGGGGAGATAAAAGTCCAGGGGTAGGGAATAAAGGTTATCAGGGACTGCGCAACACAGAGTCACGCGGGGGACATGCAGGAGGAGGGCTTTTAGAGGAAATCTATTTCAATGTCTGTCATTAAGTTTCCATTAAAAGAACATTCGGTTAGGAATTCAAAAATAATTTAATCTCTCCAGCCAGATGCACACAGCTGGACTCTTGGAGAGGAACCCCACAGGAGAGGGTTTGCATACTCACCGGGCTGGGAACCGGCATGTGCTTCCAACCAGCCCACCTTTGGACGCCCTGGGTGTTGCAGACCCAAGAGTCCTTTGTGCAGGAACAAACCCACAGTAGGGGCGGCTACTAAGTGTTCACTGGTCTGCTGTAAGCATTAAATACATCTCCCCCTTTAACTTTCACAACCACTTTGTGAGGTCAGTCATTAACCATGCTTATTTTTCACATGAGCCAGCTGAAATGAGGATCTTGCCCAGCGTCAACAGCTAGCGAATAGCAGGCTGGGAGTCAGACCCAGTCAGCCTAGCTGGACAGCCCATGAGTTGAACTCGTCTTCTCTGAATCCTGAGCTACATCTACTGGCCTCTGAGAAAGCACTCGGGACCATCAAACATTGCCCTGGAACCCACAGAGGCTGAGTCATGGTTAGCATAAGTGGAAGCCCCCCTGTCCAGGCTTAGTGAGTACTCCTGGGAGTGTATGCTTAGTGGAACACCAGAACTACTGTAGGTGTCTTGTACATTTGCCTAGCTTGTCAGCGCCAATTGTTCAGCCAATAGCACATGTGTGTGTGTGTGTGTGTGTGTGTGTGTATGCATGCATACATATATATGTACATATATTTGCATGCATATTTCACAGTTACATGCACTGAATACACACATACATACACATACCAATTACATGTGCTGTGCCTTACGCTTATGCTATAGGCACATATAATTAAAAACTACGTCACATTTCAGTCTCTAAGGCAGAGAGGGATAACAGTGCCGTTCTAACCATTGGAGAAAGGGAGTCTTGGTTATGCTTAGGGATCAGGGTCTATGTTCTCCATTATTTCTACTTTTATAGCACTAATATATTTCCTTAAACCATCAACTTCCTTTTTAATGAATAAAGGGTTGCATGGCTAAGAGTGAATTTGGTCTCTTATTCATCAATGAACTTTTGTTCGAACTATTACTAGACGAGGGGCCTTGACAAACAGCTTAACTTTATGAGCCTTAGAATATTTATTTAAAAAAAAAAAAAAAAAGCTTTTGACAGCAGGGCTATAGTAACACATGCCTTTAATCTCATGCACAGAATCAAGAGGATCTCTGTGAGTTCAAGGCCAACCTTGTCTACAGAGTGAGTTCCAGGACAGTTTCAAGACAGAAGCCCCGTCTTGAAAACCAAATCCAAAACCAAACCAAACCAAACAAAAGGACTTTTGAGACAGGGGTGGGGAAGGGTTGAAGGAAATAAAAGATAAAAAAAAAATTTTGTTTCTTTGTAGAAATAACAGTGCCTGACCTGCCAATACGGGGTGTAAGCGATAGAGCTGACCCCAAGGGACTGTGGAAAAGGAGCTCAGGACATGAGGGCATGGCACAGACCTCACTCTCCTACTGCACAGGTTGGGCCCTGGATTTTATCTCAAACCAACAGCTCGGTTGAAGCTCACTGTGGCCTTGGAACTTAGGGTTCCAGGATGAGGAAGCTAGCGTCTTGATCACTTTGACCAACGGTCCAGGGCTTAGCCACTGGCCAACTGTAGAATTGCTGTTTGTGGATTAAGTACTTTTTTTTTTTTATCCTATTCCATATGCGATAGTTAAAAATGATGCAGGTTACATGTTAACAGTACTATGACTGAAGGCTGTATTGTCTGATCTCCATCCTGCCAGGGAGGTGCAGACAGTAAGTTGTCTTAAGGTCTCTTGCTTTTTCCTCAGTATGATTCTTTAACAACTTGCCCTGTTGTTGAATTTCTCCTTTGAAGTCAATAACTGGTGTTTGAATTTATCTGGGTGTTTTGTTTTGTTTTGTTTTGCTGTACTGAGGATCAAACACTGGTGAACATCAGCAGTCCTGACTGCTTTCTTTGAATAATCACGTAAAGAATTCGTGTGATTCTGAAGTCACAGAACAGGCCTTATAAACACATTTGTGTCCTCATGCCCTGTGCTGTTTCCTCCTTGTTCTGTGAAGTTTCCATGGAGCTGACCGCTGTCAATTGTTTTAACCTGCTGCCCTTCATTTTCTGAAAGACCTATTTGTCACTGACAGATAATAACTCTACACATTTATGGTGGGCAATGTAGCATTTTGATCGCTATAAATACTGTGGAATGATCAATTTAAACTTACATTTCATTTTGCTATCATATCCAAAATGTAATTTATCATTTCTTTCTCTTTTCTTCTTCCTCCTCCCCTTTTTGGGCAGAGTGCCTCTAAGTATCCCTGGCTGTCCTGGACCTCACTATGTAGGTCAGTCTGACCTTGAACTCACAGAGATCTGCTTGCCTCTGCCTCTGAGTGCTAGGATTAAGGCATTTGCTATAATAATCAGAATTTATGATTTGGTTTTGGTGAGAATATTTACAGTTCTGTTTTAAATAACTTGTAACATGCAGCATGTCATTCTTGACACAGTCACCATGCTGGGAAGTTGGTCACTATGTGGTTTCTTTTTTGAAAACATAAGCAATACATTTATGCCTCCAATTCATTCACAGTGGGCAGCATTCTGGGAACCCTGTCCTACCATATTTGTCACTTAATAGCTTCTTCTAAAGATCACTGTACAGGTAGATCACTATATAGGGATACTTTCTGTGAGTGCCAACATCTATGGGACCTCCCTCCCATGGTTCCTCAGGTCACTTTGCAGTAGCTGCTAGGACCTGGCCCTGCTGTTGTGGACCTAAGGGATTGTGACTGTGGCTGCCTTGTGTCTTTGAAAGCCTGTTCCTTTTTCAGGGTGTCTGCCAAAGCTTTCTGCCCAGCAACCCTAAGATGAAGCTGGACTCTTAGAATGACGGCTCCCAGTGTGAGATCATCTCTCTGGGGCTAGTAGTTTTTCAAGCAAGGTTCAAATCTGGGCTGGTTCCCACTTCAGAATAGGGGAAGGCTTGGCCATGGTATTCTTGGTAATTACCTTTTAATTAGGATCTGTAAACCGTCTGGGGTTTCTGTCCCTGTAAAATTTCATGCAGGAGTACATCATAACTAAAATTGGTGAAATGAAAACATGCTAACTGTAAAGTATGAGAAAATGCCAAGTGAGGTGGAGGACGTGGCGGCTTCTGGGCAGCTAGCTGGTCTGGACTTCCTGAGAGGGGCAAACCTTGAAATAAGGATAAGTGAGGCAGGCACATGCTTCAGACTAACAGAACTGATAAGGCATTCTGGGAAATGAGGGACAGGCTTACATGGTCAGGGCATCAGCATGTGGAGGCATATAGGGTCTAAACAGCAGGTTTGGGGTCAGAAACACCCTAGTTTGACTCCCTGCTCAACTAAGCTGAGTACTTGAGGGGCAACAGACATGGCTAATTGACTATGTGTATTCTACAGAATATATCTTGACAATTGCCTCAGGAACAGAGAGAAGAAACCAGAGGCAGAATCTGGCTTTTGAGGGACACAGGGACATTTTTTTCCTCACATTCCAGTTTTTCTGGAGAACAAACGAAGCCTCAGAGGGTATTAAGACACACCTGGATGCCAAACCTCCAGAGAAGGCAAGCAGGGGTTGGAGCCCAGGCCTTCAGCCTTCTAGAGTTCCAGGCACTTTCTTACATGTCTGGCTTTCTTGGAGTCACCCTACAAATTTCATTCATAGGATCATTGTTTCTGAAGGAAACTCTCTTGGGGTAGGGCAGTAAAAAGAGTAGGGGTGGGGCAAGCAAGTGGGGATGGAGACATATCACACCCTTGAACTGTTTCCTCTGGGTACCAGAGGCAAGAGGCATTTGCTCACACATTCAAGGAGCCTGAGAATGTTACCACAGGGGCTGGTCTGTATAGCCATGGTGCTGCCTTCCTCTAGGAGGAGAAAGGAGGTAATTTACTATGTACTGCATGGCTGCGGCCACCAGCAAGGCTGTATTTAGACAACCCAAAAGATGTACTCTGGAAACACATTTATTCCCATAGTGGTCTCAGACCCCACATCACCATCTGAAGCCAAGGCCAGGTGCCTCTAGAACCTGTGGTAGTGCTAAAAGTACTGTAAAGAAGAGTGGCGTGTGTGTGTGTGTGTGTGTGTGTGTGTGTGTGTGTGTGTCTGTGTTTGTGTGTGTCTGTCTTTGTCTGTGTGTATGTGTTTGTGTGTCTGTGTATGTCTGTGTGTGTGTGTCTGTGTGTCATGGGGAGGTAGGAAATATAGTGTTCAACTCAGGGGATTTGAATAAAGAATATATATGTATATGGACACACACACACACACACACACACACACACACACACGCTTTGAAGAGAGTTATGCCCCAAAGCATATACCCCACACCGTGCTCTTGACCCCCTTGATCTGAGACCTGTTCTCTGTCTTAAATTCCATCTCCTTTGCTTTGATCAAATGCCTACCTTCCTCCCATAGCTGCGTCATTTCTGCTCTTGGGACACAGAAACCCAGAAGCTCAGCAGTGAATGAGAGCTGAACACACCCTCATCTCATGCTGTTAATATATAGATGAAGAAACAAAGCGTCCCAGCAGGGAGCAAAGCATTTTTGCAGACTGGCCCCAAGCTCCAGACATTCCTCAGGTACCTGGGGAGTAAGGGCAGGAAATATGGTGGAGAGAAAAGGAAGGGAGCCCGCTAGGAGGCAAGTTGGAAGTCTTTGTGAGGTGTGCTTAATGGCCAGCAGGTGGTGCTATGTACTTCCAAATCCCAAATGTAAGCCTGACCTGGTTGAAGGTGTAGGCCTAACCAGAAAGCTCATTAGCAGCCATTATAACGATTACAATACTTAATAGGGAGCACACACATATGTGAGTCCTAATCATTTTTGTGCTAATAAAATGAAAGACTTCCGAAAACTAGATTATGGTATAAATGTCAAGATATCGCAATCTGTTATGCTTTATGTGATGCCTATGAGGAGGCTAAAATATTGTTACAGCCACCTGTCTTACAAATGAGGAAATTGAGGCTCACAGAGCTAAGCTACCAATTCACGGTCCATGTGTGTTAGTTAAGGCTGGGAAGGTGTGCATCTATGTCCAAAACATTTATATGGAGTTCTAAGTGCTTTGCAGATATTTTCACATTGAATCCTTGTAACAACCACAGAACAATCTCTCTGTGGCACAAGCACAAGGCAATTAATGCCAAAATCCGTGGGCTTTCCTTCCTCGGGGACAGGAAGTTCCCACTGTCTGGGGGCTTGTTTCCTAGTCCTGGCAACCAGGGCCTTCCATACGCATTCAGTGAATCACTGAATCTCTTTAAGCTGTGGATTTTTCATCAGCAACGTGATGATAATGAAAAGAGCCTCCCATAGTTGTGGGACACAACACCAGAAAAACATCTGCGAAGAGAGTGTTGAATATACAAAGAGAGTAGTCTATGGTGTGGGTTTATTATTGCCAGAGACACATCACAGCTTAATTCACATAAAGATGCTCCTTCCAGAACTACCTGTAGTGAGGAGAGCCCCACTGTACCACAGCCAGGATGCAAGGACAGAAGCATGTGCCTCAGGGTGAGATGCTACCAGTTTTCAACACTGAGCAAAGTTCTATGGCCACAGAAAACAAATGCAATGAGAATTCACAGATCGGGGCAGCAGACAGGAAACATGCTTCTCAGAGCTGCAAACAAAAGGGCAAAGGGAGGAGGTAAAGGCAAGGATCGAGACAGTGAGGTCTTCCAGAAAAGGGAACAGATGCGAAGTCCAGAGTGTGAGAATATAGCATACCACAAGCCATATTGTATTTAACACATGATGAACACAGAGCACTAGTCCCAGCTACTTAGAAGGCCAGAAAAGGAAGATCACTTAAATCAATGAGTTCAAGATCAGCCTGGACATTGAGAAGTAAGACCCCAAAATATAAATAAATAAATATGTAAATAAAAAATTAAAACACTTTTAGATAATGTCTTCAAAATGTCAAGTGAAAGAGATACAAACTGAAAATTATAAACATTTTTACTTACATATTACGTTGACATTTGGAATGTTTTGGGAGCATAACTTTCTTATGTATATGTATATTTAAGTATAAATGTATTTGTATGAAGACTCTGAAGTAGCCACAAGCTCATTCATTTGTTCGCTCACTCATTCATTCATACAATGTGTTTTGGGAGCTGGTGGTCTTGGGAATGGCTGAGGCCAGAGGGAGAGACAGCTCTGAAGCAGGCACCTCCAGGGACTTACCTTATAGAGGCTGAACACAGGAGACCAAGAACCACACACCTCTCCATTGCTTTTACTACTAAGAGGAATTCCAATAGTGGTACAGCCATCAAGAAAAGCTAGAAGGGATGGGATAGAGATTGACTCAGCTTGGGAAAGCTGCCACCAAGAACTGACTGTTGGGAAGGAGTGACGGGAAGTTCTAGGAGCGCGTCCCACCCAGGCCCGTGACCCTCAGCTCGAAGAAGCAGTTCTGTGCAGGGTCAGAGCCTGGAGTCTCTGTCCCCAAGAGGCAGCGCCACTTCCTTTCTGTGGCTTTCTGAGGAGGATTTTGTATGTTCAAGAGCTGACTGGGGGCATCTTTTCACAGATCTGCCTTCAGAATTGTCACATCTTTTCCTGGATGTCTACAGTGGTGAAGCACACCCTGGAAGTCAGCAAATGCCAGCAATCACAACCCCCTACCCTTGTTCTCTTCAAGGGCTTGCTGTTAAACTACAGCAGGACACTGCTGGGGTGGGAGTTTATCTGTCAGGCTGTGCCCACAATCACCTGAGTGCTTGTTATGAGTGCAATGTGCATGGGCCCCTCCATAGACTTCTGGACTCAAGGTCTTCAGATGTCCTAGAAGATTCCAAGGACCACTGCATCAGCTACTGGTGTGCAATGGGCCAGTGTCTTTAACTTCATTTCCAGCTCGAAGGTATCTACACATGGTTTTCATCCAGGATATTCGAAGGTTGATGACAGAAGCGAGGTTACAAAGTGAGCCGTCCCTTCCTTATAAACCTGGACTTTGCTCTGCTCATGGCTAAATCTGCTAATAGCTCCACTGGACAGGGTATTTTCTGCTTCCTTGAGTCCTGAGGCATCCTTATCTTGGGATGCTAGGACCCTGTGATCTGCTCTTCCTTCCCAAGGTGCTATGTAGGAGTACATAGCATGACGGTGAGCCTACACATGTCCTGGGTTTCTTTCTAGTTGTTGGGAAACCATCCTGGCTCTACAGGGCTGGCCTGGAGCACGTTGCTTGAAGAGCTTTGCTAGACATAGTGGTATTTAGGGAGGAGAGGGAATAGCTGCCAAAGAAATACAGAAGCAGAGAGGGCTTTCAGTAGACGGCATTGTTCTGAAAGTCTCCTTTACAACACTTTTCAAATACCACTAGCAAAAAGGCCACTGGCTCAGTGGCAGATGCCAGGGCCAGGAATGTGTTCTTCAGCCAAGCAGTGGCTTTGGGGGGGGGGGCAGGAGGGGGAAGAAGGGATTTGTAACTTGTAGATGAGGGAGGAAGCACCAAATCTGCAACACAAAGCCACAGATGCTCTAGAAGCCCCCTCTCCTTGCCTATCCAAACTCCCAACAACTGTGCTCCTACCCCTGACACACACCTCCTACCGCTGACACCCGAGGTTCACACCATCTCCTTTTTTGGGGTTGCCTTGCCTCTCTCCCCTCTGACTACACTGCCCTCCGGAAGTTCTCAGACCCAGACCTCTCTCTGGTCCCTTTTATCATATCCTTTGTAGCTGTCATCCTTGCACCCTTGGCATCAGAAGACTCCCTCTGCCTGCCTGGTATCTCTGTCTCTCTGTCTCTGTCTCTGTCTCTCTGTCTCTGTCTCTCTTTCTCTCAGCCTTCTAATTTTTCTTCTCCTCCTCCTCCTCTTCTTCCCCCTCCCCTTCTCTCCCCCTCTCACCTCCTCTCTCTGTCCTCCCCCTCTCTCCGTCTCTCCCTCTCCCTCCCCCTCTCTCTCCCCCCCCTCTCTCCCTCCCTCTTCCACCCCCCCCCCCCCCATCTCTCCATTGGTGTCCTGACTTCACTGACATTAGAAATGCTGTAAGAAGAGTCTGGTAAAAGGGAGCTCTGTGAGTTGGGAGAGCACGGTAAACCCAGGAGACGTGTGCTTCTGCCTTAGGCAGAAGGCAGGCGAAATGGAAATAGGACCTCAGGGAGATCTCAGCCGTCTCCTGAACTAACCTCCAGATCTCTCTCACCCCAATTAACATCTTTCGCGAAAACTCTATCATCACTGCCAGCTCGCGCGGGATTCACTCCGAAGTGGGACTTCTGTGGCCCCAGCCAGCCCACTCCACTCTCAACCCTCCTCCCCACTTAGTCTTGCCCCACCCCCACCCCAGCAAGGGACTGCGCCCCCAGCTGCCCCTGGGCCATTGCCCTCGAAACCCCTGGCTCTCCAGGCAGCGCCCGGATCCCGGGTGCAGGAGGCGAGCGGCGGGCCGAGGGGTCCAGCGAGCCGGCTCCGGCAGTCTGCGAGCCGCGGTCCAAGGCAGCGGGGTGAATGGAAGGCATCCAGCACGGCCGGCAATTTGAAAATAAAAATAAAACAGAGGGAAAAGAAATAAATACTAAGGAGTGCGTCAGAAAGCCAAAACAAATAGCATAGCACGGGCTTCGAGGCCGGCCGTGGGAGGCTGGCGGGGTGGGGGGCGGGGTGGGGTGGGGGTGCTTTGTGCTCCCGCCACCGTGCCTGGCTCCTAATTGAAGAAACACAATCCGGGCCGCCGACCTGAGGAGCCGTCAGGGCAGTGCCGACGGCCGCAGCCCCGCCCCCGCCCGCAACAGGGGCCGGCTTGTTCTTTGTGCTGGCAAATATTTATTTTGGTTCGAGTGGCCCCCTTTCCACAAAGACCACCTGGTTGTAATCAATAACACCTATTTTCAGATAATCTGCTGCTCTCTAGGAGAGCCCAAGAACTCACCCAAACAGAGCCCTTTTCAAAGGGCATTTTTTAAATGGGCTGGATTCAGAGGGCTGGGGCAGGGACCTTGGTAGGGGCGGCAGGGACTGGGTGGTCAGGAGGGAGCTGGGCTCTGGGTCTGCCAGGTGGGGCGGCTCAGACCTTAAGGGGGTGCTGCTTGATGGAGGGGCTGGGGCCTTCCAGGAACCTTTTACAATGAATACCAACTAGAAACCTTTATTTTGGCAGGCCAAATGTTACTTACTACATAGGTAGCTTCTAGAAACTCCAAAGCAGCGGGCCTCTGCCTCTGCCTTTCCAAACCATCAGGAGAAGGGAGCTTCCTCTATTACAGAGCCATTAGTTTGAAGGTTGGGATTGAAGAGCTCTCAAGCTAGACTTCAAGACTTGAGAGGCCTGACCTCTCAGAGCAAGCATGGTATTAACAAAGACTGCATGCCTACCATTGCTGTGGGCCAGTGTCTGGGGATGCAGCAGGGAAGAGAACACACACCACCCATCTCCCCTGGACCTTGGGGGAGTGATAGACAAGAAAGGACTTAGTGGGTAAAATCCTAGTGCTTGACCCTGCTTTGGAAGCTGTGAAGTAAGAACAACTCCAATTCTTGGTGCTTGGTTTCTGTAGAGCAGACGCCAAAAGAGGTGTTCACAGGTAGAGAAGGCCAGAAAGGGGCAGAAAAGGGCTGCTTGGTTCAAATATGCCAGAGGGTGCAACCACAGGCCAGGGGCCAAGTCCACCCACCCATGTTCTCTCAGAGCTTTGGAGCCTGAAGCTGTGAAAAACACTACCTTATGGGGTTTTCTTTTGTTTGTTTATTTTGTTTTGTTTTTCATTAAAATGAAAACCAACAGCACTTTACCCTCCAAATCCACGTTATACTCAAGCCCTGGTGGTGGTGTGTAGTTGTTTTGTAAAATACAGTATTTGTAGACTTTCCAAACTCAGTTTACTATTTTAGGGTGAAGCATAGAGACCAAATACCTTCCAGAAGCCGGATTGCTCCTGAGAGGTGTGCCACACTGGGTTACTCCATCTGTGGCACTGTGCTGACTTTGTCAGGCTGGCCAGTCAGGGTGCTTGCCATAGCCACGGCCCCATTAGGGGAAGAAACCCGTCTACCAAGGAGAGAGAGAGAGAGAGAGAGAGAGAGAGAGAGAGAGAGAGAGAGAGAGAGAGAGAGAGAGAGAGAGAGAGAAAGTGTGTGTGTGTGTGTGTGTGTGAGTGCGCGTGTGCGCCTGTGTAAGCTAGTAAGCTAGAGGTCAGCCTCAAATGCCCTCCCCCAGGAGCTCTCATGGTTTTTGAAATTGGTCCTCTCATTTGGTCTGGTACTCACCTGGGCTGGACGAGCTAACCATGGAGCCCCAGAGAACCCACCTGCCACCTCCCATGACATCGTCCCTATGTGGCAAGACTGACTGGGGTGGGAGTTAAAGAGACTCTGGAGTTTGCACAGTGGCGGATAACAGCTCAGCGATAAAACTAATTCTAGACTATCTCTGCCTTAGCACTGAACCCGAGTCTCCACTCTGCTCTAAACCATGTCCCATGTCCTAATGTTGCTGTGTTCTCTATCCCCAGAGATGGCCCAGAAGGGGATGGGGCTGATTTACTCCTTGTTTGTGTGTGTTAGGACAGGCAGGGGCTGAATCTATGGTACTGTGCTTCATCAAGAATGTGGTGCTCTCCCTCTAGTGAGATGTCCTCGGGATTGCTACCCAGTGCTTTGTGGAAAGATTGAACATGGGTGCAGGTGACACCGTTGGGGGTTCATGGCCCAGGGGAGATCATGATAAGGAAGGGGTGACAGACAGGAAGTAGGGTAGTGTGCTGGAATTTGAGGTAATTGAATTTGCTGTGCGGCCAGAAGTTATGACTTGGGTCATCCTCTGGCTCTTTGGTCATAAATCCACCGAGACAAGGAAATTCCATAGTTAGGCCAATTTTTCTATTTTTCTCAGAGATCTGAGTGGCTAGGATTTAGAGAGGGACGGTGTTCCCCTTCTCAAGACACTGTGACTCGGAGTAAATTAAGCTCTGCGCTGAGACGGTGCTGTATATATATCTTTCTTCATCTTCCTGCTATGTTTTTCCCAGGACAGTGAGCAGATCCTCATGTGTAAAGGACACTTGTCCATTTGTTCTGACTACACAAAGCACTGGAAATGGAATGGCTCCTTTCCCCCAGGGACCTCTTGCATATGTAAGCATGCGGTTGCTTTAACTCAGTCTCTGTCTATTGTCTTCTGGATCCATGCCACTTCTTGAAGACTAGGTATTTCTTATAAGGCAAGATTTAACCTAACTGTACATGTATGCAAAAACAAGTTTTACATCAAGGTAGAGGTGTTCCTTTGTTTGTTTGCTTTTTTTTTTTTTTTTTTAGATCCTATCTGGAGTTAGCCAGGCCTCTGCAGAGGAAAGGGGCCTGGATCTTGGCCTAGATGAAAATCTGCTCAGCTCCGGGACGGCCCGTGGAGCCGCTGGGTCTTTGGCGATGTGGCTCAGGGTAGAGATGGAAACCCCTGGCTTACTCTCTTCCCGCTTCACTTCCATTTACCTCTGAGGGCTTTGGTCACGATAGATGCTACTGCAATTGCTCAACTGAACATCTGAATAATTGGGTCCCTTAGAGTCTGAAGTCCTGGATTCGAGATAGGAGACACTGATTTGTAAGGATGTGGTGAAGGAACTGGCTGAGCATCCCCTAGAAGTGCTGTCTGGGCTCCCAACTTTAAGCTACTGCCCAATGAATTTAGTTACATAGAAACTAGTGACAAGTCCACATTGCTTCTCTCTGCACTGTCTCATGGATGGCCTGCACTCCCCACAGCTTAGGCTTCTCAGAGGCATGTCTGACATAGATTGGTTTCCCGATGGTTGTGGGTTCTATTATGTTATTTTTCTAAATGACAAATCTTTATATTATGAAGAAAATTGTGCGATAAGTTTATATTGTGTGTGTGTGGGGGAAGACATAGAAAGAGCAGAGGAAGGTGAAACTGTCAGGGAAAGTAGAGCGTCTGGGATGTATTGCTAGGATATATGTGATGCTTGATTAAGCATTTCTAGAAGCCAAGGGCTCTGGGCAGTGTAATAATCAGTGGGAGAAAGAAATACTGCATCTAGTGAGGAAAGCAATTAACACCAGGTAGGGATTTGGGAACAATTGCTAGCAAATTGTAATGGCCTAATGTTTTGGCTGCATTGTCCCTGGTTTTTATTCCTCTGCACATCTTCAATGTTAGCAGGAAGGGAACAGAACCAGCACTTCATTTTGCCTCTCAGCTGAGTTTTGGGCCCTTTCTGTCTAGCAGGTGCAATTTGATAAACAACAGACACGCACTGGAGCTTTCTGTAAGCCAGGCACGCAGCCAGATGCAGTCCCTGCCCTTCTTTCCCGTATTCTGCAGTGGAAGACATAAGCTTCCAAACTCAACGAGCTCGCACAGTGCTCTGTTAATGTGGTGCTCAACAACCAGAAGCAATTCAAAAGTCGTGCATCCCTCACTACAGTCTAATGTCATAACCTAGAGCATAACTTTGTCCATCCCTGCTCCCTTCTCTCGTCCCCTTCTCCTCCTCCTTATTTTTCCTCCTAGAGAGAGGAATGTAAAAATTTGCCATTTAGAAAAAAAAAAATATATATATATATATAATGAAACATAAGATCATTAAGAGGAAGCCAATTTTCAGTTACTATTGTCTCCAGTTTCCCCCATTTCTGATATTTCCTAGCCCAGGGAGTGCATGGGTGCGTGGACATGTGTGTTTGCAAATAGAAGCAGATAAGAGCCACAGATTAATAAATCGTGTTATCAATCCTGCCTCTGTGCCTCCTGAAGCTGTAGGTGTGGCAGGGCAGGTGTCAGCCTGCAGTGGCACGGAGCTGGCCTGATGAGGATGTGAGTGCCCCACAGAGTGAGAAAAGCTGTGGTGGTGTGGTGTGGGGGGGGGAGTTGTAAGGGTTCTGCCAGGGCAGATGTAAGCTATGTCCTTGGGGACGGGTAACCTGGCATGGGGTGTTAAGCTTGAACAAGCTGAAGATGACACCCATGCAGAGGAATACACTGGGATGGGATGGGAGGAAGTCCATGCAGTGGAGCTGAACAAGGCAGACACCTGTCACATGTACGCAAGGAGGGTCCAGAGAGGAAAGGCTGGCTATTGGCAGGGGCTGGTGAGAAAGTGTACTCAATATGCCTAAAGAAAAATCATCGTTCCTATGACAACTATGGAAGAACCTGGAGGAATGTTATGGCATCAGATTGGAAATGGATGTTTCTGAATGAATTCAGAAATTTCGATATAGATCGAGATGAGAGTGGAGTGTGTACATACTTGTATATGAATGTGCATACATGGACATATGGGAGTTTATGTACACACATAGTATATGCAATCTATATATGTTTACACACACACAGATGTATGTAATGCCTAGCTGTGTCTGCTGGGCAGGTCTGGAGATAAGCCACTGTTTAACAATGGGCACACCTGGCTCCGAGACACTGTCTTGGAAAAATCACATCCCACTAAAATGATCCACTAATCCTGGAATTAGTGACTGGAAACCTAAATGTATTTTTGAAGGAACAAGTAAGGAAGTTGGCATAGATTGATATGTGTTAGCTAGAATTGAAGCCTACTTGCATGTCTTCCTACTGGGAGAAAATAATTACCACACTAATAAAAAGAACACATCCCAGTATCTCCATAATATTGGAAAACATAAGTCAGTAGAGATGTATCTTTAAGAACATTTATTTAACTATATGATACACGAATAGATTAATGCATTAGAATTTGATGGCATGGAGATATTTCTATAATTTCATGGGGGAACATCTTCACAAAACACTAATTGCAAAAGGGAAACACGCAAATTTTCAGAAAAGCCTGAACACATGCTCTCTTCAACAGTCCAAGTGGACCCCATCAACAGTGAGATATGTTGTGAGTGTGACCTCCCAATGGGCTGCCAGGGCAGGGACCTTGTATAGCTTCTGTGATCACTGCTCACAGGGAAACCGGACCTACATCAAACGTGAGTACATGCCAGAGAACCAAGCCCTGGGTGACGTTCTACAACAGGACCGTCTCATTATAGTCCAAAGCGTCAAGGTTCTGCAAGTCAGAGGGAGTCTGGACACTTCAAATGCCACCTGCAATTCGGAATGGTCCTTTCTGCTACTGCAACAGATGGTAATGGGCTAGCTTGGTGGCATGGGCTAGTTAATTTCGGTTACTATGGAAACGGAGGCAGGAGGCCCATAAGGACTAACTCAGCTACAAAGTGAGTTTAAGGCCAGCCTGGACAACTTATCAAAGCCTTGCCTTCAAAATAAAAAGGGAAGCAGTGGCTGGGGAAGTTAGCCCAGGGAAGAGAGCTCACTAGCAGGTGAGAGACATGGTTGCTTAAGTTCAGTTCCCAGAGTTGAACAAATATCAGGGCAGACAGAAAAGTAAATTGGTGCCTGAGAGTATCATGGGTGGAAGCTGTCCGGGTTAGTTTTCTGGTTCTCTGGCTGGTGGTGGACTTTGTAGGAGATGGGTGTTTGAAGGACGTGCGCATTCAGGTGTCCAGAGCTGACGGAGCATCAGCCATAGAGGTCCTCTCAAGCAGTTCACGAAAGGATATTTATTTGCATTTTCCCAACTGTTTTGTAAGTTTATAATGACCTCAAGGCTTTATAAAAAAATTTTTTTGTGTATGTGTGTGTGAGTGTGAATGTGTCCGAGTAAGTGTGGTATTTGCAAACTTGCGTGTGCAGGAACAGGCTAGTGCACACATTTTCAAGGCCAGAGAAGGGTATCAGGTATTTTCTTCTACTGATCTCCATCATAGTCCATTGAGACAAGGTCTCCTATTGAACCAGAGCTGGGCTCACAGGCAGCAAGCCACAGGAATCCTCTTGTCTCCCTCTGTTTCCCCACCACACAATGTCAATTTTGGATATGTATGCAACTGAGATCCCAACTCATGTCCTCTTACCATGACAAGTGCCCTTATCTACCAAGCCATCTCTCCTGCCCCTAATTTTTTAAATGTAAAAAAAATTCCTATGTGCAATAAAATAGCAGATTGCTGTTTAACTCTGAGAGAGAGAGAGAGAGAGAGAGAGAGAGAGAGAGAGAGAGAGAGAGAGAGAGAGAGAGAGAGAGAGAGAAGTCAGCAGGGGGGGCTGCTGGAGGGAGGTTGATGTCATGTTTTCCTCGGTTATTATATAATGTTTTGAGATGAGGTCTTTTCAGTGAACTTGGAGCTCACTCATTGGTCAGAGAACTCCAAGGATCTGCCTGTTTCAGCCCCACTGTTGCTTGGGTGACAGATGCAGGTGTGAAGTCTGGCTTCCTCCTAAGAGTGCGCTTGGGTCCTAATATTTGTCCTAATGTTTGCCCATCTCCTCAGCTCCTGATTAACTCTGTATTAGGGGGACCAGAGCTGTGTTTAAAGTTTTGAATGATAAAAAGGAACTATCAACTAAGACATCTGTATAATATTTTTACATTTCTTTCTCTCTCTCTCTCTCTCTCTCTCTCTCTCTCTCTCTCTCTCTCTCTCTCTCTCTCTAAAGCACAGAGCACTTTGATTACATGATCTCACATCACTTCTTTGATAACCTTGGATGGTATCACAGCTGTCTTCACTTTACACACAAGGAAGTCAACCTTGGAGACAGGAATTCACAACTTAGGGAGGGGCAGCTCAGATTCACATCTCCATCTTTCTGACTGTGAACCCTTTCTTCATGTTTTACTCCTTATTTACCTAGTGACTAGCTGCTGGGAGCCACTGCTGCCACAGTGGCAAACAAGAGAGATATGCCTTCCGCCTCCCATGAAGCCTCTGAGGGGCTTTAGGTCTGTGAAAAAGTTGGACACAAGCTTATGAAGGCATAAATTCCCAGTTGCCAACTTCTTCTATTTCTTAGCCAATCCTATCCAATATTTCTGACAAAATGCATTTTCAGCATTCCTTTAGGCCAGTCTCCTTTCTTCGCAGCCCCTTGCACCTTCTTGCATGCTCTGCTGGCTTGAGGTGAACACACACAGAGCCAGCAAAGGATAAGCACCCAGGTCGGGCATTGTGGGACTGGGGATGGCAAAAGTGCAAATGTCCTCTGGAAAAACCAATCTGTTCTCACTGTTCACTCACTTGAAAAATGCCTTCCTGGCTGCAAAACAAAACTGTACGCTGAGTGCCCAGACAGAGCAGCTACCCAGTTATACAGTTTTAATAACGCCCTAGAGAAGCCTAGCAGGTACACTGACTGCACACACACTCTTCCTGTACAGCCTTTTTACAATGCACTTCCAGGTTGCTCTGTGATGCCCCGCAGTACCACAAGCAAGAGATGTGACTCAGCTTCCTAGTGAGTAGGTATTGATAATCTGCCTTCCGGGTGAAAGGGTCAAAATTTGAATGGAGGGTCCCTGAGATTATATCCACACTCACTTAATCTGCCCCAAATTACCTCTCTCTTCCTACTAAGAAAACACATGAGTTAACTCAGTTAAAAATCCAGAAGGTTAAGCTAGCAATTGTAGGCAAGTGAGTGCGCTCACTGGAAATTTGTTTTCCCCTAGAGCTTTTAAGCTAAGTGTAAATTGACTATGTGCTTAGGAATTTGCCAGCCCAGACAGACTGAAACAATTAGACAGGGGGCCCGAGTAAGAGGGAGGGAAGGAGACAGACCCCAGGCACAAGCCCACATTCCTTTCAAAAGCTTCCCTTCTTATTCTTTCTCAATTGGCTGGAGCCCTGGAGGTTTGCCTGGCTGCACCACTTCCTCTCAGAAGTGGCCATTCTCTGAGGGAACCTGGGATTTGTAGTCTTAACATCAGCTGACCTACTGTAATCCTTTGGAGGTACTACCGCTAAAGGCATGCAGTATTTCAGTATTTCAGTAGCCCTCCAGTGATGAAACGCTCAGTGTGCGTTTTCACAAGTCACACATTCCTTCTTGAATAAAAAACGAAGGCTCTGTGTGTTCGCCAGAATCCTACTCCAGCCCCTCTCTAGTCTACACCTCGTCTCTCCTTGTCCCCACAGACACTCCACTTCTTTCCTACCTCCTGAGTTCTAGACACAAGCCCCCACTGCTGATGATGTCAAGGAGCCTCTGCGAAGAGACAGGCCACACCAAGATACAGGATGGAGGTTGGACGGCAGAGGTCAGGCTTACAGGCTGTCTCCACAAGCACGTTCTTCCCAAGGATGCTTTTCCAGCAGTTTTCAAAGCAACATATTTGCATGACGGTTATTAAAAAAAAAAATCACAAGAGAGAAAGTAGTATGTGAGAGACAGTGCAGAGTCCAAAACTTCTCATAGAAAGCAGGCTGGTGGCTCAACTGTTAAGGATACTTCCTGCAGAGGACCTGGACTCAGTTCCCATCACACACACACACACACACACACACACACACACACACACACACACGTGACTCACAAGCAGCCATAACTCTAGTAACAGGGATCTAGCCCCCCTCTTCTGACCTCTGTAAGTGCCAGGAACTCATGTGGTACACATATATACATGGAGGTAAAACATCCACAAACATAAAATAAAGTAAGATAATGAAATATAAAAACTTAAAAACAAAACAACCCCCCCAAACCATTTGTACCTTGAAATTTGAAGGGTACTGGTTTCAGAAAGTCACTGAGATACCCAACCCCCTGGATGCTCAACTCCTTCATATACAAGGGCATGCTGCTTGCATATAATACATGCATGTCTTCCTATATATTTAAATCACTATAGATTACACCTATTGCTTAATGCAATGTAAAGACAATGGTAACAATTGTTATACTCTATTATTTAGGGAGTACTGAAAAATATATATTTATAAATATTATTTTTTATATATAATAATGAAATAATATTTAGGGGTTAATGAAAATGTATGTACATGTTAAATACAAATGCAATTTTTAAAAGCTATTTTTGAACTACAGTGTAGCTTTTAAAATCTCCACAAATTGGGCTGGAGATTTGGCTCAGTGGTTAAGAGCACTGTCTGCTCTTCCAAAGGACCTGGGTTCAATTCCCAGCACCCACATGGCCGCTCACAACTGTCTGTGATGTCATGATCTGATAGCCTCACCAAGGAACATAAATTTAAAAATTAAGTAAAAATGATTTAAAAAAATCTCTCCAAATCACCCCTGGCTCTGGCCATGACCCTGCTTGGGATGAACGGATATTCCTTTCTTACTTGGTGTCCTGGCTCCTTCTCGCCCACTTGGTCTCTGCTACAAATAGTCTGTTTTGTGGAGCCACACTTCATGTTTTACCCATTGGCTAAGCAGCCACGCTGCACTCATTCTTAACTGCACGCAGCTATCACTGGTAAGATGCAGCAGCGATCACTTTAAAGGATCTTAAACTTCTAGTGGGTTTTGACTGTACTGAAAACGTTTCAAAGCAACAGACGCTGAAAACACAACACTAGAAAATTAAAATTTCTGCCATACATCGACTATTTATGCCTCTCTTCCCCTATATATTTCACATGTTGAAACCTAATCCTCAGTGTGTGGCTGTTTGGAAGTGGGCCTTTTGGGAGGTGACTAAGTCAGAAAGAGGAGCTCTCAGGAATGGGACTAGTGTCCCTTATTTTAAAAAGGCCCTAGAAAGCTGCTTGTCACTTGGAACCATGTGAGAAAACAGCGAGAAGGTGCCACTTGTGAGTCAGGAATGAGCAGTGAGTCCGGTCCCTGCCCTATACCAAATCTACCAGTACTTTGATATTAGCCTTGTGGCCTCTAGAGCTGTGAATACTGTGTTTCTGTTGTTTATAAGCCACCCAGCCTAGAGTAGTTTGTAATAGCTTCTCAAGTGGACTAAGACATCTACCTGTTCTGACGGGCTGTGATCAGGACAATAACTGAGGTAGGGGGCGGGCTGGGCGATGATTGGTTTCCCTTAGAATCCCTCACAGGGTTGCTATGTCCTGTCTGCTTTGCTGCTTCTCAGACGTTACAACTTTCACGGCACAAGTGCAGAATGCTTGAGCTCGGGGGGGGGGGGGCGGGGGGGACACTAAATTAGCAGTCAGGGTAACAAAAACGCTTGTTTGTTGGGGACCGTAAGTTAGCTGAGTGTCTGTGAGTCTGAGAACTTATAAAAAAAAATCTGGTCCCGTAGGAGTGTGGAATGAACCACTGTGAGAAACACGCAAGGTACAGGACTGAGATAAAGTACTGCAGCTTTGTGTAGGAAACAAACCTCCTTAGAGGGCTAACCAGAGGGATGGCTCAGGAAGTGAAACTGTTTGCTCTCACAGAAGACAAAGGTATGCTTCCCAGCACCCATGCTGGGCAGCTCATAATTGCCCGTGACTCCATTTTTAGGAGTCCCTAGACCCTCTTCTGGCATCTCTGAGTACTAACATGAGTGTGGCACGCATGCAGGTGCATATGTACACAAATATACAGACATCATGGTGTGAGCATCCTGTTCTTACATCGGAGATTCAGGAACATGTGATGTGCCTCTTTGCTTTCCCTAAGAGTACTTCGTATATTTGCAAACTGATATGAGAACTTTTTAGTTGACCTATTTATAAACATCTTTAGCTTTTCTCATTTCTTTCTATGCCTAAGCCATTAATGTCAAGTCTTTATTTTTCTTCTCTGTTAGAAGGTACTAGGAAATCCATATATGTATAGAGATATATGTGTTTATTTCATGAATAGTCACTGTTTCTGTTTTGAATGTTGCTACGAAGGATGATGCAATATAAAGAAAAAAGGAAGGGAACAGAATGTCATCTTTAATATATTTTTATATCACCTTCTAAAATTTTGACTTTTTGTTCATCATAAACAATTATTTTATTTTTCCATGGATAGCATGAGTTCCAGGGCCACTTAAAGACACAAAAATCCATGTACGCCCGAATCTTGTATTTAAAATGACACAATAAATGCACACATAATCTCCCAATATCTTTTAAATCAAATTTAGACAATGTATGATATCAAGTGCAAGGTAAGCATTTTGTAATTGGTTGTTGCGATGCATAACTAGATAAAAATGGCAATAAAAACAGTGTGAATTCAGGAAAGATGCAATTATTTATTTATTTTTTCATTTATGAGTATGGGTGTGTGCCTGTGTAAGTGTATGTTACGTGTGCGCAGGTGTCTGAGGAGACCAGAAGAGGGCAGCCAATCCTTGGGAGCTAAATCTGTAGGCAGCTGTGAGTAACCCAGTATAAATCCTGGGACTCCACCCTGGGTCCTCTGCAAGAGCAGCAGTTGCTCTTAACCTCTGAGCTCTCTCCACCTCACAGTTTAAAACACTTTCTGAATATTTTCAGTCATGATTGGAGAAGTCTACAAATGTACGCTTATGATGTAACAGTTTGTCTATGCAAGATGCAAATTAGCATACATATGAACACATGCCTATCGAGAATATGTGCTTAATGTATTTTTTCTTAACTAACATATTTTATTACAACTTATTAACCGAGCATACGTCACTTATAACCCAATGCTTAATGTATTTTATAATGTAGGGTGTAAGTTTAAAAAGTTGGAGATCAGTCTTCAGAATTCATCCCATTTCCTTCAGGTGGACCTCCCTGGTCTGAGGGGTTTCTAGAGGCACTAATTCGGCGAGAGGCCTTTGCAAGAACAAGGGCTTTTGGTAGTCTTATTCATCTTTGTTATAAACAGAGGAGCAAGCTCTCTATCAGGGAGGCCACAGGAACCAAGCTGTGACAGAAAACCAGAGCTGGAGAGTGTACATAGGACCATAGTGTGGCACTGAAAGGAAGCTAGGCTCCTAGTCCCTGCTGCCACATCAGGTCACCTTCTTGGGCAACACAGAGTCAAGTCCACTAGGCCATGACCTGGAGAGAACTGCTGCTGTAGTGCCTTGGACACAGTTTACTCATGGCCTTGCCTCTCACTGACAAAGGCCACGGATATCTAAATGGCTTAGAAAGGGTTGAAAATGTCATCGTTAACAACAGTCTGTGCCTCACCGATACTGCATCTTCCACTGTGCCGCAGCACGTGCATTTAGAAAGTTATGGATGGTACCAGAAACAAGTAGGCAATTTGTCCTCAGGGCCAATGAAATACCTAAGTGGATAAAAGTGTGGTGTGTAAGCCTGATGGCCTGGGTTTTATCCCTGGAACCCATGTAAGAAGTCAGACATGGAGGTGTGCACCCATAATCCCAGGAGGGGAGATGGAGGCAGGAGAGCTCTTGGGGAGCTAGTGGTCCACAGGGTGGGAGAGAAGTCAAGAGAGTCTGCCTCAAGACACAAGGCTGATGTAGAGAACTGAGTCATAAAAGTAGCTCTCTAACCTGAACGCTATGCATGTGTACACACACACACACACACACCAATAATAAAGACAATTCTTTTCTGGGAAAGCCTTTGATCTGTAGTAAATAAGAAAACAATTTCCTCAGTTCTGAGAGAAGAAGAAGGCACAATTTATTAAGGTCAAATTATTTTACATAGTCTTAATTGGACAGTTGTCAGCTTAACATATTATATAGTTTAAAAAGTCACGATTACTGCAAAATTATATATATTTTCACGTCTAAAAATATATTGCATATATAGAGCAGGAGAGCCCCTCGTGTGCATGAGGCAGAGTTTGTTTGTTCTTATCAGGTGACCGCAGCTCCGTTATTTACAAACATTTCTAAAGCACTGCAGCTCAAAACAGATCTCTTCTCTTGTTTGGGCATGCTTGTTAAATAACTGTACCACGGCTTTTCTTCCTAAGAACTCAGTGACTTTTAACTCCCTGTTTACTTTTCATCAATAGTCACATTATGCTTATTTAAGAAAACCCAGCTATAAAAACGTACAAATAGCCCAAATGTACAGATTGACAAAAGATGTACAAATTATATTAAAAAAAAAATAACAATGATCGATTTGATAGTAAAACTGCATTTGTGACCGAGGTCAACTCGTTTATTTACTCTTTAATTTTTAATTATTTATTTTTTTTAATACTGTGAGATATAGGAAAATAACTCTGCATAATTTATACAGTTAATTGCCTTCTGATTGGTTGACCGCGGGCTGGTGGTCTGACAAGCGCACAGCGCTTGTGAATCTGTCTGAGTTTAGAAATCCCTATGACTTTTCAAAGTTCTGGGACCCACTGTCATTAAAAAAAAAATAGTTATTTAATCCTCTGTCCTTCAGAAGTGTCTGTGTTTTGTATTAAATGCTCTTAGCTCCTGACTATGTCTGGAGAGAACAGGTAGCCAGGCGCATATTGCCCATTGCAAGGGGATTTTGTAATACCCATGGCTTCTTAAATACACACATACACACACAGCTTTCTTTTAAATTCCAGTTGGGCAAAAACTTCACTGGCCTCACAGCCAATGTTCCAGTTGCCAGCCGCTGAATTAAGTCCTCCAAAGAAAAGATTATAAGCATCCTGCCTTGATTTTCACTGTCCCAAATCAGAACAAGTCCTGGTCAAGTCCATGATTCATTATCGTATGGACTCCTATAATAATGAGACCCGTGTGTTGATAAGAAGCTGCTTTGGTCATAACAAATATTTAAAATATTATACTTCTTTCTCAGATCCATGTATAGCCATTCCAGTAACCTAACTATTTAACTCATTAGATGCTAGGAGGTTGAGAATCCAAACTGATATACTGGCCTGTGGAATGGCACTTTTGTTTTTGTATTTTCAGGTAGAAGAAAGCAAAAATTTTTAAACATAAAAATAATCATTTTAAAAGAACAAATGCAAAGGTTCTATCCAAAAGAAAGAACATCCAGTTTTCTCGTCTCTTCAAGGCTACTTATGTCCTTTAGAGTCCAGAGCATCCAGGGAAAAAGTGAGGGCTGGAACTTCAGCCGGAAGGCCACTGATGGTAAGTTCTAGTAGTAGCTGCCTAAGTGTGAAGGCACATGGGTGTTAGGATGGCGGGGGACACTGGGGTTGGGGTAGATCCCAGCAGTGGGGGAGGTCCAGTATTGTGACGCTGCTCCAAAGAAGCTAGAGGAGGTGACGGGCATGGAGGATGGGTGGGGAGGGACAAAGTTCACCTTCTGTTGATGGGCATGGTAGGAAGGCATGTAGGAGATATCAGAAGGATACTTGTACATGGATGCCTCGGTTGGGTGTGGCTGCAGGGCCTGGGCAATGCCATGGAAGTCAAATTTGTAGGCATACCTTTTGCCGTGCACTTTGGTCATGATGTTTTTATCGTAGTAATATCGGAGGGCCCGGCTCAGCTTGTCGTAATTCATGTTGGGCTTGCTCTTTCGCTCTCCCCAGCGCCTGGCCACCTCATCAGGGTCCGTCATTTTGAATTCTCCATTGGTCCCCTCCCAGGTGATACAGCTGGCATTGGCGCTGTCAGACAGTAGCTCCAGGAGGAACTGCCACAGCTGGATCTGCCCACTTCCTGCAGGCAGTGAGGAAAGAGGAGAAAGTGGTCTCAGTCTTGATTCTCTCTCTCCCTCCCTCTCTTTCTCGCTCTCTTCTTTCCTCTCTCTCTCTCTTTCTTTCTTTCCCCTGCCTTCCTGCCCCCAGAGTTTTGAGACAGGGTTTCTCTGTATGTAGCCCTGGATTTCTAAATCTTGCTTTGTAGGCTGGGCTGGCCTTGAACTCAGAGATCCACATGCCTCTGCCTCCTGAGTGCTAGGATTAATGGCATGCGCCACCATGCCTGGCTCAGTCCTGATTCTTAAGCACGCCAATTCTTGTCCTTTCTAAGAAACCCTTTATTGGCCAGGCCTGTTGGTGCATACACCTTTAATTCAGCACTTGAGAGGCCAAGTGGGTCTATGTAAGTTCAAGGCTAGACTGTTCTATGAGTCCAGGATAGCTAGGTCTACATAGAGAAACCCTGTCTCGAAAAACAAACAAACAGACAGACAAATAAACAAACAAACAAAACCTCAACCAAACAAAATAAAGCCTTTCTTTTCTCTTAATGTCAGAATTATGGAGACAACCCTTCTTTACTTTTTTTCTTTAGAAACTAGAAATAGGCACATACTAATTGTACATATTTATGAGGCATAGGGAGATATATTGACACAGTGATTGATGATCAAAGTGGGGTAATTCCTTTGCCCATCGCTTCAAATGCTTGCTCATCATCTACGATCCTCTCATTGAGCTAGCTCAAAGGTACAATAAACACTGTAAAACTCTACCGCTTGCCACTGAAATGAACACATTAAGCAAGATTAGACTTTAAGACAGATTGTCACAAAGGCTGCTTGGTAATGAGTGTTAGCCTTGTCCCAGCAATCTGCTAAGATCTTAAGGAAGCCAACTCCCCACATCTACTTGGGAAGATTTTTGACTCTCTCCTTCTACATAGACATGAGTCACTATCTGATCTCTACGTAGTACTGAAATCCTCCAAGATACTCCCCATTGGCCTTGAAGAGTGCCAAGCATCCCAGAACCTCTTAGGGGTGCCTGTGGGGAGCATCAGGAGGAAGGCACCTTGAGGAATTGGCGTTCACTAGGCTAGGCTGTTCTCCAGCACTCTGCTAGCGTATGACGCTCAGTGTTAAGCTCTGTGCAGAAGAATGTGGGCAGAGGTACAATCAGAGGACGGGATGCGGGGGCTTCTCTTCACCTTCTGGGCAAGAATGGAGCAGGGAGGAGGCCCAACAGCTTGCATTTCCTGCAGCGCTACAGGTGCATGTGGCCTGGCTTTTGTTGCCATTAACTCTTAATCTCCATGGTGTGGGTTTAGAAGAATGCACCTGAGACTTATTATTAAAAAGGAAATCCTTGACACATTGTGGAGTTCACTTCACGTGCAACTCTCTAGGGACACACTTCTGGTTGGAAGGATTTGCATAACTACAACACGCAAATCCAAACCACAATGCTTGAGGACATTTACTCGTGAGCCCTGTAGGGGGAATAAGTGAGGGGATCTTTCCTCACTGGACCGTCTATCTGGGTCATTTACGATGGACACAAATCTCTGTGCAGAGATGCAGTACAAATAGGTTTGTGCTCTGGAAACGTCTTCTGGAGAAGGATGTGCTGCTACCAACCAACAGGCCTTTGTGCACACCTGATCATTTGACCACGGAAGCACACAGCCCCCAGACAGGTGTCTCAACTTAAAACTAAGGTTTCTGTGACCTTACAGGTGTAGCGAACATTCTGGAAAGAAAGGCTTGCAAGCCAAAGTTAACTCACCAGGGTTGGCAAGGCGGCTGCTGGTTGGGCCCAGGATCTGATAAGGATCTAAAAAGAAAAAGTTTGCTTCACTCCTCATCAAACAATTTGACAGCAGCATCAAGATGAACGAAACCTCAGCGGTTCCTACTTTTATCTCAGGGTCATAGGAAAGCTTGATCAAAGACCTTGATCACAGCTATGGCCCAATCTACATGGACTAGTAACAGTTTCTTCATAATTCAGCTTCTAAACTTTTAGATTATGCTGTCATTACCCCAAACAAAATCACCCACACATTTGAAGAGGAGCTGGCTAGTATTCAAACATGCAGGGAATAAATGGAAGGATTACTTATTAAATAGGCTTAAAGGAGGTCCCAAAGTGATCACTAGCTAGTGGTACTTCTTTCTAAAGCTGACAGTGTTATACATGTCTGAGTTTTCTGATGGACCATAAAAACCAGTAGGCAGCCTGAGTTAATTCCAGATATGTCGTGAACTAAAAATCATGTTTAGGACAATCTCTGGGTATCTGTTTTCTCATCTATGAACACACAAAGGAGCGGTTACGTATCTGAGCCAGGTACCTGGCTGGGGCCGTTGCTCAGTGTTCTTGCCCATGGTCTGTGCCCCTCCAAGGGGAGGACCTGTGAAGAAATAAAGGAAAGGTGGTAAGTGGGGCAGGAAAATGTTCTTGTGTCACACATCCCCTCTAGAAGGAGGGCACATGAGCACTCTCGCATTGACTCATGTTTTCCTTTGATTTATCAATGCGTATCACTTTGCTCTGCTGGCACTGGTCTCCAGGCAGGAGATTTAGCAACGAATATATGTTTTAGTAGACGTGACAACACTGAGTAATACTTGATGATATGGGGTTGTACCTGTTCATTTGAAAAATAGGACCTTGAGCTGGGAGATAGCTCGGTGGGGAAGAGGGGTCTTGCTGCAGAATCCTAAGCATCCACGTAAGAAAGGTTTGACGTGGCTGTGTGCATCTGTAACATGGGTCCTGGGAATGGGAAGATGCTGGCAGAGACAAGAAGGCTGCAGAGGCTTGCTGGACAGTCAGTCTAGCTGAGAAATGGTGAGCTCCAAGGTTTAGTGAGAGACCTTGTCTCAACGGGACAAGACAGTGATAGAACAGGACAGCCAACGTCTTTCTTTGGTCTCCCTGTGTATGCATGGCTACATGCCAACATGTGTGCCCTGAAAACTGTACACACACGACTACTCCCCAAATACAACCCCACAGATACGCACAGATAGATAAGCAAACAAGTAGCATCTTTACAGAGGTCCCTCCTGAGAAAGTGACATTTTAGCAAACATCGTCTGATCCCTGTCATACTGTGCTTTGTGAGAGCCCCTTCAATGTATGTCACAGAAGCCCCCTGGCTTCCCCATTTTCAGTGTGTGTTGTTTTTCGTGTGGTCTATGCATTGGTGTGACTGGCATCCTCAAACTCCTCTCTTCCCGCTGACCCATCATACCTTTCCGCACGTCAGTGACTCCTTATGACTAAGGACCTGAGATCTCTTTTCACAGCATCCTTCACTGTCCCTGTCTCACCACACATCCTAAACTCCAGGAATCTGGTTCCCTCACTGTCAGACACGCTACCACGGTCTTCTTTGACAGTCATCTCTCCAGGCTAACCTGCCTTCTCCTGCTCCCTAGACCAAAGCATGGCATGTCCCTGTTGTGCTAACTCAACGGTAGCTGGTACATAGGCATAGGCATAGGCATAGACTGATGTGTGTACATGATTTGTGTCCCCTGCCTAAACAACAGTTCCTTCCCTGGCTCATCTTTGTGAGTCCCATAGAGCCAAATGCCTCATGCAGAAGGAACAAATGCTGCACACTCACAACTGAAATAGATCCTGGTTATCGCTTGTACAATCAAAACCTCATCCTTAAAATCATTTGCTTTATTTCCCTGCAGTTTTCCTTCTTGGAGACAGTAAGATGAACATGTTGGTTGAGGAGTGAATCGCTCCCTTTCATTACTCCTTAGTGGAAGATACTGCGTGGATTTTCAACAAGTCGTCAGCTCATCATTACTGGACAAATTAATGTTTGTGACACACAACCTCTCCTCAGAGGTTGTCCTTCATGTCAGTCCCTCTCACTGGGGCTGGGGACATTGGCATGACTACGCCTTGTCCAGTGGAGAATACAAGTCCTAGAGATTAATTGTCCTGACCAAAATAACAAAATCCAGACCGGTTGCTTTTATGAATCAACTTGTCCCAAGAAATCTTCAAAGCTTATAAGGTCTAAAACCAAGTGCAGTAAAACTAACCTCAAAAGGCTGAACAGCCCCTGCAAATTCACACTGATATCTAATGAGACAGCAAGGGCTTGTTCCTAGTGTGTTTCACGACTCTCTTCCCACATCCTAACTTCTGGCTCTCACAAAACATTTTACTCCCAAAGAATGGTTTGCTATTTACTTACTTTTGTTGAGGCCAGAGTTCATGTTACTGCTCCACCCTCCTCTCCTGGCAGAGTCATAAGAAGGGTCTATTGAGAAATAACAAATGGGGACACATTAGCTTTGTTTTGCAGGAAGATGCTCTCTTGGTGATCAGAAGAGGCCACGTTTATTTCAGCAATCGTTCTCTAAGTCCCACTAACTTCCTGAAGTATGCTCTTGCCTGAGGACTGGAAGGTACAGTAATCGAAAATGTACTAACTCTAATTTTTAAAAATTGTCTCTCTGGCATCTGAAGGAGTAGGAAGAACCCTGAACTTGAGGTTGCAAGGATTGGCTCACACGCTGTCGCTGCTGTTATTCACAGGCCTTCTTCCCTGATCCTCGACTTTCTAGAAGCAAAATTTTATATGAATTATTTACCTCCTGGGGTTATGCAAACGATCAAGTGAAATACCTGTGAGCTAATGTGTAAGATTTCTAAAAATATAAAGTGAGTGGGGGCCGGGAGGGGGGGCACCTTTTCAGAGATGCAAGGATGTCAGGCAGCTCTGCAGAGCCGAGGGATGTCTGGATGAAAGGTCTCCCTGGAAGAACACCTCAAGATCCAGGCCCATTACATGCCTGCAAGGCCAACTCCAGCCTATCACCTCATGGTCCTAGTGCTACGGAATGACACTCAGAGGTGTGTCCCCACTGTCCAAGGTCTCCCAGTCATTTCTGTAGTTAGAAAAGAGGCTGGATCTGATACCACACATAAAGAGGAAATGCCAGAGGTGTGGCTAGAACTAGGGCTGATAGGAAAAACAACAACAAACAACAAACAACCCCCCCCCCCAAAAAAAAATCACAAAAACCAAAAACCAAAACCAGAGATGTTTCAGCTGGGAGAGGCCAGCACTATATAGACCCAGAACTGTGTGACACTCAACCTTTCTGTTCCACAACCATGTTCAGAAACTGCTTAAGTAACTGCCCGGAAACACTCCTCATTTCCTTTCTCATTGTGCGAGTACCATTGAGACATGGCACAGGCCTACACCAGAAGGGACACGGATGCAGAATTATGACTTTCAAAGTCTTTCCCCGAACAACAAAGGAACCATAAAAAACCATCTGAACAAATGGAACACAAACCTCATCAAACAACTGTCTGACAGGGTGAAACACAAACCATCCCCTTTGGCCTGTCCCGAGCCTCTCCAACAAATTAGAATAAAGGCTTGGATGGACGGATGCCTCCGATTGCCTGGCTTCGCTATTACTGGCTAAGACGAACCAAAAGACAGGAAGTGTTCTTGTGGAAAAAACCCCCATGCACATGCACATTCCTCATGGCTCTGGAAAAGTCAGCTCAGTTTTTAAAATTATAGTCTTTAGCAATTGGCACGAAAAGCAAAACAGAGCACACGAGGGGCGTGGGGCTGGAGGGGGGGTGGCGGGGAACAGGACAAGGAGACACAACTCAATTCCTTTAAGTTGTATGTTTTCATCTTTGACCTATTTTTTTTCTTTATTTCCTGAAAACATATTATCCTTGTTTAAAAATAAGCAAATGATAAGACAACAAGCCATTGGCATGATCTTAGAGTAAGGTTGATGGCTTTATGGACACTTTCTGAGGGGGCCTATGAAGTCCCACGGGGGTGCATCCAGCTTTAAGATAGCAAGCCCCAGGAAAGGGGAAAGTCAGTGAAGATTTTCCTTATCCAGGCACACATTGCTAGCTTGGCCTCCCGTCACTGATTTGGAATCGTCATCCTGTACTGTGATGTGTGCATGGTACTGGAGGCCTCAGCCATATAAAACCAAGTCCTTACATTTAGACATGTCACAGTCCCTAAGATCATCAGGTGTTGTGGGCATGTGCCAAAGACGTGGTTACTGGAGACTAAGGAGGGAAAGGGAAGTAGCATCAGGGGCCTGTGGGACTTGAGTGAGACCTAGCTGGAGGGGAGAGAGTGAGCCGTGCAGCCAGGAGCAGGGGTGGTGCTGTGGGCATGGCTGGGGTATAGGGATGTAGAGGGAGGGAATGAAAGGAAAAAGAAGAGAGGGTTGAGTGACCATTCAGGACATTGTGTGAGCTAAGCTAGCATCTTTGTGGCCTTCACATCCAAACAATAGGGCCAAGGGAAGTTCCCAGTGTTTAGTGACTCCAAAGGAAACAGTGAAAAGACTTGTGCATTCAAGGTACTGTGTAGAAAGCATGGAGAACCCAAGGGGTGGAGGCCATTTTATAGGGACAGAACAGAAAGTAGAATGGAAAGTGGTAAGTGGCTGAGTTAGGGTTACTATTGCTACAGTGCAACGGCATGACCAAAGCAATTTGGGAAGGAAAGGGTCTATTCAGCTTATACCCCCAGGTAATAGGTCATCACTGAAGGAAGTCAAGACAGGAAATGGCAGGAAACCTGGAAGCAGGAGCTGATGATGCAGAGGCCATGGAGGAGTATTTCGTATGGCTTGCTTCACGTGGCTTGCACAGCTACTTTCTTATAGAACCCAGGACCACCAGCCTAGGGATGGCACCACCCACAGTGGGCTGGGCTCCCTCAGCCCCTGACATTGATCACTAAGTATGAAAATGCCCTATAACTGTATCTCACAGGGGCATTTTCTCAACTGGGGTTTCCCTCCTTTCAGATGACTCTAGCTTGTGTCAAGTTGACATAAAACTAGCCAGGAGAGCAAGTGAAAAGGAGGAGTACCCACTAAGTTCCAGGAATTGGGGTGTGTCATCTGAAGTATGAAGCACTGGTAAAACTTGCCTTGAAGTTGTCATCCTGGGTGAAAGCTGTTCCATAACTGTTCAGACAAATCACTTTTTAAGCCCACTCAGGGCCATGGCTACAGTTACCGTCAACTTCTTGTCACCTTTCCCTCTATCGTTTTATTTTACTCTTGGGGCAGGGCAGGTGTATGAAAGTTCCAGAATGTGGAAATTAGTTTCCTGGGTAGTGACCAGATTCTGTGGTCACTCTAGGTGAGCAATCACGTCTTGAACTTGAAGCTTGGGGAGGGTGTGGCAGCCTATCTTTTCTAAGACGCAGCAGATGTTGTGGAGTGGAGGCTGCTGAGCTTCATAGGTAGATGCTCGCCCAGGCCTATCTTGTGGCAAAGCCTAGGAACCAACCAACCATTCAGTCCTCCCATAGGCAAAAACGGAAGTGTCCTAGAGAGAGAGAGGCCGTTTCACAGTCAGCCTGTGCCATGTCACTCTGAAATTCACAGAGCAATAAATCGCCATGGTATCAGCAGGCATCTTCAGCCAACGTGTGGCCCCGTCTGGGCAATTAGCCTTCCTCCCATCATCTGTCTTATTCTCTCTACATATGTGGAGATCCTTCCTCTGGCCCTCAAATCTGCAAGCACTGCCAGTGCCCATTTACTACACAAGCTAGTGAGCATACAGCAAGGTCTGACATTTAAACCAGTGTTTTGAGAACCAAGTGTAAAGACAGGAACGGCCACGGCCAAGAGCGTCTGCCTTGCGTGCTTGAAGAATCGGAAGATCTTGGAGCTGAAGTGAAATGCTCAAGTTGACACTTCTAGCACGAGGACCAGCATGGCCTATGTTTTAGGGGGGAAAAAAAACCCATCAGTGTTAAGACCAGCAGAAACATGCTGGCCAATTTGTCAAATATGTGTCTCCCTTGCTTCTCTCCATTCTCCTTACCCTCCTTCCCCACTTTCCTGACTATTGCCTCATCATTCATTAGTTCTTGTTTGTTGTATGCCTTCCACACATGAGCACCAGGTCCTCACAGGCGAGGAACTGATACGGTTTGGAGTGTGTGACAACACCGAGAACAGTGCCCTGCACATGGTAAGCACACAAGAAACACACGTGGAATAAATGAATGAACTGGATCGACAGTTAAGTACACACAATCCTTGTTGTTTTTCCACTAGCCGAAAAGAATCCAGGGCTCTGGCTTTCTTGAACTAGGTCTCTAGCTAATTCAGGCCCTGTGGTGATGAGGATTATAGACCATGTCAACACTGTCTGGGCAGCAGGCCACCTATTTTGAAGTGGAAGCTGAAAGTGTGTCCCTTCAGAGAGGTCAGGAGCTGGGTACCATTTGGTTATGGGCCTGGACCAACAGGGGAATAGGATGGTGGTCCCATAAAGTCACCAGCATCTTAGTTTGCATCTTAGTTCATGGAGGTTCATCATGATGTTTACATGGGGATAAAAATAAGTGAAATGGCATTTAGCAGAATTGGTCCCGTTGTTAAATAGGGCAATGTGATCACTAAAATGAGAGAATGTGTTGTCTCCTACTAAATGCCCCCCAAGTGAAAAACCTAGCAGTTTGATCAGCTCTAGTACCAGTCACACTGACAGACATATCTGTCACACATGGAAAAGCGGGAGAAGGGAACAAGCCTGCCACACAAACTCCTACAGACACTTCTGGCTCCAGAGCATGATGCTGTCTGCCTATGGCCAATGCCTGCTAGTGCAGAGTCCTCCCATGGGCTGTGGTGGCTCCAAGCAGCCCCGTGCACACATATAGACACCCCACATGTGGTGCATGGAGTCTGAATCCTGACGGCTGGCTTTGGAGAAGTAAAGTTTGAGGCGGCCAAAGACTCAGTGTTAAAAATGTGACTGTTCAGGCCAGCACCCGGGTGACGCTCTCAGACCTTCTCTGTGGTGCCGGATGGCTTTATCAGCAGAAAATTATGCCCTGGTTCTGACAAACTCTTTCTACTTCAGGGAAGCCTGACACCCCCTGGCTTTAAGGAGTACTGAAATGACAAATCCTATTGTGATCCCTTTGCTGAGCAGCCACCAGTGGGCTTTGCCTAAGGTCTCTGGTTTCAGGCAGTCCTGAGGTCAGTTTTCGCCAAAGCAAAGAGACCTAGGCCTCATGCCGGGGGTTCTGGGCTTTGCCAGCCATTGTGGATAATTCTGCCTCTCGTCTACGGCGCCCTGAACTGTTTCTCCATTATGCAATGCTCAGTGCGGCTGAATGCGACACTAAATGGCCTCTTAGATTCCAACACAGCCTCCTAGGGTAGAGTAACATGAGCTCTGGGCCCTGTTGGAAGGGGAAGGCTTTTGCTGGCTGTGACTATGGCACAGACACAGCAGTGTTAAACCACTCTTGGAAATATGGCATCCATCTCTGGAAAGACCGTGTTTTCTACCGATGCCTCCAGTCAACTTTCTGAAAGCCAGGTGCATCAGCCTCTACGCAGCTCTTTACTCTGTCATGACATCATCCCACAACCATCAGCAGCATACAGAAGCCTCTCTTTCAGTCCCTTACTACACTGGACCCTGATCTCTATGACCTGGTGGAAAAAAGATGCACTTTCCTTGAAACTTTTCATTGAATGTCTTGGTTTTGCTGGGCAGGCTGGCAGCCTCTGTGCTGTTTATGCATGGAAAACCTGGGTCTGCTGGCCCGCCAACCTTTTCCGGGTACTCAGTGTACCCAATAGGTAAGGCATCGTCTTTGTTTGGGGACAGCCAGAGGTACCAGGGCCTGTGTCTACATGGCCCTCTCGGCTAATTCTCTATCTGAGGACTTATGCTTCTGGTAGGGTCTCTCTCGTTAGAGGGTTGGCCTTCCTTTGTACTGAAGCCCTACTACAAAAGCTAACTCTGCCTACTGAACCCCAAGTTCACAACTTTGGGCCAACCTCTCACCTGCAGTTATCTCTGCTATGCCCCTGTCCACTTCCTCCTGAGCTGCTCTTGTCTGACCTACCTTAAATCCACGGCAAAGGCAACTTACCCAGAAAATGGGCAGTCTAAGCAGAGCTAAGGGCTCTGTCCTAGGGGGTCCTCCTTTCTTGCTAGGGCCTAATAGCACTTTCAGTGGCTGTATATAGGCTCTGGGATCAGCTGGGGTCTAATCCCCTCTCTGTCTCTATTCATCTGAGTTCCTTGGTCGTGTTATTCTATTCCTTTTGAATTTTAATTCTGCTTCCCTGCAAATGCCTAACAAACCTCCTCTGAGGACCAGTGGTGCTTTTCATAAGTGGAGCTTTTCAAACGTACGCCGTATACACACAGTCTGTTCCATCTTGCCTTTACCTCTACAGTAAAAGGAGGTTACAAAGCTCATTCAGGAAGGCCTTGAGAAGGAAGAGATGCCTCAGAGTCCCAAAGGACCAGCCCTAACCCGGTACCCTTAGACAGTTATTCCAAGATGTGAGTTGCTTCCAAAGAAAGTGATGGATCACCCATAACCCTGGTTTGAGAAACATAATCTCAAAAGACAGAGATGGGCAGTAGCTATAAGTGGCCAGCACTTGCTTCTATCATGGACTGTTTAACTGGTCTTAAGGCTCAGGGTGAATCCCTCACCTCGTGTGATCTATGCTCTAAGGCTCACCCAGCCTTCCCTCCAGTGGGATTTTTATTCCACAGAGCTACAGAGGATCCTGGCATGCCTCAAGCCTGCAGGAAGAGGGCATTAAAAGGAGACTCCTTTGCTCTATCTTGGAACTCATAGAAGCAAGAGAAAACATCCTGGCTCACATTTCCTTTTCTCAAAGATCTTGTCCTGGAATCCAAACAGCTCCTCAGCCTCAGGACCAGCCCTGCTGCTTGAGCACAATGGCGGCAGTGTTCAAGACATTCTGTGTGCAGAGGGAAAAGGAGACTGGCGAGGGAAATGCTGGGAAGAAATGGGTGGCTTTGAAATACAAAATGTTCGACAAAGTAAGAGGCACGGGTTCTGGGCACAGCCTTGCCACCTTCATGCAAGGCATCCTGCAGAGCCTGGCTTCTTCTCTCACTCTGTCTGCCCTGTGGGCTCTCTGTCCAAATGGCACAGATGTCTAAATGGACTATTTATTTTGATAAGGCCTCAGAGTGGGGCTTGGCGGGGGGGGGGGGGCAGTCGTATGTGGAAAAGGAATTCAGACTGACTAGATGAATTGGGTACTTGCCAAAATTCCCCTCCACCCTGGGTAATGTAGACATAACTCAATCGCATACTTCTTTGGTCAGATGGAACTCAGGTTTAAGAGGATTCCAGCTAGGGAAAAGAAAAACATACCGGCTCACTTAGGTAATGGAGAGTTGTTTATGTTTGCCCCCAGGCCCTGCAGACAGAGAGGCCACTCTGCCCACATGATGCCCTCCGCTACCATGGCGACTGGGTCGTGCATCTGCCTCACAGTTTAACTTTTGCATGCCTTTCTTCCAAGTCCTTCAGATCATGATGCTCTGGTCACTTGTTTCATGTTTACCGTCCTTGTGTGCTCAACCATCCGGGCTCATTCTCAAGCACAGGCCCCCTCTGGCTAGGTGATCATCTCTGCAGTGCAGGGACTGGATCTCGGTCACTTTTGTCCCCACCCCTGTACTAGCTTACTGGACTTAGCGGGCATAGTCCACCACACATTCATTCATTTGACAAAGTTTTATTGACTGCCTGCTCTGCTGCCAGACACATTTAGTCCCTAGAATGCAATGTTGGCTGGACAAACACCCTTCCTCTGTGAAACTTAATTCAGAAAAAAATAGTAAACTGTGAGGTAGATTAGAAGAAGATAATGAATGCGATGCAGTACAGCAAGCCAGGAGAGAGAGCAGGCAGGGCTGGGTAGGAAGGTCTCGTTAAAGACATATAATTTGAGCAAAATTTGGACTTATTAAAATAGCGCTCTTGGTAGCTCTGGAATTTCCCTCTGAGAAGTATTTGGATTGTCCTATGATGATAGCGACATCTTTCAGGACAGTGAGTTCCTTTTTGTTAGGTCATGTCTAGTGGGATTGGCTTGATGTTGGAAGAGACAGTAACATTTAAAAGCTCTACAGCATCTTTCCACTGTTCGGATGAGGGACAGAAAGAGGTGAGCCAGCGCAGTAGTTAAACTGCTAGCTGATGTCTGCGGATTTCCCCACCTATGAAGACAGCTATTCTAATGAAGAAAATTAAAATACGAACACTTCCTCAGACTGGCCTTTTGACAGACTGCTAAAGGGATAAAGTAGTTTCCAGGGAAGGACATGTCGTTGGAGTCATCATAGGAGGAGTAGACAGGTGAGGTCAAACTAAAGAAGATGCTCTGGCCTGGTGAGTAAGCAATGTCAAACACAGAAGCTTACATCCCAGCATCTGAGAAAATGATGCCAGTTTTGGTAGCAGAATATGGTCCTACTGCATCCCAGAATGGGAGGCTGAGTTTCAGACTACAAGCGACCCTAAACGTGATCTAAATCAGACACTCAAATGAGCATAAAGTTCAAGGGTCAAAGCTGGGAGACAGCATGTGTGGCCACATAGGAATGTTATTAGAAATTGAAAATATGACTTGGTATCAAAACTGACTTTCTTGTAACCGATCTAGGCTACTGAGCAGGACTGGTGAATAACTGGGCAAGCAAGCCAAAGCTTTTTAGGTTCAAAGATTTTCCAAAATTAAATCCCGAGCAGTTTCTTTTATCTCTTTGGAAGAGTGATAACTGAATCTTACCAAGAACTTGACTGTTTGTGGGTGTCACTTAAGGCTTTAAAAATTTTGGGGAAGGCAATGCCATTGTTTCCAAACAGCAAAGCCATTCATAGCAAAGGAAAGAATTTAGGATCTGGGCAGTTCCAACTCTGCACCCTGTTCCATCTCATCAGTTATGTGCTGTGTGAACCTTGGTGAATGACCTCACCTCTCTGACCTCAGTTTAGGAAAGGTATATTTTTGTGGAAAACAGTTGATTATTTGTAAATTTCAGACTTTGTAAGAATGAACGGTATATCTAACCCTCACAATGGTCTTTGGATGATAGATGAGATCACGGACCTCACAAAGTCCAAAGTGTCCTACAGGATTGTAGGTGATCTTCTCCAATTAGTGTTTCCATGTACATGCGCATGTATGTGTGCACATTAGTGTACTCATCTTCGTAAGTACATGTGGAGGTCAGAGGTGGGGTTTGAGTATCAGCCTCCTATTATTAGCAGTTTTTGGAAGTATTAGTGTTATTATTTTGAGACAAGGTCCTTCATTGAACCTGAAGCTTACCGTTTTGGTCAGTGCCTGGATGGCCCATGAGCCCCTGGGGCTCCAGGGGTCCCCTTTCCCATGCTGGCATTACAGATGCATGCCACCTCGTCTGAGAGTACTGATGACCTGAATTTAGGTCTTCGTGTTTGTGCAGCGCCTTATCCAATGAGCCGCTTTCCCAAATTCCTCTTCCCCAGGTTTTATTCATAGGAGGTAAGGAATTAATTTTTCTTGTGCTAACTAAGCTAATTTCTTCTGGTTCTTTCTTTAGTGGAGCAAGGCTGAGTAAATATTTAACTCAATTGAAAAAGATTAGATTTTCTTTCCCAGGGAATCCATCAACTGTCAATGTTATTTACTGAAAGTCTACAGGGTGGGAAGAAAGAATACTGGACAAAACTCACAATTAAACATGACAAGGTAATCTGCAATTAGGTCCAGAAATAGCTCATGGTGTGGGACTGAGGGAGGAGACTCGGCTTGTAAGGATACAGTAAACACACTCTGAGGCAGGTATGATTGGTTTAGGCCATAACATATAAGTAATTATCCTACTTAATGTTATTATTCTTTCATTGGCTCTGTCTGGCAGGAACTCAAACTGTACCACAGAGACAGAAGTAGCTATTCAATCTTCCCTTGTAGAACCCGCTGGACCCCAAAGAGAGGGAAGGCCCTTATGCCCCTATTCCAGCCCCAGATGTCCTTCCTCGAAGACATTATCTTCTCTTCTGTGGGGATCCTTCAGGAGAAATGAGTTCTCAGGGATCTTAAATTGAGGCTTCTCCGGAGAGAAGAAGTTGTTACATCTATAATAGGTTTCCATAGGAAAATAACAAATGGTGCTGCTTACAGCACATCCTTTGAACTGGAGGATGTACTTCTTCCACCTGGTTCAAGAGGGGCTTCTCTGTGTTTCTGTCTCATTCTCCTTCTCTCCAGATAGAGAAGAAGACAGATCTATACCTTTCTATATGAAGATTACAGATAGATAGATGATGGGTAGATAAATTAGACAGAAAGATAGATGATGCGAGAGAGAGAGAGAGAGAGAGAGAGAGAGAGAGAGAGAGAGAGAGAGAGGAGAGAGAGAGAGAGAGAGAGAGAGAGAGAGAGAGAGAGAGAGAGAGAGAGAGGGAGAGAGAGGAGAGAGAGAGAGAGAGAGAAAGGATTGAGGGAAAGTAAGCTTTTGTAAATATAGTATTTCCTTTGTCTGTGAGGGTAACTGGTTTCAGAGTCTATCACACACCAAGCCCCACAGGTGCTCAAATTCTTTATAAAATGGTGCAGTACCATGATAGAACCCACGCTCATCCTACGATAGGTTACCTCCTATAGATTCCTGGATGACTGTCACTTCCATGCACACATACTGCTGTGTAAGGAAGGCACACTAACTCATTGTACCACTGGAGGAGCGTCTAAGATCACTTACAATATCCAACACAATGTAAGTCGCTGCCATCTGTCTTGTTTAGGTAATGACAAGAAACTTTCCTGTTCAATAGGAAGCACTTCTCTTGATCAGTGTTTGGTTGAAGCTGCCAAGGTGGAGGGCCTGGACGTGAAAGGCCAGCTGCACTTTGCGGTGGCCACTGCTCCTAAGCAAACCACCTGTGCTGGAATGTCTAAATCAGTACATTGGGCAGAAACAAGTGCCTCTGGCCTATTCCGTGTTGAGGAGCCTACAGCAGGCATCAGCCACACTTGTAGACAGTCCCCCCTCCCTTTTCTTGCCAGTTAACTCAAGACCCTTCTCATTCAAACAACCAACAGGGCCACTTTTAGTTTCCATCACAAACCAGACCACATGGTGAAGGTGTTAGCTACGATCAGTTTCGTTCTGAGTTTTAGCTTCTTTGTGTGGATCTCTAAGTCAAAGAGAAACTTGGTAAGGACAGCAGGACTCAGCTAGGACCAGCCAGGTTAGGGATGAATTAGGGAGGCTGAGCCTACTTAGCAAGTGTGAACTGCCACTAAGACATTTGTGTTAGGGTCAGAGCTTCTGCCCCAGAGCACCACAGTCAAGGGCCCCTGGCTGCCAGTGTGGGAGGAGCAGGAGGAAGCTGAGTCAGGCTGGGAAGCTACCCAGGATGTCATTAGCCACAAATACTTTTCCCACAGCCTTGCACCTTTGCCTCTCTATCTTCAAATGTTCCTTTATAAAAATGCACCAGGGCACATGCATTCTCTGTCACTATTATTAGATGTGCCGGACACCTGGGTGCCTACAGACTCCTTTATTTCTCCTGGAAGCATCTAAGATCAGCTCTGATATACATAAAAGCAGAGACAGGCCCAAGAAAGGCATGCAGGTCTAAGTGAGAACTTCCGAGTATCCAGGAATGGTCTGAGGTGGGTGGTGTCTCCTGGCGCAGGGACAAGAGGTAAGCCCTGTAGTGACAGAAAGGATGCTGATGTAAACCAAGAAGCTAAAGTTGTCATTAAGTGTGGGAATAAAGTGTGGGCTTGTAAGGTGAGGGCGGAGTGGGGACAGCACTGCAGAAACAATGGAAGTTGCCAGTTCTAAGGACCCACCACTCAGCTACAGCTTCCTTCCTCAGTGCCCTAATATGAGCAAGTTCAAACTCATGGAGGGGACTTAGGTGAGGTAGCATCCTGGCAGGCCTTGTGTTCATCTCAACCAAGGAGAATGTTACAATCTGGTTTCTTGCACTCCTGCCCTTATCCCACTCTCATTTTTCAGATTAAATAGTTTTACCCACTATAATGTCTTTTACTAAAGCTCGTTGTTTTTCATTACTCTTGAGTGTACAATCAAGCTCAAAGGGCTATGTGTATCATTGTGGAAACTATAAAGAACATCTATGGAAAGATTTGTGAAAGAAACTAATATGCCTCTTGAAATGCAAGTAAAACTGAGAATTTTTGGACCATTGCAGGAATCAGCAGCGTCATATGCTTTTTAACAATTAGACCACACCAGCTTCCTGAAAGAAATGGGTCTTTTGTCATGCTGCGATGATTAATAACGTCAACTTGACCAGATCGACAAACGTCTGGCCATGCCTGTGAGGAGTTGCCTTGATTAGGTTACCTGATATGGAAAGACGGAAATGGGCGGCCCCATTCCCTAGGCTTGGGTCCTGGACTTAAAAGGGAAAGCTAGCAGAGCAGAGTAATCACTCTTCTCTCCTTCCTGACTGGGAATGCAACATAACCAATCATCTCAAATTCCCACCTCCAGGCCTTCCCCACCATGGTGAATCCTGAACAATGAGCCTAAAGAAACTCTTTCTTCCCTGAGGTGCCTTTGTCAAGGCATTTCCCTGCATCCACAGCACCAATAGTAACTAAGGCATAGTTAGATGGAAATACAAAAGGGGATTTCAGAGCCTGTCCTCTACCCTGGCTGGGGTGGGGACTGCGAGAACAGACTCTGCCGTGCTTCAGACCAGCATGGTGACTTGAGCTTCTCATATATAAAATGGGAGCAATGACAGTTATTATTAACTAAGTTAATATGATCTTATGACACAGGAAAATCCCTGCACAAGTAGGTATTTAATAAATTCATGTTATAGATGTCATAAAGGGGAGAGTATAACAAAAGAGATAGAAACAGGGAAGTTGAAGTGAAGAAGAAAAGCATTTTTTTTCCCTACTGGAGGATCAGTCTTTCCTTGGTTCCCCTTCATATGGGCACAGACTGAGAGGCCATGCTTGAAGGGAAGTTAGCTGATAAGATAGCAGATAGCATTTGGGCCAAAAGGATGAAAGAGCACTAGCCCCTTAGCATGGACATGTGCACGTCGAGACTTCCTCCCTTGTTATTTTGGGATGGGATCAATCACAGCTTCAGAGTGAATTACATCACGGGGCAGTGAGGGCTAGTTGAGAGGAAGAGAGGGTACACCCCACAGCCCCCACAGGAGACAAAGTCAAAACAGTCTCCCCACTAGAAATGTCGTGGATGGCTGGCCTACAGTGGCTTTTGGGAGATGGGGGGCTAAGGTCTACTTTCTGTCTGGCCATCCAATGGCTCCTGTCTCCAGCAGGCTTTAGTTATATGAGAGGAAAAACTACCCTCTGGAATTTGTCCAATACTAAGTGGGAGGAACAGTGGATGCAAACAGAACACCTCAAAAAATGGATGCAGAGGAGACTAGAACCTGGTGATGCCATGGGGCCCTGGGCCTCAGAAGGTGCAAGTGAGTCCCTGGGTATGGGTAGGGTAAGTGGGGGGAGGCGGTCCAAACCTTTGACTGAAGACATATTAGACAGAGTTTCATTCAGACTTGAGGGAGGGCAGACCCACATGAGCAAATGTGTCTTAAGTGGCAAAGCTGTCCCAGCTCTGAGCTCACAGTTGTCTAGAAGGTACATGGGCCTTCCAGTGTTGGGTCTGGATTTCAAATATAAACACAGTGGAAGAGGGGGTTGCTGCTGCATAGTCCCTTAGCTGTGATGTCAAAGTTCCAGTGGACTCAGGATGGTCAAGCTTCCAGGGACTGCAGAGTCCCTTTGTACACTAGGAAGTCACCTCTCACAGTGCCAGTCTGCCTCATGCAACCTGCAGCTCAAGGCTGATGTGACTATATATGCTTGTGTGCGTGTGTTTCAAAGAAACCCTAATAAGAATAGCATGTGCATACGCAACACCAGGACTAGCCTGCCCCCAATGTACCTATTTCTCACCAGGTGGGAGGAATAATACCTCAAATCTTCTGTTCATTAGCCGAGAACAGATCTACACTTGTCTTAGGAAACGTGCAAACTGTTTCCAGTAATTTCGAGCGGCTGTGTGCTCGTCATCGTAGGGCCACATGTGTGCGGTAACAGCACCCAGCACACCCGTGGAAGGGAATAACAGTTCTTTTACTTAGAGAAAGGAAGGATAATGGTTACTTAGAAAGTGTCCCAGACAAGCTGTCAAATTGAATTCAGAAAGTTGGAGTCTGACTTCAGGGCCAGGCTGGCTGGCTGAACTCCCTTGAGATTGGGGTTTCCTGCCTGCCCAGGCTTATAGACAACGATTCTTTGTTTCCAGTCTCTCTCTCTCTCTCTCTCTCTCTCTCTCTCTCTCTCTCTCTCTCTCTCTCTCTTTCTGTCTCTGTCTCTCTGTCTCTCAAAAATAAGTAAATAAAAACAAAAATTAAAAAAACCCAACACATCTGTGAAAAAGGGTCAGATAAGAAACAGATAAAACATTAACTCTGGAATTAAACAAAACAAAACAAAAGAAACTGGGGAGAGAAAAACTACTGTTTATCCATAATCTCAGATCTTGCTTTTGGACCACAGAAATATTCAAAAACTACACAGTTGTACACTCTCACCCACACACCAGCAAACACTTACACACACACACACACACACACACACACACACACACAAGCAAACACTTACACACACACACACCAGCAAACACTTACACACACACACCAGCAAACACTTGCACACACACATGCCCATGTCCACATGCACACAAGCACATGCGCGCACACACACAAACACACACACACACACACACACACAGAGCTCCTTTCCATTCTGGTTTCTGTGCTCACCTACCCTCCCCATCCCATAAACTTACAATTTGAGTGCTGGGCCTCCCAGAGTGTACGCCTAAGAGCAGATCACTCTCATTGACCGTGTGGACGAGGAACAAAGCATTTCTACTCATTTAGATTTTCTCCCATTCATATAAAACTTATCTACATCTTTAAAGTCACGGAAAAGTTCCAGGATATGTAAAAGAGGCAAGTGAAGCCTGCCCTGGCCCATCACTCTGTTGAACCATTGTAAATCCACGGCCATTTCATTTCAGCTCTAGGCCACGACCCGTGGGCCTGAGAAGTTTGAGAGAAATTCCTGCCTCCTGCTTCAGGCTCCATATCTGACATATCTGAGCTTTGGGTCTCCCCATGAACTGCCTTAGCACATTGGCCCCAGGCTGGGGAGCCACTGCTGGAGACCTACACAAGGATCCCTCCCTCACCCACGTCACCCACTGACCCTTTTTTCAGTTGTTTAGGAACTCACCTTTTTCAAAATATAATGCAGAACACACATGGTCCCATGTGACAGTGCCTATCCACACCCCAGACTCAGAGTTACTCCCTTCCTTCATTTCTGTATCCATATCTAGCTTGTCCAGAGGCCCCCCACATTTCACCACAACCTCTCAAATGGTAACGTCCTGAACACTGATGGACAGGGTGTGCACAGGGGGCAGCCAGAAGACTTTCTGAGACTGTCCTGCTCATCTGTCAGTCTGTCTGATTGGCATCTCTTGGCTATCATATTCCCAGCATTTGCCAACATGTACTGTATGGAGCAAATCCTCCATAAGCCAAAGACTCAGTGACTGACTGGGAGAGGAGAGAATGACCCACAGAATTTGAGTCCACTCCTCACTAAGGTACTGACCATCTGCATCATTTGCATGAATGTACAGGGCCAGCAAGATGGCTCAGTGGGTAAAGGCACTTGCTGCTAAGCCTGAAGACCTGAGTTCAAATCCCAGAACTTACATGGTAGAAGGAACCAACTCTGACCTCCACACTGAGCTATGGCATGTGTAAACACCCATACCACAGACAAAATAAATTAATGTAATATAAACATGAAAATAACATTCCTCTACAGGTTGAATCTCTCTTATACAAAACTCTTGTGGTTAGTAGTGCTTCTGGTCTTGGACTTCTCCAGCTCAGTGTGTGACCCTGGGCTCAGCTCACACATTATACAACCTCTGATTTTTTTTTTTTTTTTTTTTTTTGTCTTATATAAAGTATTCAGCTGATATTTTCAGCTGTAGTTCTTCCTAATTTTTGGTTCCTTCCTTACCCTCAGAGATCTTGAATGTGACAAGTGACTTTGCATCTGTGAATGTGGTTTTACAGCATTTGAGCAGCTTGTCTGTCTGGGCTACGGCAGAGCACCCTACATAGTGCTGTACAACCCAACCCAATAGACTGCAATTATCTTCACATTGTTAGCAGCTGGTAACCCTCACATACACTGGAATATTTTCCCAACAATAATGTTAATTACTATTATAATTTTGGTCATAAATCACAATAATGTACCGCTATTAATATAATTTTATCAAGCATTTTTGGCATGTCAGACATCATGCTGACTTACAAGGGCATGGCAGCTGCCCTCATTTTTATACATGAGGAAATGAGTGTTGTGGCTTAACCGGAAATGTCTCCCACAGGCTCATGTTTCGGATGCTTGCTACCCAGTGGGCGGTACAGTGTCATGGATCCTTTCCGGGACAGAGACTTCTTGGAGGAAGCGGATCACTAGGGGTAGACTAGTAATGAAGGGTATAGCTTAGCCCTTGATTCCTGGCCCACCACCATGTGAATGCCCACTACCAGAACATTCTTCATCGTCATCACACACCACATCTACAGTGCTTCCTCCACTATGGAGCACTGAAGTCTCCCCCAAACCACAACATTTATATCTTTTCCTGTTGAGGTGTTTCTGCCAGGCATTGTGACAGACACACAAATAATATGCCAAGATAGAAAAAGCAAACCCTTGCCCAAGGTCATACTGTAGTTCCACCAATATAACACTGAAATAGGAGGTGAGTGTCTACCTTAGATAAATGGAAAACATTCATTGACAAATGTTTAGGATATTGAGATTAGCGGCTGGAGAGATGGTTCAGCAGTTAAGAGCACTGTCTCCTCTTCCAGAGGTCCTGAGTTCAATTCCCAGCAACCACATGGTGGCTCACAACCATCTATGATGTGATCTGATGCCCTCTTCTGGTTTGCAGCTGTCCATGCAGATAAAGCACTCATATACATAAAAAATAAATATTAAAAAAATTAAAAAAAAATTAAAATGTGGGGCACAGCCCTGCAGGGGAGTGAAGACAACCTCTTCAGAGTTGAGTCCTGTTCTGTCCCCAAATAGGGGTGTCATCTAAGGAATGCTGTAAGCTCTTGGCTTTATCATCCTTACCTGCAGAATGAGGACAAGAAAGTCTGCGGTCTCATGGTGATGGTGCGAGGCACAACAGGATGATGGATGTGAAAGTGTTTAGTAAGTAACAAATGGCCGTAGGAGAAGGGTTGCTACTCCATGCCTGGCCCCTGTTCTTGGAATTCTTGAGAGGAGAGGCTCTCTCAAGTATAATCCATAAATACCAGCTGGGCATTCAGCATACGGGACAGAGCAGTGATTTAGTCCCCGCTCTTCAATCCTTGGCAAGTCAGAAGACAGACTTTTTATCCATCAGTCAAGGTAACTGCCAGTGATGGAGTGAGCGTCTGTGGGCCATCCACCCTTGGCAGCTGGGGCCGCGGTTTTCACATTCGACATCAAGTCTCAAAGGCTAGGAGCTCAGAGCTCCACCAGGCCTTGGCAGTCATGACTTCCAGGAGTTTATAAACAAGGATCTCAATATCCTCTGCCTTTGGAGAGCTAGAGGAGGCATTTAGAGAGAGGCAGGATGAGGGCCATAGGCATGCAGAGCAGCTCTGAAGGCCTGCTCTTGCCTGCTGCGGGGCCAGTGGGCACATTGCAGAGGGCCCCATGGCAAGAGCTGCCCAGAAAAGCAAAGAGAAGCTGGGGTCTTGGATCCATAACCCAAGATCTGCAGCCACATTCCAGATTGCAGTATGCAGTAGGGAAGAAGAGAGTGGGGCCAAGCTTGGCTCTAGAAGGCTTATGTGGGAAGGCCACTTAGCTTCTAGATAGTCAGTGTTCTCCCATAAACACAGTGAGCAACACCTGATCTTTTCTTATAGGCCAAATGAAGGCATGGAAGCAGGGGGTTTCTGGGATGTGAAATTCTATTCTCATACCTAGCTGTCAACAGCAGTAATAATGACGTCATCAGCGGTGAGACTCCTTTCACCTGCCCATGCATAGGATCAGTGTATCCACAGGTCTTTGTCTAGGATGACCTGGGGACAGGCAAGGTCAGAAGGAGCCAGAGAGTTCTGGAGTGGCCCCCGAGATGTGCTGGCTACCCTCTTTCAGTACTATGAAGCAGGGCTTGTCAAGTTAGGTAGCAGGTTAGGCGAAGCCTGGAGAACTTAAGAAAAAAAAAATGTCTTAACGCCTGGTAAGTACCCAGTAAAGATTTAGAATTAATCCATTATGCTTGGACCCTTAGCATCACTATTTGTTTTTATTCGTGCATTTAAATATTTTGAAGTAAAACTTGCCATTTTAATCACATCCTGGTATAAAACTCAGTGGCATTCTGCACATTCAAAGGCAGTGAAATGTCACCAGCTTCTATCTCCAGCGCTCTCTGTGTCTGCGTCTGTGTCTGCGCAACACCAAGCCCTTCTACCTGTTGCAGCCTCTGGCCTCCAGCCCTCATTGCCCTGCAGTGAGCACCAGGGCTCCATGTTGCTGCAGAGAGGGGAGTCACAAATTACTTGTTCTAGGACGGCATTGTTTTACAAAGTCTACAAGGGCCTGACTATACAGTCAAGACCAAGGAATATGGCCAATTGGAGGCTGTGTATGGAATCCTTTCGAGAAAGAGAACAGGATTGTAGCTGGAGGCAGCACCAAGAAAACTACAGAGACAGAGAAAAATGTGGTATAAGCTCAATCACAGTTAGGAAAAGATAGCTAGAAGAGAAAGGGCTGTGTTTTTGAGGAGGAACTTTGGCAGTAAGTGTTGGGGGATGGTCTAATGTATTTTGATGCTAATTACTGCTTGCTGTCTCTGTGACCCACCTTTTGATTAATAAAAAGCCATCCCACCTGGGCAGGGCAGAGGAGATAGTGGAGGAGGGAGGGAGGGAGGGAGAGACAGAGAGAGAAAGACACACACACACACACACACACACACACACACAGAGAGAGAGAGAGAGAGAGAGAGAGAGAGAGAGAGGAATCCTGGGAAGAAGAAGAGAGACCCACCAGGAAGAAGAAGGAGAAAGACCAGAGGAGGACAGGAAGGCTGCCATGGGTTAGATGGAGGAGAAGCACATGGCCGGCATGGATGGAGAATTTGGCCCAGATGAAGAACATTAACAAGTATTTGGGATTATTGGATGGGAGGTAGCTGAATAGAAGTTATTGGAAGCAGATGGCACGGGATTGAGCAGGGATCCTATGCCTGCCTGTAGGTTAGAGGATTAATGTCTGCCCTGCTCCAGGTTAAAATATAACAAGTGTCAATGTCTTAGTTGATTGCTAGCCAGGCATATTGATAATACTGATAATACGGGTAATCTAAAAACAATAATAAGGGCCATTAAATGATACATATTTTAAAATGTTACAAATACATGATGACCGCAGGTACTTTGGGAACACAGGATGATGTTACAAAGCTTATGTGCAGTGTGTGACAACCCAGTCGAAGACATTGGCATATCCATCCATCCCTTCACAAACGTATTCACTAGGGCTGGGGAGATGCCTCCACAGCTAAAGTGCCCCGGCATCCGAATCTGGGTCCCTGGCAGCCATTAAAAGCTGCATGCTGGCTGCAGTGTGGGCCTACAATCCCAACACTGAGGAGGAAGAGGCAGGAGGAATTCTGGAGCTCACTGGGCAGCCAGCATAGCTAAACAGAAGAAGGAGAGATCCTGAGTCCAAAAAAAAAAAAAAGTGGCAAGCCACCAAGGGAAACACCTGATGTCAGCTTCTAGTCTCCATATGTGTGCAGATGCGTGTGTGTGCATCCACATGCGCACATGCACACGTGCTCAAACATGTACACACACATATACACATATACTTATTTTTATTGGTAATATCCAAACTCCTTTTTTTTTTTTGAGACAGGGTTTCTATGTGCAGCCTTGGCTGTCCTGGACTCGCTTTGTAGACCCGGCTGGCCTCGAACTCACTGGGATCCACCTGCCTCTACCTCCTGAGTGCTGGGATTAAGGGAAAGGCCACCACGGCCTGGCCAAACTCCTTCTTTTAGCTGTTCTGAAACATTGACTCAACTATTGTCAACTGTAGTTTTTCTACTGTTCCCTAGAAGTTGTTCCTCCATTCCAACTGCACCTTTGTCCCCCACTATCCTTTCCACTCATGCCCTTCCCAGCCCCTGGCAACAACTACCCTCCTCTCCCATGATGGTGAGTTGTAGTGAGAGGGGAGCCTCCCTTTCTACACACTGAGGGGCTACAGGGCACTCAGGGAGCCACTTTCATGTCGGCTCACCGAATGGACACAATAACAGCTGATTCACACAATGGCGCAAAGCTCCAAAGCAAAGTATGTACCCACGCCTGCTGCACTCCAAAACCCCATATAAGTGGCAGCTGAGGCTGCTATGGAGGTGGTTGGCAATAATTGTTGGTCCTCGTTAAGTATTTTAAATCTGACAACTAAAGGTAGAAAGCGCTCACCGGTCCCAGCTGGGTTCAACCGAGCTCACAACACATTAAAAGATCTGTGGAAATTAAGTTTTGAGATCTTGTCTTATATTCTACACACACACACACACACACACACACACACACACACACACACACACACACACGACCCTTACATAGCTCCATTTCTTTTTCCAGGAGATAGGCCAGAAGGATGGCCACGCCATTCTGAACTAAAGCAGCCGGTTGACAAGTACCACGAAGATACACTAACGGACAGACGTCATGTCCGAGGCTTCCTGCTTTTGTGCCTGATGCCAGCCAGCACCTGTCCTTTGCAGAGCAGGAAGCAAAGGCACCCATGGGCACACACCCAGCTCTGCTTTGAGTGCTGTGTGTGCCTCTTTAAAAAAAAAAAAAAGAAGAAGAAGTCAAGGTGGCATTGATGTCTTCTATTTCTTTTTCCATTAATATTAAAAAAAATAAAGATGGCTATTAGGGAAGAGGAGAGGCAGAGAGGTGGGAAGACAGTGAGGGGGGGAGGGGGGTTTGTTAGCTTTGTATTGCTAATGTACTTCGTATTGTAGCAGGCTGGGTCGCTGGGCCAGACTACCTCGAAAAGGGAAAGGCAGCCGCTTAAGTGGAGAGCTTTAGTGGGGACAAAAGATGCACCTGCAAAGCACAGGCTTAATCGTCTCTAGAGGCCAGGGCCAAGGCTGGGAGATAAATGCCCTGCACCACCTGAATGGGGCAGCCGGCGCATTCGCCTGGATGCTACAGTCAATTCATTTCAGAAAAGGGTTGCTACCCAGTAGGGGCTGGCGGCTCCTGCTAGCAGCCTGAAAGAGGCAGCGGCGAGACAAATGCACTCACCACACAAAAGGGCCCGCGGAGGAGGGGCTCAGCCTGGCAGGTAGAGCAGAGGGCTGGGGGGGGGGGGGGGGGCGGGCTGCGCTGAACTCCTTAGCTGGAAGGATCTGGTTAGTGACACATTTCAATGTCCCCAAACCAGTTTCTCAGCCTAAAGCAATATTTTAAACTATTAAGAGCAAGTAGCCCATTGGTTCTATCTACCCTAAAGTCTCATTGGTTTAGATGGTCCCAGCATGCTGTACACTAAATCCTAATTCAGTAGTCCGAAACTTGCCTTTCCTCTCCTTCCTTCCTATCCTTCCCGCCTTCCCTCATCTTTTCCAAACCTGCAAGCTGTGGCTCCATTATCACATCAGCACTTGACCCTCCCTGGAAGAACCCTGCACCTGGCCTGAGTCTGAGGGCCAGGATGGAACGGAGCCAGGTGACCAGGACTGTTAGCATACAGGCGATTCAGCTGGCCTGCCTTCAGGGTCCTAGCAACTGCCAGGTGCGCCAGGTGTGTGCAGGATATAAGGACGTCCTGCCAGCACCAGCTTTCTTTGCCCTCTGTTCCCGCTGTTTCTCTCTCTGCTCTAGGCATTCCCCCCCCCTTCTCTCCCTCTGTGCCCCCCACCCCGAGCTCCTGCCCTCACTGCTCACTCACTGTCTCTGCCTCTTCTCCAGGCTCTCACTCTTTCCTTCCCCCAATAAACTTCCTTATAACAGATGGTAACCCACGCCCCCACCCCCGCCGCCACATCATCATTATAGATCCTAACACGGACCTCAGTGTATTCGTTATGAAAATAAATACTCTCTGCTACAGAGCTGGGTAACATGATGTTACAGGAGACCATCAGACTGGACAATGAGTGGGCAGAGCTTGAGTTCTCACAAAACAAAGCATGCATCTGATTTGGGGAATCAATAGCCGAAACAAAACTAGGCTGGGTGATAGAGAAAGGAGGAAAGAAGGAAAAACAAGAACACCTAAAAGCAGAATGGTTAATGTTGTATAATTCTCCCATTAAAGGCCTGGGTCACTATCAAATCAAAAACTATTAGCAGGAAACACAAGAGTCTTGCACGGCTAAAGGTATAATCTTGGGTATAGCTGTTTGGTCCTTGTTTGGAATCAAATGCTCTCTTTCCAGAGCCTGTGACAATGCTAATCCCTTGTGTCTCCGTCCTATTTTTGTAACAGGTAAACTAGGGTGGGAGCGTGTCCATGAAGAGAGATGGCTGTCACACTTGCATAATCTCGACAGCCCCACTCAAAGGCTTTCATTTGTGGACCTCTCTGTTGCCATGAGGTTTGTTTTCACTCTTTTTGGTTTTTTTAATAATAATTTGTTTCACTTTTCTCTCTTAATTAACCAGATATCATGAATTGCTCATCCATTCAAATGTTAAAATCTGACAGCATCTGGTCCAATCCCACAATATTAATATTATAAATGAATGTGACCGTGGGGTGTGTGTGTGTGTGTGTGTGTGTGTGTGTGTGTGTGTGTGTGTGTGTGTGTGTGTGTGTGTTGTGCTGGATCAAATCCAGGGCCTCACACATACTGGGCAAGCAAGTACTCTACCAAATAGCTGGAGATTCAGTCTGACAAAGGTGCTAAGCAATGCTACCTCCTGTGATGTTCACTAAAATGTTTTTTTTGACAGTTTTCTTTCTTGCTGACCAAAACCAAACGAATGGGTTGATTAAACCAACCCAAACTAGATCAGGCCAACTATTCAAAACCAAATCCTCAAACCACCACCTTAAATATGCATTGACAATACTAAATTTTTTTTTCTTCAGCAGAAAACCTTCAGAACAAACTTTACATGGTAGCCGGACACACATTCTATTGTCTTCACCAGGAGAGCCCCCAACAGTTAGCTTGGAAAGTTAGCAGGACCCATTGTTCTCGAAGGGTATTAGCTTTTCTTGGGGGTGGGTGGGGTAGGGTAATGACTTTAAATTATATCTTTGTGATGGTTTTATGAGATATTTCAAAGCCTCTCTAGCAGTTTTGAAACTAGTGGTGGAAGGAAAACATGTTTTTTGTAATTTTTTTTTTCATCTTGTGTACTAGAAAAAAGTTTCCTGAACAAGGAGTGGGTGTCCAGATGTGACATTTCCCACCTGTCTGAGCAGCATGGAGCTGGGCAGTGTCTGGCAGTGGAGGAAACCTGGGCATCCGAGGGGACAGACTTACCTTCCTTGACATTCAGTCGTGAGGACTGGTCTGTGTGGGAGGCTGTATTATAGGCCAGCAGTGAGCCTGCAATGAAAGCAAAAAACATAAATGTCATGCTTCAGTTTGTATATAGACTATTCCCTAAAGGCCTGTATGCTAAAGCCACAGTTCCTGCCATGTTGTTTTGTTGTTGTTGTTTAGATTTTATTGAGACAGGGTTTCTCTGTGTAGCCTTGGCTGCCCTGGGCTCACTTTGTAGACCAGGCTGGACTTGAACTCATAGAAATCCACTCTGCCTCTGCCTCCCGAGTGCTGGGATTACAGGCATATGCTACCATGCCCAGCTGTTATGTTGGTTTTAAGAAATAGGTGAAGCTTTAGAGATGGGGCCCAAGTAAGAGGCTGCTGCTCCTTGAGTGGGCTGCTGCTTAAGCAGATTGTGGGACCCTGCACTGGGCTGGTGATACTATAATAGAAACTTTCCCCGGTATCTGGTAGAACTCAACATGCTGATGTATGGTCTTCTAGAAAGTAGCGTTGATGTAAACATCCCTGTACTAAACTCCAATGAAGCAATTTGGCATGGATGGTTGGTTTTTTTGTTGTCATTGCATGTAAAACAAATGTCCCTTTCTTTCCTAAAACTAGATTTGTCCCTTTGTTTAAAGTGAGCCCAAGAGTTTATTTTGTAAAAATAGAGGCATTTTTAGGATTCTTCTCATGGTTCTCCTGGGGACATCTTTAAAAGCCTTCAAAACTAGGGATGGCATCTGCTTTTTACAAAGGACACCATAGGCTTAACACATGTGTTTGAGGCTATGAAAGCGTCTCTAAACACAGCTCTTTTCCCAGGGGCATGTGGCCAAAGGGACTGACTGGAGGCCAGGCTGAGAACAGCTCGTCAGCCATGTTTCTTTTTAGCCTTCAGTCAAGGAGGGGCTCAGAAGTAGAGTGGTGCAACTGCCAGCTACGGGTGTTCTGGTTGAGTATTCACGGTAAATATGGGCCCTATTAGGACAACCTAGGAGCCTCTTGGGGCGTAAGACTTCTGTCTGGTGTCCTATCTAGCTCTGAAACAATTCCTACAGGAAAGCCAGGAGGAGACAGGTGCCCTTTAGGGTCGGCTGTAGACAAAATTGCAGATATGTAAATAGTATTTTCTAAGGGACACAGCCACCCAAAGGCAACAACCCATTTTCAAGAATATTAATGACAAAGTGGCAACTTCATTTTAGTTTAAGTGGTCACACTTCAAAGTAACAAGTTCACTGGAGTACAGCTCCCCTGGGTCATGTGCCCCTCACCTGTACCGGGCAGAGAGTAACACCTACTGAACGGGAGAAGTAAGCCTGGAAGGTGAGCAACACAGACCATAGCTTGTTTTAAGTGTTCAGTAGAGCCAGCAGTTATCACGAGTGCTTTTAGTTACACAGAATAAAAACCCTTTACACAAGCACTTGCGGGCACTGGCCTTGCTGTCTGGAATTCCAGCTAGGAACGGGTTCTAGTGCAATGAGAAATAATCCTCCGTGACTGGACAGAGCTGCAGAAATGGAATCCAAAGCTCCAAGAGACTACCCTAAAACTCTCAGGGGTAAGACCAAGAATGCCTGTACCTCAGTCTCAGGCATTTTCTCCCTCGGGCAGAATTTTGCTGCTAGAGCAAATAAAGAAAAATGATGGTCTCTGAGCAGCAAACCACTCCAGTCATTAGTGCAAAGTTAGGCCAGAGACGGAGCTCAGATAAACCACATTTATTAAATTTCCCCCATGGTCAGAGCTCCTCTCCAGGCACACGTGAAGCCACAGGAAACTCCCAGAATGCCAAGAGAAAGGGTCACTTGACCTCCCCAAAGCCTGCATGAAATACATATTTCATGGTAACCTGGGGGAGAGATTTTGCCCCAAGACTGTCTCGGTTCAAGTTTCACAGGGGGAGAGGCAACCTCCACGGGGGAGGGGCTGGCCTCTCCTCAGGGGTACAAGTTTTCTTTTCACTGGTTTTTTTTTACCAGGTCCTTAGGCTACCAAGGTGCCTTCTGTATACTTTTAAAAATTTTTATTTTTTAAAGGTATCTTTTCTGTTCCAGGAAAGATTCCTGGAGTCTGCTCTCCCACTTGGCTTTGGATTTCTTCTTCCTACGGAGGATCTGACTTAAGCTAGTCCTAGTACTGCTGAGTCCTATGGAGTTCCTGATAACAACAGCCACAGTCAATGACTAGATAAGACAGGGCTCCTGAACCGCATTAGAGCTGCCAGACACGTGTGTGTGTGTGTGTGTGTGTGTGTGTGTGTGTGTGTGTGTGTGTGTGTGTGCGTGCGTACTCTCATGTTGGTGAATCCCTACACACACAGGTGTAGGTGCATTTCTCAGGATCTGTCCATCTTGAGTTTTGGTTCAGAACTTCTCATTAGAACATAAGCCAGCTGATAAAGGCACAAGCCCCAGGGATCCACCTGTATCCACTTCCCCAGAGCTGGCACAGCAACTGGGACAAGTGTATGCTGCCATGGCTGGCTTTTACTACATGGGCTCTGGAGACTGAATTCAGATCTTCAGACTAGCATGGACCAGCACTTTCCTGACCGAGCTGTCTCCCCATCCTCCAGACATTGCCCTCGCCTCTCTCACTTAGCCCTTGTAGGAGCCACCCACTGCTCTTCCCCTTCCACAGCTGAGCTCAGCACTCAGAGAAGTCAAGCTGTAGGCTTACAGTCACACAGCCAGCAAGGCAGGAGACAGGATCAACTGACTGGCTGCTCTGTAAGACCTGTCCTGATTTCTAAAGCCAAAGCCGACTTTGGGTTAAAGCAGTACAGGCAATGGGCAAGGACATGTGTAGGTTTATTCCAATACTCCAGAGACCAATCAATACACGAGAATCACTGAAAGTGCCAGTAGCCTGAGGTTCATAGCGAGGCTGTCTCAGAAAGATATAAGTAAGTAAATAAAAGAAAGGGAAGTAATAAAGACAGAAGGAAAGAAAGAAAGAAGGGAGGGAGGAAGGAAAGGAGGAAAATAAATGCAGTTGGAAGGCAGGGGCCTTGGGGCTAGTGTACACTGTGATTTTCCTAATGCCCTGCATGTTATACCTCCATTTAAGCTGTTGCCCACTCAGTTATTTGTGCCTGTGTGGCAGGATACATTCATGTGCGTATCTATGTGTCTGCTGACTTGAGGCACATTTTGCTCTTAAGAGCATGAGACTATAGCTGCCGGGAGCAAAGTGGTCTTCCGAGGGAAGAACTTGAGGACAAGATTCTTATGTATCCCAGGCTGGCTTAACAGTCATTACATAGCCCAGAATAATCTTAACTTCCTGAGCCTCCTGCTTCTACGTGCTTACAGGCACACACCAGCACATCCAGTCTGTAGGGTGCAGAGCATCAAACCGAGAGTGACCTGCATCCTAGGCAAGCACTCTACCAACTGGGCTGCATCCCCAGCCCAACAAGGTCATTTTCCATTGTGGGTTCATGCTAGACTTGGCTTCTGGATGTGAAAGGAGAAAGAAGGGGAAGGATGGGGTGGGGTTCTGCAGGTGCATGGCTCTGAGCTTCCTTCTGCTCTGCAAGTCTCTCTAATTTGCTGTTCAGATGGGACACCTGGAACAGTGGAGACAATGGACCTGGTGCCAGAAGCTTCTACCCACCTCCCCATGGCTTGCTCTGTGCTACAGCCAGCAACAGCCCTGAATGCACCCTGGGGGGAGGGAAATTGGACTCTGCGCACTGAACAACGAGCCAGCTGACTACTGAGTCTGAGGCCACTGGCACTTTATCTTACTGGAATCCTGCCCTCCTTTCCCTGGCCAGACCCAGCTTGAAGGTTTAACACTTCCTCAGCTTAATGACTGGGCCATCACCTTTGCCCGACCATCTGAAGTTGCAGGTGGGAATGCCACAAGAGTGCAAAGTGTGTTTTCCATTAAGTTTAAATTAAAAATGGGAATCAAGATTGATACCTTTTTTGTGGTGTCCCTGTCACTTGACATAATTCATCCTCTGGGGCTGCCATTGTCTGAGACTGTGGTTGCTTATGTATGTTTCCCAGGTCAGACCCATATGGGCATTGCACCCTATTCCTCTGAAAATCAAGAGGAATGACAACAAAACCCCTTTTCTTCTGCTTCTGGCTGTTCAGGCCTGAGCTGTTGAGCTTCCAGACATCCCGAAACTCCCCCCAGTGGCCCTGTGGCTGAACTGTCAGTTGGGGACAGACAGTCCTGCCTCCCAAGGTCGGAGTCATTGATCTTGGCCTGGGAAGGGAGTGACCTCACTTGCCAAATTCTCAGCTGTAAACAGTGCCTCTGTCCAGTGGGCGGGTCTGGAAGATTCCGGGCCGTGTCGCTGCCAATCATATCCAGAGTTTGGGGAAGAGAAGAGGTCAGGGTGAGTGAGAGGATAGATGGGTTTGGTTTACTTGGCTTCATTCCAGGATACTGCAGAGGAGTTTTTAGAAAGCAGGTATCTGTTGTTGGTAGGGTACAAGCGGAAAGCTCTGTGGGGATATTGGTTTGGCCTTCAAGGTGGAATCTGGAGGAGATGAGAAGGGAGGCAAAGGGGGTGTGGTTCGCCTGTGTCGGCATCTTAATTCAGGCATAGTCACGCATCTTGTTCCAGAGTTGTCAGGTCTTCTGCAGCAGTGACCTTAGCTCAGGCTGAAAGCTTCAGTGGTCCAAGTATCAGAGGTGAGGACAGGTGCTTTGCAAGGTGCCTTCCTTTCAACGGACTCCGGAAGCTGGCCAGCCTCAGTTGCTTTGGTCATGAAATCACAGAGTTGCATCCACTGTGTCCACACTGTGTCTGTTTATATGAAGTGAATGACACTTGGGCTGGTATCTCCCTGAGCCTAGTTCCCTCAGACATTTCAGCTTGACTCCAGTAGCTTGTGGACACTCTAGTGCCTCTTCATCTTCCACCTGATACCCCCTACAGGTATCCTATCTGGTCCAGCTGAACCACCCAGATGTGAAGAGCCAGTACCTCTAGGCAAGGCTCATCAGTCCAGCATGGGTAGGGGCACTTAGGACATTGTCATTTCTTCCTTATCATAGAAAATGTCTCCTTAATTTATAATTAAGCATTTGAAAGCTTAAAGTATAGCCTTCTTCACAGAAACCACAGTTTCTTGTCAAAGTAAATTTGATGCCAGAACATCTCTTTCCCTACATGGAATCTTCCTTTTTAAAAAGTTCAGAAATAAGAGATTAGAGAAGTGCTATCAATTTTGACCTTTAAAAAATATCTTACGTTAATTGTTGATCTTAGAGCCTGAGCTGTTGGTGTTCTGTTCAGGAAGTTGTCTCCTGTGACTCTAGCTGAGACTCCTAGTAGCAAGGGTCATGGAGCCTGAAGAAGACGCCCTCTAACTAGACAAGACTCCTAGTGGAGGGAGGAGACCACCAACCCATCCACAAAAACTTCAACCCAAAATTTACCCTGCCTACAAGATGTGCAGGGATAAAGATAGAGCAGAGATTGAGGGAATGTCCAACCAATCTCTGGCCCAACCTGAGATTCACCCCAGGGGAGAGAGCCAACCCCAGACATTATTAACAATACTCTGCTATGCTTTCCTCTGAGAGGATCCATCTAGCAGTGGATTGAAACAGATGCTGAGACTCACAGCCAAACATTGGGTGAAGCATAGGGAGTCTTGTGGGAAAATGGGGAGAAGGATAGAAAGACTCGGAGGGAATAGGAGCTCCACAAGAAGACCAACAGAACCAGCTAGCCAGGGCTCAGAGGGGCTTGCAGAGACTGCAGAACCAACCAAGGACCATACATGGAATGGACCTAGGCCCCCCTACACAGATGTAGCTAATGGGCAGTTCAGGCTTCATGTGGGTCCCCTAGTAAGGGGAGCAGGGACTGTATCTGACATGGAGTCTGTTGCTTGCTGGTTGATCACTACACCCTGGCAGGTGCTCATTCATGATGTGACTTGATGTGTTGGGGTGGGTTGATGGGGCAGGTCCCCTTTTCTGAGGAGTAGGGGAGGGGGGAAGAGGGAGAGAGGGTGGGACCAGGAGGAGAGGAGGGGCATGCTATGATCAGGAATGTACAGTAAATAAATAAATACATTTAAAAGAAAAGATGTGTGTGTGTGTGTGTGTGTGTGTGTGTGTGTGTGTGTGTGTGTATACCTGTCTGCTTTAATGTATATGTGGAAGTCAGAGGCCAACTCATGGGAGTTTATTCTGTCCTTCCATTATGTAGGTCCCAAGAACTGAACTGTGATTGTCATGCTTGGCAGAAAGTATTTTCACCCACTGAGCCATCTTGCTGGTGCAGGTTTGACTTCCAACAATCCGTGCTTTGGCTCCAGCCCCCCAGTTTTCCTGAAGTGACCTTTTACTTTGTGTCCTCCATCTGTGTTGAGGGTCTCACTCTTTTCCCTCCACCCCTTGACAGAGGGCAAATACTTGGCCCCAGCTGCTCACTAATAAAAGACCAATAAGATGGTGCTGAGAGTCTGCATGTGTTCTCCTCACCCCACCCTTGCAGCCAAGCTCTGGCCTCTCTCTCTTAAACATGAAACAGCCTTTCCAAGTCAGTATGAAAAAACCAGAAAGGGGTTGAAGACAGGTTGGTCCACAGGAAAAAGTTCTCAGCCACCCCGGAGCTGACAGTGTCTGATAAATGGCCACCAATAGCTTCTACACAGCTGAGTACAACCAATAACCAGTGGGTTCTAGAAGCTGAGGCTCCAAAGGAGAAAACTATATTAAAAACGAGAAGGAAAAACAGATCAGAAAAATTTCCACATAGATCATTTTAAATCTTGATACCTCCAAAGGTTATTATATCCTCTGTTACATTTCATCAGAATTTAAATTTAACACACCTATTGTAACTTTTGCTCTGACCCAGTCTTCCTTTCAGCTTTGTGTCATAACCGCATCTCGTGTTTTACCACAATAACCATTTTAGTACCAGAAAAAGCTTTCCTTGGGTAGACCTATTCCTGTTCTCACCATCCTCTAGGTCCAGGAAATTTAATCTTGCACTTTCAAAGACTTTACACACACACACACACACACACACACACACACACACACACACACACAACAACCAAATGTTACCTCTTCTCAACTCTGGAAAATCTCTCATAGAAACCCTCTGTCTGGAAGCTTGGTATGTTGTATGGTGTCTTCCATAATGTTTACATGTATTCTTAGGAGGAGAGAAGCCACAGTTTTCCCTGCTAGCCTCCAAACACCAAACTCTGTTTCCTGCTTCACCTCCACCCTTTGTTATCTGCCGCCGTCCAATAGGAGGCTTCCAGGGTTTGATGGGGAGCACTGCCTGACTCACCATATCCCTGGACCAGTGAGCAGCAGATATCTATCTCATGTTGGAATCTGTGGCTTGGATTCTTTGGAGAGGAAGAGAATGAATGGGAACTTGGGCTGTTTAAGGGTGGGTCAGGAATCCAGGCCTGGAGGTCACGTGGTTGAGCAGACTTCCCTTGCGCGGCCTCCACCACCGTGAAAGTCAGCATCACTGGGTCCTTGGTGTAGAGCTCACTGAGGCAGCTGCCATTTCTTCTTCCTTAGGGATCGCTTGACCTCCCGCACAGGTGGTTGCTGGAGGAGCCTTGTAATCAGGTTTGATTGTGCTCTGAGCAGCTGGCCTCTGCTCCCACACCTGTGCTCTATGTTGGCCACCTCTCCTGCCCTGTGTGGATCACTGCAGAACTCGGTTCAAAGATTCTTTTGGGTTTTTTTTGGTTTTGTTTTTTTTCCTCTTTCATCAACCATTGGAAGGCAGAGAAATACAGATCATTATAAACTGCTAATCATCCCAAAGGCAGAGAAGACTAGGTAGAAAACGGCCTCTTCTTAGAGTGTTATTTCTTGGACTGACCTCATGTAGCAGCAACTCGGACAAGAGGTCATTGCAGTGGGGCTAGCGGACCCTCTCCCGGCATCACCAGCTGCTGTGGAGAGGTGGCTAGATAGCCTAGCAGCACCGCAGAAACTCCCAAATGCAGTTTTAGAAATTTTTATTTTTAATTTTCCAGCTAGTGTGTGTTGTTCCTGCTCTCCACAGAACTCACTTACACTGAGACCATGGACTGCACTGATAGCAACTAAGTACGCAATACAGTACAGGGTGACCCAGCCCAGAGCCTAGGAGCCCACGAAAAGCAGCAGCCCCACAGTACTGTCTGAGGTCTCAGCAAAAACCATCAGATCTTCTCAAATGTAACTCTTGCAATACCTCTGGCAAACTAGGCTGTTCACAGAGGACAGTGCAGCCTGTTTTGCCCAGCCTCTCTGTCAGCGGCTGGCTATAGTAATGCCCTCATGCAGGATGAACCCACAACCATCTTCCTGTGGCTTCGTCTAATCTTGGCAGAACACTGAGCACACTTTCAGCACTGGAGGATAGCACGGGGTGGGGGGTGGGGGTGTAGCGCTTGGCGTGCATTTGTGACGAAGAGTTAAGGCTGTATCACTAGCAGGTCCAAAGGAATTCCATTTCAAATCTGTCAAAAGTCACATAGAACTGGCAGGTGTTTTGGAGCCTCCTATTGGGTAACTCTTTCTTTATTAAGCTTTCCTTCCCCAAAGTTCTGTCTACTACCCAGGCTGTTCTGGGAAAGCTTTCAGTGTCTCCTAACAAATCCGTGCCATTGCTACTCTTGTTTCATGGCCGTGGGGGAAGCAGCCCTGTAGGGCAGTGTTGAGGCATCAGAATGACTCCAGGGTGGGAAGGAGGATATGCCGGCTCCCATACCTTCCATCCCATATGTATGTTCAGAATTTCCTGGAAGAACTCCAAATGTCTCCTAAGGAAATGGCCAACCAGAGTGTCAATCTCTGTGCAACTTTAGGTAGTGGGAGAGATCTTCCCAGAGCCTGCCTCGCCGTCTCTGGTGTCACACACCCCACCCGGCCCCATGTCCCAGCTTCCTGCGCTTTTTCTACTTTTGATTTGCTTCCTTTGACACTCCTGGATTGGGGCTTTCCCTTGCAGGCTTTGTAGGAACCCATGTGACCTTGACAAGGTTCCAATCCGTAGGATACTGTCCCCTTGGCATATGCCCCTGTGACTGGTATTAAGGTATCCACCTTTGCTCCCCTGGGCTGGCTCTTGGGGACCTGGCAGGGCCTCCCTCAAGCCCTGGAAGTGCACAGGTACACTTACTTTCCCTGAGGTAACTGAGGTGTGACAACAGCACTTCGGTGTTGTAGAGGGAGGTGGCTCGGAGGAAGTCCTCCTTGTTCATTTTACACAGTTCCTTGCCATCCATGTTTTGGAAGAAGGAGGTATCAATCTCCATCAAGCCGTATTCCTTTATTGCCCACTCCAGCCACTGCCGAACGTGCTCCTGTGTCCAGAGTGTGGGGTCTGCAGAGGAGAGATGAAAATGGTCAATAGGAGAGCCTGCCTCCAGCAGCCTCCGCTGCCCTTCACCCTCGCTTCTCCCTCTCTTCCTGTTTGCCCCCCTCCTATGTCCTTTCTCGCTTCATGGACCTCTCTTTTCTTTTTCCTCTCTCCTCTATTTTCTCTCCCTCTTTCTGCTCTCTCCCTTCTCTTCCTTTTTCTTTCTTTCTTTCTCTTCCTTTTTCTTCTCATCTCTTTGTCATTTTCTCGCTCCCCATTCACAGTGTCTTTATCTGCCCACCTCATGCCTTTCCCTCTTACACCTGCATCTTCTTTCCCTCTCTCTCTCTCTCTCTCTCTCTCTCTCTCTCTCTCTCTCTCTCTCTCCACCCTCTCTCTCTCTCTCCTCTTCCAGATGGTCCCCCTCAGAACACCCCATCTGGTTCCATGGCATCTGGCACTGCCCGAACCACTTAGCACTGGGAAAGGTTCTTAGCTGCCTCGACACACACCCTGACAGGATGCTATTTAAAGTTTTTGGAGGGCAACTGAAACCTCTGCCTAAGAAACAGTGGCATCAAAATGAAAACAATGTCTCAGGAAAGGGAGCCATTTGTATCTTAAGACTCTTAATGAGTGCAAGAGGGCACACTGATCCCTTGGATGCTACAGAAGAAAAATATACACATGCATGCTTTTCCTTTAATTCCATCTGGGCAGCTGGAAAACCCAATGGTGTTAGTGATTGTCATAAACCCAATTTGGGCTTCCTCCTTTTGGGGGACAGCTGTGTTAAGATTTCTACCAGACCACCCCTAAACATTTCTGGGATATTTAAATACTTACAAAGGCACTAGAGCCAGAAACCTCTAACTGTACATGAGCGAGAACAGCACAGGACGGAGGGTTCTGCTTCCACTCTTTCCTTTCCTCTCTTTTTCATTGTTTCCCAAAGGACCTTTGCAGTCTGAGGTGGGAGATGTTGTAAGTGACAGACTCCCATAATCATGGTGGTACACACCAGTAAGCCCAGCACTCAGGAAGCTGAGGCAGGAGGATTGTGAATTTGAGGCCATCCTGTGCTACAGAGCTACAGAGCTACAGAGCAGCCCCTCCCCACCTTCCCCCCATACTCCTCTCACACACACAGATTTATTGACATGAAAATGAAGGCATCAAAGCAACAAATAAGCAATGGGTTTATGCTGGTAGTTCAAGGAACCTTTGGTAGAAGAGTCTGGGTGAATTTCCTGGAGACAGTGGGTACTTTATTACAGGGCAGCTGGTCGCTCCCGCTTCTGCTTTTCTGCTTGGCCTGTTTCATTTAGCATGCTTCTTTAGCAGGAAATCTTGTGCTCCTTTTAAACTAACTCATATCCCTGTCATTCTAGAGTCTGCAAAAGCTCTAGGCACAAGGGGAGTCGGTCCTAAATGGTCAGCAATGGCGGTAGGCAGGGGGCCAGGTGCTGTGGTCTCTAGGCTTAGAAAAGACACTCTTGAGAGATTGAGAGGGAGCATGGAGAAAAGCTTGGAGGCCACATGTTACGGCTTCTGCATGCCATACCAAGAATCCAAGATGTGCCTAACCTAGTAATAGCCCAACTGTGAGATCCTACCACAGGCTAGCTCATTTTTTTTTTCTCTCAAGGGAATCTACAAAATAGGTTTTGTTATACCCATTTTACGGATGGATAGGGAACCGTGGAAGTTCTGCTTCAGTAACTACTGCAGGGGTTCCATCAGAGGCCTTCAAAAGAAGCAGGTCCCCTGAGATCCCCTCAGTCTCGTCTCATCAGCATCCTGCCTCTTTCCAGAACCCAGACTCCCCCCTCCCCGAAGCCCTCTGTGCACCTGTGCATTGATGTCCTTCAGATAAAGTTCTGGTTTTGTTTTTCATTCATTTACTTTTCAGAGATCATCAAGCAAGGGCTGTGGGTAAAGGGAAAGCTCTGAATTCTAAACAAAGGTGTCCTGGAGGGAATTGGATTATGTAGCGTGTTATTTCATCCATTGTGCTTCCTGGTTCCCTGTACCAAGATGGTACGTTCAATTTTATGCCCTATATTTTATTATTTCCTCTCTTTGCTTTGGGCTCCATCACAACGCTAATTCCCTCCCTCTCCAGTACAATGAATTGTAAATCTCTCTCTCTCTATCACACTAAAACTCTTCCAAATGTATTTCCCGGACAATTTAGCCCTTGTTCCCATTTCGACGTGGAGATGGTGATTAACTAGAAGCCCTCATTTATACTTGTCTTAAAATCCCATCATAAATTCAATCGGCTGTTTCACTAATGTTTTATTGCCTTGATTTGTGGACTTGCCCAAATGTGACTTTCCCTTGCATCCAGGAGGCTGACCTGAAGGAAGCCAAACTGTCGAAGGGTAATGATTACAGATCTAGCCAGTGAGAGAATAGCCGAGCAGACCGGCAGCTCGTGAATTCACCACGCCAAAGGCTTTGAATCAGCTCGATAGGAATTCATGCCATTTTTGTTTTGACCCGTATGGTTATGTCAGTTCACTGATGACCGACCTTTTGTGCATCCCCTTGAAAGCATTTCAACACCATTTAAAGGTCACAGAGTCAACCAAGCAGTCGGGCCCTCTTGTCCTTCTTTCCATATGCCCTTCCTTATAACAACCAAGACAAGATGGTGACAATAGCCTGGTTCTGAGGTAATCTCCAATCCCCTAGTAGTTTATCCCATCAAGATTTCCTCCCTGTGCTAGTAAGTGTGAGGCTGGCCCAGGCAATTGTGGTAGCAAAGACCTAGCCTGGCCTTGTGGTGTGGAGAGAGTTTCCCACCATGCCCATTTCAGTAGGATTCTACAGCCTGGAAGTAGGGACGAAATCCACCTGGTCTCACCATCATGGCTGATCTCCTGAGAGTGGTCACAAGTCAATTACCATATTTTTCAGACTATAAGATGTACCTGACCATAAGACATACCCAGTTTTTAGAGCAGTAAAACAAGAAAAGCAGTAAAAATCGGGCCATAAGGCACACCCTAATTTCTACCCTGTCCCTCCACTTTTGAGGGGAAAAGTGCATCCTATGGTCCAAAAAATACGGTAGATGAAGTGACAAGGCAGTAGAGAAAGCTATTGATACTATTACTGGCACCTGTGAACGCAGGCTAACTGAAGCCTTTCTAGCCAGGAGTAGGTGGCACACACCTGTCGTTAGTCCCAGAGCTCAGGAGCCAGGGACAGGAGGATTGCCGTAAAGTCCTGCCTGGCTTACGCAGTGAGTTCTAGGATAGCATTACTACTGAGTGAACACCTGTCTCAAACAACCCAAACAAGCAAACAGACAAACAAAACAGGTGAAGCTGTCCTTGCAGTCAGGCCCTCTGCTTGAAGAAGATGGAGCCCATGCAGTGTTTAGTTCTACTAGGTGCAGAACAATATCCATGAGCCAGCCCTTTCTTCCTCTTCTGCCTGTGTCTCTGCTGCCTTCTCCACCCTCTCCCTCCCATGTGGAAATTAGCCCAGAGTTCAGAAATGTGGTTGTCACTGTAGGGGAGAACAGACACATGGAAACAAACACCGAGGACAGGGGAAGGATGTGTCCATCACAAAATCATCCCCAGACCAACAGACAAATTCCTTCAAACTCCCTCGGAGACATCTACTCGTCCTAAGACATGGCCACATTCACACGTTTACAAGTGGAAGGATCCAGCTGCTCTGGTGAAGTTATTTTGGTAAGATTAGTTTTTATCCCCCGCCCTATAATCACTTTGTTCAAGCTCTGGACATTCTGCCCCTTCCACCTGGCACCCACTCTAAAGTGGCACTTTTTGAATCCCCCCCCCCCCCCGCCCCCGCTTCATGTCCAGCAACTGAGTATACTGGGGTTGGCCCAGGCAGCATACAGCCAATAAGTGGGAGGACTTAACAATAGTTGTGGGTTTTCACACACACACATACACCCGCCTCCCCTCCTGTAACCAACAGCACTGATACCTAGGGGGGAAAAAGAAGCTATTTCTACACAGTGACATAACTTGTGGCACACACGTGGAGGCGTTCCGTCTGTCAAATATAGTTATTTCTATTTTAAAACTGAAAGAGCTGGCTGTAATTTTGGGAAGGTGGAACCTAGCAGAGGCCAGGAAGTACATGCCTGAGGGAAGGGTGGACACACGGAGCTGCACTCCTTATAGGAAGGAATGGTAGGGTTGCGACAGCCTCGCCTCTGCTTTCTGCCTTGATTTCATTCTGGCGGTACAGGGCTACTCATGGGGCCTCTGCCTTGTGCTGTGTTTGAGAGCGAGGCTTCTGGAGTCTGAGAAGCTGCATGCTAGGGTTCCAGTAGCATGCGAGATCCTGCCTTGGATGGTAGCTAGGGAGTCAGGGACATTTGTGCCACTTTCCATGGCTTGAATTTCTCCCATCCCCCAAAGACTAGGGTGCTGAGTAGGGTCTTCAGGTTCCAAGGGACAGGCCCACCCTTCCGCTATAACCCCCCCTCCCCCCCGAACAACGGCAACGTGGGCCACTGGCAGCCGCTTCCCAAGGTACCTGCGGGCACGATAACTCTCCTCTCGTTGGTGGTCATGTTGGGAGGAGGGGGGCCATTCTTCTCATCCATGTAGCTGTTGTAATTCATGGGGTTGGTTTCACCTCCACCCACCAGCTTGCTGCATTTGCTGACACTGCAGTCCACTGGAGACTCCCTGGAGTGCGAGGAGAGAGAGATCAAAAGAAGTCACTGCGATGCAAACATCTCTCTCCAGCCTCCGCAGCCTTGGCCAGTCACTCAGACACCCGTGGGATAGTGGTGACAATGGCAAAGAAATATTGCTGCCATTCTCCATACTGAGCCCTGCCTGATTCTGTCACAAACACCCTGTGTTTCCCCCATGAATGTTTCAGTGGCCTCTAGCCCTCCCAGTCTGTCTGTAGTATCCAGTTTCAGTCTGCTTGCCGGTGACCAACACGTGCCCACCTTCACTAGTCCTTTTCTTAGGCAGGCCCTATAGCACTTTATGTCTGCCTTGGTTACAGGACTGAGTACAGCATGAGATGTTCTGGGTGGCCTGTGCCCTGTGTCTGCCGTTTCTTTTGACGGTGTCATTACTCGCTGGTCCATCTATTTCTATTGCACACATAGCATCTTAATGCATTTCCACATGCTGTTTGCTTTATCTGAATTTCCCAATAACCCTCCCAGATCTCTGAAACAAGGGTTACTACATTGCCTTTATGGTTACCAAGATGGAAAGGTGTGGAGACTGGCAGAATCACATAGCTAGTAAAGGAGGATGCAGGCCACAGGGCCCCAGTGTTAAGCTTCTCAATTAAAGTCCACATACAGAAGAGCTGGGTGCTGCAAGGAGGAGGAGGAAGAGGAGGAGGAGGGGGAGCACCCTAGAATGCATCCTAATCTGCAATGACTCTGGCAGCAATTTACAGCCCTGAGCAATAAGTTCACAGAGAAGCAGCAGCATGGAAGTGCACAAGGAAAAAAGCACATCACCAATCTTGGCCTCAAACAACACAGGCCAGTTAGCATTTGCTATTTGCTGTATCTGGCACTGAGCAATGGGCCTGGAGAACTAGGCTGACATGCCCCGCACCTCATGGTCAGCTGAGTACATGCAGGATACACCGCAGAACCCCAGTGACCTTCAGCTAGCCTCATGGAGCTCTCAGCATACCAGGGGAGATGTCATCCCAACTTGCTCAGTTCTCAGTCCGTCCAAGGAGCAGAGCCATAGCAGAGTCCTAGAAGGTACAGCAGTAGGGCCTGTGGTATGGTACCAGACAGCAAGCATCATCCTGGCAGCCTAGGAAATGGCCAGTTCCCTTGGGAGTGCCAAACCAGGAGGCCTTCGGACCAAGGAGATGAGAGCGTTTGGATTACAGACTGCCAGCACTGCATGCTAACCTTTCTGTACGTTCCCAGGCCTGGCCGCTGCCCTCAGTCACTCTGCTCAGTCTGCAGTGAGCAGGAACAGATTGAGAGCCCTTAAGGAGCAGGCTTTGCCTGCTAAGGGAGTCACCCATCTCCAGAGCCAGGGCAGCAATCACCAGCTCAGGAGGAGGGAGAGGAGTCCATGGCTCCCGGGAGTCAGGCAGCACAGGGAGGCCTGAGCACATTCAATAAAGAAAATTAAATGAATTTGTTTCTTAATCTGAAAGGAAAAAAATATTGCAGATCACTTATCATGGCTGGGAGATAAATGCTCCGCTGAGATACTAGAAGGCAGACGGTAATTTTTTCCTGATGTCTTACGGAGGAGAACATGGGCTGAAAATGAAAATAAGATGTTTAACTTACACATGTTAGAATTTAAGGTTTTACTATTTGCCTACTGTTTTTCCAGGCAGAGAACCAAGAACCAGCCGTCAGAGTCCCAGATTGTTGAAGGTTTAATGTCCCCATGGCAGTTGGAGGGGAGGCAGTAGCAGATCGGGGCTTGTCACCAGCGCTCAGCCCTTTGGCTTCTGCTGTTGAAGGACTTGGCTTAAGACAAAGCAGCTCCAGTCAGACCCTGGTGCCTGTGTCTAAGCTGATCTGGCCGGAGCACACTGCTGTCCCTCAGGAAAACGGTGTGTGCACACACATACACACTCACACACACAGCACACACACGTAAAGAAAACATTCAGATTCTGGCTTTACTACACATGTACACACACACACAATAACAATTCACTATGGCTCTACACACTTCACCAGACACATCATGTGCATTATGCTAACATGTATATGTGTATCCATGTAGTCTGCCACATAGGTGCATATTTACACATTTGTGTGCACCCACACATATATACACACACTGCTTCACACAGTACATGCACACCCACACATATATACATATCCATGCTCCATTGTATACCTGCACACACAATGCAAGTGTGTACACACGTCCATACAGTCATATATACTCTATCACTTAAAACATATATATGCACTCTACCATCCACATGTATATAATTTATGCAGACAAGCATGCACGTATCCACAGTCTACCACACACACACAGTTAGAAAAATGCACACCCTTCATCACAGATATGCACCTATATGCTAGCATGTGCATATTCCCTCCCCCTCCAACACACACACACACACACACACACACACACACACACACACACACACACACACTTACTTCCTGCACAGGGTGCCTAGAACCAGAAAGCCAGGTTCAGTGGTAGCAGAAGAGGAGGCTCCCATTTCAAGGTCTCCCATTTATGAATATTGAGGAGGGTGGTTTTTATTTTTATTTTTAATATTCTTTTTCATAGGAACTCAGCCTTGGAATCTCTGCATTTAAAACTGGCCTCTTTTCGGGCAGAGATTAGATCTTCAAAAATGTACAAACTAGTGACCCGTCATGGTTTGGAGCTGTGCCCCTTTTGCTTGGTCCCAGACAGTTGCCATCAAGGTCTGCAAAGGGACTTCCTTAGAATAAAGTCCTGATACCCACCCAAGACCTTTGTCCTTGCAGAGTTGGCCCTCCTGCTCTGGTTCAGGGTGAGAAAGGAGGAAGCCGTACCTCATTGGCTTTGCCTGCCAGATTCACCTTCATCTCCTTTGCCTCAGCCAGATGGCGCAGCCATAGGCTTGGTGACCACTGCCTGTCCAGGTGAAGGCCAGCATAAAGGCTGCTCTTTAATGAGGCAGCTGGCGCCTGTGAAGAGGGCTTGAGGAAAACAAGAGAGAGGAGGCAGGAGCCCTGGCCGGGGAGAAGAGGTTTGGCCATTCATTTCGCCAATACGGCTGCTGCTAATTTGTATTGAGACCTGTACTTAAAACAAGCAAGGGGTTGGGGCCCACAGGCAGCTGACTGTACTAGGGCAGGTGACAAGAGGGCTTGAGGCTGCCACAATAGACAAGGAGGAAGTGATGGCTTCAGAGTGTAACTCAGAGTATCTCTACCTCAGGCCTGGGGAAGACCACAGACAGCAGGCCATAGCAATAGACATACCTATTCTAGACATAAACTTCTTTTTCTGTGTGTTTTAAACACTGGTTTTAAAAGGCTGCCAGTGGTTCATAAAGATGCCTTCAGACTCCTAAGCAATATAAAACAAGGTGTGAAACACTAAGAGGGGTAAACGGATCTCAGACGTCTTTCTCTCACAGGTAACCTGTTTCACTCAGAGTGCCTGGACACATGGCGCATCATCACAGATCAGCCAACACACAAGACCCCCAAAGGCTGCACAGGCTCGTGGTAGGATTAATTTCTATCTGTGTGTCTTCCATGGAGCATGCGCATTTTACACCTGAGGAAACTGCCTTCCGGGTTTCTGAGAGACCGAAGAGAGAGAGCGAAGGGTGGGGGGGGGGTGGGTAGCAGGGCGGGGATGGGGGCTGCTTCTGATAAGAAAGTGTAATTTCAAGAAATGAAACAAAATAAAAACCACACGCAAACCCCTCACCACCTTGGCTTTCAACACAGGCGGTGTGTGCTCTGCTTCTCGTGCAAGGTTTTGAGTGTAGAAATGCAGGAAGGTGCTAGAAAAGCGCAAGGGGACAGGATGAAGGAAGATCATCTTCCTGCAGAGTTCTCTGGGTGTTGGATGCCTCCTGATGATGCTGCCCTGCCCAGCTCATCTCAGGGCAAGTGATGCTGAGTTCAGATCCTGAATGCCAGGTACCTGAAACTAGTTCTTTTTTTTTTTTTTTTTAACCCCTCACAAACAGATAGTGTTTCCTTCACGCACTGTTTTCCCCAATTCCCATGGTGGAGACAGGATGCAGCTGAGCATTATTTGCAGACCACATCTTGGATCAAGTTTCTGAAGTTTCTATTCAGCACAGAACTTACGGGCTGTGCTGCTTGGAGGGCAACTCAAGAGAACCAGATTCAACCACAACAGGAAGATGGGAAGGGAGAGAGTCAACCTCCCACAGCTCGGGCAACTCAGAGGATCTCTCATGCCTCAGCCCTCAGCCCTTTTGCATGACCCTTTGATCTTGGTCCAGATTGTTGCTAGGATAAAAGGCAAGAGGGGATTGCAGCTCCAGAGACACAAAGTACCTCCTTCCTGCCAAAGACACAAACATCTATGGAGCATCCAATAAGCATGAAGAAGAGACCCAGGGACCCAGGCTTCTCAAAGAGGGATGTCCTGTGAATCCCTGGCAGTCTGAAACATTCTGCCCTAGCACAGTCCAATCCAAGTACACTGTGAGTCACGTGTCTGAGCCACGAGGATCATTTCCACCATAATTGTAGGTGCATTCTTAAAATAAAATAAAATTAAAAAAAAAAAAAAAAAAAAAGCAAGAGGCTGGAGAGATGGCTCAGTGGTTAAGAGCGCTTGTGATTCTTGTAGGGAACCGTATGGTGTCTCACAACCACCCATAACTTCAGTTCCAGGGAATCTGACCTCCACAGGCACTGGGCATGCATGGGACACACACACACACACACACACACACACACACACACACACACACACAAGCAAAATACTCATGCACAAAGCATAAATAAATGAGCGAATCTAAGGATGTGAAATGAATTTGAATATAGAGTCAATGCATTAGTATAGTAAAATAGTCACAAGACATCTTTTGTCCCTGGCAGAATCAATGGTCACCGGGATGTTTTACATTTTATCATACTAAGACCATTAAGTCCCATGTATGTATTACATTATGGCACATCTTCTCCACAGACAAGCCACATTTCAAGTGCTCAGCAACACGGGGCTAGTCAGTGGCTACTGCAGCAGAGTGCTGGGTGACACAGGCCTGGCACATAAGCCAAGAACTCCCAAGTTGTCTTCCTCGCTTTGTTTTCTGGTTTGAAAGTTAGGAGCACTAATACATCCTCCTCTACATTTTAAAACCGATTTTGTGTGTCTGCACATGTGTACACATTACACGTGTGAGTGCATACGTGTCAGGGCATGGGTATGGAAATCAGAAGACAACTCAAAGGAGTTGGTTTTCTCATTCTACCGTGTAGAATGTTCTAGGGGGAGAACTCAGTCTTCAGGCATGCCGAAGCAGCTCATTGGTCCTCCCCTACATTTCGTGTTATGATAAGTGGACTTTCTGAAAATTAGCAGATCATACGAAAGCCTTGATAGCCACCAGAAGTAGAAGGCATGGTCCTATCGCTGAAGATGCCACACATTCTGGTCACAGGACATGGAGAAGGAGAGTTGGCTATTCTTTCCCTGTTGGCAGGCATTTGTGGTGCCAGAAGGTTCTATTCAGGCTCTTTGGGGGAGAAAAAATGTATCAATGGTGTCTCTCTCTCTCTCTGTGTAGGTCATCTTGCAGTACAACACTGACTGGCCAGGCACTGCATACCTGCTGGTGCAACAGGTGCATGACTATGTGGCGGGTAGCCAGCCACTCTGTGACTGGAAGCCTAGTGCATGAAAACATACGGGCTGCTGTTTCCCCTTATGGACACATGTTGTTAAATCTCCTAAATATTTATGTTCATATCGATAGGCTGTGGTCGCTTTCCGTCTAGAACAGGATGGCTTTTTTTTTTTTTTTATAGAGAATGATGGTTAGCACAAAGACTCATACCTCGCCAAAGTGCTGAGAATAAGCAGCCTCAAGTAGGACATCTATAGCACACGCCCCCCCCCCCCACCCCAAGACTACAGATGCTGCAGAAGGATGGATGAAAGAGTAAGAGCTGAGGGGTGTGGAGGATGCCGTAAGATGCTGACACACAGCTACAACATGCTGCTACAATCACAAAGACACAGTGGCAGCGGATCCTTGTGGAAGAGGGCACCCTTCCACATTCCTTTATTGATGGAGGAGGTCCCATGGTTGGCTCTGGAGTCCATTAGAGCTTTACTTCTGCACATAAGTGAGGCTATTTCAGCTGCTCTGAACCTATACTGTCACTTGCTTAGCCAGATCTAATGAACCAGCTGATGGTATGATGTACATGCAAAACCAGGTAAGTGTTCAGCCAGCTTAGAGAGATTTACACAGGCTTCCTCCAGCTAGTGTCTGTGTGACCAAAGCTAGATATGGCCAGGAAAAGGAGTCAGAAAGTCTGTTTCCTCACAGGATTTTCTTAGCTTTGGAACAGTATTCTGTATGGCCCAGGATTCCCCAGGAGTCAGGGAAGGAGACAGTGAGCTCAGAGATACAGACTTGCTAGAGCCAACCCATGCTTCAAATCCACAGGGCAACCTCAATGGAGCTCAGGCTCTGGCCTGGCCTGGACATTGTAATGGTGGGGAATCGTTCAGCTGGGCAGTTGTTTCTGAAATGTCTGGGTATCAACACAAAGCCACAGGTGAAAAATCCCATGCCTGATTTCATGGGAGGGTCCATAGTCCAAATGCAAATGCGGCAAACTGTATAGCTTTACGGTTGGGCAGTATGCACACATGTGTACAAACCAATGAATATTATGCTTAGTTGTTACACTATGTGTAAAGACACACTCTAAAATCTAAAAAGAACCTAAAACCCGAATCACATTTCATAGGTTTCAGGTAAGGGAGACTCAACTCATACGTAAAGGACATGACCTTGAAGAAGCAACTGGACCTTGGCCTGCTTTACTGTGCTGCATGTAGCTTTTTCTTTAATGACTCCATGAGCCCTGCTCAGTGAGCAAAAGCCCTGCCATGTTCTAGTAAGGGAGGAGACAAGAACTTGAATAATCTACCGGGGAAAGAGAGTGATGGGGCATTGTTTTAGATTGGGTGACTATTAATAAAGGACTTTGAAGAGGTGATATATGGGCAAAGACCCCAGAGAGACATACAAATTGATGCAGTAAGAATGTTCTAGAAAGAAGGGACTTGAAGAAGATAAGCTGGGAAGTGGTGTGCTAGGGTATCCAGGAGCAGCAGGAGTCTTGGGTGATGGTGTAGAGGAAGGGAGGAAAGAAGCCAGGAAGAATGGGATGGTGATGGGACTCCACTGAGACTTTCAAGTTCTGTCATAAGATGCTAAAGGGTTTTGATTAAGAAGGTTACTCTTGTGGAAGGGTAGATGACCCTCACTGTTGCCTGTCAGGAGAATAGAGAGAAGGGAAGAAGATGAGGGGAACACGGGTGCCTCTCCTCCAGTTGGGAGAGATGCTAAGGGCTTGGCAGGCAGTGACAACTTGATGCAGGCAGCAACAAGACCATGGCCTCTCCAACACTGAGATCTGAATTTTCAATAGAAAGGAGAAGCGACTTGTGGTCCAGGCAATTTGGGAGACATTTCTGAACTGGCCTCATCAAAAGAGGGTGCTAGCAGAATTAGATCATGGTACAGACCATGAGAGAGAGAGAGAGAGAGAGAGAGAGAGAGAGAGAGAGAGAGAGAGAGAGAGAGAGAGAGAGAGGCAGGATGATGCCCAAGGAACCAGAAAGCCCGGGCTGGTGCCAGGTTGGCCTCTCTTGGCTTCCTTTGTATATAGTAACAGCATTAGAATATTGGCCTCCTAGGAGATAGGTAGGGAGCAAGTGATATGAGGCTGTGGATGAAAGTGTTTGATAAACTGTACTCTGAGCCTGGACTTACAAGGGTCACGGCATAACCATCACTCTCTCTGTGGAGAGAAGCGCCACAGAGGAGATCAAGGGTCAGATCCTCTTAGCTTTCCTAACCCTAGACCCTGGAAGGGTGGCCAAGGTCCCACTTCCTGGTTTTAGTTAGTGGGATGGAAGTGTGGCAGGGCTGAGACAGCTGCAAGGAGGAACTGTCTCCAGCAGTGTCTCCCCCACCCCACCCCACCCCAGCCCTCTCCCTCCTCTTTCTCCCCTCCCTCAGGACTAGTTTCCTCCATGACTTACTTACACAGCTAAGCCTCCTGGAGATGCTGCCTAAGCCTCAATTCCAACCCCAAATCCTATGGGCTTTGGCTTCCAAAACCCAGGAGACATTTTAATCCAGAGGTTGTACCACTTGGTCACAGAGGACCCTGCCGCTCCCCCACCAGCCTGTGACTGCTAACTGCATCCACCTTTCAAAGGTCCAGCCTTAGTAGCCTTAGGTTCTCTCCTCTCATCCGCTTTGCTTTGGTGTTTCTTGAGCCTCTTCTCTTGTAAATGACGCTTTGATATGCCCTTTATGCATCTCTCCTGGATTTCTGTAATCATAGCTGTCACCCTAGCCCAGAACTTTGATTTCTTATCTGGGCTATTTCAGGTAACTTCTTATCTTTCTGCCTTTCCTGTCCCCAGTCCCTGCGGGACAGGACAATGATGGTCACCTCATCAGCCTTGAGTCACGGCTCTGATTATGTGCAGTGTTGTGGCAGTCCTGAGGGGCAGCCTCTGCCTGTGGAATTGGCTGGTTTCTTAGCCTGTCAAGCAAGGTCTTGTCTTTTATTTATTTACTCACTTTCACTTTCATGTCTTTTTGCTTCAGGCTGGATGGATTACCTGGGAATCCACTGGGAATTAGCAGGTAATAAACACGACTTCAGTGTATCATGGCCACTAACACTGTTGGGCAGTTTGGAGTCACAGACAGTGTCCTGGGTCCTTTCCTTGCAGCAGCACACTCACTAAAGCTGTCAAAAAGTAGGTGTTCTGGCTTCCGGCTTAGACAAGAGGAAGCTGCTGCTCAGATGGATTTAGATAATTTAGCCAAAACATAGAGGCGGGCCCTGAAGCCCGGGCTACCTGTCCGCGGGTGTTTGCATCTTGCTTCAGTGCTTTTCCTATCCCTGGAGTCTCCTTCCTAGTTCCATAAGCGAAGTCCTACCTTTTCCTAATTCCCTCCACACACACTTCCCATGTATGAGGCTGGCTTCCTGGCACACCATCCCTCTTCCTCACCATTTCTCTACTATTACTAGAAGAATGGGTGGGTCATCTTTGCTCTGGTGAGTCCTGCCCAGAGGCCTTAAACATCCTCAACAGCACAGGAAGGGCATCTTACCACTAAGTTATTTTCCCAGAGGGGCTGGACCTGGGCCAGAGCCTGACATCACACCCGCAATCCTGAGTATCGGCAGTGGGGTCTTGGGGCCTGGTCCTAGCTTTGCTTCTGTGGTCTACACCTGGACTCTGAGGGGCAGGTGGGCTTCCAGATTACGCTCCTTTTCAATTTTGTAGACCTTGCTCTCATCAGCTGACTAGGAACTGACAACCCCTCGGCGCCCCTGCTGGTCAGCCCCAGAGTGTCATCTGCTGCATTGTGCAGATCTGTCTGACAGGGTGACCCTGGAAGGAGCAGTGCTCTGGTTTCCCTACTTCATAAAGGACAGCCCTGGCAGGCTCACCTGGATCCATTCATGTGGTCATACTCCCGCTTGATGTTGGCCCTCACTGGCTGGTTGATCCACTCCTGCTGCGGTGGCAAGGGGTTGATTTTGTGGGGCTGCCCGTAGTCAGGACTCCCCGAAGCAGTCATGTCTGCCTTGGGGAGATGGGCTGCTGCTCCGTATGCTGAGTCAAAGAGGGACTGGTCGTCACTCACCACTGACAGAGCCTCCTGCAAGAAGGGAGAAGAGACAGAGACAGTGTCAATCGTCACCCAGGCCAGCAGCACCCTGTTCTGAGAGGTCACACTGCACAAGGCCGCCTGCTCATGAAGTCGCAGTTGTCCTCAGTAATAGATTCGCAATGTCGGGCAGGCTTATCCCTGTGTGGGACCAAAGGAGTCTGAGCAGTGGATTGGAAGAACGCTAGAAACAGGTGCCCTTGTTGAGTGTGCAGGCGAAGAGCCACACAAAGGAGAGTGGAGTCAGGGAGGCTGAACACAGTGATGGAATAGGTGGTACCAGCGGTGTTGGTACCTTAACGGCAGCACATTTTACTAGTTCTGCGGTGTAGTCAAGTTGCTAGGAGAGATGAAAGTGAGCCTTTATTTCACAAGTGAGGCCACGGAGGTCCACCAGAAAACCACACAAGGGGGAGCAGGAATCCAGAACTTCAGCTAGGTCAGTTTTCAGTGTCCCAATCGATAAGCTTGAATAGCTCCTTTGCTGATTTGCCAGGTGAATTAAGTGAGTAATTCTGGTCCAAGGGTTTGGTGAGAATGCACAGTTGTATGCCAGGGGCTGGCTAGCTGCTGCGAGTATGTCCTGCAGATGTGTGGATGTTAGTGTTGAAGGTTCAGCCATGTACATCAAGAGGAAGCACATATGTGTATGTGTGTGTGTGTGTGTGTGTGTGTGTGTGTGTGTATACATATATCAGCCAGTGTACGGCCTCCATAAGAGCCTGTAGTCTTCCAATTCACACTGCTCCATCTCTTGACTCAGATGAGACTTTGATAATGGGTTGAGAAAGGCGGCCTTACTCTTTCCAGAGACTGAGTGCCAGTCAAAGCATGGGGGTAAGATTCATCCATAATTCCAAATCACATTTAGCCACAGGGATCCAATGCCACGGTCTGGAGTACAGCATTTGCTGGAGCCCAGTGATACACAAAAGAAAGCTGACCGAGTTCCAGAAGATTTATAACTGCCTTGTCATCAGCATGCTCTATTACATGCAATCCAATTGTGAAGAAAAGATAGAATACTATATGGGAAACAGTGATACAATGTCAAACACAGAGCAATACTCTGGAAATACTAGTGGTGATGACTATTAGTGTTCAAACAAGGGTTCCCTTGGTTTCTTGTTCTATGCTTGATTCTGCACCCTCTCACATGCATATGGCAAATCCCTAATTCCCTATAACTTGGATTATGACTCCCCTTGGGAATATGGCCTTTAAGGATATGATTAAGTTGAAAGGAGAAGATGAAGGTGGGCTCTGAACCCAAGTGGCTCATTAGAATAAGAGATTTGACACGCAAAGACCCCAGGATAGCTGTATGCCGAGGACTGCCCACATAAGGGATGAAGGGAAAATGCTTATCTGCAAACAACAAGAAGAAGCCTCAGAGGAAGCTAGCCCTGCTGGCACCCTGACCTTGGATTTCCAGGTTTCAGAATTTTGAGCAAATAAATTTATGTTGTTTAAGTCATTCAGCCTGTGGTGTGTTGCTATGGCAACCTTGCCTTTGCTTAAGAATAGAATAATAGATGATGAGACCCTTTGCGATCCTGAGGTTTGCCTACTTTCCCTATATAACTCGTACCTCTGCCAAGAATGTGTTTTCTAATACAAAAACCCTTGGTATGTCTGGGTGTCCTCTGCACAGACCTAAAGCCTGCTGGGACCCTTCTGCTTTCCCCTGCTGTCCCTGTGTAATGTCAGGGGGAGGCTATGGCTCTGGGGATCCTGTGTTTTTTTGTTATTAGATCTACTCTTTATTTCAGTTAAGGCTCTGTTCTGGTTTCATGTCCTAAACAAATTTCAACTTTTACCTGGGAAACTAATACATAACTCCAAGGTGAAAAATATGAAGTATATAATCTTCCAAAGGGCTGGGCATGAATCTTCGACATTACCTGGGTACCACCCAAGAGTCGCCAGTCTCCTTTTGACCATAAGAATGCAGAATAAGCCCCTAGTCTGTTGTAGAAAGAGATGGCATCTAAGCAGGTTTCTCTGTGGGAGGAGACTGTGCTGCTGGCCATGACTCGGCAGCCTTGAGAGTTCCAGCAGAGCCATGGACCAGCAGAGTCAAGGAGATCGGGGAAACAGAAGTGGACTTGGGCATGCTGTGGGGAAGGGAAGGGCAGCTAGTCCCCATCATCACTGCCATAAAGACAGGGAGGTCAAAAGCAGGAAAAAGCCAGATTGTGAGTGCAAGGGGACACACAGGTGGTGCGATCAGGACACCCAGCAAAGAGCTTGCACCAAAGAACAAATTGGGGAGCTAAGGTTTGAGGGTCTTGTCAAGGAAGTGAGGTGTGTAGGTAGAACTTGTTTTAGAATTAAAAGTTTCCTTTAAAAGACAGCTCCAATCAAAGGTGACTTAGTCAAGTGGCAACCTTACAGGAGGGGAGTGCCTTGATTCATCCCTAGATGCCCCACACTTCTGACCATTGTACCCTGCCAAGTACATGTGCACACATCAGTTTTTTCTCACACCACTCTCCAATAACTATTCTCAGGTTAGAGTCTACATTCTAAAGGCTGTGAACACATCCGTTCTTCCACCAAGAACTTGCAGTATTTCTACTGCAGAGAACCTATGGTCTCTCACTTATTTTTCAATTACCCAGCCTTTCCCTATCTGTCATACCATTTGTAACATCTCACTATAGCCTCAGTACAGTTCTAGCCACTTTCACTGGGGTCTTTTTTTTTTTTTTTTTTAAACTCAATGCAAACCTTGCTGAAAATGTTCTAAGTTTCTGGAGCTTTTAATATACATAGATACACAGACACACACACAGACACACACACACAGACAGAGAGAGAGAGAGAGAGAGAGAGAGAGAGAGAGAGAGAGAGAGAGAGAGAGAGATGGAGACATATAGACACACAGAGAGACACACACAGAAGGACACACACAGAGGGAGAGACAGACACACAGATTGCACATATGCTTGTACACATGCATGCACGCACAAGCAGTGGGATTGATTCTATTTACAATCACTGATAGACAAAGGGCTTTCTCCCCAAAACAGTGTGGAGAACAGACTCTGTAGATGAATGAGAATAGAAGAAGAGAGGATGAAAAAAAAAGGGTTCTTTCTTGTTGGACTTTCAGACTGAATCTGAAAATCAACCTAGTTAGGATAAGTTGATAACAGCAATACAGTAAAACATTTGGGGAGATGAGGTGCCGAACAAGTTGACTCAGGGCCCATGTGAAAAATTACAGTTGGGGGTGAACATTCTCGCCACATCTGCAAGGAAATAGGACCCCTTTGTAATTCGAGCCCGAGACCATGCATGCTTCGGTGCAGGTGCACTTCCTCTTCCACTTCCAGGATGGACAGTGACAGTGAGGAAGAGCCCCCTCCAAACTGCTTTGGAGATAACGGCATCAGTGATGGAGACTCAGAAGAGTGGAGAGAGCAAAGAAGGGGACCGGTGTTAGGCGATGGCGGCAGAACTTTATGTCACTTCTGAGGACCGACAGAGGCCACTGTGGGTAATGAGACGTGGGAGCAGGTGCCAAGGTGCAGCTGCAGCAGGTAGGTGTGAGCCATTGTGCCAGGGGGCATTTCCAGTTCACTTGCAGCTGTGCCTCATGAACAGATGTTGCCATTTATGTGTACTCTAGAAAGCTCTTTACTTGAACATTAAAACTTTTAATGTTTAAACTCAAAACCATTACGTTTACCAAACTCGTTATAGGAATAAGCGTCATGCTGGTGTCCACGCACCTTCGGTGATGAGATATTGATAGGTGTCTGGCTTTGGCATGGCAGACCAAATACAAAATGGACATCAGTGGTGGAATTCACTACCATTCCTGGTTTCTAATGAATTTGCTTCTCCTATGATCTCGGGACAGTGATGATTTCATTCAGAAAACACAGGTTATACTTGAATTGACCCATTGGGTCCATGTTGCTTAAAAATAGGCTCCCTACCCCTGTGCAATGCTCAGTTATAAGATTTCTTATTATCCCAATAGTGGTCACTAGACGGAAGGCCAGAACAGCCTCAGGAGTTGGTTCCTTAGAAACTTTCCATTCAATAGTCAGGATGCACTGCTTCCTCACCTCCCAAGCTGTAAACCCAGAGGGTGGCATGTGGTCCCCACTCTAAGTTGCTAACTGTTCTAGCATATTGGTACCCTGAGATGTCCCTTTTCCCCAGAGTTCTTTTTCAGAAGAACTGCTTTAGGTAGCAGGCTGAGCTCTGGGCTAAACCAGTGGAGTGGCAGATAGCCTGAGTTTGTCCAGAAAACTTTTTCCCACAATCCTCTGTTGGTCCAGGGAGCCAGGAGATATGTACCACCAATGACTGACATGTATGCTCTAGTGAAGACTGCCTTCCTTACCTAGCATGGATAAGGTAAACTTTCCATATCACTTCTAATAAACTTGGTCTTAAGTAAAAGCAGAAACAGTAGACAATTAGCAAAGCACTTACTAATTGTGAAATTATGTTTACAGGAAACCTGTAGGTCAGTCCTCTCAGCAGTATAATGAGAGCTGTGTGCTGTTTTCACCTCTTCATTTTCCTTTTTCAGGTGAGGTGACTTGTTCGTGCACACAGAAAAGGCAGATGATGTGAGATTTCAGTCCAGGCTCTCTGCTTGGACACAGAACCACTGACACCCACTGCTTCACTTCCGAGAAGGTTTGCTTTCCCAGTTAGACAATCGGCTCTTTGAAAGGGACTTTTGTGGGTTTTGTAACTCCAAGCACAACCTTTAGAGCCAGAGAGGCTCCAAGTGCCAATACAAACCCTGTCCGTTGTTCCTTTAGTTCCCTGTGCACTGTCTGCATGCTGTAGGAGCCCCATTTTCTCATCTGTAGCTTGGGGATGTCAACAAGTTCTAACGTGGTAGGTTGTAAATGAAAATAAAACAACATAATCTGAATAAACTGCCTAATTGTCAATGTTCTTACAACATAGGAAATCATTACATCTTTAGATTTAAAGCCATTACCAAGAGATGGCCTGAGGTTGTTTGGGATGGAGATGCTGGGGAAGGGACCAGATGGAGCCTGAGCAATGCATTCTTCTCCTCTGGGCATTTTCTCAAAAGGCTAATAGCTCATAGAGAAAGGCAATTTTGCTTGGTGTCTTTTTTTTTTTTTTAAATATGGGATGACTTTCCTTTTTCTGCCCTTACAGGATGTGGCCTTGGGACTTCATAGCTTGGGCTTGCAGTAGCATCAGGGCCTGCAGTAGCATCAGGGCTTGCAGTAGCATCAGGGCCTGCAGTAGCATCAGGGCTTGCAGTAGCAGCACCTGGGCTTCTCTGTTCAGCCACAGCGCTGGCTTCCTTGCTCCTATAGCTTAAAGACGGGCCATTTTGAAAGTTCCAAGCCTCCGTCATGATGTGAGATAATCCTACTAATTAGCCTATCTAGAATCTTGTCATCCACCTCTCTCTCCTATTGGTTCTGTTTCTTTGTAAATTTTCATTCAGGTGGACAGCTGGCTCCAGAGAACCAGGCAGTGCAGAATAAGTCAGGCCTTGGAGACCCTGTTGCCTGTTCCAGGAAAGTCCCTCTATATCCTCAAGATCTCTTCAGTTTTTCTTTAACCACAGTTTGACTAAAACCTCAGTGTATCCTTCGGTACTGGCAAAGGTGTCCCCATTTGGAGAAGCACTCTCTGTTCATTTCAAGTGAAAGAAGCTGTTCACTTTCTAGGATTCCTGTTTGAAAACAGCTCTCCTATATAGCTGCAGCCGCCCCATATTCCAGGCACTTCATGCCACAGTCATGAACCATCGTTGCCTGTGGGATCATGAGCGTATTTATTTTCTGATTATTACATTTAAACCTTTAGGTGACATGACATTATCCAATTCAAGTCTCCCCCTGTATGCCTGGGATAGCACCTGGTACCTAGTAGGTACTAACTAAGTAGATGCCTCTGAATGAATGAGTCGGAGAGACAATGAGAGATCATTAGATGAGTGAGACTCATGAATGAGAAACTGCTTGTCTATTATTTACCAACTTTCATCTAACTTTGCATGATTTAAGTTGCTCCAACGTGACAGGCAATAGGATGGGAGTGCTACGAGAGCAGGAACATTCTGTCTTATTACTGGGGCGGCCTCAGAATCCTGTCCAGGGCCCAGAGTGTTAGACACTCAGTGGATGTTTGTGGGATGCATGGATTAAGGAGTAAGGGAAAGCTCAGCAGACCTGTGTGGGCTGCGAGTAGCTAAGTCCAAACCTTATATAACTCCTGGATCATGGATAGCCATTTTCCAAGCACTAGTCCACCATCCTTAGGCTGTCCTTTGCAACCCTTATAGAGAAAGTCTGCATGAAGAAACCAAGTGGCCATTTGGGATAAGTTGTACACATCTGGTTTGTCCTCTTCCCACCCCATCACTGCTCTCTTGAGCAAAGGACATGGTCATCTCTCTCTCTCTCTCTCTCTCTCTCTCTCTCTCTCTCTCTCTCTCTCTCTCTCTCTCTCTCTCTCTCTCTTCTCCCTGCCATTTTCATGCCTCACCTCTCACAATGCTGACCAGGAACCCTTGGGAAACTCTTTGCTTTGGAAGAAGAAAGCCCCAGCCTATAAATCCCTGGCACAGACTTTTACAGGATGCTTACTAAGTCTTGCATGGTCAGGAGCCATTGGGAAGAAAGATTAAAGAGCTAGCAGGTTGGTGATAATTGTCAGATTCTGAAACAAGAATATGCTGCTCTGCTAGACAGTGTCTGTTTCACTATTCTGCATTTCCCATCTTCCTGTCAAGTGATGGGTGCTGTTCCCTTGTAGGATCTGCCTTCTCCATCTCTCCAGCTTGAGTTGAGGCCTCTAGGTGGCAAAGACAAGGCTCAAGGAGGGTGGCATTCATAGCAAAAGTAAAGGAAGCAGTAGTGCTAGGACCTGCTTGCATCGACTCTGCTTACACAACGCAAACTCAGTAAACACCAGAAGAATCCATGTAGGCATCTGATTCACTAACAAAAATTCACATATTTTGGAAGTTGCCACATAAATACAAGTGTTCACACATACATACATACATACATACATACATACATACATACAGGCATGCAGACGTACATTCAGATAGACATTTATTCCCTTTACATTCACAAATCGATCTCGTAACTTTTGTTTGCCTTAGGCATCAGTAGCGTTTCATGTCAGTTGGATAATGGAGATCCTTCCCAGGCTGAGCATTGCCATGGGGTGAAGAACAGCAAATCCATCTCCATACAGCTTAATTAAGGCAGGCATGGAAAAGCCTCTAGAGAGGCGAAAAAAGATCTCCAGAGTGCCTGGAGATCTTCACACTCTATTTGGGAACACCCCAAAGAACGCTTCCTCGCCCATTGTCCTATGAGCAGGAGAATTGAAACAAGAGTCACGATACTCTTGGTTGAGGAGAAATCCCAGAAGCCTTTCCCATTCTCACCCCCATGAATCTGAGTTTCCATTTCCAACTGAGAGATGGTCACAAGACATGCAGCAAAGAGGCAGGGATTTCCCAAAGACCCATCCCTCTTCTTTCCCCTCGTCCTGACCTGGATCTTGTAAGGGCAATCTCAGTGGCTGATGATCTTTGCTGGAGGGGATGGGGAAAGGAATGCCAAGTTCCCCGTTGGTTACTACCCCAGTTCAGTGGGTCCACAGAGCTGCTCTGCAAAGCTAATCTCTGGCATATCCACTACTCAGGGTCACCATGGGGAGCACAGGAGCTTTGGCATTTTATTACATTCTTTGCATAATGACATGAATTTCCTTCTCTTGTCAACCAGAGGGCATGCAGAATGCTGAGGACTCTCTTAGAAGCAGAGCTTGCTGCTTTCTTTGCTTTGAGAACTGTTCTGCATAGGGAGATACATCAGCCTGGAGTGGGACTCGCCAGGGCACAGGGAGGTTCCAAGAGGGGGCCCATGGTGTTGTGCTCTAGGGCAAGCCCTCTGCTCCCTCCCCTCATTAGTTGCTAGCCATGTTCCCACTCCTTACCCCTTATTTCCTTTCCCTAGAGGCCAAAAGGGGAAGGGAACGGGGAGATAATTTAAAGTGGGATAAGGAAGAAAGTGGGAAACACCTGTCAGTCACTGCTGAGCCTTAACGCTATTTCCCCATATGGCTATCTCAAAATTTATGGTCTTGTCTCCTCCATTAAAACCAAAGACTGTTTATTTCTCTTTCCTTCCTTATTAGCAACTTTTCTCATTTCTGTCATGAAAAAACCCGACAAGAAGCAAATTAAAGAGGGGAAGGTTTATCTTGACTCAGAGTGTATAGGGATTCCATTCATCATGGGGGAGAAGATATGGTGGCAGACAAACATGAGGCAGCTGGTCACACGGCATTCATGGTCAGGATGCAAAGAATGACAAATGTTATCGTGCAGGTTGCTGCCTACAGTGGGATCCCTGCCCGTGGAATGGTGGTGCCTCTCATAGTCAAGTCAGATCTTCCTTCGTCAGCTAAACCTTTCTGCAAATATCCTCACAGACATGCCCAGAGACATGTTTCCATGGAGACCCTAAATCAACCAAATGACAACAAAGATTAACCATGACACCCTTGAAGCTAGAAGGAACACTTCTTGGCTGCCTCAACAAGTTCAACGTCATAGAAGTACACTCGCTTGACCTCAGAGGCTAGGGGAGAAGAAGCACTAACGCTTCCATCCACTTCGAGTTATTCCTTGAGAACCATCACCATGCTATGAGGAAGTCCAAAGGTGTTCAGGGAGATGTGCGTGGAGAGGGCCACATACCCACATGTAGAGGAGTGGAGACCACCTGCCACCTGTCACCAGCCACCGGCCCAGAATTGACCTTCATATTCTATGTGACAACAAATCAAATAATTAAATAGTGGATGGAGTTCCTGAGCACTGAAGTTGGCTTAGGCCACTAGGTTTGGCACTCATCTTTTTTTATGTAGTTATAGCAATTGGAAATGTTCTATGGCTAATTGGTGGTTAGACAATCCACACTCATAGGACATAGGGAGTGATTGTCATTATATTATAATTTTTGACACAGCAAGAATCAACACCATGATGGAACAGAATGGAGAAACTGAGGCACAGAGAATAACCATTCTGGTTTCATACAGAGAAAGGAAATCAATGTTGAGATAAACTCCCCTGATGCCTGACGACTGTATTGTAGAATTACTCTCAGACAAAGGCGGGGGCGGGGGAGGGGCGGGCAGAAGGAACATCTGGTAGAAAGCAGCTGTGGCCGTAACTGTGAAGCACAATCCTCACCAAGGCTAGTGCAGCCCTAGGTTCCTCTCCAATACCATAAAGCAAAACACCAATCAGACAAGGACCACAGTTTTAGACTAGAAAGGTTAAATAGCCCAGGCCTGGTGGCTCACACCTGCATCCCAACACTTGGGATGCTAAGGTAAGAAGGACCTAGAGTTTGAGGTTCCAGCCTAGGTTTCTTAGTGAGATCTGTCTCCAAAAGTAAAACTGGAATAGGTATCACTTGACGTTTCCAAAAGACATTTGTAACTATGGCCCTTTAAATGTGACTTGGATCTCCGTGGTACTGAAAAGAAAACCAAGGCCTGTCTGCAGGAGTCATACATCCCGGGCCATTTTCCTATTCTCCCTCTGTAATCGTAGGCTACACACACACCCACACACACCCACACACACACACGCACACACACACACACACACACAGCCAGACGCTTCTTGGAGTCTCAGGACCCCTGGGGTGCACTGAGTTATCTGCTTGCTCACTGTACCCCCTTCTGAGGCCTCTCACTTCTGCCGTGGTTTGAATGCGTGCCCTATGGTTCCTGGCTTCAGGAATAGATCACTGTCACTGTTGTGGAGGTGGATTAGTCACGAGGGCACCCAGGTCATGCCCTCTTCCTCACTAGTGCTTCTTTTTCTCACTCTCTTTTTTGTCCTTCAATCTCATTCTTTCTTCTTTTTCTCCTTTCTGCCTTCCACCACGTGACAACAGCACAAGAAGCCCTCTCCAGATAATGCCCTTTGGCCTTACATCTTCCGATCTGCAGAAGCCACGAGCTTGATCTTTTTACTAGAATAGTCAGCCTATGGCATTGTGCTAGAGCAGCACAAAACACACAAAGATCTCACCCCACTGCCACGCCCCCATCTCAGAATACCACCCTACTGGGAAGGGAGCAATCTGCAGTGGGCGAGGATGACCCAGAGAAAGGTGGTCCAGTAAGATTCCAGTGATAGTGGGATTCCTCGCACATGAAAGGATTTCATCGGAATGAGGAAATTAAGAGGATGGACCTAAGTAGGTTCAGAGGACAGGATCTCAGAGGCCTCTCAGGGCATGCCACACAACAGGATCCAGAGGCCAGGCCTCCTGATAACCGCCTCACATTAGGTGCTTCTCCAGGTCTCTCGTGGGTGGGTGGGTGGGTGGGTGGGTGCCTTTGCCTGGTGACTTTGAGTTTTTACCATCATCTTTTGACTGTAACCACATTTAAAGGGCATTTCTAAAGATCAAAGCTAAACTCTCCTCCCACAGAGAATGATCATACTGCTGAAAAGAAAAAAAGTGCTGATGTGGAGATTCACAGGAAGGGGCATAAAGACTTGTCTGCATCCCAGGAAGAGAGTACTTCGTGCTACAGTTTTACTTTCTCTCTCTCTCTCTCTCTCTCTCTCTCTCTCTCTCTCTCTCTCTCTCTCTCTCATGCACATATATATGGAGGTCAGAGGTTGACGCGTCAGGTACCTTTCTTGACCACTCTCACTTTTTTAACTGAAAAATTTTCATGTCCCCCTTCCTCTCCTCCTTCCCCCGCCCCTCACATACACCTTTTGACCTGGAACTCAGCAGCTTGGCAAAACTGGCTGGCTAATGAGCTTGGGGAATCCTCCTGTCTCTGCATCTCCAGAGTTAGGGCTATAGACACAGGTCTCCTTATCCAGTTTTCATATGGGCCTCGGGGAACTGAACTTGGGTCCTCACTCTTGCACAGCAATACAGGTATTGACTATCTCCTCAGCCCCTGCTATTTCAACTCATTGCATCTGACCATGTAGAAATCGGCTTTTTCTAGAGGACAGCAGAGACCACGGGATTGATAGAGCACCGTTGCACTTAAATCGGTGATTCTCAGCCTTCTTAATGCTGCCACCCTTTAATACAGTTCCTTGTGTTGTGGTTATAAAATTATTTTTGTTGCTACTTAATAACTGTAATCTTACTATGGTTATGAACCATCATGTAAATATCTGTGTTTTCCAATGGTCTTAGGTGACCCCTGTGCAGGATCTTTCTGTCTCCAAAGAGGTCAAGACCCACAGGTCGAGAACCACTGGCTTATATCCTCCCATCGGACCATCTGGGAACCATCTCCTCAGATAGCAAAAATGGAGGTGACATAAGGTGGACCCCCCCCCCCCATGGTGCTCTGGGACAGGAAAGGATGAAGGTAGATTGTCGATTGGCTGCAGTTAAGAACTTTGAAACTATTTCCCCTGTTCTGCCAGGCCTAATACCAAGGAGCATTAAAAACCCTGAGTGCTACAGGAGGTGATGATAAAAGGGAATGCCGAGGCAAAAGAGCAGAACCAGGTACCACAGGTATGCCAAGCTCACGTGAGCTGCCCTTGGGACTCAGCAGAAGAAATGATTACTGTCGTTCTGCCTGACTTCTACAGGTAGTGGTACCCATTGTAAGGAATACTGGAATACTGCTTCTTTGTCTCCTTGAAAACACATGCTGCAACTTGACCTGAAAATCATCAAAGCCTACATATGTTAATCGTATTTGAAGGCAAGGGTTGCAAAGAGTTGTCTGGAGTACATGGTTGGTGAGGGTTAAAGCCCTTGCTATTAAGTTTGTGACGTCATCGGTAGAGGAAGAGAGACTCAAGTTAACTGGCTTAGGATGCCCACACCACCTCATAGCTGCAGAATCCCCACCAGCAGGAAGGTTCCAGCAGATCCCAGCAGATGCTGATGGCATGCTCCAGCACCACCAGCAAAGTAAACCTCTTTTGTTTATAAATCACCCAGTCCTGGATTTTAGTTATAGCTATAGAAAACAGACTAAGACAGTTTTGCACAGCCTCTCCTCTCTCAGTCCCATCGCAGAGGACTGTGGATCTTCTAGAACCTTGCTCCAAAATCGAGTGCAGTGTCTTGGTGCCTGATCACATGGGCACCACAGCCTTGAATACATCCCTGACCTGGAGAATAGTTTCCTGATACCAGAGGTAGGGTTGATGTGGAGAAGATGAACCAGGAGCAGCCTGTCTCCTGCAGAGAAGCTCTGGCCATGTCGCTACAGTCAAGGTGAAGGTGAAGAAGCAAGGAAGAAAGTCTCCTGTTTCTCTCCTGGTTTTGTAGCTATTGTTTTTGCAACTGTATTCTAATAAAAGGCATGAGCTACCAGCTGGGCTAGTGCCCAGCTGTATGGGCAGGCTGAGTGGCTTTAGGCCTGTTACCTGTCCTCTTGCTTTCCAGACATTGAGCTATGCTCTGATTTCCTTGATGATGCAAAGCTAAAACTTGGAAGAAAGAATACCGGGCTCCAATGTCATAGAGTCTGCATTTCTCTGCTTGCAAAAATGACAGAGCAGCCTGGAGCAGGACAGAGTTCCTGAGCTTCCCTGTCCCTTCCCTTGAGAGACAGGCTTTTCAGAAGCCCCTTGAGGCTTAGTCTCTAAGAGTTTTACATGGAAGGTGGACCAGGACCTTGATCAAGGCCTGAAGAGATAACTGAAGACAGGAGGAGAGAGAGAAGGAGGCCATGTAAACCCGAGCTCCCTCCCCTTGGGGGCAGACAGATGCTTGTCCATCAGGGAAGTGACATACTTCTGACAGTTTGCTTAAGTGCTGGGGAGAGAAGCAATGATAGGTGGCTGGTGCCCTGGGGTATTTCTTCGACTCCTGGGAACTTTTTTTCCCCCTTCATGTACTGATTCTGATACTGTTAGCTTCCTGAAGACCAATGTCAGCCTTCCAGATCTTCTCCTCCTTTTTTGAGCACTCCAGCATCTAGTAGGTATACAATATGTTCTTCTGATGAACAAAAACCCCAGAGCATGATGGGAAAGGCAGAAACACCACCCCCCCTCATATATGGACATCTCATTTTTCTGCTCTCTAAGCATTTTTCAGGAACCTTTGACCTTTACTCTCCATCCCAGCCTAGTCTTTTCTTTTAAAACCAGCCACATCCTTTGGTTATTTCTAATGTGAAGCCACTGAGGGCTCTTGTCAAGCAACCACTCTAGGTCGTTTTCTTAGAAACTACAATCTGACCCCACAGTTTTCTCATGTGACAGTTACCATGGCAACCAGACTCCTCAGAATTACTGGAGGCCCTGGAGGAAACACACACACACACACACACACACACACACACACACACACACACACACACACACACGGGGACCCTCTGCTCCCATTCCTCCACCAAGCCTTGAGGAACAACTGAGAATAGTGGTTCTCAACTTGTGGGTCACGACCCACACAGGGGCCATGCATCAGATATTTACATTACGATTAAGAATAGTAGCAAAATTACTGTTATGAGATAGCAATGAAATAATTTTATGGTTGGAGGATCACCACAACATGAGATACTGTACTTAAGGGCCCAACATTAGGAAGGTTAAGAACCACTGATCTAGAAGGAGGATTAAAAACAGAGCCATGAAGCAAGCCCCCTTCCTCACATCAAACTGCTATGGAGGTCTGAGCCAGTAGGCTCAACTGGTTCTATTCTGGGAGATTGCCATTTCAACTTGATGGGCAGAGCAGGCAGAGCACCAGAAATTCCATGTTACTTCATTTCCCCCTGAGGTGTGGGGAAGAGAGATGCCCGAGTCTGCTTCCCAGGTCATCAATGGCTGTTTTCTTTCTGTGATTCACAGCTGGGAGGCAGGCTTGGTGACCTCGTGCCCATCAAGTGGGGAGGCAGCTCAGCCTTGAGTCCTGAGGGTGCAGTATTTCTAGCTAGCACATCTGGATGAACCATTCTATCCAGGGTGTTTAGTTTTTCTGTGGCCCCGGGGCATATGGTTAGCATATTGTTACGGCAACATGTAGCAAAAACTTTGTCGATGGAGGAACAGAAGGAGGTGGTGCCTGGGGTGGGCCATTTTCTGGACTGGCTCAGCAGTTTGGGGCCCTGCCTTCTAGGCTGTTTTTTTCGGTCCTTCTTGTTAGCATCCTTTGTACCTGCCCCCACCTGTCTTCACTTGTGCTCTGTACTCCCATTCCATCTCTCTTGCTTCTTCTGCCTTCTGACGTCCAGTTTGACAGTTTCTCTTCTCATCAGATCTCCCAGTCCCTTTGCTGTCACTTGTCACCTTTAGGTGAATGTGTGACACATTTGTTTCCTCTTTGGGTATTTGTAGTTACCAAGCTGAAAATCAATTTTCCTTCCTTTGAGCTGGATGCAGCTTTTCCCTCATACACTTGTCTTCTCCAATTCCTCTGCCAAATCAAACCCCACGCACTCACAGACTGCTCATCAACTCTTGGAAGCTTTCCTGCACTTCACGCCACCATAGTAACCTCTTACTACATGGTCTGAGGTCTGCCACATGCTAGACCTCCACCAACAAAATGGTGCTTTATTTCTCCGTGTCACACTCTTTTCTTTTAATCTCTAACTTTTTTTTCTGTAGTAGTTTTACACGCATTTTCATTCTGCCCCACTATCCAGATTGAAAGTGCTCCAGGGTCAGATTTTCCTTGCGCTTCTCCGTAGACATTATTTTCACTTACTGCCCACTACCCACTACTTTCTTACTGCCTTGCTCCCTCGATCTCTAAAGTAGACATAATGAGAGAAGGTGCTTCGAGGGCTGCCTTTAGTTAATGTGTATCAAGGGCTCTCTCTATGCAGGCTGCTAGAGAAGAGCACTCAACTGTCATTTTAGATGTCCCCTGCAGGGCCAGACTGTCAGAATCTGAACTCTGCACCCACTGGAAGCAAATTCTATGGTTTTATGCAAATTCTTTTTTCTCCCTATGCCTCAGTTTCCTTTTTGGTAAAATCTGTTCAGTGTGTAAACAAACAGTAATAATAGCATCCTAACTCCTGTCTGTCACACCACAGGCACTCTCTAATACATAATATTACTGTGATTTGTTCTGCTATAGGAAAAACACCTCATCTGTTTGGGTTCACTCCTTTACCTACAACAGCAATGGGCCAACGTGGATGATTTACAGACTTGCTCCCAGGGTTTTGAACCTGAAGTCTGTTTAGTACAGACATCCTACAATCCCATTTGCCTGGACATTTCTGTGCCTGTTGGCTCTGTGGCCACATCAGCAGCCACCCTTGCCCTATCCTCCAGGGGGAAGGTAAGGGGAACCAAGGACAGCCTGGTGTATACAGGAGAAGCCAAGCGTCCTCCCATCATGAGGCTCAGACACCATCTCCGGTACACAGCTGGTCTCTCAGTTGGCAGCCACCCTCAAAGTTGTCACCCACTGAGTTGGCCTTTAGCCGTGTTTTACTCAAGTGCCAAACCTATTCAGTCTGGCTCTGGGACCTCCTGTCTCTCAGCATTCATCTATAGGAAAAGCAGATATTTTGTGAACAGGTCCCGCCATGCCTGGCCAATGAAAACACCAAAGTGGGAATTGCGTGGGGAGACCATTTTTGTCAGCCTCAATAAAGCTTTTTTGAGCAGACACTCCAGTTGAAACCTGCTGAAGGTTCCCAGGGACTGGACACTGGTCTGGTTACTCCATAAAAAGCACCTAGTGTTCTACTCTTGGAAGCTTCTAAAGATACCAGCCTTGCCCAGCAGAAGCCAGAACTGTCTGTCTCAGGGACATGTGTCATGGTTGCAGTGGGGTCCAACTCTTCACATTCCAAAGTCTTAATGGGGAACAGCAAATTAATCTACAAGATGGAGGCAGGTTTCCAAGCTTCTTGGCTATGGATTCTTAGCTATTTTCCCCAATCCCAAATTCCATTACTTTTGTCCCCAATGCAAAAGGCTATCATATTCTCATATTGCCAATGTCATTTGGTTTTCTGCAAGCTTGAGATCTCTCATGCTCAAGATGATCTTGCTGATTTTTTTTTTCAGAGAAGGCCAACCAATGCTAGCAACTTTCTCAACATTGTCTCTCTTAGAAAGATTGGAGCAAACTCTCCATGGCGTGGGGAGGGGTGGGAGGGGGAATGTACTATGTGTTCCTCTTGTTCAGTCTAACCCTGAGCCAAGAAAGTTGGGGTAAACTTCTGTTTTGGGTTTTGCTGGAGATTATATTTGTTGCTCTTCCCTCAGAATCTGTACAATGTCTTAGATGCTACCACAGCTTCTCTTGCCACCCAAGTAGACACGGCATCTCAGAGGACAGTCAAGCAGCTCACTCAGGAGAAGTGGACTCAGGAGGGGGTGTCAAGTATGAGCAAAGGGACTCCCAAGGAGGGGCATTTCAAACAACAAGATAGCAGCAAGCTAAGCAGGAAAGTCACTGACCAAAGGGACTTTCCTGGTCATAGACAGCTAATGAGGGCCTTGGTGAATGTGTCATCTCACCCTCTACAGCACACATGGTTGGGAAGAGTTGGGTCACTATGGCTTGATTGTTTCTCCCCCCAAAGTTCATGTATTGACAACATATGACCTGCACACATAGAGGTGTGTGTGTGGCAGGGGGAGTAATTAAGGATAGATGGGTTTAGGAGAATGAAGCACTCATGACTGCACCAGTGACGTTATGAGAGAAAAAGGAGAGAGACCCACTTTGGCACATTTGCTGTCTCCCCATGTGATACCCTTCTCCCTTCTCCATATTATGATGCAGCAAGCTGGTGTTCCTCGGGTGTCAGTGCAAGGCTCTTAGATATGCCAATTCCCGGAAATATAAAAAACAAACATTTCTTCTTCATAAATTACTTCATGTGTGGCATTTTGTTATAGCAACAGAAAATGGACTTAGTCAGGGGCTGAGGCTTAGGCTTGCCACCATCCAAGGCCTGTCTCTAAGGCACTACCTCTATTAAACGAAGTGCTGTGGCTCTGGACTGAAGTGATTTCGAAGGTAAGCCCCCACAGTAATATAACACTGGATTCTGACAGGCTGGTGACTCAAGCCCTAAAGCTGGAGTCTTAGTGGTCTGAGTAGATTCAATTTAAACTAGAGACTGTGGCTTGCGGCTGTAGGTAACTTAACACATGACTGGTGCTTCCTAACAGTAATATGATTAGGAGAATGGCAGCTTTGACTTGCTCGGCTTGGGGCAGGTCATGTCTGGTGGCACTTCCCTTTCTCGTGCCGGGTTAACAAAGCTTGCTTAAAAAACAAACAAACAAACAAACAAACAAAAAACAGGGTCTGTACTGCTGCACATCCCCCTCCCTCCTCTGTCTTTCACCTGCTTTTCTTTTTAGGAGACCTCATTTGCCACTTCCCCCACATTCCTCCTGGGATGTGACCCAAGCATCATCTGGGTAATGATCCCATGAACCCAGCTCTAGCAAGTGGCCCGAACCTGCAGGAAGCTCCAGAATGCCCAGACCCTCTGGCAGGAAGACTATGAAATAGTAACCTCCAAGACTCAGGCACCAATGGTGGTTTAACAGGGAAATGATCGACTGGACCCGAGTTCAGTGATGCTATGGGGGAAGGGGGCTTCCCCTCCCTCTAGTGGTGGATCAGGCCATGCTCACTAAGTGAATGCTCAAACATCTGCCTTTGATGTGCATGCAGAAAACTGTGTGGGTTGAATGGGAGCAGAGAAGCATTTAAGATGTGAAGGAGACATGACCCTGATGTTCTGGGACACGAGGTTGAACATATTTATGCTCTTTGATGACCCCACAGTGTTCAAGCACTTCTCTGATCTAATTTGTGAACGAATGGCCGCCACGGGCTCTGACTTCATCAGTCACCAAATAAACATGAAGACCAAAGGAAGACTCAAATAGCTAGCCCAGGTGCTGCCCCTGAGTGACATCGTTTGTGGTAGCAGGAGTGTTACTAGCTTTATAGAGCATCCCTTGCAAGCTAGACGACGATGTGGCGATGTGGCGACTCTCTGTCCACCCACTCACACGTATGCATTCCTAAGCAGAAGAGTTCCCCACTCGGCATTTTCTGCTTCTCAGCGCTGTGAACTCCACACACATTCAGTGGAAAATACACTTCCAGTTTCTACCTTTTCCAGAGCCAGGAGTATTTGCTACAATCCTCTCTCAAGATGCTGGCAGCAGCAGGGAGCCATAGCTGTCAGTCAGTCTCAGGGTCAGGAGGGAACTGACAAACACTCTGCAGGAGCTGCACTGGACACTCTGCCGGGGCTGTACTGCTCAGCCGCAAGGCCCCTTAGTTTAGAGGCCTTAACAAGCGCCACAGACTTCCAATGGGTTTACAGGGAGAAAGTCCCATTTCAAATCAGAGAACATCTGTGTGCCACAATTTCAGTAGCCAGCTTTTCTTCCCACCCACACTACAGACAGATCCCAGGTTGCTTGAGAGGTTGGTCTCTGCATGTATCGGGCACAGACACAGATTCAAAACTGGTGACAAGGAGGCATCTGCTCCTTTATAATATCAGGACAAGAGAGTCAAGACTCATGTTCCTCCGGAGGTAGGGGTGAGAGGCCCAGTTAGAGGGGCTGGCTGTGGCTCAACCAAGGCCCTTCGCTCCCGCAGCAAGAGGAAAATCCTGTCAAAACGGCTTAACGATCTTCTAATATTCCCATGCAATTAAGGCCACATCTGTCTCCCAGGCCCCTGCACTCCTTTGCGAGCACACAGACAGGAACCAAACAGTCTGTCTTGTCGATCTGGAAGGTAACAAAGAGCTCCATTCATAACTGGAGGCACTTTCACCATTTTTTTTCCAAAGTAAAATAGAGTTTTCACTTTGAGAGTAACCTGTGTGGCAAGAAAGCGAAGGATTCCCCCCCCCCCTCCAATAAATCAAATGCAACAGCCTAATAAAATGCTGGCTCCCCTTCCCCCATCCTCTTCTTCCCCCTCCCATCTCCTGCCCCACTCAGCCAGCCATCCCTGGGCTAGAGAGGAGTGGGCGAACCAAGGAGACAGGGGGAGGTGAGCAGAGAGCAGAAGAGAACTTCAGATCGGAGGCCTAGGGCTTGTAAGGGCAGCAGTGTGTGTGTGTGTGTGTGTGTGTGTGTGTGTGTGTGTGGTGGGGGCGTGTAAGAAGCAAGGGTGGGGACACAGGGTGGGCAGGCAGTCTGCCTTTCCCTCCCTGACTTTACCAGGCTTTCTCAGTCTTTCTGAGCTTGCTTCCTCCACCCATCCCCACACATAAAGTCCAGCTTCCACTTCTTCCTTTTCCCTGGAAGGGAGCAAGCAAATGACCCAAGCTGGGAAGAAGGGGACAACGGCTCTTGGGCTACACCTGGAGCTGCAAGCCAGCAGGAGCTGGTGCATCTCTCTGAGCAAGGCATCGAGCTCTCCCCTGCCTTTGAAGCCTTCAGAGAGGGAGTGTGCAGGAGATAAACGCTGATAAGCACAGAGTTGGTGCTTATCCGCAGCAAACATGATCTTTTGAGGTTCTCTCTGCACTTGCAGGCAGGGGAGAATCTAATCAGAAAACAGAAAGGAAAATGCGAAACCAAGCAGTACTGGGCTGCTGCCTCTTCTGTTTCAGTTTACACCCTGGAAAGCCCAGCGGCACAGGTAATGTTGTACAGGACTCAGAGAGCACATTGCTGCACAGGCTGAGCTTTGTTCATCTTTTTATTGTTGCTTTTCTTTCTTTTTTTTTCTTTTCTTTTCTTTTTTTTTTTTTCTTTTTTGGTTTTGGTATGGACATCAGTAGATGAAATCTTTTCAAGCCTGAACATAAAAAAAAAAAAAAAAAAAAAAAAAATGAAAGGGCCAAACATTGATAACAGTTATCCAGCCTTTTGTTGCTGTTGTTTAAAGTGCTTTTACAGTCTTGGCATTCCCTGGCCCTCACGACAGCTCTGATGCAGGCAGGGCAGATGGTTTGCCGGTGCCCAAGTTAGGGTGTACAACATCCTTAATGCCACACAAGTTGAAGTAGGGTGCCAGGAGAACCAACCAGATTTTTCAGGCTATCAAGATGGGTTTGGTTCTCTGTCCCATGCATAAGCTCAGTAGTTAGATAAGGAGAAGTGGGCGTGGCTTGGAACTTGAGTGGACCACCTGGAAGTGCTTGGGAAGCCCAGCATGGCATCCATAGATGGAGAGTTTCTTAGCTTTGCATCTAGCAGACACTGAAGACATAGTGTACAGTGGAAAGAGCATTGGGTGAGGGTCTGGAGCTCTGATTGCTGACCAAGTATGGGCTCTTGAACAAGCACCATTTCTCAGAATTTCAAGTCTTCCTTCTGTAGTGAGAACTCAAGCCTCACCTGAGCAGGAGGGCCGAGGGAAGAGGGGACCACCAAGAGCATGCTTGGTTCCCCGTGAATGAAATGCTAAATGGAGTCTCTGAAAATTACATTACAGTAGCAGCAAGCTTCAGGTAAAGGGGGCCACATTTGAAGGGGAGAAGCACACCTTGGGTGTCCTCGCCCATCCCTCTCAGCTCCAGTGTTCAGTGCACTGACTCAAGAAACCACTGAGGGCTATAGACATCCATAATGACAACAGGTGATTTTCAGGCAAGTTTTGATTAGGCAGAACAGTCCTGATGGTTAAGTCCTCAATTGTATATAAAAGTAAATTCAGGAGTCCATTACATTTGAGTAAGAGTAGACCGTCAGCTTTACAAGCATGGTGGCAAAGGGCCTGGGTCTGGCCTGAAAGAAAATTTCTGGAGGCAAGAATGTGATTTATGGTTCAAGGGAGTCATCCCAAGCTCCTCAATGTGCCATTGATAGAGGTCTGGGGCAGCTAAGACAGAGAGTCATAATGAGGCAACAAGGCTTTCCCTCAACCTCACTGAATCTTTTACAGAAATATATGTATGTTTTGCTTATTTTCTTAAAAATTAATTTTATGAGGGAAGAGATGACTCAGTCAGTAAAGCATGGGAGTCTGAATTCAAATCCACAGAAGCCATTAAGAGCTGGACACGGTCACGCACATCTGCCACCCTCGGGCAGGGGCAATGGGGCAGAGATAGGTTGGTCCCCAGAAGTCAATGGCCAATCACCCCCGCCCCCCCGTCTCTTTCTCAAAAAGATAAGAGAGCAATCAAGTAAGACATTAGACAATGATTTCCAGCCTTCCCAAGCATACATAAACATAAGATATATCCCTCATACACTGCATATACGCTCACACAAATCAAGAGAATACATTGAAAGGACAGACAGCAGGAATACTCGCAGATATGCCCGTGGTTTGGGAAGAAGGATTAGATTCTCATTGGTGGATTCTTTAAGTTCTTTGCAGTGGTACTTGTCATTAGACCTGGAACTTCAGGAATACTAAGCCATTGAGTTACATCCCCGGCCCTTTGTGCTTCAGGTGCTTTCTCATTTCTTTGCTTCTGTTTTCTTGAGGTAGGGTCTCCCTGTATTACCCACGCTGATCCAACTCATATGCTCAGGTCATCTTCCAACTTCAGCCCCACCCCTGCCACGGACCACAGGCATGCATGTGGTACCACATGGCTCACTGAACTATTACATTTTGACAGAAGAGAAAAAGAGTCTTGCTGCAAAAATTTGTGCTCTGGCCTCAGGGAGGTCAACTATGGATAATGGCAAAATAAATACTTAAAAAAAAAAAAAAAAAAAAAAGAAAGAAAAGAAAAAAACAACGGACAGGACATTCTCCACAGTTGAACATAGAGTGGGGTATGACTTTCACATGTACTCTGGTGCCTCATATTTGACCACGTCCCCTGGATGGGGAGACCTGGTGACACTCAGAGGAAGGATAGCAGGCTACCAAGAAGAGACTTGATACCCTATGAGTATATAAAGGGGGAGGAAGTCCCCCTCAGTCACACTTATAGGGGAGGGGAATAAGGAGAAAATGGGAGGAAGGGAGGAATGGGAGAATACAAGGGATGGCATAACCATTGAGATGTAATATGAATAAATTAATAAAAAAAAACCCTTACTTTGTGCTTTGTACTTTTCAGCAGCCAGTGGAGGTAGTTGTAATAATGTTTTCAGGGGAGCAGAAGAATATGGCCATTTCACAGATGAGAGCATGGCATCAAGCTGACAGGCAGGTCTCCTCTCTCAACCTGTCAAGCTCCTCCACTCTCAATAAGGTCTCATGAGGACCAGACTGGCTTCAAGCTCACTACATAGTCAGGAATGACCTTGACTCTTAGTTCTTCTGGCCTTCTGCCTCTACCTCCTGAGTGTTGGGACCACAGGCATGAAACACCACAACTGTTTTTTATGCAGTGCTGGGGATGGACCTCAAGGCTTCGTGCAAGCTAGACAAGCTATGTACAACGTGAGGACAGCTCCAGGCCCGCCCCTCTCTCTGTCTGTCTGTCTGTCTGTCTGTCTCTCTCTCTCTGTCTCTCTCTCTGTCTCTCTCTGTCTCTCTCTGTCTCTCTCTCTCTCTCTCTTGCCTGTATTAGCCGTCTTTCTTCAGACTCCCACCCAGGCACATACCACCATCTCTGAGTAGCTCTATGGACTCAATGAACTCAGCCTGGAAAGGGATTTCAGAAGATCGTGTCCACTTAAGAGTTAAAGCAAATGAAAGGGTAAATCTCTCAAGTTTTAAAGGGTAAGTGGACTCTTCTAGTTACCTAAACCTGTCCTCTAGGAGAATGTCTGGCCATGGGTTGGTTGCTTTGCTTCCTTTGAGGCATGAACTTGGGAGGAAGGGTAGAGAGATGGGGGTCCTCTTTTTTATGATAACCTACCTGCACACACAGTGATACAAATAACAGTGCATTTTGAAAGCTACTGTACACTGTGCTATAAATATTGAACTCATGCAAATATTCTTATAACAGAAAGCATGCACACAGATAATGCAACAGCACCTACCACTCTTTTAGCACCTGAAAAAAACAGTTTGCCACTTAGCCCATAAACAATATTTGCAGAACACTTGTCTTGGGAAGCCAACAAACAATGGAATTTACTGGCATCCTATGGAATAGCTAGCTGTGTGTCTGTTTGGAGATGTTTTTAGCAACTGTGGACTTTTTTTTTTTTTTAATACTTCCTATGCATCTGCCGTGTCTGCATTGGGTATGAGACCGAAACATTTTCCAGGTTCCTGTATTCTCAACCAAAGTTGCGCAAGTGACAAACTGATTTGGGATAGCAAGTCACCAGGTTAAGCTTCAGAGCACATTTTGCTCATGACTTCTAGGTATTCCAAAGCCACAGGTGCTCCCACCAGCACCCAAAGGTGTAGCTCACTAAGAGCACATTTCCCTTGCAGGGGGGAAAGTTTTGTAAGGTTCCAGAGTAGAGATTACCACCTGTTTTATTTCTAATGAGTTCTGATTACCCTGCATATTTTCAGTGAGCATGAACAACTTGTCAGAAAGGAAAACAAAGGACAATGTGGGGGCAGGGAGCTGGGGACCCAGAGGGTGGCTGTGTGTTCAGATCTAGTAGCTTGCATTTCCTGTTTAGTGGGGTTAGGTGAAAAGTTTAAAGAGGAAAGGCCTAGTGCTACCCTGGACAGTCAGCCTCCGAGAAGACGTCCAGGGAACCACTGCCCCAGTTTGGTCTCTGGATCTCACAGGGAGGACCTACCACCCCAAATTCCAGGTTCATGTTTCAGGCGTCCTTTGTCCTACTTTTCCTTCAAAATGAGGTGATATTATTTTCCAGGGCCTGAGCATCTTGAGGGGTTATTTAAAAAAAAAAAATGCCTCACTTCTTAAGAGGTTTTGTCTGAGGAATTGAATGTTCCATAGGGCTTGCTGTCTAAGGTGAAAGAAAGTTAAAAAAGATCTGGGACATTTATGAAAAAAGATCATAATCCTCTCCAAATGCCCATCCCTAGTCATCAGGCCACTAGGAGACCTGGTCACAAAGAGAATTAAAGTTACCTTGTGTTCTTCCCTTCTTGCCAAGATTCCCAACCACCCCGTTAATTGTGATGACTATTTCTCTACTGCTAGACTGAACCTTTAATGATTTCCGAACTACGCAGTCTCAATGTTTTGCATTGAGGGTCAGCTTCCTAAAGAGTTAAGCTGCATGCTATCCCAGGAAGTATGTTGCTCTCTCACGTGTCTCCCCTTGTTAAAATGATGTGTTCACCTGGAATCTTTCAATGCAACGGCCAGCCACCATTACCTCTGTGTGTGTGTGTGTGTGTGTGTGTGTGTGTGTGCGCGCGCGCGCGCGTGTATGTCACTGGAGAGGAAGTTAGCGACCCAGGGAGGAACCAGAATGAGTCTGGCCTATGTGACTCCTGTTTGTGGTTTGTGCTTCTCTCTCTGTTTAATGGCCAGGGCAGATGACGCTTTCTCCACATTTATTTTTTTCTACCCTAGCATGATAGGAAAAATAAGTGAAATCTAAGGGCTACTTCATGCTTCAACATGTACCTTAACAGGAGCCTCCATGCACCTGTGATATAATCACTCTAATAAATCAGAGATGTGGGTAGGTTTGTTCCCCACCCCCTACTTCGATGGTGAAGAAACAGGGGTTCTTCCAGGCTAAAGATCTCACTCAAGGTGAAGAACTGGTAATGGAATAGGGAAAATTCAGCACTCTGGACCCTAGACAGCAGGTCCTTTCCAAGGGGGCCAGTGTTCTCTGATGCGTTCTTGGTCCACGAGCACAGTGCTCACGAGTACATTGATTCTTCCATATAGATGTTACTTTCCTCTCTCTTTTGAGCTTGCCTCTTTGGTTAGGGTAGGCAGTTTTTAAGGCAAGATCTTTATCTTCTGGTTACTTGGCTGTTTGAACTTGCAGCGAGCTCATTAGGGGTCCAGAGACTTTTGCTGATTGACGGCATGCAGTGGACATGAGCCTGCTGGCTTTGACATTTTTCAAACTGCACACTTCCTTCAGTGACGGCGTGTCCAAGCAATGGGCCTCACTGCCATTTTCTCAAAACCAGGAAATGAAACTGGCCACTAAGAGCAAGTGACCGCGAGCCAGGGTATTGGTGCAAACCAAGCAAAAACATGGTGTCGGCAGCCTAGGTCACAAGGAAGAAGGCATCTCATTTGCAGCTATCTTTGAAGGAACGATCCACTGCTGCTCCTCATCCTGGCTCCATCCAGCCTTCCTGCACTCTCTTAATCAGGCTTAATTGTGCACAACACTCAAGCTAAGCCATGTCTTTCGCTCTAACCGTAGTCCCTGCATCTTTATAAACTTCACTGATTCTAATCACTTGGGCTAAATGTTCTGCCTACAAAGCAGGGCTCTTTAATGTGCAGAGGAACACAGCCCTTCTCATGATTTCCTTGCTCTATGTCTCTTCCATCCCTGACCCTAAGCTTGTCTTTGAACCAAGCTAAGTCTCTGCCAACAGTTTTAAGAGTTTTCTCCATGTGTGGCTGCAGAGGTATTTGCGGTGTGCTTCAGAAAGCTTCTTGCATCTCAAGTAGCAAAGCCCAGTCAACATCATGTGCTCTGTCACTCTTCCCAGTGTGCTGATGGCAGGTCAGATAGGAGAAGCATGCGGGAGGTGACTTGACTCTAGAAAGAGCCATCTTATTTGTAGCCTTTTTTATTCTGATGATAGATCATGATGAAAAAGAGAGGGAGGGAGAGAGAAGAACATGCATGCACACACACACACACACACACACACACACACACACGCACACAGGGGGGCAACCTTGAATGCATCAAGAAGTGTGTGTGGTTTTTTTTTTTTTTTTTTTTTTGGCATCTTTCTTCATTTTGAAAGAAAAGGAGGCAGTTAAAGAGATTTGGTTAGACATATATAGATAAGGGCATCAGACAAAAAGTCTATCAGATCTTGGATTTACATAGTTTTTGGAAATTTCAGTGCATAGCATCTTATACCACCATGATGCTCCTGTCAGCTATGTCCAAAAGTCATCTTTGTAGCTTGACTTGTGACACCCAACAAATTCAAATCTGAATCACTTGGCATATTATGGCCACTATTTTTCCATCTAGTCTGGATCAATAATTTGGCCTTGTTCACTGAGGGTAACAAAATTCAAAAGAACTAGGAAACCCCCCAAAACAGCAAACAATAACAAAGCCCTTCAAATGATAAAACCATGCAGAGCTACTGAGATGCTGTGTGTAATCACTGTCTCCATGCATGTTACCTAGATTGACTGCATCTAAGTCATCAAAGGTATTCATTTCAAGTGCAAAGTTCTAGAACATTCCAGTTGAGTGAATTAGACAGTTAGGTCTAGGAGAAGAACAATCAATGATCTTTTTGCTCCCAAATGACTTACACAGGTGGGAATTTCAGAGCTCCTATAGTAAATACTAGGTACTCAATGGAAAACTCTTTCACAACCATGTCTGGCTACCTATTTTCTCTCTGAGCAACAACACATGCCTGTGCATAGCCATGAGTCGGATAAAGCCCAAGGAAAAGAGATCTCTTCTTCAGCTTTCCCACAGAATTCCATTTTCATACTGTTCCTTCAAATAACTCCAGTCACATTTGGAAGCAAAATCACAGTTTCTCAGAACCACTGTGACAAGCCAATGATGGAATCTACCTTCCCAGGTCTTATTTTTAATCTCTTTTCCTTTCATAAATCTCTCTATTAGGAATAGGAAGCGTGGTCTGCTAAACGGGCACTATAAACCCAAGAGATCACTGGGTTTCCCTGTGTGCTAGCTACTCGATTCTTAGAATCATAACTTGCTTTGGTTATGTGTCGGAAGCAACGAAGCATATTCCTCCCTTCGTCTCGAGCATCTGTGTGTGAATGTTTTGTCTTCAGGGGGACTTTTCTAAAACCTCCAACCTAAATTACATTCAACCTCTCCTTGTTGGCGTGCAAAATAATCACATTTAGAAATATACATTCATTTGTATGAATGTGTGATGTGTGTCTTTCTGCCACTAGACTTAGCACTGTGAAGGCGGAATCTTTCCTGGGATCACGCCTAACTAGCAGTCACCACTTCATAGCTATTTATCACATAAGTGAACTATGCAGTGTCTATGTTGTCAGTTTTCAGATGCTCTTCACATCTTTTTGAGACAGGAGCTCTCACCTTGTAGGTCTCAGGTATCTGTCTGTCTCTGCCCCACTAATGCTGGTGTCACACTCACATGCTACCATAAACCTGACTTCTTTGTAGTGGTTCTAGATATGGACCCCAGGTCCTCACACTTGCAAGGCAAGACTTTACTGACAGACAAACGTGTTGGCATGATTTAGACAACGATTCTGCTTGGGTGTCAGGACTTCCTGAATAGTTCATTCAGAATGCGTAGTTCTGGTTGGGCCCATAGCTCAGGGCTAGAATGCTTGCCTAGGATACTCAAGGCCCTGGGTTCTATGCCCTGCCCCCCGTACTGGAAAAATCAAACACCTGCGTTCTTCTATCCAAGATCTTAGTTCTCCTCAGTGAGAGGAGGGGAGGTCAAGAATAATGTGTTCATGCCTGGTTGAGAAGAAAGAGAAAAGGGGGCCTAGAGACATCCACCATGATTTCCTCTCCTGGCTTGCTACAGGTTTCTGGATAAGACTCTCTGTTAGTGTCTCTATGTCACTGTTCAGTAGGTGGAAGTCTCACTTGCCACCTACTTTTTTCTACTCCAAAATTACACTGTGAGATGTCTACTGAAACATTCTGAAATCCCAAGATGAGAGGAGACACTGAAGTAAAAAAACACAGTTGCTATTTCTAGCATGGCGGGTTTCTAGCACATGCCTGTGAACTTCAGTTTTACCAAACATTTTTTTTTCACATAATTTCATTATGGGAGTTTTCTCTTGAGACTGCCCCTTTAATACAAAGTAAAGAAGACTGCTCACTTCGCTAACTATACCTTCCTACTTGACCTTTTGTTTTGCGGTGGAAACTTTACACCAGCAGACTGTTAAGGCATGCTGGTCCCTTCCTATATCTATCTGCCACCAGGCAATTTGTGCACAGAGAAGGGGCTGGCACACTTGTGACCCTCACAATTAGCTTCCAAGACTCCCTCCCCTCCAGGGGAAGCACAAGCATTAGTCTGGCCCGAGTTGTGAGCAGTACAGGAAGCAAAGGGCACGGGCTAATGTGCATGTCACCATGTGGCTTATGGTCACAGTCTAACTCTACCTTAGAGCCTGCACAAGCTGCAAGAGCAACAGGAAATGGCCAGGGGTATATATAGCCACATTGTGTTTATCCAAAGGTGCTGTTTTGCACAGATTATGATGAACTTCTTACATTGGAAAGGACACAGCATTCTCCTTTCCCCCAAGGGCCTCTTTCCCCCAGTAGCACTTGTAAAATGAATTCCTCTCCTTGAGAAGGAAAAGGGACATTGTACCTTCTTGGCTTCTTCATTTTCACGCGACAAGACATGAACCCTTGAAAGGAAGAAAGACAATCCTTTCTTCTGCAGAGGATTTCTGGATACATTCAGCGGAGACTCATAGGGGAGGGGGTACACAGCAATGGGAAAACTCAGGATGAGCCTCTCTACACAGCACACGTGGAAGAACTGTTCTGCAAACTGAGTCTCCCCAAAAGCATTAATTAGGTTTGTGCTTCTCCCTGTTGCATTCCCTGCCCCCCATCCCCCGTCCCAGCTAATAATCCATGCATCCTTCATGGTGTATTTGCTCTACATCCCTTGTCCTGGCTGCTTCAAGATCCTCATAGTCACAGGCAGAAGAGAATCCATGGGAGTTGAGCCCTCACTGACCCTGAACACTACACTTCCTCTGTTTCCAGAGGCACTGTCCAAAGGAAAGGAGTGCAGAGCCCCTTCTTTGCTGCAGTGGAAGCCAGTGAATCAGTCAGTACCCTAGAGCCCAATGCAAGCCCTCCATAGAGGCAGATGGCTTCAGCCCCGCTGGCTTGCTCTTCTACCTAGCCTTCCTCTCTACTCAATAAGCTCAGAAACAAGTCTTAGGATTGGTAAAAGCTGTGGAAGTTCTAAATTACTAGGGCGGACATCCAGGCTGTGCTCTGCACAAGCACACTGGGGGAACCGGAACGACTTAAGAATGCTCTTTGAGATTTAATTTTTCCCAGGATGATGAGATCGTGAGGGTGAAATGAGATGGTGTAATTAGAGAGCATCAGGTAGCATGGTGCCCACATAGCAGGTGCTCACTGCATGCTCATCCCGATGGAGTTAGTGATGAAGGAGCCTGCTGGCAGAATCGGTCCGGATTTCAACTTCCCTACGGCCTAAACTTTCTCATACTAACTTGGATGGCTGACTCCTTCAGCAGGTATAAGCTGCACCTTCACATAAAAAATGCTTCGCAGTTAGGCAAAATTTTGTGCAGAGGACTTTCTGATACAGCCCCCACGTAATAAATGGGACTTGAAAAACTCTTGGCTCTTCCTACTCTGTAAAGGCATAGGATGCATTTTGGAAAAATAAGCAAGCTCTTAGCACAAATATCCTGGAGGACAAGATTGAAACTTCTCCTGTCTTCTGAATTCTCCCAGCCCTTGCCAAACTCTGCCCAGGCAGCCACTTTGAAAAGCAGAGGTGAATGCCTCCTAACATTTAAGAAACAGTGTTGGAAGGCAGGTGGCTCGGTGGATAACTGTGCCTGCCGTGCAAGCGTGAGGACTTGAACTTAGAACCCTAGTACCCATGTAAAAGCTGGGCATGGTGGTGGCCACCTGGGGGAATGGGGTGCATCCTTGGCACTGGGTACCCAGCCAAACTAGCAGGCAAGCTCCATGTTCAGTGTGAGCTCTTGTCTCTGAAAACAAAAGACAAGATTCCAGAAACTAGCCTCTGAAACTCACACATGCTTACAGGTGAGTGTACCTGCACATACATGTATCCAATACACAGACACACACACAGACAGAGACAGACACATGCACACGCACGCACGCACGCACGCACACACAAAACAAAAAACAAAACTGTACTAAACAGGGACCTCTATCAGTACTGCTTATACTTGGTACCAGAAAGCCAAAGGCAGTGAAAGGGCACCCAGGTTTTTCTGTGCACTGTGTGCAATTTGGAACCTCTGAATGGCCCTGCATCTTCCATGGGAAGCCCGTGTATCCCCTGGCCCCCAACCGTGATCTTTTTCTCTCCCTCCCCGCTCATGTACGGCGTCCCAAGCCATTGTTCAGTCTCACTTCTGAAAGCTGAGCACACAGCGGCAGAGCCCAAGGCCTGCGGCTGTGTGTGCCTGAGATTAAGATTTTATCTGCTCTCTGACAATGTGCAGAGGAAATCCTGTTCCTAAACTCAGGGCCGTGAGAGGAGAGCGGCCAGCAGCTCTTCCCTCCCACCTGGGAGAGCGATCAGGACACCTGACCTGCCAGGAACATGGGCTCATTGTTTATACACAGAATAAGCTCCTTTCCGGTCCCAGCTAATCAACCCCTCTCCTACCTTTTCTTTTCTTTGAACTGTGGAGCATAACAGTCTCTTGGCCGAGCTGGGTCAGGGTCCTAATGTATTAGCAGATAACATCCCTGTGGTGGAAATTCACACTACTGTCTGGTAGGTTTAGGGGAGAGCTTTCCCACTCTCTGTGAGCCAGGAGGCTCACAGGCAGCATGTCCTCACTGCAAGGACACAAAGCTGCTCTCAAACACTAAAAGAACAGCATGGTGCTGAAGGCTGTGTTCCCTGGTGGTTGGTGAAGAGGCTGCCAGAAGTTGTAGCTCTTCTCTTTCCTTTCATCCCTGGGGTTTGCAGGCAGGCAGGCAAGCTCCAAGTGACTACTAGGGGACTAATAGAAGGTGGCTAGTCTGTATGGCTCATCATATCCCTGGCACAATGTAGGCAATGCAGGTTCACTTGGGAAAGTTGGGTGATGCCTGTTGGTGTAAGAGAGCACTGAGGACACACTCTCTTTCCCGTACTTGAAAGAGGCTATCCTAACGCAGAATTGCCTGTGTGTGTTCACCAACTCTGCTTTTCCTGACACTTCCGTTACTGCGGAGGCAGACCTGGACCATCAGTCTACAAGTATGCCCGGACACTGAACAAGAAGGAGAAGGTGCAGAATTCGCTGCTGTTGGGGGTCGGGGGTGGGAGGTGTTCGTATTCTCACAGAAGCCACAGCAGTTACAGAAGAAATGGAGCAAAATGCCAGTGTAAACACTTGGAGCACTGCCCAGAAGCAGCAGTCACACACACACACACACACACACACACACACACACACACACACACACACACACACACACACGCACAGAGAGAGAGAGAGAGAGAGAGACAGACAGACAGACAGACAGACAGACACGGAGACGGAGACGGAGACAGAGACAGAGACACAAAGAGCGCCATCCCTAGAGGTGATGTGCCTGAGAGCTTGCCCTCCTGCCTCAGCAAGGGAGCGCACAGAGGACTGCTAAGACCCCTGGCTCTAGCATCCCACCCTTCTGTACCTGAATGAAGAGCTGCAGTTAAAGTGATGACAATTGATGACGTCATACTCCTCCTGCTTTAGCAGTAAAAGGAAGCCTTGGACATCTCACCTGTGCCCAGATGGGGGTGTGGCTGAGCCATAGCAGCCCCATTTGCAGGAGCAAGAGGGAGGGAAGCAACATTATTAGGTGGAGGAAGTGTGTCAGTAAAGCCTAAGACTGCACTGGTTGCATTGTGGCAGGCAAGGCCTGTCTGGATTCATCTTAAGGCCCGAGGTCTGCAGAGGGCTTACTGGAGTGCCACTTTTTTGTTTTGTCTTGTTTTGCTTCAGCTCAGGAGGAAAATGAACTTGCTCCTCAGTCTGGAACTGGATGGAGAGGAAGTGGGCCCTGGGAGGGAAAGCTTTACTTCTGCCTAGCACAGGACAGAGGGGAAAGTAGGGATGCCTCCTCTCTTTCCCCTTCAACTCCTTGCTACAGGAACAGAGGCTGGGAAGCCTGGCCCAGAGAAGGAGCCCCACCTGCTGTGAGATGAACTGCAGCCAGCTTCAGGGATGGGATATGGATACAGGGGCAGGTGGGAGCTGAGGGAGCATCTCTTCCCAACTCCACACCCAGAGACATCATATTGGTAGCCTGACATTGGCCTCAGAGGAGCCATTTGTGCAATAGGAATAGGTGGATGGTACACAAATCTAGATGGTAGGTTGTTACACACCTTATTAGCACCTGTGGCTGGAAGTTCCTGCTTCTCATTAATTCCACTCAGGGTTGAGTCATTCACTAAATCTAGGTAGTGAGGGTTCAGTCTGCAGCAGGCAGGTGAGCTGATATTTAGCATTACAGTAAAGCATCAGTTCGATCCAGCCTTTGAGCTGTGTGTAGATCTTGGCTGACTTCATAAGGGGAACACATTGAGGTGAGGACTGATTTGCTGAGCTCAGCCTCTTGGCATCCCTGAGCCACACTTTTCTTTTTGAGAGCTTGGAGCTGTTTTCCCTCACTGTCTTTCTAGTCTGTGACCCACTTAAAAAAAAAAATCTATTGTCCCAGCCATCCCACATCCACGAGCCCTTCTTTATCAGGTAAGGACCTACTCGAATTTCATCGTCACCAGAGCCTTATGAAGTAATTTGCTCATTTTATAGTTCAGGGAGGTAAGGCCTGTGAGGTTGACCAGATTATAAGTGGCACAGTTTAGAGATGAACTCAGACTTGACTCCCTATGGGGTATGTTCTTTCCAAAGGCTGTCGTCTGGCCTGTACCACACTCCTGATGTCTATATAGAACAAGAGTCTTCCTTGAAAATCTAGCCCAGCCCATTGATAGGAGGTCTGATGTGGGGCACATCACCCAGGGCCATGATGTAGCCACAGTACCCTTTCCAAAGACATCCCACCTCCCCCACAGTATACACTTCCTCTTTCCTCTGCCCCAGCCATGGTCCCTCCCCTCCTTCAACCTCTACTCAAAACTTACTTCCTCCTTGAAGCTTTCTCTCATTAGCCCCACCCGGTGTTGATCAATTCACTCACTTTGCTTTTATCCTGATACTTAAATTCAAGTTCACTCCAGATGGCCTTTGTCCTGTTTTTACCACTGGGGTACACTTGGATCTTCTTTAATCTGCACCTTCTACTAAAGTCCTGCAAGACCTGTGTCCAAGTCACCTGGCTAGGCCTATGTCTGCTTGTAGGCTTCCTATTCAGAGCCGGGAAGCTCTTGACCTGGTCAGATGACTCAAATATCTGTTTTGTTCTTGCTAAAGATGCTCCTGGCGAGAACTACAAGCAGAAGAAGAAATGGCCCAGGCCCAAACCTCTCTAGCCTTCATATTAGAAAAAGTCTTTGAGGACTTCGTGGTCCATCCTGGGGACACACAGGACCTATTCTTCCTAAGAGGGTCCTTCCCATTGCATTCCCCCTCTCTACTCCCTTGGAATGACGTGTGAATGGATGATGGACTAGCAATTTGAGATGGGGATTGAGAGGCATCTTTTGGTCTAACTGTAGGTGTTTTAGAAGGATAAATGCGTAGGTGAGTACAGTGGGGGATCACTGGGGAGATGGGAGAGGATAAGTCTGGCGCAGGAGTGAGATGGCAGTTATCTTCAGCAGGCACAGTCCTGAAGCCCTAGGTGAGTCAGGTGGGGAGGCTGGACCTCTGGTCTTCTGGGTGAAGACAGCAGATGAAACGTGGTAGTTACAGCTGGGCTGCTTTGCATCTGAGAACCTGGCTGTTTCAGAGGATTCAACCTGTGCCAGAGCCACCACCAAAAGGCTAATAATCTCTTGGCCAGACCTTCTCCTTCTCTTTCCTCCCCTCTCTTCCCAAATTTGTCCTTGGTACCCCACTCACCCTTGCCTATAACATGGAATAATTCCTCTCTACCCTAAAGACCCAACTTGGGTCCCGTACTGTCTACTTCTATGTCCCGAACGTTAACAGGCTCCCCCCACATGGACTGCCGCTTTTAGACTGGCACACGGTTTTCACAAGACAGAGTTTGCGGTTTCAGTTTTTTTCCTTCATAAGTTTGCAGCTGCTAGTTTTGAAACCACGGGCCCTGAGGCAATTCAGAGAGAGAGAGAGAGAGAGAGAGAGAGAGAGAGAGAGAGAGAGAGAGAGAGAGAGAGAGAGAAAGAAGGAGGGAGTGGGAAAGAGAGAAGGAGGGAGGAGTGACAGGATGCCTTTCTAAGCAACCTGGTTCTCGAAGGTTCCACCACACCTAATGACCCTGCTCTACCATTCTGCTAGGCCTCAGGTGGTAGAAGGCTCTGGACACACTTAAGATCTGTGGATCAGATTGACTTAGACAAAGTGAGACTCCCCGGCCTCTGTGGCTGCCTGAAGGTCACCGGTGATGTATGAAAAGCCACGCCCTTCATTTCTGAACTGAGATGTTTCAAGGCTTCCAGGTCCTGTTGAATGTGTGTGTGTGTGGGGGGGGGGGATACTACAACTCACATGTGCATTCGCGGGACAGGAGAAGGGAAGGGGGTGCCCAGGAAGACCCTGACTGATTTTGTAGGTGACACATGCATCCCACTGAAGCCTACTTAGTGAGTCATTTGCATATCGAACCACGAGCAGTAAGCCGAACACAGATGAGGTAAGAAGAGAAACGAAAATAAACTGAATCCAGAAAAAAAAACACCTAACAACGACAAAACAAAAACAAACAAACAAACAACCAGCAACAACAACAAAAACTATTTGCATTCAAGTCTCCTGTCCCCTTCCCATGATGCCTACATCTGTGGCCATTAATTATAGTTTTTACACAAGCCACAGGAACACCTAGAGCTGGAGCCTGGTGTCACACTCCAGGCATGGCATGGCAACTTGCCAACAAACAACCTAATGCAGCATGCCACTGGTGTGCATCAGTGTACCATATCTGTCTGTACCTGGAAATAGCTTTTTTTTTTTTTTTTTTTTTTTGCCACTGGTAAGAGGAAGAATCCTAGTGATGTTTCCAGGGAAAGGAAAGGAGAACAGAGAAGGTAGGGCCTCCAATCAGGCCTGAGAGGGTGGGTCCAAACCATCTCCACTTCCTTTGCAGGTCTCCTAGAATGGGCAGCCCTGTTCCAATCTCCTGTCCGTTGTCTGTGCTCATGTTTCCCCTCCCCTTTTCTCACTACCCATCTCTCCCAAGTCTATTGGAGCACCACCCCCACTCCCCACCCCTACCCCCAGAACTACTACTTAATACAGTGAGTGCTCTGCATGCAGGAGGTGCCCTTGACACACCTGAGTGTGATGTTGGTAATCCTCTTATCAAAACATGTGCTAGCTTCCCTGTCACCAGTTAGAGATGCAAATTCTCTAAGGCCTCTGCCAAAGACTCTTGGGAGGTCAGGCTGCAATGTATTGCCCCACCTCCCCATCAAGTGTTCCATACTTTGTCACTCTCACTGACATGGCACGGTCTTCTCATTTTCCTGCTTCCCCATTTGCTGATTCCCCTCCTTAGGACTGACTGTCCTACCAACCCTAGGTCATTCACCACATCAGTCCCATGGGTACCTCTTCTAGAGACCATCCTTATCTCTAGCCCTTTCCTAGGTAGCCATTCATCGGCCTCTTGTGATGCCTCACAGTACTATTGTGAACACACTTGCTGCTTTTAGCATGATGACTGCCCATTTTCTGCAAGGAATGAGCCCATCAAAGGCCAGGAGAAAAACTTCCTGCTCAAGTGGCATCACTTGGTGCTGCCCAGTTCATAGAAATAGCAAGTGCTTGATTGACATTTGATGATGAAAATATTAAATAATGCATGGGATCTGTTATCTAGTGTGCATCCTGAAGGAGGAATTTCTAAGCTTTCTTTCCTACTCTGAACTACATGGCCACCTCCTACGGAGCAGCATATTTATGGCACCAGGAAAGCATTTGATTTTTTGTTTCCATTTCTGAAACATCTCTACCTTTGTTTCATACATTCCTGTTCTTGGGAAACCATCTTGGCAAAGGCCTCTGCTCATGACCTGCATGTGTGGTGCTCATCCCTTCCTCCAGAAAACCCTCCCAGGCTAATGGAAGCCTATGGTGAGTTTCTTTTTCTTCTGAATAATTTTCAATGGTTTTGATTATGCTTCCTGAGCCTTTACTTGCTGTGTTCTTTTCTACTGTCTACCGCTATTTTAAATGTGTAGACAGATGCCTCGGCGGTGCATGCTCCTAACCCTCGGTGTGATGGTATTAGGTATGGAGGCTTTGACATGGTTACTTGATGGGACGAAGACCCTCATTATCAGGACTGCTAAAAAAGGATCTCAGGTACTGTGACTTATTTCCATTATGCGAAGGTAAAGAGGGAATCAGTAATCTACAATCAGGAGGGAGGTGGCTTTCATCAGAACCTGGCACTGCTGGCACTGGAATTGTAGGCACCCAGGCTCCAGAACTGTGAGAAGCAGTGTTTGTTGCCTATAAGCCACCCAGTCTATGGCACTTGATAATAGCAACCTGAACTAAGACGTGGGCAATTCTCCTGATTCTTTAGCAATCTTGCCTTTTCATGGTCCCCAGTGCTCGGCACAGATGAAGACTACAAAGTCAGTGACTTGTGTGAGACATTCCTCTAGCACTGCCTGTCTGCAGCTGGGCATTCACCCCTCATACTCCAGCAGTGGGGTTTTCTGATAGACCTGTACCTCAGCTGGCATGCAGTGCTTATGCTGGCACTATGACTCAACACCTCAGAGGTTACAATCCTTTTTAAAATTTGTTTTAAAGATTTGTTTATTTAGTTTTACATGTATGAGCATTTCACTTGCATATATGTATGTATGTATGTATGCCACATGTGTGCTTGGTGTGCCTGGAGGTCAGAGAGTGTTCGGCTCGGAGTTACAGGTGATATAAGCCACCAGGAAGGGTCCTCTGCGAGGACAACAAACACACTTAGCTGCTGAGATGTTTCCCCAGCCCCTACAATTCTTGCTTTGAATCAAATCTCTCATAATTTACACATTTTTGACCGCAGAGTTATACTTCCCTGTGGAAGCCATGTGAATCTCTTGGCTCAAAAACTGCTAAAAATAATTGGCCAATTTCTCTTTGGAAGGCAGAGCTATAATCCCTGGAATCTAAGCAGACAGCTTCCCCTTGGAGTTTGTTGGTGCCCTGGCTGTTTAAATGCTGTTGTATGAGCTACGTATCTTTGTGAGGTCAGCAGCCTGCCCTGTTCCCCACCAGAGCATCTTCCTCCTTGCCCTCCCTCTTCTCTGGCTCCGATGTCTCAGAAGAATGCTCTTTGGTTCAGGTCAATAGCTTTCTCTGCCTTTTCTTCTCTTGTCTATACTGTGTTAATATATGCAAAGAGACTTACTAGGAAAATATCAAATATTTACTATCATAATGCTAGCTGTTAGGTATCAGAGTCACGTAGGGGGTAATTTGAGTTCCATGGATGTTCAAAGGAAGGGATCCATGGTAAGATTTCAGGCAGATGGGAGCTGGTGCTGGACTCTGGGCAATGGGTATTTTAGCACAACTTATTATACCTGGTATATCTATGGAAAAAAGAAGGCTTAGGGAAGTCCTGACTCTGAATCCCTTTAGTGGGGCTTTAGTCACTCTGGGGTCCCTGTTCCTGAGACGGAAAGGCAGAGATGTGTCCTTCAATTGATAATATCTGGCCTGGGTCAAGTGGTTTAAAGTTTAACATGTAGATAGTTACCCAAATGGGAGCGGGAGAGACGGTTCATCAGTTAGAAGCATTTTCATGTCTCCCAGAGGACCCAAGTTCAATTCCAGCATCCACATCAAGAGGTTTATGACTGTAACTCCAGCTTCAGAGGCTCTGTCACCTTCTTCTGGCCTCAACAGACACTCATACACACACACACACACACACACACACACGCACACACACACACAGAGAGAGAGAGAGAGAGAAAGAGAGAGAGAGAGAGAGAGAGAGAGAGAGAGAGAGAGAGAGAGAGAATATTGAGACTATTATTTGAAAAGAAAGTTGCCCAAATGCCTTCTTCCCAAGCCAGAGAGCCAGGAGCCAGCGAGTTTCAGATTCATTTCCATCAACATGTTTGGCTAATGCCGCTGAGCATCTAACCCCATTTTCTTAGAAACAGGAAATCCCAGTGTGCTGAGAGTAAACAGATCCCAGCCTAGAAAGGTTTGAGTTCCTTTAGGAACTCCCTAACCACAAGAGTCTAAGGGGGCTGAGTGCTAGGGCCAGGCATGCTCTGCCGCCGTAGCTGATCTTGTTATACAGTGTTGCGCTCACTACAGCTTGGCAAAATGAACCACTGGCCTGAACCCTTCTGGAGGCTGGTGGTAATTCGAGACATAAAGCAAAGAGTGTCAATCATCTTTGATAACGTGGTAGGCATTTCCCCTATGAGCCTCGTTACAGAGTCTTCTATTTCTGAGTTGCTTTTTGCTTTATTCTTTTTATCGCCCACCAGCACAGAAACTGTAAACTGTGTCTATCTTACCCACCATTCCAGCCTCACGTTCTAGAACAGCTGCAAAGAACAGGAAGACCTAAGTACAAATCAGTGGAATAAATGGATACCTAATGAAGAGTCAAAGTAGAGAGGACAGACGCCATGAGCTGACACTTTCCTGCCCCAATGTTCTGAAAGCGTCTTGCAGGGTAAGCACGCAGTATCCTCAGTCTTAAAAATCTCACAGTGAAACCCACCCGCCCGCTCCGTCTTTGGTTTTCCTGGAATCCAGATTCTGCAGGGGCCGCTGGAGTTTCCAGCCTCTTGGGTAGTTGAGCACTGCAGGGTAGACGGGGCTGGAAGAGAATTGAGGCTTGCCTTTCCTGGTGGAGGGGAGGGCAGGGGGACCCTGGGGGGGGGGGGTTCAGCTGTACAGAAGTCTTGCTGCCTGGTTCACCAGACAAAGAGCCTCAGAAAGCTACCCTCCGAGCCCTGCTGCACACAGAGAAGGCGGAGAGGCCTGGCCTCTTTCTGACAAGGAGCCTGCTGACCAGGTTGTCGGGCAAGAGGGGCAGGACAGCCAGAAGCACACAGCTGCCCTGAGATGGGAGTTTCGTAGGAGTCACTGTACAGGGTTTGTGAGCCTGACAAGGACAAGCAAAGATCAAGTCTTCTGTAACTAGGAACTGCTCTCCGTAGGCATGTGCTAATCAAATAGCCTGTGCAAAGAGGCCTCCTGGTAGTCGGCAGTTCAGGGATGCTGTGTCATTATGCTATCAGATTGGGTCCAGCAGACTGGTCTGCAATCTGTGCTCAGGCCAGCTTCCATCTGGGCTGCATTAAAAAACACAAGGAGGTGAGTGAAGGCCCAGTCTGCCTCTCCCAGGATTTCTGGTTTTATGACTCAAGGGGGGACTTTGTGACTTCTATAACATCTCCTTTTCTGTATTTCATATGACTGGGTTTTTGAGGCCTCCACTGAATATTAATACAAGAAATTAAGAAGTCTAGCCCGGTTGCAGCATTGCTATCCTAGGCCCAGAAGCCAGTGTAGCCAAGACAATAGATGCCACTCAAAAGTCCACAAGGATGTAGCTTGGGGTAGGGAGCTTGCCTAGCACACAAAAGGCCCAGGTTCCCCAGGAACTACAGAAGAAAAACAAAACAAAACCTCAGAAGTTTTCCTATTCACTTAACAGTTTAGGCGCACATCTACCAGACCAAGTAATATGGAATATCATTCAGTGGTACAGGAAAACAGCCATAATTTAATAATAAGAAAAAAGAGACCTTAAAGTAGTTGGTTCTGACTATATTAAAATTAGACATTATGTTCATATATTTGCATTAAGAAGATTGGAAGGAAATATGCCAAAATATTAGTAGATTGTTAACTGGGTTGGAGGAACATGTTTTTGTTGTTACTGTTGTTTGTTTTTTTTTTTATGTTTTTTGCATTTTTTTCTGTTGTGGTTTTGCTCATTTTTCAAATTGTATACAAAATTTTATGTAATTAATGAGATTGTATTTTGGGGGTCATTTTTTTAAAAAGCTTCTTAAAAATAAACAACACAATCAATGAGCTTATTTGTTTGTTTTTTAAGTAAGCCAAGACACTCTGGGGACAGCATATCCAGAGTGAACTTACTTAAGGCTGTTCTGAGCAGCCAGAGCTAGGGCCTCCATGAACTTCACCTTCTCCAGGCCTGCCTGTCTCTTCCCCTCCTTTTTGCTCCTCCCAGCTCTTACTCATTTCAGTTGGTGTCTGTTGGGCATGCCCTTAAAGCACATGACTTTCCAATGTTCCTGCCTCCCCAGCGTTACTCCCCAGGAACAAGGGTCAGCGCAGATTTGGTTCCACATGCAAAGCTTATTGTAAGTCTTGCTTGTCACTAGACACTAATCTGGTCTCCCCAAACCTTTGAGTCTGGAAGGAGGTCACACCACCGTTAGATTTCAGCAGCTTCTAAATGCCACAGTATCAGAAACTACCAGCCAGAGATTCCTAAGGGAAAGTATTCAAGCTAACAAATATCTAATACTCACATATGTATTTATGACATATAGGCACATGTGCATGTTTACGTATATATATATATGTATATATATACACATATGCACATGTATGAGAAAATAAAGCACACTCAACTCTTGGTCTTCATAATGTCATGAGCCAGTATATTTTCTTCACCTGAGTGGTGAAGACCTAAGGCTCTAAGCTATTAAGTCACATGCCAGAAGAGACAGGAGCAGCATTTAAACGCTGTCCCGCTGTCCCGAAGGTCTCCAAGCCCAGCCTTTTCTAAGTGAAGTGCCCTTCCCCCTCTGCCTGGCAGTGCAGGCAGGCTGTGGTGACGGTAGTGCGTTCTAAAGCTCCATAATTACCAGGTTCAACTTGGTCTCCAGAAAAACCATGACAAAAATTTGTGGAAATGTTCACAACAGCTCTCTACTTCCAGGTTCTGAGATCAGAAACGGAAGTTTCAAAATACCGAAAGTTCGTTTATGTCGAACACACTGGTTAAGCTAAAAGCAGGAAGTTCAAGAAAGCCTGATCTCATGAGGTTTTTCAGCCCAATTTGGATCCACATCTGCGCTTCTGGATTTTCCACTGAGTCGACCCTCAGCTGCTCTCCTCTCTGAGTCTCCACTGTTGGGGTGCTGGGCATGGATAAATAAATACACTCTGACGTTTACCCAGATAGGGGCCAGTTGCAAGGAAGGTAGTGAGCAGGACTGGCAACAGAGAGAAACAATTGAAATTTGAAAAATATGGAAGTTTCTTTTCGGAAGGGCAAAACAAAACAAACAAAGGCACTAGACAATAAGTCATCAGAAGAATGGCCCCTGTTCTTGCCTCCAGGTGCAGGAAGTGAGTGGGCATCTTGCCACCCCCTTCTTCCCCCCAAAGACCTGGTCCTCCCACTTGTCATACTCTGCCAGTGGAGGGAAAAGGGGAAGGACATGGGACCCCAATGGACTGGGGATGCCAGCCTTTGTGGGCACCTCAGAACAGTCTAGAGCATAATTTCTGCAACTACATGCCCACAGCTTGAGAAACGGTGGAAGTTGAAGGATTTGCTGAGGCCACACAATCCAGGCATGGTAGGGGCTAGAACAGCAATGCAAAGCCATCCCATGTTGTCCAGCCACATCATCTCAGCATCCAGATGCATCCATAGACATGACAGGACTCTTAAAGTACACACCAGCTGTTGTTGGCTTGTGTATGTCAGTGAGACTGGGGCTGTGTTTAATGACATCTTTTTCCGTTGTAAATATAGAGTTTTCTGGGGATCCCTTGTCTGAGAGACCCATGCAGGAGAGTCCCAAGGTCCCACATACACTGTCCTTGGATACCCAGCAGCAATTTAGACATCTCTATAGGCTCATCTGGACGACTTGTGGACAATGAGCAGGTACAACTGGGCTCCTCATGAGCTAGACCTCATTCTTGTGAAGCTCAATTTCTAATCAGCCACACCCAGTTGAAACCACTCAGGAGAGGCATCAGACCGCATCCTAGGGCACCCTCTTGTCAGCTTGAAGAGATGAGGCCCACATGGGGTTCCTACTCTCTTCACTTTGTCAATCCACTCAGATGCACAGCAAAGGGGATGGAACATGACACACGTAGCAGCCGGAAGGCTTTGAGTCAACTGTTTAAGCTCTCCAACCCTCCTCAGTTTCATCATCAGAAAGTGATCATTGTAAGAAGCCCCTCATAGGCCATAGACGGGCAAAAGAAGTGAAAAGGGCCTTCCTCAGAGCTGTCCAGAACAGCCCTCTGTTGTCCCCAGCCTCACTCCTCCCTTTGGGGTAAACTCCAATGGCTGGTCTAAGTGTCCTAGAAGTTTGCACATCCGAGCTACAGGAGAACTCCCAGAATTAGTGAGAACAGACCCTTGAATGTGAAGTGCACTAGTTTGGAGGGAGGGATTGGGTTTTACTTATCAAAAAAAAAACTAAAAACTGGGCTATGGGGAAATCACTGTTGATCTGCTTTCTTACCAGAAAGTTCTACTGGCCTCCCCTGGTGGCCATTCTCAGGTCAAAGGACCTGCTCCTTAGCCACATCACAGGTGTTCATTCCTGCGTGAGTCCTTAGGTTTGGGGTACCCTTGGAGCAGGGGTGAAGAGGGTAGTCTCTTGGGTGGCTCGAAGCTGAAGTGGGAGGAAATAGGGCCTTTTATGTGGTGTGACTGTGCCTCCTCTGAGGAGCTGTTTGTTTCCCGGAAGCCAAACCCTGGGCAGAGGCAGATGCCTGCACCACTGTTTCCTCCCACCTTGGAAAATTACACAGTGCACCACTTTGCTTGGCTGATGGCTGCTAGGAGGGTGCCTAGCTGCCCCGCTGGAGCTGTCTGTCCTACCCCTTCAAAATGAAAAACAACAGTGTGCTGGTGCCCACAGTGAGCCCGTGCTCACAGTGAGCGCTCGCCCTGTCCTCTTTCTCTTCCCTGCCCTGGAAAAAAAAAAAAAAATCACACACAATGGTAAACAAGTCATTAGATTCAAGATTCTGCCCAATTTAGACGCTTTGTCTCTGTTTTCTGCAGAGTAAACCCATGGTCACACCCACCTCAAACCCAGCTAAGACCAGAAGGAATGCAGGGCCCTGTGGCCAGGCTAACCGCAACTGACCTGGAGATGCCCAGGGCTGGACGTTTCCCTGGGCTGGGAGAGCTGAGTTGGAAGGCTAGAGTTTGCCATCCTGGCCCATATGGTGGGTACAACCCCCCATTCTCCAGCTTTCAGTCTTGGAATTGCCTGCCCGAACTCTCAGGACTGAAAACTCCACAACCTTTGAAGTCTGGCAAGAAAGCTCTAAGATCAGCTTCTGCCTTATTCCTGTGGCTTCCGTCCAGGCGTGCTTCTAGAGAACCGCGAGGTTGGAGAAAATGAAAGTCAATGCCAAATCCTAACCAGACAGAAGAGTAACTGCTGCTCCCGGCAGCCCCCCAACCCCCAGCTCTGGCATGATGGGCTGGGGAAGTGGGCCCCTCTCCTGCTGTTGAGGATCTGTTTATTTTGCACTCCATAAAGGGAAACCAGGCCCTTTCTGACATTTTGGCTTGGAGGGGGTGGGGGTGGGGGTGGGAGGGGGCGGGGCAAGAAGAGGTCCTGAATTTAAAGTCAAAACCAGATTAACTTCTCTAAATCTCCTGTAGCTTTTGCTATGACTCCTAAGTGGGCTGCTTTGTGCAGATAGGGTTTTTCTACTCTACCAAGTAGGAGCCTCCATTTCTAGCAGGCTGGCTCTCACTCCCTGAGCACATCATCGCCTACAGTGACCTCTTTCTACCTCTCAACCAAGCAAATGCTCCACAGATGGCACTCCCAAGCAGCCTGGTGGTCCTTTCTGGTCCCACTCTACTCCCCCATCCCTAGCCAACCTTGCTTTTTCTTTCACCCATAGCTTATTCCCCAACTTTGCTCTCCTGTCTGGACAGTGGATCCTTTCAAACAATAAACCAGAGAATTTCCTTTGTCCTGGAAACGTGCCACTTACCATCCATGTTATCCTTATCAGCAGACCACAGTGCAGCAAGGGGAGAGGTCCCAGTGTGCTCAGGACACATGGGATATCAGTGCACAATGTTTTCTTCACTTTTCCCTCCTGCCTTGAATTCAAAGCATGACCTTTACGGGTGGAATTCGACCAGGTCATCTCTCAGATTCCCTAGTGGGGAAATGAAAAGTGGCACTGGCCAAGGCTATTGTTTCCCCAGCAAGGAGGCAGAAATGCTGTTTTTCTCACTAGAACGTACAGCAGAAAGAGGTGGTATCGGGATAAGGGAGGTAAAAAAAAGACCCTCATGATTGCTTTCAATACTCTTCATATAACACAGCCAGGGGCCTGGCACACTCACAAAGCTTCCATAGCAGATTTTCAGCAAATGTCTCGACTCTGCCACAAGTCCTTCTCCACGGTTTTCACTCCTTTTAGTCTAAGTCATTTTCTACTTGGACAGATATGAAAATAGTTTTTCTTCCCAACTTTAAACACCAGGAGAGCAATATAGTTAGGAAAGGGGGTGAAGGAATGTGGAAACACCAGAAGGCCAGAGGAATTGCAAAAATAAACTCCTGCTAATGTTAACACTCGTGTATTCCAAGGCAGGGATAATTAATAGTATATGTTTCGTCACTTAGCAACTCCACGCTCTTATTCTGAAAAGCTCAAACTGTTTCACACATGTTGTGAGCAAAGACTTTGGGATCAGACAGACCCTACTAGCTGCAAACCCTTTGGTCAGTTGCTTGAGTTTTTTTTAAACCTCAGCTCCTTTCACTGGAAAAGTGGGTATCATAAATGGAATCCATATGGCCTTGATGAGAATGCATAAGGCTTCTGTATGTTCAGCACCACACCAACATCAGCACCATCAGCACCATCCACACCAACATCAGTAGCATCCACACCTATGTCAGCGCCATCCACACCAACATCAGCACCATCAACACCAACACCAATATCCACACCATCCATACCGACTACAACACCATTCACACCAACATCAGCACCACCTACACCAACTATAGCATCATCCACACCAACATCAGCACCATCCCCAGTGGTATCAGCAACAGCATTTCTGAGTCTATATGCTGATGTTGTTTTAAGTAATACTGAGGTAAAGGCACAGAAATTCCAGAAAGAAATTACTAATGTCAGCCTCTTTAGAGTCTTAGATCAGAGAGCTTCCTCTGAAATTCTAGAAAACACCAGATAGAGATAGCAGGCTTCATGCTGGCTAAGAAGGCTTTTTCTTTCTTTTTTTTCTTTTTTCTTTTTTCTTTTTTATGTTGCAAAATGCCTTTACTGCCATCTTCATTACAACATCACTTTGAGGTAAAACTATCATTGGCAGAATCTTCATGATCTGCAGCTGAAGAAGCCTAAGGTGGGGGAGATCCAAGTCCCATCAGAGATGGATTCATGTCAAAGCCAATGGGTCAATGTTCCAGAACTCTGGATGCCCAGGAAAGGCCTGACTTTACCAGCGGGGAGTTACAGCAAGCCAAAACAAGACTGGCATCTTCCAAGGCAAAAGTCATCTTTCTGAAATTGTCCTACCCCTGAAGTATCTAGATGTACTACGTAATAGAGGGGTATTAGCTGAAAGTCTAAGGATTCACTGGAGGTACTCAGTAAACACTAGTCAGTTAATGCCTTCAGAGATATTGTCTTTTCACAACATTCTTCATTACACTCTACTTGCCTTTATCAAATAAGAAAATGGCTAAGAGAATGACTTGTGGCCACACAGATAGTGCCTAGAAGGGTCATGGTTAGAATGACTAAGCTTCTGAGACCTAATTTAGCAAGGCCCTGGGGTGACTGGCCATGAAGCGAAGCAGACATTTCAGCTCTCCACTCATTAGCACAGACTTATCAAAAGTCTGTTCTCTTTCATAATTACCCCCACTTATCATTCAGGGTTCAGCCCGAATGTTACTTCCTTAGGGAAGCCTTTGACCTCTGAGACCAGGTTAGGTCCCCATGTCAGACTCTCTGAGGCACTCCCCAGTTCCCTTTTCACACAGAGCTCTTCAGACTAAATACCTGCCTGCTCAGCTTGAGCATAACTCCTGCCAAAGAAGGAACTGCAGCTATCTTTTTCTTAAACTACTATACCTTCGTCCCTGGCAACTTAAAAACTGTTCAGTCAATACACAAAGATATGTTATGTGCTGATGACACAAAGAAAAACTGGCCAAGTCCCAGCTCTCACAGTGCTCAGAACAAACCTTGCCAACCAACATTCTGATCCTGAGAGCTAGGCAGCATCTTCACCTCATGCAGCATGTGATCCCCAAAAACAGAGGAAAAGCATTCTAAGGTGCGAGAAGTTGTGAAGATTCACAGCTATAGACAGAACCATTATACATTCTCCAGTGAACCAGGATGAGACCGTTGAACCCTGGGCACTCGCTGCGGCCTGTGGGCAGGGGTGCCTTTTATTCTTCCTGGAGGGTTGTTTTAGTATGAATCAGAACCACAACAGTCCAGCACCCTGAAAACTGTTAGGTAGAGTTAGACCTCAGGTGAACTTGACTTCATTTTCTTGGAAGAATCTACCCATCTCATGAAGCCCAATTCACTTTTAAATAGCCTGACTCACAAGTTCATTCATATTAGAGATTCAATAAGAGACAATGAATTTACCCCCGTGGTGACATGTACTCAAAGATAAACAACACAAAGCCCACCACAGGTCCCATCATGAGAGGGAACTTAGTAATGAGACCAGCTGTTCTCAGGAAAAGGATGGAGTACTAATTCTGATGACTATTCCATAGCTCTAGTGGGCATGGCATGTCATGGAACAGGGCCTGAAGGCAATAGATACGTTTCTTTATGTCTTGACATACTAAGAACATACATCTTTGGGATTGAGGTACCACAAAACAACACAAGTTAAGAAAACAAGCTCTGGAGGGAAATTTGCTTTCCTGGACCATCCAGCTAGTTATTTGCCAAATTAATTTGCTTTGTTCACATTCAGAGCTAAAGGAGAAATCCTCTTACAAAGAGTTACAGAGACCTGGGAACTAAAGAAACAAACCATCTGTTAAGAGTATGGAGCCCTGCGCAATAGGAAATTATATTTTTCATGGTGGCATAAAGCAGAAAGCATTAGAGCTGAAAACAACCTTAAGAAGAATTTGGGTCCATGCCAGTATTTTCCAAAGAGGAAACCAAAGTCACTGTGTTGTATAAGGGCTACTTTCTGGTCAAACTTATTTTTCCAACAAGAGGGTATATATCAAAGGTTCATTTGTTCTTTAAAAAACCTAGTACACATGCAATCATGATTTGTAAATATCCTGTTGGTAAATTTCTATTGCCTTCATTATTAGAAAAGGGGGGAAATAAGTATTATATTCTCAGTGGTCAGCATGAATTTGGTTGTTGAACTAGAAGGCTATATGCTAATCTAAAGCTCCAACCCCAGGCCAGCATGGAGGTAACCTGGCAACACTAAGCACTGACTACATTTTATCTTACTTTGAAATTTTCCATAGAGTAGCAGAGGTAGGGGGTCATGACAGCAGTAGGAGATGGACATGAAAGGAGCAGGACTTCAAGGTCAGCGTGATTACATAGTGTGGTTGAGGCCAGTCTGGGATACATGAGACTTTGTCTCAGAAAGAAAAACAAATACAACAGTAACAAACGGATTAATGGAAGCACTAGTCTCTATGCACAAAATACATCCATTGCCGACTCACAAAAGGAGTGCATGCAAGTAGATCCTTCCAATTCAATCAAGAGTTTAAGATGATGGTTTTGACATAATTTTATTGGTATTATTTAAAATTAAATTGGGTTAAAAGGTGATTTCTCAAGTTGAATATGATGACATACGTCTGTAATTTCAACACTGGAGAGGCTGAGACAAGAAATAAGAAACAGTTCAAGGCTATCCTGAGCTCTGTGGCAAAAAAATTACCTCTGTCTTAAAAAAAAATTCCTTCTTTGCACTGTGGATATCTCATATCTCAATAGCCAGTTTCATAGCTTGGCTATGGCTGTCATATTGGACACTGAAGAACAGAACATAAAGAAAATTATCTTAATTTCCCACTTGCCTCAACATCTGAGATAGGGGCAAAAAGGCACAGAAGAAATGGTGATTTCTCAAATCTCTTATTTTAAAATGTATGTCCCATGCTTTTAATGCAAGAGCTCTAGATACAGGTGGATCTCTGTGAATTTGAGGCCAGCCTGGTCTATAAAGCAAATTCCAGGACGTCCAGGGTTACATAGTGAGACCTTATCTCAATCTGCCTCCCCCCATGAACAAGCCATTTCTCTAAAAAGTTTCTTAATGTAAAAGAGATATATTGGACCTTTCTGTAGCCTCCAAAGTAGTATTGTTCCCTGTTGTAAGCTGTTAAATGTCCCCCATGGACTTGTATTTTGAGTGCTCTTCCCCAGCTGATGGTGATGTTTTGGGAAGATACAGAAATTAGAAAGTAGATGATGGCTCAAGGAAGCACTTCATTAGGGACTGGTCTTCAAAAGCTAACATCTCATTCTTGGCTCTAGGATGCTTTCTGTTTCCTGGTCCATTGTGAAGGAAGGAGGCATCACCAATATTTCCAATGACAAGAGCTCAGCCATGCTTCTACAATAGGATGCACTGAGGCTCTCTGAAGCTGTGAACCCAAAGAATCCTTTACCCCTACAAATCTGTCCTGTCAACTATTTGACCACTACAAACACAGAACAACAAATATACCCCCTTTACCCAAATTAAATTCAGGAACTTAGAGTTACCTGAAAAGACCAGAAAGCACTAAATAGCTATTTGAATATGTGTAAATGTCTGCATACAACATGGGCCACAGTAAAGATTCAGGGCACTGTGCTCGTTCAGAAACTGTCTACAATCAGACCTAACAAAACCAGCTGATCCCAACAAACAGATGAATTCTGAAAGGCTGTCCTTTGCCTCAACTGTGTGATGTGACATTTACAAGTTGAAGAGAGAGAGAGAGAGAGAGAGAGAGAGAGAGAGAGAGAGAGAGAGAGAGAGAGAGAGACAGAGACAGAGACAGAGACAGAGACAGAGAAAGAGACAGAGAGAGAGATTGGTCAATCTCTTTATCTTTGCTCTCAGGTTTGGGGTCAAAATACAGAATGTTTATTCAATGAAGTATATAGCTTTGGAGCACAGCTTTGTTTTGTTTTTCTGGAGGAAGAGGCAGCAGGCCTGATCTTGCCATAATAGTAATCTCTAACAATTGCAGGACACAGTATCGGAACAACTCAATATCCAGCTCCATGGACTTTGAAGTATCATTTCAGTTCATCAGGAATAAAACCAAAGTACATGGTTCAACCTATATAAAAAAAGGACTTACAGAGTTCTTAATCTCAGTCCTAAATACAAGGATGCCTCTTACAACAGAAACAATTAACTTTGTTTTCCATTTCTCTATTCCATTAAGTCAGTGCAGGTAGAATTGGGGCAAATGATCTCCTTCTTCCCATCAGTCCTAACACATCAGCATATTAGGTGGTTTAGAGTAACCCCAAGGCAGAGACACAACCTTCTCACAGTGCTGAGAAGGTGGTGAGAGCAGAGAAAGCTCTCCTTGGGCTCAGTAGGTGAAGGCGCCATTATTCTACATTAACCCTAACAGAGGCTGTCTTCAAGGTGGCTTGCTCCTTCTGTTCACTGTGTCTGTCACTCCCTACACCTCTCGATAGAATCAGAGTTGAAGACAGCCCATGACAACCTAGCAGATTCATGTCCTCTGACCAAGGGCATCTACTCTGATGCAGACCCTCTTCTCTCCAGAAGAGAAAGGCAAAACACAGAGACACAGAGCAGATGGCTGTCATGTCACATTGCTCGTAAGTTGACCAACATCTTGACCAAAACATGGAAAAACACAACACAACAAAACAAAAAGCAACAACAACAAAGGTAGGGTGTGTGTGTGTGTGTGTGTGTGTGTGTGTGTGTGTGTGTGTGTGTGTGAAGAAACAGTAGAAAAGATGCCTTGGTGAATGAGGTGAGCCACCCAGAAAGTATCCTGCCAGCCAAATGGGAATTTCAAGGCTATTCACAAGGGAACCCTGTGGGAAGGTCACGCATTTTATACTGAGGGTGCACCGGCTCTATAAAAGCAGACATAAACCTGAAAACAATGGGCCTAAGTAGCACAGGTTGGACAGAGCATTTCTCTGATGGTCTCCACTCTTTTGTTTGTTTGACATAAGTCTTTTTATCAACAGCACAAGCCTGGAATTCCTGAGTCCAGTCACATCCTGCCATCTCTTTATGTTTTTTACGTAAAAAAAAAAAACATTGATTGAGTTGGAAGTTTCACAACCAAAACAATAGCCGGATACAAGGGAGGGAAAAGAGGGGACATTTGATCTGTGGGATGCATCACTAGAAATGAAGTCTGTGTGCACAAAGAGATATGAATAAGTAGCTAATTGGCCAATGTAACCAAATTCAACCATTTTTGGAAATCTTAGTGCCAGGTAGAAAAAGCATCGTTTGTTAACTGTTTACATTTAAGCACTGACTGGAAGGAGAACAAACTAAAGTAGGAACAGCTTGTGTGGCCCATTACAATTACAAAGTGCTTTTTCTTTGTTCTCTTTTATTTTGGGGGACAAGTTCTTGCTATGTAGCTCATCCTGGCCTAGAACATAGCTTTCTTGCCTCAGCCTCTTCAGTGCTGGGATTACAGGGGTGTACTGCAATGCCCAGTGTACAACTACAAAGTACCCCCTCCATGTTTCTTTTGTTCCTGGCACTTAATAAGGCAGGTGGAAAGTGTTATTATGATATTTCTTATTATTATAATTATCATTCTTATTTTGCAGCTAGGTGAGGAAAAGTTAGTATCCAGCCTATGTTCACACAATTAAAAGTGAGCGGAATTGAATCTAGGTATTCAAGTTTAAAAATTAAAGATACCTTTCTCTCAGTGCATGTGTGCATATGTGTGTGCATGTGCGTGTGTGTGTGTGTGTGTGCGTGTGTGTGTGTGCGTGCGTGCGTGTGTGTGTGTGTGTGTGTGTGTGTGTGTGTGTGTGTGTAGATGAGTTCATAACATGGAGTGATTGTGGAGGCCAGAGACCAACTTCAGATGTTGTTCTTCATCTTCCACCCTGTTTCAGACAGGCTATCCTCTTGTTTGCTCCTGTGTATGACAGGCTATCTGGCCCACAAGCTTCTGAGGACTCTCATAGCCCCATCTCCCACATCACTGTAAGAATGCTGAGGTTCCTGATGTGTACTCCTATACACAGCTTTATACGGAATCTGAGGGTCCCTACACTTGGATGACAAACACTTTATTCACTGAATCATCTCCTCGGCCTCAAACTTCAACCTGTCACAGGATCATTTTGCCACCACTGTGGTATCTGGCAAAACACCACAGCAACCCTCCACCAACTCCACTGAGACTTTGCATCATCTTTCTTAGGCAAGAAGTACTTGACCACACACAGCATTGTTTTCCCATTGCATTGTGTGCACACAAAGTTATGTTTTCAAAATTTAACTGACAGATCCTAATAGTGAGCTCCTCCTCACAGACACAGACAGGTTCTCTCTCTGAGGAATTCTGCTGAGGCTCTGGATCGGAAATGCTGCCTGTCTTACCACTGGCAACATGAATATCCCCCGAACCATTGACCCAGTGGTTGTTCAAACTCTAGTTATTAATTAATGTTTCTCTTCAAGAGTCCCAGAGCATCTCACTGCTCTAGGCTGGGACTAAATCTACAAGGGAAGAGGCACACACTGCTAGTCTCCATTCTTGTGTGGATAGAAAAGATGAGGTGAAGAAGGGCAGAATAACACACCCAATGTCACCCAGCTGGCCTAAGCAAGACCAGGCACAGCACTTGGATGACCCAAACATTTGGCTCATTTCGGTTCTTTAGAGGGAAGACATACAGACCATGAAAAGGTCTATGAGAGCTAGAGAGCTAGTACAGAGGTATACCTAGACAGGCTTGCCACCAATGCCTCTAATGACCAAGAAGGAGGCAGAGAATGAGGCTTATGGTGATTATGGACCTCTAACTTGCTCTAATCGGAAGGAATTAAAAACACTGTTAATGTCTCAGAACAGCCAGCCTACCTGCTCCCTCTCAAATGAGGCTGCCCAATCAAATAAGTATTTGCAGGCTCCAGTTGAATGAAGCAGGAGACACTCACGTGTTTTACAACACTGCCTTTTCCCTTCCAGAAAATTCTGAGCTCTGAGATCCCACCAGACCTTTCTGTTGGGCATCCACCTTTGCCCTCCTTTTTCCAGATCATCTCTGAGACATTTCTCTCTCCACACCCCATAAATGCTCTTGTATTGTGCCCCAGTAATAAAACAGCCTCCCCTGTTTTCAATTATTTTGTAACAATTAAGCATGCAAATGTGAGAGCAATATTTAATAAGCTTCTATGGACATTTAGGAGGAAAGAAAGAATGAACCAAGAAAAATCAGAGTCATCAAAGGACTCTTACAAAACCAGTATTTTGAGCCTTTAATTGAAAATGAATCAGAAACAGGCGTGTGAAATTTCCCATGAAATACACATAGGGTTTTAAAAAAGTTTAGAGGGTGCTCTGGGAAGAGAAGAGTCTGGGTCAAACCCAGTCCACACTGATGGGAAGAAAAAGATTAATTTCTACGAACTCAAGCCGGGCCCCACTGGTCTGCAAGACTTTCCTGGGGTAAGGGAAGGGAGAGCAAGGAGGGATGCCCTGGTGATTCTCTTACTACAGTGCAGAACTGGATAACCTATACAGATCTATGAATCTCCAGAAGGAATAGTTAGTTTAACAGCCCAGAGCAGCGAACCCAAACCACAGGCTCCATCCCCAAAGCATTCTGGGAAAATGGTGTGCATGCCCATTTCCTGCAGCAGAGGAGCACAGGAAGTGAAGAAAGCACAGGTGTCCGCAATCCTCAGACCCCGGACCCGTAGGAGTGTCCTGGGTTGTACTAAAGATCCTCTTTGAGTGAGACTTTATCATGGAATCTGTGGACTGTACTATGGGAGAAGTCAGTCAGGTCTGAGCAGTTAGTTTTTTTTTTTTTTTTTTTTTTTTGCAGACAGTGCATGGGGCTAAAGGGAATTGTGTAACAAAATGCAGGGGTCTTTTGCCAGAATACCTGATAGTAGCAGGCCTGGGTGCAGCGCTAGAGGCAGACTACAGTGTCAGAACCCAATACCCATGGAAGACTCCAGTCTGTCCCTTCCATTTGGCATCACTGGTTACCAGAGCACACCAGAGGTACACCCTCACCCACACTCCTCACTCTAAGTAGTCTCTGAATTCTTTTGTTCTCAGAAGAAAACCCTTTTAACCCGTTTCTTTCTGGAGCTGTTAACATTAGAAGACTGGGCTAAAAGAATTCACTGTCACTAACCACAAGGAATTGCTCCTTTAGCAATGACATTGCCAAAGAGCAGGCGCCAGTGTTATTATTTTCCCATTCCAAACCAGTAGTGATTACAAACAAAAGGCCTTAGTAGTAGGCTTTCTCAGCCCCTCAAGCGGCACCTCCAGAACATGGCTCTTCAGTTCTTCAGGTGGACCATGACAATGGTCAGGAAAGAGACAGGATCGAGGCTTAAAGTCCTTGGGAGTTCAGTAAGCCCTGGTGCCTTCCCCCCTCACCCCCCAGGAAACACATTTATTATGGGATGTGTCCTTAATCAATGCTGGTGATATTCCTGCCGGCCTCTCTCCTCCTAAAGCACTGGATCCTGAAGCCTAATCTGACTTTTCTATCCAATGCCCTCTTATTCTGTAAGAGTTTGGAAGAGGGGCATGTTAAGTTGACTCTGTGTGACAGTTGCTTTGAGAGGCATAACAGGCATACAAACAGTTGCCTTAATCCTGCTTCCCCCCCCCCACCCCCGCCAATTAAAAAAAAAATCAAACTACATGCCGGGTATGTTCAACTGGGTCACTAAGTCCTGACAGCCTAACACAGCTCTCCTCACATGCTGACATAACACTGTGGGGGAATAAAAGAAGCAGAGGGGAGCAGTTAGCCTTATGCACAGAGAAGGAAAACTTTAAAATAACAGCTCCTTTAGTGCTAAATTATGTTTGCTCCCAAGGATCCTTGGAGCTATGGCTCCTTTGTTCTACCAAAGGAAAAAGGAAATATATCAGGAAGCTGGGCCAGTCCACAGGAAGTCTCACTTGGGCTGATAAAAGGAACTGATGTGCAGTGGCTTGGGATGCAGTTATAAGTCAATCTGCCTTGAAATAACAAGAAACGCTGTTCAAGAGAAACTGGAGCCTGAAGTCAGCCTTGCTTGGTCGGTCGTTTCCTTTAGCCACTGCAGAACACTCCCTTCTTTGTGTTTCTCATAACTGCCCAAATCCTTCCCTTTACTTAAAGTCCGTGTGTAGTTTTGTGAGCATACGAGGGAAAGAAGAAGGAAAGGAGAGTAAGGGTTAGGGGTAGAGGGAACAAAGGAGAAAATGAGGGAGGCAGAAGAGGAAGCATTGTCAAGTCAAAGTATCCATGTATTCTCTGTTGAATTACAGAACTTATGTTGAATTGCCTCTTGGTTCACTATGGTAAAACAGAACCAGTCAGCTTCACAGCCTGTCTGTTGCCCACCTGCCAGTATACCTGATAACAAAGCTGGGCTGGCTTTTTCCTGGATACACAGGAAGAGCTTAAGTTTTCATGCATGATTGGTGGTGGAGTATGAACAATTTAGTGAATCTGACAAGCACACCCTGCGCTCAGGAGTCACAGCGACTAGAAACAATGAAATCTATATGTTCCTCACAAGGTGGGTTAGAGCTGAGCCGTGTGGTGCAGGCAGGAGAATTGCAAATTCTAGGCCTGCCTAGACTAGAGATCAAGTTTAGGTCCAACCAGAGCAACTTAGTGAAACCCTGTCTAAAAACAAATAGTAAATAAGTAAAACAAACAAACAAACAAACCAAAAAACAAAATCCCAACAACCTTGTTTTGAATAGTGCTCAACGGTAAGGCACTTGCCTAGAGCATGTGCAAAGCCTGGGGTTCAACATCCAATACCAGGAGGCTAAAGAAAGACAAAAGAAGAGTCAGACTTTGAGTCCTAAACTACATGAAGGCATATGTGTTCATTTGGTGATTTTTCATAGTGACTAGGCTCCATAAGCTTTGGAGGCAGTAGGATTGGGTCTAGATAATTGCTTCCACCTTTCAACTTGAATAGACTACAGTGAATAAGTTAGTCAAGTGCTTCAAAAATGCAAACAATACATATATCACAAGATTGCTATAAAGAACAAGGTAAATGTGTCTTAAGGGTCAGAAATCAGTGCCTAAAGCCAGATTAATAACTAGGTTTTAAAATTTTTTTTATAACTATGATCATCCAAGTTTTTATACCCCTTAAGTGGATGGTGAGTAATGCATTCAGTCTAAGGTAAGAACTAGAAGAAAAGAGGCCTTAGTTGGACCACTGGGTCCACACACATGGCCCGTGATACTGTTTCACACCAAATGGGGCCTTCTGGGGCAGACCATGTTTGCCCATAGCACAGTACCACTTCCTGTTTTAAGAAGCATAAAAAAAATAAAAATAAAAAGCCTTCCTGAAAACTCATTAAGAAGCTCAACATTCTTCTTAGACATCAAATAAGTCCTCAAAATATTGTTTTCTTAAGAGTTAAGTGTAAATGAATAAAAACCAGACAAATTCAATTTCCCTTCAATTAAATAGGATTTTTTTTAAGTCCAGGGTACAGGCTCTTGGAGCCAAATGTGTTTTGGGTTTTAATGTGACTGAGTTTTAGAAAAGAGTCTAAGACCTCAGCAGAGAGTTGGGCCCTATTCTTAGATGGTGTCAACATGCAGGGATCAACACCATTGCACCATGAGTTGCCAGTGGAGACAACTGGCTTCCAGAAACTCACAAAGCACCTCCTAAGAGCTCAGCTGATGGTTGACCTTGAGAGACACTGGAGAGCACAACAGTCTTGAGATCTTAGAGCAGCCACACTAGACCAGAAAGAATGTCAAGTAGTTCAGTCACCTACACTCCAAAAGCAGACACAGAAGTCCACAACCCAGCCAGGATGAACTTGGGATTGGAAAAGAATGTTGTCATTGTATCTCAGCGTACACACAGAACGATTAAAGAGAGTAATGTCAAGTAAGCCCCAGAAGCCAGGTGACTTGCCCAGGATCCAATGATTGCGTTGAGGGATAGCCTGGCTAGAAACACAGTATGTGACCTCTTGGCCCCACTATTTCTCAAAAGAATATCTCAAGCCTCTGGGATCCATAAGCTTTGGTTAGAATGGTTTCAAAAAATCTTTAACAGACCTTCAAAACTTATGCTTTTTTAAATTGTGAAAGTAATATATATTAATGATTAAAGAATAAGAAGCTCCCTGAATTTATGATATGAAAGATAGGCATCTATGTTTACCTAATCAGAGGTATCTAGTTTTAAGCATTTAGTGTATATACTTCTAGAAATATTTGTACCTAAATAATCATACATATGTGTACTTAAATTTTTTCCATATATGAGCTATATAGTTTGGAATTTTCTTTTTTATGTGATAATATTCCATTGAGAACTTCCTAAATTACTGTCTATAAGAAGTATTTTTATTTCATTTAATGTTAGCATAGCATATATATATTCCCTAATTATTTATCTATCACTTTACTTTTGATTAAATAAACAATTATTTGTTTTGCCATTATAAAGATGCTACTATAAGTATCTTGTGCACACATCTTTAGTAGCTGAATGAATACAGGTTATAGTAAGGCAGACACTCTTTCTAACATGGCACATTAATTTTTATGCCCTTTACCTTTGCTATCTTCTTTGGTTACAACTGTAAGAATCCCACTCTTTTCACTTGAAGATCTTTAAGTACGCTCTTCCTCTTCCTCTAGGGTGTCTCTTCCGCTAGGGTCTTTGCCAATTTCTCATCAAGTAGTCTTTTCCTGATTGATCTGTAAGTAGCCATGGCACTGGATAATAAGTATGAGAGACTGTCTCCAAGCTTTCTCACTCATCTCTTCAGTTTGCTTGCTTGCTTTGTGCTGTTGGTGAACAAACACAGCAGCTCGGCCATGCTGCTCTGTCACGGAGCCACAAAGCAGCCCTATCTTTTTGCTTTACTTGTTTTCTTTGTCTCCATGTTAATCTATGCATTGAAGACCCAAAGAAAGAGAAGAAGGAGAAATTTCTTTGGCTAAAGCTCTGGATTTCCAAAAATGCCTGCATAAAGGACTAATATCACCTGAGAAGTAGGAGCTGTGGCGTTCTATGCTGTTGTCACCTTGGGACACTGTACGAAATGTGTCCACAATATTAAAATATGTATAAATAGTCCCCCCAAATAGCCTTCTTTGGAATCATAGGTCACCAGAGCTCAAAATAAGGAAATAGAGAAACTTCTACTTTCCAGAAATAGAGAAAGAAATAGTGGAGCCCTCTTGTCCTCATTGACAGATGTAGATCGTCTCTGGAACACTTTGCCTGGTTGTACTATTCAATTTGGATGAATAAATAAGTGTATAAAGGACAAATGTCTAAGTACGCAATGACTCTATAGGCATATAAATTTCAACCCAAATATATGCCTTTAGGTGGATTATAACAGAATCAACATAAAGACCAGTTAGAAGCTGAATAAGTTACAATATTAACCTATTTTTTTTTCAACTTTTTGCTGCACAAATGGCAGTGCACAATTATTTACTTTCAGGCTAGACTCCTTTTCACATAAAATCAATGAATGCTTGCATATCCAGAATGAAAAAAAAATCTGTTTTTGGACTGCTGGGTTCCAGTACATATGGTAAAGCCACACATGTCCAGAAAATCAAGGTCCATGCTCCCCTGGCACCTGTAGTTCAGGCCTCTTGAGTGTGTGTACTGAAAAGTGACATAAGGTCTTTCATGACCTTGGATGCAAAGCTCTGGCTGAGCGAATGGGCCTGTTCTTGGGAAATCATTCCACAGGACTCAAGTCTGTGTCCTCCTTGAGAGTTTGAAACCTTTAGTACTCTGAGATTTTGATCATAAAGTAAAGTGCCGGTATGTTGTTCCTAAGGACAGGAAGTGTCTTAAAGATGTTAGGTCTGAGTAATTTTGAAGCTTCTGTGAAGTTGGTCCCAACAACTGAGAGTACACTATTATTTCTTCTGTCTCTGATCCTACTGAGATGAGGCACAAAAGTATCTGGGTCTTGGTTTGATTAGGTCAGCACTACTAATGGAGGTCCAACCTACTCATGAGAGAATGTCACACTTCTATGAATTTCCATAGAAGTTTGGTTTGAGTCTTGGGGAAACAACCTTCCCTTTTGGATGGTCTCTGTTACCATCTGCTGACTCATTCTTAAAAAGAGATGAAGTTGGCACCTAGGATAGACCTTCCAATTAAAAATATATCTCATGTTGAGATTCCTCAGAACACTGGGGAAAACAGTTGTATTTGAAGGAGCAAATGGAACAATGAACTTTTTAAAATAGATTTTTTGTAATTCTGGACACCAGGTCTAGTCCTATGAATACTAGGCACATGCTTGACTACTGAACAAAATTTGCAGCCCTTCAGCCTTTGAAATAGGGTTTTGGTATGTAGCTCAACCTGACTTTGAAATCACTATGTGTCCCAGACTGTCGTTGGACTTGGGATGTTCCTGTCTCAACATGCTAAATGCTGGGAATGCAGGCATATGCCCTATTCTTGTATAATCACATTTTTGTAAGACCAGGAAAAATGGAATTTTCCCTCCCTCACTTGATGCCTGCTTAGTAAGCAGCGTCTTTCAGACCTTCCTGTTTTCCCAAGGTCATCACTTACTGTCTAGCCCTGGTGGCTCACTAGAAGCTTCTGTAGAGTTTCTAACAAGCCACTGCCATATCTATTGACTAAGCAGCAGCACGATAGTGCAAAGAACACAATCACTAGGGAATTTGTACAGCTATGTAGTCTATCGTCAATTTAAAATTTGATTATTTCTTATTATAAATATAATATATATAAAGCCCAGATTCTTTATCACAGTAGCTAAGGGGTTCCATAATCTACTTCTGTCTAATCTTTCCAGTGTCTTCCTCAATGCATTTCCTTTCCAAAGCCTTTGACCATATTACTATGTGCACGTCTATTGATACCTCAAGGCCAGCTTCTAGATTTCACTTATGTCAGGAAGTAGCAAGGCTGGTGTATGCAGAAGAAGCAGGCATTGCACAATCAGAAAGACTAGACTTGAAAACTCCAGCCCTGCCACCTATTAGCTGTAATCTTGGGCAAGTAGCCTCACTCTCTGAACTTCCATTTATTCTGTATGAAATGGCGTCATCACAGTATAAACTCCAGAGGACTGAAGAGAGAGTGACTGCCAAGGGAGCAAGGACTCTTTTCATTAGATCTTTCTTTGGGCACTTCGGATTGCTTTTCCCTTGCACAGAGATGTCATGTCACTTGATAAACCCTGTTGGCACACACAGATCATTATCTAGCTGAGAGTCCAAGACAGGTCACCAGGTCTGGCTCAGGGCAGCAGTTGAATTTACATGGTCGGTTATCACACAGTGTCCGCTTCATACAGAAAACTGTTATTCTAGCCATTGCCACATTTCAAAGCTGCTAGGCCTAGGGGAGGCAGCATGGGGAATGGATGGTGATTTCTCTTATTGCCTCTAGAGAAATGGCCTGAAGTGCATTACTCAGTGACATGGTAGATATGAAAACAACAGAAAATGAAACAGGGTGTAGTCTCCTGCAGAGAAGAGCACCTGCAGAACTTTGAGATGACTAAAAAAAGAATTATGGGCAGGCACATAGCACATTCCTGTAGGCCCAGCACCCAGGGGGTGAAAACAGGAGACTCAGAAGTTCATGGCCACCCTTAAGTACATGGTGAATCGGAGGCAAGCCAATGATACACAGACTTTTCCCCGACAAGCACAAATATGCTGGGGTGGGGGGATGGCTCAATGGGTTGACGTGCTTGCCACACAAGGTTGAAGACCTGAGTTTGAATGTCCAGAGTTACGTAAAGCCAGACAGAAGTAACACAAGTCTCTATTCCCAGGACTTCTACTGTGAGATGGGAGGTAGAAACAGCAGAGTCTTTAGATCTAGAGCCAGCTAGGCTGCTGCACACAGCAGCTAACAGCAAAGAGACCCTATCTCAAACAAGGTGGAAGGTGAGCACCAATGCTCCAGGTCATCCCGTTATCTCCACGTGCATGCTTTTACACACACAAACAAACACACACACACACACACACACACACACACACACACACACACACTGAACAAAAGATAGACAGACTTTTAAATTCAGTCTTCAAAAAATTCATGTTATTCAAAACAAAAATATTCTGTGCCAACATTGTACAGCCAAACGCCTAAATGGAATTAAGCTGTAGATTTCCCATTCTAAGTAATGAAAGATGGTCTAATCTAAAATCTTGTATCTCAAGCTTTAGGCTGAATGACTCTTTAGTTTGGAAATATTTTGTGAGATTTAAGGTAAAATAAATGGAAGTTTACGGATGTAAACATTTCGCAATATTTTGTCTTTTTTTTTTCTCTTGGAATTAGATTAATGCTACATTGGGCAGGGGGCGGCAGGAAGGTTTGATTTCAGCCAAACAATTTTTGAAAACCAATGCCAACTTACTTCTCAACCTCAAACTAAAGAAGACATTGAGAATTTAAAACTTATTTAATAGGGTTGTTACTAAAGACTTGCTTGTTTCATTGTTTAGAAAATAGGTCTGTCTTAATACATATGAGAGTGTTTTATTTAAAGAGGCAAAACTTAATTTTCTACACCTGCTCACAGTCAGTATAATGGCCTGCTGGCTAAATAATGGTATAGTTTGGATAGTTTCTTGGTAATGGAAATTTTGTTTAATTTGCATAGGATCAAAGCAGATTTATTCTGGAAAATAGTTGTATTTTCCAAACCTATCTGAAAAATTGGATATTGTGGTGTGTGTGTGTGTGTGTGTGTGTGTGTGTGTGTGTGTGTGTGTGTGTTTGTATAGAGATTTAATTCAAGATAGGGCAAATATAATATATATTGCCACTAAGTTGCAGAAATGCTATTAGTTTAAGGTACCAGATATTTCATGATTTGTCTTTTTAAAGCTCTCTTTCTTCAGTATCCTATAATTTTATATGATGTGACAAATGACATCTTATCTTCAAGGTACTTTGATATCTCGTAGGAACCCAGCATCCTCACCTTTTCTCCTCTGTGATCATGAACTTTCCATTTATCATGCCAGACCTTGGTTTCCCATACTTAAAATGAAAATGTCGGGCCAAATATAGTCTCTAAAACTTTAAAGTTGCACACCTATGAGAAGAAAGCTTTTTAGTGGTAACAGTTCACTTGGAAGCCATTTCAGAGAGCAATCATGTGGTCACGGGGACAGACAAAGTGACCATCTAGCTTGCCTGGAGTCCCTGTGAATGTAGGTGATGCTGAGGTGGCATGCTGGGAAGGTGATGTGCTCTCCTGGAGGAAAGACCCCAAGCTTACCCTATTCTTGGCGTGCTGCTCTCTTGACTGCTTCTTTCCTGAGCACCTTCCCACATTTTCTCTGCCCCAAGAGCAACAGCCTGCCCTCTGTCTGGCCCATGACTCTTCTCTGGTTCACAGATGCCAGCTTTACTCTTTCCTTGCCCATCGTCTAGTGGTTGTTTAGAAGTGCTATCTCCACTCTCTTCCATTTGTACTTTACCAGCAGTGCTGTCCCACCTGGAAGAGCGCCACCAGAGGTGAGCCCTAATCACTTTAGTGTTTGTGTGCATCCATCACCTTCCCTAAAGACATCCAACTGCTGTTTAGCCTACATACATGAAATAGAGCCTTAGAACATGAGAAGTGCATCACAAGTACACATCAACATCATGAAATGTGCATAACGATAAATTCGGACCTATGTTCAACTACTGTGAGCGACAAATCTCTACAGGTACTAATGTGAGATGAAGTTCAAGGAATGTGCATCCACCTAAAGTACAAGCTCTTATCTCATCCTCACTGCGGCTTATCTAAAGAAGTTTCTTTAGACCTTTTTACTGATGAGAAAATTGAGACCCAGGAGCTGGGAGCCTTGCTATGACACACACAGTAGGTAAGTAGTAGAAATGAAGATGGAGCTACGTTTTCTCCGAGGCCTTCCTCCATTCCTTCTCTTATTTCTCAATTTCACACACATGGCTAATGCTTCTCTCTTGGCTCCCAGTCTTCGATGGTGCACTTTACCTTCACACTTCTGCAGATGGCATCAGTCTGATCAAAAGACGCCTGCCTAGAACTAAGATGCAGTTTGAAACCAGGTCATTTCTTCAAGCAACAAGCTGTGTCACGTGCCTTCCAACACTGATAATATCACTGTGGGGAGCAGGGTGGGGTAGGGTGTGTTGTTTAATATGACAGGTTAGTTGTCTGTAGCTAAAGAAGAGCAAACAGACTATGAGGCTCTCCACTCAAGTTCTGCCAAGAGACACCCTTGGAAAAGTAGAGAAGATAATTTGGAAAAGGGCAACATGAGTGGGAACTTATGATCCCAAAGGGTCTCTGAATGCTAAACAAAACAGGGAGCTACTATAAACAAAACCGGATGTCCCTGGCATCCTGAACCGTCAACTTGGGCACCAAGACTCACAGGCATTTTCAGATTTTGTGATTGTGGAAGATGCATGCAGGTGCATAAAAATCACATCATAGACTCACTCAAAGCTGATTGTTCCAGGCTGTTTAAATTGGCAACTCACACCCTAAACCTGTGACTTCTGACCTCTGTCAAGGCAGGGCAGGATGGTGGCTTAGAATACGAGTGGCTGGAAACACCAGCGTACAGTGAGTCCCATGGGATTGTTCTTGTATGAACATTACGAAGCTCAAAGAGGTTTTATAGTTGTGAATTCATATAGCAAGACCACGAGTTGGTTGATCTTCTAATTCAGTACTTTTCAGGATTTACACCAAACATGACATCGAACCATTGTGTAAGTGGGTCTAGTGTCCCTAAAACCAAAAGGCCACATGTAAATAGGACCCTGTGGCTTCCACATGGCTAAAATGCTAAGGGCCACACTAAAGACACAATCTCCCAGAACCTTGCTTTTTACAGAGGATAGCTTGAGAAGCAACTGACTCTGGAGTTCAGTCTCCCAGAACAAGCTGTCCTTTGGGTGGCTTTGGATGGGCTTGTGGGCTCCCGTCATTCACACTTAGCCCTCGGTCCCATCCTTGGCATGAAGTGCCAAGAAGTGTCTGCCATGCCCACCCCAGTTGCACAAAGCAGGGCTTAACACATCCTGGGTACACAAGACTACAGCTTCCTCAGGGCTCAGGGCCTGTGCTTAGAGGGCTGAACCCTGCACACACGTTGCTTCACTTCTTCTCAGAGTGTCCACATCAAGTCTCTGGAGCCCTACTACCACCCTGCTGGATCAGAGGGGAGTCGTGCCCCCCACTCTCCCCACCCCCAGTAGAAGGTGCTCTGAATGGGGATGTGAAGATCTTAGGAGGAGCATCTGGTTACTGAAGCAGGGGATGCAGGCACTTGCACAGCAACAGGAAGCAGAGAAACAGGGCCCAATGACCTCCACTCTCAGGTCTCTACAGCACTTCGCTCGCTCATCCACCCACTCAAGTCAAGTCTGATAAACCTGTGGCTATTAGATTGTCTTAAAAAAAAACCCGTTACAATCAGATATCTCATCTCTGTTTTCAAGTTCTTTCAGTTGGTGCCTTTACCTAGGTCAGCATGTTTCAGAAAGGCAGACTTGGTGGTGGGGGGACTCAGAAAAATAAAAACACTGTGACCCCACCGAGAAGATCAAAACCTGTTGAATTCTCTAAGGCCAACACCTAACCTTTTCTCAGTTAAGCCATGGGTAGGATGTTGATTCCTCAGGTTTCTAGGGAATGGCGGCGGGTCCTGCCAGTCCCCCACCTCACCAGCGTGATAGTTTTTCCAGACCAACTCCAGCTCGGTGTGCAGCCTTGAAGCTAATAATGTCTGGTCTCATTCATTCTCCTCAGTCCTCTAAGGCTAATCACGTTAGGGGGTGTCCCTCCTCTTTGCTCCTGGCCCTACTTCCCCCTTTCAGAAGGAGCAGTCAGCCTTTCTGAAGCATGACAGGGAACCCAGACTCACGGGTCTTCCGGGCTGCACTTTGCAACCTAGACCCAAGGCGGACTGGGGGTGGAATCCGCAAGACAGCCCCAGGCCGTGGGCTCAGAACCAGCCACCGCAGGCGGGGCGGCTGGGAAGAAGGTTGATTCTTACTGGGAGGACAGCTCCTGGAACCCTTGCTCTGAAGCTGGCGCGCACACACAGAGTATGAGATCTGGGGTGCAGAGGAGCGGCGGCGGCGGCCGAGTCTGGAGATACCCAACCGGAGGAGCAGCGAGGCGGGCCCGTTAGCTAAGGGCAGCCGGCAGTCTGCGAATCGCCGGGTAAAAACAGTGCAAGAGGGAAGAGAAACCAGTCTTCGCTGACAAGTAAACAGGGGCTTCCATTTGGACTCGCGGGCTCAGCCCGATCCTCAGACACACTCCCTTGAATCCCTCCCAGCCCGCAGCTAATCCTCTAACTTGTGCCGGGGATCCGAGACCCCCAGCCAGTGGCGAACGCTGCTCCTGTCGGCGCTGCTCTCTCTTGGCCTCTGGCGAGAGGAGGCTGACGACTAGACGAGTGCTTGGCCCCTGGGCAGGTCGCCTGGGTGCCGGGTTGTAAAGAACCCGGCGATCTCCCGCCCTTGACTCTGGTCCGCCCCGGGGTCCCCAGGTTCAACTGCTGAGTGTCGCAGCCCGGCGGGCGGCGCAATGGGAGCCTGCGAGACTCCACTGTGGCGCAAGTAGTGAAGGGTAGATCGCTCTGGGCGGGAAGGCTGACCGGCCTCCTCGGAAAGGGGGGACTCGCCTCCCAGAGGAGACAGCGCGAAGCCGGGGCGCGGAAGGAAGGGAGAGCGGCCACGTCTTCCGGGACCCCGCCGCCCAGCCCTCCCGCCGCCCGGTCGGCCCTCGCCAGCGCCCACTGTCCCGCTGCTTACCTTAATAGTCCCGTCCATTTGTCCAAGTCTGCAGGCGAGCCCCCCAATATTCCACACATTGACCCGGTTACAGCCTGACCTCGCAGCCCCTTCAGATTAGCCCGGCACGGCCTCTGTGGCGCCCTGGGCCCTCTCTGAGTGCCCCCTGCGAGCGCCCTGCCCTCGCTCCCCTGTGCACGTTTGTTGTTGTAGCGGACGCGAAAAAGAGACAGTTAACCGGATGAAACTTTTTTTCAGCTAATTTTGGGAAGTGACTTCACTTTGCGATCGGGGAGGAAGTCCTATCTCTCTCTCTCTCTCTCTCTCTCTCTCTCTCTCTCTCTCTCTCTCTCTCTCTCCTCTGTCTTCTCTGCTCTCTCTTGTCTTCCCTCCCCCACACACCCCTCTTCCTCTCCTTGCCTAGCCCTGCTTTTCGCATCACTCGCTATATAAATATACGCGAGATGCCCAGATACATTCATGCACTGCGCACACAGGATACTTGCTCCTGGGAGATAAGAGCTGGCCAGGAACAATGACGGGGTCCACGCCCAGTGTCCGCGCCCTGATTCCTGTAGTCTGCAACTCCCCCATCACCCCCCCCCCCAAATCCAAAGCCAAACGCCTCTGGCCTCTTTCCTTTCCCTTGGGCCTTTGGCCGAAGGTGGCCCTCCTGACTCATTCACTTTCCGTTTCTTCCCACAGATACATTCATTAATGCTTTTTCCAGCCGGAGTAAAACTTTTTGGGGATGGGAGGAAGAAGGCGGGAGAGTTTGCTAGGACAGGGGATAATCTGGCGCAGACTACCACAGGAGATTCGGATGTAGTTCAAGGCAAACCGACTATTTTTAAAAGGAAGGAAAGAAGGAAGGAAGGAAGGAAGGAAAGAAGGAAGAGACAAGGAAGGGAGAGAGAAGGAAGGAAGCAGCATCCAAAAGGACTTTTCGCACCCTAGCTCTGGACTCCGGAGCGACTCAACCCGGATTCTGGGTCCCGCGGACCTGAGCTGTCAAGGGTGTGACAACACGTCAAGCATTGTTAGGAAAGGGGCTCCCGTGCTTTGGCGCGCCTCGACTCAGCCCCCCCCCCCGCCCCACCGCCAGCCTCCTAAGGAGGTGGACCAGCTGCATCCTAGACCACTTACCCATGCTTTCTTGGCTTAAAGCCTCTCATTTACCTGGAACGGGCTGCCCAAGACTCAGTTCTGCCCTTCAATACCATCGCAGCCACCAAGGAACTGACTTTGGAGCTAGCGTGCCCTCCACACTACTAAGCAGGACCCCGGAACGCGGCTTGCCACGGCTCAGCACAGACTCAACATTCCTGGATGAGACCTGTAGCTCCGAGGGTCTAAGCTAGGTAGGGGCTGTCATCCCCACCCAGCGGCGTTACCCGCTTCACCCCCTTGGCTCTTTCTGAGATCTCTTGCCTTCCCAGCTGACCCGGGAGCGCTCGAGTTAAGGCTGCCTCTGGGGGTACCGGAGCTCGCAGCCTGACTCCCATCTCCCCGACTTCCAAAACAGGTTACCTTATCCACGCTCTTCAGACCACGCTGTGGACTTTGTCACTTTTATTTTAAGAGTCCTCCCGGGAAAAGAGGGGGAAAAAATCCAGAGCAGATCCGAATAAATTGGAAAGAAAAAAATGCAAAAGGGTGTCCACGGCGGCAAAACGGTGACTTATTAATTCTTTATTTCTTCAGGAGCAATTGCGCTCTCTCGCCTCCCTCCATCCCCTCCCCCCTATCCAAATTAGTCTCATCAATTCAGCTCCAATTTGGGGTTCGAATACAGACACGGGTCTGAACGTGACCAGACCTGGAGTGGCGGTGCAGCCTGCCAGCAATTGAGACTCGGTTTACTGTGGGGGGTGGGGTGAGGGCCGAGCCCACTCCCCCTCCTCCTGTCTGCTTCTCAATCCAGGGGTCTGCTCCGGGGCTCCCCTGGGACCGCCACATCTGGTTACCGCTAGCGGGGTCAGGTCCCCCCCCCCCCCTTTGCCTGGGGCCACCAGTTCTGGAGTTCAATTAAAAGAAATCAGGCTTAACCCTTTCCTGTCCGCGGCCAGGCCGCCCGCCCTCTTGCTCTTCCCGTCAGCGTTTCCACGTGCTTTCCAGAGAGGAAAGAGGTTAAAGGGAAAGGAAGAATGAATTACATCCTTTCAAACCCCAAATTGTTTCCTTTTCAGCCCAGACTCTACAGACATTCAAACAACAACGTAGCGTTCAGGAGGGTGCACCCAAGCGATACTATGCTTCTTTCTGTTTACTTTTCCATTCAGGGGTTCCCCCTTCCAGGCACTGGACAGTCACAGAGACTACTAATAGCCACCCCACATGTAGTCACTAACCCCACCCCACCCCCAACCCGTTAAGAAGCACCAAGTAGCAGACGATCCACCAGGTTTTCCTTTTCAACTTCTGTGGATCCGGCCAGTGACAGTCATCTTCATTGTGCCGAGGAGCAGTCCTTGGAATAACTCTCTAACTTCTGAGCCCAATTCCTTCTCTCGCCCAGGTGTTGTTTAACAAGAATCCAGGTCAAAACGAAGACTTGAACTCCCATCTCAGCTAGGAAACTAAAGAATACTTTTTGTCTCTACCTGCAAAACTGAGTTAGTAAACTGCAAAACTAAAGCAATTTCACAATTTGGGGGGTGGTGGTTAGTATAGGCACCCCCTTGCATAGACAGACATAGGCACTATTGTGGTTTTTTTTTTTTGTTTTGGTTGTTTTTTTTGTTTTTGTTTTTTTTGTTTTTTTTTTTTTTTTTTTTGCTATTTACCACCAACCCTTCCATAGGAACCTACTGTGTATTCACAGGGGTCTCAGCCCCCCAATTTTGAGCAGATCTGGCATAGAATGTCGGATTCCTTCCATCCTACAGTGCTGCGCTGGTGGGCAAGTTCGCCCACTTATGTAACTGGGGCTATGGCACTGCTCTATCCTCCTGGCTCTCTTTTAAATCCCAAAGGGGGGAAAGCCCTAACCAAACACAACAGTAAACAAGTCTGCCTTGTTTAATGTGGTCACCACCAGACATCTGGAAAGACGGTTTGATCCTGGCAGCTCACATTGTTTTCATGAGCAGCCAAAGAGAATATTTTGAATGTTTGCATTGAGACAAATTGATAGAGAGCCTGTGGTGAGGCCTGCTGCAAATGAAAACTGTCTTGTGCTAGGAGAGGGCAGGTCCCTCCCCTTCTCTCACTTCTCACTCCCCTCCCCTTTCCTCCCCCTCTCCTCCCCCTCCTTTTCTGGCTTTCTCAAAAGGGCTCTCCACTTCCCAGCCTACCAGCCTAGCTCAGGAAAGGCAACCCCTGCCCACACAGCGGTATACGCCCTCTTTCCTGGCGCTCCAGCGGGCTTCACTCTTTCCCAGACTGGGCAGGGCTGGGGGGCTAGGAGCTGGTGCTGGTACCATCGCTGCTGTTCCACCAGCCCATTCTTGACTTTCAAGTCAGGGGACACTCATAGCCAAAAAAGCTAGGCTAAACATTTTTTTTTTTTAAACCAACTGGAAAAAAAAATAACCCAACAACAAAACATCTTGGCGGGCATTTCTAAGTTGTATATTCGCACACGTGGGCGAATATTTAGGAAGCATTTGAATTTGGAGAATTTTCATTAAAGCATTGATGAGACCACTTGCTTTGCACCACCATATACACTTGACAATTTCAAAGATGCCGAAGTCCTGCTTCCCCAGGGAGGGGAACGGCCAACAAACCGTGTCTTGGCTAGCTCAATGTCAACCCTTTTGACCGGGTCAAGACTTTGCAGACACAAGCTTCTCTCGGGCTCCTTTGGTCCCAGCCTGGGATGCGAGTGGGGGGGGGGGGGGACAGGACAATTGGAACTCGGTTCCTGGGGTGCCTCTGGACCCACTGACAGCTGGGTCGCTTGAAGCTCCTAAAGATGCCAGGTCCGGCAAAAAGTCTTGTCTGAGCCGCTCTGTGTTCTCTTCTCCCATCCAGTTCAGAGGGTATCTAGCTGGCAAAGCGGAGGGGGGGGGGCAGTGGAGGGGGAAGGGGCGGGCAGGCGATCGCCAAAACTCCAGACTGCACAACTGCAGCTTCAAATGTCTGGCCTCTCGCTCGAGGCCATAATTAATTTGAGATTTATTTTTATTGGAGAACTCGAGTCTCGTCTGACCTTAGCCAAACAAGGCAGCTTGAGCGGCCCCTGGATGCGCTTGAATGCTGGGGAATATTTCTGCAGGAAGGCTCTGCAGGAGCGCCTGCTTTGAATTTGTTTCTCAGACTTCATCCACTCACAGATTGAAGGAAGATTTAGAGCCTCTGCTCGCCCTGCCCGCACCCCACGCTCGTTCTTGCCTTAGCACCGACCCGGTTCAAAACGCTACGTGGGAGGCCCCAGCGCCTGCAGAGCCTTGGGGGGGGGCAGGCCAGGAGGGTCTTGGAGACCCGAGCCCCAGGCAATTGGAAGCTGAACCCCCCAGACCACTCGGCGTCTTCGGGGAAAGCCCAAGGGAGTCGGAGGTTGACCAGAGAGCTCAGGCTGACAGGAGGTGGAGACCAGCCGGGTGTCGCGACCCTCATCCAGTGGTGGCGCCGTGATGGGGACTTTGGAGGTTGCGGGTGGGTTCAGCTTCTGGAATCTCAGCCAACTCGACCTCCCAGTAGCCCCATACAATATCCACTCCAAATACGGACCACTGTCCTTGAAGCGGGGCTTCAGGACCTGCGAGATACTCAAGGGCAGAGTAGAGACCCAGCAGCCTCCCTTTTGTCTGAGTCGGGGCCGGGGGTAGGGTGGGGTGGCGGCGGCCGGGCGGGGTGGGGGTCTCCCCTGGGAAGCAGCCAGGACAGATTCTTCAGGCTGGCAGACTGGAGAGCAGAAGGAAACAGCAAAGAGCAAAAAAAGAGGAGAACCCTGTCAGGCTCGAGCTTGTGCATCAGGTCTCAAGGAAGTACCCCATGCCTAGATGGGATAAGTTCTTCCAGTATTGTGCTATTACTGGGACGAGTTATCCCACTGGGTCTCTGGGCTTCTTCATCCACCTCTAAACCCAGATGCCATGTGTGAAAGTTCAGGCTGGCCAACTGCACTCCCCTGGATTTTAAATTTGTCTGAGCCAGTGTTCCACTCTGCACCATGGCCTCAGACTAAGAAGCATCTAGCACTTGGGAGGCAGAGGAGGCCAGCCTGGTCTACAAAGCGAGTCCAGGATAGTCAAGGCTACACAGAGAAACCCTGTCTTGAAAAACCAAAAAAAAAAAAAAAAAAAAAAAAAACCAACCCCCCAAAACAAACCCCCCAAAAAAAAAAACTACCAACAACAACAAAACAAAAAACAAAACGAGAAAAAAAAAAAAACCAAAAACAAAACAAATACACACACAAAACAAACAAACAAACCATCTCAAAGGGGTATATTGAACATGAATGTTAGAACTTGGCTTGGCAGTTCGTACACTGTCCTCAATGTCTGTGTCTTGAACAAACTCTGTCACATTAATCTCTAAGTGCAGAACAGATCACCTCTGGGTCATTATTATAGCATAGTACAAAAGCAATGCTTAGAACAGGGCCTGGCAGAGGGGAGGCCGCTGTCAATATCACCATATCTAAGACTGCGTATAGGGGTGGGTCTTAAAAAGTCTCCTAGGTTCCTATCTCTTTTTCTCTAGTTCCTTCAGTTCCCACCCTGACCTAACGTGCTCTGGTGTTCTGCATAGGACCACGTCTGAGCTCTCAGTCTGTAGTAAGCAGCATCCAGGAGCTGCATGGAGAGGGCCCCTTGTCCTTTAGGGCAGGACTCAGCTCCTGGTTCCTGGGGCCAGGTCACCTGGGCTCCCTGTGTTTGTCAACAACCCTGAGCCATGCAGACAGGGAACAGCAGAGGGTGGGGGTCTTGGCAGTTTGTGCCCCTCTGGCAAATGGTCGGTGAAGGAACCCTGCAGAACAGACCAAAGATTGTCCCTGCCACACAGACCTTTCGCCATCATCAATGCACTCCTTTGTGCAACAATACAAACTTTGTGGCTGCTGAAAAATCCATCCCCCTCCCTCCTTGAAAAGAGCTCCTGCCACAAGCGGCTCCAGTGGCAACCCACAGCTCTCACAGGCCCTCTTTGCCCACCCCAGGCTGGTTTGCTGCTCTGTTCTGGACCATCCAGCTTTCTCCATGACCTTTAATGCTGGGTCAGAGCCTGGGTTTTCCCTTGCCCTGTGGAGGGTTATTAGCTCTGAGCTTCTGGGTCCTGGTGTGTGAGCTGGAAAGAAGTTGCAGCCCAGGATGAAGGCCAGTTAGGACACTGGGTATACAGCTGGAAGAACCCCTTGGCTTGGCTTCTACACTGGGAGAGGTTGGGTTAGGAGCTGCACGTCTGTGAAACTGGACACCAAAGCCCTGCCTGCCTTAGTCTGATCTCATAGGTCACAGAGGCAGCTTTGGGGAGTCATCCATCCATCCATCCATCCATCCATCCATCTCTGCAAGGGCCAATTATCAACATGGTTTTACTCCAGTTTCTCCCCCACCCTTCTCATCCTCCTGGACCCTTCCTAAAGTGGACACCTCTGCTTCAGACTGCAGGTAGGAAGAGAGAAGATGCTTTCCACTGCCAACAAGTTCTCGACGAGTCGGACACACGTAATTAGTGCCCCTTGGATCTAAGAAGTCTACACCACAGATGTTCTGGCAGGTTGGCCCTTGCCCAGTCTCTTTTTCAAAAGCAAGAAAGTGCTGAGTCTGGGTGTTAGGGCAGGGCACTTGGGGTGGTATTACAGGATGAAGGAAGGAACCCAGTCCCAAAGGAGGCATCTTTGCAACCTTACCTCCTGTGAGTCTTTCCTCCTCCACTGGGGTGCAGAGTGAGGCCCAATTTCTACTCTGGGCAGGGCCACTCAGTGTACACTCTCCGCCCCACCCAGCAGAGGATTTTCAATAAACATGTAACCTAGATGTCCCAGTCTGGGTTTGTTTACATTCTTGGGAACAGTTGTGGAAAGGGGGAAACAACCCCTTCGATGAGCTGCAAAATACAGCAATCTGAGGTTTTGAGGGATGGGTGGGTTTAGGTGGGCTTGAAGGAAGAGCAGGGCCACCCAGTAAAAGAAATAATTGTGCCCATGAATTTGCACATAGCCACCCACACATCCATGCACATCGAGTGCATGCAATATACAGATGCGCCATTCACTCATATGCAAACATGTGTACATCCTTAAAGTGGGGTACCCATTGTGTGCCAGGTGCACAGTGAGCCACACAGGTTTGAGTCTGCCTGCACACCCTTCAGTATGCCCACCCAGTCTCCCCAAAGTGAGATCCTAGTGACAGAATAGTCAACGGCTTCCCTCCCACCCACTTTTTTTTTTTTTTCAGGATAAAGGAGGACCAGATAAAGGACCTGAAGTAGAGGTGGGAGAGCAAGGTGTGAGGATTATTACCTGTTTAAGGATGCTGTCTTGTCTTACCTTGACGTAAGACAAAGTGTCAGGGACTGTCTGAAACATCTTGAGCTAAAGAGGAAGGCTCCTCCAGGCTCCAGAAGCAACCTAAGTAGGAGAAATTTGAGTCACTCAAAAGCAAAGCAAAGGTGAGGACATGGTGATCCAAATAGAGCTGGCAGTGGCTATGGAGAGCTCCTATCTGTCAGGTCCTTTGAGGAGGTGAAAGATCACCTCTGCCCACAGAACTTCAGGCCAGGAGACTTCCAGGACTGAACCAGCAATTTCTCCCTTCTAAGTACACACCAGATGCTGCAGCCTTCTCAAGGGCGTGAGTGGCTTCACGCCTGGGGCAAGGGGAGTATCCCTTTCAAGCTGACCGTCTCTAGAGAGCAGATCATAAGAGAGTAACCAGAGACCCTGGGGGAAGAGATCTTCTTGGCTATCCCACCAATCCACCACTGAGCCAGGCTGGTGGCAGGCACTCTTCCCACCGGCTATGGATGTTTTAGGGCAGAAGACTGAGGTCTGTGAAGGTTCCTTTCAGAGGGCCTAAGATCTCCCTCCTTTGAAAGAAAGCAGCTCTGCAGCAGAGCTCAGGATAATGAACGGAGGGCATGCATGTTGAACAGCAGTTTATTAGATCCGACTATTTGGGTTGGAGAAGCCAAGCCACCTAGAGTGTCAGGTGCCTGAACAGGTCTGTCCTCTGCTTTGGTTAAGACTGGAGTCAGCCTCCTTCTCCCTCCTTTTCCTCCTTCCTTTTCCTGCAGCTTTTCCAGAGGCCAATGTGTTTCTGATAAAGCACTTTTCTCCCTACTAACAAACTCCAGCTTTTTTGACTCCTGAAGCCATAACACAAGCACTCCCTAGTTCAGTGACTAGGTATGGGGGTTCTCTTGCACGTGGGTGTGGGTTTCTTTTGCCAATTCAGACCCCAGAAGCACTTTTTTTTTTTTTTTTTTTTTTTTTTTTTTTTTTTTTTTTTTTTTTTACTTTCCATTTTCTCTGAAAACCAGTGCAGAGAGGGAGAAAATAAGTGAATGGGAGGAAGAAACAGCCTAGAGAGCCCTACATTTTCCGATCACAGCCAGGGCACCAGTGCAGGGGGAGAGAGTGACAGAGAGAAAAGGGGGGATCAGGCACTGCCTGCTGAGGGGCAGAAGCCCCAGTAAATGCCAGGGGACACTCACCTTAAAGGATACACTTGCCAACTAAGCCTGGAGCTCCAGGATGTCCTGGCTGTGGATGCGATGGTATTTTATGACCCAGCTCCTGAAAAGTTGACAAGGAGGAATTAAAGCTAGTGGTCGCCTGCAGTTAAAATTTGCTTCTTTGCCCAAAGCTCAGACTGCAGTTTCAGCCCAGGCACATCCTGAGCCTATCCTGGAGCTACCAAAGTTTGAGCTGAGCAGCTTTCTTAGCTGGCCAGCTCTGTGTGCAGCGTCCCACTACCTCTTCCTCTAGCTTTTTCCCTCTTGTAATTTGATTTCCGTTTTCTTATCAATATTTCAACTGCTGTCCTATGAAGTGTTCTAAAAAGACAGCCACTCATCTGCTCCCAGCTGACTTTCCAGAAACCTTCCCCATGTTACCAGGAAATCTCTAAGAATAATTAGAAACCACACAGCATCACACAGAGCTAGCTAGAGCAGGCTGCACACTTCTGGGGAAGTTTGAATGTAGTGAGTGCTGTGTAACTAATGGCTTTCCCGACTTAGCATTCTAGTAGTCCTCACTCACTCCCATCCAGGCTCCTGTTTTTCTACTTGCCCCTTATCTGATACCCTCAGGAATACACTTTCTGACTAGAGCTATTTTTTTTTTTTTTTTTTTTTAGAATTTGGTAAAATACAGCCACCACAAAGATACTTCTATGCCTGAGTTTTGATTTTTTTTTTTTTTTTAGGAGCTCAGGCATTGAAAAGCACTCACTAGTAAGGTGTTTTGGCCTCATTTTCTCTTTTGTTGGGATTTAAAAATGCTACTCATTTCTTCTCTTCCCCTTGTAGAAGGACCTTGGATAAGGCTCAGGTTTCAGAGACCATGGTCTGATCAGATGCCGCCTTCCCCTGCCCCGGACCCCCACCAGACCACCAGACCGGGTCTCCCCAAGGCTGCCTAACAATGCTGTCCAGTTGCCTCTGGATAATGGGGTGGGCAGATTTCACACCTTTGCCCTTTCCTTGAAGAGTCTCTAGGGGGAACTCATCACCAGGCCTGCCTGAATAGCCCATGGGGACCAGAGTAGTGAGTCTTAGATTTTAATTTAGCTGTCTGAGCAGAGGCAGAGGTGACAGAGAGTAGAGATGGAAGCGTATTGTATCAATCTGTAAAAACAGCAACCGCTGCCTCACACACTTTTGTTTGTCTACTTCTCCTCCTTCCCCCTGGAGTGCAGAGATTCCTGGACCCTTAGACAAAACTAGTTTAGAATCATTCTACTCCACTCCCTGCTTTCCTGAACCGGGTCTGGAAATTTCTATCCAAAAGGCAACAGGCAGGAGAAAGCATACTTATCTGCCCAGATCTGCCCACGTGGGGGGGCTCTGCTGAAGACTGGAGGGAGTTATTCATTATTTCCTTTTCAACAATATCCCGATTTTCTCTCCTGTCCCTGCCCCCAAAGCGCCACATATTGAAACATTTTGCTCCTTAATAAGAGCAGACCCAAGAGCTAGAAGGTGAAAGGCCAGCCTGGGACTGTGGCTGGAACTGCCAGGGATCCTTGCCCACAGCCACGTTGCCCCTCCCTGCACATTCCTGACCATAGCTTAGGAAAACAAGGCTGCTGAGGAAGTGAGGGGGCTAAGGGACCAGAGCCACAGCCCCCTGGAATTCTGCTCTTAGGATTCTCAGGGAGATGCCTTTTCCCTCCAAAGAGACAACACGTATGATTTCAAACAATGGTCAATACAAATCACTGTGTGCGTGTATAGCCTGTATTTTAAAGATAAGCTTTCTTTGGGAAAGTAGAGAGGTCTGAAGGGCTTCAGCTACGCTAGAGGAAGGGGGGGGGGAGTGGCACTAAACAAATTGTTTAGGGCCTCCCTCACTCTGTCCTTCTATTTATTTATCTAGGTTTTGCAGGATTGATAGTAGGGATCTGACCTAGGCCTAGGCAAGTGCTCTACTACAGAGCTACCTCATAGACCCTCTTTTCACTTTTGATTTTGACTAAGGGTCTCATTAAGTTGTTCAGGCCAGCCTTGAACTTGGGGTCTTCCAGTCTAAGCCTCCCAAGATCACAGGTTAGTGTTACCAGGCCCTGCCTTTTTTTTTTTTTTAAGGGAGAATTCTAAGAGATCATTTAGTTACCTCCCTCTAGTCTAGTGGGTCTCAGCCTTCCTATCACAGTTACTTTAACACAGCTCCTCATGTTGTCGTGACCCCAACCATAAAAGTATTTTCGTTCTTATTCCATAACTGTATTTTTCTACAGTTATGAGTTGCAATGTAAATATTCAATATACGGGATATCTGGGCTGTGCCTCCTGTGAAAGGGTCATGTGAACCCCCCCAAGGGACTGCAAACCATAGGTTGGGAACCACTGCTCTTCCTTTTTTGTATTTTCACAGTCCTGAGACCATATTCATTTGAAGAAATATCTCTCAGATATTTTTCTCCTCATCATCTCGTGAGCTCCCTGAAGATAGGCACAGAGCTAATTGCATTTGAAGATGAATACCCAGTGTCCCCACAAATGCCAACAGGTACAGAAAAAAGGGACAATTACCTTTAACCAGTTCTCCTTCTCCTTACCAGTCAGGAGAGAGAAGAATGGAAAACAGCACAGACCATCACAATTATGCTGAGAGTAAAGTTTTCCCTAAGTGGTTCTCCTCCATTGCCTGCCTTGCAGGGAGCGTGCCTGGCTTCACTGTTCACCGCAGTGGTTCCATTTCTATGACGATTGGAGGTGCTACTTGTTCTAGACTCTGTAACAAAGCCTTGATGTTTTGTGACTAACTAGTCTTCTTGTGGTTTGCCTTAATGAGTGTTCATTCTCAGGGATAGCAAGAAAAAAAAATATGTGGTCTAAGAAAACATATGAGCAGATAATGAACTATGCATTATAGACCCCTTTCAGATGGCTTTCAGATATAAACATGCACCCCAAGCTACGATGTGTGTGTGTGTGTGTGTGTGTGTGTGTGTGTGTGTGTGTGTGTGTGTGCGTGTGTGTGTGTGTACCTGTACATAAATTTACAATAGCTGCCAGAGGCAAAAGCAGGTAGGGAGGGTGGACAGGAAGATCTCACTAAAGACAGCCTGTACTTCCAGGGCTTTCCAAAAGAAAGGTGTATAGAGTTCTCACTGGACAGGTGGCCTTTACCAAGCTGCTTCCCTGGCCTGGAGATTTTTGGTCGTTTTGGGGTTTTTGTTTTGTTTTGTTTTGTTTCCAGACAGGGTTTCTCTGTGTAGCCTAACTGGACTCACTTTGTAGACCAGGCTGACCTCAAACTTACAGAGATCCTCCTGCCTCTGCCTCCCCTAGGACCGAGAGATTACAGGTGTGTGCCACCGTGCCCTGCTGATATCTTCTACCCAGAGTCTAGAAAGCAGCACTGCACTGACATGGAGGGGAGGAGAGCAAGGGACAACTGACGACTGGCAGTTAGGGGAAAGGAGAAAAATCTGGGTGGTACAGGGTTGTTGGTCGAGTAGTTCTGTGGTTCTGAGCAAGACAGGACGCGGATTTCTTATCTGACAAGTGGTGCTGATGCACGTAGATGGTTGAGGGTGGCGAAGTCAATGTTCTAAGGTTTTAGGAGCTTCATTCTTCTCCTAATCCTGATGCTCTTGACTGGGTTGTGTCACTTCAAAATGTATGTGCTGATGCCTGGGGACACTAGCCTTAGAGGAATCCAGAACATGAAGGTCTTTAGCAATCAGGACCTTTAGAGAGGCCACACAGTAAAAAAAAAAAAAAAAAAAAAAGAATAACATCATACAGGTGGGCTCTAGTCCAGCGTGGTAAGGGTCTTTATAAGAAGAACAGACTAGGGCCCAGAGAAGACTGAGTCCTGAGGAAACACTGTGACCACGCAGAAGGTTTAGCCGAGGAGACAGCAGACATCCTAGATCCTTGATCTTGGGTCCCTGCTGTCCAGCAGGGTGTGCAAATGCATTTCTGTTGCTTAATCAACCCACCCTACCATTTTTTTTCACGGTGAATCTAGCAAAGATTAATGCATCTTCCATGATTTGGCTTCTCCAAGCAAGTCAAAGGGACGTGACAAGGTTGAGCATTGTTTACCCTTTCTGAGACCTACTGCCACATCCGTGCTGGGTTTTTGTATACTGACATAATTTTTTGTTTATTTGCTTGCTACCTTTGTTCTGTCTTTGGGGTCCTTTCTACCCAAAATAAAACCCAAGGCCACATTAGTTTCTGCCTCTTTCCTAGGTATATTTTTTCTTCTAACCTTTCTCTTATAATGATGGGGAAACAGGGAAGTCACTTGTTTTCCTTTGAACACAGAATTTCAGATTTCAAAAGGTAACCAGCAAGGAGGCACCCTCCTTATCTCCCATTTGCCAAGGTCTCTTGTTCTGCTTGGCAGACTGCAAGTGTAGATTGCATTTCTGAATATTTCGGGGACAGAGACGAGATGAGTCCAGGAAATTGAGGCAGTGACCAAAGCGAAGCCCAGTGAAAGAGGGGTTGACAAGTGCCTCTTTGCATCACACATGTGACCTGGCTGGACCTTTGATTACCACCGCATAGAGCCTGCCCCACCCCGACCCCGGTGTGGGTGTGCTGCCACATATTCTCAGTGGACAAATGGTCTTGGGAGGGGTCATAGTACACACACAATTAGTGAGCTGATGGGGCAAAGGGTCTGTATGTGAACTGGTGCAGCTGAGCGAGCAGATTCCCTCTCAGCCTACGAAGCAGACAGGGGCAGAGTTTGCCAAGATGGACAGTGAAGAGTTAGAGTTACTGGAGAGGGTGTATTGAGGCAAAGAAGCTCTCTCAGACCAAAGATTTTCTCAACTGCATCTTCCGTCCTTCTTTTCCGTCAGCAAGTTTTTCTTCTAAAGCTCATTTCTTTATAGATACCAGTTACTTTATAATTCATTCTGTTGGCTAATCCACAATCCCTGTTCTAGCTTAAATTTTCGTAACTCCATATCTAATCTGCAGTATTTTTCAGGACCCTAGGATGTGTTTTGTATATATTCTCTCCTCTGTAATCTTTTTCAAAAATTCCAGTTTGATTCCAGAAAACTCTGCTTTTTCTGACTGAATGGAGCAGTTGGTTCATTCGTTCATGTATGTATGTGTGGGGAGGGAGGGGCATCAGTGGTAAGTTCCTGAGCATGTTGCTTTGTTATCACAGGGAGGATAAAGGATTGCAAAGTCTATGTTATCTTTGCTCCATCAGCCTGGCCTTACTCAAGCCTGAAAGGGAAGAAAGAGAACAGAATTAAAAGAAAGCACTAGGTTCAGGACCTTTTGTAGGGAAGGGTCACTATTACTAAGAGGTCATCAGCAACTTTGAAGGGTTCAAAGCTGAGTGACATAGAATGAGAGAACTGGTCCACCCATTGTAGCTCTGATGTAGATGACTGCACTCATGGAAATGCAAACAGTGTCCCAAACCTTTGCGGCACATGCCACAGAACCACAGAACACAGCCACTGTAGCCACTCACAACAGAGAGCAGAGCTGTCCGAATACAGATGCTGTATTATTTGTCCCTGTCCTTCATTCTTGAGTTTAACTAGGCCAGGGGGGTGGGGGAGAAAAAAAAAAACCTGGATAGAAGCAACCCAATGCCAACTATATTTAACCTGGAAATCTCTTGGGTTGGTAGGAGTGGGGAGTCCATTGGATGACAGTAAGATATAAAAAATATCCCTGATACAAATGTCTGAGGATATTCTTTGGAGAGCCATTAGGCCAAATGCTTCCATTTTCCAGAAGAAGAAAATGACATGCAAATAGTTTCCTAATCAAACATTGGTCTGTTGTGTCATTGGTATTACTTTGGTGACCCTCAACTTTAAGAGACAGGGGTGTGTGGGTGGTTGGGTGGGGTAGGGTGAGAGCACTGGGTCCCAGGCAGAGCATTGTCTCTCAGTATTCCCTCATTGTGTGTCACAGTTGCACACAAAACAATGTGCTCCACTTAACACAATAAACACTGGGGCTCACAGCCTTGAGAGTCCCTCTGAGGGAAGCTGGCTCCCCTAGATAAGAGATCAAGCGTGGAAGGCATGCTTTCATTTTTCTTAGTGCAGGCTTTTAATCAGATTTTGTGAACTATGTGTCTCTTAAATTTGGGGGTGAGGGGAGGGGGGAACATATGTTCTCATCCAAATTCTGTTTTTTTTTTTTTTAAATATCAGTCTTGGGGGTTACACACTTGTTTCAAAATGGTGGGGACTTGGGAAAGAAAAAAAAAAGTGGGAGAGGGGTTGGGTTTCTCTCTCTCACACTTGCAAACTACTTCTCAGGGAGATGATCTTTGACAGTTGGTTATACCTTACCAAGAATGTCTAGAAAGAAAGAGTGACTGTAGACTGGTTCTTGAAATGATGGGTTCCTTGACTGTGGAAGCCTCACCCCCATCTTTTATTCTCTCTCCCCAAACTCCTGCCTAAGAGCAAGCTGGCTCTGTGACTGTCAGCGCATGGTGCTTGATTTTAAGTAGAGCCAGATCAACATGGCCTCTATTAACTCAGCCGGCCATCTCCACCAGCTGTCTTCTTCCTTAGAGGGCCACATCCTGTTTTATCTAAAGGGCCCTAACAACAAAACATCAGAACCCCACAGGCTGGCACAGACCCTAGAACTCAAGGGTGGTTTGAGCTGCAAGCTGATACCCCACTCTGTTTTTAAATGCTCCTACCCCTAGCTGATTCCAGTATGCAGCTGGGGAGGAGGGCCATGTCCACTCAATTTGCTATGGAAGGGATATGCAGGGTGAAAACCTGGCAGTTGTTTGGAGGGGTTTGGGTTCTCCAGTGGACTGGCAAGGGTGGATGATGGTCAGAGGTTTCAGTTGGGCACTCCTTTCAAGTTGGAACCAAACTGAAATTTGGCTTGTATTTCTACAAGAGAAATGAGCCCTGGCTGTGGGGCCCAGAAGCCAGCCATATGATAAGCACTTGCAATCTTGAGTGCTTATCTCCGCCTGTATCTGGCGTTCTTGCATTTATAAAGTAAATCGGGAAATCTCACCGCAACAGGCTTTCCTGTGGAGGCTGGCATTTCCTGCCCTCCCCAGTAGGGACAGGAATGGAGGGAGCACAGGGCTGAAGCTCAGACCTTCTCACTTCAGCTCCCTTGTAACTGCTTAACTGCTGCAGGAAAAGTGGAAGCCACTGAGTCCCACAATGCACTGGGGTGGATCTGTGCAGGCAGGCTTATTCACACAGCATCCTTACACACAAAATAAGAAGAAACATCATAACTATTTGTTTTAACACACACACACACACACACATACACACACACACCCCTCACATGCACATTTAGCATATGTGCAAATGTATGTATTTGTTACTTGGAGAAAATGGTTAATATTCATCAATGAAACTGATCTGATGTTGAAAAACTGCTATTAAATTGTTTAATGTTAAATTACATTTTAACACAACAGGGAAACAACATAAAATCCATGATTAAACTTTTTCTTTTCTGAGACAGGGTGTCATTATGTAGCCTCCTGACTGTCCTGGAACTCCCTATATAGACCAGACTGGCCTCAAAACTCAGAGAGATCCACTGGTCTCTGCCACCTAAGTACTGGGATTAAAGACCTGTGCCACGACACTTGGCATGGTTAAACACTTAATTTTTAAAATAATAAATGTTGCTTTTGTTTAGGGAGTGGCCCCTCCCCACCTTTCACATTGATCTTAGGGTACCTTTGGCTCCAGTGTCACTGCATTCACTATTTGGAAGAGCACTGTAACAAAAGACACAGACTTCACATGTTGTCAGGCGTGAGTGCGGACAGCGTGCCCTTATTCTCTGACCGGAACTCTTTGCTGGCAGCGCCTGACAGAAACGTGTGCCCAATTTCCAGATGATCAGGGCGCCAAACGTAAATTGCTTCTTTGTTCTTGCGAGGAATTTACACATGTATTTCACTACTAGACATGGTGGCCACAGTCACCATTTTTAGCTTGGTGAACCCTGAGTGTCCCAAGGGAAACCCACAGCTGAGCATCAGGAGGGAGTTTCTAGAAGCTGGACAGCAGTGGAGAGCTCACTGGGCCTGTTTAATTTCAGCTCCCGTGTTTCCAGGGTTGGGTTGCTGTTGACGCCTATGCCAGAGCTGGCCTGTGCGGTTCCGGCGTCCCAGTGTTTTCTGTGAAGGATGGTAGTGGAGATTTCTCTCACTGTTTTTCATTAAGTCCGGCTAGCTTTTCATGCTTATGGCTTCCAGTATGAATAAATGAACCAATAAAGCATTTAGTGTCACCCTCCGTTTCCCTTCCTTACATCTCGGGAAGAACAGCTGTGCAGACAGGACAGAAAGGGTCACACACTCAGCCTCCCTTCTTTTGTGTCACACAGACTTAGCATAGTGCTCAGGCCTAGCCTTGGTCCAAGGCTAGCCACTAAAGTGCAGACTCTGGCTTGGTTTTCCTTCTTCACTCCACGGTCCTGAATCTTGCCTGCAGTGGCTAGGTGTATTTAGTCACCAGGACCTGTGAATCCCTCGGTACGTCCTTTATTATTTTTTATGACTTTGATGTTTTGGAGCAAGTGGAGGAAGCATGTTGAGAGATAACACCCTACAGGTGTTTGGCTTTGTCTGAAGTTTATTTTATGCAATTTGGAAAGGCACCACTGAGGTCAAGTGCCTTTTGTCACATCAAGTCAGGAGTGGAAGACACCAATCTGTCCTAATACTGTTGGTAGCATTTGAGTGGCTATCACAGTACAAAGGATAGTCACCTGACACAGGAGAGCAGTTTACACAGCTCGTGGTCTGGGAAGCTCCAGTCTGTGGTCAGGCAGTCCTGGCCTTGGGCCTCTGGTAAAGGTGCTTGACAGTAGCAGTGAGAAATGGGCACACCCGAACTGCTCACATCACAAACTAAGAAACAGGGAGAGACAAGCCTGAGAAAGTGACATCTCCTTCAAGGAGTCATCCTTCTAATGATCAGAGGGTCTCACAGAATTTTCTGGCTCTTAAAGGACCACAGCATCTTCTGGCTGCAGCACCCCCGGGGCAACACCTTTTACACATTAACCTCTGGGGATTGCTGTCTATGTGTATCCAAACCTTAGCAGCAACGCAACTCTCAATTTTTGGTCAAAATCCTCCTGGCCAAGATACTTTATCATAAGCTTACTATTTTTTTTTTTTTTTTTTTTTTGACAAGAGTTTGAAAGGAGATACTTGGAAATTGGCAAATACTTTTGTGGTGAGACAAATGCCTGTTTCTTCTTACTTTTTCTTTGGCTCGTTGAGTTTAGCATTTGTTGGTGGATTTCACATTGAGAGATAATTACTACGGTGTTTTAAGGGTGATTTCCCTCATTTGCTCTACAGTTGTTCCTTGGGACACTTTGGTATGAAAGAGTCGCTCTGTACGAGGCATGGTGGTGTACACTATAATCCCAGCACTTGGTCTGTAAAGGCAGTGGGATTACAGTTCCAAGCCAGCCTGGGACCCTCTATCAAAACCCAAACCACAGAGAACATTTTCTTGTTTTCTTCTTTACATGCTTGTTCAATTATCTGTTCGTATCTGCATAGATTTACATGACATAAAACGTTAGGTTTTTGTTTTTTTTCTTTTCTTTCTTTCTTTCTTTCTTTCTTTCTTTCTTTCCTTCTTTTTGGACTTTATCCATTAATGTCACCACTTATGTTGTTCCTCATCCTGTCACTAATGGTTGATATTGATATTTAGCATGGCATAAATGGTTCAATCCTGAGACTATACATTACGATTATATGTTTTCTCTGGACTATTAAGAGATTAAAAGTACTAGGTCTCCAAAGTGAGGCAACCCTACTATGGGGCATATAGCTAGATATTAATTTGTGTCTATATTTTAACTTTATTTCTTCTCCTTTTCTTTCTTTTCTTTTTAGTGTGGGACTCTTGCAGCCCAAGCTTGCCGCAAACTCATTCTACCAACTGAACTATGTCCCCAGCACTAAATTCCCTTTGAAAAATAAAGATCTCTAGAAATGTAATTACATATTAAATGTTCAAAATGGAATTGACTAGTGGAGTTATCAAGGTTGATTATTATTATTATTATTATTATTATTATTATTATTATTATTATTATTATTATTTGATATGGTGAGTGTTATTAACCTAACATCACAAGAAGTACAGACAGGCAGGGTGCTTTGGTGGCTGAGGTCCAGCTTTGGTCAAACAATTCTAGGTTTGTGGGACATCTCTGCTATGCACTCCTGCAGGACTCTGCCCTAGCTGCTTATCTGAAATTCCCAAGCCTCCATTCTCCTGTTACAAAAGTAAGAATTGGTAACAGCTACTATCTCTAAGGATTATAGCAAAGATCAAATTATGTTATATATAGAAGCTTGAAACACATTGGCTGGGGTTCTACTTTTAGTATTAGCCATATTAATAAACATTTACCTTAAATGTCCCCAGGGTACAATTCACTTAATTAATGAAATGTGGCTGCAACAAATTGCAAAGCATTTGGTTTTAGCCACATTTGCTGGTGTGTATCACCAAAAATAAAATAAAATAAAATAAAATAAAAAAATAAAAATAAATTTAAAAAAATTTAAAAATCCTGAATTATTTCATCAAAATCAGCACCTCCACCCCACCCCCACCGTGACACATAAAGGGTGGGTTCATAAATTTCCATTTACAAGAAAAACCGAATGTATGAGTGATTGATTGCTGACTCACTTTCACACAGAGTTAGGCAGCATGATAAGATAGTCATGCCCTGGGGCTGTGTATTAATGCAAGAAAATTTTTGGTTCATGGACACAAGCACTCAATTGTGAGAAGGGTGAGAATTGCGTTTGCCCTTCAGAATTCATCTTGTCCATCTGATAAACCGTCCTCTTACTCATTTAAAAGTGAGTATTAGTATAGTGTTGACGTCTTCATGACTTTTGCATGATACGCATTGTCTTTTCTGTTGGCTCCAAATATTCATCTTTTGGCTACAGAAGATCTCTGGCATGTTTGAAGTTGGAAAAATGTGTCATCATCACTGGGGACATAGGACTGTCTACTTTGAGGCCTGTCTGTGAGAGCTGATCGAATCTGAGGAGAAAAGAAAGCTGTTTGTATCCAGAACTTTGAGTGCTCAGGAGGCGTGACCCCACACCCCGAATCAGGCAAGAGTTTGTCTCTTGATGGCAGGGAGCCAGGTTTTCAGGGAACTCAAGTCTCTTAACAATCCTTGAAGGTTTAGGGCAGCATAGATGGGCAGGGGTGACTCAGGCTCAGAGGCGGTTTAGGAAACCCTGGACCATTTGACTTGAGCACATTTGTTCAGGTACAAACACAGCTGGAGACCTTGGGACCTGGAACTGCTGCTCAAAGTACCCTGGGCTCTTTCCATGGTGGGTGAGTCTGAATCTGTCTTCTCCAGTTCCATTTCCTGCCTTTAACTGCCACAGCTTGATCGTTGAGACTTAGCCAGCCGTGACTGCTGAGGGAAACAGGGGGAAAATTGAACTGCAGTGATCTCCTCTCTTGGCACAGGGCAGAGAGGGAGATGGCTGAGTCCTGACCAGGGCCCATCCATCACCACCACTGCCCTCTGTCTTAAAACCCTTCAGTTAAGAAGTGGGACTGCTGAGGGCTTTGCAGGGAGCTCTGTCTGCACTTTGGGTCTTTTCCTTTGAGTTTAGAAACAGAGAAGGATGGAAGTGATGCCCAATCAAAGGACGATGTTTAAGTTTTAGGGAAGGAGCCAATGAGTCAGTACCTAAAAATTAGATCAGAACAGATGGAAGTCTATTGTCTTTGCCCTAAGGGCTGGGCTGGCAAATGGCTTGTCCTATCGGCCTCTCAATTGTGGAAGTAGTTTTCTATCTCTCCAGCCTCAGCTTTTTCTCGTCTTCTAAAGGGGGATATGATTTTCTGCTGAAAAATGAGATAGTTGTGAATGGCAAACTCCTAAAGAGTACCTCATCCCAGGTCCATGTGCAGTAAGCTAAGCCTTAAAACTTGATTTAAAAAAAAATCCCCAGTGGCTAAAAATACCCTGTTGACACAGGCCTGTCTGCACCCCCTGGTCTTTCATTTTATGTACAACAATTTATGTTTTTCCATTTTTGTTGGCTAGGGTTCTGTGTTTTGAAGGTAAGGTGTAGGGAGTCCTTCCGAGGTTCAATGGGAGACAGGGCATCAGATATAGTTTTTCTCTTTGGAAGGAACTTTCATCCAGATTTAGAAAAAAAAATTGTTTAGGCTCTGCTTGCTACTGTAACCTCTAGTCCTCTGCCAAATGGCAACACAACAAAGACAGCCTCCTTTTCAAGTTTCTGGTTAATAAAACAACACAAGGCAAGACAAATAAACAGAAACAGAAGGCTTGGGTTCGCATAACTTCATGTGCACATGTGTAGAGCTGGGTCCAGCATTTTCCTTGGATGGCAGATGATGTGACCATTGGCCAACTTCCCTAAGATGGACTTCGAGGATTCATGATCTGCTTGTCTTCACACAGATGGAGAGAGAGAGAGAGAGAAAGAGAGCGCACTTGAATAGATGGGTGGTGGCATGCCATTTGGAAGAGTATGTACAGAAGAGAGGTGACACATGACTTATTTTGATGACAAGATCAACTTCTTGGACCTCCCTCCTTTCCTTTTAGTGGTCGTAGGAGCCACCTATGAGTCAGGTGAGAACTTGAGGATTCTCGCCAGAATATGGAGGTGAGGGGTACAGAGGAGCTACCTGCACTTAGTAGTTTGGTGCAGGGTCCTGGAAGATTCATGGAGTTCTTGCAGTTGCTGGGTTCTACACTTTGATGTGCAGCCTAGGAAGGGAGTTGCGTATGATTGGGAGATAGAACCATGCCTTCTACCCCTCCCATTATATTCCTTGATGGGGAAAGAACCCATCACATCTTTAGATCTCTCTCTCTCTCTCTCTCTCTCTCTCTCTCTCTCTCTCTCTCTCTCTCTCTCTCTCTCTCTCTCTCTCCCTGCACATGGGGGGAAAGTGGCTTTTATCACAGGACTCCATGCGAACTCCAGCTGTTTCCCAGCAGTCACATCTGGATGAGTAGAGCAAGGATTTCTCAGCTCTCCATCTCTGCTCTCAGGAGACATCTTCAGGCCATTATGAGGTAGTAGCCAAGGATCAGCTGCTGTTAAACCCTGAAAACAGAGTAAATCCAACACTTGAAAAGGACTAGAGATTTATGACGTTTCAGAAGAGAAGCAGTCTTAAAAAATAGGGTGAGCCAACTTCCTTGCAACGTGTTAAATAACAAACTGAGGGTGTAGACGGGAGGTCTGTTACTGGAGCAAACGAGATGACCGAAGACATGATAAGGCGTGGTTGGAGGGGGGGGGGTGCCTGTTATATCAGGGTTCGTCTGTGTGGAATTTTCATCTTGAGGGTCTCATGCCTTTTGCTTCCCTTTGCCCTGAAGTGTGGCTTCTGCTATTATTTATTTATTTATTTATTTGATCTGTTTCTCTAGGACAGCTCCTGGGGGGATTATGGCCCCCGTAAACTCCCAGAATCCTCATTGGATCTCCACCTCCTTAGTGAGTGTCCTGTCAGGCCATCCAAAAACGTAGTAACAATCTAAAAGTGTAACACTATCCTCAGTTGGAAGGGGATTGGACCATAAACTTCACCCCTATGCTTGCTAGGCAAGTGCAGCACCACTGAGCGGTATCCCAGCACTAAAAAAGCTTTAAGTTTCAAATGCCTACCGGGTTTAAGGGCTGTTCACTGACAGGGATCCCCTTTAGTATGGCCTGGCATGTACTGCCTCCTGTACTAGCTGCTTCCTTGAGGCAGCCTCAGCTCCAGGCACACGTAAGATCTGGCAACCTAAACAGAGCGAGGACATCCCTCCTGCAACATGCTTGGCTCAGGAGTGGCTGTAGTAACTGTTGCATTGTTGCTTTTACAAATGTGACAAGCTGTCAGGGTCTACCACACTTCTCTGTGTGTATGCACTTGTGTTGGGGGGGGGTGGTCTGTATTTTGATGCTAATTACTGCTTCCTGTCTCTGTGATTTACCTTTTGCTCAATAAAAAGCCATCCCACCTGGGCAGGGCAGGAGATAGGTGGGGCCTAGAGAGAGAGAGGAATTCTGGGAAGGACCACCACCAGAGGAAGGAGAAAAAAACCTGAAGTGAAGAGAGGAAGGCCCCCATGGGTTAACTGGAGGAAAAGCACATGGCTGGCAGCGTGGATGGAGAATTCGGCTCAGATGAAGAACCTGAGCAAGTATGTGGGATTATAGTTGGGAGGTAGCTTGATAGAAGTTATTAGAAGCAGATGGCATGGGATTGAGACTGGGATCCCATGCCTGAGGCCCTACTATGGAAAGTAGTTTAGAGGATCGATATCTGCCCTGCCTCAGGGTAACTAAGGCTATCTTAAAATATAACAAGTATCTGTGTCTTAATTGATTGCTAGCTGGGCCTACAGGTAATACATGTAATTTTAAAAAACAATACACTTGTGCAGCGTCATGTGCACATGTACTTGTAGAAGCCCATGAGTGTTTGTGTGTCTGTGTACTGGAAGGCCAGTGGTCAGCTCAAAGTGTCTTTCTCAATTGCTCTCTGCCTTATTTTGTTTTTTGTCTTTGTTTTTTTGTTTTTTTTTTTTTTTAAATAGGGCTTATCATCACCAGTAGCTTATCAGTTCAGCTAGACTGACTGGCTGGTGAACTCCAGGATCTGCTTGTCCCATTAGGCAGCACCAGGATCACAGATGCACTTCATTATGCCTGGCTTTTAGTGTGTGCTGGGGACTTGAACTCAGGTCCTCATGCTTGCACAGCAGGTACTTTACTACCAGAATCATCTCCCCAGCTCCTTATCCTTGTTTTTTAATGAGAAAAAAAAAAAGGACTGTGTATGTGAATATGTACATGTGCATGTATGTGTTTATGTGTGCACGTGTGTGTGTGTGTGTGTGTGTGTGTGTGTATGTGTGCGTGTGTGTCTGTGTGTGTGTATGTATGTATGTTGAATATTGAATATCAGGTTCTGAGGATGGTACAGCTTCTGTGTAAGGAGGGGAATCTCCTGCCTATCTAGACCAAGACCTTTTGCCGCTCCATGTTTTTAATCATCACACCAGGAGGTGATGTTCTGTTGGCATCTGACAGTGGAGTCCAAGGTTGCTGATAAATGTCCTCTCTTGCAAAGGACGTGCCCTAACAGCTAAGAACTGAGCATTCCCACACACCACTGGTGCTGAGGTTGAGAAACTGTGCTTTAGATGTGCCAAGGGCCATCACCACTGAGCTTTGCTTTGTAGCTTTGTAGACAGTCCTGACCTAAGGAGCTACGGAATGTCCTGGAGTATTTATAAAATGGGGTCCACATTGGGGCTCAGCGAAGTCCTGAAGGCTGTTCTGGTGTCTTTCTATTGGAGGAGAAACAGACATAAAAGATGGAGAACTCTCACCTGAAAGAGTGAGGTCGGGGGCTGGAGAGATGGCTCAGAGGTTAAGAGCACTGACTGCACTTCTAGAGGTCCTGAGTTCAATTCCCAGCAACCACATGGTGGCTCATAGCCATCTGTAATGAAATCTAATGCCCTTTTCTGGCATGCAGGCAAAGCACTGTGTAAATAATAAATAAATAAACAAATCTTAAAAAAAAAAAGTGTTGAGGTCAGCTGATAGGCATGCCTTGATGAGGCTGGGTGATCTCCAGACTAGTGTGATTAGCTGTTGGTAAAACGTGGCTGTGAAGACTCTTCCCTCCCCTCCTTGCTCTCTCAGGCATGTACTTCTATTGCCGAGGCCCTGACAGTGCCCAGGTCTTGCCCAGGACACTTTTATTCCTGCAGCCATTCTCTTGACTCTCTAGGGCAAGGCCTGCTATCATCGTCTGTCCTGCTAACTCTTCTCAGCTTCACTCTGACACATACGTTGTGCCCTCTTACATGCTGTGAGTTCCTCTTCTGACTCCCAGGAGCTGGGGCTAAAGCCTAAAGAATAGAATATTTCTTTTCTTTTAATGATTTTGGTATAGAAGTCATATTCTTCAGTGCCTCATAATGTCTCTGAGCGTTAAGGAGAGAGTTAAGGCATACAACAGAGAGAGAGAGAGAGAGAGAGAGAGAGAGAGAGAGAGAGAGAGAGAGAGAGAGAGAGAGAGAGAGAGTGTCACAAGGGTGACCATGTCAAGATCTTATTTTGTTACCACAGAGATTTCATGAATTTCCTCCCCCAACTCTTTGAGTTAGGAAGGAGGTAGGGGTGGTAGAGAATAGTTTTATAGGTTTAGCCAGATGTTAGAGACATCTGGCAACTGGATGTTCATTTTTTAAATTTTTTTTTTTTTTTTTTTTTTTTGTTATTATGCTCATAGGATGGAGGCTGGTAGTTGAAAGTTTGCTTTTCTAGTCACCCTGAGACCTCATAGCTTTGGGGTTAAGGATTAAGGGGAAGGGATAAGAGATGAGTTTGGGCCTGGCAGAAGGCCATGTTTCCCACTCTGTGCCTCCATTTTGTTATTCAAAGGTGAAGCATTCCTTGTTTCTGATAAAATGTGTTGTTAGGAATTCTAACTATAAATTGCAGAGCACTTTTTCAATGGCAGGCACTATGCTAAGCCCATTTCCGCTCTTTGCCTCTGAATCATTACGGCTCTAAGAGAAGATTTTTAGTGCTTTTTAAAAAGAATGTCATTCCTTTCCCCTGGTATCTGAGAGGATATCCTGTTTTAGGCTCAAACATATTGTTCCCATATTTAGGAGTTTTCCCGTTATCAACGTCAGCATAATGCCTTTGTTGCTATTTGCTTGTTTTCTACGTAGTGCTGATGTTGTGTTTTACGTTATACATCCAAGAGCTCGGTTTTCTTAGAGAGGGTGCTAAGTTAAGGGTGTCAGCTATGTCTGGGAACGTCTTTCCATAGTAGTAATAACGTACTCACTCCAAACTCACTGTCTGGGACCTGCATTGCGTACGCTTCAGGGTCCAGATGTGTGATTCAGTTGACGCATTTGAAGAAAGCATTATATTTCCTTGGGGACGCAGGTCTTGTATATGAACGTCTGTCTTATCAAAGGCAGCCTGGTGAAAAAGGAGACTGTAGTCAGCGCTCAAATGTATGCTTCAGGAAAGGAGCTGCAGGAGAGTCCAAGGTCTGGGGCCAGCCTGGTCTACCTAAATCATTTCATGAGAATGTGTTGGACATGTGGGTCTGCAGACTGACAGAACAGCGTGAACGGAATCTCACCCCTTTCACCATGCTGTGAGCAGCAGTCAAAGCTCATTTATCATGAACAGATTCCCGGTGCTTTGGGGCTGTTTTCTCAATGGTCTATAGGTAGCTCTTAGTTTAGGGAGCTTTTTCTAGAGTCTTCCAGAGGTTGTTTGCAGTAGCAAAAACAGAAGATAGATGTTAAGATGGAAAATGTCTGAAGTCAAGTAAGAGTTGGTGAGCAACAAAACAATTTAAATTTTGGGAGGCGAGGAAGGATTATGACTTGTATCCATACAACCTAGATAGAGTCTAGAAGAGTCTGAGAGATGTAGACTCAGAACTTGAGTCTCTGGCCTTCTGGAACCTTCCAGCTTTTGCAGTGGAAAGACCTACAGAACCTGGAAAGAAGGAGGTAAAGGTTCTGTAATTGGTGACAGGACAGTACAAGCCAGTGACCAGGGAGGCCCTTCCCCTATCTGTTTCTATAGCACCTGTCTTATTGTTTGAGCATTACTTAGGACTTGGCACAGCTTAGAAGATTTCCCAGACATTGGACTACTTTGGCAGAGTGTGTGATATGTGTGTGTGTGTGTGTGTGTGTGTGTGTGTGTGTGTGTGTGTATTTCTGTGCTCAGGGTAGCCAGCAGGCTGTGACGTCTTGTTTTTGTAAACCAGTGAACAGGAGTTGGGTTGTCAGGAAGGCCTCAGCTTCAGTATGGGGAGAGAAAGAGCGAGAGTGAGAAGACAATGCTTTCTGGAAGTTTCCCTGCACCATGATATACACATATCCCTTCAAATTCAACCTCTAGAAAACAAAGCTCATTGTGTGTGTGGCGGTGGGGTTGCGGGGAGGAACCAACCAATGTCTAATGTAGAGAGTTTGTTTATTTTTTAAAAGATGTTTTTAAGGCAATTCCGGAGACCAAAGCGATCTCTACGTGTCCCATCTTACTAGTGTCACCCTGTGAATCCTGTGTTGATTGACCACACTACACAGAATTGGCTATAAACTAGAACCTTTCTTTTTTGTAGTATCTTATTTAGAGGAAAAGTTGTTATTTCTTTTTCTTTTTCTTTTTTTAATCTCAGACACTAAAATGAGTATTTTGTGAATGGATTTTTACAACAAACAAAGAAAACAGAATGCTGACTATGCAGGATATGGACTTTCACTCACCGTTTAGATAGCACTACCCTGTGGGGTCCACCAAATACTTTCGACTCTATAAAGTTTCCATTATTTCATTTAGTCAGAAAATTCTTACAGCTAATATTTTACTGAGCCTGAAAATGTTTTAACTAGCCCTTTCCATATCTATCAAGTTTAAGGAGATGGTCTAGTTCATGTATCAAGCGTCCATAAAGTTTAGCTCTAGAAATGCAGATTATGTTTCCAATATTCCTTAAAATATTTTCTTTGTGTACTGGATGGGTTATTTTAGGCTCACGGGCATATGAGCTGTTATTGTGTCCTGGGCTTGATTCATATGCTGTCTAGGTGGCTCCAGCATCCTTTATGTTCCTGAAGATCACTTAAGATGAAAGGCACCAAACTAAGGTAGACTTTAGGTATCTGGGCTTCTGTTTACAGCCCCTCTCCATAATACTTATCCCTGGTGTTGGGCATCAAAGGAAAAAAAAATGAAAAGTTGGTCCTGTCCTTTTAAAAAAAATACGTCAAAAGCCCCCAACTCTTTAACAACACAGGAAATGTCAAATATTATATGGATATAAATAACTCAGTAAAACAGGGTTACAAGAACATCTGGCTTTGCACAACTCCACGTACTCGGCTGGCGCAGCGATGTTTCAGTAATACTATCCAGCCATTGGGCTGTGGGAGACTGTGGGGGCACAGAGGGGAATTTGAGTGTCGAGTGAAAACTGGGCTTGTAAAAAGGTCTGAGTTGTTATCTGTCTAACCCACCCTAACCTGTTCAGTCATTTGCTCTGGGGGCTCTTAAGAGAGGAACGCTGACCCCCTCTGGAAGCCAGACTCTTAGACAGATACCCTCGGGACCCCAAGGATAGGGATAGAGGGCTGAAGGTTAATGGCCCTGAAGGAGCGAGCTGCCCAAGGATAACCACACAGATCATTTTTAAAAGGGATGTCTCAATTTCCCAAGAACTTCCAGGTCTATTTGGGCTCTGAGGTTCTGGAGGCCACCTGAGGGAAACGGTGGCCTGCCTCTCCTTTGTTCTGGCCAGCACACATCTTGCCTGATGACCTCAGTTCTTTGCTTCTCTCCTTCACTTTATTGAACCACATTCTCCACTGGAGATTTTCCTTTTACTTTTAAAGTCTGGTTCCCTTGGGCTTTGGGCAAACTACTACAACTGGGGGAAGGCAAGCTGTGCACTTCAGAATAGTTGGTGTTCATTTCACGTACATGCACTTGAAAAGAAAGTGACACACACACACACACACACACACACACACACACACAGAGAACAGTTAAGGTTTATAGTTTTTCTCTACATCCAAATTATGAAGTTCAACTTTATTAAGGCTAATAAAGAACAATATTGTCATGCCAAAGGAGAACAGAGAGAAGAAACATAGAAGTAGAACCTCTCTGCACCCATTGCTGCTGCATCCTGTTTTCATTTCTTCTGTGGATACTGGGAATTACTGTGGGTCAAGTGCTTTGGTGGGTGGGTCTGCTAACCTCCCCTCGCCTTCAAGCAGGTTAGTGTCTAGTGGGGTTTCCCTATATGACAAAAGGCCATGCAAGACCACGCTACGTTGTAAGATTCAATAGCGTGCAATCTTTATTTTATAACAAGGAGACTCATTTGAAACTATCTGATAAAAATAATTCACTTGGGGCTGCCCTTAAGAGCACTCGCTGCTTGCTCTTCCAGAGGTCCTGATGTCAACTCACAGTCATCAATCCCCTCTCCTGGTGTGCATGAAAACAGAACACTCATATACATAAAACAAATAAATAAATCTTAGAAAAAGTCACTTGAATATCTAATGTCTACCTTGGGCATACATTTGTATTTGTAGCTTCCTATTACTTGAACAGTGTTCTTTTTAAAGTATTGTTTTTTTTTTTTTTATTTAAATCTTTTAAATAGCTGACTTTCAAGGTTTTTAAAATACATTTGTTGTGAAAATAGAATTACATCTCTTTCTTCCTTCCCTTCCCTCCCTCTAGCCCCTCCCATGCTCACGACTCTCAATTATAGCCTTATGTTCTTTGATTATTATTATTAAATACACATATATGTATGTGTGCACAATACAACACACAACCTTCTGATCTCTTTCTGCTGTTTGTGTGATGTGGTTTTAGAACTGACCACTCTGCACTGAATGGGCAATAAAGGAGCTCCTCTCTGAGCAAGGCTAATTCTCCCTCTCCTTACAGTTGCTTGCAGTTGTTTGTCTGGGGGTGGGGGTGGGGGTGGGGGTGGGGGTGATGGACAGGATGGATGAACCATCCCCCCTTCCATATTAACATGACAATGGCCATTGTTCCAGTCTTGTTGTGCAGCCATTTCTAGGAGAGACTGTTTGACAGCAGACATCCTGGTGTTCTGACTTTTATTGTCTTTCCTCCCTCTATTCTGTGAGGTACCCTGAGCCACAGATGCAGGGGCTGCGATGTACATGTACCTGTTGGGGCTGGGCTCCCCACGCTCTGCTGATCACGGCACCATGCCCAGTTGTGATTTTCTGTGGTGGTCACCATCTGCCATAAGCAGTGGTTCTCTGATGTCACGTGAGCACCTATACTTACCTATGGGTATAAGGAGAACTTTGGAATATTAAAAGGACTTATGCTGCTCTAAGGAAGTGGAAGTATTGGGTTCTTTTCTAACGTTCATGACCTCACTAGCCCCAAGAAGCTGGCTAGACTTTCATTGCCATGTACCATGTACCTCCTCTTGAGTGGGTTTTAAGGCCAATTGGATAGCTATGGTTTGCCAACATATGAATACCACTTATTGCACCCTTGTGGATAGTGTCTTATTTTTCCTGTTTCTTCTTCTTCTTCTTCTCCTCCTCCTCCTCCTCCTCCTTCTTCTCTTTTGACAGGTCTCACTGTATATCCCTCACTGGCCTGGAACTTGCTATGTAGACTAGGTTGGTCTCAAATTCACAGAGCAACCTGTCTCTGTTTTCCAAGTGCTGGGACTAAAGTTGTGGTCATCATGCCCAGTTGCAACAGTATTTTAGTTACTGTGACAAAAACATCTTAAGAGAGGACGGGTTTATCTTACTGTTCCCTTCTCTTGGGGGTGTATGATAGCAGGAGCAAGAGGTAGCTGGTCAGCTGGATTCAGTGGGACACGCCTGTAATCCCAGCACTTGAGAAGGCAGGCGGATCTCTGTCAGTTCAAGGCCAGCCTGGTCTACAAAGAAAGTCTTGGACAACCAAAGTACACAGAGAAACCCTGTCTCAATAACAGAACAAACTAACAAACAACAACAACAACAACAACAAAAGAGGCAGCTGGTCATTGCGTCCACAGTCAGTTCATAGGCAGGAAGCAGAGAGAGATCTTCACATGCTCAGAGCTCTCCCCTTCTTACTCAGTCTGAGACACCAGCTCAAGGGACGATACATACCACCTGCTTTTCTGACAAATCTTCTCACCTCAATGTAATCTAGAAAATTCGGAGAGACTAGTCTCTTAGGGATGACTTATTCTGTCAAGTTCACAGGATGGATAATCACAAATAATGTTTCTGGAAGTTATCTCAACCTTGGATAAAATCAGTATAGATGGGGAGATGCAGAGCTCAGTAGCTGAGTGACCTCACCCTTCAGCACCAGGAAGTGGCAGCACTCTAGCATCAGGAAGTGGCAGCACTCTAGCATCAGGAAGTGGCAGCACTCTAACATCAGGAAGTGGCAGCGCTCTGGCATCAGGAAGTGGCAGTGCTCTGGCATCAGGAAGTGGCAGCACTCCAGCATCAGGAAGTGGCAGCACTCCAGCATCAGGAAGTGGCAGCACTCTGACATCAGGAAGTGACAACAGTCTCCACCCTAGCATCAGCAAGTGGCAATGAGACACATTTCTTTCAAATCAGGTAGGAAGACTGAGTTGATCTGAAAGAAATCCCTTCATTTAGAGTGATGATTTAAGTTCTTCATGATTCCTGGAGGCCCCAAAGTGCTCCCTTTAAGATGTGTATTTTTTGTGCTCTCCCTCAAATGACCATATTCTTTCTATTCCTTAGTTAATTAGTTAATTCAACTACTGTGCATTAAATTCTGGCATAAACATATCCAGATTGTGTGGTTGGTTATTATTATTATTTTTTTTTACTTGGGAGGATACCCACAGCATCCCACATGTTAAGAACAGCTCTACCAAAAAGCCACACCCACAACCTCAGCCGTTCCATATCCAGAGCGAGCTGTACGGGGTAGGGTCTGGCCCAGAACAGTCCTTGCTTTCAAGTCAGGTAACTAAAGACCAGCCAAGAACAGCAAAAGTACAGCACAGAAGCATTATGTAGTCTGCGTTAGAGCTGAGAGGCAAGATAAAGATTTGGCTAGAATGCAAAACTCCAATGTTATGGGTTAGAACTTACTAATAGATCAGGGCAGGCTTTATGCAGAATACTCAGTAGCATTTTGCATACAAGTCTTTCCACACTGGCTCCCTGTCTTTTTATGTTAATTGGATGCTGTCCCTGTCTCATATGGTACTCTGTAGATTTGACCTCAAAAGTGGTCTTGGCACAATAGTCTTACTATAGACTGTGTAGGCTGTGTGGTGAATTCCCCCAGGAAGTAGAGAAAGTTTCTTAGGCTTATATAATGGCAGGAGCCCAGTGGCCCCTCCCTCTGCCACATCTAGCCCATCCCCAAACAAACTCCCTGCTGAGGTCACCTCCCAATCTGCCTGTTTTTCTGTGATTACACTTTGGCCTGTCCCATACTCATGCTATCCCAGGGATATGCTGGAACAAGCTCCACACAGGCACCTCAGTGACACTGGCTGGTACACACTTCAGGAAATCCAAATGGACAGCTGCTCCTGCCTTCTGCCATTAGAAAAGCGGCTTAGTGGAGCGAGACTCCAGCTCAGAGCCCTTGGCTGTAGCTAGAGGTCTGCAACCCCTTCCCCAGAGATGGCAGTGCCTGGGGGATGAGCTCCTGCCTTGGCAGCCTTGACATTAAACACTCAGGTGAGGCATTTTCCATCTGGCTAAGAAGCTGTCATTATATTGTCAAACAGGACTGCAATGTGCAGAAGAAACAGAGGTGCATTCTTGTTGGGTTGGTATTGGGGGGGGGTTGTTTTAAACTGAGGTAAATGTCTCTGATGCTGTGGAGATGCCAGGCAGTGTTTTCACCTACACAAGGCAGGGAGGGTACATCATGGAGGCTGTGGGTGCCTCCTGGTGTTTCCTAGGCCTGTCCTGCCCGTGGCAGGGGGTAAAGAGGCCACAGTGGTAACAACACCCCTCTATCCTGTACAGAGAGCTCTGTCCCCACCACTGTTCAGAACCACCTTCCTGATGCTGGAGCTCCTGGCTGCCGCACTCTCACACCCTTCCCTCTGTAGTCTCCTGGAAAAAGATGCTCTTGCTACTGCCATTGTTCTTAATATTTTTTCCTTAAAAAGTTATTTTTTTGGATAGGGTCTTACTATGTATTCCAAGTAGGCCTTGACTTGAACTTGTGATGCCTCTGCCTCTGCCTCCCAAATTGCTAACTTTACAAATTTTTGCTAGGAGGCCTAGATTAAAATAACTTCAAAAAGCTTTTGTGCATAGAGTTCAATTTAACATTAGTTATTTAGTACTGAGGAGTCTCAGAAGCTGTGTACATGCCCATGTTCCTGAGGAGTTAGTTGGGATGGTGTGGGATTGGCTGCACCACATGAAAATCCTCCAGATACAAGACACATACTATTGGCACTTTAGATCGTTTAGCGCCAATGCCTGGAAAGTGAACCTTTTTTTTTTTTTTTTTTTAAGTCAATGTTGGGACTTGAACTTAGGGCTTCTGACATGCTAGTCAAGTGCACTGTCACTGAGCTTCAATTGCAGCCTAAAGCCCATGGTTTTCTTCCTTCCAATGCTTCATTCTCCTTCTTTTTAGTGGCATGGTGGTTGGCAGTCTAGGACATCAGTGTGCACCGTATGCCATCCTGACATTGAGCCGCAACACCAGCCCCAAGATCCCCCTTTCTGACTCCCCTGTTTCTAACCACTGACTTCTGCCCTAGTTTTATTGCGCATCAGCAGAGTGCGGGCCTCACACAGAGCTCCTGCTTCTTGTGTTCAGTTGTGTCTCTGGCGGTGTCTGTGAGCGGAAGCCCAAGGCTGGTACCAGGAAACGTTCTCCTTTGTGCTTCTCCCTTCTTCCCTGAGTCAGGGTCTCTCAATGAAACCCAGAGCTCCCTGGGCAGTCTCACTAGTCAGCTTGCTCCATGCAGCCCCTGTCTACCTTCCCAGGCACCACGCCCATCCAGCCCCTTCCAGTTATTTTAACGGTAAGCTTTAGTCTGGTAGCTTTGCAGTTAATGTTTTGCCCTGGCTGGGCTAAAACTCAGAGATCTACCTATCTCAGCTTCCTGAGCGCTGGGACTTAAAGCGCTTCCGGGCATACCCAACAGCTTTGAGTTTTGAAGCCACCTGTGTGAGGATACCTTTATACCGCTTAGAATCCAGCTCTGTGATGCAATTTCACACCCTTGTCCCTTGGGTGTCTTTAGAACCCCTCCTATCTGACTTCCCAAGGGACAACTGTGCTGCAGTCTGACTGAGCAAGCCCCCTCCAGCCAGCTTCAGTGACTGGCGCAAATGTGGTCACGGGTACTGAGCTGGTCCAATCCAAGCCCGGAAGTAAGGATAAGACACCTGGAAACAACACAGCTATTTTGAGATTATGAGAAAAGTTAATCCCAGGATGAAGTAAAATACTAAAATGGACAGGAAGGAATAGATTTTCAGGAAAAGAACGCAGGTTGGTCACAGTAAACCTCATCAGTGATGGTAGCCACAGTCCATCACTGTGTAAATCACTCTGAATTTGGTTTTCTGTATCTGATAATACAAAGAATTATTGTTCAATATAACTTCTTTCTTACTGAAAGATTAAAGTCTTTTCCTTATACATAACTATTGTTTTTAAATAACATGTATTATCTGTAGGCCCGGCTAGCAATCCCCCAACATATAACTCATAAAAAGTCAAAACACAATGAAGAAAATAAAAATCACTTACAGTTTTGACAACAGAATAATAGCCAAAAACACTTTGGGGTTCCTTTCTTATTTTTCTTGGGCAGGAGGTAGAAATTAAGATTTATTTTTACTGAATATTTCTATTGCATGAAATTTCATATGTCCTTACCGGGATCATTAAAAATTATTTCCAAAATAGCATTGTATTTGACTATTGACTACAGTTATTATCATAGCTGGTATGATTCAACTTCTTTTCAGTCTGTTTTGTGTATTATTTTGTCATTACTAACAGTTTTATTATGTGTGGTGGGTTCTGGATGTTGTTTTTTCTTTTCTTTTTTTCTTCTTTCTCTTTTTAATTTTGAAAGTAATTTATTTTTAATTGTGTGAATATATGTGGGTTTGTGCACGTGTGTGCAGGTACTCTTATAAGCCAGAAGAGGATGTTAACCCCTGACACCAGAGGTGAGCTGCCTGGCATGGAAACTGGAAACTGAACTCATGTCTCTGCAATAGCATTGTGAGTTCTTAACCACTGGGCCATCTCTCCAGGCCAAGTCCTGAACTCTTACCTGCAGATTTTACTTCTTTGTTTACTTGTTTGTTTATCCTACTTCCCCTCATTTATTTATTTAATCACTTTACAGCTTGATCACAGTCCCCTCCCTCCTCTCCTTCCAAATCCATCCTCCTGCTCCCTCCCCCTACACCTCTCTCTCTCTTCAGAGAAGAGGAGGTCCCCAAAATGTACCAACCCATCATGGCATCTCAAGTCAGAGTGGGACTAAGTGCATCCTCTCCCATTGGGGCCTGACAAGGCAGCCCAGCTAGGGGAAAGGGATCCAAAGGCAGGCAACACAGTCAGAGGCGCTTCTACCCCCATTGTTAGGGGACCCACATGTTGACCAAGCTGCACATCTCCTACATATGTGTAGGGGGGTTTAGGTCCAGCCGGTGCATGCTCTTTGGCTGGTGATTCAGCCTCTGTGAGCCCTCATGAGCCCAGGTTGGTTTACATGGTAGGTCTTTTTGTGGAGTCTTTGACCCCTCCAGCTCCCTCTATCCTTCCTCCCACTTCTTCACAAGACTCCCCAGAGCTTGGCCTATTGTTTGGCTGTGGGTCTCTGCATCGCTTTTCATCAGCTGCTAAATGAAGCCTCTCAGAAGACAGTTATACTAGGCTCCTATCTGCAAGCAGAGCAGAGCATCATTAACAGTGACAAGGGTTGGCTCTTGCTCTCGTAGAGTAGATCTCAAGTTTGGCTAGTCATTGGTTTGCCTCAATCTCTGCTCCATCTTTATTCCTACAATTCTTGTAGGCAAGACAAGTCCCACTTGGCTACAGGAGGTGGTGACTTTAGGCTCAGCTAGGGTCACCCCCATAGCCTCCTCTGTCCCAGAGATGCCTCTTCCACTGATTTCCATTCTCTCTCCCAGTCCTCTCCCCTATATCCCACTCTCCCTACACCTGATCCCCACCCTAGTTACCCTCCCCACCCCCTCTCCCACCCAGTTCCCTCCTTCCTTCTACTTCAGGTGTCTATTTCATTTTATTTTATTTTCTGAGTGAGATTCAAGCATCCTCCCTTGGGCCCTCCTTGGTGTTGTAGCATGGTTATCCTGCCCTTTATGGCTAATATCCACTTATAAGTGAGTACACACCGTGCGTGTCTTTCTGGGTCTGGATTACCTCACTCAGGATGATCTTTTCTAGTTCCATCAATTTGCCTGCAAATTGTATGATGTCTTTGTTTTTAATAGCTGAGTAGTATTTCATTGTGTAAATAAATATACCACATTTTCTTTATCAGTTCTTCGGTTGAGAGACATCTGGGTTGTTTCAAGTCTCTGACTATCATGAATAAAGCTGCTATGAATATAGTTGAACAAATGTCCTTGTGGTATGGTGGGGCATCTTTTGGATTTATGCCCAGGAGTGGTATGGCTGGGTTTTGAGGTAGCTCTAGTCCCAATTTTCTGAGAAACCTCCAGATTGATTTCCACAGTGGTTGTACAAGTTTGCACTACCACCAGCACTGGGGGAGTGTTCCCTTGCTCCACATCCTTGCTAGCATGTACTGACTCTTGAGTACTTTTTATCTTAGCCATTCTGATGGATGTAAGATAGAATTGCAGAGTCATTTGGATTTGCATTTCCCTAGTGACTAAGGGCATTGAACATTTCTTCAAGTACTTCTTGGTAATTTGAGATTCCTCTGTTGAAAATTCTCTGTTTAGCTCAGTACCCCAGTTTATAATTGAGTTATTTGGCTTGTTGGTGTTTAAGTTCTTGAGTTCTTAATACATTTTGGATATTAGCCCTCTGTTGGATGTAGGGTTGGTGACGGTCTCCCTCCTGCACCTCGTTCTTTCTTTATTTTTGGTTAGGGTCTCACTCTGTGGCCTAGCAGACATGGAGAGAAGGGAAGTGCTCCCTGCAGTACCATGCAACTGTCAGGCAACCGGTGCCTGGAGGAGCCTGTGGGGTAGAGGAGACCTCCTTCTGCAGAGGGAAAGTAATGGATAAAGCTATATGTGAAGAAAACCTTTAAGGTCACTGTGGCTGGAATGCAGAGAGAAATGGTGAGGGACTGGGGAGGAGGCAGGACCAGTGCAGAAGGGACCTTCGAGGTCACACTAAGGACGCAAGTTCTTTTTCTTTTTCTTTTTCTTTTTTTTTTTTTTTAAAAAGGAGAAACAAAAAACCAAAGAGTTTGAATGTAGCAAGAGAATAGCCCTGGTCTCAGGTTAGCAAAACTTGACTGGCCAGCAGGCTGCTGGAAGGATGGGGAACTTCAGCAGCCTGGTGTGGGCTGGTGCTCAGGAGGGTTGGAAGCGTACTAATGTGGGAGAGGACCAAGGCCTCTTGATGTCTGTTTCTGCTCACAGGTGGATGCTGTGTGCCCAGGGAAAGGATCATGGGAGCCCAGGGACAGGGTATGAATCATGGACATAGGCTACGTGTCCTGGAGCTCATGAGAAAGTCTTAGCTAGAGAAGCACATTTGAAAGCCCGCCCCCTCCCCTCCCCCCACACACACATAAGAAGAGATGGAATCTACAGTCACAACCCAAAGGAGGAATGGTAAGAGGAGCTGACTTTCCCCCAAAGGTCCAGTAGAGCATCCATCTTTACTGATCAGCTAGAGAAAGCCAGGATGCCCCAGAACATCAGAGAAGAGAAAAGGCCAAACAGTTGGTGTCACCACACTCAATGTTCCCAAAAAGGGAGTTTGTAAAGAAAAAAAAAAAAAAAGAGGATGTTTGGAACTGTCCAGTGCTAGAAGGGTCAGCTACAGTTAGGACAAAAATGCCTGTCAGATCTGTGGCATTTGAACCTTCAACTTAGCAAGAACTATTCCAGGGATGTGATGGGGCAGACATCCAGTCGGGGGGAGTAAGGAGGGCCATGGAGACAGGTTTGATGGGAAATGTTTAAGAATTTTGCTGAGGAAGGAACAGTGAGTTAAGGGTTCTCGACTTCGCCCACTACTATTCTGTGAAGTCCTTCACGGCTATCTCAGCGTCAGTGGCAATGACAAGACCGATACCACTGGAAGCTCTCAGCTTTAGACCCAGATATTGCTGCAATCATTTGTACATTTCCCAGGTGATGTCAGAATAGAGCCAAGATTGAACTCTTAAGAGATGGAAAACTGAAACATATCTGAAACAGCCATGTTTTAGTACCCATGAGGGCTGGGTGCTAAGACCTTTAGATACGTGCCTTTATGAAGTTGCATGGTGTCTGCATACGGACATCTGTCTGTATACTTTAAATAGTCTCTAGGCTACTTAAGGGAACCCAGTGTAACGTGGTTGCCATCATACTGCACTGTTTAAAGAATTTTGATGAGAAGAAGACGTCTCCACATGTGCAGTATAGATGCAGTTTTCATTGAAACTATTTTTGCTCAATGGTTGATTGACAACCTGGAAAGCAGGAGCCGGAGATGTGGTGGGCAGACGGTGTGTTTTGAGGATTAGAAAGGGTTGAACGCTGTTGACAGGAAGGATCTACATAAAAGCAAAGCACAGGCACAGTGGGCTCTGTAAAATCCTGAGAAGATAGAACTCAAGGCTCAATGGAGAAAGGAGTGGTTTGGGAGGAAAGTATCTCATTTTACACTCACCTATAAGATGGCTTATGTCTTTAAAACCATCCTTTTTAATATGCTTTCCTTTAGTATTTCAAAGTGAAGACTAAAGTTGCTTTAAAAAATATTTGTTTTTTATTTATGCATGTGTTTCTGTACACTATGCACATGTAGATACCTGCAGAGTAGATCTCCTGGAACCAGAGTTACAGGAAGCTCTGTCCATGCTGGGAATCAAACCAGGATCCTCTGCAAGACAGAACAGCCTAGCCACCTCTCAAGGCCTAAGGTTGCCCTTTAAAAAGAGTTAATTAACTTATTTAAAGAGAGACTATTACTCTGCAGTCTAGACTAGTCTGAACTAGCCAAGGTCCAGGCTAGCCCCCAACTTACAGCAATCCCCCTGCCTCAGCACCTCAAGCACTGGGATGGCAGGCACGCACTGCCATGCTGGCTAACTACTGTCACCTTCTAAGTATTTCCTGTAGAGGTTGTGGCACTTGAGACTTGTTACTTTACCACATTCCTCTCCCTGAGTTCTTGATCCAGGTGATGGCTGGGCAATCTCGCTCACACTGCATCATCGCTGTTAAAACCACTCCTGACGTTTGCGGTTCATGGAATGGTATTGAAAACAGCCACTCAGGAGCAGGAACTCTCTGCCTGCCCGTGTCCCTGAAGCGGGGCTTCCTCATTCTTGGACTGTATAATCCATCCATCTCAAAACACTTTCACAGCAGGGCTGTTTCCTGAACCCTTCTACCACTCAGAGTATCCTCCTACAGCCACAGCGGAAGGACGGCCCTCGTGAGCACACACATGTTTAATTCTAATGTTCTTTCTCCAAAGTTGCTCTGCCGATATGGAGATTCCTCCCCGGTCCACAGGCTTCCTACCTGTGCTACTTTTAGGGCCTCTTCCTGGTCAGCCTTGGCATGTAGAGTGGGCTTTTGGAATGAGGCAGTTTGTTGATGATTGTTCCTGGGGTGTGGTGGGCATTTTTGGCCTGGCCCACCCACCCCAAGCCACTGCCAATGACACTTACTTACACTAGAGGTGGATCTGGGTGTCACTCACATTTCACCCTTTCTGATTTGTTCTCAGGAACACCACTGTGCTGAGGCAAGGCCTGCCTGCATTTATAACTCCCAGCTCCAGCATGAGAATCCTGTGTTCTTACCATGGCCGCCTTCTGAGGAACTTTTTTGTTGCTTCTTCAATGACCCTCTGCTTCTTCTGTAGTGCCAGTTCTGGTTCCGCCCCCCACCCCTCCTGCATCTCTTATTCCCTCAAAACCACTCACTGTCTTACTTATTTCTTTTCCATCTCCCACTCCCTCCTTCCATCCCGCCCTTCCTCCTTCCTTCTCCCGTATTTTCTAGCATTCATCTGACATTGCTGTCAGCCTACAGTTCTGACATTTCTCAGAGCCTTTAAGACACTCACTCTTTCGTTTAGTCTGTGATTATCCACCCCCACCCCAGCAGGTTCATGGGTCACCAAACAAGATGCTGGCCAGTATATACAGTGTGTGGGCGGCCTGTGCGCACTCTCTGTATCCTCGGATGGCTTGAATTCCCGCTGGTCTCCTCAGGCACACACCAGGCTCAAATACACTGAAGTAATTCCTAACATCTGGTGGGTCTTATCTGACTTGGTCTCTGGCAGAGAGTGTCTCTGTGCACTGCTTTTGATGCTCTCTCCCTTTCTGGGGTACAGTGCACCCGCTTTGTTCACGTTCACCTGAGTTCCCATCAGATTTTCAGATAGCCGCCTAGCAGAACTGTGCGAACTGCAGAGGGACTGGGGATTGGTCTTGCTTCTGCCCCTCAAAGCAGAGTGGAGTGGGGACAGGTTGCAGGTTTGTGTTGTCCCCACATCCTTGACGACCCCCTCCATTCGTTGTAGTTCAATGGGACATCCGTTCAAACTCTGCCAATACTATGAAAACTTGGGCCCTGTGAATGTTCATCTTTTCCTGTCTTTACAAGAATGCTAATGAGCAGTAGGAGGCGCCTTTTTTTAGATAGCTAAGAGAGAGACCTACCTGGTTCTGTTCCTCAGTTATATTTTTTAAATGCGTGTGGCGGTGCCACAGAAGCAAATCCTGAGTAATTCAAGCAAGAGAGCTTCTAGCACAGATGAAGAAATGGTGGTTGGAAACACATGCAGCTGGTGCTTTGTGTGTGACACCCTCCACCCCCTGCCACCACCTCCCCACCACCACCACCGCGTCCCCGCCCCGTCCCATCACCCCGTTCCCCTCGGAAGGAGTGTTGATTTTTGCTGTAGTTGTTCGTTTGTTTATCTGCTTGCTTTGGTTAATTTGTCTAATTGCATGTGGGAAACACTGAGCCTCTCCGGTGTGACCTTGTAAGACAGGCAGGTGCTGTGTAGAAATTCCACAGGTTTGGCTGCTTCCTGAGTGAAATGTCGATGGGCCAATCAAAGGAGAGAGCTTGACGGGATCTCTAGAATACTTATCAAAAGTTCAGCATATACCTGGAATGCAGAATTTATCCCACTCCTATGATAGTAACCAGGACGCACTGAGCACCCACATCCCCAGACATGGGAACAGGTGCTGGAGTCACTGCCATGAACAAGACACGTCCTGCCATATGAAACCCTCCACTCTGTGTGCTAACTACAAGATGCATTGTCCTCCCCAAAGTCGTTCTTGGACGTCACCCAGATTATAGTTTATTGCTGGAGACAGACAAATAACAAAATCACGTGAACTTAGACTTCAACGTGGAATACTTTGAGAGAACGAAGGAGGGGAAATAGCTAAGCTGATCTCGGTGCATCCGAGGAAACTCTCTAGAAACAACCAATAAAATTAAAAAAAAAAAAAAAACAATTAAAATGGAGTCATTGCTTAAATAAACTCCAGTGCGGAAAAATGTACTCCTAGCTTTGAAAAAGAAAAGTGAGGGCCATCAATTCAAAGGGGACACCAAGATCCAGTTAAGATCAGTTACTAAGTGCATATGGTAAATAGACTCCTAATGCAGGACATTTCTGTCACTCCAATGTCCAATGAGGTGTGTGAAATTGGAGCATATACTTAATCTCTGAGCCTTAGTTTTCTCCTATGTTAAATGGACATAGCAGGAGTAGTTACTCTTAAAAGGTTGCATTGAGAATGAAATAGACTTGACATGAAAGTGTTTAGAGTAGTGCCTGGCACATAGCGAGTAGTCAGTAAGTACTGCAATACAGTAGGCACATTTTTGAAAGTTAGGATTTCGAAGTTGGGAGGGGTGGTGGACAAAGCTTCGAATGTCCAGATGGAAAGAAAAAGTGACATTTAGATGAGAAGCAGCCAAGCTGAAGCTGTCTTAAACCTGCAGCAGTAGGAATTAGGAGGTGGTCGTACAATCTGAAAACCAGCGACTCTGCTTAGAAACCATGCATGTCAGTGGGAGGCTTCCTGGGAGGACACCGCAGGCGCTAAGCAAGAGTTCCTGAAAGTGGATGTACAGATCATGGGGTCTGTGTGGAAAGCGTTAATACTGCTTCCCAGGGAAGTAACTAGAGCACACGGTGTGATAAAGCTCAGCAGTTGGAGTCATGCATCTTCCTTAACTGCTCCCCACCTTGGATTTTGAGACAGGGATCCTGGGAGCCTGCTGTTCCCTGATTCCACTAGACTGGCTGGTGTTGGCAGGTGAGCAAACTCCAGGCATGCCCATCTCACCTGCCCAGGCTTGGAATCACAGGCGTGCCACCTGTTTTTTTACCCAGATGCTGAGGACCCAAGCTCACTCAGCCTTTCTTTTTCCATGGATGTGGCAATTCCAGACTCAGTTTCTCTGGCTTGTATGACAAGCCAGCTACAGACTGAGCCAACTCTCCAGCCCCTCAAGAACCTCTCTTACTGGAACATTTAGGTTCTCAGATTGCCCTGAATTAAAGACGGACTAAAAGGCAAGACTGAAAAGTCTCTAGAAGGAAAAGAAAAGAGTGTTTTTCTTAACTCTTGTGATTGGCCACAGGATCCTGAGTTTGCTTGCTGTGAGGGCCTTAGATGTTACATGGCTGCTGGCCTAGGAGGTTAGTGTGAGCATAGGAAGTTTTCTTTAGCCTGGAGAAGAGATACTCAGGCTTCCAGCCCCATGCTCTCAAACAGCATGAAAGCAACGCTGGCAAGCTGTTGCACACGGCGCCTGTGGAACATTTCAGAATTCCTAATTCCTCTTGCTTGTATGTACCTGGAGGCCTCAACGCAGCGTGGATGAGGTAGAATAATTCTGCGTCTCTATACCTGGAATCAGAAAGACCCTGGGAGAATTCCAAAGACCTTTCCTCATAAAACTGTTTAAAAACACTAAGGTTTCTAAGAAAGTTAAATAAAAACATGAGTTTTTATAATTAGCTTTGATTTTAAAAGTAGTATTTTATTTATAATTGGCACTTCTCTTTAATCTTCATAGATAACTTTGAATATTTAAAATTTATTTCAAAAGACAGACTCTTACCATGTACTCTCTGCTGGCCTGGAACTTGCTATGTAGACCAGGCTGGTCTTGAACTCACAGAGTTCCGTCTGCCTCTGCCTTTGCCTCTTCAGTGCTGGGATTAAAAGGATGAGCTTTTAATTTAAAACTTATAAATTTTTTAAAGGAAAAACTCCTCAAATTCTATGAGCAGAGACTGTTACTTTTTTTCTTTTATACCCTTAATTTAGGTTTCAATGAAATATATTGATAACATTTGGATGCGATTACTTTTTCCCTTTAAATACTGTCAATGGAACCTGAGTTCTATACAGAAAATCAAAATAGTGATGTGGTTACAACACAGGCCTGGGAAAAGCTTAAGGACTAAATGTGCACATCACAGCTTGTTATTTGCATTTGACTTTGGTTTTTCTTACCTAACATGAACAAGGTCCCTGGATTTGATCCCCAGCACTGGAAAATTAAAAAAAAAAAAAAAGAGTGCTAAAGGGAAGACCTCAAAATTAGAATGGATTCTTTGTGTGTGTGTGTGTGTGTGTGTGTGTGTGTGTGTGTGTGTGTGTGTGTGTATTGTTGTTGTTTCTTTTTTCTTTTTGAGGTAGAGTTTCCTCTATGTTGCCCCTGGCTGTCCTGGAATTCACTTTGTAGACAAGACTTGCTCTACTGGCTTCCACTGACTTTTATATTGCATTATAAAGATTTTCAAGTTAGAAGGATAGAGCATATTTATGCACCAGTTTGCTAACTTGAGTTAAACTTCTAAACATTTAGACACGTACTCTATCTTCCCACTTATGTTCTTGGTCAGGGTCCTGCAAATGCCGAGGGCAGGTCTGTCTCCAGAGCCTGGCCAGTCTAGCAACGTTAGGATACTACGCAAGGAGATTATGTGTCAGAGAATGCTATAGCATCCGAGATGATACGGAACCTTTGTGTCACACAATATGACACATACTTGCACTCCTAAGCTATTGGTATGATTTTGTTCCTACAACATAGAAATTATACTACTAAATGAATACCCAGAATGCCTGGGAGCAGAGTGGCTCGGGTTCTGGAATAGTTTCACAGATATATAGAGAGAGCTTGAAGACACGCCCAAGTCAAAACACAAGGTTCATTAACGTCCTACACACTGAGCATCAAGGTATTTAGTGTAAGTTTGAAAATAATTTTGGGTGTAGGTTTTCCGCTTTAGCTGCCACCTTGGCTTACAAACATTTTTGGGTCTGAGAGTTTGCACTTGAGGGTTAGAGTGGGTCAACCTGTATTCATCTTTTCCTTCCATGTGCAATGGAAAATGACATTTCCACATGACCTTGGCAAGAGCAGAAACTTTTTAAGTAGTGGGATAATCTGAATGGCCGGAGTGTCTTTCCTGCCCTTTCGGTATGTGAAGCCTTTTCTCAGTCGTTCATTGCTGAGTGCGGTGACGGTGACGAGGACTTCGATGATGACAGCTACCTTGGAGCATGAGGACCATGGAGCAGGCCTAGCCTAGGTCAGCACAACTGTCTCTGTACATCCCTGAAGGCATGCTGTGGCTACTTCTCCTTCTGTGCCTTTAGAGCTGGTGTAGTTGCCAGAGGTGTCTATGCAATTGTAAGGTTCTAGAAGTTACAAGGGGGCAGTTTTGACTGGCAGCTGAGAAGTTGGCTCTGCGGTTATAATAGCAGGGCCCCAGAGCCTGCCTGTGCCCAGTGTCTCTTGGGTCTCATTCCACATGTGGCAGATTGCCTGTCTAGTGCACTCCTTGGAGCACTGGGGTTAAGGGCAACCAAGCACATTTAAAGGCATTGATAAGCACTCAACCACCCAGCAGGCACCGGGTATGCATTAGCACGTTCGGTGGGGCCAGAACTTGATTGCCTTTAGATGACTAGAACATCCACTTAAGTTGCTAGATGGCACACGGACTGGATAATATGGTGGGAGTGCAGAGTGAATGGGGCCAGTCTCTGCCTGGCTTAGACATATACAACAAGAGACTTTAAATAAGCAATCGTGGGTCAGGGAGCAGTTTATTTCCTAACATAATCCCGGGGGCTATGGATACACATAGGAGAGCTCCCTGCCTCAGTCTCCTTGTAGAGTAGAGAGGGAACTGTCATAGAGACCCTTTGCGAAGGGATGTGGGGATGGAGATTCACTGGGTTCTAGTGACAATGACTCTCATCTGCCTGTTGGTCATGTAAAGGAAGTGGAGAGGAGTCTTGCACATTAAAACAAAACATGCCTTGTTCCTCTTCACAGCGTCAGCAGGAAAGGTCCCAGCATCTGGGTCCCTGTTCCTGCAAGATCATTATGTTTCTTATAACCTGAGCATCCTTTGGTGCTCCTGTTTGTCTTAGCTTACGGCCAACTAGGCACCACCTTTGGCTTTGTGGGGCATAGATTTATCTTCTCAAACAGCCTTTCCTCCTCTAGACTTCCTCACAAGCTTCCTGTTACCATCAGAACCACCATGGCCTGCAAGGGCTCTCATGGGTTTACCACGTGCAAGCGCAGAGTCCAGTCCACACAGGCTGCTTTCTTCCTCCCTTTCTTTTCTTTCATCCTGTTTCTTCCTTATCTCTCTGCTACATTCTCCACTTGCCCCAAATCCTTAGACTTCCTCTTCAGGTTCCAAACAAGGATTTCGGAGAGCTTGAGGCACCGAGGTCCTTTATTTGGGGCAAGAAGCTTCATGGGTTGATTTTTATCTCTGAACACAGTAAGCATTCTGGTGTTTTTGGTGTGTTAAAAAATAAACCACTAAATATACCATCTGGCAGAAGAGCTTGACAGTCCTTACTCCTTACTTAGTGGAGACAAAGCATTAAAAGTCTTTGTCATTATGTTTGTGTGATTATGCGATGTTGGAGACCAAGCTTGGGACCTTTTATGTGCTAAGTCCTTAGCTCTCGAGATTTTAAATGCAAGAGACAGAAAGCATCAGTTACTTATATTTTGGAGTGAGGCAGTTTCTGTGTCTTCTGCCTCAAGCACCCTTCATGAAAGCTCTGTGATTTTCAGAACTAAGAAGGAATGATCTTGGGCACTTGAACTCTGTTTGTCACCCTATTATCTACCTATCTGTCTGTCTGTCTGCCTATCATCTGTCTGTATGCCTGTCCATCAATCCATCCATCCATCCATCCATCCATCCATCCATCCACCCATCCATCCATCTGTCCATCCGTCCATCCAATGATCTGTTGGTTTTTCTAACCAGTTTACTATATCATCCATTATTTACCACCAGGGCCTATGAGTATCTGTCACTTCCAGATGACACTATTTCAATTTTCTGGCCATTCAAGAAGAAGTGTGCAGCCATTGCTTGTATGGAGTTCAAGGTAGCAGGAAGGATTGAACATATAACCATGAATTTCAGGAAAATGTGCCAGGAGAGGAGAGGCATGCAAAACCTTTCCTGGTAACAATTTCCCAGGACATTGAAGTCACCTGGAAGGGTGAATCTAGGCAAAGGAGACATAGCAGGGTGGAGAGTGGGGTAGGGCTACAGACAAAACTACAGGAGAGCCATGACATGACTTGAGAAGGGAAGGCAGCTCCGTGTGGGGTGGCTGCAGCATGGACAATGGGCATAGAGTTGTCCTCTGAAAGGCGCCACCTAGCAGCAGTGCTTCAAAACAGATGCTGAGACCCACAGCCAAGCATAGGGAGCTAAGCGTAGGGAGCCTAGTGGGAAAGTGGAGTGATCCATAAAAGGACCTAGAGATGCCAAGAGCTCCCCAAGAAGACCAACAGAGCCAACCAACCTGGGCCCAGAGGGGCCGACTGAAGCACTAACCAAGGACCATGCATGGACTGGACTTAGATCCTCTACATAGATGTAGCTGATGGGCAGCTCAGGCTTCATGTGGGTCCACTAATAAGGGTAGCAGGGTCTGTCTCTGACACGGAGTCTGTTGCCTGCTTTTCGGTCACTTCCCCCTAGAGGGACTCAGTCCTGATGGGACTTGATGAGCTGAGGTCAGTGGGTGGGGCTCCCCTTTTCAGAGGAGTAGGAGAGGGGGGACTGGGATGAGAGGAGGGAGGGATGTAAAGTGAATAAATAATAATAAAAGAAGGCCATGGGTGTCACTGTCCCAGCGTGGGGTGGGGAAGTCATTAAAGTGACTAAGGCTGAAAGTGCAGGAGACAATATCTCAGCTCTGTAGAAATCAAATCAATGCTATGATGATGCTCACAGTCTCCCTCTAAAATGCAAATTTTTATTGGATGGAGAAACAGGAAAAGGAAGATATTGAAGCCAAACAAATTACAGGGAGGGATGAGGCAAGCCTTTGGGAAGTTCTGGGCTTTCCTTTTTGAGGTATGGGAAGCCTTTCATTGCAGCTCCAGTGGTATCCACACGGTGATCAAACAGGGAAGACAGGTAAATAGGAGTGTGAAGTCAACACAGAGAGTGAACCCAAGGTCCAATAATTTTCCTGTATGGATTTGACAGTGATTGAGTAAGGCTCAGCTTACTCAAGCCTCCTCCTCTCTCTTGGAACTGCTGACCAATCTCTGCCGCTTTGGGATTGATCCCGTTGTAGAGAAGAAGAAGAAGAAGAAGAAGAAGAAGAAGAAGAAGAAGAAGAAGAAGAAGAAGAAGAAGAAGAAGAAGAAGAAGAAGACGACCAGGAGGAGGAGGAGGAGGAGGAGGAGGAGGAGGAAGAAAGGAGGACACTTCCAGATTCTCCAAGACCAAGGAGGAGGTAGGAGGCAACAAAATAAACTAGAAAGAAGGGAGGTGCATAGAGGCTCCTGTTGTCTTAGTCCTTGAGAGGGACGCTCCAGCCACCTGCGGGGGAAGCTTTGTTTTCTGTTTTATTTTACATTTCAATGGTCTGTAGCTCACAGGCACTGGAGCAGAAGCAGGGAAAGGAATTAGCAGGGAAAGGAATTAGCAGGGAAAGGCAGAGGCATAAATTTTCATGTTCTCCGGTCTTGCCCCTGTGGTGGAATAGGAGGCTGCAATTAGAGCATGTGGCCAGTAGGGGGCAGACTCCCGGAGGGTCCCGGGCTGTGTAGCTCTACCACAACACTTCAGAGAGAAAGGAGTAATGCAAGGCTACACTCAGAGGACAGTGGATAAATGCTGGTGATAAATTAAGGAGGAGTTTCTGAATGAAGGTGGTCTGGGTTCTTCCAGGGAGGATTTTCTACTCATAGTGAAAACGGACCAGAAGCAGTTGGATTCTCACAGATCTCAGGCTGGACATCGTTCTACATCGATTCAGTTTATTGCCTTTGATTCTGTTGCCCTGTCTTTGTTGTTAATAAAATATTTCCAGTGTTGGCTTTTGTATTTCAAGATCCACAGCATGTCTGCCGTATTCTTACACCACAGACTCAGCAGGGCTATAATTCAGGGCAGCAGGTATGGCTGGCCTGACCTTGTGTGTTATCCTTGTACATGGAGCAGGCAAGTCAGCCCTCAGCATGCCCCAGGCCTCAGGCACCTCATTTGCTGAGCTCAGTTCCGGATTCCTCACTCCTCCTAACAAAGAAAGGCTGAGACAGCAACACAGAGACCCCCCATGACAGCCTTTTCCTTCCTTCCTTCCTTCTTTCTTTCCTTCTTTCTTCCTTCCTTCCTTTCTCCCCCCCCCCCTCCAAATTCTGTCTTGAATCTTATGCCAATTTGGGCATTAAAATAACTTGTTCCAAACTGTGTGCATTTGATGTCAGCTACACCAAGCTATGCTGTTTACACTAAGACACTTGGCCATTGCCTGTGACCTCTACCCCCCTTGGCCCCCCCCCACTTGCCCTCTTGTCCTTCCAACTTATTTATTTTTAAATGAATTTTTAAATAATCCATTTGACTTTTATTTTATATGCATTGGTATGAGGGTGCCAGATCCTCTTGAACTGGAGTTACAGATAGTTGTGAGGTGCCATGTAGGTACCGGGAATTTGAACTCAGAACCTCTGGAAGAGTAGCCTGTGCTCTTAACCACTGAGCCATCTCCCTACCTCCATGCATGCAAAAGCGAGGGGACAACTTGGGTTTGTTCTTCTCCTTAGGTGGGTCACTGGGACCAAACTCGGGTCATCAGGCTTGGTGGCAAGTGTCTTTTAACTGAGCCATCCATCTCCCCAACTCACTTTTAACTTCCTGCCTTTCTCTGCTTCTCTCTTATTTCTTCTCATTTCCCCACGTCTACCTCCCCCAACTCCCGCCACAGTAGTCTGGGAACCTGCTAAGGTTTAGATCTGGGATGTCCCTTTTGCTAAAGGTTGGAGTACGCAGGCTTTGTGTCCCTGGGAGGTGTGGGGTTAAGTGGCAGGAAGCTCAGTCATTGGGGGAGTGCTCTTGAAGTAGATGTTCAGACCTTCACCCTCTTCTTGCCTGTACCCCTCTCTGCTCTCCAGCTGGTGTGAAGAGAGCAGCCTTGTCCCAACTTCCGTGCCTGTTATTGACTCACAGGGTTGTGATGCAGTAGGCCACTGACTGTGCACCGAGATCTTCCAACTGTGAGACAGAAAGGAACTGGGTCCTTTAAATCGCGTGTGTTCGTTATTTATCACCGTGGCAGAATGTTAATATGGGCTCTTCTTTATGCCTTTCTTCATGTCTTTTTTGAAGGACACTTAACAATGGTTAGTCTTCTGTATCAGGTTGCCTGGGCTATCATGCGGTGCATAGCTGTATTGGTCAGATTCCAATCTGGACGCACTAGCAGTTGCAGTGTGAATAATGTTTAGGTGGGATGAATGCTTCCACCAGTAGGGCATTGCTGTTCATGAGGTGGGTAGGAGAGATGACCTAACTGAGGAAGGCCTTGTCTCAGGAGAGGAGACTGAGGTCCATCTGTTGGGGAGCAAAGGCTTCTGATCACACTCAAGACGATGACCCACAGCCCCATGACCAGCACAAGCACATCACAAGCTACGTTTCCCGTTCAGCTGAGAACCAATTATCTTAGATGCTCCTTTACTGCTTGGTGGTGTAAGCCTGCCTGAGCTTTATCTGTAGTAATTGTGTGTTATTCTTGCACATCAAGCCGGCAAGTCAGCCCTAACTGTCCTGTTAGCCCAGTAGCCTGGCCCCCAGGCTTGGCAGTGACCCTCCACCCCCACAGGTGCAGCCCGTACTCTCCTTGAGAGCTCCCTCTCAGCAGTCAGGGCCCACACCCCGCTGGCCTCTTGTACTTTCCTAGCTGGGTAGTCCACTGCAGCTGCTCTTGCGTCTCCCAGATGCTTCCACACCTTCCCCCTGCATGCTTCATTCGATGGGCAATTGTCTGAATGACATTGTCAAGCCGTGTGTGTGTGTGTGTGTGTGTGTGTGTGTGATGGATTTTGCACATGACCAACAAGCTGACCCCTGAAGCCTGGCTCTCTGTTGCTAGTTGATGCCTTTGGCCCCACACCTTAGGAAGGAGAGGGATGATAAGTGGAGTTTTCAACTATACTGACTTTTTTTCAAACTGATTTTCTAAAGCCACAGTTTTATTACCGAATCGTCTGGTTTCCTAACTCAGCTGGCCCCAGGGCTTCTCATCAGCTCCGGTCCCTGACTGGGTTTGGTTGGATCCTCCTTCCATGCCCCTTACTGTCTTTGTTAAACCTTTACCACTTGCTTCCAGCTTCCTTTTGCTCTTTCAGCCTGAGGTCTTACAACATTTTTTATTCCCGTTTTATTGAAAAAGCAGGACTCTCAGGATTACCTTCGAAGTAACTTACATGTTTCCATCTCTTCTTGCTTCCTTCCCTCTCAGCTCCTAACAGGAGGACTCCAACTCTTTCTAACAGCCTCGTTGAGGCTGAACCCTCCAGGACCACAGGGAGGCCCCTTTCCTCCCTTCTTCCCAGAAAAAAGGTTATCAGCAGCTTTGCCTTTGGTCTACCCTGGGCTACCATTTGAGAGATCTGGAGACTGGGGGTGGGGGGTGGGGTCCAAGGAAGGTCATGTTTCCTTGCTTGGAGCCCCTGAAAGTACTGTGAGATTTTAAGGCCAGGAGGCCTCCTGCCTTCCTCCTGAGCTTGGGAGAGTAAGGGAGTATTTAAGGGGCAAGTGGTCAGCTTGGGGGACTCTGGGCTTTGTCTAACTTTCCCCCTGGAGATTGGTTCAGCTGCAGAGGTTCAGGAAGAGAACACAACTGCTTCCATATTGGTCTTTGATGCCGAATGGACTGCCTATGTCCCTTTGTGTTCACACTGTCTGTCCAGGTGGCAGGTGGCTGAGCCCAGGCCCCAGAGTAGTCAAGAGCAGTCTGTCCCCAGGCTCTCTGTACAGTTCAGGACTTGCCAGAGTTGGCTATGGCCAGACATCATCAGCTGGGACATAGGCTGATGGTTCTCATGTGGGGACATTGTTATGGAGAATTGAAAGTAACAGAGATGCTAGGAAGAGGTCTGAACCTCTGACGCTGGCCATTTCTTTTCTGGGTCGGTTTTCAATGACAAGGGTCCCATCACATGATCAGGTTGGTAAATATTAGCTGCCCTTAAAAACTATGTGCTTTGAAGAAGAGCCGAGGAATAATACTTTAAACATTCCTGGTTTTGTTTAGTTTTTTAAAAAGTCTGTTGCAAGTCACCTCTGAATTGGATTCTAGTGGGACCTATGAGGTAGGGATAGAGATTTTTCATGGGCTTTAGGTGAAATGTTCTTACAGGCAACCCTTGCTGTCATTACTGCATGCGCTAGTCCTCAGCAAAGAGGTGACGAATGATGTCTTGGCAGAAAAGTAGAGGCTCTTCCGGAAGTGTCTGCCCAGCCTCTTCCTTGGTGAGGGTCCTGAAAGCCCGCCTCTCTAGTGCTTCCTTGTTCTCTGAAAATGAGAGGTCTCAGGTCACCAGTAGGGGGAGCCGCAGCAGGGCGGACAAGACCTTCCCACCCTGTCGGCTCTCTCAGCTCCCACCTTCAGCTGAGCCTTGTGCCCCTGGCGCATGCGTCCACCCCAGACCTCTGTACACTCTCTGCCTTGGTGCTCCAGAGCAGGTCACATAGCGCCTCGTCTACCAAGGTTCTGGTGCCTCTCTACGGGGACCCTACTCCGCTGTAATGTCACCCTACATGATACCCTTTGTGTCAGGCTCTCCTGAAGCCATTTCTGGCTATTGAAGAAAACCGACTGTTGTCTGCCTATCTCTTTCCTTAGCAGCTCCTAGACAAAAGGCTGGGCGACCAGGAAGCTTTCTCAGAACTCGTGGTAGTCCAGAACTCAGGGCAGAAGAGACTAGGAGGGACTGCCTATCCTCTGACTTCTGCTTTTTATCAGCATCTCAGGACAAACGGGCAGTGGGCTACGTTGTACCACCTGCATCTGGCCAGCAGGGGTCTCTGCAAAGCAAAGTTCGTTTCTCTGTGCTACTGCCAGGTGATGGAGCCAGATGGAGGTGAGGCCTTTCGCCGGAAAGATGTCCTAGTCCGGAACTGCTACTCTGAGGGGTCTCTCTTTGAAGAAAAATGCTCTTTGAATGTGGCGTCCCTCTAGAAGAAGTGCTTCAGGACCACTCTCCACAAAGAAGACAGCTCTGTTCTCCTACCTCAAATGTCCTCTTGTTAAAAATGCACCATGCCTAGAGGGACTCACTTTTTAAGTAGGTAACATGCATGTTGCGTATTTATTTAAGACGTGCTTTCTGAACTGATTTACCCCTACTACTTTTATACCTAAATATAAAAAATAAAGAATTTAGAAGAAAAAATGAGAATACTAAGAATTTGTAGTTAGCGTATATTGATTCTTTTAACTAGTAGATTTATGTGGCATGCAGACTGTCCAAATATCATTTACTGGCTTCTTTTATCGCCAATATGACATACCTCTTGCGTATTTTTCCGCACAACGAGAAAACAACCCACAACCGTCAGATGGCATTATCAAAACAAGAGTAAGCATTGGATTGGGTGTGGAAAAATTGGAACCTTTGTACTGTTGATGGGAATGGACAAAGATACCGCTACCATGGTAACCTAAAACTCCCGGTGACCCAGGGAATCTGCTTCTGAGTCTTTTCCCAGAAGACCTGACATCAGCATCTTGAAGAGAGGTTAGCACTCTCCTGGCTTTTGCAGCATTATTGACAGCGGCTAAGGTGTGAAAAGTATCTTTTGACAGCCAAATGGAGAAACCAAAGGTGGCAGATAATTACAATGAAATGCTGTTTGCTCCTAGCAATGAAGGCAGGCCTACTGCATGAGACAACACAGATGGGCATGGAGACCTGCCTTTTCTAGATATGGCCTATCAAGAACGCGAGGCTAACTCGAGTTCCTGTTAATTCTTTTGTGCTGGTCCAGCCACACTGTCTCTCCTCTGCTCTCTCAGAAGAGGTGCAGTTCATCAACGAGCAGCGGTCCAGGATGTGGTGTTACTGAGTCTCCAGGCCACATCACCTGGCCTCAAACCTGGCTTTGCCAATTATCAGCTGAGGTACTTCTTAACTCACTCTGAGCCCATTTTCTTGTGGTTACAAAGTAGATAATAATACATCATAAATCACAGGGTCTGTGAGGGTTAAATGGTTTGTTGCATGCCGAGAAAACAAAAACAAAAACAAAAACAAAAACAAAATTGCAAGCAAGGGGGAAAAAGACAGCCCGTTCCCCCACTGCTGGACTTGGGATACTGTTTTGTTTTTGTTTTGTTTTTTAAGGATTTCTTTTCTACAAGCAGTTTATCTTTTCCCTTTAAAAAATTTTATTTACTTATTTATTATTCATTTTACATGTCAATCATAGCCCCCATCCTCTCTTCCCAGTCCACCCTCCCTCCCTTTCCCCTTTTTTCCCCACCCTTACTCCTTAGAAAAGCAGAACTCCTCCCACCAACCCTTAAGACACATCAAGGCACATCAAGAGCCAAGAGCTTAGTCCTCTTTCCCTGTGGCCTGGTGAGGTAGCCTATCGGGGTAAGTGATACAAAAGCAGGCAACAGAGTCCACGTGAGAGACAGCCCTTCCCCCTTACTAGTGGACCCACATGAAGCCTGAAGTGCCCATCGGCTACACCTCTGTATGGGTCCTAGGTCCAGTCCCTGCATGGTTGGTTGGTGCTTTAGTCTCCACACACCCAGCTGGGCCCTGGTTAGTTTAGTTCTGTTGGTCTTCTTGTAGAGCTCTTGTCCTCTCTCCAGGTCCTTCTATCCTTCCCTCCACTTTTCCACAAGACTCCCTACACTTAGCCCAATGTTTGGCTGTGAGTCTCAGCATCTGTTTCAATCCACTGCTGGGTGGAGCCTCTCAGAAGACAGCTATGGTAGGCCCCTGTCTGCAAACATAGCAGAGTATCATTTTAGTGTCAGGGGTCGGCTGTCTCCCATGGGGTGGGTCTCAGATTGGGCCATGCATTGGTTGGACATTCCCTCAATCTCTGCTCTGTCTTTCTTCCTGTACAACTTGTAAGTAGGGTAAATTTTGGGTCGAAATTTTGTGGGTGTATTGGTGTTCCCTCCACTAGGAGTCCTGTCTAGTTAGAGTGTCCTCTTTAATCTCCATTACTCCTTCTGCTAGGAAGCCAACATCAAATTAAATAAAGAGAAATTTATAGCAATCCCACTGAAATCAGGGACCAGACAAGGCTGCCCAGTCTCACCGTATCTCTTTAGTATAGTACTTGAAGTCCTAGCCAGAACAATAAGACAACTAAAGGAGAAAAGGAAGATCAAGAGGATACAAACTGGCCTGAGATACTTTATCTGTAGTAACTGGAAGTTCCCTAAACACTACCATGTCACAGGCAACTACACAGTAGTTACACTGCTTAAATCATTTGGAACATCTGTGGACGTTACTCTTTGATGGGGGTCCTGCAACTAGTTTCACAGAGATAGCAAAGGACGGCCATATCTTGTATTTTATATCATGTAAAGAGAGACATTGAGTCAGAGATGTTAAGTAACACTTATGAGCTGGACTTGAATCCAAGGCCTGTTTGATGCCTGAAACCAACCCCTTCTCAGCCTTGTGGCAGGCATGCCCACATCAGTACAAGGTGTCTGGCTTGGCTTAGTAATGCGGCCATTGGATTTTGTCGCACAGGGAGTGCATCCTGCTGAGATGGGGACTTATCAGGCAATGGAGGGTTCCAGGCGCCATATTCTCTTGTCCTGTACCCCTCTTTATTAGCCTTAAGGGGGCGCCATTGAGCCATGTTCTTCAAGTTTGAGGATAAAGGACTCCAAGGTACAATTTGAAATTTCACAAGAAGAAAATACAAACTAAAAGGGCTGACACGCTAACTGTGGAGACTTTTATCTTTGTGAAAAAACAGATCTTAAAAACAAACTCACTCTACTGCGGGGACCAGAGGACTTTTCAGAAGTTAAGGTTATTGCAACCTGTGTGTGTGTGTGTGTGTGTGTGTGTGTGTGTGTGTGTGTGTGTGTTTTCCTTTCTTTGCTTTGCTCAATGTACTTTAGAGAGAGAGAGAGTTACAAAACTGTCTTAAAACAAAACAAAACAAGACAAAACAAAAAAGCAGCAAAGAGATGCAGCAACTCTGAAGACAGTGTCAAGTGCAGTCTATAGCTGTAACCTCGTTAGGGAAGGTGTCTTAGAACTTGTCTCTCCGTGACAGGATAAAACAAATGTTTACCTCTGGTTAATGCTAACAGGGATGGAGCCTGTCAGGGAACACAGGAGCCCTGGAAAATACTTAGGGCCGATTTTTTTTTTCTTATTTGCCAAAGCTGAATTTTAAAAACTGAGTATCTCTCCTAGGCAAGCTCTTACCAGGAAAAGCAACAAGCTCACACGAGCCAGTCTGCACTCTCACCTGGGGCATTGCCACAACCACTTTGGGATCCTTGAGCTGACATTACGCTGGCCTCCTCCTCCTCCTCAGGGAGCCTCCTGGGTTAGTCTTAAATTTTTTCTTTAAGAATCCACAGAGCCCCATAATTGCCCTTTATCTGCGCACAATGGTGGGTAGTGTCCCTGCTGTCGCTGTCTTGTCTCAGGAGAGTAGGATGCTGGCTCCGCTCCAAAGAGAACTCTTCTAGGGGCAAGGGCCCAGGTTGGTGGGTGATAGGAGAGTGCTTGCCTAGTATACAGGAGGCCTTTAGTTCTATACTCAGTACAAAGGGTAAAGGGAAGAAATTAAAAAAAAAAAAAAAAAGAAGAAGAAAAGAAAACAAGAGAAGAGAGACTGTGTCTAATCCTACTGCTTCTGGGACTCACCAGACCATCTCTGAACTAAAGAAACTCCATTTACCTTCCCCACCTTGCGAACATTGCCTTTAACAGGGCACATAGCAGGTGATTTGGCGTAAATGCTATACATCCAGCATACCTACTAGAGTGGCTCTGCCGAGCCCCAGCCTCTGTCATTCAAGTCCAGGGCTCTTTAAAATGCCAGTGCTAACTTTCTGAGCAGTGGCCAGGGTTGAAGGTCAAATACACTCCATTTCATCAGTCCCTGTCTCTCTCCTTTGTGAAGCTGAGACCCTGTTCTAGGACTCACCACCACCCTCCACCCTCTACTCTCCCAAGTTCATCTAAAAGGTCCTTGCTTCTGGTGAAAGGACCAGGGCTATCTTACAGAACATGCAGCAGATCAGAAGGTCTTTTGAATCTCCAGGAGGTCCCCCATGTCCCCTACCCGCTCCCCCACCCCTGCCCGGCCACCTGTGCTGGCCTTAAGCTTCCCAGCTTCATGGCTACCATTCCTCTTCTGCAGCTCTGGACTAAGCTCCTCTGCTCTGTGTGATAGAGAGGGGATGCTAGTGTGCCCTCCAGCGATCTGCTAGGCAACTCCCCTAGGAATGAGAGAGGCAAGGCAGAGGAGGGGAGCGGAACGTGTTAGAATGAGTGGCTATCATTCAGTTTTACTTAGGGCAGGCTCTGGTCCTGAGCAAATGGTCTCTGAGACCACCCACAGTGAAATGGGTGGCATGGCACTGCCTTCAAAAACAACACAGACCCTCTCTGGTCTACCTGCACAAACTTTGTATCCACTCCACACCCCACAAACACTTTGATGACCTCAGTGCTGCCAGATTTCACTAAACAAGGCATATATATATATATACATATTTCTGTTTACAGGGGACCACTTGAGAAATGGCCTTTAAAAGGATTTGAATAATAAGAACAATACAGTCAAAAGAACATTAGCCACTTAATGTTTTTTTTTTGTTTTAAAGCCACACCCCTGTGCATTTTTTAAATCAACAGATACTGTAAACAGTTTGCAGCCTTTGGCTGGGGTTTTCCTCTTTCGTTCTTTCTGAGATATGCTTCTGCCTTACCTTTAACAAGAAATTTCACACCTCCCATGGAGTTTGTCATACCCATGAGTACTCAGCTAAACCCCACTTGAGGCTTCAGAGAACTCTAGAAGGTGTCAACGCGTAAGATGCTGAGGATTGAAGTCCTGAGAATGGTCTGCGGTCCTCTGGGAGTCACCTCAGGATGCCTGGGTCCCTCAATAAGTCCAGAGGCAGCTCACTTGCCCCCAACAGGTTATCCTTAGTGAGTGAGAACACAGATGGGATGCCACACTGCCAGGCAGTATTTTTCTTTATCACTGTTTCACCCAGGGCGGTTGATCTTTTTACTTATGGTTACCATGTATACATCAAAGAGTAAGGGTTTCTAAGCTGGCTGAAGTGTAGGAGCTGGGTGGAAAATATTGACTAGGTTTCTTCCTCCTCCCTCCATATTAAAAGATGCTACAGGCAAGCCCTTTCTCCCTCACTCTCTTCTTCCTCCTCCCTCCCTTCTTTTTTCTCCCCCTCCTACTTTCATTTGTTTCCATTTTGGGGACTTGTGATCCTCTTTCCCCAGAGTGGCTGTAGTCCCTTCCTTTCTTCACAGTCCTCCCAGGCAGGATAGAGGGAGCTGGTAAGATCCTTGCTGTGCCCTTCTTTACAGGACAACAGTGAGGCCATTCCCCAAGTTAGCAAGAGCAGTGATTCCCGCCCCCCCCCCCAACCTTTCCTTTCCTTTTCTTTTTTTACCTTCAGAGTGAGCACTAATTTGACTGGTGTGTTCATAAAACCTGGCAGGGCTAGCAGATTCCTTTTGTGTCTGAGCAGTCAGGGAGCAGGTGGAGCTACAGGAGGCTTGAGCTGTGACACTAGCAGTGAGCCAGGATGGGCAGTGGGGCCCAGTGGGGTGTGGGTGGCCTGGCAGACCATTTTGCCTCTGTTCTGCTTATAGCATCTGCAGGGCTCCAGCCCTGGCAACCAGCCCCAGCGACCTAACAATTCCTGCATCTAATTGCTCCTTCCTTTCATTTTATTTAGTAACTGCACTCAGCCCAGGAAACGCTGGCTTCCAAGCCTGAGTGTTTTGACTCAGGGACCGTAAACTGTCTGATTTCTTGGACAAACACAATCTCGAGGAGTTTTTCTCTTTACACAATGGCTAGGATCTGGGAATGTCATGGCTTCCCATTCAGAGCTGGCCCCCCCTCCCATTCCTCCACCCCTTCCTTCAGACGTCAAACTACTTAAAATAAATATTCCCTTTGGTTTTGGGGGCCTTTCCTTTGCATTAGTCACCTTTGCCTCTGGGTTAGAGGGCAGCTGTGAGCAAAGAGCAGCCTTGTAGCCACCCTAGAAGGATCAGGAAGAGAGGCCACCTTTGAACTTTGTTTAGATTTTGGAGGGAGAGTTCTGGTTCTTGTGAGGGCTTTGAGGATTTCACTCTATTACCATACGGTGCCTTCGACCTGTAGGTTTCCCTCCTTGGAGTGGCCACAGATTCTCTTCTCTCTCCATCTTCCATCTAACCCTACGCCCTCATACAGCTCTCTCAGGCCCCTTCTTCAGGCAAACTGATCTTGTCTGTTTCCCCTCCACCTGCTGGGAACTTCCCAACTCTAGTCCCAGTGCTCTGCAAGGGAAGCAGAGTCCTCCACCATATAGCTGGACCTGCCTCCTGTTAGCCTGATTTCCCATCACTTCCCTCACATGCTCCTTACTGTGTCTGCCTAGCATGAGGGGCTTGCCTCAGCTTAGCAGGCCTCCTGACCACTGTTGTGCTCATAGGTATGCCAAAAACCCATCTCATGTGTTCCCATGATACCCTCCCACAGAGTCTTGCCTTCATGAGGCCTCTCAATAGCGTGTGCAGCACTATGCTGTTGCTCACAACTTTTCCATCCACCTAAGGACCAACCAGCTCACTGCTATCATTTCTCTACCTGTGTACATCCCTCAGTCCTCGACTTCCTTTTCTTCTTCACTTCCTTCTTTATCCTCGTTTCCCTCCATGTTGGTAGCCAGTAGGATCTTTAAAACCTGTCCTGAGCCTGGTACTCTAGAAAACGAAAATGATTTGCACGTTAACTTTTGCATGATCAGATAGCTGCAAGATACGTTCATGATCTCATTTAAATATTTTATGTGAAGTCATATGAATTAAATGCCATTTCTCATTTTCACACGAGAAAGGCTGAGAGTGACACTGAGTTGATATTGACACCACAAGTCACAGTGTTAGCAACCTCTGCCATAAGCCAGTCTCTCCAACACCCAGAACCACAGCTTAGTTGGGTTGCCCCATAGCAAGAGTCTGGGGCCCAGCATAGGAGTAGGGCTAAGAGGCCTGGGCCAAAGGTAGGCTAGAAAGCAGGCTTTTCGGTTCCTTGTGTCTCGCATTTGTGAGATGCAGGGAGACACAGGTGGTCCTGGGATCACTATGAAGAAGAACAGATCCACAGCAAAGGCTCTTCATAGGCTTCTCTACTCTGCTTGCCCAGCCCATCCTCAAACTTCTAGTGCTTTCCTTGTTACAGAAGAAATCCAACTCTGGGAGAGTCCACTGCAGGGAGCCTGAATTGCTAAGGGAAAAATCCCCTCTGTGTCTTTAAACCAGTGCAGGAGCAAGAAGGTCAGGGAGACTTGAGTTCAGGAATGCTTGGGGACCCTATGGAGAACATCTGAGTGAAAAAAAAAAAGGTGGTACAGTGTTGGAAGAGATCAGAAGGGGTGTGTATGTGTGTGGTGGGGTGAACATAGGCCCAAAGTAGTATATTGCTGCGGGGGGGGGGGGGGATGAAGCAAGAAGGGCTGGGGCGGGTAAGTACTGAGGGAGTGCCCATGTGCTGGGGCGCAGGCATGTGCTCTCTCTGTAGTACTTTCGACTGCCTGCTGTGGCGCCTCTGCCCTCTGCTGCTCTGGACTTACTCCTCCTTTCATTGAGAAGTAGAGCCACTGGTTACCAGTGCTCGGTTATCAGAATATCTGCTGTGCAGGGGACTCCAGGTGATACAGAATTGCAAACTTGGGTCCGCTCTTAAGACGTGGAGGCTGCAAAGGTCTAACTACAAAGTGAGTATTCCTTATGCAACACTCTTTGGCCTAGAAGTATTGTAGAATTTTGATGGGGGTGATATCTTAAAACATTTGCATATGCATAGTGACATAGCTCTGGAATGGGACCTAAGGCCAAACATGAAATTCTTTTATGCCTTATATGCACATGGTGCACACAGCCTGAAGTTATTTTAGATGCCATCTTAAGTAATTTTGTGACAGAAACGATGTGGGATTTTTTTTCTGTGGAATCATGTTAATGTTCAAACAATGGACTCTAGAGCACTTTGGAGTTTGGAGTCGTGGGCTGCGATGTCCAGCCTGTAGTGGGTGCCTGCACTGACTCGATGATTTGTTCAATGTCTGGGGTAAGATGGAGAGAGACCACTGAGCCAAGAGAAGGTCAAGGGGTAAAAGCTGCTGCTGCTTAGGGATGCTGCTGCAGCAGGGTAAAGCGTATGTGGGGACCCGGTGAGCTATGCATGCTGACTTATGTGGTACGGGATGCAAGCTTCAGGCATCCCTGACACAAAGCCAGATGCAAGTTCACTCCCCTTTGACACTGCATGTAGGCTCGATTCATTTGGACCAGGATCTTGAAAGTGGATCTTGCCCAGAACGCCCAAGGTATGCTGTTGCCGGACGCTACCAGGAGTTCACTCAGGTGCACAGACTCCGTAATGAACTCGGCCACTCATGGGGCTTTTCTTTGAAACTTGGTGAGGATCAAGCAACAAGAAAGCTATTTGCCAGCAGCAGTGAACTGAGCTTCCACCTTTCTGGCTCATCAATACCTCTTGAGCTGTGATTTCTTTGGCTTTAACTGAGAACTGAGAAAAGAACCACTGAAAGTGGGTACCCTCGCCAGGTGGTGGTGGCAGCACATGTCTTTAATCTCAGCACTGGGGAGGCAGAGGCAGGCAGATCTCTGTGAGTTCAAGGCCAGCCTGGTCTACAGAGTGATTCCAGGACAGCCAAGGCTACACAGAGAAACGCTGTCTCAAAAAACTAAAAAAAAAAAAAAAAAAGAAAGAAAGAAAGAAAGAAAGAAAGAAAAGAAAGAAAGAGCTCAGTAAAAGCTGGACCTACTATGAACTGGACTTCAACCAAAACTTCATTAATCACCTGTTTCCCTAAGTCCATACTTTAAACAGAGGGCCACAGTGCGTGTTGAGGGGTCTCTTGGAATCAGGGTTAGTTCGGACCCTGTAACCAGAAGGAAGTCTTTTCCCCTTTCCTCAGTGGACTATTACCCTTATAAAAAAAGGCCTTGGGTCCTGCTGGGGAAGGACTGGAGAAAGCCAACAGTAAAAGCTTAGGTATTTTAGCAAAGTCCTTCCTTGGGAGCACTTGCCCTTCCTTTCATTCTAGGGGTTCTGGGTCTGCAAATTGACCTAAGTCTGGAAATTGGTTCATAGGTTGAGAGTCCATTTTGCCATCACTCAACGTAGCCTTTCATCACCCAATGTAGCCTTTCATCATCCAATGTGGCCTTTCTTTCAGTTGAGAATTTTTCTGCTTATACAGAGCAAACAAAAATACAGTAGGCTTCTTATCTATTTCATGCCTGGAAACGCCAGTACCAAAGGTCCGTACAAGTTATGCCACCATAAAATTCGCTTTGCTTATTCTGCCCATTATGGGTCAGGCCATTATGGACATTGCTTTGTGTATGCTGTTCATTACAACAACCGCAATCACCTTGCCTTTGGTGATTCAATGCTGCCACCTGGCCCCTGCTACCTTGAGGCCCAATTAAACCCACTGCATTTAATCTGTCCCATTGGGCAGCACCATCTTTAACCCTAACGCCTGGCACAAGGAAGAAGGTGACAACCAAACTCCTCAAATGTGCTGGTGCCCTCTCACTGTTTTGTGTCATCTAGGATTAGTGGAGGGCAGGTCTTCTAGGCCTCCCCATTATGGAAAATTAGGTTTTACAAGCCATACTTATTCTAGCATTACGATTTCCCTGAGCCTTTGAGCCAAGGGGTTCTCGGGTATTTCCAGCACCTTTTCAGTAAGTCATCCATTGACGAATGCTTCAGCTAACTGTTCAATCTTTTGACCCTCTCTTTTTTCAGACTGTGTGAGCCTCCCGCTTGAATCTAGACTCTTGCTGGGCTTGGTGGCACACTTCTTTAATGTCAGCACCTGGGAGACAGAAGCAGGAGGATGAGCTTGAGGACAACCTGTTTTACAGAGAAAGTTCCAGTACAGCCAAAGGCTACACAAAGAAATCCTGCCTTGAAAAACAAATGAGTTTAGAATCAGTGTTCTCATACCAATAAACTCAGCCTGACCTGGTTTTATGTTCATCCTACCATTATCTCACATCTGAAAAATCCGTTCCCTCACATAGTCCCCAGACTTCTGCTCGAATGAACTAGCAAATTCAGTAATTTCTTTAATAGTGTAGCACATCCCCTCATGGACCACACTTTCTACCTTCCCTCTTGGAACCAGCTTAGTCTTAAATCTGGTTATAGCTCTAGAGATACTATTGCTGGGCCCCGAGGGACATCAGCATTGTCTTGCCTGGTGTCTCCCTTCAGGGAAAGTTGCTGCCAGTTTAGCAGACAATGAAGGATTGTTTTCTTCAGACAAGCGAAGAAAAGGCTGTGTTTCAGGGGGTTAGGGTAGGAGTACATCTTCTGCTGAGGGTGGAGAGGCTACTTCCTCAGGTGAGACGAACCCTCAAGAATCTGAGGGTTCAAAGTTGTCAGCACGAGTAGGTTCTTCCCATATGTCTCCATCCAAAGATACAGGATCCCACATTATCAATTAATAATGCCCTTACTTTAACTGCCAATACCTTCCAGGGAAGAGACTTGTGCTGTAATTCAGCCAGTGTTATAATGAGAGCTTCAGTTTGATTTTTTTCTACAACCCGAGGTCTGTGGCTGTTGGGGAGAAGATTCTCTTCCAGGGAACACTTGGAAACCTGCAGGCTGTTTTCTGTGGATCTGGAGCTCGTCAGTTTGATCGCTAGGTTCATCGTCCCTCCCCGTGTTCTGAAATGATCAACCTTGGCTAATTTTTAAATTTTTTTTTAATTTTTTTTTTATCATGGAGCTCATTCTTTTTCTTTGTCATTTTACTCAGAGATGTTAGGAGCAACCCACCAGCATTATTATTTTTCTTAAATTTTTTCATAGTTTGTCAAAGCTTTTATATGCAGTGTTGCCAGATTCCTTTGTAATTCACAATTGGTGAATTGAAATAATCAAATCGATTTGTTTCTTTTAGTTTGTGACTGTTCACACGAAGGGCTTCCAGAAGTCTCTGAGTTTCTCAGAGAGGCACAATAACCAGAGCAGCTTCAGTAACTAGAGGTGTTGGCAAACTGAGAATATAGTCCAGATTTTTTTTTTTTTGAGACAGGGTCTCTCTGTGTAGCCTTGGCTGTTCTGGACTCGCATTGTAGACCAGGCTGGTCTCGAACTCACAGGGATCCACCTGGCTCTGCATATTCCTCCTGCTCTCGAACTACTTTTGGTACCAAAAATCTCTTCTCCTCCTCTCTTTTGCAGTCTCCTCTAACATATGTTGACTGCCTGGTTGTCAAATGTCCCCCTCGGGACCGTTGCCATATCTTACCTGGTTTGGCCCTGTTCTGCTGGAGCCAAGAGAAGACACTGTTGCTAAAGCCTACTGGGCCCAGAATGCATCCCCAGTCCCTTACACACTTTTCTTCAACCACAGAAAGTTGTCCTAGGCCAGTGTAAATCAACCGGAGGACACCTAAGCTTAGATTTCTTTTAAGCTCAGAGAGCTGGGTTGAGGTGCTGCAGCGACTCAGTGGTAGGTCATGTGCTTTGTATGTGCAAGGTCCTGGCCTCCATTCCCAGCACTGTCCTCCGAACACTGAGGGTCTACGCTTGACGCTCCTCTGGCTTGGCCATTTTCTTTTTCTCCTGGTTTCTCAGTGATTTTCTCCTTCTCTTCTGATCCTCTTGCCTTGGGTGGGACCTTGAAGGAATGACAGTGGTGGCCTTGGAATCCCACCTTCTCAAAGTTTCCAAAGCAGGCGGTGTTGCCGGTGGACAGTGGTCTGTAGCAGTTGGAACAAAAGGTCTGGTCTCAGAATTGGAATCTTCTTGGGTTGCTTGCTCGCTCATCTTTGTATTTTGTGAGTTGAGTGGTCTGCCTGAGAACCCATCTGATCCATTCCCTATGCCACCAAGAGTGAAGCCATTGTAAAAATAGGAGTTCTGCCCCCCAGGAGAGATGAATTTGACTCCGTACTAAACTGTTTCTGTTGTTCTGGGGCAGGTGTAGATGCAGTAGTCCATGTGTAGAGAGGCATCTCTCTGCTATGCCTGACTGTTTCCTCAACATAAGGACACCCTTTGTGAAACCAGCCTGCATTATTAGCTGGCATGATGCTGCCCAGCGCAGAGACCTAACTAGCAAAGCTGGGCCTGTTCTTGTCTCTGCCTGGGCTGCGTTCCCTCCATCTTATCTAAACTCCGATTCTCTGATCTCTGTCCCTTTTCTGAATCGGAATTCCTCTCCCTGTAAATTAAGCCTTTTCTACTGACAGACAGTGAATGTTAACTAAGTGTGGCCCTTGGGCCATCACTGATTAGATAGTCTTGCCACTGCTTAATCCCGTTTGATTATCAGCTGCCAAGAAATGCTAGCGTATGTATGGGAGGGGGCCCAAGGAAAAGGCTGGTAGTTGGGAAGAAGGAGGAATTTAAATCAAGGCCCAACAGACCCAAGGAAGGGAAAAAATGGGAGGGGTTCACACTTGGCCACAGCAATCTGCCATTTAAGAGCTAGGATTCCTAGTACTCAGAAACCTTGGGGGACCTTGCTTCTCCTGGATCTTTGCTGCCATCTCATTTGTTCCAAGACCATCTCTGGGCTTCCCAGCATGCTTCTGGAGGCACATACATATGTGTGGCATTTTCTGGAAGCCAGGCTACTAGATTTCTTCAGGCTCATAGGTTCTTACCGGCACCTTCCTCCCCAAAAGAAGTAAGAAAGTTAACCGCTCTGCTTGGGGACATTTGCTGAAAGCATGGTTTCAGAGACACGTCACATCGGATGCAACATGAACAGACCACTAAACTGTGAAATCATAGGTTCTCAGGCTCAGAGACCCTATGGGAAATCTACTATAGGGCCTCCACAGCCTGGGAAAGTGGCCCAAAAGGTTTTATGGAGTGACTAATAGCCTACAGGGATCATATGGGTCCCTGGACTTGCAACAGGGTCACCAGAGCAGACTGTCTCTGAGTAGCACCCCTGGGAATGTTCATGTCCATCTGGAAGAAGCTAGTCACTCGGTCGCATTCAGAGCATCTCCATCTCAGCTCTCACCCCAAGCCAGTCACTTACACGTCATTTCATATTTTCCATTGAGAAAGCCCAAAGTATCTAAAATGCAGTCAATGGTACGGGACGAGGAGAGATAGGGGGTGGCTACAGAGAAAACAGGGCAGAAAAAGAGGGAAAGAAGGAGGAGCAGGAAGAGGAGGAGCAGGGGAGAAGCAGGAGGAGGAGGAGGTGAAGAAGCAGGGGAGAAGCAGGGGAGATGCTGGTGGCGAAGCTGGGGAGAAGCAGGAGGAGCAGGGGAGAAGCTGGTGGAGAAGCTGGCGAGAAGCAGGAGGAGCAGGGTTTTAGGAAGCTGGACCTGTAAGTGTTCAGTTGCAGACTCTCTTCCGGCTCACTTAGGTCCCTGACAGGCAGTGGTTTGCTTTGATGTTGACCAGTACCTTCTGCTTTGAGAGCCTGGCCTCTATTTTGTAGAGCCATGCAGGGACACCTGTCTGGTTATTGTTGTCTGTAAGGTAAAAGATCTCCGAATCTCTGCTCCCTCTGTACTGCTGAAGTGCTGAGTTTCACACTGCCAGCCTGGGTCCCTGGTGAGTGGGCACACCACTGAGATCTGGCGCTTCCTCTGCACTGGGGAAAGGGACATGGGGCAGCTGCAAGGACTCCGGGGAGGGGGAGGGATTCGTGAAGTGGAAATGTCTGAGATCCATGTGATGCCCTGGGGTTTTAGAGTCAGCCTCAGTGGCCATAGGTCCCCATGAGGCATTTGAGTTTTCGTTTCTGCCTATGTCAGTGTCTGTGAGGGTCAAGCCAGGTGTTTTGCATATGGCCACTCTCTTCCAATACAATCATAATCTTTTTCCCTTTGTAAACATCTCTTAGTTAAGTGGCTTGTTTGAGGTGAGAAGCCCAGAACCCAAAAGCTCTGAACTCCAGCTCAGGACTGTTTAGAAAGGCTCTGACCGGCTGGCCTCCCATTCTCCACCGTAGGAACAATGGTGATGCCTTTCCTCCCAGCACGAACTCTGCTGAGTGTATAAGATGGATCCAAGGGGGCCGAGCATCCTCTTATTTCTTGAAGACCAACTCTAGCTGCTGGCTTCCCTGACTGGAGCCCTCTGGACTGTAGCAGCAGAAGGCTGGGCTGAGCATCGGGAAAAACGAAAGAAAGCCCAGGAGGAGGACCTGGCAGATGACACTCTCCTGGCAGGCCTGGCTGGACGTTGATAAGGCATCTTCAGTGTTGCCCCTGGAGCTGTCTGCCCTTGCTTCCTCTTAAAGTCATGACTCAGGGATATGTTCACATCCTCAGGATGGCACAGGAGCTAAATATATCCTGAAATATAGCCCCAAACTGGGTGTGGCGACTCCTGCTTGTAACTGTAGTCTTCCAAAATGGAGGGAGAAGGATTGATGTGAGTTCAAGGACAGTCTGAACTACAAAGTGAGTTTCAGGCCAGCTTGGGCTGTGGGGTGAAGCTCTGACTCAAAAACACAACAGTAGTGAGTGAAGAACCCTAAAAACAGTCCAAAGAGACTCTGTAGTGAGTAACAAAGTGGGGTATGTGTGAGAGTCGAAAGCAAGGAGTCTAGAAATGGAGGGATGCTCTGACTGTGGCAGGCTGAGAGAAGGAGGATTTAATCTGGACAAGAGGCACACACAGAAATAGGGATGGTGTTAGGCCTAGGGCTTGGTTGCAGACATGAAATTGCCATGTAACATGGCCAAAACACTGGGCTGAATGTTTTGCTCAAGGTCCCAAGCTGTTCTCCTTCGACACCTGAGTGTGTCCCCACACTTAACAATATATACTGTATTCCCCAGAGATGCCAAAGTTGTCCTTAGTGATCACTTCTGTGCTGGTGACCTTCATCCTTGACTCTAATCTCTGTCTATGGTTGGTCCAGTCTTTCATGTTGCCTTTCACAGAGGCTTTCCAACAGTGCCCCTAAAAGATCAGAGTACGAGAATGAGGATTGAGAACTGGGGCTCACAGAATCTCCACTTAAAAACCACTGAATTTCCTTCTCCATCAGTTTTCTGTTAGTGTTCCCACCTAATCTTTTATTTGGAAAGAATTTTGCTGCTTATCAAGTTTGTGGGCTTGAGGATACAGCCAGATAATAGTGCATTTGCCTAATTGGCACAGGCCTGCCTTCCATCCCTGCACCATATGTTGTAGGGAGGGTGTTGGTTGACACTGATTTGTGTGATGCAAACACCCTCAGTAACATTTAAACTATCCCCCACTCTCTCTGCTTTTTCTCCTTCCGTCTGGTGCTATGACATCTTCCCAGTGCCCCAAATGTTGGGATAAGAGCCCACCAACAAACTCCACCCCTCTGCTGCCTGGAAAATGCCTCTTAGAGGCCTTGGGGGGCTCTTCTGGGACTGGGATACTGTGGAGTCATGTCTCTCAAGGCTGGCACCATTGCACAAGTTTCTTTTCTACCTATATTGTTTGCTGCCCAGCTGCAAAGGAACCAACAGTGTTTCACCCGTGGCATCACCTGGAAGTCCTCGGACCCCAATTCTGGGAGCCCTGACCCAATATCTTCCAGGGCTGACCTACTCCTCACCATCTGGGCTGCAGATTTCCTGGGTCTCTTGCTCTTTTGGCTTTACCTGGGAATGCTCCCACTCTCTGAAATTATCCCAAGCTTGCTCATCTTCAGGACTTCTCCAGGCTGAAATTTTTTGCATTTCTTTCTTCCACAGATTCCCCTAAAGATTTTAGCCCATTCTCTTTTCTGAGTACTTTCACTCTCGGTAGACAGTTTAGCACAGGTTGCCCAATGACTAGCCAGGGCCTGGACATGACTTAGGTATCCGCTAAGGCCGCTGATGAATGCCCAGCCCATCAGTGATGCAATCAAAGGTCCTGCCTGTAGAACCTCACAAACCCTGCTTTGGGCCGGAATACTCTCAGATTCATCTCACCTGATCCCTTGCTACGCCACCCTTCTTTAGGTACCACTGGCCTCCCAGGCTCCCTTTAGCCTATTCCTAACCCACAAGTCTTAGGCAAGCACAGCCCTGATGGTGCATTTGCTATTGCTTTGCATTGCTCTCAACTTTTGAGGTCAAGAGACCCCCACCAGCAAGCAGGCCTTCAACTCTCAAACCCAACTGTGTCCCACACTTAGAAGTGTTGCCATGGCTCTTCCTTATTTATTTCACTCTAGCATTCCTAGTCTCTTTGTATTTCAGATGCACCAAGTTTTCTTCTACCAGTGTCTTTGAAGGAAACATCCTTTTCCACCAACTCCAACTGGGTCATTCTTCCAAACCCTCAAAGTCACTTCCTGAGTGATGTTCTCCCTGACTGCCCAGATCACATGAGGTGCTTCTCTGATGGTCTCAAATAGTGCTATGCGTTCTTTTCTAGAGTTCATCACAATGGAAATCACATGGCTAGTCCCTGGTATGCTATGTGACAGTTCAGACAGGAACCTGACTCTTTTAAAGCAGTACTTTCTGCGGTGTCCCTAGCACTGAGTTCTGTGGTGTCTGGCTTGCAGAAGAATGTAGGGCTGCTGGCAAAGGATGTTGCATTGGATGTGGGAGTCAGGACAGCATAAAATTTTGTCTTCAGTATCCTCTGCTTGAGTCTTGACTTCACTATTGATGACAGCTTTTTACTTTTCCTTGAGCTAAGGACCAATTTGGAGATGTCCCTCTACCATGGTATTAGCTTCCATTTCTTGTAATAAAAAGCAATCTCTGGCTAAAATTCTTCCCTTTTACAGTGTCCTGGACAGAGTCCCTTCCCCACCCCTCAACTGTTTCCTCCTCCTACCAGGATGGCTGAGATTAGAAATGGCAGATGAATACCAAGACAAGGACTTGGTTGACTCTGCATGCTTGTCAGCTCTGGGCCAGGTTGAGAGAAGAATCAGGACAGGATAGATGCTTCCATCGGAGCTCAGAGCTCAAGGATATTGGGTAGGAGAGCAGCAGAGATGTGCAGTGATCAGCCATACAAGGCTGCATCCCCATTTGGACATTCTTTCCATCCACTCATCCATCCATCCATCTATCCATCCACATATCCATCCATCCACACATCCATCCATCCATCCATGCATCCACCCACACATCCATCCATCCATCCATTATTCACACATCCATCCATCCTTACATCCACAGGTCATCCATCCTCCCACCCATCCATTTTTCTATCCATCCATCCATCCATCCATCCATTCATCCATCCGCCAATCCACTCATCCATCCACCCATAAACACAATGTCTCTGAATGTACCAGGGCCAGATGCAAGATGATCCCTCTGCTCACAGAGCCCACAGACTAATGAGTGACTCAAACACAAGAGTCTATCATCCATAGATAGCACAAGGGAGACTGGCCACCAAAGGAATAATCAAGGTTCCTAGCTACAGAAGCCCAATGTTCCCCCTCCTTTCAGGTGGCTTAGAACCAGAATAAGGTCAGGTTCTCAAACTCATCTCACTGCCTATCTGCACCTGGCTGGATGTCATTTCTAAGCCACTGTCCTTTCCTTCTGTCTGTTCTCTGTGTTTCGGCTTCTTCCTGTGATGGCCCTTGTCTACCTTCGGTCTCTAGTGATCACCATGCCGGGAAGCCTAGAAACATGCTTCCAATCCCTTTTCCCTAATGGAAGCTCTGGAGTTCCAGGCTCTGGGTCACTTCCCAAACCACCAAACCTCACAGACTTGGAGGGTTAGAGGAGAAAGTACAGTAGTCTCCAATTGGTTAGCGCTCTCTGTCGCTCTGTTTCTGTCTCTCTGTTTCTGTCTCTCTGTTTCTGTCTCTGTCTTTCTGTCTCTGTCTCTCTGTTTCTGTCTCTCTGTCTCTGTCTCTCTCTCATCTATCATCATCACTTGTTTTTCCCTTCCCTGTGATTTTCTTAATAAGGGGCCTGAGACAGGAAGAAGGAGAGACCCTCCCTATCTTCTCCCCAGGCTCACGGAAAGGCCTTGCTTCGCACAGGCCAGGCTTTTCTGCCACCAGCCCTTCAGCCCAGTGGCTTTCTCTTCATCCTCCCCTGCTTTTGTCTTGGCTTTCTTTGTTCTGTCAGACTCCAGAGAGAAGGAAGCAGGCAATTTACTCCTTTTTCCTTTCTTCAGGTGGAGAGGACCTTGGAACATCTGGGCTGAGCATTCTGATAACGCAGTATATCGTTTTGCTAGCTTCTCCCCCACCCTTTCTGGATGTAATATGAACAAGACATTTGCATCTAATGTTTCTGTATTCTTTTTCCCCAGACATCAAGGAAGCTGTATTCAGTGGCTACCTGTGTTAGCAAGCCCAGGGATGCTGGGGAAACAGTTTGGGCTGGGAACAAACGACAGCAGAGGCTTTTTACTGGCTGTACAACCTTGGGGAAGTTACTTCCTCCTTTTGAGTCTAATGAATATCTCATTCATCAAAGAGAGGCCGTAACAATGTTTTTGCTGATTGTTCCTGCTTTGAGAGTTGAATCCATCAAAGTATCTAAAACCTAGGCTTACTGCTTGTTTTACTGATGGCCTCAGTCCTAGGGCCCTGTCTTCAGTTCTGAGCACTGTATGGATCTAGGGCCTGGGGTGCAAAGAAGTAGCAGGCAGCATTGAGTAGATCCTTCATAGGCTTGGTCTGCTCCCTGCCTGGGGTGGGAACTGATCCTAGCCTTCAGCCAGGCCCTCTCTCCAGGAGCTGAGGCAGACATTAAAGCCTGTCCTAGTCAGGAACTGGGCATGCTGTGCGGAGCATCTGGATGCTCTCAGATCTTTGTCCTGACCCTTCTGCTTGTCTTGTAGGATCACTTATCAGCCCAGGCAGAAGAGGCTCTGCCTTCCTCTCTGGGGCCCAGGCCCCGCCTCCTATCCATAAACATTGGAGCCCAAGACAAGACAGCAACTTCCAGGCCTGCAGATGGGGCTTCGCAGGAGCAGTTTCCTTCCTCAACCTCCTCACTGTATGCGCTGCTGCTGTCTTCACCGAGTGGGGTGGGGGTGGCTCTTGTCTGGGTCTGGCTTCCCTTGGCTCCTCAAATGTTCAGAAGAGCTATGTAGCAATCAGAAGAAAATGAAGACATGTTTCAGGGGCATACAGGAAGGGCTGTCCTTAACGCTCTGGTCCCCCCACTATTTATCAAAACTCCCCTGTTAAAACAACCCCTGTTTGAGGGTTTTCATCCACTCTCAGAGGTTAGGCCCATCCGTGTGCCCTTTACTCTGATGCAGTGGAGAATTTGCTGGTGGAGGCTTCATGGAGCAAGTGTTCTCCAACAGAGAACTAACTCTTCTCCAACAACCTTTGCTGCTCTGTCCCGGGAAGGACTCTGGGCAAAGATTTCAGTCTCTGGTGGGGAGGGTCGTTTCTAGCAGCAGAGACACTTTTAGTAGGTTAAGGCTTTTTAAGTCCCTCTGGAACAGGATAGCACTACTCAGTACTTAGGGCTTTTGTTCTTTTGTTGTTTTCTTTTTCTTTTTACTTTTTGCCATAGGAATTTGAACTCAGGGCCTTATGTGTTCTAGGCAAGTACTCTACCACTAAGCTACATTCCCAGAACTCTTCTTTTTTTTAAAGAATTAGTTAGAAGATAGCTTTCCAAGTAAGAGTACTTAATGCCTTGGTTCCCAATACTCACTGGGTAGTTACAACTTACCTCCACTTTCAGGGCTTCAGATATCATCTTCTGGCCTCAGTGTAATATACACATGTGCAGGCAAAACACACCCAGAAAGTAAATTTAAAAGCCTTGAATTATTTACAACTTATTTGTTCATTTTAAAGGCAGAAACACCCTAAGTCACCTGGTATCACCTTAATCTCACTCTGTAGTAGGCAGGCCTTGAACTTGAAAGCCTCGGCCTCAGTTTCCTAAGTAGTCAGGAAATTAGGCCATCCAGCAGGCTCTGCCCTCCTCATGTGTGTGTCTTCCCACCGTCTTCACACGCAGCATCTTTGACCCTCTGTCCCTTCTCCCCTCCCCGCCATGTCTCAGTGATCTCAGCCTGGCTCTTGACTTTGAGCAGTATTTCTGAGGTGTAGGCTCACACCTCTAACTCTGACCCAAAATCCTCTGTGACTCCAGACCCTCACAAGACTCAAAAAACAGTCACTTTGGGATCATGTGGCTTGAGCCACAGGACTCTGCTTTTCCTTGGCTCTCACACCATGACCTTGGTTTCCAAGACTCTGTGTGGACTCTGTTCAGCTTCTCAGTACCTGAAGTCCCTATCATGCCAGCAAGTTCTGTTAGCTGCTGCTGCCTAGTCCTGTTCCCACTTGAATTTATGCCATGTGGGTTCCTCTGGGCTAAGAAACCTCTGTGTCTCACTCGGATTTCCACGATGGCACCCTTTTCAGTCCTCCTTACTTTGTGCTTTTTTTTTCTCATCACAAAAGCCAGAGTAAAGAGACATGCTCTTCTTCCCTCACCTTATGTCTTCTCTGGAAATGTTCCCAGCCTTCCCATCTCTACATCCCTCTTCTGTTGCCCATGACGACACCTGCATCATTTTGAATCCTCTCAGATTACTGTCTTTTTTTCTTCCTTCACCAGGGACCAGGACTTTATCCTTTGTGTCTCAGAGTCTGGTGTCATGCTGCAGGTGCTCTCTAGTGAGGCCAGCAGTCCACAGACAGCCCTGTCCTGGTTAGCCTTAGCTGTCAACTTGACAAAACCTAGAGTCATTGGGGAAAAAAATCTCCATTGAGGGATTGCCTAGGTCAGAATAGTCTGTGTGTGTGTTGGGGGGTGGGGGGCGTTGTCTTTATTCCTGATTGCTATAGGAGGGCCCAGCCCACCATGGGTGGCACCATCCTTAGGCAAGTAGTTCTGAGTTGTATAAGCTGGCCAGCGAGTGAGGTAGCAAGCAGCGTCCCCCATGGTTCTTGTTGTATTTCATTGGCAGTGAAGTAAGTTCCTTGGCTGGAGAGGCACTGCTGGGTGGAGGAGCAAGCAGGCTTCCCTGAGTCCCTGCCCTGACTTCCAATGGTGGAGTGTGATCTGGGCTGTCCCTACATACAGTTGCTTCTGGCGATGATATTTTATCACAGAAACGGACAGGAAACTAGAACAGATCCCATTCTCATGGCTCAGATGTCATATCTAAGGACTACTGGGCTAGCCCAGGCTTTACTCTTCCATGCAGTCACAGGTTTACTGTGTCCTCATGACTGTGACCGACTTCCTCATCTACAATGTTTGTTTTTAATGCCTGTTCTTGGGGGTCTTCCTAGGACCTCACATAGGCCACAGGAAACAGATGTGGTGTAAATATTGGCTAAGTACATAGGAGCCCTTTTTGATTTATTTCTTATTTGATCAAGACAGTTGTTTTATGAAACAGCGTGTTACTGAAACATCCACTTTGCTGTTACTGAAGGAACTCAGGTCTCAGAGAATTTGATTTGCTTATAAGTTATCTGGAGAGGCCTAGATTACCATTACCTAACTAGACAGAAGTGTGTGTGTGTGTGTGTGTGTGTGTGTGTGCATGCGTGTGTGTGCACATGTGTGCTAGTATGTGTGTGCATGTGTGTGTGTGTGTGTGTGTGTGTTTGTGTGTGTGTGTGTGTGTCTGTATGGGTGGATGCCATCCATGTCTGCCCCCTCATCACCTAGACTTAAGCCAATCAAATTCAGGGCTGTTACAAAGATTTTGTCAAGGTCCCTTATTCCCTTGAGGACCTCTGCAGGTCTCAGTGCCTGGGCCTGGGAAGGCTCAAGCTTGCCCATGTCCCGTTCAGCCTGACAGACTCCACTGGAGCACATACCCTTGCATAAACACGAATACTGCATGGCTTGTGTGTTGGGGGCCACTTCTGAGTGCGGTCCCTGATGTCTAGACCAGCCGTGTACCTGCTGCTCTGACCTGGCTCACACTTGTAAGCTCACCGGAGGTCCAGCTCTCTTCCTAGCATTCCTCTCTCTCCATTTCAAGTTTCTGTCTGCACCATACAAAAAAGGGACTGGGTTTTTCTACAGGAAGGGAAGGGTAAGGAAGAAGCACTGAAGAGGCTTCCAGTGAGCAGTGGGACGACACATTTAATGGTGGCGCCCCTGAGCACATGGAAAAGAACAGACGGGGAAAGATGAACACCGGTTCAGAAGCCCTGCCCTCAGGGTTCCACTTGCTGATCCCACAGCAGCAGCGGGAACAGATGTGAGTACTTCCCAGGAATTCAGGTGACCCCATGGCATCGGCAGCCACCCCTGTGCTTCCTGAAGGACAGAGGCTGAGGAGGGCTCCAGCAGGAACAGACACCTGGGGTTAGGCCGTGTGACCAACCTAGCATCCTTTGACTGTTAGTCAGTCTTGTTGTAATGCATGGCCTGATACGGAGTGCCTCAGGCCTGATCTTTCATCTCCCTGAGGAGGAGGAGGCAGGGTGAGAGCTGGAACGCAGTGGAATGGAAACACTTTTGAAAATGATTACCTAGGAATCCTCCTCTCACCTCAGCTGTAACACTAAATACAATTGCTTCGGCCCACAGGACTTCCAGCTCTTCCCTGATGCCAGACCTGCTTCTCTCAGGGCAACAAGACACAGGGATAAGCTCTGACCTGAAAGCCTGGAAGGGCAGCTGTGAGAGACTGAGCGGCAGGCCTCAGAGTGAAGTGGGAGATGAGAAAGTCCTCATTACTATACCCCAGCTACACGGTGACACCCCAACACCCGCAAACACCTATGCACGTGTAAGCATGCTTGCGTACACACATGGTTTGCACATGGTCATCCTAAAAGCAGCCCGTTCCAGTCCTGCTGCCATGGTGCTTATCTACCAGCAGACCGTACATTTTTCTTTAAAAAGCAAGAAGTGTACAGAAGCGATTTCACAAGCAAGCTGAAATGTTGGATGGCCATGTGCCCTGTGCTCAGGCAAATAGGTGCACGTGTCTCTGGGCTGGGAGTCTTAGGCAGCCCTGCAGTGTTCCTTCTAGCATTGACAGAGTCATGGGTGAGTTTTACAAATGTGGTAGGAAGGCGGCTCCACCTGAGTTACCTGTTGGATTCACTGAGTAAAGTATATAATGTGCATGACTGTAAGAATTAAACTATTTTCATAGCATTATAATACAAGCCGCACCTGCAAGAGTGGGAGCAGGGAGAGGAAGGGAAAAGGAAGGAGAGAAAAGAGAAGAAAGGAGGAAGCAAAACGAGCCACATCATCTCCAGCTTATATTTCATTTGGCTATGGCCAGCGCTCACACATGCAGACGCTGTTGCTCCTGCAGCTACTGATCAGATAGTAAATGCCCAACTATGTCCACAGGTCAGGTGGTCCATGGCCCATCGGCATACCATCTGACCACACATTAAGAGGAACTGGAACCATGGAAACCCAGCTTCTACCCAAAACTGCCAGGGCTGTTCTCCACAAACTAAAGACAGTACCCACAAGTGTAGAGAGCTACATCTTCAGGGCGCGGGGAAGGGAGTGAGCCTGCTAACATCACCCCTGGAAGCTCTGCTTTCCTGCCTTCCTCTATCCCCAAGGGCCCATCTCTACCCTGAGCCCTGATGGCGGCTCCTTGTACACTGTGACAGTGGGCCGCTTGCTTCTTTTAGGGTGTGAGAAGTCATGTGCTGCTCACTCATAAACTGTGTGCACGCTGATCTGAGTCACGTGATTCTTTTCCAGTCATGGTGCTGACTCTAACTCTCGGCACTAGAAGCTGCCTTGAGGTTTTGGCCTCATCTTTCAGTCCATTGCCCAGGCTAAAGTTCTAGCCTAGAGCAAGGGGAACGTTCAAGGCCATCTCGCCTATCCAGCCTTCGGTACAGCTATTATATTCGCAAGCCTGACTGGATCTTGTACAGTGGGTGATGTTAAAGCAGGGCCTTGCTTCCTCATGCCCCCACAGCTGGCCTCTGGCACCCAGCTACTCCTCACACACTTGGACTCTGCTGTTGAGTTGAGCGGGCCCTTTGCCTCAGCCATGAGCAATATGTATTTGCATCACACCAGGTCTTGGTTCCTTCTTCCTCCTTCTACCATCTGCCTGAGGATCATGGTACCAACCCATGTTTATATGAGAGCTGACAGCAACAGCAGACAGACACAGAGACAATGTCTCACTGAGATCCTTGGTACTTGGATGTGTATCCTAGGGAGAATTTGTTAGGACTCAGAACCTGGTGTCTGCAAGTATCTCCTGGACTAACACAGCAGGTTACTGCAGACTCCCACATTCTGTGCCACGTGAAGAAATGGGGTTCAGGGCACAACGCGATAGAGCTTAGAACCAAAGCCAGCCGCACAGCAGATATCTGCCATCCTACCCCTCAGCCCCACATGTGTGGCTGTCCCCACCAGCCTATGTTTGAGACATTTACTAGTCTCTGGTCCCTGCCAACTTTAAGCTGTGCAAACCACAGGGCCCCAGGCTGCAGGTGGTCATTTGCATAGGGCGGCATCTTCTCTCTCAGGAGGTTAGGCCTATCTGAGTTTCTTTTCTGTGCAGGGTGGGTTGAACAGTGTCTTTAAAAAGAAAGAAAAACAAGACTGGTAACTCTGCTTGGGCCCGGGCAGTAAGGTGTTGCAAAGTCTCTGTGGAACTAGCTATTTCTGGCCCCATTGTCGTCTGGGCTGCAGAGGAAGGCCTCCTGGCAATTCTTTGCTTGAAAGACAGAAACAGAACATTGTTCCTGACGGCTTTGATTTAATGGCCAAAAACAGTTATAGGAAACTGTTGAGCAGATGTTCTGTGAGGCTCAGAAGAGATTGGGTCTTTGAGAAGGGCTATTTTTAGACACATGCTTCCTACCATTGGGGGCTTCAGTGCTCACAAAAGGGGATGTAAAAGCAGAGAAAAATGTGTGTGTGTGTGTGTGTGTGTGTGTGTGTGTGTGTGTGTGTGTGTGTAAGAGAGAAAGAGACAGAGATGGAGAGACAGAGACAGAGACAGAAAGAGAGAGCAAGAGAGCGCACCACTGTGTGCTTTGGGGCCTCTGAATATTTTGACAATCACAGTTTATTTTCCCCGCCCATCCTCCAGTGGTTTGCTGGGTGCTAGGAAATCTACATTACCTCCTCATTCTCTACTTCCTGCTCAAGCTCCAGGAACAGGCAGCGAGGCTGATTTTCTCACCACCTCCCTTTCTCGCCTCACTTTACCCAAACTAAGCTTTTCTCCTCTCATCGTAAGTCTGCTTTCCTTCCCATCTGCCTCTTCTGACCATTTCACCCTCGCCCTTCATTTCACACTCAGCTGCGAGCTTTGCCTCTTCCAGGAAGCCTTCCCTGAACTCTCTGGGTCAACCGGGGCCTCCTTTCCCACTGTGCATGAACTTGGTCGTGACGGTCCTGCTTCCCTGCCTGTCCGTTTACTCAGACTAGGAGCTTTTGGAGGCTGTGGGCTCTTCCTGCTGCCACCACTCAGCACTTGTCAGTGTGGGTTTTGATCACAGAAACAATGCATGCATAGATGGTTGTGTGAAAATGGAGTGTGCAAGTGAGCACATTCATTGGGTTAGCCTTTCCGATCTTCACCTACAGGGGAAGAAATGTATTCCTTTGCTTCAGATTTTCAAACCAACCCCAAATCATTACTATGATTAAGATAATAGACTAGTGTTTGCTATTTCTGGGAATCTGGGGCTTCAGGACAGTCAATTTGGAGAGCTGGCATGTAAACGCTTTCTGATGCAGTTATCATCTGTTTCTTAACTTCGAGTCTTCTGTTTTCTTCATTCCACTAGGGACAATAATTTCCTGGGGTTGGGGAGAGGGCAGACCTTGCAGAGAGTGTTGGGTGTATGGTCCCAGGAAAGAGCCACGGGCAATGGGAAAGGCACATAAGTGGGAGGTCAGAGAGCCTCAGAGCGCCTCATCCGCTGCTCTTTCTGGGGCCACATCAGTTGGAACAAGAGGATAATGAAGCTGCCCCAGCTAAGACTGACTGGTGACATCATAGTTGAGGGAGCATAGCAAGGGACGACACCTCCGTCCTTCTGGAAAGTTCTAGAAGAATGAGCTCCCTTCTCTTTCATGGTCTACATAACTTGAGCAGCTCTCCTTGAGCACTTTCCAAAGAAACCATTTTTCTGGGTGAGGTTACATGCATTGGATACATGGAACAGGGGTCAACCTGGCTCTCATAGAGGCCAATGGCCACATTGCTGCACCTTGGGCAGGAGCTTCTGACTTTCCTGGAATCTGAGATCAGACAGAACTTGCTTTGGGGTTTATGGCTTTTTAATGAATGTTTCCATCTCTTTTTATTTTTGTGGAGGCATTTTAAAAAACACATTATGGCCTGGTCTGCAAAGTGAGTCCAGGACAGCCAAGGGTACACAGAAAAACCTTGTCTTGAAAAACAAAAAACCAAATCAAAACAAAACAAAACAAAACAAAAAAAACCATCATGCTATAGTGACTATGCACTAAAAACAGTAAAAAAAAAAAAAAAAAAAAAAAAAAAAATCACACTTACTTTAGTGGAAAACAGTTTTTTTTTTGTTTGTTTATTTTTGTTTTTTAAATAAGGTCTCGTGTAGCCTAGGCTAACCTCAAACTTGTTATGTAGCCAAGGATGACCTTGAAATCCTGATTCTCCTGCTTCTACCTCCTTGGTGCTAAGAGCGCCCAGTGCTGGGGTTATAGGCATGCATGACAACATTTGGTTTTTGTAGCAGCGGGATTCGAACCCAAGGCTCCTTGCATGCTAAATGAGTACTCTGTCAATTGGGCTCCGTCCCTAGCCAGGGAAATCTCTGTCCAAGCCCAGAATATAAAGAGCTTTCTGCAGGGGTAGTGCCTTCTCAGTGTACTCCATCGTGCTAAGGGCAGAGCTCTTGAGCTCTTTTCTCTTTGTTTTGTTTTATAGATGAAGGCCCTGCGCTGGTCAGAGAGGCAAAGAAACTTGCTCAGAATACACAGCAGCAGGAAGGAGAAACACTTCCAGTCAGCTCAGGTTTGCCTGCCACCAGAGGCTGAGTTCTGACAGACTTCACCATCCACTGCCCTTTCCAGGGACTTGGCTTTGTCTTCTCTGGTGTTAGGGATGGATCCAGGGCCCTGTCCACACCAGGGGAGCCCTCACCACTGAGCTGCATTCCCAGCATCCCAGGGGATTTTTAACTAGGCTTTCTTCGGAACTCTCTTGATTAAAGCTTTCCTTTCAGTCTTTGCACCATTTGGGTTGAGTTTGCTCCCTGCTCACGCCCCTTTTCCAGGCCTTAGGTTTCTTATTTTGGCCACTAACATCTACAAAGCAAGACAGAGACACCTCAGGGCGAAAGACCCTGGCAGAGACTGTCAAAAGCTCTGAGCGGTGATGCCTCATGAGCAACAGCAATGTAGTTCCCCCCTTTATCTGTGGTTTTGCTTTCCATAGTTTCATTTACCTATGGTCAACCACAGTCTGAAGACAGAAATGTAAAATTCCAGAAAAAAATCTGTAAGTTATAAATAATTGTGTTACAGAGCATAGTGTCATAACTCTATTGTATTATTCATTACTGGTGCGACCCTCTTTCTAATTTATAAACAAAACTCTATGCGAACGATGCATTACAGGCCACCACACCATAAACAGTACTTAGAAACTCTGCCATAAGGTAGCTAGGGTTGCTTTTAGAATGTACTGAGGAGACTTTTTTTGGTTTTTTTTTTTGGTCCAACATAAATAGTCCTTTGAAAGTTATTTTGTTTTCTTCCTTCCCGACCTGCTGTCTAGGAGCCATCAGTACATACATGAGCAAATATTTGCTGTGAACTTCTGTGTGTCGGCTGGGATGGTTGCGTTGCGGTGGCAGGTGCTAAACCTCAGTGTCAAGCAGTCAGTGACACTTCTTACTCTTGCTGTGTGAATGCTGTGGGCTGGCTGGCGGGGATGGGGTGAGGTGAGGGTGGGGGTTGGGGGATCTTTGCTAGGATCAGGCTGAGAAGCAGCTGTCACCTGACACGTGCCAGAGGATAAAAAACACTAAGGCTGGAATTCTTCCGCTTCTGCCAGAAGCAGCCATGGCAGATTCCTATTGGTGAGAGCGAGTCCTGTGCCTGCAAGGCTCTGCCCAAGTTCAGAGCAAGGAAGTGCGAACCCTGCTGCACACTCCGATTGAGAAACATCTGGAATAGCTGGCTGATCATGTCTCATGAGCTTAGTGTTGGGCTGAGTACTATTGAGCAAAATAATCACGAGTCTGTATCTTGCCTGCAAGAAGCTTGCTGTGGGACTGGGCTGCACAGTCTCTGAGATGGCTGGAGAACACTATGGGATGGTATAAGGTCCTATGCCTTGCCAAGGCATGTAGGAGCGACCAGTAGGATTTCAGATGGTGCTTGCAGTGCCAAGAAGGCAAATAAATAGGAGAATCAGACCTGGAAAAGAGGTCTTAGGTAGTATGAGATTTAAACACAAAGAACAGCCGCATAGCTTACAAGATAAAGAGAGTCCTTGGTCTTGACGGCTTTGTTACCTTGACTCGGTGTCATCTAACGCTTTGCCAGCCTCCCTTGAAAATTTGTACCGGCTTGTTTCTTCCTTTGATAAGCTACCAGCATTAAAAAAAAAAAAAAAAGCAGAATCTTACTTATCTTTTATCTGGGGCACAGAAGGGTGAGTTACATGTTGTTTGGATGAGCTTAATCCTGCTGAGCTATCATGAAACAGGGTCTACAAGAGCAAGGTGTACCCAGAACCTGAGGCTACCCACAGCAGCATCCTCGGCTGGAGGCTGAGGACCACTCCTCAGGGAGGGTCCCAGCACTCCTGCACTTTGTCCGCCAACCAGGCTGCTCTGACCTGCACTCACCTCAGATCTTCTCTTCCTTGGCCATCTTCCTTCAGATATCTTTAGTTGGGCTATCCTGGGAAGGAAAGGTCTCAGTCTTCTAAAACAGCAATTGTTGGCAGCAAGTACACCTCCCAGATGACGTTGTGTCTAGTTTGGTCAAGAACCCTATAAGCTGTGAGTGTTTAGTGCTCAGAGGCCTCTACACTGTGGGGTCTTCCAGTTTAGTGTTGCTGGTGACTCTGTGGGAAGAGACCCCCCCCCCCACACACACAGCTTAAGTCCGCCAGCCGCGGAGGGCTAGGACACAGGTGTTTTGACTCAGATGCCATTTCTGATAGTTGAGGACCCTCACGCTGACTTTGAATTTGCCCTTGACAATATTTAAAACAAGACAGAAAACAACCAAAGGAAACCAAAATAACACGGTTTCTATGGTAAGAAGTGAACAACACTGCGGCCAACACAAACAGGAGTTCTCATAGAAACCTCAGCTCACCAAGAGCATTTAACCCCTGTAAGTGGTATCTGGGCCACAGCTGGGTGGGGCTTAGAATCCCAGGTGAAGCAGGCCAGATCCTCAGTCCAGCAGGATGGGGTAGCCATGGAGTGTTGGTGGAAGTTGTCAGAGTTTTGTAAGCACCTGAAGGTCTTAGTTCACTTCAAAGCTGAACCTGACTCGGAGCTTCAGGCTTGTTATCTGTGAGGTTGGGTAAGAAACATAGTGTATTCATGCAAAATGTTAAAGATGAGAGGAAAAATGTTGGATGAAGTGTCCATGAGCATGGGACCTGAGAGATTATTTCTACTCCCAAACCCCAGCCAGGGAAAAAGAGGAGTTATCCAAGGACGTGGACTCTGGCATCTTAGGCTAAGCCCCCCATTCATGGCTTTGATAGTAAAGAGGTGAAGAGACAAGGTGGGAATGGGGACCACAGATGTACACAGAGAGTCAGCAGAGGCCCCGTGATAGGTGAGGAAAGAAATCAGCTCAGCCATAGGGGCTTGGTTAAAATGATCTGATGAATAGTACTTCTCCCTTCTCTCTGAGAGCAATGTTCTCCTAAAAGTATCCAAGGAAACAAGATCAGCATAAAGTGTGGTCAAGGGGATTAGCCCAAGAGTCAGACTAGCTTGAATCTAAACGAGCTACTAGATTACTGTGTTGTCTTGGGAAAATTATTTAACCCAGTGTAACTTCATTTTTGACCTCACAATGCAAACCATAATGTCATCTTTTGTGGGCTAAGTGAGATAATCCATGTCAATTATTTACTTCCATATCCAACAAGCAATGCTCTGGGTTGTTTGTGTGATCAGCAGTGCAGTCACTGCTAGGGAAGTGTTTCTCAGATTTGTGTTGAGACCCAAATGTAGTCTTTAATGAAGCTACCTCCTTACAAATGGATTCAGGAATTCTTGCCTGCTTCCTCCTTTCCCTCTCAACACAAGTGGACTTCTTTTTAATCAGTCTTAATTAATTAAAATTTCATTGTACAGTTCTGAAATGCTGGCCTGGATCAAAAATGAAATGGAATTAAATTGGCCATGAAGAGCTCAGTAACTTGGCACCAACTGAAGAATGCCACAAGCTGAAATGATTGTGTTTACTTTTGTTGGCCCTGTGAAACATATAAGTAGGAATAAATGAGGTTTTCACAACTGGAAAACCTCTGCTTCCTGGTGGTCAGTGAAGTCTCACACAGCCTTGTATGGAAATGCGAGCTTTGCTTTTCGCACAGTACCTCCACGGCATTGTCACAACTGGAATCATAATTAGCTAAGACGGGCCCTACTTCCTGTTTTTTGAAGCCATGTTTGCTGTCACCTAGGATAAATAAACTCCAAAGCAGACTGTAGACCAGGAAGCACTCTGGGAACCCATATCCTGCCCTGGAGGGGAGATAGGATCCGATGAGCTCATGGGCTTCTGCATCCTAACTGCTGTGACAGCTGCCCTTCAGATAATGGCATGGGCCTCACAGCACTGAGCCGGCCAAGGGAGAGGAAGGTGGAAGGCCCAGTTGTCTTTGTTCAGTTTTCATCTCTATTAGCACAGGAAAATGAAATAGATACCAATGCATCTTTGTTTACTGTGCCCATGTGGAGATGAAAATTAAAATAAGAGAAATTTGAACCTTCATAACTGGAAAGGATAAGTCACAGTAGCAAAACACAAAGCAGTATGTGCTAAGAGAAAGTAAACACAAACTCTAAAAACAAACCCTTTGCAGACACACTTTAGAACCGTCAAGAAGCTCTGAAGTCAGCTGCCTCTTTGAGTTCTTGGCCAGGCATCAGTGGGATTGAGGTGCCATTAAGTATTTATGCAAAAGTGAGAGACTCTGCACTAGGAAGTTAAAACAGATGGAGGCCTCTTGCTCAATGTGAAACAGAGTCAAGCAGAGCTGGGCACACAGGGCACACACAAAGTTTCCCCTTGGATCTAGTGGCTACAATCCTCATTGTCTGGTCAGACACCTATTGGCAATGTGGTCAATAGAGAAGACCCTAGAGGGAGAGTGCCAGGGAGCCAGATCAGCTCTCACCTGTGCAACCTGGCCATGATTCAAATCAATCTACCTGAACTTCAGTTGCATCATGTATTAAATGGATAAAATACAGCCTGACACAAATTAACCAGCAGGACAAAACAGTTGCAATCCATACATGCCTGAAGTAGTTCCTCTCTGTGCCTTCCCACCCCACTGCCTGATCTCAGTCAAACTTCCTGGCTTGCCTAGACAGTAGACATTTCTCTCATGAGCTACATTTGGCTGTGGGGTGCCTGGGATGGACAGACTTGGCTCTGAGAGTGCTTATCCAAGCCCTGGATGTGGGTGGCATTGGATGGAGCTAGGAGAACCATGACGTTTTTGGCTCTCTTCCTTTGTTCCCAAGTCCCTCCTCAGGACCATTGCTCCACCTCTTTTTCAGTTTATGGAGGACGGAGAAGAGCTGAACAGAGGTTGCCCTTTTCCTATGCCTGACCACAGGCTATCCAGTTATATGCTCATCTATCTTACTCCTTGCCTCTTGGGAGGGGAAGAGGCCAGGGCCAATTTGAAAACCATTTCCATAAAACTGATGCTACAAGCCAGCGAGAAGCCTGTGCTCAGCCATGCAGACAAAGATCTGATTCATACCAACACATCGACTGCTTTGCTTGTAATTTTCTCCCTTAGTATTATAAATGCAGGCAGTGGGAATGCAGGCTGCCCAGATGAGGAGTTACACAAATCATTTTTGTTTTCCATTTTCTCAATATTTCCGGTCCACCCTCATATCCAACCCAACATATCCCATCACTACAGGGAAAGGAACTGGAACTGCTTTTTGTTCAGAAGAGAGGGGAGCCTTGCTTGTTAGGGAAAGAGAAATTTTATGGGATGCTGTGGTCCACCAGGCTCCACACGTGCCTCCCCTCCCTGAGCCTGACACCAGAGGATGGGTGGGTACCTGGAGCCTGGCAACACACTTTGCACTAGGAAGGATGAGGCTGGATCTGTAGACCTCTGTAGAGGAAGCTCCCCATCCTGCACCCCGCCCTACCTGGTTGTTTGTGAGGTAGCTGTGAGCTGCGTAGGCGGGTGGCCACAGAGTGTTCAGTCAGTCAGCAATTTTTCAGAAGATTTGGAAGTTTGATTCAGCTGCAGGAAGTGTTGGAGCTACTGACATAAAAACCATGCAGTTACTTAAGTGTTTGGCCCATTCACTTGCATGTCACAGATACACTCAAACTGTGTGGCCTAATTCTATAGCTACCAGTTCTAGAAGGCTGACAATGATTCCTGGCAAAAGTTTCCTGGAGTGTAGGGTTCCTTGGGACTCTAAGCAAAGAAACAAAACGTGACAGACAAGAACAGAATGCCACATCAGGATAGGAAGAATGATGTGCAGAAATATATTAAAACTCTGTGTGTGTGTGTGTGTGTGTGTGTGTGTGTGTGTGTGTGTGTGTGTGTGTGTGTGTTTAGCACAGTGGCCTATGCATATACTCTCAGAACTATAAAGTAGGGACAAGAGAGTCTTGAGTTATCCTCAGCTACATAGTGAGTTGGAGGTTAGCCTTTGCTATGGAACACATTGTCTCAAAAATAAAGCAACAAAACATAAACCCCAAACAAGTCAAACAAGCAAACAACAAGTCCATAGAAGCACCCCAAACCAAAATCAAACCCCAAACAATTTTATTTCCCTAAGCTTTAAAGCTACTGTTTCTGTCTATTCCAATGGCATGCTCTTCTGTTTTATAATTTACAAGCAGGCCAGGAGAAAGTCCCTGTAAATTATAACAGAAAAGAAAAATCGAATTTTCATTTCTGGAAATTCGGTGTTCCAAATGATTTCATTTAGACATAACGTAGGGAAAAACCACTGCAGTCCAGTGCCTTCTATATAAACAATCTCCTCTGATAAAAGCAAAAGACTAAGGAACTAGAGAGATTGCTTGGCAGTCAGAAGCCTGATTGCTCTTGAATCTTGTTTGGCTCCCAGAACCAACACTGAAGGGACTCGAGCTGGCCCAAGTATGACAAACATGGTCCTGGCAGGCCTTGCCCTTCCCCCACTTCCACTTCTTCACTAAAAATGTAAGATTATATTCCTACACCCAGCCACCAAGGCCTAGCCCCTTATTTGGCCACTTTCTTCATGTGAGGTTGACTACCAAGGTCCACCTATTGAAGAATTGAAGTCTAGCAATCAACACCGCACCCCCCCTCCAGCCTTGAGCTGTCCTAAATAACCTGTCCAATCAGAAGTAAACACCTCATCCTAATATGGGCTCCCCTTTTCCTTTATAAGCTACCATTTGCATATGGGCCACATCTGTCAGTCTCCTCTTTATCCAGAGACAGTCATTTGTCTCTCTGTGACAAATATTCTCTCTCCCTTGTTCCTCCTTTCCCCTTCTGCCTTGTCCCCTGTCTCCTGTCTTTGTCTTTTGTTCCCTGACCTTTGTCACTCCAGGGCAAAGAAATCACCTCTGTGCTGAGAACTTGGTCATGGGTGTCTTGTGCTGCATAGAGTCCCTTCACCGGTGTTCTTCACATCTGTGTACAACTATACTTCCAGGTGATCTGATGCCCTCCTCTGACCTCTGTGGGCTCCTGCATGCACACGATGCACAGAAACTCATGCAGGCACACAAATTTATGCAAAACTTAAAATATACAAATCTTTTTTATTAAATATGTAAAAGGAAGAAACGAAGAGAGGGATAGAGGAAGGGAAAAAGGAGGAAAGAAGATATTTAAACAATAAGCTCAAGCATGATGAAATGCTAGTAAAATATGAGAGTTAATATTTCTAGTTTTGTACTTGGTCACATGTCCAGAAGGTCTCCATTTAAACTATATTTTCACTGTGCCCTCTCATTATAACTTTGAATAATATACCTTAATTCTTATTTCTTCACTCACTGTAATCAAACATTAAGTCTGATTTCATACTATGTAAAACAAAGAAATTAGCAACATCGTATTTCCCCATCATTTTACATACATCTACTAATATTACCAAGGCCCAATCTTCACTCCATTTTATTTTTAATTTTAATTTTAGTAATTTATTCAGATTACAACTCAGTTGTTACCCCCATCACTTGTATCCTCCCATTCCTCTCTCCCTCCCTCTTTCACCCTATTCCCCTAGGTCTATGACCGAGGGGGAGCCCCTCCCCCACTATATGGTCATAGGCTATCAAGTCTCATCTTGGTAGCCTGCTTATTCTTTCTTTGAGTGCCACCAGGCTTCCCCACCAAGGGGAGGTGGTCAAATATGGAGCTCCAGAGCTCATGTCAAAGTCAGTTCCCACTCTCCACATAACTGGAGAATGCCCTGTCCATTGGGTAGATCAGAGTAGGGATTCGATGTTTACTATTGTATTGTCCTTGGTTAGTGCAATAGTTTGAGCAGACACCCCTGGGCCCCAATTCCCATCATGATGTTCTTCTTGTAGGTTTCTAGGACCCTCTGGGTCCTTCTATTTCCACATCTTCTATATTTCTCTTACCTAGAGTCTCAGTTGGATGTCCCCACATCTATCCCAATCTCCTGGTAATGCCCCTCAGTTGAAGAATGGATAAAGAAACTGTGGTACATTTACACTACTCAGATATGAAAAACAAGGAAATCCCAAAATTTGTGGACAAATGGATGGGTCTAGAAATTATCATAATGAGTGAGTTAACCCAGAAACAGAAAGACTCACATGGTATATACTCATTTATAACTGGGCACTAGCCCAAAGGCACATCCCACAAAAGTCTTCACTCCATTTTATAGGTGCAACTAAATCAGTTATGCTTTGTCTATAGCTTTATTCTAAAAGCTGAAGTTTGTGCTATGATGCTGATGTACTCAGGTTAGTTAAACTATAGAACTAAGTCATATACCTATACTCTACAGAATGAGGCATGCTTCTGTGTACTGAAATTATGGACCCTTGACAGCTGTTGAGGTCATAATGTCATGTGGAGTCTCTGTCTTGCATAATGTGATGGTTAAACTTGACTACCATCCACTTACAGCACTCTCTGCATTAGCCGTTTGCGTTCCCTGGTGTTCCCAGTTGCTTTAAGGCAAGATATGCTGTCAGCTTCCACCCAACTTTCAAATTAGTTGTAACAGGTTATCCATCTCTTCCTCCACATTCTGATGCTCTAGTTGGAAACATTTCCTTTTATATCTACTGTCCATCTACCTGAATAATTCCCAAGGTTTCATCGATCTTACTCTCTACTTTCCCTTTGATTCCATTTTCATTTTGTTAAAGTACATTTTTTTCACTAGAAATAAATATTTATGCTTTTATTTGTGAATCTGAAAATGTTTTTTTATTCTGTTACACTTGATTGATAGCTAAAGTATGAAATTTCAGGGTTAAAATAATTTTCCTTTAAGTTTTTTTTTTTTTTTTTAAGATCTGGCTTTGTAACCCTCTAACACCAGGTCCTCCCAATCTGGAGCCTGCTACCCATCTTATTCACTTGTTGTTATTGCAAACTCCCCAGCCTCTTTCTGGATGGGTTGTGTATGTTCTCGTAAATTTGGATGAAACTTCAGTTACAAGGAGGTGAATTTCTTCATTTTTCTTCTAGTAACTTTTTCTCTTTTATTTTCTTCCCTCTCGGGGAACTATGAGGCGAGTGCTGTGTATCCTAAACTGTTCTTCTATCTTCTGTCTCTTAACTTATATTATTTTACATTCTATACCTTTGTGCATGTTGTGTTTTGTTCCAAGAGACTTCTTTGATTTTTTTTATTCAATTGTATTATTGAACTTTTACTGGGCCACCTTAGTTTTAGCTTTAACAACTAATCATCTATTAGTCACTTGCTTAGCGAATGTCTGGTTGGACTGAGGATATGAATTTTAATGACTAGAGAGTCAGACAATAAAGAACTGAACAAGTGAAAAAGCAGCGTGTCATGTAATGGTACGTGCTATGTAGAAAACCCAAGCGGACTAGGTAGGATGGGAACAATGGAGAAGAAAGAGGATGGGAAGAAAAATCTGGTCAAGAGCACAGAACCTTTGGCCTGGGTGGAGAGCAAATGTTCCAGTTGGGCTGGTTCAGTTACTTCGGCTAAGAGACTACCCCTGGGAAGATGGGTTACCCTTAAGCTGTGTTAAAGAGACAGGAGAAACAATTAGCCCTTTAATAATGCATCATAGCCAGGTGTGTTGGCACATGCCTTTAATCCCAGCACTCTTGAGGCAGACGCAAACGGATCACTGTAAGTTCGAGGCCAACCTGGTCTACAAAGCAAGTCCAGGACAGCCAAGGCTACACAGAGAGACCCTGTCTCGAAAAACCAAAACCAAAACAAAACCTAACAATGCACTGTACTTTCCCTTCCTTGAATCTGTCCCTGGAGCAGTGGCTTACAGACCACAGCCACCTGTGGGCCTGCTGCTTCCCTGACTTATTCGGAAGCATTTCTCTTTCTTCCCTCCATCCCTTTGAAAAGCACTCTTTTCTCCATCCCTTGGAGTTTCCCCTCCCCTCAATTTTGGGCTCCCTTCTTTTGAGGAGGTTCTCAACCTCCCTAGTGTTTTAATACAGCCCCTCACGTTGTGGTGACCGCCAGTCATAAAATTGTTTTGTTGCTACTTCACAACGGTAACTTCGCTACCGTTATGAGTCATGATGTAAATATCTGATGTGTATGGTATAGGATACGTGACTCCTCCCAAAGAGTTCGTGACCCACAAGTTGAGAGCCACTGCTCTAAAGCCTCCCCTCCACCGCCATGTGGCTGCCTGAGGACTCTGTGTCCATTCATGGCTTTTCCCTTTTCTCTTCTACTCTCCTCCTTTGGGCAGCACCAGAGGTTTTGCAGCTTGCCAGCCCAGGTGTTTTGTTTTGTTTCTTTCTCCTAACCTCTGATAAAAACTGCCCCCCAAGTTTCCATTTGAGTCCATTCTTAGATGATTTTTATTAATGAGACCTTATTGATAAAATCTTAAATGATTTTGTTAAAAAGAACACCCAAAGGGGCCCTGGTTTCTCTGTACCAAGGGTAGGTGGTTGTGTCCTGTGGGAGTCAGGTAATCTTGTGATAAGTTGCTCTATTCACGTGACGTATATTAAGTGAAGGAGACAACCGTGTACACCCGGTAGTAGGAAGAGCAAGTGCAAGGACCTGGAGGCAGATGCTTCCTGGTTCACTGTGGCCATAAATAATGTTTTGAGAAAATCTTAACTATGTTTAAAGTTTTAAGATACTCATATTTTTTTTCCACTTGTGGCCATCATAGACTCCATTTGCAATCAGCCTTGAAGGTTCTCAAATAAAGCCAAACATACCCTTTTCTAATAGGTACATAGTTGTAAGACACATGTTTGAATTTTATTTTACTTTAATTTAATTTTATTTTATTTTGGTTTTTTGAGACAGAATCTCTCCGAGTAGTCTTGGCTGTCCTGGACTCACTTTGTAGACCAGGCTGGACTTCCAATGATCTGCCTGCCTCTGCCTCCCAAGTGCTGGGATTAAAGGCGTGCACCACCTAACCAAATAAACTATACTTCCAGTTTCCCGAAGACCACAATTAGGTGAAATTATGGTGATGTAAAGGTAAGTAAGGCAAAGTCTTGCCCTGAGTAAGTCATTAGCATGGCAGTAACTGCAGGTCTGATTTGTACACAAGGGCCTGGGGTGTGCACCGGGGTGTGCACCGGGGTGTGAGTATTCAGTTTGCAGAGATGCTGATATTATATCCACTGAAGGGTGGTGAGCGGGGAGGAGGAGCAAGGAAAGGCTGAGCACAAGCCGGCTTACGGGGACAAGATGGAGGACACTCCAAGTGGTAGAAGCCACATGCAGAAGCCATCAGCAAGTGGATTTCCACCAAGGGTTTTTGTTTAATTCAACCTAGTTTCTGGAAGCCAAGAGTGAGCTGGGGACATTACATTGAATTTTCTTGAGTGACAGAGTCTAAGGCAGGAAGTGGTTGTAAAGAAGGTTCTGGAGAAATACTTTCTTTTGACTTAAAATATATTTGCCCAGTGCCCTTCTTTTGCTTTCTGTTGCTGTAGGAAACACCATGAACCAAAAGCAACTTGGAGAGGAAAGGGTTTTTTCAGTCTACACTTCCAAATAACAACCATTCCATCATGGGGGCAAGTAAGGGCTAGAAATCTAGCAGGAACCTAGGCAGAATCCATGGAGGAACACAGCTTCCTGGCTTGGCCCCTCCTGCTCATGCTTAGTCAGCTTTCTTAAACAAGCCAGGACCACCTGCCCAGGAATGATGTTATCTATGGTGGGCTGGTCTATGTGTATCAATCAACAGTGAACAGGGTTCTAAACAGATATGGCTGAAGGCCAACCTGATCTGGACAGTCTTATTGAGAATCCCTCTTCTCAGATGACCCTTGGTTATGTCAAGTTGACACTAGAAACACAACCAGGACAACAGATACTTGTGTCCTTCTCAGAAGAGGCATTTGGAAAATGGGACCTAGTCTAACTCCAGTGGATTAGCTGTCATCAGGCCATTCTTCGAATGTTGTGACTATGTGGGCGTGAATAAAGTGAATTAGATAGCATTCCTGTATGTTTGGGGATTGTTCCTGGATAGCACTAAATGTTTCCTTCCTCTAATACTCATCAATTGACCCTTGTTGGTTAGTTTGAAGTAAAATAATTCCTCTTCTACCTTTCAACCCTCTAGATAATTAAAAGCAGCAGAAGAGATTGGTCCAGCAGTACACACACAGATTCCTAGTGATGGCTGGAACCATAGACCCTGGACAGTCCAGTGCAGAAACTGTGTACACAGCATCCCTGACAGCTTCTCAGCCAGCGCTGTCTCCACTCACCCAGGGCTTTCCTGGCTGCTCATTTCTGATTTGAACAACACCGACAGCCCAAAGGCTCGCTAGCTGTTCAAAAGCTCTACATCATTTCCCCACTGATTTAAATGGTGTGATGCTGGTGTGTTACGAGGCAGTCCCAGTTCCAACAATGTGATGCTACAGCAGGCTACTGCAAAGAGACAAGGCCGGATTCATTTGAGTGATCGTGAACAAAACATCTCTAATGCCTTTCATGGTACAAACCACTTCATACTAAGTGCTGCCTCACTCCATCTCCATTTTCTCATTTAAAATTTCAACATCTCAAGAGAGAAGAGATCTTTTGCTGAGAGCGCAGACAGTGGAAAGGGTGTGGCATACAGCTGGGTCTGATGTTGTTGTGTTTGGTGACACTGCTGAGCATAAGAGGAACATAGTCAAACAGGAACTAGTTCATAAGAGATGCTCATTGGTTGGCTGTCACCATTCTCTGGAACCTCGCTTGCTGATATGGGGAGTTAGCATCCCCTGAGATAATGAGATATGTTGGGGCTGTATCCCTGAGACTCCCCCAACTTTATACCAGAATTGCGAGTCCCAAGGAATTTATGATAAAAGCAAAACATCAGGGTGGGCATGAGCCAGAAGAATCTCTGATGGGAGATATTAGCATTTTTGAGGCTCACAGACTGTCAAGGTTGAGAGATATACAGGGATAAATCTGGAAACCTGTGCCTAATCTCCAGATCTGTGTTAAGTGGTCCAAGAGTAGCTTAGGTTGCCTGGGGCTTGAGGGGAATCCATCTTCTCAGGCATGGACACAATGTCCTAGAAGCTCAGCAGTGCAGAAATTGCACACTTGGAGCTTCAGGCAACCCAACATATAGTTTTATCGTTCCACAAACTAGAATATCAGATTCCAGGAATTTCTATGCGTTTTAAACTGCAGGCAGTTTGAGTTCCCGCAGAGTCTGTGGTGGAAAGTTCAGTTTCTTCCTGATCCCTCTAGGATGTGGAATACAATCTTAGCTGGTTCTTTGAAAAGAGAAAAGATGAACTTTTCTGGTCCAAAGGAAATGAGGTGTGCTTTTAAGTCTTCCTAGCTTCTCTCTGCAGGAGCCTGTGAGAAGGAACTCTAGAGTCGGGTTTTCACCTCCGAAGCAGGCAGCAGGAACACACGCAGGAGTATCTGCCTTGTCCCTGAGCTGAAGAGCGAAACTAATTTCCAGAAGGAGACTAATCCTAGTGTATGGAGGTGGAAGCAGCCAGTCACCCATCTTCCCAGGAGAAGATAAAAGGCATCACATTGTTTCAGAGAGAAGGAAGTGGAAAATATTAAAGGCAAACAAGTCAAAGGAAGACGTGAAATAGGAAATCCCTCCCATATGGAACACGTGGAACAAGCACCGAGAGGCAGTTAAGATCAGGAGCACAAGACCCACGCATCACAAGTCTCCCATTTGGAAACTTTCTAGAAATTAACCTTGTAATCCTTTACTTCACAGATGAGCACAACACAGAGAGACCTTTCCTCTAACACATACATGGTTAGCAGGAATAGGAGTTGGGTCCAGTCTCAGGATCTATTGCATCACTACACATATTGACGAGACGCGAAGCACTGTTCTGGTCTCAATTTCTAGCTTCTGAGGAAGATCTGTGAGAATTTTTAGTCAGATATTTTAAAACATTTTAAGAGGTAGGCTTTATAGTTAAGATTTATGACTAAGAAATAATACATTAAAATACTATTCACAGTGCAATCTGTTTTAATAATGCAACATAATATTTATTCGCATAGAGAAGAGTAGAAAAAAAGTGTCTACAGCCAACTCGAAATGAGGGATTATAGATTCATTGAATCTTCTGGTCTTGATATTTTCTAGTTTTCCAGTTTTTAAATAATTATTTAAAATAATAATTTAAATTTTTTAATTAAATTAAATAATTAAAAAAATTAAATGTTTTTATTTTTAAGTTTATAAAAGAATAAATTGAAGGAAAAAAGTAGAAGACCAAGTGGCTTTTGGCTTTGAGAATTTATGGTGCTAGGGCTCTATCTTAGCAGCTTGTCTAGCATGGCCAAAACCCCGGGTTCCACCTCTCTATCCTCAACACTGAAACAAGAAAGAAACTCATGGACTTCCAGTCCTGGAAAGTGATATGCAAAGGAAAATCATAATGTCGGCACAGAATCTTCACCCAGAACTTGAATGTGTTTTGATCATTTTTCTGGAAGACCCTTTCCAGAATCTTCTATACCTCTGACCCATCATAATACTGAGTCCACGTCCAGCAAGAAGAAATTAGACTTTTAAAAAGGTTTTTACTTTTACTCTTGTCCTATCTTTTTGCTCTCTCCAGAAGTGTCTACTATCCAAACACTCATAATTTCAAAAATGTGGGCTTTTTGTTATGTATTTTTCTTATTATGACACAGGGTGGGAGTGCACGGGTGTGGAGGTCAAAGGACTACTTTCATGAATGAGTTTTCTCTTTCCATCTACCATAGCTTCTGGACTCCAACTCAGGCTTTTACAGCAAGCACTTTTACCCATCGAGCCATCTGGTATACCCCAACCCCCATCTTTTTATTTTTTTAATGCCACCACAATAAATTTAAAAGTTCTAGACAGAATTGTGTTGTGCCTCCTTCAAGGATGAGCTGGGGTGTGAAATGACGGTACCAGTTTGCTCAGTGTCTTCAGATGAAAGGCAGATAGATACTCAGTAGTCATGACCTGGTCACAGAGAGTAAGTGCAGCACCTTTGGTAGCTTCAGATGCTTTCTAGCTGGTACAAGACTTGAATTCAAAGTTACGCCATCTTCCTTAGTAGGTTTTAAAGAGATCTCTGGGAAGATGAGATAGTAATTCACTGGTTTTTATTGCCAAAGCCTTACCCTCCATATGCTGTCCTAGTCCGAAATACATATTAGGATACTATTGCTATCCACTTGCTCATTAGGAAGTATGCTCTGTACCCAGTAGCATAACGGGTGTAACACAATGCAGGTGGCTTTTAGACCTAAAACATGGAAAACAAACTCCAAAGCGAAGCTGTGGTCTACCAATCTAGACAACTCCACAGCAAGCTTAGCAAAGGCTAATGCGCGCTGTGTGAAATCCTCCAGACACCATTTGGCCTTTGGCTGTGCAGATCACTGTGTTCACTACTATGATCTTTGTAACGCCAAACAGCCAACAGTGGTATTCAAGGGACACCAAAACCCTGTCTCTTAGCCAAGTTGTGAGTAGTAAAGACATTATCTCTGTCTCAACTCAAACTGTGGAATCTGGGGAAATACCATATTGTCTACCATCCTTCAAAGGTCATGTTAATGAAAAAAAAAAAAAAAACACTTTGTAAAACTTGCTTCCAGTAGAAATTATATAGCCCCCAAACCACAGTTTCTTTTATGTTGCTCCTCCTTAAGGAGAAATAAAGTGGGGGAGGTATCCAGACAAGGCCTTAAAGAATCATGGTATACCAGATGGAGACCAAGATACCCTGTTACCCTGATAACAGCTCAAAAGAGCGGTGACTCATTCTGTCTGTTTACACAGCCTGAATTTTCTGGTCAATTGTCATCTCTTCACTTTGTGCTACATAAAACTCAAATTATTCTCCTGACAGGTTTATTTTTGTGTTGACTGGGGGAAAATAGTTCATTGTGTAACAGTTTTATGGTGTCCGCCAGAGGTGACCAGGGCTGCCTGAGTTTGGTATTATGTTATGTGACACCAGCAGAAGCAATGAAAAGATCAAAGAACTAAGCCCGGGGCCCCAGGTGCAGCTCAGTGAGAGACTATTTGCTAAGTGTAGACAAGATACAGAGTTTGATTCCCAGCACCACAAAAAGTTAAGAAATAATTACATGAGTTAAGTTGTATACATCAAACATCAAATACTCATTTGTCTATTTATCCATCTGTTGAACTGCCCATCTGTCCTTCATATAGCTATGTACCATTTGCTTATAGGGTTATCCACCTATCCACTCACTCACCTGCCTGTCCACCCATCCATCCATCCATCCATCCATCCATCCATTCATCCATCTGATGATTCATTCATCTATCAAATATTTACTTAGTCTTAATTTAGATTTTAGGTAAGGACAAAAAAAAAAAAAAAAAAAAAAAAAAAAAAAAAAAAAAAAAAACCTTTAAAGGAACAACGAGCAAAAGACTAGTCCATTTCTTCATGCTTTTATCACAAGCAAGGAAAATGAATATTGAAAGAAACACTATAATTTTTTGGAAGGAAAATAGTGTGATTTTAAAACCATAATGGGAAGACAGACTCTAATGAGAGACAGAATATAGGAATGGCCAAAGAACATCTCCTTGCAGAGGTAGAATTCAAGTTGATGCCAGATGTACAGGAGTGTGAGACATCTGGATCTTCTTAGCTTGTCCTCCAAAGTCCCCGAGTACAGGAATGGTCTCTGCTAGGTGCAAGAAGAAAAGGAAAATTCTAGGATAAAGATGTCAGTAACAAACCTGACATTTGGTTGGATGATGTTTTAAAAAGGCTCAAAAACAAACTGATCTATTTCCAATCAGTCATCAGCCCCAAGCCAGCGCAATGAATGCGTCAACAGTCAACAAAGGGGGCTGTCTGTAAATCTCTCAGCGCACTCACGGCTGCAGGCATCTGTGGTTATTGGACTTAGGAGACAGCTGAAGCTATGGTAGCCTTTTGTGGTGTACTGGTGCTCTTTTTTTTCTCTCTGGTCTATGGGGCCTGAAATATCCAGGGAAGTCCATTGTTTTTAGTGTGAAAATGGGAGGGCTGCTCCAACAATAGATCAGCTTAATTAGGATTTTGCTTTTTCAGTGTGACTGTTTAGCAAGTGATGCTCCTGTGGCCACATCCAAAGTGGGCGGTATGCAGTGGATATTGGTTCTCGAATGTAGGCTGACCATTTAACTTCTTTGAAGGCATGCGGCACCCTTTTCAGCTTTCTCTTGATCAGGAGATTAATCTCTCTAGCTATGCTTACTTACTTGAGAGGTGATGAGCTTGCCAATACCCAAGGACGCTTTCCACCATCCCACAGACTCTTACCTTCAGAAGTTCTTGGTCACAATCGTCCTGCTCCAAGAAAGTAGATAATACTGGGTTAGCCCACAGAAGGAGATGCCTAAGACACAGAGCTCAGGCCACCACTTCCCAAGGACCCTGGAGAGAGGAGAGCCCACAGTGTTCCCAGAATCCCTTGCATCCTCCCACCAAAGAGGAAAAGTTGAGGATCATTTTTATCCACCATATACTAGGGGCCGCATTAATGGTGTCAGTGTTCCCCCAGTTAAAGGAGGCTGCTGATGAAACCCAAAGAGTTGGCTCTGTTTTTCTGACTTGAAGATTGGGCTTAGGCTACAATCAGTGGATAGTTTCTAGAGGAAGAAAGTTAATGTTCTCATGTGTGGCCACCAAGCCCTAGCTGCAGCTGTCTGCCAGACTCAGGACATCCTCTCTAGTAAGCGCGTCGTAATGGTCTTATGGGGCATTTCACCGGCTTCTCCTATTCTCATTAGCAGTTCAGTGTTTATCCACGAGGCAGTCAGCCTCCTGGTTTTCCTCTGATATGCAGGGAGTCTGCAGGGATAAAGTAAGAGGCAGATTCTTGAGTTCAGCCATAATGCCAGTCATTAACTACAGCCTTTCTTTTGAGTATTGGCTTAAATACTTGGTGCTCATTGGTTTTCTAAACTTCATAAAAAAAATCTCATGGGTGTGTTATGTAATGATTTTATTGTATATATAAAGAAAAGGAAAATCATAAGTAAAATGCCCATGATAACATAGGAAGAAAAAGGACTGAGATATGACTGGGTGAAGTTTAACTTTAAATGTGTTCTAGAATCTTATGCTGTAATGCAATCTTCATCAGGTGGAAACTCTTGGTTTTGAATCTATAACCTTCTGGTTTGTAGCTACTACAGTCGTATAGTCACCTTGTCACTGAAACAAAAAAAAAAAAATGTCTTGTTAGTTAGACTAACAGTGTGAAAAAGTGAGAGGTATTTTGAGAGAGAAGGGACAAGGACAGAAGTACAGGGAAAGTAATAGGGGCCAAGGAAGGAGGTGGTGAAGGATGGGGCTTCGGTGAGGTACTAGATAGCCAGTACTCTCCCACTACCTTGATTCTATCCGTGGGCCCAAAGACTGTTCAACAGCTGGGACAGAAGTGGTATTAAGAAGGCCTGACAGGCGGTACCCAAGCTGCTCTGTAGGCGATCCATCAGGGGGCCCTGTTCCCAGCCCATTTCATTTTACGGAAGGAAAGTTCAAAACAGAAAGTTGATGCAGGCAAGAAAGGTGAGACACATTACTGGGGGCCTGGAGGACAATGCCAAGAAATCCATTTCCCCCCTAGATAGGCTTTCTGGCACCCACAGAAGGAGGAACGCCTGGGTGCCAGATGTGAGCGTGCACATGTGTGCCACCGCAGTTCCATCTGGGGCTCAGGACAGGAGCTCAGCGTTTGATCATGTGAAGGAGAGCGATTCATTACAAAGCACAGGATAAGAGGTTCCAGAGCCCGAGGGTGACGAGACGAAGGTTCTCCACTCCATGGTCTCCTTTTATCTTCTCCTTCTACGGCCTCATCGATATTTGGTGACAACTGTGCCTATAATGGAGTCTGGATTTCACCTGTACTGTTTTTGATATTTTGTTCAGATGTTGCTTTCCTGTGTAAGGGGAGCCTTCCAAAGCATCGAAAAGGGTGTCCCGCCCCCCCCCCCCAAATGAGTAGGAAGAAATGAGGCAATATGCTAAGTATGGTAAGTCATTATTGTTTTGCTTGGGGTTTCCTTGAATATAATGGTGTACTCCATTTCAGACTTAACCTCGCTATGCTCAGCGTGGCATAAAGAGCCACAGAAGGCTGCTGGGACGGGGCTCCCACCTTTTAGGGCTTGGGGTGGAAATGTGGGAAGATTGGTGGCATTATGTTCAAGAATTTACTGTCTTTTCTTCTGTAGGGGGTGCTGACTTGCTTACGAGCTTGTTAGGGTAAGGGAGGGGAAAGGGCTTCTATGGGAGCAGCCATAGCCTGCAGGTCATTGCACTGGAAAGTCATACACAGACTAGCTCAGCTGTGTCTGAACTGTATTGACCTCTATCATTTAGGCTAAGCTGCAACTTTATCTCCGAGAGGCAAGCCCCCATAACTCTCTGTGGTGATTCGTTTGAGTTGTCAACTTGTACTAGAATTAGCTAGGGAGAAAATCTCAATAAAGAATGGAGTCGGCAGATTGGCCCAATAGGGCATGCCTGTGAGGGAAATTTAAAAAACTGTATTAGTTGAGGCGAGAAGACCCATCCCAGAACCGTGTGCACGGACGAGAAAGGCTGGTGGAGCCTTAACACGCATGCGCTCATTTCCCGAGACTCTTGACTGCAGATGTGAGGTGACTAGATGCTTCGATTTCTTGCTGTGACTTCTCTGCACAGGGGATTGTCACTTGGAATTGTGAACTAAATCTTTTCTCCTTGAAGTTGCTTTTGTCAGGGCGCCGCCTCTATGGAAGGGAGGGCCTGTGCTGTTGGCCATTATTCCGTGGTTCCTTCTGTATTTCAGGTGGAAGCCACCAGACCCAGTGTGTGCAGTGCTAGCGCTTGATGCCAGGGCTTCCTACGTGGCACACAAGAATGCCATCAACCGAGCCACCTCCCTAGCCTGTTTATAACCTCTTCTCCTGAAGAATCTTCCCTGCCCCACCCCCTCTGGGCCATCTGTGGGACCACAGCACTTGTTCCTGTTAAGGTTTATTTAATACAAATTGAGATAGAGTAATTATTTCTTTTATCATGGCATAAATGCTATTATTGTAACATCTTAGTGTGTTCATGTGTGTGTGGAAGCCAGGAATTGATTTCACATGTTTTCCTTAATCTCTCTCCACCTCATTAAAAAAAAAAAACACACACATATCTCTCTCGTATGTGTCTCATTTCCAACAACAGTGTCACCTTGTTCCAGTGTTTGTGTCTACAAAAGCACCTGGTGCAGACATCTATTAAATTGAACCAGTACCAAGGAATGGGTTTTCTTCCAAGCGATGTTAATACACAAGAGACACTTGACTCAAGATCATCTGAAGTGCATTTCTCTGAACCTGGAGCGTGTCAGTGTAGCCAAACACGGGTCAGCAAACTTCAGGCACCTTCCAGTCTCTACTTCCACCACTAAGACTTCAGGCCCATGCCCAGCAGCTTCCCTGTGGGTACCCAGGACTGAACTCGGATCTTCCTGCATACACTGTTTTCAGAAGGTTTAGTGTCCAGCTTCGTTATTCCTTCCTTTTGTATATAGGCATCTAGCTAATGCCTGTTTATGAAGATACTGTCCAAAATAAAAAGTGTAGGTTTCCTGGGCTTCCATTCTCTAGGCATTTCATGCTAGCAGTGGTTTCTTGCGTGCCATTTGGATTTCTGTTCCAGTCTCTTCCACACTATGATAGGGTAGGTTGCAGCAGAGGATAAGGTTAAGGTCTTTCGAGCTGACTGTGCATGCACTTTATGAGACAAGTGTAAGGCAAAATCCTCTCAATAATTACACCATACACTTTGACAGCTTGTCCCCCAGTTCTTGTCCAAATAGTGGCTATGATTATAAATAATTGTGATGGACTTAATTGACCATGCACTGTTTAAGCTGAGCAGCAAGCTGGAACTGACCGGGCTTGAGGGGACAGTCCGAAGCTTCTTGGCTTCATAGACTTCTCTCGCAGCCTACATTATGCTCTCTGGAAATGGTTGGTTTTTGTGTCTCTCTTCACACAGCAGTGTGCTCTGATTCCTCACGCTGAGAACAGTACCTGGTGCAGACACTTATTAAGCCAAACTGACTGAGCCAATAGCAAAGCATGGCTCTCAGCCAAGTCATACTAACACACAGGAGGGGCGCATGAGCATTGGATCCTGGGTTAGCTACAAGCTTATCAGAAGTGTGCTACTAGCAATGTAAGATGAAAGACGAACATGATGGTTTTCTGAATGACGTTTTAGGTCATTCTGGATGCTCAAATGGAGTCTTTGTGTCTTCATTAAGAAGGAAAGGAAGCAACTGAGCAAATCTCCACTCATTCATTACTGAATATAAATGGAATCTTTTTTTTCTTTTTTTATTAATTTATTCTTGTTACATCTCAATGTTTATCCCATCCCTTGTATCCTCCCATTCCTCCTCCCCCCCATTTTCCCATTATTACCCTCCCCTATGGCTGTTCCTGAGGGGGATTACCTCCCCCTGTATATTCTCATAGGGTATCAAGTCTCTTCTTGGCTACCTGCTGTCCTTCCTCTGAGTGCCACCAGGTCTCCCCCTCCAGGGGACATGGTCAAATGTGAGGCACCAGAGTATGTGAGAAAGTCATATCACACTCTCCACTCAACTGTGGAGAATATTCTGACCATTGGCTAGATCTGGGAAGGGGTTTAAAGTTTACCTCCTGTATTGTCCTTGGCTGGTGCCTTAGTTTGAGCGGGACCCCTGGGCCCAAATCTGCCTATCATATTGTTCTACTTGTAGGTTTCTAGGACCCTCTGTTACAAATGGAATCTTAAGGCAAAAGTCTTGGAACTGCAGGCAGACATAGACTTTTCCATTTTTCCCTCTGTTCATAAAAATATGATTTCACTGCAACATTCTTATCATCATCCAGGTAAATGAAGAAGAGATGCTGTGTGTAGTTACCTAGAGTCACCTTAAGACTTTCTTATTGCTTATGTTTTCTCAAAATGAGACATATATATGTAGTTCTTCCTTTTAATCCCTACATCATAGCAAATCAAATCCACCTGAAGCCATCAAGGGACACCAGTGCTCTTCTGTGGCAAGGATCACCTGGAACCAGTCTTAGGTGATGAGACATTTTATTCTTCAGAACCCCCAGCTTCCTGTTTGGCGGTCTCCCCTCCACACACACGTCAAAGAAACATGGCAGCGGTTCAATCCATGCTGGAGGCTGGCGAGATCATCTGAGGTGGTGCGGGCCAGCATCTTCTTATTTTGTGAAGGAATACACTACGATGCCTACAGATGTTACAGATGTGTTTCTCAGCACACACCCAGCGTGAACAATGAACACTTCACACATCACGTTAACAAACTGCAACAGAAACCTAAGCGGATGAGTGGGTGGCTGGGGTCCTGCTGGAGGCTGCCCCCTGAGTGGTTTTACAGAACCCTCTCACTCACATGGCCTAGGTGAACACAGTTCCACTGAGAAAGTCAAGCCACAGGGGGCAGAAGTAGCCACATGTCCCATAGAGCACCAACCTACTGCATCTCAAGGAGCTAGCTGTCTCTCTTTGGCTCACTTCCCTCTGCCTTTGACCCTGGCTCGGTTATATATAGTTGAAGCATCACTTGAAGAATAAAAATAATCAGGTGTGATTTGGCGCTGCCACAGACAGCCACACTATTTGCTCCACTTTAGACCTCAACGCCTGCCCTGGTGACCGCTGCTGCTGTGGTGCCAGAGGCTGACTGAAGACCGCCTCTTCTGCTTCCCTAGCTTGACCACACCCCCCCCCCCTTTTCAGGAGGCAGCTCTATTAGGAGTATTATGGTCTCTGCATCCTCTTTAGCCTAGAGCCGAGGATTCCGGCAGGTAGTAGCTGGGGAAAGCCGCGGACCTTCAGCGAAGCTCACTTCAATCCTCACCCTTCTCTCCGGCAAAGTAGTAAGTGAGGGCTGAGTTTCTGTCGAAAACTTTCCTTGTATTTTCCTCCCCACCCCCACATTTTATGAATTAAAGAGTAAATTGGGAAACTTTCAGGACACAGCAGGTTTCTCTTCCTCTTTTTACATCTTTCTATTCATCTATTCTGTTGTTTAACAATATCTTTCAAAACTATTGTTAATGAAGTCATCTTGGCTAATGAAGACTCTTGTCACTTTTTTTTCCTCCTAAAAGCAAAACCACACACACACTGTAGATCCTTGCAAATGACATTTCACAGTTCTTAATATCTTTTGCAGATCCTTTCAGGGAAATAAAACTTCTTTCTTCTTTCTTCTTCTTCTTCTTCTTCTTCTTCTTCTTCTTCTTCTTCTTCTTCTTCTTCTTCTTCTTCTTCTTCTTCTTCTTCTTCTTCTTCTTCTTCTTCTTCTTCTTCTTCTTCTTCTTCTTCTTCTTCTTCTTCTTCTTCTCCTTCTTAGTGACTGCCCCGCCCCACCTCTCATCAGCAGCTTAATGAATTACTTTCATAGAGTGGAGATTGCTACCGGTCAGGACCTTCTGAAGGCAAACCAGTCTATTGGGTCGTTTCTTCTACGTCGTGACTTATGTCCTACCAGAGCCCACCAATTCTTTGGAAGGCTCTGTGGGTTGGTGGTTGTGGGGGGTGTCTCCAGGTCCGAGGGGTTTTTATTCTCCCGCAGGAGCACTGCTACTATGGGGGTGGGGGGAGGAAGGCTGGAGTTGGGACAGTAATTCCACTTTGCACAGGGGCAGGGGTGTCTTCTTGTTACTGTAAGAACGTCTGCAATCACCTTTCAAAGTAGCATTTTCTGTGAGCAATCAGTGAACAGCTGCTGGGTGGCGAGGTCGCGACAATCAATCCATTGTAAAGTTCCCTTCTTTTTGTTTTCCTCCCAAAGCCGTTTTCCTGCCTACTTTGCGTTGCTGCATGGAACTGGGTGGGAAACAACAGGAAATTCAGATCCTGAACCGTATCTCTGGCCACTTCGTTTGATTTGTAAAATTACTAGCACTTTAACTCTTTCATCAGCCGGGGTCTGGATTGCTTCATTGCTTCACTGCCTTTTTATCTAGCGAGAAGCCCCTTTGGTTTGGCAGGCACCGATCACGAGGGCCTGACTGGGTGGCCTCTATTCCTCTGGTTTACCTGGTGTTCCAGAACCCAGGCCAGAGAGAGCTGTGAGGGGTTAATTTGTGAGAACTGCTTTGAAGATGAAAAGGTCTTTTCATGTGTTCCGGCACTGTAGGTATTAATGTTAATATTTGAGGAGGCACGCTGCTTTTCATTGTAAATCGTCAACTTCCATACTTACCAATCAATGGTGGAATAACAAATAGAGCAGGCAGCAGCTATTCACCGTCTTCGGTCCTGGGGCTCTTTGCCTTACTGGCACCTAACACCCAGGTGCTAGTTACCAGAGGTGCCAGGACAGACTAGAGCTGAGTCTGGGGAAAGAATGGGTAATCCTCCAGCACCTGGCAGTCTGTGACCTTGGATTCTCTGTGGAGCCCATGCCTCTAATTGCCTGTTCAAATTCTCAGGGATGACGAAGTTCAAAGGCCAAGAGGGTCAGAACAGGATTTTTGGAGTGAGGAAAGTGGATAAGCGCTTGGACTCTAGGGAGGGCTGCGTTTGCAACTGAGGAGAGGTTATTGAATACACACAGTGTGCTTTATTTTCCTTTAAACACAAGTGACTATTGGTAGCCCATCTAGTTCACAAAGAGGAGAGTTTTTAAGTAAGTAGTATAGAGCTTTGAAAAATAGAAGCGCCAATAGGGTCGGAGTAGTCTGAAGTAAGACTGTAAAGACATGGGTATGTGGGTGCAGGCTCTTACCGGAGAGCTGGGCTAAGGCAAATAATGCGGTGGGGACAGGTACTGGGTTTTGGCCTGTGATTACTTACACACAGGCTTTTTAAATTGGTGGCTTCGTGCGTTTCTATGATGAATTCTAGCCTTCTCAACACCACCGCCCTGCTAGCTACCTGCAAATCTTCTTTTTATGTGTGGGCCTTGTGATTTTATTTACTGGTGAACAGACACACAGCCCCCCTCCCGATAATGAATGATTCCTTTTAGTTGCCTATTCAAATTTCTCAGTTATATCAAAAAGCATAAGGGATGAATATATGCCAGGAGTTGGGGCTCTCTCCCTCACGTCCTCCCCTTCTTCCCTCTTTATTCTTTCCTTTACTTTCTTCTTTATAGAAAATTTAAAGCGTTTAGTATCCGAGTGACATTGATATGTGACACAGCGATTCATGGGTATTCAAGGCAACTTTGCTGTTTCTTTAATCCTGAGGAGCTCCTCCTCACCGCCCTCCTTAGCTCTGTTGGGGGGGGGGGTAGCTTCCAGAGCTCCTTCAATCCAGCCAACTCTCTCAGGGCAACTTTTTCTTTTTTCACCTAAGAAAGGAGGGCCTTTCAACCGGCTGAGCACTCACTCGGTGTGTTCCAAGCAAGAGGTGTTCTGCACGGGGCCCATTCATTTAAATCACCGGGGGTGGGGGGGGGGTGGGGGTGTGAGCTCTAGGTGGGGCAGGATCAGAAAAACCAGAGGAATGTCAGCTCAGGGCTCCTGACTCCAATTACCGGGAAGCCCAAACTCCAAGACATGCAGAGCAGCCTGGGTTTCCCTAGGTATCTTGGGGGCGCGGGAGGGGGAGCGATTACATGGATCGGGTCTCTTTTCTAAAGATGAATTTGTAAACGAATTGTTCATTGCTAAGAAGGTACTGACTGGAGAAGAAACCTGCATGCCTGGATTGCCTGGCTGAGTAATCATCCCGGGGTGGTCATTAAGTCAGTTTCTCCTTTGTACCCAGCCTGTTTAGTGGGGAGTGGGGCTGCTGGGGTGTGTATGCAGAATATATGCATACACATTTTAAATCTTACATCATTTATTGTGGAAAACAATGTTTTGCTGGAAAAAAGGGGTTGAAAATAAAAGACCATTTTAAATGGTCTGATATACTCTATGAATATTTTCTGAGTTCAAGTGACACAAAACAAGACTGCATCCTGAGCAGAGATGGGGAGAGGAAGGATGTTTGGGACTTTTTTTTTTTTTTTTTCCTCCTTAGAGTTGAAGATGGTGAATTTGATGTACTCAATAGTGTAGGTGTGGTACTGGAAACTTCAGGGAAAGCTGGGTCAGCACTTTTTGGTCCGAGCAAAGCAGGGACCTTTTAGTGCCAATGTCAGGGGTCTATCATTCAAAAATAAGACTTTCTATTTTTTTTTTTTTAAATTTTATTTAAAAATAATTCCAAGAGCACAAACATTTGCAAAAATAGTTTGAAGAGTTCCTAAAAGCTTTTTGAGTCTTTTAAAAATTAGGACAAGCTAATCTTTAAAGTCATCTCTTGGTGCCTCTGGGTGGTGGTCTTTAAGTGATTCCTATACATGTGGAGATACTTGTCGCTAGTGTCTCCCTCCCCTGTTGGAAGGTCTTCCCTGCATTCCTTGCTCTGGAACTCCCAGCCTTAAAGGATCCCGTGGGCTTCAGTTTCTTGAGATTATAAAAGGCTAAAGGATTAGCCACATTTCTTGAGGAAGACAGAAGCCTTGCCCTTGCTTTGGCATAGGAGACTCAGATCCTCTCTTGAGCTGTACATTTCTTTCTTTTTTTTTTTAAAAAAATATTTATTTATTTATTTATTGTATATGAGTGCACTGTTTTCTGCACACCAGAAGAGGGACACAGATTCTATGACAGATGGTTGTGAGGCACCACGTGGTTGCTAGGAATTGAACTCAGGACCTCTGGAAGAGCAGCTAGTGCCCTTAACTGCTGAGCCATCTCTCCAGCCCGAGCTGTACATTTCTTTCTGGACAGCTGCACCTTGTCCCTAAGGTGCACAGACTTCCGCTCAGCCTTGGCAGAAGGGTTTGCTCCTATTTCCCAGGTGACCCTGATTCCTAAATTCCCATCCTAGTAAAAGTACTCTTGAGTGTGATCAGGTGAGCCCAGCACTGCTCCTGAGTGTGGTCCTTCAGCTTATAGCACCATCCTCGCAGGGTCTCTCAGAGAGGCCTGGAGCTGCTTTGTAACCAGAACCGGGCAACTCAGATTCATGTGCCCTGCATCTTTGGGTGGCAATGCTTCAAATCAAAAGCAGCAGCAGCAGCTACAAAAATGGAAGTTCCAGACAAACAGGAAGCCTTGCAATGCTTTCCAGAGCAGCCTACTAACTTCCCTGTATTTTATAGCCAGTTTCTATAAGTATTACTTCACAAAAGGTGGACACACACACACACACACACAAATATATACATATTCTGGCATATATACATTAAAGACATGTGCCACTACATCTAATTCTTAAGTAATCTCCACTCCCTTGAGCTGTAAAAATACTACTGCTACAATAATAATAATAATAATCCATCTTTACCGCTAACAGTGAATACCAGGTACTATTGATAAAATAGCAGTAATATAATTTATTGACTTTTTTTTTTTTTTACCATGTATAAGGAATGCAGCTAAGTACATACATATATATTTCTACAAACACCAGAATATGGATATATATTCAATTTGGGAATCTGCAGCAATTCCTGGTTTGTGTGACACAGCTGCAGTCTTTCCAGGATCTCTGCTGAGGCTGTAAGAATGTGCCTGGGTATATGCGTAAGAATGGTGCAGGGTGCCTAGGACTCCCTGAAAACTGTGCCTCTATTCCACTGCCAAAAAGTCTCTGCTGAAGACATTCAGCATGTGGTCATGCAAGGAATTTTTAAAAAATTACTTAAGTTTCAGGTTTTAGAAAAAGAGATGAAGATTTAGACTACCATGGGCTACTAGGTCTTGACCCACTCCCCTTCTTACCTTCCTTCGGTTTTTTTTGTTTGTTTTTTTTGTTTTTTTTTTTTTTTCCAGACAAGGTCTCACAATGCACTCCTGTCTTGCCTAGAACTCACAGTGATCTGCCTGCCTGTGCATCCTAGGATTAAAGACCTGCACCACTGTATCCAGTTCTTACACAAGTAACCCTTGAGCTGTAAAAATCACACTAATATGATCATAATACTAAAATCCACCTTCACCACTAGGAGTAAATGTCAGGTGCTGTTGATAAAATAGCAATAATATAATTTATTGCCAATTTTTACCATGCCTAAAGAATACAGTTAAATACTTTTAAATGTATATCCCTCCTCAATAATCCTCAAAGGGTTGGTAGCCTTGCCTTCATTTCGTGGTTGAGGGAAACTAAGGCGGAAGCTAGGAATTCTGTCATGACAGCACCCCAGGAAGGAGGGCCAGGTGCACTCACAATCTGTAACTCCGCAGCTTCTCCTGACATCTTAGCTCCCTGGCCTTAGCTTATTGAAATAAAACTGATTTGAGTAATTTTTTTTTTTCTGAGTCCAAAATTCGTTGACACTGCAAAACCTCTTTTAGGAGCAGAATGCCAGAAAGCTTCTTAGCTTTACACTGGGAAATTGGAACCTTAGAATTTGGGCAATAAAACACATGAAACCCCACCATGAAAATCACAATTAGACATAGTCCAAGAAGTTGCTTGCCAGATTTGAGAGATCAGTGTCAGCTGGTGTCTTTTAATTCCATTTTAGAGGCATAATTTTAAAACTATCCAGCCTCCTTTAAATTCCTGCTGTCTTTCTATGACCTTTCTGTTTTGTTGAGATCTTCTGGAGAGCAAGAACTCAATTTAAATTCTCGATTGCAAATGCAGGCTACTCACTATGGGTTGAAAAGAAACTATTTAAGATTCCAGGCTCTTGAAGAATTCCTTCAGCAGCAGGCATTGGGTGAGAGTTGACATTTTTGTCTTCTAATTCTTTCTTGAGTTTAACTTGGCCAAGGATCTGTTTAACCCTGACCTCTCATAGATCCACAGTGGAAGAGCCAGGGGTACTTAACACCGGTCTTCCAGACTCTTCTTTTGTGTTTCCACATTTAAAGTATAAACTAATCTTGCTCAATTGTCATCAGCTAATGGCCACAGCGCTGGAGTGCGTAGGAAGGCCAGTCCTGTTTATGTGTTGCTCTTCATGGCTACACATAGGACTGAAGGCCAGTATTGCCAGTGCACTTTTCTCACTACCGAGGGCCGCACTTCTTATGACAGTAGAGGGGTCAGATACCCTGGGGATGAGTTACAGGAGGTTGTGAGGTGTACAATGTGGGTGCTAAGAACTGAACTCAGGTCCTCTGTGAGAGGTGTATTAACTCTTAACTACGGAGCCATCTCTCTGGCCCCCTTAAACAACAGAAGATATTAGTGGCTTATGGCCTTAGAAAGAGCAAAATAATTTACACTTATAAAGTCATATTGGCATGAGTCCATTTTAGTATTGTAAGAAAGAGTGTTTATATAATTCATATATGTCTTGACAATGCTAAGCTTAGTTAGAAATTTCAGAGTCAGAAGAGTAGGAGATGCGTGTGAGTCACTTTACCCAGGCAACAAATGCAGGTTGCACAATTGGTATGCACCATTTAAGAAGACATGGTCTCTCAAGCAACTCATGACTCAAGGGGAGATGATAGCAAAGTATCAGACTTTGTTGTATTTCAGTGTCACTCATAAGAGGAAAGTCAGGGTGACTGCAGAGCTCAGGACACATTTATATGGCATAGTTAGACTCCTGTTTCTATCCAACCATCCAAACATGGAGAATATTCAGGAAAAAGAATACGTCAATTTTGAACATTTACAGACTTCTTTTCCTTGTCAATGTTGGCTAGTCTGGGATACATAGGGAACTCCAAGCCAGCCTGGGCTATTAAAAAAAGGACCTCACCTTAAAAATGTAATAAAAAAATAATATTTTGAAGCTGTGTGTGTTGGCCCATGCCTCTAATCCCAGCACTTGGAGGCAGAGGCAGGTGGATTTCTATGAGTTTGAGGCCAGCCTAGTCTGCAAAGAGAGTCCAGAACAGCCAAGGCTACCCAGAGAAAACCTGTCTCAAAAAACCAATAAATAAATAAACAAATAAAATAAAAATAAATAAATAAATACATAAGTAAATAAACATAATAATATTTTGGCAGTAGCAGTACAATTTTGGCTAGTTTTGTATTATGGAATGATTGCAGAATATTTGGATATATTTACAGTCTTAAACTTAAAGAGAGAGTAATATTTAGATAGAAAAATGCCCATTGCATTATGTCAAGTATCAATGAGAAACACAGATTATAAAACAGCATGTTATGAATATAACATGAAGAATATATATATATATATATATATATATGCACATATATGGTAGGATTATAGCGGTTTTAAAAATATCCATTTGAGACTTTTCTGAGTTAACTCTCCCAACATCATCTAGATATTGTTAGTTGAAGGAAAGAACAGAACTAACTATAAAATAGCACAAAGCAGTTCCAAAGAACTGTCTTAGCAAACAGGCTACTTGCATCAGGCTGTTCCTCATGACTCTTGGGTCTCCTGTTCTGCCTCTCTTCATTGTGCACACATCCTTCCCTCTCTCTTCCACTTCACCACTTACTTAGTGGACCCAGGGTCTCTGAGTCTAGAGTCATCTCAGCAGTGTTCTCAGGAGTGCTATGTCCCATCATGCATTATGGCCAGGCAGGGGTCACCTCAGGCATAGTCTGCCTCTCACCCAGGTATGTACAGCACTTGGGGGTGGGCATACTGGTGGTCATCTCAGGCTAGCTCCCGGTCTGGTGGTCATCTAAGGCTCACTTCTTTTCCCAGCCTGCCCGAGTGGCTTCTTGCGAGGGGCATCTGCTTGCTCTTGCCTGGGGTTTGTGGTCCCAGGTGGAGATCTTCTAGTCTGCCATCATGGGAGCCTGTCCTCACCTGCCTGGTGCTAGACTGGTGGTTGTCTCAGCCTAGCTCCCTGTCCAGGTTCCTTGGCACCAGACTGGTGGTCGTCTCAGGCTCTTTTTGGCATGGGGGTGGTTAAACTACTCATCATTCAGATGTTTACAGGTCAGGAAACTGAGCATAGCCATAGCTTCTCTCCTCTCTGCCACCTACCGATGCACCTGGGACACAGCAGCCACACCGGCTACACCTCTAGGGGCAGGAACAAAAGACAACTATTAATTTCCAGTTTTCAAAAGTCAAACTATTTGTTGGCATTCAGAAAAAATATTTTTAAATTTAAAAAGCTATTACTTTCAAGAGTCTCCATTGT